>NC_081304.1:41827326-44424826 GCF_030435805.1 Mustela lutreola | reverse complement strand
ACTCTCTCTCGGGGTGCCTGGATGGCTCAGTAGGTTAAAGCCTCTGCCTTTGGCTCAGATCATGATCTCACAGTCCTGGGATGGAGCCCCACATCTGGTTCTCTGCTCAAGGAGGAGCCTACTTCCCCCTCTCTCTCTGCCTGCCTCTCTGCCTGTGATCTGTCAAATAAATAAATAAAATCTTAAAAAAAAAAAAAACCAAAAACTCTCTCTCCCTAATAAAAATAAATAAATGAGTAAAGACGTGAAGAATGAGAAAAAGAAAAACAGACACTAATTATGTTAAATCTGAACTATCCTTTTCATTTATAAAACACTTTTATAGATATTTGAGTCATAAAAATTCCATTTAAATGTCATTATTATTTTAACATGAGTTAAGAGTGATAACAGAATCAACTGACCAAAATAACATCTAGCATGAGGTAGATTTGCTTGGCAGATCCTGAGAGAAAACTGGTTACTTCTATCTCACTGTGTACTTGGACCCAGTGGCATTCTATGTAGCAAGCACATAGTAGCTGCTCAATAAGAGGCAGATCCTGTAACTATTAGATACACAGTGACTTGAACTCTTGCATGAATGAAGCAATGAATGCAGTATATGCAATGCTTCTCTCTCTTTCTCCTGAAAAGCTTCTCCTGTTTTTCTCTGACTAGCACTGCCATAATAGCAGAGCCCGATCCTAATGGTTCATTAGAGAGAAAATACTTCTCTGTTTGATGATCAGGACCTGCTTAAGCAGAACAATGACTCCGGTCCTTCTATCTCTCAAGGTTCAACAGAGTCTTGTCTCTGTCAAAGCTGTCTCTAAGTCTCGAGTCTGCCTCCTACTGAACACTGGAAGAACACATTTTCTCCCAGTCTGGAGTCTGCCTCCTACTGAACACTGGAAGAACACATTTTCTCCCAAAGCAGCTCTGAGACTGGCGCACAAGCACTAATCTGCACTCAAAAGCCATCAACTGAGCAGTTATCATACTTAAAGTTGTATCAGGGACCTCAATAAAGGCACAGCCAAAATCTGCTCAAACAAAATGCCATTTACCATGAAGTCATTGCCAAGCTTGTAGTGTCCAACGCCATAATTGTAGGTCAGTTCTGCGACAAAATGATCATCCTCAGGTCCAAATCCCACCATTGTCTTACTCCACTTCCCATCATAAGGCCTAGAAAGATGAAAGTAAATGAATCCAGTGAATACAGACAAAATCTGCATCAGGCCTCCCCTCAGGAACTCTCGGGACAGAACAGTGGGCAGTCCCCTCTGGTCCTCTAAGTACCTGTAAGGATGCAATGACCTCTCAGCTGTTGCTAAAAGCAGCTATGGACAGTGCTCTTGGGCCCCACCACCAGAGGCTCCAAAGATCCACCTGTCTGGCACTTACTTGAGGGAAAGATTTGTCTACCTTTTCTTTAAAGCAGGGGACATACTCCTATAAAGATACTTCTCCAACCGGACCTTTATATTTTTGCATATCTCTCAACAAGCATGCAATTCTCATTAGGCCTTGGAATTTTCCATTTTGCTATGGCTACTAAGCTAAGACACTCAGTAAGACATTGCTTCATTTAGGGCCACTGGGTGGCTCAATCAGTTAAGCATCTGCCTTCAGCTCAGGTCATGATCCCAGGATCCTGGGATCAAGGCCCATGCTGGGCTCCCTGCTCACGGGAAGTCTGCTTCTCCCTGTCCCTGCTGCTCCCCCTGCTTGTACTCTCTCTCTCCCTCTGTCAAATAAATAAATAAAATCTTAAAAAAAAAAATACAATGATTCATTTAGAGGATACACTTACTTGTGTTTTTTTAGAGCTGCCACCTTAATTTATTGATTTCTGAATTTATTCTACTGCCTTAAACTCACCTCAAACAACTTTCTTCTGTTCTCCAAGGGTATTCAGAGCCTAAAGGAGATTTTAAGAAACAAGGTGTCATACCCATTACAGGCAGCTTTGCAGCCCTCTTCAAATTCCTCATGCCGCAGAATCTGATAAGGAAATTAGAATACCAAGAATCAGGTAAACAACATTGTGAAATCTACCTAGATTTGGAAGGAGCGCTGTGAAGTTAAAACCTTCACTACCACCCAGAAAACCAAAGGATGGCCTCCAGCATTAGAGAATTCTGATTTGGAATCCTGGCTGTCACTCAATAGTTGTCGGAGATTGAGAACGTTGCCTGAGAATGTTGCTTAGGGCCTGAGTCTCCCCATGTGCTGTGAGAATAGATAACTTATTACACCACTGGACACAGAACCCCACACACAGTAGCCTCTCAATGTCTTAAGTTTCTATTCTCCTTTTTGATTCCCACAGCTATGGCTCCAGTTCAAGTTCCTATCAATTCTCTCCTAGACTATTAAAAATCATCTTTACTGATCTTTCCTTAATACCACCATAAAATTACGTCCCTCATGCACAGCTCTCATCACAACATTACCCTGTTCTAAAATGTAAGAAAGCTCCCTACTTACTGTGCCATAAAATCCAAATACCTCAGTATTCAAGATACTATCAGAAGTAGTCCCAACCTATTTGTCCTGATATCCCATCTCAACTTCAACTAAGAAATCTAAGCTGAAGGCACAGAAAACTAGCGGTGTTTCCCAAACAAACCTTATCTTTGCATGGGTTCTTTCAGTTTTTCCAGTATACTCCTCCCTCTAATCTTTGTAGAAATCCTGCCTATTTTGATAGATCAACTCAAATGCAAGAAGTCCATGAATTATTTCCTGATGACCCAAGCTGAAGTTAAATCTTTCCTGTAGTTTTTAATACTAGTAGCTACTACTTATATAATACATATGATGTATCAGATATTCAGTGTTTAATCTTCACAACAACCATTTAATCAATGAGGAAACATATTAAGGGAGAGTTTTGTGGTTTTTCATCACTTATGAGGTTTTCACTTCCATTACTGTTAGCTAAGTACAAACCAAACTGTCATCTCCAGAAGCTTCAGTTGAGGACACTAAGGTCATTTTCATCTTTGCCACCAAAGCTGTTACCAACACAGGACCACGAAGGACAGACGATAGGTTTTAAGTGACTGATGAATTCGGGTAACTCCCTTGCCCTCTACATCTTCTGCACTCTCTACATGAAATTGCACTCTTGCACCTCTAAAGCCCTGGTTTATCGGGAGCTCCCCAAGAGCTTCCACCTGCATTTGCCACCCAGGTGATCCCTGCAGAATCGCAGCTGATCATGGCTGGAGGGGCCGCTTCCGGGTGTTGGAGACAATGGATTCTGACTTCACACTTCGATCTGGACTGTTGAGAGGAAGGCCGGAGGATTCACCCGGAGACCGAATACAGTAAGAGACTATTCAAAGCAGGCCTGAGAAAAGCAGAGCTCTAAACAGGCATATTATCTTAGCCGAAAGGCTTCAAACCGGAAGAGATTGGGTTATTGTTCATTGTGAGAGTATTATATTACTGTTTATTGTCTTTCCCACTAGACTGGAAAGTCCACGAGGGCAGAGCCTCAATATTTGTGAATGAACTCAAATGAAACAAACGTGTGTGGGGACACAGTCGGCGACTAATAAAGACCCCTTCCAAGATCACCAACCCAACCAGCAACATACAACGCTTCCTGAAGGTGAAAACCCGACAGGGCTAATGGGGAGACCAGGGCTAAGGTCGGACACCTGGGCGCCATTGGAGATTCAAGACACACCCAATTGTCCCTTTCCTGGGCCAGTGGGGCACAGCGGCCCCGGCCACCCACCCTCGCGCCCCAGCCCCTCTCGGCCCCGTCTGCACCTTCATCCCCAGGACATCGCGAAAGAAACGCGCGGTCTGGAAGCGGTTTCCCACTTTGAAGACGAAGTGCAAAGCTCGACGAGTACCCATAGCCACCAGCAGCTCACATCCGGCAGAACTAGAAGCCTGCCCGCCCGCAGATGCGCAGACGGGTCGTGACGTCACTGGCCGCCGCCGGCGCGCTTCCGTGACGGCGCGGGGGAAGATGGCGGCCCTGGTAAAGGGCTGGAGGTGGGCCACGCGGCCGTTGCTGTGGGTGGTCCAAACCTGGGACCTCGACAGGCGGCGCTGGGTCCGGGCGCTGCGGCGGAGCCCAGTGAGGGTGGTGTTTCCATCCGGACAGGTCGTGGAACGGAAGCCCGGTCCTGGGAAGCAGCCCCAGAGGGCTGCGGCTGAGGCCAGTCCCTACGAGCAGCGACCAAAGCAGCCGCTTCAGGTGTCCCGATCCCAGACGCCCTGCACCTGGGAAGAGTCGGGGCTTCGCTATGATAAGGCTTTACCCGGGGACAGAAGGCTGAGGTGATGTGTTCCTGAGACTTCTTTTGTATTCCCCTTTCTCTTCCCACCTGCCAGCGGGAACTTAACGTTTTTCCTCCCATTGGAAGACTTCTCCCGGTATAACCCTCTGGTTTTTATTATGTTTGGAGGGCAGAATAAGTGTTTTCTTTGGAATTCGTTTATGTCTATGAAGCTCTTTATGTTTCTTAGAACTAGGTATGTCTCCGTAACAACGATGTTGGTCATTACCTGTCTTTTTGTTTCCACCCACAGCAGTGTAATGACAATAGTTAAGTCCAGGCCATTTCGGGAAAAGCAAGGAAAGATCCTGCTGGAAGGCCGCAGGCTGATTGCAGATGCTCTCAAGGCTGGTGCTGTGCCCAAAGTTTTCTTCTTTAGCCGTCTGGAATACATAAAGGAGCTACCCATTGATAAGCTGAAAGGTGTCAGCCTCATTAAGGTGAAATTTGAGGATATCAAGGATTGGTCCGACCTAGTAACACCACAAGGAATAATGGGTCAGTGGTTATACTATGTGTCACTAGAAGTAGAGATCTGGGATTACTTATTCATAATTGACTTAGGGCAACACATTTTATTTGAACCAAATTCAAAATGTTTTCTTAAGACACCCAGAAGAAGGGGCACCTGGGTGGCTCAGATGGTTAAGTCTGCCTGCAGCTCAGGTCATGATCTCCAGGTCCTGGGATCCAGCCCTGCATCAGGCTCCCACTCAGTGAGGAATCTGCTTCTCCCTCTCCCACTCCCCCTGCTCTCTCTCTCAAATGAGTGAATAAAATCTTAAAAAAAAAAAAAAAAAAAAAAAAAAGACACCCACCAAAAATACAGTTCTGAAATCTGTGGATCTTATAGTATTTTCAGTGGAAACTGCAGTCAGTTTTTCTGTCAATTGTATTAATGGTTCTTTACAGTCTCTAGGAATAACCGCTGTTCCTTAAACATTATAATTTTTTAGGTAATTTTTGCAACTTTTAATGTCCAACTAAAATATATAAGAAAATGTTTACAAAAATATTTAGCCCTCCATTTGCACAAGACTTCTGCCAGTGTGGTGATACCTCTCCAGCGTTGACCCCGTTATTCTAGAAGCTTACTTACGAGGAGTAAGCTGTAAGCTATTAGCCTGCTTGGCCCATTGAACAGGAAACCGTGTCTTTATTTGGTTGACTCTAACAAGATTCTAATAGACTGTGGGGTCTATTAGCACTTGGAAGATATTTTTTTCAAATATGGAAAAACTAAATTCTTTTTTTTTTTTAAGATTTTATTTATTTATTTGACAGAGATCACAAGTAGGCAGAGAGGCAGGCAGAGAGCCTGATGTGGGGCTTGACCCTAGGACCCTGGGATCATGACCTGAGCCAAAGGCAGAGGCTTTAAACCTCTGAGCCACCCAGGCACCCCAAAATTGAATTATTTATATCTTTTTGACTTTGGAATTATACCTTAGATCTGATAATTGAATGGCAGTAAGTGGAGAATTTTCTCTTGGATAGTAAGGGGCAGGGTCTCTCAGATCATTGTGCATGTGTTTCCTTGTGGTCAAGTTCAGTGATTAGTTGGGAGAGGATATTCTGGGGACCATCTCTTGTTCTGTAATCCAGCAAGTCATAAGGATCTGTGACCCTGCGCTTAGAACTCTCTCCCAGGGTGGGGATTTGGGACTGCTAGAGTCCTTCATTTACTCTAAGTGTTTGTGCTCTCGTTAGCTACACTTCTAATTCCTTACTTTATGCTACAGTACAGGTATCACTCATTTTCACTATGCTTGCCACTTTGGGCCTGTGTGCTAACAGTGGCCAGCCCACCCAGGACTTCTGTAACCCTCCTTGTCATGACTGCTTTCATCATTTCATGACTCTGAAAAATACATATTTTTTAGCTTATTCTTTTTTTTTTTTTAAAGATTTTATTCATTTATTTGACAGAGATCACAAGTAGGCAGTGAAGCAGGCAGAGAGAGTGGAAGGGAAGCAGGCTCTCCGCTGAGCAGAGAGCCCGACGCAGGGCTCGATCCCAGAACCCTGGGATCATGACCCGAGCCGAAAGCAGAGGCTTTAACGCACTGAGCCACCCAGGTGCCCCTATTTAGCTTATTCTTATGTATTATTTATATGGGGGGGGGTTGGGCAAAGGGAGAAAGAGGTAAGACCGCCTGTCAGACTTCCAGCACCTCTCTAAAATCCAGTGATAGAAGCAGGGCCTCTGGTAGAGAGCTCTTATCACTACATCTATCGGTCAGGTAGAAGTTAAAGAACTGAGACCCCTGCCCCACTGAATGGACTTAAAGCGGTCTGTGGCTCCTAAGGGCAGGACCTTTAGACAGGTGCCTAATATCATCTTGGTGCTTTCATTGATGGCTTAGGTGTAGGTATTTATGTGTTCTTGGTGTAAATAGATTGGACTGGCCTGTGGCAGGGGTGGGTGGGGGGGGGGCGGCAGTTTAGGAGCCTCTGATAACATGAGGAGCCCCCACACAGCATATATTGATTGTGTTTGCAAGAGTTTTTCATAGGAAATGTTAGGACATGTGCATAGAGATACAGGGATATTCGCTGCAGGGTTGTTTATAATAGGGGAAAATGGAAAATAAGCTAAATGGCAGTCAGTTGGGGAAGAGCTAAATAAACCTGGGATGTTCATGTTACAAAATAACGTGAAACAGTTAAAATAAGGTAGCTCCGAATGGATCGATGTGGGAAGTTCTCTAAGACATCTCATGTTAGAGAATTGAATAAGGTTACAGAATAACAGGGTGTGAATCTTTTGTGCAAAAGAAAATAATGCCTCTTTATGGGTAGATGTATATATACATAGGTAGATGCATGAAACGTTTTGAAGGGATACAGCCTCTGATCCAAAATAGTTATTGGGGGGGGGTGCCTGGGTGGCTCAGTGGGTTAAGCCTCTGCCTTTGGTCAAAATAGTTATGGGGGTGAGGGGCACCTGGGTGCTCAGCCGTTAAGGGTCTGCCTTCAGCTCAGGTAATGATCCCTGGGTCCTGGGATCAAGCTCCGCATGGGGCTCCCTTTTCAGCGGGGAGCCTGCTGCTCCCTTTCCTACTCCCCCCTGCTTGTGTTCCCTCTCTCACTGTGTCTATGTCAAATAAATAAAATCTTTTAAAAAAAAAAGCAAAACAGGGGCGCCTGGGTGGCTCAGTGGGTTAAAGCCTCTGCCTTTGGGCTCAGGTCATGATCCCAGGGTCTTGGAATCGAGCCCCGCATTGGGCTCTCTGCTCAGCAGGGAGCCTACTTCCCTTCCTCTCTCTGCCTGTCTCTCTGTCAAATAAATAAATAAATAAATAAATAAATAAAATCTTTGGGGAAAAAAAAGCAAAACAGTTATAGGGGCTGGATATCACTGGTAGGACTGTATGTGTGAGATCTTTTTTCTTAAGATTTTATTTATTTTGGGGCGCCTGGGTGGCTCAGTGGGTTAAGCCGCTGCCTTCGGCTCAGGTCATGATCTCAGGGTCCTGGGATCGAGTCCCACATCGGGCTCTCTGCTCAGCAGGGAACCTGCTTCCCTCTCTCTCTCTCTGCCTGCCTCTCAGTGTACTTGTGATTTCTCTCTGTCAAATAAATAAATAAAAATCTTTAAAAAAAAAAAAAAAAGATTTTATTTATTTTTTTGACAGAGAAAGACCACAAGTAGGCAGAGAGGCAGGCAGAGAGAGAGAGTGGGGGAAGCAGGCTCCCTGCTGAACAGAGAGCCTGATGTGGGGCTCGATCCCAGGACCCTGAGATCATGACCTGACCTGAAGGCAGAGGCTTAACCCACTGAGCCACCCAGGTGCCCCTGTATGAATTTTTTAAATCAGAATGTATTCCTGTATTACTCATGTAACTAAATATAGGAAGATGGATAAAGTAATGAAAAGCCAAATAATTTCCTTGGTCACAGCAGACAAGTGAACCACCTGTTTTATTTCCTCAGGGATTTTTGCCAAACCTGACCATGTTAAGATGACATACCCAGAGACTCAGCTTCACCACTTGCTGCCCTTATTGTTGATTTGTGACAATCTCCGTGACCCTGGGAACCTGGGGACGATTCTGCGATCTGCTGCTGGGGCTGGCTGCAGCAAAGTATTACTCACCAAAGGTCAGAGCACTTGTTACTGGGTGGGTCAGGTGGCCATTTGTAAGTGAGCCAGCTCTGTGGGTAGACACTCATGGATTTGAGTCTTGGATCTGCCCCTTATTAGCTCTATGTGTGAGCAATATTCTGAGTGTTGGTTTCCTCCTCTGTAACATGGTAGATAACAGAATCTGGTAAGACTGGTAACATGGTAGATAACAGAACCTGGTAAGACTGTTTGAAGATTGAGATGGCATGCATGTGGGGTTCTCAGCACTTGGCTTGGCACAGCACACACCGAGTACTTGAGGAAATGCGGATGCTCTTTTAAAATTATTTTGCTATATTATTAACTGCTATATTATTAACTTAAAATCAGTCAGGGGAAGAAATAGATGCCAGTTTTAAATTTCAAGTCCTTCCTGTAATGATCTTGAGTTACCAAAATATTGGGTACATGAGACCTTTCTAACTCTTGACCTGCTGAATGCTATAAAAGGAATGATGCAGATGGAGTGTGATTATGAAATTGGGATGCATTTGTCTTAGCCTTGGGATGGGTCAGACACCCCCACACAAGTTAGCCTCATGACATTTCTCTCCTGTCATCAGAAATGGGATGAGTAGGAGGCGCTTGGGTTGCTCAGTCAGTTGGTTAAGCCTTTAACTGCCTTTGGCTCGGGTCATGATCCCTTGGTCCTGGGATCCAGCCCCATGTCAGGCTCCCTGCTCAGCGGGGAGTCTGCTTTCCTCCTTCTTCTACCCTTCCCTCTGCTTGCCCCCCCCATCCTGCTCTCTTGCTCTCAAATAAATAAAAACTTTAAAAAAAAGAAAAGAAAAGAAATGAGATGAGTGGGCTTGGTTCGAAAGAGACTTACCTAACACCTGGGACCTACCTAAAAACTGCTTCTTACAACTTGTGAGGAGGGCGGGAGGGAGAGGATCATTCATTGTAAACTAGTAATGACACCCACTGCTGAGACTTGCCTCAGTGGTTTCTTTCAACCCTTTGTCTCTGTCCCACGTTGTTGGAATAGGTGGAGTAGATACAGGGACACCAGCATGAAGAGCTCGGTCTGGGGTTCCATCATCAGTACCCTGCCTGCTTAGCCACCCCCAAGAGCTAGTGTGGTTTTGAAAGTGTACCTCTATATTGCAGGTGGGCTGTTTCCACATTGATGGTAGTGGTGCGGAGAGAGGAGGTGGGGAAGGAGCAGGGAACACTTGGTGTGGTGCCCAGGATGGAGGGTATGAGGGCGAGGGGGGAAATCTCTCGTCCCTTCCTCCCCATGGGAAAGGGGTCAGGCTGGATGGCTCTCCTCATAGGTCTCGGCCCCTCCCCTGTCCCTCCCTCACCTCCAGCTTCTTGACAGAGAGCCCACCTCCCACCTTTGGGTCCTTGCGGTGTTGGAGGAAGCCCGTTGGTGCAATGTGTGGGCACATTTTAAAATTTGGTTTGCCTACTTAACTCTTTTCCTGAAGTTTTTGCGGTAATTTAGAATGTAACTTAGAATGCAGAGAGTTATGCCAATGAGTTCGGGGAGGGTGGGCCCCTGGCCTGCAGTCCTGGGAAAGAGCGCGTGCAAGTGGCTGGGCTTAGCAATTCTTTTTTTTTTTTTTTAAGATTATTATTTATTTATTTATTTATTTATTAAGTTTTTATTTGACAGCGATCACAAGTAGGCAGAGAGGCAGGCTGGGGTCAGAGGGAGCAGGCTCCCTGCTGAGCAGAGATTCCCGATGCAGGGCTCCATCCCCGGGTCCTGGGATCATGACCTGAGCCAAAGGCAGAGGCTTTAACCCACTGAGCCACCCAGTTGCCCTGGGCTTAGCAATTCTTTAAGAAGACTTCCTTTAGCCTTGTTACTGTGTTGTGAGAGGGCGTGCAGGTGTATGTAGGAGAAGGCTGTTGCCTTGGCTCTCCCTGGATTACTGTAATGGTTCCCATCAATTTTCCCCCTCTCCAGTGGCTTCGCTGCCCTGGTGCAGATTCAACATTGAAGCCAAATGGGTCTTTCTTTGTAACGCATAAATCAGATTCTGTCACTCCTTTGCTTAAAATCCTTCCACCCCATTATGTTGTCTGATAAAATCCCAAACTTCCTCAGCTTGGCTACCCACCCTCCTTTAAATTGGTCCTTGCCTGCCTCTTGTCTCATCTCCCACTGCACCCCATCCATTATTGGCCAGATCACCTTCCTTACAGGGTTTGGGCTGTGGCGTTCTCTATCACTCCCCCCGCTTTTCTTTGACAGCTTCCTCCTGTCCTTCCAGATCCAGCTCAGGGTCCTGTTCTGTGGGGTGTTTTTCCTGATTGTTCCACTTTGTACCAGGGTTTTCTGTCACCCTGTTCATGCTGCTTTTACGTCAATCGCTGATATTGTAGTCGTGTTCAGATATTGTCCCAACACTATTGCCCACTGTGCCACTTGAGGTTGGGGCTTTAATGCTCTTTGCATCTCCTGTACAGTATCTGGCCCAGGTGGATGGTCCTGTTGAAGGCAGAAAAAAAGTCTGTTTCAGCACTAGCAGGAATTCATCCTGTGGTCCCTTTGCTGGACGTTGCCATAATTAGGGAGGTAGAGGTCCCAGCTCTCAAGAAGGCTACAGTAGGACATTTTTTGCTTTCTTTCCTGACCCAGAATTAATCTGATTTATCCAAAAGTCCCCTTGTCTGGGAGGGTTTGTAATCCTCACTGAATCCTGTCTTTTCTAGGCTGTGTGGATGCCTGGGAGCCCAAAGTGCTACGGGCAGCGATGGGTGCACACTTCCAGGTGCCCATCATCAATAATCTGGACTGGGAAACCTTGCCCAACTACCTGCCCACAAACACCCGGGTCTACGTGGCTGACAACTGTGGCCTTCATGCCCAGGCCCAGCTGTCTAATAAAGCCAGTGACCATGGCTGGGTATGTGAACGACGACTTTCAAGGCTGCACAAGTATGAGGAGGAGGTGGAGGAGGAGGAAGATGATCTAGAACCTGGAGCCGGTAAAGCCTGGCTCCCTGAACTTGAGGTCCAGAGCTATGACTTGGACTGGACAGAGGCACCAGCAGCTGTGGTGATAGGTGGGGAGACCCACGGCTTGAGCCTGGAGTCCCTGCAGTTGGCCGAGAGTACCAGGGGCAAGCGGCTGCTAATCCCCGTTGTGCCTGGTGTGGACAGCCTGAACTCGGCTATGGCTGCGAGCATTCTGCTTTTTGAAGGGAAGAGACAACTGCGTGTGAAGGCAGAACACTCGAGCAGGGACAGGAGTTAACCACTGAGAGGGAACCTGGAAGTCAGTCCTTGATTAAAGGGGGTCCCAGACCCTCCTGCATTGTTAGGAGATAGGCAGAGGCAGTAACTTGTGGCTTCCCAGGCCACATCCAGGAGGCAAGCGGTGGGCAAGGTGCTATTATATTGTTACTGGAAAAATAAGAATCTCCACGGGTCTCTGCTTATCCTCAAGAACAACAAGGGTGAGAATTCTTCCTGAGCTATCCCCCTGCTCCCTAACAAAACTTCCTCTTGAGAGAACCCAGAGATCGAGCATGAGTTGTGTCCCAACTGGTGGCAGCGTGGGATTGCTTTGATACATTTGAGGGGAGCGGTTTTTTGGCAGGAACAGTCCCAGGCGGACGGCCTGGACTCTGCTATGGGGCCCTACTGTGATCTAGTTGGCCCAGGACCTCATGCAGATGTTCCATGCCTGTGGCCCGCACATTGTTCTTGAGCCCCTCCATGCCCTGTCAGCTTTTAGAAAGTTGGAGAACCCATAGCCTTTGTGCTGTGCTGAGCCCACCAAGACTGGGGCCTGGCCCTCTAGCTTCACAGAGCCGTACTGCCAGGCCCCCCAGCAGGCTGAATCTGGGAGGCAGCATGGGGACCTCTACCACTGGAGTCTGTCGACATTTGTTCTCAACACCTTAGAAAAGTACTAAGAAAGCAGAGGTCACGAACAGAAGTTCATGCCTTTCCAGCATGAAACCGGTCTCCTGCAGCTTTGTCCTGGATTATTTGTTCCTGATGATTCTTGTTACAAAATAAAGATCAATGAAAGAGCAACAAACCCTATGCCTTGTTCCAGTAAAAACAAAACTGTAAAAAGAAGTATACCTGTCCCGTAACTCTCAGCCTATTTTGTCACATCAGGTGAAAGAAATTTTCATCCCATTCACTTTGCAGTCAGTGGCTCATATACCATGACTTGGGAGTTCTTCCTGCATGTTTGTGATGATCAGTCAGCAGAGCAGAGGGCGCGCTTTCCTTTCTTCAATATGACTACAGGGGAAGCAGGTGGTGGCGGAGTTTTTTGAACGAAGATAGAAAATTGCTCTCTTACATTCTTTTCCATCTGAAGGCCAACATTTGTTTTTTTGCCACTTCCCCAGGAAATCAGAATAAAAAATGAGCAGTACATGACAAGCACGGGCTCAGAGATGCTGTGGGATGGTTGGCCCCCGGGCTCCTCGCCTTTGTGCGGAGCAAGCACTGTGGGTGATTTTTGCCACAAGGTGGCAGCCGTGCTTCAAAGCCACTCCCAGCCCTTAAGGAGGGGACGGGTTTCGTGGATTCAAGTTGTTGGAAATGCTGGAGTCGGTCTCTCTCCACAGAGAGCAGGCCTGTGTTCTTGTGTTCAGAGAGGCAGAAGGTGGAGAAACATCCAGCTTCTAGTTCTCAGCAGAATCTGAGGCCTAGGTAGATGGCGAGCCAAACACTAAGGAGGAATCAGAAGTGGGAAGTGGCTGCAGTAAGGAAAAGTGGCCCAACTCCTTCCCTGGAATGGAATGTCTGGGAGGGCAGCTCTGGGCAAATGCTACTGTCCCTGGACACCTGCAACTCCCCTTGGGAACCCTCACCCCGGTTTGGAGCTTCAGGGCAGGGAGAGCTGCAGAGCCCTTTCCCAGCCCCCCAGCCCCACCGGCCAGCTTGCTATGAGAATCCTGTCCTTAAGGCCCAGAGGGTGAGCAGACCTCTGGGGACAGGTTTCCACCAGTTTCACCTGGGACCTCCTACCCCTTGCCCCATGGTTGATAGGAACACCCACTGTATCCCTCCAAGCTGAGCTGCCTTTAGCTCTACTTTGGACATGTTGCCCCTTGAAGGCCCCAGCAGCAGCACCTCACCAGGGGTCCTAGGACTAGTGCTGAAAGCCACCAGCTGTGCTGCAGGGCCCAGATGTCCCTCTCCCCCCGCCCAGTCCTGAGGCCCAGCCCCTCACCCCATTCTTCCCCAGGAGCAGATCTGGCTGGCTCACTTAAAACAATTTTAGGAAACACTCACGTAGGCATCTTTAAATTCCAGGAACTTACATTCTGTCTTCCATCAGTGAACATGCAGAGGTAATGAGCTAGAAGCCAAGTGAACGGATGAGCTCTTTATTGCTGTGGACAACTGAAAGTCTGAACAAGGTTGTCCTGTTTTGTCAGTGCGGCTGAGACAGAGCAAGCTGGACCGCCCTGGCTGGACTCAGGAAGCCTCGGCCAAGGCCAACACTCAGGGGCCAGGCATAACCGGTCTGTTGCAGATGGCACTGGTTCTCTTCCTACTATGTTTGTTGTAGGGAAGCTACCTTCAGCTGAAGCCGCCTGTTTGGAGGGCCCTCCTCAAAGCTGCTGCTACTTTAGAATGCAAGAAGGGAATAAGGGTTGGGGAGGGGACAAGGTTGCAGCAGGCTTCCCTCTCACCTTTGTGATGGGAGGTATGTATGTGTGTTGGGGTGGGGGGCGAGGGGTGCATACTGACTGCAGACCAGGAGGCATAGTGGCTCCTGACTCGTTGGGGACTTCCTTCCACATCCTGTGATGCTCAAAGATTTCCTTTTTAGCCTTGGGTCCCAACATCATGCCTCCTACTGAATCCTAGTTCTAGCCTGTGTGGGTGACTGGCTTGTGTGAGGCACGAGCACCCAGGAATCTGGACTTGGGGCTGCCTGCCTCCTTTGGGCTATATACTGGCCGACAGGCTTCCATGAGTTGGTACATTTAACAGAAGTCCAACAGTCCTTCAGAACAAGTCCTACCCAACTACAACCACACACTTCCTGGCTTGGGAAGTATTCCAAACCCCCAAGGGGCTGGAACACATCGGACCTTAAACAAAGCAGATTTTCTTCATGCTTTCTCATTTGAGGCATACCCAGGATATTCTAATGTCATAGTTCCCCTACTAGATGGAAAAATCCCAGCCATAAAGTAGACCCAACATAAAATTGTCCTGCAAACCGCCCTCTGCTTCCCAGAAAATATATCCTTTGCACCATTTACTAACATTAAACAATCAAGAATGAAGCTAATAGGCAACGGCCATTTGTCAACAAAGAATTCTCCCTTGGGCGACCTGCTTGGATGTAAGCCATGGAGTCAGCAAAGAGGGAGCCTGGGTGCCTGGGTGGCTCAGTGGGTTAAGCCTCTGCCTTTGGCTCAGGTCATGATCTCAGGGTCCTGGGATCAAGCCCCACATTGGGCTCTCTGCTCAGGGAGCCTGCTCCCTTCCTTCTCTCTGCCTGCCTCTGACTACTTGTGATCTCTGTCAAATAGATAAAATCTTTAAAAAAAAAAAAGGGGGGGGGTGGTTCAGGGAAGTTGAAAGATCCCAAGCTCTGGGCCTCGGGGTCAGTCTTTGGGGTCAGTCCTCTGTTCACATGGCACCACCGAAAGGAGCCACAGAGGGCCACTGTGGAAGCTCCCCACCATCCACATGAGGCCATGTTCTAGTCCTATGGGGCAAGCACTGGCCTCCCCAGCCTGGCCCAGGGAGATGGCTTACAATCAGGATGTGTCTGCACCTGTGTGCTGGGGGCTGGGCCAGGTGCCTGCTCAGATCCCTCCCGGAGCTACGAGCCAAGTCTACACACAAGTGCAGGTTTGTGCACATGCGCGCGCGTGCGCACACACAAACACTTGGTATTCTCCCTAAGCTGACACCGGTCTGGGTCCTGCTGATCTGATCTTGGACCATGGTTCCATCTCTAGATCACTGCAGAGTTCCGTTTGCTACCCCAGAACAAGGCAGCAGGAGGAGAGAACAGCTTTTTTGTGTCTTTAATTAGGCAAGAGGCAAAAACAAAGTCTGGCTGAAAATTTACCACTTGAATCTTGGCTGATGCCAAAGACAGTACCAGCTCCCTGTGCTTGGGTAAGCGAGAGCCACTGCATTTGAGGATATGCTTGGCGATGGTGGGTGGGTCGGGGTTGGGGTTGAGGGGGAAGCAGGCAGCCACCTCACTCCTAAAAAGGAAGCTTCAGTTGTGCCCTGGCATTTAGCGCTGCCCATTGTATGTACCAATTCCAAACACACTCCCTTTCTCTTAACCGGATCTTTATTGTTGGGGACAGGTTAAAAAAAAAAAAAAAAAGTCTCATCTCTGTTGTGAAAACGGGTAGAACAGGATATGGAGGTCACTGTGGCGAGCACAGGATCTGGAACCCCAGGGTGGCATCTTCCCCTCCCACCTTCCTGCCTCCAGACACGGTTTCCCTCATTTCCCTCGCTGCTGACCGAAGCCCTTGAATAGATCACAGCTGGGGTTTTAACCTGCTTCCAATTAGTGACAAGAATTAAGGTACCTTGGAGCTGCTTAGTGGGACTTGGGAAGCCACCCACATCGTCTGCATCAAGAACCTTGAGGATCTCTGGCACTAATGAGACGGGGGTTTGCTGGCATCGGGGAAGCAGTCTCCCCCAGCGTTTGCCCTCAGGGCCGCCATATATACTCAGAACTTTCTTGTTGTAAACCTTCTCACTGATCTCAACCCACATGCCGCTCTAAAAGGGGAAGTCTGGTGACAAGGATCCAGTGGCCCTTAAGGGGCAGTAGTTCAGTCAGCCCTGTAAGGCCCTAGAAGAATCACAGATGACCTAATTTGTCTGCTGCAGGGACTTACAGGGACCCGTCACGGGACTGGGTTCCTTCTGCACCAGAAGAAAAGAGACTTCTCTTCCCGGGCTATCATGATACAGGACACAGGCGGAAGTCCAAGGAACTCCATCTTCCAAGTGAGGGGAGTTCACCTTGTCCTTGCATCCACCACACTCCCAGAGGAGAGTTCCCAGAGAAGTCCCTAGCCCAGGCTAGAGCTAGGGTTGCCCATTCTTCACAGGGAGAGCTGCGTGGGGTTCCCTGTTTCAGCAACTGGCCTCAGGCTTCAGAGCATGTGCCCCCCTGTGGGGAGGGAATGAGCACCAGTGTCCACAAGGAGGCCCGTGATCGGGGAATCCACCCTCTGCCAGCGCCGAGCAGACCCAGGAGAGATGGCAGCCGGAGCTCCAGCAGGGATCTGCCTGTGGTCCGCTAAGCCAAAGGAGCTCCTCGGCCTTAGATTACCAGTTCTTGACAATTCTGAAACACCGCTACTAAAGCCTCCAAAGAAAGTCAAGAGGATCTTGTATGTCCCCCCGCCCCTCCCCAGAGCCCAGCACCACGAGCAAAAAGATTTTTGTTACTAGGCACAGGAAGGGACAAGTTGTTGATAATGTCCAGAGATGCCTGCTTTATTTCTCGCTAGGCGAAGCATTTCAGGCTTGTGACAAGTGACCGATTACCAGCTAACTCCGAACCTCCAAACTACGAATCAACAATCAAGTCAGCAAGGAGCAGTGCTGTCAACAGCTGACGGGGGTCTGGGGGACAAGTGGAGCCAAGGGTAAGGCCTGTGATCGCATGAAAGACCCTAACGCCTGGTTAAGAGAGGCCCAAACCCTGTGAATCCCTAGGCGAAGCCCTCCATCCCAAGTGCCAAGGACACAGCTGTTAACTTCCTTCTGTGGGAGCCAAGCTACCTGAGCCTAGCCGCATGCATCCAAGGCCCACTTTTAGTGGACATGTCCTCTGCTCCCCCTGCCACCCTAGGACACAGCTCTTTGTGCAGGTTCTTAGGAAAAAAAGCTAGGCTTCTGGTAATTTCTTGTCTCTTTTTAGTTCTGCTTTGAAAAGAAAAGAGGGATGACAGGTAACCAAAGGGGACACAGGTACCTCGGCAGAGCTGCAGCGGCCCCAGGTCCAGAGCTGGGCCGAGTCAGAGGTCTGTGCCGGCGAGGCGGGGCTCCTCTAAGGACACAGGGCTGGGTGCCTCCCGGGAAGCTGTCCAAGAGGGGGGAGTTTATGAACAAAACTCCAAGACCATAGAGGCTGTCCGTATGAGAAGGCAGAAACTTGGAGAGGTAAGATCCAGGAAGAAAGATGTAAGGAAAAAATGAGAGGCTCCTTCTTATCACGGTAGGAGCTCAGAGGAAGCCACCACTACATGAATCACTACCAGAGCTACGCTTTTTCTCCCCGAGAAAGAACACGAGCTTCCTTTGAGATCTTGAGATCCCCTGGCCCAAGAACCGGCTGCCAAGCTGGTGTTTTCCCCTCACACCAAGAGAGAAGAAGTCACTTAGGAGAAAGGAGGTTGTTGTCAGCAGCTCCCTTTCCCTCACTGAGCTGTGCTGGGCCCTGCGCAAGCATGCGGACACCAGGGGTGGGACCAGAGCTCCAGTGTGCTGTCCCGCCATGTTCGTTCAGCACAAGACCACCCGGCAAATACTTCGCCGAGAGCTAGTGACTGGGAGCAGGCTGCAGTCCTGGTTCTGGCCGGGTTCTGCCAGCCCTGTGGATCCCAAGCAGAGTCTCCAGACACGGTGGGGTTCTTCTGCTGTGGAGAGGAGGTGCACCTTGGGGTGCTGAGTTAATGCAGAAAACAAGGCACCACAGAGAGGTTGGACACTTGGGTTGTGTGATTCGGGACACGCTGGAAAAGTCCAAGGGTGGAGGGAAGGAGAAGGAGAAGGAAGAGGAGAAGACGGGAGTTTTTAAATAACATCTCCTGAGGCTGGAGCCCCCTTAGATGGGCTCTGGTTTGAGCTTTTCTGCTAGGAAGTCATTCACAAAGGCCTCCACAATGGCGGGGGTGATCTCTTCCACGTCCATCACGTACTTGGCCCGGGCCGACATGTCCAGAATGGTGAGCAAAGGGGCGGCCTCGGGCAGGTTGGTGTAATCGCGCAGGGAGTCAGTCATGTCATCCTGGAAGTTACCAGAGGGAGAGAAAACCAGTCAGTCTTCGAGAAAGAGGGCATCCCCCCCAGATGGCATCCCCTCCAGTGTCCTGAAGAGTGGGTGGCCCCTGGGAAAGATGGGCTCTCAGAGACCAGGGAGCAGCGGACTCGACCCTGCCTTGGAGAATACTCTGCATCTCACCAGACCACCAGACAAGTCCTCTTTTTTCATTAGCAGAGAAGCAACCTCTGCTTGCTAAAAATGTGTTGTCCTTTAATGACTTCTTTTTGCCATTATCTCCTCAATTATCTGCAGCCCCACTCTGGGTATCTGAGGCCAATCTGGACTCCCACCTCTGGAATGATGTGAACAGAAATGGCTCACTGTCCCCATCCCACCCCTGAGGTTTAGGGGGCAGGAGCTGCAGAGCCAGTTCAGAAGACAGGGTTCGTGAGGCTTATATGGGTGCCTGTACTGACCATACATTCCCATGGACTGGCCTGTCCAGGTGAATTCCCCTTACTAAGTATAAAAGCAAACCCAGAACCCCGAAGACTAGTAGAAGAATTTGTAAGGGAGCAAACACCTCAGACCACCTCTCATTTGGTAGAGAGCAGGAAACGGACTCCACCCTCCCACCCCAAGGCCATCTCCCTATAAGACAGCACACACAGCCTTCTGAAGTGGAGGAAGGCCCAGGTCCCTCTGCACAGGAAGGGCTCGGGGTACTCCTGGCCTTAAATGCTGGCGAGCAGGAGGCACAAAATTTACCACTCATTGGTTTCTCAGACAAACACCATTCCTTTTTCAAAGGGCAGATCTTTAGGAAGATGATTAGAAATGGCACACACTTCCAGCAACGCCCGGTGATTCAGCATCTCTGTTCCTGTTGACCCCCCCGCAGGCCCTCCGTGTGGGTTCATCAACCATCTCCAGGACAAGCAGAGGGGAGGCTCCTGGAAGACGACGGTCCACCGAACTCTCATTAGGAGGTCTGGGCCAAGCTGAGCACAGTGCTGTAGCCCTTCCCCTCTCCCTTGGAGGAAACCACGGGGAGATGAATTTTAATGTCTACTAAGGCTTCAGTGGGATGACTTCTGCCCTCAGAACACGACAAATGCCCTTAGCTCTAGGAGGAGTGGGAGACGGTCAGAGTCCTGGCTCAGAAGTGCCCCGTCAGTGCCTGATGACCCAGCACCCCATGCCCAGCCCCTTCCATGCCGCCTGGCTTCTGAGCATGGAGGGCCAGGGAATGGGACTAAGAGAGCTGCAAGGTCAGGAGCCCAGGTCAAGTGCACAGCAAGGACAGGATGGCAAGGTGGGGAGCTGGACAGCAGAGGATTCTGTCAGACCCTCCCCGGTCCTGGCGCAGGCATCCTGCCCTCGGGGACTGGCCACCTGCAGGACCCCATGGACAGGAGTGAGAACACTGCCTCAGGGGGTCCCACTGACCTCACGCTGCCTTTTGCACAACCCACTTAATGTGTGGCCCTGATAAGTCACTTCTGTGAGCCCAGACTTTGTCCCCTGTAAAATGCATTCAAGAACGACGCGCTCGGGGTTAAGTGCGAGCCAGCAGATAAGCCAGCAAGTGCGCATGCCCGGCGGATGCCCTCCAAGCCTCACTCTGCTCATCTGTGAAACATAATGACGCTGTTCCCAGTCTGGGGGGGTGGGGCGGTGGGGAGGAACATGGGATGGTGCCCATCAAGCTTGCTGCCTGGTACACAGAAGACCCAAATGCGCCTTTTCAGTCACATGCCTAATGCACTCACTGGAGCTCCCCAGCCCCACCCCTGCCCCCTGGCTCCGCTAGTCTGTTGTGCACCCATCTCTCCTCTCACAGGCGTCTGAAAGGGGTTAGAGTTTAATACATTCAGAGCAGCCTCCATTTGTGCTTTGTGTGGAGGGGGCTTGTGTCGCCCCAAGGCAGGGCCCTGTGAACCTGCTTTGTTCCCTCCACCCAGCAGCAGAGCAGGGGGGAATTTAGCTGCCTGCGAGGGGCCCGGCAGGGCTGAGCAGGGGTGGCTATTGAAACGGTGATGAATGGGTGGTGGTTCGGGGTGTCTGGCCATGCGGGCTCTCGGGAGACCCCAATGGCACAGCGTGAAATGAGTGCCTGGCTCTGACCCCCTGGGGATACAGATGGGCGGAAAGAAGGCAGGGGGCTTCCAAAAGGGTGTCTGTCCATCACCAGGTTTGGCCCGGCGCTGGGATGGGGCGGGGGGAGATGGCGGAGCATGCGTGGATGGGCCGCCTAGGGGTGGGGACCGAGTCAGAGCAGCGACAGCCATCTTACAGGGACTCCTGCATTGCCGGCATAGAGGTTCTGGCCCCCTGCGGGAGCTGGCCCAGCTCAGCACCAGGCCTTCTCGCCCTGTGAGAAGTCCTCTGTGCAGTCCGTCCCCGATGGAGGCCCTCAAGAGACAAGGCCTGGGGCGCGAAGAGACTGGGACAGCAGCAGTGTCCAACCTCAGCACCCTCTCCGGGGGGCTGGGAAATACAGGTCTGAGTCGTGGGTATTGCCGGCCATAGGAAGCGCCCACTCTGCAGGCCAGGGCCCAGAGACTGGCCATGCAGACGCTTTGTAAAGCATCCCGGGCCTGGTTTGGACCCAGCCAGGACGGAGGGAGTGCTGCTGACCATCTTTGTGGCTGCCACTCTTCCTAGCAGCCTGGGGAGCAGCCCTTTCCCAGGAGGGCACCCCTGTGGCTCCGAGGCTGCCGAGTGGCAAACGAGAGAAGAAGGTACAGCAGCCACAGGAAATGGTTTTCCATATGGGATGACACACTTTTTCATGCCACATCTGTCTGTGGGTTCTTCACCCCAGATCCTGGGGTTCCTTCTAACATCCCCTAGAGCTGCATCATGCACTTCCCAAAAGTTGGGTCTGCTGAGCAGCCCGTAGGCCCCAGCGGCACCTACCTCCCCCGCCACAAAGAACAGAAGTGGGGCCTCCTCCTCTTTGGCTTTGTACTTGGCAATGATCTTCTCGGCTATTGGCTGGATCAGCTGCTTGGCTGCCTCAGACTCCCCATCATCCTCAGAATCTGTAATGGGGAGAGAGAGACTCGAGAAGCACTGGTTTGTGGAACAGATGGAGTGGCGCCCCCTGAGGGAGCTGGGTCCAGGGCCTGAAATGGCCATTTGGGAAGCCCCTGCACGGAAGCAACATTTCCCCTGGGACACAGGCCTTGCCTCCAGGGTACATGAGGCGGTGTGGGGGTGTGTAGGGGGAGTCCGTGGCACATGCACACCACTGCACTGTGCTCCCACAGGAACAACTCACTGACACCCCAGACACCGCTATTCTTTCCACCGAATTCATCACAAACTGGCCTTGGAAGCTGAGCTTCCCCAAAGCCAGGACCTAAGGTCCTTGTAGTTTTTCTCTCAATCACAGAACTGCAGAATGATCTCAGATCTGACCTCCTACTGAAGATGGCAGAAGGGGTGGTAGCTGGGGCAGTGAGGACGGGGTCAGGACTACAGTCCAGTCTGCAGCTTTGTGGCAATGGGGAGGCACTGGGACTCCTGGAAAGCCAACTTCATGGCTGGCTGGACTCATCGGGAGAGGATGGACTGCCTTCCCTGGATGCCCCAGAGTCCCTGTTAGTCATCTCTTGCCTCCAATGAAAGAACAGTGGGGGAGCAACTCCGGGGGGCCCTGGGGCTCACTTCCGCAGGAACTTGTAACCCAGAACAAGACAACTCCCTGAGTGGCAAAGCAGGGAAGGGGAGGCAGGCAGCAGGACTTTCACCCAGGAATGCCACATGGCCCCAGGGGCCCGCAGCGTGCAGATGTGTCAGGACCTATTCCTGACTCACATCCAACCCGCTCTGTGATGCTGGGAACTCGCTTTGCCTCTCTGGGACTTCCTAACCAACATCTAGAGAGGGCCTGTGAGATGCAACTGTCCCTCAGTTCAAAACGATTCCCTAGAGGCCCTGCAATGTGGGTATGTGAGCCAGCGGCAGGCAGCAAAGCCCTGAGGACAAGGATTCCCCAAGACCATCCTTCCCCAGGAGACCTCTTTTCTCCAAGCACAGTGACCAGCCTGCAAGTCAGCTTGCAGGCTTCCACACCAGACTTCCAGAGCACCTCCCCTACCCACCCCATCAACTGAATGGGTTTCGCAACATCTCAGCCATGGATTCTAGGACTCCAAATTATTTTGAGTTGGAGCTGAGTAACATGTCCCAAGGCAGAAGGTGAGGTGGCGCCTGACCAGCAGTCGCTCCTTTGCAAAAGGAACAGGGGTCATCCCACAGGGCTACAGGGAGCCTGGAGTGAATGTTCTGGTGTCTTCCTGCCCTGCAGAACAGCCCCCCACTGAATAGAGAGTGGGGAGACTGAGAGGGACACCTGGCCTGAGATGCGGCCCTGTGGCTAGGGTGGGGGTGGGGCCTTCGCCCAAGGGAACCCAGCCCGCAGCTGCAGCTGCTGCAGCAGGCTTCCTTCCAACAATGGGTCTGGTTGTGGGGCGGGCTCCAGCCTGACCTATTCTTCCCAGCCGGCAGTCTAGGAAGGAAAGCACAGAGCCAGCTCCCAGAACCCCTCCCGCAGGGGCAGAGCCATGAATAAATCATTGGGGTCAAAAGCAAGGCTGCTGGGAAAGACAAAGGCCCAGGCTTGGCATTGTTCCTGACAGAAAGAAGCTGCAGGGACAGACACCCCCCCAAATGTGAGATCCTTTGAGTCTGGCCCACCCTGGGACTCCTACCAGGATTCCTACCTACGAACAGGACAAGGCAGGGGCCCTCGTTGAGCTGCACAGCATTGGAGTCGGAGAGCTCCAGCACGGGCTTGGGGTGCCACGGGAACTCCCTGCAGTCCTCATCATTCAGCACCTCCACTCGCCCCTGCCGCGTGATCACCTCCCCCTGGGGGTCCAGCACGATGAGGGTGGGGATGCCTGCAAGGGAGAGAGAGCTCGGTTGAGAGTCCGGAAGTGCTGGGGCGGGTTCCAGGCTCAGTCACTGAACAGCCACAGGACTCCCTTGCGACTTGACTTGCCCAAGGAAGCCGGCAACTCCCTTCCCCTCTCCTGGCCTCATGGTCTCAGTGTCCCCCACTGCAGTGTGGGAAATGGACAACACTTCCCTCCTTCTCTCACTTTGTAAATATCGACAAGGTAGTGCATTCAAAGAACTTAGCACCGGGTCTTGGCATACAGAAACACGCAATAAACCCTCAGGAGATCTCAAAGAAGACACCCCTGCCACCTACAGGGGACCAAAAACCCAAGCAAAGGGTGTGAAAACACAGGCCCATACTTGCCAGCCTGCCAGTGTGAGGGTGGGGGAGCCTGGGGCAGGGGCTGCACACAACAGGGGACAGCTGGCTGCCAGGGAGCCCGCGACCCCACCTCCATCTCTAGCCCTGCTGCCTGGAGAGAGAGGGTCCTGGGCTGGAGAAAGAAATGAGACACAAGACTCCCAGTAAACCACACATATTCCCAACCATTAAGCCTCAAGTGAGAAACCAGAGAAAACCCCATCCTGGTTATGATCGCATTTGGGATTTCGACCTCCTGGCTCTTTGTACCCCACTGCCCGCTGCCTCTCCTCCATCCAGGGTACCCCCCACCAACCACAGCCCACAGCCACGGCTCTGTCCTCTTGGAGACACTTGTCTCTCCAATGACAGCAGCTCCTGCCCACCCCCGCCCCGCCCCCAACCAGCCACCTCTCCTCTGGAGCTGACCAGAGCTTTAATTTTATCTGGGCCAGTGACAGCCATAGCAATTTAATATTTATAGATTCCGAAGTATTCAGTGAGTAATTTGCTCTGCTGACATTTTACTTCTCTGTGGGGGGAAGAAGGGGCAACAGCCGTCGAGGGACCAGGAATATGGCCCCAGTGTTTTGTAATGCTTGTGCGGCTGTTGGCTCAGCAGGGAGGCAGTGGTGGGCCTGACTTCAAAAGGACTTAAACAAGTCCATTATGTTCACACCTATTAGAAGAAGTGGCTGGGCATATTGGAGAACGGGTTCACAGAGAAATGGAGAACTGCCGTTCCCACTGTATCACGTACAGACGCACGCAGCCGGGGCTCCTGGGACATTCTCAGGACTGGCCAGGCCTCCTGAGTTGTGTGTCACACAGAGCACACAAGAAATCTGGGCTGTTTCCAGTTCCATCCTGACAGCAGCAGGTCAGCCTCCAGAGTCTGGCCTCCCCATCCCCGAGGATGGGTGGACGCCGCATCCTGAGGGATGGACGCGGACACCGCGACACGCCAGCCGGCTGTTGGCGAATGCCTCCCATAGCCATACCCCATCTCAAATAGGCTTTGGTAAAGTTCTTGGCAATTATAAGTGCTGGGTTGAACCGGGGCCCGCCTCCTACTATGATTAGACAGAGCAGCTGGCCTGTTTGTAGTCCAGACGTGGGATGCTGAGCTGGTCTGTGAAGAACACACAAGCAGAGGACAGAGAAGCGAAGAAAAGTAAAACCTGAAGGCAAAGAAACCCACTTCCCGGTTTGGTGCCTCAGTTTCTCCAAGGGACTCCTAGTTTCTAAGGGGTCTTCTCGATTACCACGACTATAGACTCTGAAGTCCTTGGGGTCCAGCAGGACAAGGACATGGGAGCCCCAGGCTGGCTGCTGAGGCATCCTCAGCTGATTCCACCAAGGAACAGCACCGCCCCGGGCCTTGGCTCTCCCCAGCCCTTAGATCACCCACCTAAGGTCATCCAGCCACAAGTGGCCACACTGAGATAGGAGCCCTGGTCTGCCTGTTGTTTCTCTTTTATTTATTTATTTATTTATTTATTTTAAAAGATTTTATTTATTTTATTTGACAGACAGAGATTACAAGTAGGCAGAGAGGCAGGCAGAGTGAGAAGGGGGAAGCAGGCTTGCCGCTGAGCAGAGAGCCCAACGTGGGACTCCATCCCAGGACCCTGGAATCATGACCTGAGCGGAAGGCAGAGGCTTTAACCTACTGAGCCACCCAGGCGCCCCTGCCTGTTGCTTTTCTACCTGGCCACTGCGGGTGGGGGCGCTCTCGAGTAGTTGAGGGAACTCCCCGCTAAAATCTTCCCCTCACCCCCAGCATCCACAGCTTTCTCTACTTCTTCCTCAAGGCTACAGAGGGAGGCTGGGGCTGCCATCCCCTCTTCCCTCTCCTCCCGGCAGCAAGCCATCCCCACTCCCCTCGCTTGAAGCAGGTTCTCCCAGGCAGAGACTTCTAAGGAGAAAATAGGGCAAAGCCTCTAATGGGAAACTGAAAGGGAATGGAAAATTTCTAATCGATGCCTCTGTACGAAATAACTTCCACGCCAGCGAGGGGCTTCTCTGAAGGGAATGCAGAGGGAGCACCTCATCTCTGCTGGAGCTCGTCGGCTCCCGGCTGGCTGGGTTGACCGGGATGGCTGAGGGAAAGCACAGGGAGAATTCTAAGGAAGATCCAGGCCACCCACTTAAACTTCCTGGAGCCTCATTTCCACAGCTGTCACAGGGGGTGGAGACCGTCTCCTCCTCTCTTGCTGGGTGTTGTGAGGAGCGAACAAGAGGATAAGTGTAAAACGCTGAGAGCGGAGAAACTGCTGTACCATGAGTATACTCCGTCCGCGCTAGCTCTTCTTATAAAGTGGTTCCTTATTGCTAGTTTTGGTTGTCCCTGGGTTGACTATTTGGCCCCTGGGAAGGCAGAGGTAAGGAAGACTGCTGCCATAGCCTAGTGGGATCAACAGCAATCTCTGGGCTGGCTGGAGGAAGTTACCTGAACAAACAGAATTCAAGACAATGTCAACGCCGCCGCGAGGACTCTGGGAACTCTGTGACATCTACCACGCATGGGGCTGACGTCTATTTACTTGCGCCATCCCAAGCTTAACGCTGAGCAGAGGAAGAACATAACACGCCCTGGCTTCTAGAGAGAGCTTCTGCCTCAAGCCCTGGCCCTGGGCCTCCGGGCTGGCCCAAGAGCAGTGCCTACACGTCCCCTTCACAGTCTCCCTCAAAACCTGCAAAGAAAGAGCAAGGCCTCAAAGCCTGCTCCAAATGGTTTCCTCCTGGGAGGAAGCTATCTCTGAGTCTTTAAAACAATCTCAAAGCCATGTGTCCTGAGCCTGTCCTACATTGAGTTTGGCTGCTTCTCTACTGCGGGGGGAAGAGAAGCTTTTGAAGGAGGTGGCGGTGGTAGGGGCCTGGGGCCGGGGAGCTCAGTCATATGGCACTCTGGGCAGTGGGACAGGAGCCGGGCAGGCTGTCACCCTGAGAGCTTTCTTTCTCTGCTTGTAGATGGCAATAGGATCTGAGGGGGCTGGGAGTCATCACGCAAAGACTGCTGGGAGCTGGAAGAGAGAAATGGAGGAAAAGCAGCCCCTCTGCAGGAAGAGCAGGTGAGGGCACATGGCCGGGCAACACGTGATCCCATGGTGGGGCCTATAGCAAGGAGGAAACAGTTTGTAAAATACCGTTAAATAGAAAGTAGCGAATATCCAGCACCGTGTGTGCGATTACAGCTCTGGGTAAGTATGTATGCGTGTGGACAGAGACCAAAAGGAACTCAGAACAGGAAAAACAAGTGTGTAGCAAGGCAGGAATGTGGGTGAGAGGGATAGAGATCTGAGTTTTCTTAATTGGTGTTATGATAAATGTGTATTAGCTTAAAATAAAAACCAAAGAAGAACTGGAGGGCAGTCAGGCAAGGACAACAGACACAGACCACGCCTGGGCCACATGGCCTGCCAGTTTCCTTCAGCAGCTCTGTCTGCACTCCCCGCTGACTCCCCCAAACCATCCCCTGCCTGGAAAGCCCAGGGAGGGAGAGGGGCAGCTGGTCTGCGTGGTAAAACTCGGGAGGATCGCAAGGCAGGGTGCAGGGAGGGCTCTGGCCAACTTGAACTTGGCCCGTAAGCCCGCAAGCCACTGGGGCTGCGTGTCTGTGACGGGAGGCACAAAGACATTTATGGTCCCATTCTTGTAAGAAAGAGAAACCAGACCCAACAGAGTGTCCATCAACAGTGGAAAGGCGACGTAAACTGGGTCGCTCCCACGGTGAAGCCCTTTTCGGCACTGCAGAGAAATTAACCAGGTATCAGAGCAACGAGAAATCTTGAACACAGAACTTTAGTGAGAAAAGCAAGTTACAGACTGGTATTACAGCATGTCAGCACTTAAGTTTGCTTCTAAAAAACACAGTGGGTTTGTACATAGGCAGTAAAAATATGAAAACCAATTACAAAGATACACATGAAACATATGGTAGCATTTCCCCCGGGGAGGGAGCCCAGCACTGCGGGGCGGCACGGGAGGCTCCCCTTTGTCTGTGTTCATGCACCCATTTGTTTAGATTTTTAACACCTGCAGCAAAACGGTCACTTCTAGGTGGTGGCCACATGGATACTTATTCTTACTCTTTGTCCTTCCTTATTTTTTATTTTTTATGTTCTCCAAAGTAAACAAGACACTCAGAATGGGACACCGAGGCAGTGCCCAGCCCGCCCCCACCCAGGGCTCCGGGGCCAGCCCTCCAAACACCGAGATGGGGCTATGAAACACACTGGCACTGGCCTGTCCTCCCCCTCCACTGGAAAAAAAAAACAAACACAACACTCAAAAACACGATCTCCAGATGGGTTGTTTCTCTACGAAATCAATAGGTTCTGCCTCAAATTCATTTTTGATGGGGGTGGGAAAGAGGGCCAAGTTCGGGAAAGAGGGAGGAGGACGGAAAGGGGGCGACAGAGAAGCCAGAGAAGGCGATCCTGCTGCCCAGGGTCCTCCCACTGACGCCCCCGCCCCCTGCTCTCCCTCCACCCCCCAAGGTTGGAAGCACCATCCCACTCCAGGACTGTTCTTCTGGAGGTGGGGCCTGCATCTGTCCCTCTGTCCCCTACACAGCCCTTAAGCTGTCTGCCCTCCCCAAAGGTCAGGGCCAGCAGAGGGGAGAGGAGGAACAAAACGCTAGGGCCCCCAACCCAGGAGAGAAGGGGCACTAAGCCTCCTTGCAAAGAATACAGTGTTCTCTGACAGCCAGGATTAGGCAATTGCTAATGGGATTTGCCTTTTGCCAAGTGTGTCTAAATGCTTTTCTTAGAAAGGCATTTTTAAACCGCTCCTAGGGCTGCAAACTCCCCAGGCTGCATGAAGCTGGGGCAGTAGGGAGACCTGGGACTCAGAGTAAAAGGGCCACTCGTGGGACAAAGGAATACCAGGGCCTCGGTGAGCCCAGATGTCCTGGTGAAGCTGCTGGTTAACATTGCCTGGGCTCAGTCCAGAGCGCCAGAAGGAGCAGGGATCAGCCACCAGCAGCGGCAGCAACAGCAGCAGTGGCAAGAACAGGACTTTCGGCTTGGGCAGGCCAGTCACAGGTCTGGTAAAGTCCTCAAGAGCCGTACACTGCCACGGCCAGCTGCACAGGCAGCTCAACAAGGCATCTTATGCAAGGTGTCCTTCGGGATGCTGGGTCCAGCTTCCAGGATGAACATTTTCATTGGAGCTTGTTGGGATCACACAGGGAAGCTCTGTGCTCATGTGCCTCAATACACAAAGTGACCATCAGATCAGGGTGCCTGGTCCCTGTAAGGCACGGGCCAGGCGGAGGTGGCTCGGCAGTGGGTTGAGCAGGGGAACGTCCCTGGTGCTGCTCTTCATCCGACCGCTTCAGGAGGAGACACAGACCCCGGGACACAGAGAGAGTCAGGAAGCGTGAGCTCTCCCAGACAGCCCTGCAGGATTTGCTGAAGACCGGATCCTCAAAACGGTAAGAACCCTCTACTGACCCCACATACGTGTGGACTGTGTGTACATGGTGATATTGTAATATAGTAAGAAACACACAATTGGTCTTTATCCCCAGTTCCTGGCACTGAGCTCCCCAAACCCTTGTAATTTCCTGGGAGGAAGGGGTGAGAGGGACCTCCTGTTATATAATACTTGGTCTTAACAACATTTGATCTCAGATCCTGACACAAGAGCTTCTAAGACCCTTGGAATCTGGCACGATGGTGTCTTTGCATGTTAATGAGGTGACCAGTGGCTGGGGACCCCTAAAAAGCTTCAGAAGGTGGAGTTTGGTGGCCAGAAAGGCCTGAATGGAAAGTTGGATCATCCAGCTGGGCCCCCTGACCTCTGCCCCTGGGGGAGGGGAGAGAAGGACTGGAGGCTGAGTTAATCCACAATGGGCAGGAATTGAATCAATCCTATCTTTGTAATGGAATCTCCATAAAGATCTCTAACTGGTGGGGGCAGAGCTTTGGGTTGGATTGGTGAGTGCCTGGAGATGCTGAGAGGGTGGTGTGCCCAGAGGGCATGGGGGCTCTGTGCCCCTTCCCACACACCCCAGGCATCAGTTCCCTCTGTCTCTTTCTGGCTTGTAGCCTTTACAATAAACATGAGAATAAATCAACTGCTTTCCTGAGTTCTATGGGCCATTCTAGCAAAGTACCAAACCCAAGGAGGGGGTCATGGGCACCCCTGATTTATGGCTAGTTGGTCAGAGCATGGGAGGTCTGGACTTAGGATTTATGTCTGAAGTGTGGGGGTTCTGGTAGGACGGAGCGCTAGATCTGTGGGATCAGACACTAAGCCCAAGTAGATGGTGCCAGAATTTAGCTGACTTTTAGGACACCCAGGCGGTGTTAGAGAATCTAGGAGGTGAGTGTGGAGGGAAAACCCCACACACATTTGGTGTCAGTGTGTTGTAGGGGCGCCTGGGTGGCTTAGCTGGTTAAGTGTCTTGCCTTCAGCTCAGGTCATGATCTCAGGGTCCTGCGATGGAGCCCTGTGTCAGGCTCTCTGCTCAGCAGGAAGCCTGCTTCTCTCTCTGCCTCTCTCTCTCTCTCTTTCTCAATTAAATAAATATTAAAAGAGGAATAAAGAAGGAAAAAAAAAGTGTTGTGAGTAGGGGCACCGGGCTGGCTCAGTTGGTGGAGGGTGCAACTCTTTTTAAATAAAATTTTTTTATTTTATTTATTAGAGGGAGAGACAGTGAGACAGAGAACGAGTAAGCAGAAGGATAGAGAGACCTGCAAGAAGACCATATTGAAGGCAGAGCCGGATGTGGGGCTTGATCTCATAACCCCGAGAACATGACCTGAGCTGAAATCAAGAGTTGGATGCTTAACCAACTGAGTCACTCAGGTGCCCCACGTGCAACTCTTAATCTCAGGGTTGTGAGTCCGAGGCCCACGTTAGGGGGAGAGCTTACTTAAAAAGTCAAAAGAGCCCAGAATATACAGTCATACATATAAACACATCTGTTGAATGACTTTGGAGTTGTAACCAGAGAGTCAAACAAAGCTCAGAAAATACTCAGGAGTCCATCAAAAATAATTTTCAGAGTTCCATGATGCTATGATGAGTAGAGAAGAATCGACAATTCCATCACGGTCATAGGTATCAGAGCTGGACTGGAGGCATTTAAATATCCTCAGACGCAAACAAGCAAAATCCAACTGAGATGGTGCACCTGACAAAGAGATCCCTGCTTCCAAGACTCAAGAAATGATACCACACCACGGACGTGAACTACAAGGGCTCCAAAGGCAAAAACCATCCTAGGTGGAGGGCAAGGAGCCCGGATGATGGACCTACGCAACCTCCGTGAGTTGGGAAGAGACTTCCTGCGGCTCGGGTGCCAGGCCCAGGGCACCTCACTATTGCCTTCCGCTTCCCTCGGCCGCCTCGCCCCGGCTGCAGCACACGGGAGATGCCCAAGAAATGATTCCTGAAGCAAAGCCTGAGTGAACAAGAAAGAGAGGAGGAAGGACAGGAAGGAAAAGAACTCCTGGCTTGGAACTTACACGTCCCCACTCCGTGTCCTAAAGCAGCAGCCAAGCCACAAGAAAGGAGTCAGCCCTTGCAGCTACACACGGGAACGGGACACGTGGCAAGGGATCACATGAGCATGGGAGGCCGCAAGAGGAAGGTCTGCGCTGGAGGAAAGGCACTGGGGCAGCAGGCCAGCAGAGATGGCAGGGCTGGGGGGTAGGAGGGGAGGGTGTTCACAGGGGAGCAGTAAGTAATGGGGCTGCACAGGTATCTGAGACCAGACTCCGGAGAGTCTTGGAAGCCAGGCCACAGCCATGAGGGCTTGCTTCTAGGCAGGGGATGAATCCCACTAGTGGAGCCAATCTTCTGGAAGGTTCCCAGGGTTGGGTTGGTGCATCCAACATGCTGGGATGAAGCAGGAAAACCTGGTGCGGAGGAATGCTGGCGCTCCAGGTGTATTAGAGCACCAAGCCTCTGCGAAGGAGATGCAGGAGAAACCCAAGAAACCGAGGGGCAGGAAACAGGAGACGGGTGATATGGAAGGAGAGGGGGAAGGGGAAAGGATTTCAGGGGTGGCCCCAAGCGTCGGAAAACAAAAGCAAATGAAGCGAGAGGAGAATAGGGAGGTCAGTGGATTGCCAACATCCCCAGTCATTCCCACGAGACCTCAGCCCATGTTAGGCTTGATCTAGAACTACGGGACAACTGGAAAATGCCAGATTTCTACCTCAAGGCCCGTCTCCCTCCCAGTGCCAGACTGCTGAATCCACACCACCAGCTGAGTGTCTAATGGGCATCTCAAACGCAGCATGGTCAGAATTAAGCTACCGTTCAACTGAATTCATACGGCTGCTGGCCACATGCCCCACACCCAGCGCACACAGCTCCCCCAACTCCGCTGACGGGGGCTGCCTCCTTCCGGCCGCTTGGGCAGGAAGCCATGGAGCCGTCTGACTCTCCCTCACTCTCACACCCCACATCAAATCTGTCAGCAAACTCTAAGACCCTATCCTCAAATTCTGTCAATAACCTGCCCGGTCTTACCACCCCCACTGCCATTCTTCCTCCCTGATCACTGCCATCTTGGCCCTGGATGACTAAAACATCCCACAGCAACCCCCAAATTAATCTGTTACTGAGGTATCGCTTTAGCATGGGGTCTAGAACCGAACCTGTGCCATCCCCGAGGAGTGTCTGTACTTGCAAGAAACTTGTACTTACAGCTGGCTGGTAAGATCAGTACAAACTACTGCATAAGAACTTACCAACAACAGGCACTTCCAACAGAAACCAGTCCCCTGATGCACGCGGAACCCCACCTCCCCAACAATGCCATGAAGCAGAAGATTGTAAGTGGCCCTGTGAGGCTGGAGGGAGGAAAACGCAGGGGGATGGGCTCTGGGCTGCAGCAGCCACATGGGCCACTTGTCTCTCTCCCCACAGGTAGGTCCATCACGAGTCCCAGTGTGAGGCCAAGTCACAGGGGGTGCTCACTGTGTCCACCATAAGTACCAGCGGATGATTTGCCTCTGGGATTTCTCTTCTAGTTTAGATTAAGTGTCACTATGGCACTGATCACCACTTTAATCAAAACTTTCAAAAGGCTCCAAGGTGCAAAGGGTCAAGATCAAGATGTGCGGAATGGTGCTCGAGGCTTGCTAGGAGGTGGTGTCACTGACTTACTGCCCACTCTGCCCTACAGTACACTACAGGCATCCTATTCTGACCTTTGCCCTCGCCATTCTCTATCTAAATCCCGTCCATTCTGAAAGGCTCTGCTCCAGAGCCACCTGTCCTAGGAAGCCTTCCTGGTTCAACAGCTCCAAGCCAGAGTCTCATCTGAATTCAGATTATTCCGCTGCGCAGCCGGTCACTAGGTGCTGCCTTGAGAAGGATCCTGTGCTTCTTTCCACACTCTCAGGTCACTGCGCCTTAGTGCGTGTCTGGCTTGATGGGGCCAGAGGCAGACGGATCAAGGTCAGCTGGCAATGCCTGCCAGGATGCCCTCAGGAATGGGTCCTAAGGCTTCGCCCAAGAGGTCAGTGATCAAGGAGGCAGTCAGCACAAACACTGTGCCAGGGAGACTATACACCTGAGAGTGAGAAAGCAAGCGGCTCGGAGAGGGGACAGGTCCACTCTGAAGAGAGACTAGCACAGAGGGCAGAGGGGGTTGTATACCAGGGAGCCAACCAATGAGCAGCAGCAGGCCAGCCTGAGGCAGAGGACGCTCGCTGGTGGGAGCTAAGATCAGCCTGAATCTCATTTTTTCACCGTGGCTAGCTGCGCCTGCACACAGCGCCCCTCCAGGTCAGCCTGCTGGTCCTTAACTGAGAACCCCTTGCAGTCCCCACCACATGCGTGCTTCTCATCCCCACACTGCCAGGGCCTTAAGAGTTGGTGCCAGATCAACGTGTCTCCGAGAAGTTCCCATTCTCCTCCTCCTCAGTCGTGGGCAGCCACTTTCCGGCTGCCCGGGCCACACCTAACAACCGCAGCTCCTACGTCTGTAATATTTATAGGTTGGCAGCTGCGGAATCTGAGTGTTCCCTTCTCCGCTGGCCGAAGGCAGGCAGAACGTGATCCATTTAATTCTTCTGTGCCCTGCCCAATAGTCTGTAGGGCAGCCTTGAACAGTGCAGCTTGTGATCTCTCCTTCTGAAACTGCTGTTCTGTACCAACCCTTGCCACACTTCCCCAGGGTCCCCAGAGGCATCTCACGGAGCAGAGAGAAAGGGCACAGACTGCCACCCTAAGTGACTATGCATGATATAGACCATCTTTTGGTAATTGTTAGTTTCAAGTGATTCCACAGCCTTAGCACTGACTGCCAGGAACACCTGCGTCCCACCCCACACCTTCCCCATCCAGTAAAGGGCTCTACCTCGGGGAGGAAAGATTCCGCTCATTGATGGCACGGGCTGGGAAAGAATGTGCCTCTGCATGGAGTGGCCTTGTGGTGGCTGGGACAAGTGGCAGTCTTCTAAGCCCTCATACAAAATGGACCAACACTTTCTAGTTCCTCAAGACATCATCATACTCTGCTCTTGAGATTATCCCCCAATGTAAGTCTCCTCCTGTCCACTCAAGGGCAGCACCAGGCTACTCTTCTGGTTTCCTATTTCCCACGGAGCTCAGTGCATGGGCTTGGTGGTTAGCGGAAGTTCAAGAAATAGATTCCCATGCATTTAAACCTACTCTGCCTTTCTTCCAAAAAGGATTGTGATATAAGCCAATAAAAACAGATGAAAATATCCTCCTGAAGGGAAAACAGGAAGAGTAAATGAAGCTAACAGGGTCAAGGGCATGCAACAAAAAAGGTGAGTTTTGCAAAGTTGCTAAAAGTGGTTAACAAATTCAGCTCTGGGTTTTCTAGGGGTTACGGGGGAGGGGGGGGGATGTGGTCCATAATGAAATCCAACATACACAAAAGATGAAGGAAAAAAACTAAAAACAAAAATCCACCACTTGCTCAAGAGAAGTTCAGCTTCTGCCGGGCACTATAGGATAATTTCCTGAGCACTAATTCCTACAAGTGGGATTTCTAAATTAAAGGTTTTGTAGATTTTTAAAGGCCTTTGATGTATATTGCCAATTGCTCTCCTGAAAGTTTGTCCTGATTTACATTTCTACTAGCAGTCTGCTCTCTTCCCTACACAGGGATTCTCTTTTAGTGGGGATCGGGGTGCTCGGAGTTCTTTGCAAAGAAGATAGATACAAATTCAGTGTTTTCATCTGTAAATCAAGGAAGTAAATTATGCTGAATGTTTCTCACGTCATATGAAAATGATATGATCCTATCATGCCAATGCCCTGGATGAACTGCCTGCCTCATATCCTATACATAGTTTTTACTAAATTCTCTCTCTTTTTTAAAGCTTTTATTTATTCATTTGACAGAGAGAGCAAGCGCATGCGCGCACAAGCAGGGGGAGAAGCAGGGCCCCTGGGTTCATGACCAGAGCCAAAGGCAGAGACTTAACCAACTGAGCCACTCAGGTACCCAATTCTCTCTTTTTTTCTAAAGAGATCTCTTTTTCTATTAAAGATATTGACGATTTGCCATACATGTTATTAATATTGTTGGTTGCCTTTGTTTAAGTTTTTTGACATCCAAAAGTTACCTTTTCTATTGTAAAAGGAAATTTAACCCTTTCCTTCAAGTTAATCTGTTAAATATTTATTAAGGCCCAACGCTGAAGCCTCTCAATTTTACTGAGGATAAGAACTAGTTCAAGTTCACTCAGTGGAAGGTAGAGACAAGACTGAGTTGTTGGTGGCCTAGACAAGAGAGGTGGTATCAGTGAAAGTGGAATAATATGAGAAACAGGAAACAATGCCCCAGGCAAAGATCCAAGAGGCCCCGGGCCTGGTAGATGTAGGAGAGTTGAGATCCTTCTTGGTATGTACCTCTAAGATGCCTCCGCGGTCATATGTGAGGATATGCTCCACGGCCCAAGCATGTCGCAGAGTCACGTTTTGTGCACATTTGTGTGTGAATACATGCATGTACACAGACACGTACAGAAGCTGGAAGAGAGGAGGCAGGAGAAGCCAGAACATGACTGAAGGGCCTTTGTTGGGGAGTCAGAGGCAGACACATATCAAAGACGCCTGCTGGTGTATAGGGGGAGTAGAGAATAGAGAAAACTCAGGAATGTCTCTGTATTGCTGCAAGGACCAAGATGAGAAATCTATGGTCCTCAGAAGAAGCAGGGTACAGCTGCATGTAAACATGGGCACTTAAGGGCAGCAAAATCTAGGTATCACTAAGAAAAGCTCTGGAACTACCCAGCCTACCAGTAGGTCTCACCTAGAGCCCCTTCAAGAACATCTAGTCACAACCCAGGGACTGAGGCTAAGGGACATTCACACTGGCTGACTGCACCCCTTTCCCACTATGCAGTTAAAATAAGATTGTGATGGGATGCCTGGGTGGCTCAGTGGGTTACACATCTGCCTTTGGCTCAGGTCATGGTCCCAGGGTCCTGGGATCGAGCCCTGCAAAGGGGGGCCTTGCTCACTAGGGTGTCCGCTTCTCCTTCTGCCTGATGCTTCTCCTTCCACCTGCTGCTTCTCCTCCTACTTGTGCTCGCTTGTTCTCTCTCTCTTTCTCTCTGACAAATAGATAAATAAAATCTTAGAAAAAAAAGTAAGACTGTCACATCTCCTTTAAGCGACACACAGGGTCACCTCTGGGGTGAAGATCTGAATCCTAGGACTAAGGTGTGTTTTTTAAGTGAACAAAGGGGACCGAGGAAAACATTCAAAACCCTCCAGCCCTGTCCTTTCCCTGTCATACTCTGATTGCAGAGGACCCTTGCCCTGGATCTCTTTCCCAGTAGCCCTACACCGGCAGGGCCTCTGTGTCTTCTGCTGATAACATTCTTTCTCTTCATTTTACATTTAAAACTCCTATGGTTTCCAGATCTCCTTTTGAATGTAACATTCTTACCTTCCCAGCCAATCTGGATTCCCTGTTACAGGCCCCGCTAGCACTGGGGACACCTTCCTTCAAAGCACTCACAATCACACTTAGGTTTATTTGTACAATTGACTGATGGGGTATGAGCCTCCCGTTTAGGACTGTAAGCACCCTGCGGGTAGGGATGGGGTCTGTTTTTACTCAAGACTGTGTCTCCCAGGCCCAGAAGAATAGACCTCCTCTAGCCAGCTCTCAGTAAATAACTTGTCAGATGAATGAATGTAAGAATTCAGAGACCTGAAGTTTCACTTCTCCTCACAAAGGGGCAATTTAACCCTCTGTTCAGTACCACCAGCCAAAGGTCATTCCTGATACTCCTCTCGACAGATGCTGCTCCTACACCAAGGCCCACATGATTTAAGTCTCTGTGCAAACAGAGTGCAAGAAGGAAATAAACTTGTGATATTTTCTTAAAGTCACTCAACCCAGTACCCTTCCTTCTGGACCAGTAAACAATTCCTATCTATCACTTAGCTTTTGTTGGGGAAGGGAACTGATTTCATTTTTTTAAAACGAGGCATGAGCCTCCACAATCCTGAAGGGTTAGCTTCAATAAGACCTAGCTTATCAATACCCAAAGTGTGGTCCCTGGGCCACCCGCATCAGTGTCACTTGGGGGCTTGCTAGAGAGGCAGGATCTCAGCCCCACTCGTAGCCAGACCCAGGGAATCTGAATCTGCCTTTTCACAAGCTCCCTAGAGGCCTCTTATGTGCGTTTGGAACGGAGAAGCACTGACTTAAAATTAACTGTTCATTTTTTTTTAAAGCTTAGCTCCAAACAAAGCCATATGCTTTCTCTAAATGGTAAAGAAAAAGCTCAAAGAACCTTATGAGTCCCCTCTAAGCTGTGGAATTTGTGGCTAAATTTTGATTTGCCTTTTTTCTTCCCCCTCCTACTCCCTATAACACAAGAAGCACTGAGAACTCAAATATTAGCTGTGTCTGCCTAGGGCTAACCGGGACCTGGTACTATGGCTACCAAGGAAATGAGTTTAATCCTTTTTTTAAAAATTGAGTTATAACTGACATAGAAGAATGCATTTAATTCTTAATAGGTCAGTTAAGTGCTTTATCAAGAGAAAAGCCAGCCGGGTGAAGGCTGAGAAGAAGATATTCACATTATAGAGAATAAAAACACAGTTTGCCTCATTTAATAACTGTTACTCCCAGAAAACACACATGATTAGTACTTTAAGTCCTAGTTTTCAACACTCTCAGGAAATGAGTTTTCTCACCTACAAGTCCCAGCCACTCAGCCCTCACTACTGTGCCTCAGGAACGAGAAAATGCTCTAGATCCCTTACCCTAAGAATGCTCCCAGAGACTCCTTGCTGCAGGGATTTATCAGGCCCACTTTGTGGATAAGGAAACTGAGGCTCAGATCATGATAATGAGCGATGAGGAAACGGAGACTCAGAGTCTCACTGATGGAACCAAAGACCATTCCTAGGTCTGTCTGACAGGTACCCTTAGGATAGGGTTCTGCCCATGTCATTTGGGATTGAGGGCTCCACCGCCCAACTGCATCAGAGCACACGAGGTCAGGCGCTGAGAAGGGGCTGTTCCGCCTGGACAAGTACTTCAAGAAAAACAAAAACAAAAACAAAAAAACAATGGCTTTAATGGGATATAATTTATACACCGTAGAACTCACAGCATATAATTTTTAAGACAGCTAGGAACACGAACAGTTATGGAAATAAAGATGTCCTTTTCCCTCTAAAAGAAAAGCCAAAGGTGTGGTGAGCCAGTCCAGCAAGTCTTCAGGGAGCCCCATGGAGTCAGGAAGGCCTACCTTGGATTCCGTACAGCCGGTTGAGGCGTGACCGCCGGGCCTCGTCGGTATAGGGGACAGCGAGCCAGGGCATCTCACTGAAGTACTGTTTGAATGAGTCCTCGGACCTACAGAGACACACATGGAAGCAAGGCTCGGTTATCCCCAAAAGCACCACTGCAGGGTCCTCTCTGCCTTCTACCAAGCTACAGCCAGGGCTCCACAGGTTTGGCGCCCCTATTGTGCTCCTCGGATACCAGATTACGGGGTGAGGGGGCGATGGACTATTCTACCCCCTCTGGTGTACACGGAGAAGCAACAGCCTCCTCACAACAGGCAGATGTGAACTAGGCCATTCCAAGCAGCCCGCTCCCTGGGTCCTAGCAATTGAACTCCGGCCCAACTTCTCATTTATCAGCAGCGATAGGTAGCACTTCTATAAGCAGCCTAGGTGTCCAAGGACACTGCATTCCCATGACACTTCTAGTCTGTGCGTATGACAGTGTATAAGCACACTCTTAACCAAGCGGAAGCCTGGGATTCCATGTATTAAAAAAAAACTATAAGAATGACAGATCTAACCACAGTGATAGGAAGCAGATGAGGGGCTCCCCGGGGCTGGGGTTTGAGGGTGCGGACTGAGAAGGCACCTTGTGATGATGGAAATGTCTATACTGATTACAAGGGTACATACACTGGTCAACAATCATTGAATTGTACGAAAGTGATACTTCAATAAAGTTTTTTTTTTTTTAAGATTTATTTATTTGACAGAGAGAGAGAGAGAGATCACAAGTAGGCAGAGAGGCAGGCAGAGAGAGAGAGGAAGGGAAACAGGCTCCCTGCTGAGCAGAGACTTTTTTTTTTTTTTTTTTTTTTAAGCTTTAAAAAGGCGACTGCTCCATGGGTTATGCCTTCAAATCTAATCCCCAGTCCCATGCAGAGATGGGGATCTGGGAATGGAGCACGGCACAGTGCAGACTTCAAAGAGACAGAAGGGGGGGAACCTGGGTGGCTCAGTGGGTTGGGCCATTGCCTTCGACTCGGGTCATGATCTCAGGGTCATGATCTCAGGGTCGTGGGATCGAGCCCCCGCATCGGGCTCTCTGCTCAGCAGGGAGCCTACTTCCCCCTCTCTCTCTGCCTGCCTCTCTGCCTACTTATGATCTCTGTCTCTGCCTAATAAATAAATAAAATCTTTAAAAAACAAAAACAAAGAGCAGAAGGCCCTTGGTGTGCTGGCATCCTGGAGAATGTTCTGTGAACAGGGACTTAAGAAGCAGGAGCACCTGGTAGCTCGGTCTGAATGGGACCTGGGGTTTTGTGATGAAGGAGGGTCATTGATGAGTAAAACTAACAAGAGGGCCTGAAGCAGAGGAAGTCGCAGTGAAAAGGACCTGACATGCTCCAGGAGTAGACTTCACTCTTATTGTCTTTAGGACAGCCCCAAGGCCAAGCATGTGGCCAGAGTGAGGGGAAATTGTGGCACAGCCATTCCAGACAGGTGTCAAATTTCATGAGCCTCTGGCTCTTTCCTTCCCATCCTTCCCTTCCAAGCCCTTTCATCGTAATCCAAAACGCTGAACACATCAGAAAATCACATCCTGATCTCTAATGACCCAGGCTGGAAGTGGACAGGCCTCAACATTTACAGCAAGGACAGGTTTTTCTCGGCTCCCCTTCAGACAGCTGTACGAGGAAATCTGAAATGTATCTCTCCGTTTGCCAATCATCCCACATAAGCCTTCCCCAACCCCCATCTCCACACTCTACCCTTGGGAGGTGAGGAGATGGTAAGGCCAGAGAAACGCATGTTAACCACCTCTGGAAAAGGAAACCACATAGCCACACGCCCCAGCTCGCGTTACCTGTCCGCACTAACAAAGATGATCTCAAATTTCTGGCCTGCCTCCTTGATCTTCCGGTAGGATTCCACCAGGACCCGGGTGAGGCTTCGGCAGGGTGGGCACTGCAAGAGGAAAGGGGGATCCTGCAGCCTGACGCTGGGTCTGGCCTTCCCATTTCCCAGCCACTTGCCAAGAGAGACCGGGTAAGCAGGACCCAAATAGGACTGGGAGAGCAAAACCCAGCTTATTCACGGGCGCATCCCACCCACACAGGGCATGCAAGGGGCGGCAGTTCAAACAAACCCCCCATAGAGACTGCTGGAAGCCTCATCAGAAGGGGTCAGGAAGACTATCCTTTCAGACCAGTCAAAAGAAGTCATCTTCTTGCTGCCATCATCATTCATAATAATAAGCGCCCATAACATGCCAACAATGCGTCAGGTACCGGAGGAGGTAAGAACACTGGGGAGACGTGCCCGAGCAGTAACACCTCCAAGAGCCCACCATGATGGGCCCTGGTGGCAACATCCCCGCTCCCTTCCGTCTGGACTGAACACTCACCCAGTGTGCGGAGAAATAGACTCCCACGTGAGACCCCTCCAGGCTGCTGCTCTCCAGGGACTGTCCATTATTTCTAAGCAAGGGCCCTGCAATGACTTCCCTGAAGGGTTTAGGTCCCCAAGGGAATTCCAAACCTGAAAACAGGCAACAGATGGTGAGAACGTTGTTAAGATTCTTCCTTACTGCCTCTGGCCCAAGAGACCTCGGAGAGGCACAGCCCGACAGCGTTACCATCAAACAGTACTAGTACTTGTTAACACAAGCGTAGACTCTGGGGCTAAAACACAGGGACACAGATGGAATCCATTGGTGGCAGAGCCCCACCTACCTCTGAGACAGTGGTTCCTGAACCCAGGTGATCACAGGGCCCGTCTACTGGGCAGGGTGGGGGGTTGGAAAGTTACGGAAGCCTGGGTCACATTCCGAGTCTTGGAATCTGGGGCTAAGGCTGAAGAGGTATGTCCAAAACATGGCCAAAGAGACTCCCCGGGTAGGTCTCTGATGCTGGGCCAGGCTGGGGAATCACTGCCTCATGGAGTTTCCTCAAATCCAGCCCTGGAACCTCCACAGCTCCCAACTCTGACGGCGTTTTAGAGTCAGCCAGGGAATTTTTGAAAATACGATGTTCCTGGGGCCCACCCCCAAAGATTCTGATGCGGTTGGTCTGGGCTGGGGCCCGGGGAACCCAGTGAGAATTAAATCCAGTCAAAGGAAAGAGTAAAACTCACTCAACCCAGATGTTCTACATTCTGATGACACGTAAGCCCCAGGCAGGAAGAGCAACAGAACAGTGTTTTCTCACGGGGTGGTCCGTGGACCACTGCCTCAGAAATTGCCTCGGGTGGGGGAGATGGGAGAAGCACAGACTGGTTAAAAATGCAAGTGGCCAAGCCCACCACAAAACAAAGGGACCCTAACATCTCTGGAGGTGGGGCTGGGAACTCTGCATTTTTAACCAGCTCAGAGTAGAGAGAGAGTGTGTGTGTGCATGTGCATGCATGCGCTTGTGTCTGTGTGTGTGTGTGTGTGTGATCCGAGAAAGTGAAGACTGGGTTCTACCAGGCCTGGGTTTTAACTGAGGCCTATTCTTTGAAGCAGGTGAAATTTTTACCGGAAGAATCCGTGACCAGGGTTGAATCCCCTAATCAGGAAGTGAGGAAGGGAAGACCTCACGACACTTGAGGGCTCCAGTGCGGCAGGGAGAGAACCAGAGCTCGGACAGCCAGTGAGCAGGACGGTGATAAGCACTCGGCCGCTCACCCGGCTAGTCAGCAAGGCCTACGCTGCGGGACTTGAGCAGCACCAAAAAATGAGGTCAGTCACCTCCGGGGCCAGGAGAGCGACACAGAGACTGTGACTTTGCGATGGTGAGAGTTTAAAAAGACAAAAAGCCCACAACCTTCGAGTCCGCCTCTAATTGTTAAGGTGACAGTTACTATGGACACAGCACCGAAGTCCATCTCCGGGCTCTCATGGCTTCTCACTCAGCCCTCAAAACCGAACTTCCCTTTTCCCATTCCATCTCCTTTGGCCCATGAGTTAAAGCCCCCAGCAGGGACATTCTCATCTCTTTAAAAATCTTAACCGTGACCTGGAGAATACTGTAACTTCCTCATGGCCATACGCTCTCGCCGAGTAAACCCGCTCATAGACATTTCATATGCATGATCTCTGCCACTGGGGACGAATCAGGGTAGGGGGACGGAGCGGGGAGTCCGGGATGGCCACGTCAAGGTCCTACCTTCTGGGTCATCGCGGATCACCAGCAGCCCATTCCTGCACACGACCTTCCCGGTGGTGGCGTCTAGGAATATTAGTGAGGGAATGTTGGAAATGCGGTATTTGTTCCAAAGTTTAAGCTGTAAGAAGAACAGTGAAACAGGTGGTTAAGTCCAAGCCACACGAATTGCAGCGTCCCTTGTGCGCTTCAGGCCCGAGTGGTGAACGAACCGGAACACACTGAAGTACAGATCAACCAACAAGCGAAGCTGCAGGCCCATGCACCCATGGGCCCCTCTGGGGCAGGGCAGGGGCATCTGAGTCCCACCCAGGCAGGAAGGGAGGCTTTTTGTCGGTGCCTCTCAACCCTTCTGAGCGTGCAGGCGCTCCCCTGCTTCCCCGGCTCTGCTGTGCCCCCTGAGCCCCAAAGGAGAGGGGACAAAAATGAGAAATGTAGCAAACCATAAAAGTTAAGATAAAAATTAAAAAAATAACCGGGTTCCCGCACCTGGAGCGCCGGCAGTGTCCGTGTGTGCCACTCACCCACAAACAAGGGGGAAGCAGCATCCTGAGCCAGCCCCAGCCCTCAGTTCTCGGTGCCACTTAAAACAACCCACAGTCTATTGGCAGACTCTTGAGGATGGCTGTGCGAACAGCCCAGGACACGGAGCTGAGTGGGGGCCGGCTCCCTTCCTGTGCTCCCAGCCATCGGGGTGAACACCATTCAGGTGGGCCACTGGGCGCTCTGGAACTTGACTGCCAAGCCCAGAGAGCGACATAATTACACAAAATGTCCAACTACCAAGGTGGCTCCAGAGAAGAAAGAAACCAGGGAAAACAGAAGAATGGCCCACTGGTGATTTAGCTGCAGCCTCCCTTCCGGGGGCCGGCCGCCTGGGCATTGGCAGAATGGGGCATGGATGTGTCCAAAGGAAGCAGGCACCAGAAGTGCAGCTGCACAGAGCAGATTACTGTTTTCAATCCAATCCCGAGCAGCAAGGGAGTCGGGTGGGGTATATACCAAGAAGTGTGAGAGCTTCCCCTGTCTGTGGAGACCTGAGTCTTGGCAGGAAAGGCTGTGGGACCCCACCTCCAACTGGCTGGGTCCCACCTTCACAGTGGGCTTCCAAACCAGTCCTTCGAGCACGTCGTTTGCACTGCCCAGAGCTGCATCATTCCAGAGAAACCTGATAGAGGCTGCAGAAGAAGCCTCTATGTTTAGAAGAAGTTGTTCGGGGCCCCTGGGTGGCTCAGTGGGTTAAAGCCTCTGCCTTCGGCTCAGGTCGTGATCCCAGGGTCCTGGGATTGAGCCCCACATCCGGCTCTTTGCTCAGCAGGGAGCCTGCTTCCTCCCCTCTCTCTCTGCCTGCCTCTCTGCCTACTTGTGATCTCTGTCTGTCAAATAAAATAAATAAAATCAAAAAAAAAAAAGAAGAAGAAGAAGAAGAAGAAGAAGTTGTTCAATGACAGAAGAAGACCATCCTGTTGCTGGGTTTGCTCCGAAAGTTCGCTAGTGCGAGGATCCAGCCAGGTTAATAAGCTTGAAAGAGGGCAGGGAGGAAGATGAAGTGACTTCTCTGGTTTAAAAAGTAATTACTGGGAAAGAAAAGTAATGATTGGAAACAATGAGAAATGTAGCAAACCATAAAAGTTAAGATAAAAATCAGCCATGACTCACCACTTAATGAAAGCTGGGACAGCTTCACATTTCTACCAGCGGTCAATGAGAGAGCCCATTCCTCAGTATTCTTACCAGTGTTAGTTTTTTGTTGTTGTTGCTGTTGTTGTTGTTTCAATTTGACAGGAAGAAATGAAGCCTTGTTTTTGTTGCTTATCTTTTACTCATTGATCTTTAGGCATCTCATGTCTCACTATTGTAAGCACACTGTTTCTTCCCCATATTTTTTTGTGACTGGTGAGTGCTAAAATGCACTCAACAGATACTAACTGGCACTTACCAACTTAGCACTAACCTCCTTCCTTAACTCCGCACAAAAGATGCAAGAAAGAACAAGGCAGATGAAGTCATTGCCTTCACAGAGCTTCTTTTTTTTTTTTTTAAAGATTTTATTTATTTATTTGACAGAGAGAGATCACAAGTAGGCAGAGAGGCAGGCAGAGAAAGAGAGAGGAGGAAGCAGGCTCCCTGCTGAGCAAAGAGCCGGATGTGGGGCTCAATCCCAGGACCCTGGGATCACGACCTGAGCCGAAGGCAGAGGCTTTAACCCACTGAGCCACTCAGGTGCCCCAACTTCACAGAGCTTCTATTCTAGTGTGAGTGACACACAACAAAACAAACAAGACTAGAGCAGTAATTTCAGATACTTGAATAAAAGAAAAAAGAGCAGGCTAAGAGCAAAGGCATCCTGAGGGGGGTAGTGGTACCTACTTCAGAGAGAGATCAGGGAAGGCTATCTTTGAAGAAACGGCATTTGAGTACAAACCCCTGATAGGAGACAGAGTAGGATATAAATCGGAAATCATCACTGCCTGCAAGCTCTCAGGGGTCACGGGCCTGCATGAGGTCCTCCAAGGATAGGACACGGCTACAGATGGAAAGGCACTCCCGGGCAGATACAGGGGCAACCCACTAAAGACTGAGAAGGAGTGACAAGTGACAAAGGAGGAAAACAGGAAGACTCTGGTGTCCCAAAAGGCAGGTGGTAGAAATGTTTTGGGGCGGAGAGATTAGACTCCTGTGTCAAATGCCACTGAGACATTGAGTTTGATGAGGACAGAGAACCAACCAGCGGATATGGCAACCAAGGTGATTCACGACCTTGACCAGTCAAGAAATCAGTGATGCAAGGATGAAAGACTGAGGGAATGGAAGACAGAGGGCCTGGGTGCTGCTCTGTCCAGGACACACACCTGGAGTGGGAGGGGGACCAGACAGACTCGAATCTGCTTGCCAACACGAGACACCTAACAGAGGACAATAATTAAAGGAAAGGTTGTACAGGGGAAAAGAAAATGGCAGAGAAGAGGCTAAAGTGGTGACAACAGACGACTTTCCCTTAGAGTTTTGCTGTAAAGGGAGCAGAGCACAGGACTGTAGCTGGAAAAAACAGGATGAGGTCAGAGAGAGGATATTTTAAAGATGAGGTCAGGGGGTGGATATTTTATAGATGGGAGATACTTTAACATATGCTGTTGGGAATAATTCAGATCAGGAAAAAACTGATGAGAAGGAAAAATCCAGGAACAAAGCTGGTGAGTAGGCCAGAAGGTGGGATCGAGATCATAAATAGAAAGACAGAGCTGGAAAAACAGCTAACTTTTGAATGTAGAGTATACTCTTACTTCAAAGCATGTTGGAGCCTGCATAGAAAGCCATGCTATTTGTAAATAAAGGTAACTTTAGCTTCTTTTTTCAACCTTTATACCATTTCTTTCCTTTTCTTATAGAACTAGATTGGCTGGAATTTCCAGAACAGAACAGTAAGTAGCAAGCATCTCTAACTTTTCTTCCTGATCGTAATGGATAGATCTTTTACTATCATATGTAATTTCAGCCCTTGGTGTGAGATATTCTTTACCGATTATTATTTAGCTGTAAAAGGAAGGGAATTCTGATACATGCTATAACATGAATGAACCTTCTGGACACCACGCTAAGTGAAGAAGCCAGTCACAAAAAGACCAACACTGTGTGATTCCATTTCCATGAGGTACTTAGAGTAGTCCAAGTCGTAAAGACAGAAATTATAATGGTGGTTGCCAGGGGCTGGTGGACGGTGGAGACGGAAGAAATGTGGCATTAATGGGTTTACAGTTTCAGTGTTTTTCTTTTAAAAACTGATTCACTTCTTTGAGAGTGTGAGATAGAGAGAGAGAGAGAGAACGTGCGCGTAAGGGAGTATCAGCTTGATCTCACAACCCTAAGATCATGACCTGAACCAAAACCAAAAGTCGAGCACTTACCCTACTAAGCCACCCCAGTGCTCCTAGAATTTCAGTTTTACAAGATCAAAAGAGTTACAGGGATGGATGGTGGTACTGGCTACACATTGATGTGAATATATATAACACTATTGAACTGTACACTTAAACATGGTTATGATGGTAAATTTCATGTCATGTCTATTTCACCACAAAAAAAAAAAAAAGCCTCCCATTACTTTTTGACCAGGAATGGATGGCTACTTTATGGGTATTTCCCCTCCCAACATTTTATTTATTTATTTGACAGAGAGTGAGAACACAAGCAGGGGTGATGGCACGCAGAGGGAGAGGAAGAGGGAGAAGCAGGCTCCCCGCTGAGCAGGAAGCCCGACATGCGACCGGATCCAAGGACCCTGGGATCATGACCTGAGTCAAAGGCAGACACTTAACTGACTGAGCCACCCAGGAGACCACATGGTTATTCTTTTGATCTGTTGCAATGTATTTCATTAGTAGTCTTTAACTGCAAGGTTAAACCATCCTTGGCTTCCTAGAAGAAATCTTCCCTGGTCACACTTATTATTAAGGGATCCCAGCTACCATCTTTCCCAGGCCTTGGGGCTCCCACAAACAAAGAGCATCTGGCTACAGACCTTCTTTAGGGGCAGCCCAACTGTTCCCTAAAGTAAATTGCAGCCTGTGAGCCTGAAATATAAAAATGGAAGATTTGTTGTGATTAGAATAGAGGCACCCACATTGCACTTGAAATGTAAGCATTGGCTTACTGGCTAGGTCTTTTTAAAGGATAGGTAGCTTCTGGTACCCAGGCAACCTAGCGCCTAGAAGCTAAGCCAACCCAGTGTGAGTCAGGGCCATTCCCCAGTTGACATAATAAAAGGGGGACCTGCAGGTTGGCTGGCCTGCCGGGTGATACCCTACGGGCATTAGTACAATACCTTTTAAGACTCTAAGAACAAAGATGCTGTCTCACCACCCCGCACAAATTTAAAAAAAAAAAAAAAATTTGTTCTGGGTCCCTCCTGTAGGCAGAAGGACTAGAACATCCTTCCTCCGTCCCACCCTTAATCATCAGAAATCATTCTTTTCTCTCAGTATCCTTCTTGGAAAGGTAAGAAACCTCTTCAGAATCCCCCTAACCCTTCCGTTCCCTCCCTCCTTACTACGTATGCCCCCCCTTTCTTTCTCACTGGGGCTCAGGGGAGACAGGAGGTCTTGGCTTATGTTTTATCCACAGTTGTTGGATCTTTTATTTCCAAATAAAGGCCCACTGGTTCAATGGAAAGTAATGATGCTCATCACTGACACTGCAAAGTCCGTCCTTCTGTAGACTAATACATCATGGTATAATTTTATAGAAAAATGATTTACTGAGGAACTTCCGGCATTCACAGGTGATGCACAGACTGCGCAGGCCCGTCCTTTTTGGGCTGCCGCATCACGACCGCCCTCTGAGTCAGTGCAGAAGGCACGGGAATGATCTTTCTAAGGATGTCCATTTTGATACCTCAGTCAGAAAGTGAACCTTATGTTAGAAAAGTCACAGAGGTCCTCTTTGATGATTCTCTTATGCTGACTGGAAAGGAGAAATGCCAGAGCTTGAAGAAATGATCCCAAGACTCACCCCTGTGTATTTTCAAGTGTGTGTGACATCTCACATCCACTAACGGTTTTCAAAGAGGCCTCTTAAAGCAGGTTTCATAACCATTTTGGTGTTGTGGACACTTTGGAGGATAAAAGCTACAGATCCTTTCCCCAGAGAAAAATGCACATTCACAAAAAAAGTCTGTGTGTCATTTCACAGATTTTGTGAACTCCCTGAGGGCTGCCGGTCAACCTATCTGATCCCAAGTGGCCTATGGACCCCAGATGATGACCTCCGCCATCTTGGGAGTTCCTCGTAGGGCACGGCTTGACCTTGATTCAACCGAGAGAGCTATGATATTGCCCCATCCATAAAACTCCCTCTAATAAAAATCAGCATTTGCCTAAACTCTGAGATGATGTAACAGTGAAGAGTGGGAGGTTATATCCTGGTCCCACGCTGCTGCTACACTCCTGAACTCTGTCGGAACCAACTACTGCCCACGGTCTCCAATTCATCCTCTGCCTTCACGATGCTAAAGATCAGAACCACCCAGGACGGAGTGCCGACTGTACCCTGTTTCTTTGTTTTAAAGATTCATATATTTAATGAGAGAGAGAGAGAGCATGAGACAAGGCCCCCTGATGTCTCAGAAGGAGAAGCAGATGCTCTGTTGATCTGGGAGCCCGATGCAGGACTCGATCCTGAGACTCCAGGATCATGACCTGAGCCAAAGGCAGTCGCTTACCCGACTGAGCCACCCAGGTGCCCCTGACTGCACTTAGTTTTAAGGATCTCCAAGGAAGGAGTTCCTCTTCCTTCCTGGTGTGATATTAGAGCATTTCATCAGAGACAGGAACCAGAGTCGGGGCCTTCTCACGCTCTTAGAGCTCCTCCTTCTTGGGAGGAAATCCGGCAGTGCAGAATGAACATGGGTGCCAGCAGGCCCGGTTCACCTCCCGGCCTTGACCTCTCAGTGGGCGTCAGTAGGAGACACGGTTCTGGAGCTTAGGTGGGTCACGCCTGCTTGCCTGGAGCAGTAATGCCCACGCCTCGGGTCGAATTTGAAACTTAGGTGAGGTGACAGGGGAGGAGACGCTGTGAAAACCAAAGCACAGTACACATGGGACACGTCACTAGGGTCTGCATCCAATTTATGCTTATTGCCCCCTTGTCTTGTCAGCTTCCTCTTAAAAAAAAAAAAAAAAAAAAAAAAAAACCAAACATTTTCCTGTCAGCTCTGTTATAAAGTTAATCAAACACATAGTTAGTGGGCTGTATATAGAACTCCCTGGAAAATGGGATTTCCTTCTGTCGAGGTGGTATTTTTGCCATGAGCACCTTCTGCAAAACATATACCTATTTTTTTTTAAAGATTTTATTTATTTATTTGACAGACAGAGATCACAAGCAGGCAGAGAGAGAGAGGAGGAAGCAGGCTCCCCGCTGAGCAGAGAGCCCAATGCGGGGCTCCATCCCAGAACCCTGGGATCATGACCTGAGCCAAAGGCAGAGGCTTTAACCCACTTAGCCACCCAGGTGCCCCAAAACACATACCTATTTTGAGGCCAGGTTTATGAGGTCTGTTGGCTTCCCCCCACCCCCCTCCTCTGCCTGCCCTTCCGTTTTGGACTTCCAGATTTTCAAGGGGCATCTGGAAATTGTTTTGAGTAGACTCTGTGGACTCTGCTCTTCTCGTTCCTCAGAACTCTGACACGTGTGACACATGTGACACGTGTGGTTCGGACAGGACTCTCAGCTTGGCCTCCTCACCTTGTGGCAGGTGACCTCGGGGTCAAATGCAGTGTGCCTGGGGTGGAGGTGCTGGGGAGGAGGGAGGACCCCAGGCTGGCTGCGCCCCACCCCCATCCCCGCAGCCTTTGAACCAGACACTGGAGAGAAAAGGCTCCCAGCAACCTCAGCATGTGGACAGGGCCTCCCTGGCTGGCATGGCTGCAGCTGGAGACAAGCGAGTGATGTTCACATCCAGTGCCTGCCCTGTCTCGGGTGACCATCTGGCCAAACGTCCACCCCGAGTTCAGTCCGACGACAGTCGGACTGGCTGTGCCACCTCCTTTCGGAGCTGCCCAGAGGCCAGGTGACGTGGGCAGAAGAGGTCGCAGCAAACCCTCTGGGCACAGAGATCTAAGGGTTTAGAACTAGTCTGCCAGATTCAGAAGCAAGGCAACAGAGATGAGATGGGGAAAAAAAGGCAGAGGAGACAGTATTAGCTCAGCTTGGCAGAAATCAACAAGGATGACAAAATGGGCTATTGAGTTACTTGAAAGTTCCCGTTCCTCGGCTGGCGGCTGGTTCTGGTTAGCAAAGCCGAGGCTGTGGTTGGAGCTATCATCCTAGGAATGCCGGCCAGGAACGCTTCTCCAGTGACCCACGAAACAATGAAGCAAATATCAAAAGGGACAGGGCTGGGAACCGGCAAACTGCAAAATGGCACGCTCGAAAGCCGAGCGCTTCTGACACACGGGGAGGGATCTGTCAGCACCCACAGATGCCACAGGGAAATGCAACCTGGCGATTTCCGAGAAGCCTCAACTCTGGAGGGTGACTCAGAATCTGTCTCTCGTTCCGAGGTCTGGGCCTTGCACTTGACTGGGGGTCCAAGTTTTTACTTAACAGCTGCTGCAAATCTATGGGATCAAACCCAAAGCTAACACAGATGTAAGATTCATCAGCGAGCTCCCTGGCAAGGTCGGAGAGCCTTCTTAGGCAAGGCTTCCCCGTGCCCTTCCACCAACTGCTGACCACAAAGCCTTAAAAGCATCCCCACCCTTCCTAAATGAACACTACTGAAGTTCATTATCTATACAGTCGGAGAGAAAAGAAGCCCTCCACACACAATCTGGAGGCAGCCCATAAGGCTGCAGGTTATTTAGCATAGGCTCTGGAGCCCAGACTGGCCCAGATCTAATTCTGTTCTGGCCACCCGCTGGTTGGTGACCTCAGACAAGCTATCTCACTTCTCTCTTGGTTTTCTCATCTGCAAAGTGGGGATAACAGGGGCACCTGGGTGGCTCAGTGGGTTAAGCTGCTGCCTTCAGCTCGGGTCATGATCCCAGGGTCCTGGAATGGAGCCCCACATTGGGCTCCTTGCTCAGCAGGGAGCCTGCTTCTCTCTCTGCCTCTTCCTGCCACTCTGCCTGCTTGTGTGCACCCTCCCTCTCTGACAAATAAATAAATAAAATCTTAAAAAAAAAAAAAAATGGGGATAACAACACCTCTACCTTTGGCTAGAAGTTGTGAAGATTTAGATTATGTTCCATGAAGTGCTTAGACAGAGCCAGCACGGATGGAGTACTAGAGGGTTAGTTAGCTGCTGTGATTACTATCAATTACTATTATTGTTGCTGTTGTCACTACAGTCATTGCAGGATCACTCTCAATGCTCCAGCAGAACCCTCTCCCAGAGGTAAGATGAAACCTTGTTCCTGAGGCATGATTCCAGCATGATCTGTCCTGTGACTGAAATTTTAGCCTGGTACAGCTGTTGGCTGGCCAAGTTCACGCCCGGATACATGTTATGTGTTCAATGGATGATGGGTGACCAAGTGGGATGAAGGACTGGAAGGGAGGGCACACTGTGGAGGGGCCAGCCAGACGAGACGCCTAGCTAACCACTAGCTAAGGGCCCCCTGACGTCTAAGACTCTTCCCAGGGCCCTGGGACAATTGGAGGCCCAGAAGGCTTTTTAAATTGAAGAACAAATTGTTCAAAACAAGTGCTGGTGGAATTAGAGCTCTTCTCCCTTTCTCTGATGGGGCCTTGGACTCCTGCACCCTCTTCATCTTCCCACCTCTCCTTTGCCTGAAGCCAACACAGAGAACTGACCAGCAGGTGAGACCAAGGGAAAGAGGCAGGCGATGGGCCAGGCTGAGGACGAGAAACCAAAGTCCTCCTCGAGGATTTGCACTCATGAACCTGGAGTGATGATCAATACTCCCTTCACCATAGCTCCTTCCCAAAGAGGGTCCATGCCCCATGGGTCACAGAGTGTGAGGTTCAGGAAAGAACACGTCCACCTGCTTCCCGCAGGCACAGGTATCAGGCCTTACACGCGCCACACACCCTCCTTCTGGGATCATCTCTGCCACTGAAGGCTGTACTAAACACAAAAGACAAGACTGGGTTGGAGTGACATTAAAAAATTGATCCTTCATTACTCTAAATATCAGAACGGTAAGTTTTCTAACCAACGGATCACTGACTTAGCTGGGTTATGGGATCCAATATTGGCTCTCGTTGCCTGCCAGCATGAATCAAAGTTCTGCAAGACAGAAACAACAGGGGTGAAATACTGGGTCTGCCTTCAGGAATCTTACAGTTTACCAGTTGAAAAGGATTACATTGACAGATGTTACCTTTTATCTGTTTTACCACAATTAAAAAAAAAAAAAAAGATGGAAACACAGGACGTCTGGGTGGTTCAGCTGGTTAAGCATCTGCCTTTGACTCAGGTCAGGATCCCGGGATCCTGGGATCAAGCCCCACATGGGGTTCCTTGCCCAGCAGGGAGCTTGCTTGGCCCTCTGCCTGCGGCTCTCTCTGGTCCTGCTCGAGCGCTCTCTTGCTCTCTCTCTCTGACAAGTAAATAAATACATAATCTTAAAAAGGGAGGGTGGGGCGGCGGGGGGGGGGGGATGGAACCATGACTACTTTTGTCCAGGCCCAGGGCAGATCACAGCAACTGCCAAGAGGAAGGAAGACACGGTGCAGGAGGTAGGTTTGCTCCATCTCAGGGGATGCAGCGGGAGAAAAATGTGGTGACCACCCCCCCAACTCCTGTTTATTAGAGCCCAGGTCAGCTGCTGGTTCCTATGCTGGCGGAGGGGGTGGAGGAAACGACTTCTCTGGCCTTGTAGCACTTACAGCACAGGTAGGGGAACCGGGCCAGGAGACAGCCTGACGGAGTGAGGGAATGCCAGTCACTCACTGGTGCTGTGCGGACTTAAGTTCTTGTGAGCCTCACCTTGCTCTGCATGAATTCTTTTACAACAGAAATCGCTCTGCCCCTGGTTGGAGAGGTGCCGGAATGGTATGGCACTTCCTTTTATTCAAGAGCTGTCTCTCCTCAGCAGCGGCCAGCCCTCCAGCACACGCCGCACCCGTCCACAGCAAGCCAGCCTCTGCCTTATCCTGTGACTCCAGCGCACTGTCAAATGCACGGCTGGTTCCCAGGTTGAAGGGCCACACACGGTCTTGGGCACAAACCAACCACTACCCCTTAATCCTTTCTCCCAGGGGATCGCTACGTTCTGGCAGCCCCCCAGCTTTACTGCATCGAGGTGGGAAGCAGTGTGGCCAGCAAGCGCTCAGGCTCTGGGTGCAGAAAGCATCCACTGGAACCTTTGCTCTGCTGCCTCGGCCAGATTGGTCTCTCCAAGCCTCTGGCTCTTCAATGGTGAAACAGTCCGGTAGTACCCATCTCCTGGGAGAATCACGCACGTATGTGCTCAGAACGGCCCCTGGCCCCCAGCAAGCACTCACATGAGGACACGTCTAACATGTGCCCTTCCAGGTTGTACATCAGAAAGCCCACTGAGGGCAAGGGCTCTGCACACAGTCACACTGCCAAGAGCACTTAACAGGGAGTCATGGACTTGGGTGATTGGGACAGCTCAGCAGCCCTGGTCCACTGGGAGCCAGGATGAGAACATTCTACAAGAGAATTTCTGCTGGGGCGCCTGGGTGGCTCAGTGGGTTAAAGCCTCTGCCTTCAGCTCAGGTCATGATCCCAGGGTCCTGGGATCTAGCCCCACATCAGGCTCTCTGCTCTGCAGAGAGCCTGCTTCCTCCCCTCTCTCCCTGCCTGCCTCTCTGCCTACTTGTGATCTCTGTCTGTCAAATAAATAAATAAAATCTTAAAAAAAGAGAGAGAGAGAGAGAGAACTTCTACCAGCAGGTAAGCAGATCAAGCCTGACAAAGGAAGGGAGAGCAGAGGAGTCTCTACTTCCCCAGCAACGATGCTGGGGGTGGGGCAACAGCTCCCCTTCTTCGTGGAAATGAAGACAACACTGCAGGCTGCCCCCCAGTCTGTGGACCCTTCTTTCTGTGGAGTGACAGAAATTGACTAAGAAACACTCACAAGCACCTGAGGCGCAAGGGGGGCTGATGGTGGCCATGTGGGTGGGCATGAGAAATTAAAAAATAAAAAAGGAGTGTCCCCCACGGCTTGGAGACCCGGGTCTAGCGGCAGTGGGCCCCCATCTTGTGAGTCTGGTGACAAAGAGCATGGGAAGGAGGCTGCATCCCACATGCAACCAGCAGCGGAAGAAGTCCGCAGGGAGCTGAAGCCCAGTGGCCTCCTCCTCCCTCTTTCTCAGAACTCACTCACCAACCAACTCTGTCACCAAACTTCCTTGCAGAAAGCCACACCTTGGGATCGGCCTCAATCAACAACAACAACAAATTATTAAGATTCTAAATGATGTCCACCAACATAAACACAAAATAAACACAAAAATGTTAGTATTTTCTTCTTGCCCTTTCAAAATTGCTGAAATGCAAAATATTTCTTTCCTTCCTCTGCCCATAGTTCATTGGCGCTCTAGTTCCCTGTGGCCTTGGAGAATCTCGTTCCTCAATGCTTGCAACCTTGGAACCTGGTATCATTTGTAACACTAATTAAAGAGGTTCGTTGATTCTGCTATACAACTTCCTGCCCTAATGACTCAACAGGCCAGGAGATGAGCAGTTTGTTGGGAGTACAAAGGAACATATGGCTGCCAAGTTCTTTCTGGCCGACACCACAGACGGAGGGAAAGGCTGTTCTGTTTCCCCATGCTGTAGCTCTCACAAGCTGACAGGGGGATTTCCTAAAGCCCCATCTGGTGCAAAAAACCTCTAGCTGGGCAGAGTGGTTTGGAATAGTAAGAGAGTGGCTAGTAAGAACAGACCAGGGCCAAATGCTATAGAGGGAGAAGGATTAAAGAAGCTGGGAGTTTGCCCATGAGACAGGATGAGGAGCCAGAATCAGACTGGAATCTTGAGAGATCATGTCCTGGTCCCAGAGGCAATGGCTCCAGGGTCCTGGGGGATGAGGGGGTAGAGCTGGGGCTTCTGCGGCTTGTGTCACTGAGGTTCCTCTGCTGATATAATCAGGAAAGAGTTCAAGTTGGCCCACGTTCGTTGGGAGCAGTGTATTTTTACTCGAACGCTGGGATCCCCAATCTGCCACCTCCTTTGAGAGACGTGTCACCACACCAGTTCAACCCAGAATGTTGAGTTCATACCACAGAGAAATAAATCCTGAGTGTCTGCACACCAGATTTTTATAGGACCCAGAAGGTTGCAAGGAAACACAAAAGGAAAAAAGGAACTCTCAAAATAAGGACCATGTGGAAGGAAGAGTGCCATGCCATGGCTTGTAGATGTGGTGATTCTGCTGAGGAAGTTGCTTGTCGGGGCAGGACTATCTTTCCATTCCTCGCCCTTAGTTGGAAGGTGGCAGACACCATCAATTCACTTCAACTAATCCAACCAAGGGACTTTGCAAAAAGTAAGTTAGCAAGGTTTGTTTCATTTTGTTGAGAAAAAGAAAAAAAAAAATCCATGCTAAGAAGCCTTTTCTCATCTGAAAACAGAATAAGCTCTCACCCCTGACTACCACTGTGATGGTGTTAGCGCAAGGTCCCGGACACGACAAAAGGGCTCCCCTCAGGGGCACCTGGGTAGCTCAGTGGGTTAAAGCCTCTGCCTTCAGCTCAGGTCACGATCCCAGAGTCCTGGGATCGAGCCCCGCATCGGGCTCTCTGTTCAGCAGGGAGCCTGCCTCCCCCTCTCTCTCTGCCTGCCTCCCTACCTACTTGTGATCTCTGTCTGTCAAATAAATAAATAAAAATATTTTTTAAAAAAAGGGCTCCCCTCAAGCCTCCTCCATTCTGGGGGTGCTGACAAGCCATGATCTTGGAGTTCCGGACTCTGATTTTCTACTCTCACTCAGCACTATAATGACACATCCAACATGAACACTGCACATGACAGAGCCCCCCCGAAGCACGTACAACAGTGGAAAGCTCTGATGAGAAAGAGGCAGATGTTGCACACCGTGGAATCAAGGGCGTTTTGGGCTGTGAAGTGACTTGCCAAGTCAAGAGCAAGAGGGGATTCCATCCTTCCAGAAGGCCTATTCCCGTCACCTTCACAGGGCTCCAAATCAAAAGACGGGCTCATGTGTCCTTCACTAGACACATCCCTCCCAGGTAATAAAATCTCCTGTTACTTTTGCATATAGTCAGCGCTCCATAAATGATTATGGTGACGACGGTGACATTCAGGTCAAGAAAGAGGCAGCTTCTCAGCTTCTCGCATGTGACTCTACAGACGTGGCATGAACAACAAGCCGAGCTGGTGTCTGCTTTTTCCCCGTTCACCGTAGTTTCCTAAACAGCTACTAAAGAAGTTGCTTTCCAAAAAGAAATCAGGCCGGTAGGCTGGAAACTTCCCGCAGCTTCTAGTCAGTTGGGACGGCGACGGCGTCACCCCTCCTAACCCCAGTGCTATGACACACAGGCCGGCAGCGCAGGCTGAGCGTTTCCACGTCCACTCCTGAGATGAAAACAGGGGCAGGAAGTGTGGTTTGTGCGAATTACAGAAATGTTTAGCATTTCAGCACTGTTTGTACCTGATCCATGGCGGGGCCACTGGCACTCAGTAGAGCACTCCTTTCCATTTCCCAGCTGATTGTTATTTCATTGGGGGTTTTTTTGCTGTGCAAACCACCCCCCCACACACACACTGGCTACAGGAAAGCTCTGTTTCTTGGCAGAACTTTCCAAGTGCCCAGTTAAACTCCTTGTTACCACTTTCCTGCCTCAGGAAGGCCCGCAGTGCCTGGGCCAAACGACAAGAGGAGGGAAGGAAACATTTACAATGATGTGAGAAATTTCCCAGTCTGGTGGGGGCGGCGGGGGAGATCAAAGAGGACAGTCATTGGGGCCCATTCCGCGCAGAGCCTGGCACAGGAAGGTGCTCCGTAAATTGGACTGGACTGGGCCATGACAGGAATGCCATTATGTCACCGGGAACTCGGCAGGCTCTGCTGCAGCTCTTAGGAGCGGCAGGAGTTACCCTGCCATGGACCAGCTGTGTCCTGAGTGAAAGGAGTCGTGTCCTGTCTTCAGAAGCTGTGATCACCATGCCCCCCAAGGCCTTTATATAGAAATGGATTGCGGCTTGCACGGGTCCCCTCTGCCAGTTCTTGAAATGAAAGGGTCCACAGTGAAAGGAGGAACAGCAGGGAGAGAGAAAGAGGGAGGTAAATTGTTTGGAAAGTAGAAGACTGGGTAGAAAAGATGAAATTCAAGACAGATGTATGAGAGCCGCAAACAAATGTCCTTGAATTTATGCATCCAAGTGATTCATGTAGAATAAGGAAAACAAAACAAAACAAAACAGAGCTCCACATCCAATATAGAAAGAAATATGGGAGTAAATACAGAACAACGTATTACATTCCCCAATTCTTACAAAGAAATATTGGCGATCCACATCTCTCTGCTAAAACAGAGCTGTTATGAAACAGGGTAAGTGAAAGGGCTGAGACGAAATCGTTAATTAAGCAGAGGGTCTTTGCAGTCTCTGTGTCACTCTCAACAGGACATCAGCCACCAACAATTTATGTCCAATTACTGAAAGCTGATTTCTTATCTCCAAAGGTAACTGCTGCTGCTTGCTTAACATCAGCAGAATTTTTAAAAACATAGTAGTTATTTGCCAGGTTAATGTCTGGCCATTAGGAGGAAAAAAGGGGGGGGGGGAACCCAAGCAGGAAATATAGATGGGCGTTTCCACAGAAACACAAAAGTCCAAGATATTGGCCGGAAAGACATTTTTACAATGAAGTATTAGTGTGTGTTGTTTTACTTCTAAACAGCTAACTCAAAGGGGCCATGGCACAATTGGTTCCAAATGCTTCATACTGAGAAGAAACACAGGCAGCTGGCCTCGCTGGTTAACGACTCTCAGTTTGAGGCTTCAGATGGTAAAGAGAAAGAAGAAAACAGCAAGAATGTCCCTGGTCGCTAGGAGGGCCAGAGAACTGGGGTGAAGCAGCGTCCGAGGACAGGACATGGCCAGAGGTGCGGGGGGGCAGGGGGCGAGGGAGTTTTCTAGAGACATCAAGCGTCACACTTTAAGACACCGCTCAGAGTAACCTCAGATCTATACCATGCATATGCCTAGTCGCTTACTCATCAATAGACATTTACTGAGCATCGAAAACCTACCAAGTATTTGTGCCAGATGGTGTGGGGATCTTCAAGGGAGGAAAGGAGTCGGCTGTGTACCTGAACCTGCTTGCCATCTGGACACTCCACCTGGGATGCTGGTCCTTGACCCACACACCCCCAAGCCCCACAGTGGGACATGTGAGCTCCATGGGCACCAATCTTGGGCCACAAGTGACTGCAGCAGGTGTGTACAACTGATCTGAGGCCAGTCATACCCTCTCCTGCTAATTTAGAAATTGGGTACTAAGACAAGTCACGGGGGGCCTGCGTGGCTCAGTCGGTTGGGTATTTGCCTTCAGCTTGGGTCGTGGTCCCAGAGTCCTGGGATCAAGCCCTGAGTAGGGCTCCCTGCTTGGTGGGGAGCCTACTTCTCCCTCTTCCTCTACTGCTCCCCCTGCTTGTGCTCTCTCTCTCTCTCTCTGTCAAATAAACACATAAAATCTTTAAAAAGAAATAAAAGACAGATTCAGTACGGTCAGAACTTCCCAACCAACGTGTAACGCCTAGGTTAGAGGAAGGCGTCATATTGATCCTCTCAGCTCTCAGGGCTGCTAGAGCGCCCCCGCCCTCACTGCCCACCCCCACCCGCTGTTAGTCCCTGCCCTTTGGTGGCAAGCTGCCTTGTCCCTTCATCCCAGAAGAAAAACAAAGATTGTTTTCTAAATGCGGTAGGGATGTGGAAAAGGTGGACCAGCGCTGATTAGACATACAGTGGTGGAGGTGAAGCGGAGGCAGGAGTAGACTTGCTAGATCAACAACAAGCAGAGAAAAATGAAGGTGACCGAGAAGGAGCAGGCACAAAAACAGACGGCAGAGAAGAGAGAAGGAAATGAGAAACTGCAGCCCCCAAGGAGGAGGGCAAGAGAGGCCCGCTTTCTGACTCCCATTCTGGTCCTCTGCCTCCCAGCTGAACTTGATTTCCTGAATCTGGATGCCCGTGTGATTAACAACTGTATTCTGAGAGCCTAACCCAATCCACTCATGCCAGCTTGAGTGCATTTCTGTTCCTTGTAAACAACCCCTAACTAAGCCAGATGCATGCATACGTGTGCACGGGGGCCCGTGTGCACCATGACATCCTCACCGCTTAAAACACCAGCGAGAGAAAGGCAAAGTAGCGTTGTATCCTGAACCCTTTCTAATCCCTTTCTCATCTGTCCTTCCTCTGTCGCCCCCATGGCATTCCAGGACCCTGGGGAGGACACTCCTCCGTGTGCTATGGATGCAGGGACGGAAGCAAGACGACTCGCCCAAGGTAACAGAGCCCACCAATGCCCGCCAGCAGCCTGAAAGATACAGCACTTCTTAAATAGAAGCCATTTAAAAATACTACATGCAGACATGAGAAAAATCAGCCCGCTTCTCCGACTCGTGGGTCAAAGGGAAGGCGACCGTGAACAAACTGTGACAAACTTGCAGAGAGAAGCGTCCCTCTTTGAGGTCCCCCCGTGGAGGGGTGGCTCTCCCTCCAGAAAGGCTGTGCATTCTCTTTGGCTCCAGAAGACGCTGCCCTAAGCTGAGTCAGGAGGGAGGAAAGCCTGAGGTTTCTACAGACAAGAAGAATGGCCACTTACAAAAACCCCAGTGTCCTTTCCAGCACATTCCCAAGGTACCACAGCATTTGTGACATCCAGAAGTAGACGCTGCCTGTCGTCACCGACATCAGTTTCCAAGACAGGCGCTGTGCTTTGCAGACGCTCCCTGGCTAGGTGCGCCAGCGGATTCTAGATTCTAGAAGCCACTGGTGCCACAGAACTGAAAGGGGCCGGGAGTGTACAGTTTCTGAGGTTGCCACCAGACTGCCTTTCTGCTCCAGAATAGAAATGTCCTAGTGAATCAGACCTCGACTATGCCACTAATCACAAAGGCTTTAGGAACTCAGGCTGCTGAACAGAAACCACACACAAAGTGATTCTCCAGAAGCAGCTCGAACTTTCTGGGACATGCTGACCATTTTCAGGAGCTCAATAATCTTGTCAGCCTTTACCAGAACTGAACTCTTCAATGTCTACAAGCTTCAAACTGGCCTCCAGACCCCCCGAGGGCCCCTGAGCTTGGCTGTAGGTGACTTAATAATTAAGACCCCAAGTTCTCCAGGCTGAAATGAAAAAGGTCGGGACCGAGGATGGGGTCAGCCCTGCCCGCTCCTCTGAGAGCAGCTCCAGGCCACAGACAGAAAGGGGAAATGCCCAAAGAACCAGGCAGAGGAAGGAGGGAAGGGGTGGGGTCTCAGAAACGTTTGTGGTCGCTGTGTGCCCTAGTCACGCCGAGGAGCAGGCTGAGAGAGCAGAGTGGTGACGTGGACCAGGTTGTCCAAGTCCCTTTACTTCCCTGAGAAAGCGATCTCTGCTGCAAACTGGGGGAAATGGCCATTCTTGCCTAGGAGGGTTGCAAAGAGGATAGAAAGACAGAAAATCCAGTGGCTCCTTCCGGAGTGCAGATTTCCCACACGCCGTTGTTCAGATCTATCACTGTCACAAACTTGACACTGACAGTCTGTACTCCCTAACTCTTTTTTTTTTTTTTTTAATCTTTTTTTTTTTTAATTTATTTGACAGAGAGAAATCACAAGTAGATGGAGAGGCAGGCAGAGAGAGAGAGGGGGAAGCAGGCTCCCCGCTGAGCAGAGAGCCCGATGCGGGACTCGATCCCAGGACCCTGAGATCATGACCCGAGCCGAAGGCAGCGGCTTAACCCACTGAGCCACCCAGGCGCCCCATGTACTCCCTAACTCTTATTTACTGGTTTTAAACACTCTTTTTTAGAAAACAAAATTTATTTTGAAAGGAAATTTTATACTGCTATTGTAAATGGAAAACCAGTACCACTAAACAGAAGATAAGTTTATTTTCAAAATAAAAAGAACAAAAACCAAAGAATTATTAAGCTTCATCCAGCCCCTGGTGCCTGCAGAAGACTCTGAGGTCTGCTTTCTCTATTGGCAAGGAGGTTAGCAAGCGTTCCAGGGGTTTAAAGGAGGAATGTATTCAGCACTCTTTCCTGATATAAGCACAGACTTGAAACGGCGGATGGAAAAAGCATAATGTAGATTAATCAGTGACTCCAATCCCAGTAACAGTCCTGTCACTTTAAATTCCTTGGGTCCTGTGCCAATGGAGGCAGTGATGAGAAAAGGGGACAAGAATCTAGTGGGGCCCAGCTCAACCTTACATGCTGACCGTGGCTCCACTGCTTCCAGAAAGCTCTATAGAGGGGCACCTGGGTGGCTCGGTCATCTGCCTTCAGCTCAGTCATGATCCCAGGTCCTGATCATGATCCCAGGATCGAGTTCCGCATCAGACTCCTTGGTCAGTGGGGAGCCCCCTCCCTCCGCTTCTGCCTGCCGCTCCCCCTGCTTGTGTGTGCTGTCAAATAAATAAACAAAATCTTAAAGAAAGAGAGAGAAAGAAAGAAAGAAAGAAAGGAAGGAAGAAAAGGAAAAGAAAGAGAAAGTCCTCTACCAAGGAGGAAACCCTGCCAGCTTGGTCTCACTTTTGTCATTGGGGTCCTCACAATGACTCCTCTCCACAAGCCCCTCCCCAACCCCCCACACCCCCCCCAAGAACCCACCTCAGCCACAGCAGTGGGTTGCCATCAAGGAAACAAAAAACGCACCATGACCAGGAAGCTGGCAAGGTCCCCTGAGCAGTTGGGTTACATTTATGCTAAACCTAACTGTATCCACCTTGACAAAGGAGGCCTGGAGTCCTCTCCAGCGAAAAATGGCACATTGAAAACAAAGAGCTTCTCCAACAACGTTTAAGGCAGCATTTCCCTCCAGGAAGACCTGCATCAGAATCCCCTGGGGGGCTAGAGATTGCTGGGCCCCACTTCTGACTCTCTGAGGGTGAGATGCAAAAAGATAGATTTTAAGAAGCTGCCTGGCAATTCTTACACCAGGCAGTAAAGTTTGGGTCCTAGCTGTTCTTTCCTACATAAGTCCCTGTGACTAGGTTTGTTTTCTTTTTTTTTTTTTTTTCTTCCCTCCCTGGGTTACTTCTTACCCATTCTGCAGACCTCAGACCAAATGCCATTTCCTCAGGAGAGCCATCTCTGCCCACTGCCCCCTCCGAGTCTTAGCCCGGGTCCATCATTGTACGTCCAGGTCCTGACGTTCCTCCTTCCTAGCCCTGCTTGTGATTTTCACGATACATGTGACCCGTCTTCCTCAATGGCCCTGCCAAGCTCTGAGAGGACAGAGCTGAGAGGCCCCATCTTGGGCACAGGGCCTGGCGCCAGGTCCGCCCATAATCTAAATCTCTGCTGAGTAAGCGAATGAGTCTGGATCACTATCTCTAATTCTCATTTCTCACCATACCTTGCTGGTCTCCATCCCAGTTTTTCCACAACTTGAAAGTCCATGCCCTATTGGGTACTGGGAAAGGGGAACCCTATTGTTGAGAGGGTTTTGTTTTGGCTTTGGTTTTTTTTTAGTTGAGTATTTTTTTTTTTTTAGATTTTATTTATTTGACAGAGAGAAACACAGCAAGAGAGAGAACACAAGCAGGGAGAGTGGGAGAAGGAGAAGCGGGCTTCCCCCTAACCAAGGAACCTGACGTGGGGCTTGATCCCAGGATCCTGAGCCTAAAGCAGAAGCTTAACAACGGAGCCACCCAGGCGCCCCAGTTGAGTGGATTTTTAAATGATTCCATCTGCTCACCTGAGGGGAGTTTTAAAAGTTTAGAGTTCTTTATACACAAAGAGAGGGTTAAAAGCCTTCATAGTCCCCCCTGCTCATTTCAGCCCTTGAATCTCCTGGGACCCCTTGTACTCCAAGGAGACCCAGCAGACTTATGCCCAGGGCTACAAGCAGAGGGAAGGGAGGGCTTTCCATCCGGTCCAAAAGAGCTTTCCTATGGCTAGCAAGAACTTGACTGCTGCCCTAGGATCGGTTTATCCCATAGATTCTCTTCGTGAGTAAGTCTGTTCAAAAGTTTTGTTTGAATTAGTCCAGCGCTCTCTGCAAATGGGCCCCAGAAGGAGGCAATCCCCCGATCCTTCAACGAGTATAGACACGGCCCCATATGATCCATACCACCAGCTCTGGCAGGCCCAACACCCGCAAATGTTTAGCTCTGCCATGGGATATGTAGAATAAATTAAGTTTAAGGGGAAAAAAATCATAAAACAAGCCTCTAAGTCAGAAGACTCTGTGTACCTTGGCACAGGGAACGTATGTGCTACAACAAATCAAATCCAGTGTGCCAGAGAACTGCATCGAAACCAACAGAGAATGATCCCTGTCATGTGAGACAGGGAAGTCGACAGCAGTCCCCGAGGGGAGACGGAGATAAGAGGGTCTAATCTGGCCCCTGCATCTGCCAAAATTCTTTTCAATAATGGCTGAAGAAAGAAATGGCCTAAAACCCTATGTAAGAGGAGATGGACACTCCGAAGTCAAGGCTTTTGCAAACACAGAAGGAACAGGAAATCCCCTCAGGTTGGCTTTCTCACGACGGCCCTCGCTTCTAGCATTCTGACTAGAAGCGCTGGGCGGGGGGAGAATCTTACCTCATGGGAGGGCATACTTTCCACTGGGGACCTTCCAGATGTAAACACAGGGTTTCATCTTGTTTGCTAAGTACTTGCCTTTCACTAGAAACCCCCCTGTTTCCATGGTAGAGCCTGGCCTGCCCCTGGACGGCTAAATTCACTCTAGCTGGCCTGCCTGCAAAGCAGCCCCATCATCCACAATAAACGGGGGTTTATTGGTGACACTTACCCATCCCCAGCCAAAGAGGTGACGGCAGGTACCGATGAGATACTTGCTTAATGAGCCAGGGTTTCTCAGGCCAACATTTTATCAGGATTTTACCTCATACCCCAGTCACTTTTCCCAACTTGGGGACAGATCCATCAGAAATCTCAGACTACCCGTGGCTCTGAAGGAGCCCTTCTTCTTCGGATAGGAGCAGGTCATAGACCAAGGGCATGGACACAACCCTGGGCTACTGAGGCTCATCCAGATCCTGTACTGTGACCATTTATGAGTCACAATCAGAAATGTTCTCCTAAGGGAGTGGTTTCAAACAGATCAGAAGAGATTTCCATCCTAGCCTTTCTTCTTTGTAAATTGTTTCTAATGATGCCACTTTCGGATGAGCTGGGCAGACCTCTTCTAGAACAAAATATACAGATAGGCCTTCTTTACCACCTATGGTGCAAGTTTATAGCCTCAAATGGAGAGCTGATTATGCTAATTAACTGTTGCCAGAAGGGCTTAACACCAACTATTCTAAAGCCAAAGTTAGGGACGCCTGGGTGGCTCAGGTGCTAAGCAGCTGCCTTCAGCTCAGGGCATGATCCCAGGGTCCTAGGATGGAGCCCCGAGTGGGGGCCTTTCTGCTCAGGGGGCTCTGCTTCTTCCTCTCCCACTCCCCCTGCTTGTGCTCTCTCTCTCAAATAAGTAAAACATTAAAAAAATAAATAAATAAAGCCAAAGTTACTGTTTTTGGCTAGAGGTTTTCCAGCTTTTGGTTGATCTGTATATGAAGCAGCAGCGCCCCCCACCCCCACCAGCTGCTTCCTTCAGTTGCCACCACACAGAGGTCACCAGGAACCAGGACCACAGCTAGGGAGTCTGACAGGGCTTTGCTAGGGCTTTCTTTCTTGACGAGGGTGACATGAGCTGTTAGGACATGCATAACCTTACGTCTCTATGTAGCAGGTTTACAGTTACCATGATACACATTTTTAGCCTCGCTGCTGATTCTTCTTTGTTCTCTCCTCCCTTATTTTTATTTTAATTCTTATGTATCTCGTCCCTTGTTTAGCTTATTGTGTCTAACCTTTATTTTTAGCCTGTCACATCTTCTGGCTTTTTTGAACACGGATTGCAATAGGTATGCCTGTGATCTGTTTCTAGAGGAAACACCAGTGCCTTGATCTGAAATAAGGGCGTTTTTAGACCCATGTCCACAACTATGAAACCCCTCGTTTTCAAGGACAGTCTAAAAAGTTGAGCATAAAAGCAATCTGTGTCGGTGGTTACCACCATCCCAAACACCAGCAGGGGAGTCAAAAATCTGTCACTGGACAAGGTTTCCCTAAGCAGAATTCCTTATCTATACCCAATGGAGGTCAACTTTCGGTAGCACAAATATTCCCTGCTCAGTAACACTGAATCAAAACAGGATCAAATATTATTCCATTTTCGATTTTCTTCTGGTCCTTAGGGGAAAAGTCTTAGTTTGATGCTAATAAATGATGAACATTTCTCCAACACCTGCTCATCTCCCTTTTCAACAGTGAAACAAATCAAAACTTTAAAAGTGAGTTGATTTAAAGAAAAATAGTAAGTAAATGGTAATATAGCTGGTATTCTATGTAACAAAACCACAAAGGTGCTAGAAGGACTGAGATGTGGAAAATATCAGGGAAAAACTCACATCTCCCTCTTTAACCCATCGCTAGCCAGGAGCAGGCAGCGGTCAATTTTCAGAGTTTATTTCCTCCCTTCCGAGCGCCCTGCCACGGTCAAAGTAGGCTTCACCCGCCAAGGAAGAACTGACGAAATGATTTAAGACTGGAAGGATCCGGTTCAGAGGACATCCCATCTCCCACTGTCCGGGAGTTTCTTTACCAAGAACATTCACCACTCAAGAAAAAGACCAAGTCATTCCAGGAAATGCTTTTAGATCCAACTTCCTGTTCAGCTCGAGTTTTACAGCTAACGCTGCTCAATCTGACCCCAAAACCGTGTTTAATGGAATCTATTAGACATGTTTATCCACATTTACCAATAGCAGAAAGTTGTCACTTGGAAGTGAGACCAGGAGGCACTCCCTAAACTCACCAAAGGAGTTAAGACCAGAAATACTGGAAGAGATCCCTACTGAGGTCATTTGCAGTTTAGGGGAATTTTTGGTTTGGGTTTTCTCTTCGTTTTAATTGCTTATAAAAGCTCCTTAATGTCAAGGAAAGAACAACAACAAACGTGAAAAATTAACTTCCCCGAGATGTTTATTCTAAAGAAAAGCTGTGTTCCCTGCAGCTCTGTTGGGGGAGGGGATTAAAGCTAGATACTAGGGTATGAAAAGGAAAGGGAAACTCCAATCACTCCAGTACAAAACAGCTGCATTAAAAGGCCCGCCAGAGAAGCAACTTCTCCGCTTTGTCAAAATCTGTTTCCCAGATCCCAGATCTGCTCCGGGGATACCAGCGTCAGCTCCATTCCTGTCAAAGGCCGTTACGCCAACCGTCGAAACCAGACTCGGACATCTTCATTCTCTCTGGAAGGCCTGCACCTCAGGTCCTCCTAGTGACCCATTAACCATCCTCCCAGAGTGCAGCGCCTTTCACACAGATGACTAAAGTGACAGACACAACTAAGCAAATTGACAGAGCAGGGGTGGGGGTGGGGGATAAGGAACAATGAATTTCACTGTCCCAAATCTGCTTCCTATGGTCAGGACCAACCCTGAGAACCAGCACCTCAGACCATTCCTGGGTAACTGTGAAGAACAGATCCTAGGACAGATAGGCATTCGTTGGTTTTGCAATAAGCCGGACAGAAAAGATAAATCAGGAGCTAATGAAAATGGTTACTTCCGGGGTAGCTGGGTAGCTCAGTCAGTTAGGCATCTGGTTGTGATTCCAGCTCAGGTCATGATCTCAGGGTTGTGGGATTGATCCCCTCATCTGGCTCCAGGCTCAGCAAGGAGTCTGCTTAAGAGTCTCTCTCTCCCTTTACCCCTCCCGCCTCTCTCTCTCTCTCTCTCTCAAATAAATAAGATCTTTTTTAAAAAAATGGTTACTTTTCAAAAGTAGAAGTGAGACTTCTCTTAGTTTATTGTTTTACACAGTTTTGACACTGGGACCATGTAAATATTTAATGTGTTAAAAGAATAAAATCAAAAAGCATGAGAAAAAAAGCAAATGCTAAAGTTGAATAGGAATAGAAACATGGGAACCTGACTGTTTATGGTAATTATTACATTATCTGTACAGAAGAGCAAAATCATTCAAGTGACTTTTGGGTACATTTCTGACTTTTCACTCTTACCTGGAGGAAGGAAGGAAAGAAGGGAGGGAGGGAGGGAAAGAAAGAAAAGGAAAGAAAGAGCTGATGGGAAGAGAGGAAGGAAGGGAAGATTTTATATACAATTTTATAAATTATATATTACAGTTATAAATTGTAAATTCTATGAATTGTAAATTTGTAAACAAATTTGTAAATAAAGGACATTTGGGATAAGAAGAATGCAAATATGCAATAAGAAAGTAAGGACGTGGAGCGCCTGGGTGGCTCAGTGGGTTGAGCCTCTGCCTTCGGCTCAGGTCATGATCTCAGGGTCCTGGGATCGAGTCCCGCATTGGGCTCTCTGCTCAGCAAGGAGCCTGCTTCCTTCTCTCTCTCTCTGCCTGCCTCTCAGTCTACTTGTAATTTCTCTCTGTCAAATAAATAAATAAAATCTTTAAAAAAAAAAAAAAAAAAAGAAAGTAAGGACGTGCCCTGTGATGCCAGTTCTGAATCGAACAGACTGTACTGAGCTCGAGATTTTAAAAAACATTTGGGTTTCTTTGTTACGTCTACTGGAAGTGTCTGGAAGCAGTGACACCCCTAGCAGCAGGCACGCCTGACATCTACACCTTGGTTTCTATTTTTTTTTTTTAAGTTTTATTTATTTATTTGACAGACAGAGGTCACAAGTAGGCAGAGAGGCAGGCAGAGTGAGAGGGAGAAGCAGGTTCCCTGCTGAGCAGAGAGCCCGATGCGGGGCTCAATCCCAGTACCCCGGGATCATGACCCGAGCCAAAGGCAGAGGCTTTAACCCACTGAGCCACCCAGGCGCCCCCACACCTTGGTTTCTAAACACCATTTCTCTACCAGAAGGAAGCAGGGTTTCTAAGAACAGCTGATTCTAATAAGATGGGGTCAAGGAAAGCAGAAGTTGAGCATGAACAGCTGCCTGTGTGCCAGAACAGCAAGGATATACTTAAAGAATGTTGGGGACAGGGTCGCCTGGATGGCTCAGTCATTAAGCATCCGCCTTCACCTCAGGTCATGATCCCGGGGTCCTGGGATCGAGCCCCGCATCAGGCTCCCTGCTCGGCAGAAATTCTGCTTCTCCCTCTCCCATGCCCCCTGCTTGTATTCCCTCTGTTGCTGTTTCTCTGTGTCAAATAAATAAAATCTTTTAAAAAAATAAATAAATAAAGAATGTTGGGGACTTATTAAAAGGACGCAAGAGATACCCTGAAAAGGTTCCCATTCATATGGCTTGGGGTTGTGAGAGCACTAAAAAGAATAATAAAATTAATAGATTCATTGAACTCTTTAAAAATCCATGAGTCTGAAGTGATAATAATACAATGTAAAGATCAGCATTCTGCACTGACCCATGTAAAAACGTATTTAGGCAAAGGGATCGTCAGTGTATCAATGAATGCTAAGCCACTGGGTGGGGTGGACAGGCTCTCTCTCCTCTGCTGTCCTGTCCACTGCTCCCCTGCGGTGTATTCAAGAAACCTCTACCTTAAAAAAATAAATAAATAAAGCCACTGTGTGACAAGTTCCTGGGGACAGACTGTTCCTATGGTCCTAAAACATTAGAGCCTTTATTGCTCATTAATTAGGAAGGAGAAAATGCCTTTACAAGAAACAGATCTGGAGGACTTTTTAACCAAGTGGTTGGGCTCAGCCTTGCCAATTGCTACAGACCGAATGTTTGTGTCTCTTGAAGTTCGTCTGTTGAAATCCTAATCCCCAACACGATGGTATTAGGAAGTGGGGACTTTAAGGGGTGAGTCGGTCACGAGGGTGGAGGCTTCATGAATGGGTTCGATGCCCTTATAAAAGAGGCCCCAGGGAGTTCATCTGCCTCTTCTGGCCACATGAGGACAAAGCCAAAATAAGGTTATCTATGAGCCAGGACATGAGTCTCACCAATACCAGACCTGCCAGGGCTTTGATCTAGGACTACTTAGCTTCCAGAAATGGGAGGAGAAAAGGTCTGTTACTTAAGTCATCCAGTCTATAGTATTTTGTTATAGTGGCCCCAATGGACTACGATACCAGCAACAGGACAAAATCATGATGTGCCTCCTGATAAATTACGATCCAAAGTATATGCCTTAGCTGTCCAGTGTTGCCAAAAATGTTTGACTTGAATCTTATCATGGGACACAAATTCAGACTGACAACTTCTAGAAGATAAATGACCTACGTCCTTCAGGTATCACTATTCCATTTCTTAGTTATGAGAATGATACTGTTGTTGCAAAGAGAAGTCCCGTTTTCCCAAGATACATAATGAAATGTTTAGGAATGAACTACCATGACGTACACAATCTATTTTCAAATACTTCAGGGGAGCAAAAAAATACCCACCACTCATACATTTGTACAGATTTATATCAGGTTCTTAAGGAAGCTCTGTGGCCAATGTGGGGCTTGAACTCACCATCCTGAGATAAGAGTCCTATGCTCCACCGACTGAGCCAGTCAGGCGCCCTGTGGGTGTATGCCACAGGTTCCTCAAAATCAGCTCCGCAGGCCAGCAGCAACATCAGCGGCAGCGACAGCAGCAGCACCTGGGAACTTTTTGTTTTTTTTTTTTTTAAGATTTTATTTATTTGAGAGAGAGAGACAGTGAGAGAAGGAACACAAGCAGGGGAAGCTGGGGAGGGAGAAACAGGCTTCCAGCCAAGCAGGGAGACTGATGAGGGGCTTGATCCCAGGATCCTGGATCATGACCTGAGCCAAAGGCAGATGTTTAACGACTGAGCCACCCAGGCACCCCAGCACCTGGTAACTTATTGCAGGAAAATGTTTACCATTGGTAAATTTACGTGTGGGGTGCAAGATGGACATTTATCACACTAATCTTTAACATTTCTGTAGGTTTGAAATTTCCCAAAGTGAAAGGCTGGGAGTATAGAGAGGGAAATGCATTTCCTTCTAGGGGAATCTAAAGATGGGTCTTCCTCAAACTGCTGGTTCTTGAATGTCCATGTGCTCTGTTCCACGTATAATGTGCTACTGAGACATCAGTCCCGAGGGGGTAGGGGTCAGGCAGAGGGGGTGACTCTCTAAACGAAAGAAAACAGAAGAACAAATGGGGTTCCGCCACATGAACTGCCACCTTTGGTGTTTGGGCCACTTTTCTCTAATAAATTTCAGTTCGACCAAGATGTACGAAGCTTCGGAAGAACTCATCTTGCATTTCTGCCCTATCTAGACAATTCTCTGGTCCGGCACCACCAAATTTTTTTCCCCCAGACTTCTACCCTGAGAGAATTTCCAAGCTAATTGCAACGGAAACCATAATTACCCCATCCCTCACTCTGAGGTTCTTCTAATTAAAGGGCCTCCTTAAGGAATGTATTTGGCATTAAAGGAGCAAAGAGGATGATGCAGTTAAGTAAACTGTTATGAATTCTCCTAAAAACACAGATGACCCAGGAGCTGTTTAGCCTGTCCGCTGCCCAGGGAAGGGCCAGATAGCCTGGAGCCTTCTCACTTTGTTAAGTGATGCTGAAAGGTAAAGGAACTAAAAATTGAAGGGCAGATTGAAGTTTATCTCCTGGTTAAGCCCTTCCCAGAGGCCAGGCTTCTAAGTCTCAGAACTAGAACAGTACCCGGGTTTACAGAAAATCAGGGCATGGGACTAAACAGATCATCTTGCCCGCACTGAGTGGACAAGAAAACCAAGGCACCCAGAGGTCATCTGTCTTGACAAATGTCACTCGTGCTCCTTGCCAGTGTGGCCTTACAGTTTGTAATGCGTGTGCTTATAGCCTCCGTATTAGGGATCAACAATATTTTCTGGGAGGAGGAAACTGCCAGCATTTGGGGGCTGGCAGTAAGCAGCAGGAGTGAGATTTTCCTGTAAAGCAGCTCCCTCTCTGTCCCCAGCATGAAGGACTTGGGCAATGTCATCAAAGTTAACAACGTACCTATCTTTTGTCCCAGCAATTCCAATGCTACAAAGTTATCCCACAGATATGCATGCATGAGTGTGTAAGAATGCTAATCATAGCATTATCTTAAACAGCAAAAGTCTGGGGGAGGGCTATAATGCCCATGTACAGGGGACAGGGTGCATAAATCATGCTATTCCCTTTCAGTGGAATATAACACTGGTATTTCACAGATTGAGTCAGGTTGGCAAGTGCTGATAGGGAAGGACTGTCAAGATACACAATTACAGGGGCGCCTGGGTGGCTCAGTGGGTTAAGCCTTCTGCCTTCGGGTCATGATCTCAGGATCCTGGGATCCAGTCCCACATTGGGCTCTCTGATCAGCAGGGGGCCTGCTTCCCCCTCTCTCTCTGCCTGCCTCTCTGCCTACTTGTGATCTCTCTGTGTCTAATAAATAAATAAAATTTTTAAAAAAAGATACACAATTACAATTTTTTTAAAAAGATTTTATTTATTTATCAGAGAGAGAGAGGGGGAGAGAGCAAGCACAGGCAGACAGAATGGCAGGCAGAGGCAGAGGGAGAAGCAGGCTCCCTGCTGAGCAAGGAGTCTGATGTGGGACTCGATCCCAGGACGCTGGGATCATGACCTGAGCCGAAGGCAGCTGCTTAACCAACTGAGCCACCCAGGCGTCCCCACAATTACAATTTTTTTAAAAGATTTTATTTATTTATTTGACAGAAAGAGAGATCACAAGTAGGCAGAGAGGCAGGCAGAGAGAGTGGGGGAAGCAGGCTCCCTGCCGAGCAGAGAGCCCGTTTCGGGGCTCGATCCCACGACCCTGAGATCATGACCCGAGCTGAAGGCAGAGGCCCAACCCACTGAGCCACCCAGGCGCCCCCATAATTAGAATTTTTTAATCAAGCTTTTTTTCCTTGGGTAAATGAGACAGATTACCCATACATATATGTGTATTTATGAACATGTAGAGAAAGATACGTGCATGTATTCATACTCCAGCAGAGTATGGTTACTGAGTGATGCCTGTGTTTTACCCTCCAGTACAGCCTGCGTTTTCTAACCATGTGCCCGTAGCTCTGCTTTTGTACGTAAAGAAAAAAGGGGGAAGTCCTCTTCTTTTTGGAAAAGTTCTGGCAGCCTTGGAGGCTGCTAGTCTCGGCCCAGATCGAATGAAGACTTTTTAACTGAATTAGCAATTACACTGCTGGATGTGAGCTAATCTAGTTTGCTATCTCCAAATACATACTCTTAGCGAAACAAATGATTGGAACATGGGTCAGGGCAAGGCCAGCACTCAAATACTGCTTTGCTGCAAACCCTTAGCTGGTGCCAGCCTTAGGCTGGAGTCGGAACATTCAAGTGGAAACATTTTACAGGAAAGAAAACCGATGCCAGCTCAGTCAGCAAGTTCTCTGGCTTCTCCAGGGAATTCTTTCCAGTCCTTCAAGTTATATTCAGGGAAGGGCTTGCACAGCTACGGAAGTAGAGTCTCCCTGTGTTGAAGGCCAAGTCCCACAAAACTACGGAGCTGCAAAACACCAAGGACATTTTTTTTTTCTCAAAGCTTGGAGAGTAGCAGTTTGGCCTTCTGGATAATCCCAAACTTGTGATTAATAAGAGAAAAACAGACAGCCTAATTTCGGAGATTCAAAAGTTTAAACAAACTTTTGTTTATGAGCAATCAGCTAGCTTCCGAAGGATATGCTGGATATGGCAAAGTGTAAGTGAAGGTCCTGGATGGGGACTCCACCTTGTCAGTAGAGACCCTCAGAGTTACAGGAATGTGACCTAGTTGGAAGAGCTCAGGGGTAGGGGGATGTGACTCAGGTTGTGGATAGGGTATGTGGGGCTTCCTAGCTGGACCCTGCAAGAGCTCCAGGGGTCTCCCTGCATCCACTCCTGGGGTCACTTCTCTCCATCTCCTACCCACCAGGCCGTCTGCAGACTTAACGTAAAACACCTGTTTAAAGCCATTTCACGTTTCTTGCAAGACCTATTTGAGGTAAGCTTTTAAAAAACTACAGAAAAACAAAAAATGACCTTGTAAAAAAGAAAGGAATACTGTTTCTGCCTCAGACCATGGAACATCACAGAGATCTTGTGCTCTAAGTTAATATGTAGCTCAATTAAAGTGATCATGAAAGAATAACATCAGGTTTGCTTTAAAGTGTAGATGAAAAAAAGTCAAGAATGGCCAGTAACCTCCTGAAAAATACAATGAAAATGCAGGATTTGGGGGGCACCTGTGTGGCTCACTCAGTGAAGCGTCTGACTTTTGCTCCGGTCATGATCTCGGGGTCCTGGATGGAGTCCTGCATCAGGCTCCCAGCTCAGCGGGGAATCTCCTTGTCCCCCTCTTTCTCCCTCTGCCCCTCCCTCCTCTGCCTGCCTCTCTGCCTACCTGTGATCTCTCTGTGTCTAATAAATGAATTAAATTAAGAAAAAAGATACACAATTACAATTTTTAAAAAAGATTTTATTTTTTAAAAATAAAAATGCCCATGCCCTCCCCTGCCCATGCCCTCTCTCTCTCTCTTGCTCTTAAATATTTTTTTTTTAAGTGTGGGATCTGTACTACTGGTTATTAGAAGTTATCATAAAGTCTCCATACATACGGTGTTTTGGTACATTATAGGAAGCCAATGCAATAAAACAGAAAATCCGTAAATGCATCCAAGTGTATATTTCTTAGAAAGCCATTTCATGTTCGAAACCCTTCTGACTCCTTCAAAATGAAGTCTCATGTACTTCCCAAATCAGATTTTTTGCTCCTATCACTCTTTCCAACTGCCAACCTTATCCTTTAACATTCACAATTGTCTGTCCTCAGATACACCCACCCCACCGTCACCCTGCCAACCCTGTCCTCTGCATATGTTCTTCCCTCTACCTGGATGGCCCCACTCTGTCCTGTTTCTCTGAGACTTACTCTTTCTCCAAGACTTGATGAGATTTCTGGGAAATCACCCGATTTCATCGCTTTTAACTCTCATCCAGCCAGCAGAGTGACAGCGCTGGGTATGCAGCGTGCCCAATGCCATCCCAACACACACATCACAATTCTCTCCTGCTCCCCCTGACCCCCTGACACTGAGAGCAGAAAACATGCCCCTCCGCCATGAGGGCACCAGGCTCGCCACCCAGTACGTGTGTGTAGGAGTAAATGAGAAGAAGGGAAATGTCCAGAAAGGACAAAGAGGAAAAGAGGCTTCTGAGGCTTTCGTCTCAGAAACCACTGCACAGGACCCTGGGTGGCTCAGATGATTAAGCGTCTGTCTTCTGCTCCGTTCATGATCCCAGGGGCCTAGGATCGAACCCCGCATCAGGCTCGCTGCTCAGTGCAGAACCTGTTTATCCCTCTCCTTCCGTCATTCCCTCTGGTTGTGCTCTCTGGCTCTCCCAATCAAATAAATACATAAAACAAAGAAAATCTTAAAAAAAAAAAAAACAAACAAACCAAAAACCCAATCACTGCACAAGCGATAGGTGCAGAGCACATAGAAGCCCACATCCAGAAGGGAGGCAACAGCCGTGCGTACGGCGCACTACCCCGGCCACAGGCCTTTATCCGGTGTGGCCGTCTCACAGATGAACCTCAAGACCTAGCGAACCCCATCTGCCAAACAATTCCTTTCCTCGCATCTTTTTCTACTTCATTATTTGTTAACTTCCCGACACAAATCTGTTTCTCATCAAAGGGTAGGCAGTCGTTACTCACACCAGGTTCCATCAAAGGCCAGACCGCCTCGAGGAGGCCATCCCAGAACAGACACAGCAGCCGCTCCAGCAGCTCCTGATGCTGACCCAGGGGCGTCCCAGCTTCTGACTCACCAGGCACCTGCTCGCGCTCTCCGATCGGGAAGCTCTGGGCAGACAGCTTCAACGTCCAGGGGGCTGCCTGACACATCTCTGCTCTGATCCAGCAAGGGCTTCGAACCTTCACAGATTACAAAGTGGAGGGAGGTCTCTAAAGCCCTCGAAACGGCCCTGAGCTGCAAATGCAACCATCTTCCCAAGGCATTTTGGCAGAAGTTTCTGTCCCTGCTCACTTTCACATACTTAATACTGAGCGTTATGTCTGCAGCATCTAAACTGGATACTGTAGAAAGATCCTGTAAGAATAATCGGTGTAGATGGGATTCAATAGAAACAATGAGCTCCCTAGCTCTACCCACTAAAACAACACTCCTCATTACAAATACTCAGTTCTGTAAGTTAACCGGAGAAACGAGTACAAGGGAAAGGAGAAAGTGTTAAACAGGTAAATCTTGACTTCATTTCTTATTCCCTCTGCTCTTTTGTATTCCATGAACAATCAAGGGCTAAGTCCCACCAAATCTCCCTCCCAGTGTCTCTGGGAACAAGTCCCTCACTTTTTCTTTGCTCTCGATCAACAGAATGGTACTGGGGGCGGGATTGTGTCTGGGTGGCTCAGTGGGTTAAAGCTTCTGCCTTTGGCTTGGGTCATGATCCCAGGCTTCTGGGATCGAGCCCCACATCGGGCTCTCTGCTCAGCAGGGAGACTGCTTCATCCTCCCTCTCTGCCTGCCTCTCTGCCTACTTGTGCTCTCTGTCAAATAAATAAATAAAATCTAAAAAAAAAAAAAAAAAAAAAAAAAAGAATGGTGCTGGGATTGAGTGCTTGCTCCAAACAAGGGGTTCTCAGCCAGGGGTGATTTTGTTTCCCAGGGGACACCTGCCAATGTCTGGAGACATTTTTGGTTGCCACACCTGGGGAGAGCAGGTGTTATTGGCATGTCCTGGGTAAAAGGCAGGGATAATGTTAAATATTCCACAATCCACAGGCTAGCACACCACCCCACCCCCAGCAAAAGCTGATCTGGCTCAAAGGGTCAAAAATGCCAAGGTTGAGAAGCCTTGCTCCAAGCCTCTGCTGCCATCCTTTTGGTTTCCATTCAGTCCTGAATCACTTCCTAATTCTAATCCCCCAACACAAGGAATGGAGGTAACAGATTAGAGAAACTGAGGGGAAGTTAATTTAGTGAGGCACAGGTTCTGCCAAGTCTTAGTAATAAGGAAAGCACCTTGAATTTATTGTGTGATACAGCAGACTCACAGGCAAGCTTTAAGGGTTCATTTTTATAACCTGATATGAATTAGGAGGTGTAAAGGAACATCATGGAATAGGAAGGGCCAGGTTGGATGAGGAATCCTATCCTCTTTCCTTCTAAGCAAATACTCTGGAATTACCCACACGTCCAGAACTTTGACATATGTTTTGATTTTAAACAAGGTGATCTTTAACTGCTGTAATTCTGAAGGCATAGTCACAACTGCCATTAACCAAAGAGTATACGATTCTCAGGAATCCAGGAGCTCCAGTATTAAGACTGGGCCAGTACAATCACCTCCATGATGAGACAGACAAGGAATCAATTATTAGTATCACCTAAAGGGAAGTTTGTAAGCCATTTCTTTTTCAAATATGAACCACAGCACATGCATGTTTCTCACAAGCTTCCTTGAGTGGAAAAAATTGCAATCTAGTACCTAACCAGGACTTAACATGTTTTATCCATTCCCAATCTAGCTATGCTGCATTACTGATGAACACCCAAGAGTTTTTCTCAAGCTCGTAAAATGCTTTCATTAACAAGTCACAGAGGGGCGCCTGGGTGGCTTAGTCGTTAAGTGTCTGCCTTTGGCTCAGGTCATGATCCAGAGTCCTGGGATCAAGCCCCGCATCAGGCTCCCTGCTCGGCAGCAAGTCTGCTTCTCCCTCTCCCACTCCCCCTGCTTGGGTTCCCTCTCTCACTGTGTCTCTCTCTGTCAAATAAATAAATAAAATCTTAAAAAAAAAAAAGGATAAGTCAGAGAGCATCTCTGGTGCTATTTCTTTATTTCCTGGGAAACTGGAGGGTGGGATACGGGGAAAGAATTATCAAAATCTGGACATGGCCACAGAAGAATACTATACATGTAATTTTATACGCCATGTGTGCTGTGGGGGAAAAAAAAGGAGTAAAAAGTTGAGGACTGTGGTTCTAGTACAAACAAAGAAGGCCTGAAGTAATGCCAGCTGTATATGGAGACACCCAGGACAAAAAGGCGAGCTCCAGGATCAAGTCCGAGCCTTGCAGCTAAGCTGCTGTACACTCCAGGCTTGGACACTGAACCACACCATCAGAAGACAGACAGCTACACAGAGTGTGCAAGCACCTGTGATAATCTGAATGGCATGCCCAGATATGGATTAAACCTTATTCTGGATGGGTCTGCACCTAAATCATAAATCAATGAATTGATCATAAATCATAAATCAATAAATTGATTGAATAAAGCAGATTTCCCCACCCCAGTGTAAGCTCTGTCCAAGTCAGTGGAAAGCCTGCAAAGAACAAAAGGCTGAGTAAGGGGGAATTCAACTGCCTACTGTCTTTGAGCTGGGACACTGGTGTCTTCTGCTTTTGGTCTTCTACTGGAACTTACACCACCAGCACTCCTGGTTCTCCAGCCTGCCGACTGCCGACCTTGGAATTTCTTGGCCTCTAAAACTCCATGAGTCAATTCCTTATAATAAATCTCTTCATTTATAAACACACACACACCTCTATGGGCTCTGTTTCTCTGGAGAACCCAGGCTAATACTGAGCCCGAAACAATGACTTGTAGGTCACTGAGAGAGACTATCGCCTTTGAAATTATGCACTGGGGAACGTCAGACTCTTACTGGAAACTTTTAGCTTCTGCTTACCTGAGACCTCCATAGCCCCTGTGGTAGAAGGACGGGGGGAAGTGAAGTTCTAGAAGCTTTGTTCATAATAATAGTGGTAACAGGGGCACCTGGGTGGCTCAGGTCATGATCTCAGGGTCCTGGGATCAAGTCCCGCATCCTGCTCTCTGCTCAGCAGGGAGCCTGCTTCCTCCTCTCTCTGCCTGCCTCTCTGCCTACTTGTGATGTGTCAAATAAATAAAATCTAAAATAATAATAATAGTGGTAACAACCAATGAGTTTGTAGGAGATTTCCTCCCTCCACAAAGAAAATAAAAAACCCAAATTTTCTCACAGTTGGTCAAGGAAAAAATGTTTAAGCCTTCATTTAAGTCATTTCCCTGGAAAATCAGGGCAGTTCATTTACTACACAGGACAACAGAAAAGGGAAGGTGGGAAAAGGAAACAGACCGGAGTCTAGTAAGAATGAACTCTTCTCGGCTTTTCATTCTCCAACACACACTCCTAAAATAGAATCATTGTCTTCTCCTGCCTGAGTTCTCCGCTCAAGCACCATCCTTTTGCCACCAAGGCAACTGTCATTACTGCAGAGGCCTACCTGAGAAAACCAGAGTCTGCTCTAGATGAATAAACAAATTAGCTGGAACAAAAGACAAAAAAGACAAGAGAAAAGAATAATTTTGAAGGAACACATCAACACTACAATTAACATAAAGGCAACTTATTATTAAAAATAAGAATAATTCTAGCTATCATTGGTTGACTGCTTACTTCGTGTCAAGCATCACATGCTTAGAACAGTGCCAAGAGCTGAGAGTGCCACATTAAGTATGAGCTATTTTGATTATTTAATCTTGTTGTAAGTTAGAGCAAATGGAGAAAGAAGAGATGTCTGAGCTGCTTTTTGAAGAATGATGTAGATTTTATCAGGCAGGTTATGAATAGGTTGGGAGAAGGCAGCCAAGACAGAGTGAGAGAAAGGATGAACCCAGGACACTTGGGGAACTGGAAGTTTTTGGAATACTGTGGAATATAAAGCCTTGGAGGGTGTTCAGGAGGGTAGGGAAGCAGTGATGGTGATGGCTGGTGCCATGGGGGTTGAGAAGTAGGACTCTCGTTCATGTCATCATGGAAACAAACTATTGGAAATGAGGCCAGAAGAGAAAACTCCTGCTACACACTGGGGCCATAGTCTGGAGGAGGAAACAGACAAGAAATTGTCCTTTACTTAAAGGAGAGTTAATGGACGACACGAGAGAGATCTGCCGAGCCAAGAAGTAACCGCAGAGTGGAGGACCGGTGTGTTAGAGTCCTCCACAGCTGAAGGGACAATGCATACAGTTTATTTCTGAGCCCCTCGACACCAGATAGAGAAGAAGGGAGGGGCAGCCTTGGTAGAGGAATCAGCAGGCACAAAGGCTCAAGGTTGATGCAGCCGGTGGCGGTCTGAGGATCTCTGGGGCAGGTTCACACGGTAGAGTGCAGAGCACTGGTGAGTGTGCACACGGGCGCACAAGAGGACCCGGGAAGCTGGGTGGGGCTCGGCAGTGAGAGGCCTTAAGGTCCACACCAAGGAGTTTTGGATTCAATCCGCCTGCAAAGACGGTGTGTTTGTATGAACAACTGGTGTTGTTAGGAAGGTCTTCTGGGAGCCCTGTCACGGGGGTGAGACTGGAGGTCAGCGGACTGGTTAAGGCAATCCTAGAGCAATTCTGCAGGACCTAATTGGACCCTGAGAATGAGGGGAAATGAGTTGAGAAATGCCAAGGATTGTAGCTTGGGTCCATGAATCAGTAGGACGCTGTTACGGAGTTAAACAGAGCCTTTAAAAACAGGTAAAACCTGTTAAGAGATCAAATATTGAATGAACTAATTAATGAAAGACTGGGTGGAGAGTGAGGAATGGAGAAGTCGTGTAACAAAGGCGAAGCAGAAGGGGTGGAAGTCGGGAAACAAGTTTGGTTTGGGATCCATGGAAACTGAGGTCTCTCCAGCAACCAGGTAAAGACACCACCAGTTGACTGACCGAGTTGGAGACATCCAACATGAATACTGCATGCGAACCTACTGGTAATTTGCTGGACTTGGCCTTTACCTACCTGGGGTGAGGGGGGGGTATGGTTTACCTCCTACAAAGTGGGGAGGAGCTTTCAGCAACTGCATCTTTGTGGCCTCTAGCAGGGGGCAGCAAAACGGGATGGCTCAGAAAAAACAACTCCGCTAAATATGTGCGGTTCAAGTGAGAGGTCTCTAGAGGCTTCTCTCACAGGTATGGAATTCAACAGCAATGCCCACTGTGGTAAAGCAGTGTTTTGATCCAGGCAGAGAGTGACGAACAAAATGACACTGAGAACAATTCATCTTTCAAGGAGAATCTCTGAGCTATATTTTGTTTGGTTAAGAATGGAAATTCCACTTGCATTCCAACCTGATTGTCTGATGCACCAAATTCAAGGATGAGGTTTCATTCAAGAAATTTAAAAAAAAAAAAAATAGCGAGATCACAACAATTTTTTTTAAAGCCATTGTTTTTCTTATCCTCAGTCAGGGCATAATTCCTAATCCTCAGTCTCTGAATACAACACATGGCCTTGAGCAAATCATTCTTTTTTGGGGGAGGGGATGTTTATTTCTTCATATGTAAAATGAAAGAATTTAATTAAATAACTTCAGATTAACAACCAGGGCTGAGGTTTATGATAAGATTGTGTTAGGGGCACATAAAAGAAGAAAATGTCTTAATAAGCACACTTAATAAGTTACACTTTTCCTGGAGAGAAAAATCTTGGAAATGACCCACTTCCCCAACAGGAGAGCGCTTCCTGTAATTCACATGTGGTAGAGTTAAAAAAGATCATTTGAACCTAGCTCAGAGAGGTCAGGGAGAAAATTCAAAATAAGTGTTTGTTTTTCTGATCAGATCCAAACAATCGGACTCAAAATAGAGCACCCCCAGAAAAGCCACAGACTCTTAAAGTGGCCGGAAGCTAGCACACCCGAGGACGTCTACTCAAGGGAGTGAGAAGTAGAGAAGAGGAAAAGGCGCTCAAGGCTCCCTTGACCCACAGCAGGTAGAACTGGGGATCCCTCCATCAAATTCCTTTTACATATTTAGGAGAACATTCTTTTTTTTTTTTTTTTTTAAGATTTTTAAAATTTATTTGACAGAGATCAGAGAGAGAGAGAGAGAGAGAGGAGGAAGCAGGCTCCCTGCTGAGCAGAGAGCCCGACTCAAGCTGAAGGAAGAGGCTTTAACCCAATGAGCCACCTAGGTGCCCCAGGAGAACATTCTTTAGGCCAAAAGAATAAGTTGACTGTGAAGGGTAGATGCTTCTAACCAGAAACCAAGCAGGCCATTTGGGCTGACAAGAGGATAAGGCTAGCTTAAACGAGGCCCTCCCCTGCAAATCCCAGTCTGGGCCAGAGTTCCTAGAGGTGGATCAGACCAGGGTCAGTGGCTCAAATGTCTGGAACTGTCTCCCTCTCTTGCTGCTCCCTCTTTGGTCAGTAGCATGAGCCCTGGCCTCTGCTTGGTGAGTCCACGCTGTCCACAGCTGTCCACAGGAAGCCTCATGTTGGGGGTTGAGAAGCTAGAACAAAAGAACAATCGGCTGGAGTCTGCATGCTTGTGGAATGTCTTCCTGGGAAAAGTGAGATGGGAAATTGGTGGGAAAAGTGAAAAGGAGTCCTAAACACCAAAGGCAGAACAATAAAGCTTACAAGAGTCAAAAGGTAAAAGAAAAAACTGAGAATGAAAGCACCTCCGGGTTGGTAAGGATTTCTTCTTGTGACCCAAGAGCACAACCTTAAACAAAAAGCCTGACAAATTTGACTTCATTTTCAGATTAATAAATAATTCTATTTATATAAAGCTCTAAAAAGGTAAAAGTAAACTATAGTGTTTAGGGAAGCACACTTGGGCTGAAAATTCTCCAGAGAGGCAAGGGAGTGATTGCCGTGAAAGTCAGGGTGATGGTTTCTTTGGAAGGTAAGGGGGGTGGGGTGGGAGCTGGGCCAGGGAAGGTGCACACACAGCAGACTTTTAGAGTCTGGCAAAGTTCTAGTTCTTGACTTTGATGTGGTTATATGGAAGTTATAATGCAGGAACTTGTGTATTTATGTCTTTTGCACTTTTCTGCATGTATGTGTGCTGGACATAAAGGTGGTTTTCTTTTTTTTAGGATTTTATTTATTTATTTGAGAGAGAAACAGCACAAGCAGGGGAGGGGCAGAGGGAGAAGGAGAAACAGGCTCCTTGCTTGACACAGGGCTTGATTCCAGAACGCTGGGATCATGACCTGAGCCAAAGGCAGATGCTGGATGCTTAACCGACTGAGCCACAAAGTGCCCCTTTGGTTTTATTTTTAAATGTTATTTATTTATGAGAGAGAGCATGCACAAAAACACAAGTAGTGGGGAGGGACAGAAAGAGAGGGAGAGAGAGAATCCCAAGCAGACTCCTTGTTGAGTGTGGAGCCTGATGTGGATCGATCCCACAAGATCAGATCCAAGATCATGACCTGGGCTGAAACCAAGAGTCAGATGCTTAAGAGACTGAGCCACCTGGGCCCCCCTGGACATAAAGATTTTAAGAAAAAGTGAAGGGGTAGCGGACAGCTAGGCTGAGAACACATGACCCCAGAGGGACTATATACAAGAAGAGCCAGGATGGAGGAAAAAGGACCAAGCTTGTCTTCTCCCAGTGATGATCAAAACTCAGACAAAGGCCATTCAAATAAACTGTTAAAAAACAAAAGTATTATTAAGCAATTATTAATTTTTAAGGTGTGGTAATTTGGTTGTGTGTGTTTGTGTATTTGAAGATTCTTTCTCTTTTGGAAATACATTCTAACATGTTTATGACAGAAATGACATGACATCTGGGATTTGCTTTGAAATTAACTGATGGAGATCAGACGAAACACCACTGGCTGTGAACCACTGAGGCTGAGTAAGTAGATACGATTCATACAGTATTTTCTCTACAGTGAAATTAAGTTTGGAAGTTCCCATTATTTATCATCGTTTTTTAAAAATAACACAGAGGAATATATTCTTGGAAAGACTCTAACACTGGTTATTCTACAGCTTGGGAAGGACTCTCCCTGGGACCACAAATGAACATATTTCTTAACATCCAGAGCCTCTCCTAAGCCTCCCTGGGCCCTGCTCAGCTCCGATCCCCCACCTAAACCCACAGTCAGTGGACCACAGACTGTGGTCACAGAAAGTGCCGCACACCCTCTTTCAAAGTCCGAAATAAAGAATTATAATCACTAAAGAACCTTTCATAATATCTTGGAAAGAATCTAAAAATGCCTCCATTGCTTTTAGATGGGTAGAACCAAGTGGTATTAAATCTAAAAATGTGCACAAATGTTCCTTTGACAAAGGACTCGTACCCCAACTATATAAAGACCATTTACAAATCAGCTATGAGAGGAGTGATCCAATTAAAAAAAAAAAACAGGCAAAAGATTTGTGGACACTTAAAAAAAAGGAGATGCGTGGATAGCCAATAAGCAAATGGAAAGTGTTCAACATCGTAAATCATCAGGGAAATGCAAATTAAACCACTTCACAGGCACTAGAACAGTAGAAATATAAAGGACTGACACCGCGAGACGCTGGTGAGGACCCTCATGCCCCGCTGGGGGGTGTATAACATGGTGCAACCCCTTCGAAGAACTCTTCTGAAGGTAAATATACATGTACCCTCTAACCCTATAATCCCACTCGTAGGTATTTCCCCAAGGGAAATTTTAAAATATGTTAATGCAACAAACTGTCCCAGCTTCTAGCAGCCATCTCCCACCCCAAACTGGAAACCCCTCCAACAACAAAAGAATGGAGAAATTGTGCCATGTTCATTCAGTGGACTACTTCTCAGCAACATCCAGGAACTACTGACACGTGCCACGATACAGATGAACTCCACAGACGCTAAAGGTGTATGTGTGATTCCATTTATATGAAGTTCTAGAATGTGCAAAAGCAAATGATAGTGACAGAAAACAATAGATATACGTATAGATCTCTCTCTTTTCCTCACACTCCCGATAATTTGTATTTTTTTATTTTGTTTGTTTTATTTGTTATATATTTTGATGTTATTTTGTTTTCTTTTTATTATTGTTTCTTACTTTTTATTTTTTTTTCTTTGTTTGTTTTTTTTGTTTCTTATTGTCTTATTTTTTTTTTTTTATTCTTGTTTTTTCTTATATTTATTTTTTTTTTTTTTTATTTTATTTTTTTTTTTTTTTATTTTTTGTTTTTTTCCCCTTCCCATCTTTCTCTGCTGTTACTCTGTCCTGTCAATCTCCACCCAATCTGCCAAGCCAGAGCACTGGGAGTTGTCCACCATCTTCCTTCTACTCAGTCACTCTCCGGATCACTCCTGAACCCACCTCTCCTCTCTCCATCCCAGCTGCCTTAGCTGGAGCTCAGATCCACGTTACTACACCTGCCTCCTGAACATTTCTGGTCTGACCTCCCTCCCCGCCCCTGAATCTATCCTCATCCAAACACAGAAGCCTCTGCTTAACTTCCTTCTACTGCTCTCCCTCACCCTGAGCATATAGACCACACTCCTTAGCAAGAACAGCAAAAGCACTGAGGTCCTTTCGTGCATCGAGCCGTTCTTTGTTTTCGCTGTTAGCTGCCCAGAGCACCCTCCTACCACCTTCCCTCTTCACACTTCCCTCCCACCCTATCTTCACACCCGTCCAACCTGCTAAGTCCCCACTCGTCCTCAAGGCTTGGATCAAGTATCAGCTACTCTCACAGGCCTAGCACCCCTCCATTCCACTCTGCCTCCAAACATCTTTTTTTTTTTTTTTTTTTTAAGATTTTTTTATTTGACAGAGAGAGAGACCACAAATAGGCAGAGAGGCAGGCAGAGAGAGAGCAGGGAGCAGGCTCCCCACTAAGCAAAGAGCCCAACGAGGGGCTCAATCCCAGGATCCTGAGATCATGAACTGAACCAAAGGCAGAGGCTTAACCCACTGAGCCACCCAGGCACCCCTCCAGACATCTTTTTACACTGGTGTGGGGGGCTTCTATACGTCTAAGATGGTTACAACTGTGTGCAAAGCACCTGACATTTGTTAGCTCGTTTAGTAGTAATTATCCCTCTGCATAATGAGGATTGGCTTTCTGTCTCTAAGCTGTAAATGGGGGCTATTTTGTTCAAAATTTCCCCTAGTACCTTTTCAGGCACCGGGAGAATATAGGTACTAGCTTACCGGTTTGTTGAATGAATGAAGGAACGTCAACACAAGTGAAGGCGCAGGGTGGCTGCTCTTTTAGTCCAACTAAGTGAAGCGAGCACATTGAGCAGGCCAGCTGCTGAGCCTTCCACCCGGCTGGGAGTGGCAGAGCCCAGGCGTAGTCAGAGCAGCTAGTCCGTGAGGTAGGTCCTGTGCTGTGCCCAATCCCCAGGCGCCTCAATGGTCTTACTCTCTTCTCTAACTGCGAGCCGCTCCTCACAACCACCACTTACAAAGAGAGTACCTGCTGTATACTGCACATTGTCCTGGCCCCTCACGCACCTGCAGTGATCTCACCCCAGCAACGGTCCTGAAGGTGGGCATCACCATCATCAGCCCCGCGTTTACGACATGAGAAGACAGAGGTTCCGAGAGAGTGAAGGAACTCGGTGGAAAGAACCAGAGCCACTGGATGGTAAAGGGGGAACAGACAGCAGCTCTAAAACGAAAAACCTATGCTCTTTCCACTCACCACACTGCGTCCCAAGAAGGACAAACTGAGTAACTTTCTTCCTGCTTTGAAACACCGGTGTTGAGTCCTGGTCATATAGCTGTGCGTACACTTTTCAGAGAATGGGAAACCAAGACTCATGGCCACTCTGTGCCTTGCTGAGGCCAAGAAGTAAGGACAGGAGGAGGCGGGGGTGGGGACCGCAGGCCCAGGCCCCTCCTGAGGGTTCACCCCGCGTGCCACACTTCTACCTTCTCAAACCCATCTTCTGGCTGAGAAGACCGGGCTTCATGTTCAGCACTTCTAAAGAACGAGAGGAATGAGCATAATACCTTTAGAGTTTCTAATGGCTCTGGTTTAAAAAAGCAAAACTCTTGAAGGCAGTGGATTAAGTAAGCCTCTGTCTTTGGCTCAGGTCATGGTCTCAGGGTCCTGGGATCAAGCCCCGCATCGGGCTCTCTGCTCAGCAGGGAGCCTTCTTTCCCCCTCTCTCTCTGTCTCTCTGCCTACCTGTGATCTCTCTCTGTCAAATAAATAAAATCTTCAGGGGAAAAAAAAGGAAAAATCTTTAAAGCTGAACTTCTCACAGGCAGAGACAGAGCTGACAAGAGCCTGTTTTGCACGAATATGGCCTTGAGGGATAGGTGCAGTGTTGGAGGCAACTGGGGAAGAGAAGCCGGAAGGCATGAGGATCTGGAAGGAGCCTGTGGGAAGCTGGTGGTTTAAGGTGAGGTTGATTGTATCAACCTGGGACTTGAGGAGGTGACTGGCTCGCAACCTCCCAAGAAGTGATGAAAAGTAGAGAACCCTGCTGACAGAACTGTGATCTTGTGGAGAACACCACAGAATCTGAGGAAAGCAAGCTGGACTCTGCCTGGCTATGTGGAACCATGAGAGAGAAGCCACCGAGGTCCCCAAAGCCAGGCCGTGGAGCAGGACCAGAAAACCGGTGGGTGGGTGGTCCCGTCTTCCCTGAGAAAAGGTGGGGTGAAGGAAAGATCTCGGAGCAATGGACCCAGCCTCTTCCCCCTCCACGTATCTGAGACATCAGTTCATAGAACCTGCACTTCACTGTTAAGTGGAAGAAGAAAAGAGGAGTTTTCTATCTTTTCCTCTCATTTCTTTCTTCACACCAATGTGTGTAAGAATCGTGCCTATCAAGGCAGAAGTTAGCAGGCTGGAGGAAGAAGACAGGTCCTTTGGATGAGGACCTGGCTCGCTCTTTGCTAAATCTCGGTTTCTCAGACAGGCAACCGCCCTGCTGGAGGCCCAGGTCTCTCTTCTCTCCCTGAGCCTCGCAGGCAGGAGCTGCTCGCTGGCTATTGTAAAAGTAGTCTTTGTTCTTGGAGTCCAACCAGCCTGGGCCTCAAATTTCCATGACACCCACAGTGGGCAGTCCCTCCCACGCCACCTTCATGACCTGAGGCTAAAGAAAGAAAAAAGCTGGTAGTAAATGTCCTGGGCTACAAAACTAAAATCTCCTCCCAAGAGAGATCACACATGAGAGGACCCCTGGAATTCTCCCCAGAAAGCAGGCACCCGGAAAACCAGAAATTCCCCTAAAGAGAAGCAAGGAAAGCTCGCTTGGTGGAGATTTTTTAGAGATAATTGTTCCAAACAGTGCAAAGTAGAGAGATGGAGCAGCCAGACCACAGGACCTTGGCCTAGTCAGGGGGATAAGCACAACTAAAGGAAGACCGGGGCAGAGGTGGGGGAAGGGTGTACCATGGACGTGATGTAGGGCGTGGTGAGCAAAGAACAGAGAAAATCAGGATACACAAAAGCAAGTTCTGGAAGTATGCCCCACACTGTTGGGGGAGGGGGTGGACTGAGTGCTCACAGAAGGGTTGAGCTGGGAATACCTAGAAAGAAGTATCCCTCTATCTTGCCATCCAACTACCTTTTTGAAGAAAAAAAAAAAAAATCTAGGGACGCTTGGGTGGCTCAGTCAGTTAAGCCACTGCCTTCGGCTCAGGTCGAAGGGATCAAGTCCTTCTGGGACTTGATCCGACTGGGATCAAGTCACACATTGGGCTCCTTGCTTGGCAGGGAGCCTGCTTCTTTCTCCGAAACCTCTGCCTGCTGCTCTGCCTGCTTGTGCACTTGCATTCTCTCTCTAACAAATAAATAAATAAAATCTTTTTTTTTTTTAAAGATTTTATTTATTTGACAGAGAGGGTTCACTGTAGACAGAGAGGCAGGCAGAGAGAGAGAGAGAGAGAGGGAAGCAGGCTCCCTGCTGAGCAGAGAGCCCGAGGCGGAACTCGATCCCAGGATCCTGAGATCATGACCTGAGCCAAAGGCAGCGGCTTAACCCACTGAGCCACCCAGGCGCCCTAAATAAACAAAATCTTTTAAGAAAAATTTTTTTTAAAAATCTAGTTCCTAATCTGGTTTTCTAGCCACCAGAGAACAGGGAAATGCAGTGTCCTGGATGAAATGCAAATGATCAGACACCAGCACAGGGATGGAGGCCCCCTGCAAGTTAATAAATTAGCCTGAGCCACTGTCTGATCCAAAACGTCTCACCATGCGTGGATGTCCTGGTAGAACTGATTTCTAGAGTGTGAATAAACGGTTCCATGGCAGCTATACCCCAACAACCAGTCTAGTACCCAGGGAAGCAAAGATCAAAACCATGGTGTCCCCACACTCACAGTAACCCACCCCGCGCAGCTACTTGGTCAACTAAAGCTCCTGGTGGCGAACTGGTCTACCTCACCTTAGTAACAAACACTGTCGGCCCGAGTGGCCCACTTGCCTGTCCTTGTAATTTCTAGATCCAATAAAAATGAGTATTAAAATCTGCTATTAATTATTATTATTAATTTGTGGGGGTTCTTTCCCCCAGATACATAACTGAGGACAAGGAACAATGACGGAGGAATGCAAGGAAGAAGAGCGTGGCTGAGCACATCAGCGGGCAAGAGCCATCTGAGGGGGAAGCAGGGTATCTAAGAGAAAGCAATCCTAGGCCAGGTCCCCCGGGTAAGATGGACTGGTACAAGGGAGAGAGATCCAGGAACGGGGCCTTGGCAGGACAGGTCCTGTAACAATCAGGCAAGCCTTGGATGGTGACTAACAGACGTGCACATCTGAGCAGGAGATCGGCAATCAAAAGGCTGAAGGATTCCGCAGCGGATCTCCTCCTTCCAGATTTCCATTTTTCTCCTGTTGCGTTTCTCAGCCAGGGATGGTCTCTGCAATTAAATGACCGAAAGGTCCTTTTTCTCCACAAGCCCCATTCCGAAGACAGGCTCTGTGCCTACCTGGGGACTGAGATGCTGGCTTTTTGAGCTCTCCTGGGAAAATGGGAACAAAGGCTCTAAATATGGCTCAAAACCCTTGCACGAGACCACATGGAAAAGGCAGCATGAGGCTGGCAGGAGGAGGAGCCCATCAGAAGTAAAAGGCTCTGCATCCAGGACCCATCCCGTTCGGATCGCTGTGCAAGATTTCTCCAACCAAAGCTCCCGGGTCCCAAGTGTAAGGCTGACTGGATTCCCATCAGGAAACTGCGCAAGGGTATGTTCTTGTACAGAGTCTCTCCAACGTTATTCTTGGCTCTGCTAACATTGCTTTGGCTTTAAAAAAATCAATAAATAAAGCAAGCAGAAGGTCCCTTCACATCCAGGCTGGACTAAAGGGGCTTTGCCCTTACCAAGCCAAAGGGATATTTAGCCCAAGGAGATCACTTCTGCTGGATACCTGATGCTTCACATGATTTTTCCTTGGGAAGGCCAGCAGTTCACAGGAAGCTTTGCTACATGAGAATCGATGTTGCTAAGCTACCAAAAGTCACTGTGGTGAGAGAAAAGCCAGAGATTGGGGCGGGGGGGGGGGGGCGCGGGGAGTACAGGAGAGGGGGATGGGACATCGACAGGAGAAAAGCAGGAGAAAGGGAAGAAGAAACAGGAAATATAGTCCAGATTACACAATGACTTTTAAGGCTCTGAAAGGAAATGGCTAAATCCTGAAAATTTCAGTTCTATAAAGTGGATCAAAATCCTTTCCAGTGATCCTGAAATGACATGACACAAAGAAGTTATCTAGAAAGAACAGCTCTTACTCCTCTGGGTACTTTGATCGAAATCGAAAGGAAAAATGCCTTGATCTTGTTCTATTATTTATTTTATCATTTTTGTCTGACAATCTGGGTACAACAAACTTTTATCTAGTAGGAGCTCAATAAACACTTGCTGGTGGACTGGCCAGTACTCTCCCAGGGAGAAGACCGCAGTGATGAAGGACGGATGGGATAGGGGAGAAGAGGGTGTGTACGAAGTTCTGTGCTAACGGGGCTGTGTGTGATTCGGGGGGTGTGATGCAGTAGGTGGTCATTAATGTGCTTTTAAAAATATATTTATTTATTTATTTATTTGAGAGAGAGGGAGGGAGAAAGCACAAGTAGGGGGAGGGGCAGGTGGAGGGAGAGGGAGAAGCAGACTCCCCGCCCAGTGGGGAGCCCGATACAGGGCTGGATCCCAGGACCCTGGGATCATGACCCAAGCGGAAGGCAGACACTTAACAGACTGAGCCACCCCCCATTCATAAGCTCTTGCCATCAAAGTCAACAAGCGTACTTCTTGTTTTGCAACACACGGTGGAGTTTTTCCAAATCCCGGGCGTTCTCAGTTCTTTTCTCTGTCCACTAAAATCCTACCGCTTACTTCTCCAACGTGAAGAGGCTAAGGAAAGAATCCATATTGTCAGAACCAGCCACAAGGTAAACAAAGACAAAGAAAGTGTGTGCTAGCCAATTAAACAGAAACACAGGCTCCTGGCAGCGACATGACCCAGTTTTTCCATTCACTTGATGTAAGTAAACCCCCTTTACTGAGATGGGCCCTCTGCCGGCTTCAGGGGGGGAAAAAAAGAAAGGTTTTCCATGTGTTTCTATAAGGCTCTCTACCTCCTTTTCCCTAAGAAAAAGTAAAATTTCATTAAACCCAACTCCCATTCAATGGAAAGGAAATTATGTAGAGTGAAAGCACATGGGCTCTGGTGGTGTGCAGACCTGGGTTCGAATCCTTGTTCTGTCCCCGCCCATTAGCCATGAAGTCCAAGGGCAAGTCTGCTGAGCCTCCCCCAAGCCTCAGTTCCCTCGTTCACAGAACACAGATGTCAGTAACTACTTCGCAGGTTGCTGAGGTAACTGGGACAGGCAAGCCATGTTGTCCGTGTGTGCTCTGTAAGTGTTCCTTTCCCTTCCGCTTGGATTCACACCACACCTAAGGGAGTAAGCACAGAAAAGAACAGAACACTGGGCTTAAGGGGTTTTTAATGGGCCGGTGGAGGGGGGATACTCCACATCTCAGAACTGGAGAAGGTTCAGCAAGATTTTAAGAACTTTAAAAAAGTAGGGCGCTCTAAGGTCTTCAGACAACTGTGATTATCATTCACAGAGAAAAACGACAGTGGGGATGTCAGAGAACCTTCTAGATACCTGGGAACTTATGCAAGCACTGACTGATCCACTCCAATTGCTAGACTCAAAAAACAAGTCCCAGGAAGTTGGGAGTTAGAATCTCAGAGCACAAAGAGAAAGCACCATGGCCTTCTGCTTAAGGGCTTGTGTGGGTCAGGAAACAGGTTCGGCTCTCAGCTCCTCCCCCCACCAGCGAGGCGACCCTTGCCTCCTTGGAGAGTGAGAAGGCAGAGCAGTAAGCCCAGTCCCAGCTGGAGCCAAATTCTTACTAAGTGGTGAAGTTATCATGCTTGCAACACGCTGAAAGCTTTGAGCCTTGATGGCTGGATGGTTGTGCCATTCAGGTCAAAAAGTAGATGGTGGAAAGGTGAAGATAAAGGAGAAAGGCCGGCGGGTTAATCCTGGGGGGTCACAGGATGCAAAATGAGTGTGGTGCCTGGGGTTTCAAGTTTAAGGCCATAGACACTTCAGAGCCCGTGGATACTACTTCTACTTCAGAGAGAGCAACAAAGCACTGGACTGCTTAGTCTTTGCTCCCCCTGGATTTGCCAACACAAAACGTGGCCTCACTCACAAAGGGCACGCAGGAGCATGGCCAGTTCACGATCCCCACACCAGCAGTCTAAGGAAAAACGCCCAAACCTGAGATCCAAACTTACCGAGACAATACATTCCAAACAACCGAAGTCGACACCTCACAGGTAAGGATCTTAATTAAACAGTGTCAAAAATGCAAATGTGCACGCCATGTCTGGACCTACTGATTATGAAATAAACTTGATTAAGAACAAATCCCTTTTAAGAAGAGGAAAGAACCCAGCAACTCTCAGTGAACATCAAATGCTGTTCTCAATTAGCCCTTTTCCTCTGAACTTCACAAAGGACCAGCAGGTGGGAGATAATTAACGTTTTAATAAAACTTGTTTTACATGTCTCGGTTGGAACCTTTTTTGTTCTGCAAGCTTTTCCCTCTCCAGCCCCAACACCCACGAAGGAAAATTTTTTTCCACAACATCATTTTTCTGGTTACATTTGGGGTTTTAGAGGACTCCGGGAAGATAACGGTGGACGAGGTAATTTATGAAAAGGAATATTTCTCTTTATCCATATTTACATTCTGCAGGGGAGTGAGTTTGGTTTTTGGATTCTCCTCCCAGGCCTATCAGGGGAATAAAGGCCTTGCTCCCACTTGACAAGATTTACGGAGCAATGAGAGGTCTGCAAGCTGACGCAAGCTACACCACCCACTTCATGCAGCGCACGCCCCCACCCCATTTTCAGAAACGGCTGACTGACAGCTTGAATTTCTCCCTTACAAACTTCTTGTCTTTATTTTTTTTTTTTTTTTTTTAAAGATTTTATTTATTTATTTGTCAGAGAGAGAGCGAGCGAGAGCGAGCACAGGCAGACAGAGTGGAAGGCAGAGTCAGAGGGAGAAGCAGGCTCCCTGCGGAGCAAGGAGCCCGATGTGGGACTCGATCCCAGGACGCTGGGATCATGACCTGAGCCGAAGGCAGCCGCTTAACCAACTGAGCCACCCAGGCGTCCCAAACTTCTTGTCTTTAAAAGCAGCCTTCTAGTAGCTTGCCACCCTCACCCGCAAACCTCGGCATCCGCATAAGCCTGTCCCAGTATAAAAAGGCTAGTGCGTGGGGCACCTGGGTGGCTCAGTGGGTTAAGCCTCTGCCTTTGGCTTAGGTCACCGTCTCAGGCTCCTGGGATCAAGCCCAGCATCGGCATCAGGCTCTCTGCTCAGTGGGGAGCCTGCTTCCCCTCTTTCTCTGCCTGCCTCTCTGCCTACTTGTGATCTCTCCCTCTGTCAAATAAATAAATAAAATCTTAAAAAAAAAAAAAAAAAAAGGCTAGTGCTTGGCAGTGTGTATTTGATTAGGTCTCCAACAGCAAGCCCTGTTGCCTGCAGTTGGCATTACAAAAGCTAACATTGTACACACTGCAGAGACCAACTCGTCAAGGTACCCTAGGCTAAGACAAGGAGGACAACTGTCTTCCTTTTCAGAAAAGGAAACTGAGGCAGCTGAGAAGATTAACTGTGATGCTTAAACCCAGAGGATCTGAACCCAAGACCTGGGCTTTTTAGTCCTGGATAGATCAGAGACTGCATTCCATCTGAGAGTAACCTAAGCTCACCCTGCCGTGCACAGCCCAATAATTACGATTTTTGGCATTTTAATTGGACTCAGACCTCAGGGTTTGAATTTAAGAGGGTGAGAGTTAAAGGAATGTGTGTAGGGATTAGGGCTGGAATGCTGCCTGCCAGTTACAGTTCGTTTTCTCCTCGGGCCTTTCCAAACCCTCCCGGATGCCTCTTTTCTGCCACTGCACAGCCAGGCCAGGCCTCCCACCATCCAAACGCCAGGTTCCTTTCCAGCCCTGGAGCCTCTCCACCCCACCCCAACCCCCCGCACGAGGCTCCATACAGCGGGGTTTCCCAACCATGGCACTAGTGCCATTTTGTCGGGGCACAGCCTTGCACATTAGAGAACATCTGGTGGCAGCCGTGGCCTCTCTACTCATTAGATGCCAGTGACAGCCACCTCACTGTGACCGGCAAATATGTCTCCAGAAGGCACAGGAGATTTTTAGGGCAGAGAAACCCTTCTGTGTCATATGGTAACGGTGGGTACATGTCATTAGGCGTTTGTCAAAACCCACAGGAGGTACAACACGAAGAATGAACCCTGATGTAAATTACAGACTTTAGTTAGTAATAATGGATCAATATGGGCTCATCATTTGTAACAAATGCACCACACTAGTGGAAGAGGTTAATAAGAGGGAAAACAGGGAGGAAGGGAAAAGGGGGGGACATGGGGACTCTGTACTTCCTGCTCAACTTTTCTGTAAACCCAAAACTGCCCTATAAAATGAAGTTCATTAACAATCCCATAAATGCAGAGAACAAAATGATGGTTGCCCGAAGGGATGGGGGTGTGTGTGTGTTGGGGGGTGAAGGGATAGGCAAAATGGGTTTTTAAAAAAAAAGAACGAATTCGAGGCACCTGAGTGGCTCAGTCGTTAAGCGTATGCCTTTGCTTTCAGGTCATGGTCCTGGGGTCCTGGGATCGAGCCTCGCATCAGGCTCCCTGCTCAGCAGGAAGCCTGCTTCTCCCTCTCCCACTCCTCCTGCTTCTGTTTCCTCTCTCAGTGTGTTTCTCTCTGTCAAGTAAATAAATAAAATCTTTAAAAAAAAAAAAAAAAAAGAACAAATCATAAAAAAATTTTAATGAAAAAATAAAGTTTATGAATTTAAAAAAAAGTCTCTAGACACTGCTATCTGTCCTTATGGGGCAAAATCGTTCCAGGTGAGAAACCGCGCTGGAGGGGACAGGATGGGAGCCTGGAGTGAGCCGACCAGTCTAGCTGATTTCAGTCCCACTTCAGGATGGTGGACAGAAAAGGTGAGTTTTCTGAGTGTACGTGGGTTGCAGAGATGCCTCTAGAGGACCATCTTCTTGGGAAGTCGGGGGGAGGAATAGGGTCCACGCAGAGCCAAGAAAAGAGGGACCAATCCTCCTGTCCTGACCTCAAAGCCAGCACCTGGGCCGCTACATGAAAGAGAGAGAGTCAGCACAAGTTGGGGGAACGGGGGAGGGAGAAGCAGGCTACCCACTGAGCAAGGAGCCCTATGCGGGACTCGTTCCCAGGACGCGGGATCATGACCTGAGCTGAAGGCAGATGCTTAACCAACCAAGCCACCCAGGTGCCTCTACCTAGGCGATTCTGAGGGCTCTGGCAGGGTTACGATGGGGACAGAGACCCATGTATCCAGCCCTTGCTTTGTATGCCCCCCAGGATGCAGGAGATGGGTCAATATGAAGTTTACATCCATTTGGCAGACACACAGACATGCACACACCTGAAATGTGAAGTCAGCCTCCCCTGCAGCCTTGAGTTCTGACTCCTGTCATTCCTTTCACCTGTGACCCCATTTCCTTCCTCTTTCCTCTTTTATCACCCCTTCCCTTGATGGCTCATCTTCTCTAAGAGAGAAAGAAAAGAGGCTCCCTGGAGAGTCAGATGAACAGGATACAGTCATACACACACTGCGGGAAACAATCAGGGTGCACTCCGTGGGAAAGCCAGGCAAGGGGACGAGCGGCACTCAGCATCCCTAAGCTGCTTTGGGGACACGGCCTGGCCCGGCTCGGAAAGACCAGAGCTTTCCCCACACCGTCCATTTTCCTCTACCCCATCCATTTCTTCCACGGTTGAACCTTTTGGTAAAACAGGCCTTAAGAATGACTCCTCTTGGGGCGCCTGGGTGGCTCAGTGGGTTGAGCCGCTGCCTTCGGCTCAGGTCATGATCTCAGGGTCCTGGGATGGAGTCCCGCATCGGGCTCTCTGCTCAGCAGGGAGCCTGCTTCCCCCTCTCTCTCTGCCTGCCTCTCCATCTACTTGTGATTTCTCTCTGTCAAATAAATAAAATCTTTAAAAAAAAAAAAAAAAAAAAAAAAAGAATGACTCCTCTTCCTCCTAGGACCGTGTGCACCTAGCCCTTAACCTGGTGCCCGGCGCACACAGCACACATAGTGACCTTGAACGCCACAGGTCTGAAGAGCACACATCCACTTACACACGGATTGTTACAGTCCAGTTCTGAAAATGTCTCTCCTCCTTACGATTTCCTTACTAACATTCTGTTCTAGCTACTTGACTGTGAGAACACAGTATATAAGACGTGTAGCATACAAACTACGTCTTGTCAGGCAACTAACTGATGTTATTGGGAAGGCTTCCGGTCAACAGTAGCCTATGGATAATGAAGCGTTTAGGGGAGTCAAAAGTTACAGGTAGGTCATCTGGCCGTGCTTACTAGATGGTTTCTGCTATTATCTAGAGCTCTGCCTCAACTTCACTTTTAACTAAATCTAAACACTTACTAAGCCGTCTCATCTCATCAAGCCTAGCCCAGGGAAGTTTCTACGGAGTTGGCACAGCTGTTCTCGTATCAGGAGTTTCTCCCCCAGTTCAAGACTCTCTCAAACCCTTACCAACAGATGCTTGAGCCTTCCAGACTTCCAAGACCATAGAAAGGACCAAGCAGCCCTGGGCTACCCCAGCCCACTGAGGCTCCCACAGCGTGTGCCCCATCAGCAGCTCACCCCATTTCTCCATTGCCTTCTATCACAGAAAATATTCTCTCCCACCCCCTCAACCAGTGGTGATTTCGCATGCCTCACTGTTTAAACTACACCTCTCAGAAAAATCCCCGCAGCAGATAAACACAGGATCTGTAATGGGAACTCCAGCACTCCCAACAATAGTGCCACTGTCACACATGTGTGAGCTCTCGTGAAAGCAAGGGATTGGCAACCTAGGGCTGCCGTGCCCAGGAAAATTATTTCCTGTGGGAGAAAGAAAACAACCTTCAGCTCCTGGCAGGTCCCGGGCAAGTCCAAGGCAGTCTCACTGGAGAACTGGAATCCAGGAGGCAGAGGTGGGTAAGGGCTGCGGCCACCCTCGAATGCCCAGATGGGTGAAAAGAAAGGCTGCAGCGTCAGGGCCTGGCTTTTTCCTAGCAGAGGAAGAACAAAACCACCATAGGCCGCCCAACACTGCTTAGAGGACAATCAATTAGCGCGATGAGTCATGTGGTCAAGAGAAGCCGGGGCTGGGGGGGGGGGGTCATATTCCATTTCTTTTTGAAAGCAACTTCCCAGGTCTGATACAGTTATGGCTCTTCAGTCCAATGTAGAAAGGCAATCGCTTAAATTTAATAAGAGAAAGAAAATGCTGGGCAGCCTCGCTGACATCCGGAATGTTCTGCTATTAGGAAAGGAAATAGAGAATTGACAGACAGCATCATCTATTGGCCTTCAGGATGCCCAGGCCCCTGGCAGTCAGCAAAGACTTCAATACTGTGAGCTCTTCAACTCGGTGTTATTAAAAGAATTCTTGGTTCAAGATTATTTAAGGCAACCCGATATTATTGGCCGAGAAGTTTCCATGAATGGAGCTGGATGAACGACACTGAATTCTCAAAGAACTACCTACCCACTGCCACTCCCTCCTCCTCTCCTATTCACCCTTGTTCCTACCTCAGCCCCCCTCTAGGCCTTCCGAGACAGTTCTCTTCCCCTAGCTCAGGGTTTCTCCGCCTTGGCTCTTTGGGGTGGGGTGGGGGCCCTGCCTGATCACAGTAGGATGTTTGGCTGCATTCCCCTCCAATTGTGACAAATGTCCCCACAGGTACCAAATTACCCCTGGTATGTGAACCCCTTCCCTAGTGTACTGTGATCCTCTGGACTATGTTCCCTTCCACTTCCCACTGCCTAGAATAGTTTCTGGTCCCAATTTTATCTCTTAACTGTTTTGCCATCAGGAATCAGTTTGGACGTCACCTCCTCTGGAAAATTACTATGACATGCCCACCTTGCCAACCCCTCCCCCCACCAAACAAAAAGGGAAAGGGGCTGGGATTCCTCCCATGTGCCCGCCCTGCCTTGTGTATGGTTTTCTGATAGCACCTCTGTTCCATAAGTGTCTCCTTATCTCATTTAATAATTCATCCCTCCACTCATTCATGCAACAAATACTGAGCTGCTAGGTATAGGAAATATGACGTAAGACTTGGGTTCCTGCTCTCCTGCACTCACGTACTAGCAATGGAGGACAAACAATGAACAACTACAAATAAGAAAATGGCAGACATTAATAGAAGCCATAAATACTGCAGGTCTAGGAGGCCTAGCTCCTTAAGGGCAAAGACTGCCTTATTCATTACTGTATCTGTAGGAATCAGCACTGGGCCTTAAAAAAACAAAACCAAAAAACTAGCACTTTCCCCTGTCTCTCCAGGCTTATGTCATCTTCTGCTCTCTGTCATGGTGATTAAGGTATGGGGGTTCTCTCCTGGGATACAGTAAGCTTCTTGAAGGAAGGATCCTACTCAATTTAGAAATTTTACAGAGAGAAACCAGAGGGTTTTGTTAAATGATTGTCCTCACACTACAGTTTTTAACGCTAACATTTTTTTACTAAAGGTAGAGCTAAAATGCTTGTAGGAGGAGAAACAAGCATTTTATAGACAGAGAAACTGAGTCTCAGAAATGGTAACTTGCCCAAGGTCAGAAAAACCAGGAAACCAGACTGAGCTCCCAAACCCAAACTCTTCCCACCACATACCACTGTGTCTTATAGAAACCAGACAGACACAAATCAGGTAGAAATGTCAGGAGAAAATCTCCGTCCTCACAGAAGACTGCTGGCAAGCTGTGGCTAGCGTGTAGGGTCCTCCCTGGGTGGGAAGAGGGAGGTGGTGAGTTTATTTACAGGCAAAAGGGATCTGCTAGTTCAAGAGGAAGAAGAATGAATGACATTAATTTTTCACTCTTACCGCTGGGACTGGGCCTAAACTTCAGCTCTTTCTTAGAAGGCCAAAAACCACTCAAAAGCCAACGCCTATAAAGAAGAGGGCCAAATCGGGGCGCCTGGGTGGCTCAGTGGGTTAAAGCCTCTGCCTTCGGCTCAGGTCATGATCTCAGGGTCCTGGGATCGAGCCCCACATGGTGCTCTCTGCTCAGCAGGGAGCCTGCTTCCCTTCCTCTCTGCCTACTTGTGATCTCTCTCTCTCTCTCTCTCTGTGTCAAATAAATAAATAAAATCTTTAAAAAAAAAAAAAAAAAAAAAAAAAAAAAAAAAAAGAAGAGGGCCAAAAATGTCTGCCTTTTTCTTTTCAAGAAAGAAGGGTTTGCAATATTTAAAAGCTTGGGCTTGTTCTGTACAGATATTTAAAAATGACCCCATCTGTTGAGCGAGAAGCATCTTCTAAGAGGCAGAGTGGTAGAGTCATTCCAAGGAACAAGCATGGACTTCAGGAAGGCAGACAGGCATTCAAATCTGCACCCACTTAGCCTCTCCAAAGTCAGGTATTTGGAAGGCGCGGCTATGATATTTAAGTGACGTGGGGGATAACAGGGCCTAGTACAGAAGCGGACTTACTGATCGCTAAGTCCTTCCTTTTCTGCAGTTCATGCCAAGAAAGAACCTTGGCCTGGGAAACAGGAGAGCTGGTTGCAATTGCCAGTTCTGCCCCAGCTCCGCTGTGACTCAGGTACTCCAACGGTCCTGACCTCCAGCTTCCTCTCCAGTCCCTACCTCAGGCAAAAGTTCCAGGATTAAAGGACGCTTTGTCATTTAAAACCAGCACAACGCCTGGCAAGCTGCAGGCACTCCCTAAATGTTAGCTCAGTGATACATCACCTGGATTTTGTCCTGGAAACACTCGTCCTATGAAAGCTGCCCCCCTCCACTTGGGTGTAGTCACATCTGTCAGCTGAACAGTGACACCAGAAAGAGGTTCCAGCCCTCCATGGTCACGTCCCCAGAATATCCCTGGCTGTTTGCTCCAGCTGATAAGTCAAGACTGAACCTGAAACTGAGGGAAAGTATCACGACTCACCTCCAACCTCTCACCAGTCTTACCATTGTTCACACACACAAAGAACAGATATCCGTGATCCAACCCAGGCGTCAATCAACATTAGCACTATTCCTTAAAAACTATAATGATAAAATAGGGGAAAAAATGATCTTCCACAAGCAGAAGGCATAAAATGTCTTTCTGAAGCTCCCCATCACAGTGAGGGTCCTAAGCCCACCTCTAGAGAGGCAGGCGCGGACTGGGGAGGAAGACCGCAGGGATGACAAAGAGGTCACCCGAAAGCAGGCATCCTCCTGCAGCTGTCTCACGCTGCTCCGTGCCCCAAGAGTCAACTGTCAATCCACAGGCTTTCCGGGGCTTGTTTTCTTTCCTGCAAACGTGTCTACAGGGACGTGAGGGAGGGGAGAGAAGAGAAGCAAGAGAAGCACCTTTATATGCTCATTTCTCCTATCATGCCAACACCGCGTGCTGCCCCAGAACCATTCCCCCAAGGAGCGATTACTTAAGAGCAGTTAACAAAAGCAACTGAGGTCGGTCACCAGGTGCTGGCTTGCCTCTTCCATTCAGCTGCTAGCATTACATGCAACAGTGTATTCAGTACCTACAACTCTTTAGAAGCATTATTATGCCCATTTCCCAGATGGAGCCTTATTAAGGTTCAGAAAGGCCAAGGAACCTGCCCGAAGTCATACACGATCTCTAAGTGGCTTAGCAGGATTCAAACCCAAGATGTTGAACGCCACAGCCAGAGGGACTGACCGCTGCCTTAACGAGAAGGATCAGAGTAACTCCCTTCTGGAGTGACCTCTCGGAAGCAATCCACCCTCCCCCACCCCGCCCCAACAAACACAGGCTTTTTTTTTTTTTTTTTTAAGATTTTATTTATTTATTTGACAGAGAGAGATCACAAATAGGCAGAGAAGCAGACAGACAGAGAGGGAGAAGCAGGCTCCCTGCCGAGCAGAGAGCCCGCTGTGGGGCTTGATTCCAGGAGCCGAAGGCAGAGGCTTTAACCCACTGAGACACCCAGGCACCCCCCCAAACACAGGTTCTTAATAAAATTTGCGATCCTTTGTGGGAAAGGGAAAGTCACCGGTCTGTGGACAAGGAATAGTTAAGGCCACATTTCTGGGCTTCATTTTCTCCATTTTGTGGGCTCAAGTCAGATTCATAGCATTTAACTTTAATGCAAATTTTTTTTGGAGGTGATTCATGTGGAATTCCTGCCAAGAATTTTAATAATTAGGCTGAATGAGACCAAACTCTGTCGGTACATGCCTGACAACATCTGCTGATGTTTCAGTGATCCTGGAAGGCCCGTGAAGCCTGGGGAAGGCCTGGCGAGCAGGCCCCGTGCGGGGCTTGGCAGTGGAGAAAGACACCTGTGGGCTGCCCGCGACTTCAGCCTTCCATCCGAGTAACAACTAGCTCCAATTTTATGACACCCCATAGCCAACGGGGATGGGAGGAAGGGAGACAACAAATCAGAAAAGGCTCATAAAGAAAAATGTTTCCCGACGGTCTCTTTTCTACTGCGAGTCAAGGGCTATAAAGTGTTTCTCTCTAACTTGATTTTTAGCCTTTTGCTCTGCCCTAACTCAGTCCACTCCCAGCAGGAACGGGGACTCAGCCACAGGGCTGGAGTTCTTTAAGGGGAAGGGGAGAATGGTAAAGAATCCAAATCTTTTTTCAGGAATCTGATTCCTGAAGGGTGGGGAGCCGCACAGTTGGGCAAAGACCTCTGGAGGGTCTGTTTCCCATCTTTCTCTTCCTCTCTCTCCCGGACACACACGTGCACGTGTGCTCACATACAGTCTCACACTCAGAGCACCAATGACGCCCAACAAGGGCCCATGGATCAAAACTTTCCTGCAAGGTGCTATCATTAAAAACACTGAAATTATACTGAGATTATAAAATAATTGATAAGCTTCTTAAAGCAGTCCTCTAAAAAGAGAAGTTTAGGTCACCCTGCCCCTTCCCACAAAGGTGAAGGACAATTATGTCCCAGAATGGTAGTGAGATATAAAGGTGTATTATTTGTGTGAGACACAAATCATACTTTTGCAAACCATGGAAAATGGTTTCAGCCATTACTGTCTGATAGAAATATAATGTGAGCCACCTATGTAATTTTAAATTTCCTATCAGTCCCATTAACTAATCTTAATAGATTTTAACTCAATATAATTGTAATATTATCATTTCAACATAGAATCAATGTCAATAAGTATTAATGGGATATTTTACATTCTTTTTTTCCATATTTAGTCACTGAAATTCAGGATGCATTTTTAAACACAACACATTTCCATTTCAGGTGCTCAGTAGCCATGTGAGGCTTGTGGCTCCTGTATGGACTCCAAGGCCCTAGGAATCAGTGTCACTAAGTACAGTCCAGAGTTCCAGCTGCTAAATTGTGTATTTCTGAATGACCAGCCTGTAAATAATAAATATACACACTATGCTTTTAAAATATTTCTTTAAAATCCCAGGGTCCTGGGATCGAACCCCGCATCGAGCTCTCTGCTCAGCCAGGAGCCTGCTTCCCCCATCCCTCTCTCTGCCTGCTTCTCTGCCTACTTGTGATCTCTGTCAAATAAATAAATAAAATCTTTTAAAAATATATTATTATAAAATATTTTTTAAAAAGAAAAGGCCATTTTTAAAATGACTCTAGGCAAGGAATCTTAACCTTCTTGAGCTTCAGCTTCATCAAATGTAAATGGAGGGACCCCTGGGTGGCTCAGCTGGTTAAACATTTGCCTTCCGTTGAGGTCAGGATTCCCAGGTCCTGGGATCGAGTCCCATACCAGGCTCCTTGCTCAGCGGGGAGCCTGCTTTTCCCTCTGCCTGCCGCTCCCCCTGGTTGTTCTCTCCCTCTCTCTCTCTCTCTGACAAATTAACAAATAAAATCTTTTTTTTTAAGTATTTTAAAAAAATGAAAATGCCCACGCAACTTCCCTTACATGGGTGTTGTAAGGATCATATGCTAAAATATTTACAAAAGGGCTTTGTACAGTGCTATGCAAATGCTGATTATTGTTAGTACAGCTCCTGGAAGAGAACAGATCATCCTTACAGATCAATAGCATTCCTGTCTTCAGTCTATAAACATTTTGCACACAGCTGTCCTTCCTTCCTGAAGACATATATAAACAGTAAGAAATGTATACCAATTATCAATCCCCTAGCACTGGTACCATATCACAAGCCACAAACCTACTTTATGAGAAAAATCCCATCATAATTTCCAAGGCATATTTAAACAGTTATTTGGTTAAAATGAAGACCTTGGTTTAAAAACAGGAATACTGGGGTGCCTGGGTGGCTCAGTGGGTTAAGCCTCTGCCTTTGACTCACGTCATGATCTCAGGGCCCTGGGATCGAATTCCACATTGGGTTCTCTGCTCTGCAGGGAGCCTGCTTCCCTCTCTCTCTCTCTGCCTACTTGTGATCTCTCTGTGTCAAATAAATAAAATCTTAAAAAAAAAAAAAAGACTATATCACTGGTCAACGAATTCCAGAGAAAATGAGCCTTGCCTCCCAGAGAATTAGACAAATCAGGAAACATGTCCTGAACTAGTGAACAAAGATGGAGAACAGCCACCCTCCATACCATCCGCCCATTCACCCCACCTTGCTCCCTTTCATCCAGCCTCTTCTTTTCAGTGTTCTCACAAATTATTGTGAATTTGGGTGGTTAGAAATAATCAATACTTTGGGCGCCTGGGTGGCTCAGTGGGTTAAGCCGCTGCCTTCGGCTCAGGTCATGATCTCAGGGTCTTGGGATCGAGTCCCGCATCAGGCTCTCTGCTCAGCGGAGAGCCTGCTTCCCTCTCTCTCTCTCTGGCTGCCTCTCCGTCTACTTGTGATTTCTCTCTGTCAAATTAATAAATAAAAAAAAATAAAAAATAAAAAAATAATCAATACTTTAAGATTCAGGGGAGAGCTGTTGTCTAAATATTTCCTGATAGTTGAACAAAGACTTGCTGGGTTCTCCTCCTTGTCCCACTGTTAGGATAATGCAGACAATAATGCAAGCTTTGAGTAGCGATTAAGTGAATAAGTGAGTAGTAATTGTGTTTTGAAGAATGATTTAGGTTAAGAGAACCCAGAGAAAGCTTCTGTCTTTGGAGAATGAATTGTAGGCAGAGAACAAATCCTCTTTTGCAACGGCTACCTGCAGTACTTGGCAGGCGCGCTCTTCCCTGGACGCAGAATGCTGATCCAGGCAGTGGTCGTGGGTGCCATCAACGACAGCAGCCCCACTTTACAGCTAAGCCATAAACGAGCCAAGTTTCTCTAAGTCCAGATACATCTAAGAGCAGCCTTTCCCAAAGTGTGTTCCGCTCGACATGTCCATCCATCATTTCAGGAAGGACGAGGGGGAACGGGCAGGGGCGGCATGGCCCAAAGTGAGTTTTGGGAAATCCTGAGTCCACATGGCGCTCACCAGGTTCTTTGGCTCCTAGTAGTGTTCTGGGATGGGGGTGGAATGGGGGACCAAGCCAGGTGTGGGGGGAGAGAGGGATTTTTCAGGTATCAGATCTGGAGTATTCTCAAGTTGATATGAGCGTATCCTCAGACACTTCCACCTTCATAAAGAACTACAAAATATACTGGGAGGCAAAAACAACAACAACAACTAGAAGAAGAAGAAGAAGGTAGAGTCTCTGCTCAAAGTAGCAGAGTACCTGTTTTGCTGTCTTCATACTTCCTAAACAGCACTCGACTGAGTGCAGCCTGACCGCATGGGCTCGGCAGCCAGACCCACCTGCCTTCTCCCACCCAGGCCACCCCTACAGATACCAGAGGCCCCTAATCAAAGGCAGTTCTGCTTCTGTACCTAAAGGGACCAGTAGCAAAGGTGTTAACATTCGGAAACAAAATGAATCATAACAACTTTTGCGCTCTTAACCGAGCGTTCCCCAGAGTTTGCTCGTGGTGGGAATGTGCTACAAAGGAAGGACCATGCCAGTTCTGACCCCTGATTTTTCTACTCTAGAGCCCAGTTTGGGTGTTTCAAAAGCCCATGTTCTAACTCTCTGGACTGAAGACACTGAGGTTAAATGTGAACAGTGCCCAGCACTGTTGCCCAAACATCAGCCTCAGGGTCATCATGAAGTTCCTTCCATCCACTGGAGCGCCAAAAACCGTCTGCAAACCCAAAACTCAAAAGTACACCTGCTTCTGTTATGAGGGAATCCATGTAACCTTTGATGTTAAAAAGAATTCCTCATGTTTAAAAAAACAAAACTGGAAAAGAAAAAACAAACAAACAAACAAACAAACACTGGAAACCGAGATTAGGGCTTTTAAAAAATACACACCCTAAAAAAAAAAAAATACACACCCTGCCAGTAATCTGTCCTATTAAAGAACACATCTTGCTATCTTCTTTTAAGTTAATATTAATTCAATGATTTAAAAAAAAAAAAAAAAGACTTTGGTGTTGTTTCTCAGTTTTAATCTCAAGACATGGCAAATTCTGAAATTACAATAGCTCATAAACCCAAGTGTTCCATGTAAGTATCCTCCCTGACATTCTATGATTTTTCTATTATTTGGCAAGGACAGATTATTTGAATTTGTGTTTGTTTTTCAGTGATACCAAACAGAAGCAGATACTGATGAGCCTAGAATGAAGTCTCAGTACAGCATTTTGACTGACCTGCGCTGATTAGAAAAACAGGAAAGCCACCAAAACCATGACAACTTTTGGCTATTCACAAGACAGCATTTCTTTATTTCTACTGGAGCTTTGCAAGGGATGAAAAATGAAAGCTTCATACACTTGTGTTTCAAAGGAAATGAATCTTAACTACTTTACATGACCCGGATAAGCCAGCTACTGGGAAACGGCCTGTAACAGATAACATATCTTAAGAAATTTTATCAAGTGAGATCTCCTTTAATATCTACATCTATTTCCCATCAATATTACAAAAGAGTCACCACTAGGGGCGCGGGACTGGCTTGGTCCGTGGAATGTGTGACTCTTGATCCCAGGGTAGTGAGTTTGAGCCCTGCGCTGGGTGTACAGATTACTTAAAAGCAAAATCTTTAAAACAAACAAAAACCTCAAAAGAATCATCATGAAATTTCCTCCACACATATAAGCAATTTATTTGTCAGGGGGAAAGAGTCATTTCATTCATTCACTGTGAAAATTTCATGAAGACCTACAAAAGAAACTGTTTTCTTCTATAAAAGTTCTCTCCAGTTCTAGGTTGGAGCAACATGTCACACCTTCTAAATCAAAGAAGTTATGACTAAAATTCTAATTTTTATAACTGGCAGAAAGATGATGAAATGTCTTCCAAATGCTGTGGGAATTTTTTTTAAAGCTCCCAAGGCATCATATTGTCTGTTCGTTTTTTTTTTTTTTAAAGAATTTATCCTCAGTTCCAAGTTAGAGTTCAAGTGCAACAATACTCAGAACTGATGACTTTTTTTTCTTAAACAACATACTTTGTATATACAGTGTTATTGCTTCGATGAATGAATGCCAACAAATGCGGTCAGTATTGTTTCCAGATTCTTGGAGCAATTGTACTCCTTGTACAGTCAACCCAGTCCCGTCTGTCCTCGATTACTTAATTTTTAGTCATTTGCAAACTCAAAAGTGAAAATGTAGAGGCATCTCGGCCACTTTCTTCAGCAGCAGAACAAGGAATGCGGGCAGTTCACAGATGTTCTCACACAGGTCTTTGCAATGCAAAAATACACTGTGGGAAGAATTCCCTCCCTAGATGAAGAAGACTTGGGGAGAGGGAGTTTCCATTTGGGGGGTGGGGGGTAGGGAGACTATGGACTTTAAGAAAGAGTCTCTCTTGTTATAGCTTATCTTTTGTAAGCTTTTTTTTTTTTAAACTATCTTTTGCTGATTAACTCCATTCTGTCTATTCTCTCAAAGGACTCCAAGTTCCCACAATACACATGTATTCAATTTTACTGCTTTGCACTTGATATACTGCTTTGTAACTGTTCAAGGCATTTTCTGTGAACATTATGTTTCTGTCTCCCAAACTGTACTCTAAGCTTCTTAACGATAAAAACCATGCCCTGCCTTCACCTTAAAATTTTTTTTTTCTTTACCATGACTGCATTAAACCTATACATTAATTTTGATTAAATGACATCTTTACAGTATTTCACATTTCCAGCTAGGAACAATCTGTTTCTCCACTGATGCAAGTCTGTTCATTGTTTTTTTGTTTTGTTTTGTTTTGTTTTATTTTTTTTTTCTTTTAACGTCTAACTAAAGTTTTGAGTTTTCTCTATCTAGAAAAACCACCATGCAGATGGTAGGAAACTCCAATGAGTCTGTCTCCCCAGGTTTCAGTCTTACCCCTAGAGGTAACACCTCTCAACATCTTTTTTTTTTTTTTTTAAAGACTTTATTTATTTATTTGACAGACAGAGATCACAAGTAGGCAGAGAGGCAGACAAAAGGGCGGGGAGGGGAGGGGGAGCCTGCTGAGCAGAGAGCCTGATGCGGGCCTCTATCCCAGGACGCTGGGATCATGACCTGAGCCAAAGGCAGAGGCTTTAACCCACTAAGCCACTCAGACGCCCCTCTCAGCATCTTTTTATGTAGTTTCCAGAAGACGTTTGTGCCTGTGCCTATGTTTATAAGCAAAAATATCATCTCTTCCCGCCCCCTTGCTTTAAAAATGCACGTTATCACCTTCTTACCTCTCAGCTGGAGACAGAGAAATACTCAAGGGAACGGATCCCCTTTCATAGACTAGGCAATGCAGGATGAATTCGGAGCTGAGAGTCTATAAGCTGATCCTGGGCACAGAGGGGCTAAAGATGAGCACAGTCTACACAGCATAAACGAGAAATCTTTTCATAATTTACTTAACCAGTCTTCTCCTCATAGGCATTTATACTATTTCACATCTCACCTGCAAATATTGCCATCATGAATATCTTTGTATAGATATCTTTGTTTACATTTGTAAATTCAGATGGAACAATTCCCAGAAATTGAATTGGTAGGTCAAAGATGATAAACATTTTATCTATCTATCAATTGGTTCTTGTGGGACTTGAACTCATGATGACCTTGAGATCAAGACCTGAACTGATATCAAGAGTCAAACACTTAACCACTTAACACTTAACTGAGCCACCCAGGCACCCAGATATGTGTTTTAATTCTGAGTGACAGCACCAAGGAAACTGTAGCAGTTTATACTCCCATGAACCACATGAGGACCTGCCTCTCCACACCTTTGCCAACGCTATTATCCAGTGTTCTTTCTGCCAATCTAAATAGTGACATATATTTTATCAGTTGCACTTCGTTCATTGTAAGTGGAACCAGGTATCTGCTCATGTTCACAAACCTGTTTATATGTTTCTCTCTCTGTTTAAATTCTTTAACGCCAATTCAAGAGCTGTTTATGTATTTCAAAAAAAAAAAAAAAGGGGGTCTTTTTCTCTGTTGTATGTGTTGGAAAGATTTTCCCCCCCTCCCAGTCCATGGCTTGTCATTTGATCTGCTTTCTGGTATTCTGAATCACACAGAAGTTTTGTATTAGAGTCCTCTCTGTTCCAGTCACCAACAAAATCTCATTTACTTTTCTGTATGTTAATTTCCTTTCAAGAGAGGTGAAGTCAGACAGCAAAATTAACAACCAGTCACCAAAAATCCTTCCCCCAAATCTGTGAGAACTTGGAAGAACAAAAAGCTGTGAACCAAGCCACTGCCAGCATCCAATGATGTAATTCATCGAAATGGCACATGCCCTGGAAAGGCACGTTTTCTCCTTTTGTTTGAAAAGTCCATTATGCTTGTCCGTTTCCCAGAGTCCAGCAACCCACTCTGCCTCTAGTAAAAGATGCTGTGGCTTAGCCCTTTCCAAACAGAAGTGATTACAGATGAAGATTCTGGCCCTTGCCCTGTCACACCAGAGACTCCTCAGCACAACGCCCAGTTCAAAAGGTAAAGAAAGACTTGGTCAATTGCCCAAAGAAACTATGGCTCAACACAAGACCAAAAGAAAAAAAAAAATGACAACGAGGCAGGTTCTCCAACTACCCATTAGGTCCCCAGGCAATGAACAGATGACAGATGTTCTCAGATAACTATTTCTCTTCCAGCACTTTCTTCTTCTTATCCTTTCCAGTAAAAGAACAGAGAAAAATGAAATCGAAAAAAAAAAAAAACCCCACACATTTAAAAAGATTTCTCTTTTCCCCTCCACTGGCATAAAGTCATTTACATTACAGCAAAGACGTTGACTCTAATTAGAATGGTGTGTCCTCCCAAATTCAGGGAAGATTTTTTAACTGCATTCTAATTTGTTCTTGGTAGTTGAATATGACGGTCCCAAATTAATGCCTGTGCAGGCGGGAGAGCTTAAAAATAATAATCAATGTGCCACCACAATGATAAGCAAAGGTTCTTTGTAGGGGGTTTATTTAACAAATCCCCTACAAATGTTTGTTTACTTAACAAACATTTCTGGAGCCCCTGCCACATGTCCGGATCTGTGGATGTGAAGTCCGTGCCTTTCAGAAGTATGCCATCTAATGAGAGGATGAAGCCCATGCAACGGGAACTGCAGTCACCTGAAGTCTTTTCAAAGAAGAACGCATCAAAGTGCTAAGAAAAACTATGGGGGGCTCACACAATCAGACTGGAAGTGGGGGGGGCATGAATACAGCAAGCGTGGATTATTGTAAAGGGAAGCCTAGAAGTAAAAAGGACAGTGAGGGAATAAGAGCTTAATTAAGGGTTTATGAAGGGAGAAGGAAGACTTTTTTTACAGAGGAGGAAGTAGACAGATCATAGAGGAAAGATGGAAAACAAATACTGAGATTGCAATTGACAGAGCAAGCAAGATTCCCAGAGGAGACAGGATATACACAATTCAACAAGTATTTACTTACTTATGGAGCATAAGGAATAACACGGAGGACATGGGAAGATAGGGAGAAGTGAGCTGGGGGAAATTGGAGGGGGAGACGAACCATGAGAGACTGTGGACTCCGAGAAACAAACTGAGGGTTTTGGAGGGGAGGGGAGTGGGTGGGGTGAGCCTGTTGTTGGATATTAAGGAGAGCACGTACTGCATGGAGCACTGGGTGTGGTACATAAACAGTGAGTTTTGGAACACCAAAAAAAATTTTTTAATTAAAAAAATAAAAATAAATAAAATCTTAAAAAAAAAAAAAAAAGAACCAAAAACACCGCACACACACACACACACACCATACCAAGTATTTACTAAATGCCACCTGGCATTTGTGCCAGCACTGGACTGGATGGAGACAGAGATGATTAACAAAGACTTGCTTCTGAGCTTCCAGAAGCTCACAGTCCACTGAGTGAGGTAATTAATGAAACACGCAATTGAACAGAGAGTATTATGATATGGGAAGGTGAGGTGCACGCAAGGCACACCCAAGCCCTACCTGGGGAATCAGGGCTTCCTGGAGGAAGTGGTAAGTTCATGGAATCAAAAGCAGAAGTAGAAGAAAGAAAACAGATAAATAAAAATATGAAAGGTGAGGGGAGGGGTTAGAAAGGAAGCCGTATTAGAAAAAACAGGATTCTATAGTGGACCATAAGTGGGATTAGGATTAGGACCTACAGGAGTATTACAAAGTAGAATGCTGGATAACCTCTAGGAATTCTTTCTAAGAAGGGATCAAAAGTGAGAGAGAATTAATTAGTACCCGGCATAATGCTCACCAGCCCTCACGCAGAACAAAGGAAGAATAAAACAAGGGTACCCTGGAGCTGAAAATGTGACGGCAGTTGACCCAACAAAGGGTGGGAGCTCTCGGAAACCGAATGGCACAACACTAAAATGAGTGACCACATACGGGGGGCAGATCTGGAACATCCAGGGTTTCCCTCGGACCCCCTGCCAGGTCTTCTCCCCTATTCCCCAGAGTTTCGCTCTCCAAGCAATCAGGTCTGTGTTTTTCTCTTACGCTCTGTTTTCAACAGCATTTTGAAAAGGCACTTTTGCAAGGCAACGACTGGGAGAAAAGTACTGAGGCTCACTCCTGTCTAGCTGCCAGAGCACTGTTTTAGTCGAATGTCAAATGAACAGGGAGAAACAGAATGATGATTTTATTTGAGTTGCTTCCAAGGAAAAAGAACCTCCAGTGAAATACTGGGCCCACTTTGCTGGAAATTCTGGCATGTCGACAACAGAAATGAAAGCAGAAAATTGCATCTTCCAGAAACAAAGTATCAAATGGGAAAAACCTCAAGGAGTGATGTGCTTTCGGGTTCCTGTGGCTCAGGATCCGTTTTATTCTTTTCTACTTCTTCCTGCTGAAAATGAAATTATTTCAAACATAATTTCCCCTTACATGGGGCTTTTGGAAATGATTAAAGTTCAAATCCCTTGTTTTAGGTAAAATTAATGTATTAAATTCCAAACTTACTGAACTAAAAAGGGAGGCAAAGAAAATAAATAAAAATATATTCCCAAACTTTAGGATCAAGGAGATTTTTAGGCGTGGTTAAGCGATGGTTCCTCCTGGTGACATGTGAAATTGCGCCCCAGCTAGATTAGCTACTGTAAATATTCAAGGACTCAAAGTTCTAAGTGTTTGGGGTTTCCAGGGATCCCGGCAGCCCAGAGGTAAATGCTATGGGCAAATGGGGGAAAGGCAAGATGAAAAGATGGGGCAGTGATCTTGGAGCTGTGAAGCTATCCCAAAGTATGGAGGGTCTTACCAGTGTGCTCAGAAGTTACAACAGCCAACAGGCCTCCCTCTGAGTTAATGGCCATCTTAACCTCTTCCTTAGAAACTAACTTACTCTCCCTCCCTTCCTTCCTCCATCACTCCTTTCCTTCCTTCCCTCCTTCCCTTCTTCCCGGTGTTCTGCTATTTATTCTTTCTTCTTCTCCATCTTTCTTAATATATAACTGGAAAAAAAAAATCTGGGTATGTTTCAGGTACACAATGCGATGATTCAACACACACATATATTGTTAAATGGTTACCACAATTGGACCAAATAACATGCCCATCACCACACACAGTAACACGTTTTTGTTTTGTTGTTTTTTTTTTTTTAAGATTTTATTTATTTATTTGACAGACAGATCACAAGTAGGCAGAGAGGCAGGCAGAGAGAGAGGGGGAAGCAGGCTCCCCACTGAGCAGAGAGCCCGATGCGGGGCTCGATCCCAGGACCCTAGGATCATGACCTGAGCCGAAGGCAGAGGCTTTAACCCACTGAGCCACCCAGGCGCCCCCAGTAACACGTTTTTTATGTATGTGGTGAGAACACTTAAAGATCTGATCTCTTAGTGGATGTCAAGTACACAGTACAGTATCAGTAATTACCATCACCATGCTGTACATTACATCCTTTTCTTAAAAAAAAAAAAAAAATTGTGCTTTGGTGAGTGCTGGGAAGTGTATAAACCTGGCGATTCACAGACCTGTACCCCTGGGGATAAAAATATATGTTTATAAAAAATAAAAAATTAAAAAAAAAAATTCTAACCAAGTGGAAGGCAGATATTCTCAGCGGGTCTTTATCTTCTTTTCGCTGATCACATTCATACTACACTCACTTTCTCCTGTTCCATTACGCATGCTGGAGTTCCAAATCAAATAGACTTTGCCTCCGACAAGACCGCTTATTCTGATGTGAACAAAGGGGAAAAGTCTTCTGTCTGGGCCTCTTTGACTCAAACCAAAAGCCAAGCCCCAAGTGCCACCCTGTCACCTCCTTGTTTCTTCTCAACCTGCTCCCACTCTCTCATCAAGCTGCTGCCTCTTCCCTGACCCCTGTTCTTCTCGTCCCATCGTTTTTTTCACACCTACGCCTTGAACTCAACCCTGGCACCTAGGGGCCTAGTTTGGCTTGACCCTGGGCACTCTGTCAAGGACTTGGCTGGGACCAATTTAACTGTTCCACCCAAGTCAGACCACCCACCCTAGGTGGATGCTCCAACGGGCTTCAGCCTCCAGGAGGTAAATCCCAGCTTCCGGATTGGCAACAGGCACGTAGTGAGCGTATCACAGGAGTAACGGGAAGGAGAGCGGACACGATCGGGCTCTGCAGAGGACATGATGGCCAAGGGAAGGGAGTCCTAGAGGGTGGGCAGAGTGGGCAAGGGTGAGGAGGGCATTCCAAACACAGGGGAGAGCACGCCAGGGAAGAAAAAGAATGTGTTTTATAGTCTGCTTTGTGGACAAGCACCCCTAATTGATTCTAATAAAATGTTGACTGAGCTCTGGGCGCATGAGCCTGTGCTTATTCCACAGATTAAGTATTTGTGGAATAAATGAAATAGCGGTTTCATTTAAATGAAAAAGTCAAGCTGTATGTCTAACTCAGAAAAGAACCTAGAACATTCTCCTACCAGAAGTACCAAAATGAAAACGAAAGCCCCCAGAAAATTCAGTATCAAGTCCCCCAAGACACAGAGCTCTTCCCTTCTGTAATCACAGGATGACTGTGTAAGGCCTGGCCCTTTGTGCCCGAAACAGAGCCACAGAACCCCAGGCCCAAAGCAGTCTGGTCCTGATTAAGGCTATTTTCATACTAGAGGGAGGAGGAAGGAGGATCTTAAAGGAAACTGGAGGAGCCCAAGAGGCATTGGTGGCCTCACCACGGCACCCTCCTTTGTGAACCGGGCTAGGGGGGCCCTAATTCTCATCTTCACTCGCCTGCTGAGTCAACAACTCACTTCAGTTCTAACAGTCTTTGTCTTCCTGACTTAAAAAGGGTTTGGTTGAGACCTTGGTGAATTTAAGGCCTTGGAAAACAAAGTTAGGTTAAATCAAATCTGCAGAGCCTCTTTCCTTATTTTTTTTTTTTTTTAAAGATTTTATTTATTTGATAGAGAGAAATCACAAGTAGACGGAGAGGCAGACAGAGAGAGAGAGGGGAAGCAGGCTCCCTGCTGAGCAGAGAGCCCGATGCGGGACTCGACCCCAGGACCCTGAGATCATGACCTGAGCCGAAGGCAGCGGCTTAACCCACTGAGCCACCCAGGTGCCCCGCCTCTTTCCTTATTAAAATGGTTCTGGAAGGGCTGTTCCAATTAAGCAGCCTTTGTGATAGGGCTCCGTCAATGTTGTGTGATAGTTCTTGGAAACTGAAATGCCATTAAATGTGAGTGGCAACAAAGAAAAAGCTCTATAATCTAAGCATGATTGGAAGTTAAATTAATGCAGCCAAGTCTGTGAAGACTGGGTCAAATCCCTTTCCATATACGTACTTTCATCGGGGGGTCACAGATTCCGTGTGTCCCTCCCCCCCCCCGCCGCCACCGCCGTTGTCCATGCTTTGCCCACTGAAATCCCTGCATTCATCTCACTTGGACCTCAGGTGGAAGCTAGGACAGCATCTCAATCGACATTCATCAGGTAGTACTTAGCTCCGGAGGCAAAAAAACAACTGGGAAAATACTGTAGGAAAAGAATCCAGAAAAATCCAAATAGACGCAAAGCAATCCTGGTAGAAAACGCTTGGGAACACGCCCTGTTCAATCTTGGTAGACCTACTGTTGCGTGAGCTCATCTGTCCGGACCTCCCTCTGCTCGCCCTACAAGCGAACATTCCTGAGCCTCCAGGCCACAGAACAAAATGTTATTTCCTTCTCTCTCCTTGTCAACTCCCACCAGCACCCTAAAGGTGTTCATCACTTGGCTACACTGCCCACCCAGCTCCATAACGCCTTCCACCCTGAGGACCTCGACCTCCAGTTCACCTTAGCGTGGCAACATCCCAAATTTGTAACACCCGACTGCCCCAAATCTCAGATGGCAAACTTAGAAATCCTACTTCCTATCCTTTCACTTCTCCCATACAGCTACGTCTTTGGCCTTGGGGAATCTGACGGCACCTTACAATTATATAAGTTCAGCCTAATAAGCCAACATGACCCCTACGGCTGTCATCTCAGCAAGGCACACCTGGGGAACACCTAGGCCCCCGCTGGAATCGGACTCCACAACCCAGCAGGGACAGTGCCACCACCTGGCCTTGGTGCTCATGCAGTCTCTTAGCTCAGTTCTCCCTCGTCCCCCGGCCCAGCATCCAGCTGTGTTCCCTCCAGATGTGTGGTGCTCGCCCCGGCTCTCTGACTCAGAGTCACTGTCCAGCCGAGACCGCAGGGCCTGGCTCATCAGCTAGAACCTCATTGCAGCGAAGAGGGCATTCTCCGCCGGCTCTTGATTTTTGCTGCCCTGCAAACCCGGTCTCTAGTCCTCCGGCCACCAAGGCATCTAAGGATTCTGTCACTCGCTCAGGAGTCCATTCCCGTCCCTCTCTTTCAGCTCCCTTGCTGGTGCCCACAGCAGGTGTTTTCCAAGTCTGCCCATTCTCCCACCCCAGAGCCATTCACTCAAGAGCCTTGCCTCAGCTCCACCATGAAAAGAGGACATCCAGTAAGGATGCTCCGGGTCCCTCCTTCCTCAGTTTCCCTCCTTATCTCCACTGCCCCCCACCACGGTCTCAGAGGTTGGCACCGCACCTCCCACCAACCACTCTTCCACCTGGGCTCTTGTTACCCCAAACCTGCCACGTAAATGCTATGTGACCTCCGGAAGTTGACTGGCCGTCCTTGTGACTCAGTCTTCTCATCTGTGTCATACAGAACGTTGCACCCGTCTCACAGATCCATTCATCTCTACTAACCACTCAGTTCCCCGTGCTGAAGACCAGGCGGGACCACAGAGCTAAAGCACTTAGAAAGCGGCCTACACCATAATGTGACACCAAGGCCCTCCGTCTCTTCCTCAGAACTCTTCACTTGCTTCTCCTGGCTCCTTAGCCTCCGTCATTTGTCCTTGCTGGCCTCCGTCCCCAGCCCCTCTGCCTGCCCCCTAAATTCAAGGGCTGGTTGCACCCTTGGCTTTCTTGTCCTCTCTCAAGGATGAGCTCATCTGTTCCCCCAACTTAGATAAGGTCTGCCAGCTAATGGCTCATTCATTCCTCATCAGGCCTCTTTTCTGGGCTCTCTCAGCCTGGCGTCTCCACCTGTTCATTCCAAGGGAATGACAAACATGTCCAAGCCGAGGTAAATGCTTTGCCCAATCTGCTTCTTCCCCTGGATTTCTTGTATTGGCTGATGACATCATTATCAACCCAGCTCCCTGCTTCAAACCTTTAGCAACATGCCAGGCAAAGGGCACAGCTCTAGTGTACCCATGTCACCTGGGGCCATTCTGGTAAAGAGAAATGGGTAACCACTGTATTCACAGGCATAGATTCCAAGTAAGGATCCTGAGTTAGAAATGGGATAGGGCCACAAATAAAACCTAATGGGTATATTCTCAAAGCAAGAGCTTAATAAAAGTCCCAGCTAGCTCAAGTCTGGGGGTCAAGTTTGGGGCTAAGAGCCAGAGACAAGAGAAAGTGAGAAAGGGCCTGGATGAAGCCTGTGCCAATTCTCCCAAGGTGCTGTGTGTGACTCAGCACATCTCATCTGATGTCGCTCATCTCCTTCTACTTCTCACTCCAACTCTACTAACCACTCAGTTCCCAAGCTCCTCTAGGCTCCTCCTGGTCTGCTTTCCGTGCTACCACCATCCCACCAACCCAAGGTTTCTCTTGTGTCTCACTGCACCACCAACAACCACCCCCAAGCTGTTCCCAGCCTTCTCTCTCTCTCTCTCATCGCCCATCTCTCTAAACCATAATTATGATCATACCATTGCTCGGCTTTAAAACCCTCAATGGCTCCTGACTATTAGGAACAGGCACCAGCTCTTTTGGTCTTCACAACCTAGCCTCAACCTGCCTTTCCAGCTTCCATGTGGCATCACATGGAAGATACGACAGATGACTACGGTTCTTTGTTGCCCTGGAACATGCCACACTCTGACCCCTTCACCCACCACGTGGGTTATCTCCTGTCTGGGGCACCCCTCCTTGCCTCATCCCTCCTACAGCCAATGCCAACGCTTCTCTTTCATGTCTCGGGACGTGAGGCTTCTTCCTCAAGCAGAAAGCTCGTTATTTCTCCATCCCTGAGTTTTTTTTTATGTTTGTTGATGCTCTGTATTCCCTACACATGATGATGGGCTCCTCAAAGATAGGGCCCTTATCTTCTCCATCCAGTTTCTATCCCCAGGGGGTACTATTAGGGCATCTAGCACAGAAGAATAATGTAAATAACCATCTAGTGAGTGCTAAACTTTTTACATGCACCATCTCATTAATCCTGACAAGAACACAGAACACTTTGAAATACTTGGACAACTCCAAGAGATTCTTGAATTCCAAAACACACCTCCGCCCTTTGCTGCCCATCTCCCAGAAACCAGGTTTCTTTGTCACTGGAAACCTCTGATTCACCCACTGACTGCAATGTTAATTATTCCTTCACAGACTGGTGAAGGCTGAGAACTTTCTTCAGAATTCCACCAATTAAAAGCTCATTTGGATGAAACAGATACTCTCAGAGGAAAATGCAAAAGACCAAAAGTAATTAAGAAGTAAAAAACTTGAATATAACAATAACCACAGACTATCTACACCTTGTTCTCAAATCAACACTTGCCCAAAAAGGCACTGGGCTCAGACAGGTTCACAGGCAATTTCTTTCAAAGCTCTAACAGATATTATCATGCCATTTAAACTATTCCAGACCCCAAAAAAAGGACTGTAAGTGATGTTTACTTTTCCCTTCTTTTCTGTTTTCTAAAACTCCACACAGAGCATTATTACTTTAATAATTATAAAAACACACTAAACGTACCAGATTTAAAGGAATTTTTAGCAAGGAAATTATTATGAATTTGTATAAAGTTTTATCTATTTAAAAAAAAGAGTTTTGGGGGCACTTGGGTGGCTCAGTCAGTTACGCATCTGCCTCTGGTTCAGGTTGTGATCTTGGGGTCCTGGGATTGAGCCCCAAATTGGGCTCCCTGCTCAGCAGGGAGTCTGCTTTTCCCTCTTCCTCTGCCCCTCTCCCCACTAGTGCAATCTCTCTCTCAAACAAATTAATAAAATCTTTAAGAAAACATGAACTTTGGGATGCCTGGGTGGCTCAGTCAGCCAAGTGACTGCTTTCCATTCAGGTCATAATCCCAGGGTCCAGGGATCGAGTCCTTCATCTGGTGCCTTGCTCAGCAGGGAGCTTTCTTCACCCTCTGCCTGCTGCTCCCCCTGCTTGTGTTCTCTCTCTTTGTCACAAAGAAATAAAATCCTTAAAAAAAGATTTATATAAAACAAGAGCTTTTATATACACTTTAAGAGCAAAAATCAGGAAAGGAAATGTTCAACAATGCAGAAATCTATTCACTTTTTTAAAAAATGATTTTATTTATTTATTCGACAGACAGAGACCACAAGTAGGCAGAGAGGCAGGCAGAGAGAGAGGGGGGAAGCAGGCTCCCCGCTGAGCAGAGAGCCCAATGCGGGCCTCGATCCCAGGACCCTGAGATCATGACCTGAGCAGAAGACTGAGGCTTTCCCCACTGAGCCACCCAGGTGCCTCTCTATTTACTTTTTGTTTACAAACCTACAACATGCCAGGCAGGTACTGGGGACAGTACGGTAAGCTAAACACACAAAATACCTATCCCTGTGGCATTGACACTCTTGTAAGGAGACAGACATCAAAGAGCTCCAAACACACATATTAAAAACTCTATATTAATAAATATAGAGGTCACAATGAAAATGCCTATGATACTGGGACGGGGGCCTTATCTGGGGATCAGGAATGATGGGAGTATCAAACAACTGTGAAAACTAATGATGTCTTGAATGATAAATGCCATAGGAGAATATCTGCAACACTTGGAGTGAAAACTACAAATTGTATGTATAGTTTAGTCCCACTTTTGTATAAAAATTCTATTTACACAAAAAAAGTCTAGAGGGATATACAAAGGCAGTGAAATGCAAGATGTTGGCAGTAGTAATTCAGGATTCCTATTTTCTTCTGTTTCTCTGTATTTGCCAAATTTTCTAAAAGATCTTGAATTCTTTTTTTTTTTAAGATTTGATTTATTTATTTGACAGAGAGAGACACAGTTAAAGAAGGAACACAAGCAGGGGGAGGGGGATAGGGAGAAACAGGCCTCCCGCTGAGCATGGAGCCCGACGCGGGACTGGATCCCAAGACCGTGGGATCCTGACCTAAGCTGAAGGCCGATATTTAACAACTAAGCCACCCAGGTGCCCCCAAATCTTGTATTCTTGTATGGTTTGTGCCTTTTCTTCAGGAAAGCCTCATTTGAAATAATTCGTTTTTTTAAATTGTGATAAAATTTTAACCATGTTTACAAGTACAGTTCTGTAGCACTACGTACATTCACCTGATTCTACAACCATTACCACCATCCACATCCAGAACTTTCTCATCTTCCCAACCTGAAACCCCATACCTATTAATCACTAACACACCAATCCATTTCCCCCAGGCTCAGGCAACCACCAAGCCTCATTTGCTTTTCAAACGCCAACATTCAAAGACCAAGCTCCATTCACACGTTAAGTGTCAATTACAGCCATCTGCCAAACTCCGGGCCCTAGGAAAGACTGTCCTAGTAAGTCAGGCGGGCGCTAGGGTTTTACAGAGCTGGGAGACAGTTCTAGGTGGCAATTTTGGACAACCAGATGATGACAGGTCGGGGTGCAGCAGGGGGAGGAGTTTCCTTAAAACAGAGATGGGAAGGCAAAGTAACTGCTTGCTTTGAAGTCTGGCCCGGGGCCCTGGGGGCAGTCGGATGTTTTCCAGTGGCAAGGACTAGCCGACCATAAACTTCTTCCTTCAGTTCAATACTCACTGCCTCTGGCTAAGAGACACACACACTGGCCAAAGAAGTCAGAAGGAAGGATTGATGGTAAGGAAGAGATAGAGAAACTTAAACATCAGCGAATCAGATCACCCGGAAATGAAATGCAGGAATTTTCTTTCACAGTACTCTTGACAGCTGGCCACGGAGCACCTGTCCCATCACATCCAATGACAGGGGTACAACAGAGCCCTGACATTCCGGAGAAGAACATCCAGACAGCTCCATAAATCCCCAAACCCATAAATACAGAAAGAGGGATCGAGGCTTCTGGCTTTTTCCTGATTTTTTTTTCTTTTCCATGTCTCACCTCTCACTGCAAGTTAACCCCCTTTTCAACCTTCTCCAGAACTCTATCTCACTGGAAAAAAATGCCGTCCTGGCTCAAGCAACCACTGAAACTTTCATGAACTTCCTTGTTTCCCTCTGAAGTATCCGGTGGACTTATTCCCAGCACAGCAAAATTCATCATCCTAGTCTTTAATTTATCCAAAACTCCTTTTTTTCTGGCTAAAACCTAGCCCTTCTTTGGACATCTTTGCTTTTTCTTCCCTAACATCATTAATACTAGCAGCTGATTTTCTTTTCAAAACAGCCATTTTGTTTGTTTTCTTCCCACAAAGAAAGTTTTAATTAGTTAAGATTTACAACCAAGCTGCAATTCAAATCCACGTCTCAGTAAAATTACAAATTACTACCTGTCAGGAACCTGTGGGATTGCTTGAAGCACTCAAAAATTCAGGACAGTGTTAAATCTGCAAATCCTAAGTATATACTATTTATGTGGCTTCCTGCCCCTCTTTTTTTTTTTTTTTTAAAGGTTTTATTTATTTATCTGACAGATCACAAGTAGATAGAGGCAGGCAGAGAGGGGGGGGAAGCAGGCTCCTGGCCAAGCAGAGAGCCCGACTTGGGGCTCAATCCCAGGACCCTGAGATCATGACCCGAGCCGAAGGCAGAAGCTTTAACCCACTGAGCCACCCAGGTGCCCCTCCCACCTCTTTTTTCAACGGCAGCCTTCCCCTGGGAACATGGTTCTAGGTAATGAAAAGTTCTGTTCTTAAATATGACTGCCCGTCTTCCCACCTGAGCAGCCAGTAACCTGTTCAGAATACCCTGGAAGGTGAATGGGTGATCTGATGGAAGGCTGGGAGGAGTACTGGAATAGAAGATTAAAAACAACAACAGTCGGCCAGGGATAGGGGGAGGGTTGGGCTGATCTGGCTAAAGGGCAGGGGTACTTCACCAGAAGGCCCTGGGTTTTGAGCACTCGGGTAGCTCAGTTGGCTCAGCATCTGCCTTTGGCTCAGGTCTTGATCCCAGGATCCTGGGATTGAGCCCCGCATCAGGCTCTCTGCTGGGTGGGCAGTCGGCTTCTCCCTCTCCCTCTGCCTGCTGCTCTCCCTGTCAAATAAATAAAATCTTAAAAGGGAAAAAAAGAAAGAAAAGAAAAAAGAAGGCCCTGGGCTCTTGGGGGCAGAGAAGAAAGAGGTAAAAAGGAGACGGGCTAAATGGGAGACAGGTGATAGCGCATTCCAAAATAGCGCCTGGAGACAGGCCCGGCCACCCCTCGCCAGCGGTCCTTCAGTTCCTGAAGTCCCCACATCAGGTTCCTTTGACTCCCCAGAATGTCAGCAGCCAGAGAAGCTTCTACAGACAAAGCCATCTCCTCTGAGAAGCTGGGCTGCTGGTAATTAAGAGAGGCAAGGATAAACATCACAGATAAAGGAAAACCACCGTTTGTAAGCCTGAAGCCAACCTTGGCCAAAACTCTGGAGGAGTTGTTGAGGTCACGGGACTGTTGCGGGGAAGGAAGAAGGGCACAGATGAAGGTCTGCGGCCATTCCAGCCTCCTACAAACGTGCCGTTCACCTGCCGATGAGCCGAGGGTTTAGGCAGTGGGGTCAGGAAGGCACCACGCCGCTTCTTTAAAATGTGCTGACTTCGTATTTTACTTCCAAACAACGGCAGTTTGGGGAAAGGTAGTATATTTGGGATATCTGACTTCACGGGGAGAACATTCAACGAGCTTCTCTCCATGGAAGACTTGTGGACAAGACAGAGGCCTGAAGGTCGGAGAAGGCCAACTGGTAAGGGGCCAAAGCAACATGCTTTCACCAGACTATTGGATGAACACTAACCTGGGGGGAAGTTTCTCACTGTGTCCCAAAGGACTGCATTCTGGCCCGGTTCGCCTCAACGTTATTCCTGATTCCCTTGAAGAAAAGTATCAGGGAATAAATATCACCAACACATACAGATTATCACAAAACTAGGAGACACATAAATAGTATGATCAGCTGTGTAAATGTAATACTGAGAATAATTTTTATGATCTGCTTCCAATTTACATGGAATGCCCATACGGCAGAAGTCCTCCTTCCTACAAGGCAGCATCAGCTGAAGGGGAGTGGGGCCTTCCCCTTGGATGGACCTCCATCTGGGGGCCCAATTCACTCCTCTTCACCTGCCTGGCCCCCACTGGCCTCTGAGTTGGTGACTCCCGCAGTAAAATGTTGGTTTTTTTTTTTTTTTAAAGATTTTATTTATTTATTTGACAGAGAGAGATCACAAGTAGGCAGAGAGGCAGGCAGAGAGGGAGAGGAGGAAGCAGGCTCCCTGCTGAGCAGAGAGCCCAATGTGGGACTCCATCCCAGGACCCTGAGATCATGACCTGAGCAGAAGGCAGCGGCTTAACCCACTGAGCCACCCAGGCGCCCAAAATGTTGGTTTATGTTATTAAATATGACCCTGTGTAATTCTTTTTGATGGTGCATTAAACTCCCAATTCAGTCTCCTCTCACTTTCAGCCTTTGCTGATTTCGCTTCTGCAGCAAAAGCCAACCTCTGATCAAAACAACTTCGTAACAACAACCTGTATATACAGAACATGCCAGTTTTTCAGGGTGCCTTCTTTTTCTTTGGTTTATTTGACCTTCTCAATATTCCAGGAAGTCTGGCTTTACTGTCTGTCTTACCTGGGAGATCAACTAGCTAACGGGGATCAATGGCAAGATTTCAACTCAGGGTTTGGGTTAAATCTTCATCTACCATTTCCTAGCATACCACACACCATCCCTCAACCCCGGGAGAAGGCCTTGATTGGGGCTGACCCAAGCAGAGGAGACTTAAGGCCAGATCGCAAAGCCCCGGGGCTGCCCTGGAGAGAGAACAGACCTTGGAATCCTTGCTTTACTTCCACTTTTAATCTTCTTAAAAAAAAACAAAAAAAAACAACAACTTTATAGTAATGTTTAATCCAAAGACAGCTGACTCTCATTTACACTTAACCTGTATTGAACTCATATACTAAATTTTAAATCTCTGTTCCCAAAAATGCGTTTTGCTCTTTAAGATCTCCTTGGTAACATTAGTGATTGGTATCTGGGCTACAAAAATAAAAACAACTCAAAAACAAACCCCAAAACAACCCCCCAAAACCCCAAAAAACAAAAAACAAAACTTGGACCCAATCAGTGACTGGAGTTAGAATAAAATCCCATTGGAAATCCAACTCAGGAAAAGTTCCAACATGACAGCTGTGTGGCACACTCCGAGAACAACCTGTCTAGAAAGAAGGAAGACTGAAGAATCCCAGGAAAGGGGGCACTCAACAGAATGCCTGATTGAATTGCGTCTTAAAGGAGGCCATAAGTCAAATAAGACAAAGGGGAACAACTAGAAAACTAGAAACATCAACAAAAACAAAAAGCTATGCAAAAGAATAATCATAATACACTGGCTGAATTTGCCTTGAACAGTATTTACAGATTCTCAAGCAAGTAGGAATCACAGTTATATAACAATGTAAGTAGCAATGACTTTGGTGGAGTAAAAGTTAAGGTACAGAAAACAGGACCAGGAGGGGGAAAAGAGCTGAAAGTGGGAAGAAACCAATAGTCTCCAACCAGGAAGTCTTTACTGAAGGATGAGGATTAAAGGCATAAGCATGTGATGTAAAGCGCAAAGTGTAATCAAGAAAGCTGTGAATGGTGACATGATCATATCAAGAGAACCAGGAAGGCAAGGTTCAGTTTAAGTGAGCTAAATAATCATCCCTCCTAAGGGAAAAGCAACTAATAATGTTGATAAAGGAGGGACAGAGAAATAGGAGCGGGAATATGTAATTATTTAGGTAATATTAATTACCAGAATTAAACAACAACAATAAAAAAGCCGTAAACAGTTCAAAGGGGTAGTTTTGGGGAACAGAATGAAACAGAGAAAGATCCCTGTTTATTACAAACCTATGTATGTATGTTTATTTTTAGCCACAAGCATATATATATATATATATATTTTTTTTTTCCCCCCCACAGGGAGGAGAGTGCAATGGTAACTTTACATGGGAAGCAGGCACTTGCTGTTTTCACTGCAATCAGTATTACCTCCCAGGGAGCCAGAAAGGCCCTGCAGGAGGCTGCCTTCTCTGACAACATTTGCCATTTGCACGAGGAACACCTGCTCTGGAACACCTGCTCTGGTCCCGCAGTGACAGGTCACACCTGCCAGGGGCACTTGGCGCACCCTCTACCCTCTGTCCTCACCGCTGCGTTCAGTGATTCAGACCCAGTCGTCTCAGAAAGCCCTCACCCATGAGTCATTCATGACCAGGGCCTTGAATGCAGAGTGTTGAGCGGATTAAATTATAAAGAGTGGATCTAGGGGTGCCTGGGTGGCTTAGTGGGTTAAGCCTCTGCCTTCGGTTCAGGTCATGGACTCAGGGTCCTGGGATCAAGCCCCGCATCAGGCTCTCTGCTTCTCGGGGAGCCAGCTTCCTCCCCACCCCCCACCTGCTTCTCTGCCTACTTGTGATTTCTCTGTCAAATGAATAAATAAAATCTTTAAAAATAAATAAATAAAGAGTAGATCTAGCTGCACGCAGGTGGTAGGGGAAGTCAATTACCAGGCCACATCTGGACCCTCCAGATCTGGGTGTTGGGGCCATCTCCTCCAGCCCCAGCCCACTCATCCAGTGCTCCTCACAAAGAAGGAAGTGTAAGAGACAAGCATATGGTTACGGGGCCGAGGGTGGCTTGCTAGGGGTGCTCATCTACAGGAAAGAAAGAGCAAGCCGTGGGAATCTGGGACACTTGGGACACTATTAATGATAATTGCGGCTGGACACTAGGTCATTTTACAAGGCTAAAAGGAGAACCCAATGGAAAAACAACCATATATAAATACAAAGAGGAAGGGTAAACCTTTAATGGAGATGCTACCAGGAAGGGATGCACCGAGAGGAATCAACCATCGTGACCGCAGGAAGAGTGAAAAGACACAGATGGGTTTCATGTACGGGAAATGGGGAAGCCCCAGCTGATGGCTTATCCTCCTCTGTACAGGGCTCCGAGGATAAACTAAGAACAGCGCGAACTCAGAGCAATGAAGGCCCCCGTGTTGGAGGACAATGGAGAGTCTGTGTTGGAAGAGCAGGGAGCCTGCTGGATGCGGGGCTCCATCCCGGGACCCTAGCATCATGACCTGAGCCAAAGGCAGATGCTTAACCGACTGAGCCACCCAGGTGCCCCAATTTTTAAAATATTTTTAATCTCTTCAGAAACAGGAAAAAAGTGAAGGCCTAAGATCATCTGAAAAGTCTGCCTCCCTGCCTGGGTAACCGGCCAGTGTTGCATGGTTTTGTCCTGAGTGCTGGTTCCCAAAGTGCGATCCCTGGCCCTGCGGCCGTGACATCAGCAGCATCACCTGAGAACCAGCTAGAAGTGTGAATCCGGGGGCCCCACCCCCGGCTCAACTGGCCAGAAACGCCAAGGTGGGGCTCAGCAATCTGTATTTTAGCAAGCCTTCGGGTGATTCTGATATGGACTTGGGTTCAAGAACCACAGGACTTAAGCAAAACAAAACTCAGGGACAGTTTTGGGGGCTATCTGTCATCTCCTTAGCGGAACTGCTCACTCTCCATTAAGTGAAACTGTTCCACCCACTCGAGTCCCGTTTCCATTTTCGCTGCTCTCCGGCCCTGAGGCGACTCTGTCACTGAGTTTTGCTTCACCTCAGGTGAAAGCCAGAGCCCCTTCTAAGACAAGAAGCATCTTAAAGCAATCTAAGAGCTAGTCTCCCCGCCCCAGGGTCAGGGCCAGAGGGAGGCCACCCTACCCTGAGTTCTGATGGGAGCCAGCAGAAAGGACTCCTCATAGGAAGAAGCTTCTGAGAGGTACCAGTCTGCCCCAGCCATCGGTGGGCAGTACGTGGGCTGGGGGGCCCCTCTTCTGAGCAGCTGAGGGGGGCAGGAGTGCCATGTGGCCGGCTTTGCCTAAGTCATCTGCTATTACAAGGACGCAAGAGGCACTTCTGTTCTGGCTCCTGGCATTCTCAACGGAGCTCTCAGATATCCTCTGGCCATTTCTGACTTAAAATAGAGCAAAGTGGGAGTCGGCAAGCAGTACCTATACCCTATACACTGGGATGACCGGCTCCAGCGATGCATCTGCTCCCAGTAGGAGGCCGTCAGCGCTCCAGGACAGCAGAGAAGGTTTCCTGACTGCCACCATTTTCCTCCAGAGAGGCCCCGACAGGCCGGGCAACCAGACGAAGCCTTGGGATCGCTAACATTCTCCCCATTAGTCGGTGTTGACTGGCAAGATGTATTTATCATACCCAGTTCTGGACACCCCAGTGTTTTGTCACCACAAAGCCCCAAAGGACGACACAGATACCCTAGAGTCCCTTGGTGGGAACAGGGGACCGTCATTAATGACTGAGTTTTCTTTACATCCTCCTGCTGAGGGTAATGAAATTTCATACATTAGTTACCAGCTCCATGAAACAGAACTCATTTTCGTTTCTCCTAAACAGTCTTGTGAGAAGTTATGTCCAGAGGTTGGTGGGCTGATCTGCGGGCCTGACCATCCTCAATGAGGGAAATGAAAGTTGAAAATTCCAAAAGCCCATTTAGAATAGGGCTAAGGCCCACCTGAACATAAACAGGGTGGTCTAAATGTTCAGTACTGTTCCCTTTCTTCAAAGTGCTTATAACACGGTTTGGAGAGCAAAATGAAAATTACAAATCAACGTGAGTGCCAAATTGCTGAGGAGGAAGTAACACCAGATGCTCCTGAAAGGAGCCCAAAGAGCTGAAGGTCCCCAGAAAGCTGGGGAAGGCCTTCTGGAGGTCACAGCTGGGTTTGGGCAGACTGAGCACAGAAGGACAGACCCTTTCCAGGCAGGAGACACGACCGGCGCCAAAAGGAAAAGGGGCCAGAGCCTGTGGCGGGGTCCGGGTTACCTGAGGTCTGGGAAATTGTTGAAGGAACCTAACATGACTCCTTCGAGGAAAGTTAGTTATAAAGGCAGTGGGGTATAATGGTGGACGGAATCCTGACTGCATGTGAACCCAGATGCCATCACTTAACTAATCTATAATCTTAGAAGTTACCGAACCTCCTTCTCATCTACAAAATGGGGCTAATATCAGCCCTTACCTCATAGAGTTGTTTTGTAGATTAAATTAATACACGTAAAATATAAACAATGTCGGGCACCTGGGTGGCTCAGTGGGTTAAAGCCTCTGCCTTCAGCTCAGGTCATGATCCCTGGGATCGAGCCCCGCACCAGGCTCTCTGCTCAGCGGGAAGCCTGCATCCCCCCCCCACCCCTGCTTGTCTCTCTGCCTACTTGTGACCTCTCTCTGTGTCAAATAAATAAAACCTTAAATAAATAAATAAATAAATAAATAAATAAATAAATAAATAAATAATAAACAATGTCTTACATATAGTAAATGTTTATAAATATAGGTACTGTCAGTAGTAGTATTATCCCATATGTTAACTATACTAATTCCAAGATTATTTGCATGGATTAGTATTTCAAGTCAACCAGTTCACAGGTTTTTCTTGCAAAATCTAAACATCCTCAACTGTATCTGAATCCCTGTGAATGCCTGACGTTCACATAAAATTTTGGAGCTGGAGAGAACTTAGGAATTATCCAATCCAACTAATGGGATAAAGATGAGGAAAGAGACTCAGAAAGGCTATTTGCCTGTGCTCAATAAAAATCTCCTTTTGACTGATCTGAATTATTCAAATCCCAAAGGGAATAAGAGATGGGTGGTCAAGCCCCACTCTTCCATTTTGTTTTTTTAATTTTACTCATATATTTGAGAGAGAAAGTGAGCGTGAGCATGGAGAGGGACAGAAGGACAGGGAGAGGCAGACTCCTCACTGAGCGGGGAGCCTGGTGTGAGGCTTGATCCCAGGTCCCCAGAATCACGACCAGAGACAAAGGCAGATGCTTAATCGACTAGGCCACCCAGGCGCCCCTTCAGCTCCTCCCCCCTTTAACCCTGCCTCTTTTCAATCTTTGTGACCACTCAGAATAGTCCCTTCCCACCAACTTTAATATCTGCAGCCTGAATCCCCTAAGAGGACTAAAAATTCGCCCGTTTCCAAATCCTCAAAAATTCCAAAATGCAAAATAATTTAGTGTCTCATTCCTGGTGCCCCTGGGACCAAGACACAATGTAACCAATCCCATAAAAGGTACTTTGGTGTTTCTGGTAAGATTTCCTCCTTCAGGGCGCAGTCACCATTGGCAGAAGCCAACATCCGCATCTTAAGCACAGAACCCTTCTAACCGCCAAGAGTGCTTCATAAGACTGAGGCAAGGCCTTTGGGAGAAGAGCTTGGCCAAGGGAGAAAATCTGATTAATAAGAAGATAAGCAGCCAAGAAATAAATGAAAGGACTGCTCACAGAGAGAGCACGAGAGGAAGGAGGGGGAGAGGCTTGGTACACACACTGCGAGAGGGACAGAGAGCTTTAAGGATAAGGAACAGGGGAGGGTTAAGAACTGGTTTTCTAATATTAGACTCACCACATGCTCAATTCCCAAATCCCAGCCAAAATGAGGGCCCTGTCCTGCCGTGAGTCCCAGGCAAGCATTCTGTTTCAGGACACTTTCTGCATCAGGACTGCACGTGAATGCCAAAGCACATCCCATCCACTTCAACTCCTGACTCCAACAAAAACTACTCACAGGGCTTATCTTGAGATGTCCTTTCATCTCTGCCTCCCACTAACTTAAAACAATGCATTATAAAAACTATTCAAGACCCCTACAGCAAATCCACATCCCTATTATTCACAAAACACTTCTTAGAAAGCTGTTCATCCTCAACCCTACGTGGTCTGTTTGAGAAATCCCGCCTTCATTTAAGTGGCTTTGATAGAATAAATGAAAGCCTTCGTGGCTAGCAGAACGTTATCAATTTGGACTAAATTCACAGATTCCAATGCAAGCAGCTGAGGGCCTCAAGCCTTGAGCACAAACATCCCTTGCCCTTTATTAATTGAAAAATAAACAGACGGGAAGAGGCACGGGTGCTTGCCTCGCTGTGCAATTTAACAAGTGAGGGGACGTCTTTGGAATTCCATTTATTTTTTTAAGAAGGCATTTACATTTAACGGAATGATAAAAGTCATAAATGCTGACTATGGGAAACTTAGGAAGCGCAAGAAGAAAACCAAGGGGTCACTTCTGAGAAAGTTCTTAAAACTGAGGGTCAAAAAAAAAAAAAATCATCCCAAGTCTGGCCAAATTGCAGCCCAATTAAGTACATTCTCCTAACCTGTTTCCAAGCGGACTTTCTAGTTGGACGGAGCATTCGCCTGCTGCCACTCATGGTTCTGTCACTTAAACCAGCCGCAGGTCTCCACTCCCATTCCTGGGTTTCTGGGGATTCTTGGGCAAGGAGTCACTTCTCTGCTTTATGTGGTCTATGTGACATCCAAAAATCTCCCCCTGCCCACTGAACAACACTGAGACGTCGGGGGGGCTACCACCCGATGGATGGCTGTGACAATAGGGCAGGGACAGGGACACACACCAGAGGCTCTTCTGAGGGCAGCCAATCAGGCAATGAGGTTTGGGAAGGGCAATTTCTGGAATCTGACAGCCATGAAATTGGGTCAGGGTGTGGCCAGAGGAAAACTTGAAAAGCCCTAGAATCTTACGGCCAAAGCAGAATCAAGAGGAATCTAGAAAATGAGAGGTGATCCAAGTTCAGAGAAGACCTGGTAAGCTCTTGCGAAAATGAGAAGACCCCAGGCCTCTGCCAGTCCTTGAGGGCTACAGTGAATGAGTGTTCTGATCAGTGAGCTGTGTATTTGTTCATCCCAAATATATATATATGCACGCAGCACCTACTGTGTCTCAGACCGGGTCCTGTGTGGAACAGGACCAGGGGTCACAGAAGGAGCTTGCTGTGACAGAGCTCTGGGAGAAGATGCTATTAAGGTGGGTGCAGATGGCTGGAGTCTAGCGAGCAGAGCCACCATGCTGCCCAGATCAAAGTCTGCTTGGCATCCTTCAAACATACCCAAATAAGATCTGTGGCTCCGTGGCTGTGAGGTTACGCTACCCTCGTCCCCCTCCTGCTTACATCCGTTGTCCCCTAAAGAACGGCTGGTCTCTCCATAGCACTAGCGTGCCGCCCATTCAACCTGTGGAGTAAAGCTGCATGTCCCATCAGGCCTCAACCCAGTGTAAACACTATTCACTTGCACACCTGGCTGAAGCCACCTTCTCTCATTAGATGAAAAATGTTCTCCGTGACAAAAAGCCTTCAGTCTTACCTTTCCCTCCTCCTAGCGCAGAAGAGTGGCCCTTTTGTCTGAGCACTACAGCTGCCCAAGACCCCCTGCCCACCCCCTCGAGAGTGGCCGCCTGGCAGGTGTGAGCCCAGGGACCGCGTTCACCCCAGCTAAAGGCCTTCCGTGAACAGACACGCTGTGCAGCTCGGGCTCGGAGTCTTTCCTTCCACACCGTCCAGGCCCCAGGAATGACCAAAGACCAGACGCTGCTGTGACCATCGGACCCGTGTGAAATACACGAAGCGAGGGGGGAGCAGGGAGAGAATGACCGGTGTGCCAGCCTGCCTTGGCGCTCCCATGCCAAACACTGGCCACGCAAACAAGTGAGGCAAGAAGGATGATCCGGCACCAGCCTTAACAAGCGTGTGGACCATCGGTCAGGCGTCAGAGTGGTCGGCTGAACCAGTTTTCAGATTACATGGTCACATAATAGACTTTTTCCCAGTACAAAGACATAGATCACATTTATACATATAGACTCACCTTTACCAGAAAAGTTAAAATAACATAAAACTGGGAGTGTCCCAGAAAATGCAGGATGTGGGTTCACCATCACAAAACCTACTGATATAAAAGAGATGGAAAATAAGATTTTCCCTCTGGTAAATACAAGCTAATCTTGAGGGCTATTAGGAGAACAAGAACTAATATGTACCTATACGCACTTAGATCAACGTTAGGTACAAAAGGAGTGAGTGCTATGCAAATTTGTTAAACAAGGATAAAGGAATGAGATTTTTTTTTTTTTCTAAAAAATTTTTATTGATTGATTTGATGGGTAAGCGGGGGTGGGGTGGGGAGCAGCAGGCTCCTAGCTGAGCAGAGAGCCCAACTGGGGGCTTGATCCCAAGACCCTGGCATCATGACCTGAGCTAAAGGCAGAAGCTTAACCGACTAACCATCTGGGGCACCCAGATGCCCCAGGAATAACATTTTTTAAATGTCACCGTTTGGTGGGCCGCCTGGGTGGTTCAATGGGTTAAAGTCTCTGTGTTAGGCTCAGGTCATGATCCCAGGGTCCTGGGATTGAGCCCCGCAATGGGCTCTCTGCTCAGCGGGGAGCCTGCTTCCTCCTCTCTCTCTGCCTGCCTCTCTTCTGACTTGTGATCTCTGTCAAATAAATAAAATTTAAAAATAAAATAAAATAAAATGTCACCATTTGGAAAAACATGTTTAACAAAAATTTGCTGTGATCTCAGAGACTCAAAGTTTATGGGGCAACCATCATAGCCTCCAGGGGCTTCAAGCCCACAGAGAAGGAGCCCAGGGCTCTAGCTACTGGGGCTATCTGGTTAGAAGGGTCTGCAGCATGGGGCCAGACACCAATTCCCCTTGCTAGTCTTGGGGGGATGTTTAATTAAAGCTAGCTAGGCCTTAGCTGGGTAAACACTTAAAGAAAGCTTGAGATTAACTAAGATATAGGTATAATTTTAAAAGATGACCCTTAAATACATATATAAGACAATAGGGAGTATCTTTTACTCCCTATCTGTACACTGCCTGCCTATTTGACATTATCAAGTAATTATTAATTTGGGGGCATGGTAACAGTATCAATTATTTTTCAAACCCTAATCTTTTAAAGGTCATAGTCAAATACTTATGGCTGAAATGATAGGATGTCTGAAATCTGCTTCAAAATAACAGAGGGGAAGAGGGAAAGTAGGGTGGCAAAGGGAACAGATGGAAAAAAAGGTGCTAGGAACTGATCATTGTTGCAGCTGGACGATTGGTATATGGGGGTTCACGATGTTGTTCTGTCCACTGTTGTATACATTTGATATTCTCTAAGGAAAAAAATCCTTTTTTTTTTTTTTTAAGGAAAAAAACGGGGGGGGGGGGGGGCTAGCATGACTAAATGAGGAGGCCAGGCATTCCAGAGAGGGAAATGGCCAGAGGAAGAACTTGGGGGAAACAACAAACACCACTCAGAAACAACCAGACCATGATCCTACACAATGAATACCGAAGTCACAGTTTAGGGGAAAACTTGTGGGGAGGGGAGGGGCAGTGAAAACAAAGAAAAACTGAAATATTCACATCATCAAGAATAACGTGTGTTCGTCCAGCATTATTGCCAGTTAAACTTCATTTCCTTCCAAACACGTACACAAAGTTACTGGGGTCCCTCCCTCCCGACCCCCAACACCCCCTCCCAACACACTCACACCAGACAATTTCACTCTTCTCTGCTCAGATTCCAGGGAGGTATCCTGGAGACAGACATCAAAGGAGTGAGAGCTGGCAGCCCAGAACAGGTCATGCTGTCAGAGGGAGGCTAGGAACCACATGAAAAGCAGAGGATTCACAGGGCGTTTTATTATTATTATTATTATTATTTTTTAAAGAGCTCCGAAATGTCTTTCGTTTTAGTTTTAGTTTAAGGACAGCTGCCTCTGGGGGGACGGCTTTGAAGTCATATAGCCCAGAGCAGCACTCAGCAGCAGGCCAGCGAGGGAAGAAAAATGCTGCACCCAGCGGAAAAAACCAGAGGGATCGCGTCGGCTTACGGGTTAGCCTCTCCTCACTAAATAATAACCCAGGAGATTATGCTTGATATAAGGACATGACGGAAGGAAAAGGAATATTTTTGCCAGATATAAGTAGTGTAGCTGGGGCTGGATTCGAACAGGCTACCAAGGCTAGAATGGCAAGGACCCTCCTGAACAGCAGCAGTCTACAGAGATTAAGGGAATGAGAGCCTGGTAGGACCCCACTAATGACCTCTTATTCGGAAGGGCACGTGCTGGAGGACACGAGGGGCCAGAGACCAGAATAAGCATATCACTTGGGTTGTTTATTGCTCTAGAAAGCGCTATCTGGAAAGCAGGGGATGGGAGGTCCAAGGGCGGAGGTGTGGCGTCTGCAGCAGAGATGTGACAAATAGGGGGCTGGCCACGGTCACGGCTGACAGCCAGCAGGAAGGAAAAAAGAAAAAAGTCAGAGCATAACGTTGACCCCAGCTCTGCAGCTCCAACTGACACAGAAGAAAGAGAACAGAGACGTTCCCTGCTAAACCTGCCTGTGTGTCCAGCATCTTCCCAACTCCTGTGGGGATACTGAAGAGCTGAACTGGCCGTAACTTTGTAGTAACAATCCCAAGGAGGCTGTCGGCAACAAGGCAGAGGGCAACCAAGCTGAAATTACAAGCCCCATCTGTGGGCAAATATAAGACCTGACAAAACTTTATTCGAGAGCAAACAAACAATACAAACTAGGAAGCTTCCAGAAAGATTCTACAACACAACAGCGAAGTTGCATTTAAGATCCAAAGAGTAGACCACTGGAAACAGGAGAAAAATGTGCAAAATGCATGCTTGTGTTTAGGCCAAAATGTTTAAAAAGAGAGAGAGGGGGCTGAATAAAATGAGGAAATACTGTAAGAAAACTAAAAATGCAGTTACATTTTTTACAAGATCCATTTAAAGGCAATAAAAAACAACAGAGCCAAAACTACAGAACTGAAAGGAACAATAAAAAGAGAACAGGGAACATAATTTTAAAAAGTAATTAAAGGGAGGAAAAAGGAGACGAAACTGGGGCAGGGGGTGGTGCTGGGTGGCTCGGTCAGTTAAGTGTTCGACTCTTGATTTCAGCCCAGGGCGTGACCACCGGGTGGTGGGATGGAGCCCCGCACGAGGCTCCATACTGGTGTGGAACCTGCTTAAGACTTTCTCTCTCCCCCTCCCTCTGCTCTTGCCCCCCTTCCCGCCCCGAACCCTCTTCGGTGCTCGCTCTCTCTCTCCCCCTGAAAGAAAGAAATAAAGGAAGGAAGGAAGGAGGCAGGCACACTGAGGATAGAACAAATGAAAGCGGAAAAATACCTAAAGATACAAAGGAATCTTTGACCCAGGAGTTCTTAGGGATTTATTCTTCGCAAATAACCAAAGACATGCATGAAGATGTACATAAAACCCAGTTTATATCCACACTGATTATTACAGCAACATTTGGAACTGGCCCAAGTTTCCCATAGTAAGGAATTGTTAAATAAAGCACAGCATATTTATATAGTGGTATACCATGAAGCTATTAGAGATCATCTGTTAGAAAAGTATATTCTTGGGCGCCTGGGTGGCTCAGTGGGTTGAAGCCTCTGCCTTCGGCTCAGGTCATGATCCCAGGGTCCTGGGATTGAGGCCCACATCGGGCTCTCTGCTTGGCGGGGAGCCTGTTCCGCCCCCACCTTCTGCCTGCCTTTCTGTCTATCACTGTCTGTCAAATAAATTAATAAAATCTTAAAAAGAAAAGAAAAGTATATTCTTGGGGCGCCTGGGTGGCCCAGTGGGTTAAGGCTCTGCCTTTGGCTCAGGTCATGATCTCAGGGTCCTGGGATCGAGCCCCGCATCGGGCTCTCTGTTCAGCGGGAAGCCTGCTTCCCCCTCTCTCTGCATACTTGTGATCTCTGTCAAATAAATAAATAAAATATTTAATAAAAAGGGAAAAAAGTATATTCTTACATGGAAATATGAAGACACAGGAAAAGGGGCCAATAGGTGATTTCCCCCCCATATGCCTTTTGTATTTTCCAATGTTCTACCATGATTCCATATTACTTTTTTTTTTTTTTTTTTTTTTTAAAGATTTTATTTATTTGACAGAGAGATCACAAGGAGGCAGAGAGGTAGGCAGAGAGAGAAGGGGAAGCAGGCTCCCTCCTGAGCAGAGAGCCTGATGTGGGGCTCGATCCCAGGACCCTGAAGTCATGACCTGAGCTGAAGGCAGCGGCTTAACCCACTGAGCCACCCAGGCGCCCCCCATATTACTTTTCAAAGAGAAAAATATCCCGATAGATGTTTTGGTAAAATGAAGAAAAAAGAGCCTTGAGCAACTTTAAATTCAACAGCAGAGCTGCCAAAAATCAATTCCACTAAGGTCAAAGGCAGCTCCCCTCACGAAGCTATCGCCCAAACAAGCCTCCTCACTACTCAGGATTGGCACCTTACCATTTGCCTTATTTTACAACAACCCAGCAGGCTTTCCAGAACCCTTAAAAATAGGAGTCCGCTGCACAGCCATAAATTCGTAGCCTGTGTTTGCCTCCTCGGATTTTCCACAGGACAGGCAGGCTCGAGACTCTACCCTCCCTTCCCTATGCCAACATATTTCACTACTTTTAAATAACCTGTCATTTTCTAAAGGTAAATATTAGGGTTAGCTCCTTCTCAGGCATCATAATTCTCTCGCGACTAAAATGTTTGTGAATGTTAAATCTCTCAACTGAGGCGCGTGTCCTACGAGAAGCGACCCTGTGGACCACGGACTCCCAGCTCCACGCAAAGGATCCCAGCTCAGGGGCCTCCAGAGAAAAGTCACAGGAGGGGCACAGAGGCTCCAAGGAGATCTACTGGACGGAGGTATCTGAGATCACAGTGGAAAAGCAATAGGTATTTGCTGGCAAGGTCCTAAGAATTCACCCCCAGGTGGGTCCGCTCTCCAGAGCTACATACTTCTTCCAGCCTTCAGGCACTGAAAATTAAGTAACACCTTGTCACCCAATCATAGATCTTTCTTCAAGAGAACACTACTAACATATTTTAAAATAATCCCCCCGGCCACACGAAAAAATTCGTAATTGGCAGTCCTAGTTTATGGACAGAAAACAGTGTTACAAGAGGGAAGTCAGAGATTCATAAAACCACAAAGTTGGAAGAGAGCTTGAAATCTATCTCCATGTCTATGGACAAATGAACAGATCAGCCAAATGTGGTACGCACGAGACACAGCGTTAACCTGACAAATTGAAGGAAAATCTGATGCGTGCTGTGACACGGATGGACATTGAAGACATTACGCGAGGTGAAAGATGCCAGACACGAGACCAGTACTGCATGGCTCCGCTTCTGTGAGGTTCCTAGGGGAGTCAAATTTATAGAAACAGGAATGTAGAATGGTTGATGCCAACGAGAGGGAATGAAGAGCTATTGCTTAACAGGTCAAGAGTTTCAGGTGGGGAAGACGAGAAAGTTCTAGAGATGGATGTTGGTTGACAGTCGCACAGTAACGTGAAGGTGCCTAGTGTTACTGCAGTGTACACTGGAAAATAGCTAAAATGGTAAATTATTATGTATATTCTACCACAAGAAAAAAAAAATCTTAAAAAAAAAAATTCTTGGGCGCCTGGGTAGCTCAGTGGGTTAAGCCGCTGCCTTCGGCTCAGGTCATGATCTCAGGGTCCTGGGATCGAGTCCCGCATCGGGCTCTCTGCTCAGCAGGGAGCCTGCTTCCTCCTCTCTCTCTCTGCCAGCCTCTCTGCCTACTTGTAATCTCTCTCTGTCAAATAAATAAATAAATAAAATTTAAAAAAAAAAAAAATTCTTGTGGGGCTCCTGGGTGGCTCAGTGAGTTAAGTGTCTGCCTTCAGCTTGGGTCATGATCCCGGGGTCTTGGATCAAGCCAGGAGTGGGGGCTCCCTGCTCAGCCAGGAGTCTGCTTCTCCCTCTCCCTCTCCCCTTCCTCTCCAACCCTCCCGTGCTAACATGCACATGCTCTCTCAAATAACTAAATACAATCTTAAAAAAAAAAAAGTCATTTCACTCAATAACTCTCCCACTTAAAATATATATATATATATATATATATATATATATATATATATCACCTGCTATACAACTGTGCTCAAACTTCTGTAAGGTGGGCTTGGCATCTAGGTAACTTGTGTTCCAATCTTGTCTGTATCAGCCCCAAACTCCATATATACTTCTGACCTTGGAGCTTCAAGTTTACACAGACCCTTCCCTATATGAGGACCGTCTCCAAAAAGAGCCATTTTCCTGTCAGCTGCAAAGGCCTTGCTTTGTGTTCAGGTCTACACCGTAGCTCCTCTCACATGTTCGCTCTGCTCTAGCCAGTCGCTCCTCTCCGAGCAACAGGAGGGCTCTTTCAGTTGAACAGATGGCAAAGGGCCAAAAGTAATGGTGAATTTTTGTTGTATTTGTTTCAAATAACTAAAAGTGACCAGATCCAGGGCACCTAGATGGTAGGCCACGAGGCTCTTGATCTTGTGGGTCGTGAGTACGAGCCCGACCATACTGGCCACAGAGCTTGCCATCAGTCAGTCAGTAAGATAAAGGGCCAGATCCTTTTTCTTTCATCTCTGACAAATTATCCAGTGCTGGAAAAGTCCCTCTGCAAGCAGCAGGGTCAGTCAGCGGGGTGAATGAAGGTGGGGAGAGAGGTAGGAAAGGAAGGAAGTCCCTTTCCTCATTCTCACCTCAAAAACACCAAGCTCTGTGTGGGGATTCCCACGGAGTTCATAGTCCTCAATCTCAGAAACGGAATAAAAAAATCCAGAAATGCTTGGGCAGAGGTCAACATTTTAAAAATTGTGGCCAACAGGGTAAGTGTTCTCGTTCGGGCAAGGGCCGCACTGGGAAAAATTTTAAAACCAACAATAACAAACCACCTACCAACTGTGAAACACATGGAGAAGAGAAAATTGGGTGCAAAATGGAAATGGCTTTTTCTAAAATGGAGTCAGCTGCCCAAAGGGCTCACCAGAAAACTCTAGGAATGGTTGCTTCAGTAATCAACAACATACTAGTGATTTGTAACAGAAAGCCTTTCTCTTTTAAAGTACTCGTGGTAAGCGCCAAAAGGGGCTAAAAAACCATTTTCTCAAGCCTGCAGTCCCGTGACAAGTCTCTGTGACAAGCCGTGCCCTCTGTCACCACCCTGGCCCGCGCCTTCTCATTAGCCTCCCAGGCCGCTCTTCCCCGCTCTAGTTCCCCAGCAAAATCATACCAGAATAATTTTCCTGAAATACCACAATCAGCATCTCATGCCTTTGCTCAAAACCCTTTAATGGCTGCTTAAATCATCACACACCCAGGGTAAACTTACTAGCCTGCTTCTCTAGCCCCACCTTAATGCAGACTTGCACTCCTCTACTCCCAGAGAGCACCTGCAGCGTGGGGCCCTCTCGGGACCAGAGTTCGAGTCCCTGGTCTGACTTTTACAGCTGTGTGGACCAGACCGCTTTGTGACAGAAGGAGGCTGGGTTTTGGACAGGAGCTTGAATCCCATCACGGTCACTTGCTAATCTGTGTGGATTGAGCCTCAGTTTCTCCCTTGAAAAAAGTGGATTACCACCACCTACCTCCCAGCGTTGTTTCAAGGGTAAGGTAGAGAAGAGCCTGCAAAGCATCGGCCCGGTCCCTGGCAGGCTGGTCTTCCCTCTGTGAGTGCCCTCACCTCACAGCCCTGTGGCAGGGAAGGACACTGCTGGCAGCGCTCCGAACACAGTCCAGAGCTCTGAGGACGGTATGCATTATGACTGCTTTTGAGCTCACGCTGGGGACTCTACCTGAAATGTTTCTTCCCCCCTCCCCTTCCAGGCCACGGCAAGTCCTAGCTTCTCAGCCCACTCCAGGAGGTCCCAGGCTCGCCTTCCGACTCATTCCACACGGTTCCACGTGGCTGAATGCCATCTCTGTTTTTCATGGCTTCTCTGACCCAGGTAGGGCTTTTCCTCCATAAGAAGAACATAAACTCCCTGGAAACCATGTGCTGCAGACTCCCAAATGTTCCTAGGGTCTCCCTGTGCAAAGTCCCCTACCTCCAGCTGCCCTATAGACTGCAGAGTGAAAAGAGCACAGCAATAGGAGCTGTTGCATCACTGGCAGCCCTTAAGGCCAAAATCACCAAGAGGCCACCCGAGCACCAAACCAGGCCATTAGAGGTAGCTCATGACACACACAGTTTAAATGTTAATTAGCTGATGACCCTTAGAAATCGGAAGATGCCACATTTTGTAAACATTCTGAAAGATCTGACCTCCCAGCTACTCCTTTGAGATGAAGGATGGCCTCACCAGTTCAGCCCAGACTTCCCATCATCTCCGCACGGGATGAAGCCGAAGCAAAACCGAATTACTTTTTACTCCTAAATCTCTACCAAAAGTTACAAAATAGAGATACATGAGAAAGGATGTATGATTCTAGAAAAAGGGGCAAGGAGCATGTTTTTTTGCAGAAGGCCCCCAGTGTAACAAATCAAGAGGTCCAGCACCAGTGTCTCAAAGCAGGCCACAGGGCCACAGGGCACATAGCTCTGCCCACCCTCGGTTGTTGGTGGCGGGTCTCTCCCATTTGCTCCAACTACTTAGGTCTCCGGGGACTTTTTGTTTGTTTGTTTTAACCTTTTTTCTCTAGAATCTTGTCAATTCTGCCCTTTCACAGAAATGCTAACCTTTCAGAGATAAACAGCCAATCCGGAGCTCCCCTTGGTTAGGGCAGCAAACCACAGCCTGGAAATGTCCCTGGAGTCCTGGGACCTTGGCTGTTTTCTCCCTGTTGGCTGCTCAAAGGGCTCTTTCTTCGCTGCCATAGACATTCCTTCCTGGGGTAGGGTTAGACTGTGTGTGTGTGTGTGTGTGTGTGTGTGTGTGTGTCTGCTGTTGGGGGAACTGGGTTCACTAAAAGAAGACAAAGGGCTGATGGATTGTATGTGCTTGAGAATTCAGAAGCCTGTCTTCTGAGAACTGAAAGTTTCAGCCGCTCTCCTGAATTCTCTCTTTTCCAAGACTGTTTAGTGTGGTCAAGACCCTAGCCCACCCTATCTCTAGGAACACACCAGCTGAGAAATTCCTGCCAAAGACAGGCCGTATTTGCTTCCCAAATGTGCCTTAAAACTGTGATCAACCGGGGCACCTGGGTGGTTCAGTGGGTTAAAGCCTCTGCCTTCAGCTCAGGTCATGATCCTGGGATCAAGCCCCACATTGGGCTCTCTGCTCAGCAGAGAGCCTACTTTCCCCCACACCCCTCCCTCTACCTGCCTCTCTGCCTACTTGTGATCTCTGTCAAATAAATAAATAAAATCTTAAAAAAAAAAAAAAGTGATCAACCAGGTGATTCTGCCACTTCCTGGCTCCGTAGGCACACCTTTTCATCTCTCTGGACCTCAGTTTCCTCCTCTGTGAAATGGGGTAAAAGGCCTACCTCACAGGTTCTTATGAAAATTAAACGAGGCAGGGCATGGAAGTATATCCCACCCACGAAGGTGCTCTGTGCTGGGAAGAAACCTCCATGTGACAGCTTGGGTTAGCCACTAGGTAGTTCAGCACAGCCGGTTCTGGAAGCAGAGGGCCAAGTTCAAACACCAGCTCAACCACGGATCAGGGTGACTGGCAAAACTACCCAGTGCAATAGTGCCTCCATCAGAGATCATGTTGAGACAGGGAAGCCAAAGGGACCCCATGAAAGGAAAAGCTTTTCTCTCCTTTGCTTCTTTTCTAGCTTCTACTCTTGCTAGGACTGGCACCCCAACCTTTCATCTGCCTTAACAAATGTCTACCTTGTAAAGGCCAGGGAATTGATGTTTATTTGGAGTCTTCCAGCATAATAGAGAACATCTGAGGAGTGTCCAGTGAGGTCCCATGAACATTTTTCAAGAGCATGGACTCCAAACACTTGAAGCAAGACCCCTGGCTCTAGGGCATAAATGACTTATGAGGGACCCCTGAGCATTCATCTTTGTTCAACCAATTCCAACTTCCTCTCAGCTCAAGCTTGATTTCCATCCCGTAGGAACCCAAGGGCCTCTTTTGCTGGTCCTGTGGGACACCCCTCGGGGTCCTCAGACCTGGCCTCCTGCATCGGTGTGACAGTATAAATAAATACATACAAAGCAGTTAGGGTCTGACAGAATGCACACCCAATAAATGGAAGCTATAATCCTTCCCCTTATTATGATTCTTTATTCTCAGCATCCCCCCCTTTTTTTTTTTTAAGATTTTTTAATTTGTTTATTTGACAGACAGAAATCATAAGTAGGCAGAGCACCAGGCAGAGAGAGAGGGAAGCAGGCTCCCTGCTGAGCAGAGAGCCCAATCCCAGGACCCTGAGATCAGGACCTAAACCAAAGGCAGACAGGCCTTAACCCACTGAGCCACCCAGGCGCCCCAGCATCCCCTTCTTTTATGGGGATCATTCTAGATCACAAAGCACTAGATGTCTGAGTTTAGTGGTGACCTTCAAGCATATTAACACCAGTAACCATCAGGGCCTGAGTGAGACGGACCGGAGCTGCTGACTACTGGATCTCACGTGGGAAGGAAGGCTACACCTCACAGCTACTCTGGATTCTACGTGTATGAATGACAGACCACTCACCTTCTCAGACATTGCAGGCAGGAAGAATGGGGTTTCCATGCATTCAACTCGTTTTATAGGTGCATGTCCTATGTGGTAACTGCTAGTATGCAACAGTGACAAGCACGGGGAATATGCATTTTTAAAAGATTTTATTTATTTGACAGACAGAGATCACAAGTAGGCAGACAGACAGGCAGAGAGGGGGAAGAGTGGGGGAAGAGTAGGGAAGAGAAGGGGAGCAGGCTTCCCGCTGAGCAGAGAGCCCGATGAGGGGCTGGATCCCAGGACCCTGGAATCATGACCTGAGCCAAAGGCAGAGGCTATAACCCACTGAACCACCCAGGAGCCCCGGGGAATATGCATTTTTAAAAGCTCCCCATTGACTCTGAATATCAGCCAGGGTTGTTGTTTCAGTTGGAATAAGCTCTTCACACAAAGCTAACAGAACTAGATTCGCCACCATGCCCTGCCTCTCCCTACTGCTCTCCGAGGTTGGGAAGTGTATTCCCGTATGGACCCACACTTTAGAACAGGAAGAACAGAGACTAAGTCTTTTCCCTGCTGGCCTCCTTTCCAGCACTACCCCCTCCCTCAATCTGGAAAACGCAGCAAAGCGAAGGCCCTCCAGCCCCCTGGGAGCCTGGGAGCAGCAGCCAGGGCTGGGGCTGGGGCTGGGGCTGGTGTAGGCAGATAGGACCCATCCAGAGGCCTCGGCTTGCAGGTCCAACACCTTGGGATAACAGCCATTTGGCCAGAAGGAGCCAGGGAGGGGATAATGCTGAAACCAAACAGCTCAACAGCCAGAAGCAATTTGCCCCAAGAACTGGTCCTGCTTGGAGGCAAAACAATTAGTAGGCTGATGACAGTGTGATGCTTGAGAAATAATTTTTTTATAAAAGGAAGGAAAAGCAGGGTTGCTTAAAAGAAGCCCTTTAACTCAGAAGGCAGTTCCATCCACCTTACAAATTCAATGCCCTCTGAATACACATCCATCTGTCACAGCAGGGAATCTTTTAACTAGCAAAAGAGCAAGAGAAGGAATTCAGATCAACATCACGGGCTCTAGCAATAAAGCTGGTGCCAATTCACCCCTTTCCCTCGAGGCAGGAAAGAATCAAGGAAGAATTTCAAAATCTTTTTATACAATTAAAGACAGGGATCCGGTGGGGGAAGGGAGCAAGGACAGAGATCAAGAAGCTTAAGGCTTGTTATTTTCAGCTCAAAATAAATCATGATAAGAAAGGAGTAGACGGTGTGATTTTATTTTTAAGATCTAATCTAAGGCAGGAAGGGTACTGAGTGTTGGGAGAGGCAGGAGGGTGGGCTGAGCAAACGGTCAGGCCGGTATAGATCTTCTCGCCCCTCCTCCAGCCCCCCAAAACAAAACCAGAGCTTGCTACATGCTTCCAGAATTGTACAGTCTTGAATTACAGTTTTCAAATAATTCAGATTCCACACTTAACAAATTTCAGAGATGTGAGGCAGATTACAAAGAAAATCCAGCAAAATACATCCAAAGAACTGTACACAATCAAGATGGTAGCAGAGAAAAGAACAAGACAATATGGTAATTTTGGCAGAAGAGGACCAGCACATCACACACCAAACCAACAAAAAGGACTCCATAAGAAATATACTTTCATAGGGAATCTGGGTGGCACAGTCAGTTAAGCGTCTGCCTCTTGGTCTTGGGCTCAGGTCGTGATCTCACAGGGTCATGGGATCAAGCCCTGGGGCTCCAAGATCAGTTGGGAGTCTGCTTGAAGATTCTCTCCCTCTGCCCCTCCCCCCATTGTGTTCGCTCTAAAATAAATAAATCACACACACACACACACACACACACACACACACACACTCATGATTTCTCAAAATGACTTTAGCATCCGCTATTGTCAATGATCCCTTTCTAGAAGTCGAACTCTTAACATGCTCCAATCACTGACTGTTTATGAAGCCAACACAAAGGAAAATGGGTAGAACCCTAGCACTGTGCATTATTAAAAAGCATTTCCTTGGGGTGCCTGGGTGGCTGAGTGGGTTAAAGCCTCTGCCTTCGGCTCAGGTCATGATTCCAGGGTCCTAGGATCGAGCCCCGGCATTGGGCTCTCTGCTCAGCAGGGAGCCTGCTTCCTCCTCACTCTCTGACTGCTTCTCTGCCCACTTGTGATCTCTGTCAAATAAATAAATAAAATCTTAAAAAAAAAAAAAAGCATCTCCTCAGCAGAGCCAATTAAGCTCTTTGAAAATACACATCAGTGGGCTGCCAGGCAATTGCAAGGTCTACAGGTACTAGGACTGGTGACCGAGGGTTGGGTTGGGTTTGGTGCTTCCTTCTAGCAGAGCACAACCACATATTCGTTTGTCCTCCTCAGATACTCTTAAATCAGGGACAAAAATGTACTATGCTAATCTATGTTCATGCACACACACATACGCGCGCGTGCGTGAGTGTTTATAAAAGAAATCTCTTCCCCCCAGAAAAGCTTTTCTCTTCATTTTAAGATTTACTGGCTCATCACTCATGAGATTAGAACTTTCTAACGACTGCAAAGTTGGAGATTAAATGCTGTAGTCCCAGCCCTCAGAAACCAGACTGCAGATTCTGCTGCCTGTTCTCTCCGTGGAGATGGCCAAGTTCCCTTTCTGCAGACATGGGTGGTTAAATCTGGAGTCTTTTCCAATAAATGCATTTTAAAAATGTGAGCCAGAGGGTGTCTGTCAGTTGTGGGGAAACAAACCTCCTGCTTACAGGCACTCTCCTACGGAGGCTGGCAACCCCACTTCCATGTATGGAAGTGAACGAAAGCAGAAAAACCTCAGGCATGAGTCCGGGCAGGGCTGGGGGGCGGGGGCAGCATTCCTCACGGTGAAGCCAGTCCTGGTCCAGAGGGATGGGCTACGCAGGCCCTGCCACCCTGCCCCTGGCCTGGGGTCCTGCAGATTCTTTAGTGGAATGGCCATAGGGCAGGAAGGATGGGGAGCAGCAGAACAATGGGCCCAGCCCCATCAACAAGCAGAAGGCACCCAGGAAGTGGAGGCTCATCCACTCCGAAAGCTCAGACAAAAGGAACCAAGCCGGCCCAGGAGCAAAGGCTGAGCCCGGAAACCCAGTGCTACTCGGCTCCCGCGTGCACTGACCTCAGCACAGTGGAATGCAGAATTCTCCACAATTTGCCATCCATCACCATTGCTCTCACAAGGCCAAGCACTAAAGGAAGGGAAGATTTTTGTGTGTGGTCTAAGAGACTCCTAAGGCTCAAAGGACAGTGCCCCACTTCTTGCCAGGGCAAGTGTAGAAGTTGCAAAAAAAAAAAAAAAAAAAAAAATGTTCAGGTCACACAGGGGCAGGGGAGCACCCTGCAGGTGTCATTGGCTATAAGAGTCTGGGTAAGTAATTGCAGGGCTCTGTGCCTCAGTATCCTTGTCTGTGCAATGAGGATAAGAACCGTACACCTTCTCTTTCCTCTCACTCTCTAGAAATCGCAGCCACTCTTCTGGCTCTATCTGCTGGTGACTAACGGGCCTTTCTGAGGCCCAGACCCTCCACTCTGCAAAGGAGCATCTCTACCTGCTTGTACTCTCCTTAGCCTCCCCCTGCAAACCGACAGCCTCCCATTTCCCAGGTCTCAGCTGGTGACCCACCTTGAAGCCACTAACTCCTTTCTGTCTCACCCGATCTTAGCTCAGGCTGCCATTAACAAAACACCGAGAAACTAGGGAACTTTAAAAGCAGACGTTGATTTCTCACACTTCTGGAGGCTGGGAAGTCCAAAATCAAAGTGCTGGCAGTTTGTGTGTCTGGTGAGAGCTCTCTTCCTCGTCCACAGACCACTGCCTCACACGAGGGTGTGGGGAGAGCAAGCTCTCATCTCCTCATAAGGGCACGGATTCCTCGATGAGGGCCCCATCCCGTGACCTCATGGAAACCTATTCACCTCGTAAAGGCCCCACCTCCAAACGCCATCACACTGAGGGCTAACTTGCACACATTCATCTGGGAGGACAAAAATATGAGCATACGTCATTTTACTGCCCTTTGCTTGACCATGCTTTGCAGATGGTACGTTTTTGTTTTTTGTTTTTTTTAATAATGACGGTCTGTGGCAAGCCTGCGCTGAACAAGTCTATCAGAGCCATTTTCCCAAAGCATCTGCTAGCTCTGTGTCTCTGGGTCACGTTCTGGCAATTCTCACAATATTTCAAACTTTTCCAATATTACTATATTTGAATTGCTGCAATCTCATAATGGTAAAAATTTTTTAAGATTTTATTTATTTGACAGAGAGAGAGAGATCACAAGTAGGCAGAGAGGCAGACAGAGAGAAGAGGGAAGCAGGCTCCCCGCTGAGCAGAGAGCCCAATGCGGGTCTCGATCCCAGGACCCGGAGACCATGACCTGAGCCAAAGGCAGAGACTTAACCCACTGAGCCACCCAGGGGCCCCATGATGGTAAAATGTTAATGGATGTTGTTTCTCATGGTTGAACAAAGAAAGTGGTTTCTTGAGACGAAATATACTCCTGGTGAAGACTCTGTGAAGACTATCGAAATGACAACAAATGGTTTTTTTAAAAGATTTTATTTTATTTATTTGAGAGAGAGTGTTTGTGTGTGAGAGAGAGAGAACATGAGAAGGGGAAGAGTCAGAGGGAGAAGCAGGCTCGCCATCGAGCCGGGAGACCAATGTGGGACTTGATCCCAGGACTCCAGGATCAGGACCTGAGCCGAAAGCAGTCGCTTAACCCACTGAGCCACCCAGGGGCTCCAATGACAAAAAGATTTAGATTATTGCATAAGGGTGGTTGATAAAGCAGTGGCCGTGTTGAGAGGATGGACTCCAATTCTGAAAGGAGCTCTAGTGTGGATTAAATACCATCAAGCAGCATCACAGGCTACAGAGAGCTCGCTCGTGCAAGGAAGGGTCAATTGATGCAGCAAACTTCACTGTGGTCTTATTTTAAGAAATGGCCACAGCCGCCACCCTGATCAGCTGTTACCACAGAGGCAAGACCTTCCACCAGCGAAAAGATGGTAACTCACTGAAAGCTCACATAGGGTCCACATTTTTTAGCAATAAAGTATTTTTACTTAAGGTATGTACATTTTTAGACATGCTATCACATACTTACCAGACTACAGTATAGTACGAACGTAATTTTTATATGCATTGGGAAATGAAAAAATTCATTTGACTCGCTTTTAGGGCAGTAGTCTGGAACAGATCCTGCCATGTCTCCCAGGTCTGTCTGTTCTGGTCCATAGCAGCTTCCAAAGCCAAGGACACAGCCACAGGTTGTATCTCCAAAGGCTTCTCAGACCCCCCTCCCTCGCCTCCCATCCCCACTGCCCTGTGTGGTTTCCTCACCATCTTTCCCTCTCCATCCAATGCTGTCCACTAGATATATGGACAGTTCCTCACTTGACAGTGGTTTGATTTTTTTGACTTTACAACGATGCGCAAGTGATATGTTTTCAGTAAAAATCGTACTTCAAACTTTGAATTTGAATCTTTTCCTGGGCTGGCAATGTGCGGTGCCTCCCCTCTCGTGAGGCAGGTCAGAGGCCCCGAGCCACAGCTCCCAGCCAGTCACACCACCAGCGTGAATGAACCAGTACACTCACAACAACTCTGCACTCATACAACCACTGGTTTTTACTTTCAGGAGAGTATTGGATCAATTGCAAGAGACAGTCAACACTTTATTATAAAACAAACCTGGTGTCCGATGAGTTTGCCCAACTGCAAGTGTTTGGAGCATGTTTAAGGTAGGCGAGGCTCGGCTACAACGTTTGGGAGGTTAAGGTACAAAATGCATTTTCAACTTACACAGTATTTTCAACTTACGACAGGGTTTATCGGGACAATCTACACACAATTTTAAAAAAATTTTAGTAGCCACTAAAAAGTAGAAAAAATCTGGTAGAAATTAGTTTTCATGATAGAGCTTACTTAACCCAATATAAGCCAAAAGATTATCATTCCAACACACAAGTGATAAAAAAAAAAAAAAAAAAAAGGATTAATGAGACAGCTTCCATTTTTTCTTGGCACCACCTCACTGACATCTGGTATATATTTAATACGGTACATCTCAGGACCAGCCACATTTCAAGGTACTCAAGGTCACACATGGCTAGAAGCTGTTGCACCGTGTGGCTCTGGTCTCTTGCCCTCAAGTCCACTGTCTACATGGCTACGATGGTTATCTAATCTGATTATGGAAGGGCCCTTCTCAGAATGCAACAGTGGCTCCCATCAGGACACAGTCCTGCACCCTAATGTCCCTTCGCCTTCTGCCCCCTGCTTGCCTATTTAGGCTCATCCCTCACCATTCACTCCTACCTCTTATGTTGGGCTCTGGCAATGAGGAAACTGCAAACTGCAGCTTGTGTAACAGTGAGTATGGTAGAATACTAATTTTTTTTTTTTTAAACTCTACACCCAATATGGGGCTCAAACTTACAACCTCAAGACCAAGAGTTGCACGCTTCAATGACTAAGCCAGCCAGGCACCCCCTAATTTTGTTTTAAGCATATTTCTTTAATTTTAAAGACTTTATTTGTTTATTTGACACAGAGAGAGACAGACAGCGAGAGAAGGAACACAAGCAGGAGGCATAGGAGAGGGAGAAGCAGGCTTCTGGCTGAGCAGGAAGCCCAATGCAATTCCAGGACCCCGGGATCATGACCTGAGCCGAAGGCATGACTGAGCCACCCAGGTGTCCTTAAACATAGTTATGCATGGATATCTGAAAAACGTGTGAGGGTAGAGATGACAGGTACACATTTGCATAGAAAAAACTCCAGAAACATAGGCATCAAAATGTAAGAAATCATGACCCGTGGTTGGTGGAATATGGACAATTCTGAGCATGCTTCCTTCTGCAAATGTATATTTTTCTCATTTTTTTATAACCCCACAATTAAAAAAGGTAGTGGGAATAAAGGAACTTGCCGAAGGCATGGGCCCTAAAACTCAGCCCAATTACGGTATAAACGTTGCTCTGCATGTTTATTCGGTCCATCGTTATTCATGAATTCCATCTTTGCAAATTTGCCTCCTTGCTCAGATTTGTGACCCTCAAATTGATCTAGTGATGCCTTTGCAGTCATTCATAGACATGCGCTGGTGAAAAATCTTGAGTTACCCGCCTGCCACACATGTCCCAGAGGAGGTCCAACTAGGCAGCAGCACGCTGCCTCCTTGTTCCAGCCTGTCCTGTAAACAACTGTCCCTTGTCTGGTCTGTTTAGTGCCATGTTTTTCACACTTCTGTGCATTTTGTTGGTGACCTCACTGTTTAAAATGGCTCCTAGACACCACGCTGAAATGCTGTCCAGTGTCCCTGTGTGCAACAAGACTGTGCCATGTCCTAAGGAGGGAGATAAGCTGCATTCAGACATGGGCTCTACCACTGTGGCCCTAAGTTTAGTATCACTGAGTCCACAGGCTGTGTCGCATGCAGTGTCGTAAGGCAGAAAGAAGACTGAAACAAGTTCTATGCGTGGTCCCCGGGGAGGGAGGGAACCACGTGTGCCCACGGTCACCACGGCTCCATGCCGCATCCGCTCTCTGAAGGGCAAAACGGCAGAGCACGGCTTCAAGAACACAGCGCAGGGTTTCGGAAAGTATGTTCAAGCACACCAAGATGATGCATTAATAAGAACTGCCTCGAGGAATGCTTCCCACCCGAAGTTCGGGACATCTAAAGTCTCCTTCTAGGACAATCACTGGTCTGGCCCAGCAGCCCCCTTTCCGGACTCAAGGCCGCAGCCAAGTGTGTGTCCAAGGAAGGCGGCTCTGTGCCGACTGTGCTGCTCTCCACTCCGGCTTCCCTCTTCCTTGCCCAGGTCAGAATGATCTCCTGGAAACAGAGGGCAAGTTCCCGCGACCCCAGGCCCCGCAGCAAGGTACCCAGGGTTCAGGTCCCGGCGATCCCTCAACACGGGAAGGGCGCTAACTGCCTGGACAGGCCCTGAGATAACACGCCTCCTCTCCCTTCCCCGCTGGCCCAGCAGGAAAAAATGCCAAGGCCATGGAGTCATCCGAATGGAATTTCTCTTTCACACTTCGGAGCCCCATCAGCCTGGACTCACCAACTGAAACACCTGGCTCCTTTTAAATGCCTTTCTTTACATCGCCCATATTGCAGCCTTGGTCATAATCCCCTTCATAAGTGCTCAGTGTGGTTGTTCGGCAAAGAAACCTGTTTGTTTTTTCAGCGATGAGCTCCAGCCACTTGAGGCTTTCCACGGAAGGAGGTTTCCCCGGCGCCCCGGGCCTGACCCCGGCCCTTCCTCAGGAAAGGGCCTTGGCTTGCAGGCACAGGCTCCTGGGACAGGGAAAAATCGCAGTCCTGCTGTCTACAGGCCAAGATCCACAAAATCACTTGGGAAAAACAGGACTGTGACATTTCCCTCTTTCCAGGATGCTTATCTCTCTGTGCTACCAGCAAAATTTGGCAATATCCTACCGAGGCTGCTGGCCATTTTTATTTAAAGTGCCACCAGCGAGGCGCCTGGGTGGCTCAGTGGGTTGAGCCTCTGCCTTCGGCTCAGGTCATGATCTCAGGGTCCTGGGTTCGAGCCCCGTACCGGGCTCTCTGCTCAGCGGGGAGCCTGCTTCACCCCTCTCTCTGCCTGCCTGCATCTCTACTTGTGATCTCTGTTTGTCAAATAAATAAATAAAATCTTTAAAAAAATAATTAAAGTGCCACCAGGAAGGATATCAAGGAATATCATGGACCCAGCAGTAGGAGACCTGGAACCTAGAGGCTGGTCAACAGCGTGGCAGCATTCGCTCCGGGCCTCAGCTTTCTCAGCTGTAAAGGAAGGCAGCAGCTACATAATCCCCAATATCTTTCTCGGTTTAACATTCAAAGACCCCACTGCCCAATGCTATATAATAAGAGTATCTGTTTAACTATGATTCAAGCACAAATATACAGAAGAATGTACGTCTCTCTTAACTTTGAGACTCGCCTTATTGCTTGGAATTCTAGTCCTCTTTCTACCCAACTCCCACCAACTCTTCGATTCTTGGTCCCGACCACCTCATTCTTTCTTTCAATAAATATTTCTGCCTAACATTCATTAATAAGTTATACCAAATGTATTAAGGATGAAGACCATGAAGATGAAAGGTGCAGAGTCCCTGCCCTCGGCAACATTCTGGTCTGGCCGGACCGGACACTTGGCAGTCACCACCACCCGACCAGCTGTCATAGGCCACCGCCATGCTGAGAGCTTCTTCAACTCTTCATCATCTTCAAACTTCCACAGCGGCCCTACAAGGTAGTACTACTACCATTCCCATGTTACAGGTGGGGAACCGACTTGGGAAGATCAGAGTACATTGTCCAATCTCAAAGCTAGAAAACAGGAGAGCGAGGTCTGAGCCAGGTCACCCACGAGAGGGGTCAGCCTCTCCAGCTGCTGTCTGACTGGGTCAGAGCCGTCCAACTCAGTTCTCGGAGCTTCTGCTGGCAATCCCAACCCTATTACAATCAACTCACCAATCATCGTCCAACAGAGACTCTAAGTTCATATATAAATGTGTGTGTATGTGTGTACATACACGCACACATCTCTCATGCCTTATCTCCCTAGGACAATTAAAATTAAAAATGCCTTTGAGACCAGGGACTTTGTCCACTAATTTCACTGCATCCTGACACTGCCTGTGGCAAATGAGATACTCAAAAAGCACGTGACTGACCGAGGCTGGCCAGTGTCAATACAAAGCAATGAAAAGCACAGGCTTGATTTTTGTAATATGAGTGCAGATTGATGAGAAATCCAGCTTGGGAGCCTCTTAGTCCCTGTCATTGCTCCCCCTCTCCCCAACACTGCACAGCAGTGGAAAATTCCCAGAGAGATTTCTTTTCCTTTATTTCACAAACAGAAGCCATTAACCCCAGGTTTCTTCTATTGGATCAAACGAAGCACATTAGAAAAGGCACTTCTGGGGCGCCTGGGTGGCTCAGTGGGTTAATCAGCTGCCTTCGGCTCAGGTCATGATCTCAGGGTCCTGCATCGGGCTCTCTGCTCGGCGGGGAGCCTGCTTCCTCCTCTCTCTCTCTGCCTGCCTCTCTGCCTACTTGTGATCTCTCTCTGTCAAATAAATAAATAAAAATCTTAAAAAAAAAAAAAAAGAAAGAAAGAAAAGAAAAGGCACTTCTGCAACCTGGCCCGCAATGAGCTTCTTGGCTTTGACTTTAACCTCTTTGGTACGAAGGCATCAGTTTCCTACTACCTGGCACGTCCGGAATCCAGACCTTTTCTCATTCCAAGCCCAAACCCTGAGAGAGGCCCCGATCACTGTGTAAGCGGTCAGCTTTCCAAAGTCTTCATACATGAAATCGCCCCTCCAAATCAGAAGCAACAGAAATGTATTCTCCTGACCACCTGCCAAAGGAACTTTTGTTTTCCTTATAAAAGGTAACAATGTTCGCCCTGAGCTTAGGAGCCTGTGGTCACGCATCAGTTTCCAAACAGGCAGGTCTTGGTCTCTCTCTCTCTCTCTCTCTCTCTCCCCCCACCTGGTACTTGGTACTTAATTCTCTCCAGGGCTGGATCAAATGAACTTGCTCCTTCTCAACTTTCCCCCTTCATTCCCACATGGTTATTTATATCCAGAATATCTTTCTTTCTTAATCCACTGAACCACCCTCCCCCTCATTTGAAAAGGTCACTTTCAAGTTATTCTTTCCAGAAAGCTTTCTTGAAGGAGGTTGTCACTAACTCTTTTTTCCCCCCTCCGTTTTACTTTGCTCAGTAAGACACGATGGAGCAAGATTGCTTACTCTTTTCTGAAAAAGTGCCATTTAACTGCCAACTAGATCAAAAAGAGGTAAAAACAAAACAAACAAACCAAAAAAAAAAAAAAAAAAAAAAAGCCCTATGCTAAGACAAAGCATTCACAAACCAGATACACACTCTTTCAGGCAAGAGCACCATTATTTTTTTTTTTTTTTAAGATTTTATTTATTTATTTGTCAGAGAGAGAGAGAGAGTGAGCGAGCACAGGCAGACAGAGTGGAAGGCAGAGGCAGAGGGAGAAGCAGGCTCCCTGCGGAGCAAGGAGCCCAATGTGGGACTCGATCCCAGGACGCTGGGATCATGACCTGAGCCGAAGGCAGCTGCTTAACCAACTGAGCCACCCAGGCGTCCCAAGAGCACCATTATTTTGTTCACATAAGTTTTCATTACGAAAGTGATTACATTGAGAGCATTTGTAAATCAGGGACCCACCACCACAGACACCACTACCCTAACATAACGTTAAGCAATGTGGGGTATTTGGTCCAACCTTTCTTCTTATACATCTGTTTAAACAGTGTTGTACTATAATCAGGGTATCTGTATAATTTAGGATCTTTTTTGAATACAATATCTGAAGTACAGTTCTGTGTTCCAGCAAAGGTCATTCTCTCCATTTTTAATAGCTGTTCAACATGATTCTGAGACTGTAATTTACTTAACCATTCCATAGTGAACATTTCGTGTTGCCAATGTCTTACTATTATTAGGCAGCTTGAAAAGATACCTGCGTGAAGATAAGGTGAGGCAAGAATCATTCTAGTTTTGTTCTGTCCTACAGGACTTACAATCAATTCTCATTTATGACCAACTGTTCAGAAAATATTCTCCCTTCTAAACTGACACTCAGGGACACCTGGGTGGCTGAGTGCGTTGAGCCTCTGCCTTCAGCTCAAGTCGTGATCTTAGGGTCCTGGGATCAAGCCCCACATCAGGCTCTCTGCTCGGCAGAGAGCCTGCTTCTCTCCCCACCCCACCCCCCCGCCTGACTCTCTACCCACTTATGATCTCTGTCAAATAAATAAACAAAATCTTTAAAAAAAAACAAAACCAAAAACCTTACACTCATTCCCTTTCTCTTCTTAAATCAAATCCCATTTTATTTTTTTTTATTTTTTTTTTTTAAAGATTTTATTTATTTATTTGACAGAGAGAAATCACAAGTAGTCGGAGAGGCAGGCAGAGAGAGAGAGAGGAGGAAGCAGGCTCCCTGCTGAGCAGAGAGCCCCACGTGGGACTCGATCCCAGGACCCTGAGATCATGACCTGAGCCGAAGGCAGCGGCTTAACCCACTGAGCCACCCAGGCGCCCTCAAATCCCATTTTAAAGTTCACTAGGTCTTTGCAAAGTTTGCCTTTCATAATTTGTATTATCTATTTATCTATATAATAAACCTATTTAATTCCCACGGCAAACTTCTGAATTTCCGTAAGCAACCTGAATCCACAAACTTACAACTGAAGTAGTTACAAGTTTTCTCGGCTGCCACTTACAAAAATGAGTAAGGAATGTTCAAAGGAAGGGGAAAAGCTGTGTGTGATATTTGATATGACTTTTGATGTAATATTTGTGCATTTTTCTCAAACAACAGATGCATCCCGAAGATGTCGTAAAGGAGGTTTTTTCCCCCCTCAGTGGAAGAAATCACATCTTAAACATCTCTTAGGAGCTTACAATCTAAAACAGTTTGGCCTAATAAAATGAAGATCCTTCCATAATGAAAATAACAGACATAATCCCTTACTATTTCATAACTTTGGATTCTGGGGGTGATGGATTTTCTCAATGTGCAGCACACTCAGTAAATAAAAACTGATATTAAATACAGTTTGCCTAATACCAGTCATCACAAAAGACACAGCATAATACAAGGGGCTGGCATGGGGAAGTCTTTTGTCCCTGTACAGACCCAAATACTCTTGGAAGGGAAGAATGACAGCTCAGAGAATGAACCTCTTAATTTAGCCAAATGGCAGGGCTCAGCACTGGAAATTCCAATAGACACGGCCTTCTCAGTGCTTTATGTCAGTTCTAGAAGGGGCCCCTCTGCAAGGACAGGGAAAGCTGCTTTCAAAGTTCTCCTAGGCCCTCCGTACTCAGGGAACATGTCAGGCTAAGCCATTTCCCTTCTAGGGATAGTGGTGTCTGGGAGGATTCTGTTTCTTGTCTCTGTGTTGGGTTCAAATACCATGGCAGGCATGATATGAAGTTATCACAAGGCCATGCGATGACATTTCTAGTCTTTACCCACCAGGAAGAAAAAGTAGCACCTGTCATGGACAGCCAAGATCTGTTTAAAAGACTTAGCTTAGGGACACCTGGGTGGCTCGTGATCCCGGTTCTGGGGCTCCAGGACTGAGCTCCACACCAGGTTCCCTGCTAAAAGGTTTGGCTTTTTTTTTTTAAAGTGTGTCTCAGAGACACACACATACGTACCTGCTTGTATATGTACAAAGTACCTCTCAGGAAATATGCAAGACACTGGTCACGGTAGCCACTCTAGGGGAGGCAAGCTACAGTCAGCAGTGGGAGGGAGATTTCCTTATCCCTGCATGTCTTTCATTTTATCTGAAATTTTATTTAACATGTGAAGACATGGTCCTTTCACAAAACAAAAATTTCCAATGTTAAATCTACCTGTGTAGAAAATATGTAAGCAGAGACATTCGTATATGCAGGATGTGTTTATTCTTTTTTATTTAAGATTTTATTTATTAAATGAGCACAAGCAGGGGTGGCAGTAGAAGAAGAGAGAAGCAGGCATCCCGCTGAGCAGGAAGACCCATGCAGGACTCAATCCCAGGACTCCGGGATCACGACCCGAGCCGAAGGCGGATGCTTAACCGCCTGAGCCATCCAGGTGTCCCTATCTATTCTTTTTCTGGAAGAATATGTAAGACACTGTTAGTGATTATCTCTAGAAGGAGGATTATTTTTATAACTAAAAAATGAAATGCTGGCTTTCTCTTGCAAATGGGAAAAAAAATAATAAGTAGAAAACTGTGTTTACGTGCATGCAGAGTAAAGAAATGATAAATGGCTTTTTAACGTGAACATCATTCATTTGTTCTATGGATGAACACCGACAAATCCTGGCTCCTCATGAAGACACACACCATGTTTGTTCCAGGAATCTGGACTCTCCTGGTAACTACTTTCTCCGTGGCTGTATGAGCCAAAAACTAGGCTCTGGTGACCTCGGAAGAAGCACAGGAAAGCTGTGCTTCGAAAAGAGCCTCAAAACCAGAGTGTCCCACCACAGTCGCTGCAAATTAATACTCTCCACGACTCCAAATGAAAGTGAATACGTTCAAGTGGTATTAAGTAGTATTTTACTCTTAAGCACGTTTGTAAAAGTAGGAACAATGCATTCGAGGGCTGAAGCCAGCAACGTTTGGGAAAGTGTTTTCCCCCAGGAAAAGTGCTTTAAGGCATTTAATTCCAATTCATCCTCAAACCTAACATATGAAATGTCAGAATTCTTAGGTGCCAAACTGTTAAGCGTAGAACGGGTTTACGCTTCACCTTGAATAAGAAAATACACCTGGGTGAGAAAACAAGCCCATTTTCAAATAGGGTAAAATTTTGAAAGTAAACAGAGTAATTCATCCTAGAAAGTCAAATATTACGAAAAATCTATCTGCACAAGGACACTCGATTGCTTTGTAGCTAGTTTCCTGTCTCTTGCTAATTTTGAAACAAAATGCCACACTTAATTAGCCAGCCAGATTCTCATCCTGCCTGAGCCCGATGGGGAGAAATGGCATTAAGGAAAAGACTCCCTCAGGCTCTATTAGTGCCCTAATGAGCCAGTAGGGAGAGGGAAGTGTTGGGATAGGGACAAGGCAGCCACAGCCTTCAGAAAGAGCAGGATCTGGACATCCAGAACAAAGCGGGGTGCTCCCAGCTACACACGGACGGGGTCTCTGGCCATCCTACTCTGGTCTGGCTCCTCCTACAACGTCCTCTGGAGGAAACAAATGCACCAACACTACACAGGGGCCCAGCCGACCCTGAAACTCTCCTCCTGCGACAAATGAATTATATCCAAGAGGGAGAAAACATGCCCCCAAGATCACCTACCCCCAGCCATGGTTTCTTCACCAGCAGCTAACAGATGGAAGGAGCAAAGATTTTCAAAATGGGCAAAAAGGGGAGATTCTGCAAACTACAGATCGGTGGAGTTGACACCAACCCTTCAACAGATGCTACAGCTCATTAGAGTTACTAAACACACACTTTGGAAAAGAAGTAATCAACTTAGAAGCAAGCATGGGTTACACTATACAGAAGTCACTTCAGACTATCCTTCCTTGAAAGGGAATCGGCAAATTTCTAAGTTATAGCAAGCGATCTGTTCAGGTCTCTGACAGTCAATGTGAACTGGATGGAGAAATGCGGGCTGAATAATATATATCATTGGGCAAATTTAGAACTGGCTGGATTTTAAGTCATTTCGACAACTGACTAATAAACCAAGATTAGGCTGGAGGAGTCTTCCATGGTGTGACCTGGGCCTCCATCCCCAGATATAGTGACAGTCTGGAAGGAATCACGTAGTTCAGAACTCAGAAAGGATTATGATTATCATGGATGACCAGACACACATGTGAAAAGATTTTGACAGATGGCAGAAAATTATAAAATCTACGTAAACTTATTCTTTTTTAAAAATGTACTAATTTGGGGCACCTGAGTGGCTCAGTGGGTTGGGCCTCTGCCTTCGGCTCCATCATGGTCTCAGGGTCCTGGGATCGAGCCCTGCATCGGGCTCCCTGCTCGGAGGGAAGCCTGCTTCTCCCTCTCTCTGCCTGCCTCTCTGTCTCTCTCTGTTAAATAAATAAGTAAAATATTTTTTTTTTTTTAATTTACTAATTCATCTGAGAGAGAGAGAGAGAGAGAGAGAACACAAGCAGGGAGGAGGGGCAGAAGGAGAAGCAGACGCCCGGCTGAGCAGGGAGCCCAATGTGGGGCTTGATTTCAGGACCCTGGGATTATGACAGGGACCAAAGACAGATGCTTAACTGACTGAGCCACGCAGGTGACCCTAAGGAAGCTTATTCTTGAAGATAACAGATACAAGATTTGGGACTGTGTTCTCGTTTGTTTAGGTACTAAAATGATGAAAAAGACCTTGGAGTTTTGGTTGACAAAAAGGTCAGGGAGTCAACACGGTGTAATGTGACTGTCAGAAAAGCTAATGCAATCTCAAACTATGACAGCGTTAAGTTTAGATAATACCTCAACAAAGAAGCTAACAATGCCTGACCCTTTGTGCCCAGGACAGACCACCGTGGTATCTGTGTTCAGGTTTGGGGACTACCCTTTTAAGAGAGGTCCCAGACAATCTTGGAGAGGGCTCAGACACAAATGGCCAGCCAGGATGGGAAGGAATTCGGAACCCAAATCATAGGAGAAATGGCCAAAGGACCAAGGGAATCTTTCATCTCAGAGGCAGAAGAGCTGTCTACAGTTCCTTGATTGCTGGCCATCCCCGAGGAGAGGATGGCTGATGTCAGAATGGCCTTCCAAGGAGATGGTACTTTGTGGTCACTAGAATGCTCCAGCAGAGGCTGACCACTTGGCGGGCATCCCGCCATGGGGTTAGCACAGATGACTCAACTGGGCACCTGCAGTTCATTCTTATCCCCTCCCTCGGGTAACACATTCTCATTTTCCTTGGTAAGTGTCCCCCCACTCCCCACAACCATCCCTTTCCTGATGCTCAGTCCACTTGGTCTGTGACCCCACCCTCTGGCTCTACAGGTGAGGATATGACTTAGGTTTGGTCAATCAGAATATTACATACCCTGACTATGGGGACTGGTCCTGGGATGACAGGGTGACCAAGCTGGTCTCCTTCTGCTGGAGTTCTGAGAGGACAGGACACAAACCCAGAGCAGAGGTGACCCTCGTGTCAGTAGGAGAGTAGCCTGCTAGAGGTCAGGGCCCCAGCAGACAGATGGAGAAGGGCAGCCCATCTGGAGAACCTACGAGGTGGCCAACACTAGGACATATCAGAAAGAACAGCCTAGGATACTTTTTAACCAAAGAGTCAACATTCTATAGGCCTTTAGAGATTAAGGGGGAAATACAGATAAGGGGTTGGGAATGTGGCAAGGGGGCAGACCCAGAGAAAGTTTAAGTGGAAGGAGAAACTTTAGAGACACAGCTACCAAATGCAATGTGTAGACCTTATCTGGATTCAAACAAATAACTGTAAAAAAAAAAAAATTATGAGACTATCAGAGAAATTTGAATACTGACTGGTATTTGCCGATATTAAGGAATTACCAGATTTTTTTTAGGTTTGATAGGATAATGTGATATTTTTTAAAAAGAGTTCCCTAGTGAATTTTTTTTTTAAGATTTTATTTATTTGACAGATAGAGATCACAAGAAGTCAGAGAGGCACGCAGAAAGAGAGGGGGAAGCAGGCTCCCTGCTGAGCAGAGAACCCAATGCAGGGGCTCGATCCCAGGACCCTGAGATCATGACCTGAGTCAAAAGCAGAGGCTTAACCCACTGAGCCACCCAGGCACCCCAGTGAAATGTTTATGAAGGAAATGATCTGATGCCTGGAAGCTGCATCAAAGCAGTCTAATGACGGGGAGGGAGAGAGGGTGTATATGAGTTGGTGATCCTTCTATCTGGGTGCTGGGTACAAAGGGACTCACTGTGCTATTTTCCCTACCAGTGTGATGTTTGAAGTTTTCCATAATAGTCAAAAAATAAATGGCAGGAGAAATATACACAGACCAGACTCTGCTACTCCCTCCCAGCTCAAAAGTTAAATTGGAATCCATTCAGGACAACTGAACAAGCAGTCAAAGAGATGGTCTAGAATTCTACCTATATTCAAAGACACAGAGGTGTCATCAAATCAACAACTGGCCAGTAATTATCCCTGTCCTAGTAAGAAACTGCAGGGAAACAAGATCACATGACCGGCCACTAGATGCTGAGTCTAGGTGCCCAGTGTAAGAGAAGGCTGAGGGTGGGAGTGATACAAAAAAAAATAAAAGTTGGGCGCCTGGGTGGCTCAGTGGGTTGGGCCGCTGCCTTCGGCTCAGGTCATGATCTCAGGGTTCTGGGATCGAGTCCCGCATCGGGCTCTCTGCTCAGCGGGGAGCCTGCTCCCCCCTCCCTCTCTGCCTGCCTCTGCATCTACTTGTGATCTCTCTCTTTCAAATAAATAAATAAAATCTTAAAAAAATAAATAAATAAATAAATAATAAAAAATAAAAGTTAAGATCTGTTCTCTCCTGTACTCTGAACAGGCAAAACATAGGGGCTGGAATATCCAAGCGCCTGGCGAAAACATTTAAAAGGCACTTACTAAGCACTCGGCACTGTTCTAAATACTTTTCGAACATTAACTCATTTAACCCTTAACAGCAACCCTATTAAGTGGACATTATCATCTCCATTTTAAGGACCAGGACCTAGAGACACACAAGCCTGGTAGCTTGCACCAAAATCATGTTGCTAGAGAGTGACAGAGGTGTGATTCAAACCCGGGAAACTCAGGCCCAGAGCCCACACTCTTACCCCCTGTGCAAGATTCTGAGCATTCACTTCTAATAATGGAGAATTTGTGAAGATCCGTGGAGACAAACGCTTTCTTAAGCTGCAGCTAAGCAGGGGTCCAAAGTGGAGAAAAAGCTGTCCTCTCTCACCTACACTCACTGCCATCCAGAGCTGTGGTTTTTCCCCATCGCAGGTTGTTCCGCCCAATCTGTATATTTCACATCAAACCCTGAAAAATGATTAACAGATGAGGCAGCTGTGCTGTGAGCCACCACGATCAAAAGAAAACTGTCTTGACCTGATCACATTTAAAGGGGAAAAAAGGCAACATCTTCTGATTTTAAACAGACTATATCCATTCAGATTTCTATCCCTGGCACGCTGACCAAAAAAGACAAATAAAAAGCAACACGACGGATTCATCTGTATAAAATTCTCATAGGAAAACAAAAAGAGAAATCCTATCCCTAGAAGAGTGAAACTCACCACACCCTGTTTTATGACTATGCAACAATGATCTGAGATAAAAGCATTCTTAACTGGCGAAATATTACTTGAATTTACCTGTAATTGGTGTCTGCATTGAAATAATAAGATGGGGAGTGGGTGATAGAAAGAATGCTGAATTTAAGCATACATGGTTTTTTAAAAAGGATTTTCTTAAGTGTAGTTCAATGCACCGTATATCTGGTCCAAGAGTTAGGACCAGCAAGCAGCAGAAAATCTATGTTTGCTTTTAATCATGGATGCCACAGAACAAAAGTTTCCATTACAGGGTTTCACTTGAGAATAACAGCACTCAAGCAATTTTCAATTACTATACTTCTTACTTGTCATAAAGCAGAAAGCACATGTTTGAGATTTTACTGGAAGTTAGAACAGCAGTTTCTGAAAACCTCATAAAAGGGAGGACTGATTTAGTCCTAGGATCTCTGCAGGATACCTGAAGTTCAATTTTGTCTCTGAACAAAAGCACTGTAGCAGCCCGTGGGCTTTGCATAGGATAAAGGGAGTTGGGGGCACTTCACTCACTGGCTGATCTAAAAAAAGCCAAATCATTAAAAGGCCCTTAGAAACCACCATCACCACCACCACCACCATGGAAAGGAAGCAACAGAAAAGAAGCTCTGGCTTTCCCATCTTCCAGACAAATGCTTTCAGTGGTTAAAACTACTTCTATCTTATTTCAGGGTCTTCTATGCAGATCTAGAGTGAATTCACACCAGAAGCCATTTGTTGAAAAGAGAACTTCCAGCTCCCTCCTCTTCCATGGAGAACGTTTGATGTGAACGTTTTGTAAGATACAATTTCACGAACAGAAAGGACTGAGTTGCATTTAAGGGAGTTCAGCTGAGCCCTTTCATCTGACACTGTGACCCTAATCTAATAATCGGTTCTCTTTGCTTCAGTTCTCCAACTCGAACATACTTTGAAAAGTTAAAGTGTTTGGTATCTACTGATTACTAGCTGCTGAAAGATGTAATAGGCGTGCATTTCTGAGTTCCTTGGAAGAAAAATTCTTGAGAAACACAAACTATCTATGAAATACAAAAGCTTGGAATGGTAAGTCTGCAGATAGAAGACTATTTTAATGGCCTAGGATTTTTGACATTTCAAAAGTGGAGAGTAGAGTCTTTTCCTATTTTTGAGCACAGAATTACAGGGCAATCGAGTTACACGTCTATTTGCTTGTGTAAGTGCTCTCTGAAGCACCCATTAAGGAACAAAAACAAACAAAAACACCCACATACTGCAGATATATACAATTATACAATTCAATTAAGGCCCAACTCTAATATTAAGTGTTAAAATCAAGCTCTGTAATAGTGAAAGTGCACATTTCAACTTAACACGGTATGGAAACTACCAAGTTTTCCCGTTCCCAGTAGAAAAGTCCCATGACTACTTTCTGTGATCACCTTACCCACAGTCTCTGCACCTAAGAACTGATTAGCATCCCTTCCCTCTGGTTGGTTTCTGTCCTCAAGGAGCTTATGGTCTAAATGAAAACAAAAACAAAAACCTGAGGTGCCTGGGTGGCTCAATCAGTTAAGTGACTGACTTAGGCTCCTGTCATGGTCATGATCAGCAGGAGCCTCCTTCTCCCTCTCCCTCTGCCCTTTCCCCCACCCCTGTTCATGCTCTCTCTTGCTCTCTCTCTAATAAATAAAATCTTAAAGATAAATAAAAATAAATGAAACAAATAAAAAACAACCTAAGTGCTAGACTATTTGTGCACAGAATCATCTCACGTAGAGGGAAAAGAGACAGGAAAGCCTCTTAGGGAAACAGGAAGACCAGGACTGAGTTTAAAAGTTCCCAACTCAGGGAAGCCTGGGTGGCTCAGTGGGTTAAAGCCTCTGCCTTCGGCTCGGGTCATGATCCCAGGGGTCCTGGGATCGAGCGCCACATCGGGCTCTCTGCTCTGCGGGGAGCCTGCTTCCTCCTCTCTCTCTCTCTGCCTGCCTCTCTGCCTACTTGTGGTCTCTGTCAAATAAATAAATAAAATCTTTAAAAAAAAAAAAAAAGTTCCCAACTCAGTCAGGAGGAAAGAGAACACCATGCAGGTGAGGAAGGAGACAGAACAATCAAGGACCATGCTCTAGAATTTGGACTTGACCCCTAAAGCTATGAAGAACTACTAAAGAATTTTTAAGCAGGAGAATGACATAATCAAAGTTACAATTTTGGATCTGACCATTCTGGAAACAGTCTAGAGCAGTGCTGTTCAAGGTGGGTCTGCAGGCCACTGCTTGCCTATAAGCTGTTTGTTAATGGTCCACACAAGGTGAGTACAAACACTGAGAATGAGTACTCAGAAACGTTTATGGCAGCTCAACATTGCAACAATATTGGGTTTGTGATTGATGGGTTCGTCTTATTGAATAGGACAGAGACCAGCTTGCATGAGGTCAACTTATGGGGTGGTTGCAGGTGGTTCAACCCAGACAGAAAGAAAAGACGGAGTCATGTTTAGTAAAGGCCACGTGCATTGGTGTGACTGGAAATTAACAAAACAAAATAAAACTGACCATTGACAACAGACAGCTTGAGAAGCTGGTCTGAGAATCATTTCAGGGGTCAAGACTAGAAGCAAGGAGGGGCGCCTGGGTGGCTCAGTGAGTTAGGTGTCCGACTCTTGGTTTCATCTTGGGGCATCATCTTGGGGCATAATCTCGGGGTTGTGGGACTGAGCCCCCTGTCGGGCTCCATGCTCAGTGTAGAGTCTGCACCTTCTCTCTTCCCCTCCTCTTGTGCCATCCCTCTCTCTAATAAGTAAATAAAATCTTTAAAAAAAAAGGGGGGGTCACCTGGGTGGCTCAGTGGGTTAAAGCCTCTGCCTTCGGCTCAGGTCATGATCTCAGGTTCCTGGGATCGAGCCCCGCATTGGGCTCTCTGCACAGCAAGAAGCCTGCTTCCCCCTCTCTCTGCCTGCCTCTCTGCCTACTTGTGATCTCTGTCTGTTGAATAAATAAAGAAAAATCTTAAAAAAAAAAAAAAAGATTGGAAGCAAGGAGCCCCAGGAGAAGCTGCTGGTGCACAGTGGTCCAGATGAAACCTGAAGTCGAGCAGTGATGGTAGGGATGGTGAGAAGAGGTCCAAGCTGAGAGGTATTAAAGAGATCAGATCCACACCAGGACTCGGTGCCATGTGGATGTGAGGGGTGCAGGAGAAGCAAGGATGGCTCCTGAGATTCCAGGACTCTTCTTTCCTTTTAGAAAAATGGCCAGGTATAAAGCAATAGCATGCAAGGACCTCATGAGAGTCAGGACCAGCAAAAAGATTCTGAGTTTGTAGCCATTTTCTTGGAGTGCCTTTGAATGAGCAGAAGAGCAAGTTAATGAAATACAGAAAACTAAGCACCCTGGCGGTTAGCACTGAGCACTGCTGGGAATTCAGTGTGTGAAAAAGGAAAACAGCCTATGCCAAGCCTATGCTCTCCCCCCTTAAAGGAAATCAAGCCTCAAGGAGCCCAGTCTATTCATTTGGGACCAGCTGGAGCCCTGGAGTCCCAAGTACTATTAAAAAAAAAAAAAAAAAAAAAAAAAAAAGACCCTCCCCCGAGGCTATATGCTGAGGGACTTGCTCATCTCCCCACCCCAGCTGTGTATAACACAAACCCCTCCTTCTCAAATTTGTGCAGATATTAAAACAAGGCCTCAGACCAAAGGGAACAATGATAAAAGAGGGGTTGTGGGTAGAAAGCGTAAATGAAATCAATGACCCTAACCTCAAAACCCGCAGCTTTCCTCTTGTGCTCCGGTTCACAACCCTGTATCAATCAGCAGGGGCTGTGGACAGCTAGCCAGTCAGGCCTGAATTGCTAGCTTGAGGACTGAACAGTAACGCAGCACGGGCTACACTACCCATCTGAGCAAACCCATCCGACAGCATTGCAGAGCTAGGAAGGGAGGTGGCAGCGTTAGGGGGTGAGGTCTTCACCTCTCCACAGGGCGGGCACCATCCTCTTCCCAGGCAGCAAGAGTGGCGATCTGGCAACGCTCGGGCTGCCCAGACTGAAGCAGGCAGGATCGGCAGCAGACACGCCTAACAGCTCTGGCAAACCACAAACGATCACCAAGTACATAATTAATCTCTTTCAAGAAGGGGGTCTCATCATCTTAAAGTTGTTACCCTTTATCATGTCTGGGCTTCACTGATCTGATGTCTCAAGTTTCACCGGCAAGTGTGAGTATGGGGCTCAGTAAATCTCAGAACTCTCAGTTCTTTCAGGAGTGGTATTTTTTATTTTTATTTATTTTTAAGGATGTATTGGTTTATTATGTATTTGAGACAGAAAGAACACGCATAAGCAAGGGGAGCAGCAGGCAGAGGGAGAGGGAGAAGCAGGCTCCCACTGAGCAGGGAGCCCAATGTGGGGCTCGATCCCAGGGCCCTGGGATCATGACTTGAGCAGAAGACAGATGCTTAACTGACTGAGCCACCCCGGTGCTCCTAAGGAGCGTTATTTTTTAAATATTCATTTGCTTTCGTTGTTTCATTCTTCTAGGTCTTTCTCTTCGGTCCTTTCCACTGAGTTCCTTCACCATATCCTCCTGGATGCTGGTAAAAGTCATTTGTTAGAAAAATCCAAACGGTTTTGCATTTCTGTAATGTGATACATGCCAGAGGCTCAAGCTCTGAAAGAATTCCTCAATTTCACAACAATTTAGGAACAACAGCTAGCACTTACTGAGCACATACTACACGCAGGTGCTATTACCATCTCCACTTTCCCGGTAGGAGACCTGTGGCACAGACAAGCAGGGCAATTTGCACAAGGTCCCACAGTTAACAAATGACACAGCCAGGATCTGAGCTCAGACATCTTCATGATGCAGAGAAGAAAAATTAAAGGTTTAAAAAAATACATGACAAATGATGGAACAAGGAAAAAGCCTCTCAAGGAAAATTGCTCTTATTACTTTAAGTGAACCATGGTCTTTTATTAGACAGATCCAAGTCCTGGAAACGAAACAAACGGAGGGAGCCCATGCTGCCTGGTCTAGGCTCCTTTTGCAGAAGGCAGAAAACCCCGATTTCCAAAGCTGTGCTTTTCTGCCATCTTTCAGCGCCTTCCAAGTGGTCTGTCCCGATCACAGAGGTCATTCTCCTGGATTTGAGGGAAAATGAGCTGGAAGCGATGGAGCTCTAAGACTCCTTGGGTTGATACCAAGCTTGCCCCTTTCCAAAGAGCCAAAGGGATTTTGGTGAATTCTAGTTCAAGCCTCTGACTTGAGTCTGACCCAATACAACCACCCAGGACAAGCCACCTACACAGGGAAGCAAGAAGATTCCACTTCCGCTGACTGGAGCAGGTAGACCAGGGATACCTCCTGGGTGCTGGTCTCCTGCCTCCAACTTTATCTTTTCCTTTCTGTCTGGCAGGAAGTTGAGGCCAAGCCAGACCCCAGCAAACCTGTGTGATCCAAGACCTGTGGTCCCGTACCATTTCGTGTCAATACACCCACACTGACTAAATGTAGTCCATCAGACATCCCGCCCAGGCAGAACGGAGTCCAGTGGCTTTAAAACCAAAACCCTTGTTCCCCTCTATGACGCTGAAATAGATCCTGTGGATCGACTCTCCTAGTCTGACAGCTAAGCAACTTATCCTCATCTGAAGGAATAGAGCAAATCCCTGAACTTTCCAACTACTCATCCCATTCTCTCTCTACAGAAATCTGAAAAATGTCTACCAACAAAACAAAAAGCAAACCTACTTATTAAAACAAGTCTAACTACCTTAACTTCAAGATTATATGTTTCCTGACAAAACTGCTCTTATAAAAGGCACTCAAAGTTCTATTATCATCTAATTACAATTTCTATGCAGCTATTTATGTGTGTGTGCTTGGAAGCTAAAAAAAAAAATGAAGCTTTCAATTACTTTTGCACCTACCACAAAAGCAAGTAGAAACAGGACAACCTTTCACCGGGATTTTTTTTTTTTTTCTTAAATGCTAGAGTCCTTTTCTTAAATGCTGTTTTCTCACAGCTCCAATCAAGGTGAGCAAAGCCAGGCAAAATGCAAGCATAATGTATATGGTCATCCCCAGACTTTCTTACTACATAAAGGGGAAATTGATAAAAAAAGAAAAAAGTACCACACAGCATTTTCTTTCCCCACCATAATTTTTCAATTTTCTTTAGAGTAATGCCAGCCAATAACTAATTAGAACCATACCCTTTGTCATCCCAATGGGAAGCAGTATATGAAAGGATGTAAAGAACAAATGTTAATGAGAACTTTTAAAAATTAGTAATCTGGAACTCTAGTTGCCCCTCTGTGTAAAACAAATTCTATCCTTTGAAACTATTTTTAGAGTTGGTGAGACAACATGGTCAGGGTCCAACAGCAAGAAGGTAAGTAAGTGTTTACCCACTCAGCACCCTGAACTGAACTGGGGATGCGCTGGCCTTCTTCACTGTTCTTATTATGAAGTTGCCATCACAAGCTCACAGACTTACTTCTAAGCATCTCAATTTCAGACAGGAGAGATAAAAACTCGAAATTTTTTTAAAAAAGAAGGGAATTGTTTATTCTCTTTGATTTCAAGGGAGAAAATACTTCCTGTCAAAGTGAGTACCTTGCTTTTGTAGTTCCTAAAAGTATGTTTTCCATAAGAAACACTGCTGAAGTCTTTTTACCTGGTATATCACAACAAATATATCCGGGATCAGATCTCAAGCTGCCCAACTGCGAACATCCAGAAGCAGAAACTACAGCCTTAAAAACTGGACTTCTTTACCAGAACAAAGTGAACCAGTGGATGCGAGACACAAAAACTGAGAAAAAATGAATTTTTGACATGCTCGGCACCACGGTTTGGCCATGCTCAGCATTCTGAACTGTATTTTCAAATGAGGGTCTGCCCTGTGTGGTCCAGACTTTCACCCCGGTGGAATGAGCAGGTCCAGACTAGGGACAGAGACCCATTTTTTGTGTGTGTGCAAAAGGACTAGCCAGGGCAGAGAGAACCAGGCATGGCACAGATCATATGAAATAGTCTCCTTTTCCAAGAAAAAGCTTAAAACATTTGCAACACATCTTAATTTGCTTCATGTTTTTACCATCCAGCAAATTTCCTTTATCCACTGTGAAAAACACAATAGGCCTTAGGTCTGTAACATTTACCATCATTATGTGTTTGCAAAAACTAGAAATCATTTGTATTGCCCAATAAGGACATTTTATACACACTGGTATACTACAGAAATTCGTGGTAACAATGAAAATATTTTTTGGTAAATCATTTCTGAACATTATTCCTCCCTCAACAGATCATCAAAACAACCACCAAGGAAAACAAAGAATTCCCATACATCTTAACCAAATAAAGGACTGGCCATTCACATTCATGCAGTATCAAGTACATAAATCAAATAGGAGCAAAATCATCTAAAAAGTGGTTAAAATGCCAAGTTTTGCCTCTGTGTGGTTAGTGAGCCCATGTTTTCCCAATGTTAAATTTACAAACTGTATTTGTTAAACTGTATTTCCTACTTTAAATCCCAAGTCTGTACCTTACACTGCCTGGGGATCGATGATTTACTGGAGACATTTGGGGTCACAGTATAAGCCTTTTGCTCTTACTAAATCTAAATCATGCTTCTCAACAAGACTCTGTACACATAAAAGGAACACACGGCAGGCCGTTACCATCCTCCCTAGAGGCACCTAAAAGCCCCCGAACGGCCCTTCTCCTGTCCACTCCATAAACTAAGATTCTCCTCTGAAAGGGAAGGGGCTAGATTCACACGTTGCGTCAGGCTCACCAATTAGGCAAGAGCTCTCCAAAACTTGTCCTGTTTCGATTCATGACGAAATTTCACGAATTCGTTTTCTTAAAACAGACACCTTCATCCCAACTGACACTTGAAAACCCAAACTAATTTCAGCAGGAATGAAAAGTTGACAGCGAAGTGTAAATTTCCCCCAATCCTCGTTTCTCCACTTTATCTGCACCTCTGTTCAGCGTTTAATTGAGACAACCCGGACCCAGCAACTAGGGGGCCGCACGGACGGGTCTGTTCCCGTGCCTGGGAGGCATCTGGGGAAGGACCGCCGGACAGGCAGACAATGAAAAGCTCCCCGGTGGCCACCAGTCGAGCCCGCGGGTGCGGAGGGAAGAGAAGAGGAGAGGAGTGAGCGCCCCTCTCTCCCAAAGCCACGGTCAGCGGCTGCCCCCCGGGACGCAGGGCGGCCTGGCCTCGGAGTCCCGGGTCACTGGGTGGGGGAGGGGCGGGGTCCCCTGAGAAGCAGATTTCTTTTGGGGAGAGGAAACTTCCTGGTCTGGGCATTATGGGTAGGGGGCGAGCGCCTCCCCCACCCACTACAGGTATCCGCCGAGAGCCTGGCGGCTAAGGGAAGGAAGCAGCCCCTCCCCACGCCTCCGGCCGGGAGCGCGGTGTCACGGGGTCGGGACCCCCAGCGCGGCCGCCCCTTCTACGAGGCTCCCAGCGCGTGGGGACCTGGCTCGCCACTCCTCGGGACGCAAGCCGGGATCCAGGGCCGGAGGGTGTCAAACTTACCCCACGGGAGCGGTCTGACGCCCGCACGGAGGAGTTGCCGCGGGAGCCCCAGGACGGCGGGGTCCTCCGACCGGGGCGGGCATACACAGAGGAAGGGGACACTGAGGGACACGAAGGGAAGCGCGAGCAGGAGCGCACGCAGGAGCGTGAGGGGCTGCGAGGGGCGCGGGCGAGGCCGGCGAGGACCCTGCTCCCCCAACTCGCGGGCTGCTCTCCTAGGCCGGGGGCGCCGACGAGGCCCACGCCGCTCACCTTTCTGTGCTTCTCCTTGTAGGGCAGCGCCAGCCACGGCATGTCCCGCACAAAGTCCTGCCACTGTCGCTGGTCCTGGTCCGAGGACACGAAGACTATCTCCAGGCGGCGCCGCGGCTCGGGCTCCGCGGCCGCCCCGGCCCCCGGCCCCGGCCCGGCTCCAGCCCCGGCCCCCGGCCCGGCCGCCGCGTCCCCCCGCAGGCGGCCGTAGAAGGCGGCCAGGCTGCCGCTGAGCTGCGCGCAGGGGGCGCTCAGGCTGCAGCCGAAGTAGAGCCCGAGCAGCGAGATGCCGCGGGCGCCCAGCGAATGCACGTCCACCTCCTCACCGCCGCCCGTCACCAGCTTCTCGCCGAGCAGCTCCTCTAGGAAGCCCGACATCCTGGCCCACCGCAGCCCTGGGGCACCCGGGTGGGCAGGCGGCGGCGACCCCGCTCGCTGGGTCCGCGAGGCGGGTGGAGGCGGCGGTGGCGGCGGCGGCGGCAGCGGCGGTGGCGGCGGCGGCTGGCGCGGGGCAGGAGAGAGCCCCGCCCGCCCGGGCCCGCCCACGCCCCGCCCCGTCCGGGCTGCCCTTGCCACGCCCCCTCCGTGGCAGTCTCGGGCCACGCGCTGGGCCCAGATCTGCTGCAGCTGGCCAGCGGGGCAGGGGCTTCCACCACGCTGCGGAACCGCCCGGGAAAGCGCCCGGGGCGAGAAAGCTGGCGGGAAACGCCCCACTCTGAGGGCTTTCTCCCAGCTAAGTGCAGAGAGAAGAAGGGTCCGCGGAACCGGCCTCTCTGAAGCTGTAGTCCTCCGGGAGCTGGACTTGGCCTCCAACCTTCGAACTCTTGATTCTCTCCGGACCTCCCCCAAACATTCCCACAGTACCCCCCACCCGAGTGCTCGCTCGCTTGTGCTCTTCTCTCTCTCCCCAAAGCCTCATTGACCATTTCGTACTCCTCTGGCCTCTTGCAATGCTTACAGGACTTAGCATCTTCGTACACAATTACTTCATCAGCCTGGGTCTCACTTGCACTACTTTCTCTACTGTATGTTTCGTGTATGTTTTTGTCTACTATAGGAGAAGCGGAGGACGCCACCTCTTATATTTTTCAGGTAGCTTCTGATCTGGAGCTAGGGATACGTGAGAGAGTCCACGATACTTGCACGTGGGTCACAGGTCTCCATGTGGGGGTTCAGTCCACAGGTCGCAGCAGCCATTCCCCTCCAGCGAGTGGCTCTGTTCCATCTCCACAAGTGTAGGCAACAGATGCCACAGCGTCTTTCAATCAATGCTGATTGCACTCCTGAATGGGTTCCATAGCTTTTATCAAGTCTGATGATAGTTAAGAAAAATTCTAGGAATTTTTTTTTTTTTTTTTTTGCCAGCTGGCATGATGCTACCCTGTGCTTAGCTTAAACAGGTGGCCTGTGGAAAGCCTTCCCGCCTCACACACACACGAAAAAATAAAATGCATACCCTGCCAACCCGCGAAAGAGGACCTTTAGTGTGTGTGCTCAGCTACCAAGAACCTAGTGAAAGGAAAAAAAACGCTCCTCTCACTGCCCTCCAGCATGCCTTGGAAGTTATTTCTTGGGCACCTACCGCCATCTAATGGAAAGAGTGAAAAAAAAAAACGAGCTCTGCCAGAGCCCAATATGTAGAGATACTGGCAGGCATGGTATTTCTGTTATTTTATAGCGGCTTTCCACACACACACAAATACAGATACAAATCGTGGCACGCTTTACAAGAGTTCAATTAAACTTCAATGTAATTCCGAGATCTGGGCACAAACATAAATCTTCATGCCTGAGGTTCTTAGTTTGTTTAGGATTGAACAGGGAGTTGTACTGGTTTTCAGTGCCATGAAATGTTATCACACAAACTGGTGAAACAGGCGGAGATGGAAACCCAGAGCAGATAGGCAATCTCTAAAAATCAGATTCACTTTCTTAGTTTCCACCTAATATTCCTGCTCATTTCACAAGGAGGATCTTTGAAGTGAGAATTGCCTTTAAACAGGCAAGAACCATATCACAAAAGGCAAATTCTGAGTCTTAGAGTGTCGTGCCAAAATTCTATGCCACCGCAGGGATAATCTTACTATAAAACACACAGAAAGCATCACTTTTTTTTTTTTTAAAGATTTGTTTATTCATTTGAGAGAGAGTGAGTGCACACACAGGGAGAGGGAGAAGCAGACTCCCCGCTGAGTAGGGAGCCCGATAGGGGACTCAATCCCAGGACTGCAGGATCATGACCTGAGCCGAAGGCCAGGCGCCCCAGAAAGCATCACTTTTTAGTGAAAATATATTAAGCTATGAACATAACAGACATTAACTTACTAGATCTCTTTTAAAATCCTGAAAGTAGAGGCCCCTGGCAGGCTTGGTTGGTAGACCCTGCAACTTTTTTTTTTTTTTTTTTTTAAAGATTTATTTATTTATTTATTTGACAGAGAGAAACCACAAGTAGGCAGAGAGGCAGGCAGAGAGAGAGAGAGGAGGAAGCAGGCTCCCTGCCGAGCAGAGAGCCCGATGCGGGACTCGATCCCGGGACGAGAGATCATGACCTGAGCCGAAGGCAGCGGCCTAACCACTGAGCCACCCAGGCGCCCGACCCTGCAACTTTTGATCTCAGGGTCGTGAGTTCAAGCCCCACACTGGACATAGAGATTACTTATTTTTTTAAAAAGGCAGGGGGAAGTCCTGAAAGTAAGTTAAAATCCTCGTTTTCTCATCTATATCATATTTGAAATACCCCTTGGTGGGTTACATTAGGCACCACTGAAATCATGTGAGACAGATAGATCCTATGTTCTGACATTTTAAAATGAACACTGATGAGGTATAAAAGGACTAGAAGCATTTACACCCTGTGGAAGCCAAAAGACAAAGTGTATGGTGTGGAGCTAGGTGAAGTGGGAGCTGGAGGGATTGCAAATTTGGGAAAACAGTGAAGTCACGATTAGAATACTTAACTGTGGTACACTAGGTGCAAGTCTGATATAAAGAGGCAGTTTGTTCAGTATTTTACTTTTATTATTTTACAGGAAAGCACTTTCCACTGGAGTATATCCAAACCAGCATCTGGCACCTGGGAAAGTGAGAGTTTGAACATACTGCACATGAAATATAAATAAAACGTAGAGAATTGTTGGTGCAGCAGGCCTTGGTTAGAAGCCAAATAGCGCAGCTGCCTTTTAAAGGGGTGTGGAAAGAGTGGATTTGCGGTGGAAATGATTCCAAAATCATAATTCTAGTGGGTGTTTTTTACAAGAAGCCCAAGGAGACTCATTAGGCTTCCTGTAAAGAATAGCCAACATCCTTTGGCTTGTGAAAAGCACTTTCTCTGCATATGCACTTCAAAAGACCCACTTATAGACAATGTCCCTACTGGTATTTAGCTAGTTATAGGAGTTGACTGGCTATTCCTTTTGGGTGTTTTTTTTTTTTTTTTTAAGATTTTACTTATTTATCAGAGAGTGACAGAAAGAGCTTGCACAAGCAGTGGGAGAGGCAGGCAGAGGGAGAAGAAGAAGCAGGCTTCCCACCATGCAGGGAGCCTGTTTTGGAATTCGATTCCAGGACCCTAAAATCATGACCTGAGCTGAAGGCTGATGCTTAACTGACTGAGCCACCCAGGTGTCCCTGGCTACACGTATACACATATAGATGCCACCTTTAAGATTTTTAAATCCCATTTCTTGGTTTTCATGTATAGTAGCATATGTGCACAAAGATATGTGTATATACAGATACTTACTGATACGCTGGTGAAATCAGAAAAAGACTGGAAAATTGGAAAGAGCCAAACTGTGAAAAGACAGAAATGATAAAATCATAATCAACCTAGTCATTGAAAAGAATGAAAATTCAATGTGCACTGTATTGGTCTATGTTCTTCAAAGAAACAGAACCAGTATCTATAGTGATTTATTATAAGGAATTGGCTCATATGATTAGGGAGGCTGAGAAGTCCCAAAATCAGCAGTCAGCAAGCTGGACCTAGGAGAGCAGATAGTAGAGTTCCAGTCTGATTCCAAAGGCCTGAGAACCAGGAGAGCTGAAGGTGTGAGTTCTGAGTCCAGGAGGTCTTAGGAGAACACCTAAGTCTCAGCTTGCAGAACCAAATCTCCTTCACCTCACTTTTTTGTTCTGTTCAGGCCTTCCTCCAATTAAATGAGACCCACATGGGAGATTCACAGGTTAATCTCATCAAGAAACGCCCTCACAGACACACCCACCATAATGTTTAACCAAATATCTAGGCACCCCGCGTCCCAGTCAAACTGATACATAAAATTAAACATCACATGTCAACCCCTTTTGTCAACTTGGTGCCCATATCTCCTTAAACCATGCTTACTCTCCAAATAAAGACAATAATAATAACAAGATTGCGATTCCACCTAATGTGATACAGATATCCTGTGTAGAACCAAACATGTACTAAGCCTTTCCCCATGAGAGGAGATGAAGTCCTTCAGTGATATTTACTCTTCTCCCTCTGCTGTCACTTGAATACAATACTGTTAAATTAACAACCCTTAAATACATCTTATATTACATTATAAGTGAATAAGAGAGGGAAGAAACAAAGACGTGTGCCAAACATATGTGTATACACACATACTCATAACGATAAAAGAAGGAAATACTCACGAGATCACAGCTAGTATTATTACTACCTTTTGCTACTATCCTTCTCATATTTCCTTTGTCTTCAGCAAGCACCTCAGCTGGTCTCATTTCTTTAGTTGGTGGAGTGACTCCAACCTTCACTCCTGAAGGGTCTGGGCCATTAGTAGTCCCGCCTGAGTTAGGTTGTTGTAGTTTTGCACTGACCGCAATCACCAGGTATGCCCTTAGGGATCTCCTTTATCCCAAACGTAGTCTTCCTTGCCTCTATAGTGGAGCAGGAGTCCACTTTCTCCTTGAGAGTCAGGATTCATCACCAGCCAGCTTGGTAGCACCCTTCTTTGCCTGCTGGTTCCGAGGCATGAAGAGCCCCAAGGGGCTGGATAGCAGTCTTAACTTCCAGGACGATGGAATCATTGTTGTGTTTCCTTGTGTAAGCATCCCTCCCTTTGGAAGGATGACCCCAGGCCAGGAGAGCAGAAAGTTGTGCGAACAACAAGCAAAATTTTTGCTAGTGGGAAACTAGGGGTAATAATTAGTGGTGCCCCCTCCCCTGCCTTTCCCTTGATTCCTGGACCCATGAATTCATTGGACACTAGTTCGGAGCATACACAGCCTTCTAGAGGATCTTTTCCCCACCCTACAAGGTACTGCCAGTTAACAAGCGCTATAAATTTCACCTTCAGTGTTGGGAAAGATGGTGAAAAACACAGTAAAACCAGTGAATTCCGTGAGCATGGGTCCACTGCCATGTATCTTTTTGAGTTCCAGGATCGAAAGCAGTGCCGTATGGCATACCACCATGAGGCATAAGGCATCCCATAAGTCCACGGATAGGCGTTTTGGCTGAAGCCAAAAATTGTGTGCAGGGAAGGCAAAGCCACATCCAAAGTAAGTATCTATTCTAGTAAGAACAACACATCTTCCTTCCTTGATGGAAACAACCCAAAGTAACCAACCAGCCACCAAGTATCTTGTTGATTGCCCCGGTTCCACACTAGACACCCGGTGCTGGTCTCCGTTGCTGGGAGATCTGGCGCTTGGCAGTGACTACAACCAAGTTAGCTTTGATGAGCGGAAGTTCATGTTGCTGAGCACATGCATGACCTCCATCCTTGCCCCCCAGGGCCACTTTGTCCATGAACCCAATGGGCGATGCCAGGCGTAACTGTGCAAAGAGGCCAATTACTAGGCACAGAATGGGTCATCATACCTACTAGATGAGTAAAACCTTCCTTGGTTGAGGTCACCCTTTGGTAAGCATTCACAGAAGACGTAAATATCTTCCTATATTTTTGCCACAGACTTTTCCCCCAAAGTTTCTTGTGACCAATTTTCTAATTGCACTCCTTCCAAGTCCCTGACCATTCAGGCAAACCATTAGCCATAGGCCATGAATGAGTATATAATCTCATATCGGGCCTTACTCCTTCTAAGCAGAATGAATAACCAGGTTCATTGCTCAGAGTCCCGCCCACTGTTTAGAAGGCATGATAGCAGAAGCTGGGAGCATGGACACTTGAGCCACTTGTTCATGTATATGACTTGTGCCTTTAGGACCTGCTTGGGCACAGTCGTTAGATACCCCTTCCATTTGACGATGGAGTGTTCCTGCACATTTACGGCTTGTTGGGTTAGATCATACCCACTTCATGATGGTAGCATGGAAACTTGGTGGCCCACGGTCAAGCATTTGGCCTCTATTAAGACTCAGGAGAAGGCCAAACATTGTTTCTCAAGTGGAGTACTGTTTCTGAAATACCATTATTTAGGGCACTGGGGTGGCTCCGTTGGTTGGGTGTCTGACTCAGTTTCAGCTCAGGTCATGATCTCATCAGTTGTGGTGTGGAATTGAGCCCCACGTTGGGCTCCCCACTCAGTAGGGAGTCTGCTTGAAGATTCTCTCCCTTTGTCCCTTAACCCACTCTCTCTCTCTCTCTTTCTACAAAAATAAAGAAAGGATGGGGCATCTGGGTGGCTCAGTGGGTTAAGCCTCTGCCATCGGCTCAGGTCATGAACTCAGAGTCCTGGGGTCCTGGGTTCAAGCCCCAAATTGGGCTCTCTGCTCGGTGGGGAGCCTGCTACCCCCCACCTGCCTTTCTGCCTACTTGTGATCTCTCTCTCTCTCTGTCAAATAAATAAATAAAATCTTTTTTTTTTTTTTTAAAGAAAGGAATCTTTTTTTTTTTTTTTTAAAGATTTTACTTGTTTATTTGACAGAGGGAGACACAGCGAGAGAGGGAATATAAGCAGAGGGAGTGGGAGAGTAGGAAGCAGACTCCCCACCAAGCAGGGGGCCCGATGTGTGGCTCAATCCCAGGACCCAGGGATCATGACCAAAGCTGAATGCAGATGCTTAACGACTGAGCCACCCAGGCACCCCAAAAAAGGAATCTTTAAAAAAAAAAATTATGCACAGAGAATAGCAGAGTTTTGCTTAATAATCTTAAAGGCCTCACAAACAGGGGTCTGCCAGGGATTCCCCACAACATCCCTGTCTGCCACTGACTTTTAAGTTCCATTGGCCTATATGACTCAAGTGGCAGAGCAGTGCCCTAGACAGCCTGGACCTGTTGTAGAGCCTTCTTTCGATCTGGGCACCACTTAAAGTTAGCAGTTTTGGGGCTCACTCAGTAAATGAGTCTGAGTAACACACCCAAATGAGGGATTCATTGCCTCCGAACAGCTGGGCACATCGTGGCCCAGTCAAATGGACCCATAAAATTAACCATTATATACACTAATATGGAATGCCTCTAAGATGTAGCATGAGAGAAAGTCAGGGACAGAACAGGTAGGACATACTAAGCTATCACTTGTAAATTTTTTAAAAGATTATTTATTTATTTATTTATTTGACAAAGAGATAGAGAGCACAAGTAGACAGAGCAGCAGACAGAGGGAGAGGGAGAAGTCCGATGCGGGGCTCAATCCCCAGACCCTGCGATGATGACCTGAGCCAAAGACAGCTGCTTAACTGAGCCACCCAGGTCACCGCTTGTAAATTTTTTTTTTTTAAAGATTTTATTTATTTATTTGACAGACAGAGATCACAAGTAGGCAGAGAGGCAGGCAGAGAGAAAGGAGGAAGCAGGCTCCCTGCTGTGCAGAAAGCCCAATGCAGGGCTCGATCCCAGGACCCCAGGATCATGACCCGAGCCAAAGGCAGAGGCTTTAACCCACTGAGCCACCCAGGCGCCCCCCCAACTTATAAATTTTTAAGTGGAGAAAAATACATATATGCACACACAAAGATGTTTACATACGGATGAACTATATCTGGAAAGACATTTAAGAAGTAGTAACAGGTTGCTTGGGGAAGAAAATTGAGGGGCTCAAAATATATATGAGAAAAATATGGAAGGGATTTTTTTTTTAAAGATTTTATTTATTTTATTTGACAGAGATTACAAGTAGGCAGAGAGGCAGGCAGAGAGAGAGAGAGGAGGAAGCAGGCTCCCTGCTGTGCAGAGAGCCCAATGCAGGGCTCGATCCCAGGACCCTGAGATCATGACCTGAGCCGAAGGCAGCGGCTTAACCCACTGAGCCACCCAGGCGCCCCTGGAAGGAATGTTTTAATCAAAAAAAAAAATACCTTTTGAATTTTCAAATAAGAAATTTTTCAAAAGATAAGATACACTAAGTGGAGAAGAAAAAATATTAAAAGTACATCAGAGCATCTCTGAACAAAAGAGAAAAAAGGTCTCATACAAAAAATTGAAATGCCATTATTTAAAAAAAAAAACTGTTAGTACAAAATGAACATTTTGATTATAAGTCTTCCAAGTCCACTTAGTTAAAAAAATAACTGATTCAACAAATGTTGTTTTTTTTTTTAAAGATTATTTATTTATTTGACAGAGAGAGATCACAAGTAGTCTGAGGCAGGAAGAGGGAGAGGGGGAAGCAGGCTCCCTGCTGAGCAGAGAGCCTGATGCAGGGCTCTATCCTAGGACCCTGAGACCATGATCTGAGCCAAAGGCAGAGGCTTAACCCTTTGAGCCACCCAGTTACCCCCAAAATATATTCCATTTATTTATTTATTTATTTATTTTTGAAGATTTTATTTATTTATTTGGGATAGAGACAGTGAGAGAGAACATGAGCGAGGAGAAGGTCAGAGGGAGAAGCAGACTCCCCATGGAGCTGGGAGCCCGATGTGGGACTCGATCCTGGGACTCCAGGATCATGACCTGAGCCGAAGGCAGTCGTCCAACCAACTGAGCCACCCAGGCGCCCCAATATATTCCATTTAAATGAGAGTTTCCTATAAAAGATTTTACCTGTAGGTTAATGTATTACAGATTCTACATGTGTTTTATCTGTTCCTTAAAATTTTTTTTTTTTAATTTATGGGCTGCCTGGGTGGCTCAGTTGGTTAAGTGGCTGCCTTTGGCTCAGGTCATGATCCTGGAGTCCTGGGATTGAGCCCTGCATCAGGCTCCCTACTCAGCGGGAAGTCTGCTTCTCCCTCTGACCCTCTCCCCTCTCATGCTCTCTCTCTCTCTCTCAAGTAAATAGATAAAATCTTTAAAAAAAAAAAAAGATTTATTTATTTATTTGAATGAGAGCGCGCGTGTCCCCATGAGCATGGGCACTAGCGGGGTGGGAGGGGCAGAAGGAGTGAATCTCAAGCAGACTCTCTGCTCAGCTCTGAGCCCGATGTGGGGTTCCTCTTGGGGACATCCCATAGGGTTCCCATGAGGTCTGATCCCACAGCCCATGAGATCGCAAACTGAGTAGGAACCAAGAGTCGGTCACTTAACCAACTGAACCCCCCAGGCACCCCATTATCTGTTCCTTTTTTTTAAAAGTTGGTCTTTTTGGCAGATCCACTGATAAGGGAAATTCCTGGACAGAGAGTTGAGCCGGGATGTGACGAAAGTCACCATGAGGGACAGGAAAGTAGGGCACCATCCCCACTGGTTACAACCAGAATTATGGTGCTTATCTTGTTGGTACCACTTCACAGGTAACTTTGGGGAGTCACCATTACTATTCTTTGTATTGTTCATGTCATCCCTCAGCAAAGCAAGAGGAGTCTCCAGTTCCTGAAGCTTCCTAACACTTCTCTGAGTTGGAAGTGTGAGGTGCGAGAAAAACAGTATGCGTATTTCCATTGCCTCCAACGAGTCTTGGATCAAACCAGGATCCCAACTTGGCATCGCCATGACCCGACTGCAGACCCAGGCAAAGTAGCTGATTCATTAACCGAATCTGAAGTGGGTCCCAACAATCCAGACAGCCAGGACTGTTTGCCAAGTCTCCGATCGCTTGTTGTAAGCAAAGCCAAAGCAATAGCCTAAAAGATAGTGAGCAAATCTGGATGGCAAGGAAGTAAAACCCCCAAACAATGATGTTGTTAGGGAAATCTGTTCCAGGGCTTTAAGACCACCCACTGAAATCAGGCTACAGTCTCAGGATTTGTCACTGGAAACAGTACAGGCTACCTTTGCTCTCAATGGCTATCTTAGGTAAAAGGCAAAAGGGAATTAAGAGATAGAGCTCCTGGATGGCTTGGTCAGTTAAGCGCCTGCCTTCAGCTCAGGTCAGGCCATGACCTCAGGGTTCTGGGCTCTGTGCTCAGTGGAGAGTCCGCTTTTCCCTCGGCCCTTCCCCGCTCGTATGTGCATACGCTCTCATGCTCTCTCTTTCTTTCAAATAAATAAATAAAATCCTTTTATTTTTTTTATTTATTTTTTTAAAAGATTTTATTTATTTATTTGACAGAGAGAGATCACAGTAGACAGAGGCAGGCAGAGAGAGAGAGAGGGAAGCAAGCTCCCCACTGAGCAGAGAGCACGATGTGGGGCTTGATCCCAGGACCCTGAGATCATGACCTGAGCCGAAGGCAGCGGCTTAACCCACTGAGCCACCCTGGCATCCCAATAAAATCCTTTTAAAAAAGAATTAAGAAATAGTAATAATAAGTATTTTCTAATAATGGTCCTTGACTGGAGAACAAGGCACAAATCAAGGAAATGACACATAGTCAAAGAGTCTGAGCTCACCTCTCCAACACTACAGATCACCAATGATTAAGAATGATTCTGAGCCATCCCTTCTAGATCCAAAAGAGATATGGAAAGCAAAAAAATTGGGAGTAGAAATGTTCAAATGAGAATTGAATGTGGCCTGAAGTCTTATGTGCCTTTTTGGGCACAAGCTATAAAGGCGACAGGAGATTTTCTCCTGGCACGGCAAAGAATTCTGAGCAGGGAACTAATCACGTTTCTGGGCTGAAAGATTGCTCTGGATGGTTTGGAGAAGGGCAAGGCAGTAGATATGAACAACAATTAAAATTCTATTAAGCGAAAACTGACTAGATCCCAGACCATGGCAGTGGCAATGAATTATAAAATGAAGGGACAGATTTGAAAGCTAATCTACATGGTACTTAGGGGAATGCAGGAAGCAAGGAGTCGAAGAAAATTGAGCTCAGAGAAGCACGTTCGCCTAGATGGGAAGCTCAGAAAGAGCAGTTTTGTGGAGAAAAAAAAGTTCTCACTTAGATCCACCCAATCCCGGTAGCCCCCTAGAAGCATCTACCTGTGGGTTCACAAAAAAAACACACACCCTTAGGCAAGCTCTCTGGTCTACCTCTCAGATCTGCTCCCCTGGCCTCAGGGAGCCTGACTGGAAATCTGACCTTTTTTTTTCCCCCTAACTCCCCCGTAGGTACAGGCTCTTCTGTGCTTTCTGAGGTTTTCTACGGGGCTTCTGCTCCCAGTTCACAGGCAAGAGCCTTTCCTGCCTCCTGATACCTCAGAGAGCCCACGTGGGGCCAAAGTCTCTTCTGGGTAGGGATGGAAGCTTGTCTCTAAAACCCAGGCTGGCCTCAGCATTCTGAGCCCTGGACCTGCTTCCAATCCAACCAACTCTTCTTGTCCATAGGAGGTTCCCATGTCTGAGCAATTCATTCAATGTTTGGCCCTTACTCTGCTGTCTGATCAGAAGCCTTCCTGCCGGTGTTCCTTGCAGACCACAGTGCTCCTGAGTGACAGGCGATGAGCGGTGAAGCAGTTCTAACAAATAATCAGGACTCTACTTGCCCTCCCTGAGCAAGGAGCCTGATGTGGGACTCAATACCAGGACCTGAGCCAAAGACAGATGCTTAACTGGCTGAGTCAACCCCGTGTCCTTAAATAAATAAAATCTTTAAAAACAATAAAAATAAAAGACCCAGAAGAGCTCCTAAGCCACGTTCTGTCCACACAAGGGATCCCAAATGATACCAAACATGGTGTTACATTCATGGAAATAAGAAACACCCATTCTCTTTTTTATTATTATTCGTAATCTATACACTCAACATGGGGCTCAAACTTACAACCCTGAGATCAAGAGTCATATCCTCTACAAACTGAGCCAGCCGGGCGCCCCAGAACCCCTCTCTAATTATCAGTCAGGAATATTCACCATTTCCTGGGACTTCCCTGCATATTTCCAGCAGTTCATGTCTTACTTTTCTGCCCTATGATCTCCCAATTACTGGTTTCATCAGAAAGGGGAAGGTGTTCTCAGTTTTGAAAGCTTGCTTGTCGTGAGTGCTACGCTGGCAGGTATGAACAGTAATAAGAACAAAAAAGCTCTGATTTGGGGTGCCTGGGTGGCTCAGTGGGTTAAGCCTCTGCCTTTGGCTCAGGTCATGATCTCAGGGTCCTGGGATGAAGCCCCGCATCGGGCTCTCTGCTCAGCGGGGAGCCTGCTTCCTCCTCTGATTTACAGCATGTACTCATCTCTGTGATGTGAACATTCCCATCATGGCCAACTTCAAGCCACCAATGTGATGTCACTGATCGCAAAGCTGAGAAGAAATGCCAGCCGTATACCATTCCATAGCATTTTCCCCCTCCTTCCTTCTCTTCTCTTCATTTCTTTCTCTTTCTTTCTTTCCTTCCTTTTTGATTTTATTTATTTGACACAGAGAGAGTATAAGCAGGGGGAGCAGCAGACAGAGGCAGAAGAAGCAGGCTCCCCATTGATCAGGGAAACCAATGCGGGGCTCGATCCCCAGACCCTGGATCATGACCGGAGCCAAAGGCAGATGCTCAACCAACTGAGCCACCCAGATGGCCTTTATTTTATTTTTTTAAAAATAATTTGTCCTTTAAAAAAAATTTTTTTTAAGATTTTTTATTTATTTGACAGAGAGAGAGAGATCACAAGTAGGCAGAGAGGCAGGCAGAGAGAGAGGGGGGAGGAAGCAGGCTCCCTGCTGAGCAGAGAGCCTGATGTGGGGCTCCATGCCAGGACCCTGGGATCATGACCTGAGCCAAAGGCAGAGGCTTTAACCCACTGAGCCACCCAGGCGCCCCTAAAAAAAAGTTTTAAAATAATCTCTCCTCCTCTCTCTGCTTGCTTCACTGCCTGGTTATGATCTCTGTCAAATAAATAAATAAAATCTTTAAAAAAAATAATAAAGTAATCTCTACTCCCAGTGTGGGGCTCAAACTTGTAACACCAAGATCAAGAGTTATATGCTAAGCTTACTGAGCCAGCCAGGCACCCCCACCCCATTATACTTCTAATAAATCCCTCTCTTTTGGTGGGAGCTTTGGTTTCTGTCGCTTATGATTAAGGTAATATTTACTCTGTGGCTTAGAAAATCCTGAAAAAAATCCTGAAAATCCTTAGAAAAAGCCTCAGAGGAGGCTCTTTCCTATCTGCTAGGCCAGAAGTTAATTAGTTGACTCCTTTTTTTTGCTTATTTCTAACTTTCAGAAATTCAACAGATAAGGATCAGTAAAGGAAGTTTTTCAGAAGTCTCAATTTTCTGCCCTCAGTAATAAAGCAGTGATTGTTTATTAACAATCAAATTAACTACATTGCTTTTTCAGCCCTCCTCTAGAAAGGTTTACTTTGTTCCTTTTGCTTCAAAAGTCCAAACAGTAGGGGCGCCTGGGTGGCTCAGTGGGTTAAGCCGCTGCCTTCGGCTCAGGTCATGATCTCAGGGTCCTAGGATTGAGTCCCGCATCGGGCTCTCTGTTCAGAAGGGAGCCTGCTTCCCTCTCTCTCTCTCTGCCTGCCTCTCCATCTACTTGTGATTTCTTTCTGTCAAATAAATAATTAAAATCTTAAAAAAAAAAAAAAAAAAGTCCAAACAGTAGAGAACTCATCCTGCTTCTCTTAGAGGGGTGGACAGACGGAGGTTCCTCATCAGACACGACTTGACCACTGCTTCCAAGAAGTGGGGTGACTTAACTCCCTTTTGAAAATCCAAGTGATTCGATAGAAACCGTTTCCAATATAAATGATTTTCAATCACAACTTTATTTGAGACACTGAAAACTATTACTATATAAAGTATCATCAAGCAACAAGCCAACAAAATAACTTAGGATTGGGAGAAAAATGTGTGAACTTCGCAGAAACACCTATGATTTGATACTATCAGAGCCTCTCCCATTCAGCACCTACCCTCTGACGTCCTTCAAGTGATGAGTCCTCCCTTCAGAGTGTTGTACTTCCTACAACCTTCCCCATGAATCTAATTCATTTTTTTTTTATTATTCATTTGAGAGAGATATAGACACAGAGACAGAGAGAGCACAAGCAGAGGGAGAGGGAGAAGCAGGCTCCCTGCTGAGCAGAGAGCCTGACATGGGGCTCGATCCCAGGACCTGGAATCATGACCTGAGCCAAAGGCAGAGGCTTAGCCACTGAGCCATTCAGGTGCCCCAAATCTAATACTAATTAATTATCTTTAACTGTCCCTTGTTCTCCGTGACCCACTGTGATGCTCCCCCTGTAGCCTTGGGGCCAGGACAGACAACCTGGGGTGGGAAACCAAACTGTAACATCAGTCTGTTGGACTCCAGGGCTGGAGAGAGTCCCTAGACTACTGGGCAAAGTAGACACGGAAAACCACTTCTCACTTTCAGAACATGCTTGAAGAGGTTCAAGTTTTCCATCAGGTGAAACCCATTCCACTTAGGGAGGGAACTGGTGGGTGGCGAGAGATACCAGACCAGTGTCTGTAACTGTTCTCTCTCCATTTATGATCCAGGCCAAGGATTCAAGGATGTTCCATAAAAGGCTCCCTCCTTCATGGACCTTGGCCATGTGGAATTTCTTCTTGTGCTGACCTGGATCTCATCTGAACTCTAACGCAGAACCTTCCTTTGAGGATTGATTATTGCCTCTAAATAGTTCCATGTGTTAATTGTTCAGACCAATCCTTGCTTTCCAAGGCCACCCTACCTGGGACTTGTCGGGGGTGGGGGCAGGTCCTACTTTCTCTCAGATTCAACTGGGGCTCTTAAGACCTCGGCGTAAATCAGAGCCCTGGGTCCCTCATTCGTCTGAAAGGAAAGGAAGGGTGGGTGGGAGGGCGTGTTGAGTTAGAGGTGCTTATGGGAAACGTCTGGTTCTTGTGTTTATGAGAAAGGTCTGAGCTGGAGAGAGAGATTTCAGATTGTTACTGCCTTGGAGATGGAGTAGAAGTCACGAGGATGAGTTGCTCAGGTAGAATGAGCTGCTTGAGAAGAGAGTAAAGGATGAAGCCCTGAGAGGACCAACAAGAAAAGGCCAGGCAGAGGTGCCTGCAAAGGAGACAGGGTACCTAACTGTGGCAAGAGTAGGAGACACTCCACCAAAAATATGAAGAAACTTTAGACAAGGAGGAAGGAGTCAACAGTGTCAAACGCAGTGGAGAAGTCTAGTAAAATGAGATCTGAATTAGATTCAGCAACTGGGAAGTCCCGGGGACCTTGGCACCAGCTCATTCAGGGGCTTGGTGCGAACAGTGCTGTTAGGCACAGAGAATTCGGTACTGGCTAGGCTCACCACCTGTTTCCATTTATGTTGTTTTTTAGCTAAAACACCCAAATACATTTCTAGTCTGGAGCAATGCAAAAGCTTGGGATCTCCTTTAAAAACTATGCAGATGTCTCTCTGGGTTCATACAGAGTACTGTCTTACAGTTTACCTTTAGGTTCTGAGCCTGCAAGCTGGTGAATACTTGCATTTCACATAACATAAACGTGGCTTTCCAGGGCAATGCTAGTCCCACATCACCAGTCCCTCTGACTGCAAAGAGTCTGGAGTACCAGCCCCAGCCCTTGCGCTCTCCATCCGGCCATACGGCTCCACCTCCTACACCGTCCCTGCCTTTTCCTACACTTGGCTAGCTTCGCTCGTTTGCTCACTCATTTGTTGGGCCCCTTGTCTCTCCTCAAAGGTGTAATTGTCAAACAAAACATATACCGCGTACATCTAACCATGCTTTCACGTTTACTTACAAAGCACCGTCCACCACTAACCTCTGTAAGGAATGCTTAAGCTGGAAGGGCCGCGGGGAGGCGCGTGCGCCCCCTGCCGCAGCCCCGGAGCACTGCAGCCCCGCGGACGCGCTCCCGCTCCCCGCCGCCTCCCGCCTTTGGGCGCCCGGGAGGAGGCAGCAAGGGCAGTGCCCGCGCAAAGCCTCCTGGGAAAGGGCTGGCCTGCCAATCCCTGTACTCACCGCGCCGCATCGCCGGAGAAGACGGCGCTTTCTGGCGACTCTACATCTTGATGCTACCCAAGCCTGATTCAGTATTCACAAGAGGCTTTTTTTTTTTTTTTTTTTTTTTTTTTTTCACAAGAGGCTTTGAGGGAACGTGAGACCTCTTTCGCCGGATGCCTGAGCGGACTTTGCTGCCGCAGTTTCTTGGACTTGCTCGTTGTGGCGAATCTGCCGTTGCGGCACAGTGGCTAGGCGCGCAGGGCCCTAACGTGAGGCTTGCGGAATCTGCTGCGGGAAGAAGAACGCGAGGGTTTCTGCGGCAGCTGCAGTCATGGCGGCAACTGCGCCCAGCGCGGGGGGCTCCGCGCCTGAGGCGCCGGGTTCCGCCGAAGCCCCGCTGCAGTACAGCCTTCTTCTGCAATACCTAGTGGGCGACAAGCGTCAGCCCCGGGTCCTGGAGCCCAGTAGCCTGGGCGGGATCCCGAGCCCGACCAAGAGTGAGGAACAGAAAATGATCGAGAAGGCGATGGAAAGCTGTGCCTTCAAGGCAGCGCTGGCCTGCGTGGGAGGTGAGACAAGACTGGGGGAGGGGGGCGTTGGGAGGCTGAGGGCTTGGACGGCAGCGAGGTCCTCTGCCAAGACCACGCTCCTGGGAGGCGAGGAGCCTGTGGACCTCGATCTCGACTGCACCCCTGCCTCGATGCGTGAACTCGAGTAACCCTTCTCTAGGCCCTGAGGTTAATTTCCGCCTCTGGAAATTGGATCAGAAAGTCGGTACTGTATGGGTCGGGACTTGGAGGTTGGTTATAAAATGGTCGACTTCATTCATTCATTGATTCACTTTTAAATAAGCATTCTTTTAAACAAATTGTTACAAGTAACCATCACGTGCTCGGTGGCGAGGCAAGGTAAGAGACCAGAGCCTGGTTCTCATGAAGATAAAATTTTAATATATACAGAAGCAGGAGTGTTGGGAAGGAGCCTGGCAGGAGAGTGGGACACAGGGGACAGCAGATGCAAACGTCTGACAGGAACCGGCTTCAGGTTTGAAAAACACATGTCAATGTGGCCAGTATGATCAGATGGTGGTGAAGATAGGGGGAAAGAAGTCTGGAGCACCCCCTGCTCCCCCTTTTTAAACCTTTGAAGGTTTAAATGTTTGAATGTCGGGTGTCCCTCTTGTAAAGAGGTTGGCCACATTTGCAGATGAATTGAAATCTTAATATGAATGAAAGACCAGCAAGAAACAAATAATAAATACGGTGAGTGCAGATGTGAAGTATAGTAGAAAGGAAAGGGGATTTTTTGGTTTGGGGAAGGCTACAGGAGGTGAGACTGCCCCTGTATCTTGAAGGATTGAGAGAATGGGGGTAGCCCTTTAAAATTGGGGGTGGAGTTGGGAATTTGGGCTTTTTGCCTTTAGGCATTAGGGCAGTAATTGGTGCACGTGATGATCCAGCATGGAGTGTGGTGAGGGAAAGAAAAGTCTATGGATAGGGAGATGGTATAGGGAATTGGCTAAACTGAACCTCAGTGAGGCCTGGGCTGGCTCTTTGTTCATCATTATGCCTGACACTAATAAGTCGCTTACATATTTGTTGAAATGATGAATAAGTATTTGTAATGCTCCCGAGTGGAAGCGGTAAAGGTCCTAGACTAGGATACTTGTGAACATAGGTTTGTAGGAGGGGAGCAAATCAGCTGTCAGAAATGCCCTTGAAGTTTGGAGCTGGAGTGACTGAAAAGAAGGAGCCATAAGTAAGAAAGTTTGGAGGGAAGGTGCCATGATTTCATTAAACATATATTGACCTTGAGGTGATGAGAGGACATGTAAATGGAAATGTCCAGCAGGCTCAGGAAGTTGGGGACAGCAGTGTGTGGTTTGCCTTTTGGTAGCTTTGTGAACTTATGGAAGTTATTTAACCTCCCTGAGCCTCAGCCGCTTCAGCTACAGAATGGAGACATTAATAGTATCAACAATATAGGACTATAGTGAAAAATAAAAGCTGTGCCTATAAAGCATCGGTAACTGGCGCATGGGTACTACTCACTAAATGACTTGTCAATGTCACCATCGTCAAGGGAGTGATTTGCAAAGTTGCTAGCTGAATGTATGAGTATAGACAGAGAACAGAAGGTTAAAGATTGAATCTTTAGGAATGTCAGAAAATGAAAGGCCAAAAAAAAAAAAAAAAGGAAAAGAAAAAGAAAATCAAAGGAGGCTGGGGCACCTGGGTGGCTCAGTCGGTTGAGCATCTGCCTTTATCTTGGGTCATGATCCCAGGGTTCTGGAATCGAGCCAGCATTGGGCTCCCTGCTCAGCAGGCAGCCTGCTTCTCCCTGTCCTCCTACGCTTGTACTCCCTATCGCTGTCTGTGTCTTTCTCTCAAATAAATAAATGAAATCTTCAAAAAAAAAGAAAGAAGGAAGAAATCCAAAGGAAGATAGAGAAGCTGTCCAGCAAGACAGTTCCTGGCTTGTGTGATGTGGAAACCAGGTAACTGGAGGGTCTGAGTGTTAAGGTGGAGTTGGAGGGGTAGATAGGGGTGTCCTATTTGCTGGTGGCCATCCAAAATGTGCTATTCGAGTATGATGACCTCGTTACAGTACCCCAGAAAACATGCCAAAGAAAAAATCTTCATTTCTATGTTTGTTTTTAGGATTTGTCTTGGGAGGTGCCTTTGGGGTGTTCACTGCCGGCATTGATACCAATGTGGGCTTTGACCCTAAGGATCCTTACCGTACGCCGACTGCAAAAGAAGTTCTTAAAGACATGGGACAGAGAGGAATGTCCTACGCCAAAAATTTTGCCATTGTGGGCGCCATGTTTTCTTGCACTGAGTGTTTGGTAGAATCTGTAAGTGTCTCTGCCTTCTGAAAAAAGCCTTGCCTGTACCATCTTATGAATTCCTTTTTTTTTTTTTTTAAGTTATTATTTATTTGACGGAGAGAGAGAGAATAAGCAGGGGAAGAGGCAGGCAGAGGGAGAGAGAGAAGCAAGCTCCCTGTTGAGCAGACAGCCGGATGCAGGGCTCCATCCCAGGACCCCAGGATCATGACCTGAGCTGAAGGCAGAGGCTTTAACCCACTGAGCCACCCAGCCCTCCCCATCTTATGACTTCTAACGAGAAATGTTCATTAGAAAGCAGATCGATATGTCTGATACTTGGTAGATTGAATTTTCATTAGATAGCCCCAAAGGCAAACTTTTTGGGCATTTATTGCCTTTATTTAGGCTTGCATTATTTTTTACTTCTCTCTGTAGGCTAGAAGTTGGTTAATTATTTTATTTTGTAAGTTTTTAAAAATTCTAGTTAGCATACAGTGTAATATTAGTTTCAGGTGTACAATATTGTGATCCCACACTTTCATACAATACCCTGTGATCATCACAAGTGCCCTCCTTAATCCCCATCACCTATTTCACCCCCCCCACCTCCCTTGTCACCATCAATTTGTTCGCTATAGTTAAGAGTCTGTTGCTTGGTTTGCCCTTCTCTGTCTCTCTTTTTTCCCTTTGCCCATTTGTTTTGTTAATTAAATTCCACATGAATGAAATCCTATGGCATTTGTTTTTCTGCGACTGAATTATTTTGCTTAGCATAATACTCCTAGCTCCATCCATGATGTCTCAGATGGCAAGATTTCATTCTTTTTTATGGCCTGAGTAATATCCCTGTGTGTGTATACATCTTTATCCATTCGTCAATAGATGGAAAGTCGGGCCGTTTTCATAATTTGGCTATTGTAGATAATGCTGCTATAAACATTATGATGCATGTATCTCTCTGAATTGGTATATTTGTTTTCTTTGGGTAAATACCTAGCAGTGTGATTGCTGGATTGTATGGTAGAGTTCTTTTTTTTTTTTTTTTTAAAGATGTTTTTTTAAGTAATTGCTATACCCAACATGGGGGTCAAACTCCTAACCCTGAGCTCAAGAGACACACACTCTACAACTGAGCTTTCCAGGTGCCCCAGGAGTTCTATTTTTAACTTTCTGAGGAACCTCCATACTGTCTTCCAGAGTGATTGTACCAGTTCATATTCCCACCAGCAGTGCAGTGGGGTTCCTCTTTCTCCATGTCCTCGCCGACACCTGTTGTTTATTGTGTTTTTAGCCATTCTGACAGGCGTGAGGCGGTAGCTCATTTAGTTTTGATTTGCGCTTCCCTGGTGCTGAGTGACGTTGTGCATGTTTTCATGTGTCTGTTCCAAGTTGGTGAGTGATTTTGACCTTGAGACTTATTGGGGAACCAGAGAAGAGATCTGGATTACTTCTCAAGTGGCACACTTGGTTTCAGCACTCTGGTACCACCTGCAGGAAGCACCCATGAACACAATGAAATTTTAGGAACTATATTTTGGAAAGCAAAAAGGATTAGGTTTCCTTTGGGGAGGGACTGAATTAGCCAGCTAGAAACCCTGTGGTTTTTTTCCCTTAATCATCTTGTGTGGCTTGTTTCTTTGGCTCTAAACTGCACTTCTCCGCCCACAGTACCGGGGAAAATCAGATTGGAAGAACAGTGTCATTAGTGGCTGCATCACTGGAGGAGCCATTGGTTTCAGAGGTTAGTAAACAACTCTCACATGGTTTTCTTTGTGGCCTTGGACAGCGTGCCGTAGTTGACATTTCCAAACACATGAGTGTTCCAGGGACAGCCCAAGGCATATGTGGACACTTGATACTCTTCTAAGTAAATCACTTTTACTTCCACATTAACTTAATTTTGGAAACTTCTAGTATTTAGATCGGGGTTTTTCATCATTGGCATCGTTCGTGGGCATTGTGGACCACATAAATCTTTGCTGGAGGGATAGTGGGGCTTTCCTGTGCATTGTGGGATGTTCAGCAGTATCCCTGGCCGCTTACCCACTAGAAGCTGATGGCATCCCTTCGTTGCGACAATTGAGAGTGTCTCTAGACACTGGCAAATTCCCCCAGGGGACAGAATCACCCATGGCTGAGAACCACAGAAAGATCTGGATTTTAGAAAAAAAAAAAACTGCCCTCACATTGAAATGGTGGGAAGAGCTTCCTCCCAGTAAGGAATTCCAGAAGTGTATTGATCTGTAGGTTAGGACAGAAGCACAGCTAGGTCTCGTTCAGCCCCGGAGAGCCCACTGATCCAAACGGCAGGCGCTGTTGAACTCTCAGGTCTGTGCATTTCAAGTAGTTTAGACATTTTTTTTTTTTTAAATACTATACAGTTGTCAGTGTAAGTTCTGTGGTAATGTCTTTCTGCAGTTAAGGATTCTTAGACTTCTACCCCCTGAAAGCCCGATAGGAGTATTCTGGAAGTGTCCAGTTATCAGCAGTAAACAACAAAGAAAACCATTCTCTACACTTCTGTCAGTGTACCCATCAGGAGTTGGTTTGGAGGGGGGCACCTGGGTGGCTCATTCGGTTGAGTGTGTCTGCCTTTGGCTCAGGTCGTGATTCCGGGGTCCTGGGATTTAACTCCACATCAGGCTCCCTGCTCTGTGGGGAGCCTGCTTCTCTCCCTGCCTCTCTCCCTGCTTGTGCTTTCTTTCCCTCTCTCTCTCAAATTAAAAAAAAAAAAAAAAAAAATAAGTGCGGTTTGGGGTGTCAGTGACCTGACTCTCCTCCTGGTGGCAGTTGCTGGGCCACTCTCCCTCTGCCATGCCCTGATTTACCCAAAGCAAAGAGCCTGTTTTCTCCTCAGAGAGACAGGATGATTTGCTGTCATTAAAAGCTGCTTCTCCTCGGACAGGCACTTGTGATTTATAGAGTAACTTTTCCTTTGGTCTTCCCATCCCTCAGCTCTGTCAGGGACATTGAGAAGCTCAGCTCCCTCCAGGACTGCTTTGATCACCTTCCCAGGAATTTATTTCATAAACAAATCAGGGTTAACAGGCCATATGCTTTCACTTGCTTCCAAGGGCTGGTTCTCTTAACCAGTTTCCTGCCTGTGAGGGGCTATTTCGTGAAACTGGAAATCGTCATCTTTTGGAATGAGAAAAGTTGAGCGTACGGCTAGATAAAACCCACTGGTGTAGACTGTGGACACGGGTTCCTAGAAGTCTTACACATCCCGTGGCTCGGCTGACTGACTTAGAAGCTTGACACAGGTGTCCCTGTCGCCGTGGCCAGGTAGACTTCTGAAGGCAGCCTGGCTCGGTGTCTGTCCCCGCAGGTAACGTCATTTCTGTTTACTTCACAGCGGGCTTAAAGGCCGGGCTTCTCGGGTGTGGCGGTTTCGCTGCTTTCTCTGCTGCCATTGATTATTACCTCCGGTGAGAGAGCCTGCCTCCAGGGAAGGACACTGCCAGCCCAGCATCGGAGCTGCTCTGTGGGGGCCGCGCTCTGTCCACTGCAGGGCACTCGCTTCAGAGACCGCAGATGTTTCCCCTCAGACCACTGGTCTCATGAGGGAGCCACCTGGCTGCCGCCTGCCTCCGCCTCCAAGGAGCCACATACTCTGTTCCCGGGGTGGGCAGTATGCTGCGCCAGCCTCTCTCTGAGGCAGATCAGCAGTGTGCTGACTGGTGGGAATTAAGCTCCCCAAAGGTTCCGTTCTGCCCATAGCTGGCCTGTAGGCGGCTCGGGGTGGTGGGACCAGAGGGGACTGAACTCGTACCAGCAGGCTCGTCTGCTTTGGAACTCCGCACATTCAGCCATGTCACATGGCAGGGCAGAGTAAATTTACACCATCTGACCCATTATGTCATTTTGTGGTCTGTTGTCTTTGTTTAAAAAAATTAGATTACAGTTTAAAAGGTTGGTTCGTTTTGGCGGGGGAAGGGAACAGTGACAGAGTAAGTGTTTAGAGCCGCCCCAGGAGCCAGTGGTCCTGTCCCCCCTCTTCCACTTCCCATTACGAACAATAAAGGCCGTTCATACCATAAAATAAATGAATCAGTAAAGGGTTGGCTGATTTTTATTTTCAGATTCTACGAGTCCCAAAAGTGGTACCAGGTGGCCCAGAGATTGGACATCTGGAGGGAGAGAGAGAGAGCTCCTGCAAAGTGTGGGAATGTTCAATTCGCGGCGTGTGCAGAGTAGCGTTCCTCTGACACTGTTCCTTCAGCCAGGACCTGCCTTGCAAGCAGCCCAGCCGGGCCATGTCCTGGGATACGTTGAAATTCCATGCACAGGCCCCGGCCTCTTCTAAAAACCCTTCTGTGGGCTGGCTGATGGGAATGCCTGTGGTCCTGGCCACACTGGTTTTAGGCTCTGACTGCTGGACCAGGCCCAGCTCAAGGACATGGCGTGCGGAGTCCTGCTGTGGTCCTCCTGGTGGGTCCCTGAGCAGCGGCTGGTGAAGATCAGACAGTGGTGAGGGGCTGTACTCCACTATCCTTGGTCTGTGGTATCAGGGTTTTTTGTTTGTTTTTTAACATATTAGTGGTTTGTGTTTTTTTTTTTTTTTTTTTGAACTAGGGACCTTTTTCTGACAACAGAAGCTCAGCCTAATTGTGTGCCTCAGCGCAAAAAAAATAGGCTTTAATGGTTGGGATCTGCTGTGAGCACTTCTTCATTCCGGTCCTGTGGTAAGGACACGAAGGGAATGAGCTCAGGCTTTCTCCTGGGGCCAGAGGACAGGCTTGTGGGGCTGCAGGATTCCAGCAGCCTGCAGCGAGTGGTGATGGCTCCTGTTCTCTGCTGTATGCTGACTCCTTCACCATTTTTTGTGTTCTACCCCTTTTTCTGCATTCTTCTAGTTTATGCCCCCTTAACCAGAATTCAGACATGGCTGAGACGGTCAGATGTCCCAGGTGTGTATGTATGTGACTGATAATGTCAAAGTCAGCCGGTCACACCTTCCTCTGGCCACGCCTGCCACCTCCTCTGCAATGAATGTGAGCTAAGCTCGCTCGGGGCTTACATCCTTCTGTGGTGAATTCTAAGTAATATCCAGCCCCATCTCACAGGTATGAGGCTTCGTTGCTCCCAGCCCAGCTGGAGTATCCTCAGAGGTCTGGGGACAAAGCTAGGAGTGTTTCCTATACTGTCCCTAAATAAATCACCTGTAAGCACCTTGAGAGCATGGGTAGATGCTCCTGCCTGGCAGCTGTCAAAGTACCTGGCTGCCTGTATGACTGCCTTGCAGCAGATGAGCCCTGGGGCTGTCCGTAGCCATCACTTCAATAAGCCAAGCATTGTCCACACTGGCTATTCAATCAAGAAAGGAGATGAATAGTTTCCTGTTTTAGATGGCTAAGGAGTCAGTATGAGCTCATAAACCAAACACCAATTTTCAGAGACATCTGGTCCTGATCTCCAGAATAAACATAGTGTCCAATGGCTTAGACTGGTGGGAACCCGTATTAACCCCACCGATTCTCCTGAAGGGAGGCTGTGCTCCCTAGGGGATCCAGCCTCTCCAACTGTCAGGCTAGGCCAAAAGGCTGCCCCAAAGACGCCCACTTCCAAGAAAAATGTAGGGAAGAGTTTGCATAAAATAAGAAGCCTCCACTTTGAGCACTTTCTGCCATCTCTCGAAGGGATGCTGATGATCAGGTCTTGGTGGGACCTTTGTCCTTCCTGAAAGGAAATCTGGCTGGTGCCTGACTCGGAGGCCACTGTGAACCACAAGGAGGGGGCTCACCACCCCGCAAACTGCCACAGTCCCCACAGGGTGAAGGGAAGCTCAGGGGAAGTTAACTAGGTGCATAGATTCCTGGAAACACATGTGGATGCAGCTGGAAGAGTTAAATATTTAGATTCGTGGTCTTCCCTGGACTACTGAGTATACAAATGTCCACACCACAGGGCTGAGTTGTGTGCAAATGTTGGGGCTTTGCATTTTTTTTTTTTTATTAACATTTTCCTCTCACGTGGTTTACATCAATTTATAATAATCTACATAAGTTGAAACAGAACATAGACAAAAAAAATATATCCTTACCAACTTAGTAAACTCATATTAATAAAGGTTCCCATCCTACCTGTGTCAGCAAAAACTGGCAGCCCACAGCCACTGCCAGCAGGGACAGGCATCCCGGCACTCCCGTAGCCTGTCTGCTGGGCTCCTGTTGGCACAGCCTGCCCTGCTGGGCACAGGGGCCAGGGGTGCTGGGCTGCACAGTCCCTGACTCTTGGGAGAACCCATGGATGGGCTCCTTCCTTGGTGCAGCTTAGTCCTTGTCTGGTACCTGCCCTTCCCCACCCTGGGGGTAGAATTTATAAATATTCTGAGCCTTTTGCATTTCTCAGCCCCTCCAGCCTTCCTCCCTAAGCCAGCTTGGGGGCTGCAGTAGCTACCTTATTCCGAGAAGCAAGCCCCTCATTTGGGGGAAGTGGGAGGCACCCATTTGGGGCTATAACTAGCTGTAGCTGGGCCTCCAGGTCACTCCCATCAATGGCTCTGGAAGCAAGATGCCACACACCAACTCCCGAGTGCTGGGCACAGACTCCAGGGAGGATCACACGCTGGGATGTTTGACCCAAGTGGTGTTCTTTCTCCACCTGTCCCAGGGCGCGGGGCTCCTTGCTAAGCCGCTCACAGGCAGCTACGTGATCAGGATCGGTTCCCTCCTCTTAGGCATTTCTTTCCTCTGATGTGCACAGAATGTGTACCGTTCTGCCCAAGACTGGGCCACAGGTATAAACACAAGAAAGGACCCCGTGTCTCATGAGCCAATGCTATGGCTTCAGGACCAGCAAACCATTCTTTAAAACATAGCCCTGAGCACAAGCTAAAGGAGCTGTTCTCTCTAATTCTGAGGCCCTAGAGTCTGCTCTCTGCCACCTAGGAGAGCCAGAAAGCCATGTGCCCAAGCCCCCGCCTCCCGGGAGTGTTTGGGCCCCCCCCCCCCAACTGCCCTGTGCTGACAGCTACTGCTCAGAGGGGAGGAAACTGCACTGGAATCCTTCTCATTCTGTTCCGGTATGGAGAAGTGGGGCTTAGCACTGGGACTTGAACCTGCCAGTCCTCTACTCCAGAGCAGAGTTTAGACAATGAACATCCCTAGCAAAACCCAGCCCCTAAGAGAGGCAGGTGCCTGTGACTCCCCAACCTCTAGAGTTTCCTAGAGCTCCCCCAAAGGCCGCATCTGGAAGCTGCGGGTGGGGAGGCAGCACCATGGGGGCTGGCTACTGGGGACGGCACCGGTCTCTGCCAGGCCCCAGAGCACACAAGGCCGTGGGGGCCGCCCTGTGGCAGTGCGTGGTTGCAGAGGACTGTACAGTCTAAGGCAAAGGCACCGCAAGGTAGGCGAGGTGCCAGGAAGGGCTGCCTCCTAGACGGAGCCTGCCTGTTTCTGGATACCTGCTTCAGCCATATTCGCTGCCATCCAAGAGACCTGGCTCCCCTAACAAAGCCACTCTAATGTTTTGCTGCTGAGAGCTGCTTCCCCTCAAATCTGGGCCCCCAGTGCTCCGTGGCACTCCTCGGAATGTTCCACCTGTCCCATTTGCTCAGTGGCCCGACTGTCCTGCCTCCCCTGATTCCTGACCCCTCTGGCTCTCTTGATATCAGATCACTTGTAAGTCTTGCCACTGAAAGGAAATAGAACACCAGGGGAGAAGGAACTGAAAAGCAGAAGAAACAGTCAAAGATGCCTCACTAGGAGGCGGAAGATCGAACAGATAAACCCCAGATAAATTGTCAGGTGGAAATTGCAGAGATCGGCTCTCTAGCTCTGTGCTAAGCTGAGGACTCGTGTGCGGCTGTCTCCCTGTCCAACATTTGCACAGGCAGCAAGGCCAAGCAGGTGTGCTTCCACAGGCGGAGGACGGGGTTGGGGGTGGGGGGAGGCCTGGGAGGGGAGGCAGCAAGCACAGCCTTGGACGGACCACTGCTGCCACCACTGCTCAGGGCTGCCTCAAGTTTCAGAGTGATGGAGTGAAAACCAAGGCTGCACATGCATGTGGGCAGGCCGGGAGGAAGGGGACGGTGGAGGCAAACCGAGGGGACGCTGCCCGGAGACTGCAATCTGGGAGCAGAGCTAGGAGAGGATAAGCTGGCCAGAGTTACACAGCGCAAAATAAAAGCCCTTGGACTGGACTGGTGGCGGGGGTGGGGGGAGAAGAAAGTGCTGGAGGAAATGAAAGAACAGGCAGTCCGTATGCCCATACTGGGTCCGTCACTACCATTTCTGCATGACAAATAGACAGGAAACAATCCCCCAACGGCATGGGCAGGAGACACAACTAGAGGGACAGAGGGCAGGGCCCGGGGCGCGCGGCGGTGAGGCTGGGGGCTGGGACAGCTGGCTTTGTACAAGGTGGCACGGAAGATGCAAGTATTCCAGTTCTTGGAAATCTGCGTCCCTTGGAGTCTATAGAGTGCTGGGTGTGGGAGTTTTCTATTGGAGTCTTTCAAGTCTGTGTTGGGTCCCCTGGCCAGAGAAGCTGGCCTGGGCCGCCCCCCCACCCCGCAGCGGCTCCCACCTTGGGCTACACGTCGGTGGAGAAGTACAGTGTGTTCCGCTTCAATTCTGCGAAGGAAATGGGGGGGTGCTGCAGGTAGTAGAGGAGGACCTGGACCTGTGAGGGGACAGGGAAGACTCAGCAGGGCTCCCTGGCCTCTTGGCTCTCCTCCGATTGGGCGAGAACTAGCAGTCCCGAGGCTGGGGTCCCCTCTGTGCCACCCCCTCCCTGCTCTCAGGCCATCTCAGGCTGCTTTGCCTCCCCCCTCTACCCCTGGCAGCCTGGGTGTGTATGGCAGTGAGCAGCAGTAAAGGACACCGCAGGGTGGAGGACTGGGCAGCCTGGGGCCACTTCCCCAACCTCCATCAACTGGCTCCAGAGGTTGGCTTTGGGTGGGCGGGCCCTGCCTCCAGACTGGACTCTGACCCAGATCTTGTAGGAACAGATTTCACAGAAGCTTCCTCACCCTGGAAGCAATCTTAGAGCTTCCACAGGGGAGGACAAGGCTCCCAGAGGTCTCCTGGGCCCCTGAGCTTGCTGTCCAAGACTGTGGCACTCCCAGGATTGCAGTCGATGCCAGGACATGTGTTCTTTGGGCCCCTGGTCTAGGCTCACGCCTTTTGTTTTGGACTTGGAGGCAGGACTGTCCGGAGCCCTGTCTCCCTGGTGACATCCTACTGACCGTCCACCCAGCTGCTCAGCAGGGATGGGCTGGGCTGGGAGACTCCGAGCTGTTCTCTCTCTGACCCTGTAGGGAAGCCCACTGCACAACATGACCAGCCACAGGCCCGGACCCTGCCGCTGGTACCTGTGCCATGACATCATGGGACCAGATGTCTGCGGCCGACGTGAGGTGTGCTTTGCTCTCCACTTCCGAGGGTCTCAGTAACGTGGGGCCAAACACAGTAGCCAGGTTGTGAAGGGACATTTTGTTGATGGGTTCCTTCTCAGCAACCCTGGAAGGGGTGGGGGAAGGGAGGGGGAAAAAGAAGTCATTTCTCAGCAGCCATTCAGAGCTCCAGATGCTTGGCCTTAACTATAAGAACTCCTGGAAAGATTCCCAGAAGGTAGGTACTAGCCTCTCTCTCCTCAGAGGGTAGAGACCTCTTGGTAGGGAGGGACTAAGCCAAAGGACCAAGTCTCCAGCTATGTCCCAGGATGTTCCTCTATTAGATTCCTAGCTCCCAGGGCCATCCCTTGACGGTAAATAGCCAAAGTCAGAAGAACCTACTTCCAACTCCTTCCCCTTGAGGATGATGTCATTCCTAACTCAAGAACTTTCCCTGCAAGAGCTTCTGCTCATCACAGCCTTATGGGAAGGTCATTATCATCACCACCGTACACACGAAGACACCAAAGGATAGAGGTGTGACATGGTTTGCCTGAGGTCACATCGCTAGCCAGTGGCAGAGCTGGGATCTGACCCCACGCAGTCTGCCTCCAGAGTCCGTGCTCCCCTGGGTCAGCCAAGCTGCCCCAAGTGGCCTGGAGTGGGGGGTAGGGGGAGTCTAATGGGGGGGTGGCAGGGGAGGGGGCCGGAGATCCAGTAGCAATCCTCTAGTATATGTGCTGCCGAAGCGAGCACTCCAGTAGCAGTCCTTAACTAGACCTAAGGCTCCGCCTGCTGTGCTGACGCAGGACGACCCTAACCCCAGATGGAGCCTGGGGGCTATTCTCCCGTACTTTTCCAGAAGGGTCTTCTTCCCGGGACCCCAGAGTTACCTCCCTGTGGATCTTTCTCAGCTTCTCTTGTGTAATAGGCCACATGCTCAGTAGATACTTCCCCTGAGTGATAGCAGGGGCTGCCATCTGTGACTGGCGTCCAGGCGGACCCAGTACCACCCAACATGTCACAGAGGCCCTGGGCCTTCCTCAGGCCTAGGAAATGTTTCTGGGGTTGAGAGCGCTCACCCCGAGCAGCACCCCCCCACTCCCAACTACACGGACTTGCATGCTGACTATGCTGGAGACGGGTAGACATTGCCATGCCAGGAGGCAGCTTGGAGCTGGCCAATCCCCCCTCTATACACATACACACACACACACGCACACGCACACCAGCCAGGGGCCCAGATGTGGGAACAGACTGTGCCTAGTTCCCAGGGTGGAAAACCTAATGAATTTTCCCCTCCCACTCCTCCTCTGTGTGTCCTCCCCCCACAGTGCTTGCCAAACTATGGGAACCGGTTGGGACTTCAGTTCTGGCCAAACCAGAGGGAAAAAAATCTCATGATGGGAAAAACAAGACAGCAGCCCCAGGCATTTCCAGGTCTCCACTGGCCCTCCAGAGCTGGCCTGGCTGAGCCACAGCCAGGAGCCCGGGCGCGGGCCCGACGGTGAGAACCTGGCTCTGGGAGGAGAGGGCCCACCACGTGGCCCCCAAATTGGGGCTCCTGGGTGGCAAGTGGATTGAAGGGACACCAGGAAAGTTTTCCTCCCCATTTACACCCGGACCGGTGCTGGGGCTCAAAAGCGAGTGACGAGGACCCTGAAAGGACTGGTTTCAGTTCTGAGCTTGGCTGCAGGCATTGGCTTGAGCAGCTCTTGGTTGGACCCCATGACAGAAGGGGTGGGGGAGAAGGTGGGAGGGAACTTAGCTTAGGACTGGGGACATGTGCCTTCTGAGGACAGAGCTGTTGCCAACCCCAATCAAACTCCTCCTGTGCCAGGGCTCAGTTTCCCTGTTAGATGAGGTGCGGATTGCAAACTTTTGACCATGACCCATGACGAACACATTTCCTGTTACAACCCAGGACACATGACTGTGTGTAACAAAACAGAACGGCAAGCACACTACTGCTTACAGCCTTCCCTTTACAACTGGGAAGTGGACTGAATGACCATGGACTGCAAAAGCCATCGACAGTCCTTGGCTCTGGCCCTGCTGATATGGGAGGTTGCTATTAGGACCCCGATATTTCTCAAAACAAGAATTTGGAGGCAAGAGTTTGAAAAGCAAACTCTCACCCTGTGATGGGTGACCCAGCAGAAGCCAGCACCTAAGAGCTTCAGAGCCAAGGAGGTGGATCCCCCCACAAAAGTGGCCTCCCCAGCAAGGAGGGGCCTTCCCTGGGCTCCCTGCCCACCTTCCCCGCCAGCCTGAGTTGTTACCTTTTCAAGTGTTCCAACAGGAAGAGGAAGGTGATGAGGTTGGGGTCGGGCAGGGTGCGGAGTAAGTGCATCATGCAGTTTTCCTTGGCAGCAGGGTCCGACAGGGCTGTGGAGGGGGGAGTGGAGCAAGGCTGAGGCTTGGCTCCTGGGTGGGGAGGCCTGAGCCAGTGCCCCACCAGGGTCTGGAGGCCGTGGGACCCTGAGGGAGAGCCCAGGTTGCAGGGGTGAGGGGAGCAGACCCTGTAGGGAAGGAAGGGCCTGGTATCTTCCCAAGGGTGGGCTATGAACAGCTGGTTCCTGTGGAAGCCCCCATCCAAAGCTCAGTCAGGAAGCACGCTGGCGGGGATTGAGTGCCCTCCCACCCCTCCCATACGTGCCTTCGCAGCTCTGGTCATAGCCTGTCCCTGGTCTAGGAGGTTAAGTTTAAGGCAGTGAGAACACTGTTTTGAACGTTTCCTCTTTCAACTGCCTCTGATGCTAGAGCAGGCAATGAACAGCCATCCACGGGGTTCCTCACTTCCTGTGGTGGCTGAAGCCCTGACCTGCCCATGGAGGAGGCAGCAGGGAGAAAAGGGAGAGGCAGGAAGGAGGTGCCCAGGCGCCCCGCTGGCCGAGGCCTTCAGCTTCATCGCTGCCCAGGGCATCAGTGGGAGCGAGAGACTGCTCCTCTGGAAGGCTGGGTTCTGGCCAGCTCTGGTACACTCCAGCCAGGCTTGTCTTTGGCTCAGGACGCTGGCCCTGGCCACCTACCTCAGGGCACATTTCCCTGGCTGCTTGGCTTTCCAAGCAAGGAGGTCAGTATTTGGGGAGGAAGCACAGAGGGTAGACACGGGGACAAGAGGGGAGAGAGGCAGGCAAGAGAGGGTCCAGGATCTGCCTCAGGCCCCAGTGGGTCACACCCCACTCTCTGGGCCACTCAGCCACGCCGCCCCAGAGCACTGGGCAGATGCACAAGCAAGGAGAGCCACAGGTCTCCCACTCTTTGCTGTCAGGAAGGCCTGGCTCAGCCGGGCCCTCGGTGCCCCAAAGCCTCACCGATGCCCTCCATGAAGGCTGGGTAGAGTCTGTCTGTGAGGAGGGGTTCAGGCAGCTCCCGGAAGTAGAGCTTCAGGGTGCCGGCAATGGCATTGATGTCCATGTCACTCAGCATCAGCAGGATGTCCTTGTTATCTGCAGAGGACGTGGACAATCGGGAGTGCACCCATCCAAGCCCCCCTCTTCCATGCAGTCCTCAGCTAGGCAGGGGCGGGGTGGTGGGCCCTGCTCCATTCCGCACCACACAGCTGGGGAAGCCCCCACCCACTCCATCTCTGCCCTGGTCTTGCCAGGAAAGGCAGGAAGTAGGTACAGTGCCCACAGGTGGTGTGTGACTCAGCCCCACTGGGGCAGGGGAGCCCCATTCTCCATCCAGAGTCCTCACACCACATGGCAGACACCCTCTCTGGAACCTCCCCACCGCTAAGCCTCTCTCTGGAAGGCCCTGCACATTTTTTACATGAAAAAGCATGCTCCAACAAAGCCTCAGCTTCCAGGTTGCACAGAGGACCCGTATGTTGGCACATCCCCAACCTTTCACCCCAGGCTTCCTAAACACAGGCCCCTCCCTTGGCTCCCTTGGAATCAGCCCTGCCTGCCCAATTCAGGCTTCCTGGCTATCACAGCACAAACTCGCATGATGGGGGGAAAGAAAAACCAGAGAGGGCAGCCCCCACCACGGAGGAATTTACGGAGGGAAACAGCGGTGCTCCTCCCAAAGGGCCCTTGTTCAGGGCTTTGGAGACAGCAGAGGGGAGCCTGAGCCAGCCAGCCTGGGTTCAAAGCCCTTCTGTTTCCTTCCAGTCCCTTAGGTACCACATAGATAGCAAGAAAGCCAGAAACACTGGAATAAGAAAGATCTGAGCTGAAAGAAGGCTCAAAACCTACAAGCTGAGCAATGCTGAGCAAGTGGCTTGGCCTTTCTGAGCCTCCTCCATTCCTCATCTGCAACAGTGGATAAGAGAGTGGGGAGGGAGGGGGTGTTTACATGAGCACACACAGGCAGAGTCCCGGCATCAGACTAAGAGAGGGCCCACCACACGCCACATGGGACTGTGGTTCACAGAACAAGGCTCTTCCACCATCGGTGACTTGGGGCCTCTCTGTGGAGAAAGGCCTCTGGTGCTCCTGGGCTCCCAGAGCAGCCTGCTGGGCCCCTAAGAGTGCCCTCTCCCCACCAATGCCCGGGCCTCCCACACTTACTGGCATCAAAGGCGGCCTTCAGTGCCTGGATGTCGGTGGCCACCCCTGATATCCGGTAGATGCCGACCTCCTCGATGCCCCGCTTCTCCACCTCCTCTACACACTGCCGCACGATGTAGGGTACCTTGGAGCGCTCCCGCCTGGTGGGGAGGGGCTGTGAGGGGGGGGCGGAAGTCCTCCCTCCCTGACTACCCCAAGCCCCCACTTCCCCTGCACACCCAGGCTTCTGGTATCAGGGTTGGGGCTGCAGAGAGGACTAAGAGGCCATGCCACCCCACCCTACCCAAGCAGCCCAAGGCAGGCCTGTTGCAGTGTGGCAAGGGACAAAGGCAGGAGGTGGTTTGGGAGACAAGTGCAAAGATGCTGAGATGAGAATGTTCCTTAGAAGGCAGATCTCAGCTTCAAATGCTATGTGGGGCTGAGCCGTAGACCCCTGAGGGAGGTGGCTGAGGTCCTGGAGGCCCAGGCCCTGGAGGGGGTGGTGGAGAGTGGAGGGCAGCCCCTCCTGGATTCCCGCTGGTCGTGGCCAAACCTCAATGTGTGCCTATGTCATCAGAGCATCTCACTGACCACAAGAAGCTGACGGCCTGGGATGCTCACAGGTCATCTGGTGTTTAATGCTGGCTTGCTGACTTCTGAAGCATGTGTGAGATGGAGGCCTACGTCTGCGGGCCACTTTGGGCCTCCGAACTGGTCATCCCTGACTATAGAGCCAGGGGGTGGGGTGACTCGCTAGGGGTCCAGGGAGGGACCCCAGGTGCTAATGCCACCACTCACGTGCCCCAGGGGGACCTACTTAGTCACTACGCTGATCTTCACGCCAAAGACACCAGTCTGCTTTTTTGATGGGGTCCTCTTCAGGCTCATATCCCGGCTGGTGAACTTCATGGAGAATTCCACTTTGATCTGGTTGGGGGTGAGGCAGGCACAAATCCCCCAGGGTGTGAGTGCCTGAGGAGGGCCTCCGAAACACGGGTCCCCTCCCCAGCGCGGCCAATCACTGCTGCCTCTCCCACCCTTGGCTCCCTGCAACACCTACAGGGTGGGAGTGGGAAGGGTGTGGGCACAGGGGACGGGAGAGGGTCTGGGTTGAGGGAACAGGGGGCAAGACAGCACCCCCGAGGACAGCAGCCGGGGGCCCGCCCAGTGTGTGGACATTTCCTGTCTCCCCAGCTCACCCCGTTCATCTCAATCACATCTGTGTGCCAGTTCTTGGTCTCCACAGTCTGGGGATCCAACTGCAGAGAAAGGAAGAAAGACGTGAGATGGGGAAAGCAGAGGAGGCATCCCTCACAGGGGACGGGACCGGACTCTGCTCCTCTGACGCAGTGGCCTGCGGACTGTTTTTCCTTGCGCACCCACACAGTGATTTTGAAAAATTATGTACCGCCCAGCACATTTGCGACTCGACGTCTGAATATTTCCAAGGCAAGTTTAAAGAGTTGCAAAGGCTATAGCTTCCAGGATAATGTAAATATTTACATCTTAAAATAAAACTGTGACATCATTCTTTTCAATGTATTCAGTGGGATCCAATTACCACAGCGATCTGCTACCCACCATCATTCATGAGGAACATACAAGCTCTCCTTTCCCTTGCAGACACCCTGCATTGTTTTTTTTTTCTCCCAAAGAATTTTGTCCTAGTTTGTATTTTTCTATCTTAAGGGTTTTAATCATCACCCTATTAGATTTCGCTTCAACAAAAATATCTGTACCGGGGCGCCTGGGTGGCTGTGTTGGTTAAGCATCTGCCTACGGCTTAGGTCATGATCGCAGGGTGGGTGCTGGGCTCCTTGCTTAGTGGGAGTTACTGCTTTCTCTACCTGCCTCTCCCCCTGCTTTTGTGTGCACGCTCTCTGACAAATACATAAATAAAATCTCAACAAAAAAAAAAATTAAAGAATCTGCCTATCCTCCCAAACAGATTAAAAAAAAAAAAAAACCCAACAAAATCTTATAAAAAAAAATCTGTACAAATGGCAATGAAACACTTCCTGAGACCACAGGCTCCAAATATTCAAGACATGTTTGAGTTACTACAGCGACTGACAGCACGCAATAAAAACACTAACCAGCAGGTTAAAAATAAGTATTAATAAATATTCAGTAGCAAGATACCACTTTGAAGGACTTATGTCTCTTCACGGGGTGGACAGAACATTTTTTTGTTTTAATTCGTGTATTTTTTTTTTTTGCTAGGGTAGAACTGGGTGCAGCCTCACTATGCTCGTGTGTTGCTGTTTTTTTTTTTTTTTAAGTTGGTTATTTTCTTAGAAATCTCTACACCCAATGTGGGGCTCAAACTCATGACCCCAATCACAGGCTCCAACACCTGAGCCAGGCGGGTGCCCCTGGTTTTGCTTTTAAACATGTAGAGGGAGAAACATCTTGTTCTGTAAATTAACTAGATGGGGCTGTTTTATTATAGCAATGTTACAGGATTCTCGAAACTCTCTCCTTCTCGTTTGCCTTAAATTGAATAAATACCGATTAGCAAAATTATTTATTTTTATTATTCCTTAAAAAGATTTTATTTATTTATCTGGCTGAGAGAGAGAGCGCGCACACAATCGGGGGAGCGGCAGTCAGAGGGAGAAGCCGGCTCCCCGCTGAGAAGGGAGCCCAATGCAGGGCTCAATCCTAGGACCCTGGGATCATGACCTAAGCCAAACGCAGATGCTTAACAGACTAAGCCACCCAGGCACCCCCAGCAAAATTTATTTTAAATGATCTGTCAGCTGACAATGTCCATCAGTTTTGTGGAAAGCAAAGAACTGGAAAGCACCTGACTCATGAACGGATTTGGAACTTGGCCATCAGCGTCTTGTACCTTCTCCACACCCACACCCACATTTCAAGAGGCCCTACTGTCGGCAAGCAGGAGGCACTGGCACCCTGGGCCATGTTCCACTGAGAGCCTTGGGCTCCCCTGCAGAAGAAGGGATCTGAAGGCAGAAAGCCCTTCCCAGGCACATCGCTTGCAGCCAGTGGCACCTATGGGAGTTGGGAGTCTGCAGACTGATTCTCTGGAAACTCCCTGCCCATGTACTCCCTGGGAAGCTTCTGTGGCTTCCCAACCCCGCCAACCCCCACGCTGCCCAGAGCACGTGCACCACAGTGTGAACACCACTGTTCCAGCAGGCCCACAGCACGGAGGAGCAGGGTCTGGTCAGCCCAGGGTGGGTTGGGCCCTGGGGTCTGCATTTGGCCTAGGCCCAGCCTTCAGGAGTTGCTCCCCCCCCCCCAACCGGACGAAGGGTGCAATTGAGGAGGACACGGAGGGAGAGCAGTGTGGACGGGACCCAGTAACCCCATGTGCCCCACTCTGCCCCAGCACCTCCTCTGCACACAAGGGAAGCACATGGGACTCACCAGCCTGGCTATGGTCCAGGCTCACTAATCCAGAAGCCTTAAGGCCAAGTGTCCCAAGGGTCCCAAAGGAAGCCCCTGAAATGTCCCTCTCCCGAAACTTTTTCTGTCCCAAAACCTCACCAGGTCTGTGGCACGGACCATCCCTTAGGCACCCCTTCACCTAATCCCCCTCCTGAGACCCGGTGCCTCCTAGTAGCCACCATGGCCTAAGCCAGGGGTCCCTCCCCAGGTCCTGGAGTGGTGTCTGGGCACAGCCAAGTGGGGGAAGGGCAAGGATTGAGACTCAGGCCTATGTAGGTCGAAATGTCCACTCTTCCACTCAACTGTGTGAATCTGGGCAAGTCACTTAAACTTCCCTGAACTTCAGCTTCCTCCCTAGGGCATCCATACCACCTCAGAGTCCCAGAATTAATGTATTCTGAGCATTTCCGAGGAGCCCGCATGAAGACAAACCTTTCACACAGGCTATCTCAATCATGGTAACAAAGTACATGGTAACAAGGCTGTGAGGTCTAGCCTTTTCACACTCCCATTTACAGATGAGAACACTGAGGCTTAACGAGACTAAGGAACTTGCCCAATGCCACTATCTAGGAGGTGAGACGCTTCCTGCCGTGCTGAGACACTGTCCCTCTGCAGCCGACTGGCACCCTCCCATCAGTCTGAGGCCAGGGCTGAGGAAGGTGGCACTTCCGTGTTTTACTGTGAGTCCCCGCAACCGCTGTCTCCCAGAACCCCCTAGTGGGTGCTTGAGGGAGGCCTGCCTAGCCCCTCGTGCCCAGGCTGTGAAGATCTGCCTCCCAGCAGACTGGCAGCCTCCAGAAACCAAGGCTATTTTCAGGACGTCACTTAAATACAGAGAAGGGAGGGCGAGGAGTGGAGAGGGACATGGCACATTTTCCAGAGAAATGATGCTGCCTGAGCGGCTGTGGCTATTTATAACCCCTGGGAAATGTGGACTCTGCTATTTCCTGATTAGATTAGTGCGGGGGCGGAAGAGCCAGCCCCCAGGATGTCAGTGGATAGAGCACCTGACCGCTGACCTCTGAGTCCCAGCAGATAGGTGCCAACCCCCGGCCCTGGGCAGTGGGTACTGAGGCCAGGCCAGATCGGGCAAGGGAGGCAGACAGATGGGGCTGCGAAGGGCCAGGCTGGGGGAGACCCCCAGGAGGCCCCTCCTTCACCCCACAGGTAAGACACACACAGCTGGGTCTTCCTCAAGGTGGGGCATGGGCAGGAGACAGAAAGGAGCCATAGGGCATCCTAGAGGAAGTTCTAGGTGGTCCACACACAACGCCTGCCGCCAGGAGCGGCTCAGTTATGTTCTGTCTACCTTTGCTTTTAGACTCGGTCAGGTCATGGCTGCACGTTCAGCCCTGCATGTGTGCCAAGGAGACACAGCTGACCCCAGGGACTGATGTCCACAGAAGAACTGCCCAGTGTCCGCAACAAAATCCTGAGGCCGCAGAAGGAGATGGAGATGCAGGCTCTCAGAGCGCTTCCCCCGCATCGTGTCGAGGACAGGAAAGCCCAGTGGCCTCGCAGGCCTGTGGGGGCACCTCGTTCCTTCAGGAAAGTCCTGAGGGGTCCTTAGGCCTACGTCCTTCCTCCCAGCCCATTTGTCACCAGTTTATCTCCTTCCCCCCGGCTCGAGGGCTGTTCGTAGCCACCTCCGGGTGCCTGGGGTTTCCGAGGCACCAGTGAGTCTGGGGTCCCCATTCTCGCTCCCTGGGGTAGATGACACAGTCCCTGGTCAAACCTGGGTCCTTCTGAGGGTAGAGCCACAGCCTTCTCTCTGCCTTGTACTCTTGCCTGAAAGCCTTCTGGTGATTTTTGCCATTGCCCTGCCCACACCTGTTCACGGGGGCCAGTGGTGGCACTGCCCCGTTTATGGGCAGCTACAGTCCCAGTGGTCAGGGAAGCACAAACCAGGCCGCAGTGCGTTACTTTAGGACATAACACCGGGGCTCCCAGGCCTCCACTTCCCCTCCCTCCCTCAAAAGCCTCTTGGCACTGGGCCCCTCCCCTCAGAACCTCACTCTGTCATTTCCCCAGTGCAGGCCTGAGGCCCCCAGGAGCCCAAGGACCCCTGACCTCCCATCCCTGTGGGCCTGGCTTCCTGAATCCGGGACCTGGCATCCTGGGCCTGACCGGGGAGGGAGCATGGACTTCTCTCAAAGCCAGAGTAGTTTCCAGGGTTAATAAAAACAAAGTGCTTAACAACGAGGGCAAGAAATGCAGTGTGCTAGAGCTGTCGTCCTCAGAGGTGAACGGGGTGCTGAAGGGAAGGCAGAGATGGCTGGCCGTGTTTAGGGGGTGCCTGCCAGAGGCTGAGTGTGGGGCTGGGGAGACCAGGCCCTGAGCCAGGTGTCCTGTCTGATGGGGGTACATTTCCCGGGGCTCCCAGGCCAGTGGCCCGGGTGGCGGTACTGGGCTGGCTTTTTCCTGCCCTTCCCCGAGTATGTCCATATACTCTGGGCTAGGTCCCCTTCAGACACCAAACCCAGTCTGTCATTGGGACAGACCACAGGCGTGAGAGGCATGGGAGGGCTGGCAACAGGGGGACTAGGGAGCTGCCAAGGCCTGCTTCTCCTCCCTCTTGGGAAGGGTACGGGAGGATTCTGTCAACGTGGCTGCTCAGAGAGAAACTCCTAGAGAGGGAGGGTGGGGTGGGAGGGGGATGCCAGGGCCCACGCTGGGCTTCCAGCTCAGCAGCCCGGCCAGGGGAGACCACGGACAGGCCATTTTCCCAGAGGCTGGCTCCCCCACGACTAGGCTAAGCAAGCTTGGCCCCTCTAGTCCTCACCCTGTAGGGTCAAGTGCCCTCTCCCAGGGCAGCTGCACGAGGGGCTTATGCTGACTCTGTAGGCAAAACACCGGGATCCTGTCTCCCCTCCTCCAACCCCCACTCCCCCGGACTTTGAAGTTCTCAGAGGCCCACATATGGAAAGGGTTTAGCGCTCTGAATGAGGCTTTTATTGAAGTCAGGTTAGCCTCACAGCACCCACTGTGACCTGCCTTCCCTAGCACTCGCTCAGCATTCCCGAGCCCCAGTCTGCCCTGTGCCTGCCACACTTTTAGTCCTTGGACTTTTAGTCCTCAGTCCCAAAGCCGGGCGCATCCATCCCAGAGCCCCGGGACCCTGTCTTCCTTGGGACTGGCTGGCACCCCACTGCCTTCTCTGTTCCAGGCAGCCTGGACAACTTCGCCCCAGAACCAGGCCTCACACAAACGGCCAGGAAGCTGCCAAGCCTCAGCTCAGGGCCATGTTGGGGGCACAAGGGCAAAGAAGGGAGGGTCACTCTGGCTCAGCCCAAAGCAGCCCAGAGGAAGCCCAGAGCAGCCTTGCCTCCAAAGTCGGGAGTGGGAGGCCGGCCTGGGGAGCACGGTGGGCTCCACCACCTCCCTTTGGCCTTGAGAGTACTTCGATGAGCATTGTGCAAGTCCTCCTCTGAAGCTGACCTCATCCTCCCTGCCCAGGCCAGGAACGCAGTCTGGGCACAGAGCCTATTCTTGAGAATGAGCGGCGCTGGCAAGGCCACTACCCATGCCCACTCTGGGGGGGGACCTCCCGGTGGGCTCCAGCCCTCGCCCCGCACTCACTAGACAGCATGAGAAGTAAGCGCTCATTTCTCTAACAGCGTGCTCGGCTGGGTAGTCTGGGCAGGAAGGCTCCCCATGCGGGGCACCCCACCCCAACCCCAATGGGCTCCAGGAGCACCAAGACAACCAGGAAGCTGAGGAACAGCCCCAGGCCCCCACGGGGCTCTGACCCTCCATCCTGGCAGGGCAGGCTGCAGGCTGTCACTCTGGGTCACTCTCTGAGCCTCAGTTTCCACATGTGAAATGGAGTAGATGGTAACAGCGCCTCACGGCATGGGCTGAGAATGAGTCTGGTCCTCAGCCAGGGCTCCAAACCCAGCAGCCTCAGTAAAACTGGCAGCATCACTAAAACCCAGGTCAAGCTTCCCCGTGGCATCCTGCCCGCCGCACTTCCATTAGAAGCTGAACGTCTCGCCCCAGCTGGCCCCCGCCTGCTCCATATAGGGTGCCCTTCTCCACTGTCCCGTGGCCTCTGTCTGCTTCTGAAGATGCCGCGCCCACCCCACCAGCCGCAGGGTTTTCACCTTGCCAGTTCCTCTGCCTGGAATGTACTGTCTTGGATCTTTCCAGAATCTTTTTTTTAAAATTAACTAATGTATTTATTTGAGAGGAGAGAAGGTGCAGCAAGGGTGCAGAGGGGCAGAAGGAGGGAGAAGGGGTTGGGGGAGAGAGAGATATTTTGAAGCAGACCGTGTGCTGAGCAAGGAGCCCAACACAGGGCTCGATCTGACCACCTTGAGATCACGAGCCAAGCCGAAACCAAGAGGTGGACGTACAACCGACTGGGGCCACCCAGGCACTCCCAGAATCCTTCTTACCATTTAAGTCTTAGTTCAAAATTACCTCTTCCAGCAAGTCCTCTCCCTCCCCATTACTCTCTAGCCCATTACCCAAGTTTATGTTCTTCCCAGCACTTGTCTAGCCTGAAATGATCTTTTTGGTTGCCTGACTCCTGCGGACAGAAAGTTCCATGAGATTAAGGGCTCTCTGCCTTCTGCCTCTGGGGTGCCCAGTATATTCAGGGAAGGTGCCCATCAATATTCAGGGACCAAATGAATGAAACGGGATGTGGGGGATGGAGAGAACAATGCCTTCCCACCAAGGCTCCTTCGGGACGGGGGTCAAGAAGCCCCACGTTCCCGCTCACCTCTCCTCTCCCATGCCCAGGGAATGGCTGGCCTGGGCCCAGGCACCACCCTGTGACCTCTCCCACCCAGACTTCCCCAGTGTGTTGAGAGTTTAAGCTTAGGAACAGGAATCTTGAGCCATGGCCAACATCATCATATGAACTGGATCTAGGAGATCATCCTGTTCAGCTCCTTCATGATCCTGATGCCAGAGAACTAGAAAGGGGAAGAGATCTGCCCAAGATCACAGAGCCAGTAAAGACAGCAGAGCTGGGGTTGGAAAAAGAGGCCTCTTGAGTGCTACGAGCTCAGCCGAGTCTCCAGCACCCTGTGCCGCATAAGCCCAAGGGGTGGGGTGACCCACGGAGGAGGCCTGAACATGAAGAAGGCTTCAGGCACGTGATGGGGTGTGGAGCTATGGCTGTCACGGCTCTGGCTGGGCCCATCTGAGGCATCAGCGTTGGCAGGGATCCCTGTCCCAGACAGAGATGGTTCTAGCTCCTGGCTGAGGCATCACCACGGCGTTATGGTGCCCTCCTGGCCTCTCTGCAGGAGAATCCCAAGGGCAGCTCTCACGGTGGCCTCTCATCTCTCTAGGCTCACCCCAGGGACAAAGGACAATGAGGCCTCGATCTAAGGCTCGCTGGGATTCTGCACTGGCTCTGGTTCCTCCTGGGGAATGGGCATGCAAATTCCAGACGTGGGGGAATGTGTGTTCCTCTAAGAGCTAGGGAACTGGCAGAGCACACATATCCTTCCTGTCCCCAACACTATCTGCTTGGGAAAAAGAAGCTGAAATAGTACCTGGTGACTGGCTCCTGACAGTTTGGGCAGCTGGCAAGGCCACTCAGCAGAGAGCTGGGCCTTTCCAGACGTGTGCTCCCTTGTCAATGTCTGGCAACTCCCCCAAACTAGCACCTGCAGAAGTTTCTGGGCTCTTTCCAAAACGTCTGCCCTCCTGGGGCCTCACTGCTTCTGGAAACTCCTGTAACACTGGGCTCTCGCAGCTTTGGCCTTTTGGAAACCACCTTGGTTGGCAGGCTTAGCTCCCCCTGGTCCAGGGCCATCTAAAAGCTGGGGCACCAAGCCCAGCGTGGCTGCCTGGCCAAGCCACCTGTGGACCACAGAGATGCCAGAGAGGGTCAATGCCCTTTCCAACCTCCCCAGGTGCAAAGAAATAGTACCCTGCCAGGTGCACTTAGAGCAGGGGTCCCTAAGCTGAGCTCTGTGACCCTATCTACAACAGCATTCAAATTGTGCATGTGGGTGGCTCCATGTCTGCATGGGGCTCCATGACCTCTAGCAGACTCTCAGAGTTGTGGATTCCTGCTGTGTGGAACTGAACAGGCCTCCTGGGAGTCAGCTTAGTAGAGAAGTAGGGGCACTAGTGGTCAGGAGACCACCCATGTGGCACCAGGAGTAAGGTCCTCTCCCTCTAGGGAGTGAGCAAGTGCTGTGAGAAGCTTCGAGAAGCTTCGAGGCTGGGGAAATGCTGGGAGGTTGCTCTGCTCCCCGCCCCACCCCAACTCTCCAGCCAGCCTGGTCATAGTCCTGGCTCTCCCAGATGTCCAGGGAAAATGGAAGGACTGCAGGGGTCTCCAGCCCAAGGGAGAGGGGCTAACGTCCCTTTCCTAGAGCTGAGGGATGGCTATAGGGACACGAGTGGGCATATGGATGGTTAAGATAGGGACAGGGGTCCCTTCCCCTCAGCAGATTAGCCTGACAAGGGTGGGGCAGGGGGAAAGGGGCAGGGCAGATTGGGAACAGCCAGGGCAGGACACAGGTCTACCGTGTAAGGTTTCAAGATCTTTCTTGATGCCTGGAGCTCGATTATGAAATAAAGTTAATGAGCCCAAGACAAATCTACATCTGATAGCCTAGAGCCCTCGGACCCTCAATGCCTCGAACAGCCAGCGAATGGCTGTGTGAACCTGGGTACACAGTTTGCGTACCCGGTGCTACCTGTTACAAAGAACGGTCAAGTTCAGTGGCAGGCTCTGGGAGGGGCTAGGAGCTGTCCTGTGGTCGCAACTGAGACAGCAAAGAAAGGGACCCTCCTAAGCCCTAAGGTTCCCCAGACAAGTGGCCCAAAGGGGGCACCCCATCCTGTCCTTCCTCAGGTAACACCTCTGACTCTCCCCAGAGACAGAGGAAAGCAGACCCTGTCACAGAGCAGCAGGTATCCTTGAACTCTGTGGTTCAGCAACAAACACTTCCATTCATCTTGCCGGCCTCTAGCATCTGGACAGAAGTTCTTCTGAGGCGGGGAATTCTCAGCCCCACATGGCAAACCCTCAAGCAGAGACAAGGTCATCAACAACTGTCCTCCACTCTCCCACCCACTCCTCTGGACCCTGCCAATCCAGCCTGAGTTCCCACCTCCAGGCACCCCCACCCCAAATGCTTCTGGCTTGGCCTCTGCCTTACGTTGTGGGTGGGTGGGGGTTCCTGCCAGCCTCTCTGTGGCTCCCACAAGTGACCCCATTATAACCTTGGATACTTCAGGGAGTGGGGGATGGGACTCCTCCTTCAACCTCTCAGGTGCCACCTCAGGATCTAGAAGCAGGTGGGAAGGCATGAAGAGAAGGCACCGAGCCTAGTCTCCGTCAGTGTGATCTGAAGCAGAAAGTTGAAACATACAAAACGAAGGAAAAGGAAAGGAGAAATGTGTAGTGCCGAGAGCGCTGGCAGAACCCGCAAACCCCAGTGCCACGTGTCTCCTCTGCTCAATGCTTGCACAGCAGACCAACTGCCAAGTCAGAGGCCGGAATGAGGCGTCAGCCCCAGAATCTCCTTGGGGACAAGAACCAACCCAAACACAGCTCCCTGAGACCCGCAACTGCAGACTCCTGGGGCCAGGGACCCCACCCCCCCAGGTTAATATGAGGACTCTTCCATCTGAACAGCTTCTTCTGCCCCAGCATGGGGTCCCCCGATGAGTCACAGACACCCCTTTAGGGTGACGGGAGTGGGAGGCCCACAGGTGTCCTGACATCCATTCACGGGAGACCCTTCCTGCCAGGCTGGGCGGTCCCCAGCACCCTTCCCCCACACCACCTAAGCTCCTGCCTGGTCCCAGCCCCCTGACTGGCAGAGAGCCCTCGGCACTGACAAAAAATAGGTTAATGCAGCTGAGGAAAGAAGGGAAGCGGGCAGCGGGCCCAGCCCCACGAGTCCGTCTGCTTGCCTGCTAGCCTGAGCACAGTGAGGCGGCCACAGCGGGACGCATAATCGCGCCAGCATAGAGACCCTTGTATCTGTGAGGCGGACATACTCTGTCACACAGCAAGAGCTGCCAGAGCACCCCACTGCCAGAGCACCCCTGTGGCTGCATGGATGGCGGGCGGCTCCGCAGGCCAGCGCCTGGCCAGCCCCCGCCATCCTTGCCCATGGGCACCATCAGACTAGAAGCGAGAGACCACCAGAGGCGCGGCTCTGAAGCGAATTTTTGGAGGTGCTGGTCATACATGCACAGGGAAAGAACAGAAAGTCTGGGATCTGGAGGTTTAAAGACTGCCCCCGCTCCTTGCCAGGCCTCTCCCCAAAGGATCAGGTAAATTAGAAAGGCTTTGCTTGGCTGGCAGAGGGCCGGGAGACTGCGGGGTCCATTTCTCACTGGCCTTGAGGTTTGGGAATAGACAACGAGCCCAGGGCTGGTGTCTGCTGGCCTCACCAGGGACTGGGCGGGGAGGAGGTGCAGGGAAGGGCCGGCCCCGTGCCGCCGGGCACAGACAGCTGCCTCAGCACAGAGGGGCTCCGGTAGCAGCTGAGGCCAGCAGGGCCCGGCGAGCCTGGTCCCTGGGGATGCCGAAGGTGACCCAGGGGCCAGAGCAGGACAGCTCAAGTTGCTGCCCTGCTGGCACTTTCCAGGACTGATGTCACCTCTGGGAGGTCAAGTATGCCCCATGGGTAGGGGGTGAAATGAGACAAGGAGTCAACGGGCCCAAGCTCACTTCCTCCTGGCAGGTGCTAGTTGGCACGGAGCACTTAGCCAGAGGGCTGCCTCCTCGGAGCCGCAGGATGGCTTGCAAATGCAAATCTCCATCAGCCCCACGGAGTAGCCACAGCCTCCCCTGAGGGACGGACCCCCTGCGACATCTTGCTCGGGCAGCCAGTTCAGGCTGCAGTTATCTAAGGGTTTACTGTGTTCTAGGAGCCGGGTCTGGTTCTTCCGCGGACACCCGATGCCAGGGCCCGAAGCCAGACCCAAGGCAGGCTGCCCAGATGCAGGACAGTCCGCTTCTATCTCCAATTTTCATCCTCACCAAGGTCTGGGGCTGCAGGCGGGCCGGGCGGTCTGCCCTGGCTCCGCTCTAGCAGAGCTGCCTGCTGGGTCAGGAAACCCCTGGCACTCTGGTGCCTCACTGGCATGGGGCCAGCAGTCATCTGGGTGGTCCCCGACTGGGCAGCCCCTCAGAGGTTGCAGCCCCCCACCTCGGCAGCACCCCCACCGTCACATGACCTCCCCCCAACCCTGGGGGAGCAGGAGGCCCAAGACCCCGCACAAAGAAGTCTTCCACGGCCAGTGGTGCTGAGCTGCTTCTGCCAGTATCCCCCCTGTAAAGGGGCAGCCAGCTATGTCCATTGGGTTCAGGAAGGGGGGCCTGGTCCGGGCTGGGTGGGGGAGACCCAGGAGACCCTTGCTTAACCACTCACATTCCAGCCTGTATAGACTCAGAATATGGCAGTCCTCTCCCACAGAAGACGACCCCTTTTTCTGAGCTGGGGACAGATGCAGAGAAACCAGCAGGGGTCAGGGGTGGAAGTGGCAACAGCATTAATCATTAAATTAAGGCCACTTGGAGAAGACCCACACATAGCCCCGTCTCTATCCTAGGACTCCATGATCAGGCAGGAGCTGGAACGGATCTCCAAGGGAGGGTGGGGGAAACAGAGCACCCCGGCAGTCCCCAGCCGTCCTGCCCTCGGGTCCCCCCCACCAACCGCCACCGCTAGCACCTTTTGGCGGAGCAGTTTGCTGCGAACCCGGCCCCAAAGCCGGGCGCCTGTGTTGGGGGGCCGCTTGCTCCCCGGCTCCTCCAGCCGATCCAGGCAACAGCGCTCCAGAGGCTCGCACACCGCCTTCAGGCTGCAGTCTGGCTGAGGCAGGATGTCGGTCATGCCGGCGGCAGCAGAGGCTCGCCCGGACTGCCCCCTGGCCCGCGGCGCCGGCTCCGGGGACCGGGTCGCGGGAGAGGCTGCGGGCAGCCCGGCCGCCGAGGCGCTCGGCGGGCGCCGCGAAGACCGACGGAGCGGGAAGTGCTCACCCCCGCAGCCGGCCCTTACTGTGGTTACTCGAGCCGGGCAGGGAAGCGCATGGTGTGAGGCTCCGCTTTCTCCTCCCCTCCCTGGAGACTGCCTCCCAGAGGAGCGCACTGAGGGCGGCCCGCTCCTCCCGCCTGCTGGTGACCGCTCTGCGGGGACGCCCCAGTGCGTGCGCCACGGACCGCCCGAGAAGGCGCAGGGGACCCGCCCCCACTGAAGGAAGTGACTCAAAAGAAGACGCTGGAGGCTAACCCTCCTAAAAACCCAACCTCCGGGTTTTTAACTCTTGGCGGGCTGGGGCTTCGGGCTCACTGACCCTCAGCCTAAGTCCTAAATAAAGTTTGACAAGCAACTAAACACAACCTAGTCCCTTCCCCTTCGAGATCCCCGGTTAACCCCTTCACCACCAGGCTGCTCCCTGGGGGCCAGGACTGTGTAAGGGAGGCCTGGGAGGAAGCCAGAAGGGGTCTGCAGGGACAGGCACTCACAAACCTCCTCTTGGGAACGTGAAGAATAAAGCAGATCCCCAGTAGGGCAGCCTCCTGGGCTTCTGGGGACAGGAAGGAACTGGCCACTATGGGCTGTCTCCAAGGACATAAGCCAAAAGCCAAGAATGACACTGGTTACAAATACACAGTGAGAGGTGCCTCTTACCCAGACACTTTTAATCATGACCCTGTGCACCTCACCCGAAAAGCCCAACGCAGCCTGTGCCACTGGGGACAGAGGACATCCAGTGGCAAAGGGGCAATCAGCCCCTGGGTCTGGGCTGGGTGTGGCTCAGAAGACTTCTCAGAAGAAAGACCTTGCTCTTAAAGCTCAAGTTGGGAAAACAGTCTAACCAGAGTGAGATGTGAAGCTTCCGGTTAGAGTCTGGGGTCTGGGGTAAAGAGAAAGGCCTGAACCCCAGACAGGCCAAACAAACCCCAGAGGCACCCAGGGCATCACATGATGCACCACTAGGCTCAGAGTAAGGAAGGAAAGCAACATGTCCACGGGACCACCCATGAACCAGGTCCCATGCAGAGAGCTTTCAGATATCCAGTTCATTTAAAGCTCACAACTTTGGTGATGATTGGCTTATAGTCTCTGTTGTTGGGTTTGGAGGACTTGAGCTTGGGGAGGTCAAGTTCTGGCCTGAAGTCAGGCCACCACAGCCAGGGAATGACAGGTCTCTTCCACAGCTGAGGGTGCTCATGCGTCTGGCTTCGCTCAAGTGTGGCTGGTTCTTTAGAGTCAGGAAAAGGTGCCGGGTCCACGCATTTCTTGGGTGATCCCAGGGCAGGAGGGCCCAGAAGCAGCCCTTGGCACCTGGAATGCTCCTGCTGGATCCCCACCAAAATGCAGGTCTTGGGGCTTAACCCCAGACACCCTGTGTTCTGTTGAAAGAAGGGCGGCTTCACTGCAAAGATAGACAAGACCGGGTCATAGTAAGAGCTGCCCTTAAGGAGCACTCACGGAGCGGCGGGTACCATGCTCAACCTCCACACAGATCAACTTAATGCTCACGCCACCTTATGAAGGAAGTCCCAGGAGCCCCATTTTCCATTAGAGGGAATGAAGGAGACTGAGAAGTGCAACATCCTGCCCAAGGCCATGCCTGGCCAGGCCACAAAGTCTGGCCCACAGCACGACTGTGAGATCCTGGTATGGCAGGCTCTGGTCCCACGCTGCCCCTGCCTGGCTGGGGGAGGTGGGGTCCTGGAGTGGGGTCCTGGAGCTCTGCTGGGTTCTGAGTGGGGAGGGGTCCCTGCAGGGTGGCTGGGCCAGCTCCACACTCCACACCTGCTTCTACACGGTGCAGACAGGCCTGGGCTGCCAAGGCTGCACAGAGCCTCCTCATACCTGGGCCGAAGTTGCCCAAACCAACAGCAGCTAGACAGACTTGGCCCATAACACTTTGCCCAGTAATCCGAGGCGGAGTTCCCCACCTGCCTCTCCCAGCACCAGCACCAGGGGCTACCTCTGAAGATGGTCACCCTCCAGTCCCATAAGGGGCCAGGCAGCCTCCCCACCTTGGCTGTCACAAAACTCCTTTCCCCGGGAAGGCTTGGCTCACTCCTACAACCTTCACTTCTCCAATTCATTCATTTCATTCAAGAGCCACTGACTGAGGGTCCGATTCTGTGTTTGACCCTGCTGAGGAATCACAGACACGAAACCAAAGTCTGTGCTTTGTCATAAAACTGACAGCCCAAGAGGAGAGCAAGACATGGGCTTAAATACCTCTTAACAGGAAGCGTTCATGCACTTGGAACATAGCAAGTACGTACCTGCCATGTGCCTACCCAGATGGACAAAACATCATCTTTGCTCTCAAGAAACCCAGCCTTAAGCCGTAAGAACACACAGATAAAGTGCTATGACAGTTGAGAGAAAGGAGAGGAAATTTCTAGCCAGAGGAACCACAGAAGGCTTCCTGAAAGAGGAGGGAATGGCATGGGCCTTGAGAGCTATGGAAAAAGGCCATCCACCCTGGCTTTTTTCTGCATTCCTCGGGCTAACGTGCAACGGCTGGTTGTGTAACTGGCTGGTAAGGGGCCATTATAATTGCTGACCATGTCAGTGTGCTTGGCACCACCAGCTGGCCTACTTCAAAAATGGCCCTGTGCTGGCTTTCTAAGGTTCTCCCCCTTCTATCTGGATCATACGCCACAGGGTGTATTGGGGGAATGCATTGCAAGGTGTGCCCCCCACCCCCACTGGGTGTGTGGGAGGAGGGCAGTACATATCCTGTTCCCAAAGCCTTGTGCTTGTCTGTCTTAGGAAGCCCAGGCTCAATACTTGTCTGGGTAAAGCAAGCTCCGACTGGGTGAAAGCTGGCCAACTGTCTCCATGGTGACATAAGCGCCTCGGCAGATGGGTAGCTGAGTTGGAAGGCTCTTCCCTTGAGATGTTCATCTTTCCCTGCCTCCCTGTGGGCTGGGGGCTCTCTCTGGGACAGCACAGATTTGCCTTCTCTTCCCTCTGCCTGACTCACTCCCTCCTGGAATCAATGGTCTAGGAGCAGGCTGCGGGGGGCGTTGGGGTGGGGGTTGGGCAAGACAAACGTTCCCTGTCAGTTCCTCAAAAGCAAAGGTCTGAATTCTGGTCCCTCCCAGCCCACAGTGGATCCTTCCACATCTTTGCTGGACAGGCCAGGTTCGGGCTGTCCTGACCACCCAGGAAGGGAGTGCATCCCCCCCTGCCTCTGTCTGTCCCTTCCATCAACCACACCTGGCAGGACCCACCTCCAAGGACATGCAAGCCCCCCCCCCCACCTCGTCTGCATAAACAGAGCCTGGGCGGGAAGGCCTACGTGAACAGACACAGACGTTGTTGCGGTCTTTGGAATTAAAAACATTCCTAGTAGACAGTCCTGTCCTCCCTCATTCCTGCCACCCCAACCCCCAACCCCCTGGGCTCTCTGCAGGAGGAATGAGAAGGGCCACCCTTGAGGAGATGCAGGTTCCCGGGTTCTACTTAGAGAGGAGTATATACCCAGGCCGCTTCTGTCTGGGCACCCAGCCACAGCAGGGGTCTGAGGCAAAATCAGGTTAAAGTGATCAGCAGCAGCATCACTGAAGGAAAAAAGGTCAGCGGGGAATATATGCAGCCTGAGATGTGTGGGCGGGAGAGGCAGGGACTGCCACCAGTGCTGCCTTGGTGACAGCTGGGGGTGGGGACAGCTTCCAGGCAAATCCTCCAGCCTGTGAACACGAGGAGGAAAGTTCTTTCTCGGAAAGTTCTTTCTCAGAACTTTGGGATGCTGCTGCCACTTTCTGGAGTGACCTCCATTTTCCCACTGGAATGCCTTTTGTCTTCTCCCCAGCCTAGACTGGAACACTGATTCCCTCTCCTGGTCCTCTAGCCAAATGACCCGAAATCAGGAAAGGGGGTTTCTGCGCAGCCAGCTGGACCAAGGCTATAGGCACCGCAGTGCACAGCCTGGGAGCGAGGGTTGGAGGGGAGGGGAGCCCCAGCAGACTACCCAGAGAGTCTGGGTGCAGGCACTGGGAGCGTGAGAGCAGCCTAGGACTGTGCTGAGGCTGAGGACCAGGAGGTCTGCCAAGAACGCCCCTTCTCAACTCCAGAGGAGCGCAGCTGGGGCAGGCCCCACAAGAGCAGAGCTGGGGGGCAAGGTGGGCTCTGAGGCTGGAGGGTTGCAGAAAGGAAGCTCCTGGCAGTCCCTGCCCAAAGATGGGCACGGGAGTCCAGGCCGAGAACCAGCAGGTGGCCAGCAGGGTCCGAGTGGCCAAGAGAGATCGAAGCCCTTGTGCAGGCTGTGCAAACTGGCGGGGGAATGGGGGAGGCGCACACTGAAGGGCAGCTTCGAGAAAGGAGGATGGGAGACTCCCCGTAGGCAGGAGATTCCTGGCTCCATAGTGCCTGCCTGCCTAATGCGTGTTCTCACCGCCTCTTAACCCAGACTTATCCTAACTGCACCGGAAGGGCAGAGATCTCCAGGGGATGAGAAAGTGAGACCTGTTTATGTTTTTCTATTTATCCATCCATCCTTTCCCCCATATCTGCTATGTTTAAGGTCTGCATTAGGCTCAGGGACAGAAACCCTTTGCTCCAAAGTCGCCAAACAGCCAATGGCAGCGCGGGAGCCTAGATGCTGTCTTTTCAGTTGTGACTGATTTTTCAGTTGTGACTCATTCATTCATTTTTCACTGAGAAGTTACCCATCCCCCATGCCAGTGGGGAGGACCTCGAACGGGTCCCAGTCTAACGCCCACCTCAGCGAAGAGGTAAGAGCCATCAGGATTGTTTTAGACAGTCCAGGCCAGAAACTCCCATGGGGCCTGGGCCCAACTCACTGACCAGTTGTGCATGGGGGTCCGGGCTTTTCAGCTCAGGACCACCAGCCTCAAGGCCTGCCCCAGGTGTGGCACAGTACTCCCACGTCCCAGGGCCCGTGCTGCTCAGCAGCACAGGACAAGGCACACATGGCTCCTCACACAGCCTCATTCTCCACTCTGCCTGGCTACCCTGGGCGGGCGTCTTGAGGGCGCTTGGTGGCTCTAGATAGGCTGTAGAAGCCGAAATAACCACAGAGCTTGTCCACGGCGGGACAAGCCTGCTGGCCCATCTTTGGCCAGCTACAGTGATTCTCACGGTGTATTGGTCATGGAAACGGCTGGAAATTCCACTTGAGTCTTTGGGAACATCTTGCTTATCTAAAACAAAACCCACCCAGGGACAGAGTGGGCACAGCACAGCACACCCACCACATGTCCTTCCATTCTTTTTTTTTTTTTTTTAAGATTTTATTTATTTGACAGAGATCACAAACAGGCAGAGAGGGAGGCAGAGGGAGAGGGGGAAGCAGGCTCCCCATGGAGCAGAGAGCCCAATGCGGGGCTTGATTCCAGGACCCTGGGATCATGACCTGAGCCGAAGGCAGAGGCTTTAACCCACTGAGCCACCCAGGCGACCCTGTCCTTCCATTCTTTCCCCATAAAAGTTATGGCCAGACCAACACCCAGACTCCCCTGGCCTCCTGCCTGCTCCTTCTTACAGGAGAGAGAGGTGTACAGCCAGGGTCTCCCAGAACAGTGGAAGGATGGTATGTGTGTGTAAGCAGAGCACCACCGGGCCCCCACAACAGGCCTCATGCTGATGACATAACAGCCTCAGGCAGGAAGGTTTGGAAGTGAGGTCAGCGTCCACTGAGCCTCCATGCCTTTCTTCTCCTCTGTCATTACCCAACTCCTTTCCCACCCAACTCTGAGCTCCAAGTGAATAGGAGAACACTCCTGGGAGCCAGGGAAGCTGGGTGAGAGCCCTGCCTGGTCCCTGGAGACTCAGCAGTCACTCTCAACCTCTGGGCTCAGTTTCCACACCTGTCAAAACAGGGGCTGGGACCAGACAAAAGTCATCAACAATTTTTTTTTCTTTTTTTTAAAAGAAGACGTTCTCTTTCCTCCCAAATGCAACCTTCTGCTAAACTTTCCCTGCACCCCCCATCAGATAAAACCAGAAAAAAGCAGAGGCCCCTGGCTGACAGTCCCTCCCAGCAATCCCCAAGTGGTGTGGGCAGAACCTGGAGCTCCCAAGCCTCCTTCCAGGGGACGGTTCTCATGAGAACTGCTGTCTCTCCTGACCACAGCCATTTGCACCGCCCCCCCGCACTCCACTTGCCCCTCAGGGTGGGGAGATGTGGAGGCTGGGGAGATTAGGGGCTTTTTAAGGAAACTTCCGGGTCAGAGTCCTGGATCTAAAGTTCGTGTCTTATCTCTACTTGTCTCTCTGTTTTGGGAAAACTGGGGGCCTTGGCTTTGCTGCTGTGGGTTCCCTTCGGAGTCCTTACAACGGGATAACGCTTATCGAGTCAATAAAAGCTGGCGTTTTCTGGGTCACCTTGGCCCTGAAGCCAGCATGGCTTAGTCTCCGGCTGTAAGGGCCCGAGTGGGCTGTGTCTGGGAGCAAGGGCCTTACCGAGTGCCACCACACTCACCCCCCCACCCACCGAAGCCACGGCAGACGCTGGGCTGAGGCAAGGGGCCATGGTGGGGTCTGTGGCACCCATGGTGATGGAGGCCGGCGGAGCCCACGTGAGGTGCCCTTCCCAGCATTCATACTGGCCTCAGCCCTCGTTCAGGGATGGCCCTGGCAGTTCCTCTAAGCCCTTTCTTTCTCTCCGAGGTTTCAAAACAATCAAAAGTGAGACCACCCTAGGGACCGGTTTTTTGGCTTTCTAGGGAGACAGCCGCAGCCTCCACCTGCGGGGAGCTTAGTGGTTACTGAGAGTGTCAGTAGGCTGGGGACAGTCACCTCTGTAATCTCATTTACTATTCACAGGGGTCCGGGAGGGAGGAAAGAGGTCACCTGGGGCCACCTTGCTAATTAGGTGGTGGAGCTGGGATCAAATCCAGCTCTTCCGCCCGAATCTAGGAGCCCCCCCCCCAACAAAGCCAGGAAGAGCACACCCCTCTTTTGGTTTGTTGAGAAGCTCGGTCTTCTCAGGCCCTGAATAAGTCAGTCCCCAGGGTCTTCTCTGGATCTGCATCTCTGCTCGACACCCACCCTTCCTGAGCCGTGGTTGGGGGCGGGGGGCCAGGGAGTGGGCAGCCAGCCTCCCCTTCCAGGAGGCATTCTCAGATGGGGCGAGAGAGCGAGGGAGACCTGAGCCTCCAGCTGCTTCCTACTGAATGCTTCTTGTCTCCAGAATCCACGGAGCAGGGTCGGCCTCCCCAGATCGGGAACACCTGGGAGACAGGCTGCAGAGCAAGGGCAGGAAGAGGGAGGTTGTGCAAGTGCGGGGAAGCATTTGGGCAGCAGGGCGGCTCTCTCAAGGGATCCTGCCTCTGGCTCCCCGCCCCCCATCATGTTGGGGGCTCTCCAAGGGTCACTGAGGCATCTGGACCTATCTCGTGGAGGACAAACAGCAACTCCAGCGGTGGTGGTGGGGGGCGGGGGGGACCATGGCTCCAGTCTCAAGGCCTCTGGGGAGGAAGTAGTGTCTGAGGCAGGAAGAGGAACAGTCCTGGCACTCACCCTCCCCAACCCCCACATGCCTCTGGGTTGGCATGGTGGTGAGGACAGCAGCAAAGGGAAGATGCCCACGTGGGCCAGCGCTGGGAACAGCAGGCAGTGGGGGTAGGAATCACACGCTCTAGAAACAGACGCTTCCCCTGGTCATGCACAGAGGGCCTGGGGTGGAGGAATGAAAGGCAGAAGCCAGCCCCAAGGCTTTCTCCCAGCTGCCCCCACTCCTCCCCTAGTCAAAATCAGGCCATTCCCAGGACTGGGGGCCTAGCTGTGGTCAGTATGGCCTGAAGAACATTGGGAGAAGGTGGTAAGGACCCATGTGAATGCCGCTCTGTCGTCCCACCCAGGAAGGGACCCAGCACCTCCTGGTACCAGCCATGAAGAACCAGAGTGGAAAAAAACTAAAAGCGTTTTTGGGTCCACCAGACCAGTGCCCCAGAGCCCAGGCTCCCAGATCAATAAAGCAGGGTCAAACAGGGACAACAGAACCCCTGAGGACCAGAGAGAGGGATGTGGGGTAAGGAAGCCCTTGACTTCTGCCCTAGCAGGCTCCTGACCCATGCTTACTCTGAATTTCCTCCTGCTCTGCAGAGTAATTGAAACCAGAAATGACTCTGGGCCAACAATGGCCCCTTGTTCCCAGCTCCTCACTCACTTTGTGCTCTGGGCCTGACCACACCATGCCAAGTGGGGAGCTACACCACCAAGAGGTAAGAGCCCAGGGCTGCTCAAGCCAGGGCTAAGGCAGGAGGTGAGGGCCCTAACCTTGACCACCAGTATACTCTGAGGTTAGTTCATCAAAGCTGGATCTGACTTCATCAGTCTAAGAAAACAGATGTGGCCTGAGCCAGCCTAAGGCCCATCATAGGGGGCCTCTTGCAGGTGATGGCCTTTGACCAGGGGGACAGGGGGCTGCTTGAAAAGCTAAACCTAGAGTCCCTCCAAGAAGACAGAGGGCACCATACCTGGACCTGCCAGCTGGGAAAGGGGCTGTCATCATTGGATGAGAACAGACTCTGTGCCAGCCCTGTGCCAAAGGCTTCATGAATTTCTATATTCAAGTTTCAAAAGGACCCATTTATGGGTGAGGAAACTGAGGCCCCAAAAGTAAAGTAACTTACTCTGTTCTCCCAACTAATGAATGGAAGGTGGAATGATCCCCAGATCTGTCTGGCCTTAAAGGCCCATCGACCCTGATGGATCAAAATTCTCTTTTGTCTTTTTTACTACATGGTGAGGTCCTTTTCATCCCTTTTTTTTTTTTTTTAAGATTTTATTTATTTATTAAAGAGAGACAGACCCCAAGAAAGGGGTCCAAATCCAAATATGTCTTGCTACCTGCTCTCCTGCCATTCCAGCCTAGGTCACTGTCATCTCTCAGCAAGACTCACGCCATTGCATCCTAACCGTATTTCCCTGTATCTATGCTCACCTAAAGCCATTTCTTCAAATATACCTTAAGTGATAGGTGGGAAACGTAGATGAGAACAGGTCAGGGGGAATGGGAGAGGGAGAAGCAGGCCTCCCACTAAGCAGGCAGCCCTATGTAGGGGCTCAACCCCAGGACCCTGGGACCATGACCTGAGCGAAAGGCAGATGCTTAATGAAGGAGCCACCCAGGCACTCTGGTCCTATTCATTCTCTGTGTCCACAGCACAGTGCCTGACATTTAGAGGGTGCTAAGCAAGTAGGAATGCATAAATAAGCTGATAACAAGACGAATGTGTACATCACAGCTCTAGTACATTCTGTCTTTTGAGCTTCACAGTAAGCTGGTGATGAAGGTAGAATGGGGATAATTATCCCCATTTAACAGAGAAACTGAGCCCCCCATATCAAAGAACTCAGATGGTGATCTTCTGAGCCCCTTCTGACCTTCTGACTCTCTTCACGCTTGATAGATATAAACCATGACCAAGGGGAAGGCAGAAGAGATCTGAGAAATAAGGTCCAGGAGATAGGGATGCCTGATTTGGGGGAGAGAAAGCCAGGAGGCAACTGTTTTAACCAAAAGAAGCTAACAGTGGCCAGTTGTGTCCTCCACTCATGGGGCCCTGCGACAGCTGGGGTCCTGTGATAGCTGGAGACTGGTGAGCAACTGGGTGGGGATGGGGAACCTTGGGTCTGGAGAGAAGGAGGCTATGAAATCTCCATCCTCAAAGACCAGGCTCTTTTTCTCAATTAAAAGGGTGAAAGTCTAACACGAAGACAACCAAAATGTCCCTTGGTGCATGAGTGGATCAACAAAACGTGCCCCATGCATATCAGCCTTAAGCATGGAAATTCTGACACGTTCTACCACGTGGATGAACCTTGAAGGCATCATGCTAGGTGAAGTCACAAAAAGACAAACACTGCAGGATTCCACTTCCATGAAGTCACTGGAATGGGAGAGTCAAAATCATTGACAGAAAGTCAAATGGTGGTTGCCTGGGGAATTACTGTTGTTTTTGTGTGTTGTGTTTTGTTTTGTTCTGTTTTTTAAGTAAGCTGTATGCCCAACACAGGGTTTGAACTCATGACCCCGAAATCTGGAGTTGTGTGCTCTACCGACTGAGCTAGCCAGATGCTTCTGCAGTTACTGTTTAATAGGTATGGTCAGTTAGGATGGTAAGAAAGTTCTGGAGGTGGTGGGGGGGTGCGGGGGAAAAAAGAAAGTTCTGGAGATGGACAGTGGTGATGGTCGCACAACAATGTGAATGTACTTACTCCCTCTGGGTGGTACACCTAAAAATCACTAAAATGATAAATTTTATGGTATATACATTTTACCACAATTGAACAAAAAGTAAGGGCTGAGGCACCTGGGTGGCTCTGTGGATTAAGCCTCTGCCTTTGACTCAGGTCATGATTCCAGGGTCCTGGGATCGAGCCCCACATCAGGCTCTCTGCCTGGCAGGGAGCCTGCTTCTGCCTCTCTCTCTGCCTACTTGCAATCTGTGTCAAATAAATAAATAAAATCTTAAAAAAAAAAAAAAAAGTAAAGGTCTAAATATTGTCAGATTTGCCAACCTGGGCTCTGTATCCTAGTCCTGAAGGCAGGGGACTGGCCTTCATGACCTCCTCCTGAGTGTCATTGATAATTGCTCTGAACCCTCAATAAGCTTCCAAGAGGCCGGGTGAAGACTGTTACAGAGATTCCCCTTTTCCCCTTCAGACTCAGGCTCCAGGCTTCAGAAAGGAGGATGGAGACCATGCATCCCATTGGGCCTGAACTTGGCAACTGGGGGTGCAGGGCACCAGCCTGAGGCTGGAGCTTCACCTTTCCTGGCTTGGGACCCTGCCCCTTCCCAGGCCAGGGTCTTGCGCACTCCCAAAGAGAAGCTGCCTTCTACTCTGGGGTGTGGGGGTGCGGCAGAGAGCAGAGGGTGGTGGGTGTCCCCAGGTTTGTGGCAATGAACAGGGGCATGGAGGGGCTCCCCTGGCTTAGGTGGCTTCGAGGTCTCAAACTCCTCTTTAGTCTGGAGTCAGTGGCAAAAACTGAGCTGTGGGGTCTCAGGGAGAGCTCTCCCCTCTGACCCAGCCAGTCAACAAGGGCTGGGCCCTGGGAATATGCTAATCAGCCAGTGGGTAGGTCCCAGTTGGGGATAGCACATCTGGAGCCTAGAGCGGCATGGTTGGAAATAGACTGGGATAAATATATGGGAGTCCCCTGGGGCCGGGGAGTTGAGGCAGACAAAGGGGGGCCTCCTGGCTGAAAGGATCCTGGGCTGGCCAGGGGCGGGGCGGGGGGGTGGCGGCAACGAAGAGGCGGGGGGGGGGGGGCAACGAAGAGGCAGGCGGGGGGGGGGGGCTAGATGCTGAATCTGGAGATACTGGCCCTTTGGGGGAGGAGGGAGGACAACAAAGGGAGGACTCCTGAGCCTGGAAGAGGAGAAACACATCCAGCTGGGGTGGTGGTGGGGGAGGAAAGAAGGGCTCCACTGAATCTGTAATGACAAAAGGGCAGACCCCTGAGGGTCACAGACTGACATTCAAGTCGGTCCCTGCCCCATCTAGAAGCATTTTCTTTCACTCATTTGTCTGGCAGCCAACCAAACATCACCAGCCTGGGCCTGGGCTCCTGAATTTAGAACCCTTGCTCAACCACCGTGGCATGTCCCTTACCCTTCCTGGTTTCAGTTTCCTTCTCCACCCAAAACAGAATTGGATGAAATGCCCTCTAGGAGTCCTCCCGCCGGAAACCCTCCTGATCCTCTTCTCTCATTCATTCCATCATCCTTCCTCTTACTTAACTTCCTGGGACACTCCCATGAAGGACCTTCCCCCTGAATGCCTACCCTGCTCCCTTCTGCTGATCCAAGCCTGCCCACCTTGCTAGAGTAACCCAGAGCCTTAAAATGGCAATTAAAGTGCTGGCCATTATGTAAAATGATTTTTATATGGTATAAGAAGTATTTTTGACAACGTAACAAAAAAAGATCATTATAAAGACTACATACAGCCCTAGAACAAAGAGAGGTTTATGATACGATTACGTGAAAACACGAAAAAAATACAAAATACACACTGTGATTAAAACTATATAAAATTTCTATGCCTGAAGAAGGAAAAAGGCACAAAATCGAATGGCTGTTTCAGAGGAGTGGGAGTAGGGATGGTTAGTGATTATGGATCACATTTCTTTACTATAATTGTCCTTTTCCTTCTAATGTAAACACTGCATTTGGAATTGAAAAAACCCAGTGTTCTCCAATTCCTCTCCCTCCAGCTCCTCCTGGGAGCCTCCCTAACTCCAGCCCACAATGATCTTGCCTTCTTTGAATTCCTCCCGCACACTTTTCCATCTAACTCTGTAGGGAACAGTGGTCCGTGGGAGAGCACCTGCAGAGGGCAAGGCCTGGGTCGGCTTCCAGTCCTGCTTTCAGGCCTGCTTCTGATCCTGGTTCCAGTCTTACTTCTGGTCCTGCTTCCGGCCCCAGTTCTACTTCTTGTTCAAGTATTACTTCCAGTCCTGACTGTGGTTCCGCTTCCAGCCCTGGTTACCGTTCTGGTTCTGGTCTTGCTTTTGGTTCTGGTTCTAGTTCTGCTTCAGATCCTGCTTCCAGGACTGGTTCCAGTCTTACTTCCAGTCCTGGTTCCAGTCCTGGTTCCAGTATTACTGCCAGTCCTGGCTCCAGTCCTGTTTCCAGCCCTGGTTCTGGTCCTGGTTCCAGTATTACTGCCAGCCCTGGCTCCAGTCCTGCTTCCAGTCCTGCTTTAGGTCCCGCTTCCAGACCTGGCTCCAGTCTTCCTTCCAGTCCTGCTTCCGGTCCTGGTTCCGGTCCTGGCCTCCTCCCCATGGGCTGCCTGGCCTTGGACAGGTTACTCACTGCTTCGTTTCTTCGCTTTCTCATCCACGCATGTGTGATCACTTTGCTTGCCCTAGGGGACCCCTGAGATAGCGGCTGTGAGCATCAGCCCAGTCCTGGGCTCCCAAGAAGCTCTTGGGTGTTGTGATCATCGTTCCTGCCATCTTGTTGCACTTTCTAGTGGCTTGGCATGTCTTGATATACTTGTATCATCTTAAAGCCAGGCCCTAAGGCCCTTGGAGCAGCCAGCCAGTGCTGGGTACAATGCAGAGGGACCCTAGGTCTCCCCGCACTGGCTCTTTCCCCCGTGCCTGTGCTCATTCTGCTTCCCTCCAGGCGCACCGGGCCGTTAAGTGTCCGCCACCAAGGTAAGAGGACTCCAGACTAAGCATGGCTCAGGCTCACTTGCACCATGAAGTGGGATGCTGGAGTGGGACATCGCCCTGGCTCTTTCTCTAGGACCCAGGCTGAGAGACTCCCTGTCAGAGGCCTGGGGCATAGGGACCCAATAGAGGGGAGAGGGCTGGCTTTCCTGTACTAGGTAAGCAGAGGCGGCAGAGGCCTCAGTGTCCTCCTGGGGATGGTGTGGTTGTCATTTTCCTGGCAGGGCCATGGCAAGGATCAGAGGAGATCACATTTGGGCATATGCCTCCAAGAGCACAAGTGCTACACACATGTGTTGCTGATTAGTGCTGCCATTTGCCCGTCCCTAAATGCTGCCCCCATCCCCCAGCCTGCTGCTCCAGATTCCCTGCCCCCATTGCCACATCAGGCAAACCCACACGGAGACTCATTTGGGAACAAACACCTGGAACTCAGGATAGGGGCTCCCAGTGCTGTTCTCTAGATGGACTGGGTGAGAAGGGGCACAGATGGGGACAGAGGTGGGCCTTCTTCCCCCTGCCTCTCCTTTAGGCGACCTGAATGTTAGCAAGGATAGCCCCTACCACAAAGCCACCCTTTGCTCCATCCTCGGGCCCTGCTTTAGGGGAGCAGAACCAAGTGCCAGAGGCTGGTGCCAATTTCCTTCCTTGGACACGTGGCAGAAAGGGAGGTGGGAGAAGCTGCGGGAACAAACCGTTCCGTGGCTCTGGTGGGCCTGGCCACATGGGAATGGCTCAGTGCAGGCTTCCCACCCAGCCCGGTCATCCTCAGGGTCTCCAAGGGGGCATCACAGGGCAAGCAGACCTCGCGGGACACCCCCACCCCTCCCTGACCCACAGGAAGGCTAGCAAGACGGCTCCACGGCTGACGGCCAAGGGCTGCACCGGGGCTGGGCCCTGAGGAGGTGAGGGCTGGGAGACTTCGAAGTCCTCTAGGGAATGCTGGCTCCGGCCTGGCCACTCACAGGCCCAGGTCAGCTGGCAGCAGGAAGGTTTGTGTTTCTTTTAATATCAACTCCCAGGCATTTAACATTCCTCGAAGCTTAAACACAGAAACATTTTCCTTACCAGACTCTGCTTTCTGCTCTGCCAAACATAACCTGGCTTCCTCCCCTTCCCCCAAAGCCTCCATCTGCTCCTGTCTCCAAGATGTAATGATTTATGGTGTGTTTTCCCTGGGGCTTGTGCAGCTGACAGAAACGAGGAGGAGGGGAGCAACGGGGCTTGAAGTCCAGGTGGGGACGATGCCACGGGGCCCTGGAATCTGGGTTCTGGAGGGCGTCAGGGCCCGTGATGCTCCCTGAGAGGGCTGCCCTGGACAGCCTTCTGACCTCGTCCATTTCATAGCCACCCATGGCCCACGGAGCAGGGCACCCACACATTTCTTGGCTGGATACCTCCTGAGGCTAAGCAGGCAGAACCCCTTCCCTGCCCCGTCCCTCTGGCCAGCCCAGGGTTGCAGAGACAGGGCTCTCACCCCTCATCCCTGCAGGAAGTGGGGTCCCAGGGCTGAATCTGCAGACCTCTCTCTCATCTAAATGACGAAGGACTGGCTTCCAGTTGCCTGGCAGTACCGTTTCCCAGGCGACGGTGCTGAAGAGCTGGTCCCACGGCAGGAGGAAGGGACATGCACAGGAACACAGGGGGACACGAGGCAGATGGCTGGGCCCCCACCCAATGATGCCACTCTGCTGTTCAAACACTCAGATGAAACAGATGGGGAGAAGAAGAGGACCCCACAGGTCCCCAAAGGGCACTACCACCAAGAACACCGAGCCAAAAGCTAGATCTCAAACTCCGCAGCCTCCACGGGGCATCAGAGAACAAACTCCCCCGACCCCGACACTGGCCAGATCACATCTGGGCAGTTATTAAGAAGCTTAGAACAGGGGCGCCTGGGTGGCTCAGTGGGTTAAGCCTCTGCCTTCAGCTCAGGTCATGATCCCAGGGTCCTGGGATTGAGCCCCGCATTAGGCTCTCCAGTCAGCAGGGAGCCTGCTTCCCCCTCGCTCTCTCTGTGCTGCTCTGCCTACTTGTGATCTCTCTATGTCAAAGAAATAAAATCTTTAAAAAAAAAAAAAGAAAGGAAAAGAAAAAGAAGCTCAGAACACCGAATGCTAATAGGCTCAGTCCCAGTGCCAATTTCCCTTGATTTTAGGGTTACCAGAACCCATCCTCAATGAGGCCACTCGTGTGTCCCAAGCATGAGGCCACAACTGGTGCCAGATGGAGTGTGGATGGCTCTGAATGTCAGCCTCCCAGACCTGCATCCTCTTGATAGGGAAATGAACAGCAGTCATCTTTAGAACTGGCAGAATGTTCCAGAGACACACGCTGCAAACCAGGGCCTCCAAGAAACAGCTGAGGCACATATACTCTTAACCTGACTCTGACCTGGCTCTATCATTATCCAGAGACCCCACCTGCAGTCAATGAACTCCTGGCATGAGTAAGGCCCAGCAGCTGTAGCAGCAAGTCAGAGACCAGCCCCCAGGAAACCACTAGGAATCCCAAGCCCTTCCAGTCCAGTGGCAAACGCTCAAGGCTTCACTCCTCCAATGCCAGACACAGCATTCATGGATACAGCCTCAGAATCCTTCTTAATACAATGTTCCTGGGAAGAGCCCCCAGCAGACCAGAGGTGGGATGTGAAAACAAAGATAGTTATCACCCCTCCTGTCCATTGTGCAGAGGTGTGCATATCATGCACCAGAACCTGGGATGGAAGCCTGAAGAAGCCAGAACACATGGGCTTCTGGAGGCAAAGTAGGACACCATCTCTTAAAAAAAAAAAAAAAAAGAAAGAAAGAAAGAGAGGAAAAAAAAAAAAAAAGACATCATCTCCAGCAGGAGAGAACCACCACCTTGAGGAACTTGTCTCAAACCAGTTTTGAACCCAAGTCACAAAAGGCCAGGCACCTTCACCAAGAAGGCAGGTGAGAAGGACTGCTTCCCAGTAATACTACCTCCTGGCAGCTCCTAGAGGCCTGCCTTGATGCCATGGCTCTCACCTGGATCTGCCCTTTGCCCATGATCTTGTCCACGATCTCGTTGTTGTCCTTGTTGACCTTGGTCTTGTCGTAGCACTTTTCGTAGCACAGGATCCTCAGGGACTGGGAGCCCTCCAGCTCAATCTCAAATTCCTGGGGAAAGACGGTATGACGACCCTGAATCTCCAAGGCTGACACACACAGCTTCCTGGCTAGTGTGGGCCCCAACTTGGCAAGGGTGAGAGGGGGGTGCCCAGGGCTCAAGAGGAGCATGTCAGAAGGCATGCAGGAAACTTCCTCCCTTGCTACAGCTCCAGAAGGCTCTGAATTGCTGGCATAGTAGAGTCTGGGCCTGAGCTGAAAACCCCACGTCTAGCCATAAACACAGTATCAGACGCTAAGTGAGCAGGGAGTGGAGGGCAGAGAGGTTAGGGAGACGGAAGTCACCCAGCCAGCAGGCCCGACCATCCCCCATCAACAGCGAGGGAGCACAGGGAGTGGGGTGGGCATGCTTGGTGACAAGCTCAGGGGTCCCTGCGGGGACGCCAGCCGCCTCCACTCACCTCATCCCACTTGGGCTCTGTCGTGTCCCGGAACACCCTGGTTTTGGCTTTGCTGACGAAATAGCCAAAGGAATCCACCTCCAGGGTACAGTACAGGTCTGCAGCAGGGATGGGCAGAGACACACCGAGTGAGGCCCAAGGCTCAGGACCTCGGGAGGGCAAGGCGGATAACTGCCTCTGTCCCCCCAACCTCCCTGCAGTACACCCTCTGTGTTCCCCTTCCCCCAGCCCTACGGGCTCGGACTCCTTCCCACTTCTCTGCCCTCCAGCTACACTGGCTTCTGCCCTCTGACTTGCCCCGCTGCTCCCACCTGAGGCCCTTACGCCTGCAGTCCCTCCATCCCTGGTCCTTGCTCGGTTGCCCGTCACCATTGAAGCCTCAGGCCAAAGTCTTCACTGGCTAGGCTGGCTTCCCTTCACCCACCAACCCCAGGTTCCTCAACAGGGCACCTGGTTATTTGAGGCGGAAGTCTCTGGAGGGCGTCTGACCTCTGGGTGCTGAAAATCTGGAATAACCCCCACTCATGGCGACAATCGAAAATGCCCCCAAAGCCTAGCTGCTTGTTTTCTTCACAGTTAAGTTCTCTTTTCTGCCTGTCTCCCCTCACTGTATCAACCCCACACAGGCAGAAGCCCCCAGTGAGACCCAGCTGACGGGGACATGGCACTGGGAGGCCACCCCAGGCACTCTGCAAATCCACACCCTCCCTGTGGGGCTCAGACCCTGACACCCGTCCACTCCCGTCCACGGGAGTGACCACGGTTGCATCCCAGTGGGATGGCGCATGGGAAGGGCCTTGGGGCTATCCGAGCCAATCCTCTGCAGTGGGAATCAAGGGGCAGAGGTCAGAGGGTGGACATCCATGCCCCTCAAGGCCCCATTCAAGGGCTTTCCTCAGAAGGGAGAGTGGATGGAGCTGCCCCCGAGTTGTCTCTGGCCGGGTAGGACGGGGACCAGACAGAGCTGGATATCAGGGCATGCTGCGAGGTGGGCACAGATTAACAGGCGAACAAACACCAGAGGCCTTAAGCACCCTGGCCTCTGCCAGGTCAGAAAGCAGGTAGAGAGATGGAGGGCGAGAGTGCCGTCCCCATTTACTGACTTTCATGAGAGTGAGCACTGTCAGGGGTTAGGGGGTAGTTCGTGAGCTAGAAGGAAGGCTTTGAGTCTCACTGTCTGGGTTCAAATCCCAGCTCTGCATAAATCACTGAACCTCTCTGCCTTAGTGCTTTCATGTGCAAAGCAGGACTAACAATGGTGCCTACACCCCAGGCCTGACTGTGCAGATGTAATGAACGTATTGGGACAGAGAGCCACAGCTGAAGATTCATGTGGCCTGAGCCCGCTGAGTCAGAGTGAACACATGTGCAGCGCAGGAGGCTGGTAGAGGGAGGTGGGGAGGATGATGTGGAGGTCAGGAGATATTTCTGTAGCAGCTCACCTCATGTCTAACCTCTGACCCAGTTTGGAGGGAGAACACCTGCTCTGGGAGAGGAGGCCATGCCACCTCCATGGCCCTGCTCCCTGAGGCCCATCCCAGCCAACAGAGAACAAAGAGAGAGGGTAAGGCATCTGGGCATGCTGGGCCACAGACTTAGGTGTGTGGAACAACCTTCTAGAACTTTACCAATCAGGACTATTCCTGGGCAGTGCCCCCTAGAAAGAGGTTCCATGTGTCTGGGGAGGGCCCAGGAGGCTGCCTTGCAGCATGGCCTGAGTGGTGAGCTCTGTGGTCCTGGCCATAATGAGAAACACTGCTCTGAAGCAAAGGGTCTGGGCTTTGGTAAATGGAGTATTAGGGACCTCGGAGTGACGTCAAGGGCATCAGAGCAGAAATGCACTTGAAAAGGCTCCAGAACAGGCCAAGGCATCACCTACACACTGGCCACCTTTGAGCTTTCTCTAGCACCTAGTAAGGTATCCAGGCACCCAGCAGTAAGGGACCCCCATGAACGTCACAGGAAATGCTTGTCAAATGGCTATCTGCGTGGTGCTGGACAGGTTGGGGGGCCCAGGGCAGACCTCTCCTTCCAGAGACGAAGAGTAGGGAGAGGGAAGGGGCAGGTGGGGAGGAGAGGAGTCAGGATCCCTGGGTTTCTGATCCTCTGTGAGGTTCAGTCCTTTTATCTATAACTCAGTTTTCTCATCTGGCAAATGGGAAGAAAAATTCCTATGGGGGGGGGGACCTAGATAAGTGTAACTGTATCTTGCCAAACACTAAGAACTGCAAGGATGTGGGCGATGGTGATAAAGAAGGCAGGAAAAGGGACATGTGTGGCAGGGTGCTGGCACAGCAGGGCACTCAGGCATCTCTAGGAGAAAGAAGCTGAGGCTCTGAGAGGTTAATAGATTTGCCTGAAGTCCCACAGCTTGACAGGGGCAGATGTGGGGTCAGGGTCCAGGATTTCAGACACCCAGAAGCTAGGGAGGGCTTAGGGAAGAGCAGACCTTGGAGACACAAGGCAGGAACGACCCTCCTGCCAAGAGGAGCTGGTTCCTGACTGCTGGGGAAATGCCCACCCACATGTCAGGGCCCCAGCCTGGGGAGAGCAAGGCAGACTTGATGAGCCATGGGAGGCCCCTTCAATGGGTCCACAGGGACTTCCTGTGAAAGGATGAACCATGGCCCCTGCTCTTCCTAGGGCTAGGGGTCAGGGGCACTTACTGGCTGACTGCTTGAACCCCTTGGCAGAGTGGACGATGACATGGAGGAAGCCATAGAGTCCAGGAGACTCATCGTCTGTAAGAGAGGAACCACCTGGTTAGGTTTGGCGAGAGGCCGGCTTCAGACCCCCCTTCTCACCCCAGGCTCCCAGGAAGGCCAAAAGGGTGGCAGATACCATCTGAGCCCTGGTCTCGCAGCACCACCTAGTGGCTGGAGGAAGAAGTTTCCAGAGCCCACTGCTTCCTGGAATTTGACCTGGTACCCCTTCTCCCTTCACTCAGCCTGGAAGGCCAATCCCCATCTTCCCTGCTGGGCCAGGGATATCATACCATTCCACCAGGGGCACTTTTCCTTCCCCTCTAAAAACTGCTTATCCCCCCGCTGGCTGTCCTCCTCAGTGTAGCCTTTCAAAGTGAAAATTAACCAATATACATCTGCCCCCTAGGGGGCAGATTAACCCCATATGGGGAGGAGAGCCTGCCTTCAAAACCCCTCCCCAGCATCCACGGGGCAGCCAGATTCTACCCATTCTGGACCAGCACTGATCATGGCTCTCCCTCGCTCAAAAAAACCTCCCACTGGTCCCTCAGCTTGAACAAACTCCTTTGCTTGGCATTCCAAGATCTGCCCCTGGAAACTTCTAGCCTTATTCATCATATGCTAATCCACCTACCCTTTTCCCCTCCACCACCACCAGGCCCCATGCTTCGGTCTTTTGCTTCCATCATCTGACTACCTCATGAACATATAACAACACAATTCCAGTGCACAAGGGTGCCAGAGCCTTCTCTCAAGCCAGAGAGGGCCGGGGAGCAGGGACCATGTGAACTCAGTAGAGAACAACCCCTGTTTGAGCTCTATGTGTGCCTGGAAACTGGGTTGTTACAACCACATGTCTGGCTAGGTCCTTATGGAAGGTTCCAGCAATGCCCTGGGAGCTTGGACCTGCTGATCAGACAACCTTGGGTTCTCGATCTTACCGTCTTTATTGCTGGTGACGGGAATGTTGTGTACAGTCCTAAGTTTGAAACAGGATCCCGTGAGCACCTGGAGCTCCACGGAGCTCAGGACAAAGGCCTGGAGATCTGCAGGAGGAGCCAAGAAAGGACAACATCATCAGATCCACCAGGACCCGCTGCTCTTCTCTGGGGGCTGCTGCAGGAAAACAGCTTAGCTCCAGGGGCAGAGTTGGTCCCCAGAAGGGAGGGTAAGATTTGTAGGGACATAGGAACAGTCACAGGTGGCTCACAATTGCGTGTGTGCAACCGCGAGAGCAAGAGAGAGAGAGACAGACAAGCCTGGGCTCTGGGCCCAATCCTATTGCTAATTTATTCTGTGCCATTAAGCAAATCACTTCAGTTCCTTGGGCCTCAATAAGTGCCACCCACTCTGGCCCCTTACAGACAGCCCCAGAGGAGACTGCTGATATGAAAGTGCGTGAAAACACAGAAGGCCACCCTTGCCATGGACACCCTCAGGGCAGCCTAGAAGGGGAACGCAACTTTACCTTTCTTCTGTAGCTTCTGAATGGCTTCTCTCCATTCTGACCTCTCATAGTCTGAGGACAGTAAAAACAGGTAGCTCTGAAGAGAGGAGAAGAGAATTCAACAGAGTGACCATGTGGCCAAGCGCATTCCTGGCTCCCTCCTGCCCATGTACCCTGAGGCTTGGTGAAGGTGGGAGCTGGGAAGAGAGCCTCCTTTCCCGGAAGCCCAGCCACAGGAGTGGCAGTGCTGGTGATGGCCAGCAGGGGGCACTGGCTCCACACCAGCTGGCGGAGGCAGTCCCCAGTCCAGTAGGAGCTGGGACAGCATCCTTGCAAACTGGGCCTGAGTCCCTGAGTCCCACAAGTCATGGACAGGAGCCCTAGAGAACAGGCAGCCCCGGGACCAAGAAAAGGGGCCACCTCTGTCCCGTCCCCACCCCTTTCTGACCTTTCCATTACGATTGTGGATCCGAAACGGGATCGTTGGGGAGTTAAGCAGCAGCAGGAACTCATTCTCAAACATCTTCTTTTTCAGGCGCTCGATGGCCCGGCTCTGTCCTTTGTTGGCTTTCTGTGGGGGCCGGAGGGCACAGATGGTTTCCCTCACACACGCCCCTCCTCCCTTGGCAGCTCTAAGCAAAGCATTTCCTTGTGCATTCAATTATGTCTTTTAATTTTTTTTAAATTTTTTATTTTTTTGGTATTTTATGATGCTCTGACATCTTGGGGGAGCCCAGCTGTCCAGGGAGAAAGCTACCTTCCCAGGGCAAGCTGACCCTTAAGCTGGTAAACATGCACATACCTTCCATATACAAACCAATTGGTCCTGAGTTCCTGCCCCCATTCACCAAGCTAATGTTCCCCTACCCGTCTTCTCTCAGTGCCATCAGCCTAATAGTGTCATCACTCAGTCACTTCTGTAAATCAGATCCTGGGTACCCCACTTCAGAACCTCAGACACCGTTCAGCAGAAGGCCCTAACAGCTGGCCTGGCACACGGGGCCTCCCAAGGCTGGGGCTGTCCTCTGTGTCCAGCCGAGGCACCTACCACGCCTGCCTTGACCCCTCCACCTCAGCTGCACCACACCATGCCTTGTTCTGGAACAAGCCCCACTTTTGCAGAGAAGGTACCAGAGAGAAATAGGAGCGCAGTCAGGTTTACCAGTCTTGCCTGTTAAGAGGAAAGAACCAGAAGCAATCTAAATATCTCCTACATCATTGCGCAGCCAAGCGATAGAATAGGCTACAGCTGTTAAAAAGATTCTGACAGATCTGGAGAGCTCTACAGAGCACCATTCAGGGAAAAGCTTAAGTGGCAAAAATGGCACACAGAGTCTCGTCTCATTAAAAAAAAAAAAAAAAAAAAAAAAGACAAACCAGTATAAGCATAGAAGAGTCTAGAAGAATACACCTCAAACTGTTAACAGTGGGGGGTGGGTGATAATCTGTTACAGCCTGTAGGCTTCAGTATTCTATTTCTTGTGATAACAAGCCAGCGTTAGGTTGGTGATGAGAACAAAAAGAAGTTTTAAGAAAGTATTATTGAAAGAATCAATCATGCTTCTTCTGTGACTCAGAGAACAACAATGCGCCTCCCCGGTGACTCTCCTCACATTATGTCACATGCTGAGGTCACTCACCGGCAAGACACGGACTCCGTGAGGTGTCTGGCACACCCCTGCAGCGAGCGGCTAGTGGAGCTCAGGAAGTGTGGGTCTAACTGAGCAGAAGAGGCCATGTCTGTGCACCCGGGGCGGGAGGGAGGGGACAAAGTCCACCAGCAACCAGCTGGGAGAAACAGGCAGGGAAGATGCCCTGGGGTGGGGCTGGGGGCCAGTGCCAGGTGGGGAGACAGGCTCCACTGAGGCAGTGGGGGAAGGAGAGGGAGGTCAAGGCCAGTCAGGAAGAGGACACCTCTGCCCCTCTCTGGGCTGATGTGCTCCCAAGAAGACCCTCAGTCCTTGGTCAACCCATACCCCAGACATCCCTGGGGTCATTACTGTGGTCTTCCTCTCCTTCAAAGAGGTCTGTCTAAACTGAAAGGGGTGTTTTTTTTTTTTTTTTTAAGATTTTATTTAATTATTTGACAGAGAGAGAAAGATCACAAGTAGACAGAGAAGCAGGCAGAGAGGGAGAAGCAGGCTCCCCACTGAGAGCCCGATATGGGGCCTGATCCCAGGACCCTGAGACCATGACCTGAGCCAAAGGCAGAGGCCTAACCCAACTGAGCCACCCAGGCGCCCTTAAGCTGAAAGCCTTCTTAGAAGCCATCTAAGCACAGATTCCTCAACAATTGTTTACAAAGCACCTACTATGTGCTGAATCCTAGAGACATAGAACTGGAGAAAACAGCACTGTTGCTAGAGTTTAAATTCATATGGGGAAAAGAGAAGGTGGCCTGTGCAATTACAATTCAGGACCAATAATGCAAAATAAAGAGGCAGACCCCAGGACCTTTCCAGACACAGTGGGTACACAGCAGGGAAGGCTTCTGGCGAGGTGTGGCCTAAGCTGAACTGACAGGTGGCAAAGGGAAAACAGGCCAACAAACCAAGCCTCTCCCCGCCCTTTATGACATGCATGGGGAAGCCTCCTGAGGTAAAGAGGACTTTCCTCTAGCGACTGTTTTCAAATATATGAATTTAAGGCTATACATTTTCCTCTAAAGAGTGCTTTGGCCATACCTGTGGGTTTTGATATGTGTACTCTCATTTTCATGCAGTTCTAAATAGTCTGCAGTTTCCATTAGGATTTCCTCTTTACCTTGCAAGTTTTAATTTTCTAGGCATATACTTTAAGTATATTCTAGTTGTTCATTTCTGATTTCGTTACAGTGTGGATGGACTGTGAATATAACCAGCATGCTATCAAATTTTTTTAGAGCCACCTGGCTGGCTCAGTCAGTAAAGCATGTGACTCTTGATCTCAGGGTTGTGAGTTTAAGCCCCATGTTTGGTAGAGCTTACTTTAAAAATAAATTACCAAAAACGTGTTTTTTAAATTTCCGATTTCCTTTGTGGCTTTAATACATGACAGATGTGTATAAATGTTGGGTATGGGCACAGGCTTCTGTGCATTTTCAGATCAAGCAGGAACATGTTAACTGTGTCATTCAAAGACGCTCTCCCCTTACTTATTTGCCTACTTGATCTATCAGTTTCTGAGAGGCTCTTCAAGCTCCTTCTCTTACACCCATCCTTCTTTTCCTCAAGAAGGCCTTCTCTTGCTTTCCTTTTCTATGGTACTTGACATACAGTAGGAAGCTCCCCATCACTAGCCCCACTAAATTCTGAGCACTGACTTTTTGGCCCTCCTTCCATCTGCTCTGTGCTAATGTGCCACCACCACAGTCTTTCCTTGAGTTGGTACTTGAGGCATCTTACTCGAGCATCCCGTCTCCCTTATCAGACTCTCAAGCCTTACAACCTCCCCTCCTTCTGCCACCCTGCCATACCCAGTCCAAAGGGCCCGGAGGAAAAGGGCCTCCCCTCCCTACTCTCTCAGTTCAGATACCAGGCCCTGCTCACCTCCTTCTGGATTTCACTCTTGAGGGCAGAGATCTTCATTTTCATGTCCTCCAGCTCATGGTCTGGGAAGGGATGCACCTGGGGGCTGGCCTCAGACTCTTCGGGGGATGGAAACACTAGGTCGGCCAGGGGGATGTACCATTTGCAGTCATATTGCTGGTGCTTCCTGCAAACAAGTCGGAGAGAGACGTGAGCGAGCGGGAACTTGGCTCTTCAAGCCTCAACTGCTAGGACCAGAAAAACACCCGAGAGGGATTTGCTAAGAACCTGTCTCTGGCAAGAATGATCCGTGTCCTTGAGGAGTCTGATCAAGAAACCCCCATGTGGAGAAATGACAGGGGGCTCTGGTCAGGCAGCAGCTCTGGACCTTGGCCTTGTCAATCTTCAGGCCCGATTGGACTGATGTTTTTAAACATCCCAAACCTCTAATGCTTTTCTAATCCCCATCCCACGCTCTTCCCTCCCCCTGGCCTATCTATACTTAGCTCATAGTCATTGCCCGTTGGGCTGGAGATGGAATACACATGTTATTTTTAACGCCATCCCTGATCGATAGAGGTCACATGGGGGTAGCAAGTGAAAGATTATAAAGCCACGTCCACGTCCAATGGGAAGTAGTGTCGTGGTTCATTAGTAATGTGTGTCACGGGCAAAGGACTAAAGGCACAGGTGTGTTTGCTCATTATGACTGCCACCTGTGCTCTAGAATGATCTCATCTAGTTCCAGGAAGTCACCCTCTTTACTGAAGCTCATACTAAACTCTCCTTCCCTCACCTCCCCCAGGACGTGTGTTTGCCCCCTCACTCTGGGCCCCTAGTGCTGAGGTGAGCTTAAGGCTTGTCTCCCCCGGGAGGCAGTGTCTAAGACACGGAGGTGGAAAGCAGCTCTCTGATCTGACTAAGGCTCAGATCCCATCTTCTCTACCTCTAGTCATGCAACCTTGAGCAACGGATATAACTTTTCTAAGTCTTTTCCCTCCTTTGTGAGAGTTCTGGGGAAGACTGGAAATAATATAGTCAAAGCATTTGTCATGGCACCTGGAATGGCATAAGCACTCAGTAATGACAGCAGACTTAATGAATATTCACGGGATCATAGTTAGCAAAAATGTAGAGATGTCTAATAAAAGGAGAGTGCTTAAGTAAATTATGGCATATCCACTTGTAACATCACGCAGGCAAGTAAAAGGGTGATTATGAAGATTAGGCAGAGACTGGGAAAATGCTTATGACGTGAAATGGAAAAAGCAGAGACCAAAATTGGGCATTCACTCTGATTACAAGTACATGAAAAAACACAAGACGTTTAAAAAAACTGGAAGGAAATATAGCAGCAGGAGACCGATGCTTATGTTCGGGTGGGTGATGGGTTTTTCTCCTGTAATTTGGTTATATTATCTTTATAATTAAAAACACAATTTATTTTTAGAAAAAGAATATGTAGTAAAATGAAATTAATTAATCGATTTTTTTAAAGGAGAAAATAAATCCCGGGGCTGGGAGGGCTCCTCAGGGGGCAGAGTCTAGCTCCTTCCCACCCCGCCCCCTGGACTCACCCTGCGGATGTCTTCTTGAGCTTGGCACACAGTAGGACATCTGTAAAGAGGAAGACGTGCCGCAGCTTCCGGGAGCTCTCCGACACTTCCACCAGGAAGCCGTCCTTCACCAGTTGCCGCGTCTGAGGGAGATGGCACACCCACCCCCACCTGCTCAGGGGGCAGTCAGCCCAGGGCCCAGCCAGCACTGGGGGCACCATCCTGCTGGGAGGGGTTGTGGGGAGGGGACACGGCACCTGGTGTTTAAGGTCACACAGACCTGGGCCTTCTGGTTTAACACAGGGCAAGTTCCCTCTCTGAGTCTCAGTCTTACCATCTGTGAAATGGGCATAATGATGGTTGCCCTGTACCGCTGAATTCATCAAGATGGTCTATGTTAAAGGGCCCAACGGCGGGCACATAATATGTGATCAATAAATGGTAGATTTTTTTTAGGAAATGGTAGATTTATAGGTGCCTGGGTGGCTCAGTCTGTTAGGCGTCTGCCTTCGACTCAGGTCATGATCCCAGGGTCCTGGGATCAAGCCCCACATCGGGCTCCTGGCTCAACAAGGAGCTTGCTTCTCCCTCTCCCCACTGTCCATGCTCTCCCTCTCTCTCTACCCCCCAAACAAATAAAGAAAATTCTTTTTTTTTTTTTTTTTTTAAATGGCAGCTTTACACTTTCCTGCAGCAGTCATCAGCTCTCACCTGGATATACCCTAGTCCAGAATGACCTGGCTCCTCCACAGTGGGGCATGAACACCCCCACCCCCACCAGCACTGGGGCATCTCCCCCTTCTCCAATCCTGCCTAAGAACTTGGTCTTGTTTCAGTTCAACCTTATAGGCCTTCTCAGTCTGTTTTGGCTGCCTCTGAGTGGATTCTACAGCTGCCCTCAGGTGCATGGGAGACCCAGGCTACCTTTGGTGGGGCTGGAGCACTCCTGGAGGACCCTGCAGCCATCTCTAACCTGGGCTCTGGATGGGTAAGAGCCCAGTTTCTGCACTGACACCCACACATCCCATGGGTTTCTCAGGGGCTGTTGCGATCCATGCCAACCCTTCCCATGTGTATTATAGACCCTGTGACCTACGTATGCTATAATATGCAGGTGAGCACGGTCAAGTCTCCAGTGAACATGATCTGAAATGGACAGTGCTCTGAACCCTTCGGAGATCTTTCAGATAACCTCGAGTCAGACAAACCGATGACACTCCAGGGCTTGCCAACCAGGGCTGGGAGTCGCACACAGGACAGCTCTCTGTGCCCCATCAATCATGCTCCACACCCCCATCCCTATTACTTCTCTCCCCAGGAGACACTGGAGCCTCATACATGTAATAAAGGAGCATAAACCCGGCCAGTCTTCACTTCTAAAGGTCCCGAATGACCTCTCCTGGACAGGAAGCCCTGTATAAGGCCAGGCTGCTGACCCACTCGAGTAACTGTCCCAGCAATTCTTCAAATCGCTTTCCCCTCTCAGGGGTACCTCTGCCCACCAACAAGGGCCTCCAAGGAACTGGAGCTGCTGTACCACATCTGCACCTGGGATATTCCAGCAACCTGGCAGCCTTAGCCACCTCCCGTTCCAGCCTTTCTTACTGCTGGGCTCACTGCCGAGCTCCTGCCCCACCTGCTCATGCCGGTTGAGAAGCCGCAGCTCAGAGCTCCTGCTCTCAGATTCCCCGGCTCCCTCAGTCTGAGCCATTATCTTCCAGGGACCCTGAGGGCCTCATACTGCCCACGGTAGAGGGTTTCCATTCAATAATGCCATAGCCACAGCCCCTGGACTGGGGGACAGTGCATGAGGCTTGCAGACAGATAACCCCCGGCTAGAGAATCTGGCTCCAGTAAGTATAGCCAAGAGACCTTGTACCAGATATGCAGAGACTCTCTAGGCCTCAGTGAATTATATGACGATTAATGGGACATTTAACATAAAGCTCCTAGGACCTAAAGACCTTTTCTTGGCGGGGCATGGGACATGAAGGTTGGAGAGGTGCCAAAGACAGGGCAGGACAGCAGGGATGGGTGATGTGGCTTGCTGTGCCCTTCTTAGCCTGGGCGAGAGGCAGGGCTGGGTCCTGAGCTCACCTCCCCCTTAGGAGTGGTGACCGCAGTCCGGCGGGGGTCAATATCCTCATTGATGCTGGACAGGAAGTTCTGGGAGATGCGGAGGGCATCCTGGAGCAGCGGGTAATCTGGATGGTCCACAGGCGTGTGCTTCAGCAGGTCCTGGGAAGAGGCAGGGTGGTGAGTTGGAGGCAGCCGTTCTGGGGCTCAGTGAGAAGACAGTGGGGACTCAATCTTCACCAGAGGAATTCCAAGGCAGGGCCCTAAGGGACCCATGCTCTGATTTGGTCATGCCTGTGAAATCTGAACTCAAAATGAGGGGCCGAGAGGCAGGGTAAGGGCAGTGGTGCCCCTTTATTACCATCAAGTCATTACTCCTCCCCCTGGTGGAAGAAGCAGGGGGAGGGGTCTTATCTCCCCAAGAAGCTGGGAGAGACACCCCTCTACATATCCCCACAGCTGCTCCAAGCACCCTGGAGACCATGAGGCGAGGGGTGGGCGAGCAGGAAGCGCCTTCCCCCACGGCAGCATGAGCCAAACGTCGAGCTTTGCAGCCAAGCTATATCGAGGCTCTGGGGTCCCCCTGGCACGGTTACCGAGACCTGGGAGGCGCGGTCAGAGCTCAGGGCCCAGGGCTCCTCTGCCCAGCTCCCCAAGGGGGCGGTTCTCACGGACTCCAGTGCCCGCCTCCACCCCCCCCCCCCCCCCCGCCGGGTTCCATCTCCTAGTGAACTCCTAACCCGGCTCTGTAGGCCACTCAGGGGCTGACACTTACATGGAGGACCAGGGTGCTCCTGGTGACACGGTCAATGGGCTTGTAGAGCAGAGCTGTTGGCCAAGGCAGGGAGAAGGACACAGAACAGATAAGACACAGGGAGTAGCCTGACTCCTCAGAGATGATCCTTATCCCTTCACCCGCCTCACAGCCCCACCACCGGGATGCCCAGGTGCAGGCAGCCCCAGCTCTGTTCTTCCCCAGGGTGGGTCGGACGGCACCCACACGCAGCCATGCGGCGCTGGCAGCCCAGGTCCCACCCCACCCCCGCCCGTCTCATCGCATCTCCTGCCAGACATGACTTCTCGAAGGGCCATCCCAAAGGCCTCTCCTTGTCTGACCAGACTTAGAGAGGGCAAAGATGCTCCTCTGTACCCTCAACCCCATCTCATACAGCCACAGCTAGCCTCACCCCACGGCGCTCCGGCACCCCAGCACGCAGCAAGGAGGCTCCCGCACACCCAATCATCCTTGTACTCCTCTGATGCCTGAGGCCTGGCGTCACCAGCTGGGAACCGCCGGCTTCGTTCTGACTCATCTCCACGAGGAGACCCCCCTCCATGCCGTCAAACTCCCCGACAAAACAGGACAGGCTGAGGGCCAGGAAGGCAGGCCAGCTCTTCACGCAAAGCCTCTGCTCTCAAGCAAGTGGCAGCTAGGGGAGCGAAGATTTCCCGAAGGAATTCAGGTGGGGCCTCTGGGAGCGCTGACGGGGCTGGGAAAATGCAGACTCAGTGGCAGTGGGGGGGAGAGGGGGTCTATTCCCCACCCCCTCCAGGCCAGCAAGTGAAAATGGCTGAGATCCAGCAGGGACAGGTGGAGGCAGCAGCTGGCTGACCACACTTTCAAACCGAGCTTTCTGCAAGCAGCTGTGCCCTGCCGCTCCCAAACAGAGGTGGCTCAGCCTTAGTCCCACACCTGGATGCCTCTGTCCGTGGCGTCACGACCTCTGTCCTCCTGCCACAGGGGCAGAAAGAGGCAGGATGCTGGCTGTGACAGTCCCAGAGCCAATACGCAGGGCCTAACCAAGAGTCCCCAAGCCAAAGAGTCCCCTGAAGCCCAAGATATAAATAGTCCATGCATTGCTAAGCGGACACTTTGGGGAACAATCTGCGGGCCGTGGAGAAGATAGTTTCAGTGGTATGCCTTGAGCCTTATCTGCGGCTCTGCTTGGCTACCCTTTAGAATCACTGGGGGAGCTCTTAAAAGAAACAGCTGCCTGTCTCCCTCTCTCCTTCTCACTGATGAAACCCCAATCTCTGCTGGGTGGAACCTGGGAATCAGCATTTTTAAAAAGCTCCTTTGCAGACTGATAGGTAGCCATGGTTGAAAACTATTGCCTTGTGCCAACACACATCCCATGACTTATCTGTAGCCCCTTCTTGGCAATTGCGAGAGATCCTCCCCACAGTCTCTGGGAGCTAAAACGAACAGGACCAGGCGTGGGGTATCCTGGGTCAGTGAGGGTAGAGCCCAGGTACCAGCCGAGGGCTGGGGGGACAGTGTACTGACAATTATTTAAGTACCCACCTGTGGCTTAGCTCATCTTCAGGGGGAAATCACACCAGAGAACCCCAAAGACCCAGGAGAAAGTGCAAGTTTAGCAGACACCTGCCAGGGTGGGCCCCAGAGTTCCAGCTTGGGGAAAGCTGATACCGCAATGTCAGCTCTCTCTGTCCCTCTCTCAAGTCCCAGGAGGAAGAGGTTTCTGACTAAGCTCAGAGGTCTGCACAAATGGTGGGTCGGGTTTCAGAAGGGTTATTTATATGCCTGCAGTCACCTAGAGTCTACCTGACTGGGGATGTGGAATGAGTGCCCCGGTTGGGAGAGAACAGCTAGGAGGAAAGGTGGGGAGAGGAGACGGTAGGGAGAGGGCCCTGGGGCCACAGGCAGATATGGAGGGAAGAAGGGGAGGAAGAACCACCCCAATGTTCTGTCTGAGCTCCCTTCGGCCCCGGGGCACCGCCTTCCCCTGACAATGCAAGGTAAAGAGCCCACCCTTTCCTTTTCATCTCTTCCACAGCTCTGGCAGGCCGGGCTGCTTCCTGCCGTGGCTTCCCCTTCCCTCCCTTCTTCTCACCATGCCAATCCTGTCCCAGAGATAGACACCATTCACCAAACTGCAACGCCTGTATGCCCACCTCCTCCAGGAAGCCCTCCCTGACCAGTGCTTTTGCAAACAACACCTTCAGTGCCTAAAAGACCACTGACGTGAGCAAGCTGGCCTCTCTGCAGCTTGCTGGGTACTTATTCTGTGTTCAGTGGTGCTTTCTTATATGCACTATTTCCTCTGATTAAAAAGAGAAGCAATTATCACTAGCCCCATTTTACAGATGAGGAAGCCTCTCGAAGGCACAGAGAAGTTATGTAACTTGCTCCCAATAACAAAGCTGCAAATGGTGGCTGGGTTTTGAATGTAGGTCTACCCATGCTCCTAACTTCAAGCATGGGAGATTAGCATCTGCAAAAGCTCAGCGACCTTTGGGAGGATCCTGGGAAAGATTCACCAGGAAAGAGTAGGTAAGCTGGTCTCTTTTGTCTGAATCACACATGACTTCCTTTTGCATTCCATCCCCAGCACCAGGCTCAGAGACCTGCAGAGTGGGTGCTCAGCAAAGAACCATTAAGCCAGAGTGAGCCCCAAGGGCAGAATCCCCCCCGGGGTTCCCCAGTAGCAGCATCCCTTCTCAGCATCAAGGGGCTGAGAAGATTCTAAACATTGTGGTTGGTAAGAGCTTCTTCTTCTCTCCTCCGACCCCACTGTGAAACTGACTTCAAAGACAGTATCTCAGGGACCAAAGAAAACCTGAACTCCAGTCCCAGGTCTGTTTCACTACGACTAAACCTCCTTTTGGGAAGGGAAGAGGAAGCCAAGGGCCAACCCCATGTCTTTTTTAAGGAGGCAGAGTTGAGGCCTGACCCAATCCCAGCCCAGACCAAAAAGAGCATTTCTCCTCTGATTTTTGAACAGGCCAATTTCAAGTCCATCTATCCTCTTGACCTTGGCTTGTCAGAATTCGAGCTGACGGGTGGCGGCACAGGGCAGCTTCTGGCCAGTAACTAGAGTTCCCACAGCTGTCCTGCTAGGGCAGCTGGAGAGGGGCTGCTTCAGGGGTTCCTCCATCAAGAGCGATCCTCGACATGGGACAGTCTGCACAGGTGAGCAGACAACAGCCCCCCCAGGGCCATGGCCTCTGAGAAAGAGCCGGGGAAACCTCATCATTTCTCCTCCAGCAAACTGCCACCCCCCTCCGTTCAGCCTTTGCCAAGGAGCTCCAGGTTACCACGGAGATGTGAAGGCAAAGTGACTGAGAGGGTGCAGACAAAACGGCTGGTGGGAGGGAAGGTGGTCCTAAAATCAACCGCTTGCCACTCCAAAACACGGGGTGGGGGGGCAGGGCAGAGGGCCACTGGAGGCAACTGTTGACCCTCCCCCTCCTGCCAAAGGCACTTCTGGCCTCAGAGGGCAGCATCCGCTTCCAGACCCCTCCTTCCCTAGGCCTGCTTCCGCCCCCGCTGAGCAAGAGCCTGGACCTGTCGCAGGACCCCCCTGCTGAGGGACCCCCTTGCTGAGGGACCCCCAGGGTCCCTTCCAGGGACAGGTGGGTGTGTGACCTTCACAAAGCAGTGGCCTGCCACGCCCCCCTCTCCCACCAGCATGCACCAGGTGCCGGCACCTTAGCTTGGGGGCCTCCCGTGGCTACAAACAAGCCCAGGGGAGCAGCCCAGGTCCCTCCTGCTCTCCCAACTGCGGCCACGTTCTCCCACTGCCACCATGGTTCTGAGCAGAGAAGATCTCGAAGGCAGCCCGTGCACTCGGGAGCACACACAATACCCTGGCGGCTCAAGCTCCTCTCCTGTCTCCGGGAACAAAGAAACTCCCAACTTGTCTCTCAGGCGGGGGCTGGTGCCCTCCTGGGCCCAGGCAACGCTGCCCAGACCAGATGCCATGGTCCAACTGGCCCCTACTGACCCCCCTCCAGCCTCAGGGCTGCCACACCTGCAGACACAGCCTTGTCACTTTCTCTCCTTAACAGCATCATCAGGAAGTTGCCCATTGCCTCCTGGGCCATTTCCCCAACACCAATCCCCACGGAGCCTGGGGGGTGGGGTGGTGCCTGGACACTCCTAGCCTGGTCCTTCCATTTCCAAGCCACCCTGCCCCCGGTTGCCCCAGACTTCAGCTCCAGCCTGCAAGCTGACTAGAATGGGGCAAACACAGAGCCGGTCACTTGTACCCGCCTCCTTTCTCACCCTCCCCGCCCTCCCTACCCCACCCCCACCTTGCCGGCCACATGTCAACCCACTCCAGCCAGCCCCCTGAGGTGGGAAGCTACACCACCTCCCCTGAGGGGGGGGGCGCCTGGGTTACCATAGGTGCAGTTACAGCAGAAGCGAATGATGAGGAGGATTTCCATGGCAGCCTCCGTCCCAGCGGCAGGAGCTTGCGGCCATCGCTCGGTGGCTCCCATCAGCAGCCTGGCCACTCAGCCACCTTGCCGGCTGCTGCTGCACAGCCTGAATCAAGCAGCCGCTTCAGAGTGCTCCTCTAGCAAGGGGGAGGGGCGGGGAAAGGAGGGGAGGGGAGGCGCGCGTGGAGAGGCAGGAGGGGGGAGGGGAGGAAGGGAGCGAGCTGCCTGCTGGCATCCTAAGGAGGAGCACGTTTGTAGCTGGCCGGCTGCCTAGGGACAGAAGCTGGATTCCTCGCATTTGTGCAACACACACACACACACACACACACTCTCTCTCTCTCTCTCTCTCTCTCTCATTCCCATGCACATGCTCACACAAGCAGGGCACCGTAGTCCACAGAGCAGACAAAGAACGGTAACTATTATCCAGCCCGCTCCCCAGAGTACCTTCCATAGTGACTGACGTGTGGCTGTCCTTGGAGTCCTTGGGACCTTTCACTTTGAGTTCCTGCCAAACAGAGGGGAGGAATCACTACATGGCCTGCCCCCTGAACCTCCCCTTCCCTCATAGCAGCCAGAGCAGGAAGAAGCAGTGCTCTGGAAGCCAGGGTACAAACAGGAGGACAAAGACCAGAGCCCAGGTCTCCCCCTGACTCACGGACTCCAGACTCCCTGTGCCGCACCCATGGTCTCCTGGCGAGTGTGGAGTACGGAGGAAGCTGGATATACGCAGGAAGGAGGGGGCTGTGGGTACCAGAGAGGTGTGGAGCTCAGGTGCTCCTAGGACACACCCCCTAACACCCCACCCCGGGTGACTCAGGGCCTTCTGGAGAGGCAGCAAGAGCTGGATCCCCCAGCAGCAGCCATGAGTTAGGGTTTCCGTCCACCATCAGCCTGGGGTACATGGGATTTGAGAGGACAAAAGGCGGGTGTACCCTTAGGGCGTGGGCAGCCCTGAAGATAAGGAGCCAGGGGTCCTGCGCACCCAGAACAGAGACTGAGCTCCACAGGGCAGTCCCATTTAGATCCTACCCGGATAGAGAGGGGTTCATCCAGCCCCCAACCCCACCTGCCACCTCCCACCCACGGGTGGGGAGGAAACTGCAAGCAAGGAAGAGGCCACACCCCTCCTGGCCCCCAAGCCAAGTGCCGGGGAGAGAGACTTGGGATTGCTTATCTGATCCTATTTTCTCAGCCGTTGGAGAGAGAGGTTGCAGCTCTGCCCCTTGGCGACAGACCACTAGGGCCCGCCACTAGAGCTGTAACGCAATCCCCATGGCAGGCAGGGCTGAGTGTGTGGAGGGGGGCCTCCAGGTGGGGTGTCAGCAGGGAAGCCAGGGTGAGCGAAGGCCAAGGTCAGGGACCCAGGGGATGGTGCCTCCTCTGCTCTGCCTGGAAGGGGGGACACACCCAGGCAGCAGGAGCCTCACATTTCCTACTCCTGCCTCAAGCTGTTTCTCGACAGAGAAAACCCCTAAGGACTGAGCCTGGGGATTGGGGTGGGGAGAAGGGGGGGTTACTCAGCTCCCCAAGGCTGTCTCTGGCGGGTGACTGGATTCCCAGCTTTAGGAAACTTGTCCCTGTGCCCCCCTCCAGCGTAGCCCAGAGGTATGAAATCGCTCCTGCTGCAGAGGAGAAGGGCCCTAATTGCAGTAATTAAGTGGAAGTGCCAGTAGGAAGTGACAGCGTCAGCTCGTGAGTCAGGGTGAGAAGCCACCTGGCAGCAGGCCAGGGGGCCTGCTCTGCCGCCAGGGCCGGAGTCTGGGAGAGGGATTCGGGAGGAGTGCGGGGGGTCTCCGCTGACCAGTGAACAGGCAGTCAGCCTAGGCTAAAAGGTGGTTCGCCACTCTCTGGACCAGACATGACCCTGGGACACACATCGGGCGGTTACAGTTTGTTCCCAGGGAGGGCTGGGAGCCATGAGGGGAAGCACCATTTCTCCTGCCTTATGACCCCAAGCAGAGGGACTTCCCCACCCAGCTCTGTTCTCCCAGGCAGAGGGTGACTGACTGCACTCCATGGCTGGGGCTGGAAAAAGAAACTGAGCTTAGCTCCCTGTTTCCATCCCCGATAGATGTGTTTCATAGGCAAGCCCAATGTGCCTACAGATAGATCCAAGGCCACATTTTTCCAACCTGGCTTTTACTAGTAATCGAGTTGACATTTTCATCTCCAGCTATCCAACTTCTGTGCTGCCTCTCAGCGGATTCCAAATTGGAGTAGAACCCGTCACCCCAGGAGTCTCACCAACACTATCCTGCATCTCCCCGACTTTTCTAGCATCAGAGCGGAGATGGGAAAGCAAAGGGTCCGTAGAGGCCTGTAAGGCAGAATTTCCAAAACTGCAGAAGGAGCTCCCTCCCCTTCCCTGGACCCAGAGGTTCTCTTGACCCAAGCTTGGAGCTGGGGCTGTGACAGCAAGGGCAGCAGCTTCGGGGGGGGGGGGGGGGTCTCATGGAGATCCTTTCAACACAAGAGGGAGGCTGGGCTGTGCTCCCAGAGGAGATCAGAGCTCCTCCTTGCCGCTTCCTGGAGAAGCAATGGCAGCCAATGCCACAGCTTTGCCCAGCAGAGGAGCATGGAAGGAAGGCTCCCAGCAACAGCAGGGAGAGGCAGGCTTCCAGCCAAAGTGTACGGCTGCTTCTCCTCACAAATGGCCCTGGTCCTCTCTCTGTCGTGCAGTTGCAAAAGATCTTAAGAGACAAGCTTGTCCAGAACTCTTCCAATCTTTCTAATCATAAAAATAACCTGGGGAAGCTTCAAAAATACAGACTCCTGGGTCCCACCCCAAACTCTTTGAATTAAAGCTCCAGGGAAGGTATCTGGAGATCCGCATTTTAAACAGTGCCCCTGATGGTTCTTATCGAGCAAACCAGGGAGGAGCTGAAGAACCCAGACCCCTCACTGGACAGAAGAGGAAATAAGGCCAGGAGAAGGGAAGGGACTTGCTCAAGGTCACCACAGCGTGTGACAATACTGCCTTTTTTTTTTCTTTTTCGTCTCCTCTGTTCTGATACAGAATAACCTAAACAGAATAACAAAATCAAACACATCGTTATTCTTATATTACGAGGGAAAATGTCAAGTGCGAGAAAGCAACTGGCAGTCTAAGTGTTCCCCTCAGAGGTACCATTTCCCTAATGGGCAACAGGCCCAGAGGCCGGAAGGCAGGGGCTGTGCGGGAAGCTGCCCACCTCAGAGATCTTCTGGAACTGGTTGTTGGACTGGCTGCACTTCTCAGCTGTCTCCAGAGCGACTTTATAGTTATCCACAAATGCTTTGTACACACCGAGCTGGCTGGCCTGCAGGGAGAAGAGGAGAGAGAGAGGAGGGCAGAGGGATGGGAGGGAGGATTAATGAATGGATGGCAGCGTAAGCAGAGCACCTGGAGCTCCCGTGGCACTCAGAACCTCTAACTTTGCTCCAAGGGGCTACACGTGGAACAGAGGTGAAAGACGGATGAACATACTATAGTATCCCTTCGAACTTGACAGTTTCCATGGAAACCAGCTCAGCCAATAAGATTAACAAGAGGGTACAGGGGATGGGGGGAGCAGGGCAGGGCCTTTGTTGGCACGCAAGAAATTCAACAGTATTTGGCTTTATTTAGCATCATAAAGGACGCCCGGGGTTTGAAGCCCCTAATGCCTCACCCGTCTTTCATAGCCTGGAATTAACTGGAGCCAGGAAGGCACAGTGTGGCCTGCCCAGTACCCCACTCCCCAGGCAGAGTGTAAGGCACAGCGTTTAAAGGTGCAGTCCCAGCAGGGTAAGGGCAGCTGGCTGGCTCAGTCAGTGGAGCATGGTACTCTTGATCTCGGATTGTGGGTTCGAGCCCCAGATTGGGTGTAGAGATTACTTAAAAGAAGAGATGCAGTCCCCATTTCCCTTGGCCTCCCTCAGTCCCTGTCCCCACATCCTCAGCCTCTTTAGGAGCCAGAGACCCTACCAGCCTCAGGACACATTTGCATGTCGCTCTGAACCTAACAGGAAGCTTCCCACTACTTACAATCACACAGAACCTCAGCTCTGAGAGGCAGAACGGATGCCATCATCCCTTTCTGCAAAAGGGGAAACCGAGGCTCATTAACTTAATTCCTCAAATATTTATGGAAAGTCTTCCTGTGCTTTGCATATATGCATTTCCCCTTGAGAGAGGAAAGGGTAGAAATGTGAGTTACAAGCACGGTGAGGTACTATGTCATCCCCAACAATCTGCCCCAAATTTTAAAGTCTAATCATATCAAAGGTTGGCAAGAATGAGGGGGAAATTAGAGCTTTTACAGACTGCTTATGGGGGCGTCAGGCCTGTTATTTGGACAGTAATTTGTCAATAACTGATAAAGCTAAAAATATGCACAGCTCAGCCTACTTCTTAGCAAACCCACTTCTACATACAAACCCCAGAGTCTGGGGTCCGGTTCGGGAGTCAGTCACTACTCGTGGCAGGTGAGCACCTGACAAGTGGCTAGGCCAAACTGAGATGTGCTCTGTGTGTGTGTGTGTGTGTGTGTGTGTGTGCGCGCGCATTTTTTTAGAAAGGGAGATGGGGCAGAGGGAGAGGAAAAAAGACAGAATCTTCAGCAGGCTCCACACCCAGCTCAGAGCTAGACACGGGGCTCAATCTCACAACCTGATCAGATCACGACCTGAGCCGAAATCGAAAGTCGGATGTTTAACCCACTGAGTCACCCAGGCACCCCAAGATGTGCTCTAAGTATGAAATACACATTGGATTTCAAGGACTTAGTATGTAAAAGAGAATGTAAATGATCTCATTAAATAATGATTACATTATAAAATGACAACATTTTGGATCTGTTGGCTAAATACATATTTTTTAACAATAAAATACATTCTTAAAATTAATTTCCTGCACCTATTTCTACTTTTTTTTTTTTTTTAAGATTTTATTTATTTATTTGACAGACAGAGATCACAAGTAGGCAGAGAGGCAGGCAGAGAGAGAGGAGGAAGCAGGCTCCCCGCCAAGCAGAGAGCCCGATGCAGGCCTCGATCCCAGGACCCTGGGATCATGACCTGACCCGAAGGCAGAGGCTTTAACCCACTGAGCCACCCAGGTGCCCCTGTTTCTACTTTTAAGTAAGGGCTACTAGGAAATTTAAAATTACATACGTGGCTCGCATTATAGTTCTAGTGGAGGCACTGCTCTAGTGAAACCTGTCCTTGTATGTCCCCAAGGAGATGTGAGCAAGGGGATTCACTGTTCCACTCTCCCTCCTGTAGAGAGACTGGGAACAGATGCTCACAAATGTGGTAGTTCATATCCACGCTGCAGTTACAATGATGGAACAAGATCTATGGGCAGTAACACCAACAAGCTCCCAAATGATCGTATTGCAAAATACATGAAATATGTATGTTGAAAAAGTACATGTAATGCCATAAAAAGATACAGATACATAATAAAAATACAAACTGTAGCCCAGAAGGCAACACACCAAATTCATTCCAGTAGCTGCTTCTGTGCTGAGCAGAAGGGCGAGGGGAAGGGAGAGAGACTTCATCTACAATGCTTTGTTTCCTTGATTAAAAAGTCTATCTTCAGAGCTTAACATCCGTCAGTTCTGGGGGAATGAGTCCACATTTGTTTGCTACATGTATTCTCTAGAATTTCTGGTTTAATTATTTTGCAGTCAAGTAGCAACGGAGGTTCAGCTGCCACGGGGCTTCCTCAGGGGGATGCTGAGGTGCTGGGGAAAGCAGGCTGCCCGGGAGGCCCACCCTGGACCACTCTGCTTTCTGCAGAACTCTCGTGTTCCTCCAGATCCCAAAGATCTGGGGCAGGTGGAAAGCCAGGCAGGTCGGGGGCCGGGAAAGCCAGAGGGGAAAATGAGAACGGGGGTGCTTGCAAAGAAACCAAGGCCAGAGCTGTGCAGGTCTCAGCCTCAGATGGGCCAGACTTTTGAAAGACGACAAATCTGGCGGAAGTGCAGGAAGGGATGAATTTAATTCCTTTCCCAGGGGGAGTACCGGCCCACCGGTGTCCCACGCTACGCGGGAGGTGCTAGACAGTTGCTTCCTAAACCAAAGTAAAAATCATTGCTTTTCTTTTTCTGGGGATGTGCTCTCCTTGTCCCCCCTTCCCACAAGAATGATGAGGGCTGGCTGCCCAGGTCAGAACGCTATCCTCCCACCCCACAGCCTAAGGGAGTAGCAGGAGCTGAGTTGGAGCTGGAGCCACCCGGGCAGAAGACCGGCACACGGGTGTCAGGGCTCGTCCCAGGCACTGCCATCTTCACGGTGTACCCTCGTCTGCAGAGCCTAAGGCCCGGCCTGCCAGGGCCATTAACTGGGATGTGGAGGTTGCTTGGAAACAGCAGCCTGGCACTGGGGTGATCTCATAAAACAAATAGCAGAGATGCTAATTCCCTTCTCTCAGTAATGGAGACCAGCTGAAAATAAACCACCTCCAGATGCCTGGGCTGCCCAGCTCCTCCCCGGCCCTCCCAGGCCTGCAGCCCCAGGGGCCACGGAGAGCCCTTCATGCTGCTGGGGGAGGGGAGGGGGATAGCAAATTCACCACCCGGCGCCTGTGGAGCTGAATGGGGGACACTGGTGACAGCAGGGTCCGAGTGACAGAGATACAAGTGGGACAGCATTTCCGCTATGTGCTGGCCTAGGTCCCCCCGCCCTCCTCTCGTTTGTTCTCTGATGAGGCCGAGGAGAGGCTGTCCCCCAAGCCAATCCGCTCAGGCTCCTGGGACCCGGCCGGGAGTGATGACTGGGTACGTGCCATCCCTGAACTGGAGCAGGCACTCTGGGGCTGCCGGAACCAGGAGTGTGGGGTTCCCCGGCAATACCACCTTCCGGGGTGCCTCTCGCTAAGAATAGCGAGGACGACGGCGGTGGTGACAGCAGTGATGGTAGTAACAGTAATGCTAATGGCTGACTATTGAGTATTTACTAATTTACTATGTTCTGGGCCCTGTTCCAAGCCCTTCTCAGGTATTAACTCACGTAGTCCTCACAACAATTCGGTGAGGTAAGTACTATTATGATCCTCTTTTTCACAGATGAGGAAGCTGAGTCAGAGAGGTTGTGCCCAAAGTCATAGGCTTAACCTGTAGCAGAGTTGGGATTCAAAGTCGGCTGTGGCTGGGGGCACCTAGATGGTGCAGTCAGTTAAACCCCTGACTCTTGCTCTTGGCTCAGGTCATGATCTCAGGGTTGCGAGTTCAAGCCCCACTTGGAGCTCCGCATCGGGCTCCGCACTCAGCACAGTCTACTTGGGAGGCTCTTTCCCTCACCCTCAGCCCCTCCCCTCTTCCACATGTGCACACTTTCTCTTTATCTCAAATAAATAAGTAACTCTTGAAAAAAACAAAACAAAGGCAGCTGTGGCTCTAGAGGCTATGTTTGTCCCTCCAAAGCTGCTGGCCTCTTGGGACACAGACCTTAGGCCCTGTGATGTACGTCCCCCTCGATGCCCTTCCAAGTTCTCCCTAGTCACAGTCGTCAAGGTCATGGTGCACTCATTCATTTACTCACTCACCATGTATTGAGTACTAGGCTAGTTCTGGGGTCTAATGATAAAGAAAATGCAGCCTATTCTCTGAGAGCTTATGGTTTTAGGAGGTTCCCATGTTCACTGAGGGGATAAACAAAGGGGCTACATTGGAAGTTTGGGGGAAGGTTTCGCCAAGGATGTCACTTCTAAGTTGGAAGCAGTTGGGGAAGGACATTTCAGGCAGCTGGAGCTAAAAAAAAGAGAGAGAGGTCAAGAGTGTCTGCTGCACGGACTGAGAATAGAAAGTTCGGTGTCAGTCGGGGGAGGGAGCGCACAAGGACAGGGGAAGCAACAGCCAGAGGCCAGGGATGGCCAGCATGCAAAGGGTCTCATACACCACTCCTCAGAGCCTGGCATTTATTCAAAGGCAAGGGGGAGCCACTGAAGGGATTTAAGTTGGGGAGAAGCAAGGTCAGGAGTTCAGGTAACTCTGCTGCTGCTAAGCAGAGGTGGGGAGGCTGGCAGGAAGGGGGACCTGGAGGCAGGAGCCACTCCTGAGGGGAGGAGGGGGCCCCAGAGGGGGCAGGGAAAGGCAGGCCCAGCAGTGAGCATCCTCCAGAAGTGGGGATGGGGAAGGGAGTGGGGCAGGAGAGTACCAAGGACTAGTCCAAGGGAGTCATGGATGGATGGATGGGGGATGGGATGGTGGCAACACCCACTGACACTGGGGCAAGAAGAAGAGCAAAGAACTTTCGAGACATAAGTCCAGTTCTGAACATACTGTGCGCTTGAGGCCCTAGAAGAATCCTTCTAAAAAGCAAGAGTTTTCTCCAGTGTAAGGAGAGTACAGGCCTGTCCATTCAACCAGTCCCACCACTGCAGGGGAGGTAAAGGAGAGGCACTGCTCCCTGCCCACCTCCATTCACACCCAGACAACGAAGACCACGGACTGGCAGTCTCCTTGCTGCCTCCTGGGTGGGCAGAGTTACGGGCAGGGAAAGGTCAGAAAAGAGTGGGGATGGGGGCGCTGTAGGTCTGACCTCGGGGTCCTCCAGGGGACAGCCAGAGACCGTCTCAGAGCTAGGGGAGAAGGTGTCACAGAAACCTTGGGAACTGGAAGACCTCTGAAAGCCTTTCCCAACACTATGACTGCATGTTAATTCTACCTTGTCTCTCCCCTGCAATGGTGGGTGGGCTGAGTTCTTGATGCTTTTTGCTCCAGGGTCCCCAGGAGGGAATCATTCACAGACCGATCTGACCGCTTCATTTCAGAGGCAGCACCGCGGTGAGGCAAATGCCCAGTGTTTCAAGGGAGCAGTCCCTGCCTGCCCACTGGCACTGTCAGCCTCTCTGTCCGCTGAGGGACAGGCAACCTAAAGCCCAGCAGGTGAGCCTTCATTCCAGCCCTGAAGCCCCTCACATCCCTAGAAGCACTTTCAGGCTTTACAGTGGGAGGCGTGGGGTCGGGACACTAAGCCCAGGGCCCCACAGAGCAGAGGTCCAGGCTTTCCCCTGGGACTCAGAAGTGACTCAGGCCTTTAAGGAGATCAAGAAGGCTGGGGATTCCTGGACATCTCCCAACACTAGCAGCTCCACTGAGGCACCAGATAAGTGCTGTCCGTCCACAGGAGACTTACCAGCTTCTGGAAGAGGTGGCCCATGGTGACCTTGCTGTCCCACTGCTGCACCTTGGGGCAGAGGTTGTCATAGAACTCCTTGTGGATCTCGTAGATGTCCTGGATCTTGTAGAAGATGGTCTCGATCTGTTGGATGGTGAGCACAGGCTGGGAGGTGGTGGCTGTGGCCTTCAGGGGTTTCATGGGCTGTGAATGAGGAGGGAGAAAGAGAGAAGGTAAGAACCGATGAACCAGATAGGCAGAAGCTTCAGGGCACAGACACGTACTTCTCGTGGCTAGAGTTGGGCCTTGACAAGGCCACGGAGGGCACATGGCCATGTCCTATCTCCTGTACCCATGGCAGACATTGCAAGTTGACCATGGCAAACATCGTGAGTCAATCACAATGCTCTTTCTCACCGAGCCTGGTCACAGTCCCAGACTCTCTCCATGCTGAGGTTGACAGGTGAGATGAAACTTATCCGTCAACTGAGCTTATCTCCACCAAGATGCTCCAAGGCCTTCAGGTGGGGTGGATACAGGGACAAACAGTAAACCCTTGAAGTGTGGTTTGCATTGAGTAGCTGCTGTTATAGGCTCCAATAAGCCATGCCCTACTACAAGGAGGGGAACCCTGACAGCCAGGGCCTGGCCCAGAGGACCCCCCCCCCCAACCACTGGCCCATGTGTTAATGCCAGGACACATTTCCCCCACACCCTTGTCGCCCAAGGGGTCCCTGGCCCCCAGCCTGTACTGGGTTCGCTTACTGGTTTCACAGGATCCATACCTTTCTTTCACAGTGGCCTCATGCGCTGAGTTACAAGCTCCCTTGTCACCTTCCATCAGTGGAAGGGAGGGTTGACTGGGAACTCAAGCCCTGAGCCATTTCCTTCCAACAATCAGAACATGATTCTAGGATTTGGGGGTAGAGTCTCAAACAGACTCAAGACCAACCTCAGCTGCACCGACAGTTCAAGTTCCCATCCCTTAGAGAGTGAGCAGACAGCACAGACGCCACCATCCTACCTCTGTACCCATGGCAGACATTGCAAGTTGACCAAGGCAGACACTGCTGGTCGACCATGGCAGACATCACGAGTCAATCACAAATGCTCTTTCTCACTGAGCCTGGTCACAGTCCCAGACTATTTCTCCATGCTGAGATTGACAGGTGAGATGAAACTTATCTGTCAACTGAGCTTATCTACACCAAGATGCTCCAGGGCCTTCAGGGTGGATGCAGGGACAAACAGTAACTCAGGACACTCCCTAACACTGGTGGGGAGCTGTAGTTGTTGCCTTCGTGCCCAACAGGGGTACGGTAGGAGAATAGGACCTGGGTGCAATTTCTTCAGTGTGATTTTTCTTCATTTTCTGAACCACCTACAATGAGTAAATATTAATTTTTTAAAAAAGATTTTATTTGAGACATAGAGAGCGAGCAAATGAGAGAGAGAGTACAAGCTGGAGGAGGGGCAGAGGGAGAGGGAGAAGCAGGCCCCCTGCTGAGTGGAGAACCTGATGCGGGGCTTGATCCCAGGACCCTGAGATCATGACCTGAGCCAAAGGCAGATGTTTCACCTACTGAGCCACCCAGGTACCCGAGTAAATATTAATTTTTATCATCAGGGGATAAAAAGCTATTAAAATTCACAGCTGAAGAAAAAAAAAAAAAAACCCTGATATCAAAAGATAAGGAACTCTTCCTTGCTTGGCCTTCCCTTAGCCCCAAAGCCTGCAAAGATGCCTAGACTGCACTCCAGAGGCCCTCCAGGAGACAGTATGGGAGAAAGTACGGGAGGGGCAGACACATTTACGCAGAAGACAAAAGCCTGAGTCAGACTTAATGTAATGTTCTTCATCTAGTGGAAAGGCTGTGTGGAAAGAGCCCTTTGACTTAGTCTGAGTCACTCTGGAAACCTAGGAACAGCCAGAAGTCATGGGGACAGGTCCCCATCACCTCATAGGACTGGTTAGTGAGCTTTCTAACCAGAGAAGCATTCCAGCCATTAATGGGTGAGTAGAGGCTATACTGGCTGGAACAGTGACATTAAAAGAGACCGGAGTTATCACTGGCTTAGTCTGAGAGGACCATCAGAGCAGCCAAGCTCCAGCAATGCCTGTCCATAAGAGGAAGTCCCATCTTCCCAAATACCCAGATGAGGCTCTGACTTCCAGCATCCCTGTTCTCCCAGCTCTAAAAAGTCCAGAAGCGAGGAAAAAGGAAGGGAAAAGCAGAGCCCTCCTTCCGAGCTTCTTAGCACTGGGACCAATTAACCCTAACGCCCAGGCTTTGCAAGGGCAGTAGGATGGGGTTTTCCCTGGTGCAGGCCAGGAGGTGTGGGTTTGAGTCTCAGCTCTGTCACTTAGCATCCGGGCCTCTGCAGCCTCATTTGTAAAACTGGGGTAATATGACCTTCTCACGAACACTGATGGGAAGATCAAGAGCCATTATTTATAGAAAATATCCAGTAGGTGCTTGGTACCCAGGAGGCAGTCAATAATGTTAGCGGCTATTATCATCATCTGCCCCACGAATAATGTACCAAGTGCCTAATGTGAGGTCAGACCAGGTATTCAGTGACTCACCACACACGTCCAATCCCTGCCCCGTGGAGCCCCCCATTCAATAGGGGAGACAGACAAAACACAAGGAAACCGTCATACACACTATTTCCACCTGGGCACAATGAAGGAAATAAGGGGACCTCCTGAGACAGGGTGGGGAAGGACAGCTTCTCCCAGAAGGGAACATTTACCCTGAAATGGGAAGCCTGGGGGCTCAGAGGACAGTATTCCTCAATGCCGGTTCCACGGTGGGCAGGGGCTTGATGAGAGAGAGGAGCTGGAGAAAGCCAGGGAGCCCGTGTGCAGTGGGCAAGGGGGAGGAGCGGGGTCTAAGGAGAGCTGGAGGACTGGGCAGGGGTCAGACCAGGCAGGGGCAAGAAATGCACTGCCTTTCCCTGAAGGGATTTAGGCAGGTGAGTGACGAAGAGCCAATTCTCTTTCCAAGAGATTATTTTTCTCACTCAAGATCCTTGCTCTGGAGAACATGTGGGTAAACCAGACCATGTAGTGGACAAAGCCAGACAGGGTATTACCCGTCTTGGACTGTAAATACCAACCAAGTGGTCCCAAGGTAGTGCTGATACAGCCCAGGGGGCTTCACAGAGGTGGTGACAGGAAAAGGGCCTCGAAGGTTGGGAAGATCTGAGCAGGTGGAGGGGTAGGGCGTGGGTAAGCAGGGAAACAGAAGAACCAGGAACCACAGAAAGGAAACACTGTTCTCCCAACCCCAGGTGGGCGGCCGCCCTCAGCTTCAGGGCTCCCAACATTCTGTGAAGGACACGGAGCTGTTCCTCAAGATTGCTGTCCTAGTTTCTCCTTTTTTTTGTCCCCCCCGCCCCAGGATCCAGTGGAGAGACAAATCACCAGAGTCCAAGAGCCTCTACTCCTTGCTCCTGCCTGGGTGCTGTCCCCACGCTGAGGGGGAAAAAAAGCACATAGGGCGGGAACAGCCCTGGGAAGACAAAGGGTCAGGACTTCTCAGAAGCTGCTGGGGAAGCACCCATCAGCCACCCCAGCAAAGACAAGACCCAAATGCTCTGCTTCCTCCTGAACTTCCCACTCTGTCTACAAAAAGGGAAGCAATGGGTGCTCACCAACAGCGGGTCACATGGATAGGGCCTATGCTCAGGACGTCAGAGGGTTCTCAGGACAAGGCTGGGGCCCTTTGGTCTTGGGCTTGACTTCACTGGGGTTGGCGGGGGGCAGGGAAAGTGCTGGGCGTGTGGGAGCCCTGGCTGGCCAGAGACCCTTGAAGGAAGTTACTTTTATCTGGTGAAGCCCTGAAACCAGGCCTCAGGTCCAGATGGCTAAAAGGCAAAAGCAACCCAACACTGAATTTGCGTTCAACACTGTTCTTCTCCCCAACGGCTAGCATGCTGCTCCCTCCTCCCAGAATCCTGCTGCAGAAAGCAGGGCTAGCCCCTGGCTCTCCATTTCGTCAGGGGAGAAACAGATTCTTAAAAGAGAGGATCACTGAGTGACCCGGGAGTCGGGTCTGGCTCTCCACTTTCCACAAAGTGCTTCTCAGGAAGCGGGGCCAGGTGGGTTCTGACTCAGAGCAGGTCTTCCCACAGCCGTCTGTCAGCTCTGTCCCCAGCAACCTGCCTTTCGAAACAGGGGCAAGAAATCAGCCCACTTCCTCCACCTCCTATCCCAGAAGGCCTGGAGGCTGCCAACGTATCATCTCAGTTAGTCCTCCTCCCGGAATCCAGGGAGGGAAGCATCATTAACCAATTTTAGAGAAAAGGAACCTGAGAACCCCAAATGCGAGGCTGAGGGAGGAGGGCCAGCGAGGCCCTGTGGTGGAAGCGCTGTAGCAATGGCCAGAGGCAGCCCCTGAGCTCACTTCCACATTCCCCACAGTGGGTGAGACGCAGAATGACATGCATCTGGTTGTCTCCCTTCCTCCACCCCCCACTCCAGCCTGGGGCCACAGGCCCACTCCATTTGTAATCTGAGCCAACCGGAACCGGGAACCGGAGGTTTCCAGATTACCAAACCTTGCCCCATCTGACAACCCAGGGGTCAGGAACAGAGGCTCCTGTGTGAGTCCCAACAGCGTCTGTGTGTGCACACAGCCTTGGGTACACACACCACACACACCCAGCCATCTGCATATCAGGAAGTGTTAAGCTGAGAATAGTCTGACACAAACAGGGGAGGAGCAGAGCCAGAGGGGCTGGGTGATGAGTAGATCTGGGAGTGGGCCACGGAGAGGAGAGATTTTCTTTCCCAGGGCCCCTGGGTCAAATCACCCCCTAAAGGAAAAAGGCTTTGAGGGGAAAGCTGTGAGGGGAGGGCTCCCAGCCCAAGGCCTTGGGTGGAGGCCGGATTCCTTATCTTGGTGTTTCACTGTCTGAGGCTGTAGCTGTGGAGGGTCCGCCCCCTCTTCCTGGAGCCCTCCAGCATAGATCTGGTCTCCCAGTCAGCCTCCCCACTCCCCTCCGGGCCTCTGTTCAAGAACCAATCAGGGGCCTGGAATGAACAAGCTGGCGGGAGAGGAGGGATGTGTCCTGGGTGGCCTGCAGGCCTAAACCTCACAGGCTTTGCCTTTGAGGCTTGAGCTGTTAGAAAGGTGAGGCAGGGAGGGAGTGTCTTGGCCCCTAATTCTGTTGCTATCTTTGCCCCGACACAGAGAAGCTCACCTTAGGCCCAATGACTGACAAGAAGGCACACGCAGGTTGGAATCCATGAGGGCCCAGCCTCCTCTGAGGACACGCCTCCCCTTCCTTCAGGGAAAGGCTGTGTTGACAGAAACAGGCCCCAACCTGCATCTCTCTCAGGACTGGACAAAATAACAGCAGCAGCTAACGCTTTAGTCTCTGTTCTAAGTGATGAGGGAGCAGGAGGCTGGCTGAGGACAAAGCAAGAGCTGGCGCCTTGCAACCCCCCCCTTCATCCGCTCCCCTCCATATGTGTAGCATTGCTCAGGCACCCCTGACTGCCATAAAATGATAAATAGTTAACTTGCTGAGATCACAATCCTGCAAGACAGGAGTCTCCCTTGGTTTGCAAATGTCCTTGAGATTACAACAAAGAAGTTACCTTATCAATAGCCCAATTTCCAAAGACACAGAACTCAGTTCCTCAAGCCTAATGTTACCCTCCCCTCCATAAAAACCAAAGGAGGTGGAAGTAGAAGGAAAAGTAAATAAAGTTAAATTTCTTCTAAACTTAAATCTCATTAACAAGGATGCTTGATAGCAGGAATGTAACATTCCACCAGGAGACTCTCAATTGTCTTTACTTGATAGCAACTAAGCCTTTAATATCCTGATAGTATTCTTTGCCCCAATAGCCCTTCTGAACACCCCTTTGTCCTCACCTACCCAACTCCTGTGTATATAACCAGCCACCCCTCACAACCCGGGGCAGCAGCTCTTCCTGCCCACGGGCCCTGTCCCCGTGCTTTAATAAACCACCATTTTGCACCAAAGACGTCTTAAGAATTCTTTCTTTAGTCGTCGGCTCTGAACCTCCTCACCCCACCGAACCTGACTTAGGTTCTGGGACTTCATCATAAGAGCTTCACACACAAACTCCTTTTGTCCCCACAACAACCCCACAGAGTACTCATAGCAGTATCCGGGATCTGCAGATGGAGAAGATGGGCCACAAGGGTTCATCAATATTCTGAAGGGCTCGAACTTGAGAGCGGTCAAGCAGGGATTCTGACAGGCCGTCTGTCAGAAGGTCCTCTGTTGGAACTCCTTTCAATTTCAGTAATGACAATGACACCCCCTCACTTGGCTGTGGCAATTCTCTGTTCCTGAGGCGTGTCACATGCATCTGACTGGTCTTCCGCTTGTCCTCCTTCCTTCAGCTACCCTGAGTGCCTGGGACCCCAAAAGGATCACCTGAGTCTCCTCACCCCGTGAAGAAGATAGAGAAGGTCACGGAATTATTCTCATGTTCAGATGAGGCTCAAGGAGGTTATGCATAACTTGACCAAAGCCAGGGGTTTCCAAAATGACAATACCCATGAGAAAGAATGTGGCCCAGTACATACATATATATATGTGTATGTGTGTGTATATATACACACACATACACACACAACACACCCGAAGTTAAGTGAAATAGTACTTACTCTTACTATGCACAACGCACACTGGTATTTTCTTTCTCGTTTTATAAAAAATGCTGGCTCCAACCTACATTGATTTCATGATGCACTAATGGGTTCAGATCCAGATAAGAAAAACAGTGCCATGAGTCTATATGAGTAATGGCAGAGTCAAGTCTTGCCTTAGTTCTGGCCCCAGACCACAGTCCTTGTCTGTCTCCTGGACTACCCAGCTTCTGAACAACACTATCATGCCTACCAATAAACTCTCGGTGAGAGGTACCACAGACCGAGCCCAGGCCGTCACAAAGTTATCTACACATTTCTTTTATTAATTTTTTTTAATGCACATTTCTTTTTTTTTACGATTTTTATTTATGTATTTGAGAGGGGGTAGAAAGAGAGCATGTGAGTCGGGGGAGGAGCAGGGGGAAAGGGACAAGCAGACGTGGGGCTTGAGCTCATGACGCTGAGATCATGACCTGAGCCGAAATTAAGAGTCGGACACTTAACCCACTGAGCCACCCAGGCATGGCAAAGTATCTGCACATTTCGATGGTTATTCCTGGAGTAATAAATGCCAAGGCCCCCGGCATCCTGGGTGGCAACATCTCATATCACAACAGGTACATAAATGTGTATCTTATAGTTCTTACAAGAATGAGTTTCTGGGGTAGCTGGGTGGCTCAGTCGTTAATCCTCTGCCTTCAGCTCTGGTCATGATCCCAGGGTCCTGGGACTGAGCCCCCTGTCGGGCTCCCTGCTAGGCAGGAAGTCTGTTTCTCCCTCTCCCTCGGCTTGTGCCCTACCCCCCTCCTCAAATAAATAAATAAAATCTTTAAAAAAAAAAAAAAAAAAAAAAAAAGAATGAGTCTCTACTCATCTACATTTCTTATTCCCTCTTTTACTGATGTCATCCCATGTCTCAGGCTGCAAAATACCCAGGGGGAGGCCTTTACACTCCCCAGTTCCTCTGCGTAAGATCTAGCCACATCTAAGGCACACTTTCTTCAAAGGAAAAAGGCCTCACATCTGTGTAGTACTTTTACCTCATATTACTAATACTTCTCTTCCAGTCTGAGTCTCACAGTGCTGCCATCGTGGGAGGAAACTGAGGCATCTTCACAGAGGGTTGGGGTTAGTCTAATGGCTCAGAGCTATGGTGCTTCTCAAACGATACAGACACCCGCCCACCTCACACTTCCTGCCACGGGACCGGAGGAGAGCCACGGGCTCACTATCTGTGGGAGGAGAAAGGACTGCGACCAGGGCACGACAAAGAGGACTCGGCTTGATTGACTGGTAGAGACTGCCCAGAGCACAGTGTGGAGGTGGAGGCTAGGTCCTCACCTGGGCCGCACCTGGGCACCACCCCCCACCCGGACAGAGCACCATCCCTGATCAGTGGTGCCTGTGCATGGTCAGAGGCCATGGGAGTGTTCATCTCCAACACGGTTGTGTTTCTCCCACCTTTCCCAGGGCAGGTCAAGGAGGCCTGGGGCCGAGAGGCACAGGCCCCTTTTTGGCAAGGACCCCGGCTGCCCAGTGCCAGGCTGACAGACTCTGCCCACAGGGAAGGAGAGGTCCAGGTCCCCCTTCTCCTCCCACCCCAAAAGCAGTTTGCAAGCATGACGCTGACTGGCAAGCCGGAGCACAGACTCACCAGCAGCAAGGCTTCCAGCTGGTTAATGTAGATCTCTTCGCTGGCCAGGAACCCCGAGAGAACCAGCTTCCTCATCTCCAGGCCTTTCCCTGCCTCCACCTGTAGGAAAGCAAACCAAGAACCAAGAGCTCATGAGAAAGGAGGCTAACATCCCGAGCGATCTTTTCTTGCCCTTTTCCTCCTCTTTCGCAGGCACTTTGGTAGGGAACAGAAACCACATACATTTATGATAATTTGGAAAATGTGGAACAAACAAGGAAAAATGATCCTCTCTATTTCTGGTGCTCACACCTCACTTTTTCTCCCACATTCTTCTTCCCACATTTCCTGATTTGCCATCCAGCCAGCCACCTAGTCCGTGGTAATAAAGGACCTGGGGCAGTTTAGTGGAGGAATACGGACAAGGAGAATCAGAGGGGGGCACCTGGGGGGCTCAGTCAGTTAAGCGGTAAACTCTTAATCTCAACTCAGGTCTTGATCTTGGGGTTGTGAGTTCAAACCCTGAGTGGAGCTCCAGGCTGGGTGTGGAGCCTACTTCAAAGAAGAAAAAAGAAAGGAAATCGGAACCATGGGTGAGGCAGGGTACGGTCATGTAGGAGGACCCAAGAGGGGCTGGAAAAGGCTCCTGGGGGAGTCGCGACTCATAAACATGAGTTTATACTCATAAACTGAGAAGAGGGGTAGAGAGAATGGAAGTGGCCATGGGAGCCACATCTTGTGGCCTTCTAGCTAGATCTTCCTGTCCCCAAGGGCTCAACCCCGCCACAGAAGGTGCTCTCTGTGGGGTCTTCAGCCTCACCCTTGTATCCCCCAGCATTTCCTGACTGCCTCACTGTACAAGGCACATATCCTAACTAACCTCCTCCCCACTCCAGAATTCCTTCTCCTTTACGGCGATCATGCCCCACTTAGCCTTGGAAGACCATCTTGCTCGTCTCTTAAAATGACGCTGTTCCGTCCCTCCCTGTGGGAGAAGCTAGGGACTTTGGCTCTGCAGCCTGGATTCTTCTAATGGACCTCTGCCTCTCTCTCCTCCCTTCACACCACACACCAGAGCCCGGCTAACCTTCTGAGGACACCACCTTACACCTAATGCCTGCCAAGGGCTTCATATCAGTGCTGTGAAACCTTGCCCTTTGCAAGGACGCGTATGGGCCTAGAAGGTGTAAAGCCAAGTGAAATAAGTTAGTTGCAGAAAGACAAATACCATACAATTGCAGTCGTATGTGGAGTTCAGGAAACAAAAGGCAAAAGAGACAGCAAAAAAAACCAGACTCTTAAGTGCAGAGAACAAAGTGGTGGTGGCCAGAGGGGAGGCAGGTGGGAGGATGAGTGAAACGGGTGAAGGGGGTTGAGAGTGCCCTTTTCATGATGAGCTCTGAGTAACGTAGACAACTGCTGAATCACTGTATCACATACCTGAAACTAACATAGCACTAACATAACTATCTATACCAGAAACAAAAATTTCGACGCTGCAAAAAGTGATTACTTGGGGATTCAATTAGGTCATTCATTCATTTATTTATTCATGCAACAAATATTTACTGAACACCCACTGGACTCTGTAGATACACCAGGAAGCAAACAAACTATAATCCCTACTCTTACGTGGTTTATAATCTAGAGGAAAGACAGTAAAAACAAAAAACAAGTAAATATAATATATAACAATGCCCCGTGATATGGGGTCTGGCTTAGTCTTGGCTTAAACACCTTTGTTGGTTCCTAGTGCCTCTTCTGACCCTGCTGACCTCCGCCTGCCCACCTCCCGTGCAGCCGGCAGGTCTCTGGGTCTTCCCAACCTGCTGGGAGTGCTTGGGCCTCTGTACTTCGGTTCCTGCTGCCTAACAGGCGGGCTCCCACCCTGGCTCTTCTCTGCAGCACAGACTCTCCCACCTGAGGTACTGCTCAGTGATTCCAGGGTTGGAGGTTGGGGGATGAAACAACATCACATTCCTCTGCAGAGCCCTGAAGGCCCGCACCGTACAGTACCCCTGGCACGTGGGCACCTTATACTTCCTAAGCCTTGTAAGTTCTTCTCATGCTACTTTAGCCCTCATATACCTCACTGAGGCAGGTACTAGATTTTTCCATCATGCAAATGGAAGCAAATAGGACTTGGAGGAGGGAAGGGACGAGGCTGGGGTCACACAGCCTGGAAGTGGCAGAGCTAGGATTGCATCCCAGTCCTTCAGTACCAGATTCCAGGCTGCCCCACTGCTTAAAAGAGTAACATCTCCACCCCACCCCCATCCCTGTTCTCATTTTCTTTTTCAAGTATCAGGTGCTTTCCCGGAATCACACATAGAACCCTCTCTGGGCATCAGATGCATACCCTTACTTATTTGGCACAGGCTGGGAGAGTATATGAAGCTATCAGAAATTTCTGACGTCCAGGGTAACTGGGTGGCTCAGTGGGTTAAGCTTCTGCCTTCAGCTCAGGTCATGATCTCAGGGTCCTGGGATCAAGCCCCGCATTCTTCCCCTGCCCTCCCCCACGAGCCTGTCTCTCTACTTGTGATCTGTGTCTATCAAATAAATAAAAATCTTAAAAAAAAAAAAAGAAAGAAAGAAAGAAAGAAATTTCTGACGTCTGGAGAAGAATGGCTTTTCCCAGCTGCACAACCTGCCCCACCGTGTTCCCACAGCTTTCCCACCATGCTCCAAGGGAGGGCTAGAATCCTTGGCCTTCCAGCAGCCCAGGAATCCAATCTGCGCCACAGGCCACTGCCTCCAGTCTCTGAAATGTTATCTGATCCTGTGATCGCAAAACAATACCCTGCTAGAGATGTCCACACCCTAGTCCCCCAAGCCTACATACACACATCCCCTTATATGGAAAAAGGGATTTTGCAGGTATGATTAAATTAAGGATTTTTTGATGGAAAGATGACACCGGATTATGAGATCTCAAGGACCTTTACGAGGGGGTGGAAAGAGGGTCACAGTCAGAAAAAGCAATGTGACCAGAGAAGGGGAGCAGGAGGAGGGAAAGTGATTGCAAAGATTGGAAGATGCTACACTACCAGCTTCCAGGACCAAGATGGGGCCATGAGCTGAGGAGTACAGGGAGCCTCTAGAAGCTGGAAAAGGCCTGGGAATGGATTCTTGCCCCTAGAGCTTCCAGAAGGAATGCAGCCCTGCTAACCCTTTAAGGCTTGCATGTAAGAGAATAAATTTGTGTTTTTAACCATGAAATGGGTGGTAATTTGTTTCGGCAGCATTAGGAAACCAGTAGGGACAGCAAGCTTTAGGGAAGGGCAAGAGTTATGTACTTAAGGCTTCACAAGTACCAGGAGCCATTGGGAGAGCTTTCCAGGGATTAACTCAGGACAATCCCACCCTCTGGAAGGTGTTGTCATTATCCCCTTGAGGCACGGAGTGGAAACCGCCAGCTGCCGGGGGCTCAGGCACACAGCACACCCTTCAAGGAATGAGATCTGAGCTGGAGCCCAGAGCAGGGCCCCAGCTGGTCCCAGGCCCTCCTGGTCAGACTTGAGGCCACCTCTCTGCACACAGCACCAGCCCCGCTCCTTTCTAAGCCGGACAAATGGGAACTCGCCTTCTGTGTTGGGGGGGCCAGTGATTCCCCCCGCACCCCCTTGCTGTTCCCTGCCAGATTTATCTGAGAGGCTGGCAAACATCTTGTAAAAGAAATCACTTGAAGACCCTCTCCTCAAGAGACTCCCACCTCTGAGTCCAATCTGAGCTCCCCCAAAATCTAAAGTCAACCCCCAAGAGTCCCACTATGGGCTATTCTCCCTCCGAAGTTACGCTGGCATGGGGTGAAGGTCGGGGAGAGCTTAAGCACGTGAAATGAAGTTCTGCTCACGTTATCAACAGGAGGCCTATTCTCGGTTACCACCAAAAACCTCTTCCTTTTTTTTTTTTTCTTTCCTCATACCCCCATGTTCCTGGCTTAGAATTATCTGGAAACTCACAACTGTTTCTTCAATCCTCGTGGGGCTATTCTTGTTTTAAAAAACACCAGGGCTGGACATTCATTCATTCTGTACATGTTTCGGGCTCTGGGATACAAATACAAAGGTGAGAGCACCAGTCTCTGTGCCCAGAGAGCCCGCTGGAGGCGGTATCCACATGCCCAGAACGCTCGAGGCCAGTTCTATGAAGAGGTCAGGGAACCCCCTGCCCCAGTCTGTGCCATACTTCCTGTCGGTCCCCCAGCTCAGGGAAGCTGCATGGTCTCTGCTATCCTCCCTAAGCAGAGCTCATGAAACACAGCCACTGTAGGCTGGTTCACTCCCAGGATTTCCCATAACCTGCAAGGCTGCAAGTCGGTCAGCTCAAGGCCCCCAAATCCAAGCATTCAAGTCCCTCTGGGAGGGACAGTGTCTACAAGGTCAGGTTAGCCAGCTCTGGCCTGGTCTTCTAGAGAGCGCAGAAGCTATATAAATAAATGCCTCTAAAGGTTTGGGTCTAGGCCAAACCAAAATACGATCTGTCCAGGAACTGTGACCTCCTCCAAGACAATAGCAAGGACTGAACAGGCAGGGGCACCTGCCGTTCAGAGCCCTAGGGCCAAGTGGCGCTGTACCCGGCAGAGTTCGGCTCATGGGCTGCGCCACTTTTCGGGGTGCACCCAGCAGGAACTGCGCAAAAGAGATGCCACCAGGTCTAGGGGGCTGTGCCCATGCCAAGCACCAGCCTTAGGATAGCTGGCCCTTCTCTGAGCCAAGACAACGCAGGACCATCCAGCCATTGCTCCTCTTGCTAGTGCTAGGCACTGGGGAGCTCTCCTTCAGCTACTGCCTTAGCAGAATCTGGAAGGGGGGCACAGCCCACTCTCCTGGAAAGTGGATTCCTCTATTCCAGGCTCCCTGCTGTCTGAGGCCCTAGACAGGTCCCAGCAGGGCTTCCAAAGGTCAGGTGTTTGAGTCCCATCTTTGCAGTTCTGTCACTCACACCTCCGACACTACCGTCTACTTAACATCGTTTTTTTACAACTGACTTCTTAAAAGCCCAGCCTCATTCCAAACGTGGTATTTCTTTACTTATTTATTTTTTAAAGATTTTATTTATTTATTTGACAGAGAGAGATCACAAGTAGATGGAGAGAGAGAGAGAGAGAGGGAAGCAGGCTCCCTGCCGAGCAGAGAGCCTGATGCGGGACTCGATCCCAAGACCCTGAGATCATGACCTGAGCCGAAGGCAGCGGCTTAACCCACTGAGCCACCCAGGTGCCCCCAAACGTGATATTTAAAAGCATAAGATGCACAAGTCATATTTTTCCTAATACACATTAAAATATAAACCTAACTATTGAAGTTCAAGAAATACACCTAGGTGCCTCCCAAAATCACAACTCACGTCATCCTCCGTGGGTTTCACAATCCCAGAAACACCTCAGTGGGGGACACAGGCGTGGCCAACGTGGGGCCCAAGGGTGGGAGGAAACAAACTTGGGCGTTTCTGACTCTCCGTTAAAAACTGGCCCAGAATAACACCTGATGGGCTAATCTGCATGACAAAAGGACTTTCATTCCCGACAAAGGAGTTCCTTTAAATAGCAGCTTTTAGATAGCATGGCCGCCTCAGCCCTGCGTACCTTGAAATAGAATTGTGCGAAAGATTTTTGGAAAGCATTCAACCCTTTACTGCCAGGAGATGGTGTGGCTAGCGTATGAGTGTGATTATTTGTTTATGGAGAATTAAGTCCTCAAAAGGGGGTCTGGGTTGAAAGACACGACAAACCCAGGCCCCAGCTCTGGAGGAAACCGCTGCCCTATCCACCTCTGTCCCTGGGGGAAGACAGACGCATCTCAGAAATTACACTGAAAGCAGGATTGATTTATAGGACACATGCTCAGGGACACAGCCGCTGCTGAAGGTAAGTACTCCTGAAGGAAAGTAATAGCCCAGAGAGAACGGCCTTGGATTCCCACCAGCTGCTGAGAGTCGTCTATCGCGCAGACTGCCAAGACCATTCCTAGCCCAGGACAGGAACGCACCCTCCAGAAGTGCCCCTTGACCACGCACATGCACACACACACACACACACACACACACACACGTGTGCACGCATGTGTACCCAGTCCAGCTCTGACCAAAACAGAAGCAGTCTCTCCTCCTCTGAAGTTCATACATACCCTGTTACTGGAACCCTGAGGACTTTCTCTTTCTAGTCCTTTTATCTGTGCATTTGCCCCCTCACCCCTGAGCTGTGAACTCTCCTTGAGAAAGGATCATGCCCGTTCATCCCATCTCCTCCCCAGTGCAAGGCAGAGTGCTTTGACTAGAACAAACCTGACAGTGTTTGTTGAATGACTCAATTCAATGAGGTTTCTCCCCACCCCTCTCCAGCTGACCAAGTTTGGTAGAGAGAGTGAGGGTATCCTGGAGGTGTTCAGGATGAGATGGGAGTGGGGGAGAGGTCTGGAATTCACCAACACTCAGGAAAGGCCCCTTCCCCCATGCTGAGACAAGTCCAGGAAAACTGAGGCCACAAAGAGGGGAAGACTTCACCTAGGCGCTCACAGGGATCCGGGAAGGTCTGGGTTTTTAGGGGTCGTGTGTGCCTGGGCCCCCCAGGCACTGGTGTGCTCCCTCCTCGGAACATCTCTGCATAGAACAAGGCCAGGAACAGGGTACCTTCTTTGCAGGCCCCACGGAGCCTTGCTCCTTCCCTCCACACATTCACTGAGCACCAGCCCCATCCCAAGCTCTTTGCAGTGTTCATCAGTGAATACAATATGGCCCTTGCCCTGGAGGAAAACAGGGCATAGTCGAAGAGGCAGACATCTAGAGTTCTGGGCAAAATGAAATATGGGCTAAGACCCAGGTATAAGCCAGAGTCTAGAGTAAGGGTGGTTCCATAAGGAAGCCCATGAGCAGGACCCCATCTGTGCTGGGAAGGGGTTCCAAGAAGGCCCATCAGGGAACCCCCTACACCTCACATCCCACACACTATTTGGCTCTTGGTTCCAGCCAGTGCTCTTGGTTCATTACCAGACTTTCCCCCATCCTGTTCCTGGTGGGGAGGTTGCTCAGACCCTAAGTGCAGAGATCTCTGCAGGCCTGGTGGAGATGTGACTGAACCCCAGTGCTCTGAGCTAGCACCAGATGAGAGAACCAGGGGTGGGATGTGAGCCACCACCAGCCTCCCATTACCTCTCCTCCGCACCCAGGCCCACAGCTACAGCTGCACCTAGATGCCGCACATCAACCATCTCCTGTGGGTTTCCAGCCTGTTTTCACCTCCATTAGCTTGCCCTTGGAACCACAATGTAGTGTGGGTGTGGCACGGCTGTGATTCCCCATCCTACAGGAGGGGCAAAGAGGCCCAGAGAGGCTCAGTGGCAGCCTCCTGCCCAGAGCAATGCCCCCATGCACCACGCCCTCTGGGGTGCGGACCAGCCCAACAGGGAGGTGGGCACAGACGGACACTCTGCTAGGCAACCTGGACGGCCAGCTGGCCATCTGCAAACTCCCTGCCATACATTCCCACTGGCCTTCCATTCTAGCTGCAGAACTCGGAGGAGGTGAGCAAAAGGCTGAGGTGAGGGCTCTCAGAAGTGGATGAGAAAGAAAGGAAGAATGAATGGCACAGGGTGCCATGTCCCAGGCAGCACTGGGACCCCGCCCTTGGAGAGGAGGGGAAGAGAAGAAAAGGGGATGGATGCACAGCCCCCCTCCTGCTCCTCCTGCCTTCAAGGCAACTCCTAAGACAGGACAGGGGCATCGCTGCGGAGAACATTCACAGACCCAGAGTGAGTGCCGGGCTGCAGATGCTTCTTGCCTACACCCACCCTGGGAAAAGTGCCTACCCTCCTGGCTCCTGCCTCCAAACCAACTGTTATCACCCCCTTTTCAGCTAATCCAATTCTTTTCCTTCAAGGAAGCTCAGTGACCTCTGGCTCCCAGTCTCTCCCCCAGGCTCTCTTGCCTTAGCTCAGCCTGACAAAGTCTCCTGGCTAGAAAGCGAGTGGTGAGTGGCCCCTTTGGCCCGAACTTCCCAAGTGCACTTAGCCTACTGTTGCCATGGAAACAACGAATTAAGGCCTCCTGGTTTCGAGTCAGCCGACTCCTCTGGGGCAGCAGGCTCACACCACTGCTGTGCCCACCGGGTGACTCATGTCACTGCCAGAGAAAGCCCCCGGCACAGCTGGCCTGGGGAAAACCGGCTGCCACTCCCGCTGAGGACAACTGGCCCATGGGGAGGAGGAAGACACTGCACCTCTCCCCCAGGAACAGCTGCCGGAGAGCTCAGCCCCTCGCATCCCCTCGCAGGCATGCGCCAGCCCCTCTCGGGCCAGAGTGCGGGGCTTCCACCCAGCCACGAGGTTTGTGCGCAAACCAGCCATTTCTGCCCGCACACAGCTTTCGGCAGCCGAGCGCAGCTAGCCCTGCCCCTCCCCCGACAAGCATCCAGGGCGTGTCACATTCCCACCTTCACGGCCACCAAGAAGGGGGACCCTGAGCCGGGGCTGGTCGGGGTTCCCAGCTCGCACTCCTCCAGGAGAAACACATCTTCATCCTCCAGAACCTTGTCCAAAAAGCCTATAGCCTCCTCTTCCTCTTCCATGGCAGCCGGAGGCGCGGAGGGCAAACAGGAAGCGGGGTCCACGCAGCAGCAGCAGCCGTTGCCGCCGCCGCCCCGGAGGGAGGCAGGCGGGCAGGGAGGGGAAGAGCGTGCAGGGCAGGCCTAAACCAGCATGCTGGCCTCCCCGGAGTCAGTCCTGGCGCCCGGCCACCGGCTCCCGATGAAAGGCTCCATTATGAACCCTTTCCTGCTGCCGCTTCCCGGCCCTCCCGCGCGCCGGGGCTGCGGGCCGCCTCGCGCGCGCCCCCGGCCCGGGAGAGGGGAAGCGGCGCTCGGGCAGCTCAGGCAGCTCGGGCAGCTCGGGCAGCTCCAGCAGCCCCGCCGCCGCCGCCGCGAGCTTAGGGCTGTCCCTGGAGAGACCGCGCAGCGGAGCAGGAGGAGGCGCCCCCGCCAGCCGCCGCTGCCCTTCCCGCTGTGCGTGCCGGGCCCGGGCGCAGGCGGGGCCCCGCGCTCCCCGGCCGCCGCTAGCGAGCTCGGGCCGGCCGCCCCGCCGCCGCCGCCGGCCCCACAGATCCCGCCCTTTCTGGACTCGGAGGCTCGCGTTTGCTATTAATACACAGGAAATGCACGACTTGACTCGTGAGGTGGAGCCGTTCCTTCTCTGCGGTCACCGGCCGGCGGCTGGCGGAGGCTTCTGGAGCGCGGAGGAGGGGCGAGGGGAGGCCGCAGACGGGCCGGCCGCGGGGGGAGGTCCGCTTTCCAGAGACAGGCTTTATTTACAGCCCCTCACCAGAGCCTGGGCCAGCAGGGGGAGGAGCAGAGGAGCAGCTGCCCGCACGGCCTCCGGGAGGGCCGGGCGAACCTCGCTCGCACCCGGGGAGAGCCCCAGGCTGAGCCCCTTTCTCATCTCCGCCGCCGGTTCTGACACCTTTGCGGAGGGGAGGCTGGGGCCTGGTGAGAGGAAACAGCTTCTATCGCCACGGCGGCTGGGAGCACAAGGCTTTGTGCAAAAGGAGGCCTCGGCCGCCTTGCCACAACAGCACCAAAAGTGCCAGCCGGAGTCTGCGGCAGGCCCACCTTGGCTGGCGGGAGCTGCCCCATCTCCTACTCACAGATGCTGCTGGGACGCGCACTCCCCACCTCCTTGGAGCGCTTTTGCCTCGAGAGGGGCCTCTGCCCTGCAGAGCCCAGCCCTATGGCAGAGGGTACAGGAAACCCAGGACGGGTAACACCAGCTGCCCTTCCCGCCCCCAGTCTGCTTCCCTTGGCTTCCTCAAGGGCGGCAAAGGCTAAGCCCATCCAGACAGAGAAGTTTACGTTTGGGGCTGTGTAGGCCCCAGCTAGAAAGGAGAATGGTCTTACTCCCCTGGGGGAGGCGTTCAGGGGCAGCACCTGGGAAAAGCGGGAAAAGCTCTTTCACCACACAACACCTAGGGCAAAGGCTGCAAACTCCAGCAGCCCTTAAGATCAATGGAAGTGAGCCAGGTAGGCATGGGGGCGGGGGTGAGAGGTTGGCGGGGAGGGCTGTTGGGTGGAGGGGAAAAGCCACCACCCAGCTCCCCGTTGCTGGCTGCTGGGACAATGTGGGCTGTGCCATCTCAGATAGTCCTAGAGAAGCTGGCAATGTGGATTTTTAGCTGATCTCTCCGTTTAAAAATGGTGGCAGATCAGTGACGTTAAAACCAAACAAAATGGGGCGCCTGGGTGGCTCAGTGGGTTAAGCTGCTGCCTTCGGCTCAGGTCATGATCTCAGGGTCCTGAGATCGAGTCCCGCATCGGGCTCTCTGCTCAGCAGGGAGCCTGCTTCCTCCTCTCTCTCTCTCTGCCTGCCTCTCTGCCTACTTGTGATCTCTCTCTGTCAAATAAATAAATAAAATCTAAAAAAAAAAAAAAAAAAAAAAAAAAAACCAAACAAAATGTCTAAATGAAACACACAGGTGACCTGAATCAGGCCCACAGACAAGGCTGCTGCCTTCTTGTAGCTGGTTGTTTTTTTGAGGGGTGCTGGGAATTGCGTGGGTCTGGCAGACACAGGGTGGTGGTCGTGATCCCTGAATATCCAGCCCCCCCCCCCACTTCCTCACCAGAACTGGCATCCTGGAATCCAGTTCAGCGTCGCACACGACCAACCCACCACTTCCCCATGTAGACCTGAATCATCAGTGCCACCACCCAGGTAGACCAAGTGGAAGTTCAGGGTTCTGGTGGTGAGCCCTTCAGCCCCACTCAAGCCAACCCCTTCAATGTGCGACCAGCCCCTCCACAATGTCTCCAGCCAGGGAGTCCCTGAAATCTTCCTGATGCTTCTAGCTCACAATTCTCTCTCCCAGTCAATATACAGTTGCTGGGACCAGTCAGTGTGGCTCTTAGTGATGCGGTGTCTGAGCTGTCCACTGGTGTATGTATCTATCACCAGCCTCCTTAGGGACAAGTCCTACGCCCTGTCAGGTGGTAATGGCCACAGCGGGGAGGATTCAAACTCTCTGGAAAGGAGTCCCAGAGGAAGGTCAACTGCAAGCTATTCTGCCTCTCCTTCCAATGGGCACCTCAACTGAGAAAGGGCCCCTGGCTGAGCCTCCAAGCTGGGTGGAGGGCTGAGGAGAGAAGAGGGAAATAGAGAAGAATGGAAATGGTCTATCCCAACCCCCCAAAAGGTCTGTGGGAGCTCTGAGCTTGAGATGGGGCTCCCGCCACAGAGAATCTGTCCTCACGGCTGACTGACTCCCTGTCACTAAAGCTGAAAAACAGATGAAGGGATTTGGGGTAGGCTCTTGGGGCCTCAGGGCTGACAGGGTTCCACAGATGCACACCCCACCTTCCACCCTGCCCCCTCCCTCGGTCCCTGGTTTTTCCCTGTCCCTTCCCTGCTCAGGTTATAAATAGCCAGAGCACATCTGAAGGGCCCTTTCAGCCACAATTCCTCATTTGGTTTGGGCGGGTGAGGTTGCTCCTGGGGCTTGGGAACAACTGGGCCTGGCATTCCCCAGGGCACAAGTGTGCCAGCCCCAGGGCTCTCTGCCACAATTTCTGTCTCCTATCCTGCAAGCTTCAAGAGCACGGCAGGACTGCCCCCATGAGTCAGACGAGCAGGTGGAATGGGAGAAGGGCCTGAGAGCCCAAGGGTCCCTCTTGTGTCCCTTCCCCTGCCCAAGGGGGCATGAAATACCCTTGGAAGTCTCTTGGAGTAGCCCGGTCTTCATTCCCCACGCCCCTAACCAGCATAGCCAGATCAACACCCACTTCTTCCCCAAACCCTGGAACCTCTCAGAAGCTGCTCCCTAAACATCCAAGGCGTCTCTGCTCCACCCCACCCCAGCTGGCTGGAAATTCCAGTGAGTAAGGAGAATGCCCTTCCATTGCCATCGGGCACACAGACACCACTCAGAGGCCCTCGGTCCGCTCCCGGGGGGGAAATGACTCACAAGTCCCAGCGACGCTCCCTTTCCTTTCCCCTCCAAGTGCCCTGAGCCAGCCCTGGACATGAGCTTCCTTTCTGCCTCCTCCACACTCCACTGCCTCAGTCTGGTTCCTGCGCCTCTTTCCAGAGTAGCAGCTTGCTCCAAAGGTCTCCAAACTGCCTTATTCTGAAGTGAGAGGCCTCTCTCTCCTACTCCACAGCCTCGGTAGTCTGACCACTCCGGCTAAGGTGGGCCCTTCCTTCTCCTGCCTCCTGGAGTCACCCACTCAGGACCCCGGCCTCAGCCGGCTGCTCTCTCCCCTTGACGAACTCCTCCCTTCTTGCTTCCCGGCCAATGGTGCCCTGTCACCACGTGTAGCTCCAGCAACCTGCTCAGCTCCAAGCCCGACATCTCCACTGTCAGCTGGCTCTTTTCACTTGGAAGTCCTGCCAACAGCCCCTCGACTCCACATCAGAGCAAATGACCCTTCCTCCTCCCTAAGCCAGCTTCCCCTTCTGGCTTCTCCACTTCTGTTGGCAGGGCCGCCATCTTGCGACTCTTCCTTCCCTCCCTCCCCAATCCCTTTTACCGAGTCCCTTTGGTTCTGCCTTCTTTTCCTCTTCTAAAGCCACCACCCCAACCAGAGTTTGCAGCATCTCGGCCCTACACGGTCACAATCATGTTCCATTTTGAGCCCTGGTCTTGCCTATCTATCTACCTGGTCACAGTGTTTGCTCCTTCATACCCAGTGAAGCCTGGCATTACGAACACGAATCTGGGAGACACAGCTGTTAGAGTGCCCTCAACCTATGGGAAGTGAAGGCCACAGGAACAAAAGAGACAGTGTCTTGGTGATCACCACAGTGGGAGCACAGGACAAAGGCAGTATCTCTGCCTTAGAGAAAAAGCTTCTCAGGAGAGCGGCTTCTGAGCAGTAGCTGGAAAAGGGGAAGAGTTTGCAGGCAAAGGGAGGAAGGCCAGAAAGGAGAACTTCTGGTGAGCAAACGCAGAGGGAGGACAGAACAGAAAAGGGGCAGGAGGTGAACTTGGAGAAGTAGGCTGGAACCACACTATGGAGGGTGAGAAGCATGGACTGCCGCATGGGCAAGGGTCACTGACTGAGCTTTTTTCTTTTTTCTTTTCTTTTCCTTTCTTTAAAGAGGGAGGTGGGGAGGAGCAAAGGGAGGAGGAGAGAGATAGAATCTTAAACATGCTCCACACCCAGCGTGGAGTCAGACATGAGGCTCGACCTCACAACTCTGAGATCATGACTTGAGCTGCAATCAAGAGTCAGATGCTTAACCCACTGAGATTTCTGACACTTGCCAAAAGCACACTCTCAAAGCCACTGAGAGTTTCCTCTCTGCAAACCCAACGGCCTTCCCTCACACTCATCCTCATTCCTCTCATTCTCTCCCTCATTCTCTTAGCCACTAAATCAGTAAGTATTTATTAACAGCCTCCTGGGCATTGGGCTTTCACAATGCAGCCATAATGGGACACTATGTCTCCCTCTATGGAGCTGACAGGCTTGGGGACAGACTGACCATCATGAGCCAAGGCAGTACCAGGAGTAGGACACGATCTCAGAACTATGGGGCTGAAGGACAACTCTCCCCGAAAGGATAATGTGGAAATACCTACTGTGATTTTAAAGGTTCACATCCTCTGACCCAGCATCTGCACTTTAAGGGATTTTTCTGCAAACACATTCCTACTAAGGGCACAAAGATCTCTGTACAAAGATATTCACAGCAGTGATGTTTATACCAGTGCAAGACTAGAAACAGCCAAATGTCTAGCAGAAGGGGATGGTTAAGTGACTTAAAGAAAGAAGAGTGAGGTAGATCTTTACTTACTGATAGACAAAATGTCCAAGACTTATTAAATAAAATAAGGAAAGTAAATTACATAACCGTACCAGTATGATTTAAGGGCAGGGGGAAGCATATATCTAATATGTCACATGGAAAAATAAGGAAAAGTATATAACCAACTCTTCACAAAGGTTCTGTCTGTAGGATAGGACTTTAGGAGACTTTCACTTTCTACATTACATATTTCTGTAAAGTTAGAATTTTCAGTGATGTAACCAGGGAAAATAAAGAAGTTAAAAAAAGAAGTGTGGCAAGTGCTACGATTGGGAAAGTAGACTGAGCTCTGGGGGTACAAGACAGGAGCAGCTGCTGCAGCAAAGGGAGAGTCCTAGAAGGTTCTCCGGAGGAGGCAACATTGAAATTCATACCCCAACATGTTCAGGGGTTAGCCCCGCCAGCAGGTGCAGCTGGGGGGAGACAGACAGGACTATGTGAGCAAAGGAAATGAGTTCAGTCTGGGGGAGAGTGTGCGTTCAATCACTCAGCCAACATTGAGCATCTACGAGGTGCCAGGCACAGTTCTAGGTACTAGTTTTTGGATGAACAAACATCTGGTTACAAAATTGACAAAGCTCCATCATGGAGCTCACATTCTAGTTGAGAGATTGGTAATGACCCGCAGAAGTGGGCAGGGGTCAAGTGGTCAGATCCAGCAGAGCCTTAACAGCATTGCTAAGAGTTGGATTTTGCCACTAGGAGAAAAGAAAAGGAACGCACTGGAGGGTTTTAAGCAGGGAACGAGGAGACCATTGTTCAATAGTCATACCCCCCGGTGACATCAGATTATTCTTTCTAAAACACTGCTCCTCTGTGCCCACAGGAAGCCACCAAGTCAGCCCAAACAAGGGCAGTGGGGCCCTTGCTGGCGACTCAGCCAATCCTACTGTTGACAACAGTCTCCTACTCACTCTCCCCTTAATGGGCCGGGCCATTCTCACCTTCAGGCCTCATCCTGGGCTAGAAGCCTCTTCTCCCTCCTCTCTGACAATTCCCAACCCTCCCAACTTTCTGGGCAAAGGCTGAAGCTTCACCTCCAGATTCGCTGGAACTCTAGAGATTCTGCGCCAGTAAGAACTGGCCCCAAGGGGCCAGTGCCAGGAGCAGGCAGAGTCTACTAAGGCCACAGACAGAATCAGATGCATCATCCTCCTGATTACTGTGCTCCTCCCTCTGCCTTTCCTCCTCTGTTGTAAAAGTCATTCCAAAAATCATATATAGAGTCGAATTACATAAAGCAAATGCTGGGTGTCAGTCAGTACGTGACACTATTTATGCAGTAAAACAAGCAAAGAAAAAAGAACTTCCCTAGATTCTGGATTTCAATCCTCACTCTGCCTCTTGCCATTTGTGCAACCTTGGCCAAGTCATTCTAACTTCTAGGGTCCCAGTTTCCTTGTCTGTAAAATGGGATTACAGTACCAACTCCAGGGTTGCAATGAGGACTAGTACATGTAGGGCAGTGCCTGGCAAGTGTCAGCCCTTGTTAAGCACTAGCTAGTCTCCTTTTCTTTGGCAGGGGTGGTAGTGTGTGGAGAGCACAGAAGTGGGGGGCCCTAGCTCACTCCCTGCTTCACCTCCCACCTCTTCTTTTGAACCCAGTACCCAGCAGACCATTATCCTTTTCTCAAACTTCCAGAGGTTTCCCCACATTCCAGAACTTGCATAGCCCTCTTTACCTAGAATGTTCTTCCTGACCAGTGCCCAAGCAGAACACTTCCTGCTCTCTGAGGCTGCCTCCCCCAGACTCCCCTGCCTGGTTCCCCTACCTGAGGTCACATGACCCCTCCCTTGGGATGCTGGACATCTCTCCAGGTTGTTGCATAGATGGCCTTGAAATAGAGTGTATATGGGGGAATCGGGGGGACAGCCCCTGTGCATGCGAATTCCCCATAGCAGTTGGAACAATCTCTTGTAAAAAGTGGGTGCTCTGAAAATAATTAGTGAGTAGACATGAATGCTCACAGGGCAAGGCAAAGGGTCTCCCCAGAAGACAAATCAAGAGGTTTCAATGGGATGGATGGTTCCTCTGGAATGTGGTCGTATGACGTGGGGTGCTAGGGCTGAAAGGAACACAGTCCTACCACAGGAAACCAGGCTGAGGAGGGAGGAAGGGTGAATATCCACCCACCAGTGCCCAGTGCAGCAGGCCAAGCTGTGGCTGTATCTCGATTTCCCAGCACTTCCCTCCCTGCTTGGTTCTCAAGTTCCTGGCAGTGGCTTGGTGTCTAGCAAGGTGGGCTTAAGGGGAACACCTTCGTGGTGGGGGCTGGGGAGAAGGGAAGGCAGATCGTGGCCAAGTGACAAAGAGCCTAAGACCACTCACCTCCTTCCCAGCAGCTGGGCTCTTCACTTTGTGCCCCTCTCCCCCCTTGAATCCTTCACAGAGGTGCCCCCTCTCCCCTCTCCCTTCAGGGGCCTTCATGAGGCAGGAGTACAGCTGGGAACTGAGATGGGGCCTCCTGGAAAATTGGGTTCAGATCCCAGGAGAGATACAGAATCAACTCCCATCTCAGGAACTAGTGCTCTGTGTGGCTGGCATAGGGCATTTTCACAGGTCCTGTGTCACTTGGTCCTGGCAGCAGCCCTTCTGCATGGGAGGCATTTGTCTTCATTTATAGCCGAGGGTACCAAGACCCCACAAGTTGCCCAAAGCCACACAGCCAGAAAGAGGTAGAACAAAGGCAGGCACGAAGGCTCCTGTTCGGGAGAGGTAACAGAGAGCGGCCGAGGTGAGGATCCTACCACTTGCCAGCTGGGGGGCCCTGGGTAGGTGGTGTTACCTCTCTGCACCCCAGTTTCCGTAGCTTAACACAGGGCAATGGTGGTGCCTTCCCCACAGGGTCATGGTGAGGGTGAAGCAAGCAAGTGTTTATAAAGTACTTTAACAGCACCTGCATTTAGTGTTTTTGTGCGTTCTCTTTGCAGGACGGGAGGGGTCTGGAGGCCCTCCTGGCAGAAGCAACCAGCCTACAGCCCTGAGGGTGGAAGGCTGGCCAGCACATCATCTAAGCAAAAGAAAGCCCTAGCAGGCGCTCCTGGAGAAACCAGGCTCAGGGCAAGTCCAAGCGCTGGGAGCGGGGGAGGGGGAGGCAGTGTTGTGGAGGCCAGAAGAAGAAGGGTGATCCCTTCAACACTCTGCCACCCTTACTTTGGATTCTCCTGCTAGATAAAGTCTGAGCCCCTCAATTCAGCCTTTTATTCAAACCGCCTCTGGGTACCCTAGGAACTACAGAATGAGTCTGACACTGAGCAGTCCCAGCCACAAATGTACAGACTTCATGACTGCACAGCACTCTGCCTAACCCCATTGCATGGAAACCTCCCAACAGCTGCGTGAGGTCAGGAAGGAGGAAATTCTCAGTATCTTTCCTTTACAGATCAGTACACTGGAGCCCAGACAGGGAAAGTGACATCCCTTGGGGTGCACAGCTGGTAAGTGCTCTAGCACTGAGACAACACCCAGATCTCTGCCTTGCTTCTGCTTTTTAGGGCGTCTCCCAAGAGGGGTGATGGAGGAGTCTATGGCTTGGGGGGAGCAAGCTTTTCTGTAAGACCCTGGTCCTAGCAGAGGAAAGCGGGCCCCCACTTCTTAGCTGAGATCAAGAGTCCCTGCCCTTCCTTCCCAAGATGGAATCAGGCACAGGACTCTCAGCTGAATAGAGCCAGCACTGGTAGGGGGCCCTGGCCCTACTAAGGAGCTCTGCTCAGCGAGGGCATATCTACTATAGGAGCAGCAGGGCAAGGCTGTAGGGGTATGGCAGGGAGGGAGGAGTATGGGTCTGTCCTGCCAGCACTACAGGGACCTGGCTTCATCTGGGCTCCCACACCTGGCAGGACTGATCCAACCTCAGAAAGGAGGTTGCAAAAGGCAGACTCAGTTGTTGTCTAGCAAATGCCATGAGCCTAGGTCCTTGCAATGGTCTTGGCTCCAAAAGCTGGCGAGAAAAGTCTTATAGGTCCCAGTCACAAAGGACAGAGCATCAGGATGAGTCTGATCCAATGCTGTGGGCTTTACCTGAATCATCCCAGTCCCTCCTCTCACCACCCCTTCGGGGAGTTGGTCCTACTTAAAGAGAGTAGCAAGGAGGCCCCCCGGTGGCTCAGTCAGTTAAGCGTCCAACTTTTGATTTGGGCTCAGGTTATGATCCCAGGCTCATGAGATCGAGCCCCACATCGGGCTCCATGCTTAGCATGGAATCTGCTTGAGATTCTCTCTCCCTCTGCTCCACCCTCTGTTCTCTCTCTCAAATGAATAAAATCTTAAAATAAAATAAAAAGAAATAAAGCTGAGGAAAGTGAGGCTCAGAGGGGTTATGTCACTTTTCCAGATCCTACAGCTAGAGAGTAGCAGGTGTTCATCTAGTCAAAGCTCATGTTCCTTTCATGTGTCAAGCTGCCTGGGCCATGGGTACCCAGACATTTGGTCAAAATTATTCTGCGTGTGTTGGTGAGAGCGTTTCTGAGTGAAATTAACATCTGAATCTGGGTAAAGCAGATTGCTCTCCCTAATGTGGGCGGTGGGCCTCATCTAATCCACTGAAGACCCAAATAGAACAAAAAGGCTGAATAAGAGGGAACTCGTCCTACCAGTTGAGCTGATGAGACATGAGTCTCTTCCAGGCTTCTGACGCAGCCTGAAACACCGGATCTTCTGGGATTTTGAGCCTGCTGGCTTCAGGGTGCAACTCACACCACTGGGCTCTGCTGTTCTCAGGGCTTTAGGCTCAACCTAGAACTAACTATACATCATTCCTGTGTGTCCAGCTTGCTGATGGCAGGTCTTGGGACTTCCCAGCCTCCATAATGACGTGCACCAATTCTTTATGGTAAATCTCTCTACAGATCTAGATCTAGACACAGATCCTATCTGGAGTACCCTGACCAAATACAAAGACCTAACCTTAGGCTTCCCGGAACAAGCTGGCTGCATGTCATGTTTGGGTACGAAATGCCCAGCTGCCAGAGGCCAGACATCTGAATATCTAGAACAATTGTCTGATTTAGTCCAAAAGTCCCCTTGGTTCCTAAGGCCCCAACAGGAAGCCTGGCAGGGAGGGGCCCTGCCTGGCCAAATGAACAGAGCCAAGCAGCAGAAATCTTGGTTTTCTTTTTTTTTTTTTTTTGTTTTTGTTTTTTTCTTTTCAACCAAAACAACCCCCAAGTACTCAGGAAGGGGTGTGTCCACTCTCTCCTGCACCCCAATGTAAACAGCAATAATTGTGGAGTCCACTAGGTGGAGCCAGTGATCCAGCAGAAAGGTTGGGGAATGCAAACTAACTCTAGGAGGGAAGGCCTGCAGGCAGGGGGTGCACCAGGCTGCAATCTTCATCAGGATCCCCAGGTTGGATAAATGCTCCCCACCCTCAGCATGTCTTCTAGCCAATGGTGTAAAAACTCAACTCTGGGGTTCCCAAGCCCCAAGCCCTTTCATCAGCTGTCACTGTAGCATCTCTGGACTTCAAAGTTCTCAAACCATGTTATTCCCTCCTGAGCCACCTAGCAAAATGAGCAGCCACAAAGTGGAAAAAAGGCACTGCCCCAAAGCTTCGGAGCTCCAGGCAGGGAGGTGGGATGGGGTGGGTCCCCCGCTGTACCTGTTTCACTGGAGAAAGCACCCAACAGTACCTTTGACCAAGGAATCTAAAAATGGACAGGCGAGCGCACAAGCAAGGCGGTCATGTGGTGAGGGAAGGAGCCGGGACAGGGAGCAAGGAGGAAGGCAGAGAGGGGAGAAGAAGACGGCAAAGGCACTTTTCTTGCCAGCGAGCAGCTCTACTTAGCTACACGTTCTCAGCTCTCAGCCCTCAGCCAGCATTCCTGGCCCTGGGTTGGGTCCTCCCATGAATCTTCCTGCACCTGCTCCTTGTGCGGATAACAGCTGAGTCCTCCAGGGGTCCTCTAAGCTCTATTAGGTCAGAGACCAGAAGGCAGAGATGGGAAGCAAGGGTTTTCTCCTTGTTTCCCCTGGCTGGCCTGAATTCAGGTCCCAGAATACTCCTTCCTTTATCAGTAGAAAAACCCTCCCCTGCCTGTTCAAGATGGTGGTCTCTCACCTTCCTTAGGGATGACAGGACAACAGCCCAGAATGCCGGCTGTGAGGGTCCTGAACCTCACCCAGCCCCTCCACCTCCCACCTGCCCCCACCATCTTTCCAAACTTGCACTGCCTGGCAGCCACTAAGCTCAGCCTCGGCCTCTGTTGCCATGGCAACAATGTGGCTTCCCCTAAGTGGGAAGCTGGTTGCCAAGGCCCTTGTTGCCAAAGGCTATAACAGCCACCCCGGTGTGCGAAGAGGGGGTGAGAGCTCTGTGGAGGGGCGGAGGGTGGCCAAGGAGGCTGGGAGGGAAAGAAGCAGGGGGCTCTCCAGAAATGGTAGAGTCCCAGCAGGTCCCCTGCTGGAGTGGGGCTTGTTGGGCCCTTTAGGATGGGAACAAGTACTCCCTGATACCTCAGTGACTGCTCCTCAGGAAGGATGGAAGAAAGGGCCCCCTTCCCAAAACATACCTGGATAAGCCCTCTACTGAGCAGGACGGGGCCCTCCAAGCCCCACCCCCACCCCCACATGGAGGAATGGCTTTGATGCTCCCCAACTCCAGAAAAACAGTCCCCAGGAACCCCTCTGTCTCGCTCGCTTAGATGACCCTGTACAAGCTGGGTGCAGACAGAGCCGGGCCCTGCAGCCAGAAGCAGCATTAATTACAAGGATTGCAAACCTCTTAGCCTGTCTCAAAGCACGTACTTAATATTCCTTATAAAATGCTTCTCTTTGGAGCAGAGCTCCCGTCAGTCGACAAGAGGAGAGGGGGACACCATTAGGGCTCATTCCCTTCCAGAGGTGGGCAGAATAGGGCCCTTGATCTTCGGGGAACGCTGCCTGAGCAGCTCACTCCACCCTGCAGAGAGCACAGAGACCAGCCTTGCTTTGCTGAGCCGGCATCTGGACGTCTACAGCCCACGGGTCACGTGTGCAGCCCCTGCCAGGCTCCGGGCCGGAGAGAAGAGCTGGTTCCCTCCCCCAGACCCCATCCTGCTCGAGAGGGGCTGGAAAAGAAAGCTGAGAGAGGAAGTGAGGGTATCCAGGGAAGCAGATGGCTGGTAGAAGAGGCAGGGGTGGCAGAGAGAGCAGCAGGTGGGGGTGGGGGCGGGGAGCCTACTCTGCAAGGGGCCCAGGACCGAAATGAGAAGACGAGGGCACCAAGAACATCCAGGTCCACGTTTCCCCAGCCCTGCTCCCCACCAGTGGCATCCCAAGCAGACCCTGGCCCGTGACCCCCAGGCAGGCCCCCTCCCCTAGAACTCCCCCATCTTCTCCAACCCCAAAGGAAAAGCAGGTGTACCTACCCCAGGTGCCAGCCCCTCAGGTGGGGTGGGGGAGATGCCATCCCCGCCGCCCTGGCCACGGGCACTGAGCTGGGGTGACATGGTGGGCGACTCGTCGATGTACGGCATGGTCTCCGAGCCCTCCGGGGGCCCCTTCTGCTCCTCATTCCCCTCTCCGTCGTAGTCGTCGGCCCCGTAGCTGAAGTCTGAGACAAGGAACAAGAAAGGCCACTGAGAGTCCTCCACGAGGGCCGCCAGGGACTGGTAGCGCAGTGGGCGCCGACGGCGACCCCCAGCTGCCATGCCCCCCGCCGCAGCATGCACAGCCTGACCCAGGCGGGGGCTGCGCGGGGGGCCCGGGCCTCGTGAGGGGCTGGGGAGCGCCAGCAGGCCCCTCGGCTGCAGCTCCAGGGCTGTTGGGAGTCGGGGAGGAGCGGCTCTACTGTTGCCACCTGCTTAATAGCATGTCAGCCGCGGATTTCGAGCCGCTGTTTCCTTTGCCTCCTGCCTCGTTCCAAGTCTAAAAATTCACAGTGGGAGCAGGAGGCAGGATGCTTCCAACTCTCCTCTCTGAGTCACCATTTTGCTTTTTATAGGGACTAAGGAGGTTGGGCGGGCCGAACGATGTCACTTCCTGAGCCCCTCCTCCTTGGGTACCATTCGTACACCGAGCCGATCCCTGGCATGGGGCGCAGAGCAGCTTTCGGGGTGGAGGGCTGAGGCACTGCCCCCAGGGAGCCTTCCCTCCTCCGAACAAGGCCCTGGCACGAGACGGAGCCCAGGGCTGGCCGAGTGTGGGCGAGAAGGTGGCTCTGAGGCCTGGCAGGGATGTGGTTTAATGGCAGACTCAAAAGCTGGCACTTATTTCTATAATTTCAATGGAGGCTCCCTTTGGAGAAGAGGGAAGAAAAGGCTGCAGGGAAGTCGAGCTGCCGTTTACCCGACCAGGCTGCGGAGCCCACGCACGAATGCCCCTCCCGGGGACGGCAGGCCGGGCCCACGGGGGCACAGCCCCGCAGAAAGGCCCCCCAAGCTCCACCATAGGGGTCTCTCCTGCAGCGGCATGAGTGACCCTCTCGCCGCCCCTCACCCTGTCTGGGCCTCGTCCCATCATCTGCTCAGACGGTGCTTCTTCCTGGATGTCTTCCCTGGCATCTCTGCTCAAAATGACAGCAACATGGACTTCTAGCGGCTCGGTTGCTCTTGCCCAGTCGTCTCTGTGCCCCTGGGGCAGGATCTGGCTGCCTCGGTCATCACTGTGTGTGCCCAGAACCCACAGGACCGCGTGCGGCAGGATCTTGGGAAACGTGTGTGGAGGGAATGAGTGAGCGGAGGAATGCACTGTCCCGCTCAGGTCTCAGGTTTGAGCCAAATTCTCCACGGGGCCCTGGCTCTTCCCCTTCTGTCACAACATACCAGCCCCTGGGCAGCGAGCAGCCCGAGAATGGTGTCAACAGGTCACCAGGGCATCTGGCCATGGCTGTACTCAGTCCAATCTGGCCCTTTGGCAGCCAATAGCTTCCCCCAGGCTTGCTGCACCTGCTCCCTCTGACTTTCTCTCCAGTCCCCGTGCTGACGGCCCATTAAGCTGTCAGAGGATGTAAGCTATTATTTTTTTCCCCCAGAACAGGCATGCATGTGAAGAACCACAGGATCCAGCCACGGAAGTGTGTGTAAGCCACGTACATGGAGATAGGGCCCGCTGGCTGGAGAACGCAGGGACTATGCATGAGGCTGGTAGGGGGTGAGTCAACTCTGCTATTTCTGAGGGGGGCAGAGCAAAGGCGAAGAAGCCACAGCATCCAGTCGGCCCAAGTCTGGCATTGTCAGAGAAGGGAGGGCACTGTCTGGTGAGATCTCCTCACTTCGAGAAACACAAGGAGGGAATGAGACATCCTGTTAACCTCCATCTCTCCTCCAGGGGGCTCCAGGCTGCCCTGTGAGTGCCTGGAGTCAAGGCCAGGGGTGTGCGGTACAGTGAACCCTGAGCTGGCCAAAAGCTCAGATTCCAGCGGGCCATGCTGACTCTCCTGTACACTGACCTATATTCCCAGAGGTCATTGGCCCAGATCTGGGTAAGCTCCAATTCCTCCTCATCAGAGGGCCAGCCATGGGCCTGCACCTCCCACAGCTACATCTGGAAGGCTGTTGCTACTATCCCCAGTTTATCAGTGAGTCTCAGGAAGATCTGCCCAGAAAGGTTCTGAACCCAGGTTATGTCTCCAAATGCCACCCTTTTCCCTTTGAGTTTCTAACTTCCAGAGAAGTCAACTTCCACAGCTCTCCTGATCTGGAGAGGCGGACCAAAGACCAGGAGGTAGGGGTGCCGGCCACATCCATGGGGGAGTCCCAGGAGCGGAGGAAAGTGCACATATAGAGCTCTTTGCAAATGTTCTCAAACACTTTCTCTTTTGTTCCACCACCTGTCAAACGCTGACAGCCCAGGAAGTCCGTCAGAGACCCAGGAGGGCGCTCACCAGGAAAAGGTACAGAAAAGACAGAGAAACCAACCCTCAGAGAAAGAAGGTGTCCTGGGGACTCAGGAGGATGGAAATCTACTGAACACAGGCTTCAGTTTATGAGAAGCTGCGGATACAAAGGCTTGGCCACCAAGTCTCAGAGAGGGCAGGGGAGGCTGCTAACAGCCAATATCCGTTTCCCCTTCTAGTAACAGAAATATCATTATATTTGAGTGGCACTGTGCCCAGTGGCTAACTAAAAGACCACTTTCCCTAGTGGTGTGGGCCACATGATTAAGTTCCAGCCAATGAGATGTTAAGTGGATATGTATGAAACTTGAAGGAAGGCTGCTAAAAATGATTGGTTTAGCTGGAAAGCATGCCACTCCTCGCCCTGCCCCCCCATGGTTCCTCCTTCTGTTGCCAAGGTTTGGAAAACAGATGGGATGGCTGGAGCTCCAGCAGCCATGTTAAACCATGAGGTGACATTGAGGATAGACGCCTTCACTGAAGCTAGCCGAGCAGAAAGCTAGGAACCCAGGCTGGTGATGGCACAATGAAATGCCATACCACTCCAGGCCTGTCTACCACCAGACTTCTTCTTCTTCTTTTTTATTAGATTTTATTTATTTCACAGAGAGAGCACGCACACACTCTTGTGTATGAGTGGGGGAGGGGTGGAAGAGCAGAGGGAGAGGGAGAAGCAGACTCTCCACTAAGCAGGGAGCCTGCCACAGGACTCCATCTCAGGACCCCAGGATCATGACCTGAGCCAAAGGCAGATGTTTAACAAACTGAGCCACCCAGGCGCCCTCAGACTTCTTTTACATGAGAGAGAAAAATGCTCAGATGATTTAAGCTTCTGTTATTTAGCTTTTATGTTATAGGTACTCAAACTTAATTGTAACTGATTCAGATGATTTTCCTTGACATTCTTCCTAGGTGCTTTTCCCACTGCCTTCCCTGTTCCTTCTAAGTCTCCTTGGTCTCTAAGTCTATCCCCACCCCTTAAAAATAGGTATTCTTTAAGCATCCTTACAACAGAATACTGCTCACCAATAAAAAGGGATAAACAACGGATACACGCAACAACAGAAATAACTCTTACAGGCATTGTGCCAAGTCAAAGAAGTCAGACACCAAGGAGCATATCCTGTATGGCTCCATTTACGTTAAGTTCTAGAACAGACCAAACTACCCTATGGTCGACAATAAAAAAAAGGGGGACACCTGGGTGGCTCAGTCATTAAGCTTCTGCCTTCAGCCCAGGTCATGATCCCAGGGTTCTAGGATGGAGCCCTGCATTGGGCTCCCTGCATGGCGGCAAGCCTGCTTCTCCCTCTCCCTCAGCCTGCTGCTCCTGCTCTCCCTGCTTGTGTTCACTCTCTGTCAAATAAATATATAAAATCTTAAAAAAAAAAAAAAAAAAGAAAGGAAAACAATGGTTACCTCTGGGGTTGGGATAGAGACAGCAGTTGACTGTAAGGGGCACAGGGAACTTTCTGAGTGATAGAAATGTTCTATATCCTGGGATGCCTGGGTGGCTCAGTTGGTTAAACATCTGACTCTTGATTTCAGCTCAGGCCATGATCTCAGAGTCATGGGATCGAGCCCTGTGTCGGGCTCTGTGCTCACCAGGGAGCCTGCTCCGGGACCCTCTCCCTCTCCGTCTCTCCCCCTCTTGCGTGTGCACTCTCTCTCTCTAATAAATAAATAAATCTTAAAAAAAAAAAAAAGAAAAAGAAAAAGAAAGAAATGTTCTGTACCTTGAAGAGAGATTTGGGGTACATAGGTGGATGCATTCATCACCTTTGTGAAATATACTTAGGATTTGTGCATTTTACTAAACACTGAATTCTGGTTAATGATATTCATGCTTAAGTGTTGAAGTCAAGTGTGCTACTATCTGAAACACCTAAAAAACAAGATGGGTTGATGATGCTCAAAGAAACGGAGAGATGTACAATAAAGCAAGTGTAGAAAACAGAAAACATCCAAAAAATACAGATAATTATAGACTCTAGATGGTGGGTACATGGGTATCCACTGTAAAATTCTTTTTTCTTTTTTTTTTAATTTAAAGTAGGCTCCACACCCAACTCCATGTCATGAACTCAGGAACTCACAACCCTGAGATTAAGAGTCACATGCTCTACTGACTGAGCCAGTCGGGTACCCCTCGCTGTACAATTCTTTACGCATTTATATATGTTTGAAAATTTTTGTAATAAAATGATGGGGAAAAAATTGGTGCTCTCCAAGCTTCTGTCACCCCTGCTTTGCTCCCTCTCCCAAATTTTATTTACGTGCCAGGGAGAGGTCTAAGCCGTAGACCCATCTCTCTGATTGGTTCCTGGACACCTGCAGGAACTGAAGTTAATATGCTAGATTGAAGTTAATATGCTAATCTGAAGTTAATATGCTAGATTGCTCAAGTAGGAAACCCAGGAGTCATTTTGGATCCCGTCTTCTTCCTGGTCTTCATCTTCTACATCATGAGCTATTCTCCACTCCCAACTTCTCCCCCATTTTCACCAGCTCTTACAAGGACGAATCCAACACTAACTCCCCATGAGCCAGACTGAAAATCTGACTGCGTTTCTCCCCTGTTAGAAATTCAACAGTTCCCCATTCACTTCAAGGGTAAATTCCAAACACGCCAACTCAAGTCCCTTTATGGTCAACAGCTGAATCTACCTTTACAGGGTCATCCTCTGCTGCTGAGTAATATCAGACATCTTCCAGGTCCCTGCAGTGGGTTCTATAGTAGCCCCCAAATATAGATACAAACATTCAGGTCTTAACCTCAGTCCCTTATGTGACCTTATTTGGAAAGAGGGTATTTGCAGATGTCATTAACTTTAAGATAACTGACTGCATCCTAAGTCTGACGATGTATCCTTATGGGAGACAGAAGGAGAGATGACACAGATGCACAGAAGGCCCTATGAAAAGAGATTGGAAGAGACTGGAAGAAGCAAGCAAGAATTCTCTCCCTATAATCTCAGTAAGGAACACTGCCTTGCCAACACCTTGATTTGGAATTCTGGTCTCCAGACTGGAAGAAAATAAATTTCTGTTGTTTTAAGCCACTAAATTTGTGGTAACTTTTTTTTTTTGGCATCCCTGTGAAATTAATACAGTCCCCAGACACGTGACACTGTTTTCCCCCTCTGAACCTTTGCACATGCTGTTCCTAGATCTAGAACACCCTCCTCACCCCTTGTCCACCCTATGAAATCCTATTTAGCCTTTGAATCCATCTCTGCTGCCCCCTTCTCCCAGGAAATTCCTCATCTCCTGAATACATAAAACTTTTGCAAACGTCTGCAAAATGAGAAAAAGATGAATACTTTAACTTTCTAAATGTCAGAAAAGTGAAGAGAAAATTAAATGGGGAACTACAAATGCTCAATGTATATATCCATTTAAAATGTAATCAAAGAGAATATATATATATATATATATATATACACACATATATATGTATATATTGTAGATTTGGTAGAAGGAATTCCATATATATATATGGAATATATATATATATATATATATATATATATATATATATATAATTTCTTCTACCAAATCTGCAAGGTTTAAAAAAAAAATACTCAAAGTTGTCAGGGAACAGGCAACCTCAGAAACTCTTGGAGGCTATGGGGAGACCCAGCTGGCTCAGTCAGTAGAACATGCAATTCTTGAACTCAGGATTGTGAGTTTGAGCCCCATGTTGGGTGTAGAGATTACTTAAACTAAAACCTTAAAAAAAAACAAAACCCGGGACGCCTGGGTGGCTCAGTTGGTTAAACAGCTGCCTTCGGCTCAGGTCATGATCCCAGCGTCCTGGGATCGAGTCCCACATCGCGCTCCTTGCTCTGCAGGGAGCCTGCTTCTCCCTCTGACTCTGCCTGCCTCTCTGTCTGCCTGTGCTCGCTCTCGCTCGCTGTCTCTCTGACAAATTAAAAAAAAAAAAAAAAAAAAAAAACCACTTCTTGGAGGGTATGACACAACTTGTCTGAAGTCAGTTTGGTAACTGGTTTTGAAAGCTTTAATAGTTTGCACAGCTTTTAACCCAGCATAAGACAAGACTATGTCCTAAGAAATAATTAGAAATGTACCTAGGGGTACCTGGGTGGCTCAGTCGGTTAAGCATCTGCCTTCAGCTCAGGTCATGATCTCAGGGTTCTGGGATCAAGCCGTGTGTTGGGGTCCCTGCTCAGCAGGGAGTCTGCTTCTCCCTCTTACTCTCCCTCTGTGCTGTCTCTCCCTCAAATAAATAAATTGAATCTTAACAGAAAAGAAGTGCATCTAAAAAATAAGGCTACAAGGTTATTAATCACAGGGCTATCTATGATTATGAAATATTAAAAGCAAACTGATTATACAGAATTCATTGAGTAAAGTATAGTATTTCTCCAAGATGGACTACTATGTAGCCATTAAAACTATATGGATGGTCAGGGCGCCTGGGTGGCTCAGTGGGTTACAGCCTCTGCCTTCAGCTCAGGTCATGATCTCATGGTCCTGGGATCAAGCCCCACATGGGGCTCTTTGCCCAGCGGGAAGCCTGCTTCCCCTCCCCCTCTCCTGCCTGCCTTTCTGCCTACTTGTGATCTCTGTCAAATAAATAAAATCTTTAAAAAAAAACCCAAATTATATGGATGGTGTATATCATGAACTGAAAAAGGAAGTAATAGTGTGTACAGTATGATACTATGTTTGAAAAAATAAAAGTGTATGTGCACAGAATAAATGCAAGGCGGCAGCACAAAAATAATCATAAAGCAATCAGGTTCTAAGATTTTGGGAGAAATTAATACATGATCGCTGCTCTCTAGGACGCTGGCACATACTGCTTGTCTCCTACCCAACATTGATCTTTCCTTCATCCCTCCCTACCTACCCTGGTTTTATTTGAGGGGACAAAGGACCCAGTCCCAGGCAAGATGCTCACTTTTTTTGACTCTCACAAATAGGAGTAGCCACTGGCCTATGAGACCCAAGAACAGCATGATGGAGCCTCTGGCAAGGCCCCTGCTCTGATGATTAAAAAGGGACTTCTTGGGGCGCCTGGGTGGCTCAGTGGGTTAAGCCGCTGCCTTCGGCTCAGGTCATGATCTCAGAGTCCTGGGATCGAGTCCCTCATCGGGCTCTCTGCTCAGCAGGGAGCCTGCTTCCTCCTCTCTCTCTCTGCCTGCCTCTCTGCCTACTTGTGATCTCTCTCTGTCAAATAAATAAATAAAATCTTTAAAAAAAAAAAAAAAAGGGACTTCTTGCCCTGAACTCAAGTGTGATGACTGGAGCTATAGCAGCCGTACTGCTGCCTGAGGAAACGACCAAGAAAGAACACGAACGTTCCCTTGATGCTGAAAAGCGACTGACCTGCAACAGGAAGAGCCCATCTCATTTTTTATTGAAGGGAAAAATATAAGCCCTTAAATGTTGGGTTTTCTGCTGCTTAAAATAAACACATTCCTGAGTGACACCCTCACAGCCCAGCAGAGGAAGGTTGTCTGGTGGGCAAGAGGATATCCTCGGTGCCATGACAGAAGGACCTCACAAGTGAAGCAGAAAGGAGGGAGGAGGCAACAGTGTCGGAGAGGGACGGGCTGGAAGGGTTGGATGGTACTCACAGGGAGATGGTTTATTACTGTGGCTCCGAGCGAGACCCTGAGGTCCCTCAGCTAAGGCTCCAATGCAGGCTCTGTCCCTAATCTCTCTGTGCTCTGAAGAGTGCCTGGCAGGGCAGCCACCTCTGAACAGATATTGGTTAACCCAGTGAATGTGAAAGAGGATGACGAAGGGGCCAAGTGCCTGGGGCTGCTTTGAGGATTATCTGGAATAACGCACACGAAGCACTTAGCACGTAGTAAGCACCCTATCAATCTTAGTGGCTATTATTAATATTATTAATTGAATCTTGAAGGATGCGTGGGTGCTTGCCAGGCGGATGGGGATAGGAGCAGAGTTCTAGGCAACGGGAAGAGGCTTGGCAAAGGCACAAAATGTAAAACAGTAGGGCCCCTCAAGGGGACTATAAATAGCCTAGCACGGCTAGAACACTGAGTGAACAAGAGGGTGGGGAGGCAGAAAATATGGGAGAAGTGAGCACAGACCAGCACACCAAGGGCCTCGTGAACCAATCTGAGAGTTAGGACCCAGTGGGACCATTCCCTAATGTGGGGTCTTGCCAGACATATAATTGCCATATATCGCTAACTTTACATAATTCTGCCCGATGCCTGTGTTCCTGTCTTGCATTACAAGGCAGACAGAATCTTGGGACCACCCCCCACCTTACCTCCCAGAGCTCCTAGGAGTCATCTAGATTGGGAACGCATGTGAATATAGGGTTACCTATTCCAAATATGTAACAGAGCCTGGGCCAGATGGCGACAGACCGCAGAGACCTCAGACATGTTCCTTTTGGGGCAAGGTGGAGAGCTAGCCTGTTGGGGGTAGGTTCAAACCCAAATGACCAGCCTTCATTTCTACCATCCCAAGCTCTGGTTGGTGCAGGCAGGGAGGAAGGGTTGCCCTGCCAGCTGAAGGCACACAGGCATCTAGCTGTTTACAACCTTCCCCTGAAGCTGCCCAGCACTTATGATGGACACAGTCACATCCAACCTCCAAAATAGAGGCTGAGGGCAGTTTGGGGGGATCTTTCCAACCTCTTCTTGGCCACTCGAAGAACCTGTGGGCCCATAAGCGGAAGAAAAAATGGATGCCAAACTCTGGTGAGGGAAGAGATCCATTTGGAGGAGGGCCTGAGCGTCCCTTGATGGGAAGCAAGACAGGGAGAGAAGGAAGAAGCTGCTCCCAGTGAGGGAAACAGAGCTGCAAAGAATGGGGTTAAGAACTGCGTCCTGTTTGGGCCACTGCCCAGGACAGACTGGCGGGGCGGGAGCTAAGGTCCCGGGGCTCTCTTGCATGGATGGCGTCGGGTCACTAACTCCCAGAAAATGATTCTGCTCCCTGCTCCAACCTCCCTCAGATGCCAGGTGCTGGGCTGAGGCCTGCAGGGACCCTGTTAGACACAGTGTGAGCCCCTCCCCAGGAGATGCACAGATCTGCTCACTTCCCCCCCAAGATCCTCTAACTCCCCCAGATTGCTCTTCCAGCTAAGCTGTGGGTCTTCCCCACATTCTCAGGCACTCACGGCTATGAAACTCGGCCTCCCCCCCAATGTGGGGGAATCGCAGACCCCACGGCCAACGCGTAGTCTAGGGTCTTCTTGCCCATGCCAGACAGGGGCTGCCACAGAACCAGAAGGACTGTGTTTCATTCCTCATCATTGAGGTAACAACGGGGATAACAATGCCCATGTCACAAGCTGGTTGTAAGCCGACATTGAATAACTTAATTAGCTTAAAGAACTCGGACAGTATCTGGAGAGAACAGGCATCCGGAGAGGTCAGCTGAGGGAGGAGGAAAGCGCGCTGGACACCTTCAGGGCCCCGTGACCCCAGTGGATCCAGGAGATACCCCCGGGAGTCCCTCGGTGGTAGCATGGCACTAAGGTGAGGCGCCCCTGTACCAACCTCTTTGCAGACGCCTCCTTCTCTGTAGCCCCTGTTCAAAGCCGACAGGAGGGAGGCTGGGGAGCTGGGATAGTACAGTGGTCCAGGGACTGTGCTCTGAGTCAGATTCTGGTTATAATCCCAGTATTACTGCTTAACAGCCATGTGATCTTAGGCAAGCTACTTAATCTTCCAGAGCCTCGGTTTCCTCACCTATAAACAGGGAAAACTCATAAGGTCTATACCTCATGAGTTTTCCATAGGGTCCCAATGAGAAGATATATTACTGTGAGGCACCGGGCCCAGCACAAATGCTAAATAAAATAAACAGTAACTGTCCTTACCACCTTGGTCCTCTTCCTGTGTGGTGAGTGCCCTCAGCCATCTCCTAGTCCTTGCCCAAAAAACAAAAAACAGAACGAGGGCTATGGAAACAGACCCCGGGCTAGGCTCCCATGGGCTGGCCCAATTTTTCCTCCAACAGCCTATTTCTGGAAGGTCGGCTTCGAGCAAGGCCTCACAGGCCATCTGAACAGTTCAAATATTCAACTTTAAGACACCAGTTCCAAACATCCCTGCACACTGGCATCCCCTGGAAAGTTTGGAAGCTACTATCTGGCTCCTGCTCCAGAGATCTATACTAAATTGGGGGTGGGGGGGCGGGAGGCTGGGCATCAGGGCTGTCATAAGCTCCCCAGGTGATTCTAACATATTGTAAGGCTGAGAACCACCCGATTAAGACAAGGACCCTGTACCGAAAGAAACCGAACTCTGAAACAGCCCTGGGAAGCCATCAGCCACGTGGCATGAGAAGGGTAGGAAAGGGTACTTGCAAGAGGTGGGGTTTGAATTAAGTCATGAAGGACTGGGAGGTCTACCTGGGAAGAGGAGGAGGAGGAAGGCATAAAGGGATTGTACACCGGGTGTATGCTGAAGGGGCAGCCCCTGTCCCATTCACTCATAGCCCGCAGCAGCCACCTGGACCACAGCGTAGGCTCCTCACACTTCACAGAAGTCACTAACCCAGCGAAGGGCAGAGGTGATGGGACAGCTGGTTCCTGGAGGTGCCTCAGGAGAGCTGGAGTTGGAGCACTCGGTTCTGGCTTGGCCTCGCTGCTAGGAACAGACTCCCTGTCCCCGTGGGGGTGCAGCTGGGCCTCTCTGGTTACCACAGAGATTCAATCAGACCCTCTACCTCCAGACTTCCTGGGGGAGGGAGGCAGAAACAGGGCCCACCTGGAGAAGCCAGGGTCCCAAAGCCTGGGACAAAGGAATCCTAGGTCGTGGGGTTCAGTGGCAGGTGAGGGGGCAGGGGCCCACCGACAGCCCTGGGCAGAGAAGAGAGGGTAGTTTCAGCAGTGTCCAGACTCAGAGAGATGGAAGAGAAACGCTATTATCTGCACTATGTTTTAGAGTGTACGAACAACCCTGCAGCTGAGCTCTCACAATATGTGGGTGTTGTCAGCGTGGATATTACTCCCCCATTTTACACAGGGGAAAGCTGAGGCTCAAGAGGTTCTGAGTCTTATCCAGGGCTATCTGGCCAATAATAAACTGACCCACAGATTGAAGACTTTGAACCAAGTCTCAGGCACAAGGGCCTAGAATTTCTAATTGCTCTATAGAAAAAGCAGTTATATGCCCACTGAACATACAGGAATGCTGGTGCAGAATGGTTAGATGGCTTTGCCATCATGGAGGAAACCTCTCTGTGTAAATGAGCCACAGTCATTCAACAAACATCTCCTGTGTTATTATGTGCCAGATGTAGTAAAGGAATGGACCCCAAGCAGGACTGGGCATCCCCCCCATTCCTGCTACCACTAGTTGGTGGCTTACAATGAGTCAAGCCCAGGACCAGAAGTCAGACAAATCTGGGTTCTGGGCCCAGCTCTTCTGGACTTGCAGCAAGTTGCTCTTTCTTTCTGAGCCTCCATGTTCTTGTTGTGAAATGGGATGACACGGCCGCCCTGTGCATTCCATGTGGCTGCTCCTAAGAGCATTATCAGAGGCCAAACAAGAAAAGTATTTCACAAACCGCACAGCATTCAATCAATCAGACAAAAAACATTCCCCTAGAAAGTCAAATTCCGGGGCGCCTGGGTGTCTCAGTGGGTTAAAGCCTCTGCCTTCGGCTCCGGTCATGATCCCAGGGTCCTGGGATCGAGCCCCACGTCGGGCTCTCTGCTCAGCGGGGAGCCTGCTTCCTCCGTCTCTCTCTCCGCCTGCCTCTCTGCCTACTTGTGATCTCTGTCTGTTAAATAAATAAATTAAAAAAGAAAGAAAGAAAGTCAAATACCCATTCATTTGGCCTTTGGTCTATTCCGGCTCCCTCCACTAGGTGGCAGGAGTCTGGAGCGCATTCACCAAGCAGATTCTGGGTAACCGGCAATGGGCAGATCCCATTCACTGAAACTCCTCCCCTAACAACCAATTCAATTACTTAGGGTCTGGGGTGGGGGGGCCAGGCGGTCCCTGAGACAAATCCTTCAGGAATTCTAACCCTTATTAGAGTTAACAGCTTTAACTTGTCTCTAGTTTCGCCTCTGAACTGCCACAGATTGATGACGAATAATGATCCTGAACTGATCTAAGGCTCTGCTCTTCCTCCCCTCTGCCCGCATGCTGGTGGCAAATGCTACTTGGCCCCAAAAAGGCAGAAGGGGGAATGGACAGGAGGCAGTGAAGAGGGAGAATCAAAGGACCATTACTGACAATGACTTTCAAATCGAGTCCCACTTATCACCCGCTTGGAATGGCCTCCTCAGAGACCCCTGTCCCATATATGGTTTCATGAGTCCCTAGCGTATTTATGAAAAATTAAATGACTCTCAATCTAGTGCTAAGAAGTAGGAAGGGACAGTTCAGGAGACAGATAAATAACATAAGGTCCAGAGGGCTCAGTAAGACCCCAAGAGCAAACTTGTACTTTGGTGGCGGCCGGGATCAGAATCCATGAGCGCGTGCCCCCACACCACAGGTTCCCTTCCATCCCAGGGCCGTGTGGCCTCCCCGCTCCCACCCTTCTCTGCAGATGTCAGCCGAGATATTCCCAGCTTGCACACGCATGCACGCCTTCACACATACCTCCACACAAACACCCCACATCTCTGTCCACGGCTGCCAGGAGGCCACACTCGCTGGCATTCAGCTCAAGCTGCTGGCTCTCCGCAGACCTTCCCTCGACCTTAAAAATCATTCTATTCTTGTTCTATTATTTTGAGGGTGCCTCAAAATTCATGCCCCTTTCTGTCTGCCCCCTCAGGTCCAGAGCATTGGTGGTTTTCCTGTTCCAGCTTCCTGTGATCATCCACTGAGAGGAGATGAGAGGACCTCCCGAGGTCAATGGCCTCTTTCTGACCCACCAAATCACCCTTCCTCTGGAGCTCTACCAAGCCAGGTGAGGGCTGAGCCGGGGAAGGGCACTGCAGTTCGGCCAGCCAGCTTGTTTCTGCTCTTTGCCCACACACACAGAGGCACGCATAGGCACAAACATGCACACACAGGTACAGACACATATCCCCATCAAGGCCCTGCTGCCTTCTGACTCTCTGCTCTGGTCACCCATCATGCAAAATCCTCCATTCCCCTCCTCCTGCCGCAGTGACCTTGGAGGCCACAGGTTCAGACGGGGCAGCCTCTGTCTGCTGGGTCTCTGGGCGACTACATGCAGCAGAGGCCCCTCCTGACCAGCGAGGCTCTGGTGTGAGCAAGCAGTGAACGGCGCTTGTGTTAAGTCGTGGAGATTCCAGGGACCGGGTTGGGTCTGCTGTATAACCTGCCGACCCTAGTAAGACCTCCAACTACTACTCCATATAAGGTTGGCCGGCTGGCCCCAGTCTCAAAGAAGCTCCATATGCACGTCCCAGTGCCCAACAATCCCTTTCCCATAACACAACCTATGCCAGGCTCATGGTGAACCACGGCCACCCTTCTCCTATTCAGAAGAGAACCAGGAATCCAGCACCCTCTATGTAGGGCAGAGGGGAAGGAAATCTGGAATGGCTTCAGGCAAGTGGGTTGGTTCTGGGAGCATCAATAGTAGAAGCCAGCACCAGAGGGCCAAGCCTTCCCACGGAATGGGTGACCCACCCACTCTCCCAGGACCAAGTCAGCGAGCCCATCCCTGACCAAGCAAGCCCCAAGGATGGCCTACTGCTGATGTGTGAAGTGAGCCCAAAAGGAGACAAGGCAATACCCAGAGTCAAAAGGTTGAAGAAACAACATGAATGAATCTTGAGGCCATGATGCTGAGTGGAATAAGCCAGCCACAAAAAGACAAATACTGTATGAGTCCACTTATATGAGATACTTAGCATAGTCAAATTCACAGAGGCAGGAAGTGGACAGGTGGTTGTCAGGGGCTGGGTGGGGGAGAAGGGGGAGTTGGTGTTTAAAGGGCACAGAGTTTCGGTTTTGCAAGATGACGAGTGTTCTGGGGATGGATGGCAGGGATGGCGGCACAGCAGTGCAAGCGTACTTAAAGCCTCTGAGCCGCATACTTAAAAATGATTACGATGGTAAATTTTGTTTTATGTATTTTGTCACAACTTAAAAATAGAATAAAACATACTTTTAAAAAAGCAGACAGGAAGGAGCAGAAGGAGCAGAACTGGAGACAGAAACTCTTTGGTGAGGATTAGCAGGGGGCATGGGGACTAAACTAGGCCTGGAGTCCACTTAATTTTCAAAGAAGGCTTTGGAGTCACTTTCGGAGTTACACAGTTAGGTTCCACGTCCACAGTTCATCTCTGTTTTGCTGCCAACTTCCTGGCACCAGACAAGCCTGGCTTTGCCCTAGACATCTGTCGGCTCCAATTCAATACTCCCTCTCCCATCAGGCAGCACCTGGGCACCCATTACAGTGTTCAGCGGACCCTAGCGATGACCTAGAGAACACACAGAATGACCCAGGGTCACAGCTGGAAATGCAACTCCTCCCCAGGTCACCACTTCCCCTGGCTCTGCCCCCACCCCTCTGCCACCTCCCAAGTCCTTCACTCAAATCCACAGGGTTCCATCCTCCCACCTGGCTTTGAGAGATGCCAGCCTTACCTTCCGCAGTAAGGAAGTCTCCTCTGAGAATCAAGCTCAAGACCAGACATGGCCCTGGGGCTGACACGAGATTGGGGAGGGAAAGGAAAAAGAGATGATTCAACTTGGCTCTCATAACAAATGTGTCTGCAGACCACAGGCCAGAGAGGACAAGCCAAGAGAGACAGGTGCCAGGGCCCACAGGGCCGGCCAGGTCGTCCCAGGTGTTCACACTGGATCGTCTGAGTGCAGGCAGACTGGTGGGACAGGGCCAGAGCAGCAACAATCAAGGTCAGTTACCTCTGATCCCAGGAGTGCTCCTGGAAATGTCTCTTCCACATCTGGGCATGTGAGCCTGAGAGGAGAGAAGGGGCACAATACCCACAAACACCAGAGCTTGGTTGCTGTCAGAGGCCACATCTCATACACAGGACCTCCAGGCAGGCAAGTGGACACATCTCAGTCTCCTAGGAGAATGAGAGCAAGATTCTGAATTGAGGTTAAGAGAAGGGGTTATAGGGTCTGGAGGCTTCCTGTGGGAGCCAGGAAAGGGCATAGTAGGCCATAGTGCTTTTATAGCACTGACTCTGGAGTTACACTATCTAAATTCAAATCTCAGTTGTTAGCTGTTTGACCTTGGGCAACTTGCTTAACCTCTCTGTGCTTGAGTGTCCTCCTTTATAAATAATGACGATAATAATAATACCACTATTTCACAGAGCTCTCTGACAGTTAAATGAATTAGTTAGCTCAAGTAAAGGCCTAAGAACAGTGCCTGGCATGAAGTAGGTAATGTTAGGGTGGTTATTATTGGTGATATTATTATTTATCCCCCAAAACCTGGCCCTTGGAAAGACACTTAGAGGTCACTGCCTGCTCCTCCTGGGACCACTGTCCACACTCAGCCCTAGATCCAAGCTCATTCCTGGGGGCCAGGACCCTTCAACAGGATCAGACAAGCAATCCAGGTGCACGGTGTGCAGCAGCAATGTTCCAGAGCACTACATGAGTGGGGGCAGAGCACACAGCCTCCTGGGAACCACAAAGGCAGAAAGGGAAGAAAGAAGGGGCCCTCGTGCTCACTGGTACAGCTCTTCCTGGGCTCCCGCAAATGTACAGGCCGTAGCCATCAACACGCAGAAGCTCAGAAGTGCAGTCTGGAGCCTTTCCTCCCACTGTCGGACCAGGTCACCAGACCCCTCTCTGCTGAGAATTCATCTGACAATCAGTCTTTACCCCTACAGGGTCCCAGTCAGAAATCCCAAGTCCCGTTAATGAACCCAGTCTGGGCTTTGTTAGTGCCCTTCCCTGGTATGACCTCAATGCTTCCTGGGTTCTTCTCTGTCCACAGGCAACACCCGCATCTCTCATTCGTCCTGTTCAGAAGCCAGAAACAGCTCCATTCAACCATGCTCCACACAGAACAGATGGTTTTCTCTGTGGAGAGACTGCCGCGGTTTCCCCAACAAGAGATGGACCGTGTGTGTCATTACTAGACATCCTAAAAACTCCTGATTCTAACGGGTTCTGGAACCTAAAAGAGCACTGGACACGAAGCTCAAAGACCGAGATTTAACTCTTTGGGCAAGTCACCTGAAACTCTCTGGGTCCCTGAGACCGCCCTCTGCAAAAATGGGGACAGCATGACCTACTAGATTAAGTCATAAGGGGACGATAAAATTAGACAATATTTAGTGCAGTGCCTGGCACAGATCAGGTTCTTGATGTGGCTGGAATGTGGACATTTCCTCTCCCTTCCCACTACAGGCAAAATGTTGAGAGAAGAGATTCTGAACCAAGGTACTGTGCTGGTTTGGCCAAGCCATCTATGACCGTTAGCAAGATGAACTCTAGCAGGTGGTTTAGCAAAACAAACAAACAAACAAACAAACAAAAAAAAAACACAAAACAGCCTGGTTGGATTTTATTGTCTGGGATACAAAGCTGCCCTCTCTACTCGGCAACAGGTTACATCCTGGATCCCTTCCCTCCCCCAGAAGCTGGTTTACTTGCTCAAATCACCCAATGTTTCCAGAATGAGGCAGAAGGGCTAAGGGAGCTGCTGGCATCTTCTGGTCACACACACCAGACCTGGTCACGGCTTTTGGAGCAGCTGCCCCATCCTGGCCACCTAGGCCGATGATGACACATCTCCCCGTGGAAGAGAAGTACAGACCCATGGACGGTGCCTGTCACATGAAGGCATTGCAAGGCAAGAAAACCACACCCAGCAACTAACTTGTCCTCCGCACTGGTTTGAAGCCTCGTGATCACCATAGCAACAGGCTCCCGCTCCAGCCTGCCAGGCGGGGCTGATGCAATTCTCAGGCAGTGAGCAACTACGCCTGGGCTCACCCAGCTCTGTTCCCACTTGGAGGTGGGAGAGTTGGCGGGGGGGTGGTGGTGGTGGTGGTGGTGGTGGTGGTGGTGGTGGTGGCGGACAAACACAGAGGAAGGAGGTGGCACATGCCCTACAGAAAACTCTGTTCTTCCCCCAGTTCTGTCCAAGGGATGGAAATAAGGGAGCTGGGCCCTGAAGCAAGCCATAGAGTCCCCTCTCGTATACCTAACGCCTAACAAATACGGTGTCATCTCAGTGGCTGCCAGTTCTAGAAGGTTCATCTCTAAGGCCTTAGGAGATCTGGAGGAGGGGCGACAGACAGCACCAAGGGCCTCTCCACCGCCATGCAGCCCCTTCTCTGCCTTCTGAGCCAGCACCCCACCAGGAAAAGCACCCCCGCCCCCCACTTTCCTCAGCCCACAGGCAACCCAGCAACACAGAATTCAACAAGTGATGCTTTACAGTTCCCTGCTCCATTGTGTTCTCTGCCTGTGTTGCACAAAAGTACCCCTAAGCCTGGAACTCCCCCGCAGCCAACATGTCCCCATGATACCACCAATCCTCAGTCTCCCAGCTCCTGATCCCACTCCACAAAAGTCTCATTCACTGGCTGGAGTCAGTGTGAGGCAACAACCCTACACAGAGGACATTCTGGCCAAGAGCCACCTGACCTCTTCAAGCACCCAGGTCCCCCAGCCTCATGGAATAAGAACTTGGAAAGGAGAGGGATCAAGTCACACATTCCCATTCCTACACTCTCTCTCTCTCTCTCTCTCAAGAAACAGGGAAGGAAGCCATGTTAGGACCAGAGATTGGCAACACTAATGGCCCTTTCTAGCCTCCCAGTGCCTACCCATGGATGCCGGGTTCTCCCTCCCAAGGCTGTTGTCCTGGTGAAGATGCCTCTAGTGCCAGGAATGCTTCCCTCCTGCAGGCTTCACTCCCTTCTCCTTCCCAAGAGCCACTTCCCGCCCTACGGTCCCTCCTACCTGGCCCACACCAAGGCCATCCATCCAATCAGAAGCTGGGCTTTGGCACAAACAGGCCCTGCTCTGGGACCTCTCACCCCACACTGGGAAATGTGCCCGCATGCAGGGAGAGGGAGGGAAAGCACGCTTCCACAGCACCCATGGGCTTCCAGGGGCCGGTCACACTGGGCCCTCCCAGTGGCCACCGTGACAGATGTGGGCAGTGCTTAAGTACAGGGGCCACCTGGGAGAGGGTGTTCAGAGGATGTCCTGGTAATGTGTCCTGCAGGAGCCTCAGGACGACTGAGACCAGATGAACAGAGATGGTAAACGCTCAGAGCTACAGGTGGCTTGCCACATCTACAGATCCATGGAGTAGATTTGAGATGTCAGACATGAACACATCCACGTATGGTCAACTAATTTGCAACGAGCATGCCAAGACCATTTGACAGTTTTTCAACAAATGGTGGTAAGACAACTGGTATCTGCCTACAAAAGAATGAATGTGGGCCCTTAATTCATACTTTACTGCATATACAAAAATTAACTCCAAGTGGACTGAAGACTTTACATGTAAGCGCTGAAACTATAAACCTCTTAGAACATAAGGGTTAAAGCTCATGACCTTGGATTGGGTGAAGAACAACAAAAGCATGAAAAGAAAATGCAGATAAACTGAATGCCATCCAAATCAAAAGCTTTTGTGGTTCAAAGGACAGTATCAAGATAGTGAAACGACAACCCATTAAAATGGGAGAAAATATCTGCAAATCATATACCTGATAAGGGACTTGCGGCTAGAATATGTAAAGAAATCTCACAGCTCAACAAGAAGACACATAACCCAATTAAAAATAAGCAAAGGATCCAATGAGACATTTCTCCAATGAGAGGCAGCTCTCCTCCATTTCATTGACGGATATCTGATGTGTACCTACTATGCGCCAGGCACTGTGCCTGTGGATGGGGATGCAACATGGAGGAAAAGCAGACTCAGCCTCTGCCTTCATGAAGCTTCCATCCAGTGGACAGGAAGAACATACTGTGTCTGGTGCCTTAGTAAGTCCCTTAATTCTCACAATGAGGCCAACAGTCTGAGAGCTCCTGGCATGATACTTAGTACTGTCAGGAGTCCCGCTACTAGCACAGCCTTCCGGGCCTCTGTGGCCCAGTCTGCTGGCTTCCTGAGCCACAGCACTGGTCCCACCCTTCACCTTGCACTTAACACCTTCTGCTCTAGTACCTCGGACTGCCCCCGGACATTCCCAAACTCAGCACTGATTCTTGCGTCCGTGCCTCTGCACGTCTCCTTCCCCACTTGCTTGCCTAAATGAGAGATTCAAACCCGGTTCAGCAGCACGTCCCCCCAACAGCTCTCTCTGGCTCCCACTTAGAAGGAATCACTTCTGATGACACTCAGTATCATGTACTTGTTCAGGAGAGGAGACGGCCCTGAGGTTTGAATCTTGGCTCCACCACTTATTAGCCGTACGCTCTTGAGCTAGTTACCTAACCTCTCTGTGCCTTCGTTTCCTCAGGCCGGGAAGGCTAAATAACTTTCTCATGGCTATAGGACTAGTCAGTGGTGGAGCTGGGATATGAATACAGGCAGCCTGGTCCAGAACCAGGCCTTCCATCCAGCTCTAGCTTCTTTTCTTTTTAAAAAAAAAAAAAAAAAAAAAAAAAAAAAAGATTTTATTTATTTATTTGTAAGAGAGAGAGAGTGAGAGCGAGCACAGGCAGACAGAGTGGAAGGCAGAGTCAGAGGGAGAAGCAGGCTCCCTGCGGAGCAAGGAGCCCGATGTGGGACTCGATCCCAGGACGCTGGGATCATGACCTGAGCCGAAGGCAGCTGCTCAACCAACTGAGCCACCCAGGCGTCCCACTTCTTTTCTTTTTTAAAGGTTTTATTTATTTGTCAGAGAGAGTGCTCATGCACAAGCACGGGGAGTGGCAGACAGAGGAAGAAGCAGGCTCCCTGCTGAGCAGGGAACCCAATGTGGGGCTCGATCCCAGGACCCGAGAATCATGACCTGAGCCGATGGCAGATGCTTAATGACTGAGACACCCAGGCGTCCTGACCTCTGATTTATTTTAACTGAGTGTCTTGACCTCTTCCCAACATAGCCATTGTGTCCAGAGATATTAGCCAAGAATTAGATATCGGACCCTGACACACAATTGGCCTCGGAAGCAATAATAAGAGATGCAAACAATTAATTCACTTTATCCTCACACCACCCCATGAGGTAGGTACTACTAATACCCCCATCTTCCAAATAAGGAAAATTAGGCACAGAGAGGTCACATATATTATCCAAGGTCACATAGCTGCTGAGTGGTCAAGCTTGGAACCCAGACAGTCTGGTCCCAGACACTACCCTCTCTCTTGCTGCCAGACTAAAACCATAATGCTACAGTGCACACTTGTCTAACATTCCCGGGATCTGGTCTCTCAGGCCACGGCCCAGGAGATGTGCTACAAGGGCGAGGCCACGGGTAGAAGCTGCCCCGTAGGAGCGGGGAGATGCCAGCAGTCATGACAGATGGCACAGTGTTCCCATGCCAGTGGGTGCATGCGCAGACAGCCTTGGCAAGAACAGCGGAGCCGTGACCTGTGCCCACCTGCTGGGCACAGACCCCCAGGGCCATCAAGCCAGACATACGAGGGGGCACTCTAAACCACTGCTAATTGACCCATCGTTGCAGGATGCAATCAGTTTGGCAGGTCACCTTTTGGAATGGATTAAAAATGAGCATGTCACAGACTAAGAGTAGGTATTTCTTCGTGAAGCTTGTTTCAGGTATACGTGTGTGTGTGTGTGTGTGTGTGTGTGTGTGTATATATATATATATATAGTTTGTGTGTGTGTGTGTGCTGTGTTGCAGTGTAAAATGATTTTCCTGCTACGGATTTTGTCCAAAAACATAGGAGTACCATTATTACTACTAAATAAGTTGTAGCTTATTCACAGAATGGGATTCTATGCAGCTTTGACAATGAATACTCTAGAGCTGTACACGAGAACAAAGACGAATCTCAAAAACACAATTTTAAGCAGAAAAAGGCAAGCCACAAAAAAATACTTATACGATGATTCTATTTACATAAATCGCTGGCAAACCTGCACAGTTATGTTATTTAGGAATACCTTCCTATGTGCTAAAACTCTGAAGAAAAGGAGGGTGAGCACAAGATTCAGGATGGTGTTACCTCTGTCTGCACTGCGGGCGGGGCGGGGGGGCGTGAAAATGAGTGTGATGGGATGAATTGTGTCCCCCCCAGAGAGATGTTGGGAGTCTTAACCCCCAAGATCTCAGAATGTGACTCATTTGGAAATACGGTCCTTACAGAGGTAATCGAGTTAAAATGAGGTCATTACGGTGGGCACCAATCCAACATGACTATTTTCTTTATACAAAGGGGAAACTTGGATGCAGAGACATGGGGAGAAGGCCATGTGAAGAGGGCAGGCAGAGGTCGATCAGGGTGATGGATCTATAAAGCACACAACATCAAGGATTGCCAGTCACCCAGCAGAAGCTGGGAGGGAGGCACAGGACAGATTCTCCCATGGAAGGAATCAATAGCAGCTGGCACCTTGACGTTGGACTTCTGGTCTCCTGAAGTGTGATCCAACACATCTCTATTGTTTAAACACCCGTCAGTGGAGTTTGTATTAGCAAATGAACTCAGTGAGGCCTACATCGGCTTCTCAGGCCTGGCAAAGGTCTCCTTAAGCTTCATGGAGGACAAATGGATACTTGTCTTGGAAGTCCTTATTAAGCCAAACCCAGACGCTTTATATTCTCTTTCGTATGTATGTTATATATTTCAGATAGAAAATAGAAATCAAAATCATGCAGGCATGGTCCAACCATTCCATTTTATACTTCAGGGCACTGAGAACCTGCTAAGGTCACAGAGCCAGGGAGCAGCCAGGCCTGGAGAAGAGCTTGCCTCCCAGTTCAGTGAAGGCCATTGTCATAGGCACAGCCCCGAGTCACCCAGAGAAGGCTGAATTCTACTGAGAGTACAGGGAACCTGGAACTTGCAGGAAATGAGAAGGAAACCTTCACACTTTTGTGCCACAGACCCGTGGCCGTCTAATGAATTGCATAGACCCTTTTCTGAAAAATGTTTTTAAATGCATAAAGGATGTAGGACTACCAGGGAAATCAGTTACTCTGACATGCTATGCTAGCCACAGGGACTCTGGTGAGGCCAAGAGAATGAACTGATCACCGCCCATGCACACTGAGACTCAATATAAGTCAGTGATGGTTATTGGTATGGTATATTAGGAACTACTTCCATGGCCTTGGGCCTGGGTCAATGATGCTGAGGACAGAGACTGGGGACCCACACCTGGGTGCTTGGGGACCACCATAGGGCCTGGATTCGGTCGAAGGAGGAGGGATGCTACCCCTGAATGCAGGCCCCTGTGAGTGTTGTTCCCCGCAGGGAGGCAGGTGCTGTCCGGAGAGAATAGGCCCCTTAGGACTGAGAGCAGAGGGACCCATAGCAGGCCCTACCTGGAGCCAGAGAGGCTGGCCATATAGTAAAGCACGAACACTACCAGGAGCAGAGCCATAAGGGCCTGTGTTCAAAGGGCCTGTGGTCTCGTCTATTGCAAAAGGGCAGAAAGTGACACAACAGATGCACCTATGGGGCCGGGCATCTTCATGCATTACGTAACTGAATGTCATCAATGTTAGCACCGTAGGTATGAACCACACCGTGAATTCACAGGTGAGGGGATCCAAGGCTAAAAGATGGAACTACGTCCCAGAACCCACACCTGAGGCTCTTGGGTTCTACAGAGACCTGGGTTCTATTATGGACAACATGGACAACAATCACCCCTTACTCTAGTATAAATAAAACAGGATGATGGACACGTGTCATCACTCTTCATTGCCTCAGCTATTTTTCCAGCGACCTCACATCATACACAGGGTGGGTTTTATAACTCTCACTCTGTAGATGGGGAAAGATTCAGAGAGAATGATCTTCCTGGACACAGCCTAGTGTCTTGGAGTATGTTCCTCCAGGTCCATTCTCCCTGCTTCTGCACTCTGGTTGCTCCAGAGAAATCAGAGGAAGGGAGAGTAGGAGGGAGTATTTCTCCGCCACCACCTCCCCCGCCGGCCCTCCCCGTGGGCCACCCAGGCTGTGTGCTTCCCCTGAAGGCTGTAGCTCCTGCCAAGTCTCACAGGTGGCCTCTGTGCCTCCAGGTGTGGGAACCAGACCCTCCCCTCACCCTGCTCACATTTGGGCTCATAGTCCCATTTAAGCTCTCCCCAAACTCCCCAGCCTGAGTGAACCACCTGTTTCCTGCTGGACCCTGATGAACGTGGAGGTAACTGGAGACACGGAGAAAAGGAAGAAGATGGCAGAGAACTGGAAGGAGTGAGTAGCAGAGACAACAGACAAAGCTTGTGGTCTCAGATTTCTCTTTGAATTAATTGGAGTTAACCTTCGGAAAATGAGGAAGGACCACAACACTGAGAAACTGGGCCTGGGGGAGGCACGTGGTGGAAGAAGAGGCAGTGGAGACTTGGATGCGGGCTTCTGGCCAAACGGAGCCGCTAATGCTCCCTATGTGAGCGTTCTGGAAACTGGCCTCTAGTCACAAGCTGGGATAGGGGCTGGGGCAGAAAAGCTGGGATAGCAGCAGGCACCTCCACACTGTGCCCCTAGGATGGGCTGAGGTGAGGGTGGGTGGGCACATGATGGCCTGGAAAGGAAGCTGCAGGCCTCCCCAGTCCTTGCCCTGGCTGAAGGAGCCAGCTGGAGAAGGGGAGCTGCCAGATCCTCGTTCCTGGGCACAAACATCCAGGGTTGGTGCTTATATGTGGGGCTCTGAGGGGCTTCTGTCATGCCCTGGTCCCCAGCCTCACCTCTGCCAGGAGCACGCAGGTGGGCTGGGTGCCCAGACCCAAGACAACAGAGAAGAGCAAAGAGGAAAGCTCTTCTCAGGGGTTAGGACAGTGGAACATGGCTTTTCTCCCCTCTATTTCTAGGCATTTTTCTCATCTTCTATAACGGCATGCATTCCTTTTATAAAAGAGAAAAAAAGCCTATCCTGGAGAATCATGAACATTTTCAAGGAAAAGGAAGATATCACATTGTGACACAATTATGTGTGAATTAATAAATCTGAAAAGGACCTGGAATTAGGATTTACAGGCATGGACCTCAGACATGCCTGGAGCCTGGGCCAGTTAGGGACGCTCACTTTCTACCACCTCTCAGCAAAGATGGATCAGTGTATCTTGTACCTGGTGACAGGCTGGCATGTGGCCAGAGTCTCTACAACATTCAGGGGGGTAGTGGGCAGGTGGGTAGGGACCCTAGCATGCGCTCCTCACACCTGCCCGAAACCCTCTTTCCATCCAGGGATCTCCAGGGAAACCATGAAGTCACACCTCCCTCTGGGAGCAGGCTGTGTTATCAGCTGCTCTGTGAAACCATCCCTGGAGGTTTCCATGTCCTTGACCTTAAAGAAACTTTACATCTTTAGCAGTGGCTGTTGGTAGGCAAGATGTAGCCTCGTGTCCTGTTAAAGAGCAAGAACACTGGGGCCCCACTCTACGGGTTCATATCCCAGCGCATCCCTTAACTAGCTATGTGACACTGAGCAAGTTACTTGCCTAATTTGTGCACCTGCGTTCTCATCAAGGGTCTTCTCCATGGGACTCTTATCAGGAAGAGAATTTATAGACACAAAGTGCTTAGAACATTGCTTAGGACATTTGGCAAGTGCCAGGTAAATGCTAGCTGTTCCCACCGCCATTTGCCCATGAATCACATCATTATTTTTTCCTGTCAAGTCTATAAAAACAGCCTCAATATTTCTGTGTCAAATCCACAGAAACTAGTCCGCTTAGCCTCTAGGGGGTCAGCCAGGGGGTGGGCAATCAGGGGGTAGGAGGTCCTGAGGAGGGCTGCAGGCAGCCAAGGCTGCAGCCCCAGCCCTTCCGGAAGCTGCCCCTGCCTGGAGCTGAAACCTGGAGGCAAAAAGCCCAGGGGAAAACTCCGGAAGCAAGCACCATACTGAAGGAAACCCCTCCGGAAGTCCTAAAATATTTCCACAGCCCAGAGAGAAACTTTTAAAGTGAAAGCAGCCATAAGAATACTGACAGGAGGGGCGCCTGGGTGGCTCAGTGGTTAAGCCGCTGCCTTCGGCTCAGGTCATGATCTCAGGGTCCTGGGATCGAGTCCCGCATCGGGCTCTCTGCTCAGCAGGGAGCCTGCTTCCTCCTCTCTCTCTCTCTGCCTGCCTCTCTGCCTACTTGTGTTCTCTCTGTGTCAAATAAATAAATAAAATCTTTAAAAAAAAAAAAGAATACTGACAGGAGAGCCAGGCTGGCCTCTCGGGGTCCTGGGCACGACCACAGGGCCCTGGGGCCCTGGCCCCGGTCACGAGGCCTCCTCCCCAGAGCTCACACAGATGACTCCTGCCTCCCGGGGCTCCAAAGAGCGCCCCCATGCCTTCCCAGGGAGGGGCCCCATCCCTGCCCTCCTGGACTCCAAGGCAAGTTTCACTTCAGTCATTCTCAGCTCTATTTTTACTCAAGGTGGCAAGAAACAATGAGTGTCTGAAGCAGGACAATGAAGTCACCTGATTCCAAGGCCAGGGACCACAGCTGACCTTTACTGGGAGCAGGGACAGGGAAGGGTTCTAGAAACCTCTCAGGGACTTCTCTCCAGGGCCAGAAGCTTAGGTCTAGAGCTCACTCCCCAGGCAATGACTTCCCAAGGAAGTGACATTCAGCATCATCCTCATCTAAAGACCAATAAGTGCTCCTCTAGGCAAAGGAACATCCTATGCAGAAAATACCAAACTATTTGGTATGGTGTGTCTGAGGAACCATGAAGAATTCAGTTTGCCTGGAGGGTTGGGAGCATGGGAGGGAGCACGAGGAGGCAAGGCAGCAGGTGGGCTGCAGACAGTGTCTGAAAGGATGTCATACTAAGGAGTTTAGATTTTATCCTACAGAAAGGAGGGAAGTGGGAAGGCACTAAACTGGCAAGTGACTCAGTCAGATCCTCCAGAAGGGCTTGGAGGAGTCTAGGTCCTTCCTACCCAGGGCATCAGCAGAGGGCTTGCTAGAAATGCCAAGTGGGAGGGCGCCTGGGTGGCTCAGTCAGCAAGAGCATCTCCCTTCGGCTCAGGTCGTGATCTCAGGGATCCTGGGATGGCAGTGGTGAGTCTGCTTCTTCCCCTCCCTCTCCCTCGGCTCCCTTGCTGGTGCACAAACACACTCTCTCTCTATCAAATAAAAATACCTTCTAAAAAAATGCCAAATGGGAGGCCCTGCCCTAGACTTGCTGGATCAGAATGTGTATTTTCACAAGAAGTCCCCGCTGATTAATATGCCCAGAGCTGAGTGAGGCCCTGAGCTCTGGATGGGGCCAAGAGAGGGTCACTGACTCGGTCTCTCCAAAATTCTTTTCTGACTGCCCTCCTCAGGCCCAGCCCTGCTTCCTCCTTGCATCTCCCCTGCACCATGATTCTCTTAGGGGACCCTTGTACGATGGACCCAGACCACGCAGAACACTCCATTACTTCCTACCCTCTCTCCACCAATCACAAAGCCTTTCCAAGTTTCCACCTGTGTGAGGGCACAGCTTGGGGTGTGGAAAAGGGAGAAGCAGGCAGTGGTTAAGAGCCAGTCCCCAGACTGCAGGGGGTGTGCAGAAGAGCTTTTCAAACACACAGTTCTCATTCAGAGGGCCCTGGCACTTGGGTTCTTCTAGTGAAGACTGTGGGCTGGGGCATCCACCCAGATCTGGGTTTACAGCCCAGCTCAGCCCTTTACAGGAAAGCTATTTAATGTCTCTAGAATCTTAAAGAAAAAAAAAGTTTCCTCATCTATAAAACTGGATAAAAATAGTTGGGACCGCCACAGGAGGCTGAAGATTAAATGGAACATTGTTTGCAAAGCGCTTAAGGACAGTGTCTGGCACTCCATGAACAGCAGCCTTTGTTATTTGTCTTCATGGCGCTAAGGAGTTTAGAGTCTGGCAGGGAAGAAATGACAACAGCCTGGAAACGCGCACAGGTAAACACAAAACAATAGGTAAGAAAGCAGCCCCACCCATCCCCATGATGAGGCCCAGAGCAGTCAGGATTCTGAGCTGGGGTCCTCACTGAGGTGAAGGCTATTGTCAGGCATGAGTGGGGAGGGGGGGGCTTCCTGAAGGTGGTGGGTGCCCAGGTGAGGCTTGAGAGTGAGGGGAGTTCAGCAGAGCACAGAGGGTGGCTGCAGGAGGCTGGGAAACCTGAATGGACAGTGTGAGGAACCCCCAGCCCACACTGCCCGGCATGGGGAAGCCTGAAGGCAGTTTGGAGCTCATGTGGAAATACAATGCCCCATGGAAGGTTTCTGGGCAAAGGAGTGGCCAGCGCAAGTGGGTTTGTCATCACTAAGGCCACTTGGAAAGGGGGTGGGGTCAGAGAAGGGGTCTACTCAGGCGTCCGCTAGAGGGCCTGGCTGTTGTGGCGGTGATCAGCCAGGACAGGGTGCTTGAGCCAGAAACTGCATTTGGACATCAGATGTGGCCCATCCTTCCTTTGTAGGGAGCAAGAGAGAGAACCTGCTCCTGCTTCCAGTCTCTAAAGATTTTGCACCGAAAGATGGCACACGGCGCCCACAGAGACATCGAGGTAGGCACCATCCATGCCCAGAGGAGGAACGTTTAGTCAGGGACAACCATGGGGTTTGCAAAATGTTTGCCCACCTAAATCAGGGGGAAATGGTGCTTCCACATGGCTGAGTGGCACACCAGCTGGTCCCTCATTAACCCTCTCAGTGATGTGCTAGAAAATTAATAGCCAAGGCATTCAGCTCCATTAACACCGAAGTTGGCCCTTCAGGGGGAAAGGGGGTGGGGAGGACATGGGTTTCGTCTAGACAGAGGCACTCAGAAAGGCAGATGCTTGAGCTTCTGCCATTCAGGAAGGGGGTGAACATCAGAGGCCTGGTGTGCACCTCCTGCCCCATGGGAGAAATCCCTAGCAGAGGCCAACCCCAATGGCGGCTCTCTCTTCTTGCCCTCCAGCACAAGGGTAATAACAACCTTCCACAGGTTTCACTGTGAGGATTAAATGAGATCATGAACTCGAGAACACTGGCTCAAGTGTGGTACCCATTAAATGTGCAACCAATTGCTCTGTTCTTTTTGTTTTTATTTGAAAAGTGGGCTCAAAAGAGAGAGAGAGAGGTCATGGGCGGCTTTTCGTCCAGCTAGAATCCGGTTACAGAAGGGTCTGACTTGGTTCACGGTCTGTAATCAGTCTCCTAGGGATGGGAATTAAGAACCTTGGAGCTCTGCTCCCCAAACTGTGGTCCCTAAACCTTCAGCAGCACTGGCATTACCTGGGAACTTGCTAGAATGCAGAGTCTTGGGCCTCAGACCTTAACAAGACCCCCAGGTGATTCAAATATACAACTGAGTTTGAGACTCTGCTCTAATATATTTGTTCCTAAGAGAAAACTGTCTTTTTCCTCTCCTCTCCCACCACAGGAAACAGGGGACCCCAGACTCTGGGTAGATAGAAGAAGAGAATGCCAACACAGAAGGGCCCTTTGATTAGCACCTGCTTGCTAGCCACACTGCATTAAAGCACACTCAAGCACATATTGAGAAAATTATTCCCTTCTTGATTCCTTTCAATCTCCCTGTTACTGAAGAAGAAAGACTCTGTTTGATGCTAGTATGTCTTTAACATCTTTCTATCTTCTGTTCCTTTTTTTTTTTTTTTTAAAGATTTTATTTATTTATTTGACAGACAGAGATCACAAGTAGGCAGAGAGGCAGGCAGAGAGAGAGAGAGAGAAAGAGAGGGAAGCAGGCTTCCTGCGGAGCAGGGAGCCCGATGTGGGGCTCGATCCCAGGACCCTGAGATCATGACCCAAGCCAAAGGCAGCAGCCCAAACCACTGAGCCACCCAGGCGCCCCTGTTCCTTTTTCTTTAAACAAGAACACAGGAGGCTTAGACCTAGATCTTTCCAAGGGCAACAGTGCATAATTTGAATTAATAATCTTGTTTAGTTTTTAGTGCATTTATTTGTAAGGTAACTTTTGGTTTATTGCAAGTGGTGCATATTGCCACTCGTTCCCCTTCTAAGAAAGTTCTATTTTAAACACCGAATAGAACTGAAGAAAAACAGTAAGTCCATAAGAACAGAATTGTGGGAATCTGGCAAAAATCCCAACAAAGGTATAGAAAGCACCACGGTTTGGTAAATTATTATTCCTTACAGTTCATAAAAGCCCTTTGGAGATCATCTTGCCCACTGTTTTCCTACTGCAGGTCACGAAATCAATGTAGTAGGTCATGACAGCACTTTCCAGGTTTGCTTTGAATGCAAAATGGAACAGAACAGAAGGGCATAAAAATATAAGTGCACTACAAACATTATAGAAAGGGTAAGTACTGTCCAATGAAACTTTTGTTTTGCTTTGTGTATGTACTGGCTTATAGCAGAAAATATGTGGATTATGTTTAGATTGCAAGAGTTAGAGCCGAATCTCCCTTTGGTAGGTGTCCCCAGCTGCTGCTAATTCCAGTGGCGAGGAGAGGTCTCCTCCGGCCAGGCCACCCATGAGCAGAATGCCCTTCATGCTACACCCTAAGAAGGTCCCCACCTTGGCTTTCCGGCTCCTCTCTCACAACACAGCTGACAATAGTAGTTACTGCCACAGGTGATGAAACAGGCACTCACTCCCAGCCCTGCTCAGGTGAGAGAGGCTGGGCCTGCTCAAGGCTGAGCCTCTGGTCTGGAACCCCAGGGAAGGCAGTAGCAACTAAGGCCTTGAGGGCAACTGAAAGTCTTTATTTGCCCCTCTATAAACAGAGGAGGAGCCCGGGGGTGGGGTGGGGTTGGGTGGGGTTGGGTGGGGTGGGGGGATGCAGTCATGGATCCCTACACCCAGCCAAACAGGGATTCCTAAAGATGCCTGCAGACTCAGAGGAAGTGAGCTGCCAAGGCAGTTTGGGGCAGGGAAGGGAAAGGAAGAGAATGGAGTGTTGGAGTGCCCCCTCCCTGGTCCCCAACTTACACCTCTGGGCTTTGGTTCTCGGCTCAGGGCAGGCAGTCCTCTGTTTCATCACCTCCGGAATGCTCACCACATGCAAGCCCTTTCTGCAACTGTCTTGAAAGAGGGGTCTGATAGGGTGAAAGCCGCAGCAGACTGACCCCTTGGCAGGGGGCTCTGGGGCCCTGGGGGAATGGGGAGAGGGGCTGGAGGCTCTGCCCTCCCCAGGGAACCAGCCTATCATTAGCATGCTGGGTGTGGGTGAGTTCAAAGGCAGAAGCTAGATCTGCAGCCCAACTGGCCCTGGGCCTCAGCAAAGGACCTTGGTGTGCAGTGGCCTAATTTAGGGCCGAGGCCCTTTATTCTCCTCTGGAAACTGTGGAGGTGAATTTTAAAAGGCCGAAGAGTGAGGCCAGCACGACTAGGCTCTGCCAAGTCCTCATCCTCCTTCAGTCCCCATCTACTCGCCTCTGCCCTTGCTCTGTTCTAAAAACTGGGCACTAGCTGTACCTCATCTCTGCCCCCAGTCTATTTTCTCTCTTTCCCTTAAAACTCTTTGTTGTTGTTGTTAACCATCAGTGTTTCTTGCCAGTGATCCCAGGGACAAGGTAATGCTGGGATATGGGCTCTAAGCGCCCACAGGGATAACTCCTTGGGATCATTCCTTTGGAAGACATTGTACTGTTGGTAGGCACTTACAGGCCACCCAAAGGCTGAGAGCTACCTGAACCCCATGGGGGAGCCAAGATAGTTTTTACAGTTGTCATTTTAGCTAGATAGGTGAACAGATCAAGCAGCTTCCATGAACAACCAGCTGCCAAAGGGACTTGACTGGTATTGCTGTGCAAGGCAAGGAGTATGGGAGAAAGCACATGTTATTAGAATCCAGCCAACCTTGTGCTCAAAGCCTGGCTTGTCCTCTAGCTCTAGAACCTGGAATTAATTACTTAACTTCCCTGAGCCTGTCTCCTCTCTATAAAAAAGAGATAAGAACTCCTGCCTCAAAAAGTAGGGCCTTGATGAGGACTGGTCATCGCACAGGGTTAATGCCTGGGACTGCGATGACACACTGTAGCTACTCCAGAGTACTGGCTACAATCATTATTGCTGTTGGAAGGCTAAGCAGAGAGACAGAGCCCCCTGAAATGTGATCCAGTCCAAACTGGAGATCTTTGGCCATAACCTAGCCTCTCAGGGCCTCTGTTCTCTCCTCTTAGGATAACCTAAGGGAAGTATGGAGCACAGCACAGCATCTGGCCCATAGTGGGGCTGGTTTTACATCATGTTCGTTCTTCCCAGACCAAATGGAAAATGTAATTTCTACAACCTCAGCAGGACTGATGAGCTTTCTTTTCTTTTCTTGAAGATTTTATTTATTTGAGAGAGGAAGAGAGAGCATGAGCAGGGGCTGGAGAGGCAGAGAGACAAAGAGAAGCAGGCTCCCTGCCAAGCAAGGAGCCCGACCTGGGGCTCAAACGGGTCTCAAGCCCAACACCCTGGGATCATGATCCAACCTGAAGGCAGAAGCTTAACCCACTGAGCCACCCAGGCACCCCAAGCTTTCTTTTCATTGGGCCCATTGAGAGACCCAAGGGTGAGGTTTCTATGTACCTCTGTGGAACCCAGACACGTTTCCCAAAGAGGTCCCCATTGTACAACTCCAAGGTATGTCATCGTATGGATGGAACCCATTGCCTCTCTGACCCTAAAACTTTCAGAAAGGGCTTTTTCTCCTAAAATTTCACCTTCAAGGGAAAAACTCAATCACAAAGATGGTCCCCAGGCTTTTTAAGCCCAGGGTAACTTGCAGCTGAACAGGGTGACCACAAGTGAGGAAATCAATTGTTGCTGTGGAGAACAGATGTCTCCCAGGTAGGAAAATAACTGGGCTTAATTACACAACATCTTTGTTCTCCATAATCTTGATCCATTAAACCCTTGCTGCTAGCCAGGAGGCAATGCCCAGGAGGAAGAGGTTAGCCTAGTGCACTAATACGATCAACCTTTCAATCCCATAAAGGTAATTATGGTCACAGCCTTTCCCAACAGCCCTGAGTAAACCCACAGATCCCTAGCCAATATGGGGCTCTTCTAGGCAGCCCCAGCTACACCAACACACCAGACAGGCCAACGGCCATGTTGCCCAGAATGACAAGGACTCTGAGCTCCTCAGCACTGGTCCACCCAAGGCTTTCTAGCCCCCCAATCCTTTCTGGAGACCTTCCTCATCTGAGGCAAAACACCTGACCATACCTTCCATGTCTGTCTGTGGTCTAGAGGGATATGCAGGCATCAGAAGTGAGCATGGAGAGAAATGGCACCTGACCAATTAGGTCACTGCAGAGCCCAACCCATCATCTCCTGAAGACCACACTAACCAGTAGTTTCTATATGACTAGGAAACCCATATTCATTTTTTATTCTGGTGTGTGGAAGGGAAGGAAAGGCAGAAGAGAAGATAGGAAAAAAGCATAGGTACAGAAAACTGAGTGAGAGGCTCAGATAAGGTCAGAATCTGGGGACAGAGAACGTTATCCTTCGTTCAGTCAGTTATGGTACCAGTTGGCCCCACCTTGAAAGGCTCTTTGCCAAATGCCTTGGGCAGGGGGGTGGATTGGGCATCTATCCCCCAATCCTCATATGGGGGTGTTTCTATAGACTTCCTACTGCTCTGATTTCTTTCTCTCCATTTACCGGGTATGGGCAGGTTTTCCCCAAGCTTCAGGAACAAGCAGAACACTCCCAACTGCCAGTCAGGAGTATCACGGCTCATGGCTCCAAGTGACCCTATGTTGCCCCAAGAAACGCACAAGGCCACAAATCAAAATCAGTCTCTCCTGTCCTGTTCTGGGTACAGGTAAGCTTCAGGCCTCTTCCTACTGGGTACTCAACTGAAAGTGCTAAGACCCTGGTAGAAAGTGATGGGTACTGAAGCCCCACAGATTGCTTCCACAGCCAGGGGCCTGGCAGAGGTGAACAGGGATGGACGTGGAATTGACAGTGAAGCTGCCTAGTTCCCAGTTTGTCCCCAAAGGGCTCAAGCTGAGCCAAACAGCTGCAGGACCAACACTGACAGTGAAGTCTTCTAACTGCACAATCGCAAGCCCTAGCAACCGTGGAACTCCCTTGGGGGGTCTCTGACTCCATTGCAAACTACTACAATTACCAAATCCACACAGCTGGAAACTTGTGAATGGGCCAATGAATGGATTTCTGGGATTTCTGGTGGAGTAAGAAGTTAAAGGAGCCAAGAACCCAGGAGTTTCCTTCTCCCTCTCATACTCATGCTACCAAAAGTCACTGAAGGCTTATGTTGCAGGGGGAGCTGGCCTAGGCACCACCTAAGAACCGGGTCCAGCACTCTGCACCTGCCAGCACCCTCACCCCCTTCATAGCCCTTTTCCACTCATCAGCAAGCCCTTCACAGACTGCTGTTTGTGATGAGAACGAGGAGCTGGATAGCTGAGCAACAGTCCCACAGCACTCCTCACCTTCAAAGCAGCTTATAAACATGAATGAATCAGCGCAGAATGTACGAGAGACATCCTGGTCTTGCATTACAGAGAAGTACGCGCAGGGCACCCAGGAACCAGACCAGACCTCAGAGAGCAGCCCAAGTCTTCCGTCCCATCCGCAAGAGTGAGGCGGAACGGGTTCTCTCCCTATTCCCGTCTTCTACCCACTTAGCTAATTCTTCACAAATGTTCCTGTCATTTCTTCTGTTTTCCAAAGAACAGCAGCAACAATCACAGTAACAAAAATTCTCCTCCAAGTAGATGACTTCATTCTGCCAGCCCCAACTCCAGCAGCCGTGACAATAATGGACCAGTATTAACAAGAAGGAATAAACGCTGGGGCTTTTCAGAGGGGGAAGAAAGCACCCAAATGCAGGTGTTCACAAGGACATCTGGGGTGGTCTGGTGCGCTGGAGTGAGACAGCTGCTCTGATCAGACCCACAGTCTGTCAGGCCAATCGCCAGGTCCTTGGCGTGGCTGACAGAGGAGTAAGATGGGAAACTGAGGCTGGTTCATGATGGTCTGGAGATGCATATGTATGCCCACAGATGGGCTGTATGCCCACAGCCCCAAATGCTTTCTGGGCTCTTGGATAGGGTACGGAGTCTACAAGAGACATGGAAATATCACAAGTGACAGAAATATGCCTTGGAAGTGTTGCCTGGGGTGAAAAAAGAAAGATTTCCCATTTGAAGAGGTTCCAAATCATTGCCTGCCATCCCTATCTCAGTTCAGCTCTGTTTGGAGGATATGGTATCCACTCGGAGGGGCCGGCTCAGAGCATCCCCCACTTTGTTATTCCACAGAACTGAGTTTAAATCCAACCTTACCCCATGCTATAGAAGAAAACTGAGAGAGTGGTTAAGAGCTCAGTGGAGAAGGGGATGAGAGAAAGACACAGAGAAGATAAAAGGAAGAACGCAGCCCTATAGAAAGAATCATGCCAGCTATGGGGAGAGAGTCGAGGCAAGGCCCCAAGGGACAAAGCTGATGTTATTACATTAATGTAGGAAAACAAGTGGTACAGAGGCAAGAAGGAGTGGCTGGAAGCCTCATCTGCCATTCCAGCTTGTCGGGAACAAAGACCCTGCTCCAATGAGCCCCATATCGCACTGGTAGCTGGGATTCAACTCATCTTCTTAGGTCAGACAAATCCCATCACAGCATCCCTTCTGGACTTCTACCATTGGGACAAAGGGGCTCTGTTGTCTACCTCTTCTCAAACACCCATCCACCTGCAATGAAAATGTGCACACTCCTCCCGGCATTGATGCTGAAGCTAGGAAGAATGAGCCGACATCCCTAAAAGCAAGAAGCAAGTCAGAGGAGGGGCCAGTTGGCAGTCTGGCACCTTACAAGTAGAGAATCAACAGTGAGTTCAACCATTCCCCACCATGGCTCTAGGACCAGCTCTCAGGTCCTGCAAGAGAAACAGGGACAGCTCGGGCTCCCAATCACTGAGGTCACTTTTCCTGCTGGACCATTTCAGGAAGAATCCTGTTTAAACAGAGGACATCTCTCTAGACAGATGCTTCCCATCCCATGGCATCCCAAGGCCTTGGGTAAGCTCAGATGTCTCTAGGTGACACTCAGAGTCTTCCTCAACAACGTGGGGAATGATGTAATTTCTAGCCTTGTCACTTATCAGTTATGTGACTTTGGATCATGATCAGAGCTTACCATAGCTCTCTTCCTGCAAAACAGAGATGAGACCACAAGTCTTGCTCAGTTGTGTGGCCTGAAGAGGATGGCTGGAGAGAGCCCAGAGTAGTGCCTAGCATATTCAAGCTCCTCAGGATATGCTATTATCCTGGTTACCAGGAGCAGCACTGAGGAAGGGCCCCTATCACTGGGGCGAGGGGAGGGATGTCCAGTCACATCTCTGAGACATACACGGGCCACCCTGTGCCTGGGAGACATCCCCTTTATAATGCCGCTGGATATAGCTTTTGTGGGGACTTCCCCCCCAGGACTGTGAGCCTTGTAAGCAAACAGCTTTCTGAGAGGCAGAGCAACTTCCTCTGGGAGCCACAAAACCAGGCTGCCAGGCAAATGACAGCCCGGGTATTTGTTTTAATTGAGGCTCCTGTCAAGAGGAAACTTCATGGCTAACAGCCCAAACATGACTGCACAGCACCTCCCCAGGAAGCCTCATTCTGTGGCTCTCACATAAGCCATTTGCAGGAGGAAGGCAGGGACTCCTCACATCGCTGCCAACTCAGCGCCTCCCCCGACCCCAACCCAGGTTGCCCCAGGAGCCCAGGGGCTGGGGCAGCAAGGAGCACGGCAGACAGTTCCAATGCCAGCCTGCCTCCGTCAGGCCTGGTTAGCAGGCACCCCCAAAGAAGGCTTCAGGCCAATGCCCTGTCCAGGCCCTATCTTCCGCTGGTCAGCAGTAATGTTCAAGGAGACCTCTCAGACAGTCTGGCTTCCCTGCTCCAAGGGGTGGTGGTTGGGGGGAGAGATAGGAAAACTTGGAATAATTAGGTTGAGGAGTCTCCCTCAGGGCAAAAGAGAAAAAGCCAGAGACAGATCTCCATAGGATTCTATGCTTTGAGAAGTAGGGAAATCACTACTGGGTTTTGCAAAAGGGCCAGGAATATTCAGGAACAGAAGCAGCATGTGAATATGAGGCATTGTATTTACTGTTATTTGCAAAAGCACAGCTAAGAGGTCACTAATCCTTCCTCGGGGTCAGGAGTGGATCTATAGCAGGCCCCATTCACGCAGACACACGTGTGCACACAAAACGCCGCACAGCCATGGGCCCTGACCTTCACCCAACGGTGCTGGCCTCTGCCAGGGAAGGAGCAGATGGAGTGGCTGGGCTCAGTGTAAGACTGACACCCAGGGGATCCAGCTTTGCCCCTTTGATGTTGAAAAACCAAAGTGGAATGAACCATCACAGGGAGAGCTGGAGGGGGATGAGGAAAAAAAGATGGAAGGGGAGGAGGAAGGAGAAGAGGGAGGAGAAGGTACAGGGAATGATAGGGACCCAAGGGGATACAGAGGTCAGAGGCTGGATGATAAGTACTGAGGAGCCTCCAGGGCAAGGCCTTGGGGTTCAAGGCACCATCCTTGTCCATTCCTCTCTCCTTCCATATAACTGTCACCAAGGAATTTGAGACAGGTTAACCTTTAAAAAATGTCCTTGTCCCATGGCAAGTGTCCAGAAACTGAACTTAGCACCCGGCCTCCGGAAACCCCTAACCCCCTGCCTCAGGACTCTGCGCTAGCAGACACAGCCAGAGATTGGGAGGGTCCCCCGGAAGTGCTCAGAGAAAGCAAAAGCCACTTACTAGCTTCTGCAGGAGCCAGCAGGACCCTCTTCCTACCTCGCTGAAAGCTTTGGGGAAGGTGCTTCAAGGGAGAGGTGGAGAGAAGGGCGGAGGTTCCGTCACCTCTGCAAGGCAGGGTGTAAAGTGAGGGCGCTCAGCTCTCCAGGAGCCCCCAGAATGTACGAGTGATCAGTTACACATCCCCGGCGGCAGCGCAAGAGCAATCACATGACTGAGGCAGATTTGGGAGCGAGGGGGTGGAGAAGCCGAGGTTTTTGGTGTTTTTTTTTTTTTTTCTTTTTTCTTTTTTGGGGGTTGGTGAGGATGGGGGAAGTGATGAGGCGGGCAGGAAAGACTGCTGAGCCGGAGGTTTCCAGCTCCTTCGATCCAAATGGCCCCCATGGAAATCTGCACCTACAGTCCCTTCCAACCGACCCCGCCTCCACCCCCAAACACTCAACGGCCCCAGGATGTCCCCGAGGTGACAAACTCAAGCGCCAAGGACTTTGCCAAAATGGCCCTTCTCCTTCAGCGTGGACAGAAGGAAGCGGAGGGAGCACCCTACAAGAGCTCTCCTTCCTAGGGGCTGGGGAGTGCTCAGTTACACAACAGGTGGGAAAGGGGTGACACAGTTCTCCGGATCCTGTCGGGCCACTGGCCCCCACCCGCTCGAAGTCCGCTCCGGGGACCCTATCTGCGGCCGATCGCTGGGGGGACCCCCACGTCGCCCCCCATCCGCCCTACCTCCCGGCCCCCTGGCACCTGGCCGGCGGTGCCCGCAGCCCCCAGCCCCCAGCCCCGCGCGGGGCTCCCCAGACAAGCCCGGCAGGTCGCGCCCCGGGGCCGTCGGGGCGCGGAGACCCGTTCCCGTCCGGCCTCCCCGGCCCGAGAGCACACGTACTGCTATAGAGGGTGTCGATCCAGGAGAGACGCGGCAGGCCCCGGTGGCTGAGCGGCTCCATGCCCGCGGCTCGGCGCGGCGGCGGCGGCGGCGGCGGCGGCTCCGTCAGATCGGAAACCCGACCCTCATCGCACAACAAAGGAGGGAGGGCGCGGGCGGCGGGCGGGCCGGCCGGCGGGGAGCCGGGAGGGGCGGCCAGCCCCGGAGGCCGAAGTTGCCGGGCGCGGAGTGGAGGCGGGGGGAGGCAGGGAAACAGGTAGCAGGGAGGAGCGAGGTGGAGCTGCGGGAAGAGGAGGAGAGGGCGGGCGAGGGCAGGCGAGCGCCCCCGGGAGCCCTTCCGGCCACTGCGGCCCCGGCAAGCCCGGCTGCGGATCCCCGAGCGGCGGCCCCGCAGCCCGCCCGCAGACTAGCAACTTCCCCGGGGCTGCGCGGCGGCCAGGGGCGGGGGGCGGGGGCCGCGACCAATCGGCGCTAGGCTCCCGCGCCCCCTCCCCCGCCGCAGCACGCCTCCAAACCCGGTCGGGGGTGTGGGGAGCAGCCCCAGTCCCCTCCGACGCCCAGGCGAGAGGGGCTCCAGCGGGTGACTGAGGAGTGGTCCCGCTGGGGGTCTCCGGACTGCGGCGCAGGCCCAGGCGCCTCTTCCTCCCCTCGCTGGGCTCTGCCGAATTCTGACAGCCCGCAGACTAAGTGCCGCGGGGAGACCTATGGGCCCCGCAGGGGTGACATCACCTGCCACCCCAGGATCTCTAAGCGCAGTTTCTGGGGCCGGTGCCGCCGTCAGGCCCCTCCCCTAGGCAAGCCTGGGGGGCGGCGCGGACCTGGTTAAGGAAAGCCTTGGCCGCTGGGACACTCCTTCCAAACCTTAATAACCTCATCTGTTTAAACACCCTTGACCTAAACGCAGGCCGTTCTGCCTAACACACCAGAGGGCAGGGGCTGGAGAAAGGCAGGGGGCTGGGGGTCGACGAGGGTCAGTGGAGGACACACTGGAGACAGGAGAGGCTCCAGGGTCTTCACTGGGTTCCCCAGGAGACTTCCTTGGGGACCTACAGTTGCAGCCCAGGAGGCATACCTTGCACACATAATCACATACAAGTTGAGAGAAGTCTGGGGGCAAGGTAGCTTTGTGAATAGAACCTTTAGAAATGAAATTCCTGGTTAAGATCTCCCAAGAGCAGTGAAGAGTCTGTTGAGGGGGCTTTAGGCCCATCTCCTGGGACCCAAGGCAACTTTGCTGCAGATTTGGTCCTATAGGCCTCCTCTGGCTAAAGGACTCTGAAGGGCCAGGGAGGGAGGGGAGGAAAGAGAGGGTGGGCAAGGGCAGGGGGCACTGAAGCTCCTCTTCTGAACCCAAGAGAAGGGAAGCTCCATGGTACTCAGCTCTCCCTGGACCCACCCACATGGCGGCAGGGCTCTGCATCCTTCCAAACAACCACAGATCCAGTTCTTCTTGAGGGGAGGAGCAGACCCTCGCCCACAATGCTGAAAGGAAGCATGCAACCAGCCTCAGCTGGGGGTAGAGGCCTCCAACTCACAGCAGGTGAGCTGAGCCCCCAGTAGGTGCAGGGGGGAGGGCACGGAAAGCCTTCACAGGTGGCTGCAGTGGGTGTGTTTCCACTGTGAGGTAACACTGGCCCTTCTTCACATTCACTTAGCTCACCCCCAACTCAACTCTCCTGGCTCAGACTCTGACTCTGGCTCTTGTGGCCCCTCCCTGCTCAGCTGTCACCCTCCCACTATCCCTGACTTGCACACAAGACTGGGAGGACCAAGCAGGCACCTGGAGCTTGGCAGAGGGGAGGGGGGTGTGCATCTCCAATGAGATGCTCCAGAAATAGAGCCCGGATGGGAGAGGAAGCAAATGGGCTCTCAGAGGAACCAGAGGGAGGATGGTGAGGGCGGAGGAGCAGAGAGGGGCCCAGAGCCTCTCTTCCCACGTGGGACTCTCAGAAGGCACGGAACCCAGAAGAAAGGCGGCAACAGGAGCGCAGCCCTGGGAGGCAGCAGCATGGCGCCCTTCCCAGTAACAGCCAGCACCACCGAGGCAGCCTGGGCTCTTTCTGTATGCTGCAAGGATTTTCCTGATGGCCACATCCGGGCACTCACTGTCAGGAGGCCGGAGATGTATGTTTCTGCGTGAGACACATACATTTGCATACATTTTACATTTTTATCCACAAAGGCTTGAACATGCTATTTTCAGCATTTTCAAGCTAAAATGTTACAGTTGCTCTCCTTAGCATTGCCACAGTTTGCTTTTTTTTTTCCCCCCTACATTCTGTCCAATCCCATCCTGGACCTCCCACTCCAGAACACAATATAGGGTACAGGGAGAGAATAGTCTTGGAGGCAGTAAGGAGGAACGCTTGTAGTAATTAACGGAGATCGTCTGCGGAGCACCTGGCTTGGACCCCAGTGCTTTGCTTACAGGATCGTCTCACTGCAAACCTCACTGCCATCGCAGCTCCCCGAATTTTCTAGATGAGAAAACGGAGGCACTGAGTAGCCCTCCCAGCCCTCCTCAATCCCCACACACTTGCCTCTCGCACACAAGTCCCAGGAAAGGGCAGTTACTCCAAGATGCCCCTGAAGCCCTTTCTGGTGGCTTTCAGTAGATCGGTAACACCAAACAGCGGGACTCTAATCTTGGCTGGGAGACAAGTGTATGGGCCTTTGAGCACCAGGGTGATTCGAGACTGGAAAAGAAGCCTCCGGATTCCTGGCACTAAGGGTGGGGAGGAGTTTGGGGAGACCCAATACCACATGCAACATTCGAGGAAGGAAGGAGTTAAGGAATCATTCTCCTCTGCATTTTGCCAAAGGTTAAGTGCTCTGCCAGCAACCCCAATCTGTCCGAGCAAGGGAGGGGCTCTCCTGTGGATAGACTGCCCTGAGTCCGCGAAGCATAGATCTGCCTTCGAACCCCAAGGCACTGAATCAGCACCCAACACACTTTATCCTCCAAGCCCACACGAACCATTCTCTATCCAGGTTTTTGGGTGAAATTCTCCACCGTCGCCAGCCCTCCCTCTGGCCTGTGCACAAGGCTGCTCTCGGCTCCCTACTGGCCTGCTGACCACCTGCTCCTGCCTTACCACCCACGCATCTATGGGGGATTGAAGGGTCGGCTGCCTTGCCTGTAGCACGGGGCAGTGGATGAGAGATTGAATGAAAAGGGGATGTATCCAGTTCTGAAGGTCAGCGGCCTTGCCCTTAATTCACAGGTGTGCTGCTCACTGCCTTCCCAGCAACCGACTCTTGCTTCTACCAGCCACTTAGCCAGATGGAAAAAGAAAGGGTAATGCTGTTCTCCTCACTTAGCAACCCAGCTCCACTGTGCAGAAGAGGAAGGCCAGGAAGTCCCTGCTTCCTTGATCACCCAGAGGTCACTGCTGGTGAAAAGGATGTCCATGCACCTTTCCCCATGCTGGGGCTGGCAGGGGGCACCAGTGTGCATAGGCTGGAGGTACAGGTGAGGGTGGAGGGCCTCTGCATTCCAATTAAAAAACAAAAACAAAAACCGGACTATGATAGCCAAAAAAACAAGACTTTGTACCGTTCCTGCCAGATCCGCTCTTTAAAAGCTGGAACTGCATTTTCCCTCCCCACTGGGGTATCCAAAGCACTCCGCCCAGTAGATGACTGTGGCTCAGGCAGACTCTAAAGCAGCCATAACCATACTGTGCCCCCAGACCAGACTCTCTGCCCAAAGCCCGACAGACGGGCTTCTAACATTATAGGTTGAATATGTAAAATGAGTAACAGCTGACGTTTGCCCAGTGCTTGTTGGGTGTGGGACACTGCTCTATGGGCTTCACGTAGATTATCTCCCTTAATCCTTATAATAAGCTAACAAGATAGGTACTGCTCTTCTCTCCCATTCCCTAGAAGTAGACAGGCTAAGTATTGGCCAGCTAGAAGCTGCTGACACTTAGAAATGAACTGTGATGTGTACGTCTCTGTATTGGGCTGTGATGGGTGAACAAATGAATGAACAGAATGAAGTTAAACTCGGAGAAAGACACTGAAGCCATAGTAGGAATGCAAGGCAGTGTAATTCCAGAAACCCTACCCACACACCCAACCACCCCCCCACCCCTGCCCACAAGCCCACCAATGATTAAGCAAAAGCAAAAGGAGAACTGCTTCTCCAAGCCACATCTACCACAACAGGGCCAATGACCCTGGACACAACCTGGATGCAATCAATCCAGTGACTATCTCCTGAACTCCAGTGTCCACTAACCCTACAGCTTCTATGCCTTGGGCCAGTCTCTAGTCTTCCCCAGCTCAGTTTTCAAATCTCTGGGTGGGTGCCCTCATGGATCAGGCAGACAACTTCCAGGCTTCCTACCTGCCTTCGCAGACCATAAACTCTGCTTCCTAGCAGACCTTGCGGGGCTGTTTCTGGCTCCTTGCTTCATTTCTTTTACCTTGGTCCAGTAAAGTGCCACTGTTCCGAGGCTCACTTCCCCTACCCCTGCCACCTTGGGCCTAGAAAGCAGGAAATTCCTTAGGCGTCTGCTGGGTCATCACCTCTCAGGGACCCAGGCTTGGCCAGACAGTTCTATCCTTTGTCCTCTCCCTACCTATCTCTTCCCAGCCTCTTACATTTCCAGAGACAGTGAGATCTATAGACAGCACAGATGAACTCAAAGCCTTCCCCAATTATTTATTTCTCCATCAAAGTTTGTGTCAGCTTGAGTCATAAATATTCTGCAGCCTTGGCAAGATGTAAACCAGAGAACAGCATTCATGCCCTTGTCGCCTCCCTCAGCATAGTGGCCGGGGAGAGGCAGAGTGCCATCCCAGTCTCTGTAGCTGGGAAGCTCCCGGCATGGCCCCACATAGTTCCCAGAGGCTCTAATGAGGCCTAGCTCCCCCTGGGCCAGCAGCCGCAGTGAGCCTAGCTTCCTGGGCTGAGGAGCTGCCTCGGATTGTATCGTCGGGTAAGCTGCAATTTCAGGAGGGTCTCATGCCAAGCCCCTAAAGTGGCCCTCATCCAACTTGGCTCAGATTGTACCCCCAGAGGTCAACATGAGAGGCTTCCTGGAGAGTGGATCAGAGGGCTCAACAGTAGGGGGTGGAGCCCCCTTCCTAATTTACTCACCACGGCATCCCCATCAGCGTTTGGAAAGAGGCCAGGAGGAGACGGAAGGATTCTCTAAGACCCCCAAACCCAGAAACAAAGTTCAGCGGTTCCAAGCTTCCCAGGTCCAAGAGTGCAGCAGTGGTGTGCCCCCCCTGGGGTCAGAGCTCACAGGCCAGCCCCCTGCCCTCCTGTGGCCGCTGCTCCCCTGCAGCTGGCTGTGCGTCTTGTTCTTGCAGCCAGACTTCTGCAGATGCACCCCAGCCCTGTGCTCCTCTGCCAGGAGCTGTGACGCCACCAGCCGGAGCTGGCCCAGTCCCTGTCAGGCTCAGGAATGGTCGCAGGGGCTCAGGATAGGCTGTCAAGGAGACTGGCTCCAAGAGCTGGCAGCTCAGCATTCAAGAAGGCAATGACAAAGGAGCCTCAGAGCCTAGGCAGTGGTGCTTGTCATCAGTGGTCTTGTTTTGGGGTGAACCGGACAAGTTTGCGGTGTGCTGCGGTGTCTCTTTAAGGAGCAGGCCTCTTTAAGGCAAGTTCCCTCTGCAGTCACTCCTGCCACCAGCAGTCCTGCGGAGGACTGCGCGGGGTTGGGGAGTGGGGGTGGCGGCTGGACCAAGGGGGAGGTGTCTCCCGAGTGCCATCTGGTGGCCCAACAGAGCAGCAACTCACCCACTAGAAGCGGTCCTGCCAACCTTGGCCACAATCCAACAGAGAAGGCTGGGAAATGCCTGAACTAAAATCTCAGCTTTGCCCACCAGATTCTGCACGGAGCTGCAGGCGACCATTGTGAGTGACCAGGCTAGGGAAGGCAGGAGGGACTCCCTGTGGGGTCAGGAGACATCAGGAGCCCCCATGGGTAGCCTGGGAAGAATGACCATGCCCCTGAACAAAAGGGTCTCTAAGAGATTCTCAAGTGGGGGGAATTTCCAGTGTCCCAGGCCGCCAGCTTCAGGACCTAAAGCACAGCTGTGCATACCCTGTGCCCATAAACATGGGAACCGTGGTTCTCCATCAGGGAAAGGGGTAATTGGTACCAGCCCCCAGGAAGTGTTTGCAAATGTGTAGGAGCATCTTATTTATGTATTTATTTTTGCAGGAGCATTTTAAAGCTGGAGATGTTAAACCATCCCCAAGTGTCAATAGTGGTGACTTGGTTGGGCAGAAAAAAGGAGGGTTCTTTGGCACGCTCACTCCTCCTGTTCTTTTCCCTGGCATTCTGCCTTTGATGTCCTTCCTAAATTTCATCTTTATAATCTTAGAAGTAGAGAGAGGAAGTGGTCTGGCCCAGGCCACCAGCACAAGGGATGCCCCTACCCAGACACTAGGTACACACCTGTACACTGCTTGCACTGGGCCGTCACAGCCCTTGGAAGGGGGAGGCAGCAGCCCGTTGGGGGATCTATAGCAGACCCTTGGGAACAGCAGACAGTGTCTGAGAAGATCACAGAAAACCAGTCACCTCCTTCCCCAAAAAGACCACCCCGATATCCTTCCCCTGTGGATGAGTCAACCTAGCGCTGGCTTTCTCTCCTGGAACTGACCCAGGGCACCCATCTTTTACACAAGGCATCATTTTCAGGTTCTAGTCATGAAACCTTGAGACACCTCATTTCCCCCTTCCCCAAGCTCACCGCGCTCTGTCCTGGGCTGGACGGTGCAGTCTCAGGAATCCCGTCTGGTGTCAGCAGCTGACGCAGGAAACTGACACATGGGACAAGTCTTCTAATGAAGGGTGAGTAAGAAAAGAATGAAAAGTTGGCTGTGGTAGCCAAAGAAAGCCACACAACGGTCACATCTGACGGGAGTCTGTTGGTTTGAGCAGTCCCAGGCCCACAAGGCTGACGTCATCAGGAGCTGGTCCAGCTGGAGGAAACACTTTCCCAGCATCCCACAGCAACTCGAGCACTACCCACTGTTGTCAGAATAAAGACCCACATCCTTTTGGTGGCAGACGAGGCCCTGTGGCCTGGCTCCTTACTTCCTTTCAGCCTCATCTGGCACAGTCTCTTTGCTCTCTCTTGCACTTTCAGAACTTTTGCCCAGAATGTTATTTCCAGCTAAAATGCCTGGACATCTCTTCATCTTCCCTCCAACCTTAACTTGAATATCACCTCTGCTAGAAAGCCTTCCCTAGCCACCAGACCACCAGTTTGTTTGTTTGTTTAAGATTTTACTTACTTATTTGACAGAGAGAGACACAGTGAGGGAGGGAACACAAGGATGGAGGGGGAGTGGGAGAGAGAGAAGCAGGCTTCTCGCTGAGCCGGGAGCCCAATGTGGGCCTTGATCTCAGGACCAGCCCGATGTGGGGCTCGACCCCAGGACCCTAGGATCATGACCTGAGCCGAAGGCAGACACTTAACAACGGAGCCACCCAGGTGCCTCTACTCACTGCTTGTGTAAACTCTTCAATGCCTGTCTCTCCTGCTAGACTGAGCCCCCCAAGAGGATTCAAACCATACCTCTCTTGTTCCCCACTGTAACCCCAGCACCTTAAAACATTGGTTTCAGTGGATGAATGAATGGATGGCTGAACCTGTTCCTGGTCATAAAGGCCAGGGATGTATGACAGAGTATAGACGTTTCAGCCAGCCCAGGTCCTCCAGCTGGAAAACAACTGTCTGGGCTGACTGGGATGTCGTGATGAGATGGAGGGGTCATGCTCTCTGGACAGACTCAGGGCAAACAACAGGATCCTAGAATCATATTTGGAGCAAGAGGATTGCTGCTCTAATTAATTCCTAACTGTTCCCATGAAATCCCAACTAAAAACTCCCCAAAGCACAGGGCTCCCTTGCCAAGCAGTCAGCATTTAATGCTGTACTCCTTTTTACCCAATCAGATTCCAATATGGAAATGGAATAAAAACCAGGAAATGGTTCAGCCCACTAAGGGAACTGTGGTCTCAGTTCTCAGAGTCCTTCTCCTGGGCTGGTCCCAAATTTGCAATTACATTTGTTTTTAGAGGGAAGCAAACTGTAGTGCTCCTATGGGAAAAAGCAGTCCCTGGGTGCGCACCTGTCCGGTCTCTCCTGTGCTGTGGCTGGAGACAGAAGTGGAGAGTCTGAGAAATAAGACGCTACTGGTCTGCAGCGACGCTGAACTCCCCAATCCCTGGGGCTGTCGGCTGAAGCTGTCACTCACTGGGTTCCAGACTCTGGTGTGCCTCCAACCAGAGAGATGGGAAATCCTGCTTTCAGCTCAGGGAGGGGAGAAGTACATGGAGACTGATTGTGGGCACCCTGTCTCTTCCCAGGACCTAGCTTGAGAGTGTCTGCAGGCTGCGTCACAGAGAGACAGACAGACAGGGCTTGGTAGGCCCTGTGGCTGCTGCTTGCCCTGAGCCATGGTGACCCCTGGGCCGGCCAAACTGCCCAGGCAGTGTGCCAGACTCACCCAGTCTGCTGGGCACCTGCAAAACAGTAAGGCGGGCCTTGGGTCTATGTTGGTTCAGGAAAGTCACCCTACACTCCTAGGGTCAGTACACCAGAGGGTTAGTCCTCTAAAGCTAACTGCTCGCTTCTTCCTTGCTGCCTAGGAAGGATGTTCTGGCATAGTTAGTACTCCCAGGGTTCTTTCTCCCCTGAAATGATGGGACCTGGTGGGAGGAGGTAGTAGTTGCCAATGACGGGCAGAGGAATAGTAATAAAGGGGACAGCAATAAACACTTACACTTATTCCGGGGCCCGGGCTGATCTAAGGACTCTGCATGTCTTAAGTCACTCAATTATCGGGGCTCCTGGGTGGCTCAGTTGGTTAAGCAACTGCCTTCCGCTCAGGTCATGATCCTGGAGTCTGGGATCGAGTCCCACATGAGGCTCTCTGATCGCCAGAGAGTCTGTTTCTCCCACTGTCCCCTCTCTCTCATATTCTCTCTCTCTCTTAAATAAATAAAATCTTAAAAAAAAAAAAATCACTCAATTATCAACGTATCCCTGACTGCCCCAGAATTTATGTTTTTGCCCCTCAATATTCCCCTGCCTTCCCAACGCACTAAATCGAGCACACCACGAGTCTAGGCCCTGGCTCTGCCACTAACTTGCTGTGTGAACTTGAGGAACCTCTTCTCACTCTCTGGACCTTGCAGGGATGAAAGGCATCATGCCTATGATTCCTTGGGAGACAGATGACCAGGAAATGGTTTATAAGGGAGGGGAAAAACTTTCTCCTTTCCCACCCTCAGTTCCCCAGTATTTCAGGAAGTCCCGTGGGTTTCAAGGGCTAGAAAAGTTATTCATTAGCCCATCGAATATTCCCTGAGCTCTATGTAAGACTGGGTTCCTCCATCCAGGATACCTGTGATAGTGGCTTTGAGACATGTCTAGAAGCCCCCAAGAGGCAAGGCAGTGTCTGGCAGGTCCAGAGAGCAGTGTGGACAGTACGTTGTGGAGGGGAAGAAGGGGTCACCACTTCTGATGACTAAATCCTTCTTGGAGGAAGTGTCATTTGAACCAGGGCCTGGAAGGACAGCTCATATTTCAATGGCAAAAATGGGGGGGGGGGCAACAGGGCATGGAGGGGGGCAAGCATAAGCAATTACGCAGAAACGTAATTAGGCAGAAATGGGGGTGAAGAGGGGAACCAGAATGGATGCCTGGAAGAGAAGGTTCTCTGGGGATCTGGGGGAGAATACAGGCAGCTGCTAATATACTGTGTGACCTCAGCATGAATTCAGGGACACGACAGAATTTGCAGCTTTTCTCAGGCCTGTCTTCATAAAGAAGGAACATCTCTTGCCTTCAACACCAACAACAAAAGTCTGGGACTCACGTCCTGTCCCTGTGAGTCTGTGGGCAGAGGCACCCATTACCGAAAGCCCTCAGTCAGTGTGTCTCTGGGTTCCCCAATATTCACATTCCAGGCACTGTATTAGGCACACTACTTTCACCCTTTTTTCCTTCCAGGCTATTAAGGTGTGACTGACAAGTAACACTGGGCGAGTTTAAGGCGTACAATATGATGATTTGCTGTCTGTATCATGAAAGGTGAGAAAACTGAGGTGTTCGTTCTACATCCAGCCCTCCGAATGTTCACGTCTCCATTGCCCTGGCCCTAAGTACACTCGGAACGTGTGAACACAAAATCCTTTGTGTTTTGAGCAAAGCTAGAGGCCCTAGGGGGAAGATGGCATCACATGGTGAGGTATGAGAGATGCACATTCCTAAGGAAGGATCCTTTCCACAGAACCTCAAAGGATAAAGGCTCTGAGGAATTTCTGGGCTGGCGGGTTTGTCCCTCTGCCTCCTGAGCCCTCAGAAGTCTCACACTCTAGAGATCTCCTTAGATTCTTAGCCATGACTCAGATGAAACCTGGTTCCTCTCCCTGACTCCCAACCCCCTCTCATGGCCCAAAGCCTTCTAGATAAGTCATTGCCCAATCCCTTACATGCCCCACTGAGTTTTTTTTCCAGGTTCCTATTTCTATCTGATTATGCAAGTTTCTTTCCTCCAGGAAGCCGCATGCTCATCACATGAGGGTAGTCACAGGTCACCAGCAAATGGGACAAGGGTGCTGGAAGGGCCCCTTTCCTGGACCCCAGAGCAGTGCGTGGTTGTTCTCCACTTCTCCCCAGGGGCCTGGGACCACCGGAGGGAGACCAGTGCAGCCCCAGGTAAGATCATGACTTGGTTTTCTGTTTCACCAGAGAGCAGTCCCCAGGGGTGGCCCCCACACCCAGGCTCTATGCCAGGCAGCCTCAACAGAAGATAGTAGCCACCACTCCATATGGGTGAGGAACAACATGGTGCCTCCCCTTAACACCAGGGGCCTCCTCCTCTGGCCCTCAGATCCCTGGCTCTTGGGGCAAATGTACGCTACGGACTGTTGGAGCAGACTCATGCTAGAAGCTGCTGAGATCAGAGCCTTTGCTGTCCCTGGCTGGCCAGAGCTTCCACACTGGGGGTTCAGTTTTCAGGAGGCCCTTAGGGAAGCTGAGCTGGGGTTTTGTTTTGTTTTGTTTCTGGAGGTAAAAGGACTGCTTTTATAAAAGAAATCCCATCTGCCTCCCACCATGACTAACCACAGATGAGGAAGCAGTCAGAGAGAAGCCCGGGCCCCTGCAGCCCCTGGTTTCCTGCTGTTCTCTCTTAGAGACCACACATGGAGCTGCACATGCAAGCAGGTCACATTTCCTTCCAGGCCTACGAGGAACCTTGACTTCCTACAAAGACCACTACTGCCAACATCAGTACACGCGGGCGCGTCTGTCCACAGCAGCACTTCTGCCAATTTCAAAAGGAAGAGGTCTGTCTGGCCAAGGAGAACAGGGCAGGAGACACCGACAGAAGCTGACTTCCCAGCTGGCCTGCCCGATCCTGCAAGCACAGGTGCCTGACTCCATCATCGATGCTCTATCTCCCGTGAAGACCCTAGTTCAAGGGGAGCTGGTGAAGGTGTGTAAGCTTTGCTCAGATGTGGTCATGGTCACAGACACTTGGGCAAACAAGTTCTTTCTAGGTCTGCAAGAGGCAGGGAAGAATGGGGGGACATGAACTGTGGCCAGGTCTTGCCTGAACACCCATGCGGTTGGCTCAGAAGCCACACTGCAATTAGCACCCGTCATTTGCTCACTTGTAGGCATCCCACATGTCAACGGAAGGCTGTGTAGCGAGTGTGAAGCATATACGCTGTTTTTTTTTTTTTTTAAAGATTTTATTTATTTATTTGACAGACCAAGATCACAAGTAGGCAGAGAGGCAGGCAGAGAGAGAGTGGAGGAAGCAGGCTCCCTGCTGAGCAGAGAGCCCGATGCAGGGTTCGATCCCAGGACCCTAGGATCATGACCTGAGCCGAAGGCAGAGGCTTTAACCCACTGAGCCACTCAGGTGCCCCTTGGTTGTTTTTTTTTTTTAAGATTTATTTATTTACTTGAGAGAATGAGAGCAAGTGGTTGGGGAGGGGCAGAGGAAGAGGGAGAGAGAAACTCAAGCAGTCTCAGCACTGAGTACAGAGCCCCATGCGGGGGCTTGATCTCACAACCCTAAGCTCAGACCTGAGCCGAAACCAAGAGTGGGAAGCTTTCACTGTCTGTGCTACCCAGATGGCCCTAGCTGTTTTTTTTTTTTTTTTAACTAGTGAGTTTTTTCCGTTTTTTTTTTTTTCCTCCTGTTCTAAAAGTAATAAAGTCACAAACACATTTTTTGACAATAAAAGAGTAAAATGGGCATTAGCATTTTCCATCTTTTTTGGGTATGGCTACAGCCAGGGTCTTTGCATAGTTACAATCAAAGCAGCTTCCCAGAATTTCTCAGCCACTGATCTATGGCCAGTCCAGCTTTCATTCTCTCCTGTGTCCAGCAAGGCAAGCTTTACCTAGGTGAACTATAACCTCACTTGGCTCAGGGCCACCTTAGCCCCAAATACGAAGATGAGCCCCCACCCCCACGCCGCAGGGGTGGGGGGACTCTATTTCATCATCCACCTTTGGTCCCAGTACAAGTGACATGTCTCTGATTCTTGGGGGAGGGAGGAACAACACCTGCTTGTCAGCACTGCCCAGGAATACTGCCCAGGAATACTGCCCAGGAATACTGGCGACAAAGTCTCATCTGTAGTGTCCTTAGTAGAATCAGAACTGCTTCCAACAGGGCCTGGGGACTCTTTCTTCCTTCCTTGGGGCTGGGCCACAGCTTTGGGATTAGAACAAAGTCTGGGGATTGGCTGCATTAGCTATTAGGGACATCAGCCCTTTAGCAATGGAAACTGAGGGGGAGCGGAGGGGGATGCAAGAGAATTGTAGAAAAAAGAATTGGGTTTGAATTCACCACCCAAACCCCAATCTGTGATAGGTACAAAATAAGCTGGGTTTGTTCTTGCAATCTCAGGAGAACTGGAGAGAGATGTGCTTATCAACCTTTTTCCACATCATGCCACAGGCAGGAAATACCGGTGTATACACCGCTCGCTGGGACAAGCAGACCAAGAGTCTAAAACATCAGCATTTCCTCATACTTTCAACACATTCTAGAACACTGATTGGGATGCTGTGGGAGAGGGAATGGGAAGAAATGGCCCTTCTACAGTCAACCAACCTCCCGAGTGGCCACAGGCTTCCTAAGACTTTACAAGCCCCCACACTGCCAAGATAAAACCAATGGAACTCCCTCTAAGGCAGGGATCCTGGCCCCCACAGCCGATGAAAGGAAGCAGTGCCCAGGTGAATTCCCCTGTACACTCCATGGGACTGAGGCATGCTTCCCAGGACACCCTATCTGCTGGGCATGGCTGCTGATAAAACAGAACTGATAGCCAAGAGGAGAATGCCAGACAGTTTTGCCAATCTTGTCTTTTGGTTCCTGTTTCCTGGCTACGGAGTTTGCAGGCCTGCCGGCCAAAGCAGAAACTGATTATTACTTAAGAAAAGCAGACCCACGCAGGAGTGACTCTTCTCTAGGCTGGGTTAGCCCATCCCCCCATCTCAGGTGCAGGGGGAGGGTGGGGACACCTGCTATTTCCCCTGGGCACTGCTGCTGAAAGCTCCAGCCCCCTGCAGGCTGCAGCGTCCCCCAGAGCCGCTCATGTAAGCAAGAGCTTCATGGGGCCAGTTTCTGGGCCGCTGCTACTCCGGATGCGCCATTCAATGGTCAGGATGTGGGTTCCAGAGACAGAACAGACCTGGGTTTGAGCCCTGGTGTCCTTAATTCAATCTTACCGGGACTCAGTTTCTTTCGTTTTAAGATGAGGATAGTCATGGTAACTGCCTTATCTGAGACGGCTGACATAGAACAGATGTGAAGACAGTGGGCCCGGTGCCTGCTCAGTCTACAAACTCAGCACCGTTAGCTATCACCATTACGCTGCTTGAGCTTTGCACACGCGTGCACACAAACACACACACAGAGTACACCTCTCCCCCACCCCCAAGATTACAGCAAACCTTGTAAAGAGATACTGTGTGATGTGCTGAGGTTACCGAGGCCAAACCACACCCTTTTTTTCTGTGGGTGTCTCGTCTTCATTGTGGAGTTAACTCATTAGCATTTTGTAAAGAGTCAAAGCAGCCCGATTCCCTCTTCAGAAGTGCAGCTGCTAGAGCTAGAAGAGGAAGATCCATCTAGAAAAATGTAATCCCTTCACTGTAAATCAAGGCTGTCAGGCTTGAGAGAGCCAAGGGCTTCCAGATTGGTAAAGGTCCTTCAAAGACCTCCAAAACAATGGAAGCTGAAAAATTCAGTTCAGAATACAATACACTTTCTTGACAAAGAGAATTTTCTCCAGGACACTAAGTAGACTGCCCTTCTTGGGCAAAAGGGAAATAGGTCTGAAGTAGCTAAGTGTGTTAAAAAAAAAAAAAAAAAAGTAAGATATGTGGGTAATTTTATGTGAAAATTGTAAACCTTGAGAGGGGCCTGGGTGGCTCAATAATAAAAGCATCTGCCTTTGGTTCAGGACATGACCCCAGGGTCCTAGGATGGAGTCCTACTTTGGGGCTCCTAGATCAGCCAAGAGCCTGCTTCTCCCTCTGCCCCTGCTCTTGTGCATTCTCTCTCTCTCTCTCTCAAATACATAAATGAAGTCTTTAAAAAAAAATTTTTTTTTTATATCTTGGATTATCCAGAGTAAACACTATACCAGAATGTTGAACTAAGAAAAAAAAATTTCTTAGAAATTAGTATATACCAATACACACACACACACACACACACACACACACACACACAAATGATGAGGCCACACTTATGGGCATTTCCCTGGGAGACAAAGAGCCCAATGTCCCAACCCTTTTCTGAAGGACCTCCGGCTATGATGTACCCATTAGGGTGTGTAACACCCTCTTCATGTCTCACATATTAGCCTTTGGTAAATGTTGCATGAAATTTGATGATCCCGCTAGGAAAGGGAAGATGATTCATAATCATCCATTCCTAATCCACAGACCCTTGATGAAAGCCTGCTAGGTTTAGGGTTTGAAACATGGGCTGGGAACAGTTGGTTTGAAGACAAATGGTCCTCTCATTTAAACGACAAGGTTCCCGACGCCTGCAGAGACGGTAAATTCAGTTCTTCCTTGAGCCCTTCTAGTTCCTCCATTAGTTTGTGTGTAGCGGGTCCTGGTGAGGCCCCCGTGGGTGGGGTTTCCGACCGTAACGGGGCTCCCGGACAGCTCCCGGGGGCGGGGCTGCAAGCTCTGGCTCTCCAGACCCTGCGCTGCGGCATTTAAATGTGAAATGCAGCACCGAGGCTAAACCAGAGTTGCCTTCACCTGCACGCATGATTAATCCAACATCACAGAAGTCCCGTGGTGGCCCGCTGCTCCAGGACCCCGGCGGGGGAGGCGGCCTCGGTTTCTGAGGTTTACGCAGTTATTGAGATGCAAATATATTCTGGGCCTGGGGCCTAGTTTATCTTCCCTCTCACGGGGAAGGCAGATGCCAAAACCCTCCGCGATCTGCCTACACCCTTGGCGCCTTGCGGGGTGAAGGAAGGCCCAGACTCTGCCTGCCACGGTGAGAAGGGACCCGCCAAGGGGTGTGGCATTCGTATGGGTCTCGCGGCGCTGCAAGCAACTAGCCGCAAACTGCGGACATTCCAGCAGGCGCTGGCTGGAGCGGGAGGGGCTAGCTCCGACTTTTTTTTTTAAGAATTTTTTAAAGATATTTTTTATTTATTTGACAGAGAGAGAGAGATGGAGAGAGGTCACACGTAGTCAGAGAGGCAGGCAGAGAGAGGAGGAAGCAGGCTCCCTGCTGAGCGGAGAGCCCAATTCGGGGCTCAATCCCAGGACCCTGAGATCATGACCTGAGCCGAACAGACAGGCCTTAACCCACTGAGCCACCTAGGTGCCCCTAGCTCTGACCTTTTATTCAGGCTTTAAAACAAACAAATAGATCAAAGAGTTTCCGTTTCCCAGTGTCAGATCCACTGGGGAAATCCCTGGAGCAATGGAGGAATGAGCGAGAAAACAGGCGCACCTGTCCTAGGCGCCAGGCCACCGTAATTTCTCTTGGCATCTCCCCAGCTCATCCCAGCCGGAGGTGCTGTCAGGATCTCTGGAAGTTCCCCCAGGGACACTCGGGGGAACTGTGAGAGTCCCTAGCACCTGAAAACCTTTCTTGGAAGCTCTTCAACGATGTCTTTACACAGGCCTTAAAACATCCTAGCAAAATGGAAGATCTGAAATCCAGATGAGGGTCACCTGAAATTCAATTAGGCAAGGGCTTGTTGCTCCCTCCAGTCTCCAAAAGGACAACTGCTCAAGGAGAATGTAGCAGAGTGGGAGACCCCAGGGTCCCTTACACTCCTTCAGACCGGTTTGGGTTTGTCACCACTGAGCAAGGCTCATTCTTTTTTTTTTTTTTTCTTTTAAAGATTTTGCTTATTTATCTGACACAGAGAGGCACAGAGAGAGAGAAAGGGAACACCAGCAGGGGTAAAGGGAAAGGGAGATGCAGACCTCTCACTGAGCCAGGATGAGCCAGGCTCCATCCCAGGACCCTGGGATAATGACCTGAGCCAAAGATAGACTCATACAGACTAAGCCACCCAGGTGCCCCTAGTTCATTTATTTATTTTCAAGACTGGTGCCTCCACCTCCTGAGAAAGAGGCACTGGCTCTTTTCAAAATAAGAAACATGGGTTCAAACTAATTACCTGCGGGCCACTTGGCACATTGCCCAACTTTCTTGGGCCTCGATTTTGTCATCCATAAAATGGGTTAATAATACTAGCCTCGGGCGCCTGGGTGGCTCAGTGGTTAAGCCGCTGCCTTCGGCTCAGGTCATGATCTCAGGGTCCTGGGATCGAGTCCCGCATCGGGCTCCCTGCTCAGCAGGGAGCCTGCTTCCTCCTCTCTCTCTCTCTGCCTGCCTCTCTGCCTACTTGTGATTTCTCTCTGTCAAATAAATAAATAAAATCTTTAAAAAAAAAATAATAATACTAGCCTCTTGTGGCTGTGAGAACAAATGAAACAATGCACAAATGAGATAAAATATTTGTATGCGTGCCACAAAAGGACTGGAGCGATATCTTATCTACAACAAACTGTTGACTGCAGGTTCTTTCTGGAGAGAGGAGTGAAAGTGGTGGGGATAGATGACTGGAACTGATGTTTTCTTCCAAGAACTTCAGTACTATTTATATCTTTTATATTAAAAAATACCTATATGCATAATTCAGGGACTGCTTCATGGTAGATACTCATGTTAAGTTTTAAAACTGAGATCTGGGGGCACCTGGGTGGCTCAGTGGGTTAAGCCGCTGCCTTCGGCTCAGGTCATGATCTCAGGGTCCTGGGATCGAGTCCCACATCGGGCTCTCTGCTCAGCGGGGAGCCTGCTTCCTCCGTCTCTCTCTCCGCCTGCCTCTCTGCCTACTTGTGATCTCTCTCTGTCAAATAAATAAATAAAATCTTTAAAAAAAAAATAAAACTGAGATCTGGATTCTAACTTAATTTTCCTTTGGGGCTTCTGGTTCAAGGTGGAAGACTGAGGACGTGGAGGTTTTTTATATGTTTCACACCATTATAATAAACTTGTCATATGTCTCCCTTTCTTAACCCAAATCTCTAGACATGATCTAAATCATGGATTAAGGGGTGCCTGGGTGGCTCAGTGGGTTAAAGCCTCTGCCGTCGGCTCAGGTCACGATACCAGGGTCCTGGGATGGAGCCCCGCATCCGGCTCTCTGCTCAGCAGGGAACCTGCTTCCCCCCCCCCCTCTGCCTGCCTCTCTGCCTACTTGTGATCTATCTGTCAAATAAATAAATAAAATCTTTTAAAAAAAAAATCATGGATTAACACACAAAACCTATAACAAGGTACCCTGACACAGGGTACTCTCAGGGACCATGAATGTTAAGTAATCTTAGGGGATAAGTAATCTAAGATAAGTAATCTAAGAAAGGGATAGGAGTATTGGATGGAAAGAAGAAATCAGAGGCCCCAACATACCAACCCAGTAGAGGACTGCTGCCAAAACAGTGGATAAAGTGGGGTGCAGGGAAGAAGCAGATCCTGGGGGCACGTTAAGCGTCTGCCTTTGGCTAAGGTCATGACTTATTTAGTGTACCAGTGAGCAGCCCTCAACCTTGTATAGCAGACCAAATAGGATTTAATCCCGGGAATACAGGCCTAGTGCAATAAAACTTCTTTAAATAGAAGATGTATTTGTGTAATTCGCTGTATTAATAGGTTAAGGAAGAAAAAAGTATATGGTGGTGCCTGGGTGGCTCAATCGTTAAGCGTCTGCCTTAGGCTCAGGTCATGATCCCAGGGTCCTGGGATGGAGTCCTTCATAGGGCTCCTTGCTTGATGGGAAATCTGCTTCTTCCTCTCTCACTCCCCCTCCTTGTGTTCCCTCTCTCGTTTTCTCTCTATCAAATACATAAATAAAATCTTAAAAAAAAAAAACAAAAAAGAAAAAAGTATACGATCATCTTAACATATGTGAGAAAAGCATTAGTTAAAGAGTTAACACCCACTTCTGCTTAAAATGAACAGAAAAAATATTCCCAGAAACTAGAAACACAAAGAACAGCAGGAACGCTGAGAGTCCTAAATTCTTACTGGGTTCGTGAAGATTCTCCATACACATTCTTTGAGGTTATCCTCATGGATCCACTCCATAAAGCTGTCAAAAGAAATCCCAACACCCAGGTCACCAGACCAACCCAGCTGCACAGGTTTCTGCGAGGGCTGACATCGGCAGGTTCCAAGAGCCGTGACCTTGGGAAGGGTCACAAGTTCCACCACAATATGAGTGGTTCTCGCCATGCAGCTTGGAGAAGACACATTCTCCAGCTTCATCCTTCCCACTGATGTAAGTAATGTTTATAAAAAAAAATTTTTTTTAATTTGATAGACAGAGATCACAAGTAGGCAGAGAGGCAGGCAGAGAGAGAGGGGGAAGCAGGCTCCCCGCCAAGCAGAGAGCCCAACTTGGGGTTGGATCCCAGGATGCCAGGATCATGACCTGAGCTGAAGGCAGAGGCTTTAACTCACTGAGCCACCCAGGCGCCCCAATGTTTGTAAAATTCTTAACTAATAAACAATTTAGGACAGTCAATAGAAAGAAAAAAGGAACAGTACATTTTCCTTAAGTAAATCTATAATTAGCATACTATTCAAAGATAAACCATTCACATTAGATTTTTAAAAATGGGCAAAGAGGGGCGCGGTGGCTCAGTCTGTTAAACATCTGCCGTCAGCTCAGAAAATGATCCAGGAGTCTTGGGATTGAGCCCCTCATCAAGCCTCACATCAAGCTCCTTGCTCAGCAAGAGCCTGCTGCTCCCGCAGCTTGTGTTCAATCTCTCTCCATATAAAATAAATAAAATCTTTTTTAAAATGGGCAAAGAATACCACAAAGAAGAGGAAATAGGAATTGTCAAAGAATATAAGAAAAGAGACTGTACCTTATTACTAATTGGGGCCATATGTATATTGAGATGCCATTTCTGTCCATGAGATTGGCACAAATGAAAAAGAATAACGATTTTGGTGAGGGAGTGAACAGGTTCCCCCAAAAAGTGTGGAAAAGAGTCTAAGCTGGAACAGCATTTTTGGAGAACAATTGACAATTCTGATTAATATATATTTTTTAAAGATTTTATTTATTTGAAAGAGAGAGAGATCACAAGTATGCAGAAAGGGGGGGGGGCTGAGCAGATAAATGTGGGGCTCGATCCCAGGACCTTGAGATCATGGCCCGAGCCGAAGGCAGAGGCTCAACCCACTGAGCCACCCAGGCGTCCCCCATTGTGTTATTCTTTTTTTTTTTATATATTTTATTTATTTATTTGACAGAGAGAGATCACAAGTAAGTGGAGAGGCAGAGAGAGAGGGAGGAGGAGGAAGCAGGTTCCCCAGTGAGCAGAGAGCCCTATGCGGGGCTCAATCCCAGGACCCCGGGATCATGACCTGAGCAGAAGGCAGAGGCTTAACCCACTGAGCCACCCAGGTGCCCCAAAATACCGATTAATATTTTAAAATGCACATGCTTTACAACCTCGCGAGACAATACCTAGGTTTTCTCTAGAAAAATATTCACACATATGCACACATGGGTTGTGTACATGGTTTTAATTGTGGTATTGTTTGGAAGAGCAGAAACCGGGACACAGTGCCAGGGATTAGATTTATCCCCTTTGCCTTTTCTCTAGAAAAGAGAAATGCCCTTTCACCCCCCAAATGCTCTTCGAGTCACAAACCTGATAGCCTTATAATTCCTTAGGCATTCTGTCTCAAATCAGGGCATTCTGTCTCAAATCAACTGCTTTGGAACCACTGACATCAGAGGCAGCCTCTTTGCTGCTGTCTAGAAAAGATGGTGTGAGAAGACCCACTGAGTTCAGAGGGCTTAAAAAGAGAAGTTTTCCAGTCCCCCAAGATGGGTCATCCCCCATGGAAAGGAAATAGTGGCGGATGCTAGAACTTGTCCTCCCAGCCTTCCTGGGCAAAGGAACACACAGGAAGCCACTCTGTCGATGGCCTAAAGGAACTGGGTGTCAGGAGCAGGTGTCCCGGGAGGAGCTCAGCACGGAGGAATTAACGTTGTCTTGTCCCAAGGACGGCTGTGCTGTGCATCCCCAATGCCGTCTCTGTTTCCAAGGTCACCTGCTGGCCTGTGCAGTGAGAAGTCCTTACTGCTAATGAAACTCAAGTTCTCTGCTGATTTGGGTTTAGTAGCACTGACCATTGTCCCCTCTTTGACTCTAAGGGAAAGCCTCAAAAGGGAGCTGCTGGGATGTCTGCTGGAACACATGTGGGCACTGGAGCTGATGGGATGTCTGCTGGAACACATGTGGGCACTGGAGCTGAAGAAACAAAGAAAAATGTCAAAGGATGTGCCCTCAAGATTGTGAAGCAGGTACGACGACTTCTGTAACCATTAGTCAACCTGCGAAGATGTGGTTGTTACTGTTTGGTATCTGAACACAGTGGTCCCCGACAGTTTTATTGAATCCTTCTTTGTGTCTTGGGAGGCAGTTAAAGATGGCAAGCCCTTAGCATGGGTCTCTATTATGTTTACATTCCTGCAGGGAAAACCTGTTTGCCAGCCTCTTTCCACAGAGAAACTGACGAGTCTTGAAGCAGAGGTTTGAACCCTTTCCCCAGACGCACATTTGGCACACTTCAGGTGTCAATGACATTGCTTTAACGGTGGCTGCATCCCTTTCTCCTGGAGAGAAGGAGTTTATGGTAGCCCAGAACTGATCTCACACGGTCATGAAATCAGACATACGAGGCTTTACTCTCCGCAACCTGCTTGGAAGTGGATGACATTTTGTTTTGTTTTTTTAAAGATTTATGTATTTATTTTTAGAGAGAAGTAAGGGAGGGACAGAGGGAGAGGGAGAGAGAGAATCTCAAGCAGACTCCCAGCAGAGCACAGAGCCTGATGCAGGGTTTGATCTCACAATCTTGAGATCATGACCTGAGTGGAAACCAGGAGTCAGACACTTAACCAACTGAGCCACCAAGGCGCTCCATGGATGGTGTACAAATCCTTCTCTTTTAACCCTCTAATACTTGGTGATTTAGATACTCCATAAACATTGAGAATTAGGGTAGAGGTATTTGTTGACCTTTCTTATTGATCAGTTTGGAGGTTATAAGCGCTCCATGCTATCCAGTAACTTTAAAACCCAAGAAAAAGTTCCAATTATTAAAGCCCAGCAGGTTTGCTTAACTATTTACATGTTCAGCAAATTTTATAAATTGCCGTTAAGTGGTCGTCTTAACTTCACATTAATCTCCGCTCCCCAAGAAAATACACACACAAGTATTTCATGCTACCTATGTCTGAACGAGTGAAGGCTGATCTCTTTGAAAGACAGGGAGGAAGTAGATGCAGAAAGTAATGAAATTCAGAAAGGTACAAGCTCAGCCTGTGTTGGGACTTTGGGGTTGTCACTTATAACCTGAGTGCAAAGACGTGTCCCCACCCCACTGCCCTCCTTCCCCCAAAGCTCAGGAGGGGGAATGAATGCCAGTGAGCATCCAAACCCGACACCTTCAAACACCATGATTGCTATCTGGGGGCAGCAACAGGGTGACCTACATGATTCAAGTCACAACCAGCCAAGTGTTCTGAAATGGGAGACCACAATGGGCTTCTCTGTGTCCTCATCCAAGTGTCACTCAGCTTGCTGATGCTGTTTGTGCTCAGGCCAAAGGTCACCCTGGGCTGTTTCCTCTCTCTAACTGCTTACTGGCTCCTAACACAAATGGATTACTTTATCAACTGTCTGGCAATTCCTTATCTACTCACACACAAACACAAAAGGCCTTTCCCTCCACTTTTTACTTAGGGGCACCTAAAGTTCTTTTCTCTTTCTTTCTTTCTTTTTTTTTTTAAGATTTTATTTATATATTTCTCAGAGAGAGAGGGAGAGAAAGCACAAGGAGGGGGAACAGCAGGGAGAGGGAGAAGTAGGCTCCCCACTGAACAGAAAGTCCCACGTGGGACTCAACCCCAGGACCCTGGGATGACAATCTAAGCCAAAGGCAGACATTTAATCGACTAAACCACTCAGGCATCCCAGCACCTAAAGTTCTTAAGTATACGGGATTTTTTTTTTTTTTTTAATGGCTTCCCTTTAATGTCAACCTTTGGGGCTGTATGGGCAGAAAGGGCCTTACCAAGCATTTTCCAGCAATTCTACTTCTGGGTATTTACCCAAAAGAATGGAAAGCAGAGTCTCCAAAATATATTTGTACTCCAAGTTTGCAGCAGCATTACTCATGAAAGCTAAAACGTGGAAGCAACCCAAGTGTCCATCAATGGATGAATGGATAAGCCAAATGTGGTACAGACATACAGTGGAATATTATCCAGGCTTTAAAAAGAAGGAAATTCTGGGGCACCTGGGTGGCTCAGTCCGTCAAGTGTCTGCCTTCGGCTCAGGCCATGGTCCCAGGGTCCTGGGATCGAGCCCCACATCTGGCTCCCGGCTCAGCGGGGCGTCTGCTTGTCCCTCTGCCCCTAGTGCTTGGTCTCTCTATCACTCTCAAATAAAGAAATAAAATCTTTTTAAAAATTAAAAATAAAATACAAAGAAGGAAATTCTGATATACGCTACAGCACGGATGAAACTTGAGGACATCATGCTGAGTGAAATAAGCCAGTCACAAGAAGACAAACGCTGTGTAATTTGTTGCATGAGGTACTCACAGAGTAATCAGATTCACAGAGGCAGACAGAATGGTGGTTGCCAGAGGCAGTGGGAAAGTGGAGGTTGGGGAGCTATTGTTTTACGGGTATAGAGTTTCAGTTTTGTATGGGGATGATAGTGGTGATGGTTGTACAGCATTATAAATGTATTTAATACCACTGAACTGCACACTTAAAAATGGTTAAGATGATAAACTTTACTGTTATGTGTAATTCACTACAATAAAAATTTTTGAAAAGAAAAAAAGGGGGGGGTGTAATGTACATAGCCTCACCCTATTTTCCATATTTGATGGCAATTATAACAAAATTTCTTTTTTTTTTTAAGATTTTATTTATTTATTTGATAGACAGAGATCACAAGTAGGCAGAGAGGCAGGCAGGGAGAGAGGAGGAAGCAGGCTCCCCGCTGAGCAGAGAGCCTGATGCGGGACTCAATTCTGGGACCCTGAGACCATGACCTGAGCCAAAGGCAGAGGCTTTAACCCACTGAGCCACCCAGGCGGGCCCCCAAAATTTCCTTTTTGAAAAGACAAACTCTAAAAGTGCACACAAGGGGCACCTGGCTGGCTGAGTTGGTGGAGTGATTGACACTTGATCTCAAGGTTGTGGGTTCATGTCCCAGGCTGGGTATAGAACTTACTTAAAAATAAAATCTCTATTTAAAAAAAGAAAGGAAGAAAAGTGCACATGAAAAACAATACAACAGTAACCAAAAAACCCCCAGATATTGACCACTACCTCATATTGAGCACTTAGCAAAGCCTGCGTAACTTCAGGGTGCTGGGCTAGCTGCCACGAGTCCCCAGGACTGGCTAAAAGTATAGATTTCAGGTTGTGCCCAGATTCACTGGATTCCCCATCAGTGGGTGTGGGCACTAGGAATCTTTTTACAGTGCTCCTGCAGAGAAGACTCTGACCTGCAGTCAGTTCCTTACCGAGATTATTCTAGAAGTAGAAGAAGAATACTTCAGCAATTTCCTCCATCATTCTCTCGGGCTAATCAGTACACATTTGTCAAACACACAGGACACATATGGCTCAATGGCAGATGCTAGGAAAACAGAGGGTAAATAAGAATATGAGGGATGCCTGGGTGGCTCAGGTCATGATCTCAGGGTCCTGGGATCGAGCCCCGCATCAGGCTCTCTGCTCAGCAGGGAGCCTGCCTCCTGTTCTCTCTCTGCCTGCCTCTCTGCCTACTTGTGATCTCTGTCAAATACATTTAAAAAATCTTAAAAAAAAAAAAAGAATATGAGTTATCATTTACTGAGTGTTCACTCTGCATCAGGCTGAGTACTTAACCATGGATTACTTCATTCCTTTTTTCTTTTTTTTTAAAGATTTTATTTATTTATTTGAGAGAGAGAGTGTGTGCATAATCAGGAGCGGGGTGAGGGGGTATGAATGGTGAGGGGCAAAGGGAGAGGGACAAGCAGGCTTCCTGCTGAGCTATTGCTCCCAGGACCCTGAGATCATGACCTGAGCTAAAGTCACACACCTAACCCACAGAGCCACCCAGGCGCCCCACTTTATTCAATTCTTAACAACATTCCAGGAGATTTATCTATTCACACATCCATTTTACAGATGAGAAAACAGAGGCACGAAGAGGTTAAATAACTTTTTTTTTAAGATTTTATTTATTTATTTGACAGACGGAGATCAAAGAGAAGGAGGCAGAAAGAGAGGAAGAAGCAGGATCTTTGCTGAGCAGAGAGCCCGATGATGGGGGGCTCGATCCCAGGACCCTGAGATCATGACCTGAGCCAAAGGCAGAGGCTTTAACCCACTGAGTAACCCAGGCGCCCCTAAATAACTTTTTAAAGTCCTCATAGCTGGTAAATGTGGCTCCAGGGGTCTGCATTCTTGACCACCGTAAACCAGTGCCTGCCTCCAGCAAGCCTTGTGAAGTGGGAATAACATGGAAGTTACCATAATAAGAGGCAGAGCGAAACAAATGTGACACTGAAACACAGAGACAAGTGCTGGGAGAGGAGCCACAGCGGGCATGGTAGGTTTAGACTCAAGAGGTTTTTTACCCTTTTGCCAATCAGCTGTGAAATTCCCCAGCAAATCCTTGAATGAAGAATTAGTAAGAGGCAACTCATCTAAGCACAAGCAGAGACCCAGAGCTTCTCCTAACACACATCTTTCTTTGAGGTATGACACTGACCAAGCTTTAGCCAGGGACCAAGGAAGAGAGCAGGCAATTTCCACCTCTCAGTTACTAAAACCTCTTGCTTTTATTATGTGCTCGGGGTGTGAGTCAGGTCAGCCTGGGAAAGGGTCAAACAAAAACCTGCAGATTTTGTGTTTTCTTTCCATTCTGTGACTACGACTGATTCACCTCGAGAGGGACTGGCAGGGACAGAGAAAGCTGTCAGTCAATTTGGGAGCCAGAAAGCAAACTAATGAAGTCTGAATGAAGGTCACTGAGGTCACTGTCTTAGGTCATAAAAGTTCTGTGCTGGCTTCTCAGAGATTTGTATGCAAATTGCAGCAAAGATGCCCTCTTAACCCCATGGTGATCTCACTTCTTCAAAGATGTGACAGGCCCTGTAGTTCCAAAGAAACAAACTGGTTTAAAAGAAGGCAGTGTGTGGAAATTTCTATTTTGAAGAGATGTGCGGTGCTGCATAGGACATCTTTTCATTTCTTTTTTCCTTAATCCTAAAGATTCGCCTTTATAGGGTCCATCCTAAAAATAAATGTACTTTGGCTTTCATCGATTTTTAAAATTTATGATACATACATTTGATTGTATTCTATATACATATACCTCCTCCATGAGTAACTGCTGAAACAAGTTTATGTTACCTACTTGAACCCAACTTAAAGGAAGAAAAAAAAGAGAGGTTTAAGATTTGAATTTAAAAATTCTGATTATAAATGTCTTTCTTCCTCTAAGTTGGCTGCGATCTCAATGTACATATAAGCACCATGACTAACTTGCGTGTTTCTCCAAATAAGTAACTCAGATGAAATGCTACTGCCCAGGGACGCCTGGGTGGCTCAGTTGGTTAAGCAGCTGCCTTCGGCTCAGGTCATGATCCCAGCGTCCTGGGATTGAGTCCCACATCGGGCTCCTTGCTCGGCAGGGAGCCTGCTTCTCCCTCTGCCTCTGCCTGCCATTCTGTCTGCCTGTACTTGCTCTCTCCCCATCTCTCTCTCTGATAAATAAATAAAAAATCTTTAAAAAAAAAAAAAAAAAAGCTTAAAAAAAAAAAAAAAAGAAATGCTATTGCCCAAATCTAATTTTGATATCCCAAATCAAGGCTCTTGTGTTATGTAGGAATTTGAAGCGTGAGATTAAAAACAGAAAGGTTGTTTCCCTTCTTCTCCCCGCAGTAAACCAGACAAAAAAACAAAAACAAGGCAGTCACCCTCTACAAGCTAAAAGTAGCAACAAGGAAATAAGCCCGGGGAGATGTTGATTTCAGGCGTCTTTACTGTGACTGTGGGGGCAAAGACAGCTGAGGGTACACCAAAGATTCCCGCCCCAGCCCCTTTCCCAGAGCACAGCTCTTGCGGGAAAGGAGCTGCCTGTTAGGGGCTATACTTGCCAGGACTCCCGAGTCTAAGAGGGGACGCAGGCCTTGTCTTCGCCATTGCAATGCCAGCGAAAGAAAAGCTAAGAAGCATGTGTGTCTTCACTCTCTTGTTTGCCCAGTGCCCTCTGGAAGCCGAGAACTACCAGGACCTGGAGGAGGGCCCCTGCACAAGAGCCCGGGAGCCTGGGTTCTGAGTGACCATGGGAAACAGGCCTGCCCATTGGGAACATGTGCAGCCACTGTCATGGGAACCAGAAGAAACTTCGCCTGCTAAGCCATGGACATGTTAGAGCAGAGGGCGGCACTATGCTGATGGCTCCCTCCAAGGTGGTGAGTGTAGGGGCTGGAGGAGGGATGAAAGACTTCTTAGAGTGAAGACACACACTAGGAAAGAAATATATTTTCTTCTTCCACGGAAAACTTTAACACAAGGACTGTCATCTCAGATGCCAAGAACGCTAGGCCAGTCGTGCAATACTAGTAGCTACTGACAACTAAGCAGCACTTACTACGTGACAGGGAGCTCGAAGCTCTGACACAAACTCACTCAGTTTACTGGGTAACCTATTACTACAAGCTCTATTTTGCAGATGAGGAAACCGGGGCCCACAGGCGTTGCGTAATTTGCTTAAGGTCATACAGCTTGTGCATGGCAGAGGCAGGAGGCGAGGCCAGGCAGCCCATCCAGAGTCTTGTTGTTCACTGCACGATACCCACGGAAAACAGGACCAGACGAGAGCTGAGGCAGTTCGTGAAATCACGCCCGGTCTGAAGGAGTCAGCAGTGCTACACGACCTGATGATTTCCACAGGTACTGCAGATTTTCCCATCTTTCAAGAATAAGCCAGAAATCCAGATTTTCCTGGAGAGTTTCTGGGTTTTAGATTGGTTTGCTTTTGTTTTAACCCCCTACAGCCCAAACAAAGTGCCTGGGCAGACCGCATGTGGTCCAGGGCCAGCCGGCCACCTGCCATCCCGGCTCTCAGGGCAGCTGTCTCCCAGGACTGTGCCGTCTCCTGCTTGCCCAGAGGCCCTGGGGAGTTCTGAGAGTCTGGTAGCCAGAAGGGGAGTCAACTCTGTAAACAACAGCTCCCATCAGGCCCACTGATATGAATAATTAATTTATGTTTTCTCACTGCCGGCCCACAAAGGTTACCAACGGGCCCAGCATTCAGGAAGCAGCTCTGTCCCCTTCTGAGACAATGAGGACAGGCCTGGAGGATCCTGGGGGTATTCAGGGAGCCCCATAATGAAGCCAGGAGCGGTGGCCGGGGCTCAAAGGGAGCCGGGGGCCAGCGGGCCTGTGCGCGTGCTCCCTGCCTGGCTGCCTTGGTAGGGCCCTCAGAGCCTCTGAGGCTCATTAGAGACGGACACTCTGTGGCTTTCACTGCTATCAGTGGGAGGGGGCTCTGAATTCCTCAAGATGCTTTATAATAAAACAAAAAGGCGCAATTATGCAGCCAAACTGAGGACAAGGCAGCTGCATACAAAGCTGGGCTTTCTCCATAATAGGACCACCCTCAGCTGGACAGTGCCGGGGCCTCACCTTCCTCCCCAGGCTGCAGCTATGAGGCATCCGTCTTGGATGCTTGCTGCTCCAGCTCTTGGATTATTCAAACCGCAGGATCTCCAGAAGCCTTGCATTTCCGTTATGCCCAGGTGATGAGAGAAGCCACGTACCGTTTCTCACCCTATTTCAGCAATACGTCCAGCAAAATCAGTCATAACTGTGATCATAATAACCAAATTAACCACCACACACCAAATATTGTGCATCAGGGGCTTTTCTAAGGGCTTTATATATTAAGCTATTTTAATCTTTGCACCAATTTAATTTGGTATTGATACCATGTTACTGTCACTCTCAGTCTGCAGACACAGAAACTGAGGCACAAAAAAATTAGCCATAAGTGGCAGAGCTAGGCTTGAAACCCAGGCAGTGTGGTTCTAGACAGTATGCTCTTGCCCATCACGCCAGTGGCTGTTTGCATTTACACAGAGCTTACTGGATACCAGGCCCTGGGCTACATATTTTCTGTACCTTATTTCATTTCATCTTTACAGCACCAGGTGAGGTGTAATTATCTCCACTGTACAGAATAGGAAAAGGCTTATAGAAGGGTGACGTAACTTGGTGAAGGGCATAAAATAACAACTGGCCTATAGACTAGATCCAAATCTAGGTGTCTCTGACTCAAAGCCAGGCTCTTAACAATTACTTGGTACAAAGTACCAGTTCATCTGACTTAGTGGTTTTTGTAAAGATTACGCCTGGAAAACCTCTAGTCTAATCACCTTTTTTTTTTTTTTTTTTTTTAAACAGGGGATGAGATGTAGCTTAGAGAGATTGAGAGTTAGTGGTGGGGGCCGCCTAGCTGGCTTGGTTGTTACAGCATGCGGCTCTTAACTGAGTTGGGGCCCCATGATGAGTTATAGAGTTCACTTTAAAAAAAAAAAAAAAAAAAAGAGGGGTGCCTGGGTGGCACAGCTGGTAGCTGGTTAAGCATCTGCCTTCAGCTTAGGTCATGATCCCAGGGTCCTAGGATGGAGCCCCATGTTAGGCTCCCTGCTCACTGGGGAGTCTGCTTCTCCCTCTGCCCCTTCCTGCTCATGCTCTCTCTCTCTCAAATAAATAAATAAAATCTTAAAGAAAGAAAAAAAAAAGAGTTAGTGGTGGGTTGTACTAGAGTAACTTTGGCCCCAGAAAGAGCTGGGTTCCAATCCTGACTCTGTCCCTTATTAGCTGTGTGACATGGGCATATAACTCAGTGTTTCTAGACTTATTAAGTGGAGACTTAATCGTCTCATGGACGATAAAGTAAGTGTAATATATACTTCTAATAAACACTCCGCATGGCAAAACCATTTCATTACAGTCAGGTGGTCCCAAATTACAGGCTGACAATTTCAAACTTCTGCTTACAAATTTGTTCTTTATGATTTGAAATTACGTGTAGGTGGTGAGCAGGTTTGCCACTGTTGGCCCCCAAAGTCTAATTAACACTCAAAGGTCTCGGAAAATTGCACTGCACTTCCAAAGCTTTTCTGAGCGGCACCCTATTGTGCAAAATCCCCAAGAAAATCACATTTATCAGAGATCTGAGCAGTCAGACATTGAGGCCTTCCACTCTCACAAATAAAGTTAATATACCACCAGATCAATGACACTGTGGAGAAGGTAGGTTTCCATGGTTTTTAAATGTAGTATCCTTTACACGATGGTACTGATTTCATGATTTTGCACCTGGAACAATGGCCCACGCTGTGATGGCTTGTTCCGTCCCTTGGCACAGACGTCAAGTCTGGTGATGTACATTTGGTTTCATTTTGGGGTTCCTATTTTTGGTTGCCATAGCTCGTTGTTTACCAGGATATGCTCATGAGACAAGCACCCCAATAACAGTCTCAACCCTTAAGACTCAGACTTTGTAGGGAGTAGATATTCCGCGTATGTCTTTGTAGTTTGCTTTTAGAGAGAGAGAGCACTCCCACATGGGAGGATAAGCCTTTGCTGGACCTCTCATGTCTGTTGATACATATATTTTTCTTGCTGCTTTCACTCTGTATCCTCTGTAAAACAATCTTAGCCATGAGTATAATCTGTTATGGAGTCTTATAAATCCTTCTAGCAAATCACTTAACAAAACAGTGGTGAAACAACTGAGCCATTTCTCACACTGTTGTTCACATTTTTGAGACCTACCCTCTGATAGAGACCCGTAAACAGCTGTGGCTACTGCTTGGTCTCAGCGAGAAGGGAACACAGAGGTTTGTTTCAGTTTGTTTTGTTTTAGTGCAGGTTCAGGGTGGAGCCTGAGATCCTGCATTTCCTTTGTTCTTCTCCTTTCTTTTTAAAGTAAGCTCCATGCCCAACATGGGACTTGAACTCATGACTCTGACATTAAAAGTCACACTCTCCACAGGCCTCACCAGCCAGGTGCCCTAGGAACTTAGAGGCTTTGAGGAAAATACTTTGATCTGAAGCTTTAAGGAACCACTCTTCTTTATGAATGTGAGTCAGATATTTGCATCTGTCAGGACAAGCTAGTAATGCTGCCGTGACAACGAGCACCAGATATTTCAGGGGCTTAAAATACAATAGTTTGGGGCGCCTGGGTGGCTCAGTGGGTTAAAACTTCTGCCTTCGGCTTAGGTCATGATCCCAGGGTTCTGGGATCGAGCCCCGCATCGGGCTCTCTACTCAGCAGGGAGCCTGCTTCCTCCTCTCTCTCTGCCTGCTTGTGATCTCTGCCTGTCAAATAAATAAATAAATTTTTTTAAAAAATTAAAATAAAATGATAACAGTTCATTTTTCACTCTAGTACCTGTCCACCGAGGATTGACTAGGAGCTCTGCTCCACTCTGCCCTCCCTCTAGGAGCCAGGCCGACTGAACAGACACCAGCAGCAAAGGGAAAAGAGGTCTCATACCAGCATTAAGTGCTTTGGGGCAGAAGCTGCCCACATCACCTCCATTCAAACTCACGGGTTAGAACTAGACAACGGTCTCTACCCAAGTTCAAGGGAACCAGGAATGTAATCCTACCTACCATGCTCCTGGAAAGCAAGGGGGAATCCAAATATTTAGTTTACAGTTCTAACAACTAGCACAGGTCTCCATTAGTTGGCCAGATTTGAAGTATTATCCTTTTTCTGTATTGTCCACTTTCAGGAAACAACACCCTCCCATTAGGAAAGGGGGCACAAACATGGCAGATTCTGAACTGGTGGACAGGAGACAGGATAGTAAGCTAGAAAGTCACGTGTCAACATCTCCTGGGGGCATACGAAGTTTGAAAATGACTTCAGGAAGGGATGCCTGGGTAGCTCACTTGGTTAAGTGTCTACCTTTGCATAGGGTCATGATCCCAAGGTCCTGGGATCAAGTCCCACATTGGAATCCTTGCTCAGCACAGAGTCTGCTTCTCCCTCTGCCTGCTGTTCCCTCTGCTTGTGCTCGCTCTCTCTGACAAATAAATAAAATCTTTTTTAAAAATTAAAAAAAAGAAAATGGTTTCAGGAAGAAAAAAAACCACAGCCCTTGAGAATAATGGCTCTATAATAGGTATTATCAATTGGTCTTACTGGTCCCCAAAAAAGAGAAGAGGGAGGAAGAGATGAAGATAAAAGCAAAGAAAGAGTGCCTGGGTGGTTCAGTCAGATAAGCATCTGCCTTCAGCTCAGGTCACGATCCCAGGGTCCTGGGATGGAGTCCCACGTTGGGCTCCCTGCCCAGGAGTCTGCTTCTCTCTCTGCCCCTTCCCCCACTCACTCTTTCTCTCTCTCAAATAAATTAAATCTTTAAAACAAACAAAGAAACAAAACCCCAAATACAATACACCAGCATTGTGCTGGGGCAGGGAGACTAGAATTTTAAAAAGTAGTCCTTTTCTTTTTCTTTCTTTCTTTCTTTCTGATTTTATTTATTTATTTGACAGAGATTACAAGTAGGCAGAGAGGCAGGCAGAGAGGGAAGCAGGCTCCCCGCCAAGCAGAGAGCCCAATGAGGGGCCCGATGCAGGGCCCGATTCTAGGACCCTGAGACCATGACCCGAACCAAGGCAGAGGCTTAACCCACTGAGCCACCCAGGCCGCCCAAAAGTAGTCCTTTTCTAACACCCCTATACTTTAAGGGTGTAGAATCCAGTGGGGGAAGACAGAGAGGCAAACCTTTTTAAACCGTATTATAATTGCTCAAATGAGTAAATGTACAAAGTGCAAGGAATAACTGTGTGACTAACACTAGGCTGGTTTTCCAAAAGCCAATCACAGTCTCTTTCTCTCCTTAATCATCTTTACAACAGAGGCGGAAGAGCTGAAACCCTGCTCCCCTAGCCCTCCTCACAGCTATAATGATAGCCATGTAATGCTGGCCAATAGCATGAAAGCAGCAGTTGCTAGGTAGGGCTTGAGGGGAAAGCTTTTTAAAGCGACAGCCGGTATGATCTCTACAGTCCTTTGCACCTTATTCCCTTTCTGAAACACAAGCACACATCTGGTGATGCAGCAGGTTTTTTTGTTTTGTTTTGTTTTGTTTTAACCCTGAGGCAACAAGCAAGAGGACAAGCACATTTCTGCTACACGATGGGGAAAGTCTGGGCCCCTGACCACACTGCTCAGCCATCCCAGAAAGCCTGCCTCTGGAGTTCTCATGACTGGAGGAAAACAAATCACTATCTGGTCAGGTCATTGTGTGTTTCTATTGCCATTAACAAATTATCACAAGTTTTGTGACTTAAAACAATACCAATGTATTGTCTATAGGGAAGAAATCCAACAGGGTCTTGCTGCTGGCAGGGCTGGGTTCCTCTCCAGTGCTCTAGAAGATAACTAGTTTCCTGGCCTTTCCCAGCTTCTAGAGGCTGCCCATACTGCTTGGCTCAAGGCCCCCTTCCTTCCTCTTCAAAGCTGGCAACAGTGAGTTGAGTCCTTTACATTTTGCATCATTTTGACCTCTTCTACCTCCTTCTTCCATTTTTTAAAAAAGATTTTATTTATTTATTTGACAGAGATCACAAGTAGGCAGAGAGGCAGGCAGAGCAAAGAGCAGAGAGCTGAGCAGAGAGCCTGATGCCGGGCTCAATCCCAAGACCCTGAGACCATGACCTGAGCTGAAGGCAGACGCTTAACCCACTGAGCCACCCAGGCACCCCTCTTTCTTCCATTTTTGAGAACTTCATTACTACTTTGGGCCCACCTGGACAATCCAGAATAATTTCCCCATGTCAAGGTCCTTAATTTTTTTTTTTTTTTTTTTTTTTTTTTGAGAGAGACAGAGCATGCCTGAGTGGTGGGAGGGGTGGAGGGAGAGAGAGAATCTTAAGCAGACTCCATGCTGAGTGTGGAGCCAGACATGGGGCTCAATCTCACGACCCTAAGCTGAAATTAAGAGCAGAACGCTTAACCAACTGAGCCATGCTGGGGTTTCTCAAGGTCCTTAATTTGATCACATCTGCCAAATTCCTTTTGCCCTGTAAGGTAACATAGGTTCTGGGGATTGGGACCTGAACATTATTTGAGGGGCCATTCTTCTGCCTACCACAGTCACTACAGCTGTTTTGTCTTATTTGCAGCCAAGTGTACTCCTAACTGACACCCAGCTCTTGGATCTACTGGGGAAAGCAGGGGAGGCTTTACAGATCCAGCAGCCTCCTGGCTGAGACCTGAGAATGAACAGTCATTTGTCATACAGGCAAATACGGAAAGGGCTTTCCAGGGAAAGGGTGTAGCCCCTACAGGGAAACAAGTATGCAAGGTATGTTTGCAAACTACAAGCAGTTCCGTATTGCTAGAGCTGGTCAAGTGTCTGCCTGTATGGGTTGGGGAGGGCGGAGAGGAGGGTGGACTGGATCACAAATGGCTAGGCTAGGTACATTTTCATCTAAGAAGCTGTGACTTTACTTTGTAGGTGACAAAGAGTCATTGAAGAATGCAAGCAGGGGGTGCACAATTAGAGTTAGGGGTGAGAGCAAGCTGGTTGGCTTTCATGTGGAAGACAGCCAGGGCTGGAGGCAGAATAATCCATGCACTGGTTTCTGTCAGGGGCAATGTTGATATTCATGAACATTGTTTGAGTACCTCCTGTATGTGCTGTGACATTCTGGGGTTACCAAGGTGAGTAAGACACAGATAAGAGCAAGGGTGCCTCTCACCCTGCCAAGCACAACCCTAGGGCAGGAGTGACAGGTCTCACGGAACCCAAGTTGGGGGTGTTCTGCCCCCCTGCGCCCAGTCCAGGAAACACAGACAAGGTGGGGTGCGGCCCAGGGGAACTCAAAGGGGCACCAGGACCATCGGCAATGATGGGAAAGCAACTGAATGAAAAGTCAGATGGCCCTTTCCTGCCCCTATCTTACCCAAACGCGCCCTGAGGTTCCCCCCAAATCGGCCCTAGTTATTTTATTTTATTTTTAAAGATTTTATTTATTTGAGAGAGAGAAAGAGAGGGAGAGCAGGAGAAGTGGAGGGTCAGAGGGAGAAGCAGGCTCCCTGCTGAGCAGGGAGCCCGATGCGGGGACTCGATCCTGAGACTCCAGGATCATGACCTGAGCTGAAGGCAGTCGCTCAACCAACTGAGCCACCCAGGCGCCTGGGCCTAGTTATTTTAAATCACTGCATGTGGTGAGTGAGAAGAGGAACTGGTGTGGTCACAGGAGAAGCCTAGGACTCAGACACTGTCACCACCCCGTCCCCACAGCCTGATGGAAACAGTCTGACATTAGAGATGACAGATGGTCGCACAACTTTGTGAATACACTAAAAACTCATGACTGTACACTTTAAAAGGGTGTTTTATCCGATGTGAATTATCTCCATAAAAGAAGAATTAATTTTTTAAGCAGGAGAAAAAAATAACCCCAGCCCTGAGCCCTAAGGGAACCTGGACTTGTGAGGTCACTGGTCAGAGCCTCAGGTTCCTCCACTGCCAAATGAGAGGAGTAGTAAAGAACAGTAGACTGTTCTGAGTTTTCTGTGGGATCATGCAGGTCAAACACTTAACAGAGTGCCTCGCAGGCAGCAGTTGCTAAACATATTCATGTTCGTCTCCTCCAAAGTGCCAATAAAAATTTTAAAACAATCATTTTCTCAGCAGCCCCAAGATGTGACATAAGCTCTAGGCAAGCTCCCTTCAGATGGTCTCGGCTCCGGCAGACGAGAGCAAGCCTCAGACGGGAAGACAGCCACAGGCACGGATGCCCAAGCTCTCCGCAGCGCCCGCAGGCTGGGTCTGCAGCTGTGCAGTGCAGGGATGAGAGCGAGACTGGCGAGGCACAAATACAGCTACGCGGAGCTGTGGTAGAGAAAGGAGGCGCAGAGATTTGTGCTTGTAATTCTGGTTCGATATACAAACTCTGCCGATTTCCAAAATAGCCACTCCCACCCCAACCCTTGGATAAGTCCACGTGACTACAACGCGGCCCTGATGTTTAGTGATGACCTGCGCCCCACGCTGCTCCTCATTCTGGCTCCTCCAAACCACAGTGATGCAGAAACAGGCCTTAACTGACTTAATTTTCCAGCCTAGTACCCAGGCCGGGGATTTATGTTTTCCCCAAACTTCCCATTTGTGAGATTCCAAAATCAACCAGGGACTTATCAAGTGCCTGGCCCGTGCCCAACCCTGTGAAGGGTGCGGCGGGGGAGAAAAAAAGAAGCATAAGCCAGGGTCCTGCTCCCAAGCAGCCCAGCTAACCTCTGAGCTGGAAAGCAACCCTTCACGGTAAACATATAAAGGCCTTTGTGCCTTGCACAGAGCAGTGGTTCAGTCATCATTTGTTCACTGGGTCAATGAATTAATAGAGGGCACAATAATAAGACAATTGTGTGAGTGTGGGGCTCACTCTAAGAACCACAAGATGGGTTGGAGTAGTTGTTAAAGGCTTGTGCCAGAGGCTGCTAGCTGCTTAGTCAATACCAATTCTTCCATTTTTCCTTGTAACAGAGCCCCTATTTTATTTGAGGTGGCTGTATGCCCAGATAAAATACTACATTTCCCACTTTCCTTGTAGTTAGAGGTGGCTCATGAGATTTAAACAGAAATTGTTAGGAGAGTCTACCAGGAAAGTGCCTTAAAAGGCAGACCAACAGTGGCCACTCACTCATGTGTCCTTCCTCCCTTTCTTTTAATTCTCATCTGAAATATGAGTGTGATGGTTGGATTTACAGCAGCTGTTTTGGACCATGAGACAACCTTGAGAGAGAAAAGCTCGAAGACAAAAGAAGCCCAAATTCCTGATGATTAAGGAGTCACCATACTCTCCCTGGACTGCTTGCTTCTGGCATTCTTTTACTTGAAAGGGAGATAAACTTCTATCTTGCTTAAACTATTTTGGGGGTTTTTTTCATAGGCAGCAAACCCCTGTCTCAACTAACACAAGTTTCCACAGAAAAGCTGGGCTTTAAAGGAAGGGTTAGTTGGCTTTGTGATTGGGTGGGTGGGGATGGAAGGGCATCTCAAATGCCAGAAAGAGCAAAGGAAAAGACACTGGCAGGAATGAGCACTGACTGAAAGCAAGTGGGTAGAGAGTAGGAAATAAAGAGAAGCCAGATGACAGTGTTGTAGATGTCAGGGGAAACAAGGATTGATTGGGGAAGAACCAGGGACCACAAAGGAACAAGAAAGTTTGGGGTGTCTGGGGAGCTCAGTCACATGGGGATCCAACTCTTGGTTCCACTCAGGTCATGATCTTGGGGTTGTGAGATTGAGCCCTGTGGCATGGCGGGCTCTCTGCTCATGGAGGAGTCTGCTTCTCTCCTTTTCCCTCTCTGCCTCACCCCTCAGGCGCGCTCTCCCTCTTTCTCTCCATAATAAATAGATAAATCTTTAAAAAAGGAAGAAGAAAGCTTGTTTCCCTTCAAAGGAGCAAAACATCTGTGGACCTGGAGGGAGTAAGAAAGGAGAGAAAGAGGCAGAAGAGGCTGGGGGAACTTCATCACATGAAGAAACAGGAGCACGAGCTGTGGCTTGGACTTGGAACAATACCACCACCAAACTTTATTAAATGCGTATGTGCCTTGCCCTGGGCTATGCACTCTCCACACACTTATCTCCTTTATGCTTCATGACATGTCTACAACATAGTCCTATCATCACCCACATCTGGCAGATAAGGAGCCTGGGGCTTAGTCAGTGACTTAGCCAGTGTAAGCCTTACCACCCTGTAAGCTGGCTTCCATCCACTCCATTTTTCAGATGAGGAGTGTGTTTGTACCATTATTTCAAAGCCAGGAAAATATGTCAAGATCCTGATTTTCTTTCTCTTTTTTTTTTTTTTAAAGAGATTTTATTTATTTATTTGACAGAGAGAGACACAGCAAGAGAGAGAGAACCCAAGGAGAAGGAGTGGGAGAGGGAGAAGCAGGCTTCCTGATGAGGAGGGAGCCTGATGTGGGGCTCAATCCCAAGACCTGAGCTGAAGGCAGACACTTGATGCCTGAGCCACCCAGGATCCTGATTTTCAAACATAAAGATCCAGAACCAAGTATAGAGTCAATTGCTTTGTGAATGCTCTCTTAACCAGAAAAAAAACCAAACAGACAAGGAAAAGAAAAGTTTGGAGTCTTGGCTGTGTTTCCTACATGTCAAGGAGAAAGGACTTGTTAAACAAACGCACCCCTACTCCCTGGCTGGTTGGTTGAGTGCCCCTGAGGTGCAGAGAGTGCTGAGATGGCAGGGATGAGGGGTGGACGGAAGCAAGCATTAAGAAACCAAGCAGGCAGTGATGCAATGTCAAATCTAGTAACAAATGAATCGCAGCCGACCAGCGGCTCATGTGTTTCAGAGAGTGTTTTAATATCTCTCCACACCACGGAATGGGGAAAAAAAAAAAATTACTCTATCACAGCTAAGGCTGAAAACTCAATACTTTGAATTAAGTTAGTCAGATACATCCACTGAACATGAGGAATTCTTCCTGGAGCTAAAATCTCATTAGTCGCTTGTGAGAAAGGGGGGAAAAAACCCATCGGGTTACAAATGATTTAGGTAACATGAGTACCTAATAGGAAGTGCATTTCCCATGAAGATTAAAAATAAAAAAATCTCGTTTGGCAGCCTGGCAGACTCTGGTGGCAGGGCCTCCCCAGTATGGAAATCTAGAATTCTACAGCTGGCCCAGGAGCCAAGAGACCCAGCTGACCCAAGAGTGCGGTCTTTGTTAGCCCTGAGTTCAAGCTGATTCTAGCAGAAGCTATTTGACTCTGGGTGCATGCCTTTACCTCTCTTGGCCTCAGCACTTTACTTATAAAATGGCACTAGTAATTCTACCCCCTCCCCCGCCCCGCAGCCACCCTGAGATGGCTGAGAGGCTAAAGGAAGGGGCCTCCTGCTCCTGTCACCGTGACTTTGACAGAACTTATGTCTTTAGAGTTCTCTGCCTCAAATTCTAGGAAAGAAAAGACCACAAGACAATGGAAAGAGCCACGTCCTGGCGCATGGGCCCAGCCTTGAGGGTCACAAGCGTGTGACCCTGAGGTTACTTTTAGGTCTCCCTGGCTCCGTCTGAAGAGGGGCAGGAGTAGGCCTACTCTCGGATCTCTTCCTCTTCTAGACTCCCGAATGTCACTAAGATTCGGATGGACAATCCTTAGGGAAGATGTTTCTTTATCTAAAAACATACGGTTTCTACCCCAGGAGCCAAAGAGTTAGTGAGAACCATAAAGGCAGGTCACGGGGTTTTGCACACTTGAGCCTTAACACAGTCCTGGCATGAAGTAAGACCTTGATAAATTCTTGTTGAATGGAACAGATGAATGAATGATAAACAAATGAATGGATTTCAAGGGCCAGCCAACACGGAGACCACTTGTCCTCCACCGAGCAAAGTTTAAAGCAAGAAGAAAATGCTGCCAATTTAAAATACTAATGATAATTACTTTGTCATCTGAACTACAGCCAGAATATCAGATGAATAGTTCGCCAGTCAAAGGGATGCCTGATGCAGAAAAGCCAACTTTGCGCTTTGCCAGAAGAGTGTACTTTGGGGCACAAGGAGTACAGATGTGGCACAGGATAGTCCACAGGCTCCAGAAAGGATGCAGAAGCTCTGAGAAGGAAATGTCACCCAACCTCTATGGCAGGAGGGGCACACAAGCATGTCACCATGAAAGGAAAAATACCAGGCCTCCACATGTTGGCATGCAGTTGTGTCCGCCCAACAGTGCCCCGCTGAAAAGGAGAGTTCTAAAATCCAGCAGGTGGTCTGCTCCCCTGTGAGACCAAGTCCACCCAGGAGCCCCACAGGAGGGCAGCAGCCCTGATGGCTGCAGCAGATGGACTGGGGTCTTCTGGGGACTTTAGCGACGAAGAAAATAATATTAACGCACACGGGGTGCCTGGGTGGCTCAGTAGGTTGAGTGTCTGCATTCAGCTCAGGTCATGATCCTGGGGTCCTGGGATCCAGCCAGGATCAGACTCCCTGCTCAGTGGAGAGCCTGCTTCTCCCTCTCCCTCTGCTGCTCCCCCTGCTTGTGCGCGCTCTCTCTCTTGCTCTCTCTTGTCAAATAAATAAATAAAATCTTTAAAAAGAAAGATTTAAAGAAAAAAAAAGGAATGGGCATTCTAACTTACACTCAGGTTTGGCTACTATGTGTAGAAACAGATCAAATATGTCTTTGTATGGGAATCTACCTCTCATAAGAGAAAATGGTCCTTTTACAAGGAGGCGGGCATTTCTGCCCCTCAGCCTTTTTATGTGGCTCTCCCATGGCTCTCTCTTCTTAAGACCTCAAGACTGAATGGCCCAATAAAACCCAACCTTCAGTTGAGGATCTCTGAATACAAATAATGGGCACGATTGCCAGGGAAGAAGGAGAAACATGAGGGCCAAGCCAGCAAGAGAGCCTCATGAGCCAAGCCTCGGCCCTGGGTCCTGCCCTGCTCCCAGGTTTCTAGAAAGAGCCATAGCAAAGCTGGGGGGGGGGGGAGCAAAACCCAAAACACATGCATCATAGAAAACCAAATTATCTGTGATTCAGAATGGTCTGGGAATGAGAATCTTTGAAGCATCAACTCAAAGAAAATGACCTGTAGTCATGGTTAAACACTGTGGGTGCCTACTTTGTGTTAAGAGTCCTCTAGAAACAAAACCCCACTTATTACTCATATTAATGATTTGATGTAAGCAGTGTTTATTAGTCTCATTTTACAGATGAAGAAACTGATACACAGAAAATTCAAATAACTTCTCCCAAGTTCACACAAGCAGTCTAGCTTCAAAGCCCATAGTCTTTATCAGCATTTTCAAACCTTTCTCTCTAATCCAGAGCAAGAAATATATTCTACATCAGGACCCAATATACACTCACACATTTATACATAATTGAAACAAAGTTTGAAAATAGAAAATACCATTACCATGGGCAATTCACTGCCATGTTTCCCTTTCTATTCCATCCTATTAAAAAATATATCACTTGGATGCCTGGGTGGCTCTGTCCGATAAGCATTTGCCTTTGGCTCAGGTCATGATCCCAAGGTTCTCAGACTGAGTCCCGCATTGGGCTCCCTGCTCAGCAGGGAGTCTGCTTCTCCCCCTGCCCCCCTACCCTGTGAGCTCGCTCTCTCTGTCTCAAAAATAAATAAAATCTTAAAAAAAAATGTATCGCTCAACAACTATCTATGAAATACCTACTATGTGTTAGACACTATTCTAGGCTTTGTGGCTATGTTGTAGGATAAAAAGTTTAAAATCCATGGGACGCCTGGGTGGCTCAGTTGGTTGGACGACTGCCTTCGGCTCAGGTCATGATCCTGGAGTCCCGGGATCGAGTCCCGCATCGGACTCCCAGCTCCATGGGGAGTCTGCTTCTCTCTCTGACCTTCTCCTCGTTCATGTTCTCTCTCACTGTCTCTCTCTCAAGTAAATAAATAAAATATTTAAAAAAAAAAAAAAAAGTTTAAAATCCTTTCCCTCTTGGACCTTGCATTTACTGGAAAGACAGTGAATAAGATCAACACACAAAATCATAGTATCTGAAGCAGTAATCTGGTCAGGGCTAAGGAGAAAATAAAGGAGGGAGAGCCAAGAGAGGAAAGCCTCTCAAAGCTTTCATTCCCCCCCAGACTGATTTCAGTGGGCTGTCACCCACCAGGTGAAAACCCCTGCCCTTAATCCATCCACCCTGGGGACTCTATGGATGCCTGACAGCTCTTTCTCCTAGACCGTGTGCACATGTACACATTATGGGATTGCGTGCACTGTGCATACGTGTTTAGGCATGCATATACGTGCATGCAGTCACTTCCTCACAGGCGAGGTTTTGGAGACAGAGCCCCAACAAACAGCTGTCCAGGGGTTCCATCCACAAGCCTGACCTACAGAGGGGGTCCTGGAGTGAGGCCTAGAATCTGAGCCCAAGCACACTAGGCAAAACCAGCAAGTGCCAGGCACGTGACTGGGCTGGAGTCTTTAATCCAGAGGAATGAGGATCTTTTTATCACTGGTCCACCCAGAGCAGGCACCTTTTTGAAATTTGTTAGGCTGGAGGGAATGCTAACTCCTAATCTTCGAAAAGAGGATCTTTGTGCAAGAATGCCCTCAGGGAGAGAAGAGACAGCCAACAGAAATAAAAATAACTTCCTGGGGAAAATGCAGTGCATGGGGCATACCTGAAGGGGTGATTGATGTGGGTCTCCGAGAACATGGGATTGGAGCCAGCTCTGAAGCAGCTCTGGGCCACTTGGGTAGCTGCCATTTGGTATCTGGAACTTGGCACTAGAGTGAAATCCAGACTCTTCCCTTAAGTTAAAGGGGCACATAAAATGTTACTAGCATGGGCAGCAAAAGCATTACCTATGGGAAAAGCAGCCAATCTCTGCTAATGAATAAGTGTAATTGATCACAACAGATGACTTGATGGACCTTCCAAATGTGCTTTTAGCAAAGTGGACAGTTTTTCATTCAAATGCAAACTCACCCAGATAAGATCTAATAATGGAGATTTTGGAACAATCCCAGCTTCAGTGATTTCTTTTTTTTTTTTTTTTTCTCCTTCACTGAGCAGGAAGGCATCTTAAGTTCCTGATCACGATTTGACCCAACCAGACATCAGTTTAATAAGCCTTCCCTATGACTGAAGAGATCCTGAGAGTTCCAGGGGCAGCAAAGTAGTGGTCACTGGCCATCCTCACGTCCCTATCTGTCCTTTCTTCCTCAGCCCCACTCCCACTCCCTGACCTATGAGGAGTTGGGTGGTGGGGAGACATTCAGTACAATGCAGTCATCCATTTATTCAAGAAATATTTAGTGAGCCCTTACCATGTGCAAGGCACCATACTGACTGCCACAAGGGGATTCAGAGATGGCTAGGACCGGGCCCTGTCCTCAAAACAGAGGGCAGATGTCCAGGGAAACAACAAATGACAGAAGCCCCGTGTAGGATCTCAACTCACTTCAACATGCACTTAATCTTCCTGAACTTCAGCTTTCTCCTTTGTCAAACTAAGACACTGCATTAGACATGATCTCTGGGCACCAGGCCAGCTTGAAAACTACGATTCAATGCCCTCCCCTTCCCACTCAGGCTCCAGGAACCTGAGCAATGAGGTGTAGCCTTCTAGGAAGGGGACAGCCAGCAAAGGGAGGGGACAGCAAGGATTATGGACCTTTCCCTGAATGAGAGGGTGTTGCCATTTGGCCAGGACACGAGACACAGGCTCTCAGAAGATAAGAGATAAGTTGGGAAAATTATGTGCAAGATTTAAACTTTCACATCAAGGAATCTGGGGAGAAATGGGGACCCACTGTAGTTTGTGTAGAGAAAGGTACTATATAGTGGTGCAAAGGAATCGGATCGACCTGTGGAAGAGAAGCTGGAGGGAGGGCGGACGGTGATGTTATTACCACAGAGCATGAGGGCCGAGGCCTGAAATGAAAGAGTCCTCCCATGGTCTAGCCAGGCACACCATTCCCTCACCCCCCCCCCCCCCGCAACGCCATACTGCTTGTTTTCATAAACTCGCCCGAGGCGAAATCATGTTGCACAATCTCCCCCCCCCCAATTCTACAAGTGGTTTCAAGGTAAACAGATTAATGTCATCTCCCTTCTTCCCAAGCGCCGGAGATTAAACGGGACCAACAAGAGGAGTCAGGGAGGGGGTGCGGGAAGGGGCCAGAAGCCCCCGGGATGCGCGAGGGGTGCGCCTACCTGCAGAGAAGCCGTCCTCGTGGTCCGAGCTGTTGCGGCTGCAGTCACTGCCCCTCTCTGGAGAGCTGTGGCTGGGCGAGTCCCACTCCGGCACCCGCAGGAACCTCTTGCGCCGCCACGGGGGGAGGTGCTCGCGAGCCCCACGCCGGGGATGCTCCTCGGCCGCCAGGGGCGAGCTCCGCCCGTCCTTGGCCTCCGCCTCCAGCTGCTCCAGGTCGCGGCTCCGGCGCTGCTGCCGCCGGCCCCCGGGGATCAGGTGCATCCAGCGATGGGGGCTGCCCGCCCGCGCCGGCTTTTCGGCCTCATCGCGGGCTCCGAGCCGGCAGGGGCTCACGAGCAAGTGGCCGAGGACGAATTTCTCGTTCAAATCCACCATCTCGAAGTCGTGGTCACTGCTATTGCCCCCATCCTCCGCGACCGAGGCGTCCGGCTCGCCCTCTTCCGAGCCCCGCCCCGCGCGGGTCCCGGAGAGCAGCTCCTCTTCCTGGGCGCTGGGGACTGTGTCATCGTGGCCGGGGGGCGCGTGGTCCTCCTGGGACCTGAAAAGGAGGCGAGGCTGCACCAGCTGCTGGTGGATGGCGGCGGTCAGGCTGCGCACCGCGCCCCCCGCTCCCGCCGGCCCGGGCCAGGTGGGAAGGTCCGGGCACGCGTAGGGAGGAGCCTCGGCCTTCGCGGCCGCCTCCGGGTCCCCGCGCCAGGGGCCTGGGGGTTCTCCGCCGCCGCCCGCGGCGCCCTGCTTCTCGCGCGGTGGCGGCGTCCGCTCCGGCCCGGCCGGCGCCGGCTCCTCCGCCCAAGCTCCCGGCCGGTCGCCGTCTCCGCCCTCCGAGCGCCCGCAGCCGAGGTCCCGCTTCTCCGCGGCCAGGGCTGCCTGCAGGTAGGAGACTTTGAACTTCTCCTCAGCCAACACCTGTTGCAGCCGCTTCAGGTTGAGTTTGCAGCGCTCCAGCTCCCGCTCCATGTCCAGCACCGAGTCCAGCCGCATGACCGGGGCCTTCTCCCCGGGGAACTCGGCCTGCCAGTGGCGCTCGAAGTCCTGAGGGTCCCACATGGCGGCCGCCCCTTCGGGCCTCCCCGGCCCGGCTCGGCCGCGCGCAGCGGGCTGGGGTCGCGCCGGGCTGTTCCCGGAAGCCCGCGCTGGCGCAGTCGCCTGCCCTTCACTTCAGCCCCTGAAGAAAATAGGAGAAAAAATAAAAGTTTTTCCCCTTCCGCCCTTAGGCCTTTTTTTTTCCCCCCCTTCTTCTGGGTTTCGCCTCCCTGACGTAAGCGGCCACCCGCGGCGGAGGCGGGCGTCTGGGGGCCCTGGGCCCGCCCTGGGCCGGACGCGCAGAGCCCACGGTCTGCAGTTCCCGCCGCCCGGCCCAGGGCGCCCGGCGGGCTCGGGGCTGCGGGGGAACCTCGGCGGGGGCGGAGCCTCAGTGGCGCCGGGCCGCCTCCCCACTGAGGCTGGCGCGCCCCGGAGCGGCGCCCGCGACACTCCAGTTGACCACGGTAGGCCGGGCTCGCACCTTCCCCGCCGCCTCCGCGGCGCCGCTCCCGCAGCCGCGCGCAGTCCGCGCCGGCTCCCTGCATCCGAGCGCGGGGCCGCGCGGCCGGGGGAGGCGGGAGCCCGGGTGAGGGAGAGCGCGGGGGCGCCCCGGGCTCCCGGCCAACCTCCCGCCCCACCGGCTCTCCGCGGCCTCGTCTGCCCAGAGCCGGCACGGCGCCTGGGACCTGGAGGGAGACGGTGCGGGGAAAGGCGAGGTGGCGCGGCGGCGAGGACAGGTGTCAGAGGGAGCGGGCTGCCGCCCGGCGGAGTTATCCCTACCCGGATTTATTGAGCGCCTTGGCCTGACGTGATCAGGATAACAGAGCTGTTCAGTCCAGAACGGGGGAGTGAACTTTGGTTTTTGCGAGTCCCTTTTCATGCGCTCTCTCCAGTGTTCACTGGAGCTTTTCCGGGGGAGAAACGGGCAAGGGTGACAGCTCCAAGTGGCTCTGCTAGAGACCCCTGTGACTTCAAAGCTGAGCGTACTCCCGCCTGACCGAATCAAACCATGGCAGCAGGAGCCTTAGACACGTGGGCATCTAAGACGGCCCTCCAATTCCACCTCCTCTTTGTGGCCTCACACAGTTACCCTAGGGAGGAAAAGAAAAGAGGAGCTGGGGACAGGTGCCTGGGCGCTCGTGGTGGAGTGCATGGGGGGCTTCTGCTTTGCTTCCCCTCTGCCTGTGGCTGCAAAGCACTTTGCTCTTCCTCTTTCCAGGGTTTCCGCTGAGGCCCCAGTGTCCCCAGAGAGGGATCCTGATCAGCTGCCTTGTGCCTGCTGCAACAGGGGAGCCTTATTGGTGATTCACGTTTCCTTCATTTTAAAGATGAGGAAATTGATATTCTGAGAGACTGGAAATTCTTCCTGCCCTTTGGGGCCTAGAGCTAAGCCCAGCAACCCTTTTCCTCTAGCCACCTGCCATTAGCTTCTCACCTGAACTGTCTGAACAGGCTAGCCTACCCCCACTCCTCAATCCCTTTCAGCCCATCCCTCAATGCTGGCTATTGCAAAGATACCAGGAAGACTTTTTTTTTTTTTTTTTTAAGCCACAAATGGGATAGTGCCATGCTTTTGCTAAAAACCCTTCATTGGCTCCTCATTACCTACAGGATGGTGCCTAGTCGCTGCAGGACATAGAAGGTCCTCCCATACATGGTCCCGGCCCACCTCTATAGCTTCTTCCTATGCTTTAGACTTAACAACTCCACACTGTCCTCAAAGATGTCTCCCTCTTTCCGAGTGACCTTTCCTCCTCCTTGGAACTCCCATCCCTACACACAGGCATAACTCCCTGCTGCCTGGGGGATTCCCACTGAGAAGACTTTTTTGCTGCGCACCACCCCCCACCTTTGTGCCACCACTGCATCTCCTCCGAGTCTTTATCTTTGCCCTTGCTCCAATCTATTATAACTATTAGTGACATCTTTTGTTCCCTCTACTTGTAGAGCCCTCAAAGACAGGTTTGTATCTTTTCCACTTTTTGTATTCTTTCTGCTTCTTCCAGAGGGTAGTAGAGATTATTGATCATTGTTGAATGAAAGAAATGAATGAATAAATGAATGAATGAGCAGGAAGATGAATGAATTTCCACCTTGTGGCTCCTGCTCAGTTTCTCCAGTTGTGAATCACTTCAGACTAGGAGCAGATGTGCTTCCCACAGAGGCTTCTCAACTCTAGAATTTCCTTCCTTGACAAAGTCTGTTTACTCATTTTCCCAATATCCTTTCTTCCTTCTTTCTCTTAAAAAAAAAAAAAAATGGTGTGCTAGTGGCATGACTCATCATAGTGTTTGTCTTGTGCAAACTGAAGGAATGAATATGTTTTAAAATAAATTAGTTGAGGGGCGCCTGGGTGGCTCAGTGGGTTAAAGCCTCTGCCTTCAGCTCAGGTCATGATCCCAGGGACCTGGGATGGAGCCCTGCATCGGGCTCTCTGCTCTGTGGAGAGCCTGCTTCCTCCTCTCTCTCTCTCTGCCTGCCTCTCTGCCTACTTGTGATCTCTGTCTCTCTGTCAAATTAATAAATAAAATCTAAAAATTAATTAATTAATTGAGTAGTCCTCAGTTTGAGTGATTTCTCCATCCTTTACCTAGTTCGTCAAGCGGCTTTCTGTCCCACCTTAGCTTCATATTCTCTCCCTACCACCCCAGAGGTTGCCACAATCTCTTTTGTCCACTGGGAAGTACTGAGGAGCTCCCGATGCCTACAGAGAGCCAGGGCAGGGGTAGTCCATCGAACAGAGTCCACAAATATCTTGACTTCTGTTAAAATTTCAGAATGGGAGAGAAATGCTGCACGGTAAGGATGGATGGCCCCAGTCAACAGTATATTGATTGGAAGATGTTTTGATATGTACATTTAAATGCACAAAGGAAAAAAAAACACCCTGTAAGTTACTACAAGCCTCAGTTTCTGAATTTGTAAATTTCCTAGGAGGATAGTTTCAACTCTGTCCTTTAATTAAAACAGCCGTATGATTCCCTTTTGGTCCAAGGAAGTTGTTACTAATGCCACTAATTTTTTCCACAAGGACCAATATAGCTGGAAATGCCAGCATACATCTTCTGTAAACAGATCCCAGGAGCAACCTTCATTGTCTCTAGCTAGTGGATAGTTCAGCTTTATTACTTGGCTTTGGGTCATCATGGGGGCAGGGATAGAGTGGCTGACATTTATTGAATCCATACCTCTAGTTGCCATACATCTTTGATCTCATCTAATTCCTAACAACAACCCTGTAAAAAAGGTATTATTGTTGCTACTTCAGAGAGAGAGAGAGAAATAAAAGATCAAAGAGGTTGGAAGCCACACAGCTAGTCTACTGGATTCTAAAGCCCAGGGGATTTGCAAGGGGTTGGTCCAGGTGCATCTGTCATTAGCGGTCATTCATTCAATAAATATATCTACTGAGCCCCTGTAGGAACATCTGGGTGGTGCGTTCCATTAAGCATCCAGCTCTTGGTTTTGGCTTAAGTCATGATCTTGGGGTTGTGAGATAGAGCCGGGCATGGGACTCTGCTTTCAGCAGGGAGTCTGCTTAAGACATTCTCTCTTCTCCCTCTGCCCCGTCCCCCACCTATGCCCTCACTCTAAAATAAATAAATAAATCTTTAAAAAATAGATATTTATTGAACACCTGTTAGGTGCTTGGTCTGGCAAATAAAGTTTAAACTTTGTAACCTGGCATATAAGACTCTTGACAATGGATCCTCTGACCCCAACCTACTTTTCCAACCCATTTCCTGAATATTTTCTTCCACTTGCTGCACCCATTCAGTCCCTTAACCTGAGTCTCCCTATGAGCAAATACTTTTTGGGTCTCATGCCATCTCCCTTTGGCCCATCTCAGATTTCTGCTGCAGCTGCAGTGGACACTTCCCATGAGCTGCTGTGCTCTCACCTCAAGCACCCCCACCCCTATGATCTGCCACTTTCTGGCCTGGGTTTTGTTTTGTTTTGTTTTGTTTTGTTTTTCCCAAAGTCGCAAAGCTCTCAAGGGCATCCCAGATGGAAGCTTCTTCTTCTTCTTCTTCTTTTTTTAAGAGTTTATTTATTTGACAGAGATCACAAGTAAGCAGAGAGGAAGGCAGAGAGAGAGAGGGAAACAGGCTCCCTGCTGAGCAGAGAGCCTGATGCAGGACTTGATCCCAGGACCCTGAGATCATGACCTGAGCTGAAGGCAGAGGCTTTAAATCACTGAGCCACCCAGGTGCCCCCCAGATGGAAGCTTCTAAGGGGGATGGATGTTAATATCCCCAGGGCATCTCAGAGAAGGTGGAAATAAGAGCTGCTTAATAAATGCCCTGGGAAGGGGCACCTGGGTGGCTCAGTGGGTTAAGCCTCTGCCTTTGGCTCAGGTCATGATCTCAGGGTCCTGGGATGGAGCCCCGCATCGAGCTTCGCATCCGGCTGTCTGCTCAGCAGGGAGCCTGCTTCCCTTCCTCTCTCTCTCTGCCAACTTGTGATCTCTGTCAAATAAATAAAAATATATATTTTTTAAAAAATAATAATAAATAAATGCCCCGGGCTCCTGTCTTTGGAGGGCGTTTCTGACTCAGTGGTCCAATAGGAATGAGCCCCACTGGTTCATAGTGGTAACCAATCCATAATGAACTCTCTGTTGACTTTCCCTTGTCTGTCTCTCTCACTTCCACTTTCTGGGATAATCTCCTGACAAAAATGTTTGCACTAGGTCCTGTGTCCTTCCCTGCTTTCCCTCTCTGTTCTCTCCACTAAGACCCCCTCCAGCCTCCCCATCCCCCCCCCGCCCCCCATGATATAGCCACACCAGATGCTTCACCATTCCCCCAGTTACTCCTTGGTCTCGGGTTCTACTTTTGCCAGGCTACTTCCTCCTCTGCCTGGTGAGAGCCTTTTGCACCTATCAAAGCTCAGCTCACCTGTGACTTTCTCTCTAACGCCTTCCCTTCCCTGGGTCTAGTGAGACATACTGATCTGCAGAGGGATTTCCCTTGGTTCCAGCACTGGTCACACCACACTGTAATTAATTCCATGGCTCCTTGAGGATATCCTGGCTCTAGCCGACTGGCATTTCCTCTTCCTCCAGCTGCCAGAGTACCTAATGTGGTTCCAAACAGCCAGAACCTACCACACATCTCCTGAGGAATGATAAATGACGAATGAATGAATGAATGAATGAATGATTAGTACTCCACCTGGACCCTTGAGCCTCTACCTTATGCAATCTTTTTGTTTGTTTGTTTTAAACTTTTATTTTATTTTTATTTATTTATTAAAATTAACATATAATGTATTATTTGCCCCAGGGGTACAGGTCTGTGAATCATCAGGCTTATACACTTCACAGCACTCACCATAGTACATACCCTCCCGAATGTCCATAACCCAACCACCCTCTCCCTACCCCTGTACCCCGGGGCACCCCTCAGTTTGTTTTGTGAGATTAAGAGTCTCTTATGGTTTGTCTCCCTCCCAATTCCATCTTGCTTCATTTTTTCCTTCCCTACCCACCAAACCCCCCACATTGCCTCTCAAATTCCTCATATCAGAGAGATCATAGGATAATTGTCTTCCTCTGATTGACTTATTTTGCTCAGCATAATACCCTCTAGTTTCATCCACATCATTGCAAATGGCAAGATTTCATCCCACAAGATTTTTATTTTGGGGGCACCTGGGTGGCTCACTCTTTAAGCCTTTGTCTTCAGCTCAGGTCATGATCCCAGGATCCTGGGATTAAGCCCCATGTCTGGCTCCCTGCTTGGCGGGAAGCCTGCTTCTCCCTCTCCTACGCCCCCAGTTTGTGTCCCTCTCTCCCTGTGTCTCTCTCTGTCAAATAAATAAATAAAATCTTTAAAAATATATATTTTTATATAAAAATTATATATATATTATTTATATATTATATATAATATATAAAGATTTTATTTATATATTTTATATATAAATTATATATATTATATAGAATATATAAGATTTTATTTATTTATTTGACAGAGATCTTTAAATATATATATATATATATTTTAAATATTTTATTTATTTATTTGACAGAGAGAGAGATCACAAGTAGGCAGAGAGGCAGGCAGAGAGACAGGGGGAAGCAGGCTCTCCACTGAGCAGAGAGCCTGATATGGGGCTCGATCCCAGGACCCTGAGATCATGATCTGAGCCAAAGGCAGAGGCTTTAACCCACTGAGCCACCCAAGCACCCCAAGATTTTTATTTTTAAGTAATCTCTATATCCAACATAGGACTCGAACTTACAACCCTGAGTCACATGCTTTACAGCTCAGCCAGCCAGGACCCCCTAAAATGTTCCCTCTTGCTCTTTTGCAGTCAATCCCTTTTCATGACTCCCAGTTCCAAATAGTTTTCTGTCATTTCTGTCACAAGTTTTGCCTTTTCTGGAATTTTTTTTTTAAGATTTTATTTATATATTTGACAGAGAGAGAGATCACAAGGAGGCAGAGAGGCAGACAGAGAGAGAGGGGGAAGCAGGCTCCCCACTGAGCAGAGAGCCTGATGTAGGGCTCGATCCCAGGACCCTGAGATCATGACCTGAGCCGAAGGCAGAGGCTTAACCCACTGAGCCACCCAGGCACCCCGCTTTTTCTGGAATTTCTATGAATGAAGGCAGTTTGTGGTGTTCAGACTGAGTGCTGAAACTTAGCATAATGTGTTTGAGTCTCATCTATGTTAAGTGTATTTATATTTCATTCCTCCCTTCCCTCTGCCCCCCCAGGGTTGAGAATAGGCATTTTAATGTATTTTATCAATTTCAGCCTCTATCATAAGTGCTATGAAGAAGTATTATCATCATCTTGCAGATAAATGGATTCTAGTTTGATGAGATTAGGAGAGTTGGTAAAGTTTAGGTCATTCCTTCCTTTCTATTGCTGAGTGGTACTCCATACTATGAATACCCATATTTGTTCATCCACTTTCCAGGTGATGAATGTTTGGGTTGTCTTTGTGTGGAGATTCGTATTCATTTCTCTCCAGGAAAAAAAAAAACCAAAAAAACAAAAAACCACCCACACAGGAACGGAATTGTTGGGTTGTTTGACAACTGTATGTTTAACTTGGTAAGATTCTGCTTCCAGAAGTGACCGTACCATTTTCTGCTACCACTAGCAGGGTATGAGGGTCCCATTGCTCTATATCCTCTTCAACACTTAGTATTGTCAGTCTTTCCGTTTTAGCCATTTTAGTTTATGTTGTTTTGATGACTAGTGATGTGTAACATATTTTCATGTGCTCGTTGGCCATTCACAAATACTCCTCGTGAAGTGTCTGTACATACCTTTTATTCATTTCATAGAGGATGTTTGTCTTCTTATAATTGAGTTGTAATACTTCTTTATATTCTTTATTCCAGCCTTTTGTCAGATGTATTTTGCAAATAATTGTCTCCTAGTCTGTGGCTTGCCTTTTCATTTTTTTCAGTGAACATGTTTTTATTTTGATGACATAGTTTATTAATTTTTTACAGTTTATAGATATGTATATACAATTTACAGTTTATAAATTTTTTTTGTTCTTTTTGTGTTCTGTTAAAGAAATCTTTGTCTAACCCAACATCACAAAGATTTCTGATGTTTGCTTCTAGAAGTTTAATAGTGTTAGGGCTAGTGTTGTAGTCTCTAATCCACTTAAAAAAAAAAAAAAGATTTTATTTATTTATTTGACAGAGAGGCAGCAAGAGAGAGAACACAAGTAGGGGAGTGGGAGAGGGAGAAGCAGACTTTCCATTGAGCAGGGAGCCCAATGCAGGGCTTGATCCCAGGACCCTGGGATCATGACCTGAGCCAAAGGCAGATGTTTAACCAACTGAGTTACCCAGGCATCCCTCTAATCCACTTTTAGTTAATTTGGGGGCATGATAGAGGGTCAGGGCAGAGGCTGTTTCTTCCCATGTGAATATCCAATTGTTGCAGCTCCATTTAGTAAGGAGACACTTTTCAGTATCTAATTACTCCAGCAGCTTTGTAAAAAGTCAATTGACCATGTAAGTGTGGCTCTATTTCCAGACTCCATTCTGTTGTGTTGATGTCTATGTCCGTTTTCATAGCAATATCACTGTTTTGTTACCCCAGTTTTATAATAGGTCTTGAATCAGGTAGTGAAAACCCTCCAACAGCCCTTTTAAAAACGTTTCTTGGCTATTTCTAGGTCCTTTGACTTTTGGTATAAATCTTAAAATCAGCTTGTCAATTTTTCAGAAAAGCCTATTTGAATTTTGTTTGGGATTTCATTGAATGTGCAGATACATTTGTGGAGAACTGCCATCTTAACAGTAAGTCTTCCTTCCAGACCATGAACTCAGTGTATCTCCCCATACGTTAAAGTCTTCTTTAATTGTGCTTAGCAATATTTCACATTTTCAGTGTGTAGGTTTGCATATCTTTTGCTCAGTTTCTAAGTACTTTATTTTTCCTGATGCTCTCGTAAATGGGATTGTCTTTTATTTCATTTTCTAACTGTTCATTGTTGGTATATAACATTATAATTGGTTTTTGTATATTGACTTTGTATCCTGAGACCTTGCTAAACTTGTGCATTGGTTCTAGTAATTTTTTATTGTAGATTAATTATGGGCTTTTTTTTTTTTTTGAGATACCATTCATATGCTATAAATCTTGCCATTTTAAAGTGAACCATTCTGTAGTGTTTGGGTATTTTCTCACTTGTGTAACCACCACCATTATTTATTTCCAGAATCCTTTAAGTCCTGTGCCCATTACCAGTCACTGCCTATATTCCTGCCAACCCACTAGCCACCAGCCTTCTTCTGGACTTTTCTGACTTATTTCACTTAACATAATGTTTTCTAGTTTCAACCATATTGTAGTATGTATTAGTAATAAACATGGGAAGGCAAATATCTCTTCCAGATGGTAATTCCATTTACTTTGGATATATACCCAGAAGTGGGATTACTGGATCATATGATAATTCTATTTTTAATTTTTTTTAAAAGATTTTATTTATTTATTTGACAGACAGAGATCACAAGTAGGAAGAGAGGCAGGCAGAGAGAGAGAGAGAGGGAAGCAGGCTCCCTGCTGAGCAGAGAGCCCAATGCAGGGCTCGATCCTAGGACCCTGAGATCATGACCTGAGCCGAAGGCAGAGGCTTTAACCCACTGAGCCACCCAGGCGCCCCTCTATTTTTAATTTTTTGAAGACCACCTGTACTGTTTTCCATAGTGGCTGCATCAATTTGCATTCCTAAAACAGTGCTTGGGGTTTCCTTTTCTCCACACCCCTACCAACACTTATTATCTCTTATCTTTTTGATAACAGACACCCTACAGGTGTGAGCTGATGTCTCAGTTGTGGTTTTGACTTGCATTTCCCTACTGCTTAGTGAGGCTGAGCACCCTTTCATATGCTTATTGGTCATTTGAATGTCTTCTGTGGAAAAATGCCATCATCTCTGGTCAGGTTTCTTCTTGTGAGGTTAGCCCCGATTGCTGATGATTGCAAAGGATGTTACACTATCATCACTTCTTCATCTAGTAGCTGGAAAATGTCCGTAAAGAGACATTTGCCCTCATTGACCATTTGGCTATCCAGAGATACAGTTCATAGGAGAAACACATGATAGGTGCTTGATTTTTTACCTTTATTTCAATTTTTTATTTTTATGTTTTAGGATTTTATTTATTTAAGAGAGAGCGTGTGCTCATGCAGGAGGGAGTCGAGGGGGAGGGAGAAGCAGGCTCCCCGCTGAGCAGGGAGTCCACAGCCAATATGGATCACCCCGGATTCCATCCCAGGACCCTGAGATCATGACCTGAGCCACTTAAGGCAGCTGCTTAACCAACTGAGTCACCCAGGAGCCCCTATTTCCAATTTTTTAAAGTAATGACTTGGTTTAGGGGTGCCTGGCTGTCTTAGCCAGTGGACCATGCAACTTCTAATGTCAGGGATGTGGATTCAAGCCCCACGTTGGGTGTAGAGATTAGTTAAAAATAAAAGCTTAGGGGCACTTGGGTGACTCAGTGGGTTAAGCCTCTGCTTTTAGTTAAGGTCAGGATCTCAGGGTCCTGGGATGGAGCCCTGTTTTGGGCTCTCTGCTCAGCAGGAAGCCTGCTTCCCCCTCTCTCTCTGCTTGCCTTTCTGCCTAGTTGTGATCTCTCTCTGTGTCAAATAAATAAAATCTTTTTTAAAAATAAAATAAATAATAAATAAAACCTTAAAAAATAAGATGAGTTGGTTTACTAGTGTCCTTGAGAGGTAACAATGAAGTTTTATTTTGTCTTGAATTGCTTTTAATATAATAATTGATTTGGGGCTTTAACTGTGCTCACGTGTTTTGTTCCATTGTCACTATTGTCTTTACTGATGTTCCGATTCTCCCATCTTTGCCAGCAGGAGCTTCTTCAAACTGGGGCTTTCTAGGCTTTTGACCTCAGACCAGTGGCCTTTGATAGCTTTATTGTTTTCTTATTTGACAAGATGTTCCAGGCTTATCTTGTCTGTTGTATTTCCTGTCCCAGGCATAAAATCAGCCATTTCTCTGAAGAGCCCAGTTTTCCTTTTAGTGGGAAATGGCATTTGGAGACGTCAGTTAAGTTATTCAAGGTGTTTATTTCTATTGCATTAGTCATTATTTCTAGGTCTTTTCAGTGGAAAAAACTAGGAAATATTTATATTTAAACTACATCATGAATGTAGAGGCCGCTTTTAGAGAGCAGGCGTAAGCCCTGGAAGCCAATGGGGTAGAAGGGCACGCAGGGGCCACTGGGCTGAGTGCGGACAGACCCATCTGAGTACAGAGGCTACCCATCTCAAAACAGCTGCAAGACCAGGGCGCCTGGATGGTTCAGTCGCTAAGGGTCTGCCTTCCGATCAGCTCACGATCCCAGGAGTCCTAGGATCCAGTCCCATTTCAGGCTTCCTGGTCAGCAGGGGACTCTACTTCTCCCTCTCCCTCTGTCCCTGCTCCTGTGCTCTCTCTTTGTCAAATAAATAAAATCTTAAAAAAAAAAAAAAAAAAAAAAAAGCTGCAGACCCTAGCTGACCAAAGGGTGACTTACAACCGGGCACAGGTACCAAAGAAGGAAAGTTCCACACATTCCCATACCTCCTCACTCCCCTCCTGAATTATAGCCCCTCAGCCCTGCCTCCTGGCAGACAGTCTCTCCCTTGCTGTCCTGCTGTCCTGCCGGCTGCTCCCGTGAATTCAATAAACTTCTGTCTTCTTCATTCTGCCTTGGGTGAACCCGGCCTCTACCCCATCGGGTTACCCCACAATGAATTTATAGTGATTTTCCCAATTCATATACAGGATGACAGAATTTCTACTTACTCTCCTCCTATTTCCATCTAAAAAAAAAAAAAAAAGCTCCCGTTCTCAGTAACACCAACCTGATCACTCCTACAACAGCCTCAAGGGAGAGTGATCATGAATTTGCATGTCATCTGTACCCAGGGACCATGCCAGTCCTCTCCGTGGTGTTCTAAATTTAGTATATGTGCTGCCAAAGTGAGAACATATAATCTTTATAATCTTTACCAATCTGAAAGGTGAAAAACCGTATCTCATTCTCATTGGAGTTTGCAGTTCTTTGGTAATTAATGAGGTTGGGGCGGGGTATGTTTTCATTAGAGGCCAGGGCTGGTTTAAGCCTTTATAAAATTGCTGGTATTGTCCACAAAAGCATTTCCCAATGGTCATTTGCTTAGATCAACAAATGTCCGGTGCTACTATTTACTCACTGGATTTTTTGTCCCTGAGCCTCCTCTTAAGCAGCCATATACAGGCATGTTACACATTAATAGAATTGGCGCCTCTCCTGTATACTTCCCTAGTGCCCAGTAACATATGCACATCACTCTTATTAAACAAGCAAGTGCCACCTGAAATCATCTCATGGACCACCCACCTGGGGATGAGCACCACCCTCGGGAAATCCCTGACCTACACGCATTCTGACACTGTGCCCCATGTCCACATCTCTTCCATAAGAAAGACCATGTTCAGGGGCGCCTGGGTGGTTCAGTGGGTTAAGCCGCTGCCTTCAGCTCAGGTCATGATCTCAGGGTCCTGGGATCGAGTCCCGCATCGGGCTCTCTGCTCAGCAGGGAGCCTGCTTCCTTCTCTCTCTCTCTGCCTGCCTCTCAGTGTACTTGTAATTTCTCTCTGTCAAATAAATAAATAAAATCTTTAAAAAAAAAAAAAAAGGGGGCGCCTGGGTGGCTCAGTGGGTTGGGCCGCTGCCTTCGGCTCAGGTCATGATCTCAGGGTCCTGGGATTGAGTCCCGCATCGGGCTTTCTGCTCACCGGGGAGCCTGCTTCCCTCTCTCTCTCTCTCTGCCTGCCTCTCCATCTACTTGTGATTTCTCTCTGTTAAATGGATACATAAAATCTTTAAAAAAAAAAAAAAAAAAAAAAGAAAGAAAGAAAGACCATGTTCAGGGGGAAAACCAGACACCATGCCTGCCCTCACTTGGTGCTAGGGGCCAGTTCACCCTAATGATGATGTCCAACACCATCTAGATGGGAAAGACAACCCAGGGCTGGACTTGCAGTGCTGCAGTGGGCCAGCTGGTATCTTGGGGAGCTAGCCCCCAGTATCCCTGCTAGCCCCCAGTGGCCTCATTGTAAAATGGGGAAATCGGGGCAAATGATGTGAAATAGACATGAGAATGCTGCTCCTTAGGGCCATCCATTTTCTCCCATTTTGGGATCCCAGGAAAGGACTGGTGGTGGGTGGTCCCCATCTGCACCAGCAAGCCTCTCTGGTGTCGGTGGTGTCATCGACAGAGGACTCACACACCTCAGGAGCCTACAAGCTCCGATGCCCAGGGAACACCAAAGGCTACTGAAGAATGAGAACAGCTGTGCCCAGATCCAGAGGAGCCGAGGTTAGTGTGGAGGCCGAGAAAAATTAAGGCCATCCCACCTCAGGTTTAGCCTTAGCATAAGAACAGCCATCTTAGCTCCGGCAGCCATCTCAGACCCCTATGCCCAAGGGTTGAACTTTCCCCTACTTTACTTTAGTTCTAAGAACCCCCACCCTGCTTTGGTTCCAGAGACCCCCACCCTACTTTAGTAACAGGAAGCCCCACCCTGCTTTAGTAATAGGAACCCATAAATACCCCTGCCTTAACTAAGCTCGGGGTCCAAGTCCCTCCTCCGCTGTGTTGGGTATACTTGGGCCCAAGCTTAAGCTTGTTAAATAAACCCTTGTGTGATTGCATCGGTGTTGGCTCCTTGGTGGTCTCTCAGACACGAAAACTCGGGTATAACAGTTAGGGCAGTGCGGGGCTGTGTGATCATCCTGAGGGTGAGACTTGCTATCAGGTCACCCCTGGACAGGGGCAAAGCCCAGCACGAGAGGGCGTCAGGAGTCCAGAAGAGACAATGCACAGATCCCAGAAGCCCAGACGGCACCCTGCTTCCAGCAGCGGTGTCCAGGTCAGGGAGGATCTGAGAGTATGTGCGGTGTGTGTGCACGCATATGGCGTGTGGAATCTGGGGAAGTAGAAAAGCACAGCGGTTTTAAACCAGGGAACCTGGCCTTGACTCCCACCCTTGCCCCTTCCTAGCTGCATGGCCTCGGACAAATCACTTAATGACGTCTGCCTTAGTTCCTTCCTCTGCAGAATAAGGATCACAGTATTACCAACTTCATGAGAGTGACAAGGCTTCAAACAGTTAACACATGAAAAATGTCACAAGCATTAGCTTCTGTATTTGAGACAGAGAGGAAAACAGGAAGAGGGCGAAGGAGAAAGGGCAAATTCATCAAGGCCACTTCTCCAGGGAGGTGGGGGTGAGGGGAGTGATCTCCAGCCCTGAGTTCTGGGAAGAAGGTGGGATATGCCCTAGTGGGCTTCTCTCACAGAGCTAAGGAGAAAAACAAACAAACAGAAAAAATGCCTAGAGGTGTTTTGTTACTCAGTTAGGGCCCAGAGGTGAGGCCCCTGACCTCACCCAACAAGATCTGGTTAAGAAAAAAAACAATGAACTGTTCAGTGGCCCCTGGGCCTGATGTTATCTGTTATAGGAAGCACTGAGTTGCCAGATTCTTCTGTGGAGACCAGCCTGCAGCTCAGAGGGGTGCAAATAGCACGTAGTCTTAGGGACAGTCAAAGGGACTGACTGTGGGCTCTTACCACCTGGGAAAGCAACAGCTAAGTTTGTGGAGCGCACCATGTGCCACCACAGTTCCATGTGCAGAGAAGATGATAAATGGCCCTGGATGGTGGGTCAGGTACCCTGTTTGTGGCATTAAGCTCAGTTACAAACGCTTAGTGCGGGGGCCACCCAACCGTCCCGAGACCCACTGGTATTGGTAATCCTTTCCAGATACCATGTCCACTAAAAACAGCTCCCCCCAAAGAAGTCGTTTTTTCTTCGCACCAGAGCAGAACCTGACATCTGTTGCCACCTTTACTTTTTTTATATACTTAAACACTCTGGCAATTTCCTTGAAGCAGTGTGTGTGCACACGTGTGTACAGGTGTGTGTCTGGGATGTCTATAGAGAAATCTCCCTTTTGGCCCCTTTCCTAAAATGCCACAGAAGGTTTGAGTCGTATCCCATCTTCTTCCACGGGGACTTTTCCCTGCCCGGGGGCTTTCTCCTCAGAGACTGGCCACCGCCCTCGGCAGGAAAGCTCACCTGCCCATAGAAGCAGCAGGAGAGACCCAGAGGCATCAAGACATTACATTCCTTCATACCTCCTTCGTATTTCCTCTACCTGCTGCCTGGTGACTGAAATTCCTTCAGCAAGGTCAGGCCTTCTGTTCCCCATCAAGAGACAGTGAGCTATTCCGTAAAGGTCCAGAAGTAAAGATTTGGGGCTTTTGGCCCTACAGTCCTTGTCCCAGCGGCTTAGCTCTCACATAGCTAAAGAGCAGCCTTAGCCAATACACAATGAAAGAACATCGCTGTGCTCCAATAAAGCTTTATTTACAAAAGCCGGACTTCCGGCACTGCAGGTCCGGAGTTGCGGGCGGACTGTCCCACATTTACAGAGAAGGGCAGTGGGCTGGGATAGGGAGAGCTGTCATTTACAGGATGGATACCACATGCCAGGCACTTTTATACTTGGGATTTCATTTAGTCCTCACAAAAGTCACTATGTAGAAGGAATGATCAATATCCCAATATCCCCATTTTATTTTTTAAAATCTCATTTTTTAAAAAGATTTTATTTATTTATTTGACAGAGAGAAATCACAAGTAGGCAGAGAGGCAGAGAGAGAGAGAGAGAGGAGGAAGCAGGCTCCCTGCTGAGCAGAGAGCCCGATGCGGGACTCGATCCAAGGACCCCTCAGATCCATGACCTGAGCCGAAGGCAGCGGCTTAACCCACTGAGCCACCCAGGTGCCCTCATTTCTTTTTTTTAAAGATTTTATTTATTCACGTGGCAGGCGGAGATCACAAGCAGGCGGCGGGGCGGGGGGGGGGGGGCGTGGGGAGAAGAAGGCTCCCCACCAAGCAGAGCCAGATGTGGGGCTAAATCCCAGGACTCTAGGATCATGACTGGAGCGGAAGGCAGAGGCTTTAACCCACTGAGCCACCCAGGCGCCCTTAATTTATTTATTTATTTGACAGAGATCACAAGTAGGCAGAGAAAGAGGAAGGGAAGCAGACTCCCCGCTGAGCAGAGAGCCCGATGGGGCTTGATCCCAGGACCCTAAGATCATGACCTGAGCCGAAGACAGAGGCTTTAACTCACTGAGCCACCCAGGCACCCCTATTTTTTTTTTTAAGTAAGCTCTACCCAGAGTGGGACTTGAACTCATGACCCCAAGATCAAGAGTCACATGTCCTACTGATTGAGCCAGTCAGGTGCCCAATATCCCCATTTTATAGCTCAGGAAATTGAGGGTCAGAGAGGTTAAGTAACTTGGTTGAGGTTGCTCAGCTGATGCCAGCAGAATCTGAACTCGGGTCAGCAAAGTTCCAAAACCTGTGTTGTTTTTTTTTGTACAGAAATAAAGATGCACAGATTCCTAGAGCCAAATAGGGCTCAGAGCTCAACGCATCTAACATCCTTATTTTACAGGGAGGAAGTGGGGATAGCAGGGGGAGACAAAACTAAGACAAACTTGCCTTAGTCTTCTTTCTCCAGTTTGTACAGGAGTGGTCCTAATACTGCCACCTGGGCAAAGCATCTCTCCTCATGAATAAGTGGTCGTCCGCAGGGTCTCTTTTCCTCAAGGTGATACAAGACTCCCTCTTTCCATGTTCCTGCCCTATCCTCTGCTGAACATCTAGTCCTACGTCACAGAAACAGCTAACAATTTTTTCCCCTCACTGGAAGAACTATATTTATTGTAGCATTGGTTGTGGAGGTTTGAATTAGCTGGACAACTTAATGTTGTGAATAGCAGAAACTCAACTCAAATTGGCTCAGATAATAAGTCATTTATTGGCTTACATAACCAAAGAATTTAGAGATGGGGCCCACTTCATGTGGGGCTTGATATAGGCTCAAACAATGTGCCTAGGACCCAACATCTCTGTTGGTTCCTCATCATCCTTAGTATTGGTTTTATTCGCAGGCGTGTGCTCCCTCATGGTGGCACAATGGCTGCCAGAAACTCCAGGCACTAGTCTTCCCTTATTTGCATACTTTCCCCAAATGAGGGGGCTCCTCTTTGCCAGAAACACCAGCAGTCATTCCCTTGCATTTTATTGGCTTGGGCTAGACTGCATCACTACATCCAGGGGTTGGGAAACTCTGTCTTAAGCTAATCGGAATCGATCTCTGGAACTGGGGGTGGGGTTAATTATACCAAAACCACATAGCTGAGAACCAGGAATACATTAATTTCCCATGACAAGTCAGGGTGACGCTGGCAGGAGGAGTTGGTGAAGAAAAAATGTCTGCTGTGGGTTGAATTCAGGGTCCTCAAAGCGCTCTTCCATTACCAAGAGTTCACTGGTCCATTCTGTTTCTTCCTCCTCCAGGCAGAGGAGGCTGATTTTGCAAATGCCATCCTTCTCTTTTCTTCTTGGAGGCAAGGGTCAGCCTCCTCTGCATCTGCCTGGCTTCCAGGCCATGTGAGGATGGCTCCCAGGCTCAATATGGGGTAGCTATGCTCTTCCTCATGGGCACTTCTTGGTGGCCAAGCCCACGGCCAAAAACGCCAACGCTCAACCCACTGGAGAAGGGGTTTGAAATATATTTTTTAAAAGGTTTCATTTATTTATTTGACAGAGAGAGATCATGCTTAGGCAGAGGCAGACGGGGGGGGGGAGGTGGGGGAGGTGGAGCAGGGAGCCTGATGCAGGACTCAATCCCAGGACCCTGAGATCATGACCTGAGCGGAAGGCAAAGGCTCAACCGACTGAGCCACCCAGGTGTTGTGGGTTTGAAATATTTTAAGTAGAGGAAGCAGTTTCGAAAATAGCCACTCACCCACGATCCAGGGTGAGCGCACACTGATGCCAGAGACGTGGGCAGGACCGAGAGCTTATTTCACGAATTCACTGGTGCCTTGGCACAGTTTAATGCTTTTCGGGGTGTCCCTGCCCAGAAGCCCTCTTAGAGACCGTCAGGAGGCTATCAGCAAATTACTGAGCTTGCAGCCTTTTTCAGAGTTCTCATTAGCAAGTGATACATTAGTGTCACCACAGGCCATCTTTGCTGAGTGCCAAAAAAACTGTGATAGTTAGAGGCACGGCCCTGGTTCCAAATTACAAGGAGCAGGTAGAAGCTGCAGACCCATCTGTCTTCTCTATGGAGGGGTGCGGAGGGAGGTGCCGGGCGTCTTTTGGATTCCTTATGGTCTGAGGATGAAAACCCACATGAGATATCAGCGCAACTGTGGATCATCTGTGGAAATCATCGTGGCAACAGAGGGGAGGTATTAAAACCTGTGGCCTCACATTCCTCTGTGAAGGCCATTTGGTTGTGATGCATTTATGTTGGCTGTCTTACACTGTTAACTGTTTGTATTCTAACTCGCACTCAAGGTAGCAACAGAGAGCACAAGCCAGGAGGAAAGGGAGAAGCATGCTCCCCGCTGAGCAGGGAGCCCAAGGTGGGACTCGATCCCAGAACTCTGGAATCACAACCTGAGCCGAAGGCCGATGTTTAACCAACTGAGCCACCCGGGTGTCCCTCATAGTCGACGTTCTTAACATCTAGTCCTTAATCTTAATCACAGGAGTGTTGCTCTGGCCAGCTCAATTGGTTAAAAGCCAAAATTAGGGCATTTCCACTCCCAGATGTTTATTCCCAGAAGAACTGAAAGCAGGAATTCAAACAGATCGTTGGACACCAACGTTCCCAGCAGCGTTATTCACAATAGCTAAAAAGTGGAAACAGCCCAAATTTCCCTCAGCAGATGAATGAATAAATAAAATGTAATTTATCCATGCAATGGAATGTTATTCAGCCATTAGAAAGAAAGAGATTCTGGTACATGCTGCCCCATGGATGAACCCGGAAAAGGTTAGGCTAAGTGAAATAAGCCAGACTCAAAAGGACAAATTTGTATGGTTCCACTTACACATGTTATCTAGAATAGGCAAATTTATAGAGACAGAAAGTAGAAAAGAGGTTCCCTGGGACTGGGCAAAGGGGAAAAGGGGCAATTACTGTTTAATGGGTACAGAGTTTCCATTTGGGATGGTGCAAAAGTTCTGGAGATGGGGTGCCTGGGTGGCTCAGTCGTTAAGTATCTGCCTTGGGCTCAGGTTGTGATCCCAGGGTCCTAGGATGAACCCCACATTGGGCTCCCTGCTCGGTAGGAAGCCTGTTTCTCTCTTTTTTTCCTGCTTGTATTCCTGCTCTCACTGTCTCTCTCTCTCTGTCAAATAAATAAATAAAATCTTAAAAAAAAAAAAAAGATTAAAAAGTTCTGGAGATGGATGATGGTGATGGTGGCACAACATTGTGCATGTCCTTAATGCCACCAAACCACCCACCTGAAATGGTTGAAATGACAAATTTTGTTATGTTTTAATACAATTTTTTAAAAGTTTTTTAGGTCAAAGTTAGGGGCAAAATCAAAGTAGGGGCCAGTGAGCTCCATTCTGCCCCTTAAGTCACCTCAAGCCCATCCCAAATCCAACTGGTGTTTAGAAATCAGTGTATTTGGGGGTGCCTGGGTGACTCAGTTGGTTAAGTATCTGCCTTCGCTTTGGGTCATGGTCCCGGGATCCTGGGCTCGAGTCCCGTGTTGGGTTCCCTGTTCAGCAGAGAGTCTGTTTCTCCCTCTACCTGCCTCTCCCTCTGCTCATGCTTGCTCTCTCTTGCTCTCTCTCTCAAATAAATAAGTAAAATCTTAGATAGATAGATAAATAAATAAATCAGTGCCTGTGGCCAGTAGAAAGTTTGACTTGGGGCAGTATCTTCCAGTTGATAAGAAATACAATCCATCTGCTGTTTTAATGGTGGGTCAGAAAAGTTGGCCATGACTCTGAAGGTTACACCCAGAATTATAAATAAATAAGACACCCACGTTGTTCAAACATTAAACATAAAAGGCAGTAAAAAGTCTTCCTTTTAGGCTTTCCCCATCCACTCACTTCCCATGTCCTCCAACAGATGAGTCTGTTTTTAGTTTCTTGTTTATCCTTCTAGAAAACTGTTCTCCAGGGTCGCCTCAGTTCTTAAGTGTCTGCCTTCAGATCAAGTCATGATCCTGGGGTCCTGGGATTGAGCCCCACATTGGGCTCCCTGCTTGGCAGGAAGCCTGCTTCTCCCTCTCCCACTCCCTCTGCTTGTGTTCCCTCTCTTGCTGTGTCTCTGTGTGTCAAATAATAAATAAAATTTTAAAAAAGAAAAGAAAACTGTTCTCCATATACAAGATATTGTGAATATGTTATTTCCCCCTCTATTTTGGTTTTTGTTTGTTTGTTTGTTTGTTTTTTATTTTAATTCCAATATTGGGGCACTTGGGTGGCTCAGTTGGTTAAGGGTCCAATTCTTGATTTTAGCTTGGGTCATGATCTTGGGGTTGTGAGATAGAGCCCTGCATTGGGCTCTGTGCTTGGTATGAAACTGCCTTGGGAGTCTGTCTTCCTCTGTGCTCCACCATTCCTCCCTCTCTTAAAAAAAAAAAATCCAGTATAGTTAACACACAGTATTATATTAATTTCAGGTGTACAATAGACTGATTCAACAATTCTATACATTCGTCAGTGCTCATCATGATAAGTGCGCTCCTTAATCCCCATCACCTATTTCCCCATCCCCCAACCCTCTTCTCTGGTAACCATCAGTTTGTATTCCAGAGTTAAGAGTCTATTTATTGGTTTCTCTCTCTCTCTCTTTCCTTTGCTCACTTTTTTGTTTGTTTCTTAAATTCCACATATGATCAAAACCATGGTATTTGTCTTTCTCTGACTTATTTTGCTTAACATTATACTCCCTAGCTCCATCCATGTCTTTGCAAATGGCAAGATTTTATTCTTTTTCTTTCTAAGATTGTATTTATTTATTTGAGAGAGAGAGAGAATGAGAGAAAGAGAGAGAGCACAACATGTGGAGGGTCAGAGGGAGAAGCATACTCCCTGTTGGGCAGGGAGCCCGATGTGGGACTCGATCCCAGGACTCCAGGATCATGACCTGAGCCAAAGGCAGTTGCTTAACCAACTGAGCCACCCAGGCACCCCAGATTTCATTCTTTTTCTGGCTGAATAATATTCCATTACATATATGACATTTGTTACTATATATATATATATCTGTGTGTATAGTATATAGTACCACATACTCTCTCTCTCTCTCTCTCTCTATATATATATATATATAGTGTATATACACATTACATCTTCTTTATCCATGCATCTATCAGTGGACACTTGGGCTGCTTCCATAATCTGGCTATTGTAAATAATGCTGCAATACTATAGGGGTACATGTATCCCTTTGAATTAGTGTTTGTGTGTTCTTTGGGCCAGTACCCAGTATTGCAATTGCTGGATCATAGGGTAGTTCTATTTTTAATTCTTTGAGGAACCTCCCCACTATTTTGCACAGAGGCTGCACCAACAGTGCAAGAGGGCTCCTTTTTCTCCACATCCTAATCAACATTTGTTGTTTCTTGTGTTGTTGATTTCGGCCATTCTGACAGGTGTGAGGTGACATCTCATTGTAGTTTTGTTTTTCATCTCCCGGATGATGAGTGATGTTGAGCATCTTTTCATGTGTCTGTTGACCATCTAGATGTCTTCCTTGGAGAAATGTCTATGTCTTCTGCTCATTTTTGAATTGGATTATTTGTTTTTGGAGTGTTGAGTTGTATGAATTCTTGATATATTTTGGATACTCACCCTTTATCAGATCTGTCATTTGCAAATATCTTCTCCCATTCTGTAGGTTGACTATTAGTTTTGTTGACTGTTTCCTTTGCTGGGCAGAAGCTTTTTATTTTGATGTAGTCCCAGTAGCTTATTTTTGCTTTTCTTTCCTTTGGCTTAGGAGACCTATCCAGGAAGATGTTGCTACAGCCTATGTCAGAGAAATTACTGCCCGTGCTCTCTTCTGGGATTTTTATGGCTTCAGGTCTCACATTTAGATCTTTAATCCATTTTTAGTTTATTTTTGTGTATGCTGTAAAAAGGCAGTCCAGTTTCATCCTTCTGCATGTCCAGTTTTCCCAACACAGCTTGTTGAAGAGACTTTTTCTCACTGTATATTCTTTCTTCCTTTGTCAAAGATTAATTGACCATATAATTGTGGGATTATTTCTGGGCTTTCTCTTCTATTCCATTGATCTGTGTGTCTGTTTTTGTGACAGTACCATGCTGTTTTGATTTCTACAGCTTTGTATTATAACTTGGGAGTTTGGAATTGTGACACCTCCAGCTTTGTTTTTCTTTTTTAAGATTGCTTAGGCTATTCGGGGTCTTTTGTGGTTTCATACAAGTTTTAGGATTGTTCTAGTTCTGTGAAAAATGCTGTTGGTATTTTGATAGGGATTGCTTTAAATCTGTAGATCTCTTTGGGTAGTATAGACATTTTAACAATATTTGTTCTTTTGATCCATGAGCATGGAATGTCTTTCCATTTCTTTATGTTATCTTCAGTTTCTTTTATCAATGTTTTACAGTTTTCAGAGTACAGGTCTTCCATCTCTTTGGTTAGGTTTATTCTTAGGTATTTTATTGCTTTTGGTGCAAGTGTAAATGGGATTGTTTTCTTAATTTCTCATTCTGTTGCTTCATTTTTTAAAAAGATTTTATCTATCTTTTGACAGAGAGAGAGCACAACGGGGACAGTGGTAGGCAGATAAAGAGGGAGAAGCAGGCTCCCTACCAAGCAGGGAGCCCGACAAGGGGCTTGATCATGACCTGAGCTGAAGGCAGATGCCCAACCGACTGAGATACTCAGGTGGCCCGGTTGCTTCATTCTTAGCATATAGAAATGTAACAGATTTCTGTACATTGATTTTGGATCTTGTAACTTTACTGAATTCATTTATCTGTTCCAGCAGTTTTTTGGTGGAATCATTATGGTTACCCTCTTTTTTTTACACAAATGGCAACACCCTGTTCTGTTGCCTTTTTTGGTTAGAATGTATCTTGTTGAACTTTCCATAAAATACGTAAGGAGATTCCTTAGTCTCTTTTTACAGCTGTATAATATTCCAGTATATGAAGGTACCATCCTTTATGTAATCAATCCTTTGTCATTGAACATTTAGCTGTTTCTGATATTTTGCCATTACAATGATAATAAATAACCTATATGAATGTCATTTTGTACTCATGTAAGGATATATGCAGAAAAGAATTCTGGAAGTGGGTACTGGATCAGAAGGTACATGCACTTGTAATTTTGATAAATACTAACAGATTGTCCTTGATATAGGGTGTCAATTTACCAGCAATTTATGAGAATGTGTATTTGCTACTCCACAGTGTGATACCAAATTTTGCGAATTTTACTAGGATGAGTGAGAGAGGGTATCTCAATGTGGTTTGATTTTTTTAAAGGATTTTATTGATTTATTTGACACACAGAGAGAAAGAGAACAAACGAGGGGAGTGGCAGAGGGAGAAGCAGACTCCCCGCTGAACAGAGAGCCCGACATGGAGCTTCAACCCCAGCACCCTGACATCTTAACCTGAGCAGAAGGCAGACACAGCCTAACTAACTATGCCACCCAGGCACCCCCTCAATGTGATTTTAATTTGGATTTATCATGACTGGGGTTGAGCATCTTCATCATAAGAGCCATGTTTCTTTTCTGTGGACCATCTGTTTATTATCTTTTGCCCATTTCTCTCTTGGGCTATTAATCTTTTTCTCATCAATTTTCAGGGGATTCTTAAATATTAGGGAAATTAGCCCTTTGCCTGTAACATAAGTTGAAAATGTTTTCCCAAGTTGGTCATTTGTCTTACAACTTTGTTTATGTTATGTGCCTTGCAGATTTTTTTATGAGCCAAATGTATCAATGTATTTGTAGTAGCTTTTGGATTTTGTGATACAATGAGAAAAACCTTACTGCCTTCAGAATTTTAAGAGAATCCTCTCATTACTTCTATTTATTATTATTACTTTCTTCTATTTCTTCTATTCTTCTATTACTTTCATGGTTTCATTTTCTCCCCCATTTTAAACTTTCATCCAATTAGAATTTATCCTTATATGAAATGTTAAAGTATGGGTCCACCTTTGTTTTTCCCGTGGCTACTCAGTTGTTCTAATACTGTATATTAAGAAATGAATCTACTCCCCCAGATATTTTATATCCTATCTGAATTAAATACTATGGGATTGGGGCTCTCCGGGGTGGCTTAGTCGATCAGCTCAGGTCACGATGTCAGCATCTTGGAATCAAGTCCTGGGTTAAGCTCCCTGCTTCATGAGCCTGCTTCTTCCTCTGCCTCTGACCCATCCCCCCTCCCTACCCTATGCTCCCACTCTCTCTCTCTCAAATAAATAAAATCTTTTTAAAAATTTAAAAGTTAAAAAAATAAATACTATTGGATGGGGTATTTTACCAGAGTCCCTACCCTATGTAGATTCTATCTTTTGCCCCCCATTCCTGTTGCACCACCCAAAGTACATCATAGACTCTCAGCAAATGTTTCCGGATGTGACCCCAGTACTTTGCTAACCAATCTGTACTCCCAAATTCGCCCAGAGCTCATCCAGTAATCGATCCCTATCTTGTTAACTCTTTGATACTTTTTTTTTTAAGACTTTATTTATTTGACACAGAGAGAGAGATCACAAATAGGCAGAGAAGCAGGCAGAGGGAGGGGGGAAGCAAGCTCCCTGCTGAGCAGAGAGCCTGATGTGGGGCTCGATCCCAGCACCCTGAGATCATGACCTGAGCCTAAGGCAGAGGCTTAACACACTGAGCCACCCAGGTGCCCCACTCTTTGATGCTCTTTAAAATTTTTTGTTGGACTTTGTCCACCTTAGAATTTTTTTGTGTGTGTGGAGAAGATTGTTCAAAATTACCCAGTCTACCACTACCAGAAGAGGAAGTTCTGGGTTTTGGTAGTAGAGTTCCGTATCCTGAAGCAGTCAATTCCTGGAATAAACCCCATATGGTCATGATATATTAATTTAACATGCTCTATTTTATGTACTAAAATTGCATTTGGACCTTTTGCACTAACATCCTTGAGGTATATTTATCTATTTCATGAAGTCTTTTACTGGCTTGGTATCAGTCCTGTGATCATATTTTTTAAAGATTTTGGAAAATTTTCTGCTTTTTCTATAGTATATAACAGTTTAGACAGCTCTGTGATCATCTTCTCTTTAAAGGTTTGGTAGAATTCCCCTGTGAAACCGTGTAGAGCAGTCGTTTTAATTGCAGCCATTGGGACCCTTGCTGAGGGGCTATGGAGGGGACAAGTGTAATCTAAATGACAGACAGTATTTGATCCACACCAGTGCACACAGCTGGAGCAGGAGTAATTGTGTGATTTAAAACATTTTAATTTTAGTACATTTTTAATACCAATAAATTATAAAGATTAACTCTTGGCTTTTGTTGTTGCAAGAGTCAAAAAGCTTTCAAGTTTTTTTCTTTTACTCATTTCATGCTCCAGTCTTTTTCAGGGATCAAAATGCATTGGGCCACCTCCCAAATATGTATTCTGCCTTTCTCGACTCTCAGAGCCCTAGAGATGTGTCTGGTTGCTCCAGGCCATAGGGATAGCCCTCCCTCCAATCCCCAAAGTTAATCTCCTATAAAATTTGACATTTGCTCATCAAAAAAATTCCTGTTTCTGGGCTGCTTATCTGTGCTGTTCTCTCCCAAAGGGAGAGGGTTTCATCTCTTCCATTAATCCTATAAGTGGAGTAAATGTGATCATTAGGAATAATGATGAAAGCAAGATGAGGAGACAGACTGTCGAATTTGCACTCTAAAGCAAAATCAAAACAGACAAAACCCCAAAACAGAAACCCCAAAACTCTTTTAGGAAACAATGTGATATTTATTAATAGGCTTTTTTTCTCATTTCCCCTTCTGAAGGAAAAATCACGCAGAGAGACACTGATGCCCAGACAAAGGACCTCAGGTCAAAAGTGACCTTTCTGGGGTGGACTGGTTTCATAGGAAGTATGGGATGTAAAGTGTAATTTAGGGCTTCAGAGTTAATAGGAGACAGAGGGCAGCTGAATTGGAACCCTGCCCTGCCCTCAAAAGCCTGAAAAAGAAGATGGGAGTCAAGTTCACTGCCGAGATTGAAGTGCTGGAATTTCAGGATATTGTCATGTCCAGCCAGTATGTACCTCTACTATGTGGGACTGATGTGATTTTGTTGGCTAAATGAAGTTAGTTAGCCACTCATTAGGGGAAGATACAAATTCTAGTTGCCCACATTCATGTCTGTCTCAGGTGTATATTGTAATCTCCTTGAGGAGATTAAAAAAAAAAAGATTTATTTATTTATTTGACAGACAGAAATCACAAGTAGGCAGAGAGGCAGGCAGAGAGAGAGAGGAGGAAGCAGGCTCCCCGCTGAGCAGAGAGCTGGATGCGGGGCTCTATCCCAGGACCCTGGGATCATGATCTGAGCCAAAGGCAGAGGCTTTAACCCACTGAGCCACCCAGGCGCCCGTCCTTGAGGAGATTATTATTTATTTTATCTTTTGAAAGATTTTATTTGAGGGGCACCTGGGTGGCTCAGTGGGTTAGGCCTCTGCCTTCGGCTGAGGTCATGATCTCAGGGTCTTGGGATGGAGCCCCACATCCGGCTCTTGGCTCAGCAGGGAGCCTGCTTCCCCCTCTCTCTCTGCCTACTTGTGGTCTCTCTGTCAAATAAATATCTCTCTTCCTGTCCAAACCCCAAAAAAGATTTTGAGGGAAAGACACAGAGTATGAGCAGTGGAGCAGTGGGGAGAGGCAGAGGGCAGAATGAGAAGCAGGCTCCCCACTGAGCAGGGCGCCTGATTATGAGACTATCCCAGGACCCCCTTATCATGACCTGAGCTAAAGGCAGATGCTTAACTGAGCCACCCAGGTGCCCCGAGGATGAGGATGGTTATTTTATTTTTAATCTCTGAATTCCCAATGCCTGGCGCAAAGTACACGAAAGAAAGAATAAAATAATTAAAATACTGGTTTACATGACTTCTTCGTTTGTTTGTTTGTTTGTTTATTGTGTATGTGGGTTAGGTCCTATGCTGGGTGCTGGTAATAGATCAGAGGATATCCGTGGTCTCCGACCTAATGGGGTTTGTGGTCCAACGGCACAAGATGTTCAAATGCCAGAGATGGTCATGGGAGGGACGGTGCATGTGGTCTCAGCCCGCGCTCTAGAGAGGCTTCCCACTGGCTGTCCGTGGGACTTAACAGAGAGCGGGGCAAAAGTCTTGGGAGAGATGACTCAGATTCTGGGGGCCTCTCAGTGCCTCTGCCCCTGTGCAGATAGCGATGTTCTCCTTGGGTAAGAAGAAAGCCAGGGCGCCCACCTCGACGGCCTCTCACAGTCCGAGGCCCTTTGCTCAGACAAGGTAATCTGCACCCCGGCTGTTCCAGAAGGGAGACCGAGATGTGGGGGTGTGGTTTCCCGAGGCAAGCGCTCCAAATCAGGCGGCGGCGGCGCGCCCCCTGCTGGATCCAGGGCCGTTCTGCAACTAGCGCCCCATCAAACAGGGAGGAAGGTTGCTCAGACTCGAGAAAGTCAGAACAAGGACGTTTTTTCTTCCTTCTAAAGGCAGAAAACAGATTCCCCAAAAGGAGAAAATCTACCAAGGCTACCAAGGATCCAGGGACCCTATATCTCATACTTCCTGGGGGAATCAGGAAGGAATCAGGAATGAATAAGTGGTAAACAAAACTCCCATCTTGTAACCTTGGCTACCCACTCTACTGACCCAAACCTCTATTCCCTTCGATTCCCATTTTGGGCTCAACCTGAGAAAAGTTACAAGAATTGTTATAAAACATCTGTCCCCCTCTTTTTTTCTGCAAATAAAATAACCCTGGGCGTTGGTAATAATACAGATAGCATCACTTGTAAAAGGTATGTCTAGTTTACTGGCATCTCCCTTCTCCCCAGCATGTAATTTGAGGATTATCTTAAAAGAAAGACTTTACCGCCCCCAACTAATCTTTTCCAAAGAGTGATAATTATAAATTCCAAACAAAACTTTGAGGCATGTGAGCCTCTCTCAGGCTTTTCATTTCAATAGATCTACTAATTAAAAGCTATAATTTAACAAATAATGACCTAACCATCTCACTTTGAAACCAAACAAAAACTTACCACTACATCGTTGGACTAGATAAAGATAATGAAGCCAGGCGCAATTCAGACTCCTGCTGGGCCCATGCTGGCCCCCTTCCAGCCACAGGCCTGACGCCTTTGATTAGAAGCAATAGTTTTCCAAACCATTTGGAGCAAACTCACGTCAGGGTGGGTAAGTGAGCAATTTGTGAGGCTAAGTGTTTTTTTGGACCCACTCCCACTGCTGATGGAGCAGGATGGAATACTTATCTTTTCCTTGCCCTCATTCATTGTCACTTGGTCAATTTCATTTTCTCCCCGACCCTTCTTTGGCCCTCGGGGGAGAGAGTTGTTTCTGACGTTAACAAGCAGGAAGAAATCGTGGAAAGGAAAACTAGTGATGAAACCGGGTGAGGCTCGCTGCATACAACAGCATCCTCAGTGGTTAATAAAATAATAAACGATGAAAGCAAGATTGCTTCCCACCTACCACGCCCCCTCCCTTAGCTGGGAATTGGGCATCTGGGCGAAGCTAAAAATAGCCTAGTGTTCTGGAACCTCCTCCGCAGCCCAAGCTCGCACCCGTCGCCAATGTGTGCCATCCGTCTGCTCCGGGCAGCACTCATTCTCCATGGCTGGAGGGCTGCAAACACTGGCCCCTTCCTGCAGTCCTGGAGAGGGGAGAGAATTGGGCGCATAGGAAAGGCATGGGGGGGGGGGGGCAAAGGGCTCCCTGTGGAGCTGAGACACTGGTGGGTATTGGGTGAGACCTCAGGGTAACACAAAGCTTGGACTCTGAATCTATCTGTAGATGTAGGGAGAAAGGAGCTGCCAGATGTCTTCACGTCACACTCCCACCTCCAGGACCTCGTCCTGTACTGTTACCTCCCTAGGAACTGCTCCTGCTTTGAAACCTTAAGTCCTTCTCTCTTGAGCACAATCCCTGTCCGTTATCTCCTTCTCCCCTTTGTTCCACCTGTAACCTGTTCGTCACCCTCCTCCTCCTCCTCCATGCTATCATACACTGAATGCTTACAATGTGCCCAGCACCTATGCTAAGTAATATATGTGGATTGATGCCTTTAATTCTCGCAACAACCCTAAAGCAATCGTAACAGATATTTTTAAATCCCTTGTTCCCTCATTTTCTTCCTCTGTTCTCTTCCTGTTCAAACCAACTTTACTGCATGAATCACACAGATCTGCACGTCTGCTACTATCAGAGTCCTTCTCTGAGGACTGTGATTACCTTCTAAGGGTTTCTTGCTTTGTCCTGGGTCATGTGACTGAACGATTCTTCTGGAGCTCACAGGTTGGTTCCGGAAACGGAGCCCAAGCCCAAAGTGGCTATGCACAGGTTGGACCTAGACCAACCAACCGCCCACGTATGAGCCTGTGAGAATCTGTCCAATAGGGATGCTCCTTATTGACAACATCAGCCTATCAGATTCTCTCTGGAGGTTCCAATGTCAGGTGCATGCTGGGACAAAGGAAGAGAAAACAAATAATAACTACAGTAACTGTGTGGAGCCGGATGTGTGCATACCAAGTGCCAGGGGCTGGGCCCAACACTTCTCAAGTTTTACTTGATTTAATCTCACAGCAGTCTTTCGACATAGATTACTATCAGCAACCCCCACTTTAAAATGAGAAAACAGAGGCTTGAGCAGGTTAATCAAGGTGCTAAGGGTCACCCAGCCATGATAGAAAGGAAATTCAAACCCAAGCAGTGGGATTTAAGAAACTTTACCATTTTAAAAAATAACTTAAAGTTGTAAATTAATAAAAGATAATAGTTGGTTGCTAGGGATGAATTAGCCAGAGAACTAAAGATGGGCAATGAGACTGCTCTGTATGATGCTGTAATGGTGGACACAAGTTGTTTTATGTTTGTCCCAACCGATCGACTATACAACACTGAGAATGAACACTAAGCTGTGAACTTTGGGTGATTATGCTGTGTCAGCGTAGGTGTGTTGATTGGCTGCATGAAACGTATCACTTTGGTGGAGGAGGGGGAAAATAGGGGGTGGGGGGGCAGGGAAGGTGTGTATGGAAAATCTCTGTACCTTCTGCTCAATTTTGCTGTGAATCTAAAACTGCTTTAGGGGCCTGCCTGGGTGGCTCAGTGGGTTAGGTCTCTGCCTTTGGCTGGGGTCATGGTCTCAAGGTCCTGGGATTAAGTCCTTCAGGGGTCCTGGGATTGAGCCCTGCATTAGGCTCTCTGCTCAGCCGAGAGACTGCTTCCCCCCACTCCCTCTGTCTGCCTCTCTCCCTGCTTGTGATCTCTCTCTCTGTGTCAAATAAATAAATAAACTTAAATAAATAAATTAATTAAACGGTTCTAAAAAATAAAGTCTGTTTAAAAAAAAGATCATAGAGTCACGTGATCCAAATGTTTTTTTATTTTATTTTTTTTAAGATTTAAAAAAAAATATTCATTTGAGATGGAGGGGGCGAGAGAGAGAGAGCACAACCTGGGGAGAGGGAGAGGGAGAGGGAGAAGCAGGCTCCCCACTGAGCAGGGGTAGCCCCACATGGGGCTCGATTCCAGGACCCCAGGGATCATGACCCAAGCCAAAGGCAGGTGCTTAACTGACTGAGCCACCCAGGTGCCCCAAAGTTGGTGTTTCTTACAGTGTGGCCCGGGATGGCAGCCTCAGCCTCCCCTGGGAGCTTGTTAGAATGCACGTTCTAAGGCCCTGCCCTAGACTTACTGAGCCAGAAACTCTGGGAACCAGTTCCAGAACCATGTTTTATACAAGCCCTCTGTGTGATTCCGATCCATGCTTAGGTTTGAGAACCATCACCCTAAGGTAAATTGAGAAGTCCCTTCCTTGTATCCTAGAAGAACCTCATAATACAGCCAGTGCCATAATCCAGTCGTCAAGATGGTTGATCGTCTTCCTCGACTTCTTCAATTTAGGACTATGGCTGCTTTCTTGAAACGTTCTACTCACTGGTTTCTGTGAGTCTTCTCTCGTGGTTTCTCTCCTACACCTCTGGCCTCCTTTATCAGCTTCCTCTGAGGGCTCCTCCTTACCACGCACCCCGACTTCACTGCTCTTAGCGATCTTTCTGACACCCACCGTTCTTCTCACTCTATGTGTTTCCTCAGGCGATGTCGTCCACTCACCATCAGCAGCTACCAGCACTGCTGCTGCCGGTCTCTACCCCTACACCAACCTCTCCTCAAGCTTCATGCTTGTATCAACTTCTACCTATTGTGACTATCTCCATTTGCAGGTCCCACAGCCAACCCAGACTCAACTTTTCAAAAACTTGAGTTCTTTGTCTTCTTCTCATAATGTGCTCTTCCTCCAGGAGAATGGAAATTCCAAAACTAGTCCTATAGTTGGCTCCCCCTGGCAACCAGACCCCATCCTTAGAGATGGTCCGAAATTCACCTCATTAATACAACAAAGGACACCTTTATTGCTCTCATCACTTAGGAAGGTCCAAGGATTTTAGGAGCTCTGTGCCAGGAACAGGGTTGTTTCCATGAGTGCATCATATGCAATTCTGTGATGCTTTTACAGAACAGTTAGGGATGCCTGGGTGGCTCAGACAGTTAAGTGTCTGCCTTTAGCTCAAGTCATGATCCCAGGATCCTGGGATCGAGTCCTGCATCGGGCTCTGGCTCAGCGGGGAGCCTGCTTCTCCCTCTGCTCATGCTCCCTCTCTCTCTAATAGATAAATAAAACTTAAAAAAAAAAAAAAAACAGTTAAGGGGCACCTGGGTGGCTCAGTGGGTTAAAGCCTCTGCCTTCGGCTCAGGTCATGATCCCAGCATCCTGGGATCGAGGCCTGCATCAAGCTCTCTGCTAGCAGGAAGTCTGCTTCGCCCCCTCTCTCTGCCTGCCTCCCTGCCTACTTGTCATCTCTGTCTATCAAATAAATAAAGTCTTTAAAAAAACAAAGTTAGGGGCGCCTGGGTGGCTCAGTTGGTTAAGCAGCTGCCTTCGGCTCAGGTCATGATCCCAGCGTCCTGGGATCGAGTCCCACATCGGGCTCCTTGCTCCGCAGGGAGCCTGCTTCTCCGTCTGACTCTGCCTTCCACTCTGTCTGCCTGTGCTCGCTCTCGCTTGCTCTCTCTGACAAATAAATAAAATCTTTAAAAAAAAAAAAAAAACAAAGTTAAAAACACATCTTACATGAGGGAGGTAGCTGGGGGGATGGGCTCATTGGGGGATGGGCATTAAGGAGGGCACTTGTAAAGAGCACCAGGTGTTATATGTAAGTGATGAATCACTAAACTCTACACCTAAGGAGATCCTAAGTGGCTCAGTCAGTTAAGCATCTGCCTTTGGCTCGGGCTCTGATCCCAGGGTCCTGGTATTGAGCCCCTCATCTGGCTCCTTGCATAGCAGGGAACCTGCTTCTCCCGCTCTCCCTCTGCCTGCCACTCACCTTGTTTTCTCTGTCAAATAAATAAATAAAATCTTAAAAAAAAAAAATTCTACCCCTGAAACTAATAATACACTTTATGTTAACTAAATTGAATTTGAATTAAAAAAAAAAAAAAAACAACCCACACAAAAACAACAAAAATGGGATGCCTAGGTGGCTCAGTCAGTTAAGCATGTGACTCCTGGTTTCGGCTCAGGTCACGATCTCACAGTCCTGAGATGGAGGCCTGAGTCAGGCTCCCCACTCAGTAGATATTTTTCTCCCTCTTCCTCTCTCTCCCCCTCAGCCCCTCCCTGCTCCCACATGCTCTCTCTCTCTCTCTCTAAAATAAATCAAATCTTTAAAAAAGAAAAACCCACATCTTACAAGATTTTTCTAAGAATTATTTGAAAGAGGCTTTCAGCAAAGTGTGACCTCAGTGAGTGGAACCTGTATTCACTCAGTAGTGCTTAAATTGTTTTTAAGAACACCTCTTATAGGACGTTTCTAAGAAGTGAACTGAACTGTGCATTCATTGCAATGTTGTTTCAGTGAGTGAAACATAGGGCCATTCTCTGACGATTATACAGATAATATGTTTTAAAAGACTTCTTACAGATTTTCAAAGGATTATTTAAAAGATGATTTCAGGGGTGTCTGGGTGGCTCAAGGTTAAGCCTCTGCCTTTGGCTTGGGCCCTGGTCTCAGGGTCCTGCGATCCAGCCCCGCATCGGGCTCTCTGCTCAGTGGGGAGCCTGCTTCCCCTTCTCTCTCTGCCTGCCTCTCTGCCTACTTGCGATCTCTCTCTGTGTCAAATAAATAAAATATTAAATAAATAAATAAAAGATTTCAGACCTGCCTGACTGGCTCAGCTAGTACAGCATACGACTCTTGATCTCAGGGTTATGAGTTCGAGCCCCACATTGGGTGTAAAGATCATGTAAAATAAAATCTTTTTTTAAAAAATGATGATTTTAGCAGTGTTTGTTGAGTGGGTAATGCTTATATTGGAATGTTTAAGAGTATTTCTTAGAAGATACTGTTTCTAATATGCTATTTGAAAGGAAACTGGGTGAAAATTTATGGGGACTCTGTATTATCCTCTCAATGTTTATGTAAGTCTAGTAAATCTATGTAAATCTAGTCATTTAAAAAAAATAGTCTGGTTTTCAAAAAGTTAAAAAGAAAGAAAGATTGATTTTGTAAGAGCTGGAAGGGAAGGGGCTCCTCAGCTCAGCAGCAGGGTTAGCCTCAGCCAGCTGGAGGGAAGGAGAGGTGGTGCTGAGAGAGACGTGTGAGGCCCAGCCGGAAGTTGAGGGTTCACACCTGAAGGCCTCAATTTCTCTTCCTTGACCCAGAAGTAGAGGGTGGGCTCCCTGTTGAAAGAACCTATGAGAAAACTGTGAGTTGCATGTGGTGACATTTGAAGAGCTCCTGAGGGCTGAGGGCAGTGGAGGAAGAAGCTGACCGGAGGACAGAAAAGAGCCACTTCCTGCCGCGTCACAGTGTCGTGTGGCAAGCCTCTCCCAAGAGCAGGGCCTTGAGGCCTGGATTGACCGTCTCCTTGGAGTTTCACATCTTGACCAGCGGAGGGCGCTGAGACACCACGCTTTTAAAAATTTCGTTCGCGTTCCCACACCCCTGGTTTAGATTTCCCAATTTTCTTCCCAAAGTTCCAAAGCCTTTGATTCCCAGAGGAAAAAGTTCTTTTCTGAGCTAACTATGTTTGCATGATGAGACACTCTTTGAAACACCGCGAAGGGAATACCTTAGAAGAGAAAGAATTTGGTAGTGCCTCTGGAAGCTTCTTTTTTCTTTTCTTTTCTTTTCTTTCTTTCTTTCTTTTTAATTTATTTATTTTTACACTTCTTCCTTTTACTTGCTTAACTCAAGGAAGAGCGGGCAGTGTCCAGACCGGCCATTACTGAATAGCTCGTGGGCATCAAGCGAGGTTCTAAGGGCTGTTTCATTTAATCCTTACAACCACCTCTGAGTGGTCATTGTCACCCCCATTTTACAGCCAAGTAAACAGAGTCACGGAGAGGTTGAAGAGGTTACTGGAAAATCATTCCTGTTGCGCTAAGCTGCATACCTATTTGGTTTTAACCAGTTAACAATTCTTCAACAGACTTGTGTTCTGGAAAGCCTGTCCTGGGACCCTGTGTCAGTAAATTTGGCAAAGCTGCGAACTCTCTCTGGTTCTGTGCGTATGGGCACAGTGGAGAGAGACTCCCAGGAGGCAGGTGGCCAAGAAACTTGCTTGGTTTTGTTCAAACCTGTCATTTTTCAAATGTCTTCATCCAGAGAACTTTTGTTGTTAACACCTGTTCACATCTACACAATAAACTTGGTGAAGTGCGGTGGTCAGTTCTGCCTGCGGTGGCAGGGAGGGGGGAGACCAGACTTGTTTGGGAAGGGTGTCTGGGTAGCTGAGTGCAGGGAGAGATGAAGCATAGATAGACTGAGGCAAGACCAGTGAGAGCAGTCTGGGAACTCTTCTGCCATGAGGCAGTAGCCCTGAGGGTGGAAGGAAGGGGAGAGACTGGAAGACAAACCAGGAGGTAAAACCAACAGGTTCAGCGGACCATTGGATCTGGGATCCGACGTGTGGATTTGGGAGGGTAGTGGACCATCAAAAGTGGGACGTGTGCAGGACGGCTCCTTGTGGGACCTCCCAGCTCCAGAAAAGATCCCAGATGAGTAAAGTCACATCAGTGACCCCAGCTGACATCACATGAGGCAGTAGAACTGCCAAATCAACCCACAGAATCATGAAATATAACAGATGGTGTTTTAAACCACTTGGGGTGGTCAGTCATGAGGCAGTAGATAATTGGAATAGTGCCCTATTTCTGGACTGAGGGGAAGGAGCCAGGGGGCGTGACACAGACACATGACCGAGGAGGAATAATGGATGGAGTGAAGTTTGTCCGGGAGGATGAAGGGATGACCTGGGCTGAGGGAGGGCTTCTTCCCCTGACACAGAAGCAAAGGAGAGTGTGGACACAGAAGGGTTACAAGGTGGGAAGCTGGGGATTTCCCTGCGCTGGCCCGGCCACCTCAGTGACTTCTGCTTTCATCATGGACACAGAGGGTGGGGCCTTGCCAAGAGCGAAGTGCCAGAATGAAGTGGGGGTGTAGGTGAGCCCTGGAGGGTTGGCTCTGTGATAAAACCCACCCACAAAAATACGAACTCACACTACACACGGAGAGCCCAGTAGGTCCTAGGTTACCTGCTCTCCAGGTGAACGGTGCAGGGGACGGAGAGACATTGGACTGTTGGAGACTTTGACTCGAATCCTGGCTGGTCCTATGACTTGGGGCTCCCCTTTAGGGTATTGGACTAGATTAGGGATTCTTAACCTTTTTTGGGTTATTGATTCCTGTGACAATCTGATAAAAGCCTACAGATATAACTTTCTTTCCTTTTTTTTTTTCCAAAGATTTTCTTGACTTATTTGAGAGAGAGGGAGAGAGAGTATAGGCACGCAGAAGAGCCGGGGGGAGGGCATAAGGAGAGGGAGAAGAAGCAGACTCCCCGTCAGCAGAGGGAGCCGGACACTGGATTTTGGGACCCTGAGATCCTGACCTGAGCGGAAGCCAGACACTTAACCGACAGAGCCACCAAGAGGCCCCTAGATGTAACGTTTTAAATAAACTACATATTATTTATTTGTTTCCACCCATGAAGACAGAGTCTGTTGTCTGTTTCATTTACTAGACTAGAACAGTGCCTAACACATAGTAGATGTTCCGTAAGTACTGATGAAGGAATTTGAGTGGGATGCAGAGACCATTCCCACCCCCAACACCTGAAGTCAGCCAAGGTTCAGGACCTTGAAATAAGATGATCAGCTTTCTGTCTCAGAATTCTTAGAGTCAGGGCACTTGGGTGGCTCAGTCAGTTAAGCAGCTGGCTTCAGCTCAGGTCATGATCCCAGAGTCCCGGGATTGAGTCCCATATCGGGCTCCTTGCTCAGGAGGGACCCTAATTCTCCCTCCCCCTGCTTGTGCGCTTGCGTGCTCTCTCTCTCTCCCCGTCAAATAAATAAATAAAATGTTTTTTTAAAGAAAAGGATTCTTAGAGTCTATGAAATTCCATCCTGAGTACTTCTGATGCAGACTGTAGCTCACTCCAGTAAAAACAAACTTCTAGCCCTGTACCCTGGGAAGAAATATTTGCTATATAGGAGGCCAGAAGTTGTTTTAAATGCATTTTATGTTTTATCTTATTTAAGCTTCACACCAGTCAATGAGGATTTTATTTTTCTAATTTTTTAAATGAGGAAACCAAGGCTCAGGTTAAATAACTTACAGGTGCCCAGCTGATCAAAGGTGGAGCTAGGAACTAAGCATGAGTCTGTCTGGTTCAAAATCCATTGAAAGATCTTTCTTCCAGGGCTCCTGGGTGGCTCAGCCAGTTAAGCATCTGCCTTCCATCAGGTCATGGTCTCAGGGTGCTGGTATAGAGGCCCTCCTCAGGCTCTCTGCTCAGCAGGGAGTCTGCTTCTCCCTCTCACCCCACTTGGTACTCTCTCTCTCAAATAATTTAAAAAAAAATTTAAAGATTTTATTTATTTATTTGACAGATCACAAGTGGGCCGAGAGAGAGGAGGAAGCAAGCTCCCAGCGGAGCAGAGAGCCCCAAGCGGGGCTCAATCCCCCGACTCTGGAATCATGACCTGAGCTGAAAACAGAGGCTTTAACCCACTGAGCCACCCAGGCGCCCCTCAAATAATTAAAATCTTAAAAAAAGAAAGAAAGATCTTTCTAGGAGCAGCTGGAACCTCACCATGTGCTGTGTCAGGAATATTTGCAGGAGAGGGAGACCTGGTTGTCCTGTTCATCTGTGGGAGGTCCTGGAGCCAAAGCCCCTTTCCTCCCTGAAGCCTCCATGAATTCCTGTGAACACCGGGAATTCACCTGTGTACTCCTGTGTCCTCACCTAAACCAAGAAAGAATACAGTCTGGACACCTGACCTCCCATGAACTGCTAATCCACTGGAGGCTCGGTTTACTTAACTATGGAAGGGGCTTAAAAACAGTCATGGCAACGGGCTGTCTTAAAACTAAGAGAGGCATCTGCAGTGCCGGGAGACTCTTTGCCCACTTCCCAGACCCACCCCAAGCAGGTGCTGGCGTCAGGTGCTGGCCTCCTCTCCCTGGGACTTCCTGAAACAAGTAAACAGATACCAGAACACTGGAAGATGTCCTGAGCCTGCCCAAAGGATTTACGTGGATGACCACCGGCCTCCCTGGCCTCTGGCCATCCTGCTCCCTTTATCTCCTGCCAGCCTCCCCTCTCTTAGCTCATAAATCTCCTTCACACAGAGGGCGATAAATCAGGGGGCTGGGAGAGACCCCCCAGCTCCCTGCGCCTTCCCTCCCCCTTCTGGAGAGGACCAGGGCTCAGGAAGCCCCAGGGACAGGGTGGGCGGGGCCGGCTCAGACCGGCCCAGTGCGGCATGTTAATTACAGGCCCCAGCGGAGGGGCCTGATTTATGGTAGGGCGGGCCACGTCCTGCGGCAGGCACTGGGCACGTCTAGGGGAGCCTGGAGGGGCAGGGGCAGGACACCTGACAGTCTCCCAAATTCTGAGGGCCTTGTGGAAATGACAATCTTGATAGCAACAAACTGTAGTATGTTTATATATAAATAAAATATAAACGGAATAGCAATAGCTAACATTGATTGAAAGACTGCGCCAAACCGGGCTAAACACTTTATTAATCCATTCATCAAATATTTACTGAATGACTATTCCGTGCCAGGAATTTTGCATATACTATCCTGTGAACATCTCCAAACAGCCCTGCAAGGTAGTCCTTATGGTTCCCATTTTGCAAGTGGAGTAATCTCAGCAAGAAGTGATTAAGTGACTTTGCCAAGGTCACTAAGCTAGAGAGTAGTGTGTCCAGGACTCATGCCCTTCCCTGGCTATTTGTCCTTGGAGCTTAAACTTTTTTGAGTAGACCCTACTGCCTCCTGACTACCACTTGACTGCCTGTCTTCCCGCTCCACCCGGAGTTGCATGAGCTCATTTGCCTTTGTTGGCAAAAGAGGAACTCTTGGGGCACCTGGGTGGCTCAGTGGGTTAAGCCTCTGCCTTCAGCTCAGGTCATGGTCCCAGGGTCCTGAGACTGAGTCCCTCATCGGGCTCCTTGATAAGCAGGGAGCCTGCTTCCCCCTCTCTCTGCTTGCCTCTCTGCCTACTTGTGATCACTCTCTCTGTGTCAAATAAATAAATAAAATCTTAAAAAAAAAAAAAAAAAAAAAAAGAGGAACTCTTCCCTACCTACCGCACGAGGAGTTAGGGGGATCAAACTAAATGGAAGTTTATGGAAATGCTTTTAAAAATTGTCTGTAGAATACAGAAAAAGTGAAGAGAATAGACAAGGATACAGTGAGAAAGTCTATCCTGTGTGTCATTGGATGGCCATAAGAGAAAAAACAAAAAGCAACAGAGGCAGTATTTGAGAAGACAAAGGTGAGGAATTTTACCAGTTTGAGAAGAGATAACAAATGACAAATTCAAGAAACCCAACCTAAAAAACACACACATTTAAATGTGTCCTAGTGAACAAAACAATCGAAACCACTAAAAAACGATGCAAAGCTTTCAGAACCAATCTGGGAAAAGAATTACCTTCCAAGGAGCAACTGTTATTCTGAAACAAGCATCTCATCAAGAGGGATGGAATAAAAAGACAACATCTTATCTTCAAAGTGATTTTCTAAAAATGTAATCTTCAAATAGAGCCATCACCAGCAGGCTTTCTGTAGAGAAAACTCTAAAGACTGTCATTGAGGCAGAAATAAATGGCCGCAGGAACGCCTGGGTGGCTCAGTTGGTTAGTTAATTGTCTGCCTTTGGCTCAGGCCATGATCCCAGGGTCCTGGGTGATCGAATCCTGCGTCAGGCTCCCTGCTCGGTGGGGAGCCTGCTTCTCCTTCTGCCTGCTGCTCCCCCTGTTCATGCTCTCTCTTTCTCCCTCTCTGAGGGAGAATAAATAAAGAAAGAAAGAAAAAGAAAGAAAGAAAGACATGGCCCCAGATGGAATGTCTGAGATATAGGCGGTTAAGGCAGGGCAAAGAAATCCATGAATGTATGAGCAAATCTAAGTGAACATTGATTGTATTTCTAAAAGATCTGTTAGACACTGTATGAAAAGTGTATTGGTTAGGGTGATGTTAGGGGCAGCTCTGCCCCAGGCATGAAGAAGAGCCCAGACACCTTTTCCCTTTTGACTCCATCATCTTCAGCTCGTGGCTCCCATGGCTGCCCCCCCCATCTTCGAGCCAGAAGGAAGTCAGAGGTTGGATGTGGGAAGTTACTATGAACATGACTGGAAGTGACCTACATCACTTCTGCTCAAATTCAGTGAGCCCAGCCGACTGCAGGAAAGGCTGGGACATGATGTAGCTGCTGGATTCACGGTCTGTTTCTGCATAACAAACTACCTCAAGACTTAGTGGCTGAAAACAACAATGCACATTAATTATTTTACAGTTTCTATGGATCAGGATTTGAGGAGCCTACGTGGTGGATTTCTTCTTTTTATTTATTTGAGAGTGAAACAGTGAGAGAGAGCATGTGAGGGGAGAAGGTTAGGGGGAGAAGCAGACTCCCCGCGGAGCTGGGAGCCCCAACCGGAACTCGATCCTCCGAGATCTTGGCCTGAGGTGAAGGCAGCTGCTCAACCAATTGAGTCACCCAAGAGCCCAGAATTTCTTGTCCTTGTTTGCATGACGGAGTGTGCACGTGACTCCTAGGGCTCCCACAGCTATTTTGCCACCTTGAGAAAGAAACATACAAAGAAGAAATAGGGGCGCCTGGGTGGCTCAGTGGGTTAAATAAAGCCTCTTCCTTCAGCTCAGGTCATGATCCCAGGGTCCTGGGATGGAGCCCCGCATCCGGCTCTCTGCTCAGCAGAGAGCCTGCTTCCTCCTCTCTCTCTGCCTGCCTCTCCACGTACTTGTGATCTCTGCCTGTCAAATAAATAAATAAAATCTTTAAAAAAAAAAAAAAAGAAAAGAAACATACAAAGAAGAAATATAAAAGAATCACTGGGGGTGCCTAGGTGGCTCAGTGTGTTAAACCTCTGCCTTTGGCTCAGGTCATGATCCCAGGGTCCTGGGATCAAGCCCCACATAGGGCTCTCTGCTCTGCAGGGAGCCTGCTTCCTCCTCTCTCTCTGCCTGCCTCTCTGCCTACTTGTGATCTCTGTCTCTGTCAAATAAATAAATAAAATCTTAAAAAAAAAAAAAAAAAGAATCACTGAAGAATAATCAGAAGGACAATTATCCTAGACAAAAGGATTCTAAAATTCCCATGGAAGTGTAAAGGGCCAAGAACATCCAAAACAATTCTTAAAACGAACAAGGAGGCTTGGGATTACCAGATCACAGAAGGATGAAGCAGAAATGGCTGAGAGTGCCATTATAGAAATGTGGCGGTATGAACCACTGCAGACATAATAAGCTATTTGTCAAATGGAGTTGGAAAAATTGGCACCTGGGTTCTAATAATAATAAAAATAGAAATCCAATAATCATGAAAGCAGTAACAGTAACAACAATGACTGCCACTTAGGAATACCTACAAAGTTGTAGAAATATACATTCAATTTATCATCTATCCTCACACCGACCCCACCAGGTAGGTGTTATCATTTAGTGTTCCCAATTGACAGATGAGAACACTGAACTTCAGGAGGGCAGAGATGGCCCCTTGAGACACCTGGCTCTTGGCCTTCTGGCCACCTTGTTTTTCTGCCCCAATAGCAGTGCCTTGTCCCAAGAATTCCAGGTCAGGGCAGTGGCTGCCTCCCTGGGAGAGAGGGAGACAGAGTCCTCAGTCTACAGGAAGCTTGGCCCCAGGACCCAGAATTCCTACCTTACCCCTGACTGACCCTGGGGCAGATCTATGGCTGATTAGAACTAGGCTAAAATCACAGAGGCCCTTTGTCGTTGCTTTAATGAGAAGCCAATCACCGGGTCATTAGTGGGTGGAGGTGATAAGGAGTTTGGTCCTGGGGTGGAAGGGGGGAGGATGCTCTTAGTTCCTGGGTGATTTACAACTTTAGTGGCGACTGGCTGTGGCAGGAGGAGAAAGTTACCATTCGTAGAACACATTAGAGGAGCCAGGCACTGGGCTGAAAGCATAAGGTGCTGTTTCATTTCATCCTCAGGACAAATCTGATGAAGCCATATTACTACCTGTCCCCACTGTACGGATAAGGAATAAGGAAACTGAGGCTCGGAGCAATTAATTAAGCATCTTGCCCCAGGCTATACAGCTAATTAATGACGGTCTTATCCCAGAGCCCAAACAACCACTCTGCTGGGAAGCGTTATAGAGACAGCAGAGGTGAGTGTAGGTCAAAGAATATTCTAGCTTTAGAGCAAGAAGGAACAAGCTATCGGGATGTGCTTGATGGAGGGAAGTTACTCTGCGGGCTGGGCATTTTGGGGTAGGGTGGAGGGGTCCTATGCCTACGTGAGCTTGGAAGAAAGAACTCCTGGGTGGTCAGTCTGCCAGAAAGAGAATAATGATCCTAATAACAAAATCATATTAAGTGCGACACCTGGGTGGTGCCTGGGTGGCTCAGTGGATTAAGCCTCTGCCTTTGGCTCAGGTTGTGATCTCAGGATCCTGTGATAGAGCCCCTCCCCCCTGCCTGCCTCTGTCTACTTGTGATCTCTCTCTCTCTGTCAAATAAATAAATACAATCTTTAAAACAAAACAAAACAAAACAAAAATTGTATTGTCTGTGCACCAAGCACAGCACCAAGCATTTTCTGTGCAGAGTGTCATTTACTTATTATGATCTGTTTAGGAGGCAGTTACTGATCCATTTTAGAGATGAGGAAACTGAGGCTAAGAGAGGCTAAGATCAATGGAAAGAAAGACTGGGGATCAAGTCTGGGAAACTCATAGGAATTACAGGAAACTTGGTGTCTGGACCCAGGCCTAGGCAGGAACTTCCTGCCCCTGCAAGACACTGGAGGCTTCTGGCCCAGGGAATGGCAGAGCAATTTCTCCTGTCTTGCCAGCTCCACATTCAAGTCAAGACTCCAGTCTGTTCCAGCTGGGAGGAATTCACCCCACCCGGAGCCCCACCAGGGAGCATCCCTCCCTCCAGCTAAGAAGACTATCTGATGCTACTTAACAAACAAGGACGACAACAAAAACCAGGAATCCAATGCCCCAGTGCCCCAGGTTGCCCCCCTCCACAAACCTCCCCCCGACCCCCGCCATGGTGACCATAATGCCATCAACTAGCTCTCTGCCTTTCCTGAGCCTTCTCCTTGTCCATAGTTGGACCCTAGTTCAGAGGGCCCATCACTAGGGGCTGCTCAGAGATCCCTGGCTTCTGGTTCTCGAAGGAGGATGGGGAGAGGATAGCACTTTCCTTTTCATCATTTGCCACATCCAGTTGGTCACCCCCGTGTACCAAAGCCACTTTCCAAACAGGCATTGACTCCAGTGCTGCCCCCCACCAACCTGAATGGCTCAGAAACCCTCCCCTGTCACCTGGACTCTTCCAGTAGCCTAACTGGAGTTTGCCTTAGATCCAGTCTCCATGCTGCTCCAAGGACCTCCAGCTACAATCCATGTGCCATATATGACTGTGTCACTCCTCACATTAATATCCTTTTGTGGTACCCAGGGACCTACAGTGACAAAAGCCAAGACTTTTAGCGTGATGCCTAGTAATCCCCAGTCATGTCCCACTCCCTGGTTTTTTTTTTTTTTTTTTTTAAAGATTTTATTTATTATTTAACAGAGAGAGAGAGAGAGCGCATGTGCACAAGTAAGCAGAGTGGCAGGCAGGAGAGAGAGGAGCAGGCTCTCCGCTGAGCAGGGAGCCTGATGCAGGGCTCGATCCCAGGACCCTGGATTCATGACCTAACCCGAAGGCAGCTGCTTAACCAACTGAGCCACCCAGGTGCCCCTCCCTGGTCTTTCATATCATAGCTTGGCAAAGCGAATTTACTGCATTGTCCTCATTGTACTACATGGCTTAAACTTCCAGGCCCTCCCACATGTTGTTCCCTCAGTCTTCAATGCCTTTCCAGACCTTGTCTCCTTGGCAAATTCCTATTCATCCTTTGAAATCTAGTTCAGGCATCATGTCCCTTGTAAAACCTTTCCTAACCCCTCAGAGAAACCCATACTCTATCCTCTACATCACTTCTAAACCCCTGAGTTCTTTTGTTTGATGCCATTGAAATAATTTGTTTATGAGATAGTATTCTGCGCTAGGTGGTAAGCTCCAGGAGGATGGGGAACCCTGTCCATTTTGTTCATCACTGTAACTTCAGTACCTAATCCAAGACCTGGCAAATAGGTGCTCAATAAATGTGTAACTCAATTAACCAGAAAAGGCTTGCTGAGATCCAGGGGCTGAGATCTCTCTCATTGGGAGATGAATGAATAAGAAGAGGGGTTCAGGAAACTGGGGGTTGGGGGTGGCGAGAGCCATACTCGCTTTATGAGGGGTGAAGGGGTGAGAATTGATGGCAGGAGATGAAAGGAAGAAGATAGTCATTGCGGATTGTAGGGAAAGTCTAGTTTGGAGAAAGCAGCCTGAGCATGTTTGTATTTCCAAGGAAGGAGTCAGTGGGAGAGGGAAAGCTATGAGGCCAAGGGAGCAGCAATCGATGAGCCAAGGTCCCCAGAAGAGGTGGGGTGAGGAGAAGAGGACATGCCCCCAAGAGCACTGGCAGGGGAGGGAGGACACCAACACAACCTGCTTCTCCCTCTCTGCTGCTCTCTACTGTTCCTCCTGCTTGTGCTTTCTCACTCTCTCTGTCAAATAAATAAATAAATAAAATCTTTTTTTTTTTTTTTTTAAGATTTTTAAAAAGTAATCTCTACACCCAGCATGGAGCTTGAACTAACAACCTCGATATCAGTTGTCACAAGCTCCCCGACAGAGCCAGCCAAGTACCCTGTTTTGTTTTTAAAGACCGAGGAAATCAATGTTTAATGGCTTCCCGTCTCTTGCCCCCGTACAACTTGAAAATACTGCAGTAGCCTACGTGCCCATGTCACCAACCCAAGCTCCCTTGTTACTCCCTTACCCTCACTGGGCACCTTGCTTGTCCATATGCTCCTGAAGCTTGCTCATACTCTCCTGCCTCAGGACCTTTGAACATGCTGTTCCCTCTGCCCGAAGGCTCTTCCTCAAGATAGCCACAGCGCCTTCTCTCATTCAGATCTCTTTACTCAGATGACTCTTTACTCAGATGTCACTTTCTCAGGTGAGCTTTCCCTCATCCCACCTCCCCCAACCCCTGAACCTGCACACACTCTCCGCTCTTCTGTCTTTTCTGACGTTTTGTTTGCTTTGTTCCTCCTCCCCCAACATTTATTGCCTCCTAAAATACATCTAAGAGTACTTATTTCCTCCATAAGTGATTTATTTTCCTGATTATTTGCTTTCCGCACTAGAATGTGACTCCTACGTGAGTCACACAGAATGTGAGGACAAGCTTTTGTTTTCTTCATTTATCTGCACCAGTAACTAGAAAGCAGTCCGTACACTTTCACGGAAGGAATGAATGAAGGAATGAAGGAATGGGCAGCGCCCGAAACGGAGCGCACATTCGCCAGATTCCAAACGACCCCTACACTCTCTCGGAACCGAACCGCCGAAGGCGAAGGAAGGCTGCAGGCCTGCTCGGGTCGGCTCTGCGGCGCGATCGGGTTCTCGGCCCCCCCGCGGACTCCGTTTCTGCGGAAAGTCGTACCCCCGTTCCGGGCTCTCTCTCTGGGGGAACCTGGGCCCTCCCTGGGGCGAGCGACGCCGGAACTTCCAGAGGGAGAGCAGGAATTCCTGCGACCCAGGCCCAGCCGAGAGGTAATAGGCACCTTGGCGGCCGCCAGCGGAACCGCCCGGCCCTAAATCACGGCCGCGGCCCCTCCTCCCTGCGCTGCCCGGCCGCGGCGGGGCGGGGCGGAGCCGTGCTCCCGGGCGGGGGCGGATTCCAGTCGCGGGGCCGGGGGGGCCGGGCCGCCGCCGCAGGTGCCGCGGAAATGCCTGCCCCGCTGCCCGCCTTTGATGTCCGGCCGCCCCGCCGCGCTCCCCGCGCCCGAGCCCCCCGCGGAGCCGCGCGCCCCGGGGACGGCGCCCCGCGAGCCCACCCGGTCCGCGCGGCTCCCCGGGATTCGTGGGCAGCGGGCCGGGGGCGGGGGCTCGGAGGCGCCTCTTTCGGGCGGCCCCGGTCATTTGTCAGGAGAGTGTGGCTCAGAATTATGAATTTGGAGCCGTGGGCCATCTCCTGATCCGTGCGGGGAGGGGCGCGGAGGGGTCGGGGGAAGCTGGCCTGGAAATGTGTGAAAGGCGGGAAAGAAGAGCCAGAGCTGTTTGGGGGGTGGGGGAGGAGGGGATTGGAAGGGTGGGACCCTTCCCAGGCCTGGGAACTGGGGCTGCTTGGGCATTTTCTTGGCTTTTCCTAACCTTGTTTTTTATTTTTATTTTTTATAAACATATAATATATTTTTATCCCCAGGGGTACAGGTTTGTGAATCGCCAGGTTTACACACTTCACAGCACTCACCAAAGTCCTAAACTCGTTTTAAGGTCGGTTTGAGGGTTCATGTTAGGGGACCAAAAGAGAAGTCGGTGGTTCAATCTCATTTGTTTTTTTCCTTGCTGATTTTCTATGGCTATTTTGTTCCTTTTGAGACCCATAGTTGTCTCTTGGCATAAATTTTCCCTCCAACACATGGGCAGGGATTTCTTAAAGTTAATGTGCAAGAGGAAAATTGCTTGTAATCAAAATTATCCTTGAATAAACCTTACATTGTGGTATGCGAGGCACATGGAGCAAACGCGCAGCAGTCGTTCTGATGCAAGCTAAAATGTAATAGCCACTGAACTAGACGCTGGAGGAACAAATACATCCTTCTGAGCATTCCAACCACGTTGCTGTTAAGACAGAATTTTGAGTTCCATAGATCTGGGATGAGCTCTCAGATACTCTACAACACATTATGAAACCCCGCCCTCCCTTTCTTCCTCCCTTTCTTCCTTGATTTTATTTTTAAGTGATCTCCACACCCAACATGGGGCTTGAACTTACAACCCCCGCAAATCAAGAGTCACCTGCACCACCAACGGAGCCAGCCAGGCACCCAGAGGACCACAGCTTTGACAACGATCAACCCCTGCCCAGGGAATGGGGTGGGTGGGGAATATTAAAGCATATCTATGTGCCTGCAGTTTATTTCCTTCTGTTTTAATCCCAAGCTTCTGTAGACTTAAGTTAATACACGTTTGTGGTTGTCAACACAAGGGAAAGCCTATACCGCTGGGTCTGGTATTTATAGATGTTCAATAAATGTTTACTGGATTTGAATACAGAGCTTGTTTGATCAGACCAGTGTGGTGTTTCCATAGTTTCATGAATTTTTTTTAAATCTCAGGGATTGTACCATTTTTCGATGCTCAGAAAAAATTTCCTTGTACCCGCTGTATACCAGGCACTGTGCTAGGACTGGGAATACAGAGGGGACCTAGATGTGGACCCAGCATGAATATAAAAGCACAATCTGATCTGCTAAATTCTGAGATGGAATCAAGAAGCGGGCCCACTAGTTCTATCCACGTCGTTGTAAATGGTAAGATTTCATTTTTTAAAAAAGATTTTATTTATTTGACAGAGAGAGAGATCACAAGTTGGCAGAGAGGCAGGCAGAGAGGGAGCGGGAAGCAGGCTCCCTGCTGAGCAGAGAGCCCGATGCAGGGCTCGATGCAGCACCCCGAGGTCCCCCTCTCTCTCTGCCTGCCTCTCTGCCTACTTGTGATCTCTGTCTGTCAAATAAATAAATAAAATCTTTAAGAAAAAGATTTTATGTACTATTATTATTATTTTTTTTGTTTGTCAGAGAAAGCGAGCGAGCACAAGCTGGGGGAATGGCAGGCAGAGGGAGAAGCAGACTCCCCGGTGAGCAAGGAGTGGGATGCAGGACTCCATCCCAGGACCCTGGGATCATGACCAGAGCTGAAGGCAGTTGCTTAACTGACTGAGCCACCCATGCGCCCTGTATGTGGAATTTAAGAAACAAAAGAGATGTACATAGGGGAAGGGAGGGAAAAAGAAAATAAGACGAAATCAGAGGGGAAGACAAACTATATGACACTCTTAACTCTAGGAAACTAAGCATTGCTGGAAAGGAGGTGGCCAGGGAGATGGGGTAAATGGGTCATGGGCATTAAGGGGGGGCACTAGATGGACTGAGCACTGGGTGTTGTATGCAATTGATGAGTCATCGAACTCTACCTCTGAAACCAATAATACACTGGATGTTAACTGATTTTAAACAAAATAAAAATAAAGGGGAGCCTGGGTGGCTCAGTTGGTTATGTGACTGTCTTAGACTCAGGTCATAATCTCAAAGTCCTCGGATGGAACCCCACCTCAGCATCGAACCCTACCTCTGCCCTCCCTCCTCAGAGGGCGGTGGGCGGTCCTGCGTCTCCCCCTGCTCCTCCCCCACCCCCACTCTCGCGCTCTCTCTCTCTTTCAAATACATAAATAAAATCTTAAAATAGTAAAAATAACTAAAAATAAAAATAAAGAGGGGGAGCCCGCGGGGAAGGGGGACCCCAGATCTCCATCCAGAATTCTGGCCTAGAGCCTTCCCTCCCCATGTGGGTAGGCAGCTCCAGGCTGTTCTTGACTCCTGGCCTACTGGGCCCTTGCTCACCTGCAGGAGGTAAGCAGGGGGCCACTGGTCTGTCTCCTGCTCTCTTGTGCTCTCCCTGGGGCCCCCATGGCCATCAGTTCAGCCAGTGTGGGAAACAAGATTAGCCAAGGAAACCCCAGGCAATAAATCTCATTCTGGGAGGCGGGCAGTTGGGCTCCTCTGGACTTCTCCTGGCTTCCAGCCTATGGTCTCTATTCTTTTCAACTTGTCTTTCTTCACTGGGGGGGACCCTTGAGGAGGAGGATCTCTCCCTCCCTCCCCCAATGCCTCTATCAGTCAAGCTCGCTCTTTCTTTCTTTCTTTCTTTCTTCCTTCCTTCCTTCCTTCCTTCCTTTTTTTTTTTTTTAAACTTGGTTGAAACTATTTGAATTTCTTAATGGCTTTTGTTTCAAGGAAGGAGGTGTCAGGCCTCTAAAACAGCAGGTGGTTGGTGGGGGTAGGGAGACTGAATTGAGAACGCAGGTCCAGCCCAGATGGGTTAAGAGCTTGATCTTTGAGTAGGAGCCACACTGCCTAATTTGAAATCCTGGCTCACCACAGCTCAGCTCTCTGATTTGGGGCAAGCTACTTAGGTTCTCTCTGGATCACAGTCTGTAGAATGGGTACTATAATAACAGGCCCCTCCATATAGGATTGTTGTGGGGCTAAGATAATATAGGTTTAAAAAGTACTCAGTAAAAATAAATAAACAGCCCTTAGTACCATGCCTGGCCTAAGTAAGCACTCCATACAAGTCAGCACCAATATTATTAAGATGATGATTGCTGTTATTACTAATTAGGACTAAGCAACATCCTGCTCCTGGTGGACTGTGAGTTCTCACTAGGAGGAAGGAAAGATGCTGCAAACACTTAAACCTTGTGAATCACCCTAGTGACACTCCCTTCAGCTCCTGCCCTCTCCTCTGTGAGGCTGCCCTGGGGATTGGTGGGAAGGGAAGGATTCCTTGGATAGGTCATGTCTATCCTGTGAAGATGAGGCGGTGGGGGGGGGTGCTCTGATGGGGTGAGAGAGGGTTATGGGCTCCCTGGAGACACCATAGGGGAGGGGAAACCTGTTAATGATTACACTGGGACAGAGGTTACCCTGAAGATAAGCAGCTGCAGTATTTCTTGAGGACCACTCTTTACTGGGATCCATTTCACTGAGACCTCTGAGGCTGGTATCCTATTTTGCAGGTAGAGGACTGAGGTTCAGAGCCTCTTCCGAGGTCTTTATGAGAGAAACAACTATCAGATGAGTTTAGATTCAAAGTTTGTGCTCATTATCACTACACTACTGTGTCCTACACTCAAGGCCACCTTCATGGGCATGGGACCTATGCACACCACCCTGCTTAGAAGGGTCCCAAGCTCAGTTTAATGCTCTTTTGTCACCATCTTCAAATTCTCGATTAATTTGAACAAGCGACCCCACATTTTCCTTTTATGCCAAGCCCTGCAAATTACGTAGTGGTCCTGCCTACGTTCTTTTGTAGAGAGGATGTCTTCTTTGCAAAGAAAAAGAAATTGAAGTACAGAGAAGAAGATATGACTGGTACAAAGTCATGTAGCAAGTTGGTAGCAGAATTGGAACCTGGTCTCCTGCCTCCCTGTCCAGTGGAATTCACTGGAAGCACTCATACACCCAACTGTGCCCTGGATGGGAGAAATTTCAGAAAGGGACACTGGCTAAGGGAAGTTTCAGAAGGGCAGAATGGCTGGGGTGGGAGGGGTAAGGTAGGAATGGGTTTCCATCCACCAAATCACTTCTCCCACGGGGTCCTTCTGGGATCAAATTGTCTACCTGCTACCTCTTTTTTTTTTTTTTTTTTTTAAGATTTTATTTATTTATTTGACAGACAGAGATCACAAGTAGATGGAGAGGCAGGCAGAGAGAGAAAGAGAGGGAAGCAGGCTCCCTGCTGAGCAGAGAGCCCCATTCAGGCCTTGATCCCAGGACCCTGAGATCATGACCTGAGCCGAAGGCAGCGGCTTAACCCACTGAGCCACCCAGGCGCCCCTACCTGCTACCTCTTGACCTGCCCACCCTTGGTCCTTGGGGCCAGGCTTTTCTGAAGGGCTGGGCAAAGCCATGAGCAGAACAGTGACTCAATTCTCTAGACTGGGTTGGAAGGGCTAAGGGACCTGGATAGGGTTGGGAGCAGAGGTGGCCATAGAGTAACACTCAGAAAAAGGATTCTCTGGGTTTTGACCCGATTCTGTCTCTTGCCCTGAGACCCAGTGAGACTGACATTCTGTTCCTTGAGCTGGATGCGTGGACATGGGTGCTCAGCCATCTGTGGCCTCTGGTTTGTGTAGAATCCTGCTGGAGGCATGCCTCTTCGTTTGCTTATGTGTGCATGTGTGTGTGTTGTGGGGTGATGGGAAACAGATTGAGTAGAGAGGAGAAAACATCTCTCTGCCTTCATTCACTTGATTTTCACAGATATTGCAGATTTGGGGAATAGAGCCCCCTTGTAGTGAGCAAGACTGACAATAAATCAAATAATCACACAGATACATACATAATGTGTTTTCTGGTGCCTGTTCTCTTCCTCAGTGGAGCAATGAATAGTTTGAAATAATGGGGTTGTTGGCACGCTCTCTGGTGAGATGGATGTGAACCCTATACCCATCCCAGCTGATGCCACAGCAAACCTTTGCATTTTGGAGGCATTTGGATGGTGGCTGGGAATGAGATTGACCTTGGTGCTCCAAATAACTCTCTTGTGGATGCCTGAACTTGTATTGAGGGTTTTTCTCTAGGATTAAGTACTATTCTTTTTCTGAGACTCTATTTAAAATTGAAATCCCCAGGAATGTGTGGGTGGGATGGGCTCACTGAGTTCATAACTTGGCAGTGCTGTGTCCTGAGACAGAGGGGCCCAAGGGCCCTGAATACCAAGAGATGCCCCAACGGGTACCACAAAGGGAGCTGGAGGACCACAAGACCATCTCCATCACACCTCTGCTGATTCAGTCCAGCTCTGCCTTCAGAAGTGGGAGCCACAGTGGGTTAAAGCCTCTGCTTTCGGCTCAGGTCATGATCCCAGGGTCCTGGGATCGAGCCCCACATAGGGCTCTCTGCTCAGCGAGGAGCCTGCTTCCTCCTCTCTCTCTGCCTGCCTCTCTGCCTACTTGTGATCTCTCTCTGTCGAATAAATAAAATCTTTAACAAAAAAAAAAAAAAAAAAAAAAAAAAAAAAAGAAGTGGGAGCCAGAGAGAGGTAGAGGAAGAGTAAGGCCCAATCAAAACCCAAACCCAGAACCCCAGCCAGCCTCACTCTGGTAGCTGAGAAAGCAAGAAGCTCCAAGTCCCCATTGCCTGCGGGGCCCTGCTGTATTAGATATGTCTCCTCCTTATGGGTCCCTTATACGTGTCTGTGTTGTCCACAGGTCTTGATAAGAACTTCAAGGTTCTTGAAATGAACTCAACTAGCCCCCCCCCCCCATGATGTTCCTGTGCCCCTATCAGCACTCCCGCCCAGAGGCCAAATTTGGCACTGTATTTAGGGTCTGCAAGGTACAACATTCAACCTGGTCGCCAGACAGAGGCCCTGGAGTGAGGCAGAGCCAGTTCTCCCTGGCGGCTGGAGCACTGCCCTGGGCGTGGCCGGGCTGCCCCTCTGGTCCCCTTGTACAAGAATCTGCATGCTTCCTTCCTTGGTTGTTTCCTTCCTCCCGGTTCCTCCCTCTCCAGCCTACCTGGAGGCAGGTAATAAAGCAGGAGGAGGGAGATGGATGGATGGGAAGGGTGGAGAGCCACGTGGTGCCATAAAGCCCAACTAGAGAGGGCCCCTCTGGGGAGTGTCCAGCCTGCGGGAGTCAACGCTCAGAAGGTGAACTGTCAGCCCCGTGAGCCAGAGCCGGGGCAACAAGGCCTGGGGAAGGTCATGCACCGAGGCGGGCCAGGGCCAGGCCTCAGAGGCCTCAAGGGGGCCGAGGGCTCCTCTGAGGACTTGGGGGGCTCCTGCCTGGAGGCCGGGAGGGGTTTTGGGGTGCTGAGGGAGAACTGCGAGGCAGAGGAGGAGATGGCGGGTGCCAGGACGCGCACCCGGCCCGTGCGCTCCAAGGCTCGGCGCATGGCGGCCAACGTGCGGGAGCGCAAACGCATCCTGGACTACAACGAGGCCTTCAACGCGCTCCGCAGGGCGCTGCGCCACGACCTGGGCGGCAAGAGGCTCTCCAAGATCGCCACCCTGCGCAGGGCCATCCACCGCATCGCGGCGCTCTCCCTGGTCCTGCGCGCCAGCCCCGCGCCCCGCTGGCCCTGCGGGCATCTGGAGTGCCACGGCCAGGCCGCGCGCGCCGGGGGCAGCGGGGATGCGGGCTCTAGCCCGCCGCCGCCGCCCGCCCCGCCGTCCGCGGGCCCCTTCGAGCCGCGCTGCGCCTCGTGCTCCCCGCACATGTCCCCTGGACGGCCCCGGGCGGGGGCCGAGGCTCAGGTCTCCGCTCAGGCGTCCACGGGAAGCTGGCGCCGAGGTCCCGGGGCTCCCTTCACCTGGCCGCGGGGGCACCTGCGTGCGGGCCCCGGGCTGGGCTTCCAGCACTGCTGACCGGCCCCGCAGAGACCCGGTGCGCCTGGAGGCGGGCCGGCCAGGGAACCGCCAACGGCCGGATGGCTACAGGAGGGAAGATTGCTGAAAACGTCCTGGACCGAGAAAAACTGAAGGGCTGAGGCCTGAGAGAGAGAGGGGAGGCAGCCTTGCCAGTTGGGAGGGAACCAGAGACCAGGGCTGCACTTCCCAGCACCCCTCTTCACCGCCCTGATCCCAGCAGGGGATGGTGGCTCTGGGAAAGGAGCAGGACCCTGCTGGGCTCTTTCTTCTGTTTGGACTTGAAGACCTCTTCTTGGAAAGTGAACTTCGCATTCCTGTGCCTCTGAGCCCTATGTTCTCTTGCTGGTTTTGTTTTTGTTTTGTTTTGCTTTGTTTTGTTTTGTTTTGTTTTAGGCGAAAGGGAGCTTTCGGACAGGGGGACTTGTATGTGGGGAGTGTGGGTGACACCCGGTATAGTCTGGTGACAATGTGGCATCCACATCCCTTCCTGCGGCGGTCCCCTGATCCGTGATGTAAGAGAAGCAACGGAAGGAACCAAATAAAAACGGAAAAGCTAACATCTCTGTCTGCTATCAGGTGTCCCCTGGGCCCTATGGCCCGAGGTGGCAGGAAGGCCTGAGGTCGGGAGCTCACTCTGGAATGTCAGGCCCAGGGCCTGATGCCCACAGGTAGGTATGTACCTGGGACATTGATCCATGGCAAGACCCCAGGTGTGTCTGGACACCGTGAGGAGCACTGTGGGAGAGAGGACATTATTTGAAGAGGGGGAGTGGCTCCAAGAGACTATGGATACAGTCTGTCTCATCTCTGGATGGGACACCCCACTGAGCTGCTGTCTTAGGGGACGTGGAGTCTGGGCCAGTCTCTGGGAAAGGAAGCCTAGGGCAGACCAGGGATAGGAGGCCAGTAAGTCCTGCCTGTACCCTGATCCTGGGTGCCTGGAGCTCCCAGGGAAAAAGGGTCCAGTGCAGCCAGGGCCTCTATGATGAAGGGGCAGACACAGAATCAGGAAAGATTATGGGGAAGAGGTTAAGGGAATGAGATGAGGGCTTCAGGCCAATTCTGCTGAGAAAGTGGGAGGCACAACCAGCCCTCCCTGAGAGGTCTGGAGAGCATTTGCACTGAGCACTCCCGAGCTGATCTCTGGCCTCACTCATGCTGATGAGCTGATCTACAGGTGGCTGCTGGCCACGCTGAGAACCCAGATGTCAGGGGAGGCCTGAGGGCTCTCTGGTCTCCTTGGAGAGCAGGACACTTGCCAGCTAGGGTGAGAAAAGGGACCCAGCTCAGAATGGGGAACATCACAGAAGCTGGAGAGATGCATATAGACCCACAGATGAGCAAGGAGTCCTCCAAACAGTCATAGTGAGGCCATAATTAAAGATATAATTGCTTTCTGCAAGCAAGACACTGGCTGGCAAACTTGACGTCCTGTCCTCCTGTCCCCAGCCCATAGGTGTTAGGGTTCCCAATTCCACAGGGCAGCCGTCTGCAGCACAGATCCCCAGGAAGGTTCTGATTCTGGGCAGAGGAATCACAGGGTTCAACCAGAAACAGAATGTGGGAATCTGGCCCCAGGCCTTCCCACTGAGCCTTCCATCTGTGGGGAGGCAGTGGCACAGTCTGATAGTGGAAAGGAAAGAGCCAGACCATCCTGGGGTCCAACTTCCACCCAGCCCCTCACTCCGTGTGCAACCCATGGCATCACTCAGCCTCTCTAGACCTCTAGTCCCTCACCGCTGACACAGGATTAACATTCATTCAGAATGTACGGTTTCTGGCAAGGAGAAGGTGTTCCATAACAGAAGGTATTACTGTTTGTATATTTTTATAATCTTATGACCAGTTTGGACAGTGCTTCTACCTCGCTTCAGCTCCAGGTTTTCATGCCTTGGAAACATAGTAAAATGACCAGCAAGTCCTGCTTTCTTAAGTTCCAGGACAGAAAGAGGTGAGTGTTCTGGCTCGCGAGCACGCTGAGCTCAGGCATGGTGAGGGCGCCCCCCTGCAGGTGGAATCGCACACGTGCAGCAGATGGGTGAGGTCGCAGGGAGGGATGTGAAAGTACTTTAGTCTCTGCACTTTCCAGCTGAGTGGCCTAGGGCAAATGACTTAAGGGCTTTGAGCCTTGGTGTTCCGCTCTGTATAACGGACTAAAATAAGCACTTACATCATAGGCTGTTGTGAAGACTACATGAGAGAATGTATTTCAAGCACTTAGCATAGTGCCTGGCCCTGTGAGTACTCACTGAGTGGAAGCTATTAAGACATATTCTATTCACAAGGTTGTTATAAAGATAGAATGCCTGGGAAGGTGTTTTATAAACTCAAGTCCACAACACATTAGTACTGTCTCATCAGGACTAAATGTTTAAGAGCACACGTGTGTGTGTTTCCATGCTGTTAGGTGTTTGTCTAGTATTTAAAGAGGGTTTTTTTTTTTTTTAAAGACTTTATTTATTTGAGGGTGAATGAGAGACAGAGAGAGAAAGAGAGCACATGTGCACAAGTAGGGGGAAGGACAGAGGGAGACAGAGAAACACTCCCTGCTGAACAAGGATCCCGACATGGGGCTAGATCCCAGGACCCTGGGATCATGACCTGAGCCGAAGGCAGATGCTTAACCAACTGAGCCACCCAGGCATCCCTCAAAGGGTTTTTTTCTTGTTTTTGTTGTTGTTTGTTTGTCATAAACATTTTCTGACATCCACACATTATGTGACTGCTTATACAGACATGTGGACATGTGAGTATTTGTGTGTGCATATGTGTATGTGCTGACCTAACAGGTTCTCCCTGCCTCTCCCTGATGCATTAGCGTCTCCTGGGCCAGAACACCTTGAATCTGCTAGAGATTCTCTCCCTCCCTCTCTCTCTGCCCCTTCCCCAGCTCATGTTCTCTCTCTCTCTAATAAATAAATAAGTCTTTTTAAAAGATTTTTACTTATTTATTTGACAGAAAGAGACACAGCAAGAGAGGGAGCAGAAGCAGGGGGAATAGGAGAAGCAGGCTTCCTGCTGAGCAGCGAGCCAGATGTGAGCCTCAAACCCAGGACTCCGGGATCATGATCTGAGCCGAAGGCAGACGCTTAATGACTGAGTCACTCAGGCGCCCCAAATAAATAAACTTAAAAAAAAAAAAAGATACGAAGAACTGGTATACCTAAAGAGAGAAATCCTGTATCTATAAGGGTGAGAACGGCTGTCCACTGGAAGAGTCTCGAAGGAGAGGGGGCCAGAGAAGAATGACAGACACTGGCAGCAGCCCCATAGCTCACAACGGGCTCCAATACACAAGGTCTCTTGGCTGCTCTTAGGAAGTCTGCGCCTTCCAGGCCCTTCCTTTATCCTCGTTTCCTCCATCACGGGGAGCAGTACCTTGTCTGTCTAGCAATGAAGGAGACACACCAGCAAAAATAGGTAACAACTGTCAGACTGATGTCACCAAAGGTGTGGAGAAAAGGGCATATTTATAGATTGCTAGTTGTCCTGCGTCTCTGTTCCTTTTCTGGTAGAAAAAAAATGGGCAAAGTCACACTAAAAAGACTCCAAGGGAGTCATCCAAAACCGAAAACCCTGTTTGCAAAAAGGCAGCCCCAGAGGCACGGCACAGGAAGAGATTTGTAATCATACGAATGTCCAACCATTGAGGCTTGGCAAAGCAAACTCTGGTGTTCTAATAGAGTGAAAATCGTGAGTTAGCAGAGCAGATCGCGGAATGGTCTGTGCCTACGATTCTAACTGGAGACAGGCATGTAGGTACACGAACATACCCTAAGAGAATTTGGAGTACGCAAACAGAGTTAGTATCTATTAAGTTCTTCATAATTGCCCTTTCAAGGGGAAAGATTTGTCTCCTCAGAGCACTTTCCAAAGACTTTCTATATTTATTTCTTTATTTGACAGAGATCACAAGTAGGCAGAGCGACAGGCAGAGCGAGAGGGAGAAGCAGGCTTCCTGCCGAGCAGAGAGCCTGATGTGGGGCTTGATCCCAGGACCCTGAGATCATGACCTGAGCCAAAGGCAGACGCCCAACTGACTGAGCCACCCAGATGTCCCACATCAAGTTTTTCTTACAGTGTGTGTGTTGGTGGGGGGTGGCTGTGGGCTCACACGTGTGCTCACACAGATCCCAGATGTTCCTGGCGTGGGGTGAGCTGAGCCCAGGGCAGACAGAGGTAGGAATTAGTGTCCATGTGGACACACTGGGCATGTGGTTTCTGTCTGCATCTTCCTCTGGTTTGGCCAGCCAGCTGTAATTGGGCCAGACCCTGGGCGAGGGAGCCAGGGGGTACACATGCGGCACCCTGGACCTCACAGCCACACCAGGAAATTGGGGGAGGGAAGGAAGTGACTTTCTTCAGCAGCCAGGCCAGGCAGCAGTGGAACAGAAAGGTCAGTCCATCTGTCTAGCTGCAGGGGCTCACAGCTCAAATCCCCGCAGGCAGGCAGGCCTCGTGGGGGTGGAGCTGGAGGAGCCCCATATCTCCTTCTGAAGGCTGCTCTTCAGAAACCGGTCCCAGAGTCCCCGAATCTTCACGTTACAAGTCTGAAGCTCTGTGTCTATGGGAAACGGATTTCAGCCCAAATCCATTTTGGATGATGAGTATGGCCCATGGGCCTCCGTGGAAGACCCTAGTTGGGAGTGGGGGGCATGGGGAGGCGACCATTGCAGGCTGCAGACCCAGCAGCTCGCTAGGCTGAGCTTACCAGCCTGGGAGCCCCAACCTGAGGCACCTCCCAGCCTCTCCCATTGGAGGGGGATGTAGTGGGTGTGGGGGAGCAGGAAACCCGCCTCTGGTCATTCCCCTCCTCACTACCAGGCCACTAGATGGCACCGTGAGCCCGGCAGCACACAGTGAGGGGGGCAAGCCTGGCCTGCCCCCACAACCTCACAGCCATAGAGCCACCCCGGGGACTTCTTGGCTTTTTTTTTTTTTTTTCCTCGTAGTGTTTTTATTAAGTCATATAAGTCATGTAAATCATGTAAGATGCCTCTATGTTGGATTCATTCTGTTCGAGGCCAGCACTGCCCAATAAAAACGTAATACAACCCTTGTTTTTAATTTTTAATTTTCTAAAGAGTGTTTTTTATTTTATTTTATTTATTTATTTGACAGAAAGAGAGATCACAAGTAAGCAGAGAGGCAGGCAGGGGAGGGGGAACAGACTCCCCGCTGAGCAGAGAGCCCAATTTGGCTGATCCCAGGACCCTGGGATCATGACCTGAGCCAAAGGCAGAGGCTTTAACCCACTGAGCCACCCAGGTGCCCCTAATTTTTAATTTTCTAGTTGGCATATTTTTAAAAGGCCAAAAGACGGAGGTGACATTCATTTTAATCTCGTTTTATTCAGCTCAGTGTAACAACAAATTTATCACTTTAATATGTAATCAATGTACATTAGTATTCATGAGACATTTTATGTTCCTTTTTGAACTAAGTATTCAAAACCCAGTATGTTCTATACTTACAGCACGTTTCAGTTGGAACCAGCTATATTTCAGCGGCTCAAGAGCCATCTTTGGGCCAGAGGCTATGGAATCTTTGGGCTGGGCAGCTGTAGGCCCCACGTGGGGGCCCAGGGTCAGCTTCCAGCTGTAATACAGAATTCTGTCCAAGCTGGAAACTGACTTGGAGACTAGGGGTCCCAGGCACCCAACTTCCCACCCTCTGCATGAGGTCTCATGTTTAAAAAGACATTAGCACATTTCCAAAAGTTCCCGGTCAAGGAAGCCCAGCTCACTTTCCTGCCCGACCCCTGGCCTTGGGGAGGAAGAGCTTCCTTTAAGAACCTAGAGGAGGAGGAAGTTCGGTCTCTCTCTCTCTCTCTCTCTTTCTCTCCAGGCCAACAGCAACAATCCCAGAGGCTTGCATTTTGCAAACAACAATGGGTTTCCTTTATGAAGCAAAAATTCTTAATGTAATATACTCAGATTTACCAAACTTGACAATGTGTGCCAAAGCTACACAGTATGTTCGAAACTTATGAGCCTCTGGAGCCTTTTCAGCTCCCCAGACTCCTCCTGAGCCCCTAGCAGGCGGCTCTTCTGTGCCCTGTTCTCCCCTCTCTCAGCTGGTCACGTCCCCCATCCCCCAAGTCCCCCCCCCCAACCTGGACACAGCCCTTGCTGGAAGCAGCATTTCAGAGCCCAGCTTGACACACAAACCAAAGCTATTTCTTTCCACTACAGTGGTTCCTCTTGCTCCAAACTGGCTCCAGGACCAGGACAAGGGACTGATGTCTGCTTGAAAGGAGTGTTGTTCCGTTTCCGGCCTCACATGTGGGATATCAGAGGATCTGAACCCCACAACCTCTGAGGCCCCATCCTGCTTCTGCCTCCCCACCTCCCAACCTGCATGACCGTAGGGGCTTAGAGTCTTTCCTCTTACCCTCTTCTACCGCCCGCCCCAACACACACACAGGCGCATACACACAGGGGTTCCAGGTCACGCTTCTGAAACACTGTAAGGAGAGAGAGATCGGGGACACAGGGGAGACGTGGAACCTGGAGGAGGAAACTGAAACAGAGAGAAGACAGGAGAGGGAGTGAAGAGCGACAGGAAGAATCAGAGAGGACTGACGACCAGGACTGAGGTCCTTCAGACCAGCGAGCTCCTGAACAGGAGTATCTTTGCTGCTTTTTAAAAGCACCCCAGGGGCACCTGGGTGGCTCAATGGGTTAAAGCCTCTGCTTCGGCTCGGGTCGTGGTCCCAGAGTCCTGGGATCGAGCCCCGCATTGGGTTCTCTGCTCAGCGGGGAGCCTGCTTCTCTTCCTCTCTCTGCCTGCCTCTCTGCCTACTTGTGATCTGTCAAATAAATAAATAAAATCTTTAAAAATAAAGTAAAATAAAATAAAAGCACCCCAGAGGCACACCTGGGTGGCTCAGTAGGTTAAGCATCTGCCTTCAGCTTAGGTCATGATCAAGCCCCAGCATCGGGGCTCTCTGCTCAGTGGGGAGCCTGTTTCTCCCTCTGCCCCCCTCTCCTGCTCATGCTTTCTCTCTCCCTCTCAAATAAATAAATAAACACAATCTTTAAAAAATAAATAAGTAAAAGCATCCCAGGAAAGCTCAGATGGGCATGAAATAGACCCACACTTCCTTCCTAACACCCCTTGGTGAGGGGTCCAGAGACCCACTGAGGCAGGATCCTTGGTGCTTAGTCTGCCCTCTCCTCCTGGAGCAGGGAACCAGGCTGTGGCCTAGACATGTCCGGGGGCCAAAGGTCAGGTGGGATGCCCTAGGGTAGGTCCGGGGCTCAGCTATGCCTGCAAGAGAGGAGGAGAAAGAGGAGGAAGGGCCGAGATAGGAGGAAGTGTGACCCGCTCCAGCAAAAGAGAAGCAGAGGGCTGCGTTTCCCAAGATGGTTGAAGACACGCCCCTTTGTGACCCACTTGGTCCGTTTCCCGATCTGGAGCCCCCAGACCAGAGAGGCGGGCTCTGTGGCTGCAGTGGAAAGGAGAGGCCCACTGAAGTCCCTCTGGGCTCTGGGCTGGGCTGGGCTGGGCTGGGGCTGAGGCAGCACACAGCACGGTCTCAGGGGAGAGGGGAATTGAAAAAGAAAAGCATCTCAGAGGAGGGTGGGGAGGGAGGGAGGCTGTGTGGTGTTCTCTCTCTCTCTCTCTCTCTCTCTCTCTCTCCTCTCTCTGACTTAGCCTAAGCCTCACCCGGGAGAGGAGCCTCTTTGCTCTGCTCTCGGAGCTGCTTTCTGTCACTTCCCCGCCCATCTGTGCTGTCAGCAGCACCAGCAAAGTTGGCCTCAAACTTGAACAGATCTGAAGGCTCCATCCAGCTTCCCGAAGCTCTGCGGGGGCATCAGGCCGGCTTCAGAGGCCAGGAGAAGCCGACCCCTGTCCTCGCTCCCCTGGGGCACGCTTCAGCCCCCCAGCTGGTGGCCCCCAGTCTGGGCTGAGGAATGGTAAGCTGAGCTCCCCCTGCAGCCGAGCGTCTCAGCCTGAAGCTGGAGCAACCCCAGACCCAAGCCACCATGGCCAACCCGGGGCAGCCTCAGTTTCCCTCAGCCCAGGAGCCAGGCACCACCTCACCCCTGGACCTGCCGGAGATGGAGAAGCTCCTCACAAAGGTGGAAGACAAGGATGACAAGCCCCTGAAGCTGTCCACGTCCCTCTCGGGGACTCTGGACCTGGAGCAGAACGGCCACGGCCTGCCCTTCAAGGTGGTATCGGAGGGGTGCCCTGAAGCCACACTCCCCTGGTCGGCCTCTCGGGCCAGCTCTAGGAGGGCGTCCTCCATTGCCACTGCCTCCTCTGCCCAAGACCAAGAGGTCCCCAAAGATTACCTCATCCTTGCCATCGCCTCCTGCTTCTGCCCTGTGTGGCCTCTCAATCTGATTCCCCTCATCTTTTCCATCATGGTAAGTGTGGCTCTCTGTTCCAGGGCTCAGTGGGCACCAGACCTTCTGCCTGGGGCATGCAGAACAGAGAGTTGGGGGCGGGGGCTTGGGGGAAGGCTCCCTTTCTCACCAGGCCTACTACCCCTCCTGCTGGAGAGGGGGCCGCGACCGGGAGACCTTCTGTTTGCTGTCCTGCCTCCTCTCTTGCTCTTCTGCATCGCAGCAGCGACTTTGCACATACCCTTCTGGGGAGGGGACCCCCAGGAGCCACCCTGAGCTAAACTCTTTGCAGTAGATAGGCGGCCAAGTTGGGGGGCTGGCCTTTTGGGGTGTCATCCTAAGTGGGGCTGTGGGTGTCATCCTAAGTGGGGCTGTGGGTCAGTAGAGGTTGGGGCCAGCGTGGGGTCTCAGGACCCCGAGTTCTCTGGAGGGGAGCCAGCTGCCTCCACCCCTTACCCCAGGCCACCTGGGTATTCCAGTGGCCTTTGCCAGCATTGGTTTCCAAGAGCCGGCTGTGACTTCCCTGCCACGCGCACGGGGCCCTGGGGCCGGGTTCCCCCGAGGCTGCTCCTTCAGGGAACTGGTGGCGGGGGCTGTTTTTGCTGGGGCCCTCTGGGCCTTGGTGCTCACACTGATTCCAGCATCTGTCTTGAGTCTGTTTTTAGGGTAGGGGAGGTCTGGGCCGTGGGGGTAAAATGTGTGTCAGAGGACATGGTCAGCCCTGCCTAGGAGCATGTGGGCTAGTCTTCGCTTCTCATACACTTAAGTGCCTTGTTGGGTTCTGAGTAGACTATCTTAGCTTGTCCCCCAAACCAAGCTATTTGGATAGAGCTGCTTATAGAAGATCCCCAGAAAATGTCCGTGGATGTTGGCAAGTGACTTGAGTTCCAGGAAGAGGAGGGAGGAAGGGGGTGTGAGAGAGAAAGCCCAGGCAGGCAGTGGCTTCCAGAAGGGAAAAAAAAGCAGGAGTAGTAAACTCCCAGTCCCGGGCTGCTTAGGGCTGGGGGACAGCGCAGGGAGATGCTGTCTGCTTCCTTCTGGAGTGATGTCCTGCTGAGTCATTTATCACCAAGTCCTTAGGACCTGGGGTCACTACTGCTGCACCCCCCCCCCCCCAGGGCTGTCTTCTGAGAAAGAGCCTGTTTCCTCAAACACATCCTTCTGGTGTCCAGCTAGGGATGCCTTCCCTGATTCCCCGTCAAATCTAGCTCCACCTGCCAGCACGTCGGGGGACCCCGGTGGCATTCCTGAGACTTGGGATGGGCACAAGAGCCAGGGCTGAACAGGGGCCAGAGGTGGGGGGGGGTGTCTTTGAGGCGTTTCCTGTGCTGCCTGCTGCCCTTGGGAGGCAGCTGGGGGCAGAACCAGGTCCCAGGGATGCAGCCGGGAGCTCTGGGCAGGGCCAACCTCTTAGTTACAGGGAGAAGCCCCAGGAGGGGAGACAGGCTTCGGGGAGGGAAACCACACAAGGACCCAGGAGAGAAGAGTTGCTGGAATCCATCTCTTTGTTGGGGAGGCAGTGTGTAGGCTGGATAGATGCTGCCTTTGTCAAAGGTGCCTGGGTCCCAGACTGAGACCACTGAGCCCACTCCCAGCATAATTCTACAGCCTTCTCAGTTTCCTGAGTCAGTTCTGAAGGCCACTGGGCCAGGGGTGGGGAATCTGGTGCTAGGTCAGAACCAGACACTATCACCAATTCCCAGGAGCCTCAAGTCCAGTGGGGAGAAACTTGGAAACAGATCCTATAACACATTGTAAGAAGTCCTCCTGCTAGACCAAATCACAGCGTATCATGGGGCCTTAGGCAAGTCACTGAAATCTCTCTTCTCAGTATTCCCGTCTGCAAAATGGGTGTCACATAACACCTACATTAGAGAGCTGTGTGAGGGTAAAGGGAGATGAACCACGCAAAGAGCGTGAAGAAAGGGATCTTAAACCATAGCAATAAACTGAGTAGTACCCGAGTGTCTCCCTGGCCAGGGGTGGGACCATCATGGCTTTTGGGGGTTTTCTTAGAGCTTTGACCTACAATACACATTTTATACAATTCACCTATTCAAAGTGTACAATTCAAAGATTTTCACAGATCCATGCTACCATAACCACAGTCTGTTTCAGAACATTTTCTTCACCCCCAGAAAAGCTCCATACCTTTTTTTTTTTTTTTTTAATCACTCCATCTCTCCCTTGATCCCTCCCAGACCTACAAAGCACTAAGCTTTCTATCTGTATGGATTCGTCTCTTCTGGACAGTTCATACCAATGGAACCATACAGCGCGTGGTCCTCTGGGACCAGTGGCAAGCTTCTCCTGGCATTTACTTCACAAGGTTTGGAACCAGAGAGAGGTGTGGTTAGGCTTCCATTGTGGTGGAGAGGCTGGTGTGGGGTAAGAGAAAGGACGGAAGGGGTCCCTCTGAGCCTGGCAGCGGGGAGAAGGAACTTTTGCAGGAGCCTAGGTGAGAGATGAAGAGGTCTGGACCAAGACCCTGTCAAGGGGCAGAAAGAGTTTCTGGAAACCCAAGAGTTGTTAACACAGACCATACATTTATTAATTCAGTCAATCACTCACTTGACTGGCAAGTTGCTTGTTTGGAGGTGACTAAGTGGTAGAGAATGAATGGGTGCCCCATTAACGAACACACCTCTTTTACCAATGAGGCGCCATGTTAGGCATTTGGGAAGATGGATGACATGGTGTATTTGACATGGCCTATGGATGCAAGAGTATGGTGATGGAGGGAGGTGGGCAGGACTCACTCTAGGAATTTAAGTTTTATGCTAGTGGCTCCGGGGAGCCCCTGAAAAATTTAAGCAGAGGCGTGATGTGGTCTGTTCATATTTTAAAACCAACACCCAACTGCGCTGGGGGAAATGAGCTTGAGTTGGTAGGACTAGGAGCAGGGAGACCTCATAGAAGGCTCTTGAGATTCTAGGAGGGCTGATGAAGGGATGGACCAAGCAATGGCTTAGGAAGGAGGGCACTGATGAGAGAATTGTTGAAGTGAAAGTAGCAGCACTTTCTTCACACTCCTGGTTACCCAGCTCCTGGGGACTGCAGCATTTAAGGGGTGGGCAGAGGGAACGGGACAGGAAAGAGTTTTGAAAAGATTTCAGGGGGTGGGAGGCAAACTAGAGGAGAGGGAGAGACACCCATGGAGGAGCAAGTTTGAAAGGAGGAGGGATGGTCCGATGCAGTGCAGAGGTCCGATCCAATAAGGAGTGTCCACTGATTGGGCCATTTACATACCCCCCTGTGACCCTGGTGAGGGACAGCATTAGGCAAAAAGGAGAGAGGTGACTCATGACATTCATGAAGAGTGCAGAGATGGGATCTCGAATTAGGACCCTGTTCCTGGGAGCCTGCAGGAAAGGTCATGATGGCAGAAGGGGATAGAAGCACTCAAAGGAAAAGGAGCTGGTTCATGCTATGTGGGCTCCATGCCACCAGGGATGTGGAGGACAAGGCCATTTGCTGAGAAAGAAGGAGCTGGTGACAGAGGAGAGGTGACAAGGGACAGAGAGGCCTGAGGGCTCTGCTGAGGCTGGACCCCTTGGGTCTGAGTTGTTATCAGCCTGTGTAGTGGTGCATTTTTTTCTCCAGCTATTGGTACAGAGTCACAGATGGGACATTGGCCCACCTGAGGCTGGGGATGGCAGGGTTGCCATGAGGGTAGACCCACTGGCACAGGACAATGCTGGTGAGCGGGGGCAGAGGTGGCACACTCAAGGATCAGTCTGGACTGGGACAGCGTGAGGCTGGGAAGTTAGTGATGACCTTGGAGGAGAGGGAGGGGTCACAGGTTGAGGCTCCAAGAAGTTGAAGGACAGCTGCTGTGCGAGAGAGGCATGAGAGAGATGCCGGGGGCTGACGTTTCAGCAGAGGGATTGTGTGGGGTGGCGGCCAAGTGGAGTACAGTTGTGGAAATGAATCTCTAAAGAGAACCACGAGAAGACAGGAGGTTGGAGCCCAAGGGAGCCCCGTGGTAAGGGCTAACTGTTCTCATTTAACACATGAGACAACAGAGACACTACAGCAGTGCCTTGCCCACGGTCACTCAACTGGTAAGAGGCATGTCAGCTGGACGCTGACTCTAGTGTTGTCTCCATGACCCTGCCCTCCATCTACCTCTAGGGACAAGGATGGTGTGTACCTCCCAGGAAAGCCAAACCTTTGGGGCATTTGTGCAGGAAGGGCAGAATCCATTTCATTCCTTCTTTCTGTTCACTCTGTCCACTCCCCAGCTGTCCTTCCCCACCCCTACTGATTCTGTCAGTAGGAGGCTAATGGGCCAGCTGTGTTCCTCCCACTGTGGCTTAGACAGGGGCTCAACCTAAGGGGCTGGGATCCCAGGTATCCAGACCCAGACCTGCTCAGCACAGCACCCTCCAATGAGCCTCCCAAGGTGGTCAGGTCAGGGCTGCCTTCATTCATTCTACTCCTGGGTCAGGCTGAGAAATGGCCATATTCCCAATGCCAGCAAGGTCTCCTGTCCACCAAAGGAGCTGGACCCTCAGGATTTCATCTAACAACAGTGCTTAAACCAGCATCAGATAGACCTGTGTGTGTGGGTCCCAGGCCATGTGACCGTGTCCAAGTCCCTCAACCCCCTTCTGTAGCCTCAGTTGTCTCATCTGTAAAATAGGTGTCATAAGACCATTGACCCCATAAATCTGTCAGGAGGATTAACTGGGTTAATATGTGTGAAAACACCCAGCACAGAGTCTGCCACAGAAAAGGGCAGTGGTTACTGTTATCATTAACACCAAACAAAACTTTGTAGTCTCAGAGCAAAGGGCAGATCCCCAGTGGCCCACAAGTTCTGACTTTAGCCAGTCTGGGGGAGACTGGAGTGCCAGCCTTCATGCCGCTACTGGGGAGAGGAGCAGCCCAGTCTGTGGTTTTGGTGGAAGCCTCAGAGAAGCCGCTTCTCTGTAGATTCCTCCTACCATATGCAGGAGTGCGGAAGAAGTTCAGAGTGGCTCAACACTCCCTTTCTCGGGCATTCTGGGTGACCTGGTTATTTAACTGACATGTGTCAGGCTCCCTTTCATGCATTCATGCACTCGCCCAGCAAGAGTGCTGAGCCCCAACCAGCACTGATCAGCTGGCATGCAGATGCGTGGCTGAGAATATCGACATACTTCTCAATGGGTTGGCAAACAGCTGCTGTCTCTGAGTCCTAAGCATCCCCAAACACTCCCACCCACCACACAGCAGCTGCCCCAACTCCTTCTCCAGGACCACACTCCCCCACATCCCCTCCAGCAACTATGGTCAGGCATTGCAGTAAGAATTGCATTGTCGTAGAAAGAGGGACATGAATGGGGCATGGAGAAGCACATTCCTTGGCTTTGACCAGCTGGGACTTGCTCCATCTCTGTGGAAGGACAAATAGCTCATCAGCGATCAGCTGATCACATCTTGTCAGATGTCAGTAGGTCTCCGCAGACCTGCTGGGGCTTGGCCTGAGCCTCAAGGGGGGGTGGAAGCTCTTTCCCAATAAGTTCTGTTGCCATCTTCCCCTGGCTGGTTTCATCCCCTGGCAGCTCTCCCCAGAACCTTCCCTACTCCATCCGCTTCCCTCCCCAGCCTTACCAGCTCTCTCAGACTTTTTTCAATGCCTTTCCTCACTGATCTATTAACCCGAATTCATTTTCTCCCTTACCATTCCCACAACCATTGCAATCACAAATGATCTATTAATTCACAGTCATTTACAACCATTACTGCAATTATCATTGTATCTTCAACTTGAGCCATTTTGTAGGAGAGGAAGAGGATGCCACTAAGTGGGGTTTGAAATGCAGCTGGTAATTAACTCATTAAAAGTAATGAAGGGTCTTCTTCCATCCCTGAGGTCAAGGGACAGGTTTTTTCATTTGGGAACTAATGGGGGAACTTTGGAAAAGAGTGTCGGCTCGTGGTGAGTAACTTCTAGATATAAAAGTGGGGCTCTACTCCTCAAGGCAGCTATTCTCTCCATTTTACAGATCAGAAAACTAAGATTTACAGAAGAGATGTGAGGTTTATGTGGACAGCGTATGACCCATAATGTGTATGACCCAACGAGGCTGGTGCCGTCAAGTCTACTTTGGTCATCTGGCCATTCCCAGTGCATCTTCCTCAACATTGTCCCTCCAGCTCAAAGGAACAGGCATGACGGGATGCACAGGCTGATGGCTCTGTAGATAAAGAAGAGGGATTGGGTTTAGAGTGGCTGAAAAATTCATCTCTCCCTCTCTCGCTTCCCCTCCCCACCTCTCCTACCCAAGCAACCACATGTATGTCTCTCTCCACGGTCCTGAATTGTTGCCCCGTGCACAACGATTTCTCTGGCAAGTGAGGAGAAGGATTCATCACAAACCCTGTGTCCCTCTCCACTGCGTGCCATGCTTACAGCTAAGAATAAGTCTCTTGGTAATGAGTCAAGCCCCAGCATTTCTAAGGCCGAACTTCCTGGGAATTCCTGAAGCCTGTCTATATGTTCCCCCTCTTTCTCCCAAGAGGAAGGTGTTTCCTTGGTGTTGAAGTCCTTCATTCGGTGACCTGGACTGGCCTGCAGAGAGCTGGAGGTGGCATGGGTTAGTGGGTGGAGCCAATACCCAGATAATAGATATCTTTCTTTTTTTTAAGATTTTATTTATTTATTTGACAGACAGATCACAAGTAGGCAGAGAGAGAGAGGAGGAAACAGGCTCTCCGAGGAGCAGAGAGCCTGATGCGGGGCTCGATTCCAGGACCCTGGGGTCATGACCTGAGCTGAAGGCAGAGGCTTCAATCCATTGAGCCAGCCAGGTGCCCCCAGATAACAGATATCTTTCCTCGGGTACCCATTGCCTTCATTTCACTCATGAATCTTCTATTAACTTGGACCGTTCCACTGGCTAAGTTCGGTGGTGAGAAAACAGCCTCTCCTCATACTCTTTTTCTCTTCTTTTATTCTTTTACTTCCTCACATACTTACTGAAGGTCTCTTAGGGCCAGTCCCTAGGTTACATAAGAGGGACACAAAGCTTGAGGCTGAATGGTCCCTGTCTTCAAATGTAGGGAAAGAGACCGACACAAGAACTGATGACACAAGGTGGGAAGGGAGGAAAAGAGCATGGTGTAAGGCGCGACAGGAGTCCCAAGGAGGGGCTGATTAATTGCTTGTGGGCACGAAGTAAAGTTTTACTGGAGGTGACTCTTGAAGGGTGAGAAAGAGCTGCTGAGGTAGCAACACGGAAATGAGGAAAGGCATTCCAGCAGAGACAGCAGTCCATGAAAAGGCACTGAGGCATAAAAATGTGTCTCTTTGGGGACATTTGGCTGGCTCAGTTGGTAGGGCATGTGACTCTTAATCTTAGGGTCATAAGTTCAAACTCCACGTTGGGCATAGAGTTCACTTTTAAAAATTTCTAAAAATTAAAAAACGTAGGAAAAATTTAATTTAAAAAATATATGCATTTTATGTGGAGCCGTGTGACCAGGCTAATTAATGGCTGTTGAGAAGAGGTTGGCTGGGGGCAAGGCTGTTGCTGAGAGACTCATGAGGATGAGGCTGGTGCAGTCTCCAGATGAACTCTGTTGTGGGAGTGAGCTGGGGCAGTGGAGTCAGCTGGAGAGGTAAGGACAGGCTTGAGGGACATTAGAAATGTCAGGAATTCATGCGTGACTGTATTTGAGGATGAGGAGAGAGAAGAAGCCCCTCATCCAGGGTCATGCAGTTGGGACAGCTGTGGATGGTGGGGACAGGCCCCCAGGAGGTCTGGCTCTGAAACCTGTGTTCCCCCCCAGGCTGCCCTTGTAGGGAGCTGGGAGGCTGCACCTGCTCCTTGGCAGGTCTTTGCCAGGTCCAGGATCGCCTGTGAGTCTCAGGACGGGCTCCTGCCCGAGCCCCACCCATGCCTCAGCCAGACCCATCTTCTCTTTCACCTCTCACTGGATGACTCTTGCCCATTGTCATTGGGCACTCCGAAGTCCAGAGGCGTGGACGCTCACAACTTTCTGCCCAGCTACAGATGTGTTGAGGTGTGACACCACCCTTACCCACATTTGTCCAGTCTCCAAGGACAGCAGCGCTCTCTTCTGCTCACTGCAGTTCAGCCCTGTGCTCAAGTTCAGATCTCTCTCGGCTGCCCTGGGACATTGGGGGCACCCGTCACTTCTTGGTCTTTTCAGCCTCTCCCTCTGACTGGATCTTTTTCTCTCCTGTTTTTTTCTTTTTGAATATTTTATTTACTTATTTGACAGAGAGAGAGAGAGAGAGAGAGAGAGAGAGAGAGAGACGGCGAGAGAGGGAACACAAGCAGGGGGAGAGAGAGAGGGAGATGCAGACTTCTCACTGAGCAGGAAGTATGATGCAGGTCCTGGGATGCCAGGACCCCGGGATCATGACCTGAGCAGAAGGCAGACACTTAACGACTGAGCCACCTGGGGCCTCTCTCTTGTTTTGATGAAATCATCTATAGAGTCACCCGGTTGTAGCCACCCCCCCCCCCCAATGCCTACAAGACAAAATCCAGATTCCATTCTGTGGCAGTCAGGGCCCTTCTTGATCTCGCCGTTCTCCCCTTCTCCGGTTGCTTCTCTCCCACCAGAAGCCCGCGGAGAATGAAGAGGATGTGGACAGGTGGTTGAGGGGAGCAGAAAGGCGGGCAGGAGAGTTGCACTGGTAGGTGCTCAGACCTGTAGGAGTTCAGACTGGCTGAGTCCAGAGGTTGTGGAAGGGAGGAGTAGAGGATAAAATCTGGAAGTGCAAAGCTAACCTGGATTCAGACTGTTCCGGAAACAGTGGGGGGAGCCATGGAAGATGCTGGGCAGGGTCACAGGCTAAGCCACCGTCATCTCCTTGAACTCGTGCATCAGCCCCTGACTCTCCACCTCTTCTCTGATCCCACCCCAGGACCGCATGCCAGGGGCCCTACCATGGGGTCTGGCATAAATCTCTGTGGAGTGGCATGGGGGTGTGGGGAGCGGCATGGAGATGAAGAAAGCATAGAGCTGGGGCAGGTGCAAGGCAGCTGGGGAGGACTGCAGTGAAACTGACCGGGAAAGGAAACTTATCGGTAGGGTGGCAAGGGACAGGTATTGTGACCGAGTGGTTGGACTCCAAGCTGTGGCCGGTAACGGGGCAAGTGGGCAGAGGAGCACACGTCCAGGAGCAGATCCGAGGCGAAGCGAATCTGATAGCATCAAGCAGTATGGCAGGAGGTGGCTCCGTCCTGGGAGGTGCTTGGACAGGGAGTCATGGGGTGCGGTGGGGGTTGCTTAGGTTTCTGTGAAGAGAAAAGGACAGGACCTGAGAGACAGGGGTGCCCTCCTGAAGAGAACAGTGAGGGGAAGGGTATCTTCCCTGAACCTCAGCCTCTTTAAAAGTGGGCAACACTGGCAACCACACGGATGGTTCTGAGCCTCAATGAGATTGTTCAGGTACAGTCCTTAGCAAGCTGCCGGGCACAAAGTAACCACTCAATAAATCATCGTCACTACCAACACCACCACCATCATCAAGGGACTCAACTCCATTCCCGCGCTGACCCACCTGCTTTCACCAAAATTAAATAAGGCTGAGGAAAACTGAGCTCACTGAGAAAGAGTGAAGATTCAGACGGGCCCCCATAAAGCCTGGCGTGGCTCCCCACACACCCTTGCCTCTCAAGTTCAAACCTTTCAGATTGCGGAAGTCAGCTCGGTTGAACAAGGATATGATTCCTGGGTGGAAACTAGGAGGAGGGAGGATCAATGATGCTTTTTTTTCTTTTTTTTAAAGATTTTATTTATTTATTTGACAGACAGAGATCGCAAGTAGGCAGAGAGGCAGGCAGAGAGAGAGAGATGGAAGCAGGCTCCCTGCCAAGCAGAGAGCCCAATGCGGGGCTCGATCCCAGGACCCTGGGATCATGACCCAAGCCGAAGGCAGCGGCTAAACCACTGAGCCACCCAGGCGCCCCAATGATGCTTTTTTCCTGGTGTGGAAGAGGAGGGTCACAGAGGAAAGGAGGCAGGCACCTCGGACCACAGAAAAACCCAATGGGCCTCCTTAGTGTGGCCGTAGCAGTGAGCCTTGGACAAGGACCCAGGGAGGCCTGGCTTATCTGCTCCCGCCTGCTCAGCATGGCCTGGCCCCGGCCCACCCTCCAAGACCCTCGGGCTCCATCATGCCACCCGCCACCCTGCCCACTCACCGTTCTCAGAGCAAGTGCCCTGCACTGCTTGATTCTGCTTCCAGCCAGGGGCAGGCTCCGCATGGGGTTCCCACAAGGGGTGTGAGCCAGTTCTGCAGGAGAAGCCTGCTTCCCATCCCCAAGGTGGATGCTGGAATAGAGGGTGCAGTGGGGGCTGGGTGGGTTCTGGAGGCCAAGGCAAGGGGTGCCCCCAACCCAGTCTGCTGGGAACAGCCTTCCTTAGGTCTCTGCCACCCTCTCTCTGCAGTCCCGAAGTAGCGTGCAACAGGGGGACCTGGACGGCGCTCGGAGGCTGGGCCGCCTGGCCCGGCTGCTCAGTATCACCTTCATCATCATGGGGATCATTATTATCATCGTGGCCGTGACTGTCAATTTCACAGGTGAGGCCCAGCCGCGTGGAGCTCAGCGAGCCAGCTTGCCTGGGGTGAGGACCACGGAAGGGTGCAGCCCAGCTTCCTGGGGAGGGGACAGTGGAAACGGTGTAAGAGCCTGGAGGGGACACAGGCTGATCCTCTCTGAGAAGTGACCCCATCCCTGGCAGGACCCAGCTGAGTAGGACGGGCTTCTGCCTTGCCTTATGCCCGGATCATTAGGAAAGTGTGCACAAAGAGCCCAGGCCTGGGAACCAGAGATGGCCAGCTCCTATCCCAGCTCAGAGGGCTTTGGGTCCTGGGCCAGAGTTGTGTCTGGCTGAGCCTTGAGAATGTCACCCAAGATCATGGCTGTGATGCTGCTTGGTGAATGGTGGACTTTCCCTGCAAGCATTCCTGTTGAGACGGCCAGCAGGAACCAGACACAAACAATGCATGTCATAGAATTTGGCAGTAACCCTCTTGTGAGCCCCCAGAGCTGGCCCAGGGAAGTTAACCGAGCAGGGGCACCCTTTCCAAAGGAAACTCTCAGCGGCTCAGTGGGCTGGCATGGCTCTGAGGGTCTGCATGGCTCTGAGGGTCTGGGCTCTGTGGGGCGGCGCTGGCCTTTCTCCTCCCTGCATGCACCCGCCTTGTGAGGACCCCAAGCCTCTCTGCATCTTGCACTGGTCAGTCTAAGCTCTTCCCCTAAAGACTTTGCTGCTCCAGACGTGCTGCGTGGACCAGCGGCAGTGGCTGCTGAGCCCGGGGAAAGGGTCAGAAATGCAGAGTCTCAGGCCCCTGCCCAGAGCCACTGAATCAGTATTTGCATTTCAATAAGATTCCCAGCCCTCTCCTTAAAGGAGGCACTGATCTGGAACCCAGGGTGTTCAACCTGGGGTGGAAAGCCTGGGATTCAGCAGTGGGGTCACGGGCAGATTTGGCCACTTTGGAGAGAGGAGAAGAGGTCAGGTCTGTAATCAGCTTGCCCTGGGTTTAAAACCCACATCCCCCACTGTCCAAGTATCTGAAATGAAGCGTCTTCTGGGGTCTCTGGGGGGCTGGCGGCCCGGCTGGTACGTGGGGTGGGGGGACCCGCCAGCGCAGGCATTAGCTCAGGAGCCCCCTCTCTGGGCCTCAGTCTCCTCCTTGTCACGCTCGCCACAACTTTGTCCACAGCCAATGACCCCTGCTGAACTCAAACTGGCAAAGGGAATGGCTTCTTAAGCCCTTTAAGGAATTTTTAAAATTCAGGCCTCCATGGTTCTCTGTTTGGAGGGGGAGTGTCCCGTGGTGCGCGCACCCCCAGCAAAGACCGCCTCCATGCCACAAGCAGGAGCTCTTTTCCACCAAGAGATCCCGATCAGGCAACCCTGGTGCTGTTTCCCACCCAGAAACAAAACCCCAAATCCTCCAAACAATGGCTGGAAGGCCTGTTCTGAGCTCTGCGCTGCTACGGCTCTTCTCGTTACAGTGCAGAAGAAATGACACGGACCAGGGCGCTGTGCTGGCGGAGGCGGCCCTGGGCAGCCCAAGGTCTCCACGCTCCCACGCCCCCTCTCCCGCGGGAGGACAGAACAGGGACGTCCATGCACTCCCAAAGCACCGACGTGGAGGGAAGCCCCCAGGCCTCCCCACTGTCAGCCCACCTCAGATGTGAAAAAGCGCCAAGAATAATTAATGGGGTTTAATCTCCTGGACACGGCCCTGTATTTGGCCTCCGTGCTCCGGCTGGTTTCTCATCCCCACCGTCTCCCGGGATCCACCGCGCCACATACACTGCCTGCTGGAGGGGGAACCAGCCCCACAGAGGAGACGGAGACGAGAGGAACAGGACCATGGCAGGAGAGAAGCTGCACACTCCCCACCTGTCTGAGGACCCAGAGTCAAGATGTGGGACTTGCTCTTTTGTACTTTTCTTTGGGGCGGGGGGACAGGGTGTAAAAAGAGTTATTTGCATGCCTCGTGCCACATCCTTGCTGCAATCCCGGCTCAGGGGCCCAGCTTCTGCTCCACGTCCATCCTGGGACCCCCTTGGGTGCCCAAGATGAGCAGTTGTCTGGACAGAGGTGTCAGCTACATGCAAGACATGTAGCTGACATGGCAACACCAAGAGGTGGGCTGGTGAAGACAGGATCAAGAACTGCAGGACCCACAGACATCTCCAGCTTTTCAGTCTCAGACTCATCTCTGCTGAGAACTCCTGTCCCATCATGTCTCCCAGGCTGACCCAGTCTGCCTCTTGTTCCCTTGCTCCCTGTGCAGCCGCCTGGGGCCCGACCCCAGCCCCGCTCAGCCAGGAGAGAAGGAGCCTTGATCTGAGCTCCCTTCCTGCCACATCCCTGATGGTCCAGGCTGCACACTTGGGGCCCCATGCGGCGGGGCTCAGGTGGGGCCCAGGCCCCGGCTCCCAGCCTAGCAGCACCTGACGCTCTCTGTGCCTTACTTACCCTGAGCCCCTGGCCATCCACAAAGCACAAAGACTTTCTCTTGGGTGGGGGGAGGAGGTTGGGGCCACCTCTAGGGGAAGGACTTCCCCAGAGCTCCCAGGCTGTAAACAGGGGAGTGGGCCAGAGGGTTTTTATGAAGGTTTATTATTGATTTGGTCTAGAGAGTTCTAAGACAGAGGGAAGAGCCTGGCTGAAGGGGCCAGTCTTTGGGGGAGTAGGAGGCCCTGGGCACAGGCAGGGGGTGACACCATGGCCTCTGTCTCAGGACCTAATGGGACACCTGAAAGGACTGAGCAGGGTCCTTTGACCTCCTGTCTGGTTTCTGGCCCCGGGATTCTCGGAGGCTTTGGCTGGCACAGGATCTGCCCACAGGGGCCCTTCCTATGCCCACCTACCTCTCTGGCTTCAGCGCCCAGATTCTCAGAGAGGAAAGCTCCAGGCTTTCCCGCCCTGGGGGGCCCTGCCCAGCCATCGGGTTTCTCCAGCCGCAGCCAGAGGCGGGCAAAGACTGTTTCCCCGGCACCCATTCAGGGCCCTGGAGCCTGCTCCCTGTCTCCCCGACACTCCTCGGAGACTCCTGGGAGGGAGTCTGTTAGCACAGAGGCACTGTCTACCAGGAGTCCCAAGGGTAGCTCTGAACCTTCTAGGAGGGCCATCGTGGCAGGGGAGGGGTGTAGGACCCAGGGGCCCTGGCAGGGTCCTTCTGGGGCCTGTGTTCCTACGTCAGTTCCCCACCTGGGGAGCAGACGCCAACCTCGCCAGACCCTAAGCGAGGGGCTAGCTTTGCTAGACAAGACCTCTGAGGCCACAATCACAATGCTCCTGTTGGGGGAGGGAAGAAGTGAGCCCAGAGGATTTGTGTCACCTGCGAAGGCAGCTCAGGCCAGGAGGTGAGTCATGAGGTCTACGGAAATGGTGGCTCATGAGTTGGTGGTCCTCTGGCCAGGCCCTGGGGGCCCCAGGCTCAGCACCGCAGGGAGAAGAAGGTACTCAGATGGAACTTAGAGGCTCTGAGGGTTGTGGAAGGAGCCTGATCCCTCTGTCGGGAGGAGAACAAGCCTGAGGACCAGGAACCCTGCAGAGATCAGACTGGGAAGGTGGGTCCCTGACTCCCCTGCTGCCCACCCACAAGCAGCCTGGCACCCTGAGGCCTCACCCCTCTGCTCCCAGCTCCATCATGGGTCCCTCCCCTGGCTGCCTGAACCCTGCAGTCTTCCAGCTTGGGGCAGCCTCTCCCATGTCCCAGAGGAAGCAGCGAGAACTACCCCCCACCGCCGCCCGGCACCACACTCTCCACACTCTCCAGTCGGCTCCTCTGTATTGCTTGGCATGGAAAGAAATAAAGCTGAAAGTGCACGTGCTCCGTGGGCCTGTGTCTTATGCTGCTGGGGTCCAGGGGTCTCCAACAACAGGGAGCGGGGAAGGGAGTGCACTCAACCTGTTGGTTCCAGGGTCAAGGCCGGGAGCCTGGGGACGCTCGAGGTGTTCCCCTGGGCAAGTTTGTCTTCCCCAGGCCTCTGTTTCTCCAGGGAGGAATACCGGACCCACCTTCCTTCAGGGGTCCTTTCTGCATCTGAAGAAGGACACAGAAAGAAAAGAGCGGGAGCCCGACACCTGCTCACAGCCGGGCTCATGCCGGGGGTTTCACATATACTGGGGTGAGCCCCTGGGTCAGATTGGTAAACAGAGGCTCAGAGATGTTCAGGGACTTGTCCCAGGTCACACCACGCCTGGTACACAGAAGGTACTGAACACATGGTGAACCAACTCTGTCCCTGGAGCTGACCCCGAAGTTGGCTTCTTGCTGCCATGCTTTGCCACCCAGAGAGGAAAGCTTTGTGAGAGGAAGGGGCTCTGCAGGGGGGCAGGGGAGGTGGGAGGAAGGATCCACTTCCCAGGCTGCTGGAGGGCAGGCCCAGCGGGAAGGTGAGTGTGGGCAGAGAGACGCCCCTCCCCTATCATTCCCTCCCCCTCTGGGGGATCTTTTATAAGGGCATTAATCCCAGAACCCTCTTGACCTAGGCACCTCCCAAAGTTCCTATCTCTTAATACCATCAGCTTGAGGGGGAGGGTTTCAACATGGGAACTCAGGAGGGACACAGGGCAGCATGGAGGTGTTTCAGTGGGGCGGGGGGGGGGGGCGGTCCCTGGGAGAGCCAAAAAGGGAGCAGCAACCTTTGCCTGGGAGTGGGAGGGAGGTTGCCGGAAGGACCCTGGGCTAGGCCCCCTCCCTCCTTCCTCCCACAAACTTGTACTAAGTGTGGAGCACTCTGATCGGATGGGGGCGGTCAGCAAATGTGGGGTTGGGAGCTGGTGGTGTGGGCAGTGAAAGGATTCTCCCAAGGCAGGGCAAAGGAGATGGAAATATACTGAATATATTGGGAGGGAGCAGTGGGCAGGACAGTGAGGGAGAGACTCCGTGGCAAGGTGGTGGTCGTGAGGGGGCCATAGTTACAGGGCAGAGTGAGGGACCATGGGAACATGCGGAATGTTCTCCTTTTTGGTAATCTCAGGAACCACGTGTGGTTGTAACTGGTCAGTTAGGGCCTATGGCCATTTTGAGGTGGGTCGTCTCTTGAGCCCACTTGTACTCAGCCCGGTGGTCACTGCAGGCCTTCTATCTCATTCGGCTTCCAGCTGCCTCTACATTAAGCACCTACTAGATACCAGGCCTTGTACTGGACCCTGAGGACACCAAGATGAAAAGCACAGGCTCTCTGGACCATATGAACTTTGACCTAAAGGGAAAGTTCTGGAAGGAAGGAGAGAGTTCGTTTCGGGAGGCAAGGGAAGACAGTAGATGAGGGCAGTGAAAGACCCGCGGATCCCCTTACCCAAGAATCCAACACTGCCACTGGATGCAATCAGCAAGAGGTTCTTTATTGTTACGCAGGCGCCTGCGGGTGGTCAGCGCGCACCTGCGGGTGGTCAGCAGCTCCTGCTAGCTGAGCACACCCGGCTGTGGTGGCGCCGGGTTTTTATAAACAGGTACAAACAAGTTTTGGGTGGGGCGCAACTGATTGGTTGACAGTTAGAACTTTTGAAAAAGGCCTTAGTGGAGTTTGCTGATTGGCTCTAAGGACCCACGCGCGGGAAGAGAGAGGCGGGAAGGGGGAACAAGCTGGTTGGTTCTGAGGGCCCGCGCGCGGGAGGAGAGAGGCGGGAAAGGGGAACAAGAAGGGGGAAGGTAGGAATGCCATCATGGCGTCTCTATTATTTCTATAAGCCAAGCGGTTACAGAAGGGCAAAAGAGCGATTAATAAGCAATTAATAACCTAATTAATAACCTGGTCTATACCTAAAAGCCAGCGGTTTACAGAAAAGCAAACAAGCGGTTAGTTATCCTATCTATCTTCTAGGGGAGGAGTCTTTCAGCAGCAGGGAGGGAAACCTGGGACAGAGGTGAGGGGAGCCAAGAGCAGGAAAGTGGCCTCCACCAGGAGCCTCTCCTGATCTTTCCAAAGATATTTGAAGTGCAACCGGGGATCAAAATGAAGATGAAATACCACCATTGTAAGCCTTCCAATTTAATAAGACACAGGTGAACGGACACTTCCTATGCACAGGCTCTGCCAGGCACAATCACATCTCCTTAGTGCCTGGTTTGAGGCCTGAAAGCATCGTTTATCAGACACAACCCAATTCTAAAAACTCCGAACGGGAAGGAGGTACACCTGTCTTACAATCATCGAGGGGAAAGTTAGAGCTTCCGTAATGCAGGAGGCTTCCCACGACGGATGGTGGTGCCCAGGGACCAAGGGTCTGGCCTCTCTGAACCTCAACTCTCCATCTGTAAATGGGGTGATCATCACTTCTGCACACCCACAGGGCTCTCGGGGTCTGATGACCCTCCTTGGTGAAACGTGAGGGCTCGATCCATATGGAGAGCACAGCCTGGCCCCAGCCTGGAGAGTGTCCTGGAGTCTGGGTGGTTCCGGGCACCCTGTCCTGACCCTTGAGGCCCCACTGTCCTCCATCCCCAGCCCTACCTGCCTCCTCCCCACTCCCCCACCCTGTGTGCCCTGGAAAGCTCTCTGAGCTAGTCTAGGGCAGGCTTCTCAGTCCCCTCTGGACAATGGTATCACCTGCAGGCATTAGGAAATGCTGATACCTGGCCACTGCCCATTCAAACAGCCCCAGGGTGGGGCCGGAGCATCTGGATTCTTGAAAGCTTTCCAGTGGGCATCCCAACGGTCTTTTGAGGCTGGGAACCACTGGAATAGACTCTAGAGCCTGGCTACTTGTTGCTGGACCATTAGCTTGGGCATCAGCAGAAGCTGGCAAAAAAGGGCAGAAATTTGGGCCACACCTTGAACTTGAACAAGATCTACCTTTAAGGGACGCCTGGGTGGCTCAGTTGGTTAAGCAGCTGCCTTCGGCTCGGGTCATGATCCCAGCGTCCTGGGATTGAGTCCCGCATCAGGCTCCTTGCTCGGCGGGGAGCCTGCTTCCCCCTCTGCCTCTGTCTGCCTGTGCTCGCGCTCTCTCTCTCTGATAAATAAATAAAATCTTTAAAAAAAAAAAAAAAGATTTACCTTTAACAAGATCCCCAGGTGGTTCATTTGCATGTTAAAGTCGAGGAATCTCCAGTCTGCATGCCTGAAAGGGAGCTAGCTGGCTAGTCTCACCTCAGAGGTATCTTCTCCAGTCTTTTATCTCCCCTCCAAAGACAATAGTCACTTCCTTTCTTTCCTACTGCCAGGATCTAGTGTAACAAACTGAGAAAATCTAGGCAAGACTGAGAAACAAAGAGAAGGACAAAGAGAGGAAACCCTGGGTACGTTTGGCAATTCACAGCTGCAGAGGACTGCATCCCTCTTCCCAGAGTGTTTCCCAGGGAGGCTGGGTCCCTTTGTGGAGGAGGGGGCCTATGTGTAGAGGACATATGTGCGCGCGCGCGTGTATGAGTGCGTGTGTGTCAGAGGGTCATCATGGTGGGTGTGCCCCCAAGGCACCATACCCAAGGAAGCACAAAACTTCACCAGCCTCTGGCCCCTACAGCTGTGGACCTGCTGGAACCTGCTAGAACCTGTTAGCCACCCAGAGAAAGTCCAACAGGTGTCTTCAAGCTACAGCTTGGATGAAAACTTCTGTTCGCCACCAACATGAACTCTCTGACTCGTCTGAGTCTCTACCCGCCAGACTCTGGGTCCTAGAGGACCAGCGGGGGACGTCTCTGGCACCCTCACCCTGCGGCAGGAATCCCTACTCTCACGGTTGGGTCGGTACCCGGGGTTCCTTCTCAGTTTGCGGAGGGACGCACGGGCCCCTCCAGGCAGAGGAGGCACGGGAATGGTTAAAAAAAAAAAAAAAAGTTCCCCTTCCTGGATATGTCCGCAGCCCAGCTCCCAGCCTAGATCCCCAAGGGACAGCTGGGTTTCAGCTACGGATTTCAGAGACCCGGGCACGGAGGCCTGCCCCCCCTCCCGTTGCGGGAGGGCTGTAGAGAGTCCCTCCCTGGAGCCCGGGGCAGAGCGGGTCAGCTGGAAGCTCGGCCCAGCCCGGGCTTCTGCCTCCTGCATAATTGATCCGCTGCCTGGCGGTGGACTTGAATAATTCATCCCGGGAAGGAAGCTCTGAGGACTGCAAATTGGAGGCAGCCAAGCTCCTCCCACCTCATGGAGCTCAGGGTTTACTCCTCTTTGCCTAATGGGCTTCCTGGGAGGCCCTGGTGAATCTCAAGTTTCTCCTCCTGCCCGTGGGTGGGCCCAGGAAAGGCCCTGTAGGTTTGGGGGGGGATGGGGCTGACTGGTACAGAGCTGCCTGCAGCCCCTGCAGCCAGGTGACCCATCCCGCCCAGGTTTCCCGCTGCTCCCCCGGATGCTAGAGTCACTGCCGCAACCCCCTCCGCACCCCCAAGCTGAAGCCTTTCACTTCTAGGATGAGCTGTTTGCTTACACCTGCGAAGGTCCTAAGGCCATCGTGACCTGTGGCGCCTGCTCCGTAAACTCCTTATTGATGTCGATGCCACTTATAAATGGTGGCTCCGTCGTGGCCGTCCAGGTCGTGGCGAAGGGCTGAGGGCAGCAGCTGGGAAGGGGTGTGGGGGCGGATGATGAAGTCCGCTTGGGCCGGGGTGCAGTCCGAGCCCCGGGGGTGTGGGGCTTGTAGCGGAGGGCAGGAGGTGTGGGGGGGGCGCGAGAGGGCAGGGGCCATCCCAAGAATTATTCAGGATTCCTCTCTCTGACCAAACTTTTCCAAAGGACCATCTCAGGGGCTCCAACGCTGCCTGGGAAGGGCAGAGGGACTGCAGGGTTTGGAGTCCCCCAGCTTTTCCCGGACACTGTAGATCTTGGGATCGATTCTGGTCCCTGCTTCCATTTCCCACTTATTTATGAAGGGTAAGTTCCAGCCTATAAGTCAGACCAACCTGGGGGATGCAAGAAGCATCATTTCTCCTTTGCCCCCACGTGGCCTGGTGGCAGAGACCTAAACTTGGTCAGTTCGGATGTCTTTCCCCTGACTGTAGCAGCCTGAGGTGTGGGGGACCTGCGTGGTGACAGTCTGGTCCCCGCAGATGGCTGTGGGGTCAACCCTCTCCTCTTCAGTCTCCGTTCTCTCCTTTGCTCCTCCACCCTCTCCTATGCTCACGGATGGTTCCATTGTCTCCTCACTGAATCCATTAAGACATATTTTTGGTGGAGGTCCTCCCAACGCCAGTGTATACAAGATAGGGTTCTTTTTATCTCATTTAACAAGAAGTCCAGAGGTAGGCAGCCCGGGGAGGGGCAGTGTCCCCATGGGGTCATCATCCCAGTGCCTGCAGTCTTCTGGCTTCACTCTCTGAGCCTGGGGCTTTTGCCCTTCCGCATTCCAACATTCCACCTTCCGCGTGGCCACAGGATGGCTGCCATGACTCCAGCCATTCCCGCTAGCAAGAAGGAGGAAGGGGGGAGGGCAGAAAGGGCCAAAGAAGGTTGGGTGGGCTCTGTTTTAGGAGCTTTCCTGCAAGTCCCATCTTGTGACTTCTGCTTTGCATACTTTGACCACAGCTGTGTCACATGGCTTGGTCTCTGCTCACAAGCTGCTCATAGCCTAGAAAGGCAGAGAGACACGCAAAGTAGACAGAGTTGGGGCTATGTGAAGATGGGGTTAAGCAGAGAGAACCCCAGCAGCGCTGAGGAGGGGCCAGAGGAGCTGAGCTCTGGGCTGAGCTGAGTGTTGGTGTGGGAGGAGGAGACGGTAAGGAAGGGCATCCTAGGGAACAGCCTGAGTAAATACCCAGAGGTCAGGAGGGGCGTGGCCTGTGCCACAAAGATCATGCTGTTGGATAGCCTGGGAGGGGTGAGAGCAGACAGGTGGTGAGGACCTGACCCGTCCCAGGAGGCCTGGGAGTTGTTGCCTGTGTCCAGGACCCCAACCTTGAAGACGTTTGTTGTTTCTTGCTTCTGTCTTAAGTGGAGCCTGTCCTAACTAACCCGTCTCTCCAGATGCGGGGCCCGACTTCTCACTGAGCTATCTGCTCTTCAGGTGGCCAGATCAGAAGCAGATGCTTCCTTCTTACTGCTCAACCGCGTTCGTCTTCCCGAGGGCGCTCCGAGCCAAGATGACCAACGTGAAAGCCAGCATCATCATTATTATTACTGCTAGTATGCGCGGCTGATTGGCTGTTAGTAATTGCCGAAAACCACAAGTTGCTTCTTTCTTGCTTTGAAACAGTATTTGCAACATAGACACTTCCCCTTTCCTTATCACTCGAGGTGAATCAAATAAAACGCATTACGAAATCCTCTAAGTTGGGGACTGGCTAACTTTTTCTGTAAGGGGCCAGAGAGTAGCCCTAAAGGAGCCATAGAAAATACAAAGAAATGAATGTGTATGGCCAGGTTCCAATAAAAGTTTATTTACAAAAACCTGCAGTAACTACTGGGTATTTACCCCAAAGATACTGATGTAGTGAAAAGAAGGATACACCATCTGTACACCAATGTTTATAGCAGCAATGGCCACAGTCACCAAACTGTGGGAAGAACCAAGATGCCCTTCAATGGACGAATGGATAAGAAGATGTGGTCCATATACACTATGGAGTATTATGCCTCCATCAGAAAGGATGAATACCCAACTTTTGTATCAACATGACAGGACTGGAGATGATTATGCTGAGTGAAATAAGTTAAGCAGAGAGTCAGTGGTCATATGGTCTCACTTATTTGTGGAGTATAAGGAATAACATGGAGGACATTGGGAGATGGAGAGGAGAAGTGAGTTGGGGGAAATTGGAGGGGGAGACGAACCATGAGAGACTGTGGACTCTGAGAAAAAAACTGAGGGTTTTGGAGGGGAGGGGGGTGGAGGATTGGGTGAGCCTGGTGGTGGTTATTATGGAGGGGACGGATTGCATGGAGCACTGGGCGTGATGCATAAACAATGAATGCTGGAACACTGGAAATAAATAAAATAAAATAAAATAAAAATAAAATGGAAAGACAAAAACAAAATCAAAAACATGCAGGGGAGGGCGCCTGGGTGGCTCAGTGGGTTAAGCCGCTGCCTTCAGCTCGGGTCATGATCTCAGGGTCTCTGCTCAGCAGGGAGCCTGCTTCCCCCTCTCTCTCTGCCTGCCTCTCTACTTGTGATCTCTGTCTGTCAAATAAATAAATAAAATCTTTAAAAAAAAAAAAAGAACATGCAGGGGACTGGAATTGCCACATGGGCCATGGTCTGCCCACACTAGCTCTAAACCCATGCTCCTGCCTGGTAGGTGATTAATCCCTTATTATAGGTAAATCAGGGACAGTGGAGGGGTGGCTTGATGGCTCATCCTATGCTGATAAAACCCATCAGAAGCACCCATGAAGGAAGAAGGAAGGAACAGTCAGATGATCAATATCTACACTGGAAATAAACACGATGGAATCTTCATTCCAAAAGGTGTTCCCGCAACTCCCATGGGCCAGGCCATGGGCTGGGAACTGGAGGCGAGGGGGGGAAACGAAAGACAATGTCTGTGGGTCACGGTGCTCCTGGGGCCTCCAGGGAAGAGGTGTGGGGAGCCAGCCGTCTGCGGGAGACACAACGACCAGCCCGCAGGGGGACAATGAGGCAGGCAGGGTGACACCCCTTGATCCTGTGGCTGGGAAACGGGTGCACAGAAGAGGGTTCTATCATCAAAGAGATCAGGAAAACACTGACTTAAATAAGGCTAAGTACGGGCGCTTGATTGGAAGACTTCTCAGAGCCTTGAACACGCTGGCCTACCACGTGAACCACCAAGAGAAGCTAGAGAGGGGTATTTCCTAAAACTAATGCACAGCCCAGCCCTTTCTTGCAAACCTACTTTAGATTTGCAGAGCCGGACATTTCCCTGTGTTATTAAAGACTCTTGGTGAACATCCTTTTTAGTGGCTGTATAATATGTATAAACCATCATTTATTTATTGGCTTATCTTTCTTCCCATTGCTGGGCATGGCTCAGCAAGGTTGCATGGCCCCTGGCACCCCCAGGCCACAGGCTCAGCAGCCAGGAGCCTCTTTCTCCCAAAAGTCAGGAGCTGGAGAAGTGGGTGGCTGGGGGTCAGTCAGCCCACATTCTTGCCTCAGTTTCCTCCCATGTCTCCAAAGTTTCTCTGCTTGTTTCCCCGGATGCAGAATTTTCTTCTTCGCATGTCTTCATTTGCTTTGAATTCTAGGTTCCTCAAGGACATTTTAACAGGGATCTCCTGGTGCACAGTGGCCTGTCAGGGGCTGAGGTTTCCGGGTGAGAGACCTGGTTTTTCTGGGAACCCTCCTCCCACTCGGGAACGAAGTGAGCAGGAGAAGCATGCGTGGCGCACGGACCAGCATTCCCAGGAGACTCTCGGGCCCTGCGAATGCGGTCAGGAACCCTCCTCCTCAAGAACTTGGTGCTCCCTGGCCGGCGCAAACTTTGTTTTTTAACATTGTTTGTTTGTTTGTTTTTAAGATTTAATTTATTTATTTATTTGACAGAGAGAGAGAGACAGAGATCACAAGTAGGCAGAGAGGCAGGCAGAGAGAGAGGGGGACAGGCTTCCTGCTGAGCAGAGAGCCTGATGCAGGGTTCAATGCCAGGACCCCGAGACCATGACGGAGCCAAAGGCAGAGGCTTAATCCACCGAGCCACCCAGGCGCCCCTAACATTGTTTTTAAACATAAAAATGATACAAGTTACGCACCTCAAAGTGAAATCAGCAGGCATCCCAGGGGAAGGGACAAAAGAGTCCTTCCAGTTTTTAGTCCATAGTCTTTCCTATCCTCAGACTCTCGCAACAAGCTCTTATTTCTGTATTACTCTCACAATTTATGTATGTTTTTAAAAATAGGAATGTAGGGGGGAGGAAACAATCTTCCCCATAATCCATTAGCCGAAGCAATCACTGTGAGTACCTGAGCATTTGTCTTCCAGGCTTCCAGAAAGGAATTTGTTTTCAATACACAGCAACTTGCTCGGTAGTAAAAGGGCTCAGCTCCGGACTCTTGGCACCGGAGTTGGACCTTGAGGAGGTGAAGTAGCTGTCCCCTTCCATTTCCCACAAAACGACCTCCTCACACATCCCAGCCTCACACCACCAAAAGGACACACAGAAAAGCACAACGTGGGTGGGATTCGGGGGGGTGGGGGCTGTTTTCAGAGGGGCTAGAAGCCTAGAGAAGCTCTCTCTCTCCTTGTTCGGACTGGGATGATCTCCAGAAAACCTCCCTCCCCTGGCCTGGGCATCGCCTCCAGGGACCTCCCCAGGCTTTATGTCTCCTGACCTTTGCTTCGGATTCAATTTTTGCTCTTGGCCCTCGCCCTAAAACTTCGGTCTGGCTCTTGTCTCAAATCTTCTCTCAGTCCCTGCCCCAGTTTTCCTTCGCTGGAACCCTGCCCTCCCATGGCCCCAGCTGGAGACAAATACCTCCAGGACCTCCTCCTTCCCCTACTGAGGTCAGAGGTCCTTCTCTACGGGCCGGGCTTTCTGTGGGCCTGTCCACATAAGGGACCACTTGGACGCTGGAAAGTGCAGGGATTCAACCTGGATGGGCCCTTGGTTTCCTTATGTCCCTCATACCAGCTCATAGCTCTCCCCAAATCTACCCATCTGTGGGGACCTTTGGGAAGCTGAGTCAAGTCCCAGGCCAGGCTCCCTCTAGGGTGTCAGGACATTCCTCGGAGAGGGAGACACACGGTTCCAGGTCCAGCCAGCTTGCCCTCCCAGAGGAACCAAACGCAGGGAACTCATGTTTTGATCATGGCCCGTGGGAGCTGTTCTTGTGTTGGTTAAATAGGCAGGAGGTAAACATGCACCGAGGAGACCAACTTTGGCTCCCTGTGCACCGGGTTTCATTATAATGACGACAGCATAGAAGGTGGGCGGGGGGGGGGGGCAAGGAAAAACCCCTTAGCAGTGCTCCCCCGCCACCAGTGTGTACGGGCTCTCCTGTGCTCCCTCTGGATGACTTCTCGGGAGTGTGCAGTGGTCTCTTCCTTCCTTAACTTCATTCTGATTACAAAATTAATACTTCATTGCGACAGACTTGGAAAATGCAAAAAGTGAAATGAACAAGACAGAAATGTCCCGAAATTGCATACTTGAGTCCCTCTCTCCCACATTCGGCAGGCGTCTCGTCAGCAGGCACACACCATTCTCTGAGCTCATCTTACTGATTTGTTTTGCTTGTTGACTGTTGATTTCTCCCCCACCACAATCTTAAATCCTTTTTTAAATTTAAATTTAAATTTTTAAAAAAGATTTATTTTATTTTATTCTATTTTTATTTATTTATTTTTACAGAGGGAGAGAGAGAGAGACAGCAAGAGAGGGCACACAAGCAGGGGGAGTGGGAGAGGGAGAAGCAGGCTTCCTGCTGAGCAGGGAGCCTGATGCCGGGGCTCGATCCCAGGATCCTGAGATCATGACCTGAGCTGAAGGCAGATGCTTAACTACTGAGCCACCCAGGCACCCCAAGATTTATTTTATTTTTAAAAAGAGTTTATTTATTTGACAGGGAGAGAAACAGCTGAGTAGGGAGCTGGGTTCGGGGCTCGATCCCAGGACTCTGAGATTATGACCTGAGCTGAAGGCAGATGCCCAACTGACTGAGCCACCCAGGCACCTCTCTTCTTCTCCCCTCTTCCTCCTCCCTTCCTCCCCCTCCTCTTCTCTCCCTCCTTTTCCTCCCCCACCTTCGTCCCCCCTCCTTCCCCTGACCCTCCCCTTCCTTCTTCTTTTTTTAAGCATCTGCTGCTTAAAACCATCATTTATTTGGTTTGGCTGTGAGTACGAAGTGTATACAAGTTGAGTTGCACCAAAGTCCAAAAGTCTGTCTTCTGTCTGTCTTATACCCCAATGAATGCCCAGGGCCCATGAAAAGGCTGGGCTGGAGGTGCTTTACTGTACTCTGATGAGTGAATGAATGCAGGCCAATGTGTAGGTTTTCACTCTGTGGTGATCACCCACAGGAGACGGTGGTAGGCAGGAAAGGGTAATAGTTTAGCAATTGTCTGATACTCACCACTTTAAATGAAACCTGTCAATTGCACTTGCTAATTAAAAATAAAAATCCCCCCCCCTCTCTGGGTCTTCACTCTTTCCAAACCAAAAAGTATCTCAGTGCAGCTTTAGAGACGCCTGTCGCACTTGCTGTCTCCCACCAGCAACCGTTCCCAAGTGGGATCCAACACCACAGCTCCTGACTGTCTATAGTTTAAAATCCAGCATAGGTCTCTCTGTTCCCCAAATCTGGGCTCTTTCCCAGCTGCCTCCACCGAGGCCGTCAGTCTTCTTTCTGGTCACTTACAGCCATCAGCACTTCTGAAACCAGAATATGAGATCTTGTATGGATTTTTTTTTTAAAGATTTTATTTATTTATTTGTCAGAGAGAGAGATAGCACATGCACAAGGAGGCAGGGAGGCAGGCAGAGGCGGAGAGAGAAGCAGGCTCCCTGCCAAGCAAGGAGCCCAATGCGGATGGATCCCAGGACTCTGGGATCATGACCTGAGCCCAAGGCAGTGGCTTAACCAACTGAGCCACCCAGGTGCCCCAGAGATCTTGTATGGATTTAACTTCACAGGCCAAACCATTATTTTAATGAGAGGCCTTAGAGTTTTCAACTCTGGATTGCTGCTCATGTTTCTGGGGTTTCTGGGGAGTCTGTTCCTGAATGTTTCCTCCAGCCCCTGGGGCAGCTCTCACTGGCTCACCCACAACAAGGGCAAAGTCCTGCCTGCCCAAGGAGCCTCCTTGAGACACGCATGACCCAGCACCTGCAGTCCCAAGAGCCCTCTGCCCCAAGATGCTTACCTTGCTCAGGGGGGATCTCCCCAGGGCAGATCAGGGGTGCGGCGAGGTGGCGGGGTATGGTTGGGGGGAGCTGAACACTGGAGGCTCATTCTCAGGGGGATAGTTGGTCCTGCTGGGAAGGAAAACCACCTCCCTTGAGCCTTCTCCTGCCTCAGAGAAGGAACAGCAGAAATTAAGAAAACCCTCCATCTGGGAACATGAGCCTGTGTTTGGAGAGAACAGACCTGAAGAAGTCACCTCCTTTACAGATGGTTAGTAGAGCACACAGAGGAGTTAAATAGCAAATTGCAGATTTTCATTTTCACTAAAAACGTTAGTTTCCTGGGGATGCCTGGGTGGCTCAGTTGGTTAAATGCCTTCAGCTCAGGTCAGGATCCCAGAGTCTTGGGATCGAGTCCAGCATCGGGCTTCTTGCTCAGCAGGGAGCCTGCTTCTCCCTCTGCCTGCCACTCGCCCTGCTTGTGCTCACTCTCTCTCTTCAAAGATTTTACCTTTAAAAAAGAAGGAGGGGGCTGGTGCCTGGGTGGCTCAGTGGGTTAAACTTCTGCCTTCGGCTCAGGTCATGATCTCAGGGTCCTGGGATCGAGCCCCACACCAGGTTCTCCGCTCAGCAGGGAGCCTGCTTTCCCCCTCTCTCTCTGCCTGCCTCTCTGCCTACTTGTCATCTCTCTCTCTCTGCGTCAACTAACTAACTAACTAACTAAATAAATAAAATCTTTAAAAAAATATTTAAAAACAAAAACAAAATAAACTTCAGTCTCCTTCTTAATGCCAGTTACCCGGGGACAAATCATAAGATCCTCCGTCCCACTCCCAGAAGCTCTAGTTTCACACTCCACTAACATTTACTGAACATCTCCGATGGACCACTTACCTTTCACATAAACTCATTTGAGTATATGTCACAGGGGTGTCAAACTCTTTTAAAGGGGATTTACTTTTCCCATTTTACAGATGAGAACCCAAAGGTTTATAAATGCCTAAGTTACTGTAATTACACACAGCTAGCCAGGAGCACTGGCAGAATGAAAATGACATCTTTGGCTTCAACCCTGACAGCAGAGAATCTCTCCTCAGTTTTAAACCCACAGTGTTCAGTCTTCATTTTTTTTTTTTTAAGATTTTATTTATTTATTTGACAGAGAGAGATCACAAGTAGGCAGAGAGGCAGGTAGAAAGAGAGAGAGGAGGAAGCAGGCTCCCCACTGAGCAGAGAGCCCGATGTGGGGCTTGATTCCAGGACCCTGGGATCATGACCTGAGCCGAAGGCAAAGGCTTTAACCCACTGAGCCACCCAGGTGCCCCTCAGTCCTCATTTTTGATTGCAGTAAAATACATGTAACATAAAACTTACCATCTTATTCATTTGAAAAAAAAATGGAATACTTCATGAATTTACATGTCATCCTTGCGCTGGGGACACGCCCATTTTCCCTTGTTCCAGTTTTGGCAAGCATCCCTCTTACTCATCTTTACGTGTACGGTTCATTAAGTCATGTTAAATATATTTACATCTTTGCAGCAACCATCCCCATCCGTCTCCAGAACTCCTTTCATCTTGCAAAATGCAAACCCTGCACCTGTTAAACCCTAACTCCACATTGCCCCCCCTCCCTGAGTCCTCTGGCAACCACATTATTTTCTATTTTGTTTTCTGTCTCTGAGAATTTGACTGCTCTATGTGCCTCATCTAATATGTGGAATCATACAGTGTTTGTCTTTTTTTTTTTTTTTTTTTTTTAAAGATTTTATTTATTTTATTTGACAGACAGAGATTACAAATAGGCAGAGAGGCAGGCAGAGAGAGAGAGGAGGAAGCAGGCTCCCTGCCGAGCAGAGAGCCCGATGCGGGACTCGATCCCAGGACCCTGAGATCATGACCTGAGCCGAAGGCAGCGGCTTAACCCACTGAGCCACCCAGGCGCCCCAGTGTTTGTCTTTTTGTCACTGGTTTCTCTCAGCCTAATGTTCTCAAGGTTCATCCATGTTGTTGCAGGTATTAGGATTTCCTTCCTTTTTAGGGCTGAACAGTATTCCACGGGACACACATACCACATTTTGTTGATCCGTTCATCAACAGATGACATATCCGTTCATCAACAGTATCAACAGATACTTTGATTTCGTCCACCCTTTGCTTATTGTGAATAATGCTATGAATGTCAGTGTCCATGTAACTCTTAGAGACCTCTGATTTCATTTCTTTGGGGGCATATACCCACAAATGGAGTTATGGATCATATGCAAATTCAGAGTGACAATGCCAAGTGTTGACGAAGATGTGGAAACTGGAATATTCATACGTTGTTGGTTGGAATGGAAACTGGGAGAGTCATTTTGGAAAACCATGACAGGGGCACCTGGGTGGCTCAGGGGTTAAAGCCTCTGCCTTCGGCTCAGGTCATGATCTCGGGGTCCTAGGATCGAGCCCAGCGTCGGGCTTTCTGCTTCCTCCTCTCTCTGCCTGCCTCTCTGCCTATTCGTGATCTTTCTCTGTCAAATAAATAAATAAAATCTTAAAAAAAAAAAAAAAGAAAACCATGACAGTATATCCTAAAGGTAAGTATTCTAAATATATGTATAAATCTATAATCTTTTTTTTTTTTTTTTTTAAAGATTTTATTTATTTATTTGTAAGAGAGAGAGAGAGAGTGAGAGCAAGCACAGGCAGATAGAGTGGAAGGCAGAGTCAGAGGGAGAAGCAGGCTCCCTGCGGAGCAAGGAGCCCGATGTGGGACTCGATCCCAGGACGCTGGGATCATGACCTGAGCCGAAGGCAGCTGCTTAACCAACTGAGCCACCCAGGCGTCCCTAAATCTATAATCTAATAGAGTATGTTTACCTATGTTTACCTAACCAACCGAAAAAGTGTATGTATGTGTCCCAAAACCCATGTTCAAGAATGTTCAGAGCAGCCCATTTTGTAATAGGTCCAAACTGACAATTATTCACCATAGTAGGATGGCTAAACAGAATGTGGGTATCATACAAAGAAACGTCCAGACCAGTAGTTCTTAGCCATTTGTGTGCATTAGAATCACCTGAGGGCTTGTTAAACTCCTGATTACTGGGCTCCAACTGTCTGTCCCCTACCACCACACAGAACAGATCTCACATTTATCCCCCTTAGGTGTTTTTACCATTGTTGAAGATGGCTGCCAGCCGCCACCCCCTGCTCATTCTCTCCTCCCCTACATCAGCAGGAACGGGGACTGAGGAAGCCTTAGAAACCTGGTTTCTGATCATTAGTACAAACTCAAAAATCTCTCTTCTGTCAGGTCAGCCCTGCACCCCTGGATTTGTTGTTATGCTTATGAACGGTATCTCCCATAACTCTGACAAGTAATTAGTGCATAATTATGACATAATTATGACACCCATCTTTATCCTCTTTTATAGACAAGGAATTGACAATTAGCTGGATTAATTGCACGGTCCTGCTGCTAGACAAAAGTAGAGAGGAGATTCAAACCCACATCTTCTGACTCTGGGTCTAATGTTCCCTCTTCCATTGCCATCTGTGTCTCCAGAATGCAACACACGCCCCCCCCCCCCCCAATCCGGATGCTACCAAGTTCCAGCTCTAAGGCGAGGCCCCCTTTCTCCAGGAAGCAAATACTGCAACCCGAAGCAAGATGGTTTTGCCTGATGTGAATATAGTATTGTTTAGCTACCTAATGTGCTTCTGGGCATTAAAAGCTCAGCCCTGAAAGAGCTCCTTTAGGCAGTGTCTGCTGTTTCTGTGGCTAATTGGCTGTCTAGGGAGGTGGATGCAGCTGTAGTGAAATGCTGATCTTTTCACCCTAATCAGCAAGAGCCAGCTGGGATACTGTTTCCTCCATGCATCAGCGTTTCTGAAACAGCTGCTTATGACTTTGGCCGAGCCAAGTGGGAAGCGGGGACTCCCTGAGAGTAGCCTGCAGCCTAAAGAGATTCAGCACCAAGGGCAGCGACTCAAGTCTCACTGAAGGAGTAAAAAGCCACAAAAGCAGAGAGAGGTTCTCAGTCTTGACTGCAAGCTGGAATCATCTAGAGAGATGAAAACAAAATTCCAATGTCTGGGCTCCATCCCAAGTCCAACTGGGATAGATCTGGCAAATATATACATATGTATATACATAGTGTTAAAACTCCTCTTTTCCAAGTGATTCCAGTGTTCAACAAGGATTGAGAATGGTCATAGTAATGAACCAACAAATAAGAGGGGGAGTGTTCCAAAGAACAGGCAGTGGTCACAAGACTTAGGGTTTATTTATTTACTTATTTTTAAAAGATATATTTATTCCTTTGAGACAGCAAGTGAGCAGGAGGAGGGGCAGAAGGAGAGAGAGGGAGAGTCTCCAACAGACTCCCGGCTGAGTGTGGAGCCAAAAGTAGGGCTTGATCCCATCACCCTGAGATCGTGCCCTGAGCCCAAATCAACAGTTGGGTGCTTAACTGACTGAGCCACCCAGGTGCCCCGAGACTTAGAGTTTTAAAAGGAACCTTCCAGGGGAGGTTACTTAGTTCTCTGCAGCCTTTCTTCCATGAAAACTATTCCTGGCTCAGTCTAATTGGGCAAATGCTACTCTACTCTGGCATCATCCTCCTTGGGATCCCTCTTTCGTATATCTATGAGAAACAGCCTGGACATTCTTCATGCAAATTGGAGAGCTCATTTAGGTCCAATTCAAAACACACACACACACACACACACACACACACACACACAGAAAGAAGGAAGAGGCTGCAGATGTCTTGAGAATTGGCAGAGTGTTTCCTTCTTTCAGGATTTTTAAAAAGAAAAATCAAGGTGTGCCTGGGTGGTTCAGTGCGTTAGAGCCTCTGTCTTTGGCTCAGGTCATGACCCCAGGATCCTGGGATGGAGCCCCACATCGGGCTCTCTGCTCAGTGGGGAGCCTGCTTCCTCCTCTATCTCTGCCTGCCTCTCTGCCTACTTGTGATCTCTGTATGTCAAACAAATAAAATCTTAAAAAAAAAGAAAAGAAAAATCAAGTGTTGCTCAGTTATTTATAATGGTGTAAAAACTGGAAACCACTTTAGAGTTAAAAAATAGGGTGTTGTTGGGGCCCCTCGGTGGCTTAGTCAGTTGGGTGTCCAACTCTTGATTTCAGCTCAGGCCATGACCTCAGGGTCGTGGGATTGAGCCCTGCATTTGGCTCTGTGCTGGGCATGGAGTGTGTATAGAATTCTCTCTTTCTCTCCCTCTGCCCCTCTCCCCTGCTTGTGCTCTCTCTCTCTCGAAAATAAATAAATAAAATTAAAAAATTAAAGAAAAATGGGGTGTTGGCTGTATTTGTATAATTGAACAACCAGGAGTTGGGTGTCTGCATAGTGAAATTCAGAGCAGCCATGGCAAAATATGCTTCATATGAAAATGTAATGGTATAGAAGCTGTGTATGCTCTACTCCCTGAAAAAAATTTGATAATATGTACCACATGATCCCCACTTTAGAAAAAATATATGCACGTCAATATTCGGATATGTTCAAAAATGAAAACCATTTCAAGTGTTAGCTGTTATCATGGAAAGTTGGTGAAACAGGGAATTTTTGAATTTTCCTACTCAATCCTTATTTCCATAATAAACACACATTTCTTTTGTCAGGAAAAAAGTAATACAAAAACCCCTATATGATGAATGAACCAGTGAATTGATTCATAAGAATTTCCTGTTTTCAAAAGAGGAATACAGGGAGTTTTAGGCAGGAATAAAATGTTAATGACATTCAAATAATGACAACAGTATAGATCCTTCCCTACAATCAAGAACTTCTTTAAGGCAAATGTCCATGCTTCCTTGGGGTTAAATATTAATCTGATAGAGCCCAGGCCAGCCTAGGAGATGAATTTTAGTTTATGTGAAATTTTTATGAACTAATTAGTGGGTTGGATCAAAGAGCAGGACCAGAACAGAGTCACAAAGAGGTCTCAGAAGATAACGCATTTCTTATTAATTCACCACTGCTTTCTTAAAAGGACATGAACTTGGACAAGGCAGTCACCTCCCCTGGATCAGAACACCTACAAATCTAAGGCATGTCCCAGGTGGGAAGCAGGGCTGGAAGCGGGAAGCAGGCTGTGGGAAGGAAACTTTACCAAATCTATCACAGACAAGGGCGGCAGAGCCAGCCTTTGGTCTTCTTTCAGTAAGCCAGCTTCAGCAGGGAAGAGGGAGGAAATGAACAAGTTGGAACCATATTCACTTAAACATAAATGCAAAGCAGGGGCACCTGGGTGGCTCAGTCAGTTAAGCATCTGCCTTCAGCTCAGGTCATGATCTCGGGGTCCTGGGATGGAGCTCCGCATTGGGCTCTCTGCTCATCAGGGAGCCTGCTTCCCCCTCTCTCTCTGCCTGCTGCTCCCCCTGCTTATACTCACTCTCTCTGACCAATAAATAAAATCTCTTTAATGAAAAAATAAAACAAAACCATAAATACCGAGCCCTGTTTGATGGGGTCTTAGAGGAGTCGTGGCCCAGCAGCAGTGTTGCCCCTGGTGTGCCACCATGAATGATTAAATACAAAGCGATGTAAAAAGCTCACGGTTCCATTAAGGCTTCAGTGCTCCAATTTCCTACCAGTGCGGAGTGTCGGAACTGCTCTTGGCTAAACAGAGCAGTCTCCCTCCATCTGTTATAAAACACGCTTTCAAAACTGACATCTTTCTAAGCAGCCTATTTCCCTTTTAAAACACTATAAACAATTATAAGAGGCAGCATTCACAGGGTGAGAAACGAAGAGCCCTTCTCGACTGTGGCCTCCAGTTTGCTCATTCCGTTTCCTAGAGCCGGCAGCTCATACCATCTCCAATACCTTTCCTGATATTCCACACACAAAATAACCTATAAAAGTGGGCAAAAGATTTAGACAGACATTTCACCAGGAGAGATATGTAGGTGAGAAACACTGGAAAGAGCTCGACATCATTAGTTATTAAGGAAATGGAGACTAAAACCACAACAAGACATGACTACACACCCATGAGAATGGCTAAAATGTAACAGATTATACCAAATGTCAGTGAGGATGTGAATGAACTAGAACTCTCATAGACTAGATTATGCAATGGTACACCTTGGGGGCACCTGGGTGGCTCAACTGGTTAAGCGTCTGCCTTCAGCTCAGGTCATGATCCCAGGGTCCTGGGATTGAGCCCGTCTCAGGCTCCCTGCTCGGCAGAGAGCGCACTTCTCCCTCTGCTCCTCCCCCTGCTTGTGCTCTCTCTCTCTCTGACAGGTAAATAAATAAAATCTTAAAAAAAAATAAAATGGTACACTTTGGAAATCAGCTTGTCAATTTCTTAAAAAGTTAAACGGAGGCTGGTCAAAGGATCCAGTCCGTCCACTCCTAGGTACTTACCTAAGAGAAAGGGAAATACATGCCCATGCGCAGACAGGTGTGTGAAAGTCCACAGGAGGTTTATTCATGATGGTCCCAAACTGGGAACAATCCCAAAGTCCAACAGCAGCGAAGTAGACGAGCACATTTTGCTACATTCAAACAATGGAAAACTATACAGCAAGAAGAAAGGAAATCATCTATTGGTACACGCAATGTGGATACATCTCAAAATAGTTATCCTAAGTGAAAGAAGCCAGGCCCACATACATATTGCATGATGCCATTTATATAAACCTTTAGAAGATGTCAACTAATCAATAAAGACAGAGGGTAGAGCAGTGGTTGCTTGGGGATGAGGGGGTGAGGAGGGCTAGAGGGAAAGATTTACAAAGGGGCACAGGGAAACTTTGGGGGGTGATAGATATGTCTCCTATCTTAATTATGGTGATCCAATTGTTCACTTTTTAAAAGATGTATTTATTTTTGTGCGAGAGAGGGGGAGAGAATGAGCATGAGAGGGAGAGGGGGCAGTCCCCGCTGAGCAGGGAGCCCAATGTGGGACTTGATCCTAGGACCCTGAGATCATGACCTGAGGGGAAAGCAGATGCTTAACCGACTGAGCCACCCGGGTGCCCCAATGTAGATCACTTTAAAGTGTACAGTTCAGAGGCACCCGGGTGGCTCAGTGGGTTAAGGCCCTGCCTTCAGCTCGGGTCATGATCTCTTGGGATTGAGCCCCGCATCGGGCTCTCTGCTTAGTGGGGAGCCTGCTCCACCCCACCTCTCTGCCTGCTTGTGATCTCTCTCTCTTTGTATCAAATAAATAAAATCTTTCTTAAAAAAGTGTACAGTTCAATGGCATTTAGCATATTCACATTTTTGTGCTCCCACTACCTCTATGTGTTTCTAGAAACAGTGCCTCACCCCAAGAAAGGAGCCCCACACCCATTAGGCAGTTACTTCCCACAGGTGGGGTTTTCAAACAAGGAGGATGTGTTTTACAGGCAGGCTTAGAAAGGAGGTCATTCATTCCAAAGGAGGAAATTTACAAAGCCCTTGGCACATCATGTCACTCCGGGACAGTGCCAGTATGTATGAGTATGTATGCCGCAGGGCTGAGGAACGGGTGGGGTGAAGCAGGAGGGAAAGGCAGGCGAGGGGCGGTAAAGATCACGTGTGCTGGCTCTGCCTTATAAGCAGTTGGAACCAGTCAAGGGCAGTGAGGAGGAATCGGTGGCAAGGGGACCTCTCTGAGTAATTTTCATCCCTGAGGGATGCTGTCAACTTTCACATGAATTCAGTTTGAGCCAGGGTTTCTCAACACGGGCGCTCTGGCTCTCGGGGCTGGATGATTCTTTGCCCACCGGCGTGGGTGGCTGTCCTGTGCGCCGTGCTTGCCTCTACCCATGAACTGCCACAGTTGTGACAGTTGTGTTGTCTCCAGACACTGCCAAATGTCCCGTGGGGAGGGGTGTGGAAGGACTCCAACTCTGTAGTCCCCAGCTCTCAGGAGCAGGCAAATCACAGCGTGTTCTGGGAGGCCTTTGCTCGGAGCTGCAGAGACAAGAGGATATGGGGCAGGACGACCCCTGAGAGCTGGACTTCTAGACACAGAAAATCTGTGTTAGAACTTTGTGGTGTTTTTTGTTTTGTTTTAATTCCTTCTTCCATTTACTCAACAAGCACTTGATGCCTACCTTGTGCCGGGTATGGAGGCTATGGCCGGGGCAGGGGGGAGCAGGGGTGAGGGGAAGGGTGAGGAGGAGCACCTGAGGAAGTTAGCATCCCATCCTTCACCTCCCCAGCCCCTCAGAGGAGACCTGGACAGTCTGCATCTGGGACAGTGGTGTCTCATCCTGGGAGGGGCAGGGAAAGAGGAAGGTGGGAAGAGCCAGGGGACTGAGGGAGCACGCTGGCAGAGTGGGAGGTGGGGGGCGATCACTGCTCTCAGCTGGGCTTGGCCCTCTGCCAGTGTCCCCGTCCCTCACCGTGCTCCCACCTCAGGGGAATAGGTGTGGTTTGGGGTGCACCAGGGAGGCTGAGACCCAGGCCCAGGAGCACTTTGGCAAAGATCCCTGTGTCCAAAGGTGACATGGAGGCAAAGTGGCCAGTGGCTTCAAGGACTCGGTGGGCTCAGAGAGTGAATGTATCAGTGGGGCTCAGTGTGGATCAGAGTGCCTGCCCCCAACGTTCTAGACACTGAAAGACTCTTCGAAGCACAACCCAGAGGCAAAGGAAAGGCGATTCAATTATGACTAAGATTATTTCCTTCTTTTTCTTTCATTTCTTCCCTCCTTTCTTTCTTTTTTCCTTTCCTTCCCTTTCTTTTTTTTCCCTAAGCCCTGGACGATGGGGCTCTGAGTCCGATTTCACTGAATTTAGAAGAGTTGTGTGACAGTTTCTGCATAAAGTTCATGCACATGAGGCTAAGAACAGAACACTGCCCTGGCCCCCAGAGACTTGAGGTCTAGTGTTAAACTGCCCCCATCTCTGCCATTATTTCTGGAGAACATTCCGAGAAATTTTATACCCTTGTTCTCTTTTACTTGGTTCAATCCTTACAACTGCATCAAGTTGCTGAGAGTCCATTTTGCAGATAAGCGAGCTGATCCGAGAGCGGTGTGGTGACTGCCGGTAACCCAGAAGTGTCTGATCCAGCGGCAGAATACAAAACATCTGCTCTTTCTCCTGCATTAGGCAGCCCTGCAGTGTGCAGCTCACGAGGGCAGCTGATGGTTGTTGGGGTTGTGGGGGCTCTGGTGGCCAAGCGGGCTCCCTCCCTGCGTGGCCCTGGCTGTGCAATCACCGCACTGGCCACCACACACCACACTGGCAAACGCAATAGGGAGCTGCCAGCTATTCTGGAACAGAGAGATTAAGAGGTTGGCTGTTGTTCAGGAACATGAACTAGGCAGCTGTATGCAGAGCACGTTGAGGGGTTAGATGAGAGGCAGGACACCCAGCTCAGGGCCGGCACGCGCAGTCAGTAATGAACAACAGGGCCCCAGCTCGTGGGACCTGCAACAGGGGACAGGAGAGGACAAGGTGGGGACTGAGGACTTATTCCAGAGTGAAAAACACAGATGCCGTATTCTTAGCACATTATCCATGAGTGCACGTATATCCGGGAGAATCGTATGAATTATGTGCCACACTCATTTAGAGATAATCACTTTGGGGGAAATGATTATGTTTAAACCATACTTTTTCAGCAGTGATTTAAAAGTAGTTACCAATCATATTTGCCTGCTCTCCCTCAAGCTGTAAGCAATTTCACCAGCAAAAGCATGACCTAATTGGATGCTTGAGAATATCTAAAAGAAATGCACTAATTAAGAGAAAGTGACGGTTTCCTAAGAGCTTTGTATCCCAAAGGAGGAAAACTGAATACCACAGATCAGGGTAACAAATTAGATGATAATTTCATGAGAGCAGCAGAACACTGTCAAGTGATCTCTGGGATTCCTCTAAGCAGATATTCAGCACCTGATCTTAGCTTTTAAGTCTTTTCAGAGAGTTAGTAATAAAGAGCTCTGCAAGCTGAGGAGGTCTGCCAAGGTGGGGAATCTTAGCGGAGCAGAGCAGAGCCCAAGGCGTCTGGTGGAAGTGCTTTCCTCTCTGCTCCAGTTCAGTCGGCAAATCTGTATCTTCAGGAGGGCAATATACTTTCCTCCTGGCTTTTGCTGTAGAGAAACAAGGGAAAATGTCCTGATAATAAACGTCTTCAGTGAGATTCTCCAGCCGGCTTTTTTTTTTTTTTTTTTAAATTCTAGGCATCCCTGCCATCAGACAAGGCATGCTGGGACAGGGCCTCAGATCCTTTCCCAAGGAGAGGGCAGGTTCCATAGGAGTGGCGGCCCATCAAAGCCATTCCACCCAGAAGGAAAATGCAGCACACCACTGCCATAGTCGGCCGTCTCTAGGAAGAGCTGTGAGGTTCTAAACTAGAAGGTAGGAAGAGTTGAACAGGAAGTTTGTCCACTTAAGGCCACTAAACCACCCCCCCCCCACTTTTTTTGGACAACCTCAATGCATTATATTACTTCTCGTAAAGGAAGTGATTTACAAAGGAAAACTTTACCAAGCAATCACAGCAACTAGTTCGTATTCCTTGAAAATAATCAAGCTGCAGGACTTTAAATGAGATTTAAATGTACCACTTTTAAAACCAGGCCAAACTGGTGGTTCTTTCCTAACTCCTCTCATAATCATGCAGCACAAGTTAAATTGTATCTTGCGGAACTAGCACAGTATTTGGCATCAAAAAGCCCTCAAGATTCAAATCCTTGCTTTATTGTTCACTCTGATTTTGAGCAAATTGCTGAATCCTTTTGGGCTTGTCCCTTTATCTGTAAGAGGGATGGCTAACCTAAGAGTGGTGCTGGATTTTATGTAGGTCTACGTGGGGGTGCACACACACAGGGTTGGGCACACGTTCATAGCCAAAAGGAGGTCAGGACCCCAAGAAAGAAGTGTGGGGGGGTGGCCCCTGGGTGGCTTGGTGGGTTAAGCCTCTGCCTTCGGCTTAGGTTACAGTCTCAGGGTCCTGGGATCGAGCCCCTGGAATCGGGCTCTCTGCTTAGTGGGGAGCCTGCTTCCCCCTCTCTTATCTGCCTGCTGCTCTGCCTACTTGTGATCTCTCTCTCTGTCAAATAGGTAAGTAAAATCTTAAAAAAAAAAAAAAAAAGTGGGTACTTTGGAAACTGAATGGATGAGAGGGGGAAAACTGGGGTGGCCAAAGCAGTAAGAACATTCTGGTCAGTCTGGTCAGATAAAAAGGCCAGAGATGCGGGCAGGGAGTCACTGCTAATGGGGACAGTGCTGCTTTTTGGGGTGGTTAAAATGGTTTGAAATTAGTGGTGCTAGATGCACAACTAATATACTAACACCCTTTGGTACATTTTAAAAGGGTGGATTTTATGGTGCATGCATTTTATTTCAATTTTACTGTTAATTTTTTATTTTTTTAAAAAGATTTTATTTATTTATTTATTTGACAGACAGAGATCACAAGTAGGCAGAGAAGCAGGCAGAGAGAGGGGAGGAAGCAGGCTCCCCGCTGAGCAGAGAGCCTGATGGGGGCTCGATCCCAGGACCCTGAGATCATGACCTGAGCTGAAGGCAGAGGCTTTACCCACCGAGCCACCCAGGTGCCCCTAAACTGTAATTTTTAAAAAGGAAGAAGGGGGCACCTGGGTGGCTCAGTGGTTTAGTTAAAGCCTCTGCCTTAGGCTCAGGTCATGATCCCGGGGTCCTGGGATCAAGCCCCGCATTGGGCTCTCTGCTCACCGGGAGCCTGCTTCCTCCTCTCTCTCTGCCTGTCTCTCTGCCTACTTGTGATCTCCGTCTGTCAAATAAATAAAATCTTAAAAAAAAAAAAAAAAAAAAAAAGGAAGTAGAAAATAAGAATAAGGACATTTGGAGAGGTAATGGAACATGAGGGATTTTCAAATTCTTTGGTGTATTGAAGAATCAAGTTCTGGTCTTTAGGATAAAAAGTCATTATTTAGGGAGGGTAAAAACCCATTTCTCTTGTTAAATTCTACAATTTTACATTGCCATCATACCTTCTCAAGTTTCATTTTGAGAAGAGATTGTCCTTCATTTCTAGGGCTAAGTTATCAGTGGAATATTCATACAATAGTTTTGAACGATAGGTGATGGGCAGCTTTTCAGTACCTGTACTGTTTCACTCTAGGTTTTAGGACATCACGAGGAATACTTATCGATATCAAAGATTTCATAATTATCATCGCAAACTTCCTCGATGGTACCATTTCAATACAAATAACCACAGGCACAACCATTTAGATTTCTAATTTATTATTAAATTACATAACAAAGCTTCTTCTATACAGTCAGAAAAAGCACATTTATATGAGAACAAAAATTAAGTACAAATACAATAAATCTGGTTCCAAGAAGCCATTTTAAAAGCAAAAAAATTAGAAAGTGCATTTGGAATAGATTTTTAAAAATCTGTATTGGCATTTTTCATGAGGAAACATCTTTCATCATGGTCACGTGTGACTGGAATTGATTTCCCTCTCTAAGAGCTAATAGGATGGGAACAGATGCAAATACTCTTACACTAAAGTGAGAGTTGGGTACAAAGAAAATGAGAAAGATCCTTCAAGACATGGCTCAGCTTTGTCTCAGCTTTTTATCCAATAAACGTCCTTTAGTCACTTAATCCTTCCTTATTTTCTTTTGCCAGAGAAGCTTAAGGGTATGCAGGTTTATAAAAGGAAGACAAGCTTGGTTTAAAAAGACCACGATGAAAAGCTCTGCATCTGAACAGAGACCCGGCTAAACAACCTCTGACCCGAAAGAACGGAGCGCAATCGGTTCACTTTTCTGAGTGGAATCCGGTTGTGCTTTAGGGACATTCACCACAGACTTTAGTGTCATCCTAGACATGGCCATTTATCCTCCACGGCAAGTTAGAGAACTGCGTCAGTTTCTAAGGTATTGTATCTGGCTAATGATCAAAAATGAGGTATGAGAAAACCAAAAAGGTTAGTCCAGTTCTTTGAAGTCCTTTTCATCAGGTTGAGATTATTAAAGTGAAATAGCAGATCAGTGGTAGGAATGCAAGTCCAAGGGGCCTCTGTTCCAGAGAGGCCGAAAGTCATGACATCAAAAGGCTCAGTAAGTACATTTTCCTAGTCAGATGTGTTCAGCATCCAGTAGGAAAGAATTAAAGTAAGTATTATTTGGTTTCAGGTATAAAAAGTGCCCGCTGTGATGTCTCCTCTCTTCACTTGTATTAGTTTTTAGGATTTTACTTCCAATGCCTGATCCATAGCAGGGAAAAAGGTATTTTCTATACAAGTTTGGTACAAAGGAAAGAGGAACAGTGGAGAAGGAAAGCCCTTTTCTAACACTAGAAAAATAAAGGGTGAGCAATGCAGGTTACAGGGAATCCTTCAGCATCCTTCAAAACACTAAGAAGAATATAGAGAGAGCCAGGACAGATCATCTGAAGCACTTGGAAATTGGGTTTGAATTTAGTGGTCAATTAAACATTTTTAACTAAAGTTATCAGCACACATTAAAACAAAATCTCAGAAGTACACTTTTGGGAATTTTGTCCGTTATGTTGCCATGGTTTTTCATACTTCTTAGTGAAAAGGAAAGTTCTGAATGGTTACTAAAATGATCCCAAAGGAAAGATGCATTAATATGTAAGACAAAGGCTGAGGGAGAATAATTTCCCCTAAGAGGCAACTTCCTTCTGACCTCCCAGCTCTAACAAGCAACTTACAGTTGGCTCCTGAGCCTAGCAGCAGGTCTGTAAGGGCAGAAGAAAAACGGGAGAAAACTAAGATGGTTTAAAAAAAAAAAAAAAAGTTAAATGGCATGAAACTGAAAATTCAAATCAGCCATCATGGGATTCAAATCCCCTTCTTGTAAATGACATGGCATACTTGTATTTCCTTATTCCAGGGCTTGTTTCTGCGAATGAAGGAACTATAAAAGGAGAGGAACCTAGCTATCTACACTTGCCCTGGGTCACCTCACTATGGGCTACAGCACCGGGCGGTTAGTCAGACTTACCTGACACCAATATCTACACCAAGCTTTTTCAACTTCCTTGGAAGAACTGGTTTATTTTCAAAATGAAAATAACCAACATAATTCTATTACTTCATTTAAGAATAACCCTAACTGAGAGGCTCATCACCCATCAAAAGTACGTTTGCTTAGTGCAGCAAGCTAGGTTAGCTCAGGCCCTCGGTTTACCCTCATATAATCAGCTTTAATGAATGTACCAAATAACAAGACCAGTAAAAAAGACTGGTAGTATAATTAAATAAATAACTTTATTTATGATACTTCAGATTTTATAAATGCCAACCATATAGCAATGAAAGTCCCAATAAATTCTAGCTGAGGCACAATCACCAATCAAGGCCCTTTGAAAAATCAAAGATAATAATAAAGTGTCAGGGGAGAGAAGTTTTGTTCTCCCAACAGAGAATTTAATAAATGAACTTCTCTGATCCTTTAAGTTTCATGTTGGGAAAACTCAGACTTTCTTTTAAGGGCATCCCCAATCAAGTAACTGATCGATCAACCCATATTTAGAAAAATAAACCCCGTAGTTTAAAAAAAAAAAAAAAGTATCAAATGCCTTTCATACCCAGGACATAATAAAACTTTGACACCAGAAGGAAAAACCTTTGTTTCTGTACCAGACCAGGGGTTAGCATAACATCAGCCTGTGATTCAGTTCACCTGAATGTCCTCACCCACGCACTGTGATGCAGTTAAGAACTACACACTAATATCCTTTTATTCCCTGTGGCACAGTCTGAAGCCAATACTATCAATACCAGAGTCAACTGCAAATGGTGAGGAGCAACTTTCTTGGTGAGGAGTGCAGATGCTGAAGCTTCAAGCTGTCTGTGGTAGTTCAGTTAGACAAGTCATACATTTGCAGAAATGGAGAAATGGTTAAACCTGAAAAGAATTCTGGTGGTAGTTTAAAAATTTTGTCACTGTCCAGGGATGGTAGTAGAAGACAGGTGCAGACGGAGACAGATTCTGTTACATACACCTTTAACAGTAAAACCGTTCTCTGGATGAACAGATTTGGAATGAACAGGTTTTCATAAAACCCAGAATTCCTAGTACATCAGGCAGCAGTTCTCAAACTTCTGCTCCTAGACCATGGAGCATTTACAAATGGAATCATTTGGATGGTGACCCCTCAGTCAATGTCTTTTTACATGAGGCTTGTTGAATAATCAGTTGAAAACTGAGCAGTCCGCTCACTCTGAGGAACTGGTGAGGGCAATGACAGACACTGGCTATTAGTTACTTTTATCACGGTAGAACTGGAATTTCATTGACTTGTAGTAGCAAATATTAATCCAATGAAAGAAATAAAAAAAAATCAAAAAATGACTGACAAAAAAGCCTGTTATTCTTGATGCTTTTCCAGTAATATAGTCAACCCCAGTGTGCATACAATTTACAAAAAGAAAGGGAAAAAAAAAAGGTTTTTTGCACTGTTTGTCTTCTGTTTCAGACAACCACAACTGTGTGGAAGTTGACCTGTTGGCATCTCAAAGAATCTGTGAAAAATGTAATTTTCCTTGAATACCAAAACAGGGACACAGAGTAGAAATTTATAGTACAGCTTATCAGGAAATGACTTGTGGTTTCTCATCATGAGTGTAAAATAAAAGCACAAGAACTATTTTTATTCACAAGCCAGTCTGGGGGCTAAAAGGAAAGCAGTCTTTGGATACAGAGAAACCTGGTTTTCTGGAGTCCAGCTGTAAGACCTGGCTTGTCATCCGCCTTCCATACTATTACTGAAGCACAGAAACTCTGTTTCTGATTGGTTTACTTACCTCCTGGGAAGACAAAAGCAACTGACACTTTTTTTTTTTTTTTAACTTATAACAGAAGGAAATGTGTGTTAGAAAAGACAGCACAGAGAAACTGTGGCTTCAGCTCACCCTGACCACAACACAGAGTCCACCGCTGTCAGTCCTGAATTACTCCTGCTGGTCAGGCTAATCATCAGGACAATCAACTTCTCCTTCCTACGTTTCTTTATTCCAGATCAGGGTGTGAAAGTGGAGGCCGCCAAGAGTCCCCCAAGGTGTTCCATCAATGGAAAGCATACAGCAGCAACAGGATGGTACAGATGCCAATGACCCCGCCCAGGATGAGGGAGTCTCGCCGCTTCCTAAGATTGATCCGCTGGATCAGGCTGTTCACAGCAGGAAAACGATCTTTGGGAAATCTTTATTAAGGTCATATTTGAAGAAGCCTCTTTAGTGAAAAGTCACAGGAGTCACAGAAATAGAGATCAATGTGGTCCAGAAACAATAAATAATGAGAAGAAATACAGGGCAAGAAAATCACACTGAGGGAGCCCTTAAAAAACACATGTCCCAAACAAACTGAGGGATTACTACCAGGCTCAAGGTCCCAAACAAACTGAGGGATTACTACCAGGCTTCAGGTCAGGGTGGGAGCCGGTGTGCAGGGCAGGGAGGCACGGTACCGGTACCGGCAACTACTGCTGCTATTGCAGCCCTATTCCCCACCCCCACCCCTACTCCCCTCCTCCCTCTTCCCCTCTCCCCCCCCCCACCATCTCTCTTTAAACCCCTTCTCTCACGAGAGTAGTACGTTTTGCCAGAAGAGTTTTGAAGAAGTAACTGATCCTCTCCTCACGGGGTGAAAACCCCCTTAGAATCGGTCAATTGGTGGGAACCAAATCTAGGGCCTGAATAAATCAGTCGCTGGTGAATTATTGAAAATTTTAAATATACTTTGCAGCAGTAGGTAGGATATGGTAGGAAAGTGGGTTACACTGCTCTAGCTGTCCTACGTGGGAAACATTTAAAAAAGATGGCAAATTTCCAATTTTAGAAGTTTAAAAATAGTCACAACTACATTTTACTTAGTATTTCAAACTGTCTTCATACTCTAGCTTGTATGCTGCAGACCACAGCAAATTCCTGTCCTTCCTATATTGCTTGGCATTTCCAACAACACACCTGCAGGTACGCCCTCTTAAACAGAGGGATCCCAGCAAAGTCAGAAAAACCACTAACAAAAAGCACCTACAACTCTAGCGAGCTGAGTCTGTACTGCATTTTCCTGTAATTAAACTACTCCGCAGGGACCATGTTCCCGTACTTACACATTCTACGTATTCTATGTTTAGGACCGTGTCTTCTAGTAATCTTGAATTTCCCTTCCTACCCAGAATAGAGCTTTATATACTGTTAAGCATTAATGTGCTTTTTGAAATAATGAAAAAAAAATGCAGAAACAACTTTTAAAATATACAACAGGAAGCATGAAATAATAGGCAGTAACTTTTACAAGGTATGAGTCTCATACAGAGCATTTGTAATTGGGAAAGAAAACTTTTCTTCTCCAAAAGGCTTGACTTCTCAGAGAGTAAACAAAATGTTTCAGAGTAACAGGCTTACAAGTTTCTCCACTGGCTTTCATGGAAGTATTAGTAATCTAATTCAAGTCAGGAAAACTCAAGAATTAAAAGTAGAGGTCACAAAAACTATCTGAGCACTCAGCTTGTGCATGAAGAGTCACATGAAAATACTGGCAGTTACACTCATCTACAACATGTTATGGCTGGCTGTCTCCTTCCTTCTCCTTCTAAGCATCTGCCACTGACTTAATTCTCCAAACTGGAAACAGAAGAAAAAGCATGTCATTTACAATGTTGAGGTAAGAATAATATATGTTGTGGCATTCTAACATGGATTCAAGAGCTTTTAAAATGTAAAATAATATTGTGAATAATTTGAAAATTCAAATTGATAATTTTTTTCTAAATCTATTAATATCAGACTTCTAGTGTACAATCTTTTACAAATGGCGCTAAGTGGTATAATTTCTATAAAGTAGGAATGCAAGGCATATTCATATTATGTAATAATGGCCTCAACTGCTACTGATGATGGCAACATGACCAAAAAAAAAAAAAAAAAAAAAGCATAGACACCTCCCCCCTGCCAAGAACTAGAGATTTCAAACTTTCAAAAAGGATACTGGCCAAAGTATTCATTTTGCTCTGAATCGACTTCAACATTCCTCTTTGGGAAGTCATATTTTCTTTTGTTGCCATAGCAATGCTGAAGGAGGAAAAGAGAAGATAATTACACTGGCATTTAAAATTATCCTGCACAGATCCATCAGACCCTTAAAAAGTGAACAGAAAACTAAGATAAGCAACATCGTGTTTAAAAGCACGGGCAGAAAAAAATCATTTCCCAAGTCACCTTTACACTCTCCTTTTCTCAAATGACCATTCCATCCCCACTAATATCCTCTGAAGGACAAAGCAGAAGGCCATTCCCTGTGATTTCTCCCAAAGTAACCAATGAAATAACAGACTAAATCACTATTATAAAAGCTTCTTAAAATGGTTTTGAAAGGGGCTCCTGGGTGGCTATATCGGTTAACCATCTGCCTTTGGCTCAGGTCATGATCCCAGCATCCTGAGATTGAGTCCAGCTTCTTCCTCTCCCCCTGTATTCTCTTCCCCCCACCCGAAATAAATAAAATATTAAAAAAAAATAGTTTTGAAAAGGGCCAGGTATTAAAATATCCTTAATCAGGAAAAAACTGTTGAGAGGGAAGTAGGAAATTATAATCATAAAAGTAGAACCAAAAGTGTAACACATCACAAAATATTCGTATATAACCAGTCCTTAATTTATGAAAAGATTATGTTCCAGAATTCTACTTAAGAACCAATTAGGCAGATTTTATTATTTATTTATTTATTTATTTATTTATTTATTTATTTATTTAAAGAGAGACAGCGAGAGAGGGAATACAAGCAGGGGGAATGGGAAAGGGAGAGGCAGAAGCAGGCTTCCCACCGAGCAAGGAACTCCATGTGGAGCTTGATCCCAGGACCCTGGAATCAAGACCTAAGCTGAAAGCAGATGCCCAAGGAAGGATTGAGCCACGCAGGCACCCCTCTTTTAAAAAAATTTTTTTAAAAAAGGATTCTATTTATGTATTTGACAGAGAGAGAGAGCACAAGCAGGGGGAGAGGCAGACAGAGGGAGAGGGAGAAGCAGGCTCCCAGTGGAGCAGGGAGCCTGATGCAGGGCTCAGTCCCAGGACCCTGTGATCATGACCTGAGTGGAAGGCAGATGCTTAACCAACTGAGCCATCCAGGCGCCCTAATTATGCAGATTTTAGGAGACACATTGAACATTTTCCTGGGTTTCCATGCCAGGTGACAAACGTTACACATTCACTAAACAACTGAGAGAGATGGGGAAAAGTCCCTTCTCTTAACGAGACTATACAAAGTATAGTCTTTTCCATGCGACTACTTTGATGTACTGTTTAAAAGATCTCAGCTAATATTTTTTTTGCTATCAGTGCCAGGACTCACTTTCAATACCCTTATCTTCCAGGACACGAGAAACCTAGAGGGCAGAGTCAGTATCCATTTTGATATTAACACATCAGGGGAATGCTACAGCAGGAAAGAAAGAAACAGCAGGAAACAGAATGTCCTCGAATAATGCTGAAAATATTTGAAACATTAAAAAAAAAAAGATAACAGAGATGAAGAGATTCTGGGAAGATGATAATCAGAGCACATAACTCCTGACCTCATCTCTGGTCTGATTTCCTCCATGGAAGAATACCAGAACAAGGCAGATGTGAAGGTGAGGGCCTGGTCCACCTGAGACCTGGTCCACCAAGTTCTTTAGAAATTCCCAGGGAAGAAAGCCAGGCAGGCTATACTCTCTCAAACAAGGGAAGAACCAAGGAACTGATGGCATGGAAGACTAGATTTTTCTTCAAGCCTGGGGCAAAGACCTATGTTTCACTGCATTGTGAGGAGCCCAGAGAGCGAAGAGATGCAGCCGCATGCGGGGAGCTGCACTGATGGGCTGAGCTGCCCCCATACCTGCAGCTGGTGAGCGGTGGCTACGTACAACTAGAGGAACCTATCGGCTGAGAGCTGACAGTCCACCAGCTGCTGCGATGCCCAACCCAAGAAGGAAAAAGTGCTGGGCCATCCACTACCGCCTGATAGGCCTCTGCTGAGGGGTCTCTAACAGCCTAACCTACCTGGGAGTTGACCGAAGATACTTTCGAACAGGCAACACCAGGTATCCTACTAGAGGAAAATGCTAGGGGGAATACTCTAAACAAACGATGAATCAAACTGAAATTTCAAGATTTGAGAAGGAGGTGAAGAAGAAACAAAAGTGTGTGAGGATAAAAGGATATATGAGCACTGTTTGACATAGTAGAAGACAAACACAGAAAAACACCTCCCCCATGGAAACAACTTTGGAATGGTTTAACAGATTCTGATATAACCTTACTATGAAATAACATTTGGTTATTAAAAAGAGTAAGATGGCATTATTTCTATTAACCTGGAAGAATGTTTATGATATATTGAATGATTAAAGCAAGTCACAGAATGTGTAAAGTATGAATTCTCTTTCATTTCAAGCAATAAATACCTTTGTATATGTCTGTATGGCAGTGACAGCGTAGTAGATATTAACAAATGTCAGTTACTACAAGTTACTCAGGGGATAGAAACGGAGGGACACTAACCAGGGAGTAAACTTTTTCTTTATACATTTTACTTTTGAATTGTTAAAATAAGAACACTGTACTTTTCTAAAATATACATCTTGAATAATGAAAACTGAAAAGAAAATTGCGCGAATTCTACCTGAATAACTAAGAAATGTGAATTACATTATCAGCACCGATCTGCTGCAGATACTTGCCTCAGTACCACTACGACTCAAACCATGATTGAGAAAAGTTTTTCCCAGATCCTAGAAAAGATCAAGAATTGAGGGGATCAGGTATCTTTGAAGGCAAAACTGTGGAACAGGACTAAAGATGGGAGTTCTTAGAAATCTGTACAAGGAACTGTCAGACCCCTATGCTTCCTTCCCTGACCTATGAAGTCAGGTGACGGCCCCCCAGTTCAGGGGAAGATCTAACCTAGAAGACACCTGAGAGATACTGACACCTTGAAGCTCCCTACAAAATGGCCAGGATCCCTTCTGATCATCCACTGCGATGCCTACCACTCGGTAAGTGTCCCACAAGTTATGGACACAGAACGAGCTTCCAAGTACTGGATTTTGGAGCCTCCCCTTTAAATATGAACAAAGAGGGGCGCCTAAATGGCTAGTTCATTGAGTGCCTGCCTTCAGCTCAGGTCATGATCCCAGAGTCCTGGGACCGAGCCCCACGTCGTCATCAAGCTCTCTGCTCAGCGGGAGCCTGTTTCTCCTTCTCCCTCCTGCTCCCCCTGCTTGTACCCTCTCTTTGTCAAACAAATAAATAAAATCTTTAAAAAAATTAAATATGAACTAAGAACCAAGAATCACTACAAATTTGAGAAGAGCCTCTAATGAAAGACAGAAATCCAAACAAACCAATAAGCAAACAGAAAAGTGAATCTGAGGAAACAGAGGCAATAACAGAAGCTCAAGAAACTCTAAAATCAAATTATATTTAATGTCTTCAGGGAGAGAGAAAAGAAGGCATCATATCCATGAAACATATAAATACATGTATATATATGTGTGTGTATGTACCTATCCTTTAGAAAAGGGCTGGTGTAAATTTTAAGAAAGGATAGAAATGAAAATGTAATAGAAGTGTCAAAAGGACAAACTGAGTAAACCCCTCAGAAAGTAGAAAAACAGATAAATGGAAAATGGAGAAAAGGTAAGACAGGAACAACAGAGACCCAACATATTTATTGCCTTTTAAAATTAAAAACAAAAACCAGAAAACAAAACAGTGAACAAGGAGGTGGGAAAATGATAGTTTAAGAAAATTTCCCAGGGCGCCTGGGTGGCTCAGTGGATTAAGCCACTGCCATCGGCTCAGGTCATGGTCTCAGGGTCCTGGAATGGAGTCCCGCATTGGGCTCTCTGCTCAGTGGGGAGCCTGCTTCCTCCTCTCTCTCTGCCTGCCTCTCTGCCTACTTGTGATCTCTCTCTGTCAAATAAATAAATAAAATCTTAAAAAAAAAAAAAAAAAAGAAAGAAAAGAAAAGAAAATTTCCCAGAACTGAAGATGAATCTCCAGACGGTAGGAGCCCACTCAATACCCAGTGCAATGAACTGGAAAAGATGCATGATCAGCTCACTATGGGGAGGTTAAAAAACACCCAAAACATGGGGGAAAGTAATGATGGTCCTAAAAGCTTCCAGAAGACAAAAGCTCATCACATACTAAGGACCAGATATCTTAGTTGGCACTGGACTTAATAATACCAAAGGGGTGCCTGGGTGGCTCAGTTAGTTAAGCCTCTGCCTTTGGCTCAGGTCATGATCCCAGAGTCCTGGGACTGAGCCCCAGGCTGGGCTTCTTGCTCAGTGGGGAGCCTGCTTCTCCCTCTCCCTCTGCCTGCTGCACCTCCGCCCCCCCCCCCGCAAGCTGTGCTGTCATATAAATAAATAAAATTTTTTAAAAAAAATTTATTTATTTATTTGACAGACAGAGATCACAAGTAGGCAGAGAGGCAGGCAGAGAGAGAGGAAGGGAAGCAGGCTCCGTGCTGAGCAGAGAGCCTGATGTGGGGCTCGATCGCAGGACTCTGGGTTCATGACCTGAGCCGAAGGCAGAGGCTTTAACCCACTGAGCCACCCAGGAACCCCTAAATAAATAAAATCTTTTTTATAAAGTACTGAAAATAGCATCTTCAAAAATTTCAGAGTTACTTCTAACCTAGAACTCTCTAACTTAGCTAAACAATAAATTAAGAATAGATGTGAAAAGTTTAAAATTGTACCTCCTGTTCTTTCTCAGGAAACTACTAAAGAACATGGTTCAGCATAATGAGGGAATAAACTAAGAAAATGGAAGACCCTAAATTCAAGAAATAAGTGATCCAATAAAGGAGGTTATTTGAAGGTTATTTGAGGGTAACTGCACCCCAGGACCAGTGCAGTGAAGCAGGCCTGAAGAACAACCAGACGAGAATAAAACGGAAGGAAGCTGGCAATGTTAATTTTACACTGAATTTTAGATCCCAAAACCAAAAAGAACACAAGAAGAGTCCAAACTAACAACACCCTTTGCATCATTATTCTTTTTTTTTTTTTTTTTAAAGATTTTATTTATTTGATAGAGAGAAATCACAAGTAGACGGAGAGGCAGACAGAGAGAGAGAGGGGAAGCAGGCTCCCTGCTGAGCAGAGAGCCCGATGCGGGACTCGACCCCAGGACCCTGAGATCATGACCTGAGCCGAAGGCAGCGGCTTAACCCACTGAGCCACCCAGGTGCCCTGCATCATTATTCTTATTCATAATTATGTCTGTGACAGAATACGATACTTTTTTTTTTTTTTTTTAAAGATTTTATTTATTTATTTGACAGAGAGAAATCACATGTAGTCGGAGAGGCAGGCAGAGAGAGAGAGAGGGAAGCAGGCTCCCTGCTGAGCAGAGAGCCTGATGCGGGACTCGATCCCAGGACCCTGAGATCATGACCTGAGCCGAAGGCAGGGGCTTAACCCACTGAGCCACTCAGGCGCCCCCCAGAATACGATACTTTTAAAATGTGGTTGTTTTAACATAAATTTATAATATCCTTTAAAACGGGTATTACGGTTTTGTATAAAGTAACACAATTTGATTTAAAGTGAGGCTGAGCCTCTGAAGGCAAGCTTCGAATCATATATGCCTCTGTTTTTTATCCTGGGACTACCACTGTCTCTCACGCACTTTGACTCAGAAGAGATAAAGAAGATTAAAAAATAATTTCCACAAAGCACTTTGTATTCCTTAGAGAATGGATATCATTATGTTATTATCTTGTTGAATATGCATGATTGCCAGTACCACACAGAGTATATCTAGACATATTTTCCCATCTCATTACATCATTTGGAGTCAAGCTGAGTGAAATCTAGGTTGTTATTTCAAGGGTCAAATACTCGGAAGCAAAACATAAACTCCAAATAATATATAATGCTTTTAAAATGATAAATCATTGATGTGCTTACTGGAACTTCCTTACCTGCTCTGTAAACTAAGCTCATACACTTATTTTCTCAACAAAAGACAAGACTAGTTATACACTTAAAGCTTAAGAATAAATACTAAAAATATTAATTCAGTTGTGCACATATTCTTTTTTTTTTAAGATTTTATTTATTTATTTGACAGACAGAGATCACAAGTAGGCAGAGAGGCAGGCAGAGAGGAGGAAGCAGGCTCCCTGCTGAGCAGAGAGCTGATGTGGGGCTCTGATCCCAGGACCCTGGGATCATGACGACCTGAGGCAAAGGCAGAGGCTTTAACCCACTGAGCCACCCAGGTGCCCCCAGTTGTGCACATATTCTTAAAAATTCTTAAAATCTCCAAAAGAAAAAAATAAATTGTTATATATAGAATATGCAAAAATAATTATTATCTGACACTTAAATTTTAGATTGTTTATAAGTAATCATAACTGGGGCGCCTGTGTGGCTCAGTGGGTTAAGCCTCTGCCTTTGGCTCAGGTCATGATCCCAGGGTCTTGGGATCGACCCACCCCCTCACCCCCTCTGCTCAGCAGGGAGCCTGCTTCTTCCTCCCCCTCTGCCTGCCACTCTGCCTATTTGTGATCTCTCTGTCAAATAAATAAATAAAATCTTAAAAAAAAAAAAAAGTAATCATAACTACCTTAAGAGTCAATAAAATTTTACCTATGGTACCTACCAGATCTAAATAAAGGAAAATAATAAAATTTAAAAAAACTGCTAATTACTTTTTTTTTTAGTTTCTTAACTGGCAAAATAGTAGTAGCAGGGATTCTATGGTTCTCAAATGTTCCTATGGTAGGAAGTATCCCAAATTTTTATACTCATAATTACTAGTCCTTAAATAGGTCAGCTTTGAGTTGAAAAGCTTAATTAAGGAAGCCTGGCCTAAAGAAGATCAGAAAGAAAGAGCAAGAAATAAAAGGAAGAAAAAAAGGAAAAGGATAATAGGGAAACTTTAAGTGAAAAATTCTTGGCAAATGTGATTTCACTTTATGTGCTGATGAAAGGGAAGGAGTCACAAGGAAAATATTTCAGTTGACAATTAGGCAACGGTGCAAAAACTGTTCAGATGGACAACCCAGTGCATGTAATTTAAACCAAATCTCCAGATATGATAACTGCATATTGTTTTAAGAGATTATACTTTATTAAATAATGATAGAAACATTATAACCTACTGAATAAAATAAGAATCTATGAGTCCCTATCAATATAAATACATATTTAAAATATGAATGATGAAATATTAAGTGGCAGAGAGGCATCAAGTCTGCAATTTATTTTTAAATAGTTTAGGGAAAAAAATGAAAAAGCCAATGTGGCAAAATGTTAAGGTGGGGAATCTAAGTAAAAGGTAAATGGGAATTCTTTGTACTACTGGAATTATTCTGAAATCTGAAATATCAAAATAAAAGGTTTAAAAAAAGTCTGCATTAATAATACGGCTACTACTTACAGATTACCCACTATCAGCCAGGCATTGTATTAGGCATTTTACCTCACATTATATTTAATCTTCACAATAATCTTTTAGGGTAGGTATTATCATCAATCCCTGTATTTAAACACTAACAAAATGAAGGCCCTGAGTAACTTATCCAAGAACAGAGATCTGATAAGTAGCACAGACCAAAGCACACTCCAAAGTTTGTACTCTTTCTACAAGATGGTAAACAGGGTAGTCATTTAGATAGAGCTCTGGTTCTAGAATTAAAGAGATTCAGATTTGAGGATCTGAATTCTCAACACAATGTATCAATCATGTGACCACAGGCAAATTACTTACCTTAATTTCTTTTTTGTTTTGAACACAGTGTTTATTTCATGGGTTATTGAAGAAATTAAATAAAATAAAGCAGGTAAAGCAATTGAGCACAATACCACAGCCTCAAGTAAGGGTACACATGTTTGCTGATGTTTCCATGTAGATCATTGTATCTTTCCTGAAAAATGCTTCAGACATTGCTGAATTCTCAACTGCAGAGATCATATCTAGTTCATTTACTTTTTTACCGTCCTAAGACAGTATCTAGTAATTCACCAATCCTACAGAATTAAGCAGTTCAAACCAACTAATAAATGTCCCTTACCTTAAGTAATAAACTACTTCAGTATTATGACAGATAATACTAAATATGACTGCAGAAGATTTTCTGCAGCTGCTGTGATAGAAACCAAATCGACATAAATGGTATAAATAAGATATTTACCAAATCACATGTCTAAAATGGTTTTCCATTAAAAAGTGAGAATGAAAAAACTGAAGCTGAAAGTACTGAGTATGAATTAATCAGAAGAATTAACCTAAGTAAATCAGCCTAATTCTAAAAATGAATATTTTGGGCTTCAAATGTCTCTTGATAAGAGAAGGATGCAGTAAAAATACATCACAATCTAGTGTAATTCCTATCTTTAAGAATGATAAATTAACTTTAACGCTAGTTATAGGATTAACCTAATCTGTTCATTTATGTTGCAAGCAAACAAAAAACACACTAAAGTAAAACAAAAATGTTTTCCTACCTTATTGTCTCTTCTATCAGACGATCTGAGCTGCAAATAAAATGGAAATTAAAATTCTGAAATTATTAAGGTACATTTAAAACTTATATTTTTTCTACATTTTAGTGATTAACTTCTCAGCCACTTATATAAACAGAATACCCAAGACTTTTGAAAGCATCTAGAGAATATTTTGGGCTCTAAAATAAATGTAACTGATCCACATATATAATTTTCATCTTACTTGTATTTGTTAGCTTAAATCTATTTCTTCCACAGATATACTCGATGATTAAAGACAGAACAGTTTTAATGACAGCATAAAGAAACGAAACTTCTTTAATCTAGATAGCTCAAACTTGTCACCACCATCTCTTCAAAACTTAAGAATTACAACCAACTTGTTGAGACAGGATAAGGAAATACAGTTCTGACGCCTATAAGTAGTAATTATTTCCACCTTAAAGTTCCTTCCATTTTCGGAAAACATTTTTCTTGTTTTGGAAATGAAACCAGATTTTAGCCTACCAATTGTACAATTCAAGAATGTGAATAAAGACACTAAATGCACCTTTGATCTGTCAAACATTTGTCTTTATGCATTACACAAGGAAAAGAGAGAAGTCTAGTATTTCAGGGAGGAATTCATAGACATCAAAATTGGTAAAGGTGCTGCCCTACAGGGGACAGCAGGAGAACTAACTCCTAGACATCTGTGTCCATCTGGCAGAGTGCAAGACACATGGCAGGTTCTCAACTTATTACGTGCATATTTCTTCCTACCTACTTCTTTCTAAAAGAATTTTTTTAGAAGATTTTATTTATTTGACAGAGAGAGATCACAAGTAGGCAGATAGGCAGGCAGAAAGAGAAAGGGGGAAGCAGGCTCCCTGCTGAGCAGAGAGCCCGATGCGGGACTTGATCCCAGGACCCTGAGATCATGACCTGAGCTGAAGGCAGAGGCTTAACCCACTGAGCCACCTAGGTGCCCCTCCAAAAGAATTTTTAAGTTCACTGTATCAACTAGTAACTGGAGGTATCATAATAAAGTAGTGGACCAGGAAATCTAAGTTACTGCAGGAATTAGGGGACAAAGATGAACTTTCAAAAATAATATTTTTGTTAAGAATTTCAAAAATAACATGGGGCACCTGGGAGGCTCAGTCAGTTAAGTGTCTGACTCTTGGTTTTGGCTCAGGTCATGATCTCAGGGTCGTGAGCCAGGGCCCAACTTGGGCTCTGTGTGGGACACGGAGCCTCCTTAAGATTCTTTCTCTCCTTCTTCCCCTGCCCCTCCCCACTCCTCTCCCCACTCTTAAAAAAAAAATAATAATTTCAAAAATTACAAAGATAGTGGAGGAATTAAGGGCCAGACTATGTGGCTTCTGAATGCTGTTTCTACCACTTAATAGCTATCTGACATTAGATAAATTACTCTATGGCTAAATTTTCTCACCTGTAAGATGGGAATGATAAACACGCAAAAGAGCAAAAACAAAAACAAAAAACAAGAAATAAAACCCCTCTACCTATTAAGAGAATTAGAGAAGTTTATGTATAGTGATTAGAAGAGAACCTGGTACATGGTAAACACTAAGTATTTTTTGCTATTATTACAGTAATTTCTCAGTAACTATGGACTAATTCCAAAACTAAGCATAAAGTTGATATAAATTTCCAAATAAACCCACTGTTCTGATGAATTCTATTGATAAGTATGCATTTGTTTTGTTAACAAATGTGTATAGAAGTGCCCTGGAAGAAAGCTGCATCAGACAGGGGCTACAAAGACAAGGTACTAACTTCTGCAGACCTTACTATGGAGACAGACACTACATATGCCTACAGGTGTCTTGGTAAGGTGGTCATAAACTCACAAAAAAGGGAGTGGTTAACTAGAATTGGGTTAATATCTCCTTGTTCAAAACAATGGTTTGGTTGACTGTCCTCATTAAAGCCTTTTAGTGTATCGAAGGGCAAAAAAAGTAAGTCATTTTAGGATGCAGGAAGTACAATATGAAAGTAAATAATTACATTGCCAATCTCAGCAAACCAGTTTATTTTATTTTATTTATTTATTTGAGATGGGGAGAGAGAGAGAGTGCGCACACAGCAGGGGGAGTGGCAGGTAGAGGGAGAGGTTGAAGAAGACTCTCCACTGAGCAGGGAGCTTGACATGGGACTCAATCTCAGGATCCTGGGATCATGACCCCGCTTAACCAATTGAGCCATCCAGGCAGCCCCAAACCAATTTGCTTGGTTTTTTAAAAAGATTTTATTTATTTATTTGAGACAGAGACAGTCAGAGAGAGTGTGCAAAAGCAAGGGAGGGGCAGAGGGAGAGAGAGAAGCAGATTCCCTACTAGTCTCCCCTTATCCATGAGGGATACATTTCAAGACCCCAGAGAATGCCTGAAACCGTGGACAGTACTGAATCCTATGTAGACTATGTTTTTTCCTATACATATATACCTATGATAAAGTTTAATTTATAAATTATGAACAGTAAGAGATTACAACAAGAACTAAGAGTAAAATAGAGTAATTGTTAACAACATACTGTAGTAAAAGTGATGTGAATGTGATCTTTCATTCTCAAAATTCCTTACTGTACTGTACTCACACTTCTTTTTGTGATAATATGAGGTGATAAATGCCTATATGATGAGATGAAGTGAGGGGAATGAACAGTAGCATTAGGCTACTACTGACCTTCTGACACACTGTCAGGAGTAAGGTCACCTGCCTCTGGACCACAGATGACCACAGGTAACTGAAACCATGAAAAGCAAAACCACAGATAAGAGGGGACTACTGAATAGGCCAATATTCCTGATAAACACAGACGTAAAAATCCTCAACAAAATGTCAGCAAACCAAATTTAATACAGTAAAAAAGGATCATACACCGTGATTAAGTGGGATTTATTCCAGAGATGCAAAGATGGTGCAACATCTATAATCAGTCACTGGGATACATCACACCAACAAAATGAAAGATAAAAATCATGATCATCTTAACAGATGCAGAAAAAGCATCTGACAAAATTCAACATCCATTTATGATAAAAACTCTCAAAAAAGCAGGTACAGAGGAAACATACCCTCAACATAAGGGCCATCCATGAGAAGCACACAACATCATCTATGATGAAAAGCTGAAAGCTAAGATCAGAAACAAGGATGCCTACTCTTTTTAAAGATTTTATTTATTTATTTATTTGACAGAGATGCAGTGAGAGAGGGAACACAAGCAGGGGGAGTAGGAGAGGGAAAAGCAGGCTTCCCAGGACCCTGGGATCATGACCTGAGCTAAAGGCAGATGCTTAATGACTGAGCCACCCAGGCGCTCCTTGCCACTTTTATTCAAGTTTATTCAGTTTTAGAAATCCTAACCAGAGCAATCAGGCAAGAAAAAGAAATGAAAAGCCTCCAAACTGGAATGAACAAGGCAACTGTCACTATGTGCAGGTGACATATTCTATATAGCCATGTATTTATATATTTAGAAAACCCTAAAGACTCAATCAAAAAACTGTTAGAATAATGAATTCAGTAAAGTTGCAGAACACAAACCCATGACTCAAAAATTTATTGTTTCTATACACTAATAATGAACTATCAGAAAGAGAAAGTAAGAAAATCCCATTTACAACTGCATCAAAAAGAACCAAATACTTAGGAATGCATTTAGCCAAGGAGGTGAAAGAGCTACATACTGGAAATGACATTAATTAAAAAGACACTGAAGAAGACATAAATAAATGGAAAGACATTCCATGCTCATCGACTGGAAGAATATTGTTTAAATGTCCATACCACCAAGAGCAATAGATAAATTCAATGCAATTTCTTTCACAATTCCAACAGCATTTTTTACAGAAATGAAACAAACAATTCTAAGATTTGTAATGAATCATAAAAGACCCTGAATAGCCACAAAAATCTAGAGAAAGAAAAACTAAGCTGGAGGAATCATGCTCACTGATTTCAAACTACATATTACAAAGCTATAGTAATTGAAATAGTATGGTACTAGCATAAAAACAGATATGGATCAATAGAACAGAATAGAAAGCCCAGAAATAAACCCAAACATATACAGTCAGTTAATTTATGACAAAAGACCCAAGAATATACAATGGGGAAAGGACAGTTTCTTTAATAAATGGTGTTGGGGAAACTGGACAGCCACATGCAAATGAAACTGGAACTCTATCTTACACCATACACAAAATTAACTCAAAATGGATTGGAGACTTGAACATAAGACCCGAAACCATAAAACTTTTAAAGGAAAATGTAGGCAATAAGCTCCTTGATAGATCTTGGTGATGATTTTTTTTATATGACACCAAAAACAACAAAAGCAAAAATTAACAAGTGGAACTACATCAAACTAAAAAATTCTTTTTTTTTTCCAAACGAAAAAATTTCTGCAGAGCAAAGGAAACAACAAAATGAAAAGGCAACTTACTGAATGGGAGAAAATAAATGCAAATCATGTATCATGTATCTGATAAATATATGGGAGAAAATATATGCAAATCATATATCTGATAAATCATATATCTGATAAGAGGCTAATACCTAACGTACATAAGAACTCCTACCACTCAGTAGCAAAACAAAACAAAACAAAAACCCAATCTGAATAAAAAATGGCATAAGACCTGAATATTTTTCCAAAAAAGACATACCACTCGCCAAAAGATAGATGAAAAGAGGCTCTACCTCATAAAGCATCAGGGAAATGCAAATCAAAGTATTGTAAGATATCACCTCATACCTGTTAAAATGGCCATTATCAAAATGATTAGAAATAACAAATGTTGGAAGGAAGTGGAAAAAGGGAAACCTCTGCACTGCTGGTGGAATATAAACTGGTGGAGTCACTATGGAAAACTGTATAGAATTTCCTCAAAAAACTAAAAATAGAACACATGATCCAGCAATTCCACTTCTGGGAAGTGAAAAAAAAAGCAAAAAATAGAAAGCAAAAATCCTACCTCAAAAATATATATGCATTCCCATATATTCCCCATGTTCACTGCAGCATTCTTTACAAAAGCCAAGATATGGAAACAACCTAAGTTCATCAACAGGTGACTGGATAAAGAAATTGTGATATATATAATGAAATATTATTCAGTGGTAAAAAAAGAATGAAATACTGCCCTTTGCAACAACATGGATGGACCATGACAGCATTATGCTAAGTGAAATAAATCAAGACAGACAAAGATAAATACCATATGATCTCTCTTATATCTGGAATGTAATACATACACTGCCATATATATACACATATTTTCTCCCTCTCTCTCTGGCTCCTTCCTCCATTTGTGTGCTCTCTCCCTCCCTCCCTCTCTCAAATAAATGAAAAAAATCCTTAAAAAAAAAAAAAAAAAAGATGGGGTGCCTGGGTGGCTCAATGGATTAAGCCACTGCTTTTGGCTCAGGTCATGATCTCAGGGTCCTGGGATGGAGCCCCGCATCTGCCTCAGCATCCCTGCTGAGAAGAAAGCCTGCTTCCCTCTCTCTCTTTGCCTGATCTCTCTGTTAAACAAATAAATAAAATCTTTAAAAAAAAAAAAAAAGACAAAAATTGAATGATTACTGTGAACAAGGAGAGAAGTTACCAAATCTGAGAAAGACCAAAGAAATTATAAGAGCATTCATATGTTCATTCTTTGGACTGAAGGGTCAAAGAACTGTTGAGTCCAGAATATGGATAGTGTGCCCTCCTCTGTAGTTATTTAAATTATTTCCTAGAATGATACAATTTAGAATGGGGAGATCCTCCAGTGACTCAGAGGTTGCTAGATGAGAGGACAGGGGAAGAATAGAGAGATGGAATGAACCTTTAGAGTGTAGATTTTTATTAAAGTAGAGGTAACTCATTATCTAGTAGTAGCAGGGGAAACTTAAACTGATTGTGGAGAAACAGGGGAAGAGAGCTATTATTTATTGAGGTAACAAGAGGCAAATTTCTGAAGTCGGACTGTCTGAATTTGAATCCCACTTCTGCTATTAACTGTGTGACTGATGATCAAGTTACTTTTCTCAGTCTCAGTTTATCTGTAAATGATGAGAAGGGTATCCAGTCTTGGGTGTGTGTGTATATATATTTATGTATGTAATAACTCAGCCATAAAGAAGAATGCAATCTTGCTGTTTGCAATGACATGGATGGAGCTAGATGGAGAATACCATGTTAAGTGAAATAAATCAGTCAGAGAAAGACAAAAATTGTATAATTTCACTTAAATGTGTAATTTAAGAAATAAAAGAAGTAAGGAGAAAAATGAGTGAGAGAGGGGCAAACGAAGGAAGAGATTCTTAACTACAGAGAACAAACTGATGGTTACCAGAAGGGAGGTGGGTGGGGGGATGGGTGAAATAGGTGATGGGGATTAAGGACAGCACTTGTGTGATGAGCACGAGGTGTTGTATGAAGTATTCAGTCACTATATTGTACATCTGAAACTAATACTACATAGTATATTAACTAACTGGAATTTAAATAAAAACTTTAAAAAAATTATTCAAAAATCAATCAATGTAACCCACCATATATGAACAGGCTAAAAAGCATTTGACAAAACGTAACAGCCATTCATGAGAAAAAGTCTCAGAAAAGTAAGAACAGAGGGATACTTCCTCAGCTTGATAGGCATTGTACTTAACAGTGAACGACTGAACACTTCTCTGTAAGACCTGGCACAGGGCAAGGAACCCCATTCTCACCACTCTTATTCAACACAGAGCTGGAAAGTTCTAGCCATGCAATAAAGCAAGGAATGGAAAGAGAAGCCATGCAGATTGGAAAGGAAGAAATAAACTGTATTTGCAGATGACAAGACTGTCTACATAGAAAATTCCAAATAATCTACATAAAAACTCCTAGAGTGAGTGAGTTCAGCAAGGTTGCATTATATAATATAAACATGCAAAAATCATTTGTATTTCTGTGTACTAGCAAAAAACATGTGAACACCAAGCTTAAAAAGACAATGCCATTTATAACTGTTCAAAAAAGAAAAGCACAGGTGTAATTCTAACAAAACCTGTCTAGAACTCGTACAGGACACTACACAACACTGATGAAGAAATCAAAGAAGACCTAAATACATGGAAACACACGCCACATTCATGGATTGGAAAACTCAACATAGTTAAGATGTCAATTCTCCCCAAACTGACTTATAAATTTAATGCACTTGCTAGATATAGACAAGATCAGTGTAAAATTTATAAGAAAGCCAAAAGAATTAGAACAGCTAAAACAAAGTTTGAAAAAAGAATAAATGAGAGGAATCAGTTTACTCAATTCCAATACTGATTACATAGCTACAGTAATCAAGACTGTGTGGGGAGGGAAAAAAAAAAAAGGACAGAGGGACAGACACAGAGATCAACAGAATAGAAAAGTGTCCAGAAATTGTCCCACACAGATATGTCCAATTGAATTTTTCTCATGTGTATCTCATAATAAACTCTTGAGGTGAATATCTAAGCTGATTTTTTAAAAGTTAAGTGAAATCATGTAACAAAATCCAACCATTATAAAATGGGCATTTAGGGACACCTGGGTGGCTCAGTTGGTTAAGCAGCTGCCTTCAGCTCAGGTCATGATCCCAGAGTCCTGGGATCGAGTCCCACATCAGGCTCCTTGCTCGGCGGGGAGCCTGCTTCTCCCTCTGCCTCTGCCTGCCATTCTGTCTGCCTGTGCTCGCTCTCTCTCCCTCTCTCTCTCTGATAAATAAATAAAATCTTTAAAAAAATAAAATAAAATAAAATAAAATGGGCATTTAGAGTACATTCACATTGTTGGGCAACCACCACCTCTATCTAGGTCTAAAACATTTGTATCGCCCTAACAGAAAACTGTATCCAGTAAACAATTCAAACTGATTAAAAAAAAAAAAAAAGATTTTATTTATTTGACAGACAGAGATCACAAGTAGGCAGAGAGGCAGGCAGAGAAAGAGGAGGAAGCAGGTTCCCTGCTGAGCAGAGAGGCCGATGTGGAACTCGATCCCAGGACCCTGGGATCATGATCTGAGCTGAAGGCAGAGGCTTTAACCCAGAGTCACCCAGGCGTCCCTCAAACTGATTTTTGACCGAAATGCAAAAGCAATTCAATGTCAGAGAGAGAGCCATTCAACAAATCAGGTCAGGGCCATTAGACAACCATAGGCAAAAAAAATGAACCTTAACTGAAGTATCACATCTTATACAAACATTAACTCCAAAAGGATCATAGATTTAAATGTAAAATAAAATCATGAAACATTAATGGGACAAAAAAAAAAAAAAAAAAAGAGAAAGTCTTTGGACTTCAACACAATTAAAAGTTTCTGCTTTGGAAAAGACCCTGTTAAGAAGATGAAAAGACAAATTACAGGCTGAGAAAAAAATAAGTGCAAACCACACATCTGATGGAAGATTAATATTTAGAAAATATAAAGAATTCTCAAAACTCCACAGTAAAAAAAAAAAATCAATCCCATTAGAAAACAGGCAAAAGACATGAAGAGACATTTCACCAGAGGACAGACCACAAATAAGCACATGGAAAGATGTTCAAGTTCATTAGCCATTAGGGAGACAGAAACTGAAGTCCAATGAGAGATGTCTATACAGCTATCAGAATGACTCAAATAATTGTAAGTGGCAACATCAAACGCAGGTGAGGATATGAAGAAACTAGATGACTCGCACATTATTAGCAGGAATGTAAAATGTAAAATTTAAAGTTTTTTTTTTTAAGATTTAATTTATTTATTTGACAGAGAGAGATCACAAGTAGGCAGAGAGGCAGGCAGAGAGAGAGGGGGAAGCAGGCTCCCCGCTGAGCAGAACGCCTGATGTGGGGCTCGATCCCAGGACCCTGGGATCACGACCTGAGCCAAAAGCAGAGGCTTTAACCCACTGAGCCACCCAGGTGCCCCTAGATTCTTGTTCTTTTTAAAATTTAATTTGATTTAAACATACCGTGTATTATTAGTTTCAGAGGCAGAGTTTAGTGATTCAGCAGTTGCACATAACACCCAGTGCTCACTACGTCCAGTGCCCTCTAAATGCCCATCCCCCAGTTCTCTCTTCCCCCTACCCACTGCCCCTCCAGCAACCCTTTTCGTTTCCTAGAGTTAAGAGACTCTTGTGGTTTGTCTCCCTTTCTGATTTTGTTTTATTTTATTTTTCCCTCCCTTCTCCTACGATCTTCTGTTTTGTTTCCTAATTTCCACATATGAGTGAAATCATAGGATAGTAACACAAACCGAATTCCCAGTGAGACTGAATATAAAGGTACAATGGTGTTAATCAATGGTGAATGAATGTTAAAAAAAAAAAAAAACAGAAACTACTGCGTGGAAAATGCATTTCTATCTTACTAAACGCAAGTGAATCTGCCTAGACAGCAGACAGCAATGAAAAAATAGAAAGCTAAGCACTTCACACATATCAGAAAATCTACCAGATACAGTTATTTTAATTACCCGATTTCTGTAAGATTTGAAAATACAATGGCATTTCTTTTCTATCTGTTCTTGCCCATAGAACAGGGCTAAAGTTCACTGCACTCGCTAATAAATCAGCCTAACTATTAGATTTTGGTTGGAAGAAATGAGGTTGAAATGGCCACTAAGGAACAACTATCCTTACTCATTTAGCTAAGCCCTCCACTGAATAAACACCATAGTGTGGCTACCACTCAACAACAGAGTGGCTCCATAAAGATGGCATAATATGGGGCACCTGGGTGGCTCAGTCATTAAGCGTCTGCCTTCAGCTCGGGTCATGATCCCAGGGTCCTGGGATTGGTTCTGGGATTGGTTCTGGGATCCAGCCCCACATCAGGCTCTCTGCTCAGTGGGAGGCCTGCTTCATCCTCTCCCACTCCCCCTCTTGTGTTCCCTCTCTTGCTATGTGGCTCTCTGTCAAATAAATAAATCTTAAAAAAAAAAAAAAAAGAGAGAGAGAGATGAAGAGATGGTATAATCTAGTAAAAGTCGAATTTAAAATTGCTTTCCTTTGGGGCTTAACGTATACAATTAAGTGGAATTATCCTTCTTAAACTAGTACTTCATAACAGCTCGGAGGCATTCCATAAAGTTATCTGGAGTCTGTAATTAAGCAACAAGTTTCTGTTTCTCTCAAGACCAATTTAAACTAGCTGAAAACAATGAGCCAAACTTCATCACCAATTATTGTACAGAGGAATCACTAAAGCCATGTTAAAATAATTCTCTTTTTAATAATAATTCATTTCCCTCAAACACATACTGCAAATGGCACAAATTTCACGAATAAAAATGGGATTTCAAGCACATATTTTAGAGCAATTTAAACCAACAAAATATAAGAAATTTGGCAAAATCATGAGATAACATCGGGGCGCCTGGGTGGCTCAGAGGGTTAAAGCCTCTGCCTTTGGCTCAGGTCATGATCCCAGGGTCCTGGGATAGAGCCCTACGTCAGGCTTCCTGCTCTGCAAGGAGCCTGTTTCTCCCTCTCTCACTCCCACTGCTTGTGTGCCCTCTCTTGCTGTGTCTCCCTGTCAAATGAAAAAAAAAATCTTAAAAAACATTTTTTTTTAAATGGCAATTAAGCTGCAATAGGTTACAAAAAACTGTCTTAGTGCTAACAGATAGTTATTTCACAGATAACATCTGGGAAATACACAAAAACAAAGATGAAAGTATAAATTATTTGTAATCCCTATTCAATTAATAAGGTGGCTTACTTCCTTCTAGTCTGGGTAGATCAAGAATATCTTTACTTGCTTTTTTTATGGTTTATTTGGCATAGAAATTTTGTTTTGTAATTGTCTGAAGGTACCTAAGGACAAAAGTAAAGCATCTGACAGACTCAAAATTCTAATTTAGGAAGGAAAAATAGTAAAGCTAGATTTTAGCAGTGAGTTCTTGGAAAGTCACTTTTTCCATTTTTTAAAACTTAGGAGGCTTATTTTTTAGAAGAGTTTTAGGTTTATGGAAATAGTCAGCAGAAAGTATAGAGTTCCCATATACCCATTTCCCCCATCTATTATTAACATCTTTTAGTGTGTGGTACATTTATTGTAACTGATGACCCAATATTGATAATTACTAAGTAAAATCCATAGTTTACATTAGGGTTCACTCTCTGTTATACAGTTCTACAGGTTTTAACAAATGCATAATGTCATGTGTCCACCACTATAGTGTCATACAGAATAGTGTCACTGCCCTGAATCTCCCGTGTGTTCCACCTACTTACTCTTCTTCCTCCTCTTCCCACTCTGAACCCCTGGCAACAGCTAATCTTTCTGTCTATGGTTTTGCCTTTTATCATGTAGCTGGAATTATACAGTATGCAAGCTTTTCAGACTGGCTTCTTTCGAGTATTTAAGGCTCCTCCTCCATGTCTTTGGGGGCTTGCTAGCTTACTACCTATACCACTGAATCAGATTCCATTGTATGGATGTGCTGTACTTTATCTGTTCATTTACTGAAGGGCCTCTTGGTTGCTTCTAGGTTCTGGCAATTATGAGTAAAGGTTCTATAAACATTTGTGTGCAGGTTTTTGTCTGGACACAAGTTTTCAATTCATTTAGATAAATACCTAGGAGAGTGACTGCTGGATCCTATGGTAAGACTATATTTTGTGTTTTAAGGAAGCTGCCAACCTGGCTTCCAAAGTGGCTTACCATTTTGTATTCCCACTAGCAATGAGTGAGAGTACCTACTGCTCCACATTCTTGCCAAAATTTGGTGCTGTGTTTTGGATTTTAGTCATTCTAATAGGTATCTAATGGTATCTAGTGGTTTTAATTTGTAATTTCTTAATGACATGATGTTGAACATTTTTTCATATGCTTATCTGCCATCTGCTTATTTTCTCTGATGAGCTGTCAATCTTTTGCCTACTTTTTAATTGTAGAGTTTTAAGAGTCCTTTGTATATTTTAGGCAACAGTACATCAGATATGTGCTTTGCAAATATTTTCTTTGAGTCTGTGGCTTGTTTTTTCATTTTCTTGACTATCTTTGGCAGGGCAAAGCAGAGGTGTTCAATTTCAATCAGATCCATCTTACCAGTTTTTTTTTCTTATAGACGGGTGTTTTTGGTGTTGCATCTAAAAACTCACTGCCAAACCCAACATCACCTACATTTTCTCCAACATTATAGAGTTCTCTATTTTACATTTAGGTCTAGGATCTGTTGAGTTATTCTGGGGAAATATGAAAGGTCAGTGTCTATATAGATAGACATATATATATATATGGCATATGGATATCCAGTTGTTCTAGCACCTTTTTAAAAAACTCTTTTCTCCATTCAACTGCTTTTGTTCCTCTGTCAAATAATCAGTTATGTTTGTGTACATCAATTTTTGAACTTTCCATTCTGTTCCACTGATGGATTTATTTTTTCACTAATACCACACTATCTTGATTACATACAACATATAATATATATACAACAGGAAATCAAGAATAAACAGAGAGATTTTTTTCTCTTTTTCCTTCTTCAAAGCATTTTAACCAAACATTTTCATGCAAAAAAATTTTTTTTTAATGTCAACAAATTTGTTCAACTATAGCAGAAACAGAAAGCTTAAGAAAGAATGTGGGGATGGCAGTTTCCATTGTCTGTTATTTAGGTAAATAGTTTAAGAAGACTGAAAATCCAAAAAAACTACCTGAGTCACATAGAATCTATGAAATAGCAAAGCACTTGCCCCCAAAAAGAAGCATTTTCCAATGTTTCTGTAACCTCTAAGAAAAACTCCTCATGTACTGATATATGCTAATCTGCTTATATAAATACAAATTGAACTACACTTTTCATTTTATGTATTTTTCTCTCCCATTTACTTATAACTCCAAAAACAGTTCATAAATATAATCACAGAAATTCATTAATACTAGCAATCATGACATTTAAGAAACTACAAAGAAAATGGCTAGAGTTGCTCTCTCTTAGATCCTAGGACCTGTAGGCTTCAGGTGCTTGGCTGTATGAACTCACTATAGAAAGTTTTCATAAGGCTCAAAAGAGATAATGTAAATAGAAGTATTTTGCAAACTGTATAAGCCTACACATACATGATTGATACAGATCAAGCACTTTCATGTCTTAAGTCTTTCTCTTGCCCTGGAATCCCTTTACCTGATTCTCAACATAAATTGCTTATTTTAAAGTCCAACTCAAAAGTTAAATCCTTAGTGAAGCTTTTCCCATCATCATCCACCCAGGCAGAACTACTACTTCTTTATACTATGTATTATGCTTTCCTTGTTCTTTGTTCTTTATCAATTCATTCAAGGATAAACAAGCATTTAAGATATATCAGACACTGTACTACGCAGTAGAGGAAAAAAATCTTAAATTTGTAAAGCTAACTAAGTTTTTTTCATATATGTTATCTCATTTAATAATTTAAAAATATTATACTTTGGGGCATCTGGGTGGCTCAGTGGGTTAAAGCCTCTGCCTTCAGCTCAGGTCATGATCCCATGGTCCTGGAATTGAGCCCCACATCGGGCTCTCTGCTCCACAGGGAGCCTGCTTCCTCCTCTCTCTCTCTGCCTGCCTCTCTGCGTACTTGTGATCTCTGTCTGTCAAGTAAATAAATAAAATCTTTAAAAAATATATTATACTTTACAAAATACCATAATCACGTTTATTATTTCTCTAACCAGAATGAATTCCCAAGGAGTAAAGCCAGAGTCTAATTCATCTTTGACTCCCTGGAGTCTAGCATAGTACCTAGCACACAGGAGACACTCATTAAATGAATGAGTAAATGAGTAACAGATACGTGTCAGATTAATAAAATATCAATCAGGGTTAACAGAGTTAATTTATAAATTTCCATGGGGGGCAGAAAGGAATATATATGTCACATTGTGCAAATATGTATCTGGAGAGAGAAAATTCCTCACTATAGAAGAGCATCTCCAACTCAAGTTTTATTGTATAACAAAGCGACATACCAAATGAAGATAGATTTGCTTTCAATATGCTCCAGTGAAGAAAAATGAAGGAAAAAATGAGCTCCAAACTACTGGGGTGCCTGGGTGGCTCAATGGGTTGAGCGTCTGCTTCGGCTCAGGTCTTGAACCCTGCGTCTGCCTCCCGATCAGCAGAGAGCCTGCTTCTCCCTCTCCCTCTACCTGTTGCTCCCCTGCTGGTGCTCTCTCTCTCCTTCTTTCTCTAATAAATAAATAAAATCATTAAAAAAAAAAAAAAAAAGCTCCAAACTAGATTATTTTGCCTAGTAAATCTGTATATTGCCACATGACTATAAGCATAAGAAAAGTATTATTCAGGGTTCTATTAATTTGCTTTGTCATCTATTTCCATATGGCAGACAACTGCACCACCTGGGACAAATGGGACTTTCACAGGTTATGTTAAAATTTCCCATGAATGAGGGCTGCCTGGGTGGCTCAGTGAGTTAAGCCTCTGCCTTCAGCTCAGGTCATGATCTCAGGGCCCTGGGATCAAGTCCCGCATCGGGCTCTCTGCTGGTCAGGGAGCCTGCTTTCTCCTCTCTCTCTCTCTTTCTCTCTCTGCTTGCCTCTCTGCCTACTTGTGATCTCTCTCTGTCAAATAAATAAAATCTTTAAGAAAAAAAATTTCCCATGAATGAAATGATAGATAACAAAGTGAAATAATCAAATGCTACCAGTCCTCGTATGTTAAAAATTTAACTCTATTATACAAAAGACCACTAAAATAGGTAAGGGATATATCTCCAGATCTTTGCATAGTCCCATATTTATGGTTACTACTGATACATGTAGCATCCTCCATAAGCTTCCCATTCTTCTACTCAGGAGCACCACTTTTTGTAGGATCATTTCACTAGGATTACCTTTATAATGGTGTTTTCTGTATATGTATGTGTATGTATAAATTATTTCAGGTAGTTACCAAGTAAATAACCACAAGCAGCAAATATGAACACAGAAGTGAAGATGAAGTGTAAATGTAGGTCATACATAGTTAGCAAAGTGACTTCCTCAACACCAGCTCCTTAGGTCATAACATTCAAGTTTGTATCTCGACAAAACCTCATGAACCTTTAGGTTTCATAAGTAGTTGAGAAACCTAATGTCAAATCCTGAATGACAGAAGTTTGTTATCCCACTCACAGATGTTATAATAAATACCATTATTTAACTGGAGTCATATGCTATTTATTAAACTATAAATGAATACAGGATTACACCAAAAACTTTTGGGGTAAACCCACTCCTTGTAAAAGTCACTAAATTATGGTGATCATACGTCTCATACTTTTCAAATATGGTCATGGTCCATTAATAAAATTAGAATTTAATTTCACAAGGACTATCCCAGCATCAAAAGTATTTCAAATTATGTTTAAGACATGTAAATTGATAGTGCATATAAAAAGTTTTCTTCTTTAGTATTTGCTTTTCTTACTCCTAAAACCCTCATTATGTTCTGCTTTAAACAGACATGCCTCACAGTTTACAAAGCTTTTTTACATGCATTATCTTAGCAACTCTATGATGTAGAATCCATTAAGAATAGGTTTAGAGAAGCAGTACAGTATTGCAGAAGCAACACAATCAGAGGACCTGGGGTTCCATCTTGGCTTTTACTAGCTGTGGGACCTTGGAGAAATCTGGCTAAAATCATGAAACAAAAAAAAGTAAAACCAGTACTACTGTTTTTAAAAAGTCTATGTAAAATAGTTCACCTACCACAACTTTGAATCACCTAACCTAAATGATAAGCCTGGTGAATTAAAAAAATTCAAAATACCAATAGTTTAAACATAGGCTAAAAGAGAAAGGTCATGAGAAAAATTGTCAGCAGAGAAGAGGTAAGTCTCTGACAATATAATAATTCTGCTCCCTGACATATTTATACCTAATTGTACAACTACAACATAAGATATGTGTGCCATCTCAGAGAATAACAATCATATCTGCTGAAGCCAATGGAATGAAAACAAAATAAATTCTCAATACTGTAACTGATCCCATTTATTTAAGTAAAATTTGCTTTACACACAGTCCTATATTTGAAAAGTTATGTGAAACAAATTCTTCAGATTTTTTAAAGTGCTTTCAACTTTGTAAAATGTCTTAACTCTTAAGTCATTCTTCCCCCAAATCATGTAACATAAGGAAACAGCTACAGTCCCATCACAAAAAACCCAAACACCCAGAACAGACACAGAGAGGCCAGGTCACCTGCTTTTAAGAGAAATGTAAAGCAGATGGTCCTTCAAATGGCAGAGCATTAAACATGCTGAATCCCCAATACAAGAGAAGTAAAATTGTAAAGAAGCAAGTCACAGGAAAGGCAGTATGATGTGGGACAAATATGGAAATAAGTAAGGAAATGTGGGTTTAATATATTATTGAATATTTATGAAAGCTTGGGCTATGTCCTTTCTGAATCTTGTTTCCTATCCATAAATAAGAGAGATGCTTGCCAAAGACTGTTAGTATGTACCACAGATTTTGATTTTTAATAATTCATCACATTAATAATATCCTCTTTAGTTCTCAAAATCAGATTTCATATATATATATATAGCATCTAGACCGATACAATATACACAGTATGTATTCATTAAGTATTTCGGGAATAGGTAAATGAATGAAATAGGTGTCCTACATTTACATGTATATGAAACCAAAATTAATACCTTCTGTTTATATCCATTCAGTTATACAAGAAATAAATATTAAGTGTCTATCATATAACAGGAACTAGGCACACAACACTTCCAAGAACTAGACAGACTAACCAGGTCCCCTCCTCTTATGAAACCTACATTTAAGGAGAGTCAAATAATAATAAAAAATAAAAATTATTACAAATAACGAATTATTATAAATTCTCACAAATGCTATGAAAGAAGCAAAAAAACCTTTTTTAAATAATAAAAAAGGAGGGGCCTATTTTATTTATTTTTTAACAGAGAGTACACGCTGTGCACACAAACAGGGAGGGGTGAGGGAGACAGAGGGAGAGGGACTAGCAGGCTCCCTGCGGAGCAGGGCACCAGATGAGGGGCTTGATCCCAGGATCATGACCTAAGCCAAAAGCAGATACATAATCAAATGAGCTACCCAGGCCCCCTGGGAAGGTCTATTTTAGATAAGACAATTAGGAAGTCCTTTTGGAAGAGGTGACAAGTGAGCTGAGACTATAAAGATGTCAATGAATAAGCCATATGAAAAGCTAAGAAAAGAGTATTTTAAGCAGATAGAAAGAAATTTAAGTACAAAGAGGATGAGAAGGGAAAAGGCTTAATATCCCTTGGGAAGGAAATTAAGAGAGGCCCGTATAGCTGGTGCCTAATAAGTAAAGGGAAAGAGTGATAGAGAGGAAGGGATGGAGATGAAGTTGGGAGATTTAGGCAGTCTGTTGATCATGAAAGGCCCCACAGGCCCATTAAAAACTTTTAAATTTATTAATGGGGGAGCAGAATGGAAAATTGAAGTAAAAGTCCGCCTCAATAATATCACTAGGAATAAACCCAACTATTTCTATGTTTATGGCTTGGAATACAGAATACAGAAGAGAGTATAGTAAACCCAGCGGAAGCAACTACGTTGGTTGATAACTTCTCTGGAGCCCTGTATATGCCACATTCTCTTCTGATAATAGACTTTCTGAGTCACAGGGATGGATCTGTGACCAGCTGAGCCCATCAGAGTAACCCTCCCAACCGCCAACACACCCAGCCCAGGGATAAGTCCAGAGCCACAGCCTTGCAGCTCCAAAAGAAAATCTTGCCACAAAGAAAACTCCAGGCTGAGATAGATTCACTAGTAAATTTCATCAAACATTTAAGGAAGGAATGACACTAAGCCTGTACAAATTCTTTCAGCAGACAGTAAAAGGGACATTTCCCAACTCATTCAATGGGGCCAAAGACATCTCGAGAAAAGAAAACTAAAGATATTCTTCACAAGCATAATACAAAAATCCTCAACAGAATAAATCCAGCAATATATCAAAAGGATAATAAATATATCATGACAAAGTGGGGTTTATTCTAGGAATCAAATTTGCTTTAATGTTTGAAAATAATCAATGTAATTCACCATATTACAGCAATGAAGGAAAAAAAGTGATCACTTTAATAGATCCAAAACAAGACATGAAAAAGTTCAACCTTATCCATGACAAAAACTTTAAGTAAGAGAGAGCCTAAAAGCAGTAACATTTCAGTGGCAATAAGCACAATTAGCACCCATTCTCTGAGCAATGAGCTGAACCATTCTCCCAAAACAGGGAATAATGCTGCTTGGAGAAGTGGTTAATTCCAGGGCTGAGGCACAGAAAATACAAGAGCCATGAAAACTGTGTGGTAAAGAACTGCAAAGAAAGTGACCAAAAAAAGAAAGGGCATGTCAAATGACAGAAGCTAAGGGAAGGCGCTCCCACTGGCCAAAGTTGGAAAAATGTGAACAATAAAATAATGCTAGTATTGGATTATAACCCAAAGTATAAAATATTCATGAGTCTACACTGATAAATAAATAATTAAATAAAATAAATGATGGAGAAGAGGCCTCAGAGAATCTCAACTATTAAATGTACAAGGACCGATGTATAGAAAATCGCCAGTAGGAAAACCCAGGAATACCTGGAGAAGCAGATTCACTAGGGAATACTAAAATCAGTGGAAAAAGTTTGCAGAGAAACAGGTATTTGCAGTTTCAAAGCATCTTCCCTTATTTCATTAATTACAAAGGGAAACAATTTTAGAGCCGAGAAACGTGACAAACACCACTTTAAGCAAACTAGATTAACATTATCATTAAGACATACTGACATGATATACACCTGATATGATGCTCCAAGAAGGGCCCAACATCACCTGATGGTATTCATGCCAAAACTGCATAAGGTCAGGATCATAACAGTTTAAGAGAAGTGGTTATTTTTGTAGAATGTCCCTTAACTTGGGTTTGTCTGACACTTTCTCTTGACAAATTAAGGTAAGGCAATTTTGTCACAGATCTCAGGAGACTAAGGAGACATGATTAAATGCAACATAGGAGCCTGATCTAAATCCTGTAACATAAAAAGAACATTAGTGGAAGACCTGGTAAATAAAGTCTGTAGTTTAGTTAATATTTTTGTTTAGTTAATATTATTGTTAATATTTAGTTAATATTATTAATAATATTATTGTATGATAATTTGCTGGATTTGATAGTTGTAATAAGGTTCTATAAAACATTAACATTAGGAAAACTGGTTGAAGGGTATACAAAAATTCCCTGTACTATTTGTGTAATTCCTCTAAAGCTAAAATTATTTCAAAATAAAAAGCTAAAAAACCCAATCACAAAAAAAGCAACTCTTGGTAAACAGGAAGAAAGGGTTCTTCCTCAACCTGATTAAGGGCATGTAAAAAACCTGTCAATATTGAACGATAAAGTCTCCTTAAGTACAAAACAGGGTGAAAATGTTTGCACTAACTGCCTCTATCCAGCACTGTGCTGGAAGTTTTACCCAGTGCAATGAGGAAAGGGATAAAAGGAAAACAGATCAGAAAGGGAGAAATAAACTACATTCTTGGGTAATAACATATACATGGAAAATCCCAAAAGATTTACCAAGAAATTACTATACAATAAGTAAATTTAGTAAGGTCCTAGGATGACATTATATATAATAATCAATTATTTTCCATACTAGACAAAATAATTGAAAAATTAAAATTTTTAAATTCCATTTATAATCACATCCCTAAAGAGGAAATTAAAGATAAATTCAACATAATTTGTGTAAGGCCTGCATGGTGAAAACCATAATGTGTTACAAGAAGTAAAGGGAGACCTAAATAAATAGAAAAACATATCATGTTTCTAAGTTGGAAGATTTGCTATTGTTTTTTTTTTTTTTTTAAGATTTTATTTATTTGATAGAGAGAAATCACAAGTAGACGGAGAGGCAGACAGAGAGAGAGAGGGGAAGCAGGCTCCCTGCTGAGCAGAGAGCCCGATGCGGGACTCGACCCCAGGACCCTGAGATCATGACCTGAGCCGAAGGCAGCGGCTTAACCCACTGAGCCACCCAGGTGCCCCAGAAGATTTGCTATTGTTAACATGGCAATTCTCCCCATATGGTTCTAGAGATTCAATGTAATCCTATTTAAAACGCCAGGAGGTTTTTTTTTTTTTTTTTTTTTTTTCACAAGCTAGTTATAAAATTTATATGGCAATGCAAAGGATGTGGAAGAGCTGAACAATTCTGAAAATACAAAACAAAGTTAGAAGACCTGCATTACCTCATTTCAAGACTTAAAATAAAGCTACAGTAATCAGAACAGTTAAGCTATTGGCATAAGGATGGACCTATGCAGGTCAACGGAACAGAACAGGGTTCAGAAATAAATCTTTTCTCAACAAAAGGTGCCAACATAATTCAGTGGGGGAAGGAGTGTCTTTTCAACAAACAGTGCTGAAACAACACAATATCCATGTGATAAATGAACGGATCCCTTCACTCAATTAGACATAAAAATGAAGTAAAAATACTAAGACTGTAAAACTTCTGTTAGAAAACAAAGGGCAAAATATTTGCAAACTTAGGTCAAGATTTCTTACACTGAAAATAAATGAACCATAAAAGAAAAACTTCATAAAATGTAAAACATCTGCTCTTTTGGAAGTCACCATAATGAAAATGAAAAGGTAAGTCACAGCTTTAAAGAACATATTTGTAAAACCTCTAACAAAGAATTTGTATTCAGGATACAGAAAGATCTTTTAAAACTCAATAATTGAGTAAGAAAAACAAAACTAAACAAAACTCAACTGTAAAAAGACAAATAAACCAATTGAAAAAAGGGCAAAATATATGAACAGACATTTCACTAAAGATGAATAAATGGCTGATAAGCACTTGAAAGGATGCTTATCATTGGTCAGCAGAGAAGTGCAAATTCAAACCACAATGAGATACAATTACATACTTACTAGACTAGCTAAAACAGAAGGAATGACAGTATCAAATGCTGCCAAGGATTTAAAGCAACTGAAACTCTCAATATGGGATTGTCAGGAATGTAAAAATGATAAAACCACTTAAAAACATCTGAGTTTCCTATAAAATGAAACAAACTTACACCTGCCATTAGAACCCAACAATACAACTCCTAGGTAATTACTCAAGAGAAATGAAAACATAGAGCCAGATGAAATTTTGTCTATGAACTAGCTTTCTTGGTAATAGCCCAAAACTAAAACATTAACCTAAATATCCACCAATGGGTGAATATATAAACATATTGAGGTATATCATACAACAGCAATATACTCAGTGACAGAAAGGAACTGACTACTGAAACACAAAGCAAAAACAAACAGATGAATCTTAGCAACCCTATCCTAAGTGAAAGAAGTAGACATTGTATGAATTCATTTATATGAAATTCTGAAAAAGGTAATCTACAATGGCAGAAAGCAGGTGAACAGTTGCTTGGGATTGGGGGCAAGAATCAATTACATAAGGGCATAAAACTTTCTTGGGGTGATAGCAATGTTCTGTATTTTAACTATAGTGGGCAATTAAACGAGTGTGTGTGTGTGTGCGCATGTTGCGTGCACCCACGCGTGCATGTATACGTATATATATATGTTTGTTATAACCACACCCTTTAAAAGTAAAGAATGAGAGACGGGTCACAAATATAAAACTTCCTTAAGGAAAAAAAAAAAGAACTTTAAAGTAGAAAACTAATTCAGATACTTCTTTCAAAAAGGAATATATAAAAGTACAATGAAAGAGAATGGTTAAATAAAGGAAGAAAGAGAAATTAATCTAAATAGCAAGCAGAGAGTTCAGAGAAATGCAGCTACACTATAGCCCAGTAAAAAACAAATAGCTGCAAGCTTGACACTAATTCAAAGTCAGCCATCTTCCTCTGACTGATGTATTGAAAACAAACTCAGAGAAAGACGAGTCAAAATGAAAGCTACCTTATCCACAGAAAGAGAAATTACTGCCCTTCAGAAAATAGTTAGCAAGCTAACATTAACTTTTTTTTTTTTTTTTTTTTAAGATTTAGTTATTTATTTGACAGAGAGAGACTCGGCAAGAGTAGGAATACAGGCCGGGGGAGTGGGAGAGGGAGAAGCATGCTTCCTGCTGAGCCTGATGCAAGCAGGGCTTGATCCCAGGACCCTGGGATTATTACCCAAGCAGAAGGCAGACACTTAACAATTGAGCCACCCAGGCGCCCTGCAACATTAAGTTTAAAGACAAAAAGTATTAACGGGAACTGGTAAAAACAATTACAAAGTTAGGCTTTTGTTTTCTTTTTACAGTTTGGCATTCATTTATAAAAACTGTTTTATTCTTCCTCAAGGCAAAAATATGTACTTTTGAAACAAGCTGTAGAAATTTACATTATCATATAAAATGTTAAAATTTTTTTTAAAAAAATCAGATAAAAAAATCAATGCAATGTACAAAATCACGCTTGTTACCTCAGTAATTGGGTATTAAAAACTTTTATCCATGAAAGACCAAAATAAAAATTACCCTAGCAGCAAATCTGGCCTACTAATTACAAATGAACTATATAATCTATAATCACTATAAGTTTCTATAATCACTTTTAGGTTAATTTAGCTACTACTACTTTATGCTTCTTTTGCTTAGCTGTTTAACCTATGTTTTCTCTAATGAAAATATATCCCTTATATTAAAAAAAAATCTATTACTGGAGAATTTTTACCTATCTTGGCATAAACTTAAAAAAAATCAAAATATCAGTGCTACTGAGGGCACTGGGGAATGTTTATACATATGCCACAAATGGGACTCCAGCAAACCTTTAGAGGGAAATTTGATAATAGCACATCAAAAGATTTACAAATGAATATATTCCAATTCTAGGAACTTATCATAAGGAAATAATTACAGATATTTGTAAAGACTTCAATATGTATAAAAGTAAAAACTGAATGTAATCCAAAAGGCCAACATTATGGAAATGGTTGTTACACCATGGATTATCTGTATTATGAAACAGATAAAAAAGAACAAATAAATTATCAAATAACATGCAAAAGACTCCCAATCTACTGATGAGTAAAAAAATGGTTACAGAATCTGTTCTTACAAGTGATTTCAATGGTCTCTTTTGTGTTATCCATACTTTCTAAATTGAGTGCTTTATTATAATGAGCACTTATAGTTTTTGTATGGAAAAAGTTCTGAAAAGATCTTGCCAATTCTTCCCCAAAGCACTTAGCCAATGACATAGGGATGACATTGAAAAAAACAGAAAAAGTTTTCCATATTATTTGTATACATATCATCCATCATTTTATTTTATCACCTAACAAATATTCATAATTTACACATAAAAGATTGATTTTTCCAAACTGCATTTGGAAGCTATGTTCTAATACTGAGACCAATGACTAAACCCTTGTTTTCAGTCCTGACAACTTCCCTAATTCATCAGAAGCTCATATTCCATTCAATTCTTCCTGTCTCCATTTCTCTCTGTATAGAATGAGCACATACAAACTTTTTCACAATACTGAAAGGAATATATATAAAGTATATCATATATAAAACTGAGAAAAGTGGAAAACACCTTTTTGATTTCCAATATTCTCATTTTTATAACCCAAATTATTTGTTATATGCCCCTGAACAGATGTATTTTTTCCCTGTAAAATGGACAATATAAAATTCCTGATGGGTTTTCTTTGAATTATTAAAACAAATACAAAACTGCAAATTTTCATACACAATTATAATAAGCAATATGTTTTAAAATACTAAACAAAGGATATTAACTTATATAATCACTCTGGTATACTCTTTGGCAACAAATTATTCTTGAGGTAATTCAACTACTGCATTTCTAATTTTTTAGTATCTTTTTAAGGCAACAGAGAAACACTGATGGAATCTAACCTTTATTTTGTGCTACTTGAGTATCTTACCTTTTAAATTTACTCTGTAACCAAAGAATGTATTAATATAGCTTTGGATGTAATGCAAAATTCTTTATTTTTTAAGTTTTTATCAAATAGAAAAAAACTACCAAAGCTCGTAGTAACTATAAACTAAACATACTTTAGGAAAGACTGCCCCCTTGTGCCAATCAATAACAGTCAACAGATTAAGAAAGAACACTAAGAACTATATCTAACACGAGAGGAACCCAGGCTTCTATTTTTTAATTTTTTAAATTAAAAAAAATTTTTTTTAGGAGCCCTCCTTTTTTTTCAAATAGTAAATTACATTTCATTTCATTTACAGAGACCTTGGGGCAAAAAGGTGGTGTCTGGAAAAAGGTTTTGATTTTTCCATGTTCTGATTACAACACCTTATATACCTAAAGTGATAATCTTTAAAGAAAAATAAATTGAACAGTACACTAAGCTCATACAGACATGACTAATTAATGATATTCATCAACAAATATCAATGTAATTTGTAACATTTATTTATAATGGATACTAGCTGCTCAAGGCCTTAGAGGCTATAGAGGTAAGTGACTTTCTGACCCTTAAGTTCTAAAAGAAAATATTAAGAAACCAGTAGCTTGCAGAGAAAAACATACACAAATAAGGGATAGAATATGGTGGCTTGTTCTAAAACACATATATAGTTCATCCAAGTCTTTAGGAATTTTCTTCTCAATTCTCAGGACATAGCAATTTCTCTGGCTGGCCTATTACTCTTTATAAAGCTTCTCAGCTTATATAAATGGTAACAGGCCATTCAAACATAAGTCATTATCAGCATCTTTACTACATAATCTACAGTAGTGAACAAATATATCAGAAGGATAGACTTGCTAAAGACATGAAACATTAAGGCAGTAAAAGATATAGTACAAGTAACAAGTGATGTGAATGTCAATTTTGGATGGTCGATAGCATAATATCTTTCCTAATTAACAGCTGAAACAGTTACAATTCCACTTCTACCAAACAGAGTCGTCAGAATTAAATAAGTTAGCACTGATAAAGCACTTGCTATAAAAAACGCAAAATGTTTGTTATGTCAATAAAGGAATTAGTAAGTATGGGAAACTACACGGTATGTATGTATACAATAATACCTACTTTCGAAGGTGATCATGTTCTTTCAAAAATAGTTCAGTTCTTCTGTTGTTTACTCCAGACCCACTTTTATATGACCTACAATAAAACAGAGAAAATGTAAGAACATTTCTGGTAGATACTGCAAAACAGAAGTAACTGACTCTAGTAATATCCAAAGCAAACAAACTGAGCCTCTCCATAATTTTGAATGAAGTTACAATGTTTGATCATTTTCATCTTCTAAAAATGACATACATAGTAAATAGATAAATAAAATTGCTTATCTAATTTAGGGCTAGCTCTTTATTTTTTTTTCACCAGAATAATCCAATGTTTTAAACAAAAACATTACTTGTCTTTATCTATTATTATTTTTGTCTATTATTATATCTTTATTTTTCCAAGTAGACATAAAAGTTGAAACTGATAACTACACAGCCCTTGGGTAGGAAACTACTGCCATGGAATGTTTTCCTTCACAGTGGTATATGTAGTCTATCAACTAGAGCCTACAGAGTTAAAATGAAGCTTAAGACCTGCCAATTTTGGCATACTTAAGGATTTCTGTCTTGGTCTGCAGTAAATATTACACGAAAATGCTTTCTATCCTTACTATCAACACTTTCATGTTTCCTCTTTACTCAAGGTAATAAGAACAAAAATAAAAAATTGGAAGAAACTGCACATACACTAGAGTAAGACAAAAGAGGGTCATGCTGATAAAACTGAACTACTGGCTAAGAGGCAGTGCTCATTTGCAAAGCACAGAAGGAAAGAAAATCTCAGGTAGAGCAGCATGAGATAACCAAGGACAAGCAGGACTCCCAAGACAGATGATATACCTTTTTTTTTTTTTATAAAATATTTTTTATTTGACACAGAGAGAGAGATCACAAGCAGGCAAAGAGGCAGGCAGAGAGGGTGAATCAGGCTTCCCACTGAGCAGAGAGCCTGATGTGGGGTTCAATCCCAGGACCCCGATATCATGACCTGAGCCAAAGGCAGAGGCTTAACCCACTGAGCCACCCAGGTGCCCCAGATGATTGACTTTTATTAAGATATATATATATATATATATATATATATATATATTTTTTTTTTTTTTTTTTAGGGCTCCTGGGTGGCTCAGTGGGTTAAGCCTCTGCCTTTGGCTCAGGTCATGATCCCGGGGTCCTGGGATGGAGTCCCATGTTAGGCTCTCTGCTCAGCAGGGAGCCTGCTTCCCCCTCTCTGCCTGCCTGCCTCTGCCTGCTTGTGATCTCTCTCTGTCAAATAAATAAATAAAATGAAAAAAAAAAAAAAGATTTTATTTTAAGCAATGGCCACACCCAACATGGGGCTTGATGTCACAACTCCAAGATCAAGAATCATGCACTCCTCTGACTGAACCAGGCAGGCATCCTGAAAACAGGTGATCTAGATTTAAATCTATACTCCCATCATTAACTAGTCAGTTAACCTTAGACAAATCTCATAATACCCAGTTTTATAAAATGGTACTAATAATTTCTATCTGTACCAAAAGATTATATGAAGCCCGAAAAGAGATAATACATGGAAAAGTAGTGTACAATTGCAAAGAACTTTAAAATGTTAGTTATTACTACTATATCTCATCTCACTAATCTTATTCTGCTTTGTATTATATTAATTTGAATATATGTCTTACTCCCCTCTAGCACCTAGATTATAAAGTTTTTTTTTCTTTTTTAAAGATTTTACTTATTTATTTGACAGAGAGAGATCACAAGTAGGCAGAGAGGCAGGTAGAGAGAGAGAGGGAAGCAGGCTCCCTGCTGAGCAGAGAGCCCAATGCAGGGCTCGATCCCAGAACTCTGGGATCATGACCCAAGCCGAAGGCTTAACCCACTGAGCCACCCAGGAGCCTTGTAGCACCTAGATTATAAACTCCTGTTGGGCTAAGTTGGTCTTTTCATTTCAAGCCTCTACTGTGCCTGATCTAGAGTCTTACTCATGGCTGTTAATCAGGAAATAGTTTAATGAATGGATGAAACCTGTTTCTTTTATGACTGTTTTTCAGAAAGCAAGTTATTACAGTGGACTATATTCTAACAATTCCCACAAATTTAGGGGTAACAAAATGCCAGTATAGGCTGTCCCCTATACTGGTTCTCAATGTATACCTAAAAATACATACATAAATAGTCTGCACAGATATTAAACAAAAGATTTACATGTTCCTGAGAACTAAAAATATTACAAAATATCTAATTATGGCAGAAATTTTTTTTTAGTCCTTCATGTTTCACTAAGTACATAAGACTAAACATTAAATAAATAGAACAATAAAAACTAATTTACCAAGATAATTTTTAGGGGAAGGAACATAACTTTGATGGCTAGATAATCCTTGATTAGTTTTGAGCAAAAATTTTGAATGCAGTGAATATGAAATTATTTCTTTTGCAAAAGTCTTACTTTGTAACAAAATAAAAGATTTCTAGGAAAATGTTTCAAGAGTACCCATGACACATATCAGTTTATGATACGGTAATGTGTAATGTGTATCACAGCTATGTTTATGAAACACAGTAATTACTTATGAAACAGTAAGTATCATACATTTATCATAAGTGAGACAATGATAGGCATCATTAGATGGTCCAAAAATGAAAGTCTTCAGTTTTAATTAGATGCTCAATGGATTTAACTTATTGTGTTCAGTTGTGAAAAATGCTTTTTTTTTTTTTTTAAGATTTTATTTATTTATTTGAAAGACAGAGAGAGAGAGAGAGAGGGAGTCGGGGAAGAAGAAGAGGGACAAGCTGACTCTGTGCTGAGCACGGAGCCCAATAGGAGCTCCAACCCACAACCCGAGACGTGACCTGAGCTGAAATCAAGAGTTGGACACTCAAATGACTGAGCCACTCAGGTGTCCCATGAAAAAAAATTTAAATGTCCATATGAAACATCAGAATGCATTATTGAAGGTGAGGTAAAGGGATGAAGAACAAATTTTTAAAATTATGGATTGAGATTAGCATAAAAACACTGGAAGTTCTTAAATAATTTGACGTACGCTATTAAGTCTGAATAAGACCTGGAAAGCACGATATTTCAAATTCCAGAGAAATAAAGATTACTTTAAATATATTTTTTATATATATATATATATATATATTACCTAAAAATTTACTCCATATATATAAAACTGTTAAGAAAGAGGGTAGGGGGGTAGCTGGTAAATCAGAAAGAGAAACACAGAGAGCTTCAGTTATTGGCAATATCATTATTAAGGTGGGTGGTAGGAGATCAGAGAAAAACTCAGAAGATAGCATCTAAGCTGGATTCTGAATTAATACAGTAGAGTCAAGGCTGGCAGGAGCCAATGATAAAATGAGGAGAAGCTAGAGAAGACCAGCAAAGTAGATTAGATTCAGCAATGTTTAAAGAACAGTGAAATGAGAATTAGAGAATTCTCTACAAAATTAGAATCAGAAACCCTGAAATCTAAATTATGGTTCTGCTACTCAATTTACAGTTAATCATAGATATGGTCTAAGTCTAAATATGAGTAAACATCCTACAAAATAACATAAAAGATAACTTACTCAATATCCTTTCGTACTGATCCCATGAGATTCTCCCTTTCCCGTATTGCCATAAAGTTTGCTTTGGTTTTATGAAATTCATGTGTATAATCCTGCAATAAATCAACATCCAATCTCAACATAAGCTCATGTTTTCCTCTTACTGAACGATTAGATATTGTCATCATATTATAAATGTCTGTCAGGAAAACTGCTATTTAAGAATCAAACAGTCAAGAAGTAAAAATAACATTATAATCCCTTTCCCCAAGAGTGACCAGCTTCTTTCAAACGAAAACAATTCAGTGTTAGGGTAATAGACCACTAAATCACTATCCTTTGTATCTTCTAGTACTTTGTCTTGTGGGACAGAATTATTAAGAAAGAAAGAAAAAAAAAAAAGATAAAATGATTCCAAATAGCCTAGGATAAAATTTGAGGGGATCTCTCTACTTATTAGTGTATACCCAATGGGGCTTATTTTCAAATTTCATCTTTTTGGAATTCCCACAGAAATTTAATTCCTAAACCAGTCAAAGGAAGAACAGAACCAAAAGAATTGTAAAGAAAAAGCAATCTTCAAATATTTCCCTTTCTTTTTCTACTACCATACTTTTAAGAGATTAAGGAATATTCATTACTTTTTAAAATTCAGAGATGTGTATAGAGAAGATAAAAATCATGATCCCATCTCCCAGAAAGCCCTTACTGCCCCTTTAAACACGAAATATAAATGAACATGGAGAGAATACTAAAAGTGCACCAAAAGGGACAAAAACAAAAACCACCCTGCTCTACAGCTCATAACTCCCTTCACTTTCTTTTATTTTCTTTCAGGAACTGTGTTTCTGTATATACAAACTTCCTATTATTTCTTTGATTTATGCTAAAGAAATCAAACTACAGCTGATCCTTGAAAAACAGATTTGAAATGCAAAGGTCCACAAATATGTGGATTTTTCTTACAGTACAGTTCTGCAAATACATTTTCCTTATAATTTTTTTTTTAAGATTTTTTTATTTGACAGAGAGAGACACAGCAAGAGATGGAACACAAGCAGGGGGAGTGGGAAGGGGAGAAGCAGGCTTCCCGCTGAGCAGGGAGCCCAATGTGGGGCTCGATCCCAGGACCCTGAGATCATGACATGAGCCAAAGGCATACGCTTAATGACTGAGCCACCCAGGCGCCCTTCCTTGTAATTTTTAGGTAACATTTCTTTTCTCTACCTTATTTTATCGTAAGAATACAGTATGTAATATGTATAACATACAAAATATGTGTTAACCAACTGTTTATGCCAGGCTATAGTCAGTTGTAGGCTATTAGTACTTAAGTTTTTAGGAGTCAAAGTTATATGCAAATTTTCAACTGCACAGGAGTGGAGAGGCAGGTGTCAGCACCCCCAATCCTCACATTGTTCAAGGGTCAGTTGTACTTTGCTATATACCTTCTTTTCAGTAGTTCATAAGGTATCAAGCAATCTTTTCATATTAACAAACAGAAATCTACATTCTTTTCAACAGCTGTATAGAATTCTATCTTATGACTGTCATAGTTTTGTCAATTCCCTACCAGTAAACATTTTAGTTATTTTGTTGTTTTTAAAAAATGCTGTTTAAAAAATAAACATTCTTGTATATATATTTTACTGACTCTTTCTCTTTTTAAAGTGTGTTTAAAGAGTAAATGCCTAACAGATGAAGTGGATCAAAGAATCTTACATTTAAATTTTGATAGTGCTAAACTGCCTTCTAAAAAGACGACCAATTTATGTTCCCAGCAACATAGTGAATGAGGGCCCATTTTTCTATTATCTTGTAATGTGCTAGAGATATTTCAATAGTTGCTATTCTGACAGGTGAAAAATCCTACCTCATTTTGATTAGTATAGTTTCCTTTTGGCATGTGGATGAACATCTTTTTATGGTTTTGGTCATTTTCTTTTAAATAGTTTATTTCTATTTATTTATTTATTTATTTTTAAAGATTTTATTTATTTATCGGGGGGGGGGGAGAGCGAGCACAGGCAGACAGAATGGCAGGCAGAGGCAGAGGGAGAAGCAGGCTCCCTGCTGAGCAAGGAGCCCGATGTGGGACTCGATCCCAGGACGCTGGGATCATGACCTGAGCCGAAGGCAGCTGCTTAACCAACTGAGCCACCCAGGCGTCCCTTTTGGTCATTTTCTATAAGCAGCCAGTTCATATCCTTTGCCCATTTTCTTTTTGGGTTATCTTTTTATCTCTATTATTTCTCTGTACACTAAGCAAATCAGACATTTGTTATAGTTTTTCTGCTATTAAGTATTGTTTAGAAATGTATAATTTTTTTAAAAAGACTTTATGTATTTATTTGACAGAGACCAAGCTGGGGGAGAGGGAGAAGCAGGCTCCCCAGTGAGCAAAGAGCCTGACGTGGGCCTCAACCCCCGGACCCTGGGATCATGACCAAAGCCAAGTACAGATGATTAATTGAGCCACCCTGGCTCCCTAGAAAGGTCTAATTTCTAAAATGTATAATTTTACTCATGCTTTATTTTGAACTTCTATAGTTTATTTTTCTACATATAAATCTTTGTCCGTTTGGAATTTATTCTGGATGTGAGGATTGAGACAGAAATTCAAATTTGTTCCTCCTGGTCTCTCCCTCTTCCCTCTCCCCTGCAACCACCACCAGCCACATAATTAGCCAATTATTACAGGCCTACTTAATTTATGATACTCTGTTTCCCAATGATCTAAAATACCACCTCTAGGGGCACCTGAGTGGTGCCTTCGGCTCAGGTGGGATTGAGGCCCACATCCAGTACTCTGCTCACTGGGGGGGCCTGCTTCTCTCTCTGCTGTTTCCCCTGCTTATACTCTCTCTCTGTCTCTCTGTGCCAAATGAATAAATAAATACATAAATAAAATCTTAAGAAAAAAATTAATAATAAATAAAGTAAGATAGCACCTTTATCAGAAACTTAATTTCCATGTGAACTCTGTTCTGTTCTATTGGTATATTTTTTTCCTCCAGAATCAAACTGTCTTAATTCTTCCAGCTTCTTAACAGGTTTTAATATTTGGTAGAATTAGGTATCCTTTACTACTTATCTTCATTTTCATTTTTTTTTTTCTTGGTTACACTCGTATGTCTGTGATTCCAAATAAACTTTGATGTCATTTTGCTAATTAAAAAAGAAAAAGAAAAAGAAACAAAAACCTCTTTTTCTATTTGGAAGACACTCAATTCATAAGTTGGCTCAGAGAGAAATCTTCCAAAGGCAGAGTAATTCCTTCCCGTACTTAAATCTTTTATTTTCCTTGTAAAGTTTTATACATGCAGGTACTATTCATTATTATTAAATTTATACACAAGGATTTCAGTTTCTTCCATTATATTTTCTCTCAGGTTACTGGTTATATGTAAGGAAACTTGTTTCAATATATTAATTTCAAAATCTACCATTTTATTAAATTTGTTTCTAATTTTTTCAGTTGTTTTTCTTGGTTGTGTTAGATAAGTAATTTTTCACTGCTACATAATAAAAGTTTTGCCTCTTTCTTGTCACTATTTAGATCTTGTTTATTTATATCTCTGTCTGACTGCACCATCAAGAACTTCCAAAACAATAATAAACATCTGTGGTGATTGGGGATATCTTTATCTTGTTTCTTTCTTCAGAGGGAATGCTTTCAGTGCTTTATTATTAAGCATCAGGCTAGCTTTAACATGAGATACACATTTTTGTCTTAAGTAAATAAAGTATCCTCCTATTCCTATTTTTATAAGCGTTTTTAAAATTAGAAATGATTGCTGAATTTTTCCAATATTAAAAACACTTGTCTTCCTATTTGTACTACTTCCTATTTAACACATTTGTATGTAAATCTGAGAGTTTATTTCATTTTGTTGGCACACTTTTAATATTTTCTCAAACAGACTAAATATAGTAAATTACCTCCCTTCCAGTTCATCTTCAAAGCCTGATGAAAGTACACTCTAAACCATGGTATTTGGCCTATGCATGACCATTAGCTATTTCACTGTTACTGGGAGCTAGCGAGGTCTCCCACAATAGAAGTATATTTACCTAGTGATGAATATTATTCATTTTTACCAGGCAAAAGCAAGAGCTATCAGATATTTTCAGAATTTTATCATACCAAGAGAAAAAAAAGTAAAACAAGACAAATTTCTACAGCAAAGTATTTATTGTCCCAGAAGAGTCTTCCCTTTATTCTCTTAAATACATTTATACATATTCTATTCAGGGATTTAAAAAAACAACAACAACACTACAATAACTTAAAAATCTCAAACCCAATACATTACCTGCAAAATATCTCTATGTCTCTGTAATGTATGCATCAGTGCAGCATTCAAAGATGGGACACCTGCACTGTTGGTATATTCTGCCATTTTATCATTTACTCCCGTAAGCTAAAAAGAAGAAAAAGAAAACAAATAAAAATATTTTAAAAAGCACTATAGATAATAGAAAATTATTTGCCTATATGCTTGTTTAGCTAAGAGCAAACAAAAAGACCACCCCAAAACCAAAGACAGAGAAGGATTCAGTACTTCCCCCCAAGTAGTCCATAAAGCCTAAAATAATACCCATAAGACCTGAGAATGGCTATAATCAAAATTCAAGGGGCCTGGACAGGCACTTATCTTGGATGAAAGGGTGATTTCTATAAACATGTCTGTGTTAATATAATCTAATACCGTATCTAACAAGTGATTAACACAGTTGACTAATAAAATAGCCATTTAACAGAAAGTACTTACCCTTGCCAAAAGCTGTTCAATCTCAATTGCCATTGTTTCAAACATTCTGTCTTGGCTTGATCCATTTAAAAGGGGTGTTGTGTCAGAGCTAAAGAGAAGTTCCATTAAAGAGAATCCATCACTCAAACCTAATTCTTTATAAACATACTTAAAATAATAAGGTACTCTTAAAGAGGTCAAGTGGAACCCCAGAGATGTTCTCTGTTTAACTATAGTTTTATGAAGTTTTCCTATATAGATCACACACATTCTAATTATTATAGTCAGTATAAAATAAAATTTGTTTTTGTGGGGGTGTTGGGGTGTTGTGGTGGTGCAGGCAGTGAAGAGGCAAAGGGAGGGAGAGAATCGTAAGCAGGCTCTACGCCCAGTAGAGAGCCTGACGCAGGGCTCCATCTCAAGAGTTGGATGCTTAACTGACTGAGCCACTCAAGCACACCACAGTATAAAATATAATTGTATAGAAGTTTTTTTAAACTTTAATACATACATCTAACCTTAATAATGTAAAGAAATTTCCCAAATGAAAGTAACTTACACAATACAATGGCAGTGCCCAATTAAATGCTAAATCTAAAAGAGCAAATTATGTGGAACAAAACCATAGAACTAAGTAGTACTACATATAAAAGGAAGCATAAAAGGTATTACAGATTATGTTATGGGATCTGTGAGGAATAATCTTTTAATTTTTACTCCAAAGCAATAATGGCTCCTCAAATTAAGTTCGCTCTTCTTACCAAAGAGAAATAACACTGAGATTTACATAAACTAGATTGGGTACCTAGTTATTAAGTAATCAGGAACTGACTTTAAGTCTAATACAGATAACCATGTCCAGCAACTCTCTACATTTCCACCTATATTATACAACTGTTTCAGGTTTTGTTTTGTTTTGTTTTTTAAATATTTTATTTGTTTATTTGACAGATATCACAAGTAGGCAGAGAGGCAGGCAGAGAGAAGGGAAGCAGGCTCCCCACAGAGCAGAGAGCCAGATGTGGGGCTCAATCCCAGGACCCTGGGATCATGACCCGAGCCGAAGGCAGAGGCTTTAACCACTGAGCCACCCAGGCGCCCGTTTTGTTTTGTTTTTAACAAAGATGTCAACTGTCTTCTAATATGAACAGTCAGTCAAAAATCTAACTTTTTGCAAATGAAACTTACGTTTGACAGATTCAAATCCTAAATTAAAACCAGATGTCCAGAAAATTTCTCTTGCCTCTTCTGAAAAACCACTAACCTTCATTCTCTCCCCAAATGGTATGCATTATCATGTGAGCAGCTTAAGAGAGATCTCAGTTATACTAGACACAGATAAGTATGCAGGCAATGACAATGCTCTTCAATCTTGCTGAAGACTTTGTCCTGCCCTGTGACAGTGCTTGGGTGTGGTGAATGAAGAGAGATTAAATCATCAGTTTAACATCAAAAAAACACTTTTGCTACCATTTCTCTTCTCCAGGTACAATTCCACAGCAATAGTAATGGGCAATGAAATAACCAAAAAGTGACTAATAAAAAGGATTTTTACTTTTAAGATGTTTAACTAGGTCCAAATTTTTATTGCTTCTTAAAACATGTCAATTTACTTGCCTTAAAATATATCCTAATATCTAGTTCTTTATATGTCAAAGTCAACCCAAAGTTCTGTGGTTATGTATTAGAGTGCGCCCAGGCAAAAATGCCTTAAATACTACTAATACAGATCCTCCCCTACCAGATACATGAAAAAGAACATTGGGCCAACGAATATGAGCTCCATGAAGAGGGAAACTGCCTGTTCACAGATATATGGCAAGCACCTAGAATAGTAGTGCCTGGCACATGGTAGATACTCATTAAATGAGTACGGAGATGAGGAGTATAGAGTGAGGAGACTATAGAGTATATGAGAATGAGTATAGAGTGAGGAGACAATCTCTATATTCACCATTCTTAGAGTATAGGAGTCCACGGAAATAGTCAAAAACTCCCTTCTCCACAATACTACGATTCAGTTAAACTGAATTTATTTTATAGATATGTGATGATCCATAGATCATCAAGTTCTCAAAATACAGAAAGTAAAAAAAAGTTACTCCTAGATGAAAAATTGTGGTCATTACTGAGATTCTTCATTATGACATGCTTTCAATCTGGACAATAACAAAACACTTAGAATACACACTGGATCTTTATCCTCATGGCCTGAGGCTTCTTACTAAAGGGAGAGTTGGGCTACAGGAATCTAAAAACTCAGTCTCAATCTGTTGTAGAATTCCTTAGGAAATGTTTTCAAGATAGTTTTCCCTTTAAAAAGGTCATAAAAGTATAAGTTCATGAAGCACAGTAAACATAGAAAAAGCATCATGCAACTGTGTCTCCTGACAATTAATTCAGTTTCAAAACTGTATGCTCACTGGCATAGTCAAGTAGGAGACTTAAATTCAGGAAAAATGCTTTCCAGTGATAAAATTAAGTTTATACATACAAAAGAACCTTCTTCATTTTCTTTGCTTGCTAAATAAAGGCAAGTCCAAAACAATGTACTACAGTCAAAGCTTTATGACATGCTGGCAGCTTACTTTTAGGTCCTATAGTCAATATGTTGGCCTTGCTATCTTAAATTCTTTAATAATATGCGCTTTTGGCTATGGTATTGAAATGAGTCTTTTGTTGGAATGTTCACAGAAAGGTTTAGCGTACAGGCTCTGGAGATAGAAATACCTGGGTTTAAACCCATGCTCAATTTTTATTGTTTTATTATTATTAGCTGGAAAAAAATCCCACCCACTGCCAATCTTCAAAAAAGTATGTGAAAGAAAAGATAACAACTAACTATGCAACCAGCAATTCCACTGCTAGATATACAATATTTGTATAGGTAAAAATGTTCCTAGCAGACTTCACATAAAAGGCTAAAAATAGAGTACCTGATACCTGAGGAACTCTGTGTCAGCTATTAAAATTATTATTAATTAGCAAAAATTAGAAACAATGTCCATCTACAGACAATACACAACTATATGATCACAATATGATACTATATGCAGCAAATGAATATACCACAGTTAAATGTATCCAAAGCTTAATCACAAAGATAATGTTAAACAAAAAGCGAGTTGCAAAACTACAGAAAGATACCATAAATTGTTTAGGAAGCAAACATGTAGTAAAAACATGGAGACTATGCGGAAGCAGAAAATGAGATACTGATAACTGAACTGATAATGATTATTTCTTGAAGAGGGAGATAGGCACATGAGGATCCTTTATTCTTTATACCTTTCTAAGTGTCTTAAATATTTCCTAATTTTTTTTTTTTTAACAAGTAGATGGCCTAAAGTGAGCATAAGATTCAAAGATTACATTTTCCAGGTGTTCAATATAATAGCATTCTGATTTCTCAAGAAAAAAAAAAAACCCTCAAATTAAAAATAGCTTGGATGGGGCGCCTGGGTTGCTTAGTGGGTTAAAGCCTCTGCCTTCAGCTTGGGTCATGATCCCAGAGTCCTGGGATCGAGCGCCGCATCACATCGGGCTCTCTGCTCATCAGGGAGCCTGCTTCCTCCTCTCTCTGCCTGCCTCTCTGCCTACTTGTGATTTCTGTCTGCGAATAAATAAATAAAATCTTAAAAAAAAATAGCTTGGATGATTAATAGTGAGGATACACACTGCATTAGATTCATTCTAAAACACCAGACTAGCAGTATGTATACTTTACATCTGGGCAGTTTCTCAGATCCAGACAGCAACCAGGAGATATAAGAAATAGAATGTGAGATATAAGAAATACAATAAAGAAATACAAAATATAAATCATATTTCTTACACTGGCTGAACTAGAAAAAGAATGAGAAACTCATTCTTAAGTCTTAGCATCTCCCTCTTAATACCATCACAACCTTTGCCTGAGGATCCCAAATGAATGTAAGACTCAAGAATTAAGAAGAATTTTTATAAATCTCTAAAATATAATCAGTAACAAAAAAATAAAATACGAAAAATTCACCAATAGACCAAGTTACAGAGTTACATATTTCAGTTTATTTTTTAATGCTTTTAAAACATTCTATGAAAAAAAAAATTCTATGGTGTAAGGCATAAGAGACAGAATCTGGTAGTACCTATACCTGTCGCGTCTTCCATCTCGGGCACTGCTGTGACTGTAACTTGTACATAGTTTACTGAAGGAAACTAGTTTCAGGTCAAGTTCATTTTCCAGCTGTCGAGCCTGTTTCCTGAGATCTTTAACAAAATTTGAAAAGTAAATAATTAAACACAAAGAGTCCATCAGCAGACATAAAAATTACAAAACTATTCTGAATAAACCATGAAAATAATCATATATTGATCTAGATTCCTCATAAAGAAATGTGTTAAAAGGAGACAGCCAAAGACTTACCCAGAAAGGCAAACTGTCTCTTACTTAAACTTCAGATGGGTCAAGAAGGGGAAAAATAGTGGCAGGTAGAAAACTTCACCTGTATTCCAAAAATAGCTAGACAACAAATGTTCTAAATCTCTGAAATTATTTCTGTAACAATGTCTACAATTTTGTAATTTGGGGGGAAAAAGGAGAGAATACAAATCATAAAGAAACTGCCTATGATTTATAACAGGCATTGTAACAACTTATCAACTAATTTCATAAAAAAGAGATCATCACTGTTTTTGACAGAGATTGTCCTATCTCTTTATATTCCAAAGCTTATGAAATTATAAGTAGAATGACTTAGTAGCTGAAGCTTAAAGAAAAAAATAATCAACAAAGGATTAAAAATTGGTCTTAAAAAAAAATTGGTCTTTCAATAAGTTTACTGAAAGAAATTTAGAGATACTTAAGTTAATAAGGAACTGTGTGACTAACAAGGTCAACTATAAGTATGACAAAATAAGGGCCTAAGTTTTAAAAGAACACAAGCAAACAGAAACACTGCTATAGTAGTTTGGCCTAGTAGTTGAGGGAGAGAAGCCCCAAGCCAGAAACCTACATCTATATGTGAGTATTCTTATTCAAGGTCAAGTGGCTGTCAAAATAAAAGGGCTGAAATTTAGAAAGGAATATTGTAAGGATCTCATCTTTCGGGAATAAGGGTTACAAAACATTATTTCAATATATTTATCAGCAACCAGAAGTAAGAAGCACTGTAATATAGTGAAGCATATTTTGCCAGAAATGACCAAGTCTCAGAATCTTCTCTCACCCTAATGTTCTAAGATTCTGAGAACTGACTCTGAGATTTATTGAAAATCTACTTACGAACCTCCACTTTTTAAAAAAGATTTATTTGAGAGAGAGAGCGCGCGCGCACCAGGGGAATGGGCAAAGGGAGAGGGACAGAAATCCTCAAGCTGACTCCCCACTGAGCTCCCCTCCTGACATAGGGCTGGATTCCAGGACCCTACCTTCAGGGTTTAGTAACCATGAGCTTAAAGCACAGAGTAAGTTGTCAATAATAAGATGCTATAATTACTACAGCACAGCGCTTCAAAAAACTACAGCCTAATCACTAGTATTAAAAATACTGGGCGCCTGGGTGGCTCAGTGGGTTAAGCCGCTGCCTTTGGCTCAGGTCATGATCTCAGGGTCCTGGGATCGAGTCCCACATCGGGCTCTCTGCTCAGCAGGGAGCCTGCTTCTCTCTCTCTCTCTCTCTGCCTGCCTCTCTGCCTACTTGTGATCTCTCTCTTCAAATAAATAAATAAAATCTTAAAAAAAAAAATACTAATAGCCTCGGGCGCCTGGGTGGCTCAGTGGGTTAAGCCGCTGCCTTCGGCTCAGGTCATGATCTCAGGGTCCTGGGATCGAGTCCCGCATCAGGCTCTCTGCTCAGCAGGAGCCTGCTTCCTCCTCTCTCTCTCTGCCTGCCTCTCTGCCTACTCGTGATCTCTCTCTGCCAAATAAATAAATAAAAATCTTTAAATAAAAAAAACACTAATAGCCTCGTGTACATAATTTTAAAATATTTTCTATCTAGTATTCATTTCAAATAGGCATTTAAATGCGTGTGTTAAACTATAATTATGGTTCTCTCTAACGAGTAACTGTCTTTCTTAATAGAAAACATCAACTAAAAGCATTCTGAAAGTAGGCCCGAGGTACATACATACAAGCAAGTATGGATGAACTCAGAATTAATTAAGCTCTTAGACCAAGGGGCTGTTAGTGACAATACTGTTACTTGTGGTTTCCGAGAGGCTTGGAGAGTAGTTTCTATCGTAATAAAGCAAAGACACAATTGAAAGAAAAAGACGAGCATTCTCTGATCCGTGGTCTTTATCATGGTCCAGGAGTGCGTTTTACATGAGCGCACTTTATCGGAACGTATTTTCAGTAATTAAAAAAACGTACTCGTCAAATCACAAGACAGTTCTTTTGGCAGAAGACGGACAGCAAATGCAATCGTTGCAATTCACACTGGTTCTCTCAACTTTCTCTTTTTTAACAAAACTCGTCTCACAGCAGAGTTTGGTAAAGTTATTTCCTCTGCCTTCAAACGGGACTCGACACCCAATCCTTGAAGTCCCAGCCTGAAGCTGCCAGGGGGACCGAGGAGGAGACACTTCGTTCATACAACTTCTCTCGAGGGACCGGACTGACAAGTTCCTTCTTTCCCTTATCCTGCTCAACTGTCCAACAGTGACCTCAACTCTTAAAACGCTGAGTCTTCCAGCCTCCTGGGCTCGGAATATTCTCGTTCAAAACTCGTCTCCTCTCAGAGTTCGTGTCCCAAACCCCTGCGTCCAAGTTCGCTTAGCTCCTCAACCCAGTCCTCCTCCAGTGACTCGGGACCCTCTTCCACTTCATCGCCGCTCACCTCTCTCCGCCCAACCCCTGCTCCAGGTCTCGCTGCCTCTCGGGTCAGCCCCCTGCCCCAGACCGTTCGGTCTCTTCAGCCCCCAGGCCCGCGGCCCCGAATGTACGTGCCCCACCCGCCGGCGCGGCCCCTCCGGAGGCCAGGCTCTTTCCTCTGCCGCCTCCCCCAAGACCCGTCCCCACCCAGCCCTTCTGCCTCTCAGCGAGACCCATACGGAAGCCTCGCCCTCACCTTCCCAATAATTGCTGGTTCCTGCAGCCATCTTTGTTGTCCAACGTCAGTCGGGATAGAAGAGTAGAGGCGATGCGAACCAGAGAATTACCTCCGCACCTTCTTCCGCCCCGGCGCCAGGGCCGATGGGATACGTAAGCTTCCACAGACACCGCCACCTGGCGGTCAATTCATCACCTTACAGCTTTTTTTTTTTTTTTTTTTTTTTTTTTTTTTTTTTTTTAAATATTTGATTTATTTATTTGACAGAGATCACAAGTAGGCAGAGGCAGGCAGAGAGAGGGGGGGAGCAGGCTCCCTGCTGAGCAGAGAGCCCGATGTGGGGCTCGATCCCAGGACCCTGAGATCATGACCTGAGCCGAAGGCAGAGGCTTAAACCACTGAGCCACCCAGGCGCCCCGATCACCTTACAGCTTTTGAGCAGTGGGGCTGAAAACTAGTTTTAACCTCTACACTACCTGAATTATGTGCCCTTCTGGTGCTCATATCCTCTCTCGGCGCCCCAAACCCGCATCATCGCCCTCAATCGGCTAATCCCCTCTCTCAGCAGGGGCCTGCCTGGCCGAGAAGAAAGTCATCGTCAGACGCAAGTCCCTATTCCCCTTTCCTTTTCTCAATGTGTGTCTTTAGCCAACCTGAGGCTCTTTTCTTTCCAAGACCAACCCTTTCATCTTAAAGTGTGTGCTAACTGCTTCCACGCACCTCATCCTGTCCCCCTCAACCTGTTAGAATCCGCCGTCCAAAGCCACCCATATAGATACATAAATTCTCACACTCGGCTTGTGCCCACATTTTACCAGTTCCAGTGAAATGTAGAAAAGTTACCTCTTGTAAAGGTGTTTAAATCATACCTGTCCCTTTACCCACTTCCATTTAGAACTGTCTTTAAGAGTTCCTCTACATTCATTGAGAACCACATCAGGTAACGTTATCGGTTTTGCTTCAACTGTCAACCGTAATTTATAGAATTCAAAAGAAGGAAAGCTAACTGTATTTACCCATATTTTATTCTTTCCATTTTTCTTTCTTCATTCCCAATGTTCCAAGGTTTCTTCTTTTACCATTTTCCTTCTGTTTCAAGAACTTCATTTAGCCATTTTTAAAAGAGTAGGTCTGCTGGAGACACATTCTACTAGTTTTCCTTCATCTGATAACGTTTTGATTTTCTCTTCATTCCTGAAAAATATTGTTGCCAGATATAGAATCTGAGGTTCACAATTTTCTTTTTTCCTCAGCACTGGAAAATGTGCCAATTCCTCCTGTCCTCCAAGGTTCTGATGAGAAATTGGCGGTTCTTTGAATTGTTTTTCTGTTATAGCTAAGGTATCTTTTCTCTCACTGCTTTCAAAACTTTTTCTTTTCAGAAAGTTGATTAAGATGTGTCTTAGTATGGATTTCTTTGGTTTTATCCTGCTTGAGATATGCTCAGCTTCCTGAATCTTCAGTTTATGTCATTTGCCAAATTTGGGGAATTTTCAGCCATTGTTTCTTCTAATATTTTTTTCTGCCCCATACTCTTTTTCCTCTCCCTCTGGGACTCCAATGACACAAATAGTAGATCTTTGGTTAGAGATCTGGTGTACTCTCCATATCTGAGGCTTTAATAATTTTTTTCAGCCTGTTTTCTGTTGTTCAGATTGGGTAGTTTCTGTGCTCTGTCTTCAAGTTCACTGACAGCCATATCTTTCCTCTGTCCCTTCCATTCTGCTATTGAAGGGGTTGACTGAATTTTTAAATTTCATTTATTGGGGTTTTCAAATCTAAAATTTCCGTTTTGTTCCTCATATCTTCTATTTCTTTGCCGAGACTCTTTTTATCATTTGTCCTAAGTTTATTTGTAATTTCTCACTAAAATATATTTTATGTTCTTGTCAGATAATTCCAACATGTGCGTCATCTTGATATTGACATCTGTTAATTATCTTTTTTTCTTTCAAGTTGAAATTTCCTGGGTTCTTGGTATAATGAATGATTTTTACGTTGTAGTCCAGGCTATTTTAAGGTATTATAAGACCCTGGATATTTAAGTCTTCTGTTTAAGCAGAACTCCTCTGATGTTGTGCTGGTGGGGGTGATGGGAAACTGGCTTGTTGCTTCAAGGTTGAAGTAGAGAAGTTCAGGTTCTCCCCTGGCCTCTGTCGATAACCCAGTTGCTATGTTGGGGATGCCTTGTTACCCTTCCCCGGATGGCACCCACTGACACCATAATGGGGGGGGTGTGCTTATAACCACTGTGCTGTGATGGAGGTCCTGGCTCTTTACCTGGTTCATCATCTTCATTTAAAAAAAATATTTATTTCAGAGTGTGCATGGGTGAGGGGCAGAAGGAAAGGGAGAATAAGAGGGGAAGTGGACTATCCTTGTGCGTGCTTCTGAGGTGGGCTTGATCTCCCAACTTGGGGTTGTTCTTGAATGGAAACCAAGAGTCTGACAGTCAACCAACTGAGCCTTCCAGGCTCCCTGACCTGGGCCTTCTTTGACACCATCCACCACCCTGGCTTCTTTATAGCCAGGCGCAAGTAGAGTCTTTGCCCCCAGTTTAGCCATTGCTATAAGGGGTAGAGATGGGCCTCAGTTTTCTCAGTAGCATTTGGCTGGAGTAGTGCAATTATTGTTTAAAACTATTCCATCTCGGGGTGCCTGGGTGGCTCAGTGGGTTGAGCCTCTGCCTTCGGCTCAGGTCATGATCTCAGGGTCCTGGGATTGAGTCCTGCATCAGGCTCTCTGCTCAGTGGGGAGCCTGCTTCCTCCTCTCTCTGCCTGCCTCTCTGCCTACTTGTGATCTGTCTGTCAAATAAATAATCTTAAAAAAAAAAAAGAAATAAAACTATTCCCTCTTGGTAGGCTGCCCCTTTCTGTGTCCTTTGGCTACAGAAGTATTTTCTTTGGGATTTTTGTGTCTCCACCCTTTGGCATCTCATCTCTGGATTGCCAGCTCCTCCATTATGGGATATATAATGCAACACCCACAGTAGGATATATGAGGCAGAAAGAAAACCCAAGGAATTCACCACATATCATTTCTTGAATCCTGAGGTCCCTAACTGGTCTGCATTCTTCTCTCCACCATCCTGAATCTTATTTGTTTTGCAGACAATACATGAGATTTTTTGCTCTGGTTATTAGGAGGAATAGAAGAGAGATATATCTACTCCATTTTGTCTGGAATCAAAACCTCCCTTACTTTTTACTAGATTTCAGTTATTTGCTAAAAGTCTTCATCTTTTCTTTTTGCATTCATTCATTGTCATGATTGATAAATGAAAAGTCTGTAACTCTCGTGGAACTGTTCCTGTTTCTCCCCCCCGCCTTGATCTTTCATCTTTTGTCTTTTGACAACAGAAATAACTTTCAATTATTTGTATATTATAAATTATACATCATAAATTAAAATTTGTAGTAATCATTTGAGGCTTCAGATATTATCTTCCCCAAGAATCCGTTTATTGCTGCTTGGTGCCAGTGGTTTGGGTAGTGGCACATTAGCTTACTCCAGCCCCGGGTGGCACTAACACCACATAGGTTTCTGGGTTTGTAAAAATGTGTCTGTCTCTGATTGTCCCTTGCTCTAATACGTAGCCACTCAAGTGTCCTAATTGAAAGCCTGTTGAGCAGCTCTCCCTTCCTTGATACTAAATTTGTATTTTCCCCCGACCCAATGATTACTGCCTACAGCTTCTGCTCAAGTTCTCTGCCTCTTGACCTCTTCCCTAGTAGCTATCTCTCTCAGTCACTGGTTATGCATCAACAAATGCCTTACGATAAAACTTTACTATCATGTTCACCCCTGAATTCCCTTTGCTTTAGGATCTCAACCCCATAAGTCCTTGGTAACTTAATAGTTCTTCAATCCTTCAAACAAGTTTTTGGTTTTGCTTTTAAATCCAGCTTTTCTCATTGTTCTTGATGGATAGGTCTTTATGTTTCAAGCCAATTCACCCACAGCTGGAAGTCGAACTGAATTATCTTATTATTTCTAATTAGCCTGTAGGTTATTTTGTATTTTTCAGGTGCACAATCAAATCTGCAAGTGATGACAAATTTGCTTTTTCCATGTCAGAATCCATATTTTATATTTCCATGCTTCATTCATGGCTGAGCTCTCTTCCATCAGTCTAGTGAAATTCAAGCACTTGGTAGTAGGTTTCTTGTGGGTTTGTTTTGGTGATAGGGAGGGGCTTTAAGTGCTCCAGTTTTGCACTACTTTTTTTTTTTTTTTTTAAGATTATTTATTTATTTATTTGACACAGAGAGAGAGAGAGAGATCACAATTAGGCAGAGAGGCAGGCAGAGAGAGAGAGGAGAAAGCAGGCTCCCTGCCGAGTAGAGAGCCCGATGTGGGACTCCATCCCAGGATCCCGAGATCATGACCTGAGCCAAAGGCAGAGGCTTAATCCACTGAGCCGCCCAGGCGCCCATTGCACTGTTCTTATCTTGGAAGACTCTTGAATTTTCCTCCTTGCTGCTTTTCTTCCTCATTATCTAATTGTCAAAGGATGTTTCTACTTTTTCCACTTTTTTCCTTCACCAAAAGCTATGTTTCATGCTGTCCCTTTAAATTATGCCTGCCCCCTTTGAATTGTGCCCACTTTGAAGCCCCTTCCCTATAGTTTGTGTTCTGATGTACTTGGACATGTTTTTAGATTCGGACTGAGGATAGATTTGGTCTTTCTGGCAGTGGTTACAGATTAACATCTGCAACGTCCTTGCACAGTCATCCTCCTTCTGTCTTTCTTGCAGATTATCTCCATCTGCCTTTGCTCCATAAAGCCCTGCATTGGGATGGTGCCGGGGCAGACATATGAGAGTACATGTTGAGATCTGGTGATTTTGCTCATTTTATTAAGTTTGATTCAAAATTCTCTGACTTCAAGTTACTCTGAGAGTGTGGCTTTTGTGTAGGTTTCCTTTTCCCTTCTTTTTCTTTGCATTATTTTGCAATGAAACATTAGGAAACAGGCTGCCATCAATGACTTTAGTTGCCTGGAAGCTGACCTTTACTCTTGAACGGTATGTTTAATGTAGAATTCTATGTTGGAAGCTATTTAATGTTTTACCCAGAACTTTCAAAATACGATTTTTACTGTACTCTGGTTTCCGTGGTTGGGAGTGAGTCTAATCTTTTAGTCCTACTGCTATTTTTTTCCAGTTAATTTATTTTCTCTCTGACCACTCCCCCCAACTTTGTCTTTTGTGCTCAGCAGCTTCACTCGTTGTCTAGGTGTGGGTGTTTACTTTTTCTTACTTAGATTGAGTTTCTTTAATCGATAGATACCACTTCTTAATTTAGGAAAGTTCTGCATCATTTCTCAAAATAGTTTACATTCCATTCTTTTTCTTCTAGAATTCCAATGACCAAACATGTATTAGTCTTATGTTAAGTCACATTTTTACCCTCACCTTCCTATTTTCTTCTACCTTTTTGTCTCTGCACTGTGTCAGAGAGTTTCTTTGGGTCTGTTTTAAAGGTCACTGCTTCTGTGTGTCCAATTTGCCATTTTAACTGTGCATCCTAACTTCTGTACTTTCACTGCTGGAATTTCTGTTATTTTATTGTTTCCTGTGATAGTCTCAGGCTTATCTTTTATTCTTTGAAAACAGTTTATTTGTTTTACAGGGTCTGATAATGTCAACACCTGAAACCAGTATACGGCTTTTTCTGCTTTCTTATTGGTGGTGTCTTATTTCTCTGCATGCTGGGTTATCTTTGCCCATGTTTGGTCATTGCAAAATCATTAGGTCTCCCCCAAATCTAGGATGGAAATACCATCCATTAGAGAAGAACTGAGTTTAGCTCAGTTCACTGAGGTATCACTACATGGCTTGACACCTGGATCACGTAGACTATGTATGCATGATTAGATTCTATACATGATATTTGCTGTGCCCAGTCCCTTTCAAATGTGTTCCATTCAAGTCTGATGAATAGAAAACTATATATACAATCTTTCGTCTGTTGCCCTAACACTCACATGCTCCAAATAAAAACCCATTGCCAACTCTATATTATCTTTGCAAGTTTTCTGTAAACCTAAAACTATTCTCTAAAAAAATCCAGTTGTCCAATTCAGCCATTATCATAATCAGCCCACTCACCACCTATCCCATTCCCTATCTTTAGGATCAGTTCTTATGGGCATCCTTCAAATGCTAAATCAAAAGCCTGTTTGATCTTGAACACCTCTACTGGAATCATGTAATACCAAGTAAGGGACAATAATAATTAGAAATATTAGAATAACTTCAAATACTCAAAAAAAGTAGTGGTTCAGATCTAGCAATCTAGATTTCTCCCCCACGACCCCCTTGCTTTGCCTCAATCTCAATGGCCATCACAGAATGTAATCCATGTTATGACAATTTCTATTTAATCTGCAATCTTTCTAGATGTTCCATCTTTAATTTCTCCACGTGCTGCCTTCGATTGCATCACAGCCTTTTTATATTGCTTGTAACTGAATCCATAAATTGTCTTTGCTGAATTTGAGGTGTTCGTTTCAATATATTCCCACTTCCAATGACCACACTTTCAATCTTCTCACCCTTCCGTCTTCAATCTTGTTCAGGCTGGTCTCTAAACTTGGACAACTTTCTGCTCCAATTCTTGTTTGCCTTGTCTACATTTGTTTACACAGTTAAAAGGGAATAGGATTCCATCTGACTTCAGACGAAATGCATAAGTAGTAACATGTTTGTTTTTTAACATTCTACTGATTAATGTAGGTGGAAATTGTGATATTAAAGTTGGGCTTCATATGCTGATTTCATTGCTTTTAAATTGTGGGTAATAATGGAGGTATTTATCTGAGCTCTGCAACAAACAGCATACAATGAGTTGGCTTTCTAGCTGCAGGTGAGTATTAGACATGAAGCCTTAGCAGAATGGCACTTATTCAGAACTGAATTGTATTAGCACTGAACATCATGTGTAACTGCTGAGAACAATCAGCTTCTAGAAACCTGAAAAATGAAACATGATTGATAGATAACCATTTATGATACAAACCAAAAGTTTCTTGATCAGATACAAGAAAATTCCTGACCAAAAGAATTCAGAAAAATATTTCAAACATTGAAGGGAAAAGAACCGTTATTACTATTTGGACTTCCTGCCACAGCTAATTAAGGCTCTTTTCCGTGAATATACATAAATGCAATTTAATTTCATTTAAAAACAAATATGAAGCATTTGGCACAATTCTAAAAACTTTACTGCCATGTGATAGTCTATGGGACTACATAATGGAAAATTTCATCGCTCTTTTTTTTTGGTATTCATGTGTAGGAATTTCTTCTAAATTAAAATGAACTCCTGTAAACAGATCTTTGTTCATATATTTGATACAATACCTCTCTTTCTTCTTTCAAAAGATCAGAAAACAGCAAATGAAGGAAAATGATGCTGATAACCATGGGCATTCAATTCAGAGTCAATTATTATATCAGTACAATCCTACTGGGTATTATTCCTTAACTGGTAGAGAAAGTAAGACTTAAAAGAATGTGAAGAAAACTGTACAATGCAAGGCCACATAGGAAGCAAGTTGGAGAGCTGAGAATTTATCACAGATTGGGCCAACTCCAATGTGCACACTCAAATCTCCATGTTATAGTTCCCCTCCAGCAGAGATTTTATTTTTAGAGGAACCAACTGCTGTGGAAGTACGGCTTTATTCCCATTTCTATTTCTCTGGTCTGGACTATGAGTTCCTTGTCAGCAGAGCCCATCTTTTTACATAACTTCACTTTCCCTGTTTCTATTGGACCAGCAGTATCAACAAAAACAGAAAGCGGATGGTGAATTCATCACCACTGTGCCTAATGCAGCAGGACACATTATAAAATGTGGCTTATTTGGAAAAAGGACAAAGTTTTTAACAAACAAGTTTGAAATGTGCACATAAACTTTTCAACAGTCATTTTTGTGGTGTTTCTTGTGGAGTGATTGGACATGTTATCAATCTAGCTGAGCCACAAACAGAAAGGAGAACTCTGGCTACTATACGATGTGATTATTTCAGAAACAGCTTTCTTTTGAGTAAATTCCTGAAGACAAAAACACTCTACAGGTGACACTCTATGTTCCTAGCCTACTATTTTCCCCCTAATATAGGGAGGAAAACGAAATACATAGCTTTCAAACTGAGACAATAATCTTTTCTTGTCTATTGCTTTTGAAAAAAGATTAGGAGACAAAACACAAAGAAAGACAAACATCATAAAATAACTTTTATACAGGATTAGTAGATCTGTTTACATATAAAAAACAGAAAGGACCTTGTTACAATTAGATTTCACATAAATTACACAGATTGACTTTTTAAAACTACTATTCAACTTCATTTAGAGTCCCTTTTAAAAATTTCATTTTGAAGGCACAGTGCATGAAATAAACCAAAGACTGAAGCACTTGAGATGAATGAGTGTTGGGCACCTCAGAGAAGTTAGCTATAGAATTGTTAGGGAGCCTGGGAATGTCACTCGGACAAAATGGAGAGGTGAAAAGTTGATTTTTACTCTGAGCATAAAAAAATACCATTATATCATACCTCCAGAAAATCTGCGCATGGCCAGCACAGAATGTAGCTAGTACATTCATGTTATGCCATTTATAAAAGTCATAATCATACATATTTACATAATTTATATCCAATTGCCTTAAAATGATAGCCTATTTTCAAATTTCATAATATGTTCTGTCTAATCAAAATCAACTAATAGTATTCTGAAAATCAGGTGGAATATTAATTAATTATTGCTAAAGATTGGAGGAATGGGTGTTGGGAGATATTTCTTTATGAACTGGAAATCCAAGTTTAATTGACATTAATCAAGGGCCCTAATCACCACCAAAGAATCTGCTACAGTTAAAACAAATCAGAAACTCAAGGAGTTACAAAAAGTTGCTAGGTAGAAAGTCACCAAACATCAACCACAGTGGAATTTTTTGTAGTAGCAATAAAGTTACTATTTTTAAAGCAATCTACCATAGGCAGGGCACCATCACAGCATTCATAGCCAAGAAGCTTTTAATACAACAGGGGCAAAACCTGGCAACAAGTGCATATCTGGCAACAAGAAGTGGAAACTATTTAGTATTGAGAATAAATTGAAATGGAGGAGTAGGTCATGGTTACTGTGTAAACTGGTATTAGCTCAGAAACACAATAAGCTCAGGCACAAGGACTACCTTTTATTTATTTGTCAACTCATAATGATTTTTAAGTTCAATATTCATTAATTCAGCAAATTCCATCCAGGTGAAAGTTACCAAAGATTAACCAATCAATCACACTGGGCCAAATACACATTAAGTTTCCTTTCTGGAGGACGACAAAGTCGCAAAGCAAATTCCCTCCAGTGAGAAGTGCAAGCATTCCTCAACGGGACGGGATCCCAAACACTAAGCAAGTGGTCAGCAAAACACAACAAAACCAAAAGGGGTCTCCACCCATTTGAAATTAACTTGAGTTCATCTTACCGAACTGCATAACCAGTACAAGTACATTTACACAGGCAGACGCTTTGAAAATTACCTACTCAATCACTTTGCTTTTATTAAGGAGCTGGGAGGTAAGAAGGCTTACAAACGGATCACCAGGACAAAAAACATGCCTTGTGAGTAAAGAAAGGCACAACTCCGATTTGGGCCAATTTCTTAATACTGTGATACTTACTTGCCTCCATGACTCCAAGAAAATGGAAAGTCTCTAGGAGAAACACTGAAGAAATGCATTCCCTATTCCATATGGCTTCAATGCCTTAAGCAGTTAATGTGGTCTAAAATTAGAGCCACAAATAAGAGACAAAGTGGGACTGAGAACACAATCTTAGTAGTCATGACCCTATACATTCATGTTCAAAGCTAACACAGGCTGAGAAGGTCTTATTTTCCAGAGCAACACATGATTTAGAAATTCATTAAAGAGTCAAGATTTATAGCAGAATTTGGTTTTACTTTCAGGAAAAATTACTAAAAGAACTATTTGTGTGTTCACTTCTAAAAAAAATTGTATACATGCTTAAAGACACGGACTCCAGCCACTGTGATGAACAGTTAAAGACATGGTTATTTCAAAAGAGAAATGAATTTAAAAGGCACCCTCTAGTGAAGACCAATGCTAATAAAGAAAAGGCTGTCCCATCAACTTTGTTTCATTACTACCTACAATGTCCCAAGCAGGACCAGCCACTCAGGCTCTTTGTTGGTTTTGACTTTGCGCTCTTAAAAAGTAAAGCTAAAAAGAGCAATGCTACCACATCACCTCCTTAAAGAAAATGTAAAGTATTGTTCAAAGACATTAAATCATGTATATTTCATTAAGTATTAGTTGTATATGTGGTGTGGTGAGAGTGGGTGGCAAGGGCTCAGAATTTAGAGTTGTTAATACTAGGATTAATATCAGAATGGCTTAACCTTGAACCACCCAAATTTATCACAGATACTAACAGGTGTCATGACCTCATTATTCCTGCTAAACCAAATCTCTTTATATAAAGCCACTTTGGGCGCATTCCTCACAAAACTTGGAATGACTACACAGGTGATAAGCCATTCCATATGAAGGCTTTGGGATGACCAGTACATTAATGGATATAGAATACAATTTGAAAGGATGACAGCAAGTTTTTTGATCCCCTGATTTAGTACAAATTCAGCAGCAACTTGGCCATTAAAAACATTCAAAGGTATTAAACCATTAGATCATTGGTAAGACTCATACTTACAAAAAGCATCAATTCCATTGAAAAGCATGATATGATAGACACAGTAAAATGCAAATCTTTCAGGTCTTTGCAATAACCTGAGTGGCAGTGAAGATGATACTTTCTCACCACAGTGTTACAGCACACGGCAGTCCATTGTTTACACTTTTTTTTTTTAATGGAGGGAGCCATATTTAAATGCTTTCAATTGAATTCTTAACAAAACTGGTTGATCAAAAAGAGACTGTCAAATGAAACATTAGGACAAAGAACCCAATCATTTGCAGAGGCCTATATGAGTAAGACGGCCCAAGCTATTTCAGTAACAGTAGCATATCCGTAGGCTTGAACTGGAGCATGAACCATACGTATTTTGTGTTCAAATGCCGGTGAAAGAATGTGCAAGTAGGTCTCTTCTACACTTCTAGATGTTTTCAGTTGTACATTGCCGGGTCATCTGAAAGCCATAAGTGTACAACACAGAAAAAGGTTCAAATTTAGGAAATATTAAAGAATTAGGCATTCCTAGAATAAACTAGTGCTTCACAGATAAAAAGCAGCAGCACCTGTGGGATCATTACCAAGTTGAAAGATATGCGACACAAGTTTTAGCTTTTGGTAGATCTTCCTCTCAGTTCTATTCAAATGGACATTCAGATCTTTTACAGCAAATTCAACAAGTTCTCCCTTAAAATGGGGGTATTTAGAACTTTGCTAAACCTTATAAGAGAGGTAGTGAAATCCCGCTTTAGAGCATAGCCCACCAGTTCTGATCTAACCTTGGAAAAAGTAGAAAGCCAAATGCGGAAGCCCATTTATTCATTTCCTAATGTTATATATATTTAAAAATCAATTCAGCCTCCATTAAACCTGAATAAGAGAAACTCCAGCTATTTAATAACTAGAGAAAAGTACTTCTCAGTAGGTTGAGAAAACCTTGAGTTTTTAAAGCTTTATGTCAGATTCTGACTGCTGTCCCTGCCTAAATGTTTCTGGATTCTTTTGGCCATTTAAAATAAAGAGAAAAAGTCAAGCCACTAGTAAACACCTGATGTGCAAAATATAACATCCACTAGTTGGCTTTATAACATAAGCTCCAAACAGCTCATCTTAAATTAAAAAGAAAAACAAAGTGGCTGTCCCATCTGCTGCATAAATAGAAAGCAGATTTTTTTTTTTTTTTAAGGTAAGAGTACTTAAAGGAGGGGAAGTTCAAAACTGCCAGCCAAATTCACAGAGGATACACATATAGCAAGTTAACTTCCCAAAGCTCTTTGAAGAAGCAAGAGAGTCTCTCTTCTTAATGCAGTGTCTCCCAAAAGGAACTGTAATTTCACTTGGTACTTATGCTGGGAGATGTGTGGAGTCTGTGTTTCAATGTTTGCTAGAATATAGTGTTTCCTCTTCAGTGTCCGTTTCATCCTGGAACTCATGGCTTAAGAGGGACTTCTTGGAGCCTGTTGACATCATGCGAATTTCATCTTCATACTCATCATGATGCTGCCTGAGCCGATGGAAGCCATCCTTGTGTCTGTTAGACTTGATGGAGCAGATGCACCAAATAATGCAGGCTGTGAGGACCAAGGCTGACATGGTGGCACCTGCCAAACAAGATCACCATGTGAGTGCTGTTCCACTTGAAGCATCTAAATAAGCTGCTCACAATGACACTTTTGATGATATGCCCTTTATTTAATTTTTATTTCATACACTGAGAAACAACCTTTTATTATTACATAGGCAGTACATGTTTACTATGCAAAATTAGAAAAATAGAAATAAACAAAACACCAAAACCCCAAGCCAAAACTCCACATCACATCTCCATTAACTAGAGATCATTTTTTTTTAATTTTTAATTTTTTATAAATATATATTTTTATCCCCAGGGGTAGAGATCATTTTTAACAACTCTCGTGAATGTACTTCCAGAGCTTTCTTCATGCATGTGTATGTATACACATATTTTTCTTTTACCACAGTGAAACCAAACTGTCTACTGTTCTACAAAGGGCTCTCTATCAGTGACTTCTACTGATCCTTTTCAGTAAATTTTACCTCATCCCAAACCCCTCATTTATTCAAAGTATTTATATACAGGTTATCAAAATAAGAGTCTTAGTAACAGAAAATAATAATAAAATCAGAATAAAAATTAAGTTCATGACAGCAAATGGGTGGGAAAGCCAGATTTAAACCACTGCTGACTCCTAGCTCATATGTTTCTAACCACTAAGTTATTCACACTTTATCTGATTCAAGCTAGTACTCCTTATTTTAAATACTCCACAACAGACTCTATGATTTTACCATGTTTCCAATATACCATTCTCTATTAATTAAGAATCTCTCCCCCCCACACCCTATAATAAAACTTGGCTATTCTGGGTCAAGTCCAAATTGCACTTAGAAATGAACCAAGGTTCTCTGTGTCAAAAAGATACAATACAGCAGAGCATTTATTATTTTACTACATTTTTTTTTTCTTTCTAATCTCAGTGATTCAAGCTATGGCACAAATTAATCCTGGAGAAAACAAATATTTCTTCCTTCCAGGATCTTAAAAAAATAGACTATAAGTCAAAGTCCAAGGAACTTATAATCTTAATATAAAGCAAATGATTCATTCAGTAAACAACTCTTCATTAAGGCCTATTCCATGCCAGCCATGGTCCTAGGTGCTGGAAATGTAGATAAACTCCCTGTTTGCTCAGAACGATGATGTTTTAGTGGGAAAGATCAAATATAGACAAGTAAATGACTAAATATATAATGTAATGTCAAGTGGTAGTAAGTTCTATAATAAAAAAAAGTGGTTGGAGAAAGTGAGAGGGGGACAATTTTGGCTAGGGTGATCAGGGAAGGCCTCTTTGTGGAGGTGACATTTGAATATAGACCTGAAAATGTGAGGGAGAAAGCCATGAGAACACACATACGGGAGAACAGTGTTCCAGGAAAATCCAAAAAAAATGTTTAGATAAAGAGATATTAGAAGAAAAGTGATCAGCTTCAGGTGATGGGGAGGTGAGCCACTCTCAAACTGGAATGTCAGAACTGGTTTTACTGATTTTTCATTTTATTTTTCAAATTTTTACTTAAATTCTAGTTAGTTAACATACAGTACAATATTGGTTTCAGGAACAGAACTGGTTTTAATCTCAACTACTAAAAATTTAAATTTCTTTACCTGATACAGTTACCACAAGCTCCCTTGGTAAACCAAATATCCGGTTATCTGTGTCAAAGACTATTACCACAGAACTAGCCGCGTCATGATGCACAAACACCTAGAGGGATAAAGTGTAACAATCATGAAAATGTTTACTTTTCATATGACTTTTCATGCAATATAAAGAATTATGAAAAAGTTTACTTTTCATACAGTACAACTTTTCATAAATTGTATCCCAGAACTATTCCTAAGGCCTTTATACTAAACCAAGGAGAATAGTCATTGTCCTCTGAAGTATATAAAATGTTATAAAAATTTCCTTTTTGTTGCTGAAGGATAGAAAGATAACAAGATATCATAATCCAGAGTTAGTTACACATTTTATTTCTTTATCCTCACAAGAGTTTCAAAATAAAAAGGAAATACTATTAAGATTAAGAATTTATATGATACTATTAAATTTGAGTTTCTTACCTGGGAATGTTGTTGCTGATACCCATCAGCGATGGCATTGATATTATGGACACCTGGAGCTAACAGCACATGGAAGTAGCCTCCTTCTTTTGTGTGGACCTTTATTCCTTCATTGAGTACAATGACTGCTTTAGAAATTGGTTTTCCAGTTTTATCTTTAACAAAACCATGGACTCCTTTGTGAACCTGTAAAAAATATTCAAAATATAAATTTGTTTCCAGATATTCTCAGGGCAATAGCTTGCGGCATGACAAAAACAATACACAAACAAAGCAACAACCCCCCCCCACCACCAATAAAACTGACTTGTTCGTCCTTCACCACTGATTCTGGCCTTGTTTGCTACTCATTCCTTGCTTCAGAGCAATAAGGGATAAAAGAACTCTGATACAATCAAAACCTAAAGCGTTAGGACCCAAATATTCTGATGTCTTGAGGATTTACTTTCCACCACAGTACGCTGTCTCTGCATGACATTCAAATGAACAAATGTGCAACATCTCAAAGGGTTTAATTATCTCAATTACAGCAGATTCCAGATATCTGAAATCATGGCACCTATTTAGGTGATATAAATTCAACAAGACTCTTTCTATATATATATATATATATATATATTTAAAAATAATACAAATTATTAGTAAAACACTAAGAACCTGTTTTGATAAGGCTTTTCATTCCTGGGAGTTTTCTTCTAGTTAAAAGGGAAAGGCTCACCTCCACCAACATGCTAAGAAGAGACTTCTTATTTTCTGCCCACAAGGAAGGCAGTTGTGCTGCACTAGGAAAGTAGCAGCAGCTTGTGTATACTGTGATTTCCGGACAGTGGCCATAGGTGACACTGTAATCCTGCAATATAAAATTCAAAAACAGATGTGGAAAAATTAACAAATAAAAGAATGAGGCTATGTAATCCAACATATGGAATAGAAAGAAAACTTGGGTAAAATAAACAAAGAATCTGTAAAGCATTTTACAGCTAATATAAATAAACCACTCAGTATTACAATCAGTCACAAACATGGCTGTTGCTAAGAGAGTCCCTTAGACTAGGGACTAGGTCTAATTCACTGCTGTATCTTCAGGGCTTGCCACGGTGGCTGGCAGGTAGAGGGGGCTTATTAGGGTTTGTTGAATAAATCAGTGAATAAATAAGTGCATTTGGATAGCTAGCTTCCCCCTCAACTTCAGAACTTCACAGCTGTTCTTGGAGCCTGGAGGCAGAAGCTCGAGCATTTGCCCTCTGATACCTTCACCCTACTGGTGACAGCAGCCATTGCTTCCTGGATAGCTATTCTCCAGGCACAGCAACTGCTTGTGTGGACAGGTTCCAAAACCCAACTTACCACCTTCCCCCCAAAAACCCCAAACCCATCCTTTCTCCTTATTCAGTTAATGGTATTAACTCATGTTCTCACACAGACATGAAATCTCTTGTGTCTGACTTCAGTTTCTCACCATCATTCATAATTTGCCAAATCCTGTCAATATCTCTGCAATATCTCTGTAACTTCATCCTTTGACTCCATTCCCATTTTCACCACCCTAATTGAGGCCCTCATAATTCATTGTCTAGGCTGCTCTTCACTTGTCTCCCTGTACCACAGTCTCTCCCTCCTCCAAACTATCCTAATCCATTGCTGAGAGATTAATTTTTCCATAGAAAGTTCCAATCATGTTATTATATACCTGCTCAAAACCTTCAGGGGCTTCCCATTCCTTACTAAAACAAAGTATTCAGAGCCCCAAACTCTCTTTCCATTCTTGTCTTCTGCTGCTCTCCATTACACCTCCTGTTCTAACTAAACTAGGCTGCTTATTGACTCTGCCCCTACTGCTTCCACTTTCTGGAATGTTCTGCTTCACCATCTCTACATCCCAAATGCCATTTCCTCTATGAAGAGAAGACTGTATCTCTAAGTATAATCTTTTCTGTCTTTAACTTCTCATGGCACGCTGAGAGTTGCTCTCTCTGAGATCAAATCAGTTAATTCTGTAACATGGTTATTTGTACAATGGGATAGGATTTATCACTAGTAGAGCAAAGTGCCTCACATGTTAAGTTCTTAGTAAATAAAGGAGAAAGAAAGGTAGGTAGAGAGGAGTATGAAGTCAAATTTCTAGTTGTACATGGTAATAAAATGATGAGCTAACCACCCATCTGCTAACAACTCGTCACTAATTTGAAGTGGGTGGACAACCAGTTAAGATATTATCAGAAAGAAATTAAAGAAAACCTAAGTAAATGGAAAGACGTAACTGAGCTCATGAATAGGAAAACAGTACTAATGAGATGTCAGTACAACCCAAAGTGATCTACAAATGCAACACAACCCTTAACAAAATTCCAACAGCATTTTTTGAAAAGAAAGAAAAAAAGAAGAAAAAAAAAGCCAATCCTCAATTCAAATGGAATTTCAAGGACTTCTGAAGAGCCAAAAACAATCTTGAAAAATAGAAAGTTTAGAGTACTTTCATTTTTTAATTTCAAAACTTACCACAAAGCTACAGCAATCAAAATAGAGATACTGGGAGAAAAACAGACATAAGTACTGATGAAATAGAATTGAGAATCCAGAAAAAAAACATACATCTATAGCCAGCTGATTTTTGACAAGGGTGCCAAGACCATTCAATGAGGGAAAAAATAGTCTTTACCACAAATGGTGCTTGGACAACCCGACTTCCACATCCCAAAAAACCAAGTTGAACTCCTACTTCCCATCATATACAAAAATCAGCTTAAGATGTACCAATAACTGAAATACAAGAGATAAACCAATAAAACTTATTGAAGAAAACATGGAGGTAAATTTTCATGACCTTGGATTTGGCTATGAATTCTTAGATATGACAACAAGAGCATAAGCAGCAAAAGAAAAAAACAGATAAATTACTTCATCAAAATTAAAAACTTTTGTGCATCAAAGGGTATTATTAAGAAAACGAAATGAAACCTACATGCTGGGAGAAACTACCGGTGAATCAAGCAAATGCAAGTGTTTAACATCCAAAATAAATACAGAATTCTTATAACCCAACAGCAAGAAGATAAGCAACTCAATTTAAAAATAAAGGTAGGGTGCCTGGGTGGCTCAGTGGGTTAAGCCGCTGCCTTCGGCTCACGTCATGATCTCAGGGTCCTGGGATCGAGTCCCGCATCGGGCTCTCTGCTCAGCAGGGAGCCTGCTTCCTTCTCTCTCTCTCTCTGCCTGCCTCTCCATCTACTTGTGATTTCTCTCTGTCAAATAAATAAATAAATAAAATCTTTAAAAAAAAGTTTTAAAAATAAAAAAAAAATAAAAATAAAAATAAAGGTATAAAAATACCTTTATAAAAAATATAAAAATAAAGACATAAATAAAATAGACAATGGAGAAACAGACATTTCTCCAAAGAAAAAACAAATGGTCAATAAGCCCACGAGAAGATCCTCAACATTATTAGTCTTCAGGGAAATGCAAATCCAAACTACAATGAAGTAGCATTTCACACCCACCAGGATGGCTGTAATATTTTAAAAAGGGAAATAACAAGTATTGGTGAGGATGTGGAAAAATCGGAACTCTCATACACTGTTGGTGGGAATGTAAAACAGTTCAGGTGCTGTGAAAAACAGTTTGTTCGTTCCTCAAAAAGCTAAACATAGAGTGCAGACATGACCAGCAATTCCATAGGTAGGTATGGACCCTCAAAGAATTGAAAACAAGGGTTCAAACTTATATTGTACACAAATGTTCACTGCCTGTTATTCTCAATAGCCAAAAGGTGGACACAACTTAAATGTCCATCAACAGATGAACCATAAACAAAATGTGATATACATACAAAAGAATACTATTCAGCCATAAAAAGGACCAGAACACTGATACAGGCTAACAAAGTAGACAAACCCTGAAAACATTATGCTAAGTGAAAGAAGCCAGGCACAAAAGGACAAATATTGTATGATTCCACTTACAAGAAATATCCAGGATCTATAAAGAACTTCTCAAACTTAACACACACAAAACAGATAATCATATAAAAAAATGGGCAGAAGACATGAACAGACACTTCTCCAATGAAGACATACAAATAGCTAACAGACCCAGGAAAAAATGTTCATCATCACTAGCCATCAGGGAGATTCAAATTAAAACCACAATGAGATACCACCTTACACCGGTTAGAATAGCCAAAATTAGCAAGACAGGAAATAATGTGTGTTGGAGAGGATGTGGAGAAAGGGGAACCCTCTTACACTGTTGGTGGGAATGTAAGTTGGTGCAGCCAATTTGGAGAACAGTGTGGAGATTCCTTAAGAAATTAAAAAAGAGCTTCCCTATGGCCCTGCAATTGCACTACTGGGTATTTAACCCACAGATACAGATGTAGTGAAAAGAAGGGCCATTTGTACCCCAATGTTCATAGCAGCAATGGCCATGGTCACCAAACTGTGGAAAGAACCAAGATGCCCTGGGGCACCTGGGTGGCTCAGTGGGTTAAAGCCTCTGCCTTTGGCTGAGATCATGATCCCAGGGTCATGGGATCGAGCCCCACATCGGGCTCTCTGCTCAGCGGGGAGCCTGCTTCCTCCTCTCTGTCTGCCTCTCTGCCTACTTGTGATATCTGTCTGTCAAATAAATGAATAAAATCTTTAAAAAAAAAAAAAAAAGAACCAAGATGCCCTTCAATGGACGAATGGGTAAGGAAGATGTGGTCCATATACATTATGGAGTATTATGCCTCCATCAGAAAGGATGAATACCCAACTTTTGTATCAACATGACGGGACTAGAAGAGATTATGCTGAGTGGAATAATTCAGAGAAAGTCAATTATCATATGGTTTCACTTACTTATGGAGCATAAGAAATAACATGGAGGACATGGGGAGATGGAGAGGAGAAGAAAGTTGAGGGAAACTGGAGGGGGAGATGAACCATGAGAGACTATGGACTCTGAAAAACAATCTGAGGGTTTTGAAGGGGCAGGGGGGTAGGAGGTTGGGTGAGCCTGGTGGTGGGTATTATGGAGCGCACGTATTGCATGGAGCACTGGGTGTGGTGCGTAAACAATGAATTCTGTTACACTGAAAAGAAATTTTAAAAAAATGATTGCAACGGCAAAAACGGAAGAAAAAAAATGCTGTCAGAGGTTGAAGGCTGTCTTGTCAAGAAAGCCATGAAGCAGATGCCATTCACTTTGATTATATCAGAAAAAAGTCACCTATTTTGTCACTGAATAATTATAATTTAATTTAATTCTCACTGTATTGTATAGAGCATACCTTCATGCTGCCCAAGTGACTATGCCATTCTGCTCCACGCATTACACCTCCTGGGATATTCTCATCTATAAAAGTATTGAGGGATATAGGATTAACAAGACCTTAAGGTAAGACACCCTCTATACCCAAAAGCAGCAACAGGAACAAAGGGTATAGAAAATATTTACCTGATTTATTTGGGCAACCGGGCTGCCCCATGTGCATGGATGGATGATTATTTGCATAAAGAGATGCCAAATGCTTCAGAGTCTCTTTGTTTTCCACTGTACAAAGAAAAATTCAGAAGTTGGAGAAATTCAAAAGATTTTACTCCAAGTTCAACTTCATGGATGCAAAAGTCATTTTTCTCTCCTTCTAGTAAATCCTGTACCCCACCCAAGTTTATCAAGGAGTTATTATAATAATTGGTTCTATTTCACCCAGGATAATCAGGCAAAGAAGATATACATCTTTCTTATATTAAAAGGTAATAATGGTTAGTTTAAATAAGAGGCTACCACACTAAAATACAAACTTGTTTTGGTGTATTTTACTACATTTTAGGACAACTGGGGCCTACAACAGTAATTCTTTCAAGCTGTATTGAAAACAACACAAAGTACTTCCATATACAATGGCCCCAGACAGATTCAATAAGCAGTGTTCATCTCATCTTAAGTGCAACCAGCCAGTCAAGGTTTAAGCCGGGGTGGGGCGGGGAGGGATTCTCATCTTTAGATCTGACCTCTCTCCTCCAAGTAACTAAGCTGTTGATATATGTACAATCTTCCTAGATTGGTTATTTGCTCATGGAGTGTGCACAAATACTCACGATTTTGAAAAAATTTAGATGGGACATTACTTAATTGAAATTTCCTATCTAAGCTTGAATAGCATATAATAAACTGACATTCTACATACCTGTTTGTACTGGTTTGTCATATGGGTATGTGACTAGTACTGAACCACCATCTAAAGCAACAGAAAGACTGAAGTCCTGTTTTTGAATCAAATTTTCAATGATGGCTTTAGTCTCAGGCTGGGAGGCATTATCTAAAAAATAGTCAAGCATAAAATAACAAGTTTTAAAATTTTAGTATGAATAGCTAAGAAAATACTTTGTATGTGAACACAATCAGAGGCTAATTTAAAAAATACGTATAAAAATACCTTATTACTCTACAAGCCACTAACTCAACAGCATAAAAGACACACTCTAGATAAAGTAGATTATCTTGAGTTTTATATACTTCAGATGATGTGTAAAGGTTAATGATCTAAGCAAATTTAAGAAAATGCTTATTTGGAAACAAAAAGGGATGGATATATTCTCTTCTAAAAAATAATATTGAGACTATATAACTAACCCATCTTTGAAAGAAAATAAAACTTTCAAAAATCGGGATGTTTTTCGCAGTGCAGTTTGCAAGAGCAAAAAATCAGAAAAAAACTAAGTGTCCATTAGTGGGAAAATTGTTGAATAAACTAGAGTATTAACAGCATACTAAGATGTCATTAATAAGACTATGTTAGAGATCTGTAAGTACTGAAATGGAAAGAGATCAGTGATAAAGATATGCTCAATGAAAAAAGTTGCAGAACAATATGTATAGTTGATCCTATTTAAGTCAATATCAAAGACTCCATCAAATCAACATACACAGACATTGTGTGTGTGCAGGTGTATATGTGTGTATACATGTATGTATGCGGGGATAGAGAGAAAATATACCTATTTGTATGGCTAGTGATGGAACCCCTCCAATATTATTGACTGAATTTCTAAGAAAAAACTTGAATTACTTTACGCATCTACACAATCTATCAATCTCTTAGTAAAGAAAAATAAAATTATCTGCAAAGTACTTTAATGGCCTAACAATCAGGCTTACTTGTGAAGTCTGTATCCAAATCTTTGCCATGAGCATTTGTTTGTCCTCTCTTTGAAGTACAGTCTTTCTCTTGTGCCCTCTCTCGCCCATCTGGATTTAGAGAAGGGACAATCACAATTCTAGTCCTGTCAACCAGCTAAAACAGAAAGAGAAATCAGTTAGCTCTATGTGGATCATAAGATACCCTTCCATGCCTCAAACAAAGTCTTTCTTGTTTTAAACAGATGTAAAATATAGGACTAAAAATAAACAGAAAATTCTCTATAGATAGATAGATAGAAAGAAAATTCTCTCTTGCTCTGAACAAATTTAAAAAGAAATATAAAACTACTGCACAACTAATATTCCCAGAGACATCCTGATGATGTACAAAGGGGTCAGAAACCACTGCCTGCAGGCTAAATCAAGCCAGCTGCTTGCTATTGTAAATAAAGTTTTATTGGCACACCACCACACCCATTCATATGACTGTTTTTGTGCTGCAGTGGCAGAGTTGAATAGCTGCAACACAGAACAGCTGTACCACAAAGCTTAAAATCTATACTATTTATCCCTTTATAGAAAAACTTTGCTGACCACTGGCTGAAACCAATAATAGACTGTATTTTTCAGATTAAAAACTGAAATGCATAGTCTAACAAGTATTAGTGTATGTCTGGAAACAATGAGACAGAAGAGCTGAAATCAGCAAAAGAAAAAAAAAGAATTAGATACTTGTCTTACTCATAATAATTTCTCCTTCGGATAATCCATAGGCATCAATACCTACATATGCAGCATTAACTAATTTCTGATATACTTCATCCTATTTATTTCTGAGAGCAAATCAGAATAAGTGATCCCTGGCTTATTTATTCTGTTAAAACAGTCTATAGACTGAAAATATCAGACACACTAAATTCATTGGTTCTTAACTTTCTTCCCTGGGAGAGAGATATTTTTCTAAAGTGTACATGCTTGAGCTTTGCTACAGGTCTCTGGGTATGTGTATATTTTCTTGAACTTGCCAGATAATTCTGACCCTTATTTATCTGAAAACAAATAGCAATCTAGAGTAAGAGTACTACCTTAAGCCTAACTAGACCAAATGAGGCAAATTCTCATAAACTAGAAGTTTTTAAATTCTTGGTAGGAGTTTTATCTAGAACATATAGTCTCTTATAACCATAATATCAGTAGGTAGCAATATGGCCAAATATTAGAATAACCTAAGGAGCTTTTAATTTAACCTAAGGAGAATACTGATGTCTTTGGGGATGGGGCTCAGGCACTCATATTTTTAAAAACTTCCTAAATGTTTCTAATATGTAGGCAGTATTAAAACCCAGTATCCTAGATATTCTCCCACTTTTTAAAAAAGAGAACAACAAAATGTCCTTGGGATATTCCTTACAACTCACATTAAGAAATCAATACAATTTGCTTTGCTGAAAATGGTAAAATAATTTTTGGTCAAGTCTGACTGAAGTTCATCTCACCTAATCCTGTAGGTGCTTTCTGATCCTAATCATGACATAAAAGCTTCCCAAATTTCTTTTAGGGAAGGCAGTAATGTAAAACAAAAGAGCACAGACTTTAGAGTGAGACACGCTTGGGTTTAAATCCCATTTTTACCACATACTGCTGTGTGGCCCCTGTAAGTTATCAAATATCTCTGCCTCACTTTTTAGATCTATAAAATGAAGATAACATAAATTGAGGATTAAATTATGACACATGTAAAGTACTTGGTATAAGCTCCTGACACATAGTAGGTATTAAACAAATATTAGTTCCTTTCTCCTTTCCTAAAGTCTATATAGACAGTGCCAATTAGTGAGTGCTCTAGGAGGATGCACACTCTCTCTTTCTTTCTTTCTTTAAGACAACATGGAACTAGGTTATTCAATCATACATGACCAATCCTCTGGATCAAAGTTCTTTTCTGTAGTCATGGGTGGCTAAAGTAGACAATGCCATATTGCTTTTTCTAAAATTTAAGCAGCTAAGATGTCCAATAATTTTGAACTTCTTACATAAGAAGAAAAACTATTTTTTTTCCACATCATTTTCAATATAGTATCCTAATTATAAGTAACTAGCAATGGAAGTCCCTCAAGTTAGAATGTACAGAAAGGTGAGTAAAGGAAGAGTAATTTGACTATTAAATAAAGGAGTAAAGGACTGAATGCAAATCTTCAGTATTTTTTCTTCTATGCCTCTTAATTACACACAAAGAAATGTAATGGAAAGTTGCTATCCAGAGAGGATAGAAAAAGATGGTCCATTTTTAAAAAGTCTGTAATGCACTAAAAGTGCCTCTGTGTAAAATCCAATAGGAAATTTAAAAAAATTTTAAAGTAAGCTCTAGGCCCAATGTAGGTCTTGAACTCACAACCCTGAGATCAAGAGTTACAGGTTCTACTGACTAGCCACTAAGCAGTGGTTTCTGACCCCTTTGTCAGATCCCCGAAGCCCCTGAAATTTTTTTAATGATGCACTGATCTCAATGTGTGACAGCTTTTTTCTTCTAAAGCATGTCAAAACAGGCTATTCTCTTACTTGAGTAACAGCTGGGTTCTTTTTGTAGTTTAGGCAGAGAAATTCTGCCAGAGCCAAAAGTAGTTCAGTTCCAACTGGAGCATTTCCATGGATACCAGCAACAAAGCGGATCTTTGGTTCTTCGGGCTCAGATATATTAGGCTTATTGGAGATTTCGAGGGACCAAATGTGACGATATTCAGAGCTCTGTCCCAAACTTTCAAAAACCAGAAACAAAAAGTCAGAAATAATCAAGGATTCTGTTAATGCTGACATACAGATTTTTTTAAAAGACATGAAAACAAACATGAAAAGCCTTTAAAAGTCTTTAAAGAATGAGTCATTGAGTCAGAAAACCTTAAGAAAATTAGTTTCCCTTGACCAAAGAAAATCAAATACAAGTGAGATATTATCCAATTTAGGAAAAGAGTATGACATGGTTCACTGGTCCTCCAAATTCAGTCATTCTCATACCATCTTCACCGTACTTGCCCTACCTTCTATAATCTATACTACTATTTAGCTAACATATGTCTTTTAAACTAACTTTAATTTTTTAGGAAAAATTTATATATACACAAATGTACAGAACCTTACTTTCTAAATGTAAATTAATTTACATAAATAAGACAATGTATACTTTACTATAAATGCAATACTAGTATTGCAGCAAAAATCATTTAAAGTGCTCTGCTTGCCCAAGAGTTCTGAGCTTAAGACCTGTTTTCTTGTATACAAAGTGAGATTTACAAGAGTTATATAGAAAAAAATATTAGCATTAAATTTAGGCAGGTTAATAGAACAGAAAAATTATTGGTTTCCCATGATTCTATACTTAGTGCCCATAGGTGAACCACCTAGAACTGTTTTGTGTTTCACCACTGGCAGGTGTTGCCTATTTGGGGGAAAATACTTAACTAAAAAGTGCGTCTTGAATTGGAAGTTTAAAAAAACTTCAATGAACTAAGTAATGGATAGCAAAATAATGTCGAATTTTTCCTTTATTTTATTTTTTTTATTTATATTTTTTAAAGGTTTTATTTATTTATTTGACAGAGAGAGAGAGAGAGAAATGACAAGCAGGCAGAGAGGCAGGCAGAGAGAGAGGGGTACGCAGACTCCCCGCCAGGCAGAGAGCCCGACGCGGGGCTCGATCCTAGGACCCTGAGACCATGACCTGAGCCGAAGGCAGTGGCTTAACCCACTGAGCCACCCAGGCGCCCCAAATTTTTACTTTATTTTAAAATAAGAAAAAAGACTATAAGCTCTATACAGCACTAAGGTGGACAATATTAAAACCTGAATTGGGTAAAAATATTCAAGAATGAGCTGAGGAAGAGAGGTAATTGGTATTGCCAAAGCAAGTATCACTCTTTGCATCTAGGAACATTATAAACCAGTATTTGAGAAGCTAAATGTACTGGTAAAATCAGAAGGGTCAGTGAAGAAAAACAGGGTAAAAATGTCAAAGGCAGGCGCCTGGGTGGGTCAGTGGGTTAAGCCTCTGCCTTCGGCTCAGGTCATGATCTCAGGGTCCTGGGATCAAGCCCTGCGTCAGGCTCTCTGCTCAATGGGGAGCCTCCTTCCCCTTCTCTCTCTGTCTGACTCTCTGCCTACTTGTGATCTCTCTCTCTGTCAAATAAATAAATAAAATCTTTTTTAAAAAATGCCAGAAGCTAGATAATGCTCATGAGGTATGTAGAAGAGAACTAAAACGAAGCTCGGGGGAAAATGTAGAAGAAAGCCTTTAAAAGGCAGACAACAGGAGTCAACAAACAAAATAATTTCCGAGTGACTGTAACGAGACCTGCAGAAGATTTACAATCAAAAATGAAAGTGAGACAGGGCAGCCACAGAAAGTGAAGATACAGGCTGGCTCAGTATCAGCTTTGCTTAAGCCAGTACTGCGTATTTTTCCAGGACCCTCAATCACACACTGTCCTTAAGTCTTGAGGGAATAGCAACTGTGAGTAGAGACTGGAGTACAGAAAATGACAGCAACCAGGCTTCGTTTTCTATTTGAAAAAAAAAAGAATGATCTCTGGCAGGTGAGCTCACAGTTCCAAATTTGTCCCTTGCCCTCAACAAAATAAAACACACCAAGTAACAGTCAAGACACGAATATGCAGCTGAGAAGTGGAGAGCGATTTTTATTCAGTCAAAGTAATCACGAGGAAGACTAATTTTACATTTCCAGGAGGAACAGACCATCCATTGCTAATCTAACAAGTAATTCTCCAGTGTTCTTCATAACACTTTCCAGAGTCAGTGTTAGAAAGATCTCTAAGCAACATAAGTTTCAAAATAAGTAAACTCCAATTCCTCTCTATGCAGGTCCCAAACAAATTACAAAAACCATTCTACATGGCTTATTTGAATGTAACTTCTTGGGGTACCTGGGTGGCTCAGTGGGTAAAGCTTCTGCCTTCAGCTCAGGTCATGGTCCCAGGGTCCTGGGACTGAGCCCTGCATCGGGCTCTCTGCTCAGCAGGGAACCCGCTTCCCTCTCTCTCTCTGCCTGCCTCTCTGCCTACTCTGTCTGTCAAATAAATAAATAAAATCTTTAAGAAAAAAAAAAAAAAAAAAGAATGTAACTTCTTAAAAAAAGTGGGGGAGGGGAATGGAAGGACAGAAAGAAAAGCAGTGAGAGTGTGGCACTTACTTGGTGAGATTCGTGATGTGTGGGTAGTTCATCACAAGTCCTCTCAGAAACTCTGATAAGTCTTTGTATGAGTGATATCGGTAAAGAGCCAGATTTGAGGAGGACCGTAACATGAGGACTTCCAAACCATTCTCGGCCGAAAGGTCTTTAATTAAAGTTTCAAACTCTCTAGTAGTTGGATCACTGACATCATCAGTGTTGGTGCGATCCCCCTTTCCTTTCTTTGATTCATTGCTTGAATCCGCTGAAGATCGAACCAGTGTGAAGTTGACCTGAGTAGCACCTTCACTCTTCACAGTCACATTCTGGGTAACTGGATTATACCTGAAATAAAGGAGAGATCAGAGCCAGGCTTCTGCAGTGGGAATACTCAATCTGCAGAGGGTATATGAATCCTTGAGATAAATCCTGTGAGAGTCAAATACATAACTTTGCATAGTTTATTATTTGTTTTAAACATTAACAGACATGTTAATGTCTGTCTACCCAACAGACATAGGTAGACTGTAAAATGTAAATGAGTTTTTAAGATTAAATACATGATCTCAAAACAAAGTTCATATTTGCAAGAAATAACTCATGTCTCCTGGAATCTGAGTTCCCTTGCCTGTCATCAGAGTACATGGTTGGAAAAATCTGAGCGATATTACTAACTTAGCACATTATCTATCAACCAAATGCATAATTCCTGGCCTATTTTTTCAGATATCTTGCTCTTTCCGTTTTTCTAATACTATGCCAATATAGAATAAAAACAGAAAAGATTTCATTTCTCATTAGTGTGAAGCTCTAATTATATCCAATAAGGGGTTAATAGCCCAAATACATAAAGACCTTCTATGACCTAACATCAAAAAAATTCCAAACAATCTGATTTAAAATTGCTACAGGACCTGAATAGACATTTTTCCTGAGAAGATATATAGATGGCAAACAGGCACGTGAAAAGATCCTCAGCATCACTAATCATCAGGGAAATGAAAATCAAAACCACAATGAGATACCACCTTATACCTCTCAGAACAGCTAAAATCAAGAAGACAAGAAATAACAAGTGTTGTGAGGATATGGAGAAAAAAGGATCCCTTTTATACTACTGGTAGGAATGTGAATTCCTACTAGGGAAAAATGTATGGAGGTTCCTCAAAAAGTTAAAATTACATGTACCCTACAATCCAATAATTCCAATGTTGAGAAACAAAAACAGTAAATCAAAAAGATACACACACCCCTATGTTTACTGCAGTATTATTTACAATGGCCCAGATATGGAAACAACCTAAGTGTCCATCATTAAACCAATGGATAAGGAAGATACGGTGTATATACACAATGGACTATTATGCAGCTATGAAAAGATGGAATCATGACACTTGCAACAACATGGATCAACTTAGCGGGTATTATATTCAGTGAAATAAGTCAGACTGAGAAACGCAAATACCAAACAATCTCACTCAGATATGTAATCTCAGAAAACAAATGAACAAATAAACAAAAAACAGAAATAGACCTATAAATAAAGAAAATAGTATGACTGTTGCAGGAAGGGAGGTGAGCAGAATTGGTGAAGGGGAGTAGGAGATACAGACTTCCAGCTATGGAATGAATTAAGTCACAAGGATGAAAGGTACAAACAGGAAATACCGTCAATGGTACTGTAACAGCACTATACAGTGATTGCATTTGTGGTGAGCAGAGCTAAGGTATAGACTTGCTGAATTACTATGTTATATACCTGAAACTAGTGTAACATTGGATGTCAACTATACACATATTAAAAAATTTTTTTAAATAAAAAAGAGTGGTTTAGGTGAGGATAGGAAGAAAAAAAGTGTGAAAGAGCTTTAAAAAGGAACAAATGTAAAGTGGTGGTATTTATTGGACAACATGACTAGAAGTACAGCAGCAGAACAGTTATTCTTTTTTCCCAACTAATAGGCACTTCCCAGAATTGTTACCAGTAGTGAAGGAATCACTCACTAGAGCTTTACATCTGGACAGGGCCTAGGGACCTGTTCAAAGTGCAGAATTTCATAGATTTCTTCAATCTGACAGTTTATGTACTCACTTTATCACTGGAAGAGAATCAAATGTGTAACCAGCTCTAAACTTCCCAGCATTAAACCCAGGGTTGCTTGACTTCTCTAGGGCTTTCTGGCAATAACCTTCTAGAATAGAACAATGTTTGTCTTGCCTCAAGCCCTTAATATCAAAGTATTCAGTCAGTCAGTCACTCACCCTCGAGCAGATGCTGTGATTTTATAAGTTCCTGGAACCAAGAGACGCCAGTAATCTCCAGTTTTGTAGGTAGTCACTGGGTGATTAATTTCAGCAACACTAATCGTGGCATTTAATATACCTCTGCCATCTGTGGCATCTAGGACAAATCCTTTGACACCCTGATGAACCTGGATAAAGTACAAGGATACCCAGATGTCAATGTCAAGATCATCTAATTATTTTGAGAGCTCTTATCCAAAATAACGGATTGATAATAAAGTAAACATGTGGAACAAGTAGGAATTTAGGAGTTGAGAGTAAAGCTAGATGTAAACACCTATTAAGAAAAATATTTCAGTTTCTGAAAGGCTAATTTTTCATAGCCTAGATTTGTCTTTATCATGAGGAATATAAATAACACTGTTTAAACTTTAGAACCTCTGACAATTTCACTATATAGGACATTCTACAAAAAGAACTGCCCTGTCCTCTTTATTATTTTTTTTTCAAATATTTTATTTATTTATTTGACAGAGAGAGAGAGAGATTGAGAGCATGCACAAACAGGGGGAGTGGGAGAGAAGCAAGCTCCCCGCTGAGCAGGGAGGTCCACTCAGGGCTCGATCCCTGGATCATGACCAGAGCCAGAGGCAGCCACTTAACCAACACAACCACCTAGGAACCCCCTGTCCTGCCCTTTTTAAAAGGGAAATGTCAGGGCGCCTGGTGGCTCAGTCAGTTGAGTGTCTGACTCTTGATTTTTGGCTCAGGTCAAGATCTCAGATCAAGAGACTGAACCCTGTACGGAGCTCCATTTTGAGCCCCATGTTGGGGCTCCACATTCAGTAGGGAGTCTGTTCAAGATTCTTTTCCTCTGCTCCTCCGCCCACTTGCTTGCATTCTCTTTCTCTCAAACAAATAAATAAATCTTTAAAACAAAAAAGGGAAAGGTCATTTTTAAAAAACAGAAGGACTATTCTAGATTAAAGTTGAGTAAAGAGATGTAATAATCAAATGCAATGCATGACCCTTGACTAAATCCTGGTTCTAAAATATAGCTATGAAAAGACATTTTGGGGTAAAAGAAAGGGAAATTTGAATGTGGACTAAGTATTAGGCAATATTAGGGAATTAGTATTAATTTTTCTTTGGTAAGATAATGGCACCTGAAGATACAGGTATAAGAGATAGGTAGATAAAGATATAGGGATCCTTATTCTAAAAGATCCACTGCAGGGGTGTCTGGTCGGCTGTCAGTTAAGCATCTGACTTGGGCTCAGATCATCATCTCGGGGTCCTGGGGTCCTGGGATCGAGCCCCGCAAGGAGCCCCACATCAGGCTCTGCACTCAGCAGGGAGTCTGCTTGTCCTTCTGCCCCTCCCCCCAACTTGTACACTCTTTCTCTCTCTCCCCCAAATAAATATATAGACTCCTTTTTTTTTTTTTTTAAAGCAAATCACCACCGTCCTGTTTAATCATTTTCAAATCCTCCCCTGCATACAAATAAACTCATTTTCAACCATGAGTTTTCTAGATAAACACACTGAACCATGAATAGGATGAATTCAGAAGAGTGTATTTGAAAATCACTGTGTGAAAATCAAATATACACACAAAAGTATTTTTGCTCTTGGGAGAAATTTCATACTTCACTCCTAAATAGTTACCTGTTTCATAAACTGGATTAGAGATCTTCGATTCTGTTCCCAAAATTTTGGCAGATCGTTCTCAAATGGGTATTTCACACAACCTAGCTCAATGGTCACTTCAAAGCAATTTGTTTGTAAATAGTTCCAGTCCTGCATACCACCTAAAGGATAGAAAATTAAAATCAGTAACTCTGAAGTAGTACTAGGCCAGATCCCAAAAAGTAAACAACATTCTTAGTAAAAAAGCCAAATCCATCTTTTCTCAACATTGGTTGAGAAACAGTGATATGCTCATTTGAGAGCACCTTGATGCTTATGGTATAGGTAAGACATCTGCACTTTCATGTTCAAGAAGAATTCAAGTATAGCTTACCCACTTCTTATTAGCACACCTAAGGATTTTTTTAATAACACTTTCATAAAGTTTTAGTACAATCTCTTTACTCAAAACTCCAATTATACCAAATTAAAAAATAGTTGAAAAGGTTATTTGAATGTTTTAAATTATTTAAACAGTATCTTTAAAAAATGATATTTTCTCAAAATTAAAAAATCAGTAAGAAGCAGCACCATCCAGGGGGACAGAAAATCCATCAAGTTATATGGCCTTGATATTAAAGAACATTTACCTGGGACATTATACCAACTAGCTCCATTTGTTATTCCATGAGGAAAATATTCATTAGGGTACATATTCTTGCAAGGTCTACCTTGAAACATCTGGGAATTTTCCTGAAAAAAAAAAAAAAATTAAGAATCTTTACTTATATTTGTTTGCATCACAAGAAGGATAAGGCAATATAATAAATGTAGTTACCAACAGGGTGTATGTGGAGGTGGGAATGGGGGTGAGTGGAGCCATGGGAAGCTCTGAGACTTTTTTTTTTAAAGATTTTATTTATTTATTTGACAGACAGAGATCACAAGTAGGCAGAGAGGCAGGCAGAGAGAGAGGAGGAAGCAGGCTCCCTGCAGAGAGCCCGATGCGGGACTCGATCCCAGGACCCTGAGATCATGACCTGAGGCGAAGGCAGCGGCTTAACCCACCGAGTCACCCAGGCGCCCCGCACTGAGACTTTTTTAATGTCTAACTTTTTATGCCATTTTGATTGCTTGCTATATGAACTTATTACCTATTTTTAAAAATCAAAATTACACATGCTCTGTAAAAAAAAGTAGACGTTATGACTTGCAGTTACAAGTAATATAAAACCCAACTCAATCCCTCTCCAAAAATATTCCACAAAAAAGCCTTCATATTCCTGTTTTCAAGAAGCTTGAATGTCCTCAAGATAATTCTCTCACTTCCAGATGGTGCCCCTGTGCTTCGACTGCACTCTGTACCATTACAACAGGTTGCGTCTTTTTCTTCCCTAAAAACAAGACACTACTCCCTGAAACAGTGCGTGCCTTTGTGTCCCCAGCACCTAGCGGCGTCTAGCATAGACATGCGCAATAGCTTGCCTGAGGAAGAGGAAAACTGCCATGAAGATACAAGTAAGGGCTGCTGGCATCTAGAGAAGAAAAAGATTACTGGCCAGAGCTGCAGTAGAGGTTTCCTGAAGAAATCAAGCTTTGAAAGATAGTAAAAACTTCATTTCTTTCTTGTGGAAATAGAAAAAAAAAATGTATAGAAAGCATGAAAAGAAAAGTAACAATTTCCTATTTTCCCACTACTGAGAATTAACCATTTAACTTTGAAATACATAAACGGGGTGCCTCGGTGGTTCAGTCAGCAGCGCATGCGACTCCTGAGCTCGGGTTCATGAGTTCAAGTCCCATGTTAGGCATAGAGCTTACTTAAAAAAAGTGTGTGTGTGTGCGTGTGTGTGCGCGCGCGCGCTTGGGCGGTGTATGTATGTATGTGTATATAAACAACTCCCCTGGATTTAACATAAATAAATAAATACACACACATACACACACATATATATGAACAATTCCCTTTCATAAACTTAACATACCAATTACAAGCTTATGATCCCACTGCTTTCCCCCACTGCTTTACCCCATCGCTGGGTAGTGCTCTTTTGCTTTCTGGTTTTTTCACTGAAGATGTGCATGTACCTCCTATGTCTATCTATGCATTCAGTTATAAATTATATATGTGTACTATTATACTAATATAATACATATAATATAACCTGGATAAAAATAAAAAAATATTTAAGGGATAAACTTAAAAATATAAATAGAATTTTTAATATTCTTCCTACATCTTATTGGATCATCTAGTATAAACCTCACTCCAGACACCATAGTTCTAGGAAGTAGCTATTACTTTATTTTGACTTTATTCTCAGAGTAAAAAAGAGCCACTAAAAATCTCCAAGGAAAGGGTGATATGTGAAATATCCATGGCTCTAGTAAGTTTATAAAAATAATGTGAAAAAGAAACCAAAGTCAGGGAGACCCATCAAAGTACTACTGAAATAATCCAAGAGTGGGATCATGAGGCCCCAGAAAGTGATGGCCTTTGATTTTACCATGTGCATTCGCCATCTCCTTTAATTCTCTCTCCTCTGACCATTTTTTAAAAACCTAATTAAAATTTTCAAGCTAATGGCTTGACAACTTAAAGAAGACTGAGGGTGAGGATGTCTAGTCTCAGTCCACACACAGTCTAGAACTCATATACCAAGATTTTAAATGATGGGAGCTCTCTAGGTTTATTTTCTTCTTGTTTGCCTGTATCTTTTCATCTGTTTAAAATAACTCCCATTCCGTGAAACAGTTTTTTAAAAAGACATCCACATAGTGGTGATGCAATTGGATGCAATTGCTAAGATAGTAAAAATGGCTAAGGATGGAAGATGGAGAGGAAAAAAAAAGTGAAAGAGACAATGTGCAGCCAACAAAAGAGAAAAAATGGCAGAACTTTCTAATACACAATGGGGCAGAGATCAAGGGGAGAAGACAATAGTGTCAGACTTCAGAGGTCAAGAAAGTAAAACAAAAAAACCCAACAGATTTCTGGTAAACTTTGAGGGGAGGCTTCCAGGTAAAACAATGGAGGGAGAAGACAGATGACAAGAAACTGAGAGGAGAGAGCAGTAAGGAAGCAGAGACAAAAGACTACTCAGTTTTCTTCTTTTCTTTTGCTCTCTCCTGAACTAATTTTAGACTTGCAGAGAAGTTGCAAAAATAGTACAGAGAGTTTTATATACTCTCAATCCAGCTTTCCCTAATGTTAGCATCTTAGGTAACCAAACTACAATGATCAAAACAAGGAAATTAACACTGGTGTAATACTGTTAACTAAAATAAAATAATTTTTATTCAGAACTCACTACTTTTTCCACTAATGCCTCCTTGAAAGTTTCTTGTCAGTTGGTGTCTGTCACGTTGTACAGCAGAAAGCTGTTTCTTCACTCTCACTTAATTGAATTAATTGAATTTCATTATACTTAAAATATAATAAATGTTATTATAAAAAGATTAGAAAATTCAAGAGCACAAAAAGAAGAAAAATTATAAGCCAAAGATCATTTAATATTTTGATACGTAACTTCTAGATTCCTTTTGGCCTATACCTAAACTGGGATGGATGGGAATGGATGCCCCACCCCTCAGTCTTCTTAAAGTTCTTAAAATCTGCTTTACTGAGATATAATTCACATACAACATAACTCACCCATTTAAAGTGTACATCTCAATGGTTTTTGAAGTACATTTACTGAGGTGTGTGATAATCACCATGGTAATTTTAGGACTTTTTTATCACCCCATAAGAAATCCACACCCATTAGCACTCCTCATTTTCCTTCAACCTCCTCTGTGGCCTTCCTTGCCTCCCAAGCCCTGGGCAACCACCAATCTATTTTCTACCTCTATGGACTTGCCTATTCTGGACATTTCATATAAATGGAATCATACAATAAGTGAATAAGTGGTCTCTTATGACTACCTTCTTCCACTTAGCATAATGTTTTCCGGAGTTACTCAAGTTGTAATTTATTGTACTCTATCCCTCTTTATGGCTGGATAATACTCGCTGCATGAATAGACCATATTTTGTTTATCCATTTATCATTTGATGGCCATTTGGATTGTTTTCATTTTAGCTACTATGGATAATGCTGCTATGACATTCGTGTATAGTTGACCCTTGAACAACACAGGGATTAGTGGTGCCAGTGCCCCCACACAGTCAAAAATCCAGGTATAACTTCTGTTCCCCTAAAACCTAACCATTAATAGTCTACTGTTACATTACCAATAACATAACAGTGAATTAACATATATTTAGTATATTATATACTGTACTCTTACAACAAAGTAAACTAGAGAAAAGAAAATGTTATTGAGAAAATCACAAGAGAATATATTTGCAGTACTGTATTGTATTGCAGGAAAAATCCATATACAAGTGGGCCCAGGCAGTTAAAACCCCTGTTGATATTCAAGGATCAACTGTATAAGCTTTTGTGTGGCATGTGTTTTCATTTATCTTGGGCATCTATCTAAGAGTGGAATTGTCAGATAATATGGTAGTTCTATACTTAATATTCTTAGGAACTGTAATACTGTTTTCTAAAGCAGTTGCACCATTTTACATTCCCACCAGCAATATAGAAGTGTTCCAGTTTCTCTACATCTTTACCATTTTCCATTTTTTTAAATTATAGCCAATCCTAGTGGGTACAAAATGGCTATCTCATTGTGGTTTTCATTTGCATATCCCTCATGGCTAATGATATTAAGTCTCTTTTTGTGTACTTCTTGGTAATCTGTGTATCTTCTTTGGAGAAATGTGGATTCAAATCCTTTACTCATTTTTCAATTAGGTTGCCTTTTAATTATCTAGTTATAGGAGTTCTTCCTATATTCTAGATATAAGATTCTTAAAGATTATTTATTTATTTATTTGACAGACAGCGATCACAGGTAGAGAGAGAGGAAGGGAAGCAGGCTCCTGCTGAGCAGAGAGCCAGATGCAGGACTTGATCGTAGGACCCTGGGATCACGACCTGAGCGGAAGGCAGAGGCTTTAACCTACTGAGCCACCCAGGCGACCCTAGATACAAGATTCTTATCAGACATATAATTTTCTCCTATTTTGTGGGTTGTCTTTGTATTTCCTTGATACTCTGTTAATGTGTTTTGAATTCTATCTCCCCAAGAAGATATACTGAAGTCCTAACCCCCAAAGACTTCAGAATATGTATTTGATTGCAGAGGTAATCACATTGAAATGAGGTAATTAGAGTGAGCCCTAATCCCACATGTCTGATATCTTTATAAAAAGGGAAAATCTGGTTATAGACATAGGGAGAATGCCACGTGAAGACAGAGGACTGGAGTACTCAATCTAGAAGTCAATGAATGCCAAAGATTGCCAGCAAAACACTGGAAGCTAGGAAGAGACAAGGAAGGATTCCCCTACAGGCTTCAGAAAGAGCTTACCCTTGCCAGCATCTTTATTTTGGACTTCTAGACTCTAGAACAATGAGAAAATAAGTGTCTGCTGCTTTAGGGCAACCAGCTGGTGAAACTTTGTTGCAGCAACTATCGGAAACTAATACGGTAATCTAGGAAAAAAATGTTTTAATATTTGATGATATCCAATGTATCTTTTTTTGGGTCACTTGTGCTCTAGGAAACCAGTGTCTAACCCAATGTCACAAAGATTTATTCCTGTATTTTTTCTAAAAGTTTTATAGGCTTAGCTCTTACATTTAGGACTATGATCCATTTTGAGATAATTTTGGAATATGATGTGAGGAAGGGACCCAAATTCATTATTTTACGTGTGCTTAGTTTTCATATCACCATTTATTGGAAAGATTATTCTTTCTCCACTGAATTGACTTGGTGCCCTTGTCAAAAAATCAACTGAACATACAAATAAGAGATTATTTCTGTACTCAATTTTAATTCACTGATCTTTAGTTATGTCAGTATGGCAGTATCTTAATTACTGTAGTTGTGTAGTAAGTTTGAAATTGTATAGTTGGGTAGTAAGTATGAGGTCTTTAGCTCTTATAAGTTCTTTTTGTTTTAGAGATGATTTTGTCTTGTTCTCTTCCTATCTTTTTTTTTCTATTTCTGTTTTCATTTTTTAAATAGCTGAGCCTACACGGGTTTTCATATACTCAATGTGTGTTTGGGTATATTTAATCTGTTTGGAGTGTTTGACTTACAGTTTTTTTCTGCTTCTTGATCATTTTTTGGTGATAGTTCAGGTTTCCTTAGACAATAGACAAAATTTCATTTCCTAATTTTCTCAAATAGTTCTCCATGGATTTTACTAATCTTGTGCTCATTTTTATAATACTGGGCTGTTATACATAAAATTCTTAGTTAAGGGTGCCCTTTTCTGTCAGTCTAGCAGTCAAGGTACTTTAGCTTGTTTTTGTTTTATCTGCCTTGATGTTAAGGGTACAGCTGTGAGTCTCCTGATTTTATGGTTTTCTTCTGTCTTGTACAATCCTACACCTCCCATTCTTTCTTTTTTTCCTCTTCACTGTCCAATTACACCAAAGGGCATTTCTTCATTTCTTTTTGCCTTTTTTTCTGCCCCAGAAGTTAAGAGTTTGAAAGATTTCCCTTTAAATCCATCTATCTTTTTAAATTATGTCTGTCCCTTTAAATTGCACCAGATCTTGTAAGTTGTATATACTTTGAAATCTCTTCCCAATATTCCAGTACTCTCATCTGCCCAGCTGCTTCTTTATTTAGGTTTCAGATTTTGGGTGTACTTTATGTTTGGTGATCATTCCATCACCTTCAGGACTACCCTTCATTAGTCCCCCTCTTCTGTCTTTGCAGATTGTCTTGGTTTGCTTTTCCTCACCATGAAGCTATATGGCAGGGCACAAGGGGGATTGATAGATCATGACAGATCATGGCTAAGAGAAAGGAGGCTGTGAGTAAAGAGTGAGGTTTTTAATTATCACCTTTCCCATTTACAACAGAGGAAATGGGAGGCATAAGATTTCAGAAGAAGCAGGATGTGGTGGGATCAAGAAATGGAGGAAAATATGGGAAAGTCACAAATTGGTAATAACAGAGAAGACATTATCTGAATGAACTCACATCAGATTATTCAAAGGTATACTTAGTCAAGGCAAAGTGATCTACTAAGAATAAGGCGAGTAAAGCTGGGATTAGGAGGTTCAGATAGAGGACAAAAGTTTAGAATCATCCAAGTGGGAAATGAGCCAAAGAGTCAAGGAGCAAAACATGAAATACTGCCAAGGAGAACTGAGGGCTCTGCTGAGGTTAGAGAGCATAGATACAGTGTGGTCAATTTCCATGACTGTGCGACTTTTCTGGGATATAGTGGTAATTACTGTGGATGGACACTGGCAAGGCAGGTAGGTCAAAAGGGTATCCCAAGGTGTGAGTGAGAGTATCACTGAAAGGGATGTCCGTAAGTAGTGGGATAGAAAGTAAAATCAAAAGAATTAAAAGTCAAAGAAAACAAAAACAAAAAGGGGGCCTGGGTGGCTCAGTCGATTAAGTGTCTGCCTTTGGCTCAAGTCATGGTCCTAGGGCCCTGGGATGGAGCCCTGTCAGGCTCCCTGCTCAGCAGGGAGTCTACTTCTCCCTCTCCGTCTCTCCCCCCTGCTCAAGTGTGCTCGTGTTCTTTCTCTCTCTAATAAATAAATAAAATCTTAAAAAAAAAAAAAAAAAGAAAACAAAAAGAGGCTAAGGAACTCAAAGTCACAATGAGGATAAAAAGAAGAACTATAATATCAGGCACCAAATTTGATGGGGATATGAGCAAAATCTGATCACTTAATTTTTATTTTGATTATTCAGAGGGTATAATATTCTCTTATGCCATGAACATCCCTCTACTCCTGGTGTGCCCAAACAGAAGGCAACTATTTTTTAAAGTGTAATAATAGATATATTCTCTTGTTAGAAACTCCCAACAATCTCACAATGAAGGCACGGGCAATGTGAAATGACAGAAGGCTGTGATTGAGACCATAGAGTTGCAGTGTTAATATTTTATTTACAAAAGCAGTTAATGGGCTGGATTTGGCCCTAGAGCTGGAGCTTGTCAACCTCTACCTTAGACTACAAGTAGGTTTATAACTTAAATACTAGCCAAATGAAATAAACCAGCATGCTAATTTATATTACCATGTTTAGTTTATTATGATTCAGGTGCTATGCTAAAAATTGTAGACAAAAAGACATTACTTGAGATTAAAGGCTAATGGAGAAATATGTAGTATAATCAAAGTAAGGTAGAAAACAGTAGAAAAAGCAGTTAAGACTGACTGTAAGGAATCATGGAAAGCTTAACCAAAAAGAAAGCACTTGACCATAGTCTTACCTGACTTTGTTTCAACCCATTTTTTAAATTAATGAATCTGAGAGTACTTTTGTTTAAACACAAACTTACCTTGGAATAAGAAAGTGCTATTTGTTGAAACACAGCATCATCTGGTGATTTACTATATGTGGCAAGCCCTTGTTCATCATCATCAAAAGGGTAGTTCACTACCAAAGAACCTGCAAAGGGAAAAAAGGAAAATGTATCATGTTATCGCCTTCAAGATGGGTACCAACATAAAGTACACTTTGACAACAGTACCAATAGAAATGCCAAGAGAAAAAACTAATACAATTTTCCAAGGCTTATTTCCTCATCAGAAATAAAAAAGTTGCTAATTTCCTCAATGGAAAATCCATTGGATAAGTGAAATATTAAATAGCTATGCATGACACTTAAAGGTTGCCTTAACTAGAAAGGTCTTAGGAATGTACCTGAACTTCTAGGTATAATTTATGTCAGAGCCAAAACCAGAAGTATACAGGCTTAATTTAAACAGTTTTACAATATATTGGATCAGAAAAAATGAGCAAAATGTGATACTCTTCTAATAAAGTTCAGTCATTTATAATGTCATGGAATTTTAAAATAAGAAAGGATCCTTGAAGGTCAACTAATCCAGCCTCTTCATTTTGCAGATGTGGAGTCTAAAATAGAGGGGTGAAATGACATGTATGAATAGCAGAGCCAGCCCTACACTCAGTAAAAAATGCTAAAATTTCCCTTATACTCACTTTAGAAATTAGTTAACTGGAGTGGCATTGTATGATTTTTCATGACCTAAGGTAAAGAAACTGATGCTTTAAAGCATATGTCCCTTCATGCTCCTCATAGGGCATAAAGAAGTTAGGGTATTTCTCAAGTAAGAGCCCTGAGCTACACATGCCTACTCTCCCACCCCAAGATGAAATCCCTTATTTTTCTATTTGTCACATGGTTTTCATTTGTTCATCTGTCCATATAGCCTACCACTGCTAAGCATAGATAGATATTTGCCCTTTTTATCATGCCACTTCATGGGAATGGAATTGAAAGAACATACTCAATTTGAATTTAGATGGAAGTAATCTTGTGGTAACAAATACCACTGACACAGAAAAAAAAAAAAAATTCTTTAAGAAGTATGAAGAACGGGGCGCCTGGGTGGCTCAGTGGGTTAGGCCGCTGCCTTCGGCTCAGGTCATGATCTCAGGGTCCTGGGATCGAGTCCCGCATCGGGCTCTCTGCTGAGCGGAGAGCCTGCTTCTCTCTCTCTCTCTGCCTGCCTCTCCATCTACTTGTGATTTCTCTCTGTCAAATAAATAAATAAAATCTTTAAAAAAAAAAAAAAAAAAAAGAAGTATGAAGAACTATGCTTATTCTATTCCCCAAAATAGTTCTAACAAAAACAAGTATACTTCAATACCTCTTCCTAGACAAATTTAATGTGTCAAAAAAATTTAATTTCACCCCAGAATTATGACCCATATCTAAAAATTCAAACAGAAAAAAGTCAACATCAACTTCTAGTCAGTACTGTTTTTCCAACAGCCAATTTTCTAAGGAAAGAAAAAAAAGGTCATAAGAGACTTATTTCTGTTAAACAGTCTATTTTTAAAAAATAATTAGTATCAACCTAAAACGCAGGAACAATAAAGGAAAAAATAAATTTGATTTCATCAAAATTAAAAACTTTTTTGTGTCAAGGACATCATTAAGAAAGCTAAAATTTTTAAAAAGTTAAAATATAATCTATAGAACAGAGAACAGGAGAAAATATTTCAAAATCAGCAATTGGATAAGGGTCTAGAATCTAGACTATATAAAGAATTCTTACATCTCAACGAAAAGACTAAAAATTTCACATTGGCAAAAGACTTGAGCAGATATTTCTCCAAAGTAGATACACAAATGGCCAAGACAAGAAAAGATGCTCATTATTAGTCATCAGAGAAATGCAAGTGAAAACTACAATGATATACCACTCTTTAACCACTAAAATGGCTATAATATAAAAAACAGAAAATAATAAGCGTTGATGAGGATATAGAAAAACTGGAACCCTCATACATTGCCAGGAATGTAGAGTGGTATGGCAACTGTGGAAATCAGTTTGGTAGTTCCTTAAAAAGATAAAGAGGCAATCATCATATGATGGCTTTTCCATCAAAAAGCTAAAACATGGCTGAATGAAATAAGTCAGAAAAAGACAAATACCGTATGATTTCACTCATATGTGGAACTGAAGAAACAAAACAAATGAACATAGAAAAAGAGACAGACAAAAAACAGACTCTTAACTATAGAGGACAAACTGAGGATTACCAGAGGGAAGCCTGGTAGGGGGTTGGGGGAAATAGGTGAAGGGGATTAAGAGTACACTTATCATGACGAGCACTAAGTAATGTAGAAAGTTGTTGAATCACTATATCATACATCTGAAATTAATATAACACTATATGTTAACCACACTGGAATTAAACTTTTTTTTAAAAAGCACTAAGCATGGAATTACTCAAAAGCATTGAAAGCAGGGACTCAGATATTTTATACTATTGTTCACAGCAATATTATTCATAATAGTGAGCAAGTGGAAACAACCCAAATGTCCTTCAGTGGAAAAATGGATAAATAAATATACATATGTACAATGAAATATACATACAATGAAATATTATTTGCCCATAAAAAGGAATGAAGTACTACTAATAAATGCTACAATCTAAATGAACTTGAAAACATTATGTTAAACAAAAGTAGACATAAAAGATCATATATTGCATGACACAATTTCTATGAAATATTCAAAACAGGCAAGTCCACAGAGACAGAATACTGACTGGTTGTTAGCAGGGCTTGAGGGGAGGGGAAAATAGGAAGGAATTGCTTAGTAGGTAAGAAATTTCCTTTTAGGGAGGAAAAATGTTTTAGAGCTAAACAGAGATGGTGGTTGCACAACATTGTGAATACACAAAATGTCACTGAATTATTCACTTTAACATGATTAATTTTTTTTGTATGAATTTTACTTCAATACAAAAATTGTATCAAAATTTACAAAGAGGAATTTTACTATTCTCTATATTCTTTCAAAATCCTGGGGCACTTGGGTGGCTCAGTTGGTTATACATCTGCCTTGGGCTCAGGTCATGATCCCAGGTCCTAGGATCGAGTCCCATGTTGGGCTCTCCACTCAGCGGGAACTTGCTTCTCCCTCTCCCTCTGCCTGCCACTCCCCCTGCTTGTGTGCACTCTCTCTTTCTCATAAATAAATAAAATCTTTAAAAAACAAAACAAGACAAAATCCTTCTAAATTTTTGACACCAAAGAAATCCTCTTTTAAATTTCTTTGCTAAGATTTCAAAACTCACTTAAAGATTTCATGATAAGAAAACAAAATAAATCATTGAGAGGGAGGGGTAGATGGTGGTAGAATAGGAGAACCACAGGCTCACTGCATCCCATGAATACAGCTAGAAAACTATCAACATCCTAAATACCCCAGAAATCAATCTGAAGTCTGGCACAACAAATTCCACAACTAAACATAGAGAAGAGGCCACACAGAAGAAGGTAGGAAATGTGGAGACATGGTTTAGGAGAGAAATGGATCATGGCCGCTGCAGTGGAGAGAGAACCATAGTTGCAGAGAAAGTCGAGAGACAGAGGGATGCACAGGGGAAAACAAACCCCCGTAGCAATTGGTTTGGAAAGCAAAAAGGCCCGAATTCCACGAGTCCTTGCAACCAGTGGGGCTTAAAGCCTGGAGTTTTAAATGTCAGCATGCTTGGCTCTGGGAGAACTTAAAGGACATTGGGGCTGCTCTTTAAGAGAAGGCAGGGGAAATTGTGTGTGGACATGCAGCATGGAAGCAGCGATCTGAGGAGCACCTGGGGCACAAGGAGGGGAGGTTACTTCCTCATCTCAGACTGTGTCCCAGAGAGGCAGCATTTACCGAGAGACATCTCCAGGAACAAAGAAACTGGCCAGAGCGATCTCCCTCCCCCATTCCTCAGCATAAGCACTGTGGGAACCAGTGCAGCATTGACACTCACTACCTAACTTTCTTACACCAAGCTCTATCCCCCCATTCCTCCACCTTCCCACATCCGTGCTCTGGAAGAGCCACCCTTCCCAGTCTCACTTGCTTGAGTTCCAACCCCATGGACCCTCACCCCAGAAGACTGGCCTAAGCCCTTGCCCACAATGTGTCTCCTGAACTGGGAGTTCTGTAGGGCCCCAGTCCCAGTGGTGGTGGCAACAGGTCTCATCTCACAAGCAAACCAGAGCATATCTAGTTAAAACTCACCTCATTCAAGACAGGGACCAAATACTGCCCACAACAGGCAAAGAGAGCCTCTGCAGGCAACTGGCCTGAAGGATAAAGCAACCAGGACAAAACAGCAGAGCACACATAGCACACATTGAAGATAACTCCTAGACACACCAGGCTTCTAGGGGAAGAAGGGATGACACACAGAGCAGAACAATACTAGACCTTTTTATAAGGCCCTTATCCTCAAGATAGGAAATGTAGCTAACTTTCCTAATGCACAGAAACAGGCACAGAGACTTAGACAAAATGAAAAGACAGAGATATGTATCCCAAATGAAAGAATAGACAAGGCTAGAGCTGGAGATCTAAACAAAGCAGATATAAATAACATGGCTGATAAAGAATTTAAAGCAATGATTATAAAGATACTCACTGGACTTGAAAAAAGAGCAGAGGACATCAGTGGGACCATTAACACAGAGATAAGGAATAATAGCAGAGTTAAAGGGGTCAATAAATTAAATATTTGATGGAATGAACAGACCTAGAAGACAGAGTAATGGAAAGTAATAAGGTTGAACAAAGGAGAGAAAAAAAATTATGCAAAACAAGTCCAGACTTAGGGAACTCAGTGACTCCATCAGACACAAAAAGATTTGTATTATAGGGCGCCTGGGTGGCTCAGTTGTTAAGTGTCTGCCTTTGGCTCAGGTCATGATCCCAGGGTCTGGGATCGAGTCCTGCATCAGGCTCCTGGCTCAGCGGGAAGCCTACTTCTCCTTGTCCCACTCCCCTTGCTTGTGTTCCTCTCCCACTGTCTCTCTCTCTGTTAAGAAAAAAAAGATTTGTATTATAGGAGTCCTAGAGAAAGAAATTGAGAAAGGGGGGCAGAGAATTTATTTGAAGAAATAACAGCTAAAAACTGCCCTACTCTGGGGAAGGAAACAGATATCCAGATCCAGGAAGCACAGAGATCCCCCAACAAAATCAACAAAAGCAGATCCACACCAAGATATATTGTAATTAAGGGACACCTGGGTGGCTCAGTGGGTTGAGGCCTCTGCCTTCGGCTTGGGTCATGATTCCAAGGTTCTGGGATTAAGCCCTGCATCGGGCTCTCTGCTCGTCGGGGAGCCTGCTTCCTCCTCTCTGCCTGATTCCTCCTCTCTGCCTGCTTCTCTGCCTACTTGTGATCTCTGTCTGTCAAATTAATAAATAAAATCTTAAAAAAAGCTTTCCCCTGCGGCCTCTGCTCTGGCGGGAGTACCCCGGCCGAGCTCCCAGACACGTGCGGAGGGGGACAGGCATGGGCTTTGACAGAGGCAGCCCCAGGATGACTTGAAAGTAGGGCATCATTGGCCCTCCTGAAGAGAGGAAATTAGTGGCTGGTGAACAGTCAGTATGGCATTCTCAGATGCCTTTACCTGAGAGAGAAATCTGCCTCCATCAGGACCTCAGATGTCTGACAGCCCTATGTGACACCAGGATAGGATATTCCTGTAAATAAACTGCAGGACGCGTGGTGCTTTGCAACACTGACAACATTTACTACGTGTTGATGATGTGCCAGAATTGTAAACACATTCTACATATCTTAATCCTCTCATCAGGCCTACAAGAGAAAGAATGTGGTGGGAAGCGGGAGAGAGAGAATCTTAAGCAGGCTCCAGGCCCCTGCAGATCCCAATGTTGGACTCTATCTCACCAGCCTGAGATCATGACCTGAATGAAGAGTCGGACCTTCAACCTAATGATCCAACCAGGTGCTCCAAAGATTACTTTTTTAAAGGTTGGGGTAGAGTAGGGTTCCATGCATAGTAGTACAACTGCTAAATTAAGGGCATAAAGATAAACAAACTTGTTACAAATAATACAACACAGAAAAGTTATTCCAAGATTATTTCAACAATATATCGAGAATAATCTCCCTACATGCTAAAATAGCATTTGTTAAAACTGCTGAGGATCAACATTCCTAACCTATTAAAAGTGTCTTACCCAAAAAAAAAAAAAAAAAAAAAAAAAAATCTTAAAAAAAAAAGATAAATTGTAATTAAAATGGCAAAATACACTGATAAAGATAAAATATTAAAAGCAGCAAGACAAAAGACAGTTACATACAAAGGAAACCCCATAAAGCTATCAGTAGATTTTTCAGCAGGAACCTCCCAAGTCAGAAAGGAGGGGCATAATAGTGCTAAATGGGAAAAACCTACAACCAAGAATACTCTATCCAGCAACTCTATCATTCGGAATGGAAGAAGAGATAAAGATTTTCCCAAACGAACAAAAACTAAAGTAGAGTTCGTGACCAGTAAAGTATCCCTAAAAGAAATATGAAAGGAGACTCCCTGAGTAAAAAAGGAGAGAAAAATAAAAAACAAACCTAATGATAACCACAGTTCACAAATTCATAAATTTGCAAAGAATAAAGAGAAAGAAATCCGAATATATCACAAACCATGGAGGACAGGAAATATTCAGAAAAAATCTTCAGAAACAACCACAAAACAAATAATAAAATGGCAATGAATACATATTTATCAATAATTACTCTGAATATAAACAGACTAAATGCTCCAGTCAAAAGACAGAGAGTGACAGAATGGATAAAAAACAAGATCCATCTATATGCTGTCTACAAGAGACTCATTTTAGGCCTAAAGATGGCTGCAGACTGAAAGTGAGGGAAATGGAAAAACAAACATCAATCATACAAATGGATGTCAAAAGAAAGCCAGAGTAACGATATTTAATCAGACAAAATAGACTTTAAAACAAAGACTACTGGGCACTGGGTGGCTCAGTTAGTTAAGTGACTGCCTTTAGCTCAGGTCATGATCCTGGAATCCCGGAATCATGTCCCACATTGGGCTCCCTGCTCAGCGGGGACTCTGCTTCTCTCTTTGACCCTCCCCCTTCTCATGCTCTCTCTTGCTCTTTCTCTCTCAAATAAATAAATAAAATCCTTTAAAAATAAATAAATGAAAAAATAAAACAAAGACTGTAATAAGAGACAAAGAAGGACACTATAGAGTAATAAAGGTGATGATCCAACAAGAAGATGTAACAATGGTAAATATTTATGCACCCAGGGATTCCTGGATCAGTCAGTTAAGTGTCTGCCTGTGGCTCAGATAATGATCCCAGGGTGCTGGGATCAAGTTGTACATCGGGCTCCTTGCTCAGCAGGGAGCTTGCTTCTCCCTCTGCCTGCTGTTCCCCATGCTTGTGCTCTCTCTCTAACAAATAAATAAGTAAAATCCTCAGAATATATATTTATGTACCCAATAGAGGGCACTCAAATACATAAAATAATAATAAACATGAAGGAACTAATTGATAATAACACAGTAATTGGGGACTTTAACACTCCACTTATATCAATGTACAGATCATCTAAACAGAAAATCAACAAGGAAACAATGGCTTTGAATGATACACTGGACCAGCTGGATTTAACAGATATATTCATCCTAAAACAGCGGAATACACATTCTTTCCAACTGCACATGTTATACTCTCCAGAACAGATCACATATTGAGCCACACAGCAAGTCTCAACAAACTGAAAAAGACAGAAGTCATACCATGCATCTTTTCTGACCACAATGCTATGAAATTAGAAGTTAACCACAAGAAAAAAATCTGGAAAGACCACAAATACATGGAGGTTAAATAGTATGTTTCTAAAAAATAGATAGGTCAATCAGAAAATAAAAGAAAAATTAAAAAGTACATAGAAACAAATGAAAAATAAAAACACACTCATTCAAAAACCTTTGAGACGCAGCAAAAGTGGTTCTAAGAGGGAAATTTATAGCAAAATATGTCCTGGAAAGAAACAAGTCCACATGATTGAAGATGTATCTCCCACCATGCCAAGGTCTTGATACCACATATGTCAATCTCTAAATTATGTTCATTGGAATGGAGCTAGTATTATAAACATCATAAGTGTGTACTGTCATTCTAAAATCACAGGTAAAAAGAATAAAAAAAATAAATAACATGGCAGGTTAATCTATAGTCCATCAAATTTCAACTCTGATACTTTATTAGATAATCCAACATATGTTGACACTTAATTACTTCCCTTACCCTTGATGCTAATACCTTTGCTCTTTAAAACAAAGACAAAACAACACAAAAATCCAGCTTTATTGAAGAGTTGACCCCTAAATAACAGGGGCTTGAATTGCATGGATCCACTTACATGCAGACTTTTATCAATACAATACTATATGTGTATTTCTTAATGATTTTGTAGAAATGAATTAATGTATTTCTAAAAACGATTTTCTTGGTATCATAAATTTGTTTTCAAGCTTACTTTATTCGAAGCATACAGTATATAATACACATAACATACAGAATACATGTTAATCAACTGTTGTTGTTATCAGTAAGGCTTCTGGCCAACAGTGGGCTGTTACTAGTTAAGTCTGGGGGAAGTCAAAAGTTATACATGCATTTCCAACTGCACATGGGCTAGCCCCCTTAACTCTCATGTTGTTTGGGGGTCAACCGTAATTCACGTAACATATAATCCATCCCTTTAAAGTATATAATTCAATGTTGTTTAGTACATTCACAGGGTTGTACAACCATCATTACTATCTAATTATAGATCATTTCATCATGCCAGAAGAAAACCCTGTACCCATTAGCAGTCACTCCCATTTCCTCCCACCATTGTTCACCATAGCCTGAGGCAACCATGAATCTGTTATCTATCTCTATACATTTACCTGCTCTGAACATTTCATAAAATGTAATCATGTAACGTATGGTTTTTGGTGACTGGTTTCTAGCACTTAGCTTATTTTCAAGGTTCATTTATGTTGTAAAATGCATCAGGACTGCATTGCTTTTCACAGTCAAATAATAATCAATTGTATGAGTATACTATATTTTATTTGGCCACTCATCAGGTAATGGATATTTGGGTTATTTATACTTTCAGGTTATTATGAATAATGCTACTATGAATATTCATGTACAAGTTTACTTGCAGACATATGTTTTCAGTTCTCTTTGGTATTTACACTTTCACTCTTACTCATATAGCCCTAGTCAAACATTGTGATGATTTTTAATCTTGACCTCCCATCCTATCCAACTGACCAATTCCTGCTGAATTCTATGAAAGTGTATACACCCAAACACTACAGAAGGATGAGGCCATTGTGCTACAGTTTAATTCGTAGCAAGGCAAAAATAAGGGAATGTCTTCTAAACTTACATAAAAGAGTATTAAATTCTAGTGAAGAATAGGACTAAAAATTTCAAGTTTGTTAGTGTTTAATTTCTCTGAATGACAGAGAGTATGTTACCAAATTCCCACTGAGAGGAATGAATATAAATGAATATAAAACACATGTGAGGGATACATATAAAACACTTGAATAACTAAGTGAGGGTGGGGGAGAGAGGGGGACAAGGAGAGAGAGAAGAAGGAGAGAGGAAGAAGAATGTAGGAGGGAGGATAGGGGAGGGGAAGAGTAGGAAAGAAAAGGGGGAAAATAGGAAATTTGCTTAAAAAGCAATGAGACAAGATGGGATCAGGAGGGAGACAAACCATAAGACTCTTAATCTTACAAAACAAACTGAGTGTTGCGGCGGGGGCGGGGCGTGTAGGGAGAAGGTGGTTGGGTTATGGACTTTGGGGAAGGTATGTGCTGTGAAGTGTGTAAACCTGGCGATTCACAGACCTGTACCCCTGGGGTTAATAATACATTATATGTTAATTTAAAAAATTTTTAAAAAAAGCAATGAGAAAAGATCTTTATTATTTTCTGCTGTAAAATCGGTAATAGGATACCCATTTTAAGAAAGCCTGAAACTATAAACAGATAACATTCCATCAGGATTTTCAAATGCTCTCAACAAGAATTAATTACTGGAGTATCAGGTTGCTATTACCTCCATGCAGGTTTGCTGACAGTACAAATGGATAGGACTTCATCCAGCTCATTACAGCGATAGTTTCCGGCTGGGTAGGATCTGTGATCTGAAAGAACTGGTCTGGGAAATTTCGGTTCAGGTCAAAGTTGTTGCTGTTGTTTCTGCCAATTACACTTACTGAATCTCCTGTATGATAAAGTATTTAAATTTAATCCATGTTTCACTTACATTTTAACCCAACACATAATATTTCAGCTATCTTAATCCAAAAGTAAATGTGAACACATCAGTCTTCACTACGAGTAATCACATTATGATTAAACCGAAAAATACAGTTTTCGGTATTGCACATTAAAAAATTGTATCTCCTCCAGATCTTTTTCACCAGAAAGGTGAAACTATTATCCTTTCTTTTCTGCCCTCTGTCCATACTTTAAGGGGAAGAAAATATCCAACTAGAGAAATTATATTAAAGTACTGGCTCAAAAAAAAGTATTGCTCAATTGCCAATAATCCATACACCGACACGATCACAATGTCGAGGGGACACGACTGATCAGAGGGAGGTTCTGTTGTATTGGTATACACGTCACTTAGACATCCTAAAGAAACAGACCGAATGAAAAAAAGAAAACTGATATGCTTACATTAAAGTAATCACAAAAAGGTAGTCAGTCAAGAACACAGTTGGAAGTTTAACCTGATGAAGAAAGGGTTGAATCTAAATTTACTCTTTTTTAATAAGGAGTGGGAATCCTATTATAATCACAGCAATGAGGAAAATTTGCAAGTGAATGAGAAAAACCTACTGGGGGGTTCACTGGTAGTGAGTTGTTCCATCTCTCAGTAAAGGTCTCAAAAGAGGAATGTGGAGGGATTTGTGAGGCTGACAATAAGGAAGGTCCTTAGTGAAGTACACTGAATAATAAAAAATGATTCTCTTAGTGTTCAGTCAGTGAGAGCCATGTGGCTGCATATTCAAATGGTGGTACCTACTCTACTCACTGGTATGATTGCCTGGACGTAACCGCGGGTGGGCAAAAACAGACTCTCACACTCCGAGTGTTCAGCATAAAGTGGCCCCTCTAAGCAACCTGCCCCCCACCCTCTTCTGACTATATTGCCCTGAGGCAGATATGGGCTGGCCCAGAGGAGGTAGAGGAATGGTAAGTCAATACCTCAGCAGGTTTAGAATATGCAGGGGGAGTACAACTGGGAGTCAATACAGAATCGCTGGCTTCAAAAGAGATTTGGTGTTGAGTTTTCACCTATGCGACAGTGTTCCCAATACAGTAATTTAACAAGATTACTGGGTAATGGTAATTTTTAAAAGCAATTAAACTTTTAAAATTAAGTTATTTGTTAATTTCTTATTAATCAAATAATTAAGTTATTTAAAATTATTGTTAAAATGGAAAAATTTATTAAAATCTTATATTATCTTTAGGAAATAAGAGCCATTACCGAAGTGGAGAACTCCATTAAATGTAAACTTGGTATCATAATTGTTGAATGAACTAGCCTATCTTATAAGAATACAAAAGCCAGAACAATTATATAAGAACAAAATGATAAATTCCAAGGAAACAACCAGTTCAAATTCTCTTCTACTCCCAAATAATCATGCTATATGATAACCAAAAAGGTTAAGCATTAATAGATAGCTGTTCTTTACCTTCCTGGGCCTTTTCATACCCATCAGGATTCATGGAAGGCATAAGGTGAATTCTAGTGCTGCGGACTAAATCTGTCACTTCAGGGTCTGTTCCAAAGTTCTTACAAAGGTATTCAATGAGGTTCAATAGCAGTTCCCGTCCGACCACTTCATTTCCATGCATGTTTCCAATGTACTTAAATTCTGGTTCACCTAAAAACAAAATAATTACAAGGAAGAGTTTCTTTCCTTTTTATTTTACCATGGACTCTATTTTTTCCCCTACATATGTAAGACCTTGAAAATTTAAGAAAAGATATATTTTGGCAAAAGAAACAGGAAAAAGTATCTTATAAAGCAGGTTCTTTACTAATATATAACTGTGCAGGTTCAAAGCATACACACATGCACACACATGCCATATAATATGAAAATAAAAATACCATTAGCAGAAAAAAATCTAATCTATGCAGTACATTAAATACCGTCCGTGCCTAATATGGATTATGAAATGGATATTCTTTTTTTCTTGCAAAAGATTGGTTACATTTTCCTTGTTCCAGTTACACATACTTAAGGTGACTTTTCTAGATGAAACAAAGAAATATGGTACATAGCTCTGAAAGGCACTACTGAAATTATGTATAAGACCATGCTTATTACCTGGTTCATGGACACCTGGGTTATCAGATATCTCCATTACATAAAGTTCCCTTGACTCTACTGATTTTCCTAATGAATAAAGCCGGGTGATGTTGGGATATTCATTGGCAAACCTTCTCAAGAAGATTTCCATATCAGGGAAATGGTGGTGGTGAAAGTCCTTTGGCTGAATTGGCTGGTGGAAGGATTGTGTTCCAGGAAGATTATTAAGCAGGGCGACTGTGCTAGCAGTTACTACCACCTCAGTTGTGTCAGGGATTACTGAAGCCACAGTTGGCCGAAGGGAAAAATTCACCTTTGTGGCCGGTCCTTCTTTCACTATTATATTATTAATTGTCAGTGGCATATACCTGAAAAAAAAAATTTTTTTTTTAAAGTAGGTGGCTTGGAGTTAAATTTAAACACAAAATGCTTTAACATTATAAAAGCACAACAGCCTTTTCATACTCTTACACTCGGTGTTCTATCAAAACTCAAACTAAATAAAGATAAATGGGTAAATTCCAGACTTTATGACATGATCTCAGAGAATCCCAGATTAAGTCTTTAAAGAACTACTTCTCTTACCGTCTTAGTCCCACGTATTAGAATGCTTACCAAAAATAACACGCAAAGGAAAGAATAATATGAAAGATGGAGGTCACTAACCCACCATAGCAATTGCTACAGTACTCAAGGAAGGGATAAACCATTCAATCCTTTGCTGTGCCTTATCACACTGACATTCCAACTACTTTCCCAAATAGAAAAGCTCAAAATTAAATGAAACATTTTCAAATAAATCCTTAACAAACTGGGATTCCTGAAAGGTGGCTGGGGGAGGTAAGAAACCACTCATTTATTTTACGTATTAGAAAGCTGATGTTAGGGCAACTTTTTAAAATGTCTTTCCCAGGGACGCCTGGGTGGCTCAGTTGGTTGAGCAGCTCTGCCTTCGGCTCAGGTCATGATCCCAGCGTCCTGGGATCGAGTCCCACATCAGGCTCCTTGCTCCGCAGGGAGCCTGCTTCTCCCTCTGACTCTGCCTTCCACTGTGTCTGCCTGTGCTCGCTCTCGCTCGCTCTCTCTCTCTGACAAATAAATAAATCTTTAAAAAAATAAAAATAAAATGTCTTTCCCAGAGCTCTGAGTTTTTTCTATTTTGGTACTCAGTTAGCTTTGAGGCAATACTTTATACAGCTGACCATCTTTTTAAGCTTTTAAAACTGTGGTTCCTCAAAATTTTACAATTATGCTTCACATCCAATTATACTGATAGACTATGTCCCAAGACTCCACAATACTATTTTTTCGCTGTAAAAGGGAAAAAATCAGAAAACAAGGAAAAAATAAAAGCCAGGTACAGTCAATAATGTTTCCTAGACTGTATTTCTCTCTTAGCTATAAACAGAGGCTTGGTATTTTCAGATTCTAAATTCTTACCCAGTTGAAACAGCTGTAATGTTGTAAGTTCCAGGGACAAGTAATCTGTGGAAATCACCAAATCTGCCTGTTGTGATATTATGATTAATACCAGCTACTGAGATGGTTGCATTCTCTAAACCAGATCCCGTTACTGAATCTTTAACAAATCCTTTAACTCCAATGTGAACCTAAAAAAACAGGAATCGAAGTAGACGGCTCAAAGACAATTTGGAAGGCAAGAGAACATCACCTCTCTCTGCATTGATGCTAGAATTTCTAAAAAAATTAAATAAGGTCGCATCTCTATTTTGCTGAAATATTTTTCAATGCCTTCAAGTGAAAATAAAATATAGACAAAAAATATTGTCGCTTACACTTAACACATATCTGACATGTAGACTAGTAATATGCTTTCGAAATTCCCTCTCCTCCAAACAAGACTTTTAATTTTCTCAACAAGTAATAATATTTCATTAAGTAATAATTTCTGGTATATTCAATAGTATATTACCCTGCCTGATATTTAAATTAAACTGATGTCCATGGCTCATATGGTGGTAAAGGCTCTCTAGCAAATATGATCACATGACATTGTAAGAACCTGACAGTACAAATTTGGTTGATTATTTCAGTCTATAAAGTGTTCTAAGACAATCAGAGAAAGCCCTCCAGAGGAAAAGAACTGTTAAAGATTGTTACTCCAGTGCAACTGAATTTCTTCCTTATATCATCTGCTATTTCTATTCCCCAACCTTCCAGTCAGCTACTTTTACCTTTTCAATCAATGTGATCAAAGACTCACGATTGTTCTCCCATTCTTGTCGAAGCTGAGAAGCAGGTGGGTACTTGCAACAAGATAGTTCTAATGTGATCTCAAAACAGTTGGCCCACACATAATTGTAATCTTGCATACCACCTGTAACATAAGGGAAAATATGTTTATTCTCAGAAAGACCAAACACATTAAATCAGCCATCTCTGCATCTATAAATTTTCTTTTGTGAAAACATGGTTTGAAATTGGGGAAGGCTCTTGGATTACAGAGGAGACTAAGAAGGAAGGTTAAAGGAATATATGCTGAAAAGGAATATACATAAAGGAAATGTATTTGACTGACAGGATGAACAGTTAAGAAGAGTACAAACACACCAGTTAATAACAGTATAATGATAACAGCTCTACATTTGGGTCTTTACCATATGCCAGACCTGTCCTACGAGCTTTAAGAATATTAACATTTAATCTTTACAAGTGTATAAGATAGGTATTATTTCACCCATTTTACAAATTTAAGAAGTAGGATAGACAGAAAGAGGTTAAGACTTTTGACAGCATGAGCATGAAAGGTATACATGATCTTAAAGTTGTGAAGGATGTTCATGCCTAAGCATTATTAAGTGCCTACTATTCTAACTGTACTTCCCTTTATCAAGAACGTAACAAAAGAAAAAAAAAAGGCAAAATCTAGGGTGATGCAACTGCACAAATCAGGGGAGGGGAGAGAGGGTGAGACATAATAAACCCTTTCAAAATGTGTTCAATGGAAGAGGGAAGTAAAAAGGGGAATAAGCATCCACAGCAACCACTTTCACCACTTCTACACCCAGATAAGCCCTCATACTCGTTCTGTAGAAAGTTTATTACCTTACCATTTCTGTCACTTGATTTTTCAAATAAATTTTATTTTTTTATTTTTTATTTTTTTAATTTTATTTATTTGACAGAGAGAGATCACAAGTAGGCAGAGAGGCAGGCAGAGAGAGAGAGGAGGAAGCAGGCTCCCTGCTAAGCAGAGAGCCCGATGCGGGACTCGATCCCAGGACCCTGAGATCATACCTGAGCCGAAGGCAGCGGCTTAACCCACTGAGCCACCCAGGCACCCCTAAATTTTATTTTTTAAGGCAATTTTAGGTTCATAGCAAAATTGAGAAGGTACAGAGATCTTCCATATTTCTACCCTTACAGTATCATATAGTTTTATTGCCCTAAAAATCAACTGTGCCCCACCTACTAAGCCCTCCCCTTCCCTAACCTTTGGCAACCGCTAATCTTTTTATTATTTCCATATGGCTTGGCTATTTCCAAAATGTCACAGAGTTGGGATAGCACAGTACATAGCCTTTTCAGATTGGTTTCTTCCATTTAGTAATAGGTACTTAAAGTTCCTCCATGTCTTTCCATGACTTGATAGTTTTCTTTTTAGTGCTAAATGATATGCCATTGTCTGGCTGTACCACAGTTTATCTTACCCGTTTACCTACTGAAGGATGTGTTGGTTGCTTCCAAGTTTTGACAATTATGAATTAACCCACTATAAACATCTGTATGCAGATTTTTGTGTGGACATACGTTTTTTTTTTTTTTTTAAAGATTTTATTTATTTATTTGACAGACAGAGATCACAAGTAGGCAGAGAGGAAGGCAGAGAGAGAGAGAGAGAGAGGGAAGCAGGCTTCCCGCGGAGCAGGGAGCCCGATGTGGGGCTCGATCCCAGGACCCTGAGACCACGACCCGAGCCAAAGGCAGCAGCCCAAACCACTGAGCCACCCAGGCGCCCCATGGACATACGTTTTCAACTCCTTTGGGTAAATACCAAGGAGCATAGCTGTTAGCATATAGTAAGAGTATGTTCGGTTTTTTAAAAAACCACCAAACTGTTTTCCAAAGTGGATGCACCATTTTGCATTCCCCTATCACCAATAAAAGAGAGTTCCTGTTGCTTGACATTTTCATCAGCCACTGTTCTGGATTTTGGCCATTCTCGATTTTGACCATTCTGGTAGGTAGGAAGTAGTAACTTGTTGCTTATTTATTTATTTATTTATTTGAGAGAGAGAATGAGAGAGAGAGCACAAGAGGGGGCAGTGTCAGAGGGAGATGCAGCCAAAGGCCATCGCTTAACCAACTGAGACACCCAGGAGCCCGTAACTTGTTGCTTTAATTTGTATTTCCCTAATGACATGCAATATGGAGCATCTTTTCTTTATTTTTTTTTTTAACTTCATTGATTTATTTGAGAGAGAGAACGCAGGGAGAGGGTCAAAGGGAGAAGCAGACTCTCTGCTGGGCAGGGAGCCCGATGCAATACAGGGCTTCATTCAGGACCCTGGATCACAACCTGAGCAGAAGGCAGAGGCTTAACTCACTGAGCCATCCAGGCACCCCACATCTTTCCTTGTTTGCCACCTGTATAACTCTTTTTATTTAAAGATTTTATTTATTAACTTGAGAGAGAGAGAGCGCAAGTGGGTGGAGGAGCAGAGGGCGACGGACAAGCACTCTGTCCTGAGCACAGAGCCCAATGCAGGGCTCAATCCTCCAACCCTGAGATCATGACCTGAGCCAAAATCAAGAGTCAGATGTTCACCTGACTAAGCCACTCATGGGCCCCTGTCACCTGTGTAACTTCTTTGTTAAGGTGTCTGTTAAGATCTTTGGCCCACTTTTTAATCAGGCTATTTTTTGCTGTTGAGTTTTAAGAGTTCTTCATGTATTTTAGATCACAGTCCTTTATCAGAGATGCTTTCTTCCTTTTTTGGGCACAATAATATTCTACTGTATGTGTATACCACATTTTCTTTATCCAAATGTCAATGGACATTTAGGTTGTCTCTTGGCAACTGTAAATAAGGCTGCAGTGAATCTCAATGTGCAAATATCTTTTCATGATCCTGCTTCAATTCTTTTGTATATATACTCAGAAGCAGAACTGCTGAATCATATGGTAATTCTATTTCTAACTTTCTGAGGAAGCTCCATACTGTTTCCTATAGTAGCTACACTATTTTTATATTCCTACCAACCACGCAAAGGGTTCCAAATTCTCCACATCCCTACCAACATTTGCTATTTTTTTTTAGATTGACCATCCCAAAGGAGTATAAGGTGATAAGTTATTGAGGTTATGATTTGCTTTTCCCTGATGATTAGTGATATTGAACATCTTTCCATATATATGTTGGCCATTTGTATATTTTCTTGGAAGAAATGTCTATTCAAGTCCTTTGCCCACTTTTAATCAGATTACTTGAGAGGTTTGAGTTGTAGGAGTTTTTTACATATTCTAAATATTAACCCTTTATCAGATATACAGTTCACAAGTATTTTCCATAGGCTGCTTTTTTACTCTGTTGATTGCTTCCCTTGCCATACAGGACATTGGAGGGTTTTGAACAGAGGTGTGATATAATCTGAATTGCCTTTAAAAAAAACAAAAAGTAGGCTCCATGCCCAACATGGAGCCTAATGCAGGGCTTAAACTCATGATCCTGAGATCAAGACCTGAGCTGAGATCAAAAGCTGAACACTTAACTAACTGACCCACCCAGGTGTCCCATGAATTGCCTTTTTAAAGATCATTCTGACTGCTGGGTAGAGAATGACTCGGGGATGAGGAGTAAAAGGGGAAGCAGAGTGAAGAATTAGAAAAAAATGATGGCTTGGATCATAACTAAGATTTCTGCTGGTAGGGGAGATGAAGCAGACAGATCTGGATTTAGAAAGGATTTGTTTATACAGAATCAAGGACGACTTTTAGATTTTTAGCTAGGGAAACTAGGAAGATAGTAGTGCCATTAACTATCTGAAAGGAGAAGAACAAAGGTACAAGCTATGACATGCCTAAGCTCTGTCTTTGGTCCTCTTCTCTTATTTATTCCCTTGATGTCTCATGGTTTAAATATTATCTACATGCTGACAACTCTCAAATTTCTATCTCTAGAGAAGACCTCTTTCCCAGACTCCAGACTTGTACATCCAATTGCCTATTCAACATCTCTACTTGCATATCATAAACTTAAGGTACCTTCATCTTCTCCAAACTTGCTCCACCTGCAATCTCTCCTATCATGGCTACTGGCACTTCCACTCTTCCAGCTGCTCAGGCCAAAAATCTTTGGAGTCACATTCCAATCTAAAGCATCGGAAATTCATGGTAGCTCTAACTGAAAAATCCAGAATCCAAAGATTTCTCCTCACCTCCATGGCTGCTGCCGTTTTACAAGCCACCATCCCTTCTTTGCCTGAATTTCTTCAATCACTCTTAACAGTTCTCCCTATACCTGCCCTTGCCCTTCTATATTCATTTCTCAACAGAGATGTGAAATTAATTCTGTTAAAATGTTAAGTCAGGGGCACCTGGGTGGCTCAGTTGGTTAAGCAACCACCTTTGGCTCAGGTCATGGTCCCGGAGTCCCGGGATCGAGTCCCACATCAGGCTCCCAGCTCCATGGGGAGTCTGCTTCTCCCTCTGACCTTCTTGCCTCTCATACTCTCTCTCACTGTCTCTCAAATAAATAAATAAAAATATTAAAAAAAAATGTTAAGTCAGATGTTACTCTTTTGTATGATGACTCCCTTTTCCACTCAAACTAAAAGCCAAAGTCTTTACAGAGGCCTAACGCCCCATGCGATTTGTCTTCTACCATTTCCCTTTCCCCTTTAACCTTCTTTCATACTCTCTCCATCACTGGCTCTGCATCTGCCACAATGGCCTCCCTGCAAGTTCACACACTGGGTACCTCCTGACTTCGGGTCTTTGCTCCAGCTACTTCCTTTGCCTGTTATGCTCTTCTCCCAGATATGCCTGCTTGACTAATTCCCTCATCTCCAGCTCTTTGCTCCAATTTCAACTTGACTTCCCCATTTAAAGTTGCTACTTGCTTCTCCCCAACATTATCCCCAAGACCATCCCACCAACACTCACAATTCCACTCACTCTTTTGTACTTTTTCTTTTTTCTAGAGTACTTAACAATATACCTATTAAGTTTATTATTTACTGCCTATTTCTCTAGACTAGATTATAAGCAACACAGGGGCAGAGATTATCTACTACACCCACTGATGGATATTCCAAGCACCAGACAGTATCTGGCACACAATAGCCCTTCAGAAAATATCTGTTGAAAGAATGAAACTAAGTAGGTAATTAAGATTTCTGTTTTGAATGTATTAAATTTGAGATGCCAAAGACTTTGTCTTCCCAGAATATACATAAGTTTATAACCACCAAAAGCCCAGTAACTTGGTCTTAACATTCTTCTTAGAAGGCAAGGTATCCATCTTTTGACCTTTTCTTATTGTCCAGCATCTTGGTATGAACTTTGGATCTGGCATCTATGATCATCTTTGCTTAACTCTCACCTGCATGTACAATGTGGACATACACATACTATTCGTGATACATATTTATTAATCTTTTCCAATTTTTACTACTATATTGGTCATAGTACAATGGTCACTGTGTTTAAGATGTTATACTAAGATTACAGGGATTTATAAATAAAAGACATACCTTCATTCATAGTCTAGAGTCTTGGTGAGGAAGCAGAACACAGAACACATAAAAATAACAATTTCAGAGCAACGCATATGTGAGCTCATTTTTTTTTGCATATGTAAAACTTAATAGCTATGTTAAGTTGCAAACATGGCCAATTAATACTTTAATTACGCCAGAAGGTAGGGAAGTAGACAGCTTACAACACTATAATCACCAGGCTGGAGTTCTGGCATTCTTTTGTCTGTTCCTTAATTGTCTTACTTAAGTAGCTATTTAAGAAACACTAGCTAAGAGCAACACGAAGACCAAGTTTACAGTAGTATTTTGGAGTATTGTCTAATCAGCTTTTTAAACTTTAATAGTACTATAGCTAGCCATTGCCAATCAATGACACAGAGAAATATATTCCCAGGGTAGGGGAAGAGAGGAAGGATAGAAGTCTTCTAAAAGAAGACTTTAAGACAAGAAATTACATTCAGTGGACTCTAGCCCCACAGATCACGCACTGTAGTGATTTTTTTTTTAATAACTCTACAATCTAAAACTAAAGGTCAGATTCATGGAGACAAAACTCTTTTTGTAGGTCCTACAGATTTGAGGAAATATTACAGTGAGGAGTGTACCTAACTGTAACACATCTTTGTGGAGTCAATCATTGCTTTACAGCATAGAATCTAGTGGAAATAGAAAATATTCATTAAATCTTGGGATGTATTCCCCAAATTTTCCTTTGATAAGACCCTATTTAACAGGAAGCCATGTAAATATTGGAAATAAAATTAAGGGGGAATGAATTAGTCAGTAATTGTTACATGAACAACTGGTAACTATGTGATAAAAAATACTGGTGAGCTTTACCTCCTATCATACCAAATAAACTTAAATCCATATGGAATTTGATATAAAAATGAAACTGTAAACAAACCTGGAACTCAACATGAATATTTTTGTACTCTCAGGATGAGAAGAATCTAAGTTTGGCAGCAAAGTAGCATGAAGGCATAAAAGGAAAAAAAATGATAGATTTAACTATTAACAACTGTAAAATCTTTTATCAAAAACCTACCTTAAAAAATTTTAAAAAGAGACTAAGAAACAAACCCCATAAAATAAGAGAGTTATAGAACACTCCTGGGTAACAAGTTAATAATTACGTGTATGACATCTTTGGCATGACCTTAACAGAGAAAATTTATTTTCCAGGAACTTATACCAAGGTAATAGCTACAAAGAAGAGGACTATAATGTTTAAACTAAAAGAGAATAAAACTGAAAAATACCTGACTATCCAAAAATGGGGGATCAGTTTACAATTATATAAAATGGGCTACTGTGCAACTATTTAAGGTATTGTGGACAAACATTTATGGGCATGATATTTACCGTATAATAACAAAAAAGGTATAAAACAGCATATACAGGGTGATGGGTATTGAGAAGGGCACATGCTGTGATGAGCACTGGGTGTTACACTTAACTAATGAATCACTGAACACAGCATCAAGGACTAATCATGTACTATACAATGGCTAACTGAATGTAATTTTTTTAAAAGATTTGGGGCGCCTGGTTGGCTCAGTGGGTTAAAGCCTCTGCCTTCAGTTCGGGTCATGATCCCAGAGTCCTGGGATCAAGCCCCGCATCAGCTCTCTGCTCAGTGGGGAGCCTGCTTCCTCCTCTCTCTCTGCCTGCCTCTGACTACTTGTGATCTCTGTCAAGAAATAAATAAAATCTTAAAAAAAAAAAAAAAGATTTTATGTATTTGACAGAGAGAGATCACAAGTTGACAGAGAGGCAGGTAGAGAGAGAGAGAGAGAGAGAGAGAGAGAAGCAGGCTCCCCGCTGAGCAGAGAGCCTGACGCAGAACTCGATCCCAGGACCTTGAGATCATGACTGAGCCGAAGGTAGCAGCTTAAGCCACTGAGCCACCCAAGCGCCCCCGAATGTAGTTTTTTTTTTTAAAGCATATAAAGATAAATCTTTTTGCATGACAATTTAAACTTTATTCTTCTTTGAAACATACAGTTTCTCAGTTTCCCTATACACAAGAATGAGTTAACTGATTCAAAACAATTTTGACAATCTAACCAACATGCTATGCTGTTTTTTTTTAAACTCAAGTTTATTGAGTCATAGTTTATATTCTATAAAAGTCATCCTTTTTAAGTATATAGTGCAATGTGTACATTCATATAAGCTCCACCACAATCAAGATACAGGACATTTGTCTCATCCCAGAAAGTTCCCTTCCTCCAGCTCCCAGGTTTTGGGCAACCACTAATCTAATTTCTTTGCCTATATTTTTGCCTTCTCCAGAATGTCATATAAATGAAATCATGCAGTATAAAGCCTTTTGTATGAGGCACAATGCTTCTGAGATTCATTCATACTGTTGCATATATAAATTCTCCTTTTTATTTCTCGGTATTTGCTTGCATGGATGTAGTACAATTTGTTTATCCTTTTACATGTGATGGATATTTGAGCTGCTTTCAGTTTCTGGTGATTGTGAATAAAGCTGTGCATAGACCTTAGTGTGGGCATATATTTTCATGTTTTTTTGGATAAATATCTAGGAATGCCTTGGCTGAGTTATACCGCAAATTTAAGTTTAACTTTATAAGAAACTGTCAAACTATTTTCCAAAGTGGCTTACCATTTCACATTCCTACCAGCAATGCATGAATGTTCCAGTTTCTCTGCATCCTCACTTAAACTGCTCATGCAACTGGTCAGATTTTTTTTTTTAAAGATTTTATTTATTTATTTGACAGACAGAGATCACAAGTAGGCAGAGAGGCAGGCAGGGGGGGGGGGGAGCAGGCTTCCTGCGGAGCAGAGAGCCCGATGCAGGGCTCGATCCCAGGACCCTGAGATCATGACCCGAGCCGAAGGCAGCAGCCCAAACCACTGAGCCACCCAGGCGCCCCAACTGGTCAGATTTTTAACTAAATATTCTAGTGAGTGTACAATGGGATCTCAATGTGGTTTTAATTTGTATTTCCCGGACAACAAATAATATGCACATCCTTTCATGTCTTCAGCATCTATATTAGGAGACCTTGGAAGCTAGGGACTACTGGTGATATTGTAGAGAAGGAAGGATATTAAGAAAGGGATCCCATAAACTGTCTACAAACTCTTGGACTTACTCTTGAACTGCAATGTGTGGGTATGACCCTAACAACATGCCAAAAGCATGGAGAACTGAATAACAAAACAGCTTCCAGACTGGCCCTTGGGAGGTAAGTACACAGAACAGATCTGAACAGAACTGTAAATACTTTGAAAATTCAAACTGCCATCACAGCCCATAGGAGGCAAGTCAAAACTTAAAACTGAGCCTACCTGGTCATTGACTGCTAAAATAAACAAAGAAGTTGTCATTTTTTTGTAGAATTTATTTATTTATTTTTAACGATTTTATTTATTTATTTGACAGAGAGAAATCACAAGTAGATGGAGAGGCAGGCAGAGAGAGAGAGAGGGAAGCAGGCTCCCTGCTAAGCAGAGAGCCCGATGCGGGACTCGATCCCAGGACCCTGAGATCATGACCTGAGCCGAAGGCAGCGGCTTAACCCACCGAGCCACCCAGGCGCCCCATTTTTTTGTAGAATTTAAACAAGACTTGGATCTCATAAGATCCAAAATGTTCAGCCTATATAACCCAACATTCTTTGATATTAAAAGAACCAGGAAAATGTCAACCACTTGAAAGGAAAAAACAATCAACAGACACCAACCCCAGTGTGACCTAGATATTAAAGTTATCAGACTAAGCTTAAAGCAGTTGTTTTAGCCACATTCCAAGGAAGTAAGATTAATCATTCTTTTTTTTTTTTTTCTTAAAATTAATTTATTTGACAGAGAGAGAGACACAGTGGGAGAGGGAACACAAGCAGTGGGAGTGAGAGAGAGAGAGAGAGAGAGAGAGAAAAGCAGGCCTCCTGCTGAGTAGGGAGGGCAGATGCAGGCCTTGATCCCAGGACCCTGGGATCATGACCCGAGCCCAAGGCAAACGTTTAACTACTGAGCCACCCAGGTGCCCCAAGATTAACCATTCTAGAAATAAAAAACAGAAGACACAAAGAAGAAGGACAAAGTGGAAATTTCAAAATAATAAATTCAATAACCAAAACTTAAATATTTACTTGATGAATTCAACAGGAGAATGGAAGTGACAAGGGGGAAGAGTTAATTTGTAGATAGACAAACAGAAATTACCTAATGTAAGTAACAGAGAAAAAAGAATACTTTTAGGGACAAAGGTCTACTGGAAGGTCTGGCATTCTTGTCACTGGAGTCTCAGAAGGAGAGGAAAAGGGCACAATGCCAAAAAAGAAAAAAAAAAAAAAGATGAAGAAATTATAGCCAAAAAGTCCCCAAATTTGGCAAAAGATGTAAACTTAGATTTCAAGAAACTCAGCAAATCCCAAACAGGTTAAACTAAAAAAAAAAAAAAAAAAAAAAAAAAGATTCATGGCTAGATACTTTATAATCGAATTGCTCAAAACCAAAGACAAAGGAAAAACTCTTGAAAGCAGTAACAGAAAAATAATATGCTCATACAGGGGAACAACAATTCAAATGACTGTGAGTTTCTCATCAAAAGCTGTGGAGGCCAGAAGGCAAGAGCATAAAACAAACAAACAAAACCTGCCAACCCAAAACCTAGAGTTTTATATCCAGTGAAAATATTCTTCAGTAATGAAGGCAAAAAACAGACATTTTCAGTGAAGGAAAACTAAAGAATCCACCACAAACCAACTTGCTTTAAAAAAAAAAAAAACACGCTAAAGTCAGCCAACAGAAAGGATGATTACCCACCACCTGCATCAACATAGATGGAACTGGAGGGGATTATGCTCAGGGAAATAAGTCAAGCAGAGAAAAACAATTATCGTATGGTTTCACTCATCTGTGGAACAAAAGGAATAGCGTGCAGGACCACAGAGGGAGGGAGGGAAAACCCGGAAGAAATCAGAGAGGGAGACAAACCATGACAGACTCTGGACTCCGGGAACCAAACTGAAGGTTACAGAAGGAAGCTGCTCCTTCAATCGGTAACCGGGGGATGGGTATTGAGGGGGGCACATGTTGTGATGAGCACTGGGTGTTATATGCAACTAATGAATCGTTGGACACTACATCAAAAACTAATAATGTACTATATGTTGGCTAATTGAACATAATTAAAAAATAAACGAAAACCAAAACCAAAACCAAAATAAATAAAAGAAATACTAAAGAAAGTCAGTTATTCGAGTAAAAAAAATAAAAAAATAAATGACACCAGAGAGAAACTCGGGATTTCCAGAATGAAAGAACAGCAGAAATGGTAAATATCTGGGTAAATACAATGAACTATTTTTTTCCTCTTAAGTTCTTTAGAGTATGTATGACAGCGGAAAGCAAAAATCATAACACTGTCTGGTGGGATTTTCAATGCATATACATGTAATACAAATGACAATGGCAACATAAAATGGGGGACGGTACAGTGTGGTGGTGAGATTTGTGCATTCCTCCTTAAGTGGTAAAATATCAGTCCTGTGATAGAACTGTGAAAAATTAAGCATGTAAATTGTAACTCCTAGAGCAACTATCAGAACAAACCATATAAAGGAGATACAGTAAAAAACACAAGAGATAAAATACTAAACATTCAAACAATCCCACAGAAGGCAGGAGAGAGGAAGCAGTAGAATAAAAAACAGAGGAAATAAAGAGGAAAATAATTAAAAAGTAGACTTAAATCCAAACATATCAATAATTACATTCAGTGTAAATGGTATAAACATACAGACTAAAAGACAAATTGCCAGAGGCACCTGAGTGACTCAGTCTTTTAAGCCTCTGCCTTCGGCTCAGGTAATGATCCCAGCATCCTGGGAACCCCCACCCCATAGGCTCCCTGCTCAGTGGGAAGCCTGCTTCTCCCTCTTCCCCTCGTGTGCCCTCTCGCTCACTCTCTCTCTCAACTAAGTAAATCTTAAAAAAAAAATTAAAAATAAAGGACAAATTATCAAACGAATTGAAAAATAAGAGCCAATTACATGCTGTCCATCAGAAACTCACTTTATTTTTTAAAGATTTTATTTTATTTGACAGACAGAGATCACAAGTAGGCAGAGAGGCAGGAGGGGGGGTAGGGGAGAGGGGGAGGTGGGGAAGCAGGCTCCCTGCCTAGTAGAGAGCCCGATGTGGGGCTCGATCCTAGGATCCTGAGATCATGACCTGACCCTTTATTTTTTTTTTAAGATTTTATTTATTATTTGATAGAGAGAGCAAGCACAAGTAGGCCGAGCAGCAGGCAGAGGGCGAAGCAGGCTCTCTGCAGAGCAGATAGCATGAGATCATGACCTGGAGCAGAGGGCAGATGCTTAACCGACTGAGCCACCCAGGTGCCCTAAGAAACTCCCTTTAAATAAATATAATGGTACAGAGAAGTTAAAAGTAAAAGAAGGTGGGGCACCAGGTGGTCCTGGGATCAAGCCCCACATTGGGCTCCCTCCTCAGCAGGAAGACTGCTTCTCCCTCTCCCACTCCCCCTGCTTGTGTTCCCTCTCTTGCTGAATCTCTGTCAAATAATAAATAAAATCTTAAAAAAAAAAAAAAAGTAAAAGAAGGTTAAAAGATACACCAGGCAAACATAAAACAAAAGAAAAATGGAGAGGCTAGAGTATTATCAGCCAAAGTAGACTTGAGAACAAGGAAAAGTAGCAGGGTTTTATTTTATTTTATTTTTTAAAAGATTGATTGATTGATTGATTTGACAAACAGAGATTACAAGTAGGCAGAGGGGCAGGCAGAGAGAGAGGAGGGGAAGCAGGCTCGATTCCAATATCCTGGAATCCTGGGATCATGGGATCATGACCGGAGCTGAAGGCAGAGGCTTTAACCCACTGAGCCACCCAGGCGCCTCAGTAGCAGGGTTTTAAAGAGGGATACTACCTAATGATAAAAGGGTCAATTGACCAAGAAAACATTGTAGTCCAAGTTTACCATCAAGTAGATCTAAAGGACATTTAGAGCACACCCTACCCAACAACAGCAACATACATACTCTTTTCAAGTACAAATGGAACACTCATCAAGACAGACAATACCCTGGGTTGTAAAACAAACTTAAACAAATGTACAAGAACTGAAATCATACAAGGTATATTCTTTGACAGGAAGGAATTACAGAGAATCAGTAATAGAAAGCTATATACAGGATATCCTTTTCTTAATGAAATCTAAAAGTAAAGCACATTTCCTGAGTTTATAATAATAAACTACTCTCAGAAGTCAACTTACAAGTTGTGGTATCTTCCTAATCCACATATTTCTAAACTCATAGGAACCCACCAACGTGAACAGTGGTAAACTCATTTTTATTTGCTATACAAAAAAAGATTAAAATGCTATTCTAACTCTAGAATATCAGAAAGTTTTTATTCACCAGCTTCAAGTTTCACTTTAGCAATTAAATTTTGTAAATCATCTCTAAAAAAACCTGGAAGCAAATGAAGATATTAACTGAGTTTTGTGAGGTGCTACCAATAGGCATTATTTGCTATCTGGGTTAAACTTAACATTTATTTTCCCAATACTAACTGTCAGTGAGTAATCTTAACTAGGCAGCCGGTTGAGATCTTTCTGTCTTGATCTTTGCCCCAACAACAACAACAAAAAAACCCTACCTATACAAAGCTAGAGTTTCCTGTAACAGAGAACAGCCATTAAAATGTAGATAAGCCTGATGTTACTGACAGCTGCGGCTACTTACCAGATTCAGTTCATATGTCTGCTTTTTTTTAAGGTGGTGTCATGTGGCTCAATACAGGCTACAGGATTAAAAATCAGACCTCAGAACAGTATCTTTATCCAGTTAAAGAAAATTTAAATTTGGGGAGTGGAATATTCATTACAGGCATGCCTCAAAGCAATAAAATATTTTACTAACAGTATAAAAGGGTCTGTTATTTATCTGACTTATTAACAATCATAAATAAGCATACCTCTGTTATCCATTTCTCTCTCAGGGGGCTAGCTAAGCCAATGACCTTCAAATTTGTTTATTCGTACTAAAATAATTTTGAAAAATTATGCAGTGCTTCACATAGGTGGCATCTAAAAGTTTTCATCTTTAGTTTAACTAGTTGCAAACAGTGTAGTTTCCTGGATGGTATAAATTTTTATATTTTTAAATAAAACTTTTACATTATTATTTTAGATGTACCCCAAAAAATAAAATATAGATTTAATTCCTGGAATCATTTATATAAAACTTGTGTGAACATATACTCTTCTTTCACAATAAGAATTTTACATCTTCCCTTTTTCTATCTGAACTTACATTTCCATTCTGCTTCATCCACAGGTTATTTGAATGTGATATACTTGTATGGTTCAAAGTGTTACACCGATCATCCTATAACACTTCAAACTATAATATGTATGTATATGTATGTAAATTTTCCTAAATTTTCAATTACCTTAATACCCTAAGAACTAATTTTTATCTTTTAGATTGAATTATTATAACTATGGGCATAAAATTTATCAGAAAGGCAAAATTATCAATTTTACTAAGCAATAAACAGGTAATAATTACTGAAAATATCTTTTTTTAAAAGATTTATTTATTTATTTTACAGGGGAGGGCAGAGAGAGAAGAGAGAGAAACCCAAGCAGACTCCCCACTGGATAAGGAACTGATGTGGGACTTGAGCTCATGACCCTGAGATCATGACTTGAGCCAAAATCAAGAGTCCATTGCTCAACTGACTGGGCTACCCAGGTACCCCCAAAATATCTTTTAATTTTAGGAAAGAGTAGGAATGGAAGATCTGGAAATTTATTTCCTTAAAGCTATCAAAACAGGTCTCTTCCTTCTCCCCATACATATCTCAGTTTGAAAATCACTGATTTAGACTCTTTCCTCTACTTACAAGAATTGACAAAGAAAGAAAAATGGTACAAATTTTGCTTTTAAACCTATCTACCCAGGTGCCTGGCTGGCTCAGTCAGAAAAGTAGTGCATTAGAGCTTCATGTTATAGAGATTACATTAAAAAACAAAAAACAAAACAAAACAAAACTTTAAAAAAAACATTACCTTGCCAATCCAAAGTTTTCTTTGTTTGGAAAAAACTGAATGTAATGTACTATGAAATTTACAATCCCTTCATTCCTTTACCAGCATCAAAAAAAAAAAGACTAAAAATGTAACCATTAGCAAACTGTCCAGTAGTACAATAAATTGTGATTAACAGTAATTGCTATAGGTGGCTAAATCTTATGATAAAAGGATCTGCTCATACCCATTAAACTCCTTTATTTGTCCAACAACAAATTTTCATATGCTTTAGTCACTCAATTCATCGTTATCATAGAACCAGTCCCTATTACTGTTTTCACTAAAGAGATCTAGCTTTGTTGGGGGCATGAGAGGTACTTAAATAAATCAACCCTTCATTCAAAAACAGGGAACTAGGGGTGCCTGGGTGGCTCAGTGGGTTGAGCCGCTGCCTTTGGCTCCGTTCATGATCCCAGGGTCCTGGGAGGTCCTCCACCTCCACCCTGCCTTGCTCAGTAGGGAGCCTGTTTCTCCCTTGGCCAGCCACTACCCCAAATTGTGCACGTGCTCTCTCTCTGACAAATAAGTAAATCTTTAAAAAACAAAACCAAGGGACGCCTGGGTGGCTCAGTTGGTTAAACAGCTGCCTTCAGCTCAGGTCATGATCCCAGCGTCCAGGGAGCCTGCTTTTGCCTCTGCCTCTGCCTGCCATTCTGTCTGCCTGTTCTCGCTCTCTCCCCCCCTCTCTCTCTGATAAATAAATAAAATCTTAAAAAAAAAAAAAAAAAAAACCAAAAAACTTCAAGAACACCGGCGTGGCTCAGTTGGTTAAGTGTCTGCATTGGGCTCAGGTGATGATCCCAGGGTCCTGGGACTGAGTCCCAGATGGGGCTCCTTGCTCAGCAGGGAGTCTGCTTCTCCCTCTGGCTACCGCTCCCCCTGCTTATGCTCTTTCTCACTCTCTCTGACAAATAAATTTAAAAATCTTAAAAAAAAAAAAACCAAAAAACCTACTTCAAAGGACAGCGAGTTCTCACAATTTTGACATCTGTGAACAATTTATTTATAGATAATAAGTGAGTTAATAAGTGATAATTTTGCACTCCCTGATATATTTTTAAAACTTAATGAGCATAGCGCTCAAAAAATTTTAAGTGGGACATCTGCATCAAATGAACAGAAAAAAACAGAGGCCCTTTAAAAATTCCCCATATTCCTGGTCTTTAAATTCAAGTTTACTATGAGCAAATCTTAATTGAACTTGGTGTTTGTATTCTCAGCAACTTTATCTATTTTCTTCACCACTCCCACTGAATATATATTTGCTAATGATATGGTTCTACAAAGTTAAACTAAATTACACAGTTCTGCATCTGTTTTCAGTTTTGTTTAAGTTGGTTGGTCAACAAGATCTCTCACACAGCTCTTTGAACTACATTTTCCTTTTTTTAAAGTACTCTCCCATTCTCTACCACCTGAGTTAAATAGAAAATAGAAAAAAGAAAAAAGAAAAGAAAGGAGAAAAAAAACCTGATTATCTAGACCTCAGATCTGAAGATTTAGGGACCAAATCCTAAAGTAGTGATTAACATATGGTTCTCCACCTTCATGTAAGTCTATCATGTTATAAAATATACAATTGTGCTGCTCCTAAAGGTCAGATTTTATATCAGGCTGTATATTTTAGTTTACTAAAGCAAACTTGTGACTTGAGTAGAAGCAAATATATTCTGTTTGAGAACTGTTTTACCTTTTTGCTTTCCTTTCAAATTAGGCAGCATTCACATTAGAATAGAGAAGAAGGAAGAAAGAGGTCCAAGCACCTCCTTAATGTACAAGTTTAGAGAAGACCAAAAGCACTTTACTAATGCACATTTGATTATCAATAGTATTCTTCAAGCATGAACAATGGCGTGAAAATTAATATGTGAACTTCCAGCATTGTTTAAAGAAAACATCCCAGAGCAAAATGCCAGAAGTACTTATACTTTAGAGGTTAAAAAACAAACAAACAAACAGACTCAAACCCCACCCATCTGTTCATTTATATATGTACTCTATTTTTTTTTCCAAAGACTTTATTTATTTATTTATTTGTCAGAGACAGAGAGAGAGATTGAGAGAGAAGGATCACAAGCAGGGGGATCAGCAGAAGGAGAAGCAGGCTCCCCACTATGCAGGGAGCCCGACATGGAGCTCCATCCCAGGACCCTAGAATCATGAACTGAGCTGAAGGTAGACGCTTAATGGACTGAGCCACCCAGGCGCCCCTATGTATTCTATTATACATATATATTCTAGTTGAATTTCTGGCTCCAGCTCTAAGCAATTAAATTATGTCAGGAAACAATACCAATTCAATTTCCAAAATCATATATGCTGCCATACGTTTTCCTTATCTCAAAACTGCTAAATCTCTTTATTATCTTGACTTCTCTCCCAATCTCCAGAGCCTATTTCCCAACTGCCCAATGGGCACTTGTAACTAGTAACTAATACCTCAAGCACCATCCCCGATCTTCACTCCTCTCTCACCTGAAGAGAACATGAACACAAACACACATACTCCTCCAATTAGTATTCCTAGGTTCAATCACCTCCAAGTTAGATCTTTGGGTCCCTCTTTTTGACACTCTGTTCTACCATCTAACGGATGGTCACCCTGTAGTTCTTTTTGCAACAATTTCTTATATCTCACACTCCCTCTTCATTCCCCTGGCATCCCTCTAGATAAAGCCCTTATCTCCAAAAAAAACTCTGCACCAAAGAACAGTGAACACTCCCTAGTCTCTCTTCCTCTAGCACTTTTTCACTGCCAATACATTTTGTATAAAGATAACTCCAGGGGCACCTGGGTGGCTCAATGGGTTAAAGCCTCTGCCTTCAGCTCAGGTCATGATCCCAGGGTCCTGGGTCCGAGCCCCAAATTGGGCTCTCTGCTCAGCAGGGAGCCTGCTTCCCCCTCCCCCTCTCTCCACCTTCCTCTCTGCTTACTTGTGATCTCTGTCTGTCAAAAAACAAACAAAACAAAACAAAACAAAAAAACTCCAAATGAATAGTAACACACTGACCTTATCAAATAATTCACACTCTAGCAGGACACACAAAAAACTATTAACAACAAACCAGACAAACATCATAATGATGATATTAACAAAAAGCTCTAGGAAGGCCAGAGAGTGACAGTTACTACCCTAGAGTTTCCATCCACAGTGGAACTGGAGAAAAGCATCCCAGAAAATAGCCCAAGGTATACATTTTGGGGAAAGGACAAGTAGTTCAATGACAGGGGAGAGGTAGGAAAGAAGAGAAGAGGGGAGGAGAGGAGAGGAGAGGAGAGGTAGGATAGAAGAACAGAAATATAGGCTTGAGTCAGACTGTAGGCCCTTTAGTGTCATGCTAGTAAGTTTAGACTTGATGCTATTAAAGTGTGAAACAAGCAAAGGTGTAAGAACATTTTTGGGTTTGTTTGTTTTTTGTTTTTTTAATTTATTTATTTGAGAGAGAGACAGTGAGAGAGAACATGAGTGAGGAGAAGGTCAGAGGGAGAAGCAGACTCCCCATGGAGCTGGGAGCCCAACGTGGGACTCGATCCCGTGACTCCAGGATCATGACCTGAGCCAAAGGCAGTCGTCCAACCAACTGAGCCACCCAGGCGCCCCAACTTTTGGGTTTTTTGTTACTTTGCTTGTAACATGTAATTTTAAAAACAAAGTAATACAAGCACCAATAGAACCAGACACATAAGTATAACTAATGGTAAATTACCTTTCCTCTCTACTTCAGATTAGTAAAGATGCAGGAAAATTAGATACAAGGACAATAATCTGTATATGTTCATTAGTCAGGTTGGTTTATTTATGTTATTTAAATCTGTGTCCCTACTGATATTTTTGTCTTTGTGATCTAACAAATACTGAGACATGTTTAAAACCTCCTACTGTATTAATGGATTTGTCTATTCTTAATATATCAGATACTGCATCTTTTTCAGTTCTGCACTATCCATTTGATTTTTTCTTTGCTTTAAACAGATTCCAATTTCCTGACATCATATGATTAACTCATAATGCCCTGGGTTTGTTTGCTTTTTGTTTATTTATTTGAGTATAGCTCCAGGTGTACAACATAGTGATTCAACAAGTTCATACACCATGCCATGTTCACTCCAAGTGCAGCTGCCACCCATCCCAATACATCACTATTACGATATCATTGACTGTATTCCTTATGCTGCTCATTTTATTCCCCTGACTTCTTCATTCCATAACTGGAAGCCTTTATTGCCCACTCCCCTTCACCTACTTTGCCCAAGCCTCCACTCCCTCCCTTCTGACAAACATCAATTTGTTCTCCATCTTTATAGGTCTGATTAGGCTATTTATTTTTTAATTAATTTGTTTGCTTTTTTTAGATTCTACTTATGAATGAAATCATATGTTATTTGTCTTTCCCAGTCTGACTTATTTCACTAAGTGTAATATCCTCCATTCATGTTGTCTCAAATGGCATGGCTGCATCCTTTTTATGGCTGTGTAATAATCCATTGTGTGTATACATATACACATATTTGTGTATATAAGTACATGTGTGTGTGTGTGTGTATACCACATCTTCCTTATCCATTCACCTACTGATGGACACTTAGGTTACTTCCATCTCCTGGCTATTGTAAACAATACTGCAATAAACAAAGGAATGCATATCATGTCTCTTTCCAAATTAGTGTCTTTCTTTTCTTTGGGTAAATACCCAATAATGGGTATTGGATCATATGGTATTTCTATTTTTAATTTTTTTAAAAGACTTATTTATTTATTTTTTTGACACAGAGAGAGAAAGAGAGATCACAAGTAGACAGAGAGGCAGGCAGAGAGAGAGGGAGAAGCAGGCTCCCCACCAAGCAGAGAGCCCAATGTGGGGCTTGATCCCAGAACCCTGGGATCATGACCCAAGCCAAAGGCAGAGGCTTAACCCACTGAGCCACCCAGGCACCCCTATTTTTAATTTTTTAAGAACCTCTGTACTGTTTTCCACAATGGCTGCACCAATTTTTATTCCCATCAACATTGTACCAGAGTTCCTTCTTCTCCACATCCTCACCATAATGCCCTGTTCAATGACACAGAGTGTGCTCCCCAAGAATACGCTTTTCAGTTCATTTTTTTGGACTAAGTGTAACCTTTCATGCTGTTCAAAACAATTTGGTAATTATTTTCCCCATGGTTTCCCCTTGCTGGCAACAATCTACCTCAAGCCAAATATACCTCAATATTTAGAGCATATTAGTGCTGCTCAGTCTGACCTCCACTTTAGGCAGAGAACAGCTGCCCACAGGACCAAAGAAGTTTATTCTCACAAAAAAAAAAAAAAACCTGAATTAGTTACATTATATGCTATCTGGCCACATTTCCTAACTCTCTGCCCATAAAAGGAGAAGGGGGAAAAGGCTGAAATAAAGCACAAAAGGAGAGGAAAGAAAGTTTGATAAATCCACAGACCATTTTCTTCTTCCAAAGGAGAAAAAAAAATCATAATTACCAGTCTGAAAAGACACAGCCCGAAGTTAGCAATGTTTAAAGACTATGGCAGCTGACCTAACTAATCAGAGAATGCACAGGCTCACATGAACAACACACAGGCCTGACAATATTTCTGACCAATTTCTTATCTCAGTACTCTTTGATATAAGGAAAACAGTCTAAAAGTAGGTGATCTCAGATCAACACAGATGGCTCAGTCCTCACTGGAAATGACTAACATAAACAAGACAGGGCAAAATAAAAAGCCTAAATAGTAAGTTATTACATGCAATTTATAAGGTGTTTTGTTCCTACTTAGAATTTGAAAATAAATCAATTTTACCAAGAGTAACCAAAAACAGTATACTTTGAAACTATAGGTCATGACCCATTAGTGCACTGTGAGATATAGAAGTAGGTTCAGATAAGCATTTTTTGTTTAATGAACTAGTAGAGACTAGAAAAAAGCAATACCAGAATATATCACAAAGTACTATTTCATGAAATTGTTTCGGTTTTATGTACACACATATGAGATGTATTTAAATGACTGAAAGGTAATTTTACATTTTAGATTACAATTAAAAAAAAAAGTTTCAGGAAAAAAAAAGTTTCAGGACACCTGGATGGCACAGTCAGTTAGTTAAGCGTTCGACTACTAGTTTCGGCTAAGGTCATGATCTTGGGATAGTGAGACTGATCCCCGTGTGGGCCTCCATGTTCCAAGTGTGAAGTCTGCTTTGGATTCTCTCTCTCTCCCCCTCTACCCCTCCCACTTGTGTATATACACTCTCTCTCTCTCAAATAAATCTTTAAAAAAAAAAGTCTGAAAAACATTCACCTCAGATCTACCAGTAAGATAACTTATTTTCTCAGAGTGTGAACAAAATTAAGAGGAATATTTTTATAAACTTGTAAGATTATCTTGTCTACACATCATCTAAGATTTTAAATAACTGTGTACACATTTCTCAGATGCAAGGATTCACTTATTCAAAATTCAAAAAAGCCTTATTGTTTACCTTCTATAGACCAGGCACAGCTCTATGTGCTAGAAACAGAAAACTGAAAACTGAATAAATCAAGTTCCTGCCCTCCTGAAGTTTAAATTCCACCAGATATAAGCACCCACGATGCCAGCTGCTAGGTTAAGAGCTTTATATCCATTCTCACTTGGGCCTCATAATCCTATGAGGTAGATAGTATTTGTCTTCCTTTTATGTATGTGGGAAATGAGTCTCAGAGAAATTACTTTACTTGCATAAACTTCTCTTTCTCCCCCCACCCCCACCTTTCACACACGCGCATGCTCTCTCTATTTCTCTCGCACACACGTGGCTAGTCAACGACAGAGCTGGGATTCAAACTCAAGGCAGCAGGATTCCAAAGCTCTGCCCTTAGCCACTATACTACACTGCCTTCCAGAGTTGTTCTATCTGCAAGAAAAAAATATAACAGCATTCTGCCTAAGAAAGCTTCTAAAAATTATATCAAATTGTGACTTTTGATCATATAATTTCAATTATAGGTGGCCTGGGGCTGCTTGTCCTTTTTAAAATTTTGTAAGTTAAAAGAAAGCAATTCTTACAAGTTGACCTAAAACTACCATTCAGTTTCATTAAATTTGATTTGGAATAAACATATTAAACCATCAGATGATTTTTATGTCTCCTTAACTGTGAAGAAAGAAAAAAAGAATGGTAGACAAAAGGCAAAGAAATCAGCACACTATGGTTTAAAAAAAAAAAACAGCAGCAGCAGCAGAGGGTCTGCTCCATGAAAAAGTTTGCCTTAGGCTCTCACACAATAAGGAGACTTTAGCAGCAGAGCATGACTACTCATTCAGAGGCCTTATTAGGATAGTCATTCCCTAGAGGTACCCTGCAGATTTGAGAAACACGTTGAGAGAAGCAAGGCCCACCCACCTAGACAGCTAGATATGCTGGGTCAACTCTACTAACCAATGTGATCATGGTGGGGCCAAATGACCCCGTATCCCGTACTCCTAAAACACGGTCTAATCCTTGACAGCAGGAATTGCTCCTGTTTGGCTCAAGTTCCCATTACCTAACACAGTATATGGGAGATGGCAGAAGTTCAGTAAATATTTGCTAAAGTAATAAATGATATTGTACAAGTTATTCCCCCTCAGGGGTCTTGATTCCCTATACAGCAAAAGGGTTGGAGTAGATCAATATATTCGCTTTTAGCTCTAAAAGTATATACTACTTCGAGCTAGAATTTCTAAATACATCACATAAAGCGGCAGTCAAATTACTCCAGGACATCCGGGTCTGAGTACATGCCTAGTCACGAGGTTTCACAATATCTTACTCACTGCAGTCCTGGATAAGATAAACAAAGTGAATTTGCCCTGCTGAATTTCTTAAAACTGCTCAATATTGCTAGAAGAGATATAAGTTAGTTGTAGAAATAACCAGAAAATAGATCTGACCATCCAGCTAGAAAAGGAGAAAAGTTGATGTTCATTAAAACAATAATAGTGGCAGCAGCAAAATGTAACGTTTTCAGATGTTGTATTTAACCAAACAATCTTAATTACTGTGAAGGCAGCACCCTATTTTTTTTAATAGTATAACATAGATTTGCCTTCCTTAACCATCAATTAGAAATTTCTTTCTGTTTGCAATTTTCTCCAAAAAAAAGTAAATTATTTTTAACACATTATTTTAAATGGTATCTCCAATTAATGAAGCAACTTGACTGCATCATAAAACCATTAGTTCATAAAGTCAGACTTTATTAAATATGTTTCCTGAAGACTGAAATGGGATTAAACATCAAAGTATGTTTCTTATCTATAAAAGAAATTAAATAATTTTCAAATCATCTCTAGTTGTCATGGACAGAAATGGCTTCTAATTATTTTAAACCTCTTTATGGATGTTTGTTACATACAAGAAATATTAGTAGAAACTATAGGGGAATCAAAAGACCCTCAAAGTAGCAAGTTCTCAAACTTAGGATCCAATTTGAGTAAACAGTGCTTGACAGATAAAGTCAAAGAATAATCCAAAGGTTTAAAGGCCCATTAAAAGAAATGTCATAAGACACTTTATAATGTAACTAACTCACTGCCATTAAAAAAATAAGGAAGAGCTACGGCATTTTACCATCAGCAGATTCTAAAAGGAGAAAAAGTTTATACAGATGACATTTCCATGAATTAACTTCTACCTTCCGCTTAGTCTTTTTTTTTTTTTTTTAAAGATTTTGATTATTTATTTGACACAGAGAGAGAGATCACAAGTAGGCAGAGAGTCAGGCAGAGAGAGAGAGGCAGAAGCAGGCTCCCTGCTGAGCAGAGAGCCCGATTCGGGGGCTTGATCCCAGGGCCCTGAGATCATGACCTGAGCCGAAGGCAGAGGCTTAACCCACTGAGCCACCCAGGTACCCCAACCTTCCGCTTAGTCTTAATTAAATAGTCTAAGACTGCATAAAAAGAAAAAGGCTATTATTCAAAGGACATCCAAAGTTTAAAAAGCACAATAGCTGTTTATATAACATTTGAAAAGAAAAGGTAAACAAACTTACTTTAACAACTCTTTTAAAAATAATATTCTGTGGAAAATGAGAACCCTTATATATTACTGATAGGAATGTAAAATGGTACAGCCACTGGGGTAAATAAACAATTTGATGGTTCCTTAAAGCTAAAGAGAAAATTACCATATGATCCAACAATGCCACTCCTGAGTACATATCCTAAAGATATGAAAACAAGGACTTTTTTTTTTTTTTAAGATGCATTTATTTTAGAGAGAAAAAGAGAGCATGAATAGAGGTGGGAGGAGAAGAGGGGAAGGGACAGAGAGTCCCAAGCAGACTGTACTGAGCATGCGGCCTGATGTAAGGCTCAAATCTAACAAGCCTGAGATCACACCTGAGCAGAAACCAAGTCAGCTGCTCAACTGACTGCACCACTCAGGAGCCCTGAAAACAAGGACTTAAACAGGTATTTGTACACCAATGTTCAAGTAGCATTATTCACAACAACCAAAAGGTGGAAACAATCCAGCGCCCATCAATAAATGAGTGGATAAACAAAATGGAGTATACGCATACAATGGAGTATTTCTTCATCATAAAAAGCAATGAAGTGTTGAGATATGCTACAAATTGCAAGAACCTTGAAAACATCAGGCTAAGTAAAATAAGCCAGACTCAGGACAAACATTCTATGATTCCAGTTCTATGAAATATCTAGAATAGGCAAATCCAGAGAGATAGAGAATAGATTAGAAGGGGAATGGAAAATTATGGCTTAACGGTCACCAAATTTGTTTGGGATGCTGAAAAAGTTTTCTTAAGTAGTGAGGACATTGGGTGCACAACACTGTGAATGTACTGAATGCCACTTAATTCTATACTTAAAAATGATCAAAATAACAAATATCATGTTATATGTGTGTATTCAACCACAAGTTTTAAAAAAAATTCCATGATCACCCCATAGATTAAAATATAAAAGGAAACCATGTCCTTATATAAAAGGGAGAGAACTGGTGGTCAGCCCATTAACTAAGATGACTGCAATGGACACTGGCACAGGTACTTTACGTGGGTCCGCATATGATGTGATGTAATCTATGTGAGTCTTACTGGGAAATCTGACCAAGTTCCAGAATATGGGATGTTCTGTAGGACAACTGGCCTGAACTCTTCAAAGGATTCACTATCATTAAGAAAGTATTGATATTGATGGTTCTACATTGGGGAAACCACAAAAGCACAAGAGCCAAATGTAATGCTTGAACTTTGCTTGGATCTGATCTGGAAGAAAAGAAGCTATAAAGGAAATCTGAGGACTAATAAAGGAAATTTGAGTGATGGACAGAATGTAGGATGGTAGTACTGAATTACTGTTGACCTCTCAGTTATGATAATAGTATATGGTTGTACACAGAAATGTTCCAGTACTTGGAAACCACATGCTGAGGTACTTACAGGTGAAATATTAAGGAATCTGCACCTACCTGTGGATGCTTTGGCAAAAGAGAATGTGTGAGGGGAAGGGACAGGAGAGGAGGAACATTTAGGGTAATAACAAAAGTTGGTGAATTTAAATGAAGGATATATAGGCCTTCGTGTAGTCTTTCAATTGTACTGTGGGTTTGAAAATTTCAAAATAAAAAACAAAATTTTTAGAAATTAGAATTCCTCAAAGTTTCCTCTTTTCCACTCAGAGTATTCACAAGAAAGCTAAATGAGGAGCATCTGGCTGGCTCAGTCAGTAGAGCATGTGACTTTTGATCTCGGGGTCAGGGTGTCATGGGTGTGGGGGGTGGGGAGTCCATGCCCACATTGGGCACACAGCTTACAGGAAGGCAGGGAAGGGCAGAGAAGGGGAGGTGAGGGGAGGGGAGGGGAGGAGAGAAAAAGAAAAAGAAAAAGAAAAAGGAGAGAGAGAAAAGCCAACTGATAAAGGGGAAAATATAGCAAATTCAAGGCTTTCCATACCTTCCACATCATACCAATGTGCGCCGTTTGTGATCCCATCTTTGAAAGTCTCGTCTTCCTCTCCTGGACAACGAGGGGCGCCAGTTTTCATTATGGGATGGTTTGATGCATAGGCTTTTGCCAAGTATTTAAAGACTTCATCATCTGATGTTTTGCTATAGATTCCAGTGGCCTTATGTTCTGGAGAGTCATCAAAAGGATAGCTTGCTACCACCGAGCCACCATGCAGATTTCCAGAAAGCACAAACCTTTGAAAAAAACCAAAGCACATGTCACTAAAAAAAAAAGCACAGAAAATGCCATGTATTTAAAAATTCTACATCTTTCATAAATGAACTCATGTATCTCTTAGAGAACTAGAAGAGACAACACTATCAGCTACTGGAAGCAGAACAACAACAATGAAAGAAAAGGAAAGAAAACATCATCAGTTCAACAAATTTCAGGCAGTTTATACAAGTAACTTTAAAGAATTTTACCATCATTGAAAATGTAGCTGAGTAACAGTATAAATTAACATTCTGGGAGACAACTAATTCAGGGAATTCAAAATGTACGTATTAGGTTGAACAATATGAACTTGCCAGTGTTCAGTTACTTCTTGACCTACAAAAATGACAATTTCATAGAGTTCAACCTAATACTTGTATTTCATAACATGTTAACATTGTAGAAAACGTGGCTTGTATAAATATGTGTTGAATACATGAGTTAGGTTACTAACCTTCATGATTTTTTATATTTACCATCCCAAAATGTTAAAGGTAGGGAATCTAATTTAAAAAGTATGTGTTTTGCCTGACTCCAGTTTCACAATATACTAAATTCACATTTTCAAGAGAGAAGCCACAGTTGAGAAGACTGGGGGTGGGGAGAACCTGATACAGTGAGCTGCTTTCAGAGAAAAACAATATAGCACAGAGAAGATTAGTCCTTCAGTGCATCACCATAGAAGCAGCTTTCTAAGCCCAAGGTTTCTGATTGGTCCATTAAAAAATAAACTGACATGGAGACAGGGCTGCTCCCATAAAAGAAACATTTTTTTTTTTAATGTTTCTACTTTTAAGTGAACCAATTTATAATTTGGTGAAATTTATAGATACAGAAATACTGAAGAACTCCTTTTATGGTGAAAGTAAAAACAAAAACATGCTGAAGTCCTATTTATACATCTTTCCCTCATGGAACAGTTCAAACTATTAATGTGACTACAGATTAAACACTTTCTTCTTTGCACTTTAAATTGGTTTTTCTTGCTTCTGCCTTTTGGTGGCTGAAATGAACTGACCTACAGACATTCTAAAGGGGGCTATATATAACATTTCTTTCTATATGCTTCAAAGAAACTTAAACCTATAGTATGTCTAATTTGAAAGGTTATTTTCAGTGTGATCAGTACCATCCCAGAAAATATCAAAAAGTGAAAATTACTTGTAACACAGAATCTGTTCATCAGAAGATAAAACTTAGCCAATAAAAACAGTGACTAAAAACTAGAAGAGACTATGAAAAGAGACTAGTTAAAAACTAACATATATTATTATAAGTAGCAACCTTCCAGACACCAGAGAATGTCACTTGGTAGAGCAGCAATAGCTCAGGTTTTGGAGCCAGGCAAATGTGGGCAAGAACATTCAGTCTCTCAGAGCTGTCACTCAGTAATAAATATGATGTCACCAGTAATAAATACGATATCACCAGTAATAAAATATGATCAGGAAGAAGTTACTGCCCCTAAAGTCACTGAACCCCAGTTTCTCTCTCATTTGTAAAATGGGGGCTGAAGCTACCTGCTTCCCAGGGTTGTTCTAAGAATTATTACATGTACAACACCTTCAGCACAACCACTGCTGTGTATCTTCTGCTCAACGAATGTTCACTCCTTTGAAGATATCTAGCATCCTACTTAGGGAATCAGGGAATCACTGCCTTCAGACTTTCATTCTACTCCCCACTACCACTGCTAGCTCTTGGGCGAAAGAATGACACAGAAACAAAGCCTAAGTACATATTCTAACATTTAAACTCCATTCTACCCATCTGGCCCTCATCACTAAGGTATTATCAATTTACTTTAGATTTTTATGTCTAAAGTAATTTAAGTACTTTTCTCTCCCGCTCTGATTTTGGGAAAGATATGAGAAGGCTAGCCTACTTCAGGTAATCCATTCAGCCACTATGTCAACTACGTGCAAAATGTTCTAGGCACTAAGGAATACAACAGGGAACAAACAAACATAAAAATGTCCTCATGGCACTCATATTCTTGTAAAATAAAATGGATAACTGCATATTCTAAATAAATGAAGCAAGTATATTGCTTAATTGTATATTAATTGTATTTTTCAGTTAAATTGTATATTTTAATTTAATTGTATATTTTCAGTTAAAACTTTAAAGTCCGATTGAGATTTTCTACTAACTGCTGTTTTCACTGTTAGGCATTTCTGGCAATGCTTCTCAGAGATATTAAAATGGTCTAACTGAATACTTCAAGAAAAACAAAATATTTGCAATCTGTTTGAGTGATAAAATTCAATTGTTAGATTTTCCTTACTTGACTTGTGTAGTCTTAAAAGTATGAATGCCACTCTTATAAGGATTTCAAGACAAAGTGAGACCTATTATAGTAGCTAGAAGTTTATCATTTGTAGTCTTTATCAAACCAACTTTGCATGTCAATCCAATTTTATTTGAAAAGTATTTTATGGCTTCCATGCAAATAAATTCTTTTAAATGTACCTCATACTTGACTTCAGATCATATATTATTCCTTGCATAAGATTTAAGGTACCTCCTAAACATATTATAAATATTATAAAAAAAGATCTATAGATATTAAAAAGCCAATTTTTAACTCTATTGTGCTCTCCAGATAACCCTATAAATAACTTTTTAAAAAATTATGAGGACTAGACTAATAATACATTATAGGTTAATAAAACAAAACAAACAAAAAACCAAAACAAAACAAATAAACAAAAATTAGGAGGACTTGAGGGGTGTCTGGGTGGTTCAGTGGGTTAAGTGTCCAACTCTTGAATTTGGCTCAGGTCATGATCTCAGGGTCATGGATGGAGCCCCCTCTCCAGCTCAGTGCAGAGTTTGCTTGAAATTTTCTCTCTCCCTCTCCTTCTGTCCCTCCCCTCCCGCATTCATTCTCTCTCTCTCAAATAAATTTAAAAATAAATAAAAACAAAGAAATAAATTAAAATGATGAGAACTTGAGTCTGATACAATAAATTCTAAAGATTCAGGAAACTACAGATATAACACAAGACCCTCAACAGTAGTTTCTACCCACTCCCAGCCATAAGATAATATTTCAACAACATACCAAAAAATCACTTAAATGCTAATCTCCTATTAAAGTCTAAGCAGATATATTTAATTAGAGAAGCCTCGTATGCCAAAAATGTGGGCTAAGAAAACTATAAAATCTTTATTTTCATGATGGGGTTAAAATCTTATATATTTTCCTAAGTATGTGTCAATCATCAATAATACAGAAACACCACTGGATGAAGTATAAGGTAAATAAAGAAAATAAAATTCACTTTCCTAAGCAGAAGTTATTGAGATAAGTCTTAAATTCTTACATACCCAAAATAACAACAAAAATCTATTTCTAATCTAGCCAGGTGAATAACATATCTAGAAATCATTTAAATGATTTCAGAAAATACACTGAAAAAGGTAATTTTCCCATTTAGACTGATGTGTTCAGTTCTTAAATTTCCTATTCACAGAGCTGACTCCAGAAATCAATCTCAGATTGTGTGCATGCTTGTGCTTCTAATTTTATTTATATATCAGTGTCCTGTTATTAATTTATCACTAAAGAATATGCATTTTGAATTTATTTGTGAAAAGTGAGGATGGATGGATGTACTTTTCACCCTATATAGGCACCTACTTTCCCTTCTTATTAGAGTTACATGTTTGAAATGTGGTTCGTTATGACTGGGACAGTCCATAGCCACAGAACCAAATGACTTTCTGTGTAATGCCAAAAAACACAGTTTAACTTGTAAATTCATCACAAGCTCCTGTCTATTGAACTAACTGGCCCAACCAAAACTTATAATCATTAAACACTATGATATGAAAAAGTTAACCAAGAGCAAATTTTTTGGTTCCACATTTAAAGTTTAAGGCTTTTGGTATAGCCTCAAGGTGACTTGCACCAAGGCAAAGCTCATTTTCATTTCTGGTCACCGCAGAACTAATAATGATGAGAAAAATCCAGTCACGGAATTTATATCCCGGCAAGGGTCATGACAGGGCATTTTCATTTAAGCAATGGAAGCAGTTCATTCGATATATCATCTCAGAAATGCCCTGGCCATCATAGATTCTGACAACAAGATACACATTAAAGTCACGTTTCTTGGGCAAATGTTCAGAGCTCATTTTTTTTTACAAGAAAAAAATTTCTTCCCAGAATAAGTATGTTAAATTAAATATCTACAAGGGATCTCAAAAGGAGGAGCAAAGTGAAAGGTGGAAGATAAAAAAAAAATCTAGGAGTGTCATAATGCCTATGAATTTTCTAGGTCCGTCACATGCCTTGAAATCTTGTAGACAAGATGATCCCAAGTCCCAGAGAGCAACTTCTCTATTCATTATTACTTTTATTATATCTGTCACTTAGAAACCTTTAAATCAAGATGGAAAGATTAACTATTGCCTCGCAAGCCTTATGAAAGACAAAAATGGGGATACGGGGGCAAAGCCGAAAAAGGGAAGCTGGCAAAGCTTGAAAAGAGAAGAAGTACATGCTCACTTCAGACATTATTCCATCTGGAGTAAGTTCTCTCTTCTTTTATTCCTCCTCTCCTCCTTTTTGCTGACAATCCTACTCATCTCTCAAGACACAGTTCAAGTTCTACCTCTTCCACAAAGATGGAATATTATTGCAGCCCACACACATTTTGTCAGTAGGAACAATTCCTGTAAAGTTTAACTGGGTACATAAACACATATCACAGATATTTATAATATTCTCGTTATGTATCAATTTCTTGAGGTCCTATTGCTTTTAATTTTTTACAACGCACACAGTGCTTACTAACACTTAAGGTATTAAATGTGATAATTAGCCATTCAGCTCTGGCCCACTAATAAAGTACACAAATGACACCAGAAACCTCTCAGAGAAGCTAAAATGAAGCAGCTCGCAGATGAAAGTACCAGCTCTGTGCAAGTTCTCCAGCCATAGCCATATGCTCCCTAGCTGAGTCAGAAGTAGAGACTGGAAGAGAACCAGTTTCCTTCAAATAACCAAGACCCTGAGAGTGTCATTTATCATTAATGGGTTACAACCTCCCTCTACAGCTGTTAAGGGCACTGACAAAGAGTCAGATTGCCTGCATCCAAGTCCCAGCTACACTTCCTACTGTGTACATTATTTAACCGCTCTGACCCTCAATTTCCCCTTTATGCAAAACAGGGATATTAACGATGTCTGTTTCATGAGATTGTGACCCACGTCAAGTGAGATCATGCAGTCCAGGGAAAGAGCTTACTTAGCACAGTAATAACAGCAATATTAACAGCTTATTTATAAAATGAGTGAGCTGACCTAAGGAGTTATCCTTAAGTTCTCTTCTACTGCTCATATTCTATGATTCTGTGACAATAGGGACCAGAATGTCGGAAAGAAGTCTCGCTTCTAGCCAAACAGCTCTTTGCATCGGTTGAACAAATGACAGCCTCTAGGCAGCGCTTCTTGGACTATTAGTGGGACTAGAGACTAAGCGGCCTGGGCCCTGCCCCGGGTACCAGGTGTCGCCTTCCACCTTCACTACCCCCGTCCCTGGGGCCTGCAAGCAAGCACTGTTTGAATGCCTACTGAGTGCACTGTCGGAATGCCCACTCAGCCTCTGACCCCGCAGGCTCACGTGGGTGGGCGAGTTGGGGTGGGGGTGGAGGGTTAAGGTTACGACACTCACTTGTTCTTGCGCATCCAGTCCATGAGGGCGCGCACCTCGGGCACTTCGTCCAGGTTTGGGGGCTCGCCGGTGCTGAACTGGTCGGGGAAGCTGCGGTTGAGGTCCCGGCCGCGGCTGTTGTCGCGACCGCTGGCGCCGGGTGGGCCACTATCGCTGAGGCCGCAGTCTCCCTCCCGGGAGCGCTCAAAGCCGTCGGGGTTGAGGCTAGGCAGCAAGTACACGTCGGTGGTGTTGAGCAGGCTGACGATGCGCGGATCCCCGCGCCGGTAGCCAGCAGCCAGCTCGCGGGCTAGGTAGATCAGCACCTGGCGCGACACGGTCTCGTCGCCGTGCATGTTGCCCACTAGCTTCACCTGCGGTCGGCCGGGGAGGAGAGGCCCCGCCGCGTCGGACCCCAAGTCACCGTCAGGAGGCGGCGGCCCCAGGCCGGCCGTGAGGCGCAGCACCCACAGCGGCCGACCCTCCACCGAGCTGCCGATGCTGAAGAGGCGGGCCAGGCCCGGGGGCCCTGCGGCCGCCGCCTCCCTCAGCGCCGAGCCCAGCTCTTCTTCGTGGTAGTAGCGATTGAACTGGCCCTCGTCCCCCTCGGCGCCTGCGCTCGTCGTAGTTGTCGTCGCCTCCGCCTTCTTGATGTGTGCTGCCCAGGTCGGGTTCCGCAGCAGCGGCAGCAGGCACAGCAGAAACGGGAGGCGCCCGGGCCGCCACCGCGGCCGCGCGTCCCAGCCCCTCGCCATCTTCCAGCAGCGCCGCTAATCCCCACTCCGCTCCCGCGGCTCCGCGCTCCGGGAGGCGGGGGCCCGCCGGATCCCCTCTGCGCCTAGCAACCCCCCTCCCGCCCTCCAGTCGCAGCCAATCGTGGACGGGTCTTCTGCGGCGTCACGCAGGGGGCGGGGCTTTCCTTAAAGCTGCAGCTTCGCTCTGGGCGTGCCTTCCTCCTGTCCCGGAGTAGTTTGGTCGGTCTCTTCCTTCCCTCGGCTTCCTCTCCCTCGCTTTCCCTCCTCCCCGTTTCCTCTTCTGCGTTTGCTCCGCGTTTCCTCTACTCGCGCAATCTCTCCTTTATGGCTTACGCGTTAAATTCTCACCCACTTTTCTCTGAGTACTCTTACTAGCTCCCTTCCCATCTTTGTTGCAGCTTTTCCCCGTTGCGCTTTAACGCTTCGAACTGAGAATCGAAAGAATCAAAAGATTCCAAAGAATCAAAGAACTACAATAAAAAAATTTAATAATAATAATCAAAAGGTTCGAAAGAATCTACCTTGAAAGAGCCAAAGGACGCCCTAGCCGTTTCCACCCCGTGCCTTTCCACTGGAGCCGTCCTGCCTTGGCTTGAGCCCAGCGCCCTGCAAGCCACGGAGGACAGCAGGACACTGGGACACTTAGAGCTCACTTCTCAAGGCAGTCTATTCCAGTTTTTAGTTTCTGTGTTGAAAGAAGGTGTCTTCTTTATGTTTAGCAGAAATCTGCTACGTAGTAGGCTCCCTTTGTGTTAATGTATAATCATGTATAATGTATATGTCCTTAGGTGTCATTCCAGGTTATTTCACTGCCACTAATTCTTGTGTGTGCTGGTCTCAGCCTTCTGTCGGCAGATTTCATTTCATAGTTCACTTTCTCCCCTCTCACAACTCTCCTGAAAGAGTTATTTGTTTAATTGTGGCCTTAGAATGACATTCTTAAAGAAGCAGGTATGACATTTCTGGAAACACTTGCTTGGTGAGTATAATTCCTGAACTCAATGTTTTGTCAAAGCTGGCAAATAGGGTTTTTTTAAATCGTCTAGAGACAAGGCCTTTTAAACTGGTTTTTAAAATAAGCTTCAGTCACTTTAGCTTGAAGAAACACAAAACCTCACAATTTTTGTATCAATTGTGAAATTTTACCCATCTAACAACATAATTACAATAACTGTGGTATTTTCTTCTTTCAGAGCCAGGCATTTCAAGGCCGTTCTTGAACTATGATTGAACCCTAATATGACTAGTAAAGAGTTCATTCATTTCTCTGTCAAATATTCATTGAGCATCTACTGTATGTCAGAGCCAGATGCTGGTAAGATAGAGATCAGATACAGTCTCTGATAGAGATGTCCAGGTATGATATGAGGGAAACCTCATTCAACCTGAGGAGGAGAAAAGGAGAAGAAAAGCTGAAGGGGAGAGGAGGAATTCTGGGCAGAAGGAGGAGCAAGCCCAGAAAACTGCAAGGCCTGAGAACACTTACTTCATGTTCTGAGGACTGGGTGCAGATCAAGATTTCGATGTGAAGGTACTCACAGGTGTGGAGGTGACCTGACAGGACCTAAGCCAGAGAAGCAGGATCAGAACCTGAAAAGCCTCACAAGCCAGGGTCTGGGGAACACATAATACAGAAGACCATGGGAGCCATGGATGGATTGTAAACCAGGTAGATTTTAATTTTGAAAAATCCCCTTGACCCTAACATAGAGAATGGAGTCGAGAAGGCCTAGGGCTTGAGACCAAAAAACTCGTGAGGAAGATACAATCCAAGAGGACATGATGAAGCCTTTAACCTTCAAAGGCGATGACAGTGGAAGCAGAGAGAAGGAAATGGATATGAAAGACTTTCGGGAAAGGAAGTATATAAGGTCTGGTGGCCGAAAGAGAGGACTGTAGGCTGACTCCAAGTTACAGCCTAAGCAACTTTTGCAGGTGTTCACCAAGATACAGGTGAGAAGAGAGCTCAGGCTTAGGTGATGATAATGACTTTAGCACAGTCACTGTGACTGGTGCTATAAATGCCTCGTTTGGTTGAGTCCACATCATACACAGCAGCATAACACATCAGGAACAGAAGCCTCTACTTGATACAGAGACCACTTCCCCCTGGGGAGTGCTTAATCGTTACACGATGCACTTTTACAATAATCTAAATCAAAGAAACCCCAGGGGACATGTTAACCTCTAATCAAATATTTCCTTTTCTACTATTTTTGCTCTCCTTTGAAACCTCTTCCTGCCACCTCACTCCCAGCCTCACCTAGGGAGGCAGCCTTGAAATGTAAATAAATAAGCTTGAGGGCAGTGAGACAATGTGATGTGACTTGAGCCTGAGCCCTCCCAGGAATCCTCAGACCTCTCTCAGGTCTAGAGTCTCCGGTCCTAGCAGGTACACTGTGCCAGTGGCTAGAAGTGAAACCTGACCCTGGCCACGGCTCACTGGAGGAGAACCTCCAGCTACATACCTCTAGCTGTCCCAGAGAAGTCTTGAACCTTGTGACAGGTGTTCCTTTCCTCCTCCCCCACAGGGAAAGTGTTGGCCTCACAAATGAAGGAAGTTAGGAAAAGCTTGAAGGTGAAAAGGCTTCCTGTTCACAGAAGCAGAGCAGTAAAGACCTGGACTTTTCAAAACAAGGCAGAGCTGTTGGATGGCCTTGTTGACTTTGGTAATCACTTTCTTTAAAAGACTTGAAGGTAATTGAAGAACAGCATAAACCATGAACTTGTAAATGTCACATTGTCTGATGCAAACATCTGTAAACTTACAAATTCAGTTTGGTAGAGGCTTATGGAGCACCTACTCTAGATCTGCTTTGCTGGGCACAGGAGGACTGGAAGATGAATGAGAGATTCTCCTTTTCCAGAAGGCCAGAGTCTAGTGAGGGAGATAGAACATAGACAGAACAGCGTGTACCCATAGGGCCAGAGCAATGCAAAGGCTCTGTGCTAAACCCTTTCTGTTGGCTGATGCGTTTAATCCTCACAACTACCTGAAGAAGGTACTATTATCATTCCCCTTTCAAAGATAAAAAGGCTGAGGCACAAGGTCTCACAGCTGACAAGCCACAGACCTAGGGCTCAAACCCATGGAGTCTGGCTTCAGAGTCTGTATGTTTAACCTCTGTAATAAAACTGCTTTTGTGTAGTGAACTAAAATGAAACAAAACAACAACAACAAATGCTATTGGAACACAGGAAAAGGCAACTAATTGTGATAAGTCAGAGAAATTTTCACCAATACTGTCAGACTCATGAACCAAGCTGAAATCCTAGATCAACCATTTCCTAGCCGGGTTTTCTTTGGTTTGTTTTTTGTTTTTAAGATTTCATTCATTTATTTGACAGAGGGAGAGAAGGAACACAAGCAGGGAGAGTGGGAGAGGGAGAAGCAGGCTTCATGCTGAGCAGGGAGCCCGATGCGGGGCTCGAACCCAGGACTCTGGAATCATGACCTGAGCCAAAGGAGACACTTAATGACTGAGCCACCCAGGCACCCCACCCCTCAGCTGGTAAAGTTATTTCTGTTTTCTGATAATTAAATGAAACAATGCATGTATAATATTTATGGCATAGTTTGCATATTACAAGCTTTCAGAGATCATTATTTTTTTAATAATAATAAGAAATCTCAAAGAGGAAAAAAAATGGAGAAAGGGGCAGTCTAGGCAGAGGGACCGGCAAGGGTAGAGGGACAGCGGCAGGTTGTGAATGGTGGCTAGAATATAAGATGTGTTGAGAGAAGCCGTGAAGGCAGGCTGGGGCCAGATGGTGAAAGGACTTCAGTACTATGCTGGGGGGGGGGGGGTTGCTTTATTGCACAGGAAATGGGAAACTTACAGAGCCACTTCTGAGGGGAGTGGTATGGATTACATCTTTGTTCTAGCAAGAGAATTGCAGGGGCTGTGTGGGGAGGGCTAAAGAGTAGTTACCGTCTGGACAAGAGCTGTCTGGCAAGCTTTTCGAGGTTAGAAAGGAAAAGATAAATAAGAAAGATGTTTGGGTTGTTGGATTGACAAGATTGAACAACTGCATGGGTAAGAGGGAAGAAAAAGAAGAAAAAGATGACTTCACAAGCTAGTGAGAGTGCCCAGATGGATGGCCTTGCCATGATCCAAGACAAGGAAGGCAGAAGAAAATCTTTTTAAGATGAGGATGAAATTGAATTGATCTTTGGATTTAGCAATGCACAGGTTCCTCGTAACCTTCGTAAGAGCAGCTGTAGCAGAGTGGTGCAGGAAAAACCGGAATGGACAGGGCTCAAGAGAGACTAGGAGCGGGCTCCTGGCTAGCTCAGTAGTTAAGAGTCTGCCTTCGGCTCAGGTCATAATCCAGGGGTCCTGGTTTGGAGCCCTCCATCGGGCTCCCTGCTTGGTGGGGAGCCTGCTTCTCCCTCTTCTTCTGTTCCCCCTGCGTGTGTTCTATCATTCTCTCTGTCAAATAAATAAATAATATTTGGGAATGGGTTTGTTTTTTGTTTTTAAGGTGGGAGAAAGGTTGTGTGCTAAAGGGAATGATCTAGTAAAGAGGGAAAATCTGATGATACAATAGGGCGGGAAATGGCTGAAGTCACAGGATCTAATCCACCAGTGAAAGGGCTGGCCTTCAGTAGGAGCACGGATCCTTGATCTGTAGTCACCCAGAATACATGGGCATAGGTACAAGTAAGCGGGTAGGCGAGGTGGAGTGCACTAGTGGATATTCTCGATTGCTTCTCTTTTCTTTTTCTTTCTTTTTTTTTTTTTTTTAAGATTTTATTTATTTATTTGACACAGAGAGATCACAAGTAGGCAGAGAGACAGGCAGAGAGAGAGAAGGAAGCAGGCTCCCTGCTGAGCAGAGAGCCCGAAGCGCGGCTCGATCCCAGGACCCCGAGATCATGACCTGAGGCGAAGGCAGAGGCTTTAACCCACTGAGCCCCCCAGGCGCCCCTTTTTTTCTTTCTTTTCTATTTTTTTTTAAAGATTTTATTTATTTGACAGAGACAAACACAGCGAGAGAGGGAATACAAGCAGAGAGAGTGGGGGAGAGAGAAGCAGGCTTCCCACCAAGCAGGGAGCCCAATGTGGGGCTCGATTCCAGGACCCTGGGATCATGAACCGAGCCCAAGGCAGAAGCTTAACAACTGAGCCACCCAGGTGCCCTGCTTCTCTTAATGAAATGGGAAATAAGGCCATCAGCAGAGAGTAAGGATGTTATAGTAGGTGTCAGAAGTTCGAGAAAAGACAGGAAGGTGGCAGAGAGAAATGGAGACTAATAATAGTTTTCAGTCTTTGATACTTATTTTTTTATTATTTTTTTTTAGTCATTGATACGTAATAGGGACCAGCTGTTTTTATCATGTCCTCTATACCTCAAAGCTAATGGGACATGGAACAGAAGGGTTTCTTTGATTATTTGTTTGTTGAGGAGATCATCTGGGAGCCTAAAAAGTATAGTTAGAGTCCAAAGAATTGAGTTCCGAAAAGCCAGCTTGAAGGGATGGGGAGGCCCCTGCGAAGATGAATGTAGATGAGGGAAAAACTGGATCACAGTTACATTCTCCATTTCACTTGAATTTTGTTCCATGCCCAAGTTCCTCTAGTGTTAACTCACCCAGACAAGTGACCACTTGCTCTTGGTTGCTTCTGCAAGAGTATGTCCAATCCTAGCACCTCGCAGGCCAAGAAACACGCACGAGTAATAGATTAAGTCATCTCATTCTGATCCAAAGTAACCATATGAAAGCAAACTTGGGATTGGAAAGACATGATGTCAATGCCTAGTTTGTATAACCATATCACCTTACACGTGCTTTCACGTATGTTATTTCATTCATGTACACAACAACTCTTTAGGGGTAGCAGGGCAACCTAAAAAGTTTCTAGATTTAAGCTGCCACTAACCAGCTCAGACAAGTCCCATAGCCAGACACATGGCAGAGCTGGGAACTCCAGCCCTATCTGCAAAATCTTTCCAGAGCTCCTGCCGTCACACCCTGGGGCTCCTTTCATTCAGCCCACTCTGAGCTGTCCATACTTGGTGTGCACATCTAACCTACAACAAGAGAGTTTGAAAGAAATAAGCAACCAAGTCTAAAACAGAAGTAGAAATGTATGTTGGTGAAAACTGTTTGAAGACTGTGGAAAAATGGGTTGCCTGGGTGACTCAGTTGGTTTAGCCACTGCCCTTGGCTCAGGTCATGATCCTGGAGTCCCAGGATTCAGTCCTGTCTCAAGATCCCTGCTCAGCGGGGAGGCTACTTCTCCCTTTGACCCTCCCCCTTGTCATGTTCTCTCTCATTCTCTCTCTTTCAAATAAATAAAATCTTAAATCTCTCTCAAATATATAAAATCTTAAAAAGAAGAATGTGGAAAACCAGTTTTACGGGATTAGTGGTTATTAACAAAGAAATGAAAGGCATTTTTCAGGTGACAGACACTTGGTTAGTGCCTGTGGAGGAATTAACTGGAGAATTAACTGAGGGCTGTAGAGACACGTCCACTTAAAGAGGAGTTAGAGAAACTGACAAAAATTGCCTACAAGAGACGAGGATGAGAAAACATGAAGCAATATCCAATTAGAATTTTCACAAATGTGCTGCTGTTGTTCCCAGCAGCAAAACACAAGAATGATTTAATTTCTGAAGGGGAATTTTTTTTAAAATATTTTATTTTATTTATTTGACAGAGAGAGATCACAAGTAGGCAGAGAGTTAGGCAGAGAGAAAAGGGGAAGCAGGCTCCCCACTGAGCAGAGAGCCAGATGCAGGGCTCGATCCCAGGACACTGAGACCATGACCTGAGCCGAAGGCAGCAGCTTAATCCACTGAGCCACCCAGGCGCCCCTGAAGGGGAATTTTTTAAAAAGGAATGAAGCCTCAAGATGGCTGAAGTAAGAAAATTTTGAGAGAAGATTTGACCACATCAGTTCTTGCAGATGCTGTTGGTTCACTGCCCAGATCCTCTTTACCAAGCCAGCATATCCATCCCCTAGCTGCTATTACTTCTGCAACCTTTTCTGGAAGATTTTTTTCCTTAGCTGACAGGAAATGCTTTGCCCAGAAATATCTGTCAAGTTACACACACAGCCTGTGTGCCCCTCCCCGCTCCTCACTCCACTATCCCACCAGGGTCATAGATGCAGGGTCCCTTGCCTCTGGATGGGAAAACTTAGGAGCAATTTATGACCCAGAGCTTTACATGGAATCAGGCTAAGTAAGAGTTCTTTCATCTTTACTTAGCTTCTTCCTTTATCTTGCCTTCCTTTAATCCCTTGTAGGTTTCTCCTGAGGGCACTTCCTCAGTAAATCATTCATCCAAGAATCCCTGCCCCAGACTGTGCTTCTAGAAAACCTGCTTTAAGATCACCCAGATAAGGTGTAATACCACAGAATTTCTCTCTGTGAGTTAGATGGAATACATTTCGTTTTATGTTTTTGTTGTTTGTTTTTTGTTTTTATTTTCATAGAGTTTGCTCTTACGTCCTCAGAGTCTGTATCTTTCCAGGCCAAAGATGTTGATTGAAATCGCTTTCAATTTACCTTGGTTAGGTAGGCCTGTTCTTTAAATTTTAATTAGACTTGTTTCTAGGTTGTAGAAATGCTGCTGCCCAATCATGATGCCACCACAGTGATTCGGATCTGTATTTCCAAAAACAAAACAAAACAAAACAACAACTCGCTATTAGCCAGCACCAAATGGACAGAAGTTCTAGTCTCATGAGGTAGAAAGGGAGGAAAGCAAGTATCAAATACTTTCAGTTACACATATGAGAAAACCTGACTCATTCTAACTTCAATAATAAATGGAATTTATTGGCTCATATAACTGAGAAGTCTGCATTGAGGCATAGCTTTACCCTGTGACTAAATTGGTCACCAAGCACCTGCCTTCTTCAATGTTCACTTTATTCTAAGTTTGTCTCCCTTTGTGGTCCCATGAGGGCTGTCCGAAGCTCCCCTACACCCCATGCTTTCTCATTCATACTCAGCAAGAAACAGAGGAGGCCCTTGTCCTCTTAATACTGCTGAGTTTCATTTGGATTGGATCAGCTTAGGTCACATGGCCACCCCTAAACCAATCACTACGGGCGAGATGGAGTACACTGATTGGCTTAACTTAGGCTATGCACTCGATAGCTGGTGCCCCGAACCGAATCTGATCCCAGGCCCTGCATGGATCCCCGAATGGAAGAGTCTATGGCAAAAAGTAAGAGGAGAATGGAAGCTGGGAAGACAACCAACCTATACCAACCTGCATCACCATACTAGCGCTGGAACACTTTACTCTCTCAGTGTTTATGAGGTCTATCTATGTGCCCTGCCCTGCGGGGGTGGGGGGGAAGGGGAGCACGTAAGTAAGTGTGTATGAGACAGAAAGAAGGAAGAAGGAAGAGGAAGCGCCGTAATGCAGTGAGTTAAGCAACATGGTGGAATGCGTAAGAAATACGTGAATAAGTAACCATGTGAATTGGCAGTGCTGGTAACTAACACCCGTGTGAGCGTTAGAGCGTACACTGTGCTTTCCGTATAGTCCGTCTTGCTCATCCCCACAATTTGAAGAGGAACACTTGTCCTTATTCCTGGCTCTCCAGTATCCAGACCCCATCCCTTCTTTTAGGGAATCTTCCACCTTCATGAGTCCTGGTGGGAGGCGGGACCTTCTCCCATTCTACAGGCTGCGCATGCCAGGTGCTTACTCTCCCGGGATCTTGGCCCACAGCCTGGGCTAGGCCAAGCAGGTGAACCTGAGACGCACTTTGAATTGTGACACAAAGAGGCAGAGACTGTGGGAAATTCATTTCGGCCGTAGTGGAGTGAGCATGGCAGCAACCCATAGTTTCCAGGTGACGGAGCCAACAGGACACCGCACTCTGAGTGCCAGGGCTTGTGGCAGGGTAAGACACAGCAGGTGGTACTTGGTGACAGTAGGAGCAGTTCCCCTAGTTCTGCTGCTTGCTTTGGGGCATTGTGACTCTCCAGGGAGAATCTCGGGTTTTCCAGGCCTCCTAGCAATTTCACAAACAAACCAGTATCCTTTTAATAAATTCATCTTCAACCAGAATAATTTCTGTGGCTGCAACTTTTGAAATATAACCCTTTGGGGTCAGTTTGTTTTTGTTGTTGTTGTTTTGGTGGTTTTTGTTTGTGTGTTTGGGTTTTTTGTTTGTCTGTTTGTTTGAGAGAGCAACAGAGGGAGAGCACGACTGGTGGGGAGGGCCAGAGGGTGAGGGAGAAGCGGGCTTCCCACTGAGCAGGGAGCCGGATGTGGGACTCGATCCCAGGACCCTGAGATCCTGACCTTAGCCCAAGGGAGATGCTTAGCAGACTGAACCACCCAGGCGTCCCTGGGGTCAGTTTTATTGTCCTCATTTTTCAGGTGAGAATACAGGCTCTGAGAGATTAAGTAACTGATGACCAGAACGATCTTCCAGCCAGTTTCTTCAGTCATGCCTCATTCATAGGTAATGAACAAACTGGGAAAGGCTTCTTTGTCCCCAAACAGTCCTTCCCTTTCCCCACATGTCTAGTGCCTGAAATATACCATTAGAGAGGGGTTCCTTGAAGTCTGAAAGGCTTTTCTCTCAATTCATAGGCAACACGTCAGGGATCTTGCAATCTTAGCTCAGACCAGGGGTGGGGCAGCAAAGCTGGGGATTCTTACCTTAGAGAGGACTCAGCTAAACAGTTGCTTGAGAGAGGGGCCCATGGGAGTGGAATATAGGTGCGTGGGACAGGAGAAGGAGAGAAATACTAAGAATAGGGTTGCTGTGTGACTGGAGCCAAAAACAGACTTTGCCCCCACATTTCTATGGAGGATCTTTGGCTTGGCTGGCTGCTTAGTCTGTCGGGGTAAAGAGTGGAGATGTCAGCAAAGGAAGCCCCAGGAAATACGGGATTATTTAATGCTGATGGTTCTCAACTCTGGTCACCCTTTAGAATCACCCAGGGAACTTACACAAAGCACAAGTGTAAGGGGAATGGGGAATGGCTGCTTGACGGAGCTAGGGTTTCCTTTTGGGGTGATGAAAATACTGTGGAACTGGATAAAGCTGACAGTAGCACAACATTGTGAATGTTCTAAATGCCATGAATTGTGCACTTTAGGGGTGCCTGGGTGGCTCTGTTGGTTAAGCATCTAACTTTGGCTTGTCATGATCGGGGGGTCCTAGGAATGGCCCACATTGGGCTCCCCACTCAGCAGGGAATGTGCTTCCTCCTCCTCTCCCTCTCCACTTGCTCATGCTCTGTTTCTGTCTCTCTATCCCAAATAAATAAAATCTTTTTTCAAAAAAAGAATTGTACACTTTAAAGGCCTCCGACTCTTGATCTCAGCTGAGGTCTTGGTCTCAGGGTGTGAGTTCAGGCCCTGTATTGGGCTCCACACCCGCTCTGGAGCCTATCCAAAAAGAAATAAAACAAAATGATTAATTTTATGTTATATGAATTGTGCCTCCATTAAAATTTTAAAAAGATACTAGTGCCCTAAGAGGGGAGAGGGTAATAAAGGGCATGTATGAGGGTGGAGAATGTCAGAGAAAAAAGGAAAATTGGAGGAAGCTCTTAAGAAGTGAGACTTCAGGCATGCCTGGGTGGCTCAGTGTGTTAAGCCTTTGTGTTCGGCTCAGATTATGACCTTAGGGTCCTGGGATTGAGCTCAGGTCATGCTCTCAGGGTCCTGCAATCGAGCCCTGCATCGGGCTCTCTGCTTAGCAGGCTCCCTGCTTCCTCCTCTCTGCCTGTCTCTTTGCCTACTTGTGATAGCTCTCTGTCACATAAATAAATAAAATCTTTAAAAAAAAAGAGAGAGAGACTTTAGGAGAGAGAATATGTGCTCTGTAATGGTAAGGTCAATTATAAAGCAAAATGTAGAGTTAACCGTACTTTACTTATCAAGGCTTTTATGGGATTTGGATTCGGATTTCTCTTGGATAATATTCTGTGCTGGGAAAGGGCTAACTATAGCCTAGTTTTATTTGGGTAATACCTTATACTATTTTACAGGTTTACCCAAGGAGGACCCTTGAATCTAGCCACATATTCAAACAGGACCAGGTGCTCTCTTGCCCAGATGTGGTAAGGAATGCCCAAATCCAAAGACACCCTCCAAAAAAAGAGCAAATAACTGAGACTATGTACTCTTGCATAAAGACCTCAGAGCACAACCCACACCCCCCTAACCAGAAAAGTAGTCAGTTACCAGGGAGGCTCCGGCAGCCAGCAATTCCAGCCTCTAATTTTGATGAAAATACTTGCCGAGACTGAATTGGCACAAACAACGCACATTCACACCCAGCCAGCTGGACTCCATCTCAAGAGTACACGATAAAGCTCCAGAAGGTGAAGAGATTGATGCTATTTATGGGAACAATCTGCAGTCATCTTTCTGTTATAGGTCTGGGTGGAATGGTGCAAGGGAATATAAGGAGCTATAAGGAGACAGCAGCTACCAAAATGCCGCAAGCCCACACAGGAGCCAAAGCTCCCAGGAGACCCCCAGTGCTAGGGACACAGAACAAGGCAGTGGGTTTGTAAAATGACCCTTGTAAGAAGCAATTACCAGCTCATATACTCACTAGAGAAGGGAACCACTTTTCACAGCACCCAAAGAAAGGAATGAGAAGACAACGAAGCCAGAGAAAGTAAGGTGAACTCCTCCAACCAAAGCAAAGACAGAAGGAATGGAAATTACAGCCAATCTCTAAGGACACCAGAGCGGATGTTTGCAGCAGATTCTCAAATGCTGCTTCCCACCACCACCCCATCCCTCACTCCCATCTTTGCCTCCTTCCCAGCATTCTGTTCTGCAGATATCCCATCCAGCTATTAGTTCATCCAACAGACCTTGACTAAGCACAGTCTTCATGCCAGACCCAGGACAAGGCTCTGGACATACGGAAATGAAAAAACACAATTAAGATCAGATTAAGAAAGCCCCCCCAAGGCCTTAAGCACTGAAAAGATCACTGTGTCACCTTCCCAGAAGAAAATTCAAAATAAGATTGTTCAAAATGCCACAAAACCTTACATACATGCTCAAATTAAAATAGCTTCCTTCTAGATAAAAGGATGACAAAAGTCTTGTTACGTTAATTAAACATAAGTGTTTCTCTTGCTTTCAGTTTGGTGTTCTTGTTCTGCTGCTGTCTTAAGGGGTGACCAGCTCTGGACATACATACATACATACATTTATTTATTTATTTATTTATTTATATTAACATATAATGTACTATTTGCCCCAGGGGTGCAGGTCTGTGAATCATCAGGCTTACACATTTCACAGCACTCACCGTGCTCACATACCCTCCCCAGTGTCCATAACCAACTACCCTCACCCTATCCCCTCATCCCCCAGCAACCCTCAGTTTGTTTCTTGAGATTAAGAGTCTCTTATGGTTTGTCTCCCTCCTGATCCCATCTTGTTTCATTTTTCCTTTTCCTAGCCCCCATAACCCCCTGCCCTGCTCCTCAAATTCCTCATATCAGAGAGATCATATGATAATTGTCTTTCTCTGATTGACTTATTTTGCTCAGCATAATGGAACCCTCTGGTTCCATCCACATTGTTGTAAATGGCAAGATTTCATTTCTTTTGATGGCTGCATAGTATTCCATTGTATGTGTATATCATATCATCTTTACCCATTCATCTGTTGATGGACATTTAGGTTCTTTCCATAGTTTGGCTATTGTGGACATTGCTGCTGTAAACATTGGGGTGCATGTGCCCCTTCGGGTCACTACGTTTGTATCTTTAGTATAAATACCCAGTAGAGCCATTGCTGGGTCATAGGGTAGCTCTATTTTTAGCTTTTTGAGAAACCTCCATGCTGTTTTCCAGAGTGGCTGCAGCAGCTTGCATTCCCACCAATAGTGCAAGAGTGTTCCCCTTTCTCTGCATCCTTGCTAGTATCTGTTATTTCCTGACTTGTTAATTTTAGCCATTCTGACTGGTTTGAGGTGGTATCTCATTGTGGTTTTGATTTGTATTTCCCTGAAGCCGAGTGATGTGGAGACTTTTTCATGTGTGTCTTCGCCATCTAGATGTCTTCTTTGCAGAAATGTCTGTTCATGTCTTCTGCCCATTTCTTCATTGGATTATTTGATCTTTGGGTGTTGAGAGTGGGAATTTCTTTATAGATTTTGGATACTAGCCCTTTATCTGATATGTCACTTGCAAATATCTTCTCCCATTCTGTCAGTTGTCTTTTGGTTTTGTTGACTATTTCTTTTGCTGTGCAAAAGCTTTTTATCTTGATGAAGTCCCGATTGTTCATTTTTGCCCTTGCTTCCCTTGCCTTTGATGGTGTTTCTAGGAAGAAGTTGCTGCGGCTGAGGTCGAAGAGGTTGCTGCCTGTGTTCTCCTCAAGGATATTGTTGGATTCCTACCTCACATGGAGGTCTTTCATCCATTTTGAGTCTATTTTTGTGTATGGTGTAAGCAAATGGTCCAGTTTCATTCTTTTGCATGTGGCTGTCCAATTTTCCCAACACCATTTGTTGAAGAGACTGTCTTTTTCCCATTGGACATTCTTTCATATTTTGTAAAAAGTTTTTTGACCATAGAGTTGAGGGTCCATTTCTGGGCTTTCTGTTCTGTTCCATTGATCTATGTGTCTGTTTTTGTGCCAGTACCATACTGTCTTGATGATGATAGCTTTGTAATAGAGCTTGAAGTCTGGAATTGGTTTGCCGCCAACTTTGGTTTTCTTTTTCAACATTCCTCTGGCTATTTTTTTTTTTCTGGTTCCCTATAAATTTTAGGATTATTTGCTTCATTTCTTTGAAAAAAATTGATAGTATTTTGATAGGGATTGCGTTAAATGTGTAAATTACTTGAGGTAGCATAAACATTTTCACAATATTTGTTCTTCCAATCCAGGAGCATGGAACATTTTCCCATTTTTTTGAGTCTTCCTCAATTGCTTTCATGAGTACTTTATAGTTCTCTGAGTACAGATTCTTTGCCTCTTTGGTTAGGTTTATTCCTAGGTATCTTATGGTTTTGTGTGGAATTGTAAATGGGATTGACTCCTTAATTTATTTTCCTTCTGTCTTGCTGTTAGTGTATGGAAATACAACCGATTTCTGTGCATTGATTTTATATCCTGACACTTCGCTGAATTTCTGTATGAGTTCTAGCAGTTTTCTCCAGCTCCTTTAGGTGTAAGGTTAGATTGTGTACTTGAGACCTTTCTTGTTTCTTGAGAAAGGTTTATATTGCTATGTACTTTCCTCTCAGGACCGCCTTTGCTGTGTCCCAAAGGTTTTGAACAGTTGTGTTTTCATTATCATTTGTTTCCATGATTTTTTTTCAATTCTTCTTTAATTTCCTGGTTGACCCATTCATTCTTTAGTAGGATGCTCTTTAGCCTCCATGTATTTGGGTTCTTTCCAACTTTCCTCTTGTGATTGAGTTCTAGTTTCAGAGCACTGTGGTCTGAAAATATGCGGGGAATGATCCCAATCTTTTGGTACCAGTTGAGACCTGATTTGTTACCCAGGATGTGATCTATTCTGGAGGATGTTCCATGTGCACTAGAGAAGGATGTGTATTCTGTTGCTTTGGGATAGAATGTTCTGAATATATCTGTGATATCCAGCTGGTCCAGTGTATCATTTAAAGTCTTTTTTAGGCTTGTTGATCTTTTGCTTACATGATCAGTCCATTTCAGTGAGGGGAGTGTTAAAGTCCCCTACTATTAATGTATTATTGTCGATGTGTTTCTTAGATTTTATTATTAATTGGTTTATATAACTGGCTACTCCTATGTTAAGGACATAGATATTTAAAATTGCTAGATCTTCTTGTTGAACAGACTCTTAAATATGATATAGGGTCCTTTCTCATCTCTTATTATAGTCTTTGTTTTAAAATCTAATTTATCTGATATAAGGATTGCCATCCCAACTTTCTTTTGATGTTGATTTACATGGAAAATTGTTTTCCACCCCCTCACTTTAAATCTGGTGATGTCTTTGGGTCTAAAATGAGTTTCTTGCAGACAGCATATTGATGGGTCTTGTTTTTTTAATCCATTCTGATACCCTGTGTCTTTTGAGCAGGGTATTTTTAAAAAGATTTTATTTATTTATTTGACAGAGATCACAAGTAGGCAGAGAGGCAGGCAGAGAGAGAGAGAGAGGAAGGGAAGCAGGTTCCCTGCCGAGGAGAGAGCCCGACTTGGGACTTTATCCCAGGACTCTGGGATCATGACTCGAGCCGAAGGCAGAGACTTCAACCCCCTGAGCCACCCAGGCACCCCTTGAGCAGGGTATTTAGCCCAATTACATTCAGGACTATTCAGTAACTATTGAAAGATATGAATTTAGTGCCATTGTACTGCCTGTAAGGTGCCTGTTACTGTATATTCTCTCTGTTCCTTTCTGGTCTGTTACTTTTAGGCTCTCTTTGCTTAGAGGGCCCCTTTCAATATTTCCTGTAGGAATGGTTTGGTGTTTGCAATTTTTTAGTTTTTGTTTGTCATGGAAGCTTTTTATTTCTCCTTCTATTTTCAATGACAGGCTATCTGGATATAGTATTCTTGGCTGCATATTTTTCTCATTTAGTGCCCTGAATATATCATGCCAGTCCTTTCTGGCCAGCCAGGTCTCTGTGGATAGGTTTGCTGCCAATCTAGTATTTCTACCATTATATATTACAGACATCTTGCCCCAAGCTGCTTTCAGGATTTCTCTTTTTCACCGAAACTTGTAAGTTTTATTATTAGATGACGGGGTATTGACCTGTTTTTATTGATTTTGAGGGGCGTTCTCTGGATTTTGATTCTTGTTCCTGTATTTTGATGCTTGTTCTCTTTACCAACTTAGGGAACTTCTCTGTTATAATTTGCTCCAATATGCCTGCTGTCCCTCTCTCTCTTTCTACTTCTGGGATTCCATTTATTCTAATACTGTTTCATCTATGGTATCATTTATCTCTTAAATTCTCCCCTTGTGGTTCAGTAGTTGTTTGTCTCTCTATTTCTCAGTTTCTTTATTCTCCATCATTTGATCTTCTATATCACTAACTCTGTCTTCTAGCTCATTTATCCTAGCAGTAGGAGCCTCCATTTTTTATTGCACCTCATTAATAGCTTTTTAAAATTTCAACTTGATTAAATTTTAGTTCTTTTATTTCTCCAGAAAGGGATTTTATTTCTCCAGAAAGGGATTCTCTAGTATCTTGCTTGCTTTTTTTGATGCCACCTAGCACCTTGATAATCATTGTTCTGAACTCCAGTTCTGACATATTACTAATGACTGTATTGATTAGGTCCCTAGCTGTTGGTACTGCCTCTAACAAGAGGTGAGGTGAGTTTTTCCACCTTGTTATTTTATCCAATTAAGAATAGATGAATGAGAGAACAAAATATTAAAAGGGTAGTAACAACCCCAGAAAGATACACAATAACCAAATCAGAAGAGACCTGAAACCAGGGGTAGAAGAAAGGAGGATAAAAAGAAGGAAAAAATATGTATATACATATATATTCATATATATTAGACTGGTGGATAGAACAGAGCCACACACTTGATTTTGGGTGTATTTTGATCTGTTAGAAGAAACTACCTCCCAAAATTATAAAGAGAGAAAAACTTATATGTATACAAAAATACAGGTAAACACAATGAAGGAATGGAGTATGGTGAATGATGAAAATTTTAAAAAGATTCTAAAAAAGGAATTGATAAGATAAAAAGTAGGTTGAAAAAAAAGAGAGAGATTAAGAATGTGATCTGGCTGGAGACTAGAACAAAGCCATGTGCTAGATTTAGGATATATTTTGATCTACTAGAACAAAATGTATCCCAAAATTTTAAAGAAAGAAAAACCTATCTGTATACAAAAAAGAAGGTTAAATATGATGAAGGAATAGGATATGACTATAACAATGAATTTTTAAAAAGATTTTTAAAAAGGTATTGATAAGGTAAAATAGTTAAAATAGGAAAGAGGAATATTTTTAAAAATAGAATAAGAAAAAATTTTTTTAAAAAATTTAACTTTGAAAGACTGAAGAATCATGGGGGGAAAGCCATGAATTCTATGTATTCCCCTAGCTCTGGAGTTCCCCAGTTCTCATTGACTAGTAAACTTGGCCTTGGCTGTATGTTCTTGCTAATCTTCTGGCAGAGGGGCCTATTGCAGTGTTTCTTAAATGTATTTGCCCAAGGCAGAATTATACCACCCTTGCCAGGATCCAGGCTAAGCAATCTGCGCAGTTTTGCTCTCAGTAGCTTTTGTTTCCTGAACAATTTCCGTACTGCTTTGGAGGACGGGAATGAAGATGGCGGCCCCAAATCTCCTGCTGAAGGAGCTGAGAGCTTGGGGTCCCACTCCTCAGTGCACCCTCAGAGAAAAGTGGTCAATCTCTCCTGTCTCCCTGGTCTCTGGCAGCACTCTGTGCTCCCCCGGCCCCTGACCAAGTATTTCTATCTTTGGCACACGGCCCCCTTTGGAGTCCTAAACCCAGCAGAAACCTGCAGTGTGCTCCTGCGCTGCTCCTCCTGGAGGGGGAAGGTGAGTCTCCCAAATCTGCCACTTGTGGGATCTCTGCTCAAAGAGCAATGGCCTAACTCTGCCTTGGATCATGGTTTAAGGTAACCCAGAGCTGAAAGCCCCCTCCTCGGCTCTGTCTCTGTAGTCGGCCTTCCATCTCTGATACCTGGGGGCTCGGCCACACTCACACACCCCTAGTCTTTCTGTGACCCCATGGGTCCTGAGACCACACTATCCCTGCAAGGGCTCCACCCCCCCTCCTTCATCACCCCCCGCTTAGCCTCTGGAGAGACATCCATGAGTGGAGCAGATTTCTAAAAGTTCCAATTTTGTTGCTCCACTCCTTGCTGGGAGCTGGCCCCTCCCCCGCGGTCTCTTTCCCATATATCACCTCAGATTCACTTCTCCGCAAGTCCTATCTTCCGGAGAGTTGTTGCTTTTCTGTTCCTTGAATTACTTCTCTTCATGTCTTTGATCTCCTGTTGAGTTTGTAGGTGTTCAGAATGGTTTGATAACTATCTAGCTGAACTCCTGGGACTTGCTGATATTTAGGTCTCCTACTCCTCTGCCATATTGCTCCTTCCCCCATCTCTGGACATTTTCCCTGACCTTTAAAAGCTCATAGGAAGATGGCTCTTACTTTTCTAGCCATCATGACTGCTCTTCTCTTTCCCAATTTCTGGTAGTCATCATGATTGTTAATGAGTGAAAGGAAGAAGGGGTGGGAACAAGGGAAGAATTGGTATTCTAGAAAAAGAACCAGCGTGCTTATTGACAAAATCCCACAAAAGTCCACAAAATCATTGGTCTCTTTCATCAGGATACTGAATGAGGTTTTGGTAGTGGTGCTTCAAACTGTGGAGAAGGTTTTTGAGAACATCAAGATATTAGGGAGGCAGAATGGCTTCCATCTTCTCAATCATTTTGTACCTTGAGTATATTTAGAAATATAGAAACTGGGAGGTTATACAACCCCAATCATAAAGATATGGCTTCAGCAAATGTGGCCTTCTTTACCATGGCCTTGAGCACTAGAATTACACGTCACTTCTCGAAGCTGAACTCGGGTACCAGTGGAACCCAGAGACAAAAGCTTGGGTATAATGTTAAACTAGGCAGGACTTGGTGTATAACAGGTCCAGCAAAAAGCAGTATAGGCATAGGTCAAGGCCAGGAAGGAAAAGTGAGTTCCTGAGATGGCTTCTGAGAGCCAAAGTAATTAGATTTAGAGCCTGGGGATTGCAGAAAAAGAAAATTTCCAAAGTTAAAAGCTGGACAATGGGAGAGAAAATAAAAGCAGTGATTTGCTGACTAGAGTTGTGTTCTGAAGGCAAGATGAAGTAGCCAAAGGGAAATATAGGAAATGAGAATGTTGACATGTTAGCAAGGTGGGGTAGGTTGTTTGTTAGGGGGCCTAGATAGCATTTGGCTACTGGGTCCAAAAGGATGTTTGTCAAGTGGCAGTCCCCTCCCAGTGCTTAAGTCATGGCTAGATAGATCGACTCATAGCCGAAAGATGTACGATGAGTTAAGTGCAATTAGAAGTGTCTGGACTATATCTCTGACTTGTGGTTGTCAGTCAAGTGAAGAACATGGGCTCCAGGACTTCGGGATCTCATGGCAATAGAAACATCCTTAAAAATCAAGATGAATATATAGATGTGTATTGTTTTACCTGCCTCAAAGAGTACTCAACCTCTTTGGAAACTGCTCTTCCCCATTCCAAACATAGTTATGGTGGGATAGTCCAATCATACTTTCTCCATTCTCCAGCTGCAGGACTGGCACCCAACCCAAGCTGGTCTCTGCCATAAATACAGTGATTGGTTCAGGGATCGTGTGTACCCCAAACTAGAATGATTAGTTTCTAACCAGAACTAATGGGAAGATGATTGCTTCTCTGTTCAATCAGAAGATTATATGGATGAAAGCCTAGACTTGCCTGAAGACAAAGTTCCAATTTAGCGGCGACAAGTGAATTTTGAGAATGAAGCCAACATGTGAATAGAGGCAGAGAGAACAGGTTATACAGAAGTGATCTGGGGGTAATTTCAATCATTCTTGAGAGCAGCTCCTTCCAACTCTGTGGTCCATGGTTAGCTTGAGGAGGAAATAGAGACTATTTTCCATTTAAACTAGTTTAAGCTGTTTTTTAACTTTTATTTGAAAAGTCCTAATCTGAAATATTCCTTGAAATTGATTGCCTTGAGGAATTGATATAAAGTTGTACAATCACCATTACACACCAACTACACTGGTTTAAAAAAATTTTTTTAAGATTTTATTTATTATTTATTTGACAGAGAGAGAGAGAGAGACAGCGAGAGAGGGAATACAAGCAGGGGGAGTGGGTGATGGAGAAGCAGGCTTTCCACTGAGCATGGAGCCCAATGTGGGGCTCAATCCCAGGACCCTGAGATCATGACCTGAGCTGAAGGCAGATGCTTAACTGACTGAGGCACCCAGGTGCCCCATTGGTTAAATTTATTTTAAAACTGGCAATACCAAAGGCAAAATTGTGAAAAAACGGAGACTCTCATACATTGCTGGAGAGTACAAGGTAAAATGGTAAAAATAAAAATAAAACACTTTGGAAAGCTGTTAAGCATTTTCTAATAAAGTTACCCATACACCTCTCTGATGAGAGCAAATCCACTTCTAGGAATTTATCCAAGAGAAATGGAAAATATATATCCACAAAAAAAAGATACACAAGATTGTTCATAACAGCTTTATGATAGCCCCAAATTGGAAACAACCCAAATGAGAATGAATAAACAAATTGTGTATATTCATACAATGGCATAACACTTAGCAATCGAGGGGAGTGAATTTCAATGTCGCTGAAGCTCAAAAACATTATACTGAGCAAAAGAAGCCAGACGCAAAGGAGTCCATACTGTATAATTTCAGTTATTTTAAGTTCTATAAAGGCAAGATGAATCTATGGTGATAAAAGTCAGAACAGTTGTTGGGGAGGGGAGATTTAAAGGAGGCACAAGGAAACTTTTTGAGATAATAGAAGTATTCTGTATTTTGATTCAAGTGACAGTTACATTAATCAATATCTTTTTCAAAGTTCATCAAAACAGTTCACTTTAAATCTCTGCATTTTGTTATATGTAAATTATATCTTGATTTTGTCTAAAAGAATGTTTGTATACCCTTGTTCATAGCAGAATTATTCACAGTAGCCAAAGGGTGAAAGCCTTCAAATATCCACTGACAAAAGAATGGATAAATAAAATATGGTATATACATATCTATCCTCAAAAGGGAAGAAAATTCTGACATACACTACCTTGAACCTTGAGGACATCATGCTGAGTGAAATAAGCCAATCACAAAAGGACAAACATTATATGATTCTACTTAGATAAGGTACCTAGAGTCAAATTCATAGAGACAGAAGCAGAATGATGGTTACCGAGGGTGAGGGGAGGAGGGAATGGGGAGTTGCTCTTTAACGGGGACAGAATCTCAGTCTGCAAAATAAAAAAGAGTTCTGAAGAGGTACGGGAGTGAAGGCTGCCCAGAGGGTGGATGTATTTAATGTCACTGAACTGTATCCTTAAAATTTGTGAATATGATAAAATTTAAGTTATAAGTATTTTACCACAATTAAAAAAAAAAAAAGAAAAAAGAGTACCAAGAAAAGATCACCCACGGATTGACATGAAGTTGTCTGTCTTTGGTTCTGCCAAGTAAGCACCCTGAAGAACAGTAAGCGGCCATCTACTATCGGTTAGAAGATGATAACTTCATCTTCTTCATAAAAGGAGGTATATTTTTGCAGTTAAAAATGTAAGAAGGAGGGGCACCTGGGTGGTTCAGTTGGTTAAGCAGCTGCCTGCGGCTCTGGTCATGATCCCAGATCCCTGGGATCCAGTCCTGCATTGGGCTTCCTGCTCAGCGGAGAGTCTGCTTCTCCCTCTCCCTCTGCCTGCTGCTCTGCCTGCTTGTGCTCTCTCTCTCTGTCAAATAAAAAAAAAGAAGAAGAAGGACACAGCCTCAGGATAAAAAAAACAGTTATTTCCCCAAAATGACATTGCTATGTTCTCCTGTATTATTCTTACACTTTTTATTTCATACTGGCAAATAAACAAAAACAAAAACAAAACTTCCCAGATTAGCACCAACTGGGAGACTAGAGACTAGTTTTTGTAGGTACTACAAAGTAGGGATTGACAATACCACCAGCCATGGAAATCCTGAGCCCCCCAAACCATTATTCTGATTCAATATGACATTTCTAGTGTCCTGAAAGCAGGCTTTCTTTCATATGGAAGAATTTAATGCAACAATGTCCCGGAGACAGCTACTGAAAGACTGAAGACCAGAGAGACCTCTTGACCAGAGGATGATGATGAAGAAAGCTGGGGAAACAGGGCTCTCCTCCCAGTGTCACCATCAGATACTGCACTGGTGCTTCTCTCGCATCTACCTTCTCATTTGCGTGTTTTTAATGGGGGCATTGCTTAGCCTGCAAAAACTCTGGAGGCTGTGGTTTCCCAGAAGCCAGGAAGTGAAGCCACTGAAAGCTGATGTAGCAAGGGAGGCTGAACTTGTCTGGGTGGTGGTAAAGTGAGAAAAAAAATATATAACAAGTGTGAAACCACAAGGAACGACATAGTTGGTTTCAAGGTTCAGCCTTTACAGCAGAGTCCCCGAAAACCCTGGGAGCCTGAACACTAAGTTTCATGTACCTGCCATGGGAAGTGAATGGGCACAGCAAAGTGAGGTGGTCCAGGAAGTGTCAGTGTCTACAGTCTACCCACTTCATATTCTTTGAGTAGCATTAAAATGTTTTTTTTTTATTAGCATACCAAAATTCCTTAATGATAGAGCCAAAAGTATTAGAAAAGCGAGACACAGTTGAAAGGAATTCATATCATGTAATTGATTAATATGATACTCCCAGCCTTTGTATACATACATATCAAATAAGACTTTAAAACCATTTTCTGTGTTGTTTCCTCCCACGTAGGTAGCTGCAATGTCAGAGAAAAAGTCTGTGTGTGCCCTTTTAAAAAAATAGTCACACACTGTCAGAAAAATCACAATTAAGGACAAGACAATTTTTTTTATGCCCTCCAATGGAGATTCTCTTTCACCAGGCTCAAGCTCTCATCGTGCTCTCAGGTGCCAGTCTGTGCTGCCATGGAGAGGTCCTCCTCACCCTGCTTGGGCTCTGACACCCTTGCCAGGTCACCTCCTTGCATGAACACTTTTTAAAAAAAAATTTATTTATTTATTTGTCAGAGAAAGAGAGAGAGGAGTGAGAGCGAGCACAGGCAGACAGAGTGGCAGGCAGAGGCAGAGGGAGAAGCAGAGTCTCTGCCGAGCAAGGAGCCCGATGTGGGACTCAATCCCAGGATGCTGGGATCATGACCTGAGCCAAAAGCAGTTGCTTAACCAACTGAGCTACCCAGGGGTCCTCATGCATGGACACTTTTGCCACCTGGCTGAGACTCTGACACTCTGCTCTCAACCACCACCACTGCCACCCCACCCCCAACCACCCCACTGGATACTATTCTCACCTTGCACAGGCTCCAATGTCTTGCACTCAAGAAGCCTTTCAATTCCAGTACCTTGCATAGACTCTCTTTTTTTTTTTTTTTTTTAAAGATTTTATTTATTTATTTGACAGACAGAAATCACAAGTAGGCAGAGAGAGAGAGGAGGAAGCAGGCTTCCCGCTTAGCAGAGAGCCCGATGCGGGGCTCGATCCCAGGACCCTGGGATCATGACCTGAGCTGAAGGCAGAGGCTTTAACCCACTGAGCCACCCAGGCGCCCCCCTTGCATAGACTCTTGACACTCACCCAGTGTGGGGCTGCTCCTGGGCGTGGATGCCCTCCTTGTCCACTCAGGCTCTGACACCCTGTGTTGGGTCACACCACCACACGGATGTCCTCCTCACTTTGCATGCTGGCTCTTCTTCTTTGTTCAAACACGGAGGACTTGTTTGGGAAGGACCTGTAATTGCTTTGCTTTATTTCTAGATTTACATAGATTCAACTTCATGACTAGTCCTATTATATCATATTTCCCCCATTCCCTTAATTTTTTATTCTGAAATATCCAAATTGGCTGGATTTCATCATTATGTAGCTTTTACAAAATTTTTTTTTAATTTTTAGAAGACTTTTATTAATTTACTTATTTTTCAGAGAGAGAGAGAGCGCGCAAGCAGAGGGAGGGGCAGAGGGAGAAGCAGCTCCCTGCTGAGCAAGGAGCTCAATGTAGGACTTGATTCCAGGATCCTGGGATCATGACCTGAGCTGAAGGCAGAGACTTAATCAGCTGAGCCTTCAAGGCGTCCCTATAAAAAGTATTTCTATATTGCCTTACTTGAGCAAAGTCTAACCATGTGTCAGACTATTTGTTGGTTGCCTTCACACACAGGTAGAAATTGGGCTGGGTATAAAATTCTTGGGTCACACTCATTTCTCCTTAAAACTCTGTAAACATTGCTCTATCATTTTCTGGCATGGACCGTTGTGGTAAATAAGTTTGAATCTGGCTTTACCTTTTCCCATTACAAGTGACTTGTGTTTTTTGCCTAGAGATATGTAGGGTTATTCACTTGTTCATCAAGTTTGGTCATTTCATGTGACTATGTCATGTTTTTAGACCTCTTGTATTAATTTTTCCTACAACAGTGTGTGATTTAAATTTGTAGATTTTGTTCTTCATTTCAGGAAACTACTTTTCTATTTGAATATTCTTATTCTTGATTTGCTCAGCTCTCTACTTCAGGGACACCAAGTATATACATGGTGGATTTCATTTTTTTAAGATTTTATTTATTTATTTGACAGAGAGAGATCACAAGTAAGCAGAGAGGAAGGCAGAGAGAGAGGAGGAAGCAGGCTCCCTGCTGAGCAGAGAGCCTGATGCGGGACTCGATCCCAGGACCATGGGATCATGACCTGAGCTGAAGGCAGAGGCTTTAACCCACTGAGCCACCCAGGCACCCCTACATGGTGGATTTCTGTTGTCTTTTCTCAAAATGTATCATTTCTTTTTTTATTATTTTTAAGATTTTATTTATTTGACTGAGAGAGAGAGATCACAAGTAGACAGGGAGGCAGGCGGAGAGAAAGAGGGGGAAGCCAGCTCCTCACCAAGCAGAGAGCCCAACACGGGGCTCTATCCCAGGAACCTGAGACCATGACCTGAGCTGATGGCATAGGCTCCAGCCCACTGAGTCACCCAAGCACCCCAAAGTGTATCATTTCTATGATTGCCAAATACTGTAGAGATGTAAATTGTCTAAGTTTGAGGTGCTGTACCGAAAGTACCATAGACTGGGTGGCTTACAAACAGAATAATTTCTCTTAGTTCCGGAGGCTACGAAGTCCAAAATCAAGGTGCTGACAGATTCAGCGTCTAGTGAAAGTCCACTTCCTGATTCATAAATGTCTTCTCACTGTGTCTTCATGTGACAGAAGGGGCAAGAGAATTCTTTGGGGTCTCTTTTATAAAGGCATTAATCCCATAAGGGCTCTGTCCTCATGACCTTATCACCTCCCAAAGGCCCCACTTCCTAATGCCATCACATTAGGGGTTAGGATTTCAACATAGGAATTTGGGGGAGACAAAAAAAAGAATTGGGGGGAGACAAAATATGCAGTCTTTAACATATGGATAATCATCATTGTTATAGGTATGATCCAAATACAGGAATTTTAAAGTTCTTTCTCAGTTCAGGTCTCAGATACTAAGAACTTTGTGGATAGTCTTTAGTGTGTATATGAATGAGTGTGTGTGTGTGTGTGTGTTTGTGCATGTGAATGTGAGTATATAGCTTTTGTATGAAATTATTAGAAAACCTTAAACGTGTGCTACATGGGTGCCACTGTTTATAGAAATATCGAAAGGGAGAAAACAACACTTATTTAGGAACAGATTTAACAGGCTTTATAAGTATGTGAATATGTAGTCTCTGATGTAGTAGGCTGAAATAAAAGATAACACAGCAGCCAATTTGTTTTCCAAGAACTACAGAGACTAGCCAATAATTAGAACCAGTTTTTATTTAGTGCTTAAATAATGCTTGAAAATGATACAAGGCCGGGATGTCTGGGTGGCTCAGTTGGTTAAGCGACTGCCTTCAGCTCAGGTCATGATCCCAGGGTTCTGAGATCGAGTCCAGCATCGGGCTCCCTGCTCAGTGGGGAACCTGCTTCTTCCTCTGCTTGCTGCTCCTTCTATTTATGCATACTCTCTCCCTGACAAGTAAATAAAGTCTTAAGAAAAATTAAAAAACAAAACAAAACGGTAAAGGCAAGGATATAAGTACTTTACACAGCTCATTCAATTCGCACAGTAATGATATAAAATAATTATTATTAGGTCATGATTTAATAATAGCGGGACTAGGTCTTAGGAGGATTAAATAAGTCCCCACAGTTGCCTAACTAGTGAGTGGTAGAGTGGGTTTGGAATCTGAGTTTCCCAGAGCAGTGCCTCCACTTTAAGCCTCTGGATTTCCTCTCTCACCCATCTTCTGCTACAGTGGGAAGTCCTGAAGGAGAGAGATGTGTGTGCCTCTAAAGTGTACTCATATTTTAAGAAGTCAAATACGTTGGCTCCCATGAATGCATATTATCTTCACAGCAATATGTTAGAACTGTAAAACATATGGACTGAAAAAAGCCATTTTTAGCCACTGTCACCCACTCTTTTTATCTCAACTGCTCCTTTGATCTTCTCTTGTAAGGTCCCAAAAGGCACTCAAGTTTGACATGTTTAAAATGAAATTCAGGGGCGCCTGGGTGGCTCAGTGGGTTAAGCCGCTGCCTTCGGCTCGGGTCATGATCACAGAATCCTGGGATGGAGCCCCGCATCGGGCTCTCTGCTCAGCCGGGAGCCTGCTTCCTTCTCTCTCTCTCTGCCTGCCTCTCTGCCTGCTTGTGATCTCTCTCTGTCAAATAAATAAAATCTTTAAAAAAAAATGAAATTCATTGTTTTCTGTCCCATCAACTTTTTCTTCCTCTGGTCAGTCACTGATACCTCCCTCCTCTTGCTTTCTATTTTTTTTTAATGGCAGATTTAAAAAAAAAAAAAAAAGAATTTTGTGTATCTATTTGAGAGAGAAAGCAAGAGTGGAAGGAGGGGCAGAGGAAGAACCAGACACCCCACTAAGCAGGGAGCCCAGTGAGGGGTTCAGTCCCAGGGCAGGGTTCAATCCCAGAACCCCAAGATCATGACCCGAACCAAAGGCAGACGCTTAACTGAATGAGCCACCCAGGTGCCTTTCTCCATGCTTTCAAAATACCATTCGTTAGTCACCAAAGCTGTTTGCTCTGTCTTCTCATCACTTCATTTTCTTGAATCTGTTCCTTTCCATTCAAAATGTCACCACCCTAATTCATTCTCTTATTACCACTGATCTGGAATGTTGTGAAGCCGAGGTACCTGACTGGTCTCCTGTTTTAACAGCTTTTTGCCCCTCTCTTCCTTTATCTCTTACATAGGCTCAGACTTCTCTTTGTAAGCAGTGGTTCTCATATTCTTTTGAGAATACACCCTCTCAATAAATATGATTGAGCATGAATCTCTAGCATATTTATTTATTTCTAAGTAATGTATGCATGTGACTAAACATAGATGAACATTGTAAAATGTGCAGAATACAAATTGAAGGGAAATAGAGAGGAAATGAATATGTTTATTTAAATTTTTATCTGATTTCTCAGAGATGCAAAACATTTTTGCTCTCTCTATACCTGAATAAATTTCACTGTTTTTGTTTTAATGTAGGCTTAATAATTTGTGACTCAGAGATGCACAAACATATTTCTAACTTTGGTTTATTTTGAAAAAAGGTTTTATTCATCATCATAGCTGAAAAAAGATACTCACAAAGTAATGTAGTATTAAAATACACCAAAAATGCATTACTAAATCTGAATATTCATTTTCATCCACCAGTTATGCAAAGTTTTATCAAAATTCAGCCAATAAATTTACTGATGTCAAAGAGTTATTCTTGCAAACCAGTTAAAGTTATTGTAAACCGATGTCTCGAATATGAATAGTTTAGAGGACTTTGTTTCCAAATTTTTTTAAGCATGAAAATTCAAATGTTTCCTAGGTGATGATACAATTATACCAATTTCAGGAATAACAATGGAAACATTTCCAGGCATCATTTTCAAAATGATCTCTCAGTAAAAAGGGTTTCTTTGCAAAAGTAGTTACTTTCACATTGCACCACCCTTTCTTTAAAGATATTGTCTAAATGCATTCATTATTTTAATATCTGTTAGGTAGCATAGTAGTGAAAGTCACTTGTCATAAGAGAAAAGGTCAGGAATTTTATTTTGTTTTATTTCATTTGTTTTATTTTAAGATTTCATTTATTATTTGATGCAGAAAGACACAGCAAGACAGGGAACAGGGAAGTGGGGAGTGGGAAAGGAAGGAGCAGGCTTCCTGTTGAGCAGGGAGCCTGGCGCAGGATGGTCCCAGGACCCTAAGATCGAGACCTGAGCCGAAGGCAGACACCCAACAACTGAGCTACCCAGGCACCCCCGGAATTTTAGAATATTAGTCTTTTTGTAAGAGAACAAAATGTGTAATTCATCTTTTTTTTAGAAAGAGGGTGGGTATTATGGAGGGCACAGATTGCATGGAGCACTGGGTGTGGTGAAAAAATAATGAATACTGTATTTCTGAAAATAAATAAATTTATAAAAAAAAAGGAAAGAGGGAGAGAGTGCACACATATGTGAGGGTTGGGGTAGGGGAAGAGGGAGAGACAGAGAATTTTTTTTTTTAAGATTTTATTTATTTGTTTGACAGACAGAGATCACAAGTAGGCAGAGAGGCAGGCAGAGAGAGAGGAAGGGAAGCAGGCTCCCCGCTGAGCAGAGAGCCCGATGCGGGGCTCCATCTCAGGACCCTGGGATCATGACCTGAGCCGAAGGCAGAGGCTTTAACCCACTGAGCCACCCAGGTGCCCCTAGAGAGAGAGTCTTAATCAGAGTCCACAGCCAATATGGAGCCGGACATGGGGCTTGATCTCACAACCACAAGATTACGGCCTATGTGCCCTTATGTGGCACAGTCTGACCTTAGCATCTTAGTTGCCAGGTGTCCTCTTTCCTCAGTGCTTAGGTTTGAGTCTCAGACTTAAAAAAATACATAAAATAAAATAAAAGCAAGTACTACAGAGCTTGCTCCTGGCCTAGCACTGTTCTAATATATTTAGAGAAGAGGAAACAGAGAGATTACATAACTTCTCCGAAGTTAATACCTAATAAGAGATGAAGATGGGTGAGTTTGAGTCTACACAGTCTAACTCCAGAGCCTGTGCTTACAACACCCGATTGTTCTACCCTGTGTCCTGCCAGTGTACCATGGCTAATTGTGAAAGCAGTGGAGAGGCATTTCTAAGCCTGACAGCTTTCAGCCAATAGCATGGTCAGGACAAGTCCAATACCAAGTTCAACAGGAGGCATCTCTACTTCACAGTAGGTCAGACATTCAAGTTCAGGAACACTGGCATTGATTAGGAGCTGGAATACAAAAGCTTAGGAGTCAGAGATGGTTCGAAAGCTACAGTGAAAAACAGACTTTTGCTGACTCCAAGAAAAAGGACCTGGTAGCCAAGAAATAGACTGACCCAAGACTATAAACAGGCACCGGTTATTAACATTTCTGTGTCCAAACACTGTCTTATTCACTTTATGTCTATTGTTCCTCTCACAATGACCCTGTAAAAAAGGCATTATTATATCTTCATTTTCTAGACAAAGAAAATGAGGCTTGGGGCTCCTGGGTGGCTCAGTCTGTTAAGCCTCTGCGTTCAGGTCAGGTCATGATCTCAGGTTCCTGGGATCCAGTCCTGTACCGGGCTTTCTGCTCAGTGAGGAGTCTGCTCCTCCCTCTATCCTCTCTCTCTCTCTCACAAATGAATAAAATATTTTTTTAAAACCCCACAAAAGGATAGGAGAAGAATCAATGAAACAAGATGGGATTGGGAGGGAGACAAACCATAAGTGACTCTTAATCTTACAAAACAAACTGAGGGTTGCTGGGGGGAGGGGGGTTGGGAGAAGGGGGGGTGGGGTTATGGACATTGGGGAGGGTATGTGCTTTGGTGAGTGCTGTGAAGTGTGTAAACCTGGCGATTCACAGACCTGTACCCCTGGGGATAAAAATAAATGTTTATAAAAAAATAAAAAATTTAAAACATAAAAAAAAACCCCACAAAATATCTATTTAAGAAAAAAGAGAGAAGTGAGGCTCAGAAAACTCAAGTAATATTCCTAAATGCAATTTCAACACGACCTCCTCCAACCAGATTGCAGCACCCTTGACCTGTCCCAGTCTTATTCCAAAGACAGACTGGGAAGCATCAACAGATCTGAGAGGTAAGCGTAGACATGATCTTGTACCGTCATTTCTCCAGCTTTGGATCGCGAGCAAGTGACACAGAGAGCAGGAACTGGTTGTGGTGCCTAGAGGCCGCCTTGGTGGCGGAAAGATCCATTTGCTGGGGCTACGGTTTAGCAGTGGGGCAGTGTCGTGGGCCTCCGGGGAGCGCACACCAACCTGTGGCATTCAGTGGTTTAGCAGGTATAACCACAGGATCTTCCTGGACTGATTTATAGTAATATTTAGCCTCTGAACCTGGTTACTGCTGGAACACCCCTTGTTCTATTTTCCGAGCCTATTTCTCCATCACCCAGTAACATCGTTTTAGTAAATTTTCTTTCGTGCTTAAACCACCTGGAGTTAGTTTCTGCTGCTTGCAACTAAGAACATTGACCCAACAGTGATTAAATTTGCATTTTCATTGCCACTATCCCCGTGAACCACATTTCCCAAAATTTTTAAAAAGAACTAGCAGCTCAGGCCTCCTCACCACCTTCTCTTGTCACTCACTAACGCCAGGGCCACCTCTAGTTTGCCAAGCCCAGCCAAAGGAGAAGGGGGGTAAGTAAGAAGGTCTTTGTACCATGGCTGTTCCAAAGTCTACTGCCTGCCAGTGGACCTGTGGTAAAGCACCAAGGAAGCAACCTGCTACAAAAGCCACGTGCAAGAGTGTGCCCTCTACTGGAGGGGTGAAGAAACCTCATCACTACAGGCCTGGTACTGTGGCACTCTGTGGAATTAGACATGATTAGAAGTTCATTGAATTTTTTTATTTCTAAATATTTTTTTCTAAAAGATTTTTAATTTTTTTTCTATTTTTTTCTTTTTTTTTTTTTTTTATTTCTAAAGATTTTATTTGTCAGAGAGAGAAAGAAAGAGAACTATAGCAGGCAGAGTCAGAGAGAAGCAGCCGCCCCACTGAGCAAGAAGCCCTAAGTGGGACTCATTCTGAGGACCCAGGGATCATGACCCAAGCCGAAGTCAACCACTTCACCGACTGAGCCACCCAGGTGTCCCGCCATTGAATTTCTGATCCACAAACTTCCTTTCCAGAGTCTGGTGTGAGAAATTGCTCAGGACTTCAAAACAAACCTGCACTTCTGGAGTGTAGCTATTCATGCTTTGCAGGAGGCAAGCGAGTCTAACTCCAGAGCCTCTTGGGCCTCTTTGAAGACACCAACCTGCGTACCCCTCATGCCAAGCATATAACAATTATGCCAAAAGACATCCAACTAGCACCTGGCATATGTGGAGAACATGCTTAAGAATCCACTGTGATGTGGGGCAACCAGGTGGCTCAGTCAGTTAAGCATCTAACTCTTGATTTCAGCTCAGATCACGATTTCAGGGTCATGGGATCAAGCCCCACGTCAGGCTCTGCACTCAGCACAGAGCCCGCTTGTCCCTCTCCCTCTGCTCCTCTCCCCCTTGCTTGCGCTCCCTTCTGTCTCTCAAACAAAAGATTTGAACAGACTTTTTCCAAACACGATGTACACACGGCCAATAAGCACATGACAAGATGTTCAACATTGTTATTCACAAAGGAAACACATAGGAAAACCACAGTGAGATTGCGAAAGGGAATGGAGTTTCTTTTGAAGATGATGAAAGTGCTCTAAAATGATTGTGGTGATGGTTACGCAACTGCGAATATATGAAAAACCACTGGATTGTACACTTTATTTTTTTTTTAAGATTTTATTTATTTATTTGACAGACAGAGATTACAAGTAGGCAGAGGGGCAGTCAGAGAGAGGAGGAAGCAGGCTCCCTGCTGAGCAGAGAACCCGATGCGGGACTCGATCCCAGGACCCTGGGTTCATGACCTGAGCCGAAGGCAGAGGCTTTAACCCACTGAGCCACCCAGGCGCCCCTGGATTGTACACTTTAAAAAGAAATCTTATTTTAAAATAATCTCTGCATCCAATGTTGTCTTTCAACCTGCCACCCCGAGATCAAGAGTCATGTGCTCCACCCACAGAGCCAGCCCTCAGTCATACACTTGAAATGGGGGAGTTGTATGGAGGTGAATTATATCTCAGTAAATCTGTTAACCAAAAAATTCACAATGAGATGCCACTTTAAGCATACTAGGATGGCTAAAATGGAAAAGACAGACAATAACAAATGATGATAAATACGCAGAAAAAATGCAACGCTCACACATTGCTGTGGGGAATTATAAAATGGTGCAGCCAGTTTGGAAGTTTCTCAAAATGTTAGACATAGAGTTACCATAGGAACCAGCAACTCCTCTCATAGGTATATACACAAGAGAAATAAAAACACTTGTCCACACAAAAACCTGTACATGAATGTCCATGGTGGTATTATTCATGACAGCCAAAAAGTGGAAACAATCTAATTGCCCATGTACTGATGAAGAAATAAGTAAAAATGTGTCATATCTATATAATGGAAAAATATTTGGCCATAAAAAGGAATGAAGTAATGACAGATAATCAGGTGGATGAATCTTGGAAACATCATGCTAAGTGAAAGAAGTCAGACATAAAAGACCACATGCTGTGTGATTACATTTATTGGAAATATCCAGAATAAGTAAATCTGTGGAGACAGAAAGCAGGTTAGTGGTTTTCAGGGGCTGGAGGGAAGGGGGGAATAGGAGTGACTACTAATAGGGGGAGGGTTCCTTTTTTAGGTGATGAAATTATTCTAAAATTTGATAACAGTGATCGTTGCACAACTGTATGAATGTTCTGAAAACCACTGAGTTGCACACTTTCAAAGGGCAAACTTTATGTGAATTATATCTCAATCAACCTGTTATTAAAGTTTTTTTTTAAGATTTTTATTTATTTATTGACAGAGATCACAAGCAGGCAGAGAGGCTGGCAGAGAGAGAGGAGGAAACAGGCTCGCCGCCGAGCAGAGAGCGGGATGTGGGGCTCGATCCCAGGATCCCGGGATCATGACCTGAGCCAAAGGCAGAGGCTTTAACTCACTGACCCACCCAAATGAACCTGTTATTAAAGTTTTTAAAAAGAAATCATAAATACGGGTGCCTGGGTGATGTAGTCGGTTAAGTGTCTGACTCCTGATTTCAACTCAGGTCATGATCTCAGGGTTGCAAATTTGAGCCCCTCATCAGGTTCCATGTGGGGTGTGGAGACTGCTTAAGAGTCTCTCTGTCTCTCTCTCTCCTTCCCTCTATAAAAATAAAAATAAAATAAATAATATAAAAGCCACGAATATAGTAAGGTGAATACCACAAATCAAAGTAGCATGATAGAATTAAGTCATGAGTAGGACTCTAGTGAGAATATGTGACTATGTTGTAGGCTACACATCTGAAAATGTAATTATTTTGCACAAGTAGGCAAAAAATTATAGTGCAAATAGCAAAAGGGATAGTGAGTATCTGAAAATTGGACATTACTGGACTAGCAATTTATTCATCTCTATTCCTCAATGTATTGTTTATTATGAACTTGTTCAGATATAAACATAAAGCCACCCATGACTTTTTGTCTTTTTCAAACAAAACATGGTGACCTCTCAATAAAATAATAACATTTTTTTCTAGAGTAAGAACAAAATAATATTTTCCAAATTGATGAATTTGGTTTTTAAAGGGAGCCAGAAAATATAACTATAGAACATTATTGAAATCTATACTTCTGCAGCAAAACAAGGCTATAAATTATTATAAATTATTACCAGAAAGGTCTAAATCCAATTACAGAGCTAATGACACATTTTATGCTTGAGTAGAAGGCAAACAAAAGTTGTTTATCTAGTGATGCTCTAGGCTGATGCAAAAACTCAACAGCCTACAATGTAAAAATCAAATAGGGTCGTGTGTGCATCCTAAAAGATATTTCCCTTCACATACGAAGGAAAAGGCTGATGTTCTATGTACAAAACAGCCCTTGCTATATGTGTGCAACATACAGGAGGGGATAATGCTCCGTGACATTTTATTCTATTCATCGCTGCAGATTCATGCTATGGAAGAAGAGAGTTTTCATCTATAATAATTATTTTGTGAAAAAAATAGATGTTGGAGTCGTTACTGATGGAAACCTGGCCATATGCTTAGCAAAGAAGAGCGTTATTCTAAGAATAACAGGTTGCACTGGAATGCTAATCCATGAACTGCTTCACTCCCAGCCAGTAAGCGAACAACAGGTGCCCTGACCTTGACTCGGGGATGAAGGAAGGAGAGGAGGTTGCAAATATGCAATGCAACCAAGGAATGCATGCCTTTTCAGCATGTTGCAAGAAGAAACGAGACTCCGAGACTCCGCTTCTTTAAGCAGAGGCATGTCGTCTGCTACGGAAAGGCGCTCCCACACATTTTTTTAAATAAAGAAAGTGATTTATAGTATTTCTTTGTGACACTCATGCTGCCTGGAGAAATATTTCTCTAATTTCAAGGGGATTATCTCAGCTCTGTGTTCACATTCTTGCATGGCCTGAACCTGGCACATTGAGGCTGAGATAGCGAGTCTAAAAAGTTGAGAATGGGAGTAAACTTGCAGGATTTAAGATGTAAACAACTTATATTCATTATTTATTGCTGCATAAATAGGTACCCCAAGACTCTGCGGTTTACAACAATAGGCATGCTGTCACAGTTTTTGCGGGGCAAGAATCTGGGTGCAGCTTAGCTGGGTGACTCTGGTTCAGGGTTCCTCACAAAGTTGTGGTCAAGTTATCGGTGAGAGCTGCAGTCTTCTTGGGGCTTGATTGGAGAAGATCCATTTCCAAGCTAACTCATGTGGCTTTCACCAGGTGTTGATCATTCCTGGCTGTGGGCTGGAGATAGGAGTTCATTGCCATGTGGACCTCCCCAAGGGCCTCCCACAACTGGATTCCCTCAGTAAGTGCTCAGACGGAGGGCAACACAGAAACCATAGTCTTTTTGTAACCTATTCTCAGCAGTGACATCCCAAAGCTTCCACCATAATCTCTTTGTTAGGAATGAGGCAAGGAGTCCTGCTCACACACAGGGAGAAGTGACTACACACAGGTATGGCTTTACCTGGACCAGGGATGCCCCTTGATTCACCAGGTCTTGGTCAGTGAAGCCCTCCACTCCTCCATCTGGCATGGCCTGAATTCTCATTGCTCTGTGATCCAGAAGGCATACCTTGACCCACCATGTTAGTCATTGAAGACAGGGGAAAGGTCTAAATCAAATCCTAGTTTGGAGTCCAGTGTTCTTGGGTACACCTCTGTTGGAGATGCTTCTCCCTGCCTCCTTTAGTTGGCATGGCTGTGTGGTGGGACAGGTCTAAGCCTACTGCCTTTTTCCTGTGGCAAGGACAAAGCTTATCTTTAAGTAGCATGCCTTCTTAGCCAGGATACATTGAGTTACTAATTATCCCAATCCCTCAAATGGAGTTGGTCTGCCCTGACCTGAGAGGTCAGTGGAGCGGGTGCAACCTGAGAGAACGCTTCATCTTTATCCTTGGAAGTTGACTCTCAAACATGTATAATATTTGGTTAGGCCAGTCAACCCAAATAAGAGTGGCCTGAATGGAGGCAGTGAGTGTCGTATTGATCTGCTCCATCAGGGATTAGAGACGACTGGTTGTTCTTCAATCTCCATTTTCCTTTGTACTGAGGAACAAAATCCCTGATTATTAGCTGGGCACATGATTGCCTGGAATAAAAACAACAATGATCAGGCTTCTTGCAGGGAGGTATGTTCACGTGACCAGGTTCTGGCCAATGACAGAGAATAAGTAGTTGGTATGAACAATGTAAGTAGCTGGTATGAGCTATGAGCTATTTCCAAGCAACAGCCTTAAAGGAAAGCAGAGCCCTGCTTTGCCCTCTTTCCTCTGTGTTGGCTATAATATGGACCCAACGACCAGAAGTCTAGGAGCCATGTTGAGATTACCTTGGCAGGGATGCCTGGGTGGCTTAGTCAGTTAAGCATCTGCCTTTGGCTCAAGTCGTGATCCCAGGATCCAGAGATCAAGTCCCACATCAGACTTCTTGCTCAGCGGGAAGCCTGCTTCTCCTTCTGCCTGCTGCTACCCCTGCTTGTGCACGTGCTCTCTCTCTGACAAATAAATAAATAAAATCTTAAAAAAGAGAGAGAGAGAGATAACTTTGGGAATAGAAGCCATGCAGGATTAAGAAGGATACCATGGCATACCTTACCAATCACGGGATGACTATCTCTGGACTTCTTAAATATAAGAGAGAAATAGATTTGCATATTTAAGTCATTTCCAGTTTTTTCCTGATACTCCTAATTGATTCTTGACCAAACTAATGATGTGGCTTTGTTCAAGTCCAGACCCTAAATGTATACAATTCCAATCTCATCTTGCCATGACCTGAGCTCCCCCACTACTTCTTATGATATTCTCCTAGCAGGCAGGTACTATCTGTACTATCTGTAACTGTCTGCAAAGAGATCAAGCAAACATTGCCAGGTTCCCACGGGCAACTCTGCAATCTGCAGAGAGGGGTCGTTTTCTGCTGGACTGTAGGACAGGGACTAGTCCTTGGGTTCTCTTCATTTTTATTTTTTAAGATTTTATTTATTTGACACAGAGAGAGAGAGCACAAGGAAGGACAGAGGGAGAAACAGACTCCCTGCTCATCAGGGAGCCCAATGTGGGGCTCAGTCCTGGGGCCCTGTTATCATGACCCAAGCCAAAGGCAGTCACTCAACCGAACAAGCTACCCAGGTACCCCTCTTGGGGTTCTCTCTTTTTTATTTATTTAAAGGTTTTATTTATTTATTTGAGAGAGAGAGTGAGAGAGAGCATGAGAGGGAAGAGGGTCAGAGGGAGAAGCAGACTCCCCATTGAGCAGGGAGCCTGATGTGGGACTTGACCCCAGGACTCTGGGATCATGACCTGAGCTGAAGGCAGTCGCTTAACCAACTGAACTACCCAGGCGCCCCTTGGAGTTCTCTTTAGATAGCAGGACCAACAGGTGCCCGTGGGGCTCAGAACTGAGCTTTCTTGCCATCTGTCCTCGCTGTTGCTCAAGCCCAGGTTCCAGATATGTAGGTCAAGCCCTTGTCTAACTCAGCTACACAAAGCCAGCAGGTACCTTTAAGAACAAGTGGGACTTGCTGGGGATGAGGAAGTACAAACAAAAGACAAGTGAAGCTGTCTTCTGGAAGAAGGCAGGGACTGGGCAGAAACAAAAACTCCGTATCAAGCACGAACATGGACAGTGTTTGCGTTGTGTGTGTAATGTCAGCCAGAGGGCCCCGGGAAACAAAGGCCAAGTCTGTTTTCCTTTCATGGCCTCTGCTGCTTGGTGTCAATTACTTTCTCTAATGAAACCCACACCCAGGCTTATGCCGGGGTTATGCCCAGCTCCCACTCCTTTTCACCACTTGCCAAGGAAACAACTTGACTCCGGGCACACATCGGGCTGGGGGACATTCCTGGGGTATTTTGTGCTGATGACAGAACCCAGAGTATCTACCAGTTTCTTGGGCCCATCACATTCCTAGTGTAAAATGCAAGTCCTGTTTTAAAGAAATGGCAGGAATTCACCTTAGGCCATAGGAGGATTTCAGCCAATTATAACCGGCTCTCAGAATTCTGGCCCGTGCCTATTCTTTAATGCTTCTGAACTACACTCAACTTTAGCTTGATAAACTCACTCCAATATCTTCAGACCGTTCTCTGGTTGTTGACCCTGGCCCAAGAATACCTCTTGTTCAAAATCCATTACCCAGTGGCTATTATTTTTAATATATTTTCAGAAACAAGGCAGAGAGACACTCACTGGCCCAGAAGTAGTCAGCGGGATGGAAGAGGTGTGGGTCCTCAAGTCAGGCAGAACTGTAGTGAAACCAGGACCCTCACGCTGGAGTCCAAAAGTATTGTCTGTAGTTGTGGAATAAGAGATAAAGGAGTCTGTGCATTACTTAGAGTTACAAAGGTTACTAGCTGAGGAAGTAAACATATGGATAAAGCCTTAATGGGAAGCAGTGGGGGGAGGTGAAAGGGAAATGTTAGCACACCAGATCCTTATCTTACAGAGCAGGAAGCCAATTGATACATCAAAAGGTGGTATTTTTTTCAACAGATATTTATGATTTCCTAAAGCATTGAGGGTACAGACATAAAACAAACTGAACAAAGTCACTACACTCATTCTGCTAATAAACCTATTGGTTAAGGATAGAGATATTAAGGTGACTACCAGAAAAATAGTAAAAGTCTAAAAAGAGTTCCCTGGGGGGGGCACCCCAGTGGTTCAGGTCATGATCCTGGGGTTCCGGGATCAGGCCTCTGTCAGGCTCCCTGCTCAGTGGTAAGTCTGCTTCTCTTTCTCTCTCTGCCCCTCACCACTTTGTTCTCTCTCTCCCTCAATCATTCACTCTCTCTCAAGTAAATAAATAAATAAATAAAATATTTTTTAAAATAAAAAATAAAACAAAAAGAGTTGCCTGGGGGAGCAGATTTAGGAGAGGTGGGGGTGGGGAGAAATGAGACAGGGATTGATTTTCCTGCAAGTTCTGCCATACTATATATATATTGTTATGTTAAGTCGCTACGAAAATATTCTCTTACCTATTAGCTATATATTCTTGAATATACTACTCCATTCTTTTGTCTGGAAATTGGGAATAGTAATGATCTCCTCAAAGGCTATTTGTTACATAATTATCTGCCCAAAGTAGACATGAAAATGACAGTCCCCTCCCCATGTCTCCCATGTAATATTTTGCAGTTCAAGACGCAGAAGTGACATAACATTCCTAGGTTCTGTCCATCTAACCCAAAATGCTAGTCTCAAATTTCTCCGAGCTTTAGGGGAACAGGATGTACTTGGTGAGAACCTGTATCTTGAAAGAACACTGACCAAATATTAACATAATTTCCATTTGGATGATACTGTGCAAGTTGCTGATATGGTCTGCATGGCTCACTTATGGATGGCTCAGGTGATTTGCCGCCCTCACAATAACATTGCCTCAGAAGCTTTCACAATTGGCTACTTAGTCCCTGATGTACTGAAAGCCTCATGATGTAAGGAAGAGAAAACTGTGAACCTAAGAGAGAGAGGGAGAGAGAGATATCACCATCTAGGATCAGGTTGTAAGTAGCAGAAAAACACTGGGTCAAAAAAAATGTCAATACAGAGCCAGGAGGATTGCTGACATCCAAGCTGACTATGAAGGGGAAATGTACAAATGTAATCCTTTGTGTGCTTACCCAGACACAAACACACACACAAGGTGGCCTGCTTGCAGGTTCTGCAATCTGTCAGTTTGGGGGAAGGGCAGTGAGGGGAGGTTTTAGGGGTAGAGCACAGGCAGTGATATGGTGGTAACTATCTAACAACCGGTCCTGGTTGGGGGAGCCCTGAGTTGCAGCAGTTGCCAATTTCAATGGTGTAAATACTCCCAGCCTGGCCGATTTCAAGCTATGGGGTTGTAGTAACTGAATGCAGGGTGGAAGAAATGTGCTGGGTCAGCTTCTACCAGTGGGTACCAGTCCGTCCCACCACATTGCGGGCTGCAAATTTCCAGCACTGTTCTCTTTCAGAAGAAACTCTCGGCTCCTTACACTCACCTGCTTCTGAAATTGTTGCATCTTGATTTAATCTGGATTCCAGAATCCATCTCTACCTCCTGAATAGCATTCATTGTTCATTCAACCCTGATTGATTACTTACTCTTTAAAGTAAAGTAAAGTAAAGTTCATGGCCCATCACAGCTCGTAGGAATTCTGGGACTGGAGTATTTCCCCCCACCACAAATCTACACAATGGTTGGCAAGACCATTTATTTATTCAGAAAGCAGCCAACAGGATGCTACAGGCCGGTCAGTGAACTACCCTGCCCCTTAAGATTTGGCAGGCTCCCACAGCCCAAGGAAAGCTCCAGGCAGGCGAGAGAGAGTTCCCTCACTTCTGGTGCCTCCGTAGTTACGGTTCTTTGGAAACTAAGTGACTGCCCTGTCGTTTGACACATGTATAAACTTCTTCCTCTCACAGGAAACTCTCACTCATTAGTCTCCAGGGCGGCCTCCCTTTCAAATAGCCCTCGGGCCCCTTTCCTCTCCAAATCCTGTATCCTAAAGTCGAAGAGGCTATATCCAGACTCTGGATGGGGGCCTGACATTTACGTACTTGGGGGACAACCTTTAAAGAAAAGAACCCAACCTCATAAATATAAAGCTACTAGGGTCGGGCCTTTAGAATGACCTATGCAAAGGAGGTCGGGCCTATGCAAAGGAGGGTCTCCAGCGGAAGCCTCGTTTGCTTCCAGTAAATACGGCTCTGCAGCTAGACTATGCTCCAAAGAAAGCTGGACGTTTGCCTGGTGATGGTGAGCGACAGGATGTCCTGTGCGTATGTGCATGTGTGTGTGTGTGTGTGTGTTTCCCTTGTGGGAGAGGAGGAAGCTTCAAACCCTGAGCTGCTTAAAAACGCTGCCTTGGAGCCTAATGCTGGAAGACATTACCCAACGTCTAAGGAAGCCATTTTATGCCGCACCACTCTTGCTGAATCACACCACTACTCCCCCCAGTGCTTGACACAGACTACAACAGTAAGCCTGTAACAGGCTGAGACCTTCCCCAGTGGCCCAGGGAAACACCCTAACCCTTAGCAGACGAGCTTCAAAATCACTGCAGATGAGAAAGGACCTCTAGTGGTCAGTCCCAAAGGTCATATCCCTGCTACCTTCTCCCGCTCTCTCTGAAAGGTGTTCTGGTCAACCCTTTGTCGTCTGTTCCAAGAGGTAGAACAAAGAAAATAGAGAACAGAGCAGAAGAATTGGGGGTTTGGTATAAGGAGGATGTGGAGGGTAGGATGACATCTTATGGCATTGAGATGATGGAGTGGATATTTTTTGCTGTACTAGCAGACAAAATCTACTCCTCTCCGAGGGAGACCCGGGTCCAGTGTTGTGCGAGGGAGTGAAGGGATAAAGGGGAAGCAGAAATGAGACCTCAGTCGAAAGTAACAGATGTTCTGCATTTTGAAGGTGGAGCATAATACTGTGAAAGCATGGGTTTTAACCTCGTTTTAAAAATCATGACTTCCAGGGCATCTGCGTGGCTCGGTGGCTAAGTGTCTGCTTTCTGGTCAGATCATGATCCCAGAGTCCTGGAATGGAGCCCCGTTTCTGGCATCTTGCTCAGTGAGGAGCCTGCTTCTCTCCCTCCCCCTTTTTGTGTTCCCTCTCTTGCCATCTCTCTCTCTCTGTCAAATAAACACAATCTTAAAAAAAATAAAATCATGACTCCTTTGAGAAACTCATTAAAGGGCAGACACCATCTCCTCAGGAAAATCAGTGTGTGCACTTGCACACACAAGACATACATCTGCACGCGCATTTTTTGCCTGAAATTTAGGAATTTCACCGAGACTTCAAGGCACATCCATAATGGTTCAAGAAGCCAAGGTTGAACTCTGAAGTAAGGCATTTGGATGAGAATTCAGTGGGGGCAGCCAGGAATCCTGAATGGATTCTAACCCCTGTGTCACTTTGGCCAAATCTCTTTACCTCTCTGAACACCATTTCCTCATCTGTGAAAAAAAGGAAGGGTTGACAGATGTAGGATTTCCAGATAAAAGAAAGGATACTTAGTTAAATCTGAATTTCAAATAAATACAGGGTTTTTTTTTTGTTTTGTTTTTTTTTTTTTTAGTACAACTATACCCCAAATATTGGCTTTGGTCATGAATTAACACACAGTGGTTGCACAGGACAAATGGAGACTAAAAAGATATTCATTGTTTACCTGGATTTAAAATTTAACAGGGTGTCCTGTATTTTTATTTGATAAATCTGACAATCCTAGAAAGGTGGCCCTTGAGGTCTTGATTTAAGATCTAAGATTGTAGTGGTGAAGGAACCCTAGTGGAGACTGGGACGTTACAGGATCATTAATCACTGTTTAAGCTAGGAACTCTGAAGTCCCATGACTGAGGGTAAGGAGTTTATTTAATTTTTAAAAGATTATTACTTTTTTTTTTTTTTTTTTTTTAGTAATCTGTACACCCAACGTGGGGCTTGAACCCAGGACCCCAAGATCAAGAGTCACGTGTTCTGTCTAAGCCAGCCAGGCACCCCTGAGTTTAAGGAGCTGAGTAGGACACTGGTGGAGCCTGGATGGAAAATTCACCACACTGGATCTTTTGCATTGCTCAAAGGGCCACTCTATTGTTGCTAGGCTATGACTGCCAGATTTCTAGCTTTTCTGTTACTTTCAAACCTTCAGTGCAGGTCGCCCTGGTGGCTCAGTGGGTTAAGTCTTTGCCTTCGGCTCAGGTCATGATCTCAGGGTCCTGGAATCGAGTTCCGCATCAGGCTCTCTGCTCAGCCTGGAGCCCGCTTCCCCCCTCTCTCTCTGCCTGTCTCTCTGCCTACTTGTGATCTCTCTCTCTGTGTCAAATAAATAAATAAAATCTTAAAAAACAAAAACAAAACAAAAACCCTTCAGTGCATTCCCAGTGACCAGCTAGATGATCTCCCTGGCTTGCAACCCTCCACCCATTTGCCCAGCTGCTGCCTCTGTCACAGAAAGCTTGGTGACAGCAGATGTGAAGGCTATGGCTCAAAGACCTTAGGGAATGGCCCTGGTTAAAAATGCCGTAAAACCTGTGCCTCTCATGCCTTTCCTACATGCTAGTTGCTTGGTCCCTCTCCTGTCCTTCATTCCAGAAGCACCGTGAGGCCCATGTACCTACAGAGTCTGTCTCCCACAGATGGCCCTGTGCACGCATTCTCTTCCAGGGGAGCACCCAACTTGCACCTCCAATTTTTCTTCAAGTGGGTATCCTCCCAGCTCGTTCTCCCTTCCTTTCTTTCTCTTCCTTCCCTTCCTCCCTCCCCTCCTTGTACTGTTTCTTGGGTGCCTGCCATGCAGTAGGCGATACTCTGGGCAGGTTCCCCTTAGCTGAGGCCCTTCCACCTCCATCACGCACACCAACCCTTGGTGCATAGACTGTGGTTCTCGAAATAAGAAGCTGGAACACTGTGTGAATCACCCGGTAGGCTATTAAAGATGAAAATCCGGAGTCTCAACAGAACTGATGAAGGAAAGGGGCCTGAAGACTCCCCAGGTTGGTCTTCCTGTCTTCTTTCCTTTCTTTTGAGAACTTTGTTCATTTATTTGACAGAAAGAGAGAACCCAAGCAGGGGGGAGGGGCAGAGAGAGAGGAAGAAGCAGACTCCCTGCTGAGCAGGGAGCCCAACATGGGGCTCAATCCCAGGGTCCTGGGGTCATGACCTGAGCTGAAGGCAGAGCGAGCCACCCACGCGCCCCTCCCCAGATGTTTCTTATGCTCACCGAAATCAGCAGGCTGCCAGTTCTTCTCTGCCCAGAAGTGCACGGGTCCTGATGTAGAGCAGATTGGCTTCCATTTCCAGGAATTTCCAGATTCCAGGCTGACTCTCTCCTCTCCTGCTGGGCCTGAGCTATTTGTGGAAGGTGTCAAGTCCTAGACTCTGTTAATACTCCAAGCAGGCAAACTACTTAGGCTTAATGGTTAACTACTAGGCTTCACTCTTTATGGCAAAATTGTTTCCCTTTTCTGTCAGTTATAGCAAAGCAGAACGTTCTAGGAATGACTTTTATGACCTTGGACAAATCTCATCACTTCTCTGACTCTCCAGAAGGGGCGCCATGATCTCATTCTTGAAGAATCTGAACTCCCTCTCCGGCACTGAGGGCACTCTACCTGGATTCTAGCCATTTTTAACCTTCCCTTCTAGAACATCAGGCTCTTCAAGATGAAGACCTTTGTTTTGCATATTTTCGTATCTCTTGGAATACCCACTTAATGTTGTAGAATTGAGGGAGCACCATTCATCGTGTAGACGTCATAGATTCATATAGTTAGTAAAGCAATTTTCCACAGATATCAGGAGAGTGAATTGAGAAGTCCAGTCTTTCATTTGTTCATGATAAAAACACCATATTGGGGGGCGCCTGGGTGACTCAGTGGGTTAAATTCTCTGCCTTTGGCTCAGGTCATGATTCCAGGGTCCTGGGATCGAGCCCCACATTGGGCCCTCTGCTCAGCAGGAGCCTGCTTCCCCCTCTCTCTCTCTGCCTCTCTGCCTCCTTGTGATCTCTATCTGTCAAATTAATAAATAAAATCTTTAAAAAAAAAGAAAAAAACCCCACCATATTGGCTTGGATGGCACTGGCCCTCCCAATGTTTCGAGTACTCAGCTCATAGGGAATAAATATCTATTAAATACATTCCCTTGGGACGCCTGGGTGGCTCAGTTGGTTATGATTACGCCTGGTGGCTCAGGTCATGATCCCAGCGTCCTGGGATCGAATCCCACATCGGGCTCCTTGCTCGGCAGGGAGCCTGCTTCTCCCTCTGCCTCTAGCCTGCCACTCTGTCTGCCTGTGCTTGCGCTCTGTATCTCTCTCTAACAAATAAATAAAAATCTTTAAAAAAAAATACATTCCCTCAACATTTTACTTATGAAAATGTCAAATATAAAGAAAAATTGAATAACTGTTTAACCCTATCTAGAGTCTAGATTCAGTAGGTATGAATATTAGCTATTATTGCTTGTGTGTGTGCGTGCACGCATGTGTGTTTGTTTTGGCTGAATTGTTTGAAAGTTAATTGCAATCCTCATGACACTTAATCCATAAATATTTCACCAGGTATCTCCCAAGAATTAGGACATTCTCCTACATAATTGCAATTCCATGATCACACCTGAGAATAATTAACCATTATTTCCTAATATCATTTAGAAATAGAATTTGGTGTTGGTGCCCTGCCCAAATGGCCTTGGCCTGCCTAGAGGTCTCCTGCCAACAGTTCCCATATAGCAAACAGGTGACTTCCTGAGTGTCTCTCCCTGAACCTTCATGGCAGGATCCAAAGAGTGTACTCAGCCCTCATAGGATGGGCTGGAGATGTTGGGGAGTTAGTACCCCGAGAGTATTCCTTAACCAATGATGGAAAAAAGTTAGTGGATATATACCCAAGCTTCCTTCCCCTCATGAGTTGATTCTCAGGTATGCTCTACAGAGTGTGTCAAAGGGCCTACTAGTGACAGTCACCCCCAGCACTAACCTGTTCATTAACACACCCTTTATTGGTTGTCCTTCCATCTTGGAAGGCCTTTTATTAGTTGTCTTTCCTTCCCTACCTACCTCGCTTCCTTACTGTACTTCCTGAGATCACCTTTAAATAAACTACTACTTGCAGCCGAAGCAGCTGTCTTAAGAGTCTGCCCTGGAGGGACCCAGAACCAAGACATTATCAATTCATTAGCTAAATTCACTTCCAAATGATGATGGTAAAACACCCTGCTCTTAATCCACAGAGTGGTAAGCTCCAAACCTTTCAGATGGTGCTTGCGAGTCAGTCACAGAAACCACTCTCGGTCATGATTCTTCTGGAACAATGCGATATACTGAGGCTGGGTCCTGCTCAGCCCATCTTAGTAATAACGATAGCTCCTGCTAATGAAGAGCCTACTGTGTGGCTGCTTCACATGCTTCACTTCACCTACTCCTCACAGTGACTTTGAAGGGAGGCCACTATGATTATTCCTATTGCATTGACAAAGAACTTGAGGCTCACGGAAGTTCAATAACTTGTGGAAGTCCCAGATCTCTGGTATGCTTCACCATTGTGCTAAAATGTGCAGATAACCATAAATCTTCTTTTATCCATTTCTTGTATAAATGAGAATGATAGTGCTACCAAGGAACCACTATATAGCTCAGAGTAATGACACCATAAATATACTTATTCTTTTTTTTTTTTTTTTTTTTTTTAAAGATTTTATTTATTTTATTTGACAGAGAGAGATCACAAGTAGGCAGAGAGGCAGGCAGAGACAGAGGGGGAAGCAGGCTCCCTGCTGAGCAGAGAGCCCGATGCGGGGCTCGATCCCAGGACTCCGAGATCATGACCTGAGCCGAAGGCAGCGGCTTAATCCACTGAGCCACCCAGGCGCCCCAATATACTTATTCTTTAACCAATAAAAAAGTTCCCTTCAAATTGCTGATTCTTGAGAGTGTAACACAAGGATTCCCCAAACACGTGAGGGTCTCAAAGGGATAAAACTTTCCCCTGTCCTATAGGAGCTCATTAGTCTTCAAAAACTTTCTTTCCTTCTGTCTTGAGATCTCCTTGGTTCACCTTTTACTTTTGCTGTACCAGACCCCAAATCAGCTGTTTCTTCAAGAAGTCCTAGTTCATTGTCATGAAGAATGATATTAAAGCCCAGATTCTAAGTACTGCGAGTAGTCTTTTCTACTGGACTGACTGTACAGTCATTCCAGACTGTACACCTCGAAAAAAATGCATGTTTAAAAATAATTTTCAATTCTGTTTACCATTACAGTGTTTTACTTTGTTCTTTGATTTTCTGATAAGGTCTTTTTTTTTTTTCTCTTATACTAAAACTCCTGATCTTCTTCTTCTTCTTCTTCTTCTTTTATTTTTAAGATTTATTTATTTATTTATTTGAGAAAAAAAGAGAGAGAGAAAGAGAGCACAAGCCAGGGGAAGAGGTAGAGGGAGAAGGAGAAGCAGATTCTCCCTCCTGCTGAGCAGGAAGCCCAAAGTGGGCCTCCATCCCAAGACTCTGGGATCACGATGTGAGCTGAAGGCAGACACTTAACTGAGCCAACCAGGTGCTCCTGAAATTCTTGATTTTTTTTTTTAAGATTTTATTTATTTATTTGACAGACAGAGATCACAAAGTAGGCAGAGAGGCAGGCAGAGAGAGAGGGGGAAGCAGGCTCCCTGCTGAGCAGAGAGCCTGATTCAGGGAAATTCTTGATTCTTAATGTTATTAACTTAAAAATGTGTTTATCCTACACTATAAAGAAAGTAATTTCAAAGTAATAAAACCAATAACAATACTACCAAGAAAATGACTGAATGAAATTATTTTTAAAGACTTTATTTATTTATTTGACAGACAGAGATCACAAGGAGGCAGAGAGGCAGGCAGAGAGAGGAAGTGAAACAGGCTCCCTGCTGAGCACAGAGCCCAATGCGGGGCTCCATCCCAGGACCCTGGGATCATGACCTGAGCCAAAGGCAGAGGCTCTAACCCACTGAGTTACCCAGATGCCCCAACTGAATGAAATTTAAAATGTCTTTTTAGTTCTTTTTGTCCTTGCAGGGATCTGAACTGTGTTCTAAAGACATTGGAAATAAATCATTTCCAAGTGTTGGACAAAAAACCCCCAAAGCCAAAAAAACAAAAACAAAAAGTCCCCAAAACCAAAAACCTTTTCCCTGTCATGCTTGGCTTAGTATAGCTTATGCACTAAGCATGGGTAACCAGGGGCCAGTAATACTTTTCCAGCATGATTTAAGTTGTAGAATCTTCCACTATTTTGGCCGCTGTGTTCAAGTTGGATAACTTTGATAATCTGACAGCCTGAGAATGGTAAGGGGGCGATCTGAGGAAAGGGATGGTTTTCACAGCAGTTGAAATATTGGAAGATTCCACAACTTAAATCATGCAGGAAAAGTATTACTTACCATTGGTAACCCAAGCCTGGTGCCCTATCTAACTTGAAAATGGCAATGTTCAGTGAAATGTGCTACACACTTTTGCACAAGGTCAGGTTTTCCTGGTATGATTATATCCCTGTTAGTAATCTCTGGCCTCACCTAGTAATTTAGGGACATATGAAAACTTAGATCTGAAGATGTCTTTCCTAGTTAGTGTCTTCTCTAAGAATCCATAAAAAGAAACAGACTTTGAACCCAATTTATTTTGCTGACTTGACCCTACTGTCATAAAGTGTTTAAATTCAAGTAGTATAAAGATGGTAACAGGGAAAGGATTCAGGGTTCCAGATGAAGGAACAGTTGGTCAAGGAAGTCAGCTTTTCAGAGCTCAGCAGGTAAGCAGTAAATCTTTGTCTTGTATAGAAAGTTGTGAAAATTAAAAATAAGAAAGGGAAATTCATCTTGAAAGGATGTTGTCTGGTATGGTGGAAGAGAAGGGAAGAAATTAATCCTCCTCCTTAATTAATAGGTCGGGTATGGTCTGCTAATGAGCCCACACTCTCAGATCTTATTAGGCACCTACAGTGGACAGTGCTTGGGAAAAGGCTATTAATGACCAAATTCTGAAATCATCACATTAAAGTATTATGATAAAAATCTTTATTGGCAAGGTTTTAAAATTACAAAAGAATTGATTTAAAAAAATATTTTATTTATTTGAAAGAAAGAGACAGAGACAAAGAGAGAGCATAAGTGGGGAGGAGAGGGAAAAGCAGGCTCCCTGCCTGAGCAGGGATCCTGATGCGGGACTCGATCCCAGGACCCTGAGATCATGACTTGAGCTGAAGGCAGATGCTTAACCAACTGCACAACCCAGGCATCCCAAAAGTATTGATGTTATTACTAATGGTATCTTATTGAAATATTGACATAGCGTTGCCAGTCAGAAGAGGTGAGTCTGACAAGAATGAAGCTTGCTCCTGTCAGGACAGGCCTGGGATGGGGAGGAGCAGAGCCTGCCTACAGAAGTCCTAGGCAGGTTAATATTTGAATTATATTCCATCTCTTAAAGGTTAATATTTGTATTAGGGGGACAAAACTTCAGGTCGCTAATGTTTATGGAGAGGCCAAGGCTCAGAAGGGATTAATGGCAGCTTCTTAAAGGAGGAGAATATCAGTGTACCCAGTAGAATACTTAAGAACCCTGGCCTTGGAAGTCCAGGGTTCAAATCCTAGCCCGGACATTTCCTGTGTTCAGGATGTTGAGCAAATTATATAGTCCTTCCAAACCTTTAGCAGTAATCTCAAGAGGGCTGTTAGGGACTTCACTGAAATTGAAATAATGTCTGTAGGCTGTTCAGCACAGTGCCTGTTGCATAGAAACCACTCAACATGTGTTTCTACCATATTCATAGTGGTAGTCTTGAAAGGAAGTCATACATCCGTTTTTCCCAGATGAAGTGGAAAGTATCTAGGGAGAGGGCTCGTGGCAGCAAAAGCATAGAAAGAAAAAAAATGGAGGACTTTATTATCTATTATTTTTAGTCTATACTGGGTTAAATGGAACGTGTATTCCAAGGGGGATGATGGTAGTGGGATGGGGGAAAGCGGAGAGATTGATGTGATTCAGACTACAGACCATGTGGCAGCTGAGTCTTTTCTAAGGTACAAACCATCTGAGTCTATGGGATTTGGAGCAGTCTCAAAAACTCTCTGTAGCAGAGAGCAACTTTTACAACACTGGTCCAAAAGAGGCTTTCAGAATCAGAATTACTGCAGCTCAGTAGGGACTGTCTGTGAATGAACAAAATTTCTTCTCTCTTTCTGTTAAAATGACATCCTACCAATTTCTCCAAGGAAGTCTGGTTCTGCCTTTGCCAGGGCTGCCCTATAGTATTTCCTTGTGGTTTTCTTTTCTTGCCTTAAAAAAAAAAAAATCCCTAATACTAAAAGTACTTTGAACTCAGTAATCAGAACAGGATTGTTTAATTAAAAACTAGAAAGAGTACAGCTGGGATGACTCATCTGGGATTTTATTTTAAATGCATAATAGACAAGAGGAAGGTTCATAAAGTCAGTATAGACCAAAGTACAGAACCAACTACACTCTTTCTCCCCCAGCAGATCAGACGTAAATTTGTTAAAGATGGTGTGGAACGTCAGTGGCCTCATGAGAACATGCAGATTTCTTCTCTTAGTGATTTTGTTTCTGCCATGTGAGGTTACAAGTAAGTTAATATTCCTTTGGTCTCTTTGTAAATAAATATTGCCAATTAAAACCTGATCAGCAGGCACTGGGAAAATCCAAATCACCAAATACACAGCCAGTATGGCTCAGAGTAGAGGAGTCAGACCACATGATAAGACATTAAATGGAAAAACATTTTTATGGTTCTGATATTATAAAACAGAGTAAATATTCTATTCTCTCCAGAGCCACAGCTGTTATTTTTCTACGTTTTAATGCATTTCATTACTAATGACATCCAAAATACACTCTGCTGTTTAGGTAAGCATAACCACTCACAAGAAAATCTTTTCTGCATTTGTTCTCTACCCCAACCTGGAAGTAGATCCCCTCCCCCGCCAAACACCAATTTTAAAAGTAATACACAGTCTTTGTAGAAAAAAATAGGAAATATATAAAAGGATAAAGAAGGCATACGTGGGTGGCTCAGTCAGTTGAGCGTCTGACTCTTGATTCCATGGGATCGGCCTGTGTCAGGCTCAGGCTGAAGTTCAGCGGGGAGTCTGCTTGGGATTCTGGTGCTTGCTTCGGCAGCACATATACTGAAACTGCTTGGGATTCTGTCTCCCTCTGTCATGTGCATGTTTTTTATTTTATTTCACATGTGTGTGTGCTCTCTCTGTCTCTCTCTCTGTCTACCCCTCTGTCTCTCTCTCTCTCTAATAAATAAAAATTTTTTTTAAAGATTTATTTATTTATTTATTTGACAGATAGAGGTCACAAGTAGCCAGAGAGGCAGGCAGAGAGAGAAGGGGAAGCAGGTTCCCTGCTGAGCAGAGCGTCCTATGTGGGGCTCGATCCCAGGACCCTGGGATCATTACCCAAGCCGAAGGCAGAGGCCTTAACCCACTGAGCCACCCAGGCGCCCCATCAAATAAATAAAAATTTTAATTAAAAAAAAAGAATAGAGGCCCCTGGATGGTTCAGTCATTACGTGTCTGCCTTCAGCTTGGGTCATGATCCTGGGATCAAGCCCCCTGGTGGCCTCCCTGCTCAGCAGGAAGCCTGCTTCTCCCTCTTCCACACCTCTTGCTTGTGTTCTCTCTCTCACTGTGTCTCTGTCAAATAAATAAATAAAATCTTTAAAGAAAAAAGAAGAAAACTAAATCCCATCATCCAGAGATAACCACTCAACAACATTTTGATATGTATTCTTCCAGATTTTTAAAAAATACTGGGCAGCAATCACATCATTTTCACCAGTAGTTTATGCATTTTAAAGGAAAAATTCATATGATTACAGACTATATTAACAAATGTCATGTCAGGGGCAAGTGTGTGCAGTTAAAGTCAATTTTAGCTTTTGTTACTTGCTTTTGAACTAGGGAAGTAATTGAAATTCCAGTATGTTACAGTGAATGGATTTCTGAAAATCAGAGATGGAAACCAGCTGCTATATATCCTGATAATCCTTCGCACAACAACTCGATTGTGCTACAGACCACAGCTGTTTAAACATCAATTATTTTACTACACTGCCAAAATAACATTCAAACATCAGAAATGCAAGACTAAATTTTCCACAATCCCATTACCTAATCAGAAACCTTTTCAAATCAGCTTTTGCCCGTATTCAGTTGCATATTCAATTTTTATACACTCATAGTAATTACTAGAGATGAAATTTACATTCTGCCTATTCACCTAATGTGGTGTCCTAAGTATTTTTTTTTTAAAGATTTTATTTATTTATTTGTCAGAGAGAGAGCGAGCGAGAGCGAGCATAGGCAGACAGAGTGGAAGGCAGAGTCAGAGGGAGAAGCAGGCTCCCTGTGGAGCAAGGAGCCCGATGTGGGACTCGATCCCAGGACGTTGGGATCATGACCTGAGCCGAAGGCAGCTGCTTAACCAACTGAGCCACCCAGGCGTCCCAATATTTTTCAATGTTACTATCAATCTTTTTCATTTGTATTTCCTCACTCTCACATCCTTCCTTTGCCACTTTCAACCCCTTGAAGTAAACAATTAATGTCTAGAAAGCACTTCTCTACTTTTTTCTCTATTTTTACCAATCCTGTTCAGTGTACACACTGAATTTTTTTCCAAGACTTTTCCTCTTAAATGCATGTGTATGTACATCCATGCATGTGTGTGTGTAAATGGGGTAATTCTGTGCATAGTAGTTCTCAAACTTCACTGCGCATTAGAATTGCCTGAAGGCATTTTGCAAATGCAATACCCAGATTGCTCTCATATCAGTTAATCAGAATGTCTGGGGGTGGGAGCCAACCATGTGTTTTTAAAGATCCCCAGGTGATTCCAATGTGGAGCAAAATCTGGTAACCATCATTTTAACATTTACTTTTAACATAACTTCTTTTAGTTAATGATACATTACAGAGCTTTTCCCCTTGTAAAACCACATAGATCAATAGGACTATTTTTAATTATCACAAAATATCTCATTGTACGGGTGTAACATGATTTGTTTAACCAATCCCCCATTTAGTCGTTTTGATCATTCACTTTAGGTTAATACTTTCTTCCTGCCCTCCCAGCTTCTGTTTTAACTGTGAATAATAGCACTGAGAACTATATCCTGGACACTGAGCCTGGCTCCCAAGAATCTCTGAAATGTGCTGTTCATAACCACACCAGAGAGGAAGAACTTCTCTGGTACCGAGAAGAGGGGACAGTGGATTTGAAATCTGGAAACAAAATCAACTCCAGTATGGTCTGTGTTTCTTCCATCACTGAAAACGACAATGGAGTCACCTTTACCTGCAAGCTACAGAAGGACCAGTCGGTGTCCGTTTCAGTGGTGCTGAATGTCACTTGTGAGTGAGAGGGAAGAGACCGCTAGCCAATCGCTGTTGTCTGCACTGTGTTAAGTGGTACTTGAAACCTGGGACTGAAGAGTTGTGTGTGCATTTTCACATGAGCTTGGTGTTGCCTCATTGCCCTATTTATGCTCCCACAACAGTGCGTGAGGGTGCTCGTCTCCCCATGCCCTCGTGAGCACTGAGTATCCTCCAACTCCAAGAATTTGCCAGCCTGATTTGGAATTTTACTTTCATTTTCTTAATTAAGAATGAGGGTGTCCACCCTTTCATAGGTGTACTGGCTGTTCATGTTTCTTTTGTGTGAAATGCCTGCTCATGTCCTTTACCCATTTTTCTATTGGGTTATTTGCCTTTTGAAAATTGGTTTGGCTAGGGGCGTATGGGTGGCTCAGTTGGTTAAGTGACTGAGTCTTGATTTTGGCTCAGGTCATGATCTCAGGGCTATGAGATTGAGCCCTCGCAATGAGCCCTGCATGGAACCCCCTGTGGGGCTCTGTGCTGGGTGTGGAGCCTGCTTAAGATTCTACCCTCTACATTCCCACTCTCTCTCTTTCTAAAAAAATAAAAATTAAAAAAAAAAAAAAAAGGAAGAGGCAGAAGGGAAAAAAGAAAGAAAAGAATCCCCATCAAGTAAAATGATCAAAGAGTCCTATATCACATGATAGCACTCTAAAACAATGAGCTAGATCTCTGTGGTTCATTGTATATATATCTCAAAAACATGCAAGCTATCGAGTGAATAGAGTCTGTTATATAAGCCTCCTAAAACAATATGATGTATTTCCTATCGGTACAGTATATGTATAAAAAACCTTGTTTGTTTGTTTGTTTGTTTGTTTTTAAAAAACAACAGCTGTATAGATTTACATGAAACTTACAGCAGTGGGCCTCTTTGGGGAGCCAGGAAATGAACAAGATGGAGTCAAGGAGGATCTTAACTTTATCAGAAATGTGCTAATTTTATAAAAGGGAATACCCACGTATTGCTGACAGTCTTCAAAATTAACTCTGTAAATAGTTAAATAAAAAGGAACAACTAATAGGACATGTCCACAGGCCCTATAGTACATTTGGTAATTCTGTTATCTATTTCAGCAGCTTCTTACATCTCTGAATACCATCTAACATGCTGTTGGATATGGATACAGAATTTCAAGCTCATTCCAAAGAGCAACAAAATGTCATTCTTCTGAAAATGTTATTAATAGCACAGCCTACTCAGGGTCTAATTATTCAGTGTGTATCCAAGCTCCTTTTTTCCTCTTCTCCACCTCTCTTTCCTACTGCCCATTTTTTAAGCATTTTACTGCTCTTCCGCACCTCACCCAGAAAATGCAACGGGCAGAGAGGAGAAAAAGAGTCAGCTCAACCATTTCTCCTCCTAGATGTTGGAACACCCCGGTGGGGAAGAGGGCTGGAATTATTTGGCAATGAGAAACGTGTTCAAAATCTCTATCTCTGTGCCTGCCCTTATCATGGAGGGAGTAAGGACTTGCTCACACAGAGGGATGAGAGAGACTCAGAAGGTCACAGCTTCCATAGATGTCAAAGTTGCCATGATTGGAGCACCTTCCAGGAGGAGGACATTATTTTTAGAGGATCACTGAGGAAATGCAAGTATGCATTGGTTAAATGTGGCCAGGGCAAATTTGGTTAGATAAAATGCAAAAATAGAGGAGGTAAGGAAACCTCAAAACCACCGTGGCTGCCGCGGCCACCAACACCAGCACCACAATAATATGACCAGCACTGTGGTAAATTTTTTACAGGCATTACCTCATTGAATCTTTACAGCAGATAGAGGTATTAGCCCACTTTTTAGATGAGGAAATTGAGCAGGTACTTAGCAGTTCAGTAACTTTCTCAAGGTCAGAGAGCAAAGACTTATAATTAATTATTTTAAAAGATTTTATTAATTTATTTAAGAGAGAGAGAGCATAAGCAGGGGGAGAGGCAGAGGGAGAAGGAGATGGAGATTGGCTGTCAGGCAGGGAGCCAGATGCGGGGCTTGAACCCAGGACCCTGGGATCATAAACTGAGTGGAAGGCAGACACTTAACTGACTGAGCCACCCAGGCACCCCTCATTGTTTTTTAAAAAAGATTTATTTATTTGAGAGAGAGAGAGAAAATTTGTGTGTGCAAGTGGGGGGAGGGGCAGAGGGAGAGAATCTTCAAGCTGACTCCTTCCTGAGCAGAGAGTCTGATACGGGGTTTGATCCTATGACCCATGAAATCATGACCTGAGCCGAAACCAAGAGTCGGTCAGTTAAATGGCTGATCCAGGCGCCCCAGATTCATTATTATAGACGTTTTTCCATGGTTCATCTTCTCTACCACATAGAAGTTCTATGAGGTTTGGAACTGGATATATGTCATTTACCATTGTATCCCTGGTTCCTAGTCCAGTGCTTGGCACAAAGTAGGTACTCAATAAATCTTTGTCAAATGAATGAACGACTACATGAGAGAGACTGAAGGAAGATCTTGAACACTGACAGTCAACTACTGCTTATCTGTTAATTCAACCCACCTGCTTGAGTCTTGCAGTTCCTCCTATTCTAAGTGGAGATGACTTCCAAACAGCGGAGGAAGGCAGTGATGTGAGGCTGGTTTGCAGCGTGAAATCCAACCCCCAGGCTCAAATGATGTGGTACAAAAACAGTAACATCCTGATTTTAGAGAAAAATTACCAAGTCCATCAGACAAGTGAGTCTCTCCAACTGTCAATCACCAAAGTCAAGAAATCTGACAATGGAACCTACAGCTGTGTTGCAAATTCATCTGTGCGAATGGAGACCAAGGACTTCCACCTCATTGTCAAAGGTAATTCTCTTTTCAAGTAGAGTAGGCAAAAAGTCAGAATAGGTTTTCATAAATATTTTTGTGGCAACAGATCATGATGACAATTATGATTAGTAGCCATGATTTTTTTTGGAGAGTCATCCCTATCCAAGGAATTTCCACTAAGGACTCCAGTTCTTCCGTTTAGGATACCCATTCCATATACAGCAATGCTTTTTGGGCAAAGGTCTTTTTTAGAACCAAGTGGTGGAAGACAATTCTGGTTGGCTTTTAGGGAGGAGTACCTTTCCTGAATTCTCTTAGGCAACAAGGTTCGTAGGAACTGGACTTTGGAGTTTATAGCCTAATGATAAACTAAAAGAGAAGTCAGAAACACAAATAGAAAGAATGATAGATAAGGAAATGAATCTTTAAAATCTCTCCTGACTTTGAAATTGTGATCTATAGGCTAAGCAGCAGTGAGGGAGGGGGAAGATGGTGTAAAAAGGTCTTTCTCTTGGCTTCATGCCTCACCTACCCAGATTTTTCACCCCTGAAATAAAAAACAGGGAACAAATGAAGTTCCAAGTGTTCTTCCCTCCTCATACTTCTCATTCATACAAAAAGAGAAAGGGGACCTGAGCCGAGAAAATGAGGAAGACAGTAGAAAGAAACCAGGTCAGAGAGCGAATGGAACGCAGACCAGTGTTCCCACACCTCTACTTAACATAGGTGATTGGGGCAAAAATTGACCTCGAGGGGAGCCTGGATGGCTCAGTGGGTTAAGCCTCTGCCTTTGGCTCAGGTTGTGATCTCAGGGTCCTGGGATCGAGCCCCGCTTTGGGCTCCCTGCTCAGAAGGGAGCCTGCTTCCTCCTCTCTCTCTGCCTGCCTCTTTGCCTACTTGTGATCTCTCTCTCCCTGTCAAATAAAGAAATAAAATCTAAAAAAAAAACTTACCTTGGGGTGAGCAGCAGAAAAAGAAATTGTCAAGAACACAGTTGTGATAACTGGAATGGGAAGGACCATCTTGGTAGCAGGGTAAAGAGAGCCACAGTCTAAGCTGAAAACTGGCAGCCATCAAGCTTGTCACTCATTCCTTGCTGCTATGATCTAAGTTCAAAAATAACTTCCTTTTTTTAAAAAAAAAAAAAGATTTTATTTATTTGACAGGCAGAGATCACAAGCAGGCCGAGAGGCAGGCAGAGAGAGAGGAGGAAGCAGGCTCCCCGCTGAGCAGAGAGCCCGATGCGGGGCTCGATCCCAGGACCCTGGGATCATGACCAGAGCTGAAGGCAGAGGCTTCAACCCACTGAGCCACCCAGGCGCCCCAAAAATAACTTCCTTTTTGATACAAATTCCGAAAGTTTGGTTAGCATAGTTAAGTTTTCTTAGATAACATCTCTCTTGATTTGAAACAACCATTTATTAAGACCCTTAATTGTCAATTTTAGTTGCTGAATATACAGACAAAAACACAGTAAAAAAATCTTTAAAGTTTGCTTTCATGTTAAAACTGTAATTATGAAGTTGAGAAACATACCAGTTTATGTGATCTGCAAACTCGGGCAAGCCAAGTTAATTTTCTGGTTACAAAGCCTTAGTTTGGATACATGTAATGACTCCCTTCTCCTTCTAATTGGACAATGTGCATCATTGAAATAAAATTTAGTTTTTCTGAAAAAAAAAAGAAAAAGAAAAAGAGAAAGACAAGATACCTGGAGTTGCAGATGCCGGAAATGCTCACATACACATCTCCTGGTCTGAGGCCAATATGCTAAGAGCAGCCAAACAAGCTGAGGTACTTATTTCTTGTTAGAACATTTTTCACTTTGTCATTTGCTTCCCCGTGCCCACACATTGCTTTTCTTGCTAGTTCCTGGGAAGCCAATTGAACCCCTGCCAGAAGTGTTGGACGATGTGAGCACCAGGCTTATTTCCTCCCTCTCAAGGGGAGGTCGGGAACACTGACCCAGCCGAATGCCCATGACTGTGATTACTGGCCTGTCCAGTAATTTGTCCTGCAGAGTGGTGACAGTATGCCCAGGGGCTGCTTGCTTTCAAAACCAAAGCCACAAATAACCCAAGTACTCATGGGATCTAGCAGTGGAGGAGGAGGTCCCTTATTGAAGCCTGCCTATTCACCTCCCCCTCCAAAGCACGGCTGGCAGGCACCTCCAGCCACGGCATTCTAACCAATTGTGAAAATTATGCACGGAGATTAGGGAATTATATCATCTCTCTTGGTTAAGAAGGAATCACAAGATCTCTGTGCCATTAAAAAAAAAAAAACAACAACAACAAACCCCAAAACCCACAACAACAGCAACAACAAAAACATATGACTCATGTGGCAAGCAGGATGCTAGCTTGGCAACTTGGCTCTTGGATGGGTGGGGTTTTGGATGGAGCTCTTCCAAACCAACTTGTTTTTCTGATTTCTTCCCGCTCTATTATTTCCTTGGCTGTGGGCTATCTTCAAAGCATTAAGTGCTCTGCTGCTGGGGCTCAGGCTAAATATGCTTGTGGTGAGCCTGGGCAGGCTTTGTTGTTCAGTAGAGTGGCTTCTAAATGAGGCCGTGGAAGCTGGAGTGAAAGCATGGATCTTGGGCACAAGAGTATTGCCTGTGTGTTGGGATTATCTTGCCCTAATAAATATGGAAGGGAAAAAATACCAAGAGAGTAAAACAGGACAGCAGGAGAGCTGCAGTACACTTCTTACTTCCAATAAATTCCTAAAATACTATCTTAGCCAGGATTGCAGCCCCTCCCCTTCTGAGGGTGAATGCAGCGGCCTTAGACTTACACTTGCCAAAGTGTAAGTTCCAAGTTCACTTGGAATCTGAAGTGAGCCAGTGGGTCAGGCAGTTTTCAGCTTGTTTATGGAGTGAAAGCTGCCAGGAGTGTCTTCATTTTATTCAGCTTGGTAAGAATATTCAGGTCTGTGGATGATTTTTGATTTCCTTTCCCAATTGTTCCTTGACACTGAAAGTGGAAGGGGTCCCTAAGAAGGTGAGGGCCATTTGGTGTCTCTCAGGGCGAGCTAACAAGAGGCCCACGGAGGAGAATTTCTCCAGAGTGTTGGTGCAACTCACACCCTCATGAGAAAAATTTTTAGTAACAGCTAAAAGAGAGTGAGAGGAAAGGATACTTAATCTACGTACTCCCCCAAATTACCCTGAGCAGGAACTGGATACGTAATAAAGAGGAAAGCAAGTAAAAGGTAAGTGGTTATTGTGTCCTACAGGTATGGGGGGGATAAACCCTATTTTTTAATATTGAGGAATAGAGGACTTGGGCTTTGAAGTGAGATTTATTTAAACTCTTCTCTTACCCTCCTTCCCATCTTTTGCCCCTTGTGTACTGTCATGTGAACCCGTGTCCTTTATAACACTGATCTCAATCTGTAGTTTTTGTTTGTTTAATGTAGTTTTGTTTGTTTGTTTGTTTAGTATCTGTTGTTTTTGTTTGTTGGCAACTAGAATGTGAGCTCCTTGAAGGCAGGAGCCTTCCATAATGGCCTATCTTTTGCAGGCTGAGCACAACCTACTGCACCAGTAGTTGTTCAATAAAAATGTTTTGACTACACTCAATCGACAAACTCAATTGTATGATAAATAACACACTTTTAATTTCCTATAAATTCCTAAAATAATATCTTGGCCAAGATTGGAGCCCTTCCCCCTCCTAGGGTGAATCCAGGGGCTTAGACTGGGTCATTTAAATATCTTTGTTGATCCGAATTAAGCACTCTTGAAAGTTTCATCCCATATCATAGCAAATATATTAAAATGAAGCACATTAAGTATACTTTTTTGCTGTAAAAGTTTTGAAAGTTTGTTTGTAACTTGCATACATTTTTAGTCTTATTATAAATAGGATATTAATTTGGTTCTTAAGGTTTAATTATTATTATTATTAAACAGTTGGGTTATAGTTGACACAAAGTTATGTTTTATAGATGTTTAAACATTTATTAATTTGGGGTAATTTTGCCACTTTATTTTCATATTTTAGAAGCTATATACATATATATTTTAAGATTTTATTTATTTATTTGAAAGAGAGAGTGTGAGCCGTGAGGGGAAGAGGGGGTGGGAGAAAGAATCTGAAGCCGACTCTGCCCTGAGCCAGGAGTCCGATATGGGGCTCGATCCCCCGACAGGGAGATCAAGACCTGAGCCGAAAGTAAGAGTTGGATGCTTAACCGACTGAGCCACCCAGGCGCCCTGGAGTCAATTTTTTTCCAGGTCTCAAATATTTTCATAGGCTTTTGGGAACTGCGCCCACAGTGCCTGATGAACCAAATAGCTCTAGGTTTCCCTGGTGTTCAGAAAACGAGGGGGTGGGTTTTCATTTCTAGCTGACATGATTGCTGCCGATCTCTTTCTAGCCCAAGTTAGAAGTAGACTCTGTTCTTCCATGTTGTTTAGAAAGGTATGAACATCTTTGCCAAATTTGGGAAGGCTGGAGCTTAGAGTCCTACTTCCCTCGGGGCACACACAGCCCCCTTATATAACGTTTTGTCCCCTGCTTGGGGTATTACCACAACGCTTCTTCTCGGGCCCACAGGCCTCTCTCCCCTCAGTCCAGCAGGCTCTTTCACTTTTCTCTTCCTTTTTTTTTTTAAGATTTTACTTTTAGGGGCACCTGGGTGGCTCAGTGTTTAAGCGTGTGCCTTCGACTCAGGTAATTATCCCGGGGTCTTGGGATCGAGTCCCGTGTCGGGCTCCCTTCTTGGCAGGAAGCCTGCTTCTCCCTCTCTCTCTCCTCCAGTTTGTCCCTTCTCTTGCTGCCTCTCTCTGTGTCAGAAAAATAAATGAAGTCTTTAAAAAAGAAAAAATATCTTATTTTTTAAAGTCTCCATACCCAACGTGGGTCTTGAGTTCACAACCCTGAGATCGGGAGTTGCACGCTCTACCGACTGAGCCAGCCGAACACCCCTCAATCTTTCTCTTCTTGCTTTTAAGTCCTTCTTCCCTCTTTTGTCTCCTGTGGAGATGCCTGTAAATATCTTTGGGGCTTTTTAAAGTGCAGGAAAAACCACTGATATGAGCCTATTTCTACCTTCTGTGTGGCCAAAAATTTGGATGAGGAATTCACAAAACGGTCTGATTACCTGCTTTAGGGGAGTTATTCCCATTACAATAAATTATCCTTCTCCAAAGTAATGGATCTAAAGCCTATCCCTGCTAGTTACTAGCTTGTGACTTTGGGTCAGCGGTTCGTCACCCATAAAATGAGGGACCAATACCTACCTTCTTGGGTTGTTTGAAGGCTTTAATTAAGAGGATGGTCTATGTTAAGTATAAGGCACCATGGTGGGGACATAGTAGAAATATGTGAACTAGATTCATATAAATGTTATCTCTTGTTCCTTATGTTTGCCTTTCCAACAGATAGAACTGTGACTATGCCAATAGAACCCATTATTGCTGCGTGTATTGTGGTCTTTCTGACGCTGTGCTTTGGACTCATTGCTAGAAGAAAAAGAATAATGAAGGTATCTAAGTATTCTAAGCTATGTGGGTAACTAGTTATCTAAATACAGGCAGAGAATCAGCTGTCTAAGTGACTAGGGAGTTGGGAACCATACTTGGACACTCTGTTTCCTCTAAAGGTCTAAAATGGAAGCTGCTCAAAAAAGTAAAACTTGTACAAATACTCTGAGTACAGCTTTAACAAAGAATGGAAAGTCATCGGGACAAACCCTGGGTGAAAATAGCTGCAGGGGGTTGGGGGCTGATTTTTCTTCCCTTTAAATTCTCCTTTATTGTTGCTATAGTACCTTCGGTACAATAAATAAATATACAGAGAAACATCTGCTGTGGGTTCAGAGATCTGCTTGAAAAAAATGGCCCTTGCTGCTCAACTTACAAGGGCAGCCACAGGCCCTGCGACCGGAGGGTTGGAGCTTGAATTGTTGCATGGTTCACCTTGTTGGTTCGCTTGGTACAACGAATGTGTGTGTATAGGTTAATGCCATGCATTTGGCTCCACCAGTTATTTCAGTGCCAAAGGGAGGCAAATGCAGCAGGAAGCCTGTAAGAAAAGCCCAGTACAGTCTAGGCTTGTCAGTTACGCAGCAAGATGCAGGCTTCTTGAAACATATGGTAACTGCCTGTGATTCAGAACAAGGGACAACAATGTCTCCCAAGAAGAAATTCACCCACCCCCTGGTGCCAATCCAAAGCAATTTTTTTTTTCCGGGGTGGGGGGGGGGAGAAGGAAGAAAGAAAAGGAGAGTAAAAAAAAAAAAAATTCAACTACCTAAGACTCCTAGAAGCATTTTAAGAATTACATCTCTGTAGGTTCAATAGAGATAATTAATATGGCCAAAGACGTAAGACCTGCACCCGTGCAGAGGTGTCTGTATTTCTAGCCATCTCTGTATGGATGAGTATTTTTCTCGGTAGGAGATTAACAGCCATTTAGGTTTCCTATCCCTTGAGCCACTTTGGTGCCTTCAAAATGTTTATCTACAGCCTCAGAAAAGGAGGCAAACTCACTGCCCTTGTGTTTGCTTTTAGCTGTGCATGAAGGATGAAGGTCCTCAAAGAGACACGGCTCTGTAAGTACTCTGGGCTGGGGCCAGCGATTTCCCAGAAGCAGATGGGAGTAGTGGCGTGTGTCATAAGCCCATCCTGGGCAAACTCCTCCTTAGATGGGAGGTGTTGGGAGGTGCTGGAGGTGAAGAGGTTCAGACAAGAACAGAGGGTGGAGGAGAATCTGCCTCCACTTTAGAGGAAGACAGGTGAGGCGAGGTTGGAAGGTTGCCTAGGACTGAGAATACTGCTGCCATTGGGTGGGTTGGGCCTCTGCCTTTGGCTCAGGTCATGATCTTGGGGTCTTGGGATCAAGCCCCGCATTGGGTTCTCTGCTCAGCGGGGAGTCTGCTTCTCCCTCTCTCTCTGCCTACCTCTCTGTCTACTTGTGATCTCTCTCTCTGTCAAATAAATAAAATCTTTAAAACAAATTTTAAAAAAAAGATTTTATTTTCTTGTCAGAGAGAGAACGAGCAGGGGGAACGTCAAGCAGAGGGGGAAGCAGGCTCCCCACTGAGCAGGAAGCCCAAAGCAGGGCTCGATCCCAGGATCCTGGGATCATGACCTGGGCCAAATGCAGACGCTCAACTGACTGAGCCACCAAGGTGTCCCGCTACCACTGGCCTTAAGACTGCTCTCCACTTAGGAAGTTTTGGGCTAATGCTATGTGCCTGCGTTGTATTGCCACCTAATGTAAATGGCTGAGAAGGCTTACCCTGGGGGAAGCAATACTGCTTTCTCCTTCACAGCGGGGTCACGCACCCCTCATTCTTAACATTGTCTTCTCTGTGACAGTTCCTGTAGTCTGTCAGCTCCAGCCTTGGAGAAGTAAGCAGTAGGTAAAAAGAACAAAGGTGTTCTTTCTGAGAGCATGAATTTTGTTTTGATTTTTTTTCTTATTGCCATGATTGTCATTGTAATTGATTTCTTGGTTCATTTCAGATGAGCAAGCTGAGATACCATCTCACACAGAGAGAGGTTTGGATCAGGACTTCCTTGATTTATGTAGTCCCATCTGTATTTATTGCTATTATTAAATTCACTCCTGTCAAATTGTCAGAGGTTATGAAAAGTGTTTCATTAAGCCCTGAACAGTAGTTGTTATGACTAATTTGATATCCTTGCAGAACATTTTTATGGAGAACACTATTAAGAAGGAAAAGTAAGATTCTGTTAAGGCCTCTCCTGGGAGGTTATGTTAATTAATGGAAGTTGGTTCCAAAAAGGTTGGTCACCATTTACCATTGAGTCTGTATTTTTCTAGGGAGGAGATGAACACAACAAATTTGGTTTTCACGAATTAGTGCCATACCAAAATGAAAAAGGGGAACCGAACACAGATTGATCAATTTCTAAATTGCCAAGGAAGCACAAAAATAATATCAATCATCATCTACTTTCACGGTCGTCTCATAAAAGAAATGTTTAGGACTAAAAAAAAGGACGGATGTAATCTCAGAATATAAGGCATCCCTTTCAACAGAATAAATTTAGCACTGTGAAGAAGTCAGCATATGTTCTTATTTTTCTCATCTCATCCTGGTGTGGTGACACAGTCGCAGACTTTGTGAGCCTGTGTAGAGATGGAGACGAAAACAGCAGGGGACCTGGGCTAGCCAGCAGTTCTGCTCGGGGGCAGTCTTTACCCCTCTGGAGCAGTCCCTTGCCTAGATCCAGCCCTATTGATTATGAATCAGCCTGTATGTACTTTCCTCATTTACCTCCATTTTAAATTTCGGCTCTTCTGATTTATCATCCACCTTCCCCACTTCCATTCTTTCTTCATTCTTTTCCTCTGAGAGTCTCTGCTTCTCTGCCCCACGCAGGTGGGATGCGTTAGGAAGAGAGGTCGTCCTGGCCAGAACAACCTTGGATGTCTCTGCTGTGCTCACCCTCTAACTTAGAAACAACAACACAATTTTTGGCCTAATATTGCAGGAGATAAATGTGCTACAGCAAGAGAGAGAGAGAGATCTGCTATCAGCCAGGTGGTTCAAAGCTTCTTACTGACATGGAAGCAAAGAGAAGAAATGAGCAGATTGTATGAAATCTTAACAATCTCGTGTGTAAGAGGGACCCAGACACATTCTCCTGGAGGCTTCTCTCTGTTTCCTTGGAAACTTCTGCATGGAATGGAGAGAGAGACTGTTGAAGACTGATTTTCAGATTTCTCTGTTTTCTTGGAGGCCCCAACAGGACTGTGTGGGGAAGCCTCCAGATCCTGTTCTCCTCATTCAGGATTTCTTAAAGTAGACTTTGGAAGCCTATGAAAATGGTGTAAGGACAAGGTAGGAGGATTGTGAAAATCTGGAAGTTTAGGCGATGAAGGAGAAGCCTGGAGACTATTTGGAAAAACACACACACATCTCTGGCAATGAGGGGGTTGGGATAGTTTAAAGTGGAAGGGGAAATGGGAAAAACTTACCTATCTAATTGGACTTGGAATCAGGAGACCAGAATTCCGGTCTTGGCTGTGTTACCTTGAGCAAATCCTTTAAGGTCCCTTGGGCCTTTGGAATATGAGGATGCTACATTGGAAGAAGGATTAATTTTCACGTTAAATTTCATTTAACTCATGTGATTCTCAAAGGATTCCCAAATACTTTAGTTAAATGCTGGAAGGAGTTGGCAAGAAAAACTGACAATGTAATACCTTTGGCCTACGTAGTAGAATTATGAATCAGCTTTGTTCTAGGACATATAGCAATCCTTGAGTATTACGGGTCATCACTAGGGAATTTCTTCACCCTTACAAACTCCAGTGACCTTGTACATTAGCATAGACAAGGAACATCAGTTTTAACAGAGCATAGTAATGTCATAAATGATCACTGCCTTTCATTTTGCCTTAGTTTGGTAAAAAAACCCACAGAGCCTTTATTAAAAACTCTGTCTATTGTTATTTTTTTGAAGGGGGAGGGGCAAATGGAGAGGGAGAGGAAGAGACAGAATCTTAAGCAGGCTCCATGCCCAGCAGAGTCCAAGGACCCTGGGCTCATGACCTCAGCTGAAGTCAAGTCAGACACTTAACTGACTGAGCCGCCCAAGTGACCCAAAACGGTGTCTCTTATTTAAAATTAGAAGTTGGGGGGCACCTGGGTGGCTCAGTGGGTTAAGCCTCTGCCTTCGGCTCAGGTCATGATCTCAGGGTCCTGGGATCGAGCCCCGTGTTGGGCTCTCTGCTCAGCAGGGAACCTGCTTCCCCCCATCTCTCTGCCTACTTTGGATTTCTGTCTGTCAAATAAATAAATAAAATCTTTTTAAAAAAAATTAGAAGTTGGGGTGCCTGGGTGGCTCAGTGGGTTAAGCCTCTGCCTTCGGCTCAGGTCATGATCTCAGGGTCCTGGCATCGACCCCGGAATCAGGATCTCTGCTCAGTGGGGAGCCTGCTTCCCTCTCTTTCTCTGCCTGCCTCTCTGCCTACTTGTGATCTCTCTCCCTGTCAAATAAATAAATAAAATCTTTAAAAATAAATAAAATTAGAAGTTCAGCCTACAACTTGTCTTAAAAGGACATGAAATTCCAGAATTTAAAAGAAGCCCCTCTAGCCTTTTCTTAAATGTCTTCTCTATCTATTAGCAGATACTTGAATTTCCAACAATAATATTCTGTTTTTGACACTTTGGACTACAAATACCAGTGGAGAAGTGACAAACAAAGCCAGTTGTTATCTTCTCAGCCTTTCTACCAATAGGGACACCTTTTATAATTATCATTTTTCTCTTTCTTGGGCCCCATTTTTTGAAAAAACAAAAAACAAAAAACCTGGTCTATCAACCAACCAGTATTTATTAAGTAATAATATTTGCTTTCCCAATTTTCAAAGCATCAGTGACAGGGACACCTGGGTGGCTCACTCAGTTAAGCATCCAACCCTTGATCTCAGCTCGGTCTTGATCTCAGGGTGGTGAGTTCAAACCCTGTGTTGGGCTCCACACCAGGTATGGAGCCTGCTTAAATAAAAATAAAAATAAATAAAACATCAGTGATCTCTACTTGCCAATCTGAACTTCCTTCATGATGACGCAATTACCCAGTTGATATAATTCAATTTCAAAGCAAAGAAATCTGATGCTTTACTTAACCTGGACAATCTTTAATAGGTTAACAATATAATCACTGCCGTTAGGTTTTTTGGATCACTGAAAATAGCTTACAAGCTCCTTTGCTGACCAGTTTTACCCCTGTTATTGTTCACCATCACCCGAACCTACTGGCCAGGGGTCATAAAGTTAAATTCTTACAGATTCAAGCAGGTCAGTGACATAGGCAAGTTGTTAAACAATAGGGAGCGGTGAGGACAGGGGCAAATGTCTAAAAGAGGGTGAATAGGTGCCATTGGGGACAGATCTTCTGATTCTTTAAGAGAAGCCAGAACTCTGAATTTTTATGTGTAATTTTCTTAATTAAAAAATTTGGGGGGCACCTGGGTGACTCAGTCAGCTAAGTGTCCAGTTCTTAGTTTTGGCTCGTCATGATCTCGCGGTGGTGGGATTGAGCCCCGTGTTGGACTCTGCGCTCAGTGGGGAGTCTGCTTGTCCTTCTCCCTCTGCTCTTCCCTCTACTCTTGCTCCCCACCCCCAATAAATAAATCTTAAAAAAAATTTTTTTTTTAAATCCTGGATGTCTAGGAGTAGAAGAATCCTCTCACCCCAATACATGTTAGTCTCTGTTAGTTAAGTGACAACCCAGCCTTGTCTTGGGTTTTCATTATCTCATGGAGATTTTTATGAAACAACTCATGTAAGTTTTCACTCCTGTCCTCCTCTCCTCCGAAGCTCAGGCATGATCACGAATAAGTAAATCAGAGGGAAATTAGTTATATAGTGCTGAGGACTTTACCTGCGTTTTTTGATCCTGTCAACAACCCTTATGAAGTACTCATGACTGTCCCAACTTTGATGACGAGGACACCAGGGCTCAGAATGCTTCACCAACTTAGAGAGTGACTAAGCAGGGATTCATATTGGGCTCATCCAAAGCCTGGGGCCTGGAGTAAGGGAGCGGATATTACAGAAGGAACAAAGTTTGAATAATAAAGACAAACTTCACTTTGCTCGTATATTGCCAAGAATGATGTCCAATGCTACCTTAGTGACCTATAGATAACTTAGTCAGGGGAATTTACGATTGTAGTTGGTAAGCATTTTGAAGTTGTTACAACACTCCCTGAGATCATTCGAGATGTCCTACAGTGTTGCAGTCTGGGAGCTGAGAACTGCTGCCCTACATATTTGCTTGTCCTCCTGACGATCGTAATCAGCAAGTGCTACTCTTTGCCAAAGGGTTTGCCTAGATAATTTCTTATCATTGCAACAACTCTAAAAGGTAGGTGTTGGAATCCTCATTTTATAGATGAGGAAATTGAGGATTAGAGAAACAAAATAAATTGGTCCGACTAGCACAATTAGCATGGGGTGGAGCTGGGAGTCACTGACCTCACACTGACCTCACAGTCCATGCTCCTCTCCTACACTGCACTGTCCTGGGGCAGGGGGGGACAGGGGTAAAGATACTGGAATGTGATTGACAGCATCTTACTGATGGGGTTTTTGGGGGTTGGGGCAGATATTTAGCATTAACTGAATACCCTTCTGTTCTTCACACTTCCCTGCCCCCTTTGCCATTAGGTGGTACATGTGACTAGTTCTAGCCTATTGATAGAATTAACAGTGTCGCTTCTGGACAAGGCAAAGCAGAATGGGTGAGTGTTCCTTAGGTTCTTTTTTCCACCGATATGGCCACTATGGAGAGATGTTAAGAGCATCTGTCAGCCCGAGATTCTGAGTAACAGTGTGGAATAGAGCTCCCTGCTCACAGGTAAGTGAAAAATAGACCCTTGTGTTAACCCACTGGATTTTAGGATTAATTTGTTAGGGCAGCATAACTTAGTCTATCCTAACTAATACAGACAGGTGTTTCATTATAATAAGAAATCAGGAGAAGGTTTAATCTAGTTTAATGAGATGATGTTTAATTTCAGGCACAAGTTCATCATAAGCCGTCCCCCCAACCCCAACCAGGGACACCGAATCATTTAAAATGCCAAAAAACCTGAATAAAATCACATTTTCCTCTTTGAATAAACTCACTTTTTTTTTTTTTTTTTTTTTTGGACAGAGAGAGAGAGAGGCCATAGTAGGCAGAGAGGCAGGTAGAGAGAGAGAGGGGGAAGCAGGCTTCCCACCGAGCAGAGAGCCGGATGTGGGGTTTGGTCCCAGGACCCTGGGATCATGACCCGAGCTGAAGACAGAGGCTTTAACCCACTGAGCCACCCAGGCGCCCCTAAACTCACATCTTTAAAGAAATAGGGCAGCAGGGCACCTGGGTGGCTCAGTCATTGAACATCTCCCTTTGGCTCAGGTCATGATCTCAGGGTCCTGGGATCGAGCCCCACATTGGGCTTCCTCCTCAGCAGGAAGCTTGCTTCTCCCTTACCCTCTCCCCTTGCTTGTGTTTCCTCTCTCACTGTGTCTCTGTCAAATAAATAAATAAAAATCTCTATTAAAAAAAAGGAATAGGGCAGCAGTAAGGCAAGTCAGAAAAAAATTAACTTGTCTCTCTAAAAAATCCGAATAATATTTAATCTCATGCCAGTGACTATAGAACATAAAACTCATAATGAATCGCAAATTCTTGAACACTCAGGTAATCTTTCCTCAAGAGCCTATCTCTGCAACACCAAGGTTATTCTAGAACAAACAACTTAGAGCATGGGGAGTTTTCATTGACAGAATACTGGAAAACACGGAGGACACTATCGAAAATTCCCCAAAATCTGAGTTTTCAGAGAATTGCGCACATGTAAAGAAAAAATTGGGGACTCTGGCATCCCTGCCGACAGATTCCCACAGTCAAGTATTGCTGTGGAAATTCAGAAAATATCTGACTTTATTTCTTCAGACGCTCTCTTTAGCCACAACAATAGCTTTAGGCTTTGTTTAAATTATGGTTATTAGTAACAATTTCTTACACTTTCAAGCTGCCTTACAGTTAGGAAACATTTTCACATAGATCTTGTTTGATCCTCACAGCCACCCTGGGACACAGATAGGGCTGTCTTCCTGTATGACTTGCAACCGGAAACACTCAAGTTCAGAAGGTCGAAGCGATCTATCCAAGGTCACACAGCTAGTAACGAGTCACCCCTCCTATCACCTGCTTTTGGATTCTATGTAAAGTATTACAATTGCTTTCGTTTTATTTTATTTTATTTTATTTGAAAGAGATCACAAGTAGGCAGAGAGGCAGGCAGAGAGAGAGAGGGTGGGGGGGAAGCAGACTCCCTGCAGAGCAGAGAGCCCGATGCGGGGCTGGATCCCAGGACCCTGAGATCATGACCTGAGCCGAAGTCAGAGGCTTTAACCCACTGAGCCGCCCAGGCGCCCCGACAATTGCTTTCAATTCTGTCCAGGACACTCATTCAGTCCTTTTGCCTCAGAAATATGCCAGGAAGAAGGAAGACAGAAGATGAGAAATTAAACTAGCACACAGAATGACTTGGAATTGTCAAAATTGAGTTCTCTGAGTGACCTCAAGACAGGCACATCACATAACAATAGTTACACCCTATACATACTTGCCTTGTTCTGTCCTAAGCACCTGAAATATATTACATTTCATTTAATCCTCATAAAAACCACACAGCAAGGGTCCTATTTTTATCATACCCATTTTATAGGAGAGGAAAACTAGGGCGCAGAGAAATTTAAGTCATGTGCGCCTTGAGTCACACAGCTTATTAGGGGCAAAACCAGATTTAGCCCCAGGTGGTATGGTTTCTGAATTTTTAACCACCAGGAAAAGTTACCTTTACATTAACAACTGACTTGCACAGTCCTTCTTACATGGTAGGAACAAACATCCATGGACTGATTTAATCCCTATTAGTGACACTAATTGAATTAATTCAAGTTGAAGGTAGATACAGAGAGATAGGGAGGGAGGGAGTGAATAATGGGCAAAGAAAAGGGGGGGGGTAGGGGTGAGGAAGGAGGGAGAGAGGATGGAAGTCAGGGAGAGATAACAGTGGGAAAGTACTGTGAGAGGGCAGCCATTTGAGTCAAAGAACATGTGGCCTGATATGAGCAGAAGAGGAGAAGGAGAATCAACGAGTTCCCTCATGATTCTTAAAGCATGAGCATCTCATGAGCGGAGGACGAGTCTAGTGTCCAAGGATGTGCACTTTTCTTACAACACGGCTCCTGAATGCAAGCCAGCTACTTACTTTGGTTCCCAACCAAAGAGACAGCCATCTCTTCCTGTTCTGGAAGGAAAACCTTCTCTGCTGTGTTTGTTCAGAGGAGGTGTTTGGGTCCCTGAAGCAACACTTCCCCAGTGAATTTCCAAGGATGTTGATGATAATCAATGTTTGCCTTACTTTGGAACTTCATCCTTGAGTCTTAGAGCCAAACCCACTTGTATCATCCAACCTGATTGGTGCTAAAGGAGGTAATTGCTTTCCTGTAGTTTGTAATGCAATTCTGCTGTGTATATTTAACGTTGCTCATGGAAAAGTTTGAGCTACCAGTTGTACGTGAAGCTACCAGATGTATGAACAGTTGCTTCAGAAAACACCCCTGCCTCCCTTCTTGCTCTGGCGCTAATGAGCTACTCAGCTCCGGGATGTCCCATAGTCTTCCAGAGATTCCAGACTGAGGTTCTAGACCCAAAGATAATCTCTAAGATCCTGGGAGTCCTCATATGAAAATGACTGATAATGAAACACCTCTTGGGAGGCCTCACCACCTCCTTGTATGGCATTTTGCAAACTGTGTGTTTCTTCTACAACAGATTCTCAGTCCCAAATGGGTCATGTTTCACTCTAGCTTACATTTGTAGGCTTTATAGGCTGCTCAAGGGCATAATTGAAAACATTCCGCCAAAGAGGATATAAACTTTGCTTCTGCTAAAGCAGCATAGCCTTGAATTCCTGAATTTTATAGTTATGGTACTCATAAAAGTGTTTAATAACAAACTTGGCTCACTTGGAAATCACCAGTCTAAAGGACTTTGCCCAATTTGAGATGTGTCATATTTGTTTTTAAGAAAATATTTACTGATTTATTAACAAGTTTATATTTGGGCTAAAGATTTCTGTATAATATCTTCTATTACTCTAAATGCAGGTGTGACGTGTTTTATGATTCTACAATGCTATCAATCATCCAGGTAAAGCTTCTGTCATTGATCCATTTTTGTCTTGTTGTGTGGTCTTCATGATTTTCTTTCTTTCTTTCTTTTTTTTAAGATTATTTATTTATTTATTTGACAGAGAGAAATCACAAGTAAGCAGAAGTAGGCAGAGAGGCAGGCAGACAGAGAGGGAAAAGCAGGCTCCCTGCTGGGCAGAGAGCCTGATGTGGGGCTCGATCCCAGGACCCTGGGATCATGACCTGAGCGGAAGGCAGAGGCTTAACCCACTGAGCCACCCAGGCGCCCCGCATGATTTTCTACCTATATCAGACAAATTAAAATGGGCCGGTGTAAAAAGTAACAGCTGCATATGTAAATGTCTAAGACAAATATCCTGATAATATCCCATTTGTCAAAGCCTAGAACAAAAGCACCCATAAACCTGAACCATCCACAAACAGAATATCCACAATGGTTCCTTTGTTGCAAATTGAAAAATGACATATGACACACAACAATTTATAAATCTGCATGCTTATTGTTTAGGCTGACATGTCTAAAGTACTTCAGTTTCAAAATGCTTTCATTTACATTATCTCTCCCCCCCCCCTTTTTTTTTTTTAAGATTTTATATTTATTTGAGAGAGAGAGAGAGGGAGAGCACAAGCAAGGAGAGCAGCAGGCAGAGGGAGAATAAGGCTCCCCACTGAGCAGGGAGCCCACTGTGCGGCTTGATCCCAGGACCCTGGGATCATGACCTGAGCCGAAGGCAGATGCTTAACCGATTGAGCCACCCAGGCGCCCCTTATATCTCATGAGCTTACATATATAGTTTCTGGAATCAGACTACATGGGGGTAAATCCCAACTCTACTTCTTCACTAGCTATGTGATGATGTCCAAGTTACCTAACCTCTCGGCTCATTTAATCCTTACCATGAATTATCAGGTGCCTTCTATCACCATGCCCATTTTGTAAATGAGGAAATGTAGAAACAAAGGCTTTTCCAGTATAAGATCGTGGGATAGTAAGCGCTCGCTAAGTTTTGGGAATTACAATTGCTACCCTACTTTTCAGAACAAGAAATGGACACTCAGTTTAAATTATTGTTTATGCCTATAAATAGGAGTTGGGACTAAAACCAGAGTTAATGGACTTCAAACCTTGGCTTCTTAACTCCATGCTGCCTTTCTTATTTTACATAAAAAATCAGGTTTTCTATTTGATGGCTTTTAAGAAACATTTTTTTTTTTTAGTCGTAAAAAGAGAGACCAGTTTTTTTTCACTCACTTTCAGGGTGAGAGGCATGTTGTCTTTTTTTAGTTTTTTCGTTTGCCCCATGAATGTGCTCAGTTTTACTCTTATCTGATGAATTATTCTTCTTGGATTAGGGAAGAAAGAAAATTAAATGAAAGAAAAATAAGATGAGGTATAAAAATTAAAATCAAATGAAAAATTTTATAAAGGATACACATTGGAAAGGGTCCAATTTTATAAAGGATATCTATAAAAGATATTTTATATATTTTATATTTTTTATAAAATATATTTATATTTAAATTTATATTTTATTTCATATAAAATATATTTATATTTTATAAATTTTACAAATTTTATAAAGGATACACATTGGAAAGGGTCCAATTTTATAAAGGATATCTATAAAAGATATTTTATATATTTTATATTTTTTATAAAATATATTTATATTTAAATTTATGTTTTATTTCATATAAAATATATTTATATTTTATAAATTTTACAAATTTTACAAAGGATACACATTGCTTTTGGGTCATCAACTCCTACGTGTTAACTTTATTTCTGAGATTTTTTTTTTCTGAGACTTTTTTTTAATCCTTTTCATTTGACGCTTTTTATGCACCTCAAAAAGAGCCTCTTAAGAGAGGCCAAAAATGCCATAATTAAAACACTCCAGTATTTGCTTCAGACAGTGAAGAATGCAGTTCACGAACAAAAGAAGAATTACAGAAAGCTCTGGTTTTGTTCTTTACGGGTTTAAGGGAAACCAGTCTAACAACATTCTTAAAAGGAAACAAGGATCTATGGTCTTAGTGGTGTATTTATGTATTTATTATTTTTTTTATGTCATTTTTGTTTGTTTCAAGTTTTTAATTTAAATTCTAGTTAGTTAACATACAGTGTAATACTGCCTTCAAGAGTAGAATTTAGTGATTCACCATGTGTACATAACACCAGTGTTCCCCACAAGTGCCCCCCTTAATCACCATTACCCAGTTAACTCATCCTGGCACCTCTGCCCGTTTCCCTCCAGTTTGTTCTCTGTAGTTAAGAATCTGTAGTTCTCTGTTCTCTGTAGTTAAGAATCTGTCCTACAGTCTGCCTCTCTTTCTTCCTGCCCCCCACCCATGGTCATCTGTTTTGCTTCTTACTTTCTTTTTCTTTTTCTTTTTCTTTTTTTTGAGTAGGCTCCATACCCAACACAGGGCTTGAACTCATAATCCTGAGATCAAGAGTCAGATGCTTAAGTGATTGAGCCACCCAAGCGCCCCTGCTTTGTTTTTTAAATTCCACATGAGTGAAATCATATGGTGGCACTGGGCTGACTCAGTGAGTGGAGTGTGAGACTCTTGATCTCAGGGTCATGGATTCGAGCCCCACATCGGCTGTGGAGATCACTTAAAAAAAAAAAAAATCATATGGTATTTGTCTTTCTCTGACTGACATATTTTGCTTTGCATAAAACACTCTAGCTCCATCCACATCATTGCAAATCATATATATATATATATATATATATATATATATATATATATATATATATACCACAAATTCTTTATCCATTCATCAATTGATGGACATGTAGCCTCTTTCCATAATTAGGCTACTGTTGATAATGCTCTTATAAACATCAGGGTGCATGTGTCCCTTCAAATCAGTATATTTGTATCCTTTGAATAAATACCTAGTGCAATTGCTGGGTCGAAGTGTAGCTCTATTTTTAACTTTTTAAAGGAACCTCCATACTGTTTTCCAGAATGATTGTACAGCTTGTATTCCCACCAGCAGCGTAAGAGGGTTCCCCTTTCTCTGCATCCTCGCCAACACCTGTTGTTTCCTGTGTTGTTAATTTTAGCCAGTCTGAAAGGAGTGAGGTGTATCTCATTGTGGTTTTGATTTGTATTTCCCTGATGAGTAATGTTGAGCATCTTTTCATGTGTCTGTTGGCCAGGTTTATTTCTTCTCCCAATGGTATTTAATTATGTTCTTTCAGATCCAATTTCTTCTTTTTCATCTCTGTCATTTTCTCTTCTATTTGCTTTTTTTTTTTTTTCTTTCCTCTTCATTTCATTCTTTTTGTGATTCCACAAAATATAGGTTTTGGTGATCATTTTGTAAAAAATGATTAGTACAAAGAGAAGCATTTTTAGAATAGCCTGATCAAGACCTCCCCATAGCTAGATTCACTCAGAGCATTGTATTGGTGCCTTCTTTTGTTGTTCACAGGGATTTCCTCTCTCTCTGGCAAAGGGAAAGAAAAATGGAGGCAGTTTTCCTGCATTTTCAGAATAAGGTCTCAATCCCTCAGGAGGCACAGTTTGTCCTCCATGTTTGACTCCTGCCATTTCTTAGTTCTAGCCGTGTGCTCAATGTCCTCAGTTCCCGAACAGCACTTGTTGCCTTAAAATCTTTTTATAAGTCATTACACCCACCTGGAATGCCTTTCCTCAGTCATCACTTAAGGCATGTGTGATTGTCCCAAACTCAGATGATCTGTCATCTCTTCCAAGAAGCTTTTCCTAAAGCTCCCAGTCTGACTTAGATATTCCTCTTGCGAGCTCTACTTTACATGTGCAAACCTCTACCAGAGCATAAAGGTTAGGATCGGACTTAGGGTTAGGGCTTGGGTGATTAGCCTCTGAAATATATCCCATATATAGCCAATGCTTTTTCTTCTCTATGGCTGCCTCCTGGATCCAAGCCACCATTCACTTTTTGCCTGATCAAATTCTTGTCACCTAGCAGGTCTCTTGCTTACCTTGCTGTCTCTCTTCAGTCCATCATTTACACTACAGCTAGAGTAATTTTTTAAAAGATTTTATTAATTTATTTGAGAGAGAGACAGAGAGATCATTAGCTGGGGGAGGAGCAGAAGCAGAAGGAGAGGGACAAGCAGAGTCCCTGCTGAGTGGGGAGCCCAACTCAGGCTCAAAACCAGGACCCTGAGATCATGACCTGAGTCAAAGTAGGCTGTTTAATGGACTGAGCCACCCCGGGGCCCCTAGAGTAGTTTTTTTAAGAAGAAATATTTCATATACATAAAATTATAGATAATGTGTAAAATTAGGTATAATAAATAAAGTGAACAGCCTCCAGTGTAAGAAATAAAATACTGCCTATCACTTTGAAGCAGACTGTGTCTCTTTCCCAAAGGTAAACACTATCCTGAATATGGTGTTTAATTTTCCCTTGTTTTTTAAAAAATTTTCTTTTCTTTTCTTTTTTTTTTTTTTAAAGATTTTATTTATTTATTTGACAGACAGAGATCACAAGTAGGCAGAGAGGCAGGCAGAGAGAGAGAGAGAGGAGGAAGCAGGCTCCCTGCTGAGCAGACAGCCCGATGCGGGGCTCGATCCCAGGACCCTGGGATCATGACCTGAGCCGAAGGCAGAGGCTTTAACCCACTGAGCCACCCAGGTGCCCCATGTTTTTAAAAAAATTTAAAAAAGATTTTACTTTAAGTAATCTCTATACCCAGTGAACTCACGATCCCTAAATCAAGACTCCCATGCTCTACCAGCGGAGTCAGCCGGGTCCCTTCCTTTGTTTTGTTTTGTGTTTTAATTCTTTTCCCATGCAGGCATCTCTAAACAATGCATTAAGTTTGCTTGTTATTGAATCTTTAGATTTACATGCCATTTGCTTTGCAGTTTGTTTTTTGCACTCAACATCATGTTTCTGAATTTTATCTATGTTGATTTTCACTTCTGTGTAGTGTTCCATTTTACAAATGTGTCACAATTCATGCAAATTCCTGTTGATGGACTGTTGGAATTCTTCCAGGTGCTATGCAATCACCAACAATGCTCAGATAAATGATCTTGACTATGACTTCTAGTGCACATATGCAAGAATTTCTCCAGGGCAGGGCTGTCCAACACAACTCACTGTGATGATGAAAATGTTCTATATCTATACTATCCAATGCGACTACTACAACTGAGAAATTAGATTTTTTATTTAATTTAACTGTAATTAATTTAAAGTTAAACAGCCACAAGTGGCTAGTGGCTACCATACTGGATGGTATGAACATACATTAGAAAATACACCAAAGAATAAAGTTGCTGGGTTATAGAGTGCATGTGACTTTAACTTTATAAATATTGACAATTGTCTTCAAAGGGGCAATATTAATTTATACTTTCACAAGCTATAAGAATCATCACCAGTATTTTTAATGTCTGCCTTTAAAATTTTTTCCTGTCTATGTATTAAGTGGCATCTTATCACAATTTTATTTTCCATTTCCACCATGACTGTTTATTTGCTAGTCATGCTTCTTTTTTGGGTGAAACGTCTATTTTGCCTTTTTTTTTTTTTTAAATACAGGGAAAACAGGAAGGTGGGAGGAGGGGCATAGGGAAAGGGAAAGAGAAAATCTTAAGCCAGCTCCGCACCTAGCACAGAGCCCCACAGGGGACATCATGAGGGACTCAACACAGATTTCCATGCAGGAACCTAAAAAAAATGATTGAAATGGCATAAACAGGGGATTGGTTAAACAAATAATACTACACCCGTACAATGAAATACTCTAATAATTGAAAATAGTCATATTGATCTGTATGATTTTACAAGGGAAAAGCTCTATAATGTATTATTAACTAAAAGAAGGAAATGTTAAAACGATGATTACCAGATTTTGCTGCACATTGGAGCCCGACATGGGGCTCGATCTCTCAACCCTGAGATCATGACCTGAGCTGAAATCAAGAATCATATGTTTACTGACTGAGCCACTGAGGCGCCCCTATTTTTCTATTAAGTTGTTTATCTCTTTCCTACTAATAGTTAGGAATTCTTTGTATAATTTTAATATTATTTTATAATTTAGTGTGTTACATATATCTTCAGTGTATCCTTAAAAACATAAACCAGAACATGTTTCTTCACTCCTTTCCATTGCACTTAGAATAAAATCTGAACATCTTACTGGTGCAGTGGGCAGGTTGACATCCCACAGCCATCCCACCCATCCTGCACTCAGGAGAAGAAATACAATTTGGGGAATTGAGTATTGCACCAGGGATAGACCCGACAGATGGACATAGGGGATAAATCCCCCTCCCTTAGCCAATGACCTGTTCAGGAGAAAGCACATGACCTCATTGTGGACAGTATAATTCAGGGTGAAATTTGCCAGAAACGTCCAGAAAGATGGTTTTAACTCTTAGAAGGAAGGAAGAAAATACCAGACTTTCCCCCATTGGACTTGAACAAGGAAGCATGAGGGGGGAAAAGGCCAAGAATGGTACTAACACGGGAGGTGGCAGATCCTGGCGCCAGGAGGAAGCTGGGTTCTTTCTGGCCTTGTTGACTGCTGCTCGTTTCTATACTGAAGTGCTTGGCCTTGCTTTTCCCTTTTCTTGCTACTTTTCCCCAGAAATCCTCACAGGGCCAGCTCTTCATTGCCATTCAGGCTCAGTCCAAATGGTCACTTCCTCAGATGGGCTATTGATGCTATCGGTATCTCTGAACTGTCGCTCTCACATCATGTTTTATTTTCTTTATATCGCTATTGAAATTATCTGCATTTCTTTATTATGTCTCCTGCAGTAGAATGTAGACACCAGGAAGGCAGGAATCTTGTCTGTCTGTCTTTCCTGTATATTTCTACATCTAACACAGTGCCTGACACACACACACACAAGTAAGTACTCACTGAATATTTTTTGCATTAGTCAAAAAATAATGATTGGTTTTATTTTTTATTTTCTCTACTAGATTGAAGCTCCTGAAGATCAGGGACAAATGTCTTATTCATTTTTGTATTTCAGGTGCTTCGTGTAGTTGCTGCCAAATAGTAGATAGTTCAATAAGTTGTTGAATAAGTGAAAGGAAGGAAGGAAGGAAAAGAGGAAAATGAAATATTTGGGATAAATATAATACTAACCTATTGCCTTTACGGGCAATATTACTTGAAGATAATTTTCTCCCATTCTCCTTGCTACCTATAGGGGAATTTTGTGGATATAGTAATATCTCCATGAATAAAAGATGCATGGCCTTCAAAGGGCTTCACAGTCTGTCTATAAACAATCTGTCCAACCTTATTTCTTACACCTATATGTCTTCTTTCTCCCTATCATTTACTCTTGTCACACCAAATTCTAGCACAGTTAAATTTTACACAAGGGATACATACGTTCCTGAAAACTTCACACAAGGTTAAAAACATCCATAATTCAAGACTATTTAGAAGCAGTATTTAGCAAGACTATTTTGTGATAAATGTAAATTTATTGCAGGGAGGATACTATTTTACTAGCTAAAATGGCTCCGCCGTGTGGCAACAGCAAAAGTAGTTCGTTCGTTCATTTGTTCCTTCCTTCCTCTCTCTCTTTTTCTTTTTTCCCCTCTTTCCTTCCTTCCCCTCTCTCTTTCTTTTTCTTTCTCTCTCCCTTTCTTTCCTCCCTCCTTCTCTCTCCCTCCCACCCTCCCTTTCTTTCTTTCCTCCTTCCTTTCTTTCTACACAAGTACTTTCTGATTGACTTAGCCACCACCAGCTTTGAAAGTATGTCCTTTCTAACAAATGTTAAACATTGTGAAGGCTTCACATTGCTTCACATTTTGTGCATGCAGTAAGGTGTTATTGATAGTTTATCATGAACTATTTCAAATTTGTATCAATAAAATACTCATGAAACTTGACCAGACTTTCTCACTTTTTCTAAATCACACTCAAACCCATTCGTGCCTCTTTGTCTTTGCGTATGCTGTGTGTCCTTCTGCCTGGAATGCTATGTGAGTAGCTAGCATCCAGAACAGCGAGGGAGTGGCAGAAACAACATATCCAGAGGAAGGTATAATATGGCTGATACAACAATGTTGTTTTAGAACATGGACAATGTTTCCAAAAAAAAAAAAAAAAAAAAGGCACTGACATGATTTACAACTGCTGTCAACTTTGAATCTGAAGGTGAGTAGCAGGGCTAGATTAAGCCTACATGGAGTTTGGGAATGGCAGGGAAGGTAGAAGTCCTGAAGTTGTCAGTTACCTGTACTCAGATGGGTATGTCTGGAGGAAAAGTGTAGTGAAGGGATACTGGCTCCTTTGGGCCCTAAGAGTCCCAAGATTCAATATCTGAAAGCCCTATCCGAGTCCCCTCCTGTTGACATTACTCATCTCAGGGAGGCAAGTATAGGCAGGGGTATAGAAGGAGAGAAGTAGTCCTCCCAAACTGCACCTAGGTCACCCAAAATTAGGGGATGAAAAACTCAAACTTAATAAATGTAATACATATAAATGAGTGAAGCAAGCTTGATATAAAGAAGTTTATATGGGATCCCTTCACTTGTAGTTTTTTCCCCCCACTTTTGATAGAGAAACGACTACCATTGGGAAACAGTATTTTTCACTTTTGATAGAGAAATGACTATCGTGGGGAAACAATATTTTCAAAAGAAGCCAGTAGTCCCGATTTGTATGCAAAACCTCTCGATTCTAAATATTGGCTCAAAAATTTTAAAACACCATGCAGGCCAAGTAATACATCTAGGAGCTGAATTTGGCCCAGCTGAGCACAAAATGTGACCTCAGAAGCTTACTGTCAGGTTTGATGAACTATCAGAAGGCTTCCTGATCAAAGCAAATCTCAGCGTTAATTAAGGCAACATTTATTTATTTATTATCTTATTTTTATTTATTTTTAAAATTTTAATTCAATTAATTAACATATAATGTATTCTTGGTTTCAGAGGTGCAGTCTGTGATTCATCAGTCTTATATAATATCCAGTGTTCATTATATCACATGCCCTCCTTAATGTCCATCACCCAGTTACCCCATTCCTTCACTCCCCTCCCCTCTAACAATCTTCTGTTTCCTATGATGAAGAGTCTCTTATGGTTTGTCTCCCTCTCTGGTTTCATCTCATTTTATTTCTTCCTCTCTTCCCCACGATCCTCTGTTTTGTTTTTGAAATTCCACATATCCATGAGATCATATGATAATTGTCTGATTCTGATTGACTTAGCTCTCTTGGCATAATACCCGCTAGTTCCATCCATGTCGTTGCAAATGACAAAATTTCATTTTTTGATGACTGCATGATATTCTTGTGTGTGTGTGTGTACCACATTTTCTTTATGGATTCACCTGTCAATGGACATCTGGATTCTTTCCATAGTTTCGCTATTGTGGACATTGCTGCTATAAACATTGGGGTGCAGGTGTCCCTTCGGATCATTACATTTGTATCTTTGGGGTAAATACCCAGTAGTGCAGTTGCTGGAATGTAGGGTAGCTCTATGTTCAACTTTTTGAGGAACCTCCATACTGTTTTCCAGAGTGGCTGCAGAAGATTGCATTCCCACCAACAGTGAGGAGGGTTCAACTAGGACAACATTTAAATGTAGAATACTTGGGTTACATCCTAATCCAGAATTCCACCCAACATAAAAATCTGGTCTTTTCCATCAAAGTAGAAGCAGGTGACCAACATATGTCAAAGACCGGTGGACAGCACAGAATGGAGAGCAAGGACACAGAATTTGCCTTGAGACTGGTCTTGTTTGCTTTAACTGGGGAGAACCCGTGGAAGCAACAGGCGGTTGGCACATCTACAATGACAGGTGGCCCCACTTCACAGGATTTATAAAGATTTTCTTTGCTAATATTGGGGACTTCCTACTAGAATTGTTTCTGCTTGCTTTGTTCTATGAGGTGTCACCGAGCCCAACAACATCTCTTCTGGACAGAGTTAGAGGGGTAGGTCCTAAAAATTCTATTCTTGGGGAAATGTGTTGCTGGGTAGGTCATTTGGGGTGAACCCACTGGGAAACCAGTTTTCTTCTGCATTCCATCTCTGTACTCACACGGGGGCTGGATACATGGGTGTGAGCTGCTGAGTGGAAAGCTGGTACTAAGGGTACCACCCTGACAACGAGGGCAGAGTAAGAGACCTGGCAAAGTGTTGATAGGAATCTCTGGGCATGGGGTGGGGAAATGTAATCACTGGCATGCAAAGGGTGGCACTGGCTGCAAAACTGGCCCCTCCACCTTCCCCAGTGATTCCATCCCTCCTCTTTTTCTGGGTTCTTACTCTAGCCATTATACCCTTCTGGCATCTGGCATCTCTATTGGTTCCTGCCTTTCATCCTCCTAGTGGACACGTTTTCCTTTTCTCCCCAAAGAGCTTCCTTGCTAGTTCTTCCCTCTCCGCTTCCTGCAGTGTGGTTCTCCTCTCTAAGCTCACCCATGATCCAGTTGCCAGACTTTCCTGAAGCTTTCAGTCCCCTTCGCCATCTTCTCATTGCCCTCCTAGATTCCAAGACATAACACTCCATGTCTTCCTCTATCTCTCTGTCTGCTCTTTCTGTCTTTTCCTGCGGGCTCCTCTGTCTTTACCCGTTCCTTAAATGTTGCTGTTTCTAGAGTTAATGGTACCCCAATATGGCTTCCTTGTAATAAACAATAAAAGTTGCCCCATACTCTGAGCACAGCCCTGGGCCAGGGGCCGTGGCTTGGCAAGCAGAGCTTGGACTGGGCTTCAGGTCCTATTCCCCCCACTCAGCCTGGCACCCTTGTGCCTCAAACACCCAACAAAGCTGCATGGTGCCACCCAGGGCACTATGCTTGGTCCTCGATCCTTTTTTGCTTTACTCTTTCCCTCTGCCAACCTCGTTGACTATCATGGCTCCAAGACTGGAATGTTTTATTTAATCTGTAGACATCTTTTCATTCAACTCCTGTCCTCCTGTTCTTGGGGGTCCTGTGGGTGCCCCAAACTTGCCAAGGCCCAAACTGGATTCATTATCTCCCTGCTCACATACTCCCAAACGTCTATTTTCCTGTATTCCCTCTCTGGGTTAAAGACACCGCCATCCAGCTTCTCATTCAACTGAAAACTTTCCAGATTGTCAGCGTCTCTTCCCTTTCCTCAGTTTAAGGATCGTCTGTCAAAGGCACTACTGGAACAGCTTCCTAACTAGTTTCTCTAACTTCAGAATCTCTCCCCTCTACATCACCCTCCTCATTGCCATTGGGTTTCTTTCATTACACAGAATTAAGCATATTGCTTCTTTATTTAAAAGCCAATTCTTCCAGTTAACCATAGGATAAACTACAGATGCTGGGGCATGGCATATAAAAGCCTTCATATCCTGACCAAACGCACCTTTCCAGCTCTATACCTCGCCCCTGATCTCGACACCTTCTTTGTTCTTAACCACATCAGACTATGATGCACAGTTTCTTTAACAAGTTCTTGCCATGTGCTTTAATGTTCTGTGTCTTTGCTGGTGCCTTGTGTGCCCTTCCTCTGTTTTTGGTTTGTTTGTTTGGTTGGTTGGTTGGTTTTGTCTTCTAAAATCTCATCACTCTAAGATCATGCTCACTCATCATCTCTTTTTCAGGCACTTCTATCCCTAATTCACAGCTCTCTCCTCACTGGTACTACAGTACTACTGGTATGCTAGTACAGATTGTCTAAAAGTTATTTTATATCCTCCCCACCATATTGTGAATTTCTTAAGGGCTAGCCTAAGCTTTGTGGGTCTTGGTATCATCAGCAGCTTGCTCTGTGCCTGGTACCTTGTAAGACATTGAATAAAATTTTGTAAGTCGAATTGGGCAGGGTGCTTGGACATCGTTTTGTGAAAGGACCAATGGCTTTCTTTCAGCATAACTTCAGTCTGTCCCTTTTCTTCGGACATCAGAAGCATCTCAAAATAGGATGTGTTCTGTTGGAGACAGTTATGTCATATCCCCAAACTTTAGCTATGTCTCTGTAGGGACATAGAGATTGTACTTCTCAACTAGTACCTGAGTGTGGATCTTTTGAGATAATAGGGTTCCTTAGAGCCAGTCATGATTCTCAATCGAAGACCTAGGTTCCGGGTTCCACAATAGACTCTCACACTTCTGAGTAGCAGATTCAACATCTTATTAAAGACAGAATTTCAGAGCACGAAAGACAATATAACAGGGCTTCGAAATCTCAAAGCCTTCTAAAACATCTGAGTTATCCCTAAAGCCTGCGGAGAGGATAGGGATGCTCACTGGCAGGTTTTGGAGAGGGTTTGGCGATCCACGGTTAATGAGGAGGACAGACCTCTGTCATTCCCCTTAGTTAAGCCCCAGCACATGCTGGGCTAAGCAGGAAACATTCACTGACTCCCTGAAGCCCAGAATAGGTAGTTTTCTTGAAACGAGCAGATGTATGTTTGTAGAACCGTGGTAGTAGCTCCCGAGTGGGTGGGAAAGAGCTTGCTTCCAATTTTCCCTCAAATACAAGAACTTGGTTCTGACTAGAATCCAAGCAACAAGTTGCCATCGAAAATGCGGTGAATGGTCAGCAAAGGATGCCTACAGGAAGAGCCTTTGGGAACATTCTGTGTGTGTGCGTGTGAAAGACAGTCAACTGATCCTAAACCTGCGCTTAATTATGCAGCCCCTCCCCTCCACCCCGCTGCCTCGGGCGCCCTAAAGGCTTCTGGAAAGGCTTACTGGGTCCCGTCCCCAAGGCCAGAGTATTGGGGTCCGGGCCCAGCACGGAACCGCGCAGCCACTCCGGCAGCTAGGAAGCGGGAGCAGGGTGGGCCAGGAAGCCGTGGTCCCGTGGGGCCCACTCACTGCCGCGCCGAGGCGGGGCAGGGGCGCGGGCGGAACCGACCGCGTCGTGAGCCCGCCCGGTCGCCCCTCCCCTGGGCGGGGCCAGCACAGACGGCGCTGACTCAGCAACGCGAGGGGGAGTTTTGTCCCTCCGCGGACCCCGTTTCTCTGGGCCTCAGCCCTCCGCCGCCACCGAGCCGGGTCTCTCTTTCCGGCGCTCCGAGTGCGAGTGGCAGGCAGGTCCGGCCGCTGAGGCAGCGAGCCGCGTGTAACCCCGGTGCTCCCCCTAAGAACCCCGAAGCTACCGGTCCCCAGCCGGGCGGCGTGGCCACCATGAACAACGCGGGTGAGGCGTAGCTCTTCCCCGCCGAGGCCCTAGCGGGGTCCTCTCTGGGGGGTGCTCAAGCTGGGCCCTGGAGGCCCGGCGGCTGAGAGAGTACCGGGCCTGGGACCGGGGGCGAAAGCGGGAATGGAGCTTTCAGGGCGGGCTGGAGCGGTCTTGGAGGGAGACAGCACTTGGGGGAGGTCGCCAGTAAAGGGCTTCGCCGCCGCAAGCGTCATCTCCGGATGGTCGGTCCTCCGAAGTTGGAGCCAAGCAGTGGGAGTCCGGGATCGGCCCTCTAAAACCTCCTTTTGGTGTTAGAAATACCATTTGGTTTTCCAACAGGGCTGAATTCGGAGAAGGTAGCTGCTCTGATTCAGAAACTGAATTCCGACCCTCAGTTCGTACTTGCCCAGAATGTCGGGACCACGCACGACCTGCTGGACATCTGCTTGAAGAGGGCCACGGTACAGGGTGCCCAGCATGTGTTCCAGCACGCTGTGACTCAGGAAGGCAAGCCAGTCACTAACCAGAAGAGCTCAGGTGAGGTCTCACAGCTCCTTGCACACTTTACTGGACCTTCCTGACAGCGCCCCCATTTTGATGTCTTAAGAGTGGTCTTGAGTAGAAGTTTGTGTTGAAAGAACTTGAAGTAAATTTCCAGAGAACAGGCACAGGGAAAGACAGATCCAAGGACGTCACCTTGTGACTTATTTTGATCCTCTGTGCCTTGATAGTGTATGTTTTAAGCACTGAAATGACAAGTCCATGGTCATCTGTTTGAATGTAATTCACTGTATGGTGTCCTGAAGTTAGGTGACTTTAGCCTGGTGTTTTGGAGATACCTTGTTTTGGTACAGAGGGAACCATGCAAAAATGTTCATGATCCAGAAACTCCCCAAAATGTTCTTGCCCTGAAGGCCATACACAAATGTATGAAATGGAAAAGACACGATGTTATTTTTAAGTAGGCTTTTTGGTTGCAGTTTGAGCAGATGTGCTAATGGGCTCACTTCCTGCCAGTAGACCAGTTTGTAATACAGAAAAATACTCAGTTCTCATGCCTTACTCCTCAAGAGCTCTTGTTTTGTTGTCTAGCACTGCTGTCAGAAAAACAGCTCCGGTGAAACATTGGTTATCCAGGAATCTAAATAAGGAGGACATTCTTACAATAAAATCGTACTAAAAGAACTTTGTAAAGTGTATCCATTTAAAAATTATTCCCAGTCTATTTTTTTTTTTAAGATTTTATATGTTTATTTGACAGAGATCACAAGTAGGCAGAGGCAGGCAGAGAGAGGCAAACAGGCTCCCCGCTGAGCAGAGAGCCCGATGGCAGGGCTCAATCCTAGGACCCTGAGATCATGACCTGGGCGGAAGGCAGAGGCTTAACCCACTGAGCCACCCAGGCGCCCCTCCCAGTCTATTTTTTTTTTTTTTTTAAAGATTTTGTTTATTTATTTGAGAGAGAGAGAGAGCGCAAGTGGGGGAAGTGGGAGAGGGAGAAGCAGACTCCCCACTGGGCAGAATGCGCGATGTGGGGCTCGATCCCAGAATCCTGGGATCATGATCTGAGCTGAAGTCAGACACTTAACTGACTGAGCCACCCAAGTGCCCTACTCCCAGTCCGTTTTGACAGAAAGCAGATCAGTCCTTGCTGAGAGCCAGTCAGAACTCAAAGTGTACACTTCATATGGATATATTTTGTTGTATGTAAATTATACCTCAGTAAAATTGGTTTTTGAATGTTAAGGAAAAAAAAAGTCATGACCTTAACATAATTACTGTTTTGCCATAGTAGGACGTGCTTGGGATGGTGTGGACTGTCCGGCTACAGATGATCCATTTAGTAATGTCACAGTGGCCCTACATAGTCTGGATTTCAGTGACCTCTGGAATAGATCAGATCTTATATATTCTGTAGTAACACTGTTATTTACAACAGATATCAATACCACATGAGCTATGTAGTTTATTTTCATATTAACAGTTCATCCAGTTTTTTCTTTACTGAGAAATAATATATAATATATATAAATAATATATAAGTGTAATATACTTATAATAATAATATAAGAGAGGTGGCATCCAGACAAACCCAAGGTAAAGAGCTAAGTCATTAGTGACTTTCCAAAACCACTATAGTTACTTATTTTTAATTGTTTTTTCTTGTTACAAAATTGTTATTTTTTTTTAAGATTTATTTATTTTGAGGGGGGCACATGGGCAGGGGGAGGGCAGAAGGAGAGGGAGAAAGAATCCTCAGCCAGACTCCCCTCTGAGTGTGGACCCTGTTGTAGGCTCTATCCCAGCACCCTGAGATCATGACCTGAGTTGAAATCAAGAGCTGGCCACCTAACCAACTGAGCCACCCACTTGTCCCAGAAAATTATTGTTCTTCAGTGTAGAATATTTGCAAAATACCAACAAGTATATATTTTTTTCTTTCAGGTCTTTATTCTGTGTGTGTGTGTGTGTTCAATATAGATGGATACCTTACATATTGTTAGGTAACCTGTCTACCTTTCTCACTTACCAATATAGCATGAACATAAGTTCATAGCAGTAAAGAAGTTATGCCCAAAAAAGAAGTCAGGGTTTTTCCTTCTGAATTTTCCTTTAGGAAAGAGAGAGTTACCCTACCCTAGAGAGATCCTCGTAATGAGCACTCTTGGCCAATTTATTTTGAAGTAAAATACAATTTGGCAAGCACTTTACTCTGAAAAGACCTCAATCTGTGTGAGTTTTGGATGCTTCTAGAGATCATTGGATTGAATCAGTTTTTTAAAAAGGTGAAAAATTTGACCATAATATATTCCTAGGACAGGACCTCACATGGAAATGTTGGCTATCATTATAAATAGGCCAATGATCACTTAAATCAGTACAGGTAATGGTAACATTGTAGAGTTCATGATTATCTGCTTACCAGAGAAGTTAAGAAGATGATTGTATAATTGGCACTGGCAAACAGTTTTCAGGAACAGCATCATGCATGAATTCAAAACATTGCTGTGACTCAAACATAATAGATGGAAGAAAGATGGTGTGTTCTAATTGTAAGAGTGGGTTTAATGATGGCAAAAGCACGATACCAAGATACAAGTGAAGAGTGAATCAGTGTGAAAATGACATATGTGAAAGTGAAGAAAACAATGCTACATCAATTTATTAATGTTAACATGACTTTAAATATCTGTATATGTTTAAATTACTAAATGTTGTAGGTGGACATTTACTATTTCATCTCTATTTTTTAATGTCTGTATGATCCAGTTAGCTAAACAACTTTTTCTTTTTTTTTTCCTAAAGATTTTATTTTATTTGTTTATTTTTGAGAGAGAGAGAGTGTGTGAACCTGTGTGCAGGGGTCAGGGGCAGGGAAGAGGGGCAGAGATAGAGGGAAGAACTCCAAGCTGGCTCCACACCCAGTGCAGAGCCCAATACGGAGCTCTGTCTCACAGTGAGATCGTGGCCTGATCCAAAAGCAAGAGTTGGATGCTTAACCAATTAAGCCACCCATGTGCCCCCGAAGATTTTATTTTTTAAATAATCTCTGCACCCAATGCAGGGCTGGAACTCTCAGCCCTGAGATCAAGGGTCACATGCTCTACTGATTGAGCCAGCTAGGCATCCCAACAACTTTTTCTTTTTAATTCTCTTGGGAGACTGGGGATTGACATATGTTAGGGTCATCTTATATAGAAGCATATACGGTATGTTCCAGATTAAAGGGTGGGGTCTTTTTAAAGCTTTTGTCATATATTGCCAATTGCCCTCAGGTATTTCGTACCTGCTTAGATCTCTATCCAGACTGTATAATAATGCTGTTTCCCAAATCCATCCCAATACTGGGCGTAATCAGTTAAAAAATAATGTATCCCCACCTAACATTTTGAAAATGTTTCTTTGCCATTTGTATCTTTTTTGGCCAGTATGTATTCTGTATGATCTGTATGTATGATCTCTGCTCATGTCTTTCTAGCCATATTTCTTTTTCTAATGTGATTTTCTTAGGTGATTTGTATTGGATTCTTTAAATGATATGTAAAGAGATTTATTTCATATATTAAGGATATTAAGCCTTTGCATATATATTTCAAATACTAATTCTTACCTTTCTTGTTTTGGTGTTGTTTTAATCTTTCTGTTCTTTCTGATTTAGTTTTAAATTGTTCAAGATCTTCTCATGCATTCAGTTTTGGGAAACAGGGATAGGACAGTGTTGTAATCTATGTGAACACTCAGTCTAATTTCTTGGTTTGCTTTCTTGTTTCAGGGCGATGCTGGATCTTTTCTTGTCTGAATGTTATGAGACTTCCATTCATGAAAAAATTAAATATTGAAGAATTTGAGTTTAGTCAATCTTATCTCTTTTTCTGGGACAAGGTAGGGGACTGATCTTGCAAGATTCTTGTTTCAGTATCAACCTTGATAGGGACTATCTCTTCATTTCTTGCTTTTCCAGTTGTAGTTTGCCTTCCATTATAGATGGGACACCACTTATTCTGATTTCCAAAGTATCAAAGGTTGACTCTTCAAAGGCAGAACTGCTTTTGTTTGGTAGGTGGCTACTTTTTTGCAAGGAAATAAGTCTACTTACTGACTCACCTACTGCTTCTTTGTTTCTTAACTTATTTAAAATATTTTATTTAGTTTTTAGTAATTTCTCCTTTTACCGTCTTTATTTAGGCTATTTGGTCTTTCTAGGACCTAATTTCCCATCTCTGGGCAGTACTTATATGAAAAACAGTAAATAATTTTACTTAATTTTTTAATTTTTAAAATGTACATCATAAAAGTGTTCATTAGATATTTATTGATTAAGACTCTAAATATCAGATTTTGTTTCAAAATAAAGCAGTGCACGGTTTTGGATAAACTATTGGAAGGTAGCTATAGAAATATAAGAAGAAACTTTAAATATTCTTATGAAGCCAGATACTGATACTTAATTACCAACTTTAGTTTAAAAATACCTACTGTGGTGGGGCTATGGTAGGCCCAAACTCCTGTTGTATTGCTAGTGCCAATAAAAGTTTTAGCTCTCTTTTCCTTTAATTTTATTTAACTTCTCTTATCTAGGTTGAACGTTGTTATTTCTTCTTAAATGCTTTTGTGGAAACCGCTCAAAAGAAGGAGCCTGAGGATGGTAGGCTGGTGCAGTATTTGCTTATGAATCCTGCGAATGATGGTGGACAGTGGGATATGCTTGTCAATATTGTTGGTAAGAGCCTTTCTTTAATGGAACTGAAACTCAGCATGATCAAGCAAGGTCCTGTAGTTGGGCATGGGCTGTCTCTTTGGTGGTTATGTGCAGGGTAAAATCAGTCCCCCAGGAGGATGTACAGTTAGCTCTGAGAACTTTTATCTCATACTCTAACCTTTTAAGTACCTTTCTTAAATGAGAGGTAAGGAGATAGGTACTGTAAAGAGTTGGCTGGGGAAGAAATGGTTGTATTAAGTAGAACCAACTTGCTATGAAAAAGTTTATCTTTTGTCCATCAATGTAATCAAGACACAGCTGTTTAATAACAACTGCAGCTGTTTAATAATATCCTCGTTCAAAAAAGTGGTGTCTTTTGGGAAAACCTCCTCATGCTGAGCTCTTTACATAGTATTATAGATAAAAAGAGCAGAATTCTTTCTTAGATCTATTGATAAATATCCAGATTCAGTGACCTGTTTGATAGATATGAAGCATAAGATCGTTAAGTTTTCAGATTTAGACCAGCAAACAATGGCCTGTTCTTTAAAGCAATAGCTATTTTTGCCACAGTTTCTAGTGCTGGAGTATGCTTTTACCTTACTGAACACCAAAATGTGTTTTCTTTTAGAAAAATATGGTGTCGTCCCTAAGAAATGCTTCCCTGAATCTTATACGACAGAGGCAACCAGAAGGATGAATGATATTCTGAATCACAAGGTGCAACATATGGAGCAGGGTGGGATTGAATTTAGTGTACTTACCTTAAAACTCTTAACTGATTTTCAAGAGGGATTCCTGGGCATTTCAGTGTACAGTTTATGTACAAGGTAGCTACTCAGTGTCTTTCAGAGGCAGTGTAGCTACATATTAACTTCAAAAATAATTGAGCTTAGAGAGGTTTTTTTTTCTTTTTAAAAAACTTCAACTTTTATTTCTATTGATTTAAATTTTTTTTTTAAGATTTATTTATATATTTATTTGACACAGAGAGAGAGAGAGAGAGAGAGAGAGAGAGCGCACAAGTAGGCAGAGCGGCAGGCGGAGGGAGAGGGAGAGGCAGGCTGTCTACTGAGCAGGAGCCCAATCCGGGGCTTGATCCCAGGACCCTGGGATCACGACCCGAACTGAAGGCAGATGCCCTACTGACTGAGCCACCCAGGTGCCCCAATTTAAATGTTTTCTTATGGGTACTGAGGAAAGAAAGTCCCACGCTTAATATGGGCCATAAACCCATTGGGTTCCTAGTGGCTGGGAGAATTTTATGTTCTAGTAAAACCAGAGAGAATTATTTGTGAGACTTTCTTAAAAGAGTATGCAGAGTTCTGAGGCGTCCCCAAACCACATCAGTGTAGTTTATCCACCCACTAAAGATTTGATGTAGTCACTGAACTGCTTTTTTATTGCTTCAGTTATCTTACTGAATCATTCTTTTTCGCTACATAACCCATTTTCCCAAGGTGGGAGATATATATATATATATATATATATATATATATATATATATATATATATATATATATATATATATATATAAATAATTTTTTTTTTTAAATTTTAAATTTTTAATTTTTTGAGTAAACTCTGCACCCAACGTGGAGCTTGAACTCACAAACCCGAGATCAAGAGTTACATCCTCTATTGACTAAGCCAGTCAGGCACCCCCCCCCCCACCCTAGAAAGGTTGGATGCTACTCCACCAGCCAGACCTCTTTTTTGAGAACTGGGAGTTTCTAGAATCACCTTTCTTGACCTACAAGGCTGAGGTTGGATTTGTCACCCCTGGGAGAAAGATTGGATTTTAATATAAACTATAGATGTGTTTCCCCAATATTATAAGTAGGTTATTTTCCACCCAGCAAACTCAGAATTCTTATCCACAGGTTAAAAGATCCTTAATAGTATATCTTTGCATTTCATTTTAGAGGAGAACAAGATTCTTTTTAGAGCACTGTGGTTAGATTTAAGACTCACCTTTATCTCAGGTACTTTCAAAATTGAAAACAACAAAAATGAAAACTATAAGGTTGGCATAGCTATTGTTATAATGATTTGGTAAGGAAGGAGAAGTGAACAACCAGTAAAATTCTAAATAAAAATCTACTAGAGTGACTTAGTGGCATAATAATCTTAAGTCTCTTGCTTTTCCTAGGAGTGATAGGCATTATGGAATCAGACGTTTTCCCCATACCTAGGCCCATATTGGCACAGAGAGTATCATTAGTTGAAAAGCAGAACAGGTCCCTCTAGAATTCTTTGGGAATAGGCCATGTTTTTTCCCTGTATGGAAAGTTTTTAGCCATTTTAAGTGGACTGGTTGGAGAGATACATACATGTTTTTATGAACTTTACCCTGGGTCTTGGTTTAGTTACACTTCAAAAGAACTAGTACTGGTCTACTAGACTCATTTATATTGAAGTTGGGTTAACTATTTGGAGTACTGAATAAGTTTCTGTCATAGATGAGAGAATTCTGTATACGACTACGGAACCTGGTACACAGTGGAGCGACCAGAGGAGAAATCTCAGTCACACAAGATGTCATGATGGAGGAGGTAATAACAATTATTTGGATTTTTTGTGACTATTCTAAAGAGCTCTCAGAATATTTCCATCTGTTAAACTGATTAGGGAGCACAGTCATCACAGTAAATGTAGAATTGAGTTGAAAATTAATTACTTTACAACTAAAAAACTGAGGTGTAAACTTTGTATTTTCATATGGGACTTGCACTTAACATCTTCTAATTTTCAATTTAATGTTCTATACAATTCATTATTTTATTCATTTCATAAATATTGAGTATCTGCTAAGACTTTGGCACTAGGGATACAAAAAAGAGAAAGACATAGTCTCTACAAAGTGTTCAATCTCTTGGAAAAAGAAACATACGATTAGTTATGGTATATCCTGTGTCACAGGTGTGTAAAAAAGGATTTTTTAGTCCTCTAGGACTCTCTCTTAGAGGAGGGAGTAACTAATTCAACAAGCTGAAGGTTTCATGGGGAAGATATTTGAACCAGCTCTTAAAAAACAATAGGAATTTATCAGATGGCTGATTGGGAAGACCATTCTAGACAAAGGGAATTGCATGTACAGTGGCATGAACAAAGGTAGAATCCTCAGAGAACAGTGTAGCTGAAACATAGTATCTTGTGTATGATTGGTAGCAAATAAAGCTGGAAAGGCAGGACCGTAAGGGATCTTCAGTAGTGGCCAGGACTTTTGGCTTTATTTTGTAGGAATAAAGATTGGAAGCTGTTGATGGTTATGTCACTTAAAATAATGTATGTGAAAACATTTTGGAAAACATGAAAAGCATTAAGCAAATATTAGGTGGTAATATTTATTATCAATGCAGTTAATCTTTATTAAGACTATACATAATACAGATGGATATGTATCAAAGTATGAATTACTTTGAGAAAAGAAAAAGCATTTCCCTTTTTCATCCAGTGGGCCCATTACTAGTGGGTTCCATGAGTAGGAACCAGTCAACTAACAGGATCCTTTCAAAACTGTATAGAGTTAAAATGGCCTAATTTTTTCACTGCCGTGGACAAACCTAATGCTTCACTTGTGTTTTCCTTTGAATTTCAGAGAGCCAGTTAAAGTGTAGTTGAGAGCATAGTCCTTGGAATCAGACTGTCTTGAGTTCTAGTCTTCTCATTATTTAACAGGTGTGTGACCCAGGACAGGTTCCTTGAGCTCTCAGGTCTGTTCAAGTAAATGTGTCTAGCCTAGTGCTTCACACAGTACTTGTTTTTCCTTTCCTTTCCTTTCCTTTTTCTCTTCTTTTCTTTCTCCCTTTCTTTCTCTCCTTTTCTTTCTTTCTTTCTTTCTTTCTTTCTTTCTTTCTTTCTTTCTTTCGAATCTCAAGCAGACTCAGCGCTGAGCGCGGAGCCCAACAGTCACAACCCTGACATGACCTGAGCTAAACCAAGAGTAGGACACTTTACTGACTGAGCTACCCAGGCAACCCTATTTCTTAAATATTCATTGAGTGGATTGGATGCAGGGGTTTCATTTTGCTAAGTTCATTTAAGTTATCTCCTATCTACCCCTTTTTTCTAAGGATTCCTATTTAAGAGAGGTATCTGAGAGTAATAGGAAAAAGTAGTCTTTGGAGTTAGACATGGATTTCAGTTTTGGCTTTATCACTTACAGCTCTCTGATATGCAGTAATATGCTTAACCTATCTGAGATTCAGTTTGGGATTTAAAATATATTCCTCGGGCGCCTGGGTGGCTCAGTGGGTTAAAGCCTCTGCCTTCAGCTCAGGTCATGATCCCAGGGTCCTGGGATTGAGCCCCACATCGGGCTCTCTGCTCAGCAGGGAGCCTGCTTCCCCCTCTCTCTGTCTGCCTCTCTGCCTACTTGTGATCTCTCTCTCTGTCAAATAAATAAATAAAATCTTTAAAAAAATAAAATAAAATAAAATATATTCCTCATTGGATTTTTGTGGGGATCAAATAAGGAATTAGAAGAATGCAGGCTATGGTCCCTGGCACAAAGCAGTTGTCCAGTATATGTTAATTCTCTTCCTTCAAGCTTGGAATGATTTCTCTTACTGAGGCCATATTTCCTGCATGATTTGCCTTCATTTATGATTATAGTAAAATGGTAGGATGTCGTAAGCCTAAAAATTCTGTAAACAGTTCTGGAAAAGAGCCTAGATAATATTTCTTACAAACTGTAAGCATCCTGTTGGCTTTTGTTTTTTGCTTTAATGATCTTTCAAATAGTGTATCTAAGATCCATGTCCTGACCCTGGGATTGGCTGATAAAAATTAGGACAGATATATTTCATATATTTTTCCTTCCCTATTCCTATCTTGGAAAAATAGTAAAACACCACCTTACTAAGTCCTGAGTATGGTGGATGTTTTATAAGATTATTTACCTAATGATTCTGCCTAAACTGTTGACTCCAGAATTCTGTGTGGTCAGTCTTTAGATTTTTACAGACCCCCTAAACCTCTCTTTATTGATTATGACTCTTTGGTAATGAAGAGTCTAGCTCTGGTTTAAAAGCCACAAATTAGTACCTATGATTTGCCTAGCCTTGTAGGCACATCAAAATAATGACTAAATCAACAGCCATGAAGCTCAGATGGCTTTGAATGAAATGTGTTTGTACTAAAGGCATTATTTAGAGAAGTGCATGTTGCTTGTTGTGATGACAGATCAGACAGACATGTTTCCATTTTGGAAACATGTAGTCCCCTTTACTGCAGTGTTTTCTTGGTGCATCTGCTTTTTTTTTTTTTAGCCTCCAGATTTCCTTGGGATTATTAATGTAGTCTCTCAAAACTCCGTTAAAAACAAAACATAGGGGCACCTGGGTGGCTCAGTGGGTTAAAGCCTCTGCCTTCCGCTCGGGTCATCATCCCAGGGTTCTGGGATCGAGCCCCGCATCGGGCTCTCTGCTCAGCGGGGAGCCTGCTTCCTCCTCTCTCTCTGCCTGCCTTTCTGCCTACTTGTGATCTCTGCCTATCAAATGAATAAATAAAATCTTTAAAAAAAAAAAAAACCACATAAAGACTGGAAACAATATTTACCAGTGCTATGAAAAGAGATAGGAAGCCATTATGATTTGCTGAAGAAATTCTATAGCAGTGGCTCTCAGCTCTTAAAACTGGAATATAGGCCTAGGCTTGCCCCAGGCGTGCAAGATCAGTTTTCCTGAGACTGGAGCCTAATTATCTGTATTTTTATTTTTTATTGTAAAGACATCTTTGCATAAAAAACATTTTCTAAATATCAAAAATATAAGAAGGTATACAGTGAAAAGTCTTCTTTCCCTCCTATTCTCCATCCTTCTAATTCTCCTGTATCCCCCAACCAGTTTTTTTAGTTTGTTTCTATATTAGTTGTTAGTTATCCTTCCAGAAACCTTTTTTTTTTACAATCCAATATGAGTTTATATTATTTTCCTCCTTTTTTTGCAGAGGCGTTAGTCTATGACTCCTATTGTTCTGCACAGTGTTTTGTTTTTTAACTTAACAATATGTCTTGGTAATCTTTCTATATTAAAACCTAAAGAGTTTCTGCATTTAAAAAATATTTGCATAGAATTCTGTTGTATAAATGATTTATTTGGTCCTTATAATGGACATTCTGCTTATTTCCAAGCTTTTATTAAAAATATAATAAATAATCTTGTACATACATTATTTTGCATATATGCTTGTATAATTGTAGGTATATTTCTAGAAGTAGAATTTTTTTTTTAGGTAGGCTCCATGCCCAGCATGGTGCCCAATGCAGGGCTTGAGCTCACAACCCTGTGATCAAGACCTGAGCTGAAATCAAGAGTTGGACACTTAACTGAGCCACCTGGGTGCCCCGAAGTAGAATTTTTTTTAAAGTAAGCTTTACTACACCCAATGTGGGGTTAAATTCATGACCCTGAGATCAAGAGTTGCATATTTTACCGACTGAGTCAACAAGGTGCCCCAAAGAAGTAGAATTTTTGAGTCAGGAAAATATTCATTTGTAATTTCAGTATGTAATGCAAATTATCTTCTTTGGGGAGTTTATACTCACGTCAGCAATATCTGATAGAACCTATTTCCCTTTAGTTTTACCAAGGCAATATACTTATCAAACAACTGGATACTTATCAGTCTGATAGGTCAACAATTGACTGATGAACGATTTGATAGGTAAAGTATCTCATTATAATATTTTCTTACTTTGAGTGGGGCTGAGCATCATTTCTGTGAACTATATATTCATATCTTTAACTTGTTTTTCTTCTCTTATAATTTCTAGGTACTCCTTACCTTAGCCCTTTTTGATATAAATTGCATTTTTTTCCCTTAGTCTTTTGTTTATCTGTGATATGCTTTTTTCTTGCTATGCAAAATTTTTTAATTAGATATAGTATAATTTGAAATTTTTTATAGTTCTTAAGTAGAAAGACTTTAATTATGAAAGAATTCTTCCATTTTTCTTCTAATACTTGTAGAGCTTTGATTTTTGTATTTGAATCTGTAATCTGTTTAGAATTTATCCTGGCATAGGGTATGAGGCATGGATCTAACTTTTTTCCCTGAAGGCTACCCAATTTACCCACATTTTTTTCCTTTCCATCCTCTCTCTACCCCTTAATTTGATGCCATTTTTATCCCTTTAAAGCCTCTGCGCTTTCAGTTCTGTTCTGTTAGTTTGTTTATTCATTTGCCAATAACTTTAGTTGCTGGAGCTACTTAGAGTGTTGTAATATTTGTGAGGCTAGTCCCGTCTCATTCTTCTCTTATTGTTTTCCTGGCTAATTTTGTTTTCGCATCTAATTAAGGCATCTGTGCTTTTAAAAGCTTCTCAGATGATTCTGGTTAAGATCCACTACTATGAAGGAAATAACATTTTCTAGTATGGTCTTCTCTTTTGGATTCTGGAAGAGAAAAGGGAATTATTCCTTTGATAGCCTTGGAGTACATCTCTGACCCTGAATAAGGGAGTAACCTCAGGTTAGTTCTTAAAGGTTCTTAAAGGAAAGAGAGAATGTTCATCTATTATGTTTCCTTTCCCTTTTTACTAAAGAGATATAATCAGGAAAATCAGTGAGTACTTAAACCAAAGACTCCCATTAATAGTTAAAATTCTGAAGTAATATGAACTAAGTATTTAAATTCAGGCAGTCTCTTAAGTATTCTGGAGCTGAGAGTTAGTTGACTGAATTCCTTCAGAAGTGAAAATTTCACATCTCCAAACAATATAAAATCCTTAGTTTAAATGGAGATAAGTTGTGTATCATGTTTGCTTACAACCCTAAATACATTTTGCATCATCTGTCATGAAAACCAAACATAATGAAGACATTTATTCCTTACCTTTCTGAACTATCATTTAAATGTCTTCGTTGGATCTGAGTCACATTTTTCTATTTAGCTCATTGAGAATCAGAGTTGTTTCGAAAATAAACCTGCATTTCTTCTATCATAGTTTAGCAGATATTCTAAAAAGAAAAACAAAAGCCCATGAAGATGTGTTTTTCTTCTTGAAGTGGATGAAAAACTTTTATCCTCCCAGCTCTTGACTTGAAATAATGTTCAGAATTGCTTGCTGTGTCAGACTTGGATCCAACCAGCCCAAGGTTCTGTTTTGATGGTAGCACCCACGAGGCATACTGTGTGAAGCATTCTGGACCCCCACAGCACTCAGTCACATATTTCTCAGTGCCTGTTATATGGGAGGAGTTGCAGATAATACATGTTAAGTAACTTACATTTAGTAGGGGAATAAAATGAGTAATACAAAGTGAAGTAAAGTAAATGTCTTAAGAGGTATGGAAGCATGTCTAACTTCCGAGATGGAATTGGTACATATTACTTGGGGGATCAAGGAAGGCTTCCTAGAGAAAGTTGCATTTGAGATACACTTTGAATGAAGTAAGTTTGGAGTGAAAAGCATTCTAGATAATGCTTATGGGAGATTTGGTGAGCAGTGAGTAGGCTCTTTTACCTAGAGTCTTGGGGAGGAGCAAGAATGGTATTTCTCAGAAAGTGATGTGAAGTCTGTCTGCATTAGAATCATCAGAAGCTTGTCAAAAAGTGCAGATTTCTGGGTCCCACTGCAGATATACTGAATCTGAATCTCTGGGGATGGGCCCTGTAATCCACATTAAGTTAGTGATCCTGAGACACAGTGAAGTTTGAAGCTAGAATAATGTGGAAAGTTAGAATTAGTCATAACATCATGAGAGTTTTGAATATTAGTATATGTGCTGCCGAAGCAAGCACGAGTTTTGAATATTAGGGTAAGAGTTTAACTAAGTAGGAAATGAGCAGGTAGAAAGATTGGAGGGGAGTGATGTGAAGTAAAGCTGCCCTTTAGGAGATTAATTTAATTAGGTGAAGCTGGAAGGAGGAGAGTTAGACCAGTTACGAAGCTGTGGCTGTTCAGGTGGGACTGATTAGGCCTGAACAAGGGTAGTGACAGTAGAAATGGAAAAGAGGAGAGAAACAGAGCTCTGAGAGGAAAAACCTCTATGACTTGGCAGCTTACCTACCAAGAATTCATCATTAAAAATAATGTTAAGGAAATGAATAAATACAAAAAAGAGAATCAGATTTATACATACAGACAACAAACTGATGTTCACCCAAAGGAGGGGGTTGAGGGACTAGGCAAAATTTTGGGGTAAAGGGGAGTGAGGAAAAAGGTTGATTCTTGTTAATTCCATAAAGCATTAATGGAGTACCTACTAAATACTAAGCATTTCTAAGTGCTAGTGGTATAGTGATGACCAAGACAGACATGGTCCCTGCCCTCATGGACTTTACATACTAGTGGAGGGAGACAGACAAGTAAATGAACAGGAAACTATCTAATGTGATACGTACTTTGAAGAACAAATAATATGGTGCTTGATTAGGTGGTCAGGAAAGGCCTTTCTGAGGTCAAATTTGAGCTGAGGCATGAGTAACAGGGAGACCAGCTATGCAGAGATGTGGATACAGAGCATACCAGACAGAGGGGACTGTAAGTGCAAAAGCCATAAAATGGGAGAAAACTTGGTATTTTGGGGGAACAAAGGAAGGCAGTGTGTCTTGAGCTTGGAAAGAAGGTGGGAGTGGTTGGAATGGGTCATGTAGAGGAAAGGAGAACATGCAGCCTACAAGCCAGGGTAATGAGTTAGCATTTGTAACCATGGCAGTTAAAAAAAAAAAAAAAAAAAAATCCCTCTGAGTGTTTTGAGAAGGGATAGTAAAATAAAGAGAAAAAGTAGGGAGACTAGTTAAGAGGCTCTTCTGGTCCTATAAAGGAGAGGTTATAATGATTGGGACCAGGCTGGTGAGGGTGAGGATGGAGAGAAGGCCATACATTTTGGAATATATTTCCAAAGTGAAGCTCTCAGGACTTGCTGAGGTTGGGGGGACATCAGTTGATGGCCTGGTACCTTGGGGGGCGGGGCCTGCAGAGACAAGAGAAGGTCTGTAGGCAGTTAGGGCAGTGTGTGGAAAGGGCTAGCAATTGCAAATGAGAAAAATAATAAATAATAAGATTTTGGAGGAGGGAAAGAATAGATGTGGTTTGAAAGTAGTGCTTTCAAACTTCAGTGTGCTCACCATTTCCCTAGAGAGCTTGTTAAAATGCAGATTGATTTAGGTCTGGGTGGAGCTGGAAAGTCTGCATTTCAATTTCTTTGATTCAAATGCAGCTCTAGAACTATTCAAAATCATCATTTGACTATTAGTTATCAGCTCTCTATATGAGCACATTTAACATCACAGAGGGGCACATAGCTTTTAAGTCTACTTTTTAGTGTCTTTCCCTGCCTGAAAATATATTTAATGCCTCCAGAAAGTATTTCCTCTGCCTGCTTTTGCAGGCACAGTTGGGTGTTTTATAATTTGTTCTTAAATTAATTTATTTTAGAGAAAGGGAAAGGGGCTGAGAGGGGCAGAGGGAGAGGGAAAGAGAGTCTCAAGCAGGTATAGTCCGATGCAGGGCTAGATTCTGCGATCCTAAGATCACAATCTGAGCTGAAACTGAGAGTTGGGCACGTAACTTACTGCGCCACACAAGGCCCCTCGATTTTTATTTTTTTTTAAAAACAGATCAGTGCCTTTCTTATGTTCCCCACTAGAAGGAAGTAGAGAGCTGTCTTCTCTCCACTGCGTTAATCAGCAGGAGCCAAGGTCCCTACTCCTTCCTGCTTGTAACTAGCTTATTTACTCACCACACTGAACTTTCTTCAAAGTTCAGCTCTTTCCTGCTACCACCTTTGTGTCCTTGGGGCCTTTCTACTCTGAGATTGTAGGTCATTTTACCTTTGGGCCTGATTTCTTGGTCAGTAAGTTGGAGCAGATGATTTTTCTTTTTAAGATTTTATTTACTTGAGAGAGCTGAGTAGGAAGCCCATTGTGAGGGGCTCGATCCTAGGACCTGGAGATCCTGACCTGAGCCAAAGGCAGATGTTTAACCAACTGAGCCACTCAGGCGCCCCCAAGCACATGATTTCTTAGGGGCACTGTAGCTTTGCATTTTTATAACAGTAAAAGCAATTAATATTTCTGCAATGCTTTAGACTTTATTGTATATTCTCTCAACAACCCAATGTTGTAAATACAAATTTAAGATTCCAAGATTCACTTCTGTAGTGGTTCGAAGCACTGAAATCTTTTAGCTCTGCCAGTTTTGCTCCATTACAAGTAGTTAGGTTGTTATCTTTTTTTTTTCTTTTTAAATATTTTATTTATTTGACACAGAGAGAGAGATCATAGTGAAAGACCCGCGGATCCCCTAACCCAAGAATCCAACACTGCCACTGGATGCAAACAGCAAGAGGTTTATTATCACGCAGGTACCGGCGGGTGGTCGGCAGCTCCGGCTAACCGAGCACACCCGGCTGGGGTAGTGCAGGATTTTTATGGACAAACAAGTTTCGGGAGGGGCTGAGCTGACTGATTGATAGTTTGAACAGGCATACTTGGCGTCAGTGGAGTGGATCAGGGGACCCACGTGCGAAAGCAGACAAAGCAATCTTACAGAAGCAGAACTGGCCGGTTAGCCCACGCATACGAATGAAAGCACTATCAGGATATTGAAGGCCTGGTTACTATCAAGCCAAGGCCATTTTCCCTTTAATGAGGTCCTAACATAAAGACAATTGGGAGTCTCTCCTGGTGAAATGTTACATTCCTGCTATCAAACGTAAGGTAACTTCTTTGTTGTAAATCTCAAACCAAGGGAGACTCCTACCCTGCAGGACTGTGATTTCTGCAAGTTAACTATTTATAATGCTACACATATGGAGGGGAGCGGGTGAAGGGGGGGGTGCAAGGCGCCAGCTTTTGCTTTGTCCTCAGCCAGCCTCTTGCTCCTTAGAGTTGAGGGTTTAAGCAATTTTTCATTTCTTAGCAAAGCATTAGAAGCATTATTATACAGAAGCCAGAAACAGCCGGGTTAAACACAGATTTTCGCTATTCGTTATCCTGTTATGCTGCTTGCTGACTCCCTTATCTATCGTCAGCTAGCTACAGTTTCTCAGTTAGCATAAGCTGGTCATAAAAAGAATGTTAAAACTTATAGGCTATAGTATAATTCTGACCTGGGGTCCTTCAATAGGTAGGCAGAGAGGTAGACGGAGAGAGAGAGGGAAGCAGGCTCCCCACTGAGCAGAGAGCCTGATGCGGGGCGTGATCCCAGAACCCTGAGACAATTACCCGAGCCGAAGGCAGAGGCTCAACACACTGAGCCACCCAGGCGCCCTTAGGTTGTTATCTATGAACCGCCTTTCCATTCTAACCCTTCTCACTACTACAGCTTACCCTGTTCATGTCTGCCTGTAGCCAGCTTTAAGCTCTCACCTTTGTAAGGATTCATGACTGACTCTCAACTTTGTATCCTCCCTTCCTCCTCCCACTTGATGTCTGTCTCCCATTGAGCCAGGGGCATGGGAATTGACTTAGTCCCACATCATTTGTCTTTAAATTGAGGTCTGCATGTTCTGTGTTCCATGTTCCATGCCTCCTGCCTTCTGTGTCCTTTTTTCTTTTTCAATTCCTTATTGATTTTATTATTTACCATGGTAGACTTCAGCAAATCATTGCACATGAACAGATCTCTGTGATTGGGTACAATATTTTTAGGGACCAATCATAATGGACCTTTTTTTCACAAAATTAGACTTGAGAGGCACAACCTTTCTTTATAATTTACATTCTGCCTACTTATAGGCCGTATAATAGGTAATAATATAGGCAATAAGTATAAATGGATATAAACTGCAAATAGGACTTGGGCCTTTCTGACCCCAAGTGAAGCTTTTCTGATACCTTATAGGTTGTTCCACATATCCGCATTGTGAGGTTAGTTTAAAGTCCCAGTGATTTTATAATTATATATATATAATATATATATATATATAATTTATGTATTTATTTAACAAAGGGAGAGAGAGATCACAAGTAGGCACAGAGGCAGGTGGGAGGTGGTGGAAGCATTATATATATATATATACATCTATATATGTATATATATATATAATTTATGTATTTATTTAACAGAGGGAGAGAGAGAGAGAGAGAGATCACAAGTAGGCAGAGAGGCAGGTGGGGGGTGGTGGAAGCAGGCTCCCCGCTGAGCAGAGAGCCCGATGCAGGGCTCAATCCCAGGACCCTGGGATCATAACCTGAGCTGAAGGCAGAGGCTTTAAACCACCTGGGTGCCCCAACTCCCAGTAATTTTAATTAGCCAAGGAGATGGACCCATAGAAGCCAGGTGGCCACAGGAGGCAGGTATAGTTGTGGCCTATGGCAGCGAAGTTTCCCTTTACTCCCCAAGTTTCCCAGCAAGGGAAGGATCTCCGTGAATCCTTCTCCAACATCAGTTTTTGGCACACTACTGCCCTCTTATGTTTGGCTCATGTCACAGTTTTTTTTTTTTTTTTTTTTTTTTTTTTTTTTTTTTTTTAAATTACAGTTCTTTTATTTTTATATTTTTTTTTTTTTATTTTTTATAAACATATATTTTTTATATACATATATTTTTATCCCCAGGTCTGTGAATCACCAGGTTTACACACTTCACAGCACTCACCAAATCACATACCCTCCCCAATGTCCATAATCCCACCCCCTTCTCCCCAACCCCCTCCCCCCGGCAACCCTCAGTTTGTTTTGTGAGATTAAGAGTCACTTATGGTTTGTCTCCCTCCCAATCCCATCTTGTTTCATTTATTCTTCTACCCACTTAAGCCTCCATGTTGCATCACCACTTCCTCATATCAGGGAGATCATATGATAGTTGTCTTTCTCTGCTTGACTTATTTCGCTAAGCATGATACGCTCTAGTTCCATCCATGTTGTCGCAAATGGCAAGATTTCATTTCTTTTGATGGCTGCATAGTATTCCATTGTGTATATATACCACATCTTCTTGATCCATTCATCTGTTGATGGACATCTAGGTTCTTTCCATAGTTTGGCTATTGTGGACATTGCTGCTATAAACATTCGGGTGCATGTGTCCCTTTGGATCACTACATTTGTATCTTTAGGGTAAATACCCAATAGTGCAATTGCTGGGTCATAGGGCAGTTCTATTTTCAACATTTTGAGGAACCTCCATGCTGTTTTCCAGAGTGGCTGCACCAGCTTGCATTCCCACCAACAGTGTAGGAGGGTTCCCCTTTCTCCGCATCCTCGCCAGCATCTGTCATTTCCTGACTTGTTGATTTTAGCCATTCTGACTGGTGTGAGGTGATATCTCATTGTGGTTTTGATTTGTATTTCCCTGATGCCAAGTGATATGGAGCACTTTTTCATGTGTCTGTTGGCCATCTGGATGTCTTCTTTGCAGAAATGTCTGTTCATGTCTTCTGCCCATTTCTTGATTGGATTATTTGTTCTTTGGGTGTTGAGTTTGCTAAGTTCTTTATAGATTCTGGACACTAGTCCTTTATCTGATATGTCGTTTGCAAATATCTTCTCCCATTCTGTCAGTTGTCTTTTGATTTTGTTAACTGTTTCCTTTGCTGTGCAAAAGCTTTTGATCTTGATGAAATCCCAGTAGTTCATTTTTTCCCTTGCTTCCCTTGCCTTTTGCGTTGTTCCTAGGAAGATGTTGCTGCGGCAGAGGTCGAAGAGGTTGCTGCCCGTGTTCTCCTCAAGGATTTTGATGGATTCCTTTCGTACATTGAGGTCCTTCATCCATTTTGAGTCTATTTTTGTGTGTGGTGTAAGGAAATGGTCCAATTTCATTTTTCTGCATGTGGCTGTCCAATTTTCCCAGCACCATTTATTGAAAAGGCTGTCTTTTTTCCATTGGACATTCTTTCCTGCTTTGTCGAAGATTAGTTGACCATAGAGTTGAGGGTCTATTTCTGGGCTCTCTATTCTGTTCCATTGATCTATGTGTCTGTTTTTGTGCCAGTACCATGCTGTCTTGATGATGACAGCTTTGTAATAGAGCTTGAAGTCCGGAATTGTGATGCCACCAACGTTGGCTTTCTTTTTCAATATCCCTTTGGCTATTCGAGGTCTTTTCTGGTTCCATATAAATTTTAGAATTATTTGTTCCATTTCTTTGAAAAAGATGGATGGTACTTTGATAGGAATTGCATTAAATGTGTAGATTGCTTTAGGTAGCATAGACATTTTCACAATATTTATTCTTCCAATCCAGGAGCATGGAACATTTTTCCATTTCTTTGTGTCTTCCTCAATTTCTTTCATGAGTACTTTATAGTTTTCTGAGTATAGATTCTGTGTCTCTTTGGTTAGGTTTATTCCTAGGTATCTTATGGTTTTGGATGCAATTGTAAATGGGATTGACTCCTTAATATCTCTTTCTTCTGTCTTGCTGTTGGTGTAGAGAAATGCAACTGATTTCTGTGCATTGATTTTATATCCTGACACTTTACTGAATTCCTGTATAAGTTCTAGCAGTTTTGGAGTGGAGTCTTTTGGGTTTTCCACATATAGTATCATATCATCTGCGAAGAGTGATAATTTGACTTCTTCTTTGCCGATTTGGATGCCTTTAATTTCCTTTTGTTGTCTGATTGCTGAGGCTAGGACCTCTAGTACGATGTTGAATAGCAGTGGTGATAATGGACATCCCTGCCGTGTTCCTGACCTTAGCGGAAAAGCTTTCAGTTTTTCTCCATTGAGAATGATATTTGCGGTGGGTTTTTCATAGATGGCTTTGATGATATTGAGGTATGTGCCCTCTATCCCTACACTTTGAAGAGTTTTGATCAGGAAGGGATGTTGTACTTTGTCAAATGCTTTTTCAGCATCTATTGAGAGTATCATATGGTTCTTGTTCTTACTTTTATTGATGTGTTGTATCACATTGACTGATTTGCGGATGTTGAACCAACCTTGCAGCCCTGGAATAAATCCCACTTGGTCGTGGTGAATAATCTTTTTAATGTACTGTTGAATCCGATTGGCTAGTATTTTGTTGAGTATTTTCGCATCTGTGTTCATCAAGGATATCGGTCTATAGCTCTCTTTTTTGGTGGGATCCTTGTCTGGTTTTGGGATCAAGGTGATGCTGGCCTCATAAAATGAGTTTGGAAGTTTTCCTTCCATTTCTATTTTTTGGAACAGTTTCAGGAGAATAGGAATTAGTTCTTCTTTAAATGTTTGGTAGAATTCCCCCGGGAAGCCGTCTGGCCCTGGGCTTTTGTTTGTTTGGAGATTTTTAATGACTGTTTCAATCTCCTTACTGGTTATGGGTCTGTTCAGGCTTTCTATTTCTTCATGGTTCAGTTGTGGTAGTTTATATGTTTCTAGGAATGCATCCATTTCTTCCAGATTGTCAAATTTATTGCCGTAGAGTTGCTCATAGTATGTTCTTATAATAGTTTGTATTTCCTTGGTGTTAGTTGTGATCTCTCCTCTTTCATTCATTATTTTATTTATTTGGGTCCTTTCTCTTTTCTTTTTGATAAGTCGGGCCAGGGGTTTATCAATTTTATTAATTCTTTCAAAGAACCAGCTCCTAGTTTCGTTGATTTGTTCTATTGTTTTTTTGGTTTCTATTTCATTGATTTCTGCTCTGATCTTTATGATTTCTCTTCTCCTGCTGGGCTTAGGGTTTCTTTCTTGTTCCTTCTCCAGCTCCTTTAGGTGTAGGGTTAGGTTGTGTACCTGAGACCTTTCTTGTTTCTTGAGAAAGGCTTGTACCGCTATATATTTTCCTCTCAGGACTGCCTTTGTTGTGTCCCACAGATTTTGAACCGTTGTATTTTCATTATCATTTGTTTCCATGATTTTTTTCAATTCTTCTTTAATTTCCCGGTTGACCCATTCATTCTTTAGAAGGATACTGTTTAGTCTCCATGTATTTGGGTTCTTTCCAAACTTCCTTTTGTGGTTGAGTTCTAGCTTTAGAGCATTGTGGTCTGAAAATATGCAGGGAATGATCCCAATCTTTTGATACCGGTTGAGTCCTGATTTAGGACCGAGGATGTGATCTATTCTGGAGAATGTACCATGTGCACTAGAGAAGAATGTGTATTCTGTTGCTTTGGGATGAAATATTCTGAATATATCTGTGATGTCCATCTGGTCCAGTGTGTCATTTAAGGCCTTTATTTCCTTGCTGATCTTTTGCTTGGATGACCTGTCCATTTCAGTGAGGGGAATATTAAAGTCCCCTACTATTATTGTATTGTTGTTTATGTGTTTCTTTGATTTTGTTATTAATTGGTTTATATAGTTGGCTGCTCCCACGTTGGGGGCATAGATATTTAAAATTGTTAAATCTTCTTGTTGGACAGACCCTTTGAGTATGATATAGTGTCCTTCCTCATCTCTTATTACAGTCTTTGGCTTAAAATCTAATTGATCTGATATAAGGATTGCCACTCCTGCTTTCTTCTGATGTCCATTAGCATGGTAAATTCTTTTCCACCCCCTCACTTTAAATCTGGAGGTGTCTTCGGGCTTAAAATGTGTTTCTTGGAGGCAACATATAGATGGGTTTTGTTTTTTTATCCATTCTGATACCCTGTGTCTTTTGACAGGGGCATTTAGCCCATTCACATTCAGGGTAACTATTGAGAGATATGAATTTAGTGCCATTGTATTGCCTGTAAGGTGACTGTTACTGTATATGGTCTCTGTTCCTTTCTGATCTACCACTTGTAGGCTCTCTCTTTGCTTAGAGGACCCCTTTCAATATTTCCTGTAGAGCTGGTTTGGTATTTGCAAATTCTTTCAGTTGTTGTTTGTCCTGGAAGCTTTTAATCTCTCCTTCTATTTTCAATGATAGCCTAGCTGGATATAGTATTCTTGGCTGCATGTTTTTCTCGTTTAGTGCTCTGAAAATATCATGCCAGCTCTTTCTGGCCTGCCAGGTCTCTGTGGATAAGTCAGCTGCCAATCTAATATTTTTACCATTGTATGTTACAGACTTCTTTTCCCGGGCTGCTTTCAGGATTTTCTCTTTGTCATTGAGACTTGTAAATTTTACTATTATGTGACGGGGTGTGGGCCTATTCTTATTTATTTTGAGGGGCATTCTCTGAACCTCCTGAATTTTGATGCTTGTTCCCTTTGCCATATTGGGGAAATTCTCCCCAATAATTCTCTCCAGTATACCTTCTGCTCCCCTCTCACTTTCTTCTTCTTCTGGAATCCCAATTATTCTAATGTTGTTTCGTCTTATGGTGTCACTTATTTCTCGAATTCTCCCCTCGTGGTCCAGTAGCTGTTTGTCCCTCTTTTGATCAGCTTCTTTATTCTCTGTCATTTGGTCTTCTATATCACTAATTCTTTCTTCTGCCTCATTTATCCTAGCAGTGAGAGCCTCCATTTTTGATTGCACCTCATTAATAGCTTTTTTGATTTCAACTTGGTTAGATTTTAGTTCTTTTATTTCTCCAGAAAGGGCTTTTATATCTCTCGAGAGGGTTTCTCTAATATCTTCCATGCCTTTTTCGAGCCCGGCTAGAACCTTGAGAATTGTCATTCTGAACTCTAGATCTGACATATTACCGATGTCTGTATTGATTAGGTCCCTAGCCTTCGGTACTGCCTCTTGTTCTTTTTTTTGTGGTGAATTTTTACGTCTTGTCATTTTGTCCAGATAAGAGTAAATGAAGGGGCAAGTAAAATACTAAAAGGGTGGCAACAACCCCAGGAAAATATGCTTTAGCCAAATTAGAAGAGATCCAAAATCGTGAGTGGGGAGAAAGGGGATAAAAAGAGGTTCAAAAAGGAAGAAAGAAAAAAGAAAAAAAAAAAAAAAAAAAAAGAAAAGAATTTTTTTTTAAAAAAGAAAACACCTAAGAAAAATGTAAAAAAATATATATATATATTAGATAAACTAGTAAAAAATCGTTAAAAAAGAAAAAGGTAACAGTTAAAAAAAAAAAATTTTACCCGAAGGCGAGAAAAAAAAAAAAAAAAAAATGAAAAAGAAAAAATTAAATTAACTGCAAGACTAAAAAAAATCACAGGAAAAAAGCCATGAGTTCCGTGCTTGGCTTTCTCCTCCTCTGGAATTCTGCTGCTCTCCTTGGTATTGAAACCGCACTCCTTGGTAGGTGAGCTTGGTCTCGGCTGGATTTCTTGTTGATCTTCTGGGGGAGGGGCCTGTTGTAGTGATTTTCAAGTGTCTTTGCCCCAGGCGGAATTACACCGCCCTTACCCGGGGCCGGGGTGAGTAATCCGCTCGGGTTTGCTTTCAGGAGCTTTTGTTCCCTGAGCGCTTTCCGTAGAGTTCCAGAGGACGGGAATACAAATGGCGGCCTCCTGGTCTCCGGCCCGGAGGAGCCGAGAGCCCAGGGCCCCACTCCTCAGTGCGCCCTCAGAGAACAGCGCCCAGTTACTCCCGTCTGCCTGACCTCCGGCCGCGCTCCGAGCTCACCGAGCCTGCGACCGGTTCAAGGTAACACGGAGCTGCGAGCTTACTGTCGGCTCTGTCTCTGTAGCCGGCTTTCCCGTTCCAATACCCGCAAGCTCTGCGACACTCAGACACCCCCGATCCTTCTGTGACCCTGCGGGACCTGAGGCCACGCTGACCCCGCGTGGGCTTCGCTCCGGTTTAGCCTCTGGAGCGATGTCCCTCCGCGGAGCAGACTTTTAAAAGTCCTGATTTTGTGCGCGGTTGCTCCGCCGCTTGCCGGGAGCCGGCCCCTCCCCCCGGGGTCTATCTTCCCGTCGCTTTGGATTCACTTCTCCGCCGGTCCTACCTTTCAGAAAGTGGTTGTTTTTCTGTTTCCAGAATTGCTGTTCTTCTTCTCTTCGATCTGCCGATGGATTTTCAGGTGTTTGCAATCTTTAGATAAGCTATCTAGCTGATCTCCGGCTAGCTGAAGCAGTCTCAGCTTGCTACTTCTCCGCCATCTTGACTCCTCCCCCCTCATGTCACAGTTTTAAGACCACATTCTCTACCAATCTGTACTTAAGGAAATAATTGCAAACATTGGATTCTCCTGGGGTTTTGTTGTCGTTTTCATTGTTTTTTAATCTGTAGTGAGAATCATAAGGATTACCTCATTAATTGGCTGAGAAGTGAGAGAAAAACAGAATCAGTTCCCTGGTAGCACTGACACATAGATCTCTCTGCCTTCAGCTTTCTAGCATTTTGGAAAGCCTGTATTCCCTGAATCCATTCCCTTGGCTCTCTCTTAATACCTTTTTTTATGGGGTTGGTTCTGACACTAAGTTTAATCCAAAATCACAATTACAAGTCATCTCATCCAGTAAATATTTCTTAACACATTTACCTAGTAGTGTCTAGCCAGGCATTGGGGATTTAGCAGTGAACAGAACAGACAGGAATTCCTGCCGTCATATAGTTTACTTTTCTAATAGAGAGAGATGAATAAAATATATAAAAAATATCATGTGCCAGAAGGTTAGTGCTATGGAGAAAAATAAAGAAGGGAAAAACAGAAGTTCTGGGATGGACACTGGGTAATTTCAGTTGAAGTCAAAAATATATTTCCCTAAATAGACTAATTGTGGTTTTCAATATGTACCTATATTCTGAGGAATATGGTTATAGTCTTACTTTATTCAGTTGTGTGCAGTGACTTGTGTTCAATGCCTGGTATTTTTCTTTTGTCCTGAATGCCAGGTGCATCCTGTGAGAAGCAGGTGACACTCCCAGGTTAACCACCAGAGAGCAGACCTGGCTGTCTAAAGCTCTCTTGTCAGTTTTGTACCTTTGAGAACAGAGAATGTTATTTTAGAACAGCCAGGCCTCTTATCAAGAAGATAGAGTATCAGGGCCTCTGGAGATTATACTTTGGAAAAAAATTTTTTTATGTTAGAGCTTATTTAACTATTGTTAGTTGGGTTGGAACCAAATATTTTTTCCAGAGGGTTACACACTGACCTAAATGTGAATGACTTTGGTTTATTTATAATTATGGTAAACAAACAATATAAAACAAAGCAACATGTCTCAAATTATAGTTTTACTAAAATTCAAGAGAAAGATGGTACTCTTATCCTCATTCATGCCTTATAGGCATCTTTAGTAAGAATTCAGACTTACAAAACATATGCATTAGGGCATAAGCATTTATCTTGCAAATGGATTCACCATAGAATCTATTTAGATGGTAAAAATGAATTTCCACTAAGGCATTTTTAGGGAGAAGGGAGAAATGATTTAACATTATTTCTTTAGATAGAGCCAAATGGACAGTAAGTACTATGTAAATTATAGTATAAAACACTTATATTTATATTTAAAATGTGTTTAAAGTAAACAGAAATTGACCTAGTTGTCTTCATCTTCATTAGGCCTGGCCCTAGCCATACACATGTGACAAATACTAGTTGGTAGTACACATCATTTAACAATGTGATGACTACCAGAGGGGAGGGGGGTGGGTGAAATAAGTGATGGGGGATTAAGGAGTGCACTTGTCATTATGACCACAGGATAATGTATGGAAGTGTTGAATCACTATATTGTACACCTGAGACTAATAGAACACTGTATGTTAACTGGAATTAAAATAAAAACTTTTAAAAATGCTCATCATTTAGGTTTATGAAACCTTCCTTGTCTAAGCGTGTTCTAAATGTACACTTTCACTGTTACTGTCTTGAGCATGGTTACCAGGGATGGTGTCATCCTCATGATGACAGATTCCTAAGGTTGCCATTTGTGACCTTGGTGCTGAGCAAATACGAAGGATTCTGTAGTCCATGCGAATCACAAACAGTTCATTAATCCATGGTTAGAGTAGCTCAGTGACAGTTGCTAATAAGATGCGCTGCCCCTTTGGTCTTAGAAACCAACCTGAGAATGATAGAGCATTAAGAGAAGGGTGGTTTAAGCACCAGCTGTTCAGGCTCTTATAGTAAATATCAGTAAAGAACATTCTCTCTTGGAAAACAGAACATAACAAAATGAAAGGCAAGCATAACCTCTTCTGTTGGTTAATCTGCTTCTGTTAAGATAGCAGAATCATGCTTTGTCTTCTATTATAAGCCATCAATTAAGCTCTTTATCCTTAATTATTGGCCTCATGTTGTAGGCAGGCATGTAACTCTGTTAATTTCTGTTATTTTAATTGCTGTCACATTCTAGCTTTGGTCAGTACATAGGTTTCAGTCTATCCCAAGGCTTTTGGAGGCCAGGAATGCAGTGGGGATGATGAAAAGAAGTAAATACGTAGCAATGTCAGTTTTTGATGATGAAATACAAATGCAGACTGAGAGATCTCATGTGTGTGTGTTCCTGATGAGTGACGAAGTCAGACGGGGCTGGGGTTCTCTAATAAATTTCCCTCCAGATCAATCTGGAGAAAGTCCTGGCTTCTGAAATCAACCACTCAAGTAAGCTCAGAAGTACTCAAAACTAAGCTTGTTAAGAGGTCTTTTGGGGTGAAAGTAATAGATGGGGATAGGAGAGACACAGATTATCTGGTGATTCTCTAAAACAAAGGCACGAGCAGAGATTTCTGAAGGGAAAGGAGCGTAAAGTGGAGGAAGAATGTGGGTTCTGTCAGTTTAAGGACAATAGAGTTCTCCAGAGTAGGTGGTCCAAGGAGAGGAAGGGGAAGAGTGGTGTTTCTTATAGGCTGTAGCTTTGTTTTGTCCTCTGAGCATTTCCTTTTGCCTGCTTTTAGGGTACCTTTGGGATTTGGCACAGGTCATTCTCTGAGATATGTCATCTTCCTTGGTTGAGACCACAGGATGGAAAGAGCCCATAGAATTAGTAGGACGGGGGCGCCTGGGTGGCTCAGTGGGTTAAAGCCTCTGCCTTCAGCTCAGGCCATGATCCCAGAGTCCTGGGATCGAGCCCCATATCAGGCTCTTTGCTTGGCGGGGAGCCTGCTTCCCTTCCTCTCTCTGCTTGCCTCTCTGCCTACTTATAATCTCTGTCTGTCAAATAAATAAGTAAAATCTTAAAAAAAAAAAGAATTAGTAGGATGTTATTTTATTTTTTTATTTTTTAAGATTTTATTTATTTATTTGACAGAGATCACAAGTAGGCAGAAAGGCAGGCGCGGGGGTGGGGGGAACCATGCTCTCCACTGAGCAGAGAGCCGGATGCGGGGCTCTATCCAAGGACTCTGGGATCCTGACCTGAGCCAAAGGCAGAGGCTTTAACCCACTGAGCCATCCAGGTACCCTGAGTAGGACATAATTTTAAAAATAAAATAGCTCCACTGCTTCCAAGAATGACTGCAACATAGGTAGGTTTGGCCCCCCTAATCTTATCCAGGTTTAGTATACCTTAAAATGTAGAAGGACCAAGTTTGGAGATTACTTCATCCTAATAGAGAATTCTCCAAATTCTAGTCTATGAAATGAGAAAATAACAAGAGGAGCCATTGTTCATCCCTTAACTGGAGGAGAGAGAGAACAGTCCTTAATGATAAGTAGAATTGATAGGTGATGAATTACTTGTATAATCAGCTTGTGGCAGGTGTGAATCCATGGTCTGTCAGAAATGGACTGGAGCTGGTGTGTTTGGCTTCACCACCAAACTCTACATGTTGGGAGTATAGGAAAACATTGCCTGTACCTGTGAGTAAAGCCTTAATGATCAGAATGTTTTTAAAGAGAGCAGAAGTCCAGTTCAAAGCCTCTAAATTCAAATTTCACACCAATCACTGGAGAACTTTTGATTTAAGAACTTTTGATTTAATATGGTTCTTTTAGGGCTTGTTGGGCTACATCTAAGACCTAGTTACTGTCCCTACTGATTAAATCTAGTTGCAGGGGGAGACCTTAGAGAAACATAAATGGCTCTAAGCATTCCGTTAAATTTTTATGCCAGAAGTGTTCAGAGAACGGAACAGTTCGTGGTGAAAACTTTCTGGGGGAGGGGTATCCTGCCCTGAGCTGTAAAATGGGAGTAGGATTGGGATCCACAAACAGAGGAGACGACAAAATTATGAAAGTGATAGTGAGCTGAATGCCTTCAGTGGACAGTAAAGAGAGACACAGACTAGCCTGAATGGAGTGTGGGATCTATGATGGGAAGTTAAGATTTGGTGAAGTTATAGGGAGCCTTTAAAAACTGGGAAAGAGGGGTGCCTAGGAGGCTCAGTGGGTTAAAAACTGGGAAAGGCACATTAAAACCACAGTGAGATATAATTACATACCAAAATGACTAAAATTAAAAATAGAATGTCAGGTATTAGGAGGAATGCAGTACAACTGAAACTCTCTTACCCTTTTTTCCTCTCACATTGGCGAGTATGTAAATTTCTTTAACCCCTTTAAAAACTGTTTGGATAAAAATGGCCATAGCAGTTTTATTCATAATAACCCCAAACTGCAGACGACTCCTGCATCTCATCTCAGGAGAGTAGATAAACTAATCTGTTGACACAGTGAAATACTAACACAGCAAAAGAGAATATGCTGTATGAGTCCATTTATATGAAGTTAAAGAAAGGCAAAATTAATCAATGCTTATATATAAGGCAAAATAGTAGTTACCTTGGGGGAGGTGTCAGTTATTGCTTGGTAGTTACATGGGTATGTATGTATGCAAAAAGTTGAATAGAGCTGTGTATTTCAGATTAATACACTTTACATACTCAATATACGTTATGTCTTAGTAAAAAAGTGAGAATAATCAGATTCTGGAGTTTTAAATTTGTTGTGGGGGGTATTAGGGAAGCGTTACGGAATCTTAACTGGGGAGGTGACTTGAAGAAACTGGTACTTCTAAAATGAGTCATCCTCTTATAATGTGGAGAATGGAACAGTGTTCAGATCAGCTGTCATATCTAGATCGATACAGCGCTACGTGCTATAGGACAGACAAAATAGCGGAGACCTGGTCCTTAGCCTTCAGAAGTTTAAGGTCTTTTGGAGGAGATAAGTTACATGAAACCCAGAAAGTTAACAGTGATAAATGCTTGATTCATGGTAGTATGGAAACGGCACTGAAATCAGATCTGAGTTCAAATCATAATTCTGTCATGTATTAATTTTTTTACTTCAGTCAAGTTATTTATTTCCCTGAATGTTGGTTTCCTTCTCTGTAAAATAAGAATAACATCTCCTTCTGCTGAGAAGATTCAGAGATGTGGCATTCAAAGATTATAATACAACACAGTAATATTCAGTAAATGTTCCCTTTTCTTAAACCCTTTACCCATAGAGTGATACTTTTTTTTAAACAACCTATGACCTTAGTTCAGATCATGGCTCGGCACTTACTGGCTACGTGACCTTAAGTAGTTTACTGAATTTCTTTGTCTCAATCTCTGGCAGGGAGGGGAATAGGGAGGGAAATTATACCTAGAGTGAGTGTTATGAGGAATTAAGAAAACCTAACAGATAGGTAGTATCTAGCATGAAAGAGGCACACTAAGTAAATATAAGATCATTTCTCTTGAATGTAATGGACTATACAAATGTGTAATACAAATAATGCAGGTAATTAGTGATGAAATTGGATCTCTGCAGGCTAGAGACAGAAGAGGTTCATCATGTTGTAATTTGAAAAGACATAGCAAATTTAAGCCATCAAAAGAAATGAAATCTTGTCATTTGGGACGACGTGGAGGAACTAGAGGGTATTATGCTGAGCAAAATAAGTCAGTCAGAGAAAGACAGTTATCATGATCTCCCTGTTACGAGGAATTTGAGAGGCAACGTGGGGAATTTGGGAGGTAGGGAGGGAAAAAATGAAACAAGATGGGATTGGGAGGGAGACAAACCATAAGAGACTCTTAATCTCACAAAACAAACTGAGGGTTTCGGGGTTGAGGGGGAGGTAGGGAGAGGGTGGTTGGATTATAGGGAGGGTATGTGCTACGGTGAGTGCTGTGAAGTGTTTAAACCTGGCGATTCACAGACCTGTACCCCTGGGGCTAATAATACATTATATGTTAATTAAAAATTAAAAAATAAAAGACATAGCAAATTTAATATAGCAGAGGGAGCTTTTTCATGCTGTGACCTTAAAGAAGGTATTTCTCTATGCTTCTATTTTTGTCTTTTTATAAGATGAAAATAATACAGAATATACCCTTGGATTATAATGATGCTAACTTGAAGGTGTGACATCATTAGAAACTGCCACAACCCAAAAATGATGCCTTCCACTAGAAATTATTCTTGTTCTAAAAATACTTCTAATAGGCATTGTTACCCAAGCTCCACCTGAAAAGTTACTGTCTTTTCTATGAGTGGAGATCCCTGTCACAATCAAAGGAAAACCTAGATGTCTAAAGGGACGGTAATCCATTTATAATATGTCCCTTTGTTTGTCACTTGAAATATAATCAGCAGAGCAGCAACCCCGGTCTTGTTGAGTATCAGTGGTGAGTGGTTTCTTGGCTAAAGAAGTTTAATTTGCAAGGCAAATACTAAGCACTAAATATTAACATTTCAGAATTGTATTGTTCAGAGTGTTTATGAACTCACAAGTCAGCTGATCAAATCCTGGACATCACATATTGCATGGAACACTGGGTGTGGTGTGTAAACAATGAACTTTGGAACACTGAAAAGAAATAAAATAATATAAAATGAAAAAAAAATCCTGGACATCAACCTTCAAATTTTTGGAGCAATATTAGATGTCCTATGAAACCTCTGGCCTGAATTAGCAGCTGATTTCTAGTGTTTCCCAAGCTTGAGGAAAACAAAGAGGTAAAAAACAACACTTTTCCCTAGCCATTGCTCATTTGCCCTCCTTCTTTCTTCCAGATATTCCGAGTAGTATGCATTTGTTTGGGTAATCCACCAGAGACATTCACCTGGGAGTATCGAGACAAGGATAAAAATTATCAGAAGATTGGCCCCATAACACCATTGGAGTTTTACAGGGAACATGTCAAGCCACTCTTCAATATGGAAAATAAGGTTGGAGACTGGCACTGGGAGCCACTGGCTCTTTACTTTCAAATATGTGTTGACTACAGGGAAGGCTCTAAGAGTTAACATGATGAGTTAACATTCTTGAGTTAACATGGATGGTCATCAACCTGGACAGTAAACAAACTTTTTTCTCCTTTCCTCGGAGATATTTTATGTACCTAATGATGGAGTTGGTCTTCTGAGGATCTCTCACCTTTCCCCAGTGCTACTCTTCAGAGACTTCTAACCAGCAGTCAGTTTAATTCCCACACACTCCCCTGATTGGGGCCCAGAATTGATCTCAGGTGCAAAACAATAAAAGGAGATTAGGTGTTTTTCACTGTGAGTTCAGAGCATCTCTGTACCGTGGGCCTCACTGGAAACTTTCACATGGAAAGGAGCACTCTCCCCTCCTAGTTTTTCCTACTCTCTTTAGGTCTTCTCCACTAATCTAGCAAGATGACCGGAGCCTCTTACTTCCTTGGCATTTTGACCCTCTTAGAAGCAAGTGGCTTTGTTTTAGGAATGAAGTCTCAGTGTGGCTGCTGTCTTGCCAGGAGTTGAGCCTGTCTTGTAACTTGAGAACAGAAGTCTTATAGTGATGGGATATCCATCTTGACTTACTCAGTGCATACAGTTCGTGAGAATTGGTTTTGGGGCAGTTCTTGCCAGTAGGAAAAACCAGTAGATGCAGCTCCCAAAGGGTGTTCCTTGCACTAACTAGATATGCAAGAATCTCTCTTCACATGACTTTGCCACCTTTTGTTTCTTTGTTATTTAGCAAGGTACTTGTAATGTTTTTTTTCTTGCAGACAAAGGTGATAAATTTGATGCCATATATGAATTTAGAGGAGAGGTGAACCTTGTTTGACCTTCCTGGTTTTATGTTCTAATCAACATGTTACTAATCTCAATAGATATGTTTAGTGAATGACCCTCGGCCCCAGCACAAGTACAACAGAGTTTACACAGTGGACTACTTAAGCAATATGGTTGGCGGGAGAAAAACTCTATATAACAACCAGCCCATTGACTTTTTGAAAAAGATGGTTGCTGCCTCCATCAAAGATGGAGAGGTTGGTATTGTTTCTGTGTCTTCCCCATTGGGGTTAAAAACCTCTTCTTCACTTGTTTGGTGTAATAGGAAGACGAGATTTATATTGACTTTTTTTCTTCTTCCTTCCTCTATTTCTAGGCTGTGTGGTTTGGCTGTGATGTTGGAAAACACTTCAGTGGCAAGCTAGGCCTCAGTGACATGAATGTGTGAGTACAAGAAATGTAAAATAGAAAATATCTGTGGGCTATTGTTGGAGTGCACTCCTGGTTTGAAATGACTCAGTTGAGGTTTGCCTGAAGATTAAGGATGGCCTGAGGGTGGGTCTCTCTCTTTCCATCTTGTAGAGTTTGAGGGCTCATTGTGTAAACTCTGTATAACATATATGTTCTAACCTGGGAGATCAAGATCATACTTCATATTTAAGTTGAAATTGTTGCGTGTTCCTAAAAAGCCATCCTATATGAGAAAAGCACTTTTAAAAAGGAATTGATTAAAAAAAAAAAAAAAAGAATTGATTATTGTGTAAATCTGCTCAGTACATTTGAGATATACTGAAAGGTTTTCCACACTTCTTGTTTACTTCTTTTTTACTCTGTTTCATCTTTCTTAACTACTACCCTTACTTTGATGCCTTATGTATTTTGTCTTTATGACTACTAGGAGTAATTTGCATGCATGCTTTAAAGCATGTCTCCTGATTGTTTATGGCAGTGAGGTTCATTTGCTAACCAAATAATACAAAATTCCTTGACTATTAAAATAACCCCCTTTACAGTTTCTTATTATTAGCTATAAGAAGTTGAATAAGTAAGTAGTTAAGAACAGAGAAATCTTCTAAAACAGAGAATTCATGATATTTTTTTAACTTTGACAATATTCTCCAATATTTCTGACATTATTTATTTAAATATCACCGTCAGTAGTGGTCTAAATGAGTTCAGAAACTGGGTGGTTCTGAACTGGGTGGTTCAGTTCGAAAGAGACTTTTTTTTCCTTGAGAGAGAGGGATAGGGAGGGGCAGAGGGAGATTGAGAATCTTACACAGGCTCCACACTGAGTGCCAGCCTGATGCAGGGCTCCATCTCATGGGGCTCCCTCTCATAATCCTGAGATCATGACCTGAGCCAAAATCAAGAGTCGATGCTTAACCAGCTGAAGCACCTAGGTGCCCCAAAAGAGACCATTTTTTAAAGAGATTACTTCAAAATATTTTTTTTAAGGTTTTCTTGCCAAAATGACCAATACAAACTCATTTTGTCCGCCTTTGAGATGGGGAATTTGTTTAATACTTCATATTTTCCTCAGTACTCTTGTAGCACATAGAGAATGGAATCCCAACAAGAGACCAAATTCTGCATGTGTACCATATTCTCGGAAGAGCTACAGCCCATATTTATTTGGAACTATGGATCTCCTTACGTTTCTTTTATGTCCCTTTTACAACCAGAAGCCAGTTTCCCCCCTTGATTGTACTGTCTTTATTCTGTACTACCATTCTTTTTACAGCTATGATCATGAGTTAGTGTTCGGTGTCTCCTTGAAGAACATGAATAAAGCTGAGAGGTTGACTTTTGGTGAGTCACTTATGACCCATGCCATGACCTTCACTGCTGTCTCAGAGAAGGTATGACCCTCAGCCTGCTTACTGCACTGTTTGCACAGGTAGACCTATGTTCTCCTGTAGACTGTTATCTAAAAGAGCTTCATTTGTGTGATTTCTGTTAAAAGTTAGCTTCCAAGCAAGACATTGGCACTCATATCACTTGGGGTTTGGCTGCATGCTCAGAGATAATAAAAATGGGAACTTTGGGTGAGGAACAGAATTTGGGTCAAAAGGGAGTAAGGAAGTAACAGCTTTTCTGTGACTTTGGAAGTTCTTGATGTGAAGAGAGGTCAGCGAGAGAACGTGGGGGAGAAGATAACTTCTATGTGTAAGGAATCAGAATATGCCCTGAAAGCGTTCATATCTTGATATCTTATGTTTTCAGGTTTACCTTTTTTTCATTTGTCATTCAGATTCTTCTGCAGTAAAATGTCAGTAACAATAATCAGTGGACTCCTTGCCTGTGGCTGGATTTATACAGACCTATTCAGGAAATTGGATGTCAGGTGTTTAGAATTTCCTATGAAATACTCTGAGTAGTAGCATCACTATTTCTAGAACCTGGTGTTGGAAACAATAACTAAAATTTTACCTTTCACAAATAGGCTTCCCTGTTTCTAGGCTGTAGAGTATATATTTCACTCCTGTGCTCAGGGATCATAAGAAGAAAAGACTTAGAACTACTTTAGTTCTTTACCACCACACAAAAAAATGTTCTTTTTCTAGCCTAATTGCTAGAAAGAAAGTTATAGAATAACAATCTTGCCATTAGAAGCTAAGTGTTAGAAGGAACTTTTCATAAAATACTATTAAAAAAAAAACCCCAATATTAAAGTAAACAAAATACTAAAATACTTAGAGTAAAATACTAAGTGGTTTAAATTTTATATTTTTATATTTATTTATATTGTATGTTTGGACCTGCTGTATTGGATTTGTAACAAAAACTCCTTAAATTAAAGTTAAACTTTTAAGTTATTTAGTAAATTATTAAAAAATAAATAAATAAATGAAAACCTGTAATTTCCAGGAGAGGTTCAGTTTTGTTTTAATCCTTTTCCATCTCTGTTATATTCCTAATTTTCAGAAACAAAACTCATATACACTGTGTCATTTTTTCTGGAACTTCTGTTCTTTGGTATGGCTTATTAACATGCCTTTTTTTCCTCAGGGAAATGGAGCTACGTTATATGCTACTAGTGTAAAGCAGAATTTATATGATCATAACTGGAATTCTGTATTGAAATCTCTCTCTTCCCTCAGTTTGGGTTTTGGACCACCCTACTAATTTGCACTGCATTTGAATGATTATGCAAAGATAAATGCTAGTAGCTCTATTCTGGGATATCCTTTCTTAGTTGCTGATTTCTTGGAATCCCTATGATTAAGGTCCAGGTATTATTTCTTATTTGTAGATGACACAGAGAAGAGCTGTCTAGGTCATGCAGGAATTCATTGGCCAAGGAGAGGAAACATTTGCAGACTCATTATAGAAAATGATCTTAGGCTGCATAGATTCTAACGGTGATATTTACAAGGAAAGTAAAAATATACTATGATGGGGGGAGCAGAAACCCAAAACAGACATCTGATAGGCTAGCTCCAAAATGTATAGTTTAGTTATGGGGTTTTGAAGGTACCTGGGGCCAAGATTAAGAGGTAGTACAGATAAGGGTGTTTGAAACTTGTTGACTTGATTGTTGGCTTTTTCTGAGACTGAAAATTACTGAGATCAAAGAAAACTGCCAAGGGAAGAGTCAGATCCCATGTAGGTGAGACTCATGCACTTATATGCAAGTGGGAGTTGACAGATGAAATCATTAGGAGCCAGCAGTCTTCTCAAAGATTTGAGTTGTTTTGACATCAGTGAATGCCCTGGGTAAACGTAAAAGAAAAAAGTCTTCCCAGATGGAGCCTTCCTCTTGTTCTGCTCTGTTCCCATAGTAAAGGTTATAAATGAAGGTTATCATTAAGTGTCATTGTCCCTTTAAAGAGATTATAATTGAGTATATTTTTATTAATGAAGATAAAGGAGGGAGAACAAGAGCTGTCTGGATTTTGTTATAGGAAAATACTCTTTTTACTTTGGCTTTGCCATTCCGTCTCTTTTTATTAAATTCAGTATTTGTGTTAACGAATCAGTAAAAGCACACATTGAAGCATATCATTACTTGGTTCCACTAAATAGAAAATTAGGCAGTATGATGAGAATGTGTTTGTTTTCTTTTTAAAACTCTGACCGGGTCCTAGAGTCATTTCTAAAGTGAATACAGTGGGAAGCCTTTACAGAGAATGCTGACTGATAAAAGCAAGGGTCCCTGGCTTCAGATGGTATTCACCACTCTTAGTAACTTAATATTTCATATTGTCAGCCAAGTAGCAATTTAGTATGCTTATTTTTGGTTTAGAATATAATGTAAAGGAGAGAACAGTATTTGTCATTTTGTTAGGTATATTGTACTTTTATTCCCAAGAAAGTTAAACCTCACTTCTACTAGAGTATCCCTTTGGTTATAGTAGAGTATATGTATGTTCCTGATCATGTACATCATGGCTCTTTAGAGAAGGCTGTTTTTTCTGAGTAGCTGCAGAAGAGCTAAAATTCCATGACACGTTGGCAGGAGGGATCTGTTTCAGACTATACACTGTTATCTATTCTTTTGCAGGATGATCAGGATGGCACATTTGTGAAATGGAGAGTGGAGAATTCATGGGGTGAAGATCATGGCCACAAAGGTGAGCTTAGTCTGGTAATGCTAACTCGGTGACTGGCGTCTGTGCTACTCTCTGCCTCCTAAGAGATACAGGTAAAAAGCTGCCCTAGTATGGAGCATTTTTCAGTAATTAGTTCATTAGCTAGACTGCCCTACAGAAAATCTGAGGATCTAGTTTTACTCCGTGATCCCTGTGACCAGCGTGTTTTGCCTGAACCCACAGATGATTCTGAGACCAGTGTGTGCGGGCCTTCATTCCACAAATTGCTGACCCCGTAGACCTCTCTGCACCAGGACCACTTGACCTGAGTTGAGTTGAGTTCCCTTTGCCGGGACACTTGCTCTATAGCATTTGGTGCGTTTTCATCTACCTCACCAACTCTAGAAAGTCAGAATCTTCTCAGTGGGAGAATGGGATTGGCAAGAAGCTTTAGCCATTATTGGAGTATCCTTAGAAGTTGTGAAGTCCAAAGTGCAGAGGAATGCCCAGGCAGAAGACATAAGGAAATTATAGTAATTGAGCTAAAAGCTGACAGGTATTCTATGAGTTATAGCGTTCTATGAGATAGATAGATAGATATATATATATATATATATATATATATATATATATATATATGCGCAAAATGAAGAAAATAAAAATATAAAGGAATCTTGTCACCCAGAGATCACTACCAATTAACAGTTTAGGGTATATTCTTGCAAATTTTTTTTAAAGATTTTATTTGAGATGGTGAGAGAGAGCACATGCGTGCATGCACAGGACCGCAGTAGGGGACAGAGGGTGAACCAGGCTCCCCACTGAGTAGGGAACCCAACATGGAACTTCATCTCAGCACCCTGGGATTGTGACCTGACCTGAAGGCAGATGTTTAACCAACTGAGCCACCCACGCGCCTATATTCTTGCAAAATTTGAGACCATACTTTTTAAAGACAGCTTTTCATAGTAGATAAAATCCTTTTAAGGTGTGATTTAAGATTTTATTTATTTGAGAGAGAGAGTGAAGGAGCAGGGGGAGGGGCAGAGGGAGAAGCAGGCTCCCAGCTGAATGGGGAACCTGATATAGGCCTGGATACCAGGATTCTGGGATGAATGAGCTGAAGGCAGATGTTTAACTGATTGAGCCATCCAGGTGCTCCTAAGGCTTTTTTATTTCTTAATTTTTAGTGTTTCAAACCCAAAGTGGCAACTACCACAAAGTATTAGGCGAGAGAGCATGTATGTGCATGTGTGTGGGTGGTATTTTGTAGCAGCTCTTTACCAGAGTCCGCATTCCGAACATTTAGCCAATGGATTCTGGCTAGGAAAAATGTAGTAACCACAGCTTGCTAGACTAGCTAGAAGACTGACGAGGTGCAGGTAGGGAATCCAGTGAGAGATACCCAAACATTTGGAATCCAACTTCAGCACACATCCCCCCAACCAAGAATCAGCCAGAAATTTCCTTACTAAATAAGAAAAAGAAAATAGAGATCTTAGCAACTCTTTGCCTGTTCCGTCTTTAGATAGTGATTTCCCAACCGTGTTTGTCAGAGACTAGGATTTCCAAGGGTAAGAGGTAGGGAGCAGGTGCGCACGTTTGGAGGTGAGCAAATATAAATGATGTCATTTATATTTGAAGACTGCTGTCTTCGAAGAGTCTATTACCTGAGTTTTGAACTTGACTTGAGTATGCTGTGATTCAACAGCACAGCCTGAAACCTGGAAGCCATTTAATTCGTTGTTCTAAATCTTTTCCATCTTGCCATGATGTGATCCTTGGTGGATTTTCACTCACCATGCCTGGGATCTGCCATGAGACTTGGCAGCTCAGTGTCTCTGTGTAAACAAATACAAGCGCTGTTAGTGCATTTCTGTTCATCCTCAGTTGGGTGGGCCCCTTCCGTGAGTTCAGTGATTGTTCTGTGGTTATGGGCGGCTTGTTAAATTAACTATTATGAATTATAGGGCAGTATATTTTTAAACTGGTGAGTCCTTATATGATGAATTTTATTTTAAGACAAATACACACTGGGATTAGGTGAATTAGAGATCTTAACAAACCTTGCAGAAAGATGAAGATAACTCATGATTTAGTTAATGCTGCAAATTGGTAGTAGTTAAGAAATGAATGCAAAGGAATAACTTGTCTTGAATTGGAAGGATTTGATATTTGTAACATTTTAAAACATAAGAGATTGCTTCAGATGAACCTCAATAGCATCTGTTTCATTTTTGGTCTAATTTGGTCCCTGTAACTGGGTTTGTTATGGGAAAGGTTAGTGTTGAGGAAGAGGACTACAGTTACGGTTTAGATGAGCCTGGATCTGTTGGCTTGCTTCTGTGTTATTTTTCCATCTGTAACTGTCACTTGATTTGTTGATGAGTAGTGTGTTTTTTGTTGTTTTTGTTGGCTTGTCCACAAGCAGTGTTGTGGCTTGACCAGGCCTTGTGGTTTTTATTCTGGAATTTTTTTTTTTTTTCTATTTTTTATTCCGGAAATTTTGAAAAAAATAAAGATTTATTGCTTACAGAACCTCGAAATTACACAGCTCACCGGGGGCCACACCTCAAGGTTGCAGGTAGACAGCGTGCATGTGCGGCAGGTTCTCCTTTAAAGGGGGTTGAGGGTGAAAGACTAAGGTCTCGCAGTCTCACTGTTTATTGGTGAATTTAAAAAATAAGAGCAGAAGCTTAAAGCTTGGGAAGAGAAGCTGTAAGTGGCCTGAATGGTCAGTTATTGAATCAACTAAGATCTCTTAAAACAAAGGAGCTTCAGTGGGGGAGGTGGCCTGGCTCTTTATCTAGTCTAGTGCGGGCAGTGTGTTTATTTGAGATAGGCATCTTTTGTAGTGAGGCCTTAGCAATCAAAGCTTAAGTCAGGCACTTGCATTAAAAAAAGAAAGAAAAACAATTCTCAGGGTTTACACTACTTGGTGATATCCATTTAAGAGAGAATAAACACAATTAAGTCTGGTAAATGCTGTTTTGAGTAATGTGAGTTATTGTCTTTATTACTTTGAACCTAAATATTTATTCTTTTTTTAGATTTATTTATTTGAGAGAGCGAGAGAATGGGGGAGGGAGGCGAGAGGGAGAGGGAGAGAAAATCCTGAGCAAACTCCGCACCAAGCGCAGAGCTGACTGACGTGGGGCTCAATCCCCAAGGTCACTATCCCAGCTGAAACCAAGAGTCGGAAGCTTAACCAACTGCGCCACCAAGGCGCACCCCTAAATACCTACTCTTAAAGAGGATTCTGGGCCACTCTGTTATTTTTTTCCCATTCAGCTTTACCTCTTCACTACTACTTAGTGATTTTGCTGATTTACTAATTCTGTTATGCTGAGAGCTGAGGTCTTGATTCCTGTGATCTCCCTATAATCCTTCTTGGTGAAATCTTTAGCTATCTAGTTAAGGTTAAACTAACTTTTTTGTTGTTCTTGAATAACTTAGCAAAGCATTTCAGTAGAGAACTAAAAGATAGGAGCTGAGTGGGGGTAGGGAATAGTTCATTCAAAGCCAAAATAAATTATTTTCGTGTATTTCTTAGTAATATATGGGGAGGGGCAAATGGAGAGGGAGGGAGAATCTTTTTTTTTTTTTTTTTTAAGATTTTATTTATTTATTTGACAGACAAAGATCACAAGCAGGCAGAGAGGCAGGCAGAGAGAGAGGAAGGGAAGCAGGCTCCCTGCCGAGCAGAGAGCCTGATGCGGGGGCTCGATCCCAGGACCCTGGAATCATGACCTGAGCTGAAAGCAGAGGCCACTGAGCCACCCAGGTGCCCCAGAAGAGAGAATCTTAAGCATGTTCTGCCTTTAGCACGGAGCCTGACATGGGGCTTGGGGATGGATCTGACGACCCTGAGATCGTGACCTGAGCCAAAATCAAGTGTTGGATGCTTACTTAACTGACTGAGCCACGCAAGGCACCCCTTAGCAATGTTCCTTTTTACTTAACAGGAAGTAAGAAAAGAAAATATGATCTAACTTAATTAGCACACCTGGCCTGACCTTAGGAGAGTATGTGTAGTATGTAATTATGCTGATGCTATATATTCACCCCAGTGAGTCCCTCTTGTCTGTCAGCCTGGTGGGCACTGGCCAGCATGTGTGAGGCAGAACTTGCTCTCAGGAGAGGAAACAATCTTAAACAGCACTGCTGAGATTTTGTTTCTGTAGATAACATTAACAGTCTGTTACTATTCTCTTTGAGATTTCTGCCTGTTAAGATGGGTGGTTTCTGGGGGCGCCTGGGTGGCTCAGTGGTTAAGCCGCTGCCTTCGGCTCGGGTCATGATCTCAGGGTCCTGGGATCGAGCCCCGCATCGGGCTCTCTGCTCCGCAGGAAGCCTGCTTCTCTCTCTCTCTCTCTCTCTCTCTCTCTCTCTCTGCCTGCCTCTCTGCCTACTTGTAATCTCTGTCTGTCAAATAAATAAAATAAAATCTTAAAAAAAAAAAAAAAGATGGGTGGTTTCTGAAAAAGCAGTGTTGATGATACAGGCTAGATACAAACACAGCAGAGATACTTAGGCATGCTGCCCTTGCCCTCTGCCCAGTCCTGGCTTTGGTCTTCCCCATTGGTCATGGTCATGGCCTTTCTTACACAGAGATGACTAAGTAAATCGAATAACCTGTTTACCAAAATGGACAAAAGTACCTTCTGACCCCGAGAGACATAAAAGGAGAAATCAATTCTTGTCTTACTTGGGCCCATTGGGTTACTTCCTCTTGTTGAACTCCAGTGTTCTTAGTTAGCTGGACTGAAAATTGGATACATATCTAACATGCTGTATTAGCATCATGGCTTTCTTTTTTCACTTGCTTCTTAAAGCATTTTGTACATGTATGGATCATATCAGAAATGGAGGGATGCCTGGTTGGCTGAGTCAGTAGAGCTCTGACTCTTGATCTCAGGGTTGTGAATTCAAGCCCCCACAGGAGATGTACAGATTACTTAAAAAAAATAAAAATAAAAATCTTTTTTTAAAAAGTGGATTTCACATCGGATGGGGGAACAGACTTTGGGACTTGTTACATTGTCTTTCATTTTAAAAAGTTGGTAAGCTTATTAGAGTAAAATCGTTTATAAAAACATCTAAGAATTTAAAGTAGAGGAAATAACCTTTAGTGCTTCACTCTTAGTCAGAAATTCACCTGAAAAGGGTATATTCTTTAAACCAAGATAACCTGCAAGTCATTTAGCTAATAGGTGATTGAGCCAGAATTATAATTCAGACAGTTTAACATGAGAACCTGTTTTCTTAGCCATGAAACTCTGCTTTCTCTCAGCTTCTCTGTTCTAGTAGCATCCACTCCACTCATGGAAATAATGGATCGATTCATGGTCTTTGGTGATCAGAAACTAGTGGTGGAGGGAACATATAAAACAATAAAGAATCTGGAGACATCATAAATGTCCCATGCCAGCAGAAGGGGCTCGTGGAGCACCATTTATGGCTGGGAATCTGGAGGAGGAAGGAGGGATGGGGTACCTAGTGAAGGTTTATGTTCAAATATAGCACGATGTGAGTGGGGCAACTAAAAAACTCTAAGCACCTATTATTTCCCAGAGTTCTTGTGTCTGTGCTGCTTTATAATATGTTGGCCTTTTTTTCCCCCTTAATTTTTTATCATGGATAATTTCAAGCATGTATAAAGTAAACAGAATAGTAGTAAGGAACTCCCTTGTACCCATCACCCAACTTCAGTAGCTATCAAATTCTGGCATGGATATAAAAAAGTGTTTCTGAGAGTCAGTAAATTGAATTCTTGGATATTCTTCCTAATGAACCAGTCTTATTATGGAACTTGACTTCTTCATGATTGGTTCACTTAATCTGAGATGTATTCTTATTTTAAAGTCTGATACAGCAGAACTGTGAACATGGAATTATCGTAACAAAGTTTTTCATGTTCATTAAGTCCAGTTTCTTAATATACTAAATAATACAACCTTAAAGTAAGGGTAGGGAGAATAGTATTTTCTAATTCTGCAGTGGTCACTGAAAGAAAAAAAAATTTTAAGGTTTTTTTTTTAATGATCTCTACACCCAACATGAGGCTTGAACTTACACCCCAAGATCAAGAGTTGTTTGCTGTACCAATTGAGCCAGCCAGGCACCCCAGAAAACATTTCTTTGAAAAATTTTGTCTCCTAGTTTTTATTTTGAACAAAGATTAGTTTTTCATTTTTAATACTGCTTTTGTGCCTTTCAGATACATGAACATTTAAAATTGTTCTTAACCCACATTCTTCATCTTTTCTCACAAATGGCCTCTCTGTTCCTGATTTAATTTTAGTGAAATTTCCAGACTTCCTCCTTAAAAGAAAGTATCTTGAGGGGCACCTGGGTGCCTCAGTGGGTTAAAAGCCTTTGCCTTTGGCTCAGGTCATGGTCCCAGGGTCCTGGGATCGAGCCCTGCATCGGGCTCTCTGCTCAGCGGGGAGCCTGCTTCCTCCTGTCTCTCTCTACCTGCCTCTCTGCCTACTTGTGATCTCTCTCTGTCAAATAAATAAATAAAATCTTAAAAAAAAAAGAAAGAAAGAAAGAAAAAAGAGTATCTTGATTTCCATCAAAGAGACTTTGGCATATTGGAAATTAATCTGGAAAGAAATTTATGTGGCTGATTCAGATTATATCTGGAGTTCTACTGCTTCCTGAAAATTAGCCTTACCAGCCAAACTATTGCATATGATTTCAGATATCTAGGCAAAAAAGTCATCATATCCTTCATCTAATGTTGTATTGTGGAACCAGGAGAGACAGTTACTACTTTCTTGATTATAGATCCTGGACCACAGTTTAACTCTGTATAATTTCTATTTCTTTGCAACATGGATAATTTCTGTTTCCTTATGAGGTCCTATAGTTTGTATATAGCTGTCAAATGAAATAATGCGTGAAAGCATTTTTCAGACTATAGGACCTCATGCTGCTACAGAACTCTGAAGAGTTCAATGAGTATTCCATATTTCTGTCAGGGGTGCTCAGTATATATAATTCATAGCATCTTCATAAGAATTCAAAATTTGCTGATACATTTGCATTTATTTTTCCTCATGGCATCGAGTAGAGTAACTCAGGATATGAGCATGGGTGATTATACCCATGTTGAATGTGAAAAAACTGAAACTTCAGGCACACTCCCCAAGCCCATTGCAGGGCTCGATCCCAGGACACATGAGCCATGGCCTGAGCCAAGACCAAGAGTGGGACACTTAACCAACTGAGCCATCCAGGCTCTCTGACGGAGACAGTGTCCCTAAAAATGTATGTTACCTCTAAAAGATAACACAGCATTTGCAGAACTGTTTGAGATTCCATTTTGTATATCAAGCACAATTAATGTAAATTACAGGCAATATTGAGCTGAATGTACTGAAATAAGAGAAAATTGTATGAGCTAAAAGCAGAGGTCTCCGACTTTCTAGAAAGGGGCAAGATACAAATATGTGATATCACCTCGGAGTTTTCATGTCTCTACCAGCTTGGGAAAAGTGCTGCTGTTATCAAATCCCAAGTATCCGAGGTCCTTCCGAGGGACTTCCTGTTGTCCATCTTTATTAACCAAAGAGCCTGCATGACTGGGGCTAAACAGCAGTGCGTGGGAGTGGGACAGAGCAAGCATGCACTGTCGGGTTGACTGCTGCTCCCTTATCAAAGCGTGTGGCTGGGAAAGGGCTACCATGTGTGAGGGGGGACAAACTATGGCACAGTAGCTCCTTTTGACCGTAACCAGACCTCAGTCTCGGGGACAAATTCCTCACGTTCCCATAGAGTTTTGTGCGTGTGTTTGCTTTCACCTGTGGAGAGGACCCGCTGTTTTCACCTGATTGTCTCCAACATGTTCCTGCATTGGTCTGAGAGGGATAAAGGGGAAGCACAGGCTCTGGAGCCTCACCGCCTGGGCCCTGGCAGTCCCATCTGTTGGCTCTACGACCTTGGTCATGGTATTTAACCTGCAAAAGCCGTACGTTTCCGATCTATAAAATAGGTCACAATTGTACCTCCCTTGTATGGTTGTTGTGAGAACTGTGCCAGGCATGTAAGGAGTGCTCAAAAACATCAGCTGTCGTCATGACCGTTGTTAATGTTACCTGTGGACAAACGAAGGCAGAACAAGTAGTCCCCCTCAAACGTTGTCTTCTAGAGTGGGGCTGTTTAACTTGCCCACAGCTCCAGTTTCAGATCTTGCAGAATTCAGGACCGTAGTGTGACCATTGTGCTACATGACCCGTTTACCGGATGGATGGCTCGTCATGCGGCCTTAGTTTCATGAGAGAGAGCAGTGGAAGTGACTAAATCTAGTGCTGAGGAAAAACCATTAGCAATAGCATCACCTCACATTTATTGATGGGATGCAGGGAACCGTGCACAGACCATGGTGGAATGAGTGTCGGACCCTCCAAGGAATTCATACGTACTCACCAGGGGCATGGGAAGGGGACTTGAAGAGGGCTGTGATGGGACAGAAGTGGCATTCGTGGTGTGCTCCTCAGACTGTAAGATATAGGGTAAGTAGACCCAGAAAGGGAAAAGAAGAGATGATTTCTCCAAGAAGGCAGATGACAGAGAAAGAGGAAGAACTGGAGAGGACCCCCACAGTGGGGAGACAATCGGAAGGCACCGAAGCTTTTGTGGGGGAGGGGTTAGAGAGAAGTCAGGGAGAACTTGGTGGTGCATAGTGTGAGTGGAGCAGTCAGAAAATGAGTCAAGGGAAAAGGCTTTGGGGCAGGTTTAGAAAAGGAATGAAAGCCCAGCTGTCCTGTTCTACCATATCAGCACCAGTACCAATCCCTTCCAGTGCTAGGTGCGGTGAGGAGACAGGAAGATTGAAGCTGGGACACTTGAGATTGTAAATCTTGCTCCGTATATAGTGTTTGTAATTAATTATAAGGACAAATAAGTAAAACATAAACAACAGAGTAAGTGCAAAATAATGTAGGGGATAAATTGCAAGGTAGATGAGTGATTGGAACTGTGAAGGCTCCTTCGTGAGTCTTCAAGAGGGAATGGAGTTTTTAGGAAAGGTCGTGACTGTTTTGGTAAGGAAGTGGGAGGCCAGCCAGAGCAAGAGTGCTGAAAAGAGTGTAGTGCCCGGCATGTGGGGCATGCTTCCGGTGGGTCTGAGGAAGGAGGCCAGGACATAGTGTGAGCTTTTGAGAAGATCGAAGAGCAAGTTTTGCCTGAAAGAGGAGTAGTGGCCATTCTGGGGTCAGAGAGAAGTCACTGAGTTTCAGTGGGAAAATAGACCCTTGGGTGACATCTGAAGTCTTTCCTCCCCTGTCCGTTGTTAGAGATCTGGCAGGATTGTGTGTGTTCTCAGGCTCCTCTGGATCGTGCTTACTGGTCCAGGGAAAGGAGAAATCTGACTGGTTGGTTCATTGCCTTCTCTCCTCAGCCCAGAGGCAAACAGGTTTCTTCTGGACTCCAGCAGATGATGCTTCCTCAGAAGTGTATGCTTCTGCTCATTGAACGTGGCTGTGACTTGATGGTTTAAAAAAATACAACCAACCCATAACCAAAACAACTTTGTTTCCCTACTATACTTTTCCCTTTAAGTTCTCTAGCTTTTGTTTCTGAGAAAAAGCCTCTGGTGGTATTAAGCTGTAAGAGGATCTCTTCTCTTACTAGCAAAGTGTTCGGGAGCATGAATGTGCCCCACCATACAGCCAGACTTTTGTGTTTACTCTGGAGGAAAAAGAAAGCCTCTTCTTAGATCACTGTCCGATGTCTGTCTCATAAATGGTGCATTTGGTTCCATTTCTTCTTTTTTTTTTTTTAACTCCCAGCCCATCCTGTTCTCTGTCTTCTAAGTATGTGCACCTGGCACACATGACATCTCTTTGATCTAAATACAAAATATCTTATAAGCAGCACCCGGACACATGACATGGAATGTGTGAGCAGGTGGAGTTGGCGCCAAACAGGTGTCCGAACTAGATGACGTGCTGTGACCTGCTGCCTTGGCCGTAAGTGCCAAGTCTCCGAGCGCCGTAGAGGAGGGGGCTGAGCCCCGTGGAAAAGGCTGAATTTGAAGACCTGGGTTTGAATACAAGCTATATGACTTTAGACAATTCACACCAACCCTTCCTGCCTTGCAGTGTTGCAGGATTAAAATCAAAATGAGGACAGTGGATATGAGATTGCATTGTGAAATGAAGCACCCTATAGATTTATGTGTGTGCTTTTGTTTTGCTTTGCTTTCTAGAGTATAATTCTTTTAATAAATCGTAAAATCACAGTGTTCCAAAATCAAATTACAAAAAAGCATCTAAAAAGCATCTTGTTTCCCTGTCGGTCTCTCTCCACTCCCCTCTTTCCGGTTGCCATTCCTGTTAGTTTCTCTTTCCGGTTATCAGTGTGGTTTAGTGCATCAAAGGTAACACACCATGTTAGCCTGCTCTGCCTCTTGCTCTCACTTCACTGAACAGTGTGTCTTGGAGGCATTTCAAATCAGTATGTTTCCGTATCGGGACAGCATCATTATTTTCCATTGTCTGGATGTACCATAGTTTATTCAGCCAGTTTCCTTACTAATGGAACTTGGGGTATTTCCCGTCTTCTGCTATTACAAACAAGGTTGCAGTGAGTTAATATATGCGTGATGTTTTGAGCCGTGCCTAACATGGTAAGTGCCAAATGAGTATTAGTTATTGTGCATAAATACTTACTATGTTCCTGCAAGTATTGTTAAGTCTGTGGGACAAAATCTCAGAAGTGGCATTAGGGAAAGGGGTAAACACATTTGAAATTTTTATAGACACTGCCAAATTTCATTTCATAACGATTGTGTCATTTTCCACATTTGCTATATATTCTCTAGAAATGTAAGGTATTGGAGTACCTGGGTGGTTCAGTTAGTTAAACATTTGCCTATGGCTCAGGTCATGATTCCACGGTCTTGGGATCGAGCCCTGAGTTGGTGGGCTCCCTGCTCAGTGGGGAGTCTGCTTTTTCCTCTCCCTCTGCCTGCTGCTCCCCCACTTGTACATATGCACTCTTTCTCTGTCAAATAAATAAAAATGAAATCTTAAAAAAAAATTACATAGATAATTAAGGATAGGTACAAAGATTAAGTTGCAAAGATATTCATAGCAGTGTTGTTTCTAAGAGTGAAAAAACAAGCCAGACTTCGTCAGTAGGGGACTGATTAAATTCATTTTGGCTTGCTTATCCAAATTCCGCACTTAAAAATTATGATGTAGAGTCGTTGTATTGTTAAAATTAATATGAAAAGAGATGAAGTGGAAAATCTGCAGCCTGTGTGGTACTTAGTAATAAAAGAGCATGTGTGATGTCTCGTTTTTTTTTAATTTGTAGAGTCTATACGTAGGAACTTTATTAAAGGCCGGATGTAAAATCTGAATAGAGTGTATCTCTAGATGGTGGGATTGCAGCCATGCCTTAAATTTATATTTCTTGGGGCGCCTGGGTGGCTCAGTGGGTTAAAGCCTCTGCCTTTGGCTCAGGTCAGGATCCCAGGGTCCTGGTATCGAGCCCCGCATTGGGCTCTCTGCTCAGCAGGGAGCCTGCTTCCCCCCGACGCCCTCTCTCTGCCTGCCTCTCTGCCTACTTGTGATCTCTATCTGATAAATAAATAAAATCTTTAAAAAAAAATTTATATTTCTCTCCTGCTCCTCATCCACCTCTTCCTCTTCCTTCTCATTTTCTACCTTTTCATCTTCTTCCTCTTCCCATGTTTCCAAAATCTGTTATAAGTGTTTATTATTTGAGTAGTCTTTAGAATTAGGAGCCAAAACCCAGTATAAGAATTCTGAAGTTTTGGGCACCTGGGTGGCTCAGTCAGTTGAGTGTCTGTATTCGGCTCAGGTCATGATCCCAGGGTGCTGAGATCGAGTCCCACATCGGGACTGCCTCTGCTGCTCTCTCTGCTTATGCTCTCTCTCTCTCTCTGTCAAATAAATAAATAAAATCTTTAAAAAATAATAATTCTGAAGTTTTGAGGAGAAAATCACCTACCCTGTTGAATAAAGATATCATTTTGTTATTTCTTGTAAGGTTTTTTTCACCTACGTATCTGGATTCGTAACATTGTTATAATTATATAAGATATATTGTCTGTATGCTCTTCGCTTTTATCGCTTAAATGTTTTCCATGTTGCTGCATGGTCTTTGCAACTTCATTTTTTTTTTTGAAGATTTTATTGATTTATTTGACAGACAGAGATCACAAGTAGGCAAAGAAGCAGGCAGAGAGAGAGGGAAGCAGGCTTCCTGCCAAGCAGAGAGCCCAATGCGGGGCTCGATCCCAGGACCCTGAGATCATGACCCGAGCTGAAGTCAGAGGCTTAACCCACTGAGCCACCCAGGCGCCCCTGCAACTTAATTTTAAATGACTGGCTAATGTCCCGTGAAGTAGTTTCTCAGTGTTTATTAGGAGGTTGGAAATACGAGACAAATGCCCGTGAAGTGTTTGCTTTCCTTTCTTGGAAGCTTTCTTCAGCCTTGAGTTCTCACCATCAGGTGAGAGATCGGCAGTGACGTCATGAGGCCCCGAGAATCCAGCCTCCTTAGATCCATGCTGCCAGGCACACCCATCAGAGCAGAACAGAAACTTGATTTTGTCGCACCTTTTTCAAAAAATAGCTGCCCCAGGACACCCCGCATTAACCACAGATCATTTGTTAGTGAGGTAAAATACCTCATAGAAGGCAGAGAGCAAAAAACAGAAAACATCTAACTCATAAATGATAATATATTTACTACCTTAATCAAGTCTGAAAGGTTGGGAAATGTTAGATCTCTGGTAGAATTTCAGAAAACTGTTATTTTCAGGTAAAGATCTTCCCCTTAAACTAACCTGTTCAGTACTATTCTGTTTCTGAGTGAATTTGACCTCATCAATCTAGAGTTGTATCAATAGACACCGTTTTTCCCTTTACCGACCAACACTACACTTTCTCTTAACCAATACAGAAACACTGGCAGTTTTTTTGAGGACTGTTCATGTATTTTGTTTCTTTCTCATTGCCTGTAAACAATTTACAGCTTAAGCAAAATGTGATTTCTCCATAGTTCCTAAAACTGACTTTCTGTTTCCTTAAATATAACCTTGGGCTCCTTGTTGCAGATTTTTCTTCTTCTGGGAACCCCTGTTTCTGGTGGCCAGAGTGCTTAAGGACTGGAAGCTGCAACTTTCTTCAGATCACAATGGCCATTTTTAACCACCTGAAAAAATAAAACATAAACCTGCCTGAATGGGTACTTTGCTGCCCCCCCACATGGCACTCACTTGGGTTCTCAGACATACTGATCCTAATCTCCAGCTCCTGAGACACGAAAGATGCAACAGTTACAGCAACCCCGAGTTCGTTATCTGCTCAGGGTGCAATTACCTGGCCGCCACCTAGACTGTGAGGTTTTTGTGGGCCTCCAGAGAACTCATATCCTGAAGAGAGAGGCGAATCAAGGCAGGTCCTCTGGGTAGGGACACTGAGAGGGCGGATCGCATTTGATAGGAGTTTTAATTTGTGAGGACTTAATCTGATCTGCTTTTGGAACAAGATAGTGTACATGTACTTATTGTCCATTTTCTCTGTGCATTCTTTGAAGACTCATTTGATTGTGTGATGATAGTATTGTCGTAAGGACACAGAACTTTATTACACGAATCTGCCTCTGTCCTTCACCTGCCTCACTGTCCAGAGCCATTCTAGGGATTTATTTAGCCTGGGAAGGGGAAGGATGACTAATGTCTCAAATTGTATGGTGTTTAGTAGTCTGGTTTCCTGCCCACTGAAAGCCCCTCTTGGGGAAAGCAGATAATGAATTTCTCAGGAAGCAGTGACTTGGGATGCAGCAAGAGATGGTACTGGTTGTCCCTTCCGCTGCCCGAGCGGATAGTTGGTGTCTGTTGATAGGACTCTCTGTCCGTTGAGAGAATTTAGTGGCACTCGTGTAGGTGATAGCGCGGGCCAGGTTTTCGACAGACACAAGCAAAGCCAGGGGCTTGGGGGTAATGAATCCAGGCAGGAACTGGAAGCAGCCCTGGTTACAGCGTCCGTTGGGTCTGTGGTCCCCTTGCCTGTACCTCTGGTTGAGAAGAGGAGTGCTGGATCAGGAGGCGGGCGTCAGTGGACAGAGATGCATTCCCTCAGCCTACTTGGAAGGAGCCCTTGAGCACTTCTGCACCGCGTTCCCTTGTGACGATAGACATCCTGTGCCACATCAGGGGGAGCTGTCCTTGGCTTCTGTCACAGGTGAAGAGGAGAACTGGGCACAGGAAACCTCACCGAAACAGTTGTGTTTTCATGTTAAATAATGTCCTCTGTGACACCATTTAGCTTACACAATTAGACTTGCCATCATGTTGCATTTTAATGACTTAAATCAGTCTGGCCTTTAGGGCAGCGGTTGTCAAAGTGTGCTCGCAGGACCCCCGCGGCTCCCTGGGACCCTCTTAGGGGGTTTGCAAGGTCTTCCCTTCAACAACAAATCTGTATGAGGCCAGGTTTTCCTTCCTCTCCTTCAGCCAGAACAACAGATTGCAAAAGATTGCAGACAGAGCAGATACAAGAATTCATTTGTCTTCTGTGAAGCCAGACGTTAAAGTGCAAAACTATGCCATTTTTCTAACTAAGGTTTATTTTGGAGAATTTAATGGTTTTTTTCCTTAAAATGTATTATTTCTATTCATGTTTTTTAAAAAAATTCTTATGAATTAGTATTTTAAACTTTGTTTTCATTTCTAATATGGTGAACACCAGTAGGTGTTCCCACATAAACAACTTTCTGGCATCCTCATTTATTTTAAGAATATAGTGGGGCCTGGACATTGGAGAACTGCTCCCCTAGAGGACTGCCATGGGAGAAACACCTACAACTTTTTCCTTTTTCTTGGTCTCAAGTAGTGAGAAATGATACAGCTCAAAAACCGATTTGCACAAACACTTTGAGGGAAAAAAGGCTTGTGTCTAGTATAGACCAGGTGCCGGATATGATTAAGATGGGAGTGATGATGATGACGGTGATGAAGACTGCTAATTCCTCTGAGTCCTTGGGTGTGTAGGTGTGCACAGCAGCCCTGTGTAAGTTCACATTTCTGTGCTCTGGGCTCTCTCCTTGGCCAATTCGTATTTTAAATATGCACTTTAGTTGCTCACTTTAATTTTACTCTTTATATTATCAGTGGCCAAGTGAAGCATTTTTTCCCCTCTTTAGGTTTGTTGGAAGGGTGTTCCTGAAGGGGAATTTGTTTTGTCCTAGTGGAGCCTGAAATAGAGGTTAATCGTCGTCCTAATGGGAAAAGGCAGGCTTCTAAGATGGGTGGATGATGGCTGACGCCATGTTTTCTCTGGGCTGAGCTCTCAGCCTAGGGTATTCATACGGTCCTACCCAGTGGAAAGGTCTGTAAACTGTAGGGCCTCTCTGAGGAAAAGAGATCAAGAAGCTGTCTCAGTCTCCCATTTCTGCCTGATCTTCACCACAGATTTTCCACTAGGAAAGCAAAGACCGTGTTATCATTTGACTTACACAGGATCACCAGCAAATAAGCAGCTACCTGGGAATGAAGACACGGGCCCCATCAGGTTCCCCCTAGCAGCTTAGCTGCTCGCAGGAATTTACAGGGGAGAGGAAGGTAGGAGAAGAGCCTGTGATGCTGAGAAGGTGGGCAGGGTAAGGATGAAACTAGGGTGCTTGCCCTTCTGATCCTAGAGGTCAGTCCCCTTGGTGTTGGCTCTATGAACAAGAAGCCTTTCCTCCTGTCTTCTAGGGTCACATGCTCCTCTTCAGCCCAGACAGCCCAGGCAATGAAACAGCACAGGATCTGCGAACAGTCTTAGGTCCGAGGCCCAGGTCGGAGCCTCCCCTGTGCGACCGGGCCTGTCACCTAATTACTCTGAGCCCCAGTTTTCTGATAGATGAAATTATAGCCATGCCTGTCATGTCTGCATCACAGAATGGTTAGTAAGACCTAGAGTAAGTGAGGTTTTAGACGGGAAAGCTGAAAAACGTGTGCAGGTATAAGTTTTGTAAAAAGCTTCTTTAGAGTGCTAGTGGGACTTCTGCCCTTTGCCCCTTGCCCTCTGGTTCATGAGCCTTCTGTTCTTTCCTCCAGGTTACCTGTGCATGACAGATGAGTGGTTCTCTGAGTATGTCTACGAAGTAGTGGTGGACAAGAAGCACGTTCCCGAAGAGGTGCTAGCCGTGCTAGAGCAGGAACCCATCGTCCTGCCGGCCTGGGACCCCATGGGGGCTTTGGCCGACTGACGCTGCCTCTAGCTCTTTCCTCCTCCTCCGGGACCTGAAGTAGCTGCAACGGACAGATCCAAGGACTGAAGCCAAAGTTACATGGGTTCCCACAGGACACAGTCAGACTCTTGGATTTCTCCTCCAGGAACCTCTTCGGAGAAGTGTGCTTTATGATGAGACAAAATATTCTTGAAAGGAAGGATCAGGTCACACTCTGTACTCTCCTCATCCCCAACAGCTCAGGATCTCTTAGCATTTTAATTAGCTGTCATTGTTTGTCCTAACTCTGTCAAAAGGTCTGGCTTAGTGTCTTTTCAGAAGACAGGAGAGGATGAGCAATTGATGGAGAGAAAATGGACCTGATGCTCCTTGTTTCTAGGGTAGAGTTGGGGGAGGGTTATCTTGAGATTTGAGCTTTCAAACTGCATGCTGCCTGACAGCATCACTGTCCTTCCTAGATGGCAGTCACTGAATCCCGTTTTTGTCAAGGTAGTTTTATGTGCCTCTGATAGCCCAGGAATGGGAGGTTGATCGAGTCTGACATGATTCCTTCCTGTTCGGAACTGTGGGGAAGCACAGGTCTCCTTGAGTGGAGGCTTAGAGAAAGAGGAGTGTGAGAACAACCAAAACTTTATCATGATCTGAATTATAACCCTTAGGGGGCGCTCTAGCCCAACGGTTTAACTGCGGCCTCTGGACTCTGGAGTCGGGTGGGCAGGAAAAGGCGATGCCATTCTTTCTGACAACTAGATGGTGCTGAGAAGCTTTTGAATAAAACACTTTGCTAAATGAGAGTAAATGGCTTATTTGATCTAGCTAGGAGTTTATTTAGCAACAAAAGAAAGCAACCAGGTGACTCCTATTCCTCAAAATGGAGAAACCGTAAGATGCCTCAGGGCTTCCCTGCTTCACTTTCTGTGTGGTCTCGATGGTCCTTCCCAGCCAGTGCTGACCCTCACTGGCTTCCGCAGAGGATGTCCAGGCACCGCATCTAGGAGAGCTTGTGTCCCTGCCACTTAACCGTTTTTTCATCCAGATCTTAGAAGAGTAAGAAAGGAAGCTTTGCTGGGTTCAGACTTGTAAGTGGCTGGAGAGTATGTTTTACTGAGACTGGGTCTCCCTTTCACTGAAAGCAATTAAATATAGCCTCCTAATCAATATTTCCATCAGTGCCTGAGCCCCCTACCTTTCTGGCTTTCCTAGAATCTTCTCAGTCCTAGCAGGGCTGTCTGTCATAGCACTTTCCAAGATAACATTAGATAAAGGATCAAGCTTTAATCGAAGTGTTGCTATTGTTGTAAACCCTTTCTGTTTCAAGCAAGTTAAATAAACCCATTTCTAGGCACATCATGGCAAAATGCTAGAACAGATCTTTAAGGCATCCAGGAACACAGACCATTCCCTCCAAAGAAAAGACCATTAGTTGACGACTATCTTCTCATTGGCAACTCTGTAAGCAAGAGGACATTGAAACATATCTTCAGGGTGCTAGGAGAAGTTAACTGTGAGCCTAGAATTTTATACTCAATGAAATTGTCTTTCAGAGGTGAAATAAAGTACACTTGCAGTCAAACAGAAGGGAGGTGATCCAGTATGGAAGATAGGAAATGTGATAAGTACATGCATCATCCAAACAGAAAGTGCCTGTAGGGAAGTCTAACAGGGTTCAAAGAAAGATGAGACCAATATACCTGAAAAGAGATGATGATAATTAGGGAGGTGGTTGGACTAAACATATCCTTTGTCATTCAGGGAGAAGAGAAGTATATCGATTGACTTTAGACTTTGGTATGTTAATGATACATCCAAAATTTTCTAGATGAACTACTAAAAAATAAGCAGGGTATTTTTGTCCATGAAAAGACAAGATGTGAGAGAAAAAAAAGCAAAACAAATAGAGTATCCAAAATAAGACAGAGATAAATCTAAGTATGTCATTAAGTACAATATATAAATGTTCCTGAAAAAAGGCAAATTGTCAAACTGGAGGGTTTTGGGGGGGTGTTTAAAGATTTTTTTTATTTGAGAGCATGAACAGGGGAAGCGGCAGAGAGAGAGAGGGAGAAGCAGACAGACTCTGCTGAGTAGGGAGCCCGACCCGGCCAGGGCTTGGTCCTAGGACCTCAGGATCATGACCTGAGCCGAAGGCAGATACCTCACAGACTGAATCACCCAGGAGACCCTCAAACTGGAGTTTGAAAAGAAACTCAGCCATAAGCTAATTACAAGAGACATCGGCAACCTGGGATATGAAAAGGTTTGGAAAGATCCATCAGGCAGATACTAAGCAAAATAAATCTGGTGTGGCTATACTGATAATTAGCAAAATTAGGACTACTCTGAATAACAAACAGACTCATGCCAGGATCTCTTATTCACAGTCTCCCTGGAGTTGTATAACATGTCGACCCTGGAAATAGGCTTTAAAACAAAAAGCATGGGGCACCTGGGTGGCTCAGTTGAGCGGCTGCCTTCGGCTCAGGTCATGATCCCGGGGTCCTGGGATTGAGTCCCACTTTGGGCTCCCTGCTCCATGGGAAGTCTGCTTCTCCCTCTCCCACTCCGCCTGCTTGTGTTCCCTCTCTTGCTGTGTGTCTCTGTCAAATAAATAAAATAAAATCTTTAAAGAAAAAAAAAAGCATTGCTAGAGATAGAATCACTGCATTAATTATATGTTTACTTGGTTCCCCGGAAAAATACAAAGATTCTAAATTCTAAATTAGTATGTACCTAATAACCTCAAATTATATAAAACAAAAACATAACTATATGGAAAAATAATCCAATATCATAATGGAAGATTTTAATTCCCTTCTTGATTGTTGATAGATCAAGTAACCAAAACCTCAAGTGAATATATAAAAGATTTAAGCATTTAGTAAGTTTGGTATAATGGACATCTATAGGACATTGCTCTAATAATTGCACAGTCTTGAGCGCACATGGAACTTTTTCAAAAACTGGCCATATATTGGGGAGTAAACCTCAACAAATTTCCGATAGTTCTTAATAGTTAGAAGCTAAAATTAAGAGCTAACTGAAAGGCTCCTATATGTTTAGAAATTAAGTCATAGGTCCAAGAAGAAATCATAAAGGAAATTTAACCCAAACAATTATTAAAAAAAAATACTGCATATTCAAAATGGCAGGTAGAGCTAAAACAGTACGTAAATTTTATAGCCTTAAAATTTTATTAGAATGGAAGAAAGCCTGAGAATTGAGCTTAGCATCCATGTCAAGAAATTAGAACTGTAAAATAAACTTTAAAAAAGGTAGAAGGAAATAAAATGTATGTGCAGAAACTAAAGTTCAACAAAGCCGTAAGTTGGTTCTTTAAAAAAAAAAAAAAGTAAATTAACAGATCTTGACAAGACTAATGAAAACACATACACAAGAAATTAAAAGGAGAGCACTATTATACATACTGCAGATATTTGAAAACTGGAAGATAAACTTTGTTAAACGATTCATTTAGAAGACCTAATTCCACAACCTCCAGAGTAACAGAAGAGAAACAATAAGCTGGAAAGCAGACAGAGGCATTAAGAAATTTAGCAGAGCTGAAACCATTGAATCCTCAGCTCGTGGCGGAGACAGCCAGTGCTCTGCAAACCAATCTACACTGCATAATACCACCACGACCACCACCCCACCCCTCCACCCACCACCCCCGCCAAATACAGCATCTCCAGATAGCCACTACGGGAACTGGGGAGCAAAAGGAGGGTTACTGGAGGGTTGACTGTCTGTTAGATCCCCTCCTTACCTTGGGCAGCTGGGTAACTGGCCCTCCCCTGCTTTTTCAGCCAATTCAAGATTTATTCTCTAGAGAAAAACAGCTTATAGTCTGGAGGTCAGCAACACAGTTGGGGATGAAAGTACCATAAGAGGGTTGAGTCTTTGCATTCCGAATGTTCTCTGCCATCTTGTGCTCCTAGAACTCCAGTGCCGGGCAGGAGTGCCCCGGGGGGCTCAGTCAGTTAAGTGTTGTCCATCAAGAGATGGTTTCAACTCAGATCATGATCTCGGGGTCCTGAGATGGAGCCCCACATCAGGCCCTGTGCTTAGTGTAGAATCTGCTTGTCCCTCTCCGTCCGCTCCTCCCCCCTCCCCTGCTCCCTGCTCTCCCTCTCTCTCTCATAAATAAATAAATAAAACTCAAAACCAAAACCAAAACAAAACAAAATGTAGTGCCCAGGGGATTGGAAATCTCTGGGGAATCTCGATTAGCCCAAAAGGATAGATGTAAAGAACTATTATGGTGGAAAGCCTTGTCTTGTGAGACCAGCATAACTCTGACAAGGATAGTAAGAGGAAAAATTACATGTAAATCACACCCATAAACATAGATGCAGAAGTCCCAAAACAAATTATAAACGAAATCCACAATATGTAAAAAAATTATCTTTATAACCAAATATTTAATAAAAAATATTTGTCAAAATTAGGATCAAGTAGGGAGAAGCAAACAGCAGTGCCCCTGGGGAAATGGGTCAAAGCTTAGCCAGAGACCTGAACTGGAGGACCCTGCTGATATTCAGGGGACTGCTGAGCGCAGAAATAGGAAGGCGTGGCTGGGCACTCCTCTAACTGCTGCTCTGACGGGTGGAAAGTCCTTGGCAGCCAGAGGACTCTGGGGACATGTAGAGTCATGCTGACCCCACACATCCAAGAAGCCAGGACCTGATAATGAGCTGTGCCTTCAGGATGTGGTCACAGACCCATGTGCTGTCTCCAGCTTGTCCTTAAAGAACAGCTTGAGGGGTGCCTGGGTGGCTCAGTGGGTTAAAGCCTCTGCCTTCGGCTCGGGTCATGGTCTCAGGGTCCTGGGATCGAGCCCCATGTTAGGCTTTCTGCTCAGTGGCGAGTCTGCTTCCCTTCCTCTCTCTCTGCCTGCTTCTCTGCCTACTTGTGATCTCTGTCAAATAAATAAAAATCTTAGAAAGGAAAAGAAAAGAAAAGAACAGCTTGATTCTAATGGGCTGCGGGCAGCACTGGGGCCCTCGCGCTAACGAAGTCCTTTAGCTGGCACTGCTGTTGACCACAGCCAACACCACTGGTTAAGCTGGACTTCTTTAAGTAATTCCAGATGAGCATTCCCTTATTTAGGACAACTTGTTCAAACTGTTGTTGCCTGATGCCAACTCTTCCTTCCTCCCTGGGGTCCATGCTACAGTTTGATTAAAAAACTAGGAATAAACCAGCCTGAGTTTTGTTTCCTTTTTTTTTTTTCATCCCTAAGAGAAAGAGAGTAAGTGGGTGTGGAGGGGTAGGGGAGGAGTTGGAGGGGGTGCAGGCAGAGGGAGAGGAAGAGAGAGAATCTTAAGCTGGCTTCACGCCCAGCATGGATCCACTCTCCATCCCACGACCCTGAGATCATGATCTGAAGCCATAATCAGAGTCACACGCTTAACAGACTGAGCCACCCAGGTGCCCCTTGTTTCCCTTTTCAAGTTCCGCCTTTCCCACTTTATCACAAAGGAAAGGAAGAACGAGAGGGACGGAATGTTTGATTCACACCAGCTGCTGTCATTTGGGAACAACAGCTCTAGTAAGTGCCCTGCGGTTGCAAAGGGGCTTGAACTCTGAAAGAAATGCTGCCTGGTTTTAAACTAACTTCTAACCACGGTGACCGCAGACCTCAGTGAGGGTGAGGGATGAGGGTGATGAGCTAGCCAAGAAGAGATGAAAGGGAAACCTTCAGGAAAGGAGATCCCTGGGGATTTGGCCCTAGATGAATTTCCCAAGCTTGCCCAGGAATCACCAGCCTGGCTTTGCAGCCCTTAAATGCCAGTCGGCTCACCACTACCTTGCAATCGCCCCCCTGACGTCTAGAGGGCACTAAAGCCTCACACTGATTCCTTCCAGGGCAGGAGAGGCCGCCAGGGCCCCCGCAGACACACTTGCTCAACCTGGCCCCCTATGTGCTGACTCGGTTCCTCCAAGGACATAGGGGCTGCAAGCTTGTGATTCTTTTCTTCTACCCTGGCCGCCTTTGGGAGGAGGGTGATGGGCTAGTCTGTGCCCTCTCATCTCTGCCTCAGGGGCATCCCAAAGCAAGGACTCCATCTGTTCTTTTCAAAGGTAAAGATAAATAAATAAATAAAATAAAATAAAATAAAAAATTCTACTAAAAATCATTTTTAAACTCAGTTGTTTTTTTTTTTTTTAATTATCAAAGCAATGTTTTCACACGGTGCAAAACAATACGCTCCTGTTGAACCTCTTGAGATAATTAAAATACTGTAGAAAGTTCTTTACTGTAGCCACACCAGGGGCAGGCATATCCCCTCCGGCATCACCACCCGGACAATCTGTTCCATACAGCTTTGAAGTATGGCTAGTTAACCAAAGGAGAAATCATTCATTCATTCATTCTGTCTGTCTGTCTCCAAGTAACTATTGAGTCACTAGGTCAGGGACTGCTAGAGGCCTTGGGGATGGCCAGAAATGAGACGAGGTCTCTTCTGGCCCAGCGCACATCCCACGGTGGGGCCGATGAATCCCAGGAATGCCAGGTGCTAAGTCCTAGGAAGAAAACAGCAGGATTCAGGGTGAGGGTGATGGGCAAGTGTCAGTGGTCCAGAAAGATCGCTCTGCAGGAGTGATTTTGAGCAGAACCCTAAACTTGGGGAGCAGCTGGTGGGGGTGGAAATGTACCTGTTGGTTGGGGAGCGGCCCGCCCACCTGCGAGGTGAGAGAGAAAAAGTTGGGATTCTTGGCTCTGTTGGGCCTTCTGCCAGTTCCTTCCTAGAGCACTGTCCCTCCTAGGGAGGGAGCCCCCCTCCTCCCGTTCCTGGGGCCCCGCCCCGCCCCCTACCCGCTCTCTGCAAGGCGCAGCCTCCCCACCCCTCCCCACCCCGCGCGAGCGCCGGGGCGGTCACCCCCACCCCGGGGGGAGCGCAGAGCCGCGACCACGCGGGAAACGTAAAGTTTCTGCAGCTCAAAGTGACGCAAAAATTCTTAAAGAGCTCTTTGGCGGCGGATATCTAGAGATCAGACCATGTGAGGGAACGGGAGAGTACAAATACGGCCGCTCTGGCGCCCGCTCCCGCACAGGCAGCCGCGCCCCCGGTGCCTCGAGGGCGCGAGGGCCGCCCAGCCTCCGAGGGCCCTGGACCAGCCTCCCCACGGACTCCCGGCAGGTGGGTCGGCTTGCCCGGCTGCGAATCCCCGCTCCTGCCGCACCCCACCCCGCGGGGGCTCCACCGGGCGCCGGATGGCGGGTGGGCGTGTGCGCGCGGTGGGCTCCAGGCGCTGCCGCCGCCCTCGAGGGGAGCACGGGTGGGGACAGGGCGCGGTTCAGGGGACTGGGGGGCACTGGAGGGTTCCTTGGTCTGCCGCCCGCGGGGGGCTGTTCCGATGGCCTGGGGACCAGAGCAAGACCCTGTGAAGATGTGCTTTAGGCGAAGCGTTGTCCCACGAGTGGGGAAAAGTTGCTTTAGTTTCAGCTCGCGGCTCGGGTTTGGTCCCTTACCGCCGTGGCGTGCAGGTGGCTGCGTGCAGAGGCGTTTCTGCCGGGAGGCTTCTGGTTGATAGAAATGCCCAAGGATCTAGAGGAATCTCTGAATGGACTCTTAAGTGGGACGAGTCTCCGTGCGCCTGGGTTGTTCCCACTGGCAGAGCCGGTGCACGCTCAGCCACCTCCCGGGCCATTCAGAATTTATGGGGAAACTCAAACTCCAGCGAGCTGTTCTACACGGTTCAAGCGTGGAACCGTCAGTTGCTGAAGAAAACGTATGCATTTAAATATGTCTTTGAAAACGCTCTCTGGAGCGGAAGGACCCGAGGGAGCACGTCTCCTTGGGCACTGGGTCTTTTGCGTAAAGAATTTCTGGTTCACTTGGGGTTCTGAAGAATCTAAGAGGGGGGAGACTTTCTAAGAGTCAGACATTACCAGCGCTTGTGTGTGTGTGTGTGTGTGTGTGTGTGTGTGTGTGTGTGTGTACTTTTATGCTCAATTTTGTCCAGAAAAATGAACCAGGTCAGTGGATTACTTATGAGTCCGCTAGCTCTCATCATACTAAGACTGGATCAAATATGTAATGTGTTTTGCCTTCAGTTACATAGGAAAAATGTCCAAGGAAGCAACATTGGGATTTAGGTTTAACAACATGGAGGGGCATTATTAGCATTTGGGTTTTGAGCAGTGGAGGGAAACACACAACTTTGACTCTGTCCTAGTCCTTGCTTTTGTGTGGAGCCGCTGGTGCCCAAAGGGAGTTTTCCTACCACCGACTGGGGTGGGGTCGGCTGCTCCCAGTACCTTGTGGAGAGTCCGGTTCCGATAGGGCTAACTAAGCAAGCCATTTTGTATATGGGCTTTTCTTTCTTTCTTTCTTTCTTTCTTTTTTTTTTTTTTTTTCACTGAACTCAAGCAAGAGCAGATTGAGACTGCTTCACAGTTCATCAGAAGGCCCCTCAGCGCTCTGGTGATGCCCGTGGGACATTTTAGGAATCTAAGAGCAGCACAGTTCCTCAAACCCATTTCTCTCCGTCTCTTGCTTAAAAAACATATACTAAGGGTGGGCAGAGGGGTGAGGGTGGGGACAGAGTGATGCTGAAGCTTCAGTGGAATCAGGAAAACCTCAAATTCCTCTGTGGGGGATATTTAGAGTTGGGAGAGTATTTTGATGAAACTCGGAGAAGCATGGCCAAGAGCTTCACAAATGGGCCATGTGCCATGGTGTGGGGGTGCTTGCCTGAAGGGGGTCGTCTCCGAGGGCAGGCTTGCAGAAACATCCCTGATGTCCCCTTCTGAAGAGAAACATGATTCCACAAATGAAGGCAGTGAGGGGCAGTCCCTTCTCCTTCCTATCACCAAATGGTTTAATTTGAGAGAACAAAGGCAGGGCTGCCTGAGAAGTTTAATTTCAATTTGGCTTAATGAACCAACAGGATATGGTCATGATTTGACTTTTTTTTTTTTTTTTTTTTTTTTTTTTTTTTTGAAGAAAGATGCCTGTGTGTCCAAAGGGAGTAATTTTTCTGTCAGAAGCTACCTCACACCTTAGTTCTTCCCATCGCAGCTCAGCTCCTCAGCTCCAAGTGAGCAGCAGAAGGGGGCCCCGCATAACCAGATGTCCGAGTCCCCTCCACTCCTGTGACCGTGACCCTAATCTCTCTGCTTTAAGCAAAGACGACTGGAAATGATGCTGCCAAATGTCCGAGCCCCGGGACTCTGCCCAGATGTTGCCGTCCAGTCAGGGTTCCCTGGGGACCCCCAGGGGTCACCGGAATGCAGAGGTTTGCACAAGTCAAATCCTGCACCTCAACCACCCACAGGAAACAGGAGCCTGGATTTCCCCACCCCCCACATCCCCTTTACAGGACGCCCAGGGTGCGGAGCTGTAGCAACGGCCTCCAGGCCGTAAGATCTGGGCTCTGCCCATTTTCCTTCCAGTCACGCATCTGTTGCCGGTCAGCCCCCGGGTCCTCTGAGGACTGTGGTGTTTCCACATAACAGTCACAGGCTTGGGTGTGGAGTCAAAGATCTGATAAATTGCCCTACTTCTCCATTCCTGGGGCAATTAGTCTCTGGGCTGAACCTTCTAGCACCCTAAGGAAAGAAAAGTGGGCATCTTGCTGGAAGGGACCTGGGTGGAAAATAGATGAAAGTGGCCTGGGGGAGACACCTGGCAGAAGGGATTTTCCCGGAGCAGAGGGTGAACTGCTTTTCTCGGGTGGGTGCTAGACCCACCAGAGGCTGAACACAGCCCCCCTCTTTCTAGGCACAGCTTATCGTACTGACTTGGGTCTGTTTTCTGAAATGATCTCTGAGTACAGACTCTGTGCAGGGGCACTCCCTCAGCCTGACCGGGACTGGCTGCTGGTGACTGGGGAGATGACTGCTCCTTTACGGGGGGTCAAGAACACGTTTTTAAAGCAAGGGAATGGGGGCACCTGGGTGGCTCAGTGGGTTAAAGCCTCTGCCTTCAGCTCAGGTCATGATCCCAGGGTCCTGGGGTCGAGCATCGGGCTCTCTGCTCAGCAGGGAGCCTGCTTCCTCCTCTCTCTCTGCCTGCCTCTCTGCCTATTTGTGATCTCTCTGTCAAATAAAAGACAACAACAACAACAACAACAAAACTTTAAAGCAAGGGAATGTGCTCCCAGCCTTGTGTGGGGTGACAAAATGCGTAGAGATGAGGTCAGTGTGAGGCCGTTGGCCTTCTCTCTTCCCTGGTTACCACCCCAACCTCAGCCAACGTTATTCATTAGTGGGTATTTAAGACATAGGCTTTTTTTACTTTTTTTTTTTTTTTTTTTTAAGATTTTCTTTATTTGTTTGAGAGAGAAATCATGAGCAGGGGAAGGGCAGAGGGAGAAGCAGACTCCCCGCTAAGCAGGGAGCCAGAAGCAGGACCCAGGATCATGACCTGAGCTGAGGGCAGACGTTTACCTGACTGAGCCACCCAGGCACCCGTAGACTTTTTACTTTTAATTCATTTATTTTATTTTGTTTTTAAGTTATCCCTACACGCAACATGGGGCTCAGACTCCCAGCCCTGAAATCAAGAGTTGCAGGCTCCACCAACTGAGCCAGCCAGGGGTCCCCAAGTGATAGGCTTTCTAAAAGCCAGGGCTGGATATCCTGTCAGTAATCCCCAGACCCCCTGGACTGCAGAGCGAGAGATGAATCCCAGCAGTGTGGTGACGTGGGGGTCATGTCTCCTGGGGCCGGCCTGGTGACCAGGGTCTCCAGACACTGACAAGTGGGAGATGGCATGAGGAAGGACTCCTGGGATCCTGAGGTCCAGATCTTTATGCCATTATTCGAGGTAAGGAGGGAAGAAATGGGGTGGGGCTGCGGGGACGTGGCGACAAGGCCAAGGCAGATCTAGGAGAGCCAGCTGTGCGCTCTGGGGGAATCCGGAGCTGGAGGCTGGGAGGTTGCCTTCTTATGTTTTTGTATTATTTTTTTCTTGGCACATTCAAAGAAAAAGAACATTTTATTTCCATTACTACTGAGCTGCTGAATGAAGATAAACGGAATTTTTTCCCTCTCACTAAGGGACTCCCTCAATTTTAGGGAGGGGCCGAGCTGGCAGGGCTCCGGGTCCCTTGTGGTTTACTCCAGCTCACCCGTGGCTCTGAGGGCTCAGCCCGGCCTAGGACTTGTGTCTGCTACACCTCTGTTCTTGCCTCTCCCCTGGGTGTGTTGTTTTTGAACACGAATCCAGCTAGCTGCCTCTTTTTCTTGTTTCAGAGGAAAGGAGCAGGGGCCGGAGGAAAGGGGAGGGAGGCCCTGCCCAGAGAGAGAGAGGAGAGAGGAGATATGCTATTCTGGGCGCACCCTGGGCCCACAGGGAGATCTGACTGACTGGAGGTTTCCCAGCGCTCTGAAGACTGGAATGATTTTCCTCCCCCCAGTTTTTTCTTTTAAAACATTTCAACTGAGGGGCGCCTGGGTGGCTCAGTGGGTTAAGCCTCTGCCTTCAGCTCAGGTCATGATCTCAGGGAGCCTGCTTTCCTCTCTCTCTGCCTGCCTCTCTGCCTACTTGTGATCCCTGTCTGTCAAATAAATAAATAAAATCTTTAAAACATTTCAACTGAAAACTCAGAGAAATGGCCTGGCGAAACTTCTTCCCTCAGAGCTGCCAGTCATTAACACTTTGTCATGTTTGTGTGTCCACTTGCTCTAATTTTTGCACCTGTAGTATATGTAGTTTGATTCATTCTGTATAATATGTATGACATAATTTGTGTAACAGTGAGGCAATCTATATAGCACATAATTTTTTGTTGTTGTTGAAACTCAGAGTTCGCAGACATCTAAATACTTGACATTTTGTCTCCTAAGAATGAGGACATTGACCCTACATAAGCATGGCCCCGTTATTCTCACATTTGGGACACAACTGGATCAACTTTTATGAAATACACAAATATCACAGCCCTTATTTAAATTTCCCACACTCTCTCAAGGGTGTCTTCTGTAGGATAGAGGATTACTTCTTGAGACCACAGACTCACAGGGGTCGGAATCTACTTCTTGCTTCCACCTCTGTGCATCCGAGGCCTAGGTCAGTCCTATGTAACGATGAACTGATTTTCATGACTGTCCCCAATCGTGCACGACACACTGTAAAGCACATTTCGGAACTTCTTGACCTAAGAGTGTAGGTCCCTACAGGCAACATTTCCTAAAGCAGAAGCATTTTGTGGCCTCTGTGGGCCCCTCCTCTCTGCTGCTTGACCTCAGCCCTGGGCTGCTGTGTCCTCCCTGCCCTGTCTGGAAAAACGGGTGGGCTCCCTCTTTCCTCTTGCCTGCACCACTCCCACTGTACTTAATTCGACTTCAAATGCCTTTCTCCCTGCCCCCTCTCTCTCTGCTTGGCTCAGCTGCCACAGGTAAATCTACCCTCACTTCCAAACACCACCCCGCCTCCACCACCCCTGGGCTAAGGTGGGGGCTGGTGTTCGCCACCCTCCCCCTCACCGGCTCTGTTTGTGGGTCTAATCATGTCTGTTTTACGCAAAAGTAGTTGTAGTGATCTATTTTGTATGAAGGACGAGAAAATCTGTGTTTGGAATCTGCCCCATTTTTTGATCTTGATTTCTATTTATGGCGTAGATTGCATTACAACCATACAGGAGGGTTTTGAAGGTATAAGGGGCACTCCTCAGCCTGCTCGAGCTAACACATCGGCTGTTTGAGTTGCCCACGTCTTCTCCTGGCCTGTCCATGCTGAGACACAGTGGCAGAGGTTTCGTTTTCAGCAAAAAGTTGTGAGTTGTGGGGTTCAATGTGATAAAAACGGAGTGTCCTCACCTTCTACAGCTCTTAGAAGGCTGCCCAAAGACCCCCTCCATAGAATCCGCCAAGAGTCTCCCCACTTCCTGTCCTCTCCTGAAGTTTAGTTCTGCTCAAGACCCAGAAAGAGCGTGAGGCCAGAGAGATGAGGGCGGACAGATACCTCCCGATCAGCTTCATTGTCCCCGCATTCCCTTTTGTCGTCCTTCACAGAGCTGCGTCCCACGGCTTACATTTTAGATGTTTCTGGATTTTCCGGGCAAACCAGGATTCTGTAAGCGAGTTTGGGAGGCTACCCGCCCTTCACAAGGTGGATTTCTGTAGGGAGAAAACACATCCTACGTTCCAAACAAGCAGCTCACACATGAACGTTTGGAACACAGACCGTTGATGGGTGTGCCTGCTGGTACTTGTTTCAGAGTCTAAAAGCACAACCCGGACTCTTCTTTAATCCCAGTCATGTCCGTCTTTCTAGTCCAGAGTCCATGGAAATGACTGCTGTGACCGTCCTCCCCACCCCTCCCCACCCCCTGCCAAGATGCACAGCTCATCTTGCCCAAGGGTGAGGAGTGGGGCAGGGCCCCTGAGAATGGGACCCTGGGGACCAAAGGGTTGTGCCTCACTTGAGGCTCAAAACCACCAGCATTGTGGCTGGGGCTCCCCAGGCCCTGCACCCAAGGAACCCAAAATACAACCTCCATTCTGGCGGCCGTGCCCATATTTGAGCCCAGAGATGTGTGGGTCATGGCCCCTGCTACCAAAGGCATCCAAAGCGAACAGACGTAAAAGGATGACTAATGACACCTACTAATCAGTGACGAGTGACGTTCTGGGGATCATACAGAGTAGAGAGAGATCCTTTGGGCTGGGGTGGTGAGTGAAGCTTCGTGGATAGAAACTGAACTCAGGCCTCCAAGGATGCGGGATAATTCGGGCAGCAACGGCCTGAGGTGGGGATACACTTGGGGGTGCTCAATGGGCCCACCTGCCCCTGATGAAACCGGGGCACCCGTTAAGCATGCAGCACCCACATGGATCTCTTGAATTATAATCTCTGGGACAGCAGCCCAGGACTCTGCTGTTTACAGCTTTCCCAGTGACCCCATGGAGAGGAGCTGATTGGGAGGAATGATCACAGGAAGGGCTCGTGGGATGGAGTGCAATCACTTTGCCTCTGGACCCCGGTCTGCCTGACCGGGGCAGGAGGGACGGCATACGTGTGGTGGCCCAGTGGCTGTCAACACCCTGTCATTTATTGACGTTGTCCCCATGCTAGACACTGACAAGGTAAACAACCCCCAGCACGTTCATGCGGCCTCTGGAGCGATGTTGACCACACCACAGAGGGCTCATTCTCTCTACTCTGCACTCTGTGTGCAGAGACGGTCGAAGCTCCCCCCTCCCCCAGGCAGGGCAAGTTCTGGACAGGAGACCCTTGTCCTTTCTCGCGGTGATTGGCCCAGACGGCCCTCAGGATTAGAGACTATTTAATCCCACTCCAAAAAATTAAACTGTTGGTCTCACACAAAGAATTCTTTGGTTGGGAAAGCAGTGTTCATTTCTAGCCCTTTCGGTCCAAAACCAGGCGGGATTTCCCTGCACTCCCTGTTCACATGGTGAAGTCTGTTTTGTTTGAAAGGTGAGCCAGGAGTCCCTTTGGGCGACTGTGAGTCAGAACCCACTCACATCCGGGCCTCCTGTGACAGAAACTGCACAATAGGGAAAAAGGGATGACTCGTAGACTCTGAAGGCATCTTGGGGCTCGAAATGTGAGCTACCTCAACGTGCTGCCTCCGTCCGCAGGAAGCTCCATTTCCAATGGGAGGCACGACAGGGATTTCGAGCACCCCTGCCTCTCCCTTCTTCGGCACAAGTACTGTTTTCCCACAGTCAGAGCTTGGCCTTGTTTCATGAACTCCATGCAGGCAGGACTGCACCTGCCTTGCCTCCAAGAGCCTGCCTGGCATCTAGTAGGCATACAGGGTACCTTTGCAGAATTAGTGTTGCCAAGCCCAGGGGCTCCCCGGCAATGGGCACCAGAGCTTTGTCATCGCTCCGGTCCTCAGGGAGGTGTGTTGGGAACATCCGACGCCCTCTCTGAAGAGAGAAGGCAAATTTCCACTTGGCTGTCTGAGCTATAATTACTCTGTTCTTGTGGTACGCCCACCATCCGTGCCGGGTCTGGTTTGGTTTTTGAAAATGGAAACCGAGTGTCCCGAGACAGGAACTCACTTTGATCTCAACAAGTGAAGTCAAAGTACAAACTTTCTCCAGTGTTTCTGCTTAGAATGTGCTGACGGACGTCCAACGGCCAAGTCAGGTCATGGCCATTTCCAAAGGTCTGTGTGGTTTCATGACTAATTGCTGTAATTACATGTTTGTTCTGATCCTTTTTCCCCTGGCTACAAAAGCAGGGTTTGTGGGAAAGGGAATGGAGATTTGACCAGAAGAAGTTGAAATAGAAACAATCCTTTCTCCTGAGGGGTATATGTGTGTGGGGGTGGGGTGAGGGCGGGGGAAGTGGGGTGTCTTAGGCCACCCCCTGGGCTGAGAGGAAGCAGGAGTGTGGACAGAAAGCAGACTGTCAGCCTGACAGAGGCATCACCGTGCCGCTTGCGTGCGGAGATTCGGGGATGAGGGTCCCACGTGTCAGGCTGTCATCCCACCCAGGACCAGCATGACGTCATGCCACCCCCGCCTGTCACCTGGTCTGCCTGGTGCAAGGGCCCACACTCAAGGTGCAAAGGAAGGCTTCTGGGGCTTTCTCTGGCCACGGAGAAACTCAAAGGCCGCCTGGAGGAGGTCACAGCTGTAACAGTGACCTCGTTCGCAACCTCTACCCAGCAGGAGAAAAATATCTTTTAAAAAAGGAAGCTTTGAAGAGAACATTCTTAGAAGCCAATTTTCTTCACTCTTACTTCTATATTCCCAGGGCAGCCTGCTCTCAACTGTGATCTGCTGGACTCAGTAGGAAAAGGTGGCCAGTGCTCTATAGAATCAGAAAAGTAGGAAAGGAGCCCGAGAGCCTCGGGCAGAAGGGGGTCCGGGCCAGGCCGTGGTCTCCTGGCTGTCTGGTTGAGTCTCTGGGAGGAGCTTTTTTCCAGTTGGGAGAAGCAGAGAAAAAAAAGGAGATGCATATCTCCTGCCCGTTTGGTGGCTTTGGGTGGCTGTAACTTATGTTTGTACCCCAGGGTCTGTGATCAGGAGTGCCAGAGAGCGGAGCTGTCTGGAGTGTGACCGGCTTAAAGTCATGAGTCAGCCCAGGATCCCTCTTAACCCGCTTTCTTAGGACTTGGGCCATTTCAGCCTGTTGATGTAATTAAAAAAAAAAAAAAAAAAAAAAGTGCTGGGGAATATATCAGGAAACAAGGTCTTTGTAATGCTCACAACAAAAATAGAGAAGCACATACTATTCTTCTAGTAGCTGGTCTAGGAGCTGGTTCTTCTAGCTGCTTCTAGGAGCAGGTGCCAAGAAATTGAGATCAGTTGCTTTAGGGAACGGACCCCTGAAGATACTGAAGAACGTACATTGTCCGGAAAAGTTCAGCAACACATACATTTTCCAGCCTCCCTGCAAGCTTCCCCAGGAGAGAGTATATAGGAAACCTAGAACAAATCCCTTGACTCAGGTCTGAGGAGGTTCACAGAGTCTCTAGTATGGCTAAGGGTTTGCTCCCCCGACCACTATATTCTTCAGAGATGGGTGACGTGTCTCTCCCATAGATCATGGGGTATGTGCCAGAGAATGACTGGATGGTATAGCTGCTCCTTGAGCTGCAGTTTTTTGTTTTGTTTTTTTATTTTATTTATTTATTTATTTATTTATTTATTTTTTAAAGACTTTATTTATTTATTTGACAGAGAGAAATCACAAGTAGATGGAGAGGCAGGCAAAGAGAGAGAGAGGGAAGCAGGCTCTCTGCTGAGCAGGGAGCCCGATGTGGGACTCGATCCCAGGACTCTGAGATCATGACCTGAGCCGAAGGCAGCGGCTTAACCCACTGAGCCACCCAGGCGCCCTGTTTTGTTTTTTTAAGTCATCTCTACACCCAACCTGAGACTTGAACTCACGACCCTGAGATCAAGAGTCACGCGCTCCAGGCACTGAGCCAGCTGTGGGGGAGGCTTCCAGAGCGGCAGGTTCAATGCAAGCAGCAATGTGGTATCCTAGATAGGGAGAAGTTCCTGCAAAATTTTTGCTCGGGGTAAAAATTCGAAGGTGGAGAAAGAAAGGTGGGGGAGGGGGAGCCTTGGTCAAGGCTGGCTCTGCCCACTGGGTGCCATGGGGTTGCACATGGTAAAGCCCTTTAGCTCTGTCATCTGACCTTCAACTTCTTCAGTGTTCAATGCAGACAACAGGCCGATGATTGAGGCCGAAGGGAAGTGTGAAGGCCTGCTTCAGACAACACAACCAGAGACCACAAAGGGCAGGTATAATTTAGCTCTGAGTTTAAATACTCTGACACCTCATCATCTCTCGAAAAAATAATGAACTTTAAAAAAATCCCTCAGCTTGGTACGTGGTTGCTTATGGTGGAGGAGAGAGAATGGGTGGTTAACCTGAGGGCTTCCACGGAGAGGGACAGGGAGAGGCTGAGAGCGGCATAAAGATGGGCACAATGGGGTTTTATCTAGAGCACTCCTTATCAAAATTCATGTTCATTTGTGAGCAACCTTGAGCCCAGGGTGGGGTCAGGGGGTGGGAGCCAAGCAGGTAGAAAGGGTAGAACACGGGACACCCACCCAGTCCCCTAGAGCCATGGAGCTGGCTGGTCTCTCTCTTGTTGCTGTAATCTTTCTGGCAACAATCAAGCCCTTTAAAATTTTTATTTTCTGCTTTGCAGAGAAAGGAACCCAGTGAACACAGAGCTCTAAGTCATTTCTCGGTCATTTCTCGCCCTTGCCAATATTTATGTACGCAGTCATCGGTGTGAATCCATTCCTCTGCTCTCATTCTTTGCTACATTTTTATCTTCACGTTTCCACGTGTGGACAGTTCAGTTCTGGTCCCTGAAAGCCCCAGAGAGGTAGGAGACAGACATGGCCATTTTTTCTTAGCCGTCCATTTCTAGCCATCCTCCAGCTGTCGGATTTGAAGGGGTAATAGCAGATTTTTGCAGCTGTGAACATCGATAGCTCATCCCTGGACATCTCCAAAGGCAGAATGTGACCTGAGCTAAACAGAAACCTGTTTCAACTCCCAGATTATTTCAAGAGCTTGAAGAGTACAGGCCCAGATGAAATGAAGTGAGCTGGCAGGTCTTGGCTCCTGATGACTTTACAACAGGCCATAGGTTTAAAGTCCAAAAGGGCTCGAATTTCTGCCCCACATTTGACTTACGAGGCCTGGGTCCCAACTGCTGCTCTGACTTCCCCACACCAAGGCCCCGGCAGCGCTGTGGAGGTGCCGAGGTCCCGGCCAGCCCTTGCCACCAGGCTGTGTGGGCTCAGAGACACCGGCCATGCTGGCATCTGTAACCCTCACGCTCCGCTCGCTGGCTCTTCCGGCTCTCCCCGCCTGCCCACTGTTGCCGAATAACAGGTGCATCTGGCTCAGGACAGCTGGGAGAGGCTGAGCAGCAGGGCCCTTCAAAGCCTGGGTGGACCCGCAGAGGCACGAGGCGAAGGCAGCTCTGCAGAGCACAGAAGGACTGGACACACCCAGAAGCAGCTAGAATCTCTACGGGCTGGACCCTGGGAAGAGGGGAAAAGTCCACAGCTGAGAAGATAGGGGTGCCTTTACTCTCGTCCTTTTAAAGCCATACCTATAATTTATGTAAAATACATGGCATGCTTGGTGTAAAGGGCTTAGGACCATCCTAATTTATTGGCAGGCAGCAACAGATCCTTTCTTTGGGTTTCTTTTCCCCCGCACAGCATCCAGGACAAGGTAAGTGCTCTGCAAAGCATTGGTGAAGCAAGCTCTTTTCCTACCTTCTTCTGGGTGACTGGTGAGCTCCAGGATGCGGTGCTGGTCCCTCAAACTGAAGTCGGTCCCTTGTTCTTAAACAAAGCTGATGCGAGACCTGGGTGCTTTGCTGTCCATTCCTGTTTGTTTTATTGTTTCAGGTTTTTTTTTTTTTTCCTTTTCAGATGACTTGACTGTGATTTGATACCTCATCTAGGTTGAAAACTGGGTTGATTTTATTGACTGCCCTATAGCAAACAGGATGTTTCACGCTTGACAGATGCTTTTGTAATCCCATTAATTAACGGAGTTTACCGTGTTTGTTGAGTTAATACCAAAGACAAGGAGAATGCGTAATTCTGCTCTCCCTTCACTGTGTGCCTTTCCAACAGAGCTCTCAATCCCGCTGATAACAAAGCTCGGAGGAGATCCCAGGATCTAAGCCCTGAATTCAGCTGGGGACTTCCGCAGATGGGTGTCGTTATCGTCCCCTAGCCAGCAGGATGGAGACCACGCCCTTAAATTCCCAGAAGGAGCTGCCCACGTGTAAGGATAAAGACGATTGTCAGGAAAATGGGGTTCTACAGAAGGGGGTCCCCGTTCCTGAGGACAAGGTGGAGTCTGGCCACATCTCCAATGGGTACTCGGCGGTGCCGAGCCCTGGTGCCGCAGACGACACTCAGCACGCCCTTCCAGCTGCCACCACTGCCCTAGTCGCCGAGCCTCACCAAGGGGAGCGGGAGACCTGGGGCAAGAAGATGGATTTCCTCCTGTCGGTTATTGGCTATGCGGTGGACCTGGGCAACGTCTGGCGCTTTCCCTACATCTGCTACCAGAATGGAGGGGGTCAGTATCTTGGGCCACAAACAGAGGCTCGGAGCCGGTGATGGTCTTTAAGGTCCTCTCAGGAGGCCACAGCGGAGATCATGTCTTTTCTGTCTTGTGTAAACTGATGAGTCTCAGAACATGATTGCTTGGACTTTCAAGCTGGTCCGAAAGATGGGTTCCCAGTAAGCCCAATGTTCAGTCAGCATGTCTGCGGCTCCCTGGGTTAGGAAGTCAGATGAAAGCTCTCCCAAACCTGACTTTGCCAGATTCTCTGGGTGCTTGTGCTTCATGTGTGGAAGGGCCCCCTTCCCTTCCCATCCCCGTAGGTCCCAACTGCACGCTCACAGCGGGATGTGAGAATGGCCATCAGCCCTGTGCGGGCTCTGCTCGGCAGAGGCCAGAGGCTAGATCTGTCTGAGGGGAAACTGGGAAGTGGCTCCAGGGTCCCAGGCCCTCTTGGACCTTTGGACCTGTGTGTGATCAGAGAAGGGCTTCTGCTCAGATCCGGGGTCTTGAGTTGGAATCTAAGCATGACCCAGAGTTGCACCCAGCCACAGCATGGCCTTAATAATAACCCCAAACCAGACATTGGATCTGCCTTCTGTCTCCTCCAAGAGTGTTAGATTTTTGAGGCTAGAGATTCTCTCCTTTTCCTCCTTCCACCCCCAAGACTTCAGAGCAGTTAACTGGTAAATTATCAAAAAGAGTAGTGGACTGTAGGCAGGGCTGTGGGAGCTGCAGAGAGTAGAATGGAGAGGAGTGAGTAACGTACGGTGCCTCTGTGTTGACGCTGGACTGGCTATCAAAAATAGGACAAGGACGAGAAATGGAAGTCCAATCAGCCATTATTGATTTGACAGAAGCTCTGGTAGCTGATTTGGGAGGGCGGCTGAAACGAAGTTTGGGGAGAATTCCTTAGTGTCCTCATGTCCTCCATGGCCTGACGTGGAGTTGCCTGGGTTTGCTGCACTTTTAAAGGAACTAGATCCACGTGGCCTCAGAGGCAGCTGGGGGTTGGGGGGGGGGGAACGCGGGAAGCCCAGCCCTCCCTGCCCAGGAGGAGGGAAGTTATCTCCAGTTGGAGAGGGCTCACCTTCTATAAGGTGCTGGGGACGTTTGTCCCACACTCATTCCCCACCATTAAGCCAGTCAAGCAAACCCATTGGACAAATGCCACCATGAGAACACAATGTGGTTCTTATTCCCAAGCCAGATGTACCCAGAGCAATTGTAAGTGAGATGGGACCTTTCCGAGTTGCCCCAACTTCCGGTTTATAGGTTCAAAGCAATTTCTGGGAGGGAGAGTCAGCGGGGAAAAATCACAGCTGACCCACCCTTTGGGCTGAGACTCAGGCGACAGGTGAGCAATCCCCACCGCGATGTTCCCAAATTCTGTGTCACTACAAGAGCCGGGGACGCCAGCATCCCTGGTGACACAGCAGCTCCAGGTGTCCTCCTTTTGTGACAAACTACCCTTCTCAGCCACACCTGCCAAGGCTGCTCCGAAGGGAGCGTTCTGACTTAGTGGAGTTACAGGAATAGAGCCACCTATCCGTAACAAGGGTCTGGAGCCAGGAACGATAGGGACAGTCACAGATAGGAATTCAGGGACTTGCCAATTATTGGAGCCCAGGCGCAGGTTGTCACAGGTGATCTCTCTCAAGGGTCCTGAGCTCTGGTTGCATCAGAATCACCTGGGCAGGTCGCACATTTTTGTCGTGACACCCACACCTGAAACTTCCGCGTCGGGGGTGTGGGTGGATCTGTGTCCTTAAGCTCACCAGTGATTCCTCGTGTGGCTGGCCTCGGGAAGCTGGGGAGCTCAGCCCTCCGCCACTGTCATTTTATAGGGGAGGAAACATGTTCCGGGAGGGGCAGTGACCCCCGTCTTCAGGGTGGGTTGATGTGCAACCCATTCCAGGGCCCGGTCGGTTGATCCTGAACCCAGCTTTCTTTCCATGTACTCTCGGCTGCCTTCGTTAACTCTCTGAAAGCCCCATTTGACCGTGGAGCTCTGGGAAGGTGCTAAGGCCAGGGGACCACAGTGTGAGGTCACGCAGCACAGAGTGGCTTCATGAGACTCGAGCATCATAGTTCCCCGTGAATCTCAGCGCGACCCTGGGTGTCCCGATCAGCTGGGCTGTCCTGGCACAGATGTGGGCAGGGGGTGAAATTGTCTTTCATCTGCCTCAGGGGCTTTCCTCCTGCCCTACACGATCATGGCCATTTTCGGGGGGATCCCACTGTTCTACATGGAGCTTGCACTGGGCCAGTACCACCGAAACGGATGCATTTCCATATGGAGGAAAATCTGCCCAATTTTCAAAGGTAACCACAAGGCTTGAGTGGGTGGGTGGGTAGGTAGGTAGGTCCTGCAGGGGAAAGTATGGGAGCTGGGGACCTTCTTCCGGAATCAGCTGGGCCTGAAGGTATCTCTGGGCGATGACTTGAGTAGTAAGTTTTTGACGGCTCGAGTGGTATGCGGCTGTTAAAGAGAAACAGAATAAATGGCAATCAAAAGCAAACCTGAGGCATCTGGCTACTAGAGCATGTGACTCAATCTCAGAATCATGAGTTTGAGCCCCACATTGGGTGTAGTGATTACTAAAAAATAAACTTAAAAATGGTAATGATAAAAATAAAATAAGCATTTTAGAAAATAAATACAAGTAGATCTAATAGAGTCCTATAACTATAGTGGATAAACTAATGGTTGCCAGAAGGCAAGAGGTGGGGAGTGGGCAAAATGGGTGAAGGGGACTGCGAGGTACAGGCTTCCCGTTATGGTATGAATCCGTCCTGGGGATGAAAGGCACCACATCAGGAATCAAGTGCTGTCACAGCGTCGTGTGGTGACAGATGGTAGCCACACTTGTGGTGAGTAGAGCGTTACATATATATCGTCAAATCACCTGTTGTCCACCTGAAACTAATAGAACATTGTGTGTCAGCTGTATTCAAATAAAAGTATTTTTTAAAGCAGCCAAAATAGGGATGCCTGGATGGTTCAGTCAGTTTAGCGACTGCCTTCTGCTCAGGTCATGATTCTGGGGTCCCGCATGGGGCTCCCCCATCCGGGCAGAGTCTGTTTCTCCCTCTGACCCTTCCCCTCTTGTGCTCTCTCTCACTCTCTCTCAAATTAATAATAATAATAATAATAACTTTAAAAAAAAATCTAAAGCAACCAAAATAGAGTTTAAAGCAGTAACAGCACACACGTGTGTGTGTTTCTCAAACGTGTGATCCTGCAAATATATCTAAGGAATTTACCACATTGCCACCTGTCCAGCACCTCCCAGAGCCTTGGGGAATGAGGGGGATGGCAGCCCCCAGCAAGCCCCACTCCGCTCCCTTGAGCTGCAAGGGCCCTACAAGGCCCCCGGGGTCTGTCCGTCTGTCACTGTCAGGCCGCCCTGTAAACGTGCCCCCCACCCCCCAACTCCCCTCCCAGGGATCGGCTACGCCATCTGCATCATCGCCTTCTACATCGCCTCCTACTACAACACCATCATGGCCTGGGCGCTCTACTACCTCATCTCCTCCTTCACCGACCAGCTGCCCTGGACCAGCTGCACCAACTCCTGGAACACCGGCAACTGCACCAACTATTTCTCGGGGAACAACGTCACCTGGACGTTGCACTCGACGTCCCCCGCTGAAGAATTTTACACGTAAGTGCATGTAAGTGAGGGGTGGTCTGGTAGAGGCAGGCCACACCCCCGGGGGTGGGGCTTCCGCGGAGGAAGGGAGGGGCTCTTCTCTTTCCTGGTGTGTGTGTTGGGGGGGAATGAAGCCCTTAGGGCAAGAGCAGTACGTGTAAGTGAGCGAGAGGCAGGGCCGCCACCACACTGATGTGGAGCTGGGAGACTCGACCTTGAGTGCTCCCTAATCTGGCCTTCTGCGCTGTTCCTCCCCTCCCCCCTTTGTAATGTGCCAGGCCAGGCTGCCCCTACGTGCCCAGGCCGATCCCTTCCTTGGTTCGCATTCCAAAATGACTCCTCCACGTCAGAACCAGCCTTCTTCCTGGGCCCCCGCTCTGGCCCTGGCACCTTGTCAGGGAATCAAAGCCTCCCCCTGCTGCAGTAGTCCACAGCTATTCAAAGAGTTTCTGGTTTCCTGTGTTCACTTCACAAGCGAGACCTACCCTTTGGAGGAAGATGCCTGGAGTACGTCGTACTCTTCAATGCGGGCCTTTCTGGCGGCTGCCAACCACGAGAGCAGGATTTTGGGGTGGAAAGGGGTGCATTACCCAGACACCCAAAAGCTGCCCCATCCAGAAAAGGGGGGCCTGAGAGTCTTCCCCCGGGTCGGAGGAGGGTGGGTGGTGCTGAGTACTCTTCCCAGGGCCTGTGGGCTGGATGTGCTGTTCTGCTGCTCTGTCCCTCAGGATGGGCAGGGCCACCCCTCTCTGAGGCTCAGGGACTGCTGGGTCCTCGCGATGAGATGTCTGTCCCTTCCCTTGGCATGCTGCCTGGTCCGCTCACTGCACAGGCCATCTCACGTGCCTTTCTTTCTCACTGGCTCCAGGCGCCATGTCCTGCAGATCCATCGGTCTAAGGGACTTCAGGACCTGGGGGGCATCAGCTGGCAGCTCACCCTCTGCATCATGGGCATCTTTGCTGTTATCTACTTCAGCATCTGGAAAGGTGTCAAAATGTCTGGCAAGGTGAGGAGGACTCTGACTGCCAAGGGGCCCTCGGGAGCCTGGACAGCCCTAGACAGAGAGGGGCACTGTTGGCCTTCAACACCAAACAGGATCCACGATGCTCAATTTCTCTTCACCAAATCTGTTCAGGAATTCTAGAAATGGACCAATCCCAGGAACCATTGTTTGATTTTTAAAAAAAGATTCCTTTAACCCTCCTGTGGTGTCACAATGAATAATCGTGGCAGAAAGTTGTTGAAAGCCCATGATGGGCTGTGATCCATGCTTTATATCCACTGGCTACCCTCTTGTCTTGTCCTTTGCTGGGTGTTTTCCCATATTGTAGGTGGGAAGTGGGTCTGGAGGTGGGAGTATTGGCAAGCTGGGAATCAGAGCCCCGTCGGATTCTAAAGGCTCTGATATTTCTGCCGCATCACCCTGCCTCCTATAGTTACAGAAAAGAAGAGGTCCATCTCCTTTCCTAGAGGTTTTCAAGCATAAAAGCCACCAAGACCCACAAGCTGACAATCTGTGTTTCTGCCCCTTTCCCTCACAGGTGGTATGGGTGACAGCCACCTTCCCTTATATCATCCTTTCTGTCCTGCTGGTAAGGGGGGCCACCCTCCCCGGAGCCTGGAGGGGTGTTCTCTTCTACTTGAAACCCAACTGGCAGAAACTGCTGGAGACGGGGGTAAGATAGCAGGGAAAACGAGGGGCACCTGCCTGTCATTTTACTAAGGGAAGCTAGTCCCCCCAGCAGGGACAACAGAAATGTAGGCTCAGTGGCACATCCGCAATAATGTTTTAAATCAGAAGAACAAGCATGAAAAGTACAGACAAGGGCAGTGGATTGGCTTATGCTAAAATGTGAGGAAGAGAATTCACATTGGTTTCCACATGGTATGTGGTCGCCCCGGGGAGGATCTCTGAGAGCTGGTCTTTCTGCTTTGTGTGGAGCCAGGGGTGGAGGCCAGAGTATGGCCCAGGCTTGGCCCTCACCCTCACCTCTGCTGCCAGGTGTGGGTCGATGCTGCCGCTCAGATCTTCTTCTCTCTTGGTCCTGGCTTTGGGGTCCTGTTGGCTTTCGCTAGCTACAACAAGTTCAACAACAACTGTTACCAGTGAGTATCTGGGGCTCCCCGGGCAAAGCTTGAAAGTGGGGTGAGCATTGTCAGCTGGCCCAGAAGAAGGTGCTCAAAACAATGACCTCAGGCTTGGCTGGGCCCAGGCACCCCACAGGTCCCTGATCAGTTCCCCCATGGCCAGAGAACCCACCAGGTCCTTAGCCTTCCCCAGGCCAGTCAGGGTTTGAGAGGGGCCCCAGGCCACTTGCGTTTTGCGAGAGCTTCTCACACACACACAATATTTTTTTAATTAAGAAATTCCACATCAGATTTTTAAAAATTGCAACATATAGTAAATATTTCGATTTTACTTATTAATGTGTTTAACAAGAATTTTAATGTGATTATTTATTTATGTACATATTCACAAAAGTATAACGATTGAACTATTTTGAACAAGGCAGAATGCCACCATGATTTTTGTGGCAAAGTCTCATTTCAGAAATTTAGATGAAACAGAGAGTGTTTTACCAATTATGATTTCACTATCACTCATCATCTTTAGAGTTAACTTTGAGTGCCCTCTCACAGAGGGCAGTGACCAGCAATCTAATTGTGCTGTTCATAAGATGATTACAGAGTTCACCTTCTCTTCCAAAGGAATCCACAACTGCCCTAAGCAATGTGGTGTTGCACTGGGACACCAAACTGAAGTTGGATGACAAGGTCTTCTTTTAAAAAAGTGTCAGGATATTCCTGGGACAGGATCATAACTTCATTTGCACATAGTGTCAAAAGTCTAAATCCGGGGACTTTATGAATGTGAGGCCAAGGCTCCCTTATGGCCCTGCCTCCAATCCAGACCCTGCTTCCAAGCAATTTTTTCTTTTCTTTTTTTTTTTTTTTTTTTTAAGATTTTATTTGTTTATTTGACAGACAGAGATCACACAAGTAGGCAGAGAGGCAGGCAGAGAGAGAGAGGAGAGCAGAGAGCTGAGCAGAGAGCCCGATGCGGGGCTCGATCCCAGGACCCTGGGATCATGACCTGAGCCGAAGGCAGAGGCTTTAACCCACTGAGCCACCCAGGCGCCCCCCCAAGCAATTTTTTCTTAAGATTTTATTTATTTATTTGAGAGAGAGAGGACGCATGAGGAGGGGAGGGGCAGAGGAAACGCAGGCTCCCCTGCTCAGCGGGGAGCCTGACCAGGCGGGACTCGATCCTGGGACTCCAGGATCACGACCTGAGCCGAAGGTGGTCACTTAACCAATGAGCCACCCAGGCACCCCCAGAGCAATTCTTGTTTGAAGTCAGGAGGTCTGGGTGGTTCCAGTTCACCACAGGACATCACTATAACCAGCCCCGGGCTCACCCCCTGCCATGCATGGTACGAATGGCAGCCCGTGCTTCGAACTACCAACCAGTGTGAGAGGCCAGGCTGGGGCAGACAAGAGGGGACACCAGGACAGGTCCCTGAGGGCCTCGGGTGGAGACTGGTGCTCTTGAGACTCTGTCCTTGGAAGTGTCTCAGTCCCGCTGGGTTCTCTGCTCCAGAGACGCCCTGGTGACCAGCGTGGTGAACTGCATGACGAGCTTTGTTTCGGGATTTGTCATCTTCACGGTGCTCGGGTATATGGCCGAGATGCGGAATGAGGATGTGTCCGAGGTGGCCAAAGATGCAGGTGGGAACCTGTGTTCTCTTTATGTCCCTTGCTCTCACTGAATGGCTTGGCTGCTCTTTGGGTCCTTACAGATATCTAAGTTTTGAGCTATTTCTAAATGTTCCTTTAAACATTGTCCAAGGTTTGGGAGAAACTTACCGCCTTCTGCGTGCTCAGCCATGGCGGGGAGGGGATGCAGCAGCTGGATAACTGGATGAGCGCTTTTAAAAGCATTATGTTTGGTCTGGCGATGAGTCCAAGTCTAATAAGCAAATGATTATTAATCCTTCGAATTTCCCCTTGGAGAAAAATAAAATATAGATGACGTAGTCACGCTACTGTATTGTGAGGTTTTCGTGGAAAAGGAGTGACAGATATTGAAGAAGTGGCCATGGAAGTTTGTGGATGGAATCCCAGGGCTTTCTTGCCAACACACTTCCGTCTTTGACCTGATGCACAGCTGTGCTCGTCCTGGTACCCCAAGCTCAGGCACTTCCATCCAGCCCGTGAGAAGTGGAGGACATGTCCCTCACACTATCAAAAGGGACTTTAAAAATAGCGGGAGGTCTTTATTCCAAGGCCTCTAGGACTCTTCTGGAATGTTTCACCTTTCCTACTGTTTTCTAGCTAATACCATCAGAGAGAGCTAAATGCTCTGGATATCAGTCCTGGCCCAGAAAAAAAAGCTCTGAGTTGTGATGTGGTGGAAACTCTTATTCCCATGTGTAGCTTTGCTAGTGTTAGGGTCTTGGGTTTCTTTCCATCCATACCCCTCCCCCCGCAACTGACTGAGGGTTTACACCTTTTAAGATGGCTGCGGTTCCTTCCCTCTCTTGATGTCAGGATGGGCAGGGGGGATGGTGTGGAGTGTGAGCAAGTGTTCGGGGTGTGTTAAAGCCTATTTCACATGTAAGTTCCCGTGACAGAAGTGTAATTGTTGGTGTGGCTGCGTTTCCCCGAGACGTCTTTGCAGGGCAGGTGTCGGTGACCACCTCCTCCTCTCTCCCACTCTGTCTCAGGCCCCAGCCTCCTCTTCATCACGTATGCAGAAGCCATAGCCAACATGCCAGCATCCACTTTCTTTGCCATCATCTTCTTCCTGATGTTAATCACGCTGGGCCTGGACAGCACCGTGAGTGAATGGGGAGGGAAGCCTGGCTTTCTGGAGGAGACGAGGGGGTTGGGGAGGAAGGTGCGCGTATCCTTCCCATCCTGGCCACCCCAGCAGGTGTTGGCTGCTCCCTCCCGGTGCTCCCTCAGCCCCTGGTTCAGGCCTCCCTGCAGCTGCTCATGGCCCTCTAGGACCTGCGAGAGTCATTAAGGGGTTAATGAGGGTAAGAGGTCTGCACAGAACAGGGCTCAGGTATGTGAACTGCTATTATTGGGTGCTGTCCCTGCACCAGAGGGACCCTAAAGGTCCCTCTTGGGTCTCAGTGCCCTGCTGCCCCACATTTGACTCAGCACCTGGCACTTAGTAGTGTGGGAAGACTCTCAGCTTTGAGTTGGTCTTTCTGGTGAAGCCGCAGTCTCCCCAGGAGGCCTCACATAAAGCAGTCCTGTCCGGGCGCTCTGTTTCTTTCCTTGATGTGCTTGGGGGGGGGGGCTTCTTTATGACCGTGAAAACGGGGTGATACGTTGCCAGCGAGGGCTGGGTCTGTGGGGAGCCCATCATGACCAGCCACCTACCTTCCCGTTCGCTGTCCTCGAAGGGAACACACTGGCCTTGAGCCTCCCCTGTGACAGCTGGCATGTCCCTCTCAGTTTGCAGGCTTGGAGGGGGTGATCACAGCTGTGCTTGACGAGTTTCCGCACATCTGGGCCAAGCGCCGGGAGTGGTTTGTGCTTGGTGTCGTCATTACGTGCTTCTTTGGCTCCCTGGCCACCCTGACTTTCGTGAGTACTGCAACCCCCAGCTTTGAGTAGCCTCTGCGGAGGCAGCAGAGCCCCGCAAGAACCTGTCCCTTTGCTTCCATCTTCCGTGGCGCCCTGGCTTTGGCACCAAGTAAGAGGGTTGATGCTGCTCTGCAAATGTCACCAGGGATCAGGAGGAAAGTTGTTTCCAGCAGTGTTTGTGTGTAGAATCTGTTCTGTGCTTGGTAGTTGGAGGGCTTTCCATCTTGCAATCGACCCAGCTGGATTTCAGGCTTTGCAGTGTGTCTGGAGAAGAACTGAGATTTGCTTTTCCAGTCTTTAGGGCTTCTTTTGTGGGATTACTGCCCTGATGTCCCCATATCCAGAATATCTGGAGGCTGGCATCTCCTGTTTGTAATCTCACTTTGTCTCCCCCAGAGAATATGCAATGGTGAAGAAGTCAGACCCTCTCCCATGATTTTTTTTTTTTAAGCGGAGGCAAATACAGTTAAAATGAAATAAGATCACACCCACAGCCATCCCTGGCTTATGTCCTCCTGACTCAAGGCAGATTTTGAAGACCTGCATCTTCAAGCTATGGTCAACAGGGTTGGGTGGGGTGCGGGGGGCACCCTGAGGAGGACCCAAGGGATTGGCAAGTTAAGACAGAAGGAGAAACCAGAACCAACGTGCTCAGCATGTCTGGTATTGCGAACTGGCCCAGGTCCTGTCTTTAGGGACTGGGATTCTTTAGGGCAGAGTATACAGTAGGTGCTGCATAAGTGGAAGGAAGTTGGAAACAGATCCAGGGACTCTTCTGAGTCTATCTCTTAAAGCTCAGTGGGAGAAGAAGCAAGGAGACAGTGCTCTGTAGCACAGGAAGGGACGTCTGGTGCCGAGCTGTCTGGCCCACGCTGCGAGGGCTGATCTCAGAGGCAGGCTCTGGGAAATTTATATTAGGTCCCAGGTGGGACTGGTCAAAGTTAAGCAGCTATCGGCCTTCCCCATGAAGAGGAGGCAGTGCGTCGGAGGGCCCTTAACTCGTTTGCCGTCTCCTTTCCAGGGAGGGGCCTACGTGGTGAAGCTGCTAGAGGAGTACGCCACGGGCCCTGCGGTGCTCACCGTTGTCCTCATAGAGGCTGTGGCTGTGTACTGGTTTTATGGTAAGATGCTTCCCTCCACCAGACGTGAGCCTTTCTACACCAGCCTGTAGCCCCCAGAATAGAGAAGGGCTGATTTCATCCAAGAAAGCCGGGGCAGGGTACCAGACGTCACCTCCCTGGGGGCCTGGAAAACCACGCCTGCAGAGTGGCTTCTTCTGAAGCAGGTCACCATGTCCTCCACACTCCATGCCACAGATTCCTTGGCTCGTGGGAGGACGCTGTCTCCTTCTGAGTTTAAATGTTCACCTAGAGGGCGTGGGCTGACCAGTTCCATAGAGCTCACCCGTGGAGGAGGCTGGAGATGCTGCGGGGTCTGAGAGCGGCACAGACAACGAAGAACCAGTGCACGGGGAATGCATTTGGGGAGGGTATAATATACCCGTATTTTACAGAGCTCCCCATAAAGCCCCGGGATAGAGTCTGGGAGACCTTCTCCCAGGGAAGAGGCAAGAATGTTCCCGTGTGCATTATCTGCTTTGGCAAAATCCCCAGTTCAGCCCCTGGGATGCCGGGGTGCAATCTGATAGGGGTGAAACTCGCAGCAGCAGAGAGAGGAAGCTGACATGGGTCCATCGGCAGGGCTCCCAAGAATCCGTGGGTGGGGATGGGCTGACCTGGGCAATTGACATGAAGAGAACCAGGTTCAGGGGCTCCTGGCTGGCTCATTCATAGGGCATGGGACTGTTTTTTTTTGTTGTTGTTTTTTAAGAGTTTATTTATTATTTAACAGAGAGAAAGAGAGCACAAGCAGGGGGAGCTGCAGGCAGAGGGAGAGGGAGAAGCAGACTCCCTGATAAGCAAAGGAGTCCCATGTAGGACTGGATCCCAGGACCAGACCTGAGCCGAAGTCAGATGCTTAACTGGCTGAGCCACCCAGGTGCTCTGAACGTGTGGCTCTTGATCTCAGGGTTTGAGTCCCACATTGAATGTAGAGATTACTCAAAATAAATAAATAAAATCTTTGAAGAAAAAAAGAGAGAGAAATCGAAATCGGGATTTGATCTAAGATCGACTCCCACATTGAATGTACAGATTACTCAAATCTTTGAAGAGAGAAAGAAAGAGAGAGAGAGAAACCAGGTTCAGAGATACCTCTCTTCATCTTTAAAATCAAGAAGTGATTATTTCATTCTGAAAATGTATTGATTTCCCTGGTTTCTATGGTAATAGAACAGCCTTAGCCTGTTTGTCATTACACGTAACATGAAGAAGGGGAGGCCCCATATTCTGAGTTGCACATGAGCCCAGTGTTTTAAAAAGAATCCCTCCCTGCCTCCTCAGTGATTCCAAGGATGGAGTTCAGGGTACGGGACCTGGCTGTTGCTGAGGCTCTCGGGGAATGGACTGCAGGGCGCCTCGCCTTCCCGTTTCCAGTTTCTCACCAGGAGGAGTTCTCAGTTCTCACATGCACATATTTTTTATAGAAGAACCTTGATCTTGATCTGGCATGTGAGCAGGCAATCTGCTGTTAAAATTTCCTCTTGAATGTTTCCAATGTATGGTCCAAGTCCGTCTCTGTTAAGTGAGGTCCTGATTCCTAGATAAAATGTAACTTTCTTTTCTACAGTACCAGTAAAATCAGATGAGTGCTGAGATCTCAGAAGTCAAGCGCAGTGTGGGCACCAAGAGGGGGCTTTGGGTCCCTCCCCAAATGTCCACCTGCCTCGCCCACTCCATGTAGAAAGAACGTTGCTGGCTATCAAATGCAGTTTTGTGACAAGTCCCCTGTCCCACTTTCAGACCAGATTGGTGCCCCTGAGTCCCCGCCGCGACAAACTCTAGAGCTGCTCATTGTCTCTGAGGGAGTCCATGTCGTCCCTCAGCCTATCTCTCTTTCTCTTGCGGGTGACTTTAGGCATCACTCAGTTCTGCAGTGACGTGAAGGAAATGCTCGGCTTCAGCCCTGGGTGGTTTTGGAGGATCTGCTGGGTCGCCATCAGCCCTCTCTTTCTCCTGGTGAGTGGCCATTTCCCTCTCCCTGGCCCGGAAGAAAGGTTCACCCCAACTGTTATGTAGAGTAAATTGTGCTGAAGTGTAACAGAGTTGCAGAAGAGTGTGTAAATCTGAAGTGTACCTCTCATTGCAACTTTATAAATCAAGCATGCTTTCGCAGCAGGAACCATGCTAAGAAATAAAAACATGACCAGCCCTTGAGAAGCCCCTCCGGTGTCCCTCCCAGTCAGTGTGTCCCCCAGGCTTCCCCGCTTTCTGGCTTCCAGCACCATGGAAGGGTAGTCGGGGCTTGGATCCCTGTGGCATGTGTCCATCACAGCCCTGCTCCATGAGAATGATAAATAACATTTATTGAACATGAGGTGCCAGACCAGACTTCGTGCTAAACTTAGATCCATTGCTCTGTGAATCCTTACAACCGTTCCATGAAGGAGCATAGTCCTCATATGCCATTTTACAGTTAAGGAAATTGAAGCCTGAAGGGTCCCAGGTTACATGTGACGTGTAAGAGCTCTTCAAGACCTGGGAAGGATTTCCTCAGCTGCTCTTGAAGGCCCTGGGAGGAGGGGTCCTTGTAATTTCGTATTCATTTTCTTCAAGATGCCCCACACGAGAGTCCTCAAGCGTGGACCTGAGTCAAAAGTAGAATCCATCTAATGCCCAAGGACCTGGGTGAGAACATTCAGTTCCAAGTATTGCCTCTTTGCATTCAGTGCACCCCCCGTGTCCCTCCGAAGGAGACACTTGCCCCAAGACGCCGAAGCTCCCTACTCACATCCCAGCTGTGCTCTAAGGAAGCCCTGCGTAAAGTGGCTCCGTGCCCGTCAGCAGGGATCACTCTCCAGTTCTTTCATTTTAACTGTAATTTTATCTTGGAGGGAATTTTTTTAATCTCATAGAGCCAGAAAGCTTGTTGGACTGGTCCTTCCATCAGGCTCTAGCTTGTTAGGAATGTCTGGGCCAAACATTTTGTCTTAGGGACATCTCTGGCTTTGACATAGAGGTCATTGTTCCTTCCCCGTCTTGTTTAAAACAACAAGGGAAAATCCCTTCGTGTGTTCTGTTCTGACTTTCTCTGGGCGGCCCTTTGTTTGGTACTTTTTGTGCCCATACATCTGGACATGAACATATAAGGTGAGCCGTAAGTTCCCTCTTGCCTCTGTGATGCTGCGTGAGTCTGTCTGTACCCCAGAAGCTTTGCTTGACTTCCATTCCCCTGACCCCCGCAGGTTTCCAAAACCAAAGCCAACCACTGCCCTGGGCAGCAGATAGTTCTCAGTGCCCAGCGGCTCTGGGGAGTGCTCTGGTGGCTCTAGTGTTCCCCCAGACTTGGCCTGGTAGTTCTTATTACCTGATCAGCTCACTGGTAAACTAAAAATACGTGTATATTTTTCTTTAAAATTTTAAAATTTGAGTTAGGGAACCGTGTAATGTTTAGTAAAGGGAGTGATTCATCACTTGCCTGTAACACGGGGTGCTCCTCCCCACAAGCTCCCTCCATAATCCCGTCACCCAGCCAGCCCACCTCCACCCCTTCTCTCCATCCACCCTCTTGGTTCTCTATCCTTAGGAGTCTTTTATGGTTTGCTTTCCTTGCTCTCTTTTTCCCCTTCCCCTATGTTCATCTGTTTAAAAAAAAAAAAAAATGTCTTTTTTAAAATCCAGGACATTTCGTTGTTTTCCGTGAGAGGGCTGGCACGAACTGCCTCGCCGGCCATCACTAGACGCAGTTCTCACATAGATGGATCAGTAATTTATGTGATTACCTGTGCTTCTTGATAATCTACTTAAATCCTTTCATTTGGTTTTCAAAGAAAAGAGGAGAGTTCCTTTGAGTTCCTTGAGGGAAGAAGCTCTGTCTCTCTGCTTCAGTATCCCCTACCAGGAAGGAAAGGATGTCCAGGGCTGAGATGTGGGAGAGGCAAGTAAGGCCACAGGTGTCAAATGGAAGGGGGGGAGGGGTTGGGCCCAAACTACTCAAAACTACTACCTTTTACTACAACACTTTTTAAAAAACCAAAAATTAATGCAGGAAAGTCCCCAGTCAGCAGATTTCAACATTTTAAATAAACACAAGGCCTGACCTGGACTTGCGTGTCTCACCTCGCTCACCTTACCCTAATCTGGCCCTGTCAGATCTTGTCTTTTTAAAAATATTGCACTAAAGTATTCCCCCTTGATGACTAAAATCGACTTAACTGTTGTGCCCAAGGCGAGTGCCTCGCAGGCTCCCTCCCCTCGTCCTGGCCCCAGGCTTTATAGTATTTCATCTTTGTGAGCCTCTGGCTATCTTGCAGCCTGGGCAAACATGCGTGGTGTGCAATCATGCCCCGTGAGCTCCCATGCCCAGCAGAACTCATGCACAGACTTGGCTGAGGCCCGTCACTCCTGACCCCTGCCGTGTTTGCTTTTACTCACTTCCTCTAAAGGCAAGTGCTCTAGGGCCCAGCGAATGGGAGGCAAATTCGTCTTCCACTTTTGGGTCTCTGTACCAGATCCCTGGCTCTGCGCTTTTTAAGGCTGCCTTCAGTGAACAAGCAGTCGCTTACTAAAACTATTCTTTTTCACTGAAGCCAAGTTTCAGAAAAAAGAAAATATATATGAGCAGGGAGAGGCAGAGCCGTTCCTGCATGGGGTGTGTCCAGAGTTGCACACACTGGCTACCACAGGAGCCTGAGGCCTCTCTGAACTGGGCTGGGTTTCCCATACCTGACGTGAAGATGAGAAGGAGTTATAGAAGGCTCCTCACGGTGCAGCCTTGCCATGTTCCAGAACTAGCTCCCCGAGTAGCTGGGCCCAGGGGTGAGGACAGCGAGTCCCGGGAAGGGTCTGCGCTGGGAAAGCTTTCTCCCAGACTTAGGATAACACTGTTGGGAAGATGGATGTGTGTTTAACAACTTCCCATTTTATTACCTGCAGACAAAGAAGGAAAGATATAAATAGTTGTCGAACCACACAAATAGTTTACATCACTGCTTTCTTTATGACTACGGAGTAATAAAATTAAATCAAGAGCAGTGACGATTTCAGCCCTGTGGTTACTAGGCAGAAACTGGTGTTTATGCTCTCCCTCTGGAAACCAAACTAAAGTAAGAAAACCTATAAACTGAGTGTTGGGAACACACCGTGGTGTTTCTTGGGGGGGAGATATTTTCATTTGAATTTTCTTTCTCCTTCCACACTTCCGGTCATGATGAGGGCCAGGGCGGGTGGTCACTCATGGCTGAGACACGTCGTGGCAGGGCCATGCCTGTAGAAACCCCAGGCTAAGGCTCTCAATGCAGAAAGCAGAGACCTCAAGAAAAGAGGGGACACATATACCCAGGAGCCCAAGGCTTCTCCAGGTCTTGAGAACCTTAGTATCTCTCCCGGACACAGGTAACTTCCATCTGACAGCTGGGAAATGCAGGAGGAAGTGAAAACAGAACCTAGAGAACTGTGGGGCCCTAGGATGGGCAGATGCTGTGGAGAGGCCACCCAGATCATTCTTCCACTGTCTGGCAAGACCGGACCCAAATCACTTTTCATAGTTGCCGGTGCTTTCCCCTTTGCCCCAAAGGGATTGCTTTAACTCCTCAGAAAAAAACGTTCTGAGGCCTTGGCATCCTTGCTCCAAGGGTCGAGATGGGGGGTGGAGAGGAGAATCAGTACAAGCACCTGGCTGTTTCCTGGTTGCAGCTCGGGCTCAGCAATGAGTGGATTCTATGCGTCAGAGTTCAATCAAGGATCTCTCACATTTGAGGGATTTCCTGAAAGGATCCCAGCTTTAGCATCTGGGGTCTGGGGTATCAGAACTGCCCCTATCTGCAAGGATGTCGTTACGATTTGTAATGTTTCTTGGCATTCTGGTTCCAGTTCATCATCTGCAGTTTTTTGATGAGCCCGCCCCAGCTCCGACTTTTCCAGTATAACTACCCTCAGTGGAGTATCATCCTGGGTTACTGCATAGGGACCTCGTCTTTCATCTGCATCCCCACATACATAGCGTACCGGCTGATCGTCACTCCAGGGACATTTAAAGAGGTAGGTGCTCGTGCGTGTGTTCTGACTAATAATTATTTTGGGAGAAAAGGATACTCTGGTTGTGCTCGGTTCAGAGGAGATGAGTCCCCCATGTGAAACTCAACCGTTGGCTCTCAAACTTCTATATTTATATGTCTACACCAGTGAGCGACCTGTATTGGCTGCCACTCCCAGGAGCCTTCGATGCGGTGATGAGAGAGAGAGCTGGTATTTGCATGCACCACAGCCCACAGCTTGAGCTGTGTATAGCGTTCTAAACGTCTCAGATGACCACTTTGCCTTCTGCTTGCCATCGGGCATGGACATCAGATCTGTCATGTCTGAAGCAATACATACTTTTTATGTTTTCTGTTTGATCACAACCTCATTCCTCCCCAAGGGCCTTGGACCCTGGTGTGGCTTGAAATACACACTCGGGCCCAGAACTGTTGAGTTTATTCCTTTAAATCATCCTTTATTGCAGTCCTTTGGTTCCATTGATTACAATCTGGAGGTCATAGTCTGGGGTGATCTGTTTCTTAGATTGTCACCTTGCAAAAGGCCATGGCCTGGCAAATTTTGAGAGCCACGGTAGTCTAGCAACTAAAACAGGGAAAACAAAACAGGGAAAACAAAAGTGGGCCTGGCATTTTGGGAGATCAGCAGCATGGGTGGCTGGGGACTAGGACACAAAAGCCAAAAGTTCTACTTGTGTTGTTCAGGATACTGTTCCACCATACATCTTCGTGGCTCTCTGCTCTTTCTGCACAACATAGCCCCCCTCAAGACTAGTTAGAATGATCTGTGTCCAGTTCCCAATTAGCAAGACTTAATTCTGCTTAATCAGTCACAGCTTACATACTCCTCTATAGGGGGGGATGGTTTGTGAAATTATGTTTTCAATGAACTGACATGTCCAGGTAGCTGATGAGGGCTGCAGCCACTTCTTTTTAAGGGGATTTCTGGCATGAGACTACAGTTCTTGAATGTGAACTTGATTAGGAACACAAAATAGACAGTTTTGTTAATGTCATTAACTATGCAGATGGAACTATTTGAGTTCCATAGGCCCTTCTCTGTAAGGAAGAACAAACTCCCAGAATCAGGGAACAAAAGATTGAAGGACTGAAACTAATGTAATATTGTGTAGGAACTATACTCAAAAAAAAAAAAAAAAAAAGAAAGAAAGAGACTTTCATTTTCAATGCAAAATATAAAGGATGAGTAGCACAGCTTCACCTACAATCCATAAATCAAAAATGCTTTCAGATCCAATTTTGCCCACTTCCTGTACATACTCTCAGCCATCAAAAATTTTACTAAGCAGCTTCCTAAAGATTTTTCTAAGCCTCTGAGTTGCTGCTGTTTTCCCTTCTTCATGTCACCCTGATGCTAAGTTTTACATGGTGGGCTGTATATTTCATACCCAAGCCCAAGTGTATTTCAGATCATCTTAAAGCTTCTATGTATCTCAGCTGTTTCCAAACTAAAAATTCCTAAAGTCTTCCCTGTAATGAGTCCTATGTCAACATGAGTTTGCTTTAGCAGTGATGATTTAAATCATCACGTCTTTTTAAAGTTTTGTGATAATTTGTACCTTTGTATGAACTAACCAGTACTTCTTCACAGGCAGATTGATGAGATCAGGGACATCCTAGCCATTGCAGTGGCTGCATCCACATCATGCGTCTGGTGTGTGTGCAGGGCGGTAGGAGCCTGGCTGGGGCAGGGGTGCAGGGGGCAGGGGGTGGACAGAGTCCAGCATTCTCTCTGCTCCCTGAGCAGTATGTGGTCAAGGAGGCTTCCTTGGTCCAGAGAAAAAGATTTGCTTTCCCAGGCCCTTGAAAGCATGTTATACCCCAGTGGAGGTTCTACTGAAAGTTCATCATTTTCTCCCATTAATATTACAATGATTTTTATAATTAGTTGACAGATGCTTATAGTTCCTGAATATGTCATTTTCAAAGTTGTATTTAAGTGATCTCTACACCCAACATGGGGCTCAAACTCCTGACCCTGAGATCAAGAGTCACAGCTTCCAACTGAGCCTGCCAAGGGCTCCCTGAATGTATCATTTTTATCTATAGTTGGTTACAAATAAATCCGGAATGCCTTTCTTAAGGAAAGTCAGTGAGACTATTCCCACTTACTAGTAAATGCCATTAAAATGCTATTTAAATGTTTTCATATTAATGTTGAAATATTTAACTAAGTGTTAATGAATGTTTTTAACATTTTATTTTCTTCCCAACAGCGTATTATTAAAGGTATCACTCCAGAAACAGCGACAGAAATTCCCTATGGGGACATCCACTTGAATGCCATATAACATGCTTCAGTGAGAGGAAAATGGCTTCCCAACAACCTCTTCCTCTGGTTCTGACAAGTCATGCCTCGCCTTCTCCCCTCTCAGTGAACGAGTTTCCAGCTACACCTGACAATGGAAGGAAGGGCCTTCTTCATGGAGAGACTGTCCCAAAAGACTATGGTGCCCAGACTCTTATGGCCTCCAAATACTTGTTTCTGGGAAATCTCCTGGACATATCACCGTGTTAGCTCTATGACCAGCTAAACTGGACTATTTTGGATGTGTGAGGGTGTGTATGGAGGTGATGAGAGCCACCATCTCATCAGTTAGGATTAGGTTTAGAATCAAGTTTGTACAAGTCTCCTGCATCGTTTCTTGTTATGATCATTGGTATCTGACATCCACTTGCTTCTAAAGATTTCACTGTTGATGAGTGCATAAACCACGTAGGAGAAAACAGGGATACTGTTTTGTTAGCCATATATTTTCCGAGTAGCATAGAATTCTATAGCTGGAATCTTCTAGAACCCTGTAACCTGTGTGCCTTTGTGGAGTCAGGAGAGGAAGATGTAGAAACTAAATGGAAAAATAATGTATTCATGTGAGCATGTGTGTCTGTGTATACTGTTGTCTCGGTGTATCCTTCTCTCTATTCCAATACTTTGGGCCCATTACAAACTATATGAATTTCCTCTAATTTTTCTTACATTAACAATTCCACCTACTCAAATGTGTGTGTATGTTATTATAAGGGTATCATTGCCACCTCTGCCTTTTCCAGTGACACACTTCAGCGCGCACCTTCCTTTCTGGGCCCGTGTTCAGCGTTTGCTGCACTTCATTGTCATCTTCCTGTCCCTGCCAGCGAAACATGCAGGATAATGTTCCACAGGCAAATCCGGCCCATTTCATTAGTGACTGTGGCTTGGCCATAAACCGCTTTGAAGGTGATACTGACAAATGCTTCGGTGTTCAGGTGACCATCTCGTTTAAGCTGTTTCAGATGACCTGGTTTGACTGCTCAGGTTACTTTGATTTGTGAAGAGAGGATTAAATCCAATTCTTGCTTACAGGGTATAAAGGTCTGGTACCCTGACCTTAACCGAGGTTGCCCTCAATCCAGAAGTAATTGGAGACTCTGGATTAGCCTTAAATGGAATTCCCCCAACCCTTCCTGGTTGACTACCAGGATTGTGAGCTCTCCAGATAATACTCAAGATTGAGGCTAAAATAAGTAAGGCTAATTGGAAAAGGGTCAGTTAAATGAATAACCTTGCATTTCACATAAAACATTGAATACGGATCAAGTAAATTTGACCCCGGGTGGATTTTGGCTTTCAGATGCGTAAGTAAAGAAGTAAATTTACCTTGTAATGTAAGATTTCCTCACCAGAATCTTAAAGGGAATAAACATAGTCAATGATAAAAGGACTCAATCATCTCGCTGCACATCATTTCAGTCCTCTATATATATAGCATTTAATTCTAACAGCCTTATAGAAAGAAGACCCATCTAGCAGAGACTTGGTTTTATCCAATTATAGATCTCCTCTCTTGGCTCCTTTCCGCCCCCCCCAGTCTCTGCCCCAGCCGTCTTCTTGTATTCTCCCTACATCCTTCTATTTCTGATTCTTTGCTTCTCCCAGCAGGATATTTTCCTTATAGAAGTGAGCTGCTGAGAAGTTTCCCAAAATATTAGAGGAAAAGAGTAGAGGGATTAAAAAGTCCCTCACTGACCTACCTTCATTATCTTTCCTCTTTCATTCCTTCATGCTCCTTATTTCCATTCTCTTCGCTTTCTAGCACGCTGAAGGGAGAGGGGTTGTTTAAGGGGCAGCGTAAGTCAGTGGTAACTAGCTTTGCAAATTTAAAGAACTACTTTATGAAGATATTCAGATACGGATTCTTTCTGTCCCACACACACTTATGCATGTTCCAAAGACATCATTTTTTTAAAAAAGCACTTTTTCAAACAGAATTAGAGTTCTGCCACGCCAGGTGTCGAAGGGATTATATAGGTGTTTTGAAAAGTTTTCAGACTTCACTGGACTTAAATAATGAAATCTCTGTTCTGCACAGTTTTCATTTACTTGATCCCTATTTATCAGTACTACTACGGATTTTTTTTTTTTAAAGGAAAACTTAGAAGTAGGTAGATGGACTTTAAAACAATCTTTTAAAGACCTTTTACATCTAATGTAGTATTTACATAAAAGTAAAAAATAAAATGGAATTGAATTGTAAAGTTATTTCACTACTGCAGTTAATTTTTATTTCTGTGATTTTATTAGTAAGCAACACCCAGGAAAGAGGCAATACAGAAGATAAAGGCATAGAAGGAAGCCAAGGGAATTCAACTGATTAAGGTTGTTTCCTATATTGATAAGCAATGAAGCCAAAGAATTCCTCTCCCTTCCAGAAAACTTACAATCTATTTAAAATTTATTCCATTTGTTGTTTAGAATGCATATGATTGGTAGCCTAAATTCATTGCCCTGGCTGCCCCATCTGACAAGCACAAAGTCAACACAATAGCTCCAAAATCAACTAGTGAAAATCATATCAAATAATAAAATCTAACAATAAGGCAAAAAAAAGTTTTTTTTGGTGAGATGTCACCCCCTCACCATCCTCTTTTTACTAAACTTGTTAATTTCATTAATCTCAAAATTTAAGCTTAAATATACATTTCCATTTAACCTATCCATGCCATTCCCAAGCCTGAAAAGGGAGATTACTCTTCTAGAAGTAAGGATACGTCTCTCTGACAAGTTGAAGGAGTGACCTGATATGTTATACCTGTTGTATAATTGATTTGGGTTTCACCGTCAAAGCGAGGCTTGAAACTATGGAATGCAATGGCTTAACTATGGTGTTCTTACTCCATATCTTAGTGCTTAGCCACAGAATCGGACAATCCAAGGCTGGTTCCCTTCTTAGCATATGTCTACTCATAAATCAACAACTGGTGCATGAAATACCAGAATTGTTCAGAATGACGGTGATCATTCATACGGCAGCAATCAGAGGACATTTTTCACCATCCTTTTCTCCATTCCTTCTTTTCTTGGCTTGGGGGCTAGTGGGGAAAAGCAGTAGGTTCCCCAGAGAGACTATGTTACAACCTGTCATCCCATAAGTAAGTAATGTAATAAAAGCAAAATAGTCCTATGCTCAGTGGGAAGAGTTATATACTTTAAAGTCAACATGGAAGGGGTTGGAGCAAGTTGGTGGAGGACTATGAGACATAAATATCATTGGGTCCCAGGAGTTCGGCTAGTTACCAAACCATTCTGAATACCTACAAACTCAACAGGAGATTGAAGAGAAGAGCAGAAATTCTAGGAACAGAAAAGCGACCACTTTTTGGAAAGTAGGACCTGCAGACAAGTGAGTCAGAGGTGATCTATGGGATGATAGACTGCGGAGGGGAGGGGCCAGCTGCCAGCAACCATAGAGCAGCAGAACACAAAATTGGAACTTTTAAAAGTCTGCTATACTGAGGGACGTCACTCCAGAGGCTAAGGAGGGATGGAGCCTTGATGGGGACAGTGTGTTCTCAGTCCCTCAGGGTCTCAGAAGGACCGAGGGTGTCTGAGTGCAGCGGAGCTCTCAGGTATTGGAGGGGGGAAACCGGATGCAGAGATGGACCTGAATAGTGGGCTTTCAGCTCAGGGTTACCTTAAACTGTGATCTGGGAGACATTTGGGCCACTACTTTCTGAGCAGGGACTCCACAAATGGCAAACCCAGGGAGACTCACCTTCCTCCTCCGGAAGCGGTAGAGGGCAGCAGGAATTTGCTGGGTTGGAAGACTCCAAACGGGGCCATGCACCAGAGTTAGAAATGCTCGGTCACAAGCTGGGTGAGCATGGAGTGTGGCCAGAGACCAGAGATTGACTGCTTTTCTCTGAGGGTACACTGAGGAGTGGGGCCCTGAGCTCTCAGCTCCTCCGGGCTGGAGATTGGGAGGCCGCCATTTTCATTCCTATCCTCCAAAGTGGTATGGAAAGTGTTCAGGGAACAAAAGCTCCAGAGAGCGAACTCTAGCAGATTACTTAGCTTGGCCTCTGGCAAGGGAGGTGCAATTCTGCCTTGGGCCAAGACATTTGAGAATCTCTGCAACAGGCCTCTCTGTCAGAAGATCAGCAAGAAACCCCAGCCAAGACCAAGTTCACCGATCAATAAGAACTGCAGAACTCCAGAGCAAGGAGAAAGCAACACAGAATTCATGGCTCTTTTCCCATTCCTTAGTCTTTCAAAGTTAAATTTTTTTAATTTTATTTTTTTCTTATTCTATTTAAAATTTTTTTCCTCTTTCCTATTTTAATTTTTTAAACTATTTTATCTTATCAATACCTTTCTAAAAATCTTTTTCAATTTTCATTGTTATAGTCCTATTCTAACCCTTCATTGTATTTAACCTCATTTTTTGTATACATATAGGTTTTTCTTTCTTTAGAATTTTGGGATACAGTTTCTTCTAACAGATCAAAATATACCCTATCTAGTGCATGGCTTTGTGCTAGTCTCCTGCCTGATTACATTCTCTTTTTTACCCCCCTTTTCTCAACCAAATTCTTTTTTTTTTTAAGATTTTATTTATTTGACAGAGAGAGATCAGAAGTAGGCAGAGAGACAGGCAGAGAGCAAGGAGGGAAGCAGGCTCCCTCCTGAGCAGAGAGCCCAATGTGGGACTCAATCCCAGGACCCTGAGACCATGACCTGAGCCAAAGGCAAGGACTCAACCCACTGAGCCACCCAGGCACCCTCAACCAACTTCTTATCAATTTCTTTTTTAGAATCCTTTTAAATTGTCATCATTACAGTCATATTCCATCCTTTCATTGTGTTTCATTGTGTTTACCCTTATTTGTGTGTGTGTTTGTGTGTGTGTGTGTATATATATATATATTATATATATTTATATTCATTTACATATTATATATATATAAAGTTTTTCTTTCTTCATAATTTTGGGAGGCAAGTTTCTTCTAACAGCCCCAAATGCACCCCAAATTAAGTGTGTGGCCCTGTTCTATTAACCACTCTTATAGGTACAGATATATATATTAGATATGTATTAGACTAGTGAATAGATACATATAGATATATATCTAGATATATCTAGATATAGTTATATATAGATATATAGCTATAGATATAGATAAGTGATACCATAGATATAAGTGATACCATAGATACCATATATATAGATATATATCTATATATAACTATATCTTTATCTATATATATACTTTTTTTCCTTCTCCTTTCTCCCTGCTGGTTTTGGGTCTCTTCCAATTTGGTTAGTGTATATTTTTCTGGGGTTGTTGATATCCTCTTAGTATTTTGTTCTCTCATTTATCTATTCTTATTTGGATAAAATGACAAGGCAGAAAAACTTACCTCAAAAAAAATGAACAAGAGGCAGTACTGATGGCTAGAGACTTAATCAATACAGACATTAGCAGCATGTCAGAACTAGAGTTCAGAATGACAATTATCAAGGTGTTAGCTGGGATCAAAAAAATCATGGAAAATACTAGAGAATCATTTTCTGGAGAAACAAAAGCACTTTCTGGAGAAATAAAAGAACTAAAATCTAATCAAGTTGAAATTTAAAAAGCTATTAATGAGGTATAATAAAAAAAATGGAGGCACTTACTGCTAGGATAAATGAGGGAGACGAGAGAATTGGTGATATAAAAGACTAAGTGATGGAAAATAAAGAAGTGAGAAAAGTGAAATAAACAACTACTGGACCACAAGGGGAGAATTTGAGAGGTAAGTGATACCATAGATGAAACAATATTAGAATAATTGGGATCCCAGAAGAAGAAGAAAGAGGGAGGGGCAGAGGCATATTGGAGCAAATTATAGCAGAGAATTTCCCTAATTTGGCAAAGGGAACAAGCATCAAAATCCAGGAGGCACAGAGAATCCCCCCCAAAATCCATAAAAAATAGGTCAACACCCCATCATCTAATGGTAAAACTTACAAGTGACAAAGTGAAAATCCTGAAAGCAGCTCAGGAGAAGAGGTCTGTAACATACAACAATTAGATTGGCAGCAGATCTATCTACAGAAACCTGGCAGGTCATAAAGGATTGTCATGATATATTCAGAGCACTAAATGAGAAAAATATACAGCTAGGCTGTCACTGAAAATAGAAGGAGAGATTAAAAAAGCTTCCAGGAAAACAAAACTAAAAGAACTTGCAAACACCAAACCAGGCCTACAGGAAATATTGAAAGGGGTCCTCTAAGCAAAGAGAGAGCCTAAAAGTAACAGACCAGAAAGTAACAGAGACAATATACAGTAACAGTCATCTTCCAGGCAATGCAATGGCACTAAATTAATATTTTTCAATAGTTACCCTCAATGTAAATGGGCTAAATGCCCCAATCAAAAGACACAGGGTATCAGAATGGATAAAATAATAAGACCCATCAATATGCTGTCTGCAAGAAACTAATAGACCCAAAGACACTGCCAGATTTAAACTGAGGGGGTAGAAAACAATTTACCATCAAAAGAAATCCTTATATCATGGAAATGATATCCTTATAATACTTATATCAAGAGAGGCAATCCTTATATCAGATAAAGTAGATTTTAAGACAAAGACTATAATAAGAGATGAGGAGGGACATTATATCATACTAAAAGGTCTATTCAATAAGATCTAACAATTTTGAATATCTATGCCCCTAACATGGGAGCAGACAATTATATAAACCAATTAATAACAAAATAAAGAAACACATCAACAATAATACAATAATAGTAGGAGACTTTAACATCCCCCTTCACTGAAATGAACAGATCATCTAAGCAAAAGATCAACAAGGAAATAAAAGACTTTTTAAATGACACTGGACCAGATGGACATCACAAATATATTCAGAACATTCCATCCCAAAGCAATAGAATACACACTCTTCTCTAGTGCACATGGAACATTCTCCAGAATAGATCACAACCTAGGTCACAATCAGGTGGGTACCAAAAGACTGGGATCATTCCCTGCATATTTTCAGGCCACAATGCTTTGAAACTAGAACTCAACCACAAGAGGAAAGTTGGAAAGAAATCATATACATGGAGGCTAAGAATGAATGGGTCCCCCAGGAAATTAAAGAAGAACAAAAAAATTAATTCATGGAAACAAATGAAAATTAAAACACAACGGTTCAAAATCTTTGGGACACAGCAAAGGTGGTCCTGAGAGTAAAGTATATAGCAATACAAACCTTTCTCAAGAAATAAGAAAGGCCTCAAGTACATAACCCACCCCTACACTGAAAGGAGCTGGAGAAAGAACAGTAAAGAAAGCCTAAATCTAGCAGGAGAAGAGAAATAATAAAGAACAGAGCAGAAATCAATGAAATAGAAATCAAAAGAACAAATCATGAATGAAAGAGGAGAGATCACAACCAACACCAAAGAAATACAATTATAAGAATATATTATGAGCAGCTATATACCAGCAAATTTGGCAATCTGGAAGAAATGGATGCATTCCTAGAGACATAAACTACCAAAACTGAACCAGGAAGAAATAGAAAACCTGAACAGAACCTTAACCAGTAAGGAGATTGAAGCAGTCATCAAAAATCTCCCAACAAACAAGAGCCCAGGGCCAGACTACTTCCCAGGGGAATTCTACCAAACATTTGAAAGAAGAATGAACATCTGTTCTCCTGAAACTGTTCCAAAAAATAGAAATGGAAGAAAAACTTCCAAATTCATTTTATGAGGCCAGCATTACCTTGATCCCCAAACCAGACAAAGACGCCATCAAAAAGGAGAATTCCAGGGGCACCTGGGTGGCTCAGTGGGTTAAGCCTCTGCCTTCGGCTCAGGTCATGATCCCAGGGTCCTGGGATCAAGCCCCGCATCAGGCTCTCTGCTCAGCAGGGAGCCTGCTTCCCCCTCTCTTTCTGCCTTCCTCTCTGCCTACTTGTGATCCCTGTCAAATAAATAAATAAAATCTTAAAAAAAAAAAAAAGGAGAATTACAGACCAATATCCTTGATGAACATGGATGCAAAAATTCTCACGAAAATACTAGCCAATAGGATCCAACAGTACATTAAAAGGACTATTCACCACGACCGAGTGGGATTTATTCCAGGGCTGCAAGGTTGGTTCAACATCCACAAATCAATCAATGTGATACAATACATTAATAAAAGCAAGAACAAGAACCATATGATACTCTCAATAGATGCTGAAAAAGCATTTGATAAAGTACAGCATCCTTTCTTGATAAAGTCGACATGGAGCTCACACATCATTAAAACACAAGGTGAGTTACACAAAAGGCTTTTCACTAGGAAGTTGAGCTTATAAAGTGCTTATCTGAGAGGAATGTTAGAGAATTTATAAATCCAAATATGGGGAAAAATGCTACAGAAGAGATTATCCCTAAACTATAGAAAACTGTTCTGGTCCACTTGAAATGTTCTGGGTTTTGACATTTTTTTTTTCAATATCAGAGATAAATATACTATCTTATTAAAATTCAGTGTGATTAGCTCCATGGATGGAATATTTCAAATCTCTAATTTTTTTTTCTTTTCTTACTTTCCCTTCATTGCTTAACTCTCTCTAAATTTTGACACTAGAACAATATTTTAAAATTTAGATAACTACATTACAGGCAGAGCAAACCTGGTGATCTAACTAATTGCTCTTCCTAGGATCTGGAAATTTCTAAATGAAGGTGAAGTTATTTCCTCTGCTAGAATGAAATAAAACTTCTATCAGTTGGTTTAGTGGGCATTTACCTCCATGAAAAAGATAAACATTTTAGGATGGAATCTTAAATATGTCTGTCCTTCTGTTTCATATAATTGGGATCTATTTAATATTGTTTCTAAACTCGGTGTTTCAAAACAACTCACCTTTTTAAGGGAAGTCTTTTTTTTTTTTTTTTAAACAATTCACAATATATTTCAGTTGGAATTTTAGATGGTATTTCTCTTACCAACACATCACAATATCCATGCCAAATTGATCAATGAAATTATAGTAGATAATTATTTCTAGCAATCTGTAAACACTGACAGCCCAAACAACAAATATTTGTGGAGGAGGAGTTATTCCAAATTTATGCTAAAATACCTAAAATATTATATTCAAATAAGAACATTTTTCTGGGTTTTTTTAAGCTATTTTGGGGGTGTCTGTCTGGCTCAGTTGATAGAGCATGTGATTCTTGATCTCAGAGTTTTGAGTTCAAGCCACATGTTGGGTGTAGAATAAAATCTTAAAAAGAAAAAAAAAGCTATTTTGAAAGATGCATCTTATTAAAACTCAAACAGTAGAAGTGCACGTTAAGAAAACTTGATATAGGAAAAAACTTTAAGATAAAATTAGGGACTTTAAGAGTTTGCAGTTATTTCTCCAATGGAATTTAAATTAGGATTTGAGGGGTGCCTGGGTGGCTCAGTGGATTAAGCCTCTCTCTGCCTTCGGCTTGGGTCTCAGGGTCCTGGGATGGAGCCCTGCTTCGGGCTCTCTGCTCAGTGGGGAGATTGCTTCCTCCTGTCTCTCTGCCTGCCATCCTACTTGTGATCTCTATCTGTGTCAAATAAATAAATACAATCTCTAAAAATAAAATAGGATTTGATTGGGGCACTTGAGTGGCTCAGTTGGTTGCGTGTCTGACTCTTGATTTCAACTCAGGTCATGATCTCAGGGTCATGAGATTGAGCCCCCCACTGAGCCCTGCCCACAGTGGGGAGTCTGCTTGGGATTCCCTTCTCCCTCTCTTTCTCCCTGACTCAGACATTCTCTCTCAAATAAGTAAATCTTTAAAATAAATAAGATTTTGGGGCGCCTGGGTGGCTCAGTGGGTTAAGCCTCTGCCTTCGGCTCGGGTCATGATCTCGGGGTCCTGGGATCGAGCCCCATGTGGGGCTCTCTGCTCAGCAGGGAGCCTGCTTCCCCCTCTCTCTCTGCCTGCCTCACTGCCTACTTGTGATCTCTGTCTGTCAAATAAATAAATTAAAAAAAAATCTAAAAATCGGGGCATCTAGGTGCCTCGGTTGGGCGACTGCCTTCGGCTCAGGTCATGATCCTGGGGTCTCCGGATCGAGTTCCGCATCCGGCTCCCTGCTTGGTGGGGAGTCTGCTTCTCCCACTGACCTTTCTCCACTCATTCTCATTCTCTGTCTCTCTCTCAAATAAAAAAATAAATAAAGATCTTAAAAAAAATTAAATTTAAAAAATCAAAAATAAATAAATAGGATTTTGCTTACAAACAATTTTTCAGCATACTTTGTATGTTGGACATATCAGTGAGGTACTTCAAATCCTGGATTATGGTTAATTGAATTATATAAATGGTATTTCTTTCCCCTTACATTCTTCTTCCATATTACCCACAGTTAACATGATGTAAATTCTTTCTTCTATTCACTTCTGTTAACAGTGGTAAAATAAAATTTCTCACTGTTATTTTTTACATAAACATTTTTAAACTTCAGTGGCAGAACTAAGTTTTATTTGTATAAAAGTAGAATCCCCTTTTTAAGACACATAGCATGCCTCTGTATTCATTTATGCAGTTTAGTCATAAATGGTCTAGGTTAGATGAGTGATCTCAGCAAATGCCTTATGTTGTGAACTGTCAACTGTAATAACTCTTAACATCATGATACATAGATTTGTTCTGTCTCACAACAAAACTTCCAAACTCTTAAGGTTAAGATAAAAAATCTCAATCTTAACTGTATATTATCAAAACATTTACACCATTCCCCAACACTGCATGTCATTTGCAATACTTTGTATCAAAACTACCTAGAGGGGTGCCTGGGTGGCTCAGTGGGTTAAAGCCTCTGCCTTCGGCTCAGGTCATGATCCCAGGGTCCTGGGATCGAGACCCACGTCGGGCTCTCTTCTCAGTGGGTAGCCTGCTTCCTCTCCTCTCTCTCTGCCTGCCTCTCTGCCTACTTGTGGTCTCTGTCTGTCAAATAAATGGGTGAAATCTTAAAAAGAAAAAAAAACCTACTTAGAATTAGAAATATTAAATTTCAGTAAAGCTAGATTACTACAATTCTTTGCAATTTGAGCAGAACTTTAGTTTATAATGTGTTTTCACATGTATCATCATACATGATCATCAGAGCACTGGGTGGTGTTGCCAATGAGGAGCCTGAGTCTCAAAGAAGTCAATTAATCTGCCCAAGTTCACAGCTGAAAAGTTCCAGGACACGACTTATGTATGCCTTGGTTTTCCGATTCACGGCAAAGGTTATTTACTTGCATGCTGTCTTTAAAATCATTACCCATCAGAGCCTAAATACACAGATCCTAAATTTGAAAATGAAAATCATGATGGAAATACTTTCGACAAATAAGGACGTTCTCCTTCATAATCGTAGTACAACCATCAAAATCAGGAAAGTGACATTGATACCTCATTGCCATTTAATCTCAGACCCCAATGACGTCCTTTCAGCAAAAGGATCCAGTCCAGAATCACACGTTTCATTTAGTTTCATGTCTCTTTTGTCTCCCTCAGGCCAGAACAGGTTCCCAGTCTTCCTTTGACTTTCACGACCTTGATACTTTTGAAGATTACAAGTCAGATATTTGGCAGAATGTCCCTCAGTTTGATTTGTTTGATGATGAATTCCTCATGATTAGATTCAGGCTACATATTTTTGGCGATTATTGTGGGAATATTGCTGTGTTCCTCTATCTGGTAGAGCACAATCTGATTTTGTCCCATATCGATGTTAACTTCAATCACCCAAATAAGGTGGTGTCTGCCAGGCTTTCCGCTGTCAAGTTTCTTTTCTATTAGTGTTTTGTAGGGAATGTTTCTCTGAGATTGTGCAAATATCCCCTTCCTCCTCTTTTATTCATTTATTTTTTATGGATTCCTATTTCGTTCAGTGGACTATAATCTTTAATTTTGGTGCTCAAATCATCCCATATTTAGTCAGTGAGAGTCTTGGCAAGCTCTCCCTTTGACATGCCCCCATCAGTTAGAACACGTCCTTACTTTCTGAAGTAAAACATTCCAGGATCATTTTGTACTTTTCCTGACACAGCCTTCCCTCCAGGAAGCCCTGGTTCCTTTTAGTGAATAATGTATTTAGAAACCAAAATTTAAGGGGTAGGTATGATCGTTGCTATTGGGCTGTCACTGATCCCAAGTCCTCTCATTTGGACAGAACAAAAGTATGTGTGTGTGTGCATGTCCGTACGCGCATGTGCACACACGCACGCACACACACACGCATCCATAATTATTTCTCCATCTCTACTGTGAAAACTGAGTTCATACCAGTATCTTCCAATTCTAACCCAACACTGCAAAGTTCTCTCTAGTCTTCTGCCTTTATACATATAACCCCTCCTAGGGCAATGATAATCTTGACTTCCATTATCCTGAATATATTTACCTATTTGATCAGTGTCTCTGAAATGTGAGCAATGTTTTACAGCTGCCGGTTTCCTTATCCCACTTGGGTCTGACACCTCATGCTGGGATTGTTTCCTGAACGAATGCCCTTCTCACCTTGCTCAGGCTGACCATCTGTGTTGCGCAGTCACACCACCACTCTATGGAGGCCTTCTCGACCACACCGCGCTCAACGTCTTGCATAGGCCTCCTCTTTGCATGATTACCCTCCCTCCCGCCCTCATTTGGGCTGATAGTGTATAGGCTGCTCCTACATAATTTTTTTCTTCACTAAAAATTAGGTGTTTTTAAATACTCAGTTAAAACACTGGGTGTTTTTAGTGACACCCAGCTCTGGGCCATGACAGCTTTTACCCTGCAAAGCACCACTTAATGGACTGAATTGCTAAGGAAGGGATAATCAGAAGGGGAGAGGATCAGGTTACATTCATAGTTATAATTATAGCCTTAAAAACCATCATATTTTCTTAAGGGGCAAAGTGAGGAAGGGGATTAGTAGTATAATGGGGTGGGCAGAGCTTGGACAAAGAAAACATCTTTCAGGGGAGAAACTTAAGTGTATTTCTAAACTCTTTTTCCCAACCCACCATCTTTCCTGATAACTATTCCTTATTTCTTCTTTTAGGCTTTGTCTTCTTAACACAAAGAACAAGAATCTGACACCTCTGGCACATACCCCTCAATTGGCTAAATGCATGAAAATATATCGTATTTCATGTCATTCATCTGGCCTAGTTTCCCTCTATCAGAAGTATGAGTGATGCCATATATTTTTCCAAAAGCAAAAAAGTTCCCTGCACCAATGCAAAGAACAACCAGACAGGATTGAGAAGACAAGGGCTCAAGTCCTTTCTCAGCAACTACCAAACTAAGTAACCTTACATAAGTCACTCAGCTTCACTGGTCCCATCTCCTCACGGTAGTAGTAATATAACTGATGACAAATACTGGTATTTAATGGGTGCTTACTAACGTTAGGCACAACATCGCATGCATTGTTTTAAGCAATTCTCACATCAATCTTATGAAGGACACACTTCTATTTTTTATTTTCTAAGATTTAATTTTAAGTAATCTCCAGACCCCACGTGGGGCTCAAATTTACCACCCTGAGATTAAGAGCCGCATGCTCCACTGAGCCAGCCAGGTGTCCCCAAAGACACCTTTATTAGCCCCATTTTACAAATGAAACTGAAGCTTAGAGAACTTAATTTGTCTAAGGTTATGCAGCTAGTCTAGTAGACCCTAGAGCTCTAAGTCTCAGCTCTTAAACATGATGTCACAGTGCATTAAAAACATTTTAAATTGGAGGGGTTAGGTTAGATGATCTCTAAGGTCATTCCAGTCTAAAATTCTGATTTTAAGAAACGCTTAAGGGATATTAAGATAAAAGAAACAAACTTTGCATTATAGTAGACAGTAGGCATATAAAGTTGAGATTGGATCTTTGCCCTCCAACAACTAACATACCGTCATATTATAACACACAGAATCCAAAAGAAACGGGTGCTACTGAAACGGTTATTAAGAGAGGCTTTGGGGCGCCTGGGTGGCTCAGTGGTTTGGGCTGCTGCCTTCGGCTCGGGTCATGATCTCAGGGTCCTGGGATCGAGCCCCACATCGGGCTCCCTGCTCCGCAGGAAGCCTGCTTCCCTCTCTCTCTCTCTCTCTCTGCCTGCCTCTCTGCCTACTTGTGATCTCTGTCTGTCAAATAAATAAATAAAATCTTTAAAAAAGAAAAAAAAAACAAACCTTTCCTTTAAAAAAAAAAAAAAAAAGAGAGGCTTTATGGAGGCAATATCACTTTAGCTCAGTTTTAAAAATAAGAAGTTAGGTTGAAACATAGGTGGCATTCTAGGCAAAGTAAAGTATATAGAAGTCATGGTTATGTATTTGATATGATTGCAGTGAGAATCAAGGCGAGAGAGTGCTGCTCGGTGGGGTCTTTTTCTCCCTCCAAGTAAATAAATAAAAATCCCCCCCCCTTTTTTTTAGGATTTTATTTGAGAGAGAGGGCAAAAGAAGGGGGAGGGGCAGAAGGGAGAGGGAGAAGCAGACTACCTACTGAGGGGAGCCTGATGCAGGATTCGATCCCAGGACCCTGAGATCATGATCTGAGCTAAAGGCAGATGCTTAGGTGCTCAAATAAATGAAATCTAACCCCCCCCAAAAAAAACCACACATCACCAACAAATCTAATGAATTTCTTACTCATACTAGCCCAAATCATACTTCTCAAATGACTGCTGCCCTATGTGTAAGCCATTCTATTAATCAACATCTCTGTAGATTCTTCCTGTAGAAATGACTAAGATTAACAGGGATGGCCAATGTTGTTCCTCTGACACATGTATTAGAAATTTTAAGATTATAAAAATGTTGTGGGATATATTACACATAGAGAATCTATAAAACATATTTACAATGAAAAGAACAGCCAAGTAATTACCACCCAAGTCAAGAAAAGGGTAACATGAATGCCAGAGGCAAAAACACCCATGTATCTGGAGATCAAAACAACATTTGTATTTAATTTGTAGTTTGTCCCTGAATTATGTCAAATTTTTTTAATAAAAGTAATATATAGCTTTTCCTATCCAAAGCATCCAAGCTGCTTTGTGAAAAGTCTCTAAACTACTGTGGGAAAGAAATCAAGTTTATCAGATCTGACTCGTCTCTCCCTCCTTGACTGTATCTTACATACTATGGTTAAACTAATCTAATCTATGGCTCCTTATAGTAACTACAACAAAGGAACCATATTCCCTACAGAGGGTGAAGATTTTTAGCCGGTCACTCATGGTCTTCCATCATTTCACCTTAACTTTTTCATAGTTACGATATGACTCCCCTTGTGTACACGTATTCAGTGCTTTTTAACTGTTTGTTACTGATCTTTTATTTTTATTTAAAGATTTTATTTATCTAAGAGAGAGAGTGAGCGAGCACACACACACAGGCAGAGAAAGCAACAGATTCCCGGCTGAGCACAGAGATTGACTTGGAGCTCAATCCCAGGACCCTAAGCTGAAGGCACACAGTTAACTGAAAACCACCCAGGTGCCCCATCACTGGTCTTTTTAAATTATTAGGATGCAACTGATGTTTAATGTGTCAGTCAAGAGATATGGGTATTTGATTTCTTGTTAGTTTCCCTTCTTGGATTTAAAGGTATAATAAAATGATTTATGAATGCTGAATTTGATCCTTAATATCATGTCTTTTCTAAAAGTCCTTTTTTTTTTTTTTAAAAAAAAAGAGAGAGAGAGCAGGGGGAGGGGCAGAGAAGGCGAATCTTAAGCAGGCTCCACATCCAGCACAGGAGCCTGACATGGGGTTTGATCTCACAACCCTGAGATCATAACCTGAGCTGACATCAAGTCAGGCACTTAACCCACTGACTCATGCAGATGCCCCCAAATGTTAAGTTTATTAATATATAAAATAAGACAGGCTCTTAAATCGGCCACCTGAATCTCCTCCATCTTTTCACCTTTACCTAAAACTGAAACAACATAACCAATTAACTTGACAGGGTTTTGGAATTAAAGTGATTTTTTTTTTAAAGATTTATTTACTTGACAGAGAGACAGCGAGAGAGGGATCACAAACAGGGAGAGTAGAAGAGGGAGAAGCAGGCTTCCCGCTGAGCAGACAGCCGGATGCAGGGCTCAATGCCAGGATCCTGGGACGATGACCTGAGCCGAACGCAGACAGACGCTTAACAACTGAGCCACCCAGGCGCCCCAATTAAAGTGATTTTTTTTTAAATTGAAAAAAAAGAGGAATTGCGGCATAAATGGGTGACATACTTTTAAAATAAACTATGTGCATGAATTAAATGTACAAACACTTCACTATTTTTATTTGCATTTAAGCCAAATGCGCTGTGAGATAGTCACTTAGGATACCTGATCCATATTTTATCCATTAACACAAATTTCAGAACGTAAAGTATAACAATAGTTTCTACTTTATTGTTCAAATCCACATAGTTTTATCCAGAATACAGTATTTATAAAATAGCTCCTGCAACAAAACCAACATTATTAGGGGGTTGTTTGAATTATTTTTTAATGGCTATAGTAGAGCCCACTGTCCTCATTAAGTAAATATAGGGATTTAACATTCTTTAAGTTGCTTGAATACAAACAAGAATGTGGTACTGATAATTAAATATGTATCAATTCATTCAAACATTCAAGATAAAAGGATTTATTTTTTTACTTAAACCAAAAATGAATTTTGAAAATATATTTAAAAATGCCATCCCAACCACTGTTAACACACTCCTTTATGCCTTCACAAAGTATGGTCCAGGAGTTACAATTTTTGTGCTTCCACAGTTCTTTCTATTTGGGCAGTTATCAGTCATCTTCTTTCTCAATATATGTCTTTGCATTAACCCGTGCCATTTGCCTGGCCAGGTACCTGTCTCTAGCCGACATTACAGTTTCTGCATTGCTTCGCTTTGCAAACTTGTTCCCCACCTCAGGTGGTTTCTCTTGTTCTTTGCCCATCTCTTGGCTTCCCTCTGTGAGTCTGTGTTTTGCTCCTAGGGATGTTTCAGAACTGGAGAGTTTCTCTGGGTTTCTTTCTTTGCCCTTTTCCATATTTCTCATTTTACTGGATCCTTCCCGGTCAAGAAACCTATCCTTTGCCCTAGAATTTGGGCTGCTTTCTTTTTTGTCTCGGCTTCTTTCAGAAGGTTGAACACTCACTTCCCGTTGTTCTCTATCTCTGTACCTATCGCTGCTTTCGTATCTTTCTTTCCTAGGTTTCATATGCTCTTCCTTTTCTTTGCTTTTCTCCTCCTTCTCTCCTCCTCTCTCACTGTGTCGGTTGTGATCATTTCGTTGTCTATCTCGGTCTTGTTCTCTTGGGGAGTATTTCTCCCTGTCTTTCTCCCTTTTCCAATCTCTGTCATTTCTTTCTCTTTGGTCTCTTCCCCTCAGTTTCTCTTCATATTCATGCCTCTTCCAGTGAGAATCTCTATGACTGGCCTCTCTGTGCCTGTGAGAATCCTTCTTTTCTTTTCGGTAATCATGGTCAATGTAATAGTTTTCATGATCCCTGGACTGTCTCTCTTGGTGCTGATCTTCCCTTTTCTCATGAACTCTTGACTTGGACCTTTTTGTGTGGCATTTGGTACCATGCTCTCTTTCTTCACTAGAAGACCGTGAGTGTGTTTGATTTCTCTGATGCTTGGAGTCACCCTCAGAGGTCTCTGTGACCTTTTTCCTCCTGCAGTTCACTTTATTATTTTCTTCCATTTCATCATTCTCCCTATTAGCATCAAAGTCACTGTCTGCATCTGGGTTTTCCTCTGCTTGCCCAACAGTTTGGACATTGCTTTTCTCAGGTGGTATTCTGTGGTCTGAACTTACTTCATCCGAATAACCTCTTGATTTCTCTTCCTTTATCCCAGATCTTAAAACAGATAATATAACACAAAATGCCACATTATCACTAGAGTAAGCACATGAAGTGGTCACGTAATTTTTCTCAATACTTAAACCAATGTAACGACTAAATGCAAAAAGGTGCTATTTACCCTGTAAACATCTACGAACTATTATTTTCCAACCATTCAGAGTATTTTCAGAAAAATTTAGAAGTAAAATAGAGCAAATTAGCCTTTCTATATTGGACCACTAGAACCTTCAAGCATAAGTCTGTTTAAGGCCTTCATTTTTGTTCAGCATGATAAAGAATAATTGGGAATAGTAAGATACATTCTGGATCTAAGTGCTATTTTCACAACATGAAGTTCAAGTTGCAGCTTTGACAGATTCTTATTCCTCTCTTTTCAAAAAATTCAAGAATAGTCTTGGAAATAGCTGAAGATATTTTCACAGCAAAATGGTAGCAAAATCTAATTCTAAATATCACTACATAATTTCTTATGATTAAAAAGGCATGAGAGGTCCCTGGGTGGCTCAGTGGGTTAAGCCTCTGCTTTCACTCAGGTCATGATCTCAGGGTCCTGGGATCAAGCCCCACGTTGGGCTCTCTGCTCAGCAGGGAGCCTGCTTCCCCCTTCTCTCTATGTCTGTCTCTCTGCCTATCTATGATCTCTGTCTGTCAAATAAATAAATAAAATATTAAAAAAAAAAAAAAGGCATGAGAATCCTAATATAACCCCTGGCACCTATCACAACAAAATAGGAATACGTGAATTCATCTGATTACAATAAAAACCACCAAAAATTATTTACATCACCTACATTTTCCCAACTGGTAAGTGTGGCTAATTTATTTACATTAGCCACACATTTATTCTTACTGATTACATAGTGATCGTACTAACAGAACTGTGGTTCTCTGGGAATTGCTGGCAGAACTGTCTTGGCTAAAGGATCATTTAATAGCTAGGAATTCCATTATTAGACTCTGTAAAAAGTACAACTAAAAAATGACATTATGGAATTTCATGGCTGGCCTCACAACTATTCCAGACTCTAATAGAAATTCTAATTTTCTACTCAAAAATTTCTCTTCAAATACACTTCCTTAGACTCCTAATTTTCATCAGTTTTGTAATCAAACCCAGAATTTGGCAGGGGGAGGGAAGGTGGAGTATAAATCTAATTCTGGCTCTTCAGCCCTAATTCTACTCTTTCCTTTTCCTAGCAACACAGACTTAGATCCTCTAATCTCAATGTTTTTCTTCCAAAAAACCATTTACTCAGGTACAAGCTTAGGACAAATTCTCCTTTTTAACTTCAGCTTTATATGTATGATAGTCATTTCACCATTCCTACGATACCTTATGATTTTATCAAAAAACCCCTCCAATCCTTATTTTCTATGCCAGTGCTAATGGATGTATCTACAGAATAGTAATGTTCATATCTGTGCCATCTAATATGGGTGCCATTACCCAATTGTGACAATTGAGTATTTGTAATGTAGCTACATATTAGGTAGTACGTTTCTAGCCCTTGATATGTCAATCTTCTGTTTTATAGAGGCCAAGTTCTATTTACGAAAATAAACCACTTCCCTTATATACTATTTGAATATACATGTAGGATTACTGCAGAACAGAAATAAGTAATCTGTGGGTTTTTAATTAAGAAAGTGTAAATCCCTAACAATTTCATTAGGTCAGGTTTGGCTGACAACACAATATGCAATACTGCATTCTTTTATCTTTCAGAGGGTTAAAGTGATCCCATAATCACAGATCATGAATGGAATCTTTCTTCTACTATTCCATATGCCACGTCTTACCTGGCTTCACGAAAGCTGCATGTAGGTACTTCCTCTTCACCAACTGCTTGATTTAACAAGTGTCTATAAAATCCACTGAGATCTTTCTGCTTGGTTACATCCAAACGTGCTAAGAGGAGGCAAGCAAAGTGAGAGAAATATATTCAACAAGGCATAACACAGTTCAGTTTTTCATACAGACAATGTAACATACATAGTGTATAAACTACTCTCTAGAGTAGTTAGCAAACTATAGCCTGCAGACCAAATGTGGCTTACTGTTTTTGTAAAAAATTTTTATTGGAATGTAGACTTGTTCACTTATTGTTCAAGGCTGCTTTTGCATTAAAAAGGCAGAACTGAGTAGCTTCAGCAGAGATCATATGGTACACAAAGCCTAAAATATTTACTTATCTAGTCCTTCACAGAAAATCTGCCAACTGATATTCTATATAAACACATAATACATGCTTAGAATATTATAGATTTAATTTTCTTCTATTTAAAATTGATGAGCATCTGCTAATTAAGCTATTTATAAATATACAATGCACTTAGGTCTTGGGAAATGACCATGTGTACGAAATACTGAAGTAAATCATTAAGACATTCTCTGGCTCCTGCACATCTTTTCTCTTTCTTGAATTAACGTTACTATTTTTCTAAATGCCTACCCAGTTCCCCGAGTGATGTTACTTTAGTTTCTTAAACCCAGAAAACATAACTAGGATTTAAATCTTGATTTATAGTCCTTCTGACAAATATTGTGGTGTTACGACTTGTAATAAAGGTTTTTACATTTGGAATTATTTTCTAAGGCAATGACTTGTAATGGCTATAGTTTTAAGCAACAAAACGAGAGATGTGAATTCCAGTAGAAATAACAGTTACTAAAAGTACAGCTAAGGTTTTAGTCATCATCTTTTCTCCGTTTATTATAAAGTCACAGACTATCGTATCTACACCTTGAATTCATATAAATGAGGACCACAACATCTAGAACCTAGAAGTTCAGGGACAGAGCAAATGGTGATACCACAGGGCAGAATTTTGCTGCTTCTGCTTCCTCCTCCCCTCTTCCCTCTTCCAGTTCACCTTCAAGTGCAGCAGCCCTTTTTTCTCTTTCTTCCTCTTCAGCTCTCTCTTGAAGTTTTTTCTTATAGGCAGATGTCACAAATGCCTCCTTATCATCAAACTCTCCCTTCTCCATTTCTCGTTCTCTCTGTATTTTCTTTTCCATTCTCTTTTCCTGTTCCTTTTTTCTGATCTCAACTGCTTTTAGTAAGTTGTGAATATATTTGGGCTAGAGGAAAAAATAAGATAATTCAGAGAAGAATCAAAGATAAAAATTAAGAATATTCTGTTTTTATCATGAATTTATTAAGATAACAATGGCTAGTCCAAATAAGTGGGACTGTCATCCTCTCAAAAAATATAAATTTATTAGCAAGACTGAAACTAAAATTCTTTTCAATAAAAATTTAAGTGTAAAGACAAATTATTCAAAATGCTATTTTACTTTTTTAAAAATCTCAAACTAATTTTTCCACTATGTTTTCACCCTTTTTACAGGTATTGTCTCAATACTTCAACAGAAAGTAAATCAGAAAGGTTCTTATTAGTTTTTCACATTAGTTGAAATACGGTTTTTTAAAAGAATAGATGGGGGTGCCTGAGTGGCTCAGTCAGCTCAGGTCTTGATCTTGTGATTGTGAGTTCAAGCCCACCAATGGGCTCTACATGGAGCCTATTTTTTAAAAAAGCTGCAATTTTACACCACCACCCTACTCGTACTACTATAAAATGTAAAGATCTTTAACAATCAGTCTGTGCTTGTGAAAGAAATAGAATTTTAGACAATTTGGACTTATATTAAGACCCCACTCTCAATCATTTTTTTGAAACTAAAAATATGCTAGGTGCAGATGATTTAGCTGTCAGCCTGAAAGCAATAAAGAAATGAGAAGATGATAAAACACAAAATATGAACAGGAAGAGGAGTTAGTAAACAAAGACTTTCTAAGAAAAAATTTCAAAAATTTATTTGTGGGGCGCCTGCATGGCTCAGGCATTAAGTGTCTGCCTTTAGCTCAGATCATGATCCCAGGGTCCTGGGATGGAGCCCCACCATCACGCTGCCTGCTCAAAGGGAAGCCTGCTTCTCCCTTTCCCACTCACCCTTCTTGTGTTCCCTCTCTCACTGTGTCTCTCTCTGTCAAATAAATAAATAAAATATTTAAAAACAAGACAAAACATAAAACTCTGTTTTAAAAAAAAATTTATTTGTGGTAATAAAATAAAAAATCAAAACTTAACTGTTTTTATTGTTAGATAATTTACTCATTCTTATTAGGATACCAAATGTAGGGCTTCGGGAGTTCTAAATCAAATCTATGTTATCAGGAACTAGGAGCTCTTCACACTTCAAATACCCTTATAAAAGGTTTTCCTTAGATCATTCCTCATGCTAAGATTAGATATAAAATACAGGTCAAGGGGTACCTGGGTGGCTCAGTCAGTTAAGTGTCCAACTCTTAATTTTGGCTTGGGTCATGATCTCAGGGTTTAGTGAGATCAAGCCCCATGTCAGGCTCCACAGTCAGTGGGGAGTCTGCTTGAGATTCTGTCCCTCTACCCTCCCCCCACTTGCACATTCACGCTCTTACTGTCTCTAAAACAATTAGATAAATCTTTGAGGTCAAAGAAATTTGTATTTTCAGCTACAAACCTTCCGGTCTTTTCCCAAAAGCAATTTGGGATTATTTTCTTCCTTTTTCTTCTGCATTTCATCATAAATACTGTCATATTCATATACAGTGGAATCTTCTGCAAGGGCCTTCTGGATTTCTAGTTTGGTCTAAAACAAGCAAACAAACAAACATGTCTAAAAAAATATAAGCTGGCTGAAACATACCATAAAAATTCTTGGTTAACTTTTCTGAGAGAGGATCATGAATCAGATATATATTACAAAATTCAATTACATTTTAGACTAAAAATATAAACATCAGTCTGGAGCCAGACTGCCTGGGTTTGAATCCTGGCTCTATAACTTATAGGCTATTCTAAGTAAGTTTGTGAAACATCTTTTCTTGCCTCAGTTTTCATCTAAAAAAATTAGGAAAATAATTGTATCCACCTTCTAAGTTGTTGTATTATCTGCTTTATACAGTTCATTCATATATGATTTTTAAAAACAAGCAACAAACACCTCAAACCAAGAGCAGAGAACTTCTGAACTTGGCTTCACAATATTTATTTACCAATGACCTAATGCAAATATTACAGCTAAGGAAGACATTTAATAGGTTTTCCAGTGAAACAGGGAGTCGGATAATGTTGCCATCATCGGTTCTGTGCACTTGAAGACCAGATAAAAGAACAGAAGGAAAAAAAATGTTGTCTGGCTATTAAAATAACCCATTCCTTAAAAGGAATCTGAATCAGCAAAGAAGTTACACTCTCACTCTTCGCAGATGATGTGATATGCTCTGTGGAAAACCCGAAAGACTCCACACCAAAATTGTTAGAACTCATATAGGAATTTGGCAAAGTGGCAGGGTATAAAATGAATGCAAAGAAATAGCTGCATTTTTATACACTAAAAGTAAGAGAAAAAGAGAAAAGGAATCGACTCCATTTACAACTGCACCAAAAACTGTAAGGTACCTAGGAATAAACCTAGCCAAAGAGGCAAAGGATCTGAAAACTACAGAGCCCTCATAAAAGCTCCTGAGGAAAACATAAAGAAATGGAAAAACATTCCATGCTGATGGACTGGAAGAACAAATATCATTTAAAAGTCAATGTTACCTAGAGCAATTATACATTCAATGCAATCTCTATCAAAATAACAACCAGCATTTTTCACAGAGCTGGAACACATAATGCTAAAATTATGCAGCCAGAAAAGACCTTGTATAATAGTCAAAGGAATGAAGAAAAAGAAAACCAAAGCTGGTGGCATCACAACTCTGGACTTCAGGCTATTACAAGGCTGTAATCATCAAGACAGTATGGTACTGGCACAAAAACAGACACAAAGATCTATGGAACACAATAAGAGAACCCAGAAATAGATCCTCAACTCTATGGCCAACTAATCTTCGACAAAGCAGGAAAGAATGTCCAATGGAAAACAGTCTCTTCAAAAAATGGTGCTGGGAAAACTGGACAGCCACATGCAAAAGAATGAAACTGGACCATTTTCTTACACCACACACAAAAACAGACTCAAAATGAATGAAAGACCTCAACGTGAGACAGGAATCCATCAAAATCCTTGAGGAGAACACAGGCAGCAACCTCTCTGGCTTCAGCTACAGCATCTTCTTGCTAGACATGCTGCCAAAGGCAAGGGAAACAAAGGCAAAAATGAACTACTGGGACTCCAGCAAGATAAAAAGCTTCTGCACAGCAAAGGAAACAGTCAACAAAACCAAAAGGCAACCTACAAATGGGAGAAGATATTTGCAAATGACATGTGAGATAAAGGGCTAGTATCCAAAATCTATAAAGAACTTACCAAACTCAACACCCTAAGAATAAATAATCCAGTCAAGAAATGGGCAGAAGACATGAAAAGACATTTTCTCCAAAAAAGACATACAAGTGGCCAACACATTAAAAAAATGCTCAACATCACTCAGCATCAGGGAAATACAAATCAAGACCACAATGAGATACCACCTCACACTAGTCAGAATGGCTAAAATTAAGAAGTCAGGAAACAACAGATGTTGGTGAGGATGCGGAGAAAGGGGAACCCTCCCACACTGCTGGTGGGAATGCAAGCTATTGCAGCCACTCTGGAAAACAGCATGGAGGTTCCTCAAAAAGTTGAAAATAGAGCTACCCTACGAACCAGCAATAGCACTACTGGGTATTTACCCCAAAGATACAAATGTAATGATCTGAAGGGGCACATGCACCCCAAAGATTATAGCAGCAATGTCCACAATAGCCAAACTATGGAAAGAGTCCAGATAGCCACTGAAATCTTGCCATTTACAACAACATGGATAGAATTAGAGGGAATTAGGTTAAGTGAAATAAGTCAGAGAAAGAATTATATGACTTCACTCATATGTGGAATTGAAGGGACACCTGGGTGGTTCAGTCAGTTCAGCACCTGCCTTCAGCTCAGGTCATGATCCCAGGGTACTGGAATGGAGTCCTGAGTTGGGATCTCTGCTCAACTGGGAGTCATCTTCTTCCTCTCCTTCTGCCCCTCCTGCTACATGTGCTCTTTCTCTCTCACTCTGCTCTCTCTCAACTGATAAAATCTTTAAAAAAGAATATGTGGAGGGGCGCCTGGGTTGAGCCTCTGCCTTCGGCTTGGGTCATGATCTGGGGGTCCTGGGATCAAGCCCCACTTCGGGCTCCCTGCTTGGCGGGGAGCCTGCTTCCCTCTCTCTCTCTGCCTGACTCTCTGCCTATTTGTGATCTCTGTCAAATAAATGGATAAAATATTAAAAAAAAAAAAAAAGTGAAATTTAAGAAACTAACCAGAGAAGCATGGGGGAAGGGAGGGAAAAATAACACAAGACAAAATCACGGAGGAAGACAAACCATAAGACTCTTAGTCCAAACTATGGAAAGAACCTAGATGTCCATCAACAGATGAATGGATAAAGAGATGTGGTATATATATATACAATGGAATACTATGCAGCCATCAAAAGAAATGAAATCTTGCCATTTGCGATGATGTGGATGGAACTAGAGGATATTATGCTTAGTGAAATAAGTTAATCAGAGAAAGACAATTATATGATCTCCCTGATATGAGGAAGTTGAGAGGCAACGTGGGGAGCCTGGGGGTAGGAAAAGAATAAATAAAACAAGATGGGATCTGGAGGGAGACAAACCATAAGAGACTCTTAAGGTCACAAAACAAACTGAGGGTGGCCGGGGAGGGGGTAGAGGGTGGGTGGTGGGGTTATGAACACTGGGGAGGTTATGTGCTATGGTGAGTGCTGTGAAGTATGTAAACCTGGTGATTCACAGAGCTGCACCCCTGAGGCTAATAATACAGTATATGTTTATAAAAAAATTATAAAAAATAAAAAATAAATCAATTTTAGAAATGTGTGCATTAAATCATTTGAGACTGTTGAGTTACACATTATATTCCAGTATGAAACAAAGATATTATCTTAACATTACTAAACTACGTAATTCTGTGCCCGTTCTCCAGGGTGGCAGTAAACATAATGGCTAAAAGCGTGCACTTTGCAACTGAACTGCTTGGGTTGAACTACAAGACCTCATAAAAGTCACATAAATCCTTTGCCTCCATGTCCTCAACTACAAAATGAAGACTGTAAGAGTATTAAAAAGTAGTTGCCATCTAGGTATTCTATAAGATTAAGGAATCACTGGCCTCCACCTCAGAAACCAATAATACATTATATGTTAATTAAATGAAATTAAATTTTAAAAATTTAAATAAAAATTATTTTTGTTATATAGCATTTCTAATAGAAAATATAGCATATACACACACCCACGCAATAAAATGCACACTCATGAATGTGTCACCCAGCTTAAGAGCTAGAATATTACAACTATCTTCAAAGTTATCTATGTGTTCCTCCATGATTCCTTGTGCCTACTACAGAATTAAATAACATTCAAAATTGAATGCTTATTTTCTCTCCCCTTTTCCCCCATATATGTATATGGCTCTATATAATGTACTCTATGATGTGCTATTGTTATCAGCTTTATATAAATTGTATCAGCTTCATTAAAAAAAAGTAGTTGCTATAAAATCTGGCACATTAGAAAGCATTTAACAAATTTATCCTTATGCAGGATTCAAGGTAGAGAAGGGAGAAACAGATGTCAAAAGTTAAAGAAAGTGGAGGGGGGAAAATTAAAATTAAAAAGAAAGGTACCATGACATTGTAGCAGCTAAATCTAAGATACAATGGCATAGTAGAAAAATCAGTAGACGTTCAGGCCTAGTTCTGTAATTAGTTGTGTGATCATGAGGGGTAATGTATCCTTTTGAAGTTTCAGATTTCTTAATCAGGAACATGGGCAGGTTTGTGAGAATTTTAAAAATGTAATGTGTGTACAAAAAAGTGCTTACAAATATGACCAGAGCACTATACAAATATAAAGTATGAGGCAAATCTATTGAAAATTATCAGATATTCCCCATTCTTAGTAGATGAATTTCAAATATAAAATTATGAAACCACTTTGGTGTGAAGAGACTTTTTTTTAAGCAAGTAGGCTTTCTAGTAAGAATTATTAAACCAGGGGCGCCTGGGTGGCTCAGTGGGTTAAGCCGCTGCCTTCGGCTCAGGTCATGATCTCAGAGTCCTGGGATCGAGTCCCGCATCGGGCTCTCTGCTCAGCGGAGAGCCTGCTTCCCTCTCTCTCTCTCTGCCTGCCTCTCCATCTACTTGTGATTTCTCTCTGTCAAATAAATAAATAAAATCTTTAAAAAAAAAAAAAAAAGAATTATTAAACCATATAATCCACTGTTAAGACTCCTGAGTCATCTGAAAAGAGAAATGTGTTTAATCTACAACACAGCAGTGAAGAGTTAATTCTTCATTGTGCTTTTTCCTTGAAAATTTATCACAAAAAATTGAAATATATGTAAATCAAGAAACATCTTAAACATTTTCAGAAAAGAAGGGTCAAGATAAAAATTATTTCTTTATACACAACTACTCTGCTCAGTCTTAGGACATAGATGCCAAAACTCATACTGAAATAATTATCTCACCAAATACATTTAATTCATTTAGCCACCTTACCTGTTTCATTGCTTGTTTCTTAGCAGCTTCCCTCTGAAGGCTTTCACTCACGGAGGTCTATAAAACATAAAAATGTTGTTACTGTTTAAGACAATTTAAAACTTCTTTTCCAGTATTGTTGGCAACTAGTTTCTTACTTATACGAAAAAAACAGAAAAGTATTAGGAAAAAAATATTATAATTAAATTAACATTTTCAAGGTTTTTTACCGAAACCCAAGGAAACAAATGAATTTTTTGGTAAATCAAGAGCATAGTCTGTAAGGTGTCAGAGAAAATAGAATGGTATAGGAAACAATAAGGTAACATGGCTTTTTATTCCCAACTTTACCACTAAAGCACTCAGTCTCTATGGATTTCAATTATTTTGTATGCACATGTGAATGTGAGTGTGTATGTACTGACTAGGTGGGAAAGCACTGGTTCCTTCCACCATATTTAACGGTATGATTCCCAGCAACAAAAAGCACGTTTTTTTAATTAAAAAAAAAAAAAAAAAAAAGCACGTTTTTAAAAAAACATTCACCATTAAATATAGTATATCAAATTCTTAGTATATGCTTAAGGCTTAGGGGCAGCCAGAACTATCTGGGGTTATAATCATTCAATAAATATGTATTAAGGCATTGTTCTAGTTCCTCTAGGCAGTAGGGAAAATAAGAACAATCTCTATCCCTGAGAGATAAATGGCCTGAGAGGGAAGACAAGTAACTAAACAGATAATTATAATATAGATGTGATAAGCTATATAATAAAGGAATTTTTTAAAAAAAGGGCTGTGGGAGCAAAGAATCAAGATGGCCTTCCTAAAAGAGATATATTAGACTTTAATCAAAAAAATTTAAGACAAGGCAAGAGGTGTTTAGGAAGTGGTAACCACAAGGCCAAAAGTAAATTCACAGCTAAGAAAAAAATATAGAATTAAGCTACTTAAAAAAATGCTTTCTCTTAGAAATATAGGGTTTTGTAAATATACTAACACTGAAAAGTATACTTTAAAAGAGTGAATTTTATCTTAAATTAAGTCTACTGATGAATTTCTCTTTTATTGAAAAATATAATCCTCAGTCGTAAGACTATAGTTCTCTAGCCTATTGATATTTGCTGCTTTCAGCTGTACAGTATGAACTGGTGCTTCCTTTATTTTCCATGGCAACAAACAGAACAAAATAAATAAACCCAATTCTAGTTCCCTATGACCATGGAGATAAAGTTAATTTACAAAGGGCATACAAGTAATAGAACACATACTTAATAAATTAAAGGAAGTCGATAGGCAAAGAACTAAGGACATGTTAGGTGACAGTAAATGGACTACAACTAGACAAAAAGCTACTGATTAAAAAAACAACAAGAGCTAAGATTTATTGAGCCAGGTGGTATGCTAAGTGTATTACTTGTATATTATATTTATTACTCATTTAATACAAATTCCTGTCATGTGATAAATTTCCCATTAGAATATCAATTTTAAACATTAAAATATTATTATATTAAACATTAAAATAATATTAAAATATTAAATATTCTAATAAGCATATCTCATGAATTCTTTCCAATCTATTTTTAATGTCTCAGTTTTTCTAATCAGCATAAATTAAGTATTTTTTGATCACTGACTTAGTTATGTTTTAAGGACTGACTTGAAGAGTAAGTCCCCAAACATGAGACTTCTACTTGCTTTTATTATTTTTTCCTATCTCTCCTCTAGTCAGTCATAGTTTACCTGCTGCACTTTCAAATTGGTTGCTTCAACCTAAACTACTGAACTTAGAAAAATAAAACACAACTAGTACTTTTTAGACTCATATAATACAGAATAAACAAGATTGGGAAGGGCCTTTCCAATGTAAAGTATATATACTTTGAGACATAAGAGGTTTTGTCTCCTTGTTTATAAATGTTTAAGGATGTTGTCTGTTTGACCTTTGAAAAAATCAGTTATTACTTACAGGGTGATAACATAATGGAGGGACTAATTTTACAAATTCTATTCAAGGACTTGTATTCCCGGAATTCTAACAGCATCATCAGTGGATAAAGAGGTAGTGTATAAAAAGGCGAACCTAAGCTGAAAAAGGAAGATTACCTCCTTTTGGAGCTCATTTGATTCTCAGTTTTCTAACTAAAGGAATTCTGACAATGACTATTAAAGTTTTCAGGGCGCCTGGGTGGTTCAGTGTGTTGGGCCTCTGCCTTTGGCTTGGGTCATGGTCTAGGGGTCCTGGGATCGAGCCCCGTGTCGGACTCTCTGCTTGGTGGGGAGCCTGCTCCCAACCCCCCTGCCCCCGCCTGCTTCTCTGCCTACTTGTGATCTTTCCGTCAAATAAATAAAAAATATCTTAAAAAAAAAGTTTAAAGTTTTCACTAAAATCTCAACAAATTGAAAATATTTGGGCACCTGGGTAGCTTAGTGGGTTAAGTGTCTGCCTTCAGCTCAGGTCATGATCCCAGGGTCAATGGGGAACCTGCTTCTCACTCTCCCTCTGTCCCCCTCCCCTCTTATGCTTGCTGTGTCTCTTGCATATACTCACTCTCAAATAAATACATAAAATCTTTTAAAAAATTGAAAATATTTTAAGTTGAAATGCATTTAATACACCTGACCTACCCAACATCATATCTTAGCCCAACCTACCTTAAACATGTTCAAATCACTCACATTAGCTACAGTGGAGCAAAATTATCTAACACAAAGCCTACTTTGTAATATAGGGCTGAATATCTAATGTAATTTACTGAATACTGTATTGAAAGTTAGTAACAGAATGGTTAAATGGCCACAGAATAGTAGTAAGTGAATGGAGTGTTCACCCTCATGAACACATGGCTGACTGAGATGTGGTTCACCACCAATGCCCTGCATCATGACAAAAAGAGTACTGCACGTCACTAACCCAGGAAAAGATCGGAATTCAAAATTTGAAGTACAATTTCTACTGAATGCATATCACTTCTGCACTACTGTAAAGCTGAAAAATCCTAGGTCAAAGTATTCTAGGTCGGGGACCATCTATGGCTTCTATAAAAAGGAAGGAGGAACCCCTGACTGGCTCAGTTGGTACTGCATGCAACCTGTGACCTTAGAATCACGAGTTCAAGCCCCAGGTATCACAAAACACTTTAGTTCTCGCCACAAAATATTCTAGCCTACAAATGGCCTAAGGAAAAGTAGCTGTAACATATTATGATTAATATGTGAGTGACCTAACCATAAAATATGTCATTACTTGATTACTTTCAAAATTAGCAGGCCTGCAGACTTATCAAAAAGAAAAGAGAAAGGACCCAAATACACAAAATCATGAATGAAAGAGAAGAAATCACAACCAACACCCAAGAAATACAAACAATTATAAGAACATATTATAAGCAACAATATGCCAGCAAATTTGGTAATCTGGAAGAAATGGAGGCATTCCTAAAGACATATAAACTACCAAAACTGAACCAGGATGAAACAGACAACCTTAACAGACCCATAACCAGTAAGGAAATTGAAGCAGTAATCAAAAATCTCCCAACCAACAAGAGCCCAGAGCCAGATGGCTTCCCAGGGGAATTCTATCAAGCATTTAAAGAAAAAATATTTATTTATTTGATAGAGATCATAAGTAGGTAGAGAGGCAGGCAGAGAGAGAGAGGGGCGGGGGAAGCAGGCTCCCTGGTAAACAGAGAGCCCGATGTGGGTCTTGATCCCAGGACCCTGGGATCATTACCTGAGCCAAAGGCAGAGGCTTTAATCCACTGAGCCACCCAGGCACCCCATCTACCAAGCATTTAAAGAAGAATTAATTCCTATTCTCCCGAAACTGTTCCAAAAAACAGAAATGAAAACTTCCAAAATCATTTTATGAGGCCAGCATTACCTTGATCCCCAAACTAGAAAAAGACCCCATCAAAAAAGAGAATTACAGACCAATATCCTTAATAAACACTGATACGAAAATTCTCACAAAAATACTAGCCAATAGGATCCAACTGTACATTAAAAGGATTATTCACCATGACCAAGTGGGATTTATTCCAGGGCTGCAAAGTTGGTTTAACATCTGCAAATTAATAAATGTGATACAATACATTAATAAAAGAAAGAATAAGATCCGGAGGATACTCTCAATAGATGCTGAAAAAGCATCTGACAAAGGACAACATCCTTTCTTGATCAAAACTCTTCAAAGTGTAGGGATAGAGGGTACATATCTCAATATCATCAAAGCCATCTATTAAAAAACCCACTGCGAGGGGCGCCTGGGTGGCTCAGTGGGTTAAGCCGCTGCCTTCGGCTTGGGTCATAATCTCAGGGTCCTGCGATCGAGTCCCACATCGGGCTCTCTGCTCAGCAGGGAGCCTGTTTCCTTCTCTCTCTCTCTGCCTGCCTCTCAGTGCACTTGTGGTTTCTGTCAGATAAATAAATAAAATCTTAAAAAAAAAAAAAAAAACCACTGCGAATATCATTCTTAATGGAGAAAAACTGAGAGCTTTTCTGCCTAAGGTCAGAAACACGGCAGGGATGTCCATTATCCACCACTGCTACTCAACATAGTACTAGAATTCCAAGCCTCAGAAATCAGACAACAAAAAGAAATTTAAAGGCATTCAAATCGGCAAAGAAGTCAAACTCTCACTCTTTGCAGATGATATGATACTTCATGTGGAAAACCCAAAAGACTCCACTCCAAATCTGCTAGAACTTGTACAGGAATTCAGTAAAGTGTCAGGATACAAAATCAATGCATAACAATCAGTTGCATTTCTTTACACCAACAAGACAGATAAAAGGAAAATTAAGGAGTCAATCCCATTTACAACTGTACCCCAAACCATAAGATACCTAGGAATAAACCTAACCAAAGAGGCAAAGAATCAGTACTCAGAAAACTATAAAGTACTCATAAAAAGAAACTGAAGAAACACAAAGAAATGGAAAAATATTCCATGCTTATGGATTGGAAGAACAAACACTGTGAAAATGTCTACGCCACCTAAAGCAATCTACATATTTAATGCAATCCCTATCAAAATACCATCCAGATTTTTCAAAGAAATGGAAAAAATAATCCTAAAATTTATACTGAACCAGAAAAGACCTCAAATAGCCAGAGGAATGTTAAAAAGGAAAGCCAAACTTGGCGGCATCACCATTCCAGACTTCAAGCTCTAGTACAAAGCTGTCATCATCAAAACAGCATGGTACTGGCTCATGGATCAGTGGAACAGAATAGAGAGCCCAGAAATAGACCCTCAACTCTATGGTCAACTAATCTTTCACAAAGCAGGAAAGAATGTCCAAGGGAAAAGAGAGTCTCTTCAACAAATGGTGTTGGGAAAATTGTGGACAGCCACATGCAGAAAAATGAAACTGGACCATTTCCTTACACCACACACAAAAATAGACTCCAAATGGATGAAAGACTTTAATGTGAGACAGGAATCCACCAAAATCCTTGAGGAGAACACAGGCAGCAACCTCTTCGACCTCAGATGCAGCAAATTCTTCCTAGAAACACCGCCAAAGGCAAGAGAAGAATGGGCAAAAGTGAACTGTTAGGACTTCATCAACATCAAAAGCTTTTGCACAGCAAAGGAAACAGTCAACAAAACCAAGACAACCTACAGAATGGGAGAAGATATTTGCAAACAACATATCAGATAAAGGGCTAGTATCCAAAATCTTTAAAGAACTTATCAAACTCAACACCCAAAGAACAAATAATCCAATCAAGAAACGGGCAGAGGACCTGAACAGACATTTCTGCAAAGAAGACATCCAGATGGCCAACAGACACATGAAAAAGTACTCCACCTCACTCAGCATCAGGGAAATACAAATCAAAACCACAATGAGATACCACCTCATGCCAGTCAGAATGGTTACAATTAACAAGTCAGGAAATGACGGATGCTGGCAAGGATGAGGAGAAAGGGGAGCCCTCCTACACTGTTGGTGGGAATGCAAACTGGTGCAGCCACTCTGGAAAACAGCATGGAGTTTCCTCAAAAAGTTGAAAACAGAGCTACCCTACGACCCAGCAATCGCACTACTGGGTATTTACCCTAAAGATAAGAATGTAGTGATCTGAAGAGGCATGTGTATCTGAATGTTTATAGCAGCAATGTCTACAAGAGCCAAACTATGGAAAGAACCTATATGTCCACCAACAGATGAATGGATAAAGATGATGTGGTATATACAATGGAATACTATGCAGTCATCAAAAGAAATGAAATCTTGCCATTTGCGATTATGTGGATGGAACTAGAGTATTCTGCTGAACAAAATAAGTCAGTCAGAGAAAGACAATTATCATATGATCTCCCTGATATGAGGAAGTTGAGAGACAAAGTGGGGGGTTTGGAGGGTAGGGAAGGAAAAAATGAAACAAGATGGGATTGGGAGGAAGATGAACCGTAAGAGATTCTTAATCTCACAAAACAAACTGAGGGTTGCTGGATGGAGGCGGGTAGGGAGGGGGTGGTTGGGTTATGCACACTGGGGAAGGTATGTGCTATGGTGAGTGCTGTGAAGTGTGTAAACCTGGCGATTCACAGACCTGTACCCCTACGGCTAATAATACATTTTATGTTGATAAAAAATAAAAAATTTAATTAAAAAATGGTTAAAAAAATTAGCAAACCTGCAATTATTCTAATTTTATGTTTGAAGACCAGTTGTTCACAAAATAATAGAAGGGAGTATTTATTAATAGTGCCTTCTAATAAAACTACAAATTATCATTAGTTTCAAATGTAGGAAGATAAAAATTACTCCCTGTAAGGGCCTTTACCCTTTTTTTTTTTTTTTTAAAAAAAAGAGAGCATGCGAGAGAGCAAGCTCAAGTGTAGCAGGAAAGGGCAGAGGGAGGAGAGGGAGAGAAAGACTCTTAAGACCTTAAGTAGTCTCCACACCCAGCCAAAGCCCTACCAGGAACTTGATCTCACCACCCTGAGATCATGACCTGAGCCAAAACCAAGAGTCAGCCGCTTAAGTGACTGAGCCACCCAGGTGACCCAGGCATATATCTTAAAAAAAAAACATAATTCAAGTTATAAATTGGCTCTTATGTAAACATTCTAACTGTCCTAAGAGTGCAAGAACTGCTATTGTACCACACGAATCTTTCAAAATAGGTTTTATACCAAAACCTCAGGGAAATAACCTTTTATAAAACCTGAAGTAGTAGTTCCTTGCAAATATTTCAACTTGATTCAACAAACATGTTTTGAGAGTCTACTATGTGTATAGCACTGAAAGTGGGAAAAGAGCCATATCTGATCAACATCTTAATTTTTTATGTCTAAGAGTTGGTAGGTTTCTTTTAGCTTAATTTCCAAATAAGAAATCAACATGAAGAGATAAAATGCTAGGTCCATTTTACAGATACTAATTATAACAATACCCTCTCTCCACACACACACACACGGTTATCAAGTATATAAACTGCAGAAGTAGGAAAAACACCGTAACTGGCGGTTCTTAGTCTTTACTACCTCCCCTGGTAGTTTGTTTTGTGTAGAGAATAAGAATTATTTAACTGGGTACCTGGGTGGCTCAGTCGGATTAAATGGCTGCTTTTGGCTCAGGTCATGATCCCAGGGCCCTGGGATGGAGCCCTGCATCAGTGGGGGGTCTGCTTCTCCCTCTCCCTCTACCCCAACCACCAACCTGTGCTCTCTCTCACCCTACACTCTCTCACAAATAAATAAAATCTAAAAATAAAAAAATTATTTAATCAATCTCATGTTTTATTGGGATACAGTTGGACAAACATGATCTAATTAAAAGGGAAATGGCTTTTAAAACCTTCACAATTAGTTCAGATAAATGCAAGAGAAACCACATGATTTTGCATTGTTTTAAAAATTTTATTTATTTGACAGACAGAGATTACAAGTACGCAGAGAGGCAGTCAGAGAGAGGAAGCAGGCTCCCTGCTGAGCAGAGAGCCCGATGCGGGGCTCAATCCCAGGACCCTAGGATCCAGCCCAATGCGGGGCTCGATCCCAGGACCCTGGGATCATGACCTGAGCCGAAGGCAGAGGCTTTAATCCACTAAGCCACCCAGGCGCCCCTGATTTTGCATTTCGTACATCACTACACATGTTTAGATGGGTTGACTCCTGGGCTTTTGATAACTGCTAGAAGAGAAATAGCTTTATATGTATTACTAGAGCTCCTTTACTAATACATGGAATATAGTTTAATGACACCAGGAAAGAAAAAAGATACTGGGCCATTAATTTATATATTACCTTTCTTTAGTCACAAAATTTTTTTTTTACAAAATGAAACAAAATTTTTTTTAAAAATAAAAATTCAGAAAAGGGTTCTGAATATTCTTTTTTTTTGCAGAAATAAATCTTTTCCCATAACTAATAAGTCACAAATTTTTAAAAAATCATATATAGCCTTCTTTATTAAATAAGACATTTACCTATCCTTTTATCGAAAACAGTTCTCAACTAAAGAAAAAACAGTTAAAGAATCAGTCCTTCCTCAAATGGCTTATGGCTATAATTTTTGGTTGTGCTCTGAGAACTCAGAAATGAAAACTTCCTGTTCTTTAATATTTTTCTTAACTTAGCAACAGATCATTTACTAAAGGTCCTACAACTCAGCAGTCTCTATTATGAGCTTTGTTTGTCCACATTCACATGATTCTCATTTAAGTACAAAGCTTGTTTAAAGAGCTGCCAAAAATAAACACAAAATTTTTATTATATAAGCTCAGAATGAAAAAATGGACATGGCTATAAACAGAAAAATTTAGAAAATATAAATGACCATTAACTAAATGAAAAAATATTCAATCTTACCAATAACTAAGGAGTGAAAATGAAAATATTAACTTTTATCATCAATCAAATTGGTACAGATTTTTAAAGTTATATCATCCAATACTGGCAAGGTAATGAGTACACACTCCTATATTGTGAAAGTTTGAAATGGTTCCAATTTGGCAAAGTGTATTAAAAGCCTGAAAAAAATGTTTCTTTTGAACCAGTAATTATTCCACTTTCAGGAGTTTGTTGTATAGATTTTTAAAAAAAAAAAGATATACAAAAATATTTAGGAGCTATTATAGTTACTGTATTATATAATGGGATATTCATTCACATTAGTGAAAAACTTGAAGCAACGTTTCAACATCAGAAGATCAGTTAAGTGAGCTGTATACCCTTCAACACAAAGTTCTGCAGCCATTTAAAACCCTGTTTTCAACAACATTTAATGGTATGGGCAAATTTTAATGCTATATCCATGTTAGTCCATGTTCACTACTAATCAAGCCCTCTCATACTATGGCCACACTGCTTCTTGTGTCTTTGACCTTGATTAAAACCTTCCCATGATGTCCTCTATAATCCCTGGATTCTCATCCTCTTTGATGAACCTTTATTTCCTTGACTGAAACTGTCTCTTCACCAAAGATATCCTTTCTTCTGAGGCTGCTCATGGCTTACATACTTCACATTAGGAGGACACTGTGTCTCCTCCTGATTCTAGTGTCATACATTGTGGGTAAAAGTAAAACCTCTACTCCTTTGAAGTTCTTGCTTTATATGTAACTGTTACCTTTGTCCCTTTTTACTCTCATTTTATGAATCCTTTACTACTATCTCTGACACCTTGATCTCAGTTTTCCTCTCTGCTTTCTATTATGCCATCATCATCACAGATAATCCGTACAACACAATGACCTGACATTGTTTTCCTCAGTAGTAGTTATGATGGTTTCCTCTCCAAGTAGCTACCCTATCACTGTCACCCTTGTCATTATCTGTGACTGCTCCAGCTCTGAAACTATAAATCTGGACAACCAAACCAACAACAACCACTACTTTCCCACCAAATTTCACTGTATAGAAGATGTACATTATCTCATATACTTGTATTGATGAAATCAGGATACACTTTATAATCAGTAGGCATCATCTAACCGCTATTGAGCAAGAGGTATTCTTAGTAGTTGGTTCTACCTGCGTGTGTGTAAATACTAAAACAGCATCAGCACCAAAAACCTGCAGAATGAGTATCATCAAGTGTTGGTAACATAATATTTCTCAAATTATGCAATTACATAGAGATAATTTACTCTGGAGTCCTACTTGGGCTTACTACTTAACATGCCTAGTTCATTACCTACAAATACCCTCCTTATGACCATACTTAAGCTTGATGTCAGAAAGAATGATAAATTTTTTTTTTTTAAGATTTTATTTATTTATTTGACAGAGAGAGATCACAAGTAGGCAGAGAGGCAGGCAGAGAGAGAGAGAGGGAAGCAGGCTCCCTGCTGAGCAGAGAGACCCATGCGGGACTCGATCCCAGGACCCTGAGATCATGACCTGAGCCAAAGGCAGCGGCTTAACCCACTGAGCCACCCAGGTGCCCCGAGAAAGAATGATAAATTTAGAAAAATGCAGTCATCAATGAATCTGAGTGAAGAAATAAGTTCAAAAAAGACTGATTGATCATGACTCCCTCATATGCATTCCTTGGAAAATCTGAACAAAATGAGTGAGAATTCACTACAATCAAGAAAACAAACAAACAACAAAAAACCTCCAGATTTGAAAAAGTTTTAGGAACCCTTAACTAATTATTTTTATTCACATTTTGCTTTTTAATATATATGTAAGAGTAACCAAAGGTAAAAATTTACATACTATTAAGTCTAAAAGAACTTTCAATATTGTATAGTAAATATATAGTTAGAATTCTAACTTGTAAGAATATTATAGTTTAATTGGTGTTTTGTTAATGATGCATAAAGTAACAGTGCAACTTACAATGCTTCTGACTTCAACAGAATATATAGTTCTCCTGCTCATTTATTTCCATTATCTTTTCTTTGCTCTTACAGATGCCAGTAATCCCTTGATTTTTCTATTTTTAACTAATCTTTTTTTTTTTTTTAAGATTTTATTTATTTATCAGAGGGGGGGGCAGAGAGCAAGCACAGGCAGACAGAATGGCAGGCAGAGGCAGAGGGAGAAGCAGACTCCCTGCTGAGCAAGGAGCCCGATGTGGGACTCGATCCCAGGACGCTGGGATCATGACCTGAGCCGAAGGCAGCTGCTTAACCAACTGAGCCACCCAGGCGTCCCGCTATTTTTAACTAATCTTTTAAAAAAAATTTATTTGACACAGAGAGAGATCACAAGTAGGCAGAGAGGCAGGCAGAGAGAGAGGGGGAAGCAGGCTCCCTGCCCAGCAGAGAGCCCAATGTGGGGCTCGATCCCAGGACCCTGGGATCATGACCCGAGCCAAAGGCAGAGGCTTTACCCCACTAAGCCACCCAGGCGCCCCTATTTTTTAATCTTTAAAGTAGTGAATCTTCAACTACTCTTGCCAATAATCTAAACCCCCATTGCCCATCTTTTATACCTATTTGATAAACATGAGTCCTGAATCCATGCAACCACCTGCTGTTTATAGTAGGCAGCTAAACACTCCTAGAAAATATTATTTCTTAGCTTCCAACTGTAACTGGGTCCTAATGGTATTTATCAAATCTCCTCTTATACTAATCAAGTCTCTCTTTTTTTCTCTACCAACTATATTCAGGTCTCCTCTCTTTGTAAACCTCCTACACCCTGTCAACTTTCCCTACACATGACATTACCACTACCTTTAAAAATTATTATGAAAAATTATCTACAAAAAGGGTAAAAAAAAAAAAAATAACATAGTACCTGTGAATTCATTACTCAGACTAAGAAATGGAACATTATCAATAGAGATGAAGTCAATATATATCGTCCCTAAGTCTCATCTTCCACCCTTTCAACCCTAAATTTTGTTTATATAATCTCCTTGTTTTTGGTTAGTTTTGCTACATATGTATTAAAGGACTTCCGGACATGGCCACCCCAAAATATGCTCCATGGGCATACTGATTATTTTGAACTGAAGACACGAAAATTCCCATGTGAAAGGTGCCTTCCCGATACCAGAAGGAAGAAACAAACTTATCACTGAACATAGGGAGTCACGGCCAAGAGAAATCGAAACACCTTGTTAAAATAACTATCTTCCTTAGTCTACACATGTATTTCACTTTCCCACAATTTCTGCTGTTCAACCTCGTATATAAGCACTTAGGTCTAGTCACTTCTTTGGGTCTTCATTATTCTAGCAAGGACTCCCATGTAAATATAAAATGAGCTTTGCTTTTCTCCTGTTATTTTGTCTTATGTCACTCCCAGTCAGAGACTCTGTGATGATGGAGGAACAGCTTACCTCCCTTATTTTAGGTCTCTAAATGATGTTAATTTTGCATGATCTGAACTTTTATATATACTCCGCTAATGAATATTTATTTGGGTTATTTCCTTTTCTTTTTCCCCCAAAGAAAGCAGTTATAAACATTGTCCCTATGTCCTGATACACATGTGTAACCATTTAGGAGAACTGCTATGTTGTAGAACATCGATCTTTAACTTCACTAAATACTGACCAACTGTTCTCCAAAGTAGTCTAATTTCTACTCCCAACTACAGTGTATAAATTTCCATTACATAATTCTTGTGGCCATTTTATACAGTCCATACTTTTCTGTATTTTTTTCTAAGGTTTTATTTATTTAACAGAGAGAGCAAAAGAGCATAAGCAGGAGCAGCAACTGCAGAAGAAGCAAGCAGGCTCCCCACCAAGCAGGGAGCCTGATGCAGGGCTCAGTCAGCACCCTGGGATCACCACCTGAGCTGAAGGCAGACACTCCACCATGTGAGCCACCCAGGTGCTCCTTTTTTATATTTTCTAAATGGCCTAAAGAAATATGTATTTTTTATATACCCAGGAGGTTACTATAATTAAGTAACCAGAAATTATTCTAATTTACTAAGTAACAAATTTATTAAGTAACTTTAAGATCCTACTCAGAACTGAAAGTTAATTATGCTTAGTATCTTGACTGGCTGTGGAATATAAAGTGCCACCTGCCTTCGTGTGGTCAAAGTTTCTAATTCTACACCTTCCGTCAATTAGTACTTAATGTTGCCAGGTCACTCCATGCCAACCTTCAAAGAACTAAACAAATTAAACTAATGCCCTATTTATTTATTTTTAAAGATTTTATTTATTTATTTGACAGAGAGAGAGAGATCGCAAGTAGGCAGAGAGGCAGGCAGAGAGAGAGGGGAGGAAGCAGGCTCCCTGCGGAGCAGAGAGCCCGATGCAGAGCTCGATCTCAGGACCCTGGGACCATGACCTGAGCCAAAGGCAGAGGCTTTAACCCACTGAGCCACCCAGGCACCCAAAATAATGCCTTTATTTAACTAAAGAACAATTAACACCAACTTAAAGCATTTATTCATTCACTTATGTACTTACTGGGCATATGCCATGTGCAATACACTATTCAAGGTACTGGCCAAAAAACAATAAACAAAAACCTTTGCCGTCAATGAACTTATAAGGGCACAAAAACAGACAAGCAAAATATATGTCAGATGTACTGCACTCTATGCAAAAAAAAAAAAAAAAAAAAAAAAAAAAACAAAAAACAACAATCAAGAAAAGGTACAGAGACTAAGGAGCAGACTGAATTTAAAATAAGACATTCAAGGAAGGTCTCAATGAGAAAGTGTCATTTGGACCAGGACCTGCAAACAGTTAAGAAAACAAGTCACAATGAGATATAAAGAACATTTTTTCAGGCACAGAGAATTGACAAGGGCATGGCTAACATGTCCAAGGAAGTGGACATGGAACAAAGAGAGTGAATGGAGACACTTACTGCAGGTATTCAGAGGGGAAATCATAGTCTGAGAGAGTCAAAGAAGTATCTATGGGGGAGGAAGATCTAAGCTAAATTTAGAAAGAAAGGTAACATAGGAAAAAAAGTTGTATTATACAAAGGAAACCCGATAAAGAAATACAATGACAGAGGGGTGCCTAGGTGGCTCAGCATCTGACTCTTGATTTCAGCTGGGTCACCTGAGGTCATGGGATCAAGCCCCACACAGGGTTTGGGCCCGGTGTGCAGTCTGCTTGGGATTGTCTCTCCCTCTTCCCCTTCCCTGACTCATGCACTCTCTCTCAAAATAAATGGAGTCTTTATTTATTTTTTTTTAAAGATTTTATTTATTTATTTGGCAGGCAGAGATCACAAGTAGTCAGAGAGGCAGGCAGAGAGACAGAGAGGAGGAAGCAGGCTCCCCGCTGAGTAGAGTCCGATGCGGGGCTCGATCCCAGGACCCTGAGATCATAACCCGAGCTGAAAGCAGAGGCTTTAACCCACTGAGCCACCCAGGCACCCCTAAATGGAGTCTTAAAAAAAAAAAAAAAAAACAATGACATAAACATGGCAAGAAGGAAGAGATCAATATGATTAAAAGCAAATGACTTCTGTATGGGTGCTAAGAACTAAAACTGGACTCAGACTACATTATGTAAAATAGAACCCTAAATGTGATGTGAAGACAAAAAAGAATTAACTTTTTAAAACTTAATAAAAAAGTCATTTAGAAAAATGATCTGGAACCAATGTAATATGGATAACAGCGAATTAGACAAAGGGCACTGAGGTTTTAAGACTATGGCACATGGGAATGGATATATGGGATAAACCAGGTGATGCTCTAAAAGAAACAGAACTTGGAAGCAGATGGACTGAAGGAATGCAGAAAACAGGACCAAACATGGTATTAAAGTTTCTAAGCTTGGAGACTGCAGAAATAGTAATCAGAGGTAGAATCATACATGGCCTGTAGAGATCATTTCATCCAGAGCTATGTTTTTATTTATTATTATTTTTTAAAGATTTATTTATTTAGATTTTATTTATTTGACAGACAGAGATCACAAGTAGGCAGAGAGGCAGGCAAAGAGAGAGGAGGAAGCAGGCTCCCCGCTGAGCAGAGAGCCTGATGCGGGGTTCGATGCCAGGACCCTGGGACCATGACCCCAGCTGAAGGCAGAGGCTTTAACCCACTGAGGCACCCAGGTGTCCCCAGAGCTGTGTTTTTAGAATGATTACAGATTGGACAAAAAGTCATACTTATCCAAAAGATATGAATGTACATTTTTGATATCTTATGATAATAATTCTTCATTGAGAACTCAATTCATCTCATATATAGAACATGAGCCTCATAATTTCACTTCCTTAAAGTAAGTGGAGAACTTTCTGATTTATTGTACATTTTTTTCTAATATCTAAACATTTAGGTTTTGAAGAATAGGCAAAGAACCTAAAAATGTATTCACCTGAAACAATTCCTTAGGAAGGCAAGTTTTAAATCCATACAAATATGATAGACTATTTAATAAAACGATGCAGAAACAACTGTCTTTTGAACGAAATATTAAAACTGATTTCTTACCATACCTCATTCCTTTTAGCAAACACCAAAACACATTCTAGGCATTATTAAACATTTAAATGTAAACACAAGTTGCAGAAACACAAGTTGCAAAGAATAAAATGTTTTATTAAAAAGTAAAATGACAACATAGCCATACAAAGGACTTAGAGCAACTAGGACTCTCATGTATCAGTAGTGGAAATGTAAAATGGTGCACCAACTATGGAAAAGAATTTAGCAGTTTCTTAGAGTTAAATATGCACCTACCATGCAATCCAGCCATTCCATGCCCAAGTATTCATCCAAGAGAAATGAAAGTATAGACTGTATACAAATATTCACAGCCATTTTCCTTTTAACAGCCAAAAACTGGAAACAATCCAAATAACTAACAACAGGTGAACAGATGAACTGTGGTATACTTATACAACAGAATACTACTCAGCAACTAGAAAGAGTGGACTACTGAAACACACAGTGTGAATTAATCTCAAAGTAATTATGCTGAAAGAGGCCACCCACACCCCTCAACCAAAGTATATACTGCACGGTTCCATTTATATAAATTCCTCAAATGAAAACTATACTTGTAGAATTTAGATCAGTAGTTGCCTAGGGGTTGTAGAGGGGACCGGAAGGGGCAAGAGGGAGGAACTACAAAGGGACATAAAGAAATTTTGCAGTGTGATGGATATGTTATCTTTATTGCAGTGATAGTTCATGGTATATACTTATGTCAAAATTTAGCAAACTGTATATTGTAAATAGGTGCATGTATACATCAATTATACCTCAATAAAGGTGTTTTTAAAAAGTAAAATAGCATCAGGCCATACACAAAAAACTGTAGACTTTTTATCTATAGTGGGTAATTTTAAATAAAAAACTATGTAATAATAACAATTTAAAAATAAAATGAGCTGTGGCTATTACAACACAGAAATTTGGAAGAGGAAGAAGAGAGGATTTGAACCAGTGACAGGGCTGACCAGTATTTTAGAAAATCAGTTGCAACACAGCCTCAATGAATTACCTCAGGAAGAACAAAAGGGCATATTTAGAAATTAAAGCCAAGAGCCAAAATATGTCAAACCAACTACATATAAGGACAGGTACAGAGCAAATTCAGAGACAGGAATCTAGTAGCAGAGGCAAATTATTATGCAACAGATGAACAGACTGACAAGAGACAAGCTAAAGAGCATGGTCCAAGTATACAAAGCAAATCATTCCTGGAATGCACAAAAACACTAAGATACGAGGCTGATTTTAAGAACAGAAAGCAGGGTAGCCCACATCATATGAAGCTGTGAAAATGTGTAGCCAAAACCAGGCCATAGTCAAACAGACTGCAGAACGAACAAAAGCTGTGCAAAGGAAAAGGAGCCCACAAAAAAATTCTTCTCAAAGTAAGGCGGGCTAGTCCATCTGGCTTTTATCCCTGGTTGCTCAAAGAGAAATGTCCTTAATTCCAACAAAACACCCTTAGTAGCTTCTGAAATTTTAACTTCTCTCAGAAGTGAAGATATTTTAGTTTTAACCTGAATTATATATAAATTCACTTTCATAAAGTATTGAAAAGAGCTCCTTGAAAGCAGAGATCTTATCTTATTCAAACTTCTATCAGTAGTGCCCAGTACAATGTCTTCTACATATCAGATTCTTAAATAATGATACTTAAAAGTTCTGAACAAGAACCATCAAAAAAAAAATGTGCACTGAAATCTACATTATTCTTTTTCTGAATTAACACTTAATATTCCTAGACCAGGGTGCCTGGGTCATGGCTCAGTTGGTTAAGCTTCGATCTTTGCCTCAAGTTGTGATCTCAGGGTCCTGGGATGGAGCCCTACATCAGGCTCCCCGCTCAGGTCCCTCTTCTGGCTGCTGGTCCCCCTGCTTGTACTGTCTCTCTCTCTCTCTCTCTAATAATAAACAAATGAAAACAAATTATTTCTAGACCAGTTTCCTTCCATTGCCCAGGACCTCCCTTTGTTCCTTTCCTACTGTCAAGAGCATATGTGGGGGCGCCTGGGTGGCTCAGTGGGTTAAGCCACTGCCTTCGGCTCAGGTCATGATCTCAGGTTCCTGGGATCGAGTCCCGCATAGGGCTCTCTGCTCGGCAGGGAGCCTTCTTCCACTCCCCTCTGCCTGCCTTTCTGACTACTTGTGGTCGCTCTCTCTCTCTGTTAAAAAAATAAAATAAAATCTTAAAAAAAAAAAAAAAAAAAAAAAGCATATGTGATCCTTAAATGTAAAACAGCTAGTAAAAACTTAAATTAGTAATTAGAGATAGTTAGAAAAATTAATTTGAGGACAAAAAAAAATCTCATCCAATCAAAAGCCAAATATGTATAATTTTTTAAATTAGTCGTACTTCGGGTTACATTCTTGATAAGATATTAAGACAAGCTCCCCTTGAAATTGTTCTATAAGTGAGAGGTTGGATATAAGAAACAAACAAAAAAGCGGTGAAAAATCTCTTGGAAAACAAATGCTGGCTTGACTGGACAGAGGGAGGGAAGAGTAGCAACCCAGAGCTAAAGAGTATATGGCACACAAATGGGGGGCTGGATGATGGCGAGCTTTTCCAAAATATCTCTCTCCAATCACCTTGGGCAAAAAAGCACAATTGCTCTGAGGTAATCTCAGAACAGCACTCCAGTTTAGGTGGGGTGGCAACCCCAATGTTCTCTCTGTTCGCTGAACAAAATTCCACGGAACCTTAATCTCAATAAAGAGCAAATCTCTGATGGAGTTAAAAGGGTTTCTTGATGGATGATGCAACTGGGAAGTCCAGATATCCTATGATCCAAAATACCGTAGGCTCTCTGCTCTGGGGTTCTTCTTCCTTTCTCCAGACAACCTGAACACTCCTTTCAAACACAGTACCAGCTAACTTAATGTGGCTGAAAATCTCAAAGGAAAATGTGTTCATGGAAAAAAATCAATCCATTGATCAAGCAAGAAAGCACTGAAGTATAAGAACTATCAAAATCTTTTTAAAGATTAAAAATACATTATATGTTAATTGAATTTAAATAATAAAATTTTAAAAAATATTAAAACAATTTAAAAAACTGTATATACATTAAAAAAATTAATGAGCTAGTCAGACTATAAATTTTATATGACCATAATACACATCCTCAGATATGAGAGGATGTGGGTTAATATGAAGTAGAAATTGTTTTTAAAAAAGAAACCATCTGAGGGGCGCCTGAGTGGCTCAGTCAGTTAAGCATCTGCCTTAGGCTTGGGTCATGATCCCAGCATCCTGGGATCTGGCCCGTGTAGAGGTCTCTGCCCAGTGGGGAGTCTGCTTCTCCCCTTCCCTCTGCCTGCTGCTCCTCCTGCTTATGCTCTCTCATCCTCGGTTGAATAAATGAATAAAATCTTTAAAAAAATAATAAATACATAAATAAATAAAGGTGATTTGAGATTTAATTTAAAAAAGAAACAATTTGAAATAATGTATACAGAAAACAGTTAAAATGAAAATATCAAGAGATGGGTGAATGGATTAACGGGTATAGCTGAAAAATGTTTTAGTGAGTTGGAATTATTACACTAAGAAACACTTCTGAAACATTAAGAGGAAGGGATAAGAAAGATTTTTTAAAGGTACAAAGACATGATAGAGTATTAACTTTGTAAAAACAGAAGATACAGAAGTGTATAAATTAAACTGATTCCCAGAAGTATATGAATGACTGAGAATTTTCCAGAATTAAAAAAATGCCAAATTGAACAGCTTATGAGTGCCAGAGGATAAATAAAACACACACATATATATATACATAAACAACACCTTGATACAATAAAATTTAAGAGAATCAAAGACCAAAAAAAAAAAAACCAAAAAAAAAAACTAAGAGCTTCTATCAAGAGTAGTTTACCTAGAAAGGAATAGGATCAAAATGACATCAGATACCTCATTAGAAACACAAGATTTAAAGTAATTCTTAAAATTACTATGCAGAGTAATTTTAAAACGTTGACAGAATTTTGAACCAAAAAGTTTATGTCCAGATAAACTATCATCAAAAGTAAAGCGATCTTAAGCACACAAAGTCTTAGAATATTTCCTACATTAAAGGCCCTCTTTGAAAATACTCATTAAAGGAACCATTGCCAACAAGAATGATGTTATAAAAGATACATGAAAGTGAATAAATACGGGCACCTAGGTGGCTCACTTGGTTAAGCGTCTGTCCTTGGCTCAGGTCATGATCCCAAAGTCCTAGGACTGAGCTTAGCATTGGGCTCTTTGCTCAGTGGGGAGCCTGCTTCTCCCCAACCCCCTTGCAATGTTTGTGCTCTGTCAAATAAATAAAATCTTAAAAAAAAAAAAAAGTGAACAAATAATTTAGTAAAACTTACTATTACCTTCAAAAAGGAACAAAACAGGGCGCCTGGGTGGCTCAGTGGGTTGAGCCGCTGCCTTCGGCTCAGGTCATGATCTCAGGGTCCTGGGATCGAGGCCCGCATCGGGCTCTCTGCTCAGCAGGGAGCCTGCTTCCTCCTCTCTCTCTGCCTGCCTCTCTGCCTGCTTGTGATCTCTCTCTGTCAAATAAATAAATAAAATCTTAAAAAAAAAAAAAAAAAAAAAAAAGGAACAAAACATATAACCAAAACATTCTAGAGCCAAAAATCTAGGGAAGCTCTGTATAACAGAACTTTCTGGGATAACTAAAGTGTTCTACCTTTATCTGTGTTGTCCAATATGGTAGCCATTAGTCACATGTGGCTATGGATAACATGAATATAGCTAGTGTGACTGAGGAACTCTTAAATTTTAAGCTTAAAGTTAAACCCTCTACAACTAGTGGGTGCTATATAGGATAGCATGGATCTTAGCATGTTCCAACAAAACTTTACTTAAAAACCGGTTGCTGGCACATAGGCCATAGTTTGCCAACATCTCACCTACTAGGTGATATAAATATAGTGATGAGAAAAGGACACCAAACTTTGCCACAGTACTTGCTAAAGGGAGGATGGTGATGTAGATAAAAATACTTAAAACAAACAAACAAACAAAAAAACACCCATAAATGAAAGTCTGGACTTATCTGGGCAATGACCAAAAATATTTTTCTTTTTTAAAAAATTTTTTATTACTGAAGAACAGTTGACGCAGAACATTGTTTTAGTTTTAGGTGCAGAACAGTGATTCAACAATTCTTTATGTTACATTACACTCACCCTGGTAAGTGTCGTTACCACCTGTTACCATACAATGACCAAAATTCTAACTAAAACAGAGCAAAATGTGGAGCTTTCAAACTGAAAAAAAAAAAAAAAAAAACAAACCAAAAACAAAAACGAAAATTCAATCTATTAAATGGGAAAAGGAAAAAAGCCAAGAAGTATGGTAAATAAAAAATATAATATAACATGACAGGAAAGTTCTAATACAATGTTCCAATACATACATGTAAATGAGTTAAACTCACTGATCTAAAGGAAGATTCTTAAGATTGGATTTTTAAAAGATGTAGTAATGGGCGCCTGGGTGGCTCAGTGGGTTAAGCCTCTGCCTTCAGCTCAGGTCATGGTCTCAGGGTCCTGGGACAGAGGCCCACAAGGGGCTGCCTGCTTCCCCGTCTCTGCCTGCCTCTCTGCCTACTTGTGATTTCTGTCAAAAAAATAACAGAAAAAAAAAAAAAAAAGACGTAGGAATAGGAGATCAATAGGGATAGCCTAAGTCCAAAAAGGTACAGAAATGCTGAAAATAAATGGCTGGGAAATACGAAGGACAACTGTGAACCAAGAGCTTCACAGTAATTAGAAAATTAAAAAAAAACAAAGCACAAAATAGAAAGCAAAAACAAATATAAAGGGGCGCCTGGGTGGCTCAGTGGGTTAAGCCTCTGCCTTCGGCTCAGGTCATGATCTTGGGTCCTGGGATCAAGTCCCGCATCAGGCTCCCTGCTCAACAGGGAGCCTGCTTCCTCCTCTCTCTCTCTGCCTGCCTCTCTGCCTACTTGTGGTCTCTCTCTATCAAATAAATAAATAAAATCTTTAAAAATATATATAAAGGAAAAGTAGGGTATTATATATTGAAGGAAAAACAGATTAAGAACTGGCAAACATAAACATTTATGCTTTTACAATGAATAAAACACCAAGACAATTCAACGGGGGAAAGAATAGTCTTCTTAATAAATAGTGCTGAAACAACTAGATACCCACATGCAAAAGAATGAAGTTGGGTACTTACCTCACACCATATAGAAAAAACTCAAATGGATCATAACATAAAAGTAAGCACTAAAACTACAAAACTTAGAAAACACAGGAATAAATCTTTGTGATCACGGCTACATACTACATGACAAAATTTGTAACTTACCAAACCAAGAGTACAAGCAACAATCGAAAAAAAGGCACAAATTACATTTCAACAAAATTAGAAATAACTATTTCAGAGGACAGCATCAAGAAAGTGAAAGCCCACTGAACAGAAGAAAATATTTGGAAATCATATATATGGTAAGGGATTTGTATCCTCAATAAATAGTTCTTACAATTCAACAATAAAGACCAATTTAAAAATGAACAATGGACTTGCAAACTTGGATAGACAATTCTCCAAAGATATATAAATGGCCAACAAGCACTTGAGAAGATGCTCAGTATCATTAAGTCATTAAAGAAATACAAATCAAAACCATTATGAGATGTCATTTCACACCCAGCAGAATGACTGAAATAAAAAATATTAAGTGTTGATGAGTCATGGAGAAAATGGAATCCTTAAATGTTGCTGGTGGAACTGTAAAATGGTGTAGCAACTTTGGAAAATAGTCTGGTAGTACTTCAAAAGGTAAACACAGAGCCACATAAAACCCAGCAGTTCCATTCCTAGGCATATACTCAAGAAAAATGAAAACATCTCTATAAAAAAGCCTATACATGAATGTTCATAGCAGCATTATTCTTAATAACCAAAAAATGGAAACAACCCAAATGCCCATCAAGATGAATGGGTAAACGAAATATGGTATGTATATCCATACAATAGAGTATCATTTGGCCATAAGAAGGAATGAAGTATTGATAAAGGCTACAACACAGATGAACCTGAAAGCATTATGCTATGTGAAAGAAGCCATGTTTTGTGACTGCAAAGGCCACATATTATATGATTCCACTTACTTGAAACCCACTGAATAAGAGACAGAAAGTCAATAAGTAGTTTCCAGGGTTTGGGGAAAGGGAGAGAGGGGAGTGACTGCTAATGGGCACAAGTGTCTTTTTGGGCTTTTTAAAAAAGACTGTTCTGGGGCGCCTGGGTGGCTCAGTGGGTTAAGCCGCTGCCTTCAGCTCAGGTCATGATCTCAGGGTCCTGGGATCGAGTCCTGCATCGGGCTCTCTGCTCAGCAGGGAGCCTGCTTCCTCCTCTCTCTCTGCCTGCCTCTCTGCCTACTTGTAATCTCTCTCTGTCAAATAAATAAATAAATCTTAAAAAAAAAAAAAGACTGTTCTAAAATTAGGTAATAATAATGACTGCACAACTCTGTGGATATATTAAAAACCATTGCATTTTATGGCATGTGAATTTCTTTGCAATAATGTTACAAACACATACACACAAAGCAACAACAATTTTAGAGAGACATCAACAATTTTAGATGGCAATTTTAACTTACTCTTCTCTGAAACTAACAGAACAGGAAAAGATTAATTATAGAAAATACAAGTAAGTTCAAACTAACAAATATAGAGACAACTCACATACTATGAAAAATAAACATGCTTTTCAAAGACATAAGAAGCAAAAACTATGTGCTGGCCACAAAGCAAACACCATATAATGGATGTTCTTTGGTTTTAACAATAAAACTAGAAATCCATAACAACAAAAGCAACCAAAAACAAATAAAAAACAACCTCCACCCCTATGTCTAGAAACTCAAAAACCATAGTTCTAAATCCTCAGGTAAAAGAAGAAATTATAAAGGAAATTACAGGATAATTAGATAAGTACAACAATAAAAATACCATGTAACAAAGTTTGTGAGACAACTAAAACAATATTTTAAAAAACTATAGATTTATGTGCTTATATAAGAAATATCAAAGTTCAACTCAAGTTGAAAAAGTATCTATAGAATAACTCAAAAGAACAAAGGAAACAAAGATATGGGCAGAAATCAAACAGAGAAGAAATAAAATGGAAAGATGAATAAAATCAAATGCTGATTCTTTGAAAAGATTAGTAAGCAGACAAACTTCTGGCAAGACCATCAAGAAAAGTGAAGAGATACAGGTGATGATAGATGAGATTTAAAAGTACTATCATAATACTATAATATTTACGTTTATAATATTACATTACAAAAGGTCATAAATATTTAAATAAAATCTTAAAAAAAAAAAAAAAACCTGTACAGACCAATAACCACAAAGACATTGTCTCCCAAACAGCCATAAACCCTGATAGTTATAGAAGCTGAATTCTCCTAAAAATTTCAAGGAGCAAATAATTCATTTTCTACAATTTGTTACAGATAATAGAATACAAAGAGAAATACCTAAAATGCTTTATATGGCTGACATCATTTTGATTTCAAAACCAGATAGTAGTAAGAAAAGAACAGATAGCTGTTTGTGTTTTCTTAGAATTTTTGTCTACTTGGCATCCATCCACCAGAAGGCCAATAACATTAACTGTATGTTCTTATTTCCTGTATTCTTGATGCTCTGGCATTTGTGACCTCGCTGACTAGGGAGAAACTACCTCTCCCAGGGTTGGTCAATTCCTGAGAGATAGCCAAGGTTAGTCCAAGAATGTATTTTTCCTATGTAAACTGAAGAGCCCAAACTTCAAATCATCTCCTTTACCTGTATGTTCTACTTCAGGAGGCCTTATTCCTCTGCCCTAAGCACTAAAGGTCATATATTAGCAATTGGAGAGCACCTCTTTAAGTCCAGAGCCTGCCAACATTATTCAAACTAGCCAATTCTAGTGTTTCCCCCTTCCTTGCCTTACCCCTTGCTCTTGCTTTTGCTTCCTGACTACATCTGGTACTTCCCATGTCCTTGAGTGGAGTAGCATGCTCCCTTCTCTTGTGAACAGTAATAATCTTTCAATGCATTCTCTCCATGTCAGTGTCACCCCCATAAATTAAAATCTGCAGGCACATTTTCAGTTAATAACTAAAGCCCATTTCATTTATGAACATTAGATGTCTGAAAATCCTAAATGATGAATTAGTGAATTGAATCTGTTAGTATATTAAAAATAACACATACTGTTCAAAAACAATTAACACAAAAAATTCAAGAATGGGGGCACCTGGGTGGCGCCTTGGGCTCAGGTCATGATTCCAGGGTCCTGGGATGGAGCCCCGCATCAGGCTCCCCGCTTGGCAGGAAGCCTGCTTCTCTCTCTCCCATTCTCTCTGCTTGTGTTCCCTCTCTCACTGTCTCTCTCTCTCTCTGTGTCAAATAAATTTTAAAAATCTTTGACAAAAAAAAGAAATTCAAAAATGGTTTAATATTTGAAAATCTATCAATGTAATCACATTAGGGACTACAGGAGAAAATGAGTATTTCAATAGATTCAGGGAAAAGGCATCTGATAGTTTTTTTTTTTTTTTTAAAGATTTTATTTATTTGACAGACAGAGATCACAAGTAGGCAGAGAGGCAGGCAGAGAAAGAGAGAGAGAGAGAGAGCCCGATGCAGGGATCGATACCAGGACCCTGAGATCATGACCCGAGCCGAAGGCAGCAGCCCAAACCACTGAGCCACCCAGGCGCCCCAGGCATCTGATAGTTTTAACGATTTATTAAAAAATTGCCAGTAAACTATGAACAGAAGGAAAAATTCCTGAACTTGGTAAAGTCTACATACTAAAAGCTAATATACATCAAACTTAATGGAAAACTTCAGGATCATTCCATTTAAGATATAGATAAGAAAAGATGCCCATTGAGGCTTTGTTCAACATATTACTGGAGGATATGGCTAATATAATAAAACGGGGGGAAGGGGGAAAAAAACCAAGGAATAAGGATTAGAAGAGACGAAGCAGATGGTGTAGACAAATTATCATCATAAATGAGTTTAGAAAGACTGCCAAATACAAGAAATCAACTTAAAAAAATCAATAGCGTTGCTCTGTACCAGAATAGTCATATGGAAAATAAAGTACCACTCAAAATAGTTATATGGACTATCTAGGAATTAACTTGAAGATAGGATAGAGGACATTGATGGGTGAAAAATCACCTCAGAAAAATGTCTACATGAAGAACTATACCACATTTACCGGTAGTTCCTTAAAGATTAGTCTATAAACCCAAGACAGTTCCAGTATAAATCAGGAAGATTTTGTTCTAGTTTTCAAGAAATTTCACAAACTTATTCTAAAACATCTATATAATAAATGTCTAAAAATAATTCAATCAAATTTAAAGAGACGTATAAAGGGACTCACCCTACTAGATAGTATGATTTACTACTAAGACATAATAAAAAACTGTCTAACTGCCATAGCAAAAATAATAAACAAGAGAGCTTAGCAGATTTATGAATATATGGTAACTTGACATGATAAAAGTGGCCAATAAATCAGAAGGAAAAGCATGCATTATTTACAGATGGTACTGGCAAACACCTGTGCCAATCTAAAGAAAAATAATGTTGGATCCCTACCTCACAACATGTATAAAGGTGAACTCAACATGACCTATATATAAAAGGTATTACAAAGCCAATAGTAGAGAGGAGAACATCTTGGAGAACAGCTTCAGAGCAGCAAATATCTACTTAGACAAACTTCTAAAGCAGAAACTATATAGGGGGAAATTGATTTGACTATATTTAAGAGCGAATTTATGCTCCATAAAGGACACATTATAGTCAACTCTAAGCTTAATAACAAGTTAGCACTCTAATACTGGACTTGAGTTTATATATCTCTTTAATAACTGTTTCATGAGGCAATTCAGTTTGGCAAGACCACTGTTTAGTACACATGGTCATTCAGAAACCTAAGCTCTTTCTGGCTTGCTGCTCTATTTGCTAGGGTATGGAGAAAGTTAGGTCATGGCCTAAAATAACAAACCTATCCATCTTCCAATCTATAACAAGGAAAAAAAGACCACATAATTTCTTTTGAGCTATTGAAGTAGAAATGCACATAACACTTTTGCCCATATCTGATTGACAAAATTAGTCACATGGCCTCAATTTAGCTAATGATAAAGTTAAAAAATGTAATCCCTAATTGAGCAGATATGTGTCCAGCTTAAACTGTCTGTAAAGCTAAGAATAGACTTTGGTGAATTATTAGCAGTCTTCACCATAAGGACACAAAAAGTGTAACAGACTTACGTATAAAACAACAAGGGATTAATATCTAAAATATATAAGGGACTCTTACAAATCATTAAAAAATAGAGACAGGAAATACAGAGAAGTGGTCAGTGGACATGAATGAGAAACTTGAAGAATAAGGAATGCCTAACAAACACATGAAGAGATAACTCAGCTTCATAAAAATCAATGAAGTACAAAACAAACAACTAAGAATTGGAAAAACTATAAGGTGTTGATGAGTAAATGGATAAATAGTGATCACCAACAAAATGAAATTGAATGTAAACTGGTATATGTATTCCAGAAACCAATTTGCCATGCTCTCTCTAATCCTAATCTTCTTCCTTAGTGAAAAATTCATTTATATACTCCCCAGTTCAGAAATCTCACTCCTGGATATATTCCCCAAAGAAACTCTTTTGTGGGACAGGTATGAGAATGTCTTTTTCTTTACAGTATTGTTGTGGTAGGAGGAACACAGGGTAATTTAAATGTTTATTTCTTAAGGGAATAGGATCAGATAAAGTTGATATATATATATACACACACATATATAAAAGATCTGTAATACAATGGTATTTACATATATAAAACATACTCAAAACAACACAATATAAAAGGACACATCCTCAAGCATACCTATCAAATCAGGGTATGTTTGAAGGGGAATGGAAGAGGGGATTAGGGATGAAGAGGAAAACTAATCAACAGGAAAAGAGCCTTATCAGGCTGATAATGTAATTGTACCCCAAAATGAGGACTATGACTAAATTCCCTGCATGTTTAAAAAGTTTACTGAGTAAGTAACAGTTCTTTCCATTGCTAAAGAGATGTCTCAGTTCCAGAAAGACAAACACACACAGACATAAAAATATGAAAGATGCAGTTCTGAAATAATCTTGTTTTGATGACAATTTGTCTATGATGAAAAGACAGCAAGAAGTGGGAGAAGCATAAAAGGAGTGCTTAAAGGAGTGTAATTTTAGACTGCTCATAAAAAAAGTATAGTTCTTTAACACTGTGCAAGATACAGAGTTAAGGAAAACAAACCCAGAACATGGTTTTTAATATCCTATGCTGCATCAAAAAGTTGAAGAAAACATTTTATAAGATTTAGTGAAAACATATTTACTATAATTAATGACCTCTTCCTATTATTGCTTGACTCACTAATAAAAGGAAAAACTACAATTTATTCCACTTAGAAACACAAACTTATTTTCCAAAGGGACATCATTAACTATGTTGGTAATAACTAGCACACTTATAATCAACTCAAGGTTGTGGGGCACCTGGGTGGCTCAGTCGTTTAGCATCTGCCTTCAGCCAGGGTCATGATCCCAGGATCCTGGGATACAGCCTGGCATTGGCTCCCTGCTCAGCAGGAAGCCTGCTTCTCCCTCTCCCACTCCCCCTGCTTGTGTTCCCTCCCTCGCTGTGTCTCTGTCAAATAAATAAAGTAAGTCAAGGTCTTGTTGCCCCCACACAGGCCGATTTTAATGAAATACACTTGGCAATTTTTTTTTAAAGACAAGCAACAGTTTGGCACCTAATATATAATCACAATGACCAAGTCAGGTGTGCAGCATCCCCAGTACAGACTTTATTAGAGTTCAGTTATAAATACACAATCTCTTGACACTCAAGATGTAGTTCTTGCAGATAAAGCCCAAAGGCAGGAAATGAATCTTCTCCCCAAAGCTACTTCTTATCTTTAAAGTAACCTCAAATTATTACTAAACTAATAAAGTAATTTTGTTCCAGAAAGTGATCTGATCTATTTTATTTTCAGCTTTTGATAAATTCAAGAATGAGATGGAGGATTATTACTTTTTGTCTCACTATACACACTGAAACACAACATGAAAATAAAGGAAAACAAATTTTAAATGATTTTTTATGGTAAAGTTGGAATAGGCAACAGCAAAGCCTGCCAATAGATGAGGAAGATGGGTATGGTTTTAGAAAAAAAAAAAAAGCTAATTTTGTTATTTAACAGCATATTTGGAAGTAAAGCCTTTATTATCTTCTAATTAGAAACTATTAAAAAATGAGTAAAAAAGGTACAATAAGATTGCAAACAATCAAACATAATTCAAAAATATAACTATGGTTATTACTTCCTTCTTAATGGAATTTTTTTCTAATACGATGGCTCTTCCCTAATGGCCACAACCCAACATGAAGATCAAGATTCTATTAAAAAAGCAGGCTACCAAAATTATGACTGTCAAACACAACCTAACATGGAGATAGCACAAGAAAATTTCAGATGACCAATGATTAATGATGATTTAGTTTTACTGCACACACAGAAGATGCCAGTTTCATTGTAGCAATCTGGGCACCATTCATTACACTTCCATTCTATGCCATGCACTGTAGTAGGCATTTAATATCATATTACACAGTTACTCTACGCCCCACACTGTACTAGGTATTTGAGGTATGCTCTCTCTAATCCTTAAAATAAACTTTTGGATCATATTATAAAATAGAAAGTTTGTTGTTATTGTTGTTTTTAATGTGGAACTGAAACTGAGAGATTAAACAATCTGCCCAAGATCTTAAGCTGGAAAACAATGCAAGCTTCTGTTTAAGGTGGCAAATTAATACATGCTGCAGCCTCCTTCTCCTGCTTCTTCTCCTGCTAATCCAAACCCTCAAAATGACAGGAAATCCACAATTATGCCAGAAAACAAGAAGGTGTACTTTTAATGTACTGGAAACCTGAGGAAGATATAAGGCAAGAAACCAAACTGCCCACAGAGACTGAATGCTAGAAAAGGTGGGAACAGTTCCCAGGGTGCTACAAATTCTGAGGTAAGGGAGAGAAAATAGGAAAAGACAGAAGACACATTAACTGCAGTTTCTGCATTAAAAGCAGCAATATGGGTAGATCTCTATATACTGCCTTTTTTGGAAAAGGCAAATAACAGAGATTTCATTTCTGCCCTTAGTTGGAAAGGGTGAACACAGAAACTTGAGTAAGCCTGGTAAAATTTTAGAATACCAAGGATAAATAAAGAGAAAAATCCTAAAACATATGAGAAAGGAAGTTGAGAAAGTGGATTACTCACAAAGAATTAGACAGATACCACACACTACTATTTGCAAAGAGTGGATATAAAAATAAAACAAAGTATGATACTTTAAAGTTTCTATATGTAACCAAACTATCTTTAAAAAAAAAAAGATTTTATTTATTTATTTATCAGAGGAAAAATAGAGAGCGCGCACAAGCAGGCAGAGCAGCAGGCAGAGGCAGAGAGAGAAGCGGGACTTGATCTCAGGACCCTGGTATTATGACCTGAGTCAGAGGCAGTGGCTTAACCGACTGAGCCACCTAGGCATCCCCCAAACTATCTTTCAAGTGTGAAGGCAAAATAAAGACATATGCAGGTCTGCAAGGATTCAATTATTACCCAGAAATATACTCCAAAAGAATTACTTGAGAATATACTTACGCAAGTACAAGTAGCATGAAGTAAACAACATCAAAGAAACCAATAAATTTTAAATGATTCTTGCATTAAAAAAAGAGATTCAAAACAAAAGTTATGAACTACTTTTTTAGAAAAAGTGAGGTCAGGGCGCCTCGGTGGCTCAGCAGGTTAAAGCCACTGCCTTTGGCTCAGGTCATGATCCCACGGTGCTGGGATCGAGCCCCACATCCCGCTCTCTGCTGAGAGGGGAGCCTGCTTCCCTTCCTTTCTCTCTGCCTGCGCCTCTGCCTAATTGTGACCTCTGTCTGTCAAATTAAATAAATAAAATCTTAAAAAAGAAAAAAATGAGGTCACTAAAAAAACAAAGCTTGTGACATGCAACGCAGAACTGTGGAAACATTTATAGCCATTAACAAGTTTCTTAGGAAAGAAAAAAGACTTCTCAGTCGAAGAATTTAAAAGAAAACAAATTAAGAATAAAGAAAGGTTACAAGGGGACCCGTGGCTGGCTCAGTCAGCAGAGAGTGTTAACTCTTGATCTCAGGGTTTTAAGTTCAAGCCCCATGCTGGGTGTAGAGGTCACTCAGAAATAAAATCTTAAAAAAAAAAAAAAAGATTACAAGGTAATAACAAAGAAAAAAGTAATATAATAGAAAACTAAAAGAGTAGATGACCAGTAATCAAAAAGCTGATTCTTCAAAATGTAGTAAGTGATTTAGGCAAACTTTTGTCAGGCCTGACCAAGAAAAAGGAGAGAAAACAAACTCAGGAATAAAAATGAGACAGAATTACAAATTCAGAAGAGATTTTTAGAAAACATTTTAACTAATATAGAAATTCTCTACAAATATGATTTGAATCCTAGGGGAAAAAAACGAGTGATTATTTCAGAAAATATAAATGGCCAACATTAGCTGAAAAGTAGAAATCTGAATAGTTAAGGGCAAAATGCAATATATCACTTTGCAGTTTAAAGGAACATATTTTCTGTTAACTGAGGCAGAGATTCTTAAATAGTTTGGTCTCAGGACCTTTTAAAATATTTTTAAAAATTACTGAGGACCCAGAAGACTTTTGCTTCTATGGGTCATCCTATCAATATTTACCATATTAGATATTAAAACAAAATTTTATTAATTTTAAAAATTGTTTAAAAGATTTTATTTATTTGACAGAGAGAGACCACAAGTAGGCAGAGAGGCAGGTGGGGGGGGCAGGCTCCCCACTGAGCAGAGAGCCCGATGCGGGGCTTGATCCCAGGACCCTGAGAGATCATGACCCGAGCTGAAGGCAGAGGCTTTAACCCACTGAGCCACCCAGGTGCCCACAAAATTTTATTATTAAGTCACTGAAAAACAACTATAAATTCATTCATGCTAACAACACTCTTATTAAAATAAATGTACTTTACAAATACATTTAGAGGAGTAGCATGTTTTATATTTTGGTGCATCTCTTTAACAGAAGATCGCTCAAATTTGCTGTGTTCAATTTGTTGCAATTCATCTGTAATGCAGCCTCTGGAAAACCCCACTGTACACTTGTGAGAAAGACAACAGTAAAAACAAATAAAGTCTTGTTATTATGAAAACAGTCTGACTTTGCAGACCTCATGAAAGGATCGTGGGGATCCCTAGGAGACTCAATATTACAACTTAAAAAGTGCTGGAGAGTGGTGATGATTGCACAATGTGAAAGTACCTAATGCCACACCTATAAAAGGTTAAATGAGAAATTTTATGTTATGTATATTTTGCCACAACAAAAAAAATAGCAAACAAAACCCAGCTGCACATATAAAAGAATAAATACATCAAGACCAAGACGTTTATTCTAGTAAAGCATGGTTTCACTTTAGAAAAATCTATCAATGTAATTCACCATAGTAATAGATGTTGAGAAAATGTGGTAAAATTCAATCCAAATGCCTAATAAAAATTTTTAGCATTCTAGATTGGTCAACTTCTACTAATTTATCCTGTGTTAACAAAAAACATCAAAATCTCATGGTTTATAGCATAAAGATTTATTTCTTGCTCATGCTATGTGTCCATTACAGATGGCTTGTAGGCCCATACTGTCTTCATTCCAGGTTGAAGGTAGTCTCTATCTGCAACAAGCTGTTCATATAGCAGAGCGGAAAAGCAACAGCTAAATCACGAGATGGTTCTGAAAGCTTCTGCTCTAATATAGCTTATCAGTTTCACTCACATTCCACTGGTTATACAAGTCTCATGGATAAGCATAGTATCAAGGGCAAAGTGTATTTTCTCACACAGAGGATTATCTGTTAGGAGAACTCTGTAGAGATGGACCCAGTAGGCAGGCAAGAATATTTAGAAATTATACACCTACAATAGAGGGCAACTTCTCCTATTTGAAAAAGGGTATTTACCATGAACCTAGAGCACACATAACTTTTGCAATATATCAGAAATAAACACTGAGAAAAATACAACAATAAATTTAAAAGATCCCAACCAAGCATATGAGCTATGAAGTCAATTAACTATGTGATCTTAGGCAGGTTAAACTCTCTACCCATTTACTTCCTCAACTGTAAAACGAAGATGACAACATCCTACTTCAATGATTCTACAACATATTTTTTCATATTTTAATGTCTCAGAGATTGGTGACGTCTTAAAAATAACAATTATCACCCAGGAGTCAATAATGATGTGCCAAATGAAAACCTTTCACTGACACTTTCTGATACCATCAAGAAAGCATCAATAACAAAGCATCTTAGGTTTAACAAAACATGGTAATATTTAGTGTTACTGTGATGATTACATGAACTAATTAATATACAACACTTAGGGCAATGGCTAACAGCAAGTACTCAATAAATACTATTTTTTCTCATTCTTTGTTCTACTTTATATCAAACCCCATTATAATGCTAAAGTAACTGAAATAAAACTGCACTGGAACAGGATTAGAGAAAGGAATCAATGGAATAGAACAGTCTAGAGAAACAGACCCACATATTTACGGGAATTTAAAATACAATAAATGAGCCATTTTACATCACTGGGAAAGGCACAGAGCGGCAGTTCTCAGTTCTATTACACTCAATACCCTTCTTTTATAGGGCCCTTTTATCTATATTGAAATGAAATACACAGAAAATAAACTTTCTACACACAATTTTTAAAAATTATATACACATTCATTCTTTTTCATGAAATTTTGGATACACACATATATACACCCATAAAGAGCTATAAAGAATAAAGGAAAGTAACTTATAATGGAATATAAATTTTTTATATATGTAAATGCATAAGCACATCAGAAGACAGGATCAAAGTATCATTCTACCATGCAGACTCACTGTAATCACCATTTATGTTACAGATACAAATGCTGACTACAGGGACGCCTGGGTGGCTCAGTTGGTTAAGCAGCTGCCTTCGGCTCGGGTCATGATCCCAGCGTCCTGGGATCGAGTCCCACATCGGGCTCCTTGCTCGGCAGGGAGCCTGCTTCTCCCTCTGCCTCTGCCTGCCATTCTGTCTGCCTGTGCTCGCTCTCTCCCACTCTCTCTCTGATAAATAAATAAAATCTTAAAAACAAAAACAAAAACAAATGCTGACTACAGAACTAATGGCACAAATACCGCCAAGTGACACTGGTGACAGTGACTGGATTTTCTTAAACGGTTAACCCTTTGCAAAAGTTCTCCCCACCCTCCATCCCCAGTAAAATTCTAAACAAAATAAGATACAATCTTCCCTCCATCTACAAGGCTGTCAAATTAGAGGAAATTTTAGCATACATTTTGCCATGCAAAAATAATACTTTCTAAAAGTATTTAAATTTTTATTTTATTAAAATCTATTTAATAAAAATAAAATGTACAAAACATATTTTGTGTTTATGTGCAAAAAGAACTTCAGTCTAGCCTAATAAAATTTTAGTTTTTCATCTATATAAAGGTTCAGAGGGATCTTACCTATATGGATGGGGTCATGAGATACAGAGTATCTACATTCTCTGGCCCAAAAACTGGTGTCAGTAATACTCTCAAAAACTTCAATGAGCAAAAGTCACTCCAAAAACTTCCTAATGCCCCTCTGCAAGTAGTGACTCCTCCACTGAAAACCCTTGGAATAAAATCTTCAAAAAAAAAAATTCTAGGGGTGCCTGGGTGGCTCAGTGGGTTAAAGCCTCTGCCTTTGGCTCTGGTCATGATCCCAGGGTCCTAGGATCCAGCCCTGCATGGGGTGGGGGTAGTGTCTCTGCTCAGCAGGGAGCCTGCTTCCTCCTCTCTCTCTGCCTGCCTCTCTGCATACTTGTGATCTCTGTTAAATAAATAAATAAAAACTCTAAAGTAAAAATTCTCGACAACTGGATACCAACTTTGTTGACAATTAATAGCCCCATCTACTCAATATATTCCTAAGTCACCGCAAGACAGAGCTGTGTAATTTCACATGGTAAAAACCATGTCTCAACATAACTTCTATTTGTGTTCCTTTCCCAACTAGTAAACAGGATGGAGTCTTTGAAGTCTGTCTTATCTCTGGCCAGTCTCCCAACTGACCCTTTTCCTGTTGCTTCTGAAATCCATTCTCTCTTCCTTTGAAAATCCCATTATAAACAACCTACCTCTCAGAGGGAGTACATTATAATGTTTAGAAGCATAGACTCTGGAATCAGACAGCTCTTCTAATTTCAAAATTCTTATTATTATCTAGGTACTCTGTGTGATACAGACCAATTTACCCTTTGACATCTTAGCTATATAAACTCTTCTTTTCCTTTACCGTCTTCCCTTCCAGCTTAAACATGCATAAATCATCACTACCCTAAGAAAACAACAAAAAAGAAGATTCCACCAACTCCACTATTATTCCTTAAAGTTATCATCTCTATCTCTTCTCTCTCTTTCCTGTCAAATTTCTTCAAAATAAGACCATCAAATTAAATTGAATGAGTTACTGGGCCTGGTGCATAAACAATGAATCTTGGAACACTGAAAAAAATAAAATAAAATAAAAAAATCAATTGATCAATCAAATGAGTTAACAGTCAGATAATAAAACAATAAAAGGGATGGAAAGGGAGACTGCAGAGCTAAAAAAAGTTATTGAGAACTGAAGCAATTATTAGAGATAATAAATAAACTAGAAACAGCAAAAACCAGGAAAGACATAACTCAACAAAGGTTTAAAATAATAACGGTTAATTCAGAGAAAAAAGACAAAAATTGAGTTTTCCCCAAATATCTGTTTAACTCTCTTATCCTACCTGGCTTTACTTTTTCTTGGTTCTTGTCACCTTATAAATTAACATGTAATTTACTTATCTGTTAGATTAACTATTACCTCTCTTCCTCCCACAAGAATTTAAGCTCCATGCGGGCCATGGATGTGTTTTGTTCACTGGCACAGAACAGGAATCACTAAGTATTTGTTGAGTGAAATAAAGAATAAATGCACAACGATATGAAAGATGATCCTCCAAAAGAGTCTACTAAATGGATCAGAAAAAGTATAGATATGGTGACAGCAAATTTCTGTGCAATGAAGAAAAAAATTAGATATTTAGATAAAAAGCAACAATTCATTCCAAGAAAAAAATTATTCAAAATAATTTGCACCAAAACACACTAAACTTAAAAGAATAAAAAGAAAATATCCACTAGTTGTCCAAGCCAATAAAAAAGTAAGTCTTAAAATACAGTATTGTACTTCTCCTCTCAATGACTAATATCTATAAGGTTTTGAAATAAATTGTTATTCTAGAAGTAGTACACCTACTCAAATAGATATTTAGGTAATAAAAGCAATAAGCAATTATTCCTTAAAATTAAGAACTTAAGAAACAATGTCCTTATGAGCACTTGCTAAAAAACTACTCGACAACAACAGTGGAAAGCACTAGTAAAGAGACTACTGAGTGCACCAAATCAGATTTAAAAACAAATCAAATATTCTAGGAATAAAGGGATGGCAATGGCTTACCTTCAAAAAACTAAACAAAAAATAAATTTATGCTGATGGATGTTAAAAAGATTAAAATTTAATACTTATTTATAATAATACTTAGTACCAAAACCTTACAGCTCAAACACACATTTAATTATAAAACTTTATAAGCAACTCCCATTAAAGTCAGATGTATAACAAGAATGTTTCTATCATTGTTTTCTATTTAGCACTATACTGTAGTTTTCATAGAATGCAGTAACAGGGACACACATAATCACAGAAGAGTAAGACATATCAATGAAAAGAACTAAAAAGAGACAAACTCAAAAGAAATCATCAAGCTATGAGATCTATAAAGGAACTAGAATTAAATCAACCAAAAAACCAGAAGCTGTCACAGGTACTAGTAATCATAACTCACAAAAAATTCCCTTACACAACAGCAACAAGGGCTATAAAAGTACCTAGATAAATCAAAGATGTGTGTGACCTCAACTAAGAAATTTTCAGACTGTACTCAAGGACATATAAAATACCTGAACAAATAAAGACATATGCCATCTTCATAAATGAAGACTAAAATACCAGACTATCAATTCTCTTCTAAGCTGACCTATAAAACCAATGCAAGTCCAATCAAAATTCCTCATTTTTTCAATATGTACCTGAAAGTGATACTAAAATGCACTTGCATGACCTAAGGCATTTATTTATTTATTTATTTATTTATTTATTTATTTGAGAGAGAGAAAGAGAGAGAGCATGAGCTGGGGGAAGGGGTAAAGGCAGGTCGATCCCAAGACTCTGAGATCATGACCTGAGCTGAAAATGTTCAATTGGCTGAGCAACCCAGGCGCCCCAACCTAAGGCAATTTTAAAGAACCAAATAGGACAGGGTAGTGGAAAAGAGAATGAAAAGAATAGTAAGACAATGGATGACTTTGTAGGTCAAAAATAAGAATTCTAGTCTCCATCCTAGGAGCAATGGGAAGTCAATAGTGTTTATAAAACCAGTAAGATGACTCTATCTGGAGTGTGCAAAAATGCACTGGAGACACTTAAAAGATAACCTGGGAAGTCACTCAAAATGGCAAAGCATGGACCAATAAAACTTCTTTTTCATACTGGCAAAAAATTGTCAGAATCAGTTTTTTTTTAGAACTCTGGAAATTAACTAATGGCTTAAAGCTTTAAGTCTAGGGAGCATTTATTCAAGAACAGCTGAATCTCAGTAAGAACTCTGTGACATTTTTAACTTTCCAGATTTCCATCATCCCCTCCCTAGTGCCATGATAGCCTAAAAACAACAACCCACAATCATGGCAGAATCCAGCAATCTAGCAGCCACTAGAGAAGGCAGAATGGGGTTAGAGATCCTTCAAAACCCCTATCCCAGAGAATTACTGGATGTGTCTGGTGGTTCCCTTAAGACACACCACTCACAGGGCTGCCTTTATTTGACTTGACAGAGTGCCAAAGTAAAATAGACTTTTCCCTGGGGGTGTCTGTCAAAAACAATCATAGACAACTGCTGCACATCAGGGCTGCCTGCGGCAGTGCATAACAGTTTTAAAGGGGAAAACAACAGGCTAATCAAAAAGCTTAAAAAGAAAAGTTGAGAAATAAGATATTCAAGAAGCTTTGAAAGCTTCCCATATCCATGGGATCATGAAGTCCACATGCATACAAGACATCTGTACCAGATCAGGAAAGACCTGAAACAGTCCTAAGCTCTCACAACTGACCCTAAGGCTCTGCAGAAGCAAAAAGTAAAGGCTAAGGCAAAGTTGTAAAATGCCTAGTGGTGTACTGTAGATATACCCAATATGCATACAGAGCCCCCTTGGCAGACTGGAGACTTATAAGTTACAAGTATTTAAACAAATCTCTTTCAAATCATTAGCTAACCACTAAGCTAACCAAGCAACAACTCTAGTGGCCATACATAACAAAAAAATACATAGACTTCAAGAATTACTTCAGAAAAATCACTACATAAAAAACAAAAACAGCAAAAAAACCCTGGAAAGACGAAAGACTCTGGTTTCCAGAGATGCCACATTACAGTATTTTAAACTTCAGTTCCCAACCAAAAATTAAGAGCCATGCAAAGAAACAAGTATGACCTACACACAGAATGTGTTCAAAGAATTAAAGGAAACTACATCTAAAGAACTAAAATCTGAGAACAATGTCTCACCAAAGAGAGAATACCAATAAAGAGACAGAAATTATAAAACAAAAAACTCTGAAGTTGGAAAATAAAATAATGCTTATGAATTATATTTCAGATCAAAGACTTTTTAAAAATCACCCATGTGCCAACGTAAGTAAATTTGGCTAAAAATGCGTAGATTTAAACATAGTATTCATAAATTAATTTTACACAACTACAAGGACTCATGATTAACACCATCATTTCCTTCCTAAAAAAGATAAAAAATTCCTACTTCATCTCATCCATTATCTGGGTTCTCTCAACTACTTCTTTAATGTTCTCATTCTATTGGAAGATGAAATAAGAATAGAAAATTCTCAGGGCACCTGGCTGGCTCAGTCAGTAGAGCATGTGACTCTTGATCTAAGCCCATACTGGGGGTAGAGCTTACTTAAAAACTAAGTATGTACAGAATTTTCTTGTCATCTCCCCAATGCTAGCAGAATTCTATTATTTAGTACTGTCTTCTCTCCTCTTGCATTTTTTTTTTTACAAGATCCTATTTATTTATTTGAGAGAGAGACAGAGATAGCTATAGAGAAGCAAGAGAGAGCACAAGTGGGAAGGAGAGGGAGAAGTAGGCTCCCTGCTCTGCAGGGAAGAAGAGGGGGCTTGATCACAGGACCCTGGGATCATGACTTAAGCCAAAGGCAGATGCTTAACCAACTGAGCCACCCAGGTACTCCGTCTTCTTCCATTTTCTTATGCTTCTGTTTCACTCGTGTATAGCAAGTCTAGGGATGCATTTTTAGCAAAACTATACAACTACTTTAAATCCCTCATTGCCTATACTGCTGCTAAATATATTCACTATCATGAATTTATCAGGAATTCATCTTAATAGTATGAGAAAAGTGTAAAAAAAATTCTTAGTGATCATTAAAATAATATAAATTTTCTGCCAGTTCTATACATAATATATGCTGTTATATTTATATGAAACTGTCCTTTTAGCTGTATCAGACTATATCTAGAAAAACAGAAAATTGTATGATTATAACTGATGAAAAACCACAACTGAAACTTTATTGGTTCAGATGTACTACTATGTTGAGATGGATTAATATTTTAACTTTTCCTTACCATTAGCAAACCAAACCGGCTTTCAACTAAAATAGTATTAGTTTCTTCATTAGGAAAAACAGACCTATGAAGACTACTTCACTAGAAAATGCTTTTAAAAGACTGGAATTAGGGCGCCTGGGTGGCTCAGTGGGTTAAGCCGCTGCCTTCAGCTCAGGTCATGATCTCAGGGTCCTGGGATCGAGTCCCGCATCGGGCTCTCTGCTCAGCAGGGAGCCTGCTTCCTCCTCTCTCTCTCTCTGCCTGCCTCTCTGCCTGCTTGTGATCTCTCTGTCAAATAAATAAATAAAATCTTAAAAAAATAAATAAATAAATAAAAGACTGGAATTAAAGTGGAGAAAGATTAAAAAACAGTGAAAACACTGAAAGTATATCATGTAACCCAGTTACTAATGTTTCTAACTTCAAGAATATACAATTATGGTTACCCTTTTTTTAAAGCACTCATTTCCTTCTATTCTTCAAAATTACAATAATATATATAATTTTTTAAAAAAGCCACATGGGGTGCCTAGGTGGTTCAGTCGTTGGGCGTCTGCCTTTGGCTCACTCAGGTCATGATCCTGGAGTCCCAGGATCAAGCCCCACATTGTGCTTCCTGCTCTGCGGGAAACCTGCTCCTCCCTCTCCCATTCCCCCTGCTTGTGTTCCCTGATCTTCCTCTGTCAAATAAATTTAAAAATCCTTTAAAAATAAGTAAGTAAGTAAATAAATAAATACCACACACTATCATCCAAAAAAATAACGGGTTTCATTTTTTTTCTTTTTAAAAAAATTTTATTATTTATTTGAGAGAGAGACAGAGCATGAGCAGGGGGGAAGAGAGAGAAGAGGGTGAAGCAGACTCCCTGCTGAGCAGGGAGCCCAATGATGCACGGCTTGATCCCAAGCACCAACTAAGCCACCCAGGTGCCCCTCATTTATTTTTCTGTTTATACATACACATATAGCTTTCTACGACCCTACATGTTCAGTTTTGTATTCTGCTTATTTCACCTTACTTCATGCTTTTAAGTAGTTCCAGTACTGTCATTATGTCTTCTATCGGATAAAATGCGTTATTTCCTTTTATATTTTACCATGATTTAAAATCTAAGTATCTTAAGGAAAATGCTTATCAAATTCACCATTAATTTTTCTTAAAAAATATTTTTTCAATTATAAAACTATTGTGGAAAATTTGGAAATTACATAAAAATATAAAAAATCACCACTCATCAGTACACTACACAAAGACAACTAACATTAATATCCTGAAATGCTTACAAAACCAAAAGGCAACTAACAGAATGGGAGAAGATATTTGCAAATAACATATCAGATAAAGGGCTAGTATCCAAAATCTATAAAGAACTTGTCACACTCAACACCCAAAGAACAAATAATCCAATCAAGAAATGGGCAGAAGACATGAACAGACATTTTCTCCCAAGAAGACATACAAATGGCCAACAGACACATGAAAAAGTGCTCAACATCACTCGGCATCAAGGGAAATATAAATCAAAACACAGTGAGATACCACCTCAAACCAGTCAGAATGGCTAAAATTAACAAGTCAGGAAACAAAAGATGTTGGTGAGGATGTGGAGAAAGGGGAACCCTCCTACCCTTTTGGTGGGAATGCAAGCTGCTGCAGTCACTCTGGAAAACAGTATGGAGGTTCCTCAAGAAGTTGAAAATAGAGCTACCCTATGACCCAGCAATTGCACTACTGGGTCTTTACCCTAAAGATACAAATGTAGTGATACAAAGGGGTACACGCACCCCAATGTTTATAACAGTAATGTCCACAATACCTAAACTATGGACATCTAGAGTCTAGATGTCCAGCAACAGATGAATGGATAAAGAAGATGTGGTAGGGGCTAAGCCTACCTAGGCTTAGCCTAGTGGGTTAAGCCTCTGCCTTTGGCTCAGGTCATGATCTCAGGCTCCTGGGACTGAGCCCCACATCAGGCTCTCTGCTCAGTAGGAAACCTGCTTCCCTTCCTTTCTGCCTACTTGTGATCTGTCAAATAAATAAAATCTTTACCAAAAAAAAAAATAATAATAAGAGATGTGGTATACACACATACACAGACATATACACATACAATGGATTATTATGCAGCCATCAAAAAGGGAACTCTTGCCATTTGCAAAGACATGGATAGAACTAGAGTGTATTATACTAACCCAAATAAGTCAATCAGAGAAAGATAATTACCATATGATCTCACTGATACGTGGAATTTGGGAAACAAGGCAGAAGATCATGGGGGAAGAGAGGAAAAAATGAAAAGGGATAAAACCAGAGGGAAACAAACTGAGCGTTGCTGGAGTGGAGGAGGGTCGGAGGGATGTGGTGGCTGGGTGATGGACACTGGAGAGGGTATGTGCTATGGTAAGTGCTTTGAATTGTGTAAGATTGCTGAATCATAGACCTGTACGCCTGAAACAAATAATACATTATATGTTAATAAAAAATTTAATAAAATTTAAGAAAAAATTCTGAAATGCTTTACTTTCTTTTTTCCTTTGATTTTATCTATATATATATAGCACCAAACTTAAACATACTTTTCCTATGGAAGGGTAGACCAGTTCTAAGTTTTTGCTATCATAAACAAAGATTTTTGAATACCCATAAATCATAACACAAATTTCTGATAATTTCTTCAAGAGAGAATTTTAGAAGGGAAAATACAGGCAGTTTGTCTTTGATACAAAATGCAAGCTTTTAAATGTTTCTAACTTCAAGAATATACAATTATGGATATCTTTTTTAAACATTCACTTCCTTCTATTCTTCAAAATTACAATAATAATATGTATAATTTTTTTCAAAAGTAAAATAACCACATGCTGTCATTCAAAAAATAACAGATTTCATTTATTCTTTTTTTTTAGGGTTAACTTGACTTTTAAAGTTGACACTAATTTGCAAAACTGCTTTCCAAAAAGGGGCATCAATTTATACTAACACAAGTGTGAGCACTTCACCAAAACCTTGCCATTACCATTTTTTAATAGATTTTAATTTATTTAACAGAGAGATACAGAGAGAGCACAAGTAGAGCAGCAGGCAGAAGGAGAGGGAGAAGCAGGCTTTCCTGCTTATTGGCAGGATATATGCTCCCTGCATACTGGTCAGGGAGCCCAATACGCGGCTTGATCCCAGGACTCTGGGATCATGACCTGAGCCAAAGGCAGACGCTTAACAGACTGAGCCACCCAGGCACCCCACCCATTACATTTTTCTTTCTTTCTTTCTTTTTTTAAGGTTCTACTTATTTGACAGAGAGAGAGAGAGAGAACAAGTAGGCAGAGAGAGGGGGGGAAGCAGGCTCCCCACGGAGCAGACAGCCCGATGCTGAATGGATCCCTGGACCCTGAGATCATGACCTGAGCCAAAGGGATGACTGAGCCACCCAGGCACCCCATTACATTTTCTAAAAGTATTTGCTAACACAGAAAAAAACAGCAGCTTACTGTTGTCCCAATTTACATTTCTTACTTATACTATGATGAAATATCTTTAGTGTGTATCAGATATTTCTCTTTCTTCTGTATATGTCTATAAATGTGTTTTCCTCATTTTTCTGAAGTATTAGTGTTTTTTATAAATGCTTTACATCTTATGAAAATGAATGCTTAACCTATGAAAGGACTATACCATGGCTTCTGAGAGACTCAAAGTACAAGTTATTGTTATCATTCACTACTTTTTGACATTTTTGATACATTTATGAAAAACTAAGTTAATAAACATTTGCCATCTAGCTTAACTTAATACCTCTTTTAACTTAATACTTCTGTGAAGAGATCAAAAAGTTCTGTATCTTCATCCAACCTGAAAATTGTTGCTTTTGGATAAAGACACAAACTGCAACAACTTTCAGGTTGTACTGATCATACTTCTTCATGGCATTATGAATTACTGTGCAAAACAGGATCCTACAAGAACACTGTCTAGAAATAATTATTTCAATTGCCAAGATTAAAAGGAAAAGTCACTGTGCTCTGCAAAATGAGCAAGTATTTAGTAGTAAGAAAAAACTAAAAGGAAGTTTCTTGTTTAACCTGTCAGGCAACACCTATTTTAGTCACTGACCATCCTGTAACATTTGCGAAATACTACTGGTTATCACAAGTGCTTCTGAGAACTATGTAGACCAAGGGTCAGCAAGTTATAGCCAAATCCAGCCACCTCTCCTTTTGTAAATGAAGTTTTATTAGAATATGTTAATTATTCATGATCATTCATTTACATATTGTCTAATGGCTGCTTTCACACAAGAGCAAAGTTCAATTGTTGGCCTGGCAAAGCCCAAACACCTACTGCCTGGCTCTTTACAATACAGACAACTAAAATATCCAAGTAAATAATTTTACTTGTAGTACTTGTATCAGCATAGATATCCAGATACTAACTTATGGAGCTCATACACTAGTAGAGTGACAAGACTTGTATGCAAAGAACTTACATCACAAGGTATAAAAAGCTAAATGCTAAGAAAAGGAGAGTAAGAGAAAATGGGTAAGATTGCTTCCACTGGTGGGGCACCTGGGTGGCTCAAGTCATTAAGCGTCTGCCTTCAGCTCAGGTCATGATCCCAGGGTTCTGGGATTGAGCCCCGCATTGGGGTGCCTACTCAGCGAGGCGCCTGCTTCTCCCTCTCTCACTCCCCCTGCTTGTGTTCCCTCTCTCTCTCTGTCAAATAAGTAAATAAAATCATTAAAAAAAAAAAAAAAAAAAAAAAGATTGCTTCCACTGGGGAAAATGAAGGAAGCACTTTTGCAATGGGTTTTAAAGGACAGAAAGACTTCTAGTGTGATGAAAAGCAGAGTTGCAAAAAAACTACACTCTGCACAGAGAAGCACAGTTAGGGAACAAATGCTAATAAGCATTTTGAAGCCAAAGCTAGTGAAGGATTTCAATGTCAGGACTAGCAGTTTAGATTTTAAATATAATTAGGCTCAAAAGCAAGATAGTTACAAGTGAATAGAACTGTGCTTTAAAAGGATCAATCTGTCCATACTATTTCAAATTAATTTAAGGAGACAGGTGATAAGGAAACTAGTTACAAAGCTATTAAAATAATCTAAGTGAGGAAGATGGTGGCCATGACACTGGAAGAGGATACACTTGAAAAAAATGGAATAAACACATTACTATCACAGCAGAACCACTCAAACACTTATGATCAGACAATACCATCTGGAAACAATATTAATCTCTTACTCATACACAGTAAAAACTCCCATCTCCTCTGCCTCTGAACAAACTAATTATTCCTAATTAGTTCTGATAATTTTCAAAAGAGGAACCACTTAAATACCACTTTCCCACGTTTAAACTAACTCTGAATATAAGCACATATTAAAATTGAAGTCATTTGCTAGGGCCCCGTCTGCTGGACCTCTGGAAGGAAAGTCTGATCTTAAATTTGGATTCTTAAATGCTTCTGAATTGCTGTAAATAACAAGGGATTTGCTTTGCAGCAGCTCTTCTCCAGGTATATAATGCCCTCTTTTGGAAGAAAACCATAAAATATCTTTCTCTATATTTTCCAAAGCACTTTAACTTTATTGTTGTTTAAATTGTTAAATTTTAGATAAGAATTCTGGTATTCAGATATCAAATATTTAAATATACTTAACTAAGAAATTTACTTCTCAATGCTGGAATTCATCAGACTCATCTGTTTATTGATAAGATGTTATGAGGGGGAGCCTGGGTGGCTCAGTGGGTTAAAGCCTCAGCTTTCAGCTCAGGTCATGATTCCAGGGTCCTGGGTTCAAGCACCGTATCGGGCTCTCTGCTCAGCAGAGGGCCTGCTTCCCCTCCTCTCTCTCTGCCTGCTTCTCTGCCTACTTGTGATCTCTGTCAAATAAATAAACAAAATCTTTAAAAAAAAAAAAAGATGTTAAAATGAAAAATTTTTATATTTGTTCACTAAGAACAAAGCTGCAGCTTTCTTGTCAGTTGGCTTCTGGCTGAGCTCTACCAATGGAAAACAAAGATGATATACTGGAAGGTGGGAGAAATGGAAAAAACCAAGTATTCCTCTCTGCCTTTTTCTCTACCTAAGACATTAATCTCCATAGTGGCTTCAGCTCCTTCTGGAAGACTCTAGTTCCCAGGTAACCCTAGCCCTTGGCTTCCAGGACCTATATCCTACCTGTATCCTTCCCTTTATCATTACTTGCTCTTACTGCTGCTGATCTCTGGGATGCTTCACCATCCTCTTTTTGGTTTCTTAAGTCTTTTATTACTTATGTACCCAATTATCTGCAAGAAATCCCCCTAGGAAAAAGAAGAGAAGAAGGAAGGGAAGGAGGGATAGACGGAGAAAAGAAGAGCAAACTGGCCTAGCCCTAGCTTTTCTGGTTCTAGTATACCCACTGCCCACCAGCCTCATTTCGCAATGCAAAAGGAAGAGCAACAATGTGCGTAAAAACTTTCTAGACCGCTTGTGTACACCCATCCTTCTCAAATATTTTGCTTTGTATTACATGATATGCCAGGATGTGAAACTACAGAATAGGCATGTCCATGACTGATGACTTAAAAAAACAAAAACAAAAACATATATATATATATATATATATATATGGTTTTTTTTTTAAACAATGACAAGGGTACAGTCAATTCAATGGAGAACAGTCTTCCACAAATGATGCTGGGACAACTGGATACCTTATGCAAATAATAAAGTAGAACCCCTACCTCACACCCTATACAAAAATTAACTCAAAATGGATCACAGACCTAAATTCAAGAAGTAGAACTACAATACAGGCATAAATCTTTGTGACACAGGATTAATGAGTGATTTCTTAGGTAAGACACCAAAGCGTAGAAACCTATTAAAAAAACTAAATTGGACTTTCTCAAAACTGAACTTTTGTGCTTTAAAGGATACTATCAAGAAAGTGGAAAGACAACCCACAGAACAGGACAAAATATTAATAAACTGTATCTAATAAGGGACTTGTATCTAGAATATATAAAGAAATTTTACAACTCGTAAAAGCACAAATACTCCAATTTTAAAATAGGTAAATGATATGAACAGACATTTCTCCAAACATGATAAATAAATGGCCAGTATCACTGGCCATCGGGGAAATGCAAATCAAAATCATAATGTGATCGTTGTTTAGGGCATAATGTAGGGAAGTAGACTGCATTTGGAGCCAGTTTCTTCAACAGAAGGAAAGCAATAAACAAAGAAGTATCAAATACGTTCAATTACCTACCTATGCCTTATAAAATAATAAAAACTGAAAGAGAAGCTATCTTTCTACCAGAACAAAGGAAGAACAAGATTAACAGACTGAAAAGTCTTTAGAAATACAGAAAATGACTCAAGTATTAGATAAGCATATACATGGGGTTGTTTCTGTATAAGCTGTGGATTTCACAGGAAAACACTGTTCTGGCTGCTACAATAAAAAATACTCAGATATTATTGTGGTACTACCAATGGTACTTTCAAGAACTACCATAATTATACCTGAGCAATTACATTTAGCAGACAATTAATAACCACAAAAGTAGTCTTAGAAGAAACTACTTCGCAAATAAAAATTTCTAGGCAATTGGTGACATCTTAATAGCTCATTTTCAGGGATCTTTACACTAACAATTTGTCACATCAGTATTAGCTGTCTAAAACAATTTTGTATGACTGCTTAGAAATAACTGAAATTCACGACTTTAAAAAAATCTTAGATTATCCATGTACCACTCATGAAGAAAAAAAAATCAGAGAGAAGTCTTTCTTTAAATATTCCCTTTGAGAATTCTGTAAATTATTTGATTATTCTGTAAATACCTAAGGCAAGAAAAAAGACATCAAATTCACAAGTTCAATTTAAAAAATTATATTTCTAACAATGCAATAGAAAAACATATGTTCCCTTACCTCCTCCTCATCATCAGAATCATTTCCAAACACTGATGGTTTTTGCAAAACAGGGTGCAACTGCTGTGCTTTCTTTGGCAAAATAAGCCCATACCTGCATTTTTTTTTTTGAAATAGAAATTACACCATTATACTTAAATGTTAAAAAATAATACATCCACTACCTCTTCCAGATGAAGCTACCAAGTCAAAACATGTCAAATAGCTTATGAACACATAAGATTTTTTCTGCTTTTCTCAAAATTCTAATGTCCATTAAGATTTTCTACGTATTGCTTTTAAGCAATTATTTGCAGGTAAAGACCAAATTCAAATACCATATTAATCAAAGAGAATTAATTGATGACTTCAGAAATGTTTTAGACGGTGAAGTAACAGTAATGTTTCAGAAAGAACACGTTAGTGGAAAGCTCAGTTTATGCCCACTAAAAATTAGAAAACACTCTAAATTATCCACGTTATCAAACAAAGTATCTAGTCTTGTTTTGTTTTTCCCTACTGGATACTTACATAGTTTTAAATAAGTTATTGGATAATATCACCCACGAGAAATTTTTAAAAGATTAACTGAGAAACCCAAGTAGCCATGGACAGATGCCCATTACACTCTATCGAACTCATGAGCATCTCAGAGAACCATGCCATCAGATCCAACCCATTTAGCTTCTCACGTTTTGGCTTTAAAATGCCGAGATCACGGGAAGTAAGGATTATACATCAAAGGTAAAACTTCCAAGAACACACAATATTTGTCTCTCTTGCGGCAATGTATACCCCAATTCCCTATATGCCTACCCTTTTCTGAGGCTTCTCTGCACAACATTCCTAAAACAAGAAGGGAGGGCGGGAATCAGGACTTGAGCAGCCAAGAACAAGGCCCTCTAAGGAAGCCAGGAATGGTCTCTCTTCTCATTGCCCATGAAAGCATCCAACCAGGGAGAAACTCAAGCGCGGGGTAGGAAGCAAGACTGAGGGGCCTCAGACCGAGCTTTTGGAAAATAGAAAAGTCTCGCTCTCTGCCCCTCAGCCTAACTTCCTTTATTTCCTCACAAGTTTCTCCCTCAAACTTCGGGCTTCCATCCTGGAAAATGTGTGGGGGAGGGGAATATGTTCCTCAGGATCTCTCGCTTCTCCCCGTCTCTATCACTGACGGCACAAGCCCCTTCACTTCCAGCGCACTTTTTCTCCTCGGCCAGACAAAATCGCCGTGATTTTCCATTCCCAGCCTGACCCTAACTCCCGGATCACTCACTGCCTGCCCGGAATCGCCATCTTGCTCCCGTCTCCGCTGAACGTGGCCGACGCCGACGTCACGGAGACGCAGACGCCGACGTCGTCACGTAAACTCTCGCGCGGATTTGGGAGGTCTGGACTACTTGGAGCGGCTGAAAGTTCGGCTTTCCAGTTGCTTCCGCACCGTAGGGGACCCAGTCCTACGGTCTTCGTCTTTGTTTGGAAACCAACTGGCTGTCTCAAATTAATGCGAGGAAAGGAATGACAATTCTAGGCTAGTAGCTCCCGAACTGTGGAGCGTCACCCGGGAATTCGTTAAAAATGTGAATTCTCTGGCCCTTTCCCAGACCTACTGCATCCCATGCATCCCCATCCGGGATGGGGCCCAGCAATCTGAATTTTAACGAACCCTCCAGGGAACTGTGATAATCAAGTTTGAAAAAAACACTGCCCTAAGGCTATCGATTTTTTTCCCCCCGCCGAGGTATTTAGTGTGAGTATACCTGGCTCAGGGTAACTTGGCAGAAGATAAAAACCTATACGTGAATACTGGGCATATGCTCATTGGACGAAATGATTTATAACATGGTGGTAATGCTGGATATAGAAATCAAAACCATATAGGATCTATGTACATTTTTAAATCCAGTCACACTCCGTCTGTTCATTCACTAGCACTTGGCCCATTCCAAACTAGTCTTACAGCAGCCAAAGGTATCTTTTCAATTACTGACAGAAGGATGTTAAAATCTCTAACTATAATTGTAGATCTATTTCTCCTTTTAATTCTCTTGTGTTTTGAAGTTCTGTTATTAGGTATATAAACATTTAGGATTGTTAGGTCTTCTTGCATTGATCTCTATATCGTTAAGAAATGACTCTCTTATTTCTCTCAACGTACTTTATCTGATATTTATACAGTCAGCTTTGTTAGCATAGTACATCTTTTTCCATTCTTTTACTTTTAACTTATTTTAATCAATTTGTGTCTTTATATTCAAAGTGGATCTCATGTTGATAGTATATATTTGGGTCTTGCTTTTTTTGTCTAATAGGATGATTTCTTTTATTAGGGTGTTTAGAACATTTTCCTTAAAGCGATAGGAGTATGGTTGCAGTTTTTCTATTTCCCCATCTGTTCTTTGTTCTCTAAGCCTCCCTGCTTTTTTTTTTTTTGCCATCTTTTGGATTAATCAAGGAATTTTTATGATTTAGCTTAAGATTTTTATGATGCAACCTCTTTGTTGGCTTATTGGCCATACTTAATTTTTTAGGTGTTGCTTTGGAGTTTCTCATATACATCTTTAATTTATCTCAGTCTGTCTTCAATGATGACTATACTTCTCTATGTATAATTTAAAAAACCTTACAAAAGTATTTTCCTCTTATACTTTGTGTTACTGTTTGCACACATTTTATTGCTACCTGTGTTATAAACATATAAATTATTTTAGCTTTAAGCAATTATCTTTCAAAAACATTTTTAAAATAAAAAAATAGTATGTTGGGGCGCCTGGGTGGCTCAGTGGGTTAAGCCACTGCCTTCGGCTCGGGTCATGATCTCAGGGTCCTGGGATCGAGTCCCACATCGGGCTCTCTGCTCAGCAGGGAGCCTGCTTCTCTCTCTCTCGCTCTCGCTCTCGCTCTCGCTCTCTCTGCCAGCCTCTCTGCCTACCTGTGATCTCTCTCTCTGTCAAATAAATAAATAAATAATCTTAAAAAAAATATTATATTTAGCCACATATTTACCATTTATGTGTAGGTGGGATTTCTTCATAGTATAGCCATTCTTTTTTTTCTTTTTTTTTTTTTTTCATTGGGTAGGGTCTGGTGGAGGGAAAGCGAGAGACTCTTAAGTAGGCTACACAACCCAGTGAAGTGAAGCCCATTATGGTTTCAGTTACAGCCTGAGATCATGACCTGAGCCAATATCAAGAGTCAGATGCTTAACTGACTGGGCCCCCCACGTAACCCCCCCAGGCATTCTTTCTCAAACAGCTTTTTTGGGATATGGTTTGTAATACATTCAGGGAGTTATGCTACCATCACCACAATCAATTTTAGAATACTTTTAATGCCCAAGAAAGAAAGCATGTATCTATCAGTCAGTCATTTTACCCTATACCCTTTGACCCTAGGTAACCAGTAATCTACTTCTGTCTCTTTGGAATTGTAGTCCTAATCCGTTTTTGCTCCATGTACCTTGAAACATTATATTAGATGTATAAATACTTAAGATTGTTATGACTTCTTAATTAATGGAGACCTATATTTCATTATGAAATGACCTTCTTTATCATGGTAATATTCTTTGCTCTGAAATCTACTTTGGTTGCTATTATTCTGGTCACTCTGCCACTCTTTTGACATTAACTACTGGGAAAATCAAAAGATGTTCAGAAAAGGAAAATAGTTGTAATTTACTACATGGCTAAGCCCTAAATAGCATACATAATCACAATAATGCAAACGCTGAAGATCAACATATTCTAATTTAAATTACAATGTAATATATTGGAAAGAATGGAGGAATGGGAAATGTTTATGTGTTTGTGTGTGTGTGTGAACACACATACTGGGGAAGAAGCTAAATCTTTGTAATGCAAACTGGGAGGCTAATAAATATTGCTTAAGTCAGGAAAAAAAAAAGTGTAGCCACACTGTATGTTATTTCACACTGTGGAGGTACATGTCAAAACAAAAGCCAAAATAGAGGTTGGGAAACATTTTAATAATTTTATTTATTTATTTTTATTTTTAATTTTTTTTAGGTTTTATTTATTTATTTGACAGACAGAGATCACTAGTAGGCAGAGAGGCAGGTAGAGAGAGAGGAGGAAGCAGGCTCCCTGCTGAGCAGAGAGTCCGATGAGGGTCTCCATCCCAGGACCCTGGGATCATGACCTGAGCCAAAGGCAGAGGCTTAACTCACTGAGCCACCCAGGCACCCCAGAGGTTGGGAAACTTTTTATGCCAAGGGTCAGATAGTAAATATTTTGGTTTTGTGGGTCTTAGGGTCTTAGTACCTGTGGCAGGTATTCATTTATGCCCTTGTAGTGCGAAGGCAGTCATAAACAATTGGGCATGGCCTTTCCTTCCCTCCACCATAACTTTCCCTTTCCCCGCCCTCCCTTCCTCTCTTCCTTCTTTCCTTCCTTCCTTCCTTCTTACCTAGCTATCTATTAAATAAACTCTACACTACATGTGGGGCTTGAACTCAGGACTCTTGTTCTCAGGGTCCACTGACTGAGCTAGCCAGGCACCTCTGGGCATGGCTTTTCTAATAAAACTTTATTGTAATAGGCAACTGGCCGGATTTAGCCTGTGGGCTGTGTATTAATTCCTGAGCTAAAGGAATTGAAAATAGTCGACTCAGAAATAAGAAAAATAGGGGTGAAGAGGGATTGAGAAATGCTCTGGTCTTAAAATGTATAATAGGATGACTCTTCAAACTATAAGTATATGTTATTTTGCTTAAAATAAAAAAGAATCAATAAAGGGTAAAAATAAAGCCCCCCTGCCAAGACTGTCTGCCTCTTGCTTAAAGAGACTGAATGCAGAATTAGTTACACAAAATTACCCAGCTCAATATGCTATATATAATGTGAGCTTTTGAATTGCTGTATTGAATCCTGTACTCTCCCCTGGCCTTTGGGATGTTGCAGTGAAGCAATTGTGAGATTTTTCCCAAAGGTAGAACACTGATTTCTCAGATGCAGTGTTTCAGAGAGTTCAAGTTCTTCAAACACTTGGCAGAGTTTGCAGCAATGGTGGTACCTGCAGCAGTGAATCAGAGACACAGAGAAGCCTCCTAACGTTTTGAACCCAAGTTTGGGAACTTTAATTGAAGGTGCTGAAAGGACAGAAGCAGGGTAAAGCCAATAAGAGATGGTATCATCACTACCATACTCCTGACTGTTACACAACAGAGAATTCTGACTATCTTAGACTTTCAGAAATAAGACCTCAAGAATAAAGCAGTTGACTAGAATTGGATCCAGGGTAACTGCAGGGTCCTTAGCATCCAAGATAATGGATGTTCCATTTAGTCTTTTGACATTAATGTTACTTATGTTACTTCCTTACTCTTTCAGTCTCTGCTTTTTGTGCCCTCTCTGCCTTTTTGTGCATTCTTGTCCCAAACCAAACTACCCATTCTCTAAACTTGTTGTCTACCAGCAATTTCTGCTAATTTTTACTGTCTGGAAGGCAGTTTGCTTTAATTGTTTAGGGCCTGGTGTGACACTTTTTGGCCTCTCTAAATACTTACCCCCTTCTAACCACTGCTCCTATTACTATCAAGGGTTTAGTTACTTTCAATATTAGACCATTTCACAAATTGGTTTCCCTTTGACCGGGGGTCAACCCTAATTCAAAAAGCTGTGGCTGGAGAGTCAGGGCCACAGAGAACAAGATATGGCCACCAAGAGGTGCCTTACTAGTTGTGGTCTATGGGCAAGACAGTCTAAGCCCAGGCAGTAAACTGAGGGATGGTAAGATAGAGTTACTGAGTTAATGACTAGGAGACAGAACACCCTCTGAGGATAATTACCATGTCTACGGACAAAGAAATAGGCAATATTTAATTTATTGATATTATCTATTAAGGGAAGTCTTTATAATAAAATCATATAGGGGAGAGTAAGAACACAGAGTTAATGATGTAGAGTGGGGTTAGGTGGGAGTAGCATTACCTAAACCTCACACGAAAAGAATGAAAATTCCCTAAATTACTTGCAAAGATCTTCGGAGTCAGTGGATTGGAGATGTCTATGGAAGTTAAGGGTAGCTGGTAGCTTAATCATACTTAGATTAATGGGGAATGGGAAGTCAATCACAAGAAACCACATACTGTATGATTCCATTTATATAAAATGTCGGGAATAAGCACACCCACAGAGAAAGGAAGATGAATAGTTGCCTAGGGCTTGAGTGGAGGAAAATGGAGAGTGACTACTAATGAGTATGGGGTTTCTTAAGGGGGTGATGAAAATGCTCTTAAATTGATTTTATAATGGTTGCAAGTTCTGTGAATACACTAAAAACCATTGCACTGAACATGTTAAGTGGGGGCATTATATTTTATGTTAAGTTGTATTTCAATAAAGCTGTTAAAAGAGGCAACAGGAACTTTTCTAAGATTCCTGAAAGAATTTCTAAGATTCTAAGAATCTTAGAATTTCTAAGATTTCTAAGATTCCCAAGATTTCATTGTCCTGAGAGCTGATTGTTTTTCCTAGACCATAATTAAAAAGGAAAGCTATAATTAAAAAGGAAAATGGTCCAGACAGACAGTCTCTCCTTTGTTGTCCTGGCTGCTCCTCCCTTGCAGTCTATTTAATAAAGCTCTAGCTCCTTTGTTTTGCCTTGGGGGAATTCTTTCATTGCCTGCACCACGAGCCTCCACCCAATCTGGAAGCCCCACATTTTGTGGCCCAAAATGGAGAACCTCTGCCGGGTTGAGAGTCTTTCCAGATTGTTTTGGAATTTCTTGGGACTTTCCCTCAGTGGACCAACTCTAGTGCTCCTTGGGGGAACTGACAGCCTTGGCGAAGTTTATTCCTTAGTGAGGCTCTGAAGCCCCCGGGGGAACTCACCAGCCTGTCCTTGCTGAAAGGGTGAGGGATTTCCCCTTTTGTCCTTGGGAAGGATCCTTCTCTCCCTCTCCTTTCTCTTTTTGGCTCTTCTGCAGTCAAACCCTAGTACTTCTCAGACAACTGAAGATCTCTGGCCAGGATGGCTCCCCAGTTTGGTCTAAAGGTCTGAGGGCAGAGAGGTCAAACTGCCTGTGCCTGTGAGGGTGAAGGACCCCTTTCCTCTCCCCTCCCACAGCATCCCCCTGAGGTCTCTGTTCCTAATATGCGTGCAGTAAAAACTTGTCTAGGGGAAATCTCTACACGTTACGGACTGGGCTGGAACCCTTTCCTGATACTGGCTGACTCAGCTGCCTTGCTTCTTTTGCCCTCCACCCCCTTTTTCCTTTGTTCTCTTGGATCCAGCTGCCATCCTGATCTATAGGCAAAATACGTTCCTATGCGCCTCAGTAAATCCAACAATTATATATACAAATGATGATTCCAGCCCATGCCGTCGGAGGGTCCCCTCCCTCTAAATCCGTGGACCTAGCCACCAGGGAATTTCACTCAAATCTCGTATCAGCACAGTATAATACCATGCTCTGGTCTATAACTGCATAGAAACCCTGATAGCCCCACAAGCTTAGGTAGGGACAGCATGTCTCTCCCCGTCAAACGTGAAGCTGCTACTGAAGATGAGTCTTCTGCTCAAATGCCAAAGACTTGTCATCATTGGTCTGTCGGGGGGGAATGTCGATGCTGCTTGTAGGCAACAGGCTTGAGCAATGGAAACCCAAGAAAGCCCAAAGGGCCCACAGTGACCACTGGGCTGAATGCAAACAGGCTCATTAAGCCACTCACCTCAAGACAGCCATAAGCCCTAGCTGCCCAATGGGATACTTAAACTGGACACAGTTACCAAAAAGGAAGACTCCATATATTCTCATTCTCATGCCCCCCACCAGTTTAGCCCCCGCTACTATGTCCCGGTAGACAGTCTCTCCTTGCTTACTGCTCCATTATAGTGTATTCAATAAACTTCCATCCCCTTTAAATTTAAAAAAAAAAAGAAGAAAAAAGAAGAAAATGGTCTGCATGTTTGACACCATACAGGGTCCTCGTTACTTATAAGCTATAGGAAAGAGCGCCAACAAAAAATCTAATCAAGTCTAACCTTCTGAAGTGTATATCACTATTTGTAATTCAATCTATTCAAATTATTCAAATCAGCCTATCCAATAAATATATTTAAATATAAATCTATATCTAAATTTTGTCAAGTATAAGTAACATCCTCTTCGCTAAAAAAGTAAGCTTCTGGGGACGCCTGGGTGGCTCAATTGGTTAAGCAGCTGCCTTCGGCTCAGGTCATGATCCCAGGGTCCTGGGACCAAGTCCCACATCGGGCTCCTTGCTCGGCAGGGAGCCTGCTTCTCCCTCTGCCTCTGCCTGCCTCTCTGTCTGCCTATGCTCGCTTGCTCTCTCTCCCTCTGTCTTTGACAAATAAATAAATAAAATGTTTAAAAAAAAAAAAAGTAAGCTTCTGGTGTTATGGGATAGCATGTTACTTGAAAGATTATTAAATAAATCCAACTAGTCTTTCTTGTTGGTTGCTTAATTTTATTTTTTTTCAAATATTTTATTTATTTATTTGACAGAGACACAGGGAGAGAGGGAACACAGCAGGGGGAGCAGGAGAGGGAGAAGCAGGCTTCCCGCAGAGCAGGGAGCCCAATGTGGGACTCAATCCCAGGACCTTGAGCTGAAGGCAGACGCTTAACAACTGAGCCAGCCAGGTACCACAGTTGCTTAATTTTAAAGTATTTTCCAAAAGACTGATAACATGGTTATTAGCCTGGCAAAGGTTGTCAGGTGTTAGTGACATATCTGAGGTGCTGGCAAAAATTAGGAAAGATGAATGCTAGGTCCCCCTGCTTCTTACTAGCTGTTTTGACTTAAGCAACTCACTCTTTGAGCCTGTGTCCTAACTTATAGAGATAATGATATTAAACTGATATTAGACTGACTACCTTACAGGATCAAATGAACTGTGTGTGAAAACACTTCAAACAAGTTAAAATCCAGGCAAATGTATATCTGTTCTCAGTTAAGCTAGATGCCATTTAGTTTGCTTAATTCCCACGACAATGGTTAAAAAGGTAGCCTTCTGCAAAAATGTTCTCTCCTCACAGCCTAAAATGCCATTTGTATGCACAGTGGACTTGCCAAGCTTGTTCTGAAGCCATCAGGATATGTGGCTATCAGTTTAATATCTTTAAGAACATTGTTCCTAGAAATGTCATTGCAAATGCCCTGAAAAGCCCTCTTCCAAATATGAAATAGGCTTACAGGTTAAAACTGGGCATCCAGGAGATGAGGACTGGTAATAACACTGCCATCTTATCAGAAAAGGTTAAGAAGGGACCTCCAATCTCAAATTATAAGATGTTTGGAACACATCACATTTTGTCAACCAAATAAAGAAAATGAAGTTTAATTTCCCAAATTTTTATTAAAAAGAGACTCTCATCAGATATCTTATTGCAAAGATGAAATCTCACAAAAGAGCAGCAAAGTTTGCTGTAATAATAAGTTTTAAATAAGTATAAATTCTTTTTGCAGTTCTTGAACTTGAGAGGTTTTTGTTATTAAAAAATAAAAAGAAAGGTGTTTTCTTTTTTCCATGAGTCATGGACATCTTCCTACAAGAATTTCTATTCATTGGAATAACTTGTCAAAATGAGTGGGGAGGAAGAGTCGGAAGTGGAGAGGGAAAAGTGGGGGCGGAGCGCTCACTTAAGTCTCTGAAAAAATTAGAAAAACAATTCTCAGTTAATTTCTTAAAATCTTTATTATCTGGTAGTAAATGTAAAAACTACCATTTCCCCCTTAAATCCTCAGTCTTTACTTTGTACCTTAAAAGAATGAAAATAACTCTACCCAATTAGCCACAATAGTGCCATGGCAGATGCAAAGTTAAAACTGAAAGGAAACTTTTAAGTATATTCCATAACATACATTTGGTTACGGCTACCTTGACTGGATATTTTTTAGATCAAATTTCTCCTTAGGTAGCATTTTCGTTTTAGAAAGTGCTGAGGTAACTGTCTAGGAGCAGAATATGTCTATGTGGCACTCCTTTCCAGTTGAAAATATTTTAGAGTTAACAAAACTGAGCATGACAAAAATAGCCCAAGTACAGTACTAATTCACTAGCATTTCCCTGGCACGTTTCCCTTCGGCATCTTCGCATACACACAGGAGTCAGTCTTGGAGGGCAAGGGGGGAACAAGGGTACTACTTGGTTTTTTGTTTAGCTCCATGAGAGCTAAACAGATGTGTGTCCAGTGGTAGAAGTATTCGATAACAGTATTACCAAATTCCCATACTTCAATTCGAGAATGATCTGTACCAAGGAAAAAAAAAAGTTAGTGTGGATAGTTTTGTACTTTTGTTATTAAAATATAAATTTCAGTATAATGAGGAAAGTTTGTCAGATATGCTTTGAGTCAAAACCATAGCGGAATTTTGTTTATGCAATTATCAGAAAACAGATAAATGAATCTTGGTATATAGACCATTGTGGATAAACCTCAAAAACATATTATCACAAAAATTAAGTTGTAAAATAATGTGTTCTTGGGGGCACCTGGGTGGCTCAGTCAGTTAAGCGTCTGCCTCTGGCTTTGTTCCTGATCCTGGGGTCCTGGGATCCAGCCCCACATGAGCTCCCTGCTCAGTGGGAAGTCTGCTTCTCCCTCTCCCTCTGCCCCTCTTTCCTGTACAATCTCTCTCTCTCAAATAAATAAACAAAATATTTTTTTTAAATGTTCTTTTGGATACAATTAAAACACAATTTATTTATTTTTTTTAATATTTTTTATTTATTTGACAGGCAGAGATCACAAGGTGGCAGAGAGGCAGGCAGAGAGAGAGAGAGGGAAGCAGGCTCCCTGCTGAGCAGAGAGCCCGATGTGGGGCTCCATCCCAGGACCCCGAGATCATGACCTGAGCCGAAGGCAGTGGCTTAACCCACTGAGCCACCCAGGCGCCCACACAATTTAAAACCCTGTAAAATTATATTGTTTATGGATTCATAAACACGTAGTCAAAGCAAGAAATCATGCATAAAACTGATAAACATTAAATTCGTAATAGTGTTATCTCTAGAGAGGAAGAAAGGAGAATGAGATCAAGGAGAGGTAGAAAGTCTCAACGGTGTCTGTAATGTTTTATTTCTTTAAAAGTGTCTGACTCATACATAATACTAAGATTAAATATAGCATATGGCTCTGTAACCTCTACAAGTTTCTAACTTTTTACTTCTTCTTTAAGTAAACTTTAAACCCAACACAGGGCTCAGACTCACAACTCCGAGGTCAAGAGTTGTGTGATCTTTGGGCTGAGCCAGCCAGTGCCCCTCTAACTTCTATGTTTAAAATATTTCCTAATCAAAATATATTTTAGGATATGTAGTGACTGCACAACATGATGCTTCATTTGTTAAACTGTAAACTATTAAACTACCAGATATAAAAGTTACTTTTCTCCAGGAGTCAATCACTAATATTCAGACAGAATGACTCAAATAAAAAGAGACTATGCTTTAAAAGTTGAACAGATCTGGGTTCCAGTCGTGGCTCTATACCAACTAGTTCTGTGACTTTGAGCCGTCCACTTAATTGCTGGTCATCTTCCATAAAACAGGGATGATACCTCAGAACTGTTACAAGTATTAATGAGAAAACATGTACAACAATCTGTTACAGAGTAGTTGCTAAAAAATATTAATTACCTTCCTTCTTTACAGTGACTCTCATCCTCAGCTCGACGTTTTATTCATTTTTGTTACTCCTATTGTCTGCCACAGTGCCTAACTCAATAATGTTTGCTAATTTGAGTTGCATAAGCCATTAAATGATACTTATATTTGAATAAGAGTTTTTAAATATCATCTTCTATCCAATGGCTCATTAACAACAATGACAATTGTGTCCCTCCTGGATATCTGTTAGGATGACAGAACACGTTTTATTTCCCTGTATTCTATCCTTTCTCTCTACGAAGGAACAAGATTCCCTGAATTAGATGTACCCTTTCTAGAGGCGCCTGGGTGGCTCAGTGGGTTAAAGCCTCTGCCTTTGGCTCAGGTCATGATCTCAGGGTCCTGGGATTGAGCCCGGCATCGAGCCCGGCATCGAGCCCGGCATCGGGCTCTCTGCTCAGCAGGGAGCCTGCTTCCCTTCCTCTCTCTCTGCCTGCCTCTCTGCCTACTTGTGATCTCTGTCTGTCAAATAAATAAATAAAATCATTATTTAAAAAAAAAAAAAAGATGTACCCTTTCTATTGTTTTGAAGTTTTGACCATGACAAAAGGTACAATATGAGACAGTAAGGCACATAAAAGGCGGGAAATATTCACGTCTCCATTTTTATTTGAGGGTGACTTTAAAACATAGGGGTCCAGGGGCACCTGGGTGGCTCAGTGGGTTAAAGCCTCTGCCTTCGGCTCAGGTCATGATCTCAGGGTCCTGGGATCTAGCCCCATAGCGGGCTCTCTGCTCAGCAGGGAGCCTGCCTCCCCCTCTCTGCCTGCCTCTCTGCCTACTTGTGATCTCTGTCTGTCAAATAATAAATAAAATCTTTAAAAAAAAATAGGGGTCCAATTTTCAAAAATTCTTTTAACACTCACAGAAACACCATCTTTCCTCTAAATTGTAATTGTTCAAAAAATGCTGAGACAAGAAATTACAGAAAAATTAAGTTAGGTTTTTCAAATGTTAAAAGTCTTTCCAGATAATAGCTCAGTATCATAAATGACAATTATGAATAAAAACAAAAACAGTTGCTGGTCATGAAAGCACATTAAAAATACCTGATCCATCTCAAGGTATGGGCAATACTAGACCAATGAACACAAATACTTAAAATACTGAGGTGCATTTGTTATAACTGATCCCTTTTTGTACTAATTAACTTCCTAGAACCTTTACAAGGTAATGCTATGTGCTGCAAAAATTACTTTGATGATCTTAATGTTCCAATGTCATGAATCTAAAGTTTATCCCAGGTTTCATTCCTAAAATCAATCTTAACTCATTTTCTGAGCTATCAGCTCTGCTGCACCCATCAGTTTTTATTCTGCCCTTCCCAAATCCCCATTAAGAGCCGTGTTCCACAGATGCCTGTCACAGCGTTCTTATCTGAACATCCAAATGAAACAGACCCCTATCTGCAGTCATTATTAAGCTAGTCAGCCATCTCCACGGTGATTCCAGGACATGAGGATGGGGAGGGAGGCCTCTCCCTTTCACAAGCCCCTTTTGCTTATTTCCTGTCTTTTTGTTACCGGGGACAGAAGCTCTGGACCTCTCTGGGCTGTGGTTCCTGTTTGCCCGCGTTTTCCAATGAGAGATTGATGTGTTAACAACTGGCTGTACCGTTTTCTCTAATGAAGCCTCCTTGGCTCTGGAGGGGGTTTCCATTGACAACGGTTGAGCGCTACTGCCCTCTTGTGGTGGAGAGACGCCAGCTTGTGCAGCTTGGCCGGCGACAGAATGCACGGACGTGATAACTCCTTCAAGAAGATACACTACTTTTGTTTCTTTCCTAACCATAAGAAACTCTACATATATTTTTTGCGTTGCCTTGGTGAAGGTTGTAGTAGATTAATTGAAGACATCTCAGCTAAAAGAATGGCTGGGTCAACCTTTGAATCTGTTCATGAACCTATCAACTCAGAAACATTTGATGGTATTTTTGTAGGTTTTAGTTTAATCAAACTTACACAAGGAATTGATTTTGCTGAAGACATCGGGATGTTCTAGGGTAGTTCTAATTCAAACTCCCTGTATGGATCACTGCTTTCACACTAGATGAGTTAAATCCTTTGGGAGAATTACAATTAGAAAAATGGGTGAAGCAAAAATAATGATGTATTTAAGCACCGAGTTCCAAATTAAAGTGTAACTGCTCCTTTCAACTAGTAACCCAAGAACAGCAGTATTTCTTGAATGTTCCTCTCCTTATCATCAGTTCTTAGTTTTCGTTCCTTTCTTTCTATTGTTTTATATACCCTATGCCACCTCTTAACATTACTGCCATGTGCAATGAGCTAAATGTCCAGGCCACATTGTCTACTTAAAAGGGCATGTGTGTGCATATTTCAGTTTTTATGTGGGTCAGAAAACTCATATTTGACATGGTAGTCGGGCACTTAATATGTCATTGTTCATTTAACATGTTCTGATATGCTGCTTCCAGCTTATCAGGAAGGACTCACTGGTAAGAGGGGAGGTAAAAATACACGTTTTCTTGAATTATCTGAAGTTGGGTAGAATTTTGTTCTACGCGGAACACTGAGTTCTTACGGGTGTATTAGTTTAAAAATTTCTATATGGTACATCATATTGTATTGGCTTGTTTTCATGATACAGCTATAAATCGAATGTGGGGAATTGAAATCAATGCAATTTACAAACATTCATAGTTTAATGCAGTGGCCTCTGAACTCTTTGGACTATGTGCCTCCATCAGTAACAAAGTTTGAGCATGAGCCCCGATATATGTTTGTTTATGTTATTTATTTTAAAATATTTATTTATTTATTAAAAGATTTTATTTATTTATTTGACAGAGAGAAATCACAAGTAGATGGAGAGGCAGGCAGAGAGAGAGAGAGAGAGGGAAGCGGGCTCCCTGCTGAGCAGAGAGCCCGATGCGGGACTCGATCCCAGGACCCCGAGATCATGACCTGAGCCGAAGGCAGCAGCTTAACCCACTGAGCCACCCAGGCGCCCCTATTTTAAAATATTTAAAAACAAAACATAGAAGTTAGGCAATGGTGGGATAAAATAATACAAATAAAAGTTCCACGATATTTTTCTTACACCCAAAGGTACAGGTATCAGTTATTTGCTCCTTCTGTTTTCTCCTTTTTGTCTGGAGCTTTGTGGAGAAAGCTTACAGAGGTCTCTGTATTCAGTAAACATTCTCATGCTTTCCCCGTTTTCACTCTGGTACTCTCCATCTCGACCATGTCTAATGTCCCCCAGCCCAGAGACCTACTGTGTTACCCTCCCTGAGAAACAAATTTTTAGTGTTGGAGAGAGGAAGTTGTCCAGTGGTGTGTTGTAGAGATGAGATGCAGAGACCAAAACACTAAAACAGAAAGAAAGGACAAACGACAGGGAAAAGAAAACTTCCAGAAAGAATTATCATTAATGCCCTCAGAGGGAGAAGATGTTGCATTTATGAAACATGAACAAAATGTTGTGAGGAGGAAATATTTAGAGAACCAAGGCTCTTAGACCTTAAAACACGCAGAAACAAGAATTCAATAAGACTAGAAGATCAGCTTGACAGAATGTCTTGGCAAGTGAAACAAAGGGACAAAAAGATGGAAAATAGGAGAGAAAATATAGGGAATTAAGAGACTTCATCTAGGAGAGCCAATGTCTGAATAATAGGAGTTCCAAAGAAGGAACACAGAAAAGGGAGGGCAGGGTCACCACCAACTTCTGGGTCACCTTTATGTAAATGAGAAAAAGACACCTAGCATGGATGAATGCACTCTGTGAGCCCGGCTTGGTAAACAGAAAAAGGTGTGGAAAGAAAAGGATGCCCCTCCTCTAAGCAGACATAGTCTTTTTTTTTTTTTTTTTTTTCTTTAAGCAGACACAGTCTTTTTTTTTTTTTTTTTTTTAAGCAGACGTAGTCTTAAGCTAAGGCACACATTTGAGGAAATGGAATCCTGGTTAGATTTCAGCCCCCAGCCACCTCCTCAGCAGGGCACCTTTGTGCAGTGCAAAGAGGGCACAGCCTTCGGTTGCAACAGGGATGCCATGGGAGAAATCACACAGAACTTAAGGACCTGAGTGTCAAAAGAGAAAAGGCCCAGTGAATGCTCAGAACAGTGGATGCAAACAGCCGCATATCAAAGCATAGCCTTATGAAATTTCAGTCTTGTGGGGGAAGGGGAGTGATTCTCCAGCTTCTAGAAAGAAACAAAACAAAACAAAAACAAAGAGGTCACATGCACAGTGTCAGGTTTCAGAAAGGCTTTAGACATCTCAAAGACAATCTTGGATGTTTCCAAGTTTCTTCAGACAATGTAGCTACTTCCTCTAGAAGTTAAACAGAGAGTTTTCATATGACTCAGCAATTCCACTCCTCCTCATACACCCAAGAGAACTAAAAGCACACACTCCCACAAAACAAATGCTTACAGCAGCATTTTATACACAATAGCTAGAAAGTAGGAACCACCCATATGTCCAACAACTGATAAGTGGATGAATAAAATTTGGTATAACCATATAATGGGATATTACTCAGCCATAGAAAAGGAATAAAGTACTGATACATAGACCAAAGATGAACCCTGAAACATAATGCTAAGCAAAAGAATCCAGATATAAAAGACAACCTATTGTATGACTCCATTTATATGCAATTTCTAGGGGCTGTGATAGAGAGGGGCCAGGGACAGTAACTGCTAATGGGTGCTGGGTTTCTTTTTTTGGAGGAGTGAAAATATTCTAAAATTAGGTAGTGGTGATAGTTGCAAAGCCTTGTGAATATACTAATAATTACTGAGTGGTACACTATATATTGGTGAATTTTGTGCTCTGTGAATTATAATCTCCATTTCTCAAGAAAGAAAAGGAGGCACTGTCTTTAAGATTATGTTCCCTGGCAAACTACAAATCAAATATGAGGGCTGAATAAAAACATTTTCAGACATGAAAGGGCTCAAAAAATTTACCATTCACCCACGCTTTCTCAGAAAACTACTGGGGATCTGCTGCCTCTGAACAAGACAAAGTAAACTCCTATGATAGCAACAGAATGAATTTCAGGAAGGCAGCCAAGTAGCAGTTTTGGAGTGGAGGAAGATCCTAGATAGAAAGAGAATTATGATCTCTAGAATGGATGTCTTGAAGAAAGAAAAAAAAAAAGGAACTAAAAAAGTTATCTGATAAAACTTTTCCCCAAATTTCCCTTTTGGGAAGTTAGATGGAAAGACAAGTGGATGGGGTAGGAATTATCAAGAAACACCAAGACAATTCAGCAATTATATATATGTACATATATATACACACACACACACATATATATGCTAATTATTTAATTCAGGAAAAACAAAAAGTGAAAAAGGAGCATCCAAATAGGTTATGGTGTTTAGCTATAGATATTATTTGCATAGACAAAAATCATGTCAACACTGCATTTTGATTTAACCTCAAATGGTAATATAATTACTTGGGAAGACAGGATAAGAGAATGGTAGTACAACAGAACTAAATTTTCATCTGTAATAAGAGGAAGTCAATTGACAAGGTTGAAACTGATGAATGAAAAGATAGCAATATTGTATAATATTAGAAATAAAGAAATGTGCCAGTGTCCGAAGAAACAGTCAAAAGTAGGCTGGCGGGGCGGGCACCTGGGTGGCTCAGTCGTTAAGCGTCTGCCTTCAGCTCAGGTCATGATCCTAGGGTCCTGGGATTGAGCCCCACATTGGGCTCCCAGCACGGGAAGCCTGCTTCTCCCTCTCCCACTCCCTGTGCTTGTGTTTCCTCTCTATCTCTTTGTCAAATAAATAAATAAAATCTTAAAAAAGTGCACCTGGGTGGTTCAGTGGGTTAAGCCTCTGCCTTTGGCTCAGGTCCTGGGATCGAGCCCCACATCGGGCTCTCTGCTTGGCAGGGAGCCTGCTTCCTCCTCTCTCTCTGCCTGCCTCTCTGTCTACTTGTGATCTCTGTCTCTGTTAAATACATAAATAAAATCTTAAAAAAAAGAAACAAAAGGGTCAGAAAGAATTGCCTCTGGTGAGGGGAATTGGGGACAGTGAGAAAAGAGAAGAGGGATGAGCTAGTTGTTGGAAGGCTTTTAGTTCTTTTTGACTTTTTAAAAATACCTTAATAAAAATATAATTTTTCTAATCCTTCATGATAAAAGATTATTTAATATTCACTAAAATGAAAAAAATGTGTCAGGGAAATCTTGCAAATTATATCTGCCTTAAATAGAAAAGTGTTCTCGTTAAACTGATTTTTAGCAGGATTTATCAGATATTAAAGCATTAGTGATGGTAGCTAGACAAATAAAACCAGGTTGTTTCTCTAAATTCGATGACTATTGTTGGAAAACTTTAAAATTTAAAATCAAAAGGAATGGTAAGGAGCAGAAAGATAATTCATTATTTGATTTTTTTTCTCCTTTCTTCTTTCCCCCTCGAGGACTTGGACTGGAGATGGAAGGGGTCTGCATGCATAGGAAATGGTCAAGCATCAAGGCCCCAAGTCTTTACTGAACCGCAAGATAGTTTCCCACACAGTGTGTGAATGAATACTTGTCCAATATCTTCACTAATAGGACCCTTTAAGAGCCCCCCCCCCCCCCAAAAGGAATCTATTCTGAAACTGAATGAGATGTTTCCTCCTCTAGAGCCTGACATCTGGGAGCATTTTATAAAAGGCACACTCCAGGCTCTCTGTTAAACTCAGGTCTACTGTTGATTGCAGCTTTCTTCCTACAGGTAGGAAAACAACAAAGCCCAGCAGGAATCACCATCCAAGAAACTAGGTCTAAGAAGGTAGTAGAGAACTGCAAATCCAAACCAGTGATAGTCTTCAGAGGATCCAAATTAATAGGACAAAACAATGTTCTTGGTATCTTTTTATCCAGTTCACTTTGACTCATTTCAAAGAACCAGGCACGGGGTGCCTGGGTGGCTCAGTCAGTTAAGCATCTGCCTTTGGTTCAGGTCATGATCCTGGGGTCCTGGGATTGAGCCCCGCATCAGGCTTCCTGCTCAGTGGGGAGCCTGCTTTTCCCTCTCCCTGCCGTTACCCCTGTTTGTGCTCTCTGTCTCTCTAACAAATAAATAAAATCTTTAAAAAAATGAAAAGAACACGGCACAGCCTCACAGTTGGGATTCAGTTCAGTGCTGTATTCATACTGATTATTTCTGGAAAGTGGGAGAATCTTGTGGAACACTCCTGTCTCATCCTCAGCCGGGGGAATGGAGTCGTGTTCCACCCTTGTCATGGAGGGAGCTAGAGAGTGTTCCACCCTTGTCATGGAGGGAGCTAGAGAGTAGCACTTACGGAAAGATCACACGGGGAAGGTGAATCTTGAAGACAGAGTTAATTAGGGCTGCGAGTCCGGCAGCCCTTTCTTTTGATGGTGGGGTATCTCCCTCCATTGCTGTCTTTGGAGGATCATTGTGGTGAGTTTCTTTTTAGATGGTAAAGACACTGAGGCTCTGGCTGCTTTGACATAGGAGGAGCTCTAGGGCTCTTGTAGGGTAAGTGAAGGATTGGGGAATTCTTGTAGAGACCAGTGCCTGTGGCCTTAAAGACCCTTGGATTTAGACATAGGGGAGAAGTATGGCCAGAAATACAGGCTCTAGAGACCAAAGTGATTCCGGTCACACTTGAAATGAGAGACAGTGTTTTTGCTTCTAGATCTGAGAACATTTCCTGGTAGATAATGTCTGTCCAAACCCCAGGGAGGGGAACATAGGAAAGGTATGGGACACCCTACAGAAAGAGCTGGCAAGGTTGGCAGCAGAGGTTCAAAGTAGAGTGGGGAGAATAGATCCTTGAGATGGTGGTCAGGTCATGGGTCTTCAGGTAGAAGAGGCCAACTTCTGGAAGTGCTTTTGATGCATTATTGCATGCACAGCTGTCTGGGTCCTGGTCCATTGGTCACCTGAGTCACCAGGATCTCTAAAGGCAAGTATGTCAGCAACATTCATGTGCAATGGCACAGCCTTGGGAAGCCAAGCCTGCTGGACGAAATTGCCCAATGCTCCTCCATAGATGATTGCCTCAGTCTAAAGGTGGGATTCTGCTGCCTGGAACTCCACCAGAATATAAAACACCCCTTTCTAGAAACGCAAATCAAAATCACAATGAAATATCACATCACGCCTGTTAGAATGGCTATGATCTGAAAGACAAGAAATAACAAATATTGATGATAATGTGGGGAAAATAGAACCCTTCTACACGGTTGGTGGGAATGTAAATTGGTAGAGCCACTATAAAAAACAGTTTATGTTCCTCAAAATATTAAAAATATAATCACCATGGGATCCAGCAATTTTGCTTTTGGGTATATAACCAAAGGAAATGAAATCACTACCTCAAAGGGAATCTGCGCCTCCATTTTGTTTTTTGCAGCATTACTCACAAAAGCCAAGACATGTAAACAACCAAAGTGTCCATTGATGGATGGATGAAGAAAATATGGTGTCCATATATGCCGTGGAATATTATTCAGTCAAAAAAAGGAGGAAGCCCTTTGCAACATTCGTCATTTGCAACAACATGGATGGACCTGGAAGTCATTATGCTAAGCGAAATAAGCCAGACAGAGAAAGGCAAGTGCTGTATGATCTTACTCCTATGCGGAATCTGAAAGAACTGAACTCATAGAAACAGAGAGTGGATTGGTTACCAGAAACGGGGGTTAGGCGTTGGGGGAAATGTGTGAAGATGGTCAAAAGGCACAGACTTCTGGTTATAAGATAAATAAATTCTGGGAATGTAACGTAGAGCCTTGTGATTATAGTTAACAATATTATACTGTATATTTGAAAGTTGCTAAGAGAGTAGCTCTTGAAAGTTCTCCTCACAAGAAACAAATCTCATAGCTATGTGAGGGGATGGTTGTTAATTAAATCTATTGTGGTGACCATTTCAAATCATTATGTTGTATACCTTAAACTAATATCATGTATATGTCGTTGTATCTCAATAAATCTAGGACCAAAAATAAAAAAAAAAAAATAAGTAAAGGTGAATGTTTTCTAAACATTAAAAAATATATATTCCTTTCTAGAACTAGGATGTAGTAGGGTGAAAGTTGGCAGCAGAAGTCCTAAGAAAGTGTGGGCACATCACCAGCCCCGATTTTACCTTCTTGGCAAAAACCCTTAGTTTGAAAGGTGTGGGACTGTGTTAATAGTCCCTCTGCAAGATGGGCCGAAGGGACAGATACTGTTGGTATTTCATGCTGGGTAGGGCTCTTGAATGGGGCCTGAGTTAACACTGCTAGAAGGTTCAGATACATTTTGAGCAACAAATTGCCCTTCCAGAAGGTTCCTGTTTTTCCCGTACAAACAGAAAGTTACCCCAATACGTTCTCCTTCCCTTCCTCAAATGGTGAGCTTAGAATTTCTTGATACAATTGCATCTGAAGGAGAGGGGGTTGGTATCTGGGTGGCCTGTGAACTTTCTTGATTGCTGCAGAGATCATGACAAGGCTCAAGCTTTGGCCCAGGAGGTAGGGGAACCTCGAGGGGGCTATTGAGTTGTGACTGAATCCACTTCTGTCAACTGCAGTTGGAGTTCCTGCCACCTGAGGACACTGTTGGAAAAGAGAAAGTGGTGGGAGCCTTACGGATCCAGGCTGCTCAGGAATTGGCCAGCACAATTTAAAAGTGAGGTCAGGCAAAGGAGGCAGAAATTTGCATGTTTTCTCGAACAAAGGAGCAAAAATGAGTAATGGGAGGTGGTTCTGATAGGTAAGTCGGAGGTAGAACCTGCCTTGGGATGATGTCACAGAATATGTTTCCGGGGATAAGGTGATTAAGGGCAGGACACAAATCCTGAACATACTTGCAAAATGGAGGCTGGAAGGGCTTGCTCCATACCCCCAGCCCCGATTCAACAGAAGGACTAGATTGTTCACTTGTGAGTGCCCGTGGTCTTGCCCAAGAAGAGGAACCATCAGTCGGAGAGGACACAAGTGAGCCCGGCGGCAGGGTGTGGCTCTCAGCTGAGGGGCGGGTGGGTTTGGGGTGACCAAAGTGCAGCAGGGGGCTCAGGGAGAATGTCAGTTGGACCAACGGGTCTCACGTGGAGGGAGAGGGTGTGCTGGGGCTCATGGTGGGGACTGTATCTACTTTAAAGGCACTGACGTAGAGAATATTTCTTCTGGATTTTAAGTCTTTAGTGAACTGTGAGCGAACAAAGATGGAACGAGTAGAGACACAGACCCAGTAAACAAGTATTAATTTTTGTTGTGGCTGATATTACTGTTTCCCTTGAATAGCACCTTAAAAGGAGCGATCCGTGTGACATCTGTGAATTAATTCAGAGGCTCCCGAGAATCAGCCTAGAGGCCTGAGGGTACAGTAGAAATCACTCCAGACAGAAATTCTAATCTTTATTCATTTCACTCATGGTCCCCAAGAGCTCATCTTAACTTTTCTCTGGACGTGATCTTCTCTCCTCTTCCCAGCACTCCCAAACTTCAGACAGTACCTTGCCTTCCTAGACCAGATCTCTCTCCCTTCTCCGTCTGCCCCGGCTCACTGCTATTCCTTCCCCTGCCACAGCCACCCCGAGGACTGTGGTGTCTTCCTCTGGGTTGCTTTTCCTGACCTCCTCTCCTCAGAGTCTCTCTGGTTCCGAGCCTCTTGACCTCGTATACATCTCCCAGAAGTCTAGAAACCCTTCTGACTTAGTCCAGAGTCTCCATAGACAGTAGGAAAGGGGGAAGGGAAGGAAAGGGACAGGTTTAGCAAAATCAATTTCTACAGAGCCATGTTCCCAACTGATGATTAGTTTTTGCTAAGAAACAAACAAACAAAAAAGAAACAGATTTTAAATTTATTCCTTATTGGTCCATTCACACAAAAAGCCTGAGGTCTTTGGGGAGATGACATACACCCGTGGAAGAATGTATGTTTGTATAGGTATATTTACTCTTTAAAATTTTTTTTAAAAATTCTGGAATGGTTAATATACAGTATGACTTTAGTTTCAGTTATATAGTATAATGAGTCCACAATTCTATATATTACTCAGTGCTCATCATAAGGGTTCTCTTAATCCCTTCACTGATTTCACTCTGGGTATTTGCTCTTTTTAAAAAAGATTTATTTATTTACTTGAGAGAGAGCAAGAGAGAGAGAGAGAGAGCACTGAGGGAGAGGAAGTAGCAAGCTCTCCACTCAGCAGGGAGCCCAATGCAGGGCTTGATCCCAGGACCCTGAGATCATGACCTGGGCTGAAGGCAGAGGCTTAACCATCTGAGTCACCCAGGCGCCCCTGGATTTTACTCTTATATGTGCCCTGTTCTCTCTGGCCAAAGAGCTCAGCATGTTCTCCAGCTTGGGAGTCTCCCTACTCTTGATTCCTGCTGATTCTCCTTCTCTAAAAAGTCTGTGAGTAGTCTACAAAGAGTCAAGATCTGTTCTTTTCTTTGGTTCTTCAATGAAACCCAAAGATAGTAATAGCTTTTCTTAATGTGCTTGTTTCCCATCCTCACTGAAAGCCCCTATTCACTTCTGTTTGGTTGTTTTTTAAATAAATAATGCACATGCTTTCAATAAGTGGGAGATGGATGTGATTCAGAATTCTCAATGTGTGGCATGAACAGTCACTTGGGAATGTGGTCAATTATAGACAAGTGTCCCTCCCTTTAAGAGGACTACAATCAGAACTGTTTTTCCTAAAAATTGTATTTATAAGCCACTTACTTAATTGTAATAAAGATATCTGAATATCCAAATTGCAACTATGTTTTATTGCTGTTAAATTTGGACCGCAATTAAGTGTAAATTTACCTCTGATATGTTCACTGATGAGTTGTAAATTCACTTTCACATTTTTAGCAGTCGGGTCAAAGTCACAGATATTCACGACTAGGTAACTCTTAACATACTGTGAATAAAAGAACAAAAGTTATGGGAGTACCAGCAAGTAAAAGGAGGGCACCTAATTCACCAGTTTACAGAATTCCATGTACCTAAATTTTAAAACAGGCAAAACCAATCTATGGTGCTGGAAGTCGGGAATCTGGTCTGGTCACTCTGGAGTGTGTGTGTGTGTGTGTGTGTGTGTGTGTGTGTGTGTGTGGCGGGTGAGGGAGGGAAGAGGGTACAAAGGAAGGCTTCTGGGATGCTGCTGACGTTATTTCTTGATCTAGATGCTGGTTACAAATGTTTCCATTATACAAATTCTTGCATTTGTACATTTAGAATTTATGCGATCTTGATCGGTAGACCTAAGCTTGCGTGGGTTCTTCTTCAATAAAAAAGAGTACTTAAAGACAGAAGAAAACAGCTTACCCGTTTACACTTTTCCCAATCTCTGAAGTCACCTGATGATTCCAACTCTGGATGAATGAACAAGATCACGGCTGTCAGGAGGTCATGCACCAGCTTCACGCCGGCTCCCACCTCCTGGGCCTTGCTCTCTGACAGAGACGAGGACTCTGGTGGGAGATTATAATCATAGAGCAGCAGTGACACAAAGTCGAGGGAGGTGAGCAGGCGGAGGCTTTCCTGCAGCTCTTGCAGCATGATCCGGAAGAAGAGAACCCCTGCCCGCGGGACTTCTCCTACATTTTCAATCTCTGAAACAACATCCCACATGGTTGGTTAGCCCGTAGAGCAGTTTTTCACAGCATTCTGAGCACAATACAGTAAACTTCTTTCTCCCCCCCCCCCCCAGGAAAAAGAAAACCATATTCTATGGTTCTAAACAATCTTAGTTTCTCTAGTGATGAAATCAAATCGTGGAAATGGAATGACACCTGGTGAAGCTCACAGGAAGGGGCTTTGAGTATGAGGGTTGGACCTTAGTTTGAATGCCTACTCTCCCTCTTATTAGTTCTGTCTCTCTGAAACCCCTCTTCCTCGCTGTGAGCATGGGGCTGATCCCTATTTCCCTGGTGACCTGTGGGAATTAAATGAGATGATGTATGTAGTAAAGGCACTTAGTGGATAAGTACAGAGTGGATGCTCGAAAGACATGAATTTTCTTCTTTTTTTCTACTTAACCTACCCTGTCTAATGGCAAGAAACCTCTCAGATTAATCCCACATAACATTACTCTGTTTATTCTAGGTAGCCAAAGGTTTCCATGCTTCCTTCTTCCCTCCATGATGCCCAAACTGCTTTTGTGTTGAGTAGCCTAGAGGGTGTGGGATCACAAGCACTAGGGTCTAGTTTTAGTTCTGCCATTAGCTTGCGATTGGGCCATGACTTTGATGGATGTTAGCTTCTTTATGTGTAAAACAAAATGCTTCATCTAACTAATACTGTGCAAGATAGTGGACAGAGCCCCCAAAGTGGGTTTCAAATCCAGGCTTCTCCACTTGTTAACTGTATGATTTGGTGCAAGTTGTTTTGTTTCTCTGAATTTTACTTTCCTTACTGGTAAAATGAGTTATTACCATTCACCGGAGAGTTATGGCAAGGACTGATGGAAATTACATACGCAAAGTGCTTGTTCCATAATGGGGCATTTAATAAATGCTAGTTCTACTTTGCCTTTATGAGTCCTCCCAGTTCGAAACCATATGATTCCAGCCAAGAAAATGAGATTTCTTACCGTTTGCTCTAATTTATAGACCAACTCATTAGCCCAAGACTGCATGAGGGAATTCCTTTCACGTAGAAAGGGCCTTGTACTGTAACAATTCCTTTTAGGAAATGTACTGCAATCTGTGATTTCCCAACGCATTTATTAAACCCAGGAATTCAGATTGTTGCCCCATTCACAATACCTAGGACATAGTTTTTCTTTGCTTCTCCAGATAATTCGCCCAGTATTTCGTAACAGGCAGCTTGGACCACCTTCATCATTTTCTGTAGATCTTTAAATTCCCGATACAACAACATTTTACTCCTGCCAATGTTAAAATCAAGAACTCCCAGAGCTTTTCCTGTTCTCTCACGGAGTGGAATTATGATGTGGTTTTCTCCACAGACAGAGGCCAAAACAACTTCAGAACTGTCTGTACACTTGAAGAGGAAGTCTCTGAAACCCAAACCAAACAAGCCTGAGATCATAAAGCATCAGCCTGCTCACAACATTCCACCAAAACACACGGAGTCACCCTCTTTCCTGCCAACCGTGCTCCCGCCACACCAGGCTTTGTCTGACCTGCCTGCATGGCTCCACCCCGAGACTGCACACAGCTCTCTCCCCCAGCTTGCGCATCGGACACACACGCCTCCTGGACCAAGCAGTGTCAAGTCACTCTCCATCGTGCGGCTCTGCTCCGTTGTCTGCTACACGTATACTTACCTGAAGGTATTTGGTTTTTGTTTACATACTGTCCCATACGTGTCGGTTGGATGGCGGACGGCACGAGGGCTGTGTTAGGTCAGGTTCCCTAGAAGCTGAGTCTGAGACAGGAATGCTTATGCAAAGGATGGACTGAGGGAGTGCTTTCTGGAGAAAGCTGTCAAGGTCTGAGGAAAGGAAAATGTGGAAGGAGGAGAGGCTGATTAAGAACGTGAAGGTTAATTTGCAAGGGCGTGAATGGAACTGGAGGGTATGATGCTGAGTGAAAGAAGTTGGTCAGAGAAAGATGATCATCGTAGGATTTCACTCCTATGTGGACTTTAAGAAACCAAACAGAGGAGCATAGAGGAGGGGAGGGAAAAATAAAAGGAGATGACATCAGAGAGGGAGACAAACCGTAAGAGACTCTTAACCATGGGGAACAAACTTAGGGTTGCTGGAGGGGAGGGGGCTGTGGGACGCGGTGACTGGGTGATGGGCATTAAGGAGGGCACGTGATGTAATGAGCACTGGGTGTCATATCAACTGATGAATCAGTGAATTCTACCTCTGAAACTAATAATACACTGTGTGTTAATTAAATTAAATTAATTTAAATTAAAAAAAAAAAAAGAATGTGAAGGCTAGTCTCAGTCTCATCTCAAGAGGAGCTCTGGAAGGTAAATTCTGCCAAAGAATTTGCCCCATCTTGAGGCAAGGGAGAGGTCTTTTACCAGTCATCGGCTCTAAGATGCTTTGGGTGTGTGTTTACATAACTCTGAGGTGCACCTAGTGAGGCTCCCATCACTCAAGGGCTCTCCTCCAGAGAAGGTTCCAGTGTGAGTCACTAGCAGCTGTACCTGTAGCAGCTGGCAAGAGGTTCATTAGGGCTCTGGATAGGGCATCAATGGAACTGCTCCCTCCAGAGGCCTGAGATGCTCATTGAAACATAGTAGCTGCTTCCCTCTGTAGTAAGGTATAGACACATCTCTTCTCTCACCTTCCCAATCTTTTTTTTAAATTTAATTAATTTATTTATTTGAGAGAGAGGGAAGGCACCGAGGGAAAGGGAGAAGCTGACTCCCCGCTGAGCAGAGAGCACCATGTGGGACTTGATCCCAGGACCCCTAGATCATGACCTGAGCCGGAGGCAGACACTTAACTGACTGAGCCACCCGGGTGCCCTCCCCCTTCCCAATCTACATTGATATTAAGATGTCATTCTTCTGAGATATCTGAAAAATGTTGGTGCTTTGCATAGCCTCAAAAGGCACATTTATGGTTCATAATAGTAATCCCATAATGCCAGGTAAGATTATGTCCTTTTTTTTTTTGCTGTTCCCACCCCTTCCTGTTGCTGAGCAACCACTTTGTGTCTTAATGATAACCACAGTAGTGACGCATCACCCTAAACTTTCTAGGCACAACCATAAAGCTGATTGGTCAACAAAGTTCCTCCAAAGACACCTGTTCTAAGTGATGCAGAGGAATCAAAGGTTATGAGTCTGAGGGTTAAAAAGACTCTCCTAAAACTTTTACCACAGCAAGGAATAACTATGTGGAAAAGAGCTTAAACCTGAGTGAACAGTCAGGTATGAGGCCAAATTAAGATTTAATTAAATCTTGTATTTAAATCTTATAATTAAAACGTGTATTTAAGTGTAAGTCAGCCTCCTGAATGGAGCTAGATTACTTTCCACTCAGCTGCACCGACTTCTAACAAGCAGCTTGTCCTTTTGCAATACATGTGTCCATCATTAAGATCTGTTTTGCCCCTGTCCAGTTTGTGCACCTTGCATCCCCCAGGTGAAAGGCATTCAAAGGAACCTGGACTGGGTACTTATTAAAGACCATATCCTCTTTTTTAAATAAAAAACACACGTTCACAGGCTTGTTAACATTAAGATGATGAGCTTTGATAAGTGACGTGGGTGTGTTTTTTTTCACAATCCTGGGGTTTTTGTTGAATTCCATGTTTATAAGAAAAGCGTAGAAAATAAAACACTATCATGCTTAAAAACAGGCAATATAAAATACCAGTGAAATCTGTTTTCAAAAGGACTGGAAGGGAAAGGAGTTAACACATCCCACGCAGACAGGAATTTTTCCTTGAAAACCCAATTAGAATAGTATTCAGGTGTATACTAATAATAGCAAACTCTGTGTCTCTCAGAGCTACTAACACGCTACGGGGATGTGTTTTGGCAGACAGATAAAACAGACATGAAGATATCTTTCATACCTGAAGATGCATGTCTTCCTGAAGATTGTAGGGGGGTTCCTGTGGATTTCTGTTAGACCCAGATGCCCGGTAACCATCATATTGCGTAAAACATAGTCTGAATCCTTGAAAAGAGGAAGAGATTTCAAACACGGAGAGGAATCATTAGACCTCATTTTCCCATTAAAGGTTTTGGGGACAGAAAAACAGGAAAAAAATTGGGAAACTTTAGGTGATCTCTGGCTTGAAGTAAAGGGACATCTTACTTAGTACCTTTAAGAATGAGGCATTCACGAGAGAAAATTTTCAAATTACAACATTTTTTTAGATGCACAAACTTTTTTTATAATTGTGATAAAACCATATTTTTAATGTGAAGAGTACATTATAAAACATTTGGAAAATACAGAAAAGTCCAAGGAAAATAAGAACAGTAAAAAATATTCTCCCCTGAAGTCTTTGTCTTCACCATCTCATCAAAACTACCTTGGTCAAGGTCACTAGTGACTCCCTTATTGTGAAATCCATCAATCAAACCCTAATCATCATCTTCTGCTGTAGCAGCATGTGACTCAGTGAACAATTTCCTTCTTGACATGCTTTATTCACTTGGCCTTTGGGACACCGCTTGTACTAAAGTGGGGACTCCTGGTTCTCCCCCGAATCACTTTTCTATTTCTTGCTACTTCTTTGTCTTCCTCACCTCTAAGGGGTTTTTGAACTATAGATTATAACCTAACTATGGGTTATGAAAATATTTTAATGCCTCCCCCCCTTTTTAAAATTTATTTTCAGCATAACAGTGTTCATTGTTTTAGCACCACACCTAGTGCTCCATGCAATCCGTGCCCTCTCAAATACCCACCACCTGGTTCCCCCAACCTCCCACCCTCCGCCCCTTCAAAACCCTCAGATTGTTTTTCAGAGTCCATAGTCTCTCATGGTTCACCTCCCCTTCCAATTTCCCTCAACTCCCTTCTCCTCTCCATCTCCCCTTGTCCTCCGTGCTATTTGTTATGCTCCACAAATAAGTGAAACCATAATGATCATTGACTCTCTCTGCTTGACTTATTTCACTCAGCATGATCTCTTCCAGTCCTGTCCATGTTGCTACAAAAGTTGGGTATTCATCCAATGCCTCCCCTTTTTTTAAGAGAGAGAGAAAGTGTGCGTGCAAGTAGGGAGGGCAGAAGGAGAACGAGAGACTCTTAAGCAGCCCCCTCCATCATGGGGGCTCCATCTCACGACCCTGAGATCATGACCTGATTCAAAATCAAGAGTTGGATAGTTAACTGACTGAGTCACCCAGACACTCCATTTTAGTGCCTTTAAAAAACAGCTTTATTGGAGTATCATGGATATACAAAAAACAGCACATATTTGATGGATACAATTTGATGAGTCTGGAATGAGTCGTGACCAACTTTTTTTGGGTAGAGATTATTTATAAGAAAGTAAGATTAACATATCCTGTAAAATATACTAAACTGTAGAAAAGATGAATTCAACTGGAAGAAATAAAAAGGTGTGTTTTTGTGTTTTTTTGACAGAGAGAGAGCACAAGCAGGGGGAAAAGTAGGCTCCCCGCTGAGCAGGGAGCCCGATGTGGGGCTCGATCCCAGGACCCTGAGATCATGAGCAGATGCTTAACTGACTGGGTCACCCAGGAGCCCCTAAAAAGGGTTTTTTATATCCACCTTTAAAAAATCCTTTGATTAAAAGGGAAACTGTGATAATAAGATCCATAGGGGCAGCATGATGAATGGTGCTCTGGGGAACAACCGCTTCGTAGTGTGGAGCTTCCTCTTGTCATGACCTCAAGTGTTCACCCAAACTGTTTAGATGAAAAATGTTCTCAACAGAGAATCTGGAAAGGTTCTCTGATGTTGGCAATTCAGCATCTAACTTTTCCTAATTTATTTCTTCTATGACTCGTTATTGGGTGTTATATATACTAGACCAAGAGGATTTTTTAGAATCTCACTGTGACTATGTTCCTAAGTTTAAATCTTTAGTCCAAACTAGACAATTCCTCTCCTGTTTCCACCTCTTCCCCCCAAATTGTGTCAGTTCGGTCACTTCTGTTAAGACTGGGAACATAATACGATAATAAAGGCTTCATAAAGAATATGCCTCATAATAAGCTTTTAATTTACTTTTACTTGGACCCAAAACTAAATTCATCAAGTGCCTCAGTATTAGTGAGATACCCACTCTAGTCAAGGTTTTCTAGGAAACTGTTTAGAGAAAGGGGCTGTGATGGTAGTATCCCCCATTTTCTTTTTTCTGCTACTGCCTTGTTATTTTTTTCCTCCTTACTTTTCCAATACAGGTTTGCCCCACTATCTGAAAGTAGGAAACCTTTCATGAGTTAAAACAGTGTAAGTGAAGAAGCAGTTACTATTAATTTATACAGAAACATTTTTGATCATTCCTGGACTCCCCAAATAACCTCTCTTAGCCCTTTCTGATACCTTACAACGCATCTTGCTAATGGATGCACAGAATAAATTGAGATAAAGCACAGATGCTCACAAACACGGTTCAAAGGTGTGGCGGCTTGATGCTGAGATGCTGAGTGTGGGCGGGGGCTGGGGGTGGGGAGAGGCTAATGGGGCCTCTCTTCTGGCTCTGGGGGCTCACTGCAAAACAAATGCTGGACCCTATTTTCACTTTTTACCTTTTTTCATAAAAGCAGAAATTCTCATTGGATTTCTGTGGGTCAGAAAAAAACAGATACTAATGAGGGTCTTTTGTAAAAGAAAAGTGGCCAAACATGAACTTTTGGAAAGTGGGTATCCTACCATCTATTCATTCTTACCTCATGCATTACATATTATTTTGATTTATTCTCTTGTACTTTTTTTCCTTTTGACAAACTTTTTTTTTTTTAAAGATTTATTTATTTGACAGACAGAGATCACAAGTAGGCAGAGAGAGAGAGAGAGAGAGGAGGAAGCAGCCTCCCTAACCAAGCAGAGAGCCCGATGCAGGACTCGATCCCAGGACCCTGAGATCATGACCTGAGCCAAAGGCAGAGGCTTAACCCACTGAGCCATCCAGGCGCCCGACAAACTTTTTTTTTTTTTTTTTTTTTTTAAAGAATGAGATAAAACCAAAGAGAAAGTATCCGAAAACATCACGTAGTTAAGGTAGATATTGATTTGTAAAACTTCTATTTTAGGAGTGTACCTCTGTGTGTGTATGTGTTTGTCAAGGGTCAGGGTACAGAAGGCAAAATATTTTTCATACAGTAGGTCAAAGTCAATTTAATTTTGAGCCACAATGATTCCAAACACTTGACTGTCTCAGGGCTTGGACTTTAGGCTTTTTTTTTTTCTAGTCTCACTCATCCTTTTGGTTATTCCATCTAGTCTCATGGTTTTGGTTTTTTGTTGTTGTTGTTGTTGTTATGTTAAAATATACCTGGCATAGTATTAGCACTTAAACCATTTAAAAGTGTACAATTTGGTGGCACGAAATCCATTCATGATGTTGTATAACCCAATCCCATGTTTTGTTTTGTTTTTTTAAGAATGTATTTATTTGTCAAAGTGAGAGAGAGGGAGAGAAAGGTTGAGCACAAGCAGAAGGAACATCAGGCAGAGGGAGAAGCAGGTTCCCTTCTGAGCAGGGAGCCTGATGTGGAACTCGATCCCTGAACTCTGGGATCATGACCTGAGCCCAAGGTAGATGCTTAACCGGCTGAGCCACCCAGGTATCCCTTATGGTTTTAAACACTATTTATTTGCTAGGCTGGATTTCTACCCAAACACTAGTTCATATATTCAACTACCTATTTAATATCTTCACTTAAAGAGTCTGAAAGGCATTTCAAATTATAGTTTAAAAATCTTTTTCAATTTAGTAGGTAAAAACTAACTTCTACTTAACTTTGTATTTATTTTATTATAAGAATAGAACATTTTTTCCTTGTTTATTGAGCAGGCTTTAAAAAATTTTTTTTTAAAGATTTTATTTATTTGAGAAAGCACAAGCTGGGGGAGCGGGCAGAGAGAGAAGGAGAAGCAGGCTCCCCACTGAGCAGGGAGCCCAGGACTCTATCCCAGGACCCTGAATCAAAGGCAGACACTCAACCAATGGAACCACCCAAGTGCACCACCCCAGTTTTTTTTTTTAGTAGACTTGTCTTTTGCTAATTTTTCTTTTGGATTTTTTTTTTTTTTTAAATCTTACTGGTTTGTGTACAACACTGTTAACCCTTTGCTAAATATGTGGCAATTTCCCCTCACTTTATTTTAAAAAACTTATTTTGTTTATAATTTTGGTGCAAGAAGTTCTACCTTATTATGTCATCAATGTAGCAGCCTGGATTTAATCGTTTCAACCTGTGTGTGGGTTTAGCCATTCTTCCCTGGATCAAGACTGTAAATTCCCTCTCATTCCTCCTTCTCTCAGCTATGCTCATACACTTATTTATCTCTCCAGATGAAAATTGAAATCATTTGGTCAGTTAAAAAAAATCATTTTGGGATTTTTCTTGGAGTTTTGTTAAATTTATGAATGATTTTTGGAAGACGTTCTATATTTAAAAAGTGGCGTTCTTATTTTTTAAAAATCATATGATTTTTTGTTTTGTTAAAAAAAAAAAACGGGGCGCCTGGGTGGCTCAGTGGGTTAAATCCTCTGCCTTCGGTTCAGGTCATGATCTCAGGATCCTGGGATCGAGCCCCTCGTTGGGCTCTCTGCTCAGTGGGGAGCCTGCTTCCTCCTCTCTCTCTCTCTGCCTGCCTCTCTGCCTACTTGTGATCTGTCTGTCCAATAAATAAATAAAGTCTTTAAAACAAAAACAAAAACAAAAAAACTTAGGTTCCTTGGCAATGTTTGTAGCTTGTTTCATGTAGAACCTAAAGGTGACACAGGGTGAAGTGGGGAGCATGTCCCGGGCAGAGTGACAGCATTGTTGAAACTGAGGTAGAAAAAACTTGTTTCTGTCATGTATGATGCGATGTGAAACATGACTTGTGGTCTTGTGTTTTTCTTCCTCCTGATGGTCTCTTCCTCCTTGCCTCTCATTCAAGCAGAAAGTCTGTACTGCTTTAGAAAAGAAATGTGATGAAGTCGAAAGCAGCAATCCCTGACTAATCTCTGGCATTTGCTTGTTTTCAAAAAGCCTAGTGATAGGACTGCAGATAACAACCGGGGCACACACATTAGCCACTTGTTCCTCTCAAGACCTCAGGGAAATAAGAGACTGAGGTCTTGGTTTCCCTGGTGGCTATTAGGTGGGGACTGCCCCTAGCTCCCACAGACCTTTATGCATAGCCCCGCACATCTCAGAACCAGCAACAGGTGTCCCATCCTCCCCCCAATGCCATCTCTCTGGTTCCTTTTCCAAACTTGCATCTCTCAGGGACCACTGCCAGGCAAGGCTCTGTACTTTTAAGGACTTGGGTGATGACACTGGGACCACCTGGGTAACCCAGGATCATTTTTCTATCTCAAGACCTTTCATCTGAGTCCCATCTGCAAAGTCCCTCTTGCACTACAGTAACACATTCCCAGGTTCCAGAAATTGGGAAATGGGTATCTTTGAGGCGTAGCCATTATTCTGTTGATTACAGTTACCTATTTAACAAGTTTGGGACTGCAAAGAAATAGTAAAGCATAGGTGCTTTGGGGTTTATTATTTTTAAAATAATAATCATTATTGATAATAAATAGCACAAGTGTTACACCTAAGATAATTTGAATTTCCTGAGTGGTCCTTTTCTTCCCCACCTTGGGGAGGGTCTTCTTCACCTCTATAACATGAATCAGAAGGATAGTGACTCTGGTGATCTTGTCCACATCATTGTGACCATGGGAACTACATGCCCTGAGAGGCCATGCTTTTTGTTGACTGCTGTGGATGATTTTAACTTTTCGTCATGGTGCCCTAGCTATCATTTCCCTTGAGGCCCTAACAGGGTTCTTCTTAAGTGTGGACACTGGCCAAGTCAAATCCTCCCCAGATCCCACACTATGACTGTGGCCTATCAGACCTGGTGATCTGTCCCAATACTGAATGGTCTTCAACCCTCACCCCCACACACTGGGGCGGGGGAACACTTGGAGCTTCCCTTTCCTACCCCACCCCCAGAAGCAGCACCCATAACTGGGAGTTCTCCACCTCTGCACTCTGGTTTGTTCCACCAGAGAGCTCTGTGATTCTGCTCTTTGGCTGAGGCCTCATCAGCTTGGTCCAGCCACTCAGAGAAGAAAGGAGCCTGGAGAGAAGGGGAGAGGCACATGTGGGGGGCCAGCCAGGCGACTGAGAGACAACCAATCTGCTGCCACCACATGATCAGGCAACATACTGGACTCTTTAGCCTTCTTAAAAGGAAGGTGCCTTTCCATCCATTCTCACCACATGCAAAATCCTAACATTAAGATGAAGTGTAGAGGCGCCTAGGTGGCTTAGTCCATTGAGAGGCGGACTCTTGATTTTAGCTCAGGTCATGATCTCAGGGTCCTGGGATCGAGCCCCACATTGGGCTCCGGACTCAGCGAGGAGTCGCTTCAGTATGCTCTCTTTCCCTCAGTCCCTCCCCCTGCTCTCTCTCTCTTAAATAAATAAATCTGAAATAAATTAAATAAATAAGATTAAGTGTGGGGGGAGGCGGGAAGAGAGGCAAACCAAGAAATAGACTATTAACTATACAGAACAAACTATGGTTACTGGAGGGGAGGGGAGCTGTTGGGGGGTGGGGGTGATATGCCAAATGGGCTAAACAGGTGATGGGTAGTAAGGAAGGAGCTTGTCGTGATGAGCACTAGGTGTTGTATATATAAGTGAGGAATCACTAAATTCTACACCTGAAACTAATATTGCACTGTATGTCAATGAGCTGAAAGTTAAATAAAACCTTGGGGGAAGAAAGTGTAAAGAAGCAAAATAAACATTTGGTGAAGACTCATTACATTAGAGACGGGCCTTTTTTTAACTGGTGTGATGTAATTATGTCCTTCCAAACTCCAGAGCCTCGTCCCTGCCCACATCACCTGTATGACTCTGGTGGGGGCTGCCAGTTACTGTAAACTCCTCCACCCCCCGCCCCTGGCTGGGGAGGCATATCTCAGGATAGACTAAGAAGATCTCTCTTGGGTTTTCCAAATTGAAACAAGAAGGGAAGATTCTTTTTTAGTTACTAAGCATCTGGCTTGCTCTGAGGAGAGAGCCTATCTTAAGCTGGAAGGACCAAGCCGAAGTGTAAAGGGAAGCAGACATGAGGACTGCAAAGAGGGAGAACATGAGAGAGCCCTGATGGTATCGAATTCCTGGTTCTGGCCATCCTGGAAGCCAGCCTGACTCCTGTCCTTCATTTTGGTCACATGAGTCAATCAATTCCCTTTTCTGCCCAAGGAAGTTTGAGATGGGACTTTTGCCACTCACAAGCAAGGCTCTTGAGTTGGGATTATGGGAAAATATGTCCCCAGTTGGCTTAATAGCTAACTAAATATGTTTTTTAAAAAGATTTTATTTATTTATTTGACAGAGAAAGACACAGTGAGAGAGGACACACACAAACAGGGGGAGTAGGAGCAGGAGAAGCGGGCTTCCCGCGGAGCAGGGAGCCCGATGTGGGGCCCAATCCCAGGACCCGGGGGTTCATGACCTGAGCCAAAGGCAGATGCCTAACGAATGAGCCACCCAGGTGCCCCTAATTTTAAAATATTAGTAAGACGGGGGTGCCTGTGTGGCTCAGTTGATTAAGCATCTGCCTTTGGCTCAGGTCATGATCTCAGGGTCCTGAGATCGAGTACCACTCAGGCTCCCTCCTCAGCAGGGTGTCTGCTTCTCCCTCTCCCTTTCCCTCTTGCTCTCTCTCTCTCCAAAAATATTAGCAAGACAAGAATATCTAGAAACACTGTTAGAGTTCTAACACTGCCCAACCTTGCTTACCTGCGTTGGGCCTGGCTCAATGAAGTATGTCGTGATTGTGGTAATGTCAGATGTGATGTCACAGAGCCAGCCAATGCCTGTGATCACGACATGCAGGATATGCTCCCTGCTGTGCACATAGTGATAAGCAGTGCTGAAGACATTGGCGACACCCTATAGAGACAGAACATTTTCATCGTCTTTTCTTTTCAAACTAACAAAGTAATTAAGGCATCAACTGGATTATCTTATAAAATTAATGATAATCTATTTCCAAAAAATTATTCATCAGTTCTCAAAAAGCAGTGTTCCAGATTCTACTACACAAAAAAGATCTCAAGAAATCAAAGGTGTAAGCAGAGATCTACTGTAAGACCCACATAATTTATGTTTCCTGATAATCATCCAGTGAAATCTGTGATATGTATCATCAGAGAACAGAGTCAGAAGAACAAGGTAAAGTTTGAAATGAAGAATAATATTTAAAAGCCAGGAATTAATGCCAGCCTTGGACAGATGGGTAGGAGCTCCCTTGATAGGATTTTTATGTGGCTTCTGTCATCAGATCGGTAGTACAGGCTGTGCTCTGTTCCAAGGCCTGCAACATGTCAGATTATACAGTCTTCTCATAGACATAAAGAGCCTGTTCCACAGAGAAGGGATAGGAAGTCCTTAGAACCCATCTGTTGTCTTGTTGTCAAGAGACTCTAGGATTTCTTTCCATTCAGTTTTCCCTCCCTTCCCCTGTGGTCCTCTGCACAACTCCTTATGTTCCACATGAATGAAAACATATGGTTGTCTTTCTCTGATTGGCTGCTGCTGCTGCTGCTGCTGCTAATAATAATAATAATGATAATAATAATAATAGACTCTAGGAACCACAAATCTTTCACAACTATGTGAATTTTATAATAGGACCCAAGGCATCTCAGGGTAACCCAGGAGACTTTACCTCCAGGGGCTGGAGAGTCTCCCCCCCCCCACCACATAATACTTTATTTTCACAATGTTACTTCATTCTTGGCATGCAATGAAACAAAGTCCCAAACATAAATGGCCAACTACCTTGACCTAGAGATCAATGTCACACCTGAACATGTCTCGGTATTATATTGAAAGCATAAATGTTAACTCCTTACTCTGTATCAGAGGCACTGTGTCAGTTGTTATGGGATACAACATCCCGCCCCCCCCCCCCCACGCTTTGTACTTAGGAGAGCAGCAACAGTGTGTCCCAGGAGCTAAGTAGCACTGTGAGCCCAGGCAGTATAAGAGAATCAATTTAAAATTCATTTTGAGGAGTGCCTGGGTGACTCAGTGGGTTAAGCCTCTGCCTTCAGCTCAGGTCATGATCTCCAGGTCCTGGGATGGAGCCCTGCATCAGGCTCTCTGCTCAGCAGGGAGCCTGCTTCCCTACGTGTCTCACCGCCTGCCTTTCTGCCTATTTGTGGTCTCTGTCTGTCAAATAAATAAAAAAAACCTTAAAAAAATTCATTTTGACATGTTCTCTAACAAGGCTATCTGTAATCCCCCCACTGATAACTCCATTCTCCTTCATCTTCTTAGGTCCAATGCGAGTGAATATTATCAAACAGATCCAGAGAAAAAGGTTCTACCACATTCCTCAATTATACATCCAGGAAACAGGAAGAGAAAATTTTATTTATTTATTTTTAAAGATTTTATTATTCATTTGAGAGAGAGAAAGTGTAAGCAGGGGGAGGGGCAGAGGGAAAAGGAGAGAATCTCAACCAGACTCCACGCTGAACCTCATATGGGGCTTGATCCCATGACCACAAGATCATGACCTGGACCGAAGCTAAGAGTGGGACGCTCAGTTGACTGAGCCATCGATGTGCCCCAGGAAGAGAAACTTTTAAATCCTGGTAAATAAACATAAAGAGGTAGGGGCTTAGAGGAGAATGAGTGATAAAAGCCTAGCCTGGGGACGCCTGGGTGGCTCAGTTGGTTGAGCAGCTGCCTTCGGCTCGGGTCATGATCCCGGCGTCCTGGGATCGAGTCCCATATCGGGCTTCTTGCTCCGCAGGGAGCCTGCTTCTCCGTCTGACTCTGCCTTCCACTCTGTCTGCCTGTGCTCACTCTCGCTCGCTCTCTCTGACAAATAAATAAAATCTTAAAAAAAAAAAAAAAAGCCTAGCCTGGTGGTGGGTATTAAGGAGGGCACATATTGCATGGAACACTGGGTGTGATGTATAAACAATGAATCTTGGAACAGTGAAAAAATAAAATAAAGTTTAAATATCAAAAAAAAAAAAAAAGCCTAGCAAGTTCCTGATTGCTGCTATATCTCAGGCGATCACCTCTGTAAAGGCTTTCAATCTTCCTTCTTTGCAATTCCTATTCATAAAACCAAATTAAAATGTTTGTAGAAATGGTCCATTTATTGCCTTAAAAGTACCCATCTTTTCTGTGATCTAATTAGAAAACATGCATACTCAAGACACATTTAGCCTTTTTCATTCATTCTTCATTCTCAAAAATCATAACATCACATCAAACCAAGAGCCATGGGAATGCATTTGTGGTAAGTAAAAGATTTCTAGGTTCCCCTATTAATAAAACATAAATGTGTACCTTTTCAAGGCTCATTCCTACTTTGTGGGTCTTAATTAGTAGTCTAATGGTTGGATTTCAGTCCTACAGCATAAAGTGCTGTTCCTATGATTAGTGCAATGGGACATGAATTGGCAATCTCCCCCAGAGAGACTGAGGCATAGACGGGCAACTGAGGCTGAGGGTTCTTCCATGTGTAATGGGGAACCTCTCTGAAAACAGATACACACAGGAACAGTAGGATGACACTATCTATATATACAGCTTTACTCTCATCTGGTTTTAGGTTTTGTTTTTAAAAAATATAGAAAGAGAGGCAATCCTACCATTGTTCTTGAAGAATTCCTCCATAACTTACCTGATAGAATCTGATCTCATGAGGTACAAAGATGTTAATTTTGGGGGGATCTTTTAGGGTGTCAATAGCCATGACCCCAAAGATCCTCATATGTGCATCCTGAAGAGGCAGAGCCAGGAATGATCCATTTTGATCACTCTTCTTGACGGAAGTGTTCCAGAAAAAGATGTTCCCATGGTGCTGAACTTGGGGCACGTGTATTGGCTTTCCTTCATCCACTACTGTAAAGCTGAGGAATAGGAATATGAAGACGGTAGAAAGGCCCAGGAAAGGCTTTAGATGAAACTGTGCAGGAAATTAAATAAATTCTCCATTCGTAGTTATTGGGATTGTATGTCAGAGAAGTGGACTCATGAGATTGCTGGTTTGGAGAGTCTGACTTGAGAAAAAGACTTAAAAAATGAGCTTAGATCATAACAGGGTAAACACATACAAACAGGATGCCGGAGATATAACATATAAAGCAGGCAGAATTAATGGTGCTGATGTTGTGAAGCAGAGTCCCCGAGTCCCAGAGTGCCTGGGAGTGAGTGCTAGAAATGACCACGTGAAATTACTCGAGACTAACAACCCATCACCTCCCACTCCAGGAGCATTGGTGACCTGAGGCATTTCTCTAGTGGGCAGATAACTAGGATTTCAATACTCATTTACTTCAGAAAGGGAATTATTTTTTTAGAAGGGTAAAACCAACCTCCTCATAAATTCTTACCTGATTCCCTCCATGTCCCGGTAGAGCACTCTGTTCAGTACAAATGGGGCATCATCTAATGTACAAGCTACGTTCCTCAACAGGACTTGCCCTCTGTCAGGCAGTAGTAGGTTTTCTTCTAAGAGGGAAATGTGAGCACTGATCTTCTTACTCCCATGGGCTTCAGCGTCCTATGGCAAAATGTTTCTGACCACGTATTTGCCAATAGCCAAAGAGCTATTATTTTAATCATGCCTCTTCATTAGCCTGTTTGAGCATCTGACCCCAATAATTACCATTCATGGGCAGTGGGGAAAAGGCTGGCACCACAGCTGTCTCCCAAATCTGAGTCTTAATGAGTGGAATCAATTTCTTTTATGTCAACTAAACTGGTTTACTTAAAAAAAAATAGGGGGTGCCTGGGTGGCTCAGTTGTTAAGCCTCTGCCTTCAGCTTAGGTCATGATCCCAGGATCCTGGGATTGAGCCCCACTTCAGGCTCCCTGCTCAGTGGGGAGCTTGTTTCTCCCTCCCCCACTCCCTTTGCTTGTATTTCCTCTCTGGCTGTGTGTCTCTCTGTCAAATAAATAAATACAATCTTTTTAAAAAATCTCTCCTCTTACTCAAATTTAGAAGTTTAAAACTTGGATCCCTTTAAACTATAGTCATATTGTCTGATCTTCAATTAAAAGTATTTATTTTGGAAGACTAGGGCAAGAATATGGCTTCATTTCACTCGTATTTCTTGAGTAGATTTTCACCATCTACTATGAAGTGAATGTAGAAAAAAATGCTCTCAAAGAATTCTTAACATAGTTTGGCTATGACATTTGATTTATGTTGAGGAAAAATTCCTTGGGGCCCCAGATTACAGACTTTATGCAACTACTCTTTTGAATTCGAATATCTGAAAATTCTCTGTACCTAAGATATTATGATGTTATTAACAAGACTATGTGTTAATACATATATTGAGCATGTCTGTAAGTTGGGGACATGAAAGATGCTTTCCTTGATCTCTGTCTCCTCTTTCTATATATTTAGGTCTGCTTTACTTTCTCCCCCCCCCCCCGCCTTTATTCTGTCTTTTCTACAAAAAAGATCTATAGAGTAACGAACAAAAATGTACCACAGCTCTCTGAAGCAAGTTGGGAGTGATAACCTCTTTTCTAGATCAGTCTTCTGCTCCTGGGCACACCATTTCAAACTACATTGGATAATTCAGCCATTCAGTAAATGAGTCCTTTAAGTGTTGCAGTGTGACTCCAGGTTCCCTGGACTAGTGGAATCTGTGACATATATAGAAGACAGCCATGCTATTTCTGCCTGGGAGGAGCAGCCAGCTGGGAGTCTTGGAGAGGATGGCAAGGCTGTGGGCAGTGGTCCCATCAAAGGCATGTATTTTAAGTGACACGATTCTATAAGATTCTATAATAGTATCCGTGTGTTTCTAGGCAGTGCTATGAAATATTGTGTGATGTGGGATCCTCCTTTATATGACTTTATGATTTAAATAGTACTTTTTGAAACCAACTCCCGAAACATCATGCAAGGGAAATGTGGCTTGAAGTGCCTGCACATCTCCTTACGGGTATTTTTCAGTATTAGTCTATTTTCTGCTCTAATCTTATTTGACTCTCAGCACAAATGAAATTAGGAATCACAAGACATGATTCTGTCTTTTATACCTTTCCTCTCTACTTCCTACGTTCCCAACCTACGATCCTTCCAGTTGCCTCTTTCCTAGGCTTTGGGTCATTGTGACGTTTGGGAATGAATACAACTTCTATAGCAGTACCCAGTGATTTTTCAAGAGAATGTCAAATGCTCCCTGTGCAACCACTGAGCATCACCTACTATGAGGACGTCTCTCCTTTTATATATCACCTTAGGAAAACCTACCTGGGTGAGGGCATTAAAAGTCTCCGTGTACACTGGTTCCAAGGACACCCCACTTGTCTCGGCAGCACGTTGGATCTGGTATAGCCACTTCCGTCTGGCACAATTCCTCAAATTCTCAATATGGCTCCTTTCTAAAGTATTCATCAGAAACTCCACAACACTTTCCAGAACATGATCTTCATTGCCTCTGAGTTCAGATACAACCAATTCTACGTATTTCTGAAACTGTTTTAAAGACAACCTCACTTCTTGGTCAGGGTGTGGCTTTGGAAATTGGATGTGTAGTTTGGCTAAAAGACATAAATGTAAAACCAAGAACTAATCAAAGGTTTGCTTATCTATGGGGGAAATTTTCATTCCTCTTTTATAGCTGACTGAAGCCCCTGACAACTGCTCACCATGGAAAACCAGGTATCTCAAAGGCATCTCAAAGCCCAACAGAACACCTACAGTGACTTCCTGTATTGAGCTCAAGATGTCCTGTGTCATCTTCCCTGTTTCTGTTTTGCTTTTTTAAAAAAAATTTATTATTTTTAATTATTTTTTATTTTTTGAGAGATTGAGAGACACTCAGGAGAGTGGGGGGAGGGGTAAAGGAAGAGGGAGACAGAGAATCTTAACCAGGCTCCACACCAGCTGGATGTGGGGTTTGATCTCACAACCTTGAGATCATAGCCTGAACCAAAATCAGCTGTTGGATGCTTAATCAACTGAGCCACCTTGGTGCCCCTCTGTTTTGTTTTTTTAACTCCACCACACTCAGCAGTGGGGGAAACACCAGGGTCAAGTTTGCCTCCTCCCTACTTTTTACCTCCCATATCCAATAGGGCACTTAATCCTATCCTGTTAGCCTTTGGCAATATATCTTGTTTCCATTTCTCTCCATTCCTGTTACCATAATCCCAAACCAGTATTAATCATTTTATACATAATTAGATTACTAAGAGTAAGGCTCAATACATATTTATAAAATTAAATTAAAACACAACTTGTGACCAAAAAAAGCATTATCAACCCTCTAAATACAGAGAACAAATTGATGGTTGCCAGAGGGAAGGTGGATAGCGGAATGGACAGAAAGGATGAAGAGGAGTGGGAGATACAGACTTCTAGTTGTAGAATGAATAAGTCACAGGAATTAAAGGCATAGCATAGGGAATATAGTTGATGATACTGTAATAGTGCTATGTGGTGACAGTGGCTACCCTTAAGGTGAGCATAACATAATGTATGAAGTTGGATCACCATGTTGTACACCTGAAACTAATGTAACATTGTGTGTCAACTATATACAAAACATTTTTTTAATAAATAAATAACATACAACTAGAATGAACCTCAAAGGTACAAGTCAAACTTATGGCTTTTATTAATCATGGCATTTAAATAATCATAAACACACCCCCAACTATTCTAAACAATACCTAGTAAAAAGATAGCAACAGGCAAAAATGAAACACAACTTGCATCATGCAATTCCCTGGTTCAAAGTCCTACCACATTCAGTGACAGATGACAGCTACACTTGAGGTGAGCATAGCATAAAGTATGCAGAAGCTAAATCACTATGTTATACAACTGAATCTAATCACTCCACTATCTCCATTCTACTTATGGTCCTGACCATGCCTTGCACACTTCTGCATCCATACCTTTTATTTTTTTTAATTGTACAATTACTAATGTGTTACCACACCTGAACAATACCAATAGCACATCTATAGCCCGACCTTGTTCCATCCCCTGTCTCCCCACACCCCAACCAACATCCTGAAATTTCGCTTTTGCTTTATTCTTCCTTTCCTTTACCCAATAGTGTTATTGTGTATGTGTGTGTGTATATGCTTCTAAACAATATACTTCTAAATTAGTTTTGTCTATTGGTAAACTTCAGAAAAAGGACATCATGCTCTATGTAGCTTTCTGGGACTTACTTTTTTATTCCACATCATGCTACCAAATCCACCCATGTTGTTCTTCTGGCTGGGACTCATTCATTTCCACCACTACATAGTATGTCATTTTGTGAACCTACTGCCATGGATTTATTCTCCTGTCTGTGGGCATGCAGGCTGTCTCCAGGGTTTGCCCTTATGAGCAGTGCTGTGACCATTTTTATACATGTCTCCCGGAGCACACGTGTAAGTTTCTTTGACACTTATTATAAACTATATGTTATATATTATTATAAATAAATCATAGGGTATGTGCCCTTCTCATTTAAATTTTAATTTCAAAATCTCTCCTTCCTGAAGAAGTCTTCTACCACAATTTCTTCTTCCCTTGGAAGACAAGCAGCTATTCTTTTTTTTTTTTTTTTTTCAATAACACATAATGAATGTATTATTTGTTTTAAGGGTACAGGTCTGTGACTTATCAGTCTTACACAATTCATAGCCCTCACCACAGCATATACCTTCCCCAGTGCCCATCCCCCAGCCACCCCATCCCTTCCACCCCACCTGCTCCCAGCGACCCTCAGTTTGTTTCCTGAGATTAAGAGTCTCTTATGTTTTATCTCCCTCTCTGGTTTCATATTGTTTCATTTTTCCCTCCCTTCCCCTATTATCCTCCGTTTTGTTTCTCAAATTCCTCATGTCAGAGAGATCATATGATAATTGTCTTTCTCCGATTGATTTCTTTCATTTAGCATAGTACCCTCTAGCTCCATCCACGTTGTTGCAAATGGCAAGATTTCATTTTTTTCTTTCTTTTTTTTTTTATAAACATATATTTTTATCCCCAGGGGTACACGTCTGTGAATCGCCAGGTTTACAGACTTCACAGCACTCACCATAGAATTTCACATACCCTCCCCAATGTCCATAACCCCACTCCCCTTCTCTCGACCCCCCTCCCCCCAGCAACCTTCAGTTTGTTTTGTGAGATCAAGAGTCACTTATGGTTTGTTTCCCTCCCAATCCCATCTTGTTTCATTTATTCTTCTCCTACCCCCTTAACCCCCCATGTTGCATCTCCACTTCCTCATATCAGGGAGATCATATGATAGTTGTCTTTCTCCAATTGACTTATTTCTCTAAGCGTGATACCCTCTAGTTCCATCCACGTTGTCGCAAATAGCAAGATGTCATTTCTTTTTTTTTTTTTTTAAGATTTTATTTATTTATTTGACAGACAGAGATCACAAGCAGGCAGAGAGGCAGGCAGAGAGAGAGGGGAGGAAGCAGGCTCCCTGCAGAGCAGAGAGCCCGATGCGGGGCTCGATCCCAGGGCCCTGGGATCATGACCTGAGCCGAAGGCAGAGGCTTTAACCCACTGAGCCACCCAGGCGCCCCAAGATGTCATTTCTTTTGATGGTTGCATAGTATTTCATTGTGTGTGTGTGTGTGTGTGTGTGTGTGTGTGTGTACCGCATCTTCTTTATTCATTCATCTGTTGATGGACATCTAGGCTCTTTCTATAGTTTTGCTATTGTGGACATGACAAGTTGCCATTCTGTATCAGTCCCAATTTTCCCTCTGCCTTTAAGAAAATATATTTTCTTAAGAAAACATAAAAATATTTCATAAAAAATCTTTTATTTATAAAATAAAAATTTATAAATTGTATAGTAGACTCTAGGAGATGGGTATATAGGTGCTCACTGTAAAATACTTTGAACTTTGCTGTATGTCTGAAAAAATTTTTTAAGATTTTTGAGAGAGAGTGAACAAGCGAGCACATGAGTGAGGGGAGGGGCAGAGGGAGAGATTGAGCAGACTGTGTGGACCCTGGCATGGGGCTCAATCTCACAACCCTGAGATCATGACCTGAGTCAAAAACAAGAGTCCAATGTTTAACCAACTAAGCCACCCAGGTGCCCCTGATATTTTTCATAATAGAATATAGGAGGGGGCCCCTAGGTGGCTCAGTTGGTTAAGTGTCTGCCTTTGGCTCAGGTCAGGATCCCAGGATCCTGGGCTTGAGCCCCACATGCGGCTCCCTGCTCCGCGGGAAGCCTGCTTTCTCCCTCTCCCTCTGCTATTCCCCCTGCTTGTGCTCTCTGGCTCTCTCTATCTCTCTGTCAAATAAATAAATAACATCTTAAAAACAACAACAACAACAACAACAGCGTTGGAGGGAAGAGGAGGGCATGGCCAGACTGAAAGGACTCTCAATCAGTCAAATCTGGGACAACAGGAACATTAAAATAAATAGTGATAGTGTTGGATCACAGCCTATTGGGTAACATAGGAAACCATGAATACATATTGTTATAATAAATGAACAAAAAGTTTGGCAAGAAAGGGAATTATTCTGGGGGGCCTGGCTGGTTCAGTCGGTAGAGAATTCAACTTCATCTTGGGGTTGTAAGTTCAAGCACCTGGTGCAGGGACTTAAAAATACTTAAAAAAATATTTTAAAATTTACTTAAAAATAAAATCTTAAAAAAGGGGGATATTTCTATGGTTTCAAAGTACAACCACTAAAACCTCATTAATTACAAAGGGAAAAAGTAATTTTTAAATGGTAGGTACTGGGCGCCTGGGTGGCTCAGTTGGTTGGATGACTGCCTTCGGCTCAGGTCATGATCCTGGAGTCCCGGGATCGAGTCCCACATCAGGCTCCCAGCTCCATGGGGAGTCTGCTTCTCCCTCTGACCTCCTCGCTCATGTTCTCTCTCACTGTCTCTCTCTCAAATAAATAAATAAAATCTTTAAATGGTAGGGACTGACAGATACCATTTAAAAAAAAAATTCCAGTGTAGTTAACATATATGCACCCCTATGTGTACAATATAGTGATTCAACAATTCCGTATGTTACTCGGGGCTCATCAAGATAAGTGTACTCTTTAATCCCTTTCACCTATTTCCCCCATCCCCTCACCCACCTTCCCTCTGCTAACCATCCGTTTATTCTCTAGAGTCAAGAATCTGTTTTTTGATTCGTTTCTCCCCCACCTTTTTGTTTTGTCTCTTAAATGCCACAGTGAGTGAAATTATATGGTATTTGTCTTTCTCTGGCTGACCTATTTCACTTAGCATAATACTCTCTAGCTCCACCCATGTTGTTGCAAATAGCAAGATTTTATTCTTTTTTATGTCTGAATAATCTTCCATTGTATGTATATGTGTGTGTATATATATCCCATCTTCTTTATCCATCCATCTATCAGTGGACATTTGGGTTGCTTCCATAGTTTGGCTGTTGTAAATGATGCTGTAATAAACATAGGGGTGCATATATCTTTTTGAACTAGTGTTTTTGTATTATTTGGGTAAATACCCAGCAGAGTGATCATAGGGTAGTTCTATTTTTCATTTTTTGAGGAGCCTCTACAGATATCATGTTATTATCATGAGACTTCTGCTAAGATTCAAGGAGAAAATATAGCGTCACTTACATGATATTTCTGCTAAAGGTGAATAATCTGAATTTAATCATGAGGAAATGTTAGACAAAGCTAAAAGGACATACTAAAAACAACCAGCCTATAATCTTCAAAAATGTCAAAGTCATGGCAATCAAGGAAAGGCTGAGGAGTTTCTTAGAGATTCCTTGTTCCAGAGTGAAAAAATAGCAGTTTCTTTGTCCAGTTTTCAGTTTCTTTAAAAAAAAAGAAATCATCATGTGGGTTTTTCAATGAGATTTTCTAAATAAACATGGTTCTTAAGTGTTCAAGATCTCTGGAATATGGTGACAAAATGCATTACTAAAATGTTATAACTTTAAGAAAGTTAAATGTCCTACTTAAATGGAAACTTACATAGGGGTGTCTGGGTGGCTCAGTTGGTTAGGCAACTAACTCTTGATTTCAGCTCAGGTCTTGATCTTAGGTCAGGAAAGACCCATGCTGGGTTCCTCGCTGAGGGTAGAGCCTACTTAAAAAAATAAAACTTATATATTGAGGCAGATCTAATAGAAAATTAAAAGTTGTATATATCCAACAAATGTTAATAGCTATTCCTTGGGAAATAATGAGGAAAGAGTTATTTATTCCATTAAATTCTACAGTAGAGGCAGATCACATGTTTTACAGCTTTTGTATGCAATATTTCTTCTCAGAAGATTAGGCTGTATTAGGAATAAAAAGGGGAAAATTGCTGGCTAAAAGTTTCAAGTTGCCCCTTCCATATAAAAAACTTGCATTTTGAGGATACCAGCAGAAAAATTTATAGAAATTTCTAATTCTGTGGCTTTATCCTATTTCTCCAATTTTTATCTAATTTTTAATCCTTGACACTGAAATAGATAAGAAGGATAGAGCAAAACAAAACAAAACCAAACCAACAAAGATCTATTTGAAGATTTGTTGATCAGTTATTAGCTAATGTTTGAATTTAGAATGTTCTTCCTTTTCTAAGGAAGCTAAATCTGCCTTTCTTCTTCCATATGGTTATCAGCTCAGCAATCATCTCCTCAGGCCAGGTGGCTACCAATATGTGTTCAGAGAGAATCATTTTGTATAAACCTACCCTTGGAGAGAATAATTTGTTCTTCCTGCTTGCAAAAATTTATTTTTGGCAGCAGATTCTGCCTCCTCATTACTTTCCTCCTTCTCATCTACTGGGATTAACCCATTACATTTTATGCTTTCTACCTACCCCTATTGCTGTAGTTCAGTCATACGTATTGGAATTTCCTTATAATATCATCCTCAGGTTTCTTAAATTCTAGAAATCATCATTTCTAACTCCTTCCTTTTACAAATGAGTACACCTGGATCTGTTGAGGTGCAGTACCTTGGTTTTGGTCATGTGACCACTAAAATTTTCTTTTGTTTTACATATTTATTTGAGGCAGAGGAAGAGGGAAAGGCCTACTCCCTGCTGAGTGGGGAGCCTGATGTGGGGTTCCATCCAAGGACCTTAGGATCATGATCTGAGCCAAAGGCAGATGCTTAGACAACTGAGCCACCCAGAAACCACTGGCCATGTGACCATTAAGTGAAAGATCCAGCATTGGAACCCAGCTCTCCTGACCATTGTGTAGTGTTCTTTTCTCTATAGAACATGGTTCTGTATTATGAAATTTGCCTTCCTTTTAAGTGGAAACCACCTCATTGTGCCCTTTGAAGCTTAATTCTTTGGATGTAGTCTAAGACAAGTAGTGTAGTACAATGTAAAGTTTGGAGAAGACATAGTGAATGAAGAACACATGACAACTGATAAACTTAGGTACACTTGAAGGTCAGTGAATACAACAACTTTGAAAGGGTTGAAGAACTTAACTAACTCTGATCATTCTCTTCTGTCATTCACTGTATACTTTAAGAATTGGAAATCTAGTATGTAAAAGTCACCAGATAAATCTTTAAACCCAGTGGAAGCAAAATGGTTTATACTGGAATCTAATCAAATAAATGAGGGAACTTCTTATACTGGAATAAGAATTTTAGTAACTTTTGATTGGGAAGTATTGATCAGAAGAGATAAATGTAGTATAGGGAATGAAAAGTCATTAAGAAAAAAAGTCATTGAGCATAATTAAGTGGTTAAATTGTTAAATTCAGGAGAAACTTACAAACCAGCCCTACTTGAGAGGTGAAACAGACCTTGTACAGGTAAAGAGATACAATAAGAAGAGAAAATATGCAGAGGTGAGGAAATTTTGGGATTTTTTTAAACCTTAAGAGTGAGGGTAGCTAGGTACACAGAGGGGATCTAAAAATGTAGAATTAAGGTCTTGGGAAAAGCACCGTATGACACATTCCACTCCTGACAGTTCTGTTTTCTACACTTCCCATTAGCAATGCATGAAGGTTCTACCTTCTTTACATCCTTGATAACACTTATTATTTTTCTATTTTTAAAAATTTTTATTTTTTTAATTTCTTTTCAGTGTTCCAGAATTCATTGTTCATGCACTACACCCAGTGCTCCATGCAATATGTGCCCTCCATAATACCCACCACCAGGCTCACCCAACCTCCCACCCCTCGCCCCTCCAAAATTGTTTTTGGGTTGTTTTTCAGAGTCCACAGTCTCTCATGGTTCATCTCCCCCTCCAATAAAATTATAACCATAGAGCATAAGCAACAAAAGCAAAAGTAAATAAGTGGGAATACCTGAAGCTAAAAGGTTTCTGCACAAAAAAAGAAGCAAACAACAAAATGAAAAGGAAACCTGCAGAATAGGAGGAGATACTTGTAAATCATAAATCTGATAAGGGATTAATCAAAATATATAAGGAACTCATACAACTAGATAGAAAAAAAAGACATTAAAAAATGGGCAAAGAAACTGAATAGATGTATTTCCAAAGACATGCAGATGACCAAAAGGTGCATGAAAAGATACTCAACATCACTAACAATTAGAGAAATGCAAATCAAAACCACAATGAAATATCATCTCACACCTGTCAGAATGGCAGTGTCGAAAACACAAGAGATAATAAGTGTTGTCAAGGATGTGGAGAAGAGGGAACACTTGTGCACTGTTGGTGGGAATGTAAATTGGTATAATCACTAGGAAAAACATTATGGAGGTTCCTCAAAACATTAAAAATAGAATTGCCATATTATCTAGCAATTCCACTTTTAAGTATCTAATGAAAAAAAATGAAATCACTATCTCGAAGAGATATCTGTACCACCATGTTCATAGCAGAATTATTCATGATAGTCAAGATATGAAAAAACCTAAGTGTCCATCAATGAATGAATGGATAAAGAAAATGTGATTCCTACACACACACACACACACACACACACACACACACGAATATCATTTCATCATGAAAAAGATGGAGTGCTGCCATAAATGGATCTTGAAGCCATTATGCTGAGTGAAATCAGAGAGAGAAAGACAAATACTATATGATATCATTAACATGTTGAATCTAAAAAAGCCAAACTCGGAGTATAAAATGGCGGTTCTTAGGGGTTGGAGGTGGAGGAGATGGGGGAATGCTGGTCAAAGGGTATAAACATCCTTTTATTAAAAAGGTTTTTAAAAATTTATTTGAGAGAGCATGCATACAAGCAGGGGGAAAGGCAAAGGGAGAGGGAAAGAATCTCAAGCAGACTCCACACTGAGTGCAGTGCCCAACCTGGAGCTCATTCCTATGACACTGAGATCATGACCTGGATGCTTAACTGACTGAACCAGGCAGATGTCCCAAAGGGCATAGACTTTTATTAAAAGATGGATACATTCTGTGGATCTAATATACAGCATGGTGATTATACTGTATTATATACTTAAAAGCTGCTAAGAGAGTAGATCTTTTTCTTTTTTCTTTTTTATTTATTTTCAGCATAACAGTATTCATTATTTTTGCACCACACCCAGTGCTCCATGCAATCCGTGCCCTCTATAATACCCACCACCTGGTACCCCGACCTCCCACCCCCCCCCTTCAAAACCCTCAGATTGTTTTTCAGAGTCCAAAGTCTCTCATGGTTCACCTGTCCTTCCAATTTCCCCCAACTTCCTTCTCCTAACTCCCCATGTCCTCCATGCTATTTGTTATGCTCCACAAATAAGTGAAACCATAATGATAATTGACTCTCTCTGCTTGACTTATTTCACTCAGCATAATCTCTTCCAGTCCTGTCCATGTTGCTACAAAAGTTGGGTATTCATCCTTTCTGATGGAGGCATAATACTCCATAGTGTATATGGACCACATCTTCCTTATCCATTCATCCGTTGAAGGGCATCTTGGTTCTTTCCATAGTTTGGTGACCGTGGCCATTGCTGCTATAAACATTGGGGTACAGATGGCCCTTCTTTTCACTACATCTGTATCATTGGGGTAAATACCCAGTAGTGCAATGGCAGGGTCATAGGGAAGTTCTATTTTTAATTTCTTGAGGAATCTCCACACTGTTCTCCAAAGAGGCTGCACCAACTTGCATTCCCACCAACAGTGGAAGAGGGTTCCCCTTTCTCCACATCCTCTCCAACACATGTTGTTTCCTGTCTTGCTAATTTTGACCATTCTAACTGGTGTAAGGTGATATCTCAATGTGGTTTTAATTTGAATCTCCCTGATGGCTAGTGATGATGAACATTTTTTCATGTGTCTGATAGCCATTTGTATGTCTTCATTGGAGAAGTGTCTGTTCATATCTTCTGCCCATTTTTTGATATGATTGTCTGTTTTGTGTGTGTTGAGTTTGAGGAGTTCTTTATAGATCCTGGATATCAACCTTTTGTCTGTACTGTCATTTGCAAATATCTTCTCCCATTCCATGGGTTGCCTCTTTGTTTTCTTGACTGTTTCCTTTGCTGTGCAGAAGCTTTTGATTTTGATGAAGTCCCAAAAGTTCATCTTCGCTTTTGTTTCCTTTGCCTTTGGAGACATATCTTGAAAGAAGTTGCTGTGGCTGATATCGAAGAGATTACTGCCTATGTTCTCCTCTAGGATTCTAATGGATTCCTATCTCACATTGAGGTCTTTTATCCATTTTGAGTTTATCTTTGTGTATGGTGTAAAAGAATGGTCCAGTTTTATTCTTCTACATATAGCTGCCCAGTTTTCCCAGCACCATTTATTGAAGAAACTGTTTTTTTTCCACTGTATATTTTTTCCTGTTTTGTCGAAGATTATTTCACCATAGAGTTGAGGGTCCATATCTGGGCTCTCTACTCTGTTCCACTGGTCTATGTGTCTGTTTTTATGCCAGTACCATGCTGTTTTGGTGATCACAGCTTTGTAGTAAAGCTTGAAATCAGGTAACGTGATGCCCCCCGTTTTATTTTATTTTTTCCACATTTCCTTAGCGATTCGGGGTCTCTTCTGATTCCATACAAATTTTAGGATTATTTGCTCTAGCTCTTTGAAGAATACCGGTGGAATTTTGATCAAAATAGCATTAAAAGTATAGATTGCTCTAGGCAGTATAGACATTTTAACAATGTTTATTCTTCTGATCCAAGAGCATGGAATGGTCTTCCATCTTTTTGTGTCTTCTTCAATTTCTTTCATGAGTGTTCTGTAGTTCCTCGAATACAGATCCTTTACCTCTTTGGTTAGATTTATTCCCAGGTATCTTATGGTTCTTGGTGCTATCGTAAATGCAATCGATTCTCCAATTTCCCTTTCTGTATTTTCATTATTAGTGTATAAGAAAGCCACTGATTTCTGTACATTGACTTTTTATCCTGCCACGTTGCTAAATTGTTGTATGAGTTCTAGTAGTTTGGGGGTGGAGTCTTTTGGGTTTTCCATATAAAGAATCATGTCATCTACAAAGAGAGAGAGTTTGACTTCTTCATTACCAATTTGGATACCTTTTACTTCTCTTTGTTGTCTGATTGCTGTTACTAGGACTTCTAATACTATATTGAACAAGAGTGGTGAAAGTGGGCATCCTTGTCGTGTTCCTGATCTCAACAGGAAGGCTGCAAGCTTTTTCCCATTGAGGATGATATTTGCTGTGGGTCTTTCATAGATAGATTTGATGAAGTTCAGGAATGTTCCCTCTATTCCTATACTTTGAAGCGTTTTAATCAGGAACAGATGCTGGATTTTGTCAAATGCTTTTTCTGCATCGATTGAGAGGACCATGTGCTTCTTCTCTCTTCTCTTATTAATTTGTTCTATCACATACATTGATTTGCGAATGTTGAAACATCCTTGTAGCCCAGGGATGAATCCCACCTGATCATGGTGGATAATCTTTTTAATGTGCTGTTGGATCCTGTTTGCTAGGATCTTATTAAGAATCTTAGCATCCATATTCATCAGTGATATTGGTCTGAAATTCTCCTTTTTGGTAGGGTCTTTGCCTGGTTTGGGGATCAAGGTAATGCTGGCTTCATAGAAAGAGTCTGGAAGTTTTCCTTCTGCTTCAATTTTTTGAAACAGCTTCAGGAGAATAGGTGTTATTTCTTCTTTGAAAGTTTGGTAGAATTCCCCAGGGAATCCATCAGGTCCTGGGCTCTTGTTTTTTGGGAGGTTTTTGATCACTGCTTCAATCTCATAACTAGATATTGGTCTATTCAGGTTGTCGATTTCTTCCTAGTTCAATTTTGGGAGTTTATAATTTTCCAGGAATGCATCCATTTCATCTAGGTTGCTTAGCTTATTGGCATATAACTGTTGATAATAATTTCTGATGATTGTTTCTACTTCCTTGGTGTTCATTGTGATCTCTCCCTTTTCATTCATAATTTTATGAATTTGAGCTTTCTCTCTTTTCTTTTGGATTAGTGTGGCCAATGGTTTATCGATCTTATTGATTCTTTCAAAAAACCAGCTTCTAGTTTCATTGATACGTTCTACTGTATCTCTGGTTTCTACCTCATTGATCTCAGCTCTAATCTTGATTATTTCCCTTCTTATGTGTGGAGTTGGTTTGATTTGTTGTTGATTCTCCGGTTCTTTAAGGTGTAGAGAGAGCTGGTGTGTTCTGGATTTTTCAATTTTTTTGAGGAATGCTTGGATGGCTATGCATTTCCCCTTTAGGACCGTCTTTGCTGTGTCCCATAGGTTTTGGACCAAAGTGTCTTCATTCTCATTGGTTTCCATGAATTGTTTCAGTTCTTCTTTGATCTCCTGGTTGATCCAAGCATTCTTAAGCAAGGTGGTCTTTAGCTTCCAGGTGTTTGAGTTCCTTTTGAACTTTTCCTTGTGATTGAGCTCCAATTTCAAAGCATTGTGATCTGAGAATGTGCAGGGAATAATCTCAGTCTTTTGGTATCAGTTGAGTCCTGATTTGTGACCCAGTATGTGGTCTATTCTGGAAAAGGTTCCATGTGCACTTGAGAAAAATGAGTATTCTGTTGTTTTAGGGTGGAATGTTCTGTATATATCTATGAGGTCCATCTGGTCCAATGTGTCATTCAATGCTCTTGTTTCTTTATTGATTTTCTGCTTCAATGATCTATTTCTGAGAGAGGCGTGTTAAGATCTCCAACAATTAGTGTATTCATATCAATATGACTCTTTATCTTGATTAACAGTTTTCTTATGTAATTGACTGCTCCCAAATTGGAGGCATAGATATTTACAATTGTTAGATCATCTTGGTGGATAGTCCCTTTAAGAATGATGTAGTGTCCTTCTGTATCTCTGACTACAGTCTTTAGTTTAAAATCTAATTTGTCTGATATGAGAATCGCTACCCCGGCCTTCTTTTGAGGCCCATTGGCATGAAAGATGCTTCTCCATCCCTTCACTTTCAGTCTGGGTGTATCTTTAGGTTCAAAATGGGTCTCTTGTAAAGACAACATATGGATGGGTCCTGTCGTTTTATCCAGTCTGCAACCCTGTGCCATTTTATGGGCGCATATAGGCCATTCACATTGAGGGTGATTATTGATAGATCCGTTTTTATTGACATTGTGTTACTTTTTGGAGTCTTTCTTTCTGTAGATTGTCTCTATATTTCTGTTCAATGCTATTCTTGGGATTTTTCCTCTTTTATAGAACCCCCTTAATATTTCCTGCAGTATCGGCTTGGTGGTTACATAGTCTTTTAAACCTTGCCGGTCTTGGAAACTTTTTATCTCTCCATCCATTTTGAATGTCAGTCTTGCTGGATAAAGTATTCTTGGCTGCATGTTCTTCTCATTCAGTGCCCTGAATATATCTTGCCAGCCCTTTCTGGCTTGCCAGGTATCTGTGGACAGGTCTGACGTTATTCTGATGGGCTTTCCTCTACGTAAGGATCTTCTTTGTCCTAGCTGCTTTCAAGAGGTTCTGCCTACAATTATAATTCTTCATTCTCACTATTAGGTGTCTCGAGGACTTTCGAGAATCTGTAATCTTGGGGGGAAACCGTTCGGCCTCTAGTACATGAACGCTGGTTCCATTCATGAGATTCGGAAAATTTTCATGAAGAACTTGTTCCATTATATCTTTTAGACTTCTTTCTTTCTCCTCCCCTTCAGGGATTCCAATAATTCTGACGTTGGAATGTTTCATGGCATCATTTATTTCCCTGATTCTGTTTTCGTGGCTTCTAAGCTGTTTGTTCCAGGCTTCCTCCTGATCCTTTCTCTCTATCTGTTTGTCCTCCAGATCACTAATTCTATCTTCTGTCTCAGTTACTCTAGCTTTGAGAGAATTTAGATTAGACTGGAACTCATTGAGAGCATTGTGAAGCTCATCCCTGGTAGCTTTCAGCTCTTCCCTAACATTGAAAACATGATCTCTGGTCATTTTCAGTTCGGCCCTAATCAATTCCGTTTGGTCACCCATGGCTTTCTCCAACCTAGCTATTGCTTGGATAATTGTTAGCCTGAATTCTCTTTCCAACATATTGTCTATGTTGATAGCCATTAGCTCTGTTGCAGAAGGCCCATCCTCTGTATTTTTCTTCTGTTGGGCATTCCTCCTCCTAGTCATTTTGGTGAGAGATGGCTGAACAGGTGTAGCTGGATGTATCGACCATGGTGCAGTCAAGGTGCACCCTGGAACGCTTCTGAGCAATCAGGGTTCCCCACCCAAATGAGAGGAAAAAGAAAAGGAAAAGAAAAAAAGAGAGAGAGAGAGAGACAGGAACGAAAGTTGAGATAAAAGAGAAGGTTCAGCCCAAATGGGCCCCAAGGTAAGATTTATGAAGTATACAAACAGACACAGACAAACAAAAAGACTGATAAAAGTATATGACAAGAGAAAAAAATAATGTATATATATTTGCATATATATATATATATATATATATATATATGCAAATAAAGGAAGAACCTCGTCAAAAAGAACCCCGAGTGTAAGATTTATAGACTATCAGAACAAACACAAAAACACAGAAACACTGGTGGAAGAAAAAGATGGGAGAGTGGTTGTAAATTCTCAGTGTGGGTGAGGAAGGTTGTTTTGATTCTTCCTGGATGTATCTTGATATCTTTGTTAAAGGACTCAACTTTCCTAAGATAAAGGGGGATTAGGAATTGGTTTACCTATAGGGGTGGCATTGATTGGGGAAAGAGGATTATCTTGAAGCTTAACTCTATATGAATATTAGAAAATAAAAATTTAAAAAAGGAATAAACTAGACTAAACTAAACTAAAATTTAAAAAAAAGAAATTTAAAAAATAGAAATGCAAAAGGAAAACACAGGTGTATGTATCAAAAAGTTCAGGTTAGATACCTAGGAATAAACCTAACCAAAGAGACACAGAATCTATACTCAGAAAACTATAAAGTACTCATGAAAGAAATTGAGGAAGACACAAAGAAATGGAAAGATGTGCCATGCTCCTGGATTGGAAGAATAAATATTGTGAAAATGTCTATGCTACCTAAAGCAATTTACACATTTAATGCAATTCCTATCATAGTACCATCCATCTTTTTCAAAGAAATGGAACAAATAATGCTAAAATTTATATGGAACCAGAAAAGACCTCGAATAGCCAAAGGGATATTGAAAAAGAAAGCCAACGTTGGTGGCATCACAATTCCGGACTTCAGGCTCTATTACAAAGCTGTCATCATCAAGACAGCATGGTACTGGCACAAAAACAGATACATAGATCAATGGAACAGAATAGAGAGCCCAGAAATAGACCCTCAAATCTATGGTCAACTAATCTTCGACAAAGCAGGAAAGAATGTCCAATGGAAAAAAGACAGCCTCTTCAATAAATGGTGCTGGGAAAATTGGACAGCCACATGCAGAAAAATGAAATTGGACCATTTCCTTACACCACACACAAAAATAGACTCAAAATGGATGAAGGACCTCAATGTACGAAAGGAATCCATCAAAATCCTTGAGGAGAACAGGGGCAGCAACCTCTTCGACCTCTGCCGCAGCAACATCTTCCTAGGAACAACGCAAAAGGCAAGGGAAGCAAGGGAAAAAATGAACTACTGGGATTTCATCAAGATCAAAAGCTTTTGCACAGCAAAGGAAACAGTTAACAAAATCAAAAGACAACTGACAGAATGGGAGAAGATATTTGCAAACGACATATCAGATAAAGGACTAGTGTCCAGAATCTATAAAGAACTTAGCAAACTCAACACCCAAAGAACAAATAATCCAATCAAGAAATGGGCAGAGGACATGAACAGACATTTCTGCAAAGAAGACATCCAGATGGCGAACAGACACATGAAAAAGTGCTCCATATCACTCGGCATCAGGGAAATACAAATCAAAACCACAATGAGATATCACCTCACACCAGTCAGAATGGCTAAAATCAACAAGTCAGGAAATGACAGATGCTGGCGAGGATGCGGAGAAAGGGGAACCCTCCTACACTGTTGGTGGGAATGCAAGCTGGTGCAGCCACTCTGGAAAACAGCATGGAGGGTCCTCAAAAGGTTGAAAATAGAACTGCCCTATGACCCAGCAATTGCACTATTGGGTATTTACCCTAAAGATACAAATGTAGTGATCCAAAGGGGCACATGCACCCGAATGTTTATAGCAGCAATGTCCACAATAGCCAAACTATGTAAAGAACCTAGATGCCCATCAACAGATGAATGGATCAAGAAGATGTGGTATATATACACAATGGAATACTATGCAGCCATCAAAAGAAATGAAATCTTGCCATTTGCAACAACATGGACGGAACTAGAGCGTATCATACTTAGCGAAATAAGTCAAGCAGAGAAAGACAACTATCATATGATCTCCCTGATATGAGGAAGTGGTGATGCAACATGGAGGCTTAAGTGGGTAGAAGAAGAATAAATGAAACAAGATGGGATTGGGAGGGAGAGAAACCATAAGTGACTCTTAATCTCACAAAACAAACTGAGGGTTGCCGAGGGGAGGGGGTTTGGGAGAAGGGGTTGGGATTATGGACATTGGGGAGGGCATGTGATTTGGTGAGTGCTGTGAAGTGTGTAAACCTGGTGATTCACAGACCTGTACCCCTGGGGATAAAAATATATGTTTATAAAAAATAAAAAAATTATTAAAAAAAAAAAAAGTTCATGTTAGAAGGTTATTATGGAATTTGATGTACTGGACATCTCACTGTGATGGTAAATAGGTTAAAAATTATCTATATAATAATAAAAATTATCTATATAAAAAAATGAGCCAGAATAGTGGGAACGAATTAATAATAAAAATTGTCCTATGAAGTAGTGGTTGTTGTTCTCTTGTCATCTTTTTTTTTTTTTTTCTTCCTTTCCTGGTTGCTTTTCTGGGGGAGGGGCCTGCCACGTGGGTTTTCAGTCAATGATGTTCTCTGAGTTAAGTCCTCCCACCCCCCTCAAGGGTGGTGGGCTCTGAGGAAACTGTTTTTTTCAGGCTTTTGTTCTCTGGAGGTTTTTATATTTGTTCACTTTTGTTTTTCTCTCTCGCCTTGACCCAAAACCATGGGAGCAGCGGCTGTCTGGGCAGCTCCAGACTGCCAGAGAAGTTCCAAGCAATGATCACACACTGAGATTTTCCCGCTGGCCCGGTCTGGGAGTGCCTGGTCTTTCCCGGTCCAAGAGCACCGGGCTGGTGCCTGTGAGCACCTCTCTCAGGGGAGGGTGCGGGGCATGACCGGACTCTGATGGCAAGGCAGGGCACTCGCGTGGGGATTGCAAAAAGGCTGTGCTTCTGTTGGCTGGCGAGGCTCCCAGGCCCTTACAGGAGCCAGGCCCCACACGCTCTCAGGCACGCTGGTGGTTCAGGGACCAAGACCTGGTTTCTCTGCCACACTCTCTCTGACTCTGCACCAGGGGTGGCTGTCCTGGGTCTGGGGACTTAAGCTCCTGACCCTAACACCCTGATTCCCACAATTTCCCCCAGTGATCCTTTGCTCTTTTTGAATGCTTTCTACCAGACTCCCGAGTTAATGCTGGTCCCCAGACACAGGGCACTCTCATATTCGGATATTACTTTCCAATGGGTCGCCTCTGGTGGTTCCCTCCCCCTTTTGTTTATCTTCCGACATCAGTCTGACTTTCCCACTCTGCTTTACCTGCCCACTGGCATCTTCTACCCAGTTGAGATCCAGATGTGTATAATTCTGATCTCAGGCTGATTTCGTGGGTGATCGGAGTTCTTTGGAAGGTAATCAGCTCACTTTAGGGTACAGGTTGAAAGGGCACCTCCTCCTACTTTCCCCCCCATCTTGTCTCTTCTAAGAGAGTAGATCTTAAACGTTCTCAGTACAAAAAAGAAATGGTAATCGTGAAGTGACAGAGGTGTTAATGCCACGGCGGTAATCATTTTGCAGTATATAAATGTATCAAGTCAACACACTGTACACCTTAAACTTATACAATGTTCTATGTTAATTATATCTCAATAAAGCTGGAAAAAAAGGATAGCCATACTAATAGGTGTGAAGTGGTGTCTTGTGGTTTTAGAACCAGAGTTTTAACTGTATATGTCATAGTACTGGAAAATTTGAAGCAAGTTGTTCCCACAGCTTTAATAAGAAAATCCTTATCTTTTTACCTTTCTTCATAGATTCTTTTTCCATACCCTCCTTGTATGTGTACAAGACTTCATCAACTTCCTTCAGATCCAGGAAGCCTGAGCCGTCATTGTCCCACTTCTGAAACACAGCTTCTAGGAGAAGTTCCCGTCGGGCTCTGGAAGCATTTTGTCTAGCCTAGAATAGAAACAGGGTAACAGCAGTGTCCACAACTATGGAAAGAACCTAGATGTCCATCAATAGATGAATGGATAAAGAAGATGTGGTATATATATACAATGTAAAAACTATGCAACCATCAAAAACCCTAAATCTTGCCATTTGCAATGACATGGATGGAACTAGAAGGTATTATGCTGGATGAAATCAATCAGAGAAAGACAATTATCATATGATCTCTCTGATATGAGGAATTTGAGAGGCAGGGTGGGGGGTCGTGGGAGGTAGGGAGGGAAAAAGTGAAACAAGATGGGATAGGGAGGGAGACAAACCATAAGAGACTCTTAATCTCACAGAACAAATAGGGTTGCTGGGTGGGGTGCTAGGGATAGGATGCCTGGGTTGTGGACATTGGGGAGGGTATGTGCTGTAATGACTGCTGTGAAATGTGTAAGCCTGATGATTCACAGACCTGTACCCCTGGGGCAAATAATACATTGTATGTCAATTAAAAAAAAAAAAAAAGAAACAGGTTAACAAAACACAGGACACACTATCCATTGTGCAAGCCGCCATCCCATGGTTTATTCCCTCAAAACTATTTCTAAAAACAGCTTTATAAAAAAAAGCTGGGACTAAGCATGATAGTAATGCTTCAATTGAAGCATTTAATTTTTTTTTTTAGAAGATTTTATTTATTTGAGAGAGGAGAGAACGTGAGGAGGGTTGAGAGAGAGAGAGAGAGAGAGCAGGAGGAGGAGCAGAGGGAGAGGAAGAAGCAGACTCCCCCATCCAACAGGGATCCTGATCCCTGATCAAGCAGGGCTCGATCCCAGGAGCCTGAAATCATAACCTGAGCCAAAGGCAAATGTAAAGCATTTAATTTGAATCCTCTAAATACCGTTTCTCTGTTTCATTCCTAGAACAAAAACACAAAACACAATAAAACAAAAACCAGGCATTCTCTGCATTGGACTAAAGCACATTAACTTAGGAAAGGGGCTACACTCCTTAAGAAACTTTGATTCATTCCTCTCCACTCCCTTGATGGTCATTCAGGAATGTGATAAACATACGGCATGCTCTACCTGGCTTCTTGGTGGGATATGCAGGGTGAAGGCAGTGTTCAAACAATGAAAAATGACTATGTTCAAAAATTATTTTTTATAATTTATTATTTATAATTTAGCATTGATCTAACTTGACATTGATTTTACTTACCTTTCAGATTTTTTACCAGATTAATTATATCAGTCAGATAGTAACTAAATTATTATCCAGATAGATTTAATTGCTAAAAGAAAGTTAATATACAGCATTTGGTTAAATGAGGGAATTGCAACTGAGGAGGCAATAGGGATATAAACTCTAGAATTAGGTTGAGAAGACCCATAAGGCTGCTGAGATGAGTGAATGTGCCTGGTGAATGTAAGCTACATATTTCATAAAAGGGCACATAAGTTGTTTATCTCAGCTAATATGTATGCACCTATCTATCACTCAACTAGGTAGTAAATTCTTAGGAAATATGGATCACCTGGATTCACATGAATAAAAAATACACGTACAAATCATAATTGTACTCCCAGGTATGTGCATTAGTAAATGAATTCACACAGCAGTGTGCATGCCAATGCATTTTTTGCACATACACATATCTGCTCCTCAGAATATGCTCTTCAAGCTTCAGAGGAGGAAAAAGGAAATTGTGCAATAAAAGATCTCCTGTCACCAGTGATCATGTTATTATTAGGGGAATGAATTCTCTGCAGTGTGATCTTGGAACATTTGACCATAAAATTAAATACTTAATGGCTATGCTCATTGAAATAAAGCAATTAGCTTGATCATAAACTTTTTTTTTTTTAAAGAAACTTTATTTCTTTTTTAAGTAGACTTCACGCCCCTTGTGGAGCACAATGCAGGGCTTGAATGCACGACCCTGAGATCAAGACCTGAGTTGAAATCAAGAGTCAGATGCTCAACCAGCTGAGCCACCAAGGACCTCTTGGTTATAAATTTTTAAAGGACCACATTAGGAGCCACTGAGGTTGAGAGCTTTACTAATAATATGACCCCACCTGTTTTATTGATAAATAATATTACTCACCTGTTCTAAGCCACTTATTTTCTCTTCTTTTGTTTCAACATAGCCTCTCTTAAAAAAGGATGTGAGGGTCTCACTTACACTCAAGGGGGTATCTTCACCAACAAATGTCTCCAGAAGTTGCACAAACTGGAGCAGATTTATGGAAACTCCATTGAAAGCACTTCTACCTTTTATGTCCTTGTAAGACTGAATATTTCTGATAATTGAGTGTAGGTCTATAAAGCAGGAAACATACAACAAACAGTAAAGTGGACAATTTCTTAAAGCTTAGAGGAAAATACACAGATACTTATTGTAATAAACATCTGTTACTCTTTTCCTGTCAGAAACCCATGCTCCCTTCATTAGGAAAACATCTTTTCCCCACTGTTAGCTTATATTTTTATTTTCATTTCACATGTATCAATAGTTTTTATTGCTGAGTAATATTCCATTTATAAATATATCACAATTTTTTATTTATTCTCATACTGATAGATATCTGGAATGTTTCCAGAAAGTTCAGGCTATTATGGATATACCTGGTTTACGTATTCTTACATATGTTTTGCTCTTGTCATTGTAAACATGCTTTTAACTCTATTGGATAAATAACTGGAGTTGGAAATTCTGGATCATGGGTAAATATGTGTTTGGTTTTACAATAAACACACAGATATTTTCTGAAGTAACTGTAACATTTTAAACTCCCACCAACAATCCTGAAAACTTCCAGTTTCTCCACAATCTTGCCAAGAGTCAGTGTTGTCAGTCTTTTTCATTTTAGCCATTCGGGTCATATGTAGTGGTTTCTCGTCATAATGTTAGTCTGTTTTTCATGACGACTAATGACATTGCACACTTCTTCATGTGTTCATTGCTCATTCTTACATGTTTTATTTGCAAAGCATCTATTGACTTGTTCTACTAATTTATACTATGTTGTTTATATTTTTTTGAGTTGTTGAAGATCTTAATATTTCCTGGATACCAGTCCTTTGTCAGATACAAATTTTAAAATTGTCCACGTATTTTTTCCATATCTGTGGTTTATATACATACTTCTTTAATGACATGTTTTAATAAACAAAAGTTTTATTTGATGAGCTCTAATTTGTCATCTTATTCTTTACGGTAGGTTTTTTTTTTTTTTTATGTTTCAAGTTTCTATTTAAATTCCAGTTAGTTAAGATACAGTGTGATAATAGTTTCAGGTGTACAATATAGTGATTCAGTACTTCCATACATCACCCTGTGCTCATCACAAGTACTGTCTTTAACCCCCATCACCTGTTAACCACCCCCTCTGCTCTGGTAACCATCAGTTTTTTCTCTATAATTGAGAGTCTGTTCCTCTCTCTCTTTCTCATTTGTTCTCCTTTGTTTATTTTGTTTCTTGAATTCCACATATGATTGAAATCATATATTAGTCTTTCTCTGACTTACTTCACTTAGCACAATATATATTAGCTCCATTCACTTTGTTGGAAAGGACAGATTTCATCCTTTTTTATGATGGAGTAATATTCCGTTATATATATTTTATATATCTTTGTAATATATATATTTATGTAATACATTATATGTAATGAATATTATATGTAATTTTATATATTATATGTATATATTATATGCAATATATATTATATGTAATTATGTGTGTGTGTGTATATATTAAAACCTCTTTTTTAAAAAAAGATTTTATTTATTTATTTGACAGAGATCACAAGTAGTCAGAGGCAGGCAGAGAGAGAGGCAGGGAAGCAGGCTCCCCGCTGAGCAGAAAGCCCGATGTGGGGCTAGATCCCAGGAGCCTGGGATCATGACCTGAGCTGAAGACAGCGGCTTTGACGCACTGAACCACCCAGATGCCCCTTCTTTCCCTTTTTTTAAAGAGACCTTATTTATTTGAGAGAGACCAGGAACTCAAGTTGGGGGAGGGGCAGTGGGAGAGGCAGAGACAGGCAGACTCCCCGCTGAGCAGGGGACCTCTGGGGTTCTATCTCAGGACACTTAACTGACTGAGACACCCAGGCACCCCTACACTACACCCAGATACCCTACACCCTTACACTACATTTTCCTTATCGATTCATCGGTTGATGGACATTTGGGCTGTTCCCATAATTTGGCTATTGTTGTTAATGCTGCTATAAACATCGAGGTGCATGTATGCCTTTGAATTAGTATTTTTGAATTCTTTGAGTAAATACCCAGTAGTGCAGTTTCCAGATGGTAGGGTAGTTCTATTTTTAACTCTTTGAGGGGCCTCCATACTATTCTCCACAGTGGCTGTACCAGTTTGCATTCCCACCAACAGTATAAGAAGGTTTCTCTTTCCCTGTATCCTCATCAACACCTGGTATGTCCTGTGTTGTTAATTGTAGCCATTCTGACAGGTGTGTCATGGTATTTCACTGTAGTTTTGATTTGTATTTCCCTGATGAGGAGTGACGTTGAGCATCTTTTCCTGTCTCTGTTAGCCATCTGTATGTCTTCTTTGGAGAAATGTCTATTCATGTCTTCTGCCCATTTCTTAACTGGGTTATTTGCAGGGGGTGGGTAGCAAGTTTGATAAGTTCCTTATAGATTTAGATGAATCCGGTGGCACTGAGCATCCCTCACCTTTGCTACAAGACCATGTGATATAGGTCTGGCTAGTGATTTCCATAGGACAGCAATGTAATCCCCTATACATAATGAGAATGAGCCCCAGAACTTTTGGGGGAACTACTGGGGACCAATCACTCTTTTAGTATTCTGATTCCTGAACATAAGATATAGACTTAGCAACACCCTTATGGACATGTCTACCACAACATGGAGAAAATGACCTGAAACTGAAAGTTACATAGAGAGGAACAGGGTTGAGAGGCGGAGTCAGTGTCTCATTGCTGTTATTGAGCCCTTGTATTCATTTGTGCCTGAAGCCAGCTGTGGTCTGGATTTGACAGTTAAATAATTCTATAGATACTACTGCAACCTCTCCCCCAAAGAGTATTGACTAATATATTTATCTCGAAGCTCAATCTTATAATACAAAGCATATTTCACAAAATATCAGCCCAGAGACTTATGTTTGATTTATTCACCGAATCAGTCATTCATGCCCTCATGCCTTCCATATGAGATCTGACTTGATCTAAAAAAAATCACACGTGCAGTTTTTCAAAATGGTAAAGCAAAACTGAAATAAAGAAGTAAGACCAAGAGAAGAAGAACATGAACTAGCAGGCCACAGGAGCTTGACCAATGCCGTGCATTTTTACCAAAGTATTTTGAGGATAGAAAGTTTGTTATTTGACCCAGGCTTAAATGAGAAAAGATTTGTAGATAGTAAGAAAATAATCCAAATATAAGTAGTTCTACTACTTGTTGATGAAAGGTAAAATGATAAAAGAGCATTGCAGTAAAATATGGGCTCTTGTTGGAACCATCATTGTTAAATACATGGTTTATCTCAGAGCTAAAAGCTACTCTTTGCTCTCTCTGTTAAGTTGGTCTTTCTTTATAAGTCTTCAAAAACAAGATAGATTCAAACGAGTCTCACATATTGAGTTATGAAACTACCAGGGAGAGGAATCGCTGGAATGATTTCTATTGAGTTCTAATATCCGAGACCTGATTCCCTTTGTGTACCTGGATCATAGCTTCAAAACAGTTATAGGGCCACGTGACGGTAAAAACAAATTGTATCCTAATCCATACATTTTGAAGCAGAAAAGCACATACCTACAGGTATACTACCACCAAAAACATTCATCTTGTATATGCTTAGATCCATCAGCTCAGGGACAAAATAGTGCAAAGATCACCCTGCCATTGGGTCTTCGCTAAGTTCAGTCTTTATCATGGGGCACCACAGTAAATTAAATTCATCAGTTGGACTGCCGTCTGGTTTCATAGTTTGGTTGCTAACCCGTACCTGTGAACCTGGAGTCACTGAGGAGTAAATGTGCCTGTTCCTCATCTTCACATTTGATATTATTCATCTTCCAGTTACAAGTTGAAAGTTCACCTACAAAATATACATTCCATTAAATAGACAATTTAATTTCACTTTCATACTTTGTTCTAAAGTATAAATAAAAGGGGGATTAAATGAGGAGTCACCTGACCATGACTTTCCTTCTATTTCTTGGGATTTATGACAGGATGGATCTTTCTCATTTTCCTTTTTTGTAGTTTCTAAAAGGTACAAAAGAAAGTGGCTATAATGAACTGGAATTTAAATAAAAACTTGAAAGAAAAAAAAAGAAAACTGCTATAAATTGGATATTATCTATTCTATGACACAGTCCTAAATTAATGAATGAGAAATATGCCTTGCATACAGAACACCACAAATATTCTGTCAGGTTATTTCCCATCTATGTTATGTCACATTCAACCACAAAGATATCACTTAATAACTTTACTTGTCGAGAGCAGCTCTATGATGAAAGCTATTTGTTGTACCCAAATATGACCACTCAGCATGAGGGCTACATTTCCTAAACTCTGTCACAGCTAGATGTCACCAAATGCCTGAATTCTGACCAATGTGATGTGTGGGCAAGTGATGTAATGCCTATCTCTTCTCCTTCCTCCTTACCCTTTTTTTTTTTTTAAGATTTTATTTCTTTATTTGACAGAGAGAGAGAGAGCACAAGTAGGCAGAGCAGCAGGCAGAGGAAGAGGGAGAAGCAGACTCCCCTGCTGAGCAACAAGCTCAAAGCGGGGCTCCATCCCAGGACCATGAGATCATGACCTTAGCCAAAGGTAGACACTTAACTGACTGAGCCACTCAGGTGCCCCTTCTCCTTACCTTCTGCTCTGAATCTGGATGCGGTAGTGAGCCATCCAGGACTATGTGGTTAGAGGAGACACAAGATAGAACTTGAGCCTCTGCTGATTTCAGGGGACTGAGCTATCATATTAGTTTTAACTTTTATATCAGAAGGAAAGAAACTCCTACGTCATTTAGACATTTCTATTTTGTTTTGGTTTTATTTTTTTAGACACTGTCATTTTGTTTGTTTGCTTGTTTTAAAGATTTTATTTATTTATTGGAGAGAGGGAGAGAGAGCGAGCCCATGAGCAGGGGTAGAGGCCTAGGGAGAGGGAGAAGCAGACTCCCCACTGAGCTGGCAGCCTGGTGTGGGACTCGATCCCAGTACCTGGAGATCATGACCTGAGCCGAAGGCAGAGGCTTAACCATCTGAGCCATCCAGGCATCCCTAGACACTGTCATTTTGGATCACTGTTACACTTAACAAAATTAGGGACGCCTGGGTGGCTCAGTTGGTTAGCAGCTGCCTTCGGCTCAGGTCATGATCCCAGCATCCTGGGATCGAGTCCCGCATCGGGCTCCTTGCTTGGCAGGGAGCCTGCTTCTCCCTCTGCCTCTGTCTGCCTGTGCTCGCTCTCTCTCTCTGATAAATAAATAAAATCTTAAACAACAACAACAACAACAAAAAAACACTTAACAAAATTAAGTCCTTATTAATAATATCTGATTGAATAGAATGTCACAATTTTTCTAGCTAGTATGTAAGGAGAGCCAAAAATTAACAGCCCTATTTTATGGAGAACCAAACATAATGCTGAAAAACGAGATGTTTCCAGTTAGTTACTGATAATGGAGAATATAAAACATAGGTTACTCATGACTTAGGAGTTTTGAATAAGGATTTTCTTCGGGACTGTGGGACTTTAAAATTAAAGAGCAGATAAAGCTTCTGGAATGTTGCAATGGCATGATTGACAGGGTTTGGGGGCTATGTCTTTCCTGTACATGTAAACTCTTTCGGAACAGCTGAGGTTAGAGGATGAGCAGGAGTCTGGTTTTGAGCCACAGGGTTTCAGATACCCGCCACACACACCCCTGCCCTATTTCACTACACATTCTTTTCTGCGAAACACATTCAGCGGTTGAGTGTTAAGTACTGTGGTTGAAAGAAAGGACCTGCTCGCCACCATCCACCCTCCTTCTCTCTCCGTGTGAATCTCCCAACAGCAGGGGCCATAGGCAGGAAGGTCGTCTCTGGTGAGAGGACTCACCAGGGAAATTACTTGGTGACCTGGTGGATTTCTTACAGCCTGGTTTCTCTGATAAAATAAAGTTGCTATAGGCACCCCCCCCAAATTAAGTTAAACTAAATTAAAGACATTTATGCTTAACTGAGGTCTAAGTGGTATTGAGACTGGCTCTCTAAGAAGTTAGAATTTTTCAACAAAAAGGCATACATTGGCATAGGCCATTCAAAGGAAAAGTCTTCTGCAGAATAAATATTTGAAATGCAGGAGTTTTCTGTCTTAAATATAACTTTCAGAAACTCTTGTAGAACATACATCTTATATAACTGAAAAATGCAAGATCCACTTTATAGTTGAAGTTAAAGACATTTTAAAAAGCAGTTTCTAGGGCGCCTGGGTGGCTCAGTGGGTTGGGCCGCTGCCTTCGGCTCGGGTCATGATCTCAGGGTCCTGGGATCGAGTCCCACACTGGGCTCTCTGCTCAGCAGGGAGCCTGCTTCCTCCTCTCTCTCTCTCTGCCTGCCTCTCTGCCTACTTGTGAGCTCTCTCTGTCAAATGAATAAATAAAATCTTAAAAAAAAAAAAAAAAAGCAGTTTCTAGGGGTGCCTGGATGGTTCAGTGAGTTAAGCCTCTACCTTCAGCTTAGGTCATGATCTCAGGGTCCTGGGATTGAGCCCCCCATCAGGCCCTCTGTTCAACAGGGAGCCTGCTTCCCCCCGACCTCCTGCCTGCCTCTCTGCCTACTGGTGACCTCTCTGCCAAATAAACAAATAAAATCTTAAAAAAAAAAAAAAAGCAGCTCTAATATGAGACATGATACTTAAAATGAAAGGGCTTCTGGGGCTCCCATGTGGCTCAGTCTGAGACTGATTCTTGTTTTTGGCTCAAATCATGATCTCAGGGTCCTGGGCTTGAGCCCTGCATCAGGCTCTATGCTCAGCACAGAGTTTGCTTGTCCCTGTCCCTCTGTTCCTCTTCCTGCCTTCTCTCTGTCTCTCTCTCAAATAAATAAATAAATAAAGTCTTAAAAAAAAAAAATCGAAAACTGAAACCAATCAGGCTTCTACTGCCTTTTCAGGAGTCTAGTGAAATTTTTCATATGTAACATCACAGATGGCTTCCTTATGAATGGGCTTCCTGTGCAAAAGGAATTCTAGGTAAATTGACAATAGAAACATTCTGGTTTGCATTTAATTGATTGTTCAAGGCCTAGACACATGTTGCAGAGCAACATATTTAAGGTCTGAATGATCTGGCATGCCAGAAGAGATCCTAACTGAAATGAGTATTTTCTGAAAAGACTTTTAACAATCACTCCACAAAGCATGGAGCTGATGTCATAGGTGAACTGAGTTACTACCTGACAGACGATATCTTCTTCTTGATGTTGGGACTTCCTCTTGCTGTTCAGGATTCACAAACAGTCCTTCATATATTTTCTCCTGAGTCCTCTCTTTCTGTGGGGAGATGTCAGTGTGCTCATAGGAAGTAGTCTCCCTAGATATATTACTTTCTCTGAAGGTAATACTTTCTGGTTGTAAAGCTGAACCCTGTTGTTTTTCTGGAATTCCCCCTCTGGGTGGTTCTTGTTCTGCAGTTGACCCTTTGTGTGATCCTTGCCCTGCTACTGACTCTCTGTGTGATCCTCGTTCTGAGGTTGACCCTTCGTCTTGACCTTGTGCTGATACTGATGCTCTGTGGAGTCCTCGTTCTGTAGCTGATTCCATGTTGACTCCTTGTTCTGACACTCGTTCTGGTGGCCCTTGTTCTATTACTGAGTCACCATGTGGTTTTTGTTCTATTATTAAGTCTCTACTTGATCCTTGTTCTGGAGTTGACCCCGTATGGGTTTCTTGTTCTGTTACTGATTTTCTGTACAGTTTTTTTTCTCTACTTGACTCTCCGTCTTGTTCTTGTCCTTCAGTTGAAATTCTGCTTGGTTCTTGTTCTGCAGTCATCCTTCTCTGCTGTTCTGGCAGTGTTGACTCACTGTGTTCATCATGTTTCTGTTGATCTTCTGGAGTTTCAAATGAGTTTCTTTGTGTTTTGCTGGCATGTTTTTCAGAAAGTAATGCATTCATCTCTAAGAGAACTTTGTCAAAGTCTTCATAAATATGTTTCTGATTATCCATGTCTCCCCAGAACTCAGACAAGTCTATCTCTTCAAATTCAATGAGTGGCCCTAATGCAGAAAAAAAATTTTTCTTTAAATAATTGATGTTAGAATGAAGAATCAGAACTAGTAAATTAATGCAAAACAGTGTTGATCATCATAATTGTAACATGGGCCTATTGATTTAAATAAATAACAGTTACCTTTCCCTACAACACAATAAAAGCAAAAAGATATTCTAGGCAACATAAAAGATGCTCACTACTGTAAGTTAGAAATTATCCCTTCCTAAAAGGTGTAGCTTTGGAAATAAGCATGATTCTTCCTTTTCTAGTTGGAGAGTTGCTTAGACTGTCACAACAGTAGAATTTAACCACGACTTTTGGTCCTCCAACAATAAGCCTAGTATAGGGATGAGGAAGAGGACACATGTCTTCCACCTCAAATACTTTTTTCAGTATCTACAGTATCAAAATAAAAGCAAGTCTCTGTCACTCACTGGGCTATGCTTTCCTGATATTCATTTCCCCCCCCTTCCTTATTCTCTCCATTTCTTTCTTCTTTATTCCTCAATTCTTTTCCTCCCAACTTATGTGAACACCTGTTTCAGAATTCTAGGGAAAGATAGGATGGCATTCACCAGAATCCACTCAAACAATAAAGCAACAACAAAAACAAAGCAATTCTGGTGTCCAGGACTACTCTATATCACCCCCAGATTTTTAAGTATCCAACAATTTTCACAGAGAACTAAAATATTGACATTTTTGGGAAAACCCATCCATTCAAAGACTTTCTCTTCAAAACATAAAAATGGGCACCTGCTTGGCTCAGTTGTTTAAACATCTGGCTCTTGATTTTGGCTCAGGTCATGATCTCAGAGTTTTGAGATCAAGTGCCACATTGGGCTCTGTGCTGGATATGGAGCCTGCTTATCTCTCTCCCCCTCTCCCTCAGCCCCTCCCCCTTCCTTCCTCTCAAAAGAAAAAATAAATAAAAATAAAAACAAAACCCATAATCCTACTTGTTTTGGTAGTAATGTAAAAAAAGATTCTTTACTGTGTAATTTCAGTAAAGCCAGACAAGTAAAAATGCTTGGGAGAAGGAAACATTTTTCTCAGAAATTTTAGAATTCTGAGTTGCACACTAAAACTGGAATTAGCATTACAAACTTAATTTCTAAAACATTCAGATTGCCACTCGAGCACCTCTTCATTTGAATGAACTTAAAATTGAGTTCTAACTTGACCACTTTTAGTATTGGACTATAGTGAAAAAGACATCTAGTTGTGATGAAGAGTGAATCTTGTGGGGAATGAACACTTAGATTAGCTATCATGATCTAAGGGAGATGTCCTGTGAAGGAATTCCATGGGAATACAATGACTTTTATCAGGTGAGTATAATATGTCATTCAAGCTTCAGCATCTCCTTCTGAATGGCACTTACATTGTCTTGGGTTTCGCAGCAAACTTCTAAGCGTTTTTGAACTTTGGTCATAGAATGTTTCCAGCAAGACCAATGTCCTCTGCCGATCCAAAAACCCTACCTAGGCAGAAAGTTAGCAGTTAGTTCATACAGGAGATTTGAGATTTTTATGTAAATGAATATGGTTTAGAGAAGCTTTTATCATCGCCTCAGGTACCATCATTATGTAAATAAAGCTGCAGAGTCAAAAATCAGGAAAGCTATATCTTAACTTTAGGCTTATTCTCTACTTCCCCATCCTGTGACATGTGTAAATGCCCTGCACTTAATAGATGCTTAACAATAGTTACTGACTTGATTGCTAAAGCCAATGTATAATGCTCAATTCTTATCCAATTAGACCTGAGGACAGCACTTAACCACTCCCAACTCGTTCTTTTTTGTATCATTTCTGAGAAACATTTTAACAGAAAAATAGAGAAAATGATAAAACTAACACTTGTGTTCCCAACACCCAGAAATTATGATTGTTACTATTTTGGGTATGTACTTTAAAAACATATAATTGATATCATAGTACATATGTACTTCTTAAAGTTCCTTTTGTTTACTCAACATTGAGATCAACTCGTATATGTGAAGAGATATATTTTATTCCTTTTTTGCTGCTTGTTCTGTAATTAAAAAAATTTTTTAGATCTATTTATTTATTTGAGAGGGAGGAGCAGAGGGAGAGGGAGAGAATCCTCAAACAGACTCCCTGCCCAGATGCAGCATTGTCCTAGGACCCTGAGATCATGACCTGAGTGGAAATCAAGAGTTATCTTCTTCACCAACTGAGCCACCCAGGTACCCTCAAAACACTGTAATTTTTTGAATTTTTTATAAACATATAATGTATTATTAGTCCCAGGGGTACAGGTCTGTGAATTGCCAGGTTTACACACTTCCCAGCACTCACCATAGCACTTACCCTCCCCAATGTCCATAAAAAACACTGTAAACTTTTTTAAAGTCCCTTTATTGATGGACGTTTAGATTATTTCCAGTGTTCAGATACTAAAATAATGCTGCAGTGAATATACTTATACACATTCCTTGCATACATGTATGAACATTTCTGTGGGTAAGTAATTAAAAGTGTTCATTTTTATCATGTTCAGTTAGCCGGCAAAATGGATATCATTTATTTGTCAGAGATAGAGAGAGAAAGGGAGCACAAGCAGAGGGAGCAGCAGGCAGAGGGAGAAGCAAGGTCCCAGCTGAGCAGGGAGTCTGATGCGGGACTCAATCACAGGACTCCAGGAACATGACCTGAGCCAAAGGCAGTCGCGTAACCAACTGAGCCATCCAGGTGCTCCAATTTGTAAATTTTTGATAATGATCATTCTGTTATCTATATAGCAAATACTCTTTCCCAGTTTAATCTCTTCTTTTTTCATTTAACTTTTGGTGAGTTTAACTAGATCAATGTTTTTAATTTTGAGGTAGCCAAATATATCAATTAGTTCTTGAATGGTTTATGCTTACTAGAGGTATTCTCTAAGAAATATTACCTATACCAAGGTCAAAAGTCATCCTCTATACTCTATATGTGTTCTAAAGCTTTTATAATTTTGTTTTCCACATTCAGGTCTTTGATTAGATTAGGACATATTTTTGCACATTATTGAGGCTCTAACCTAATTTTAATTTTTTCCCAATTGTCCCAACTTAGCATTTATTGATTAGTCTCTTATCACTGAATTATTTGCTACCTGTGCTATGCACTAAATCCTCACATACTCATAAATCTGAGGCCAGGCCAAATATTGTTAATATAACTTTATTTCTAAAAAAAAAAAAAAAAGAAAAAAAGAGGGAAATCGGGGCTCAGTTGGTTAAGCATCTAAGTCTTGATTTCAGCTCAGGTCATGATCTCAGGGTCATGGGATTAAATCCCATGACTGGCTCCATGTTCAGTGGATTTTCTCCCTCTTCCTCTGCTTATTTTCTCTCTTTAAATAAACCTTTTTAAAAAATGAGGGAAATCCTTCTCAACTTGTTCTTCTTATAATTGTTTTTGCTATATTTGGACCTTCATTTCCATAGAGGTTTTAAAAAGGAAATCTTTTGAAAAAATACAACATACATTCAGAAAAGTATACAGATAATAAGCAAATGGTTTTTGTCATAGTATAATCGCACGCGGGAGCTGTTTCTCAAAGGAGAATAGTCAACATTAGTAGAGGGCATGATTTTGTTCTAAAAGTCAAGGAATCTACCCTGTAATTCTTCTACTGCAAATTGCCATAACATTTTAATTTGCCCCATACTCTTCAAATACCGTCAGATCGTCTAGGTAATAAGGTACAAGGCAAAGAAGAGTTTTTGCAGCCTACAAAGTCTACAAAGACTTTTCTTGCTGTGGGACTTAACTCTTGCAACTGACAGCTCAATTAATGTGTAAGAGCAGCACATGAGAGTAAAGTTGTTCTTAAAATAGGTCCAATAAGGTCCAATAAGCATTGTGCTTCTTGGTGATATGTGGCACATTTGCCTCGTATTTTGAGATATTCTGTTATGCTTCAGACTAATAGACTGCTAAAACTGTTACAAAGATGGTAAGCCCTGATACTACATGGCTTTTATCTTTTTCCCTCAGACACATATGGGTTATACCAAGGCATCTAAAGCTTCTTCATGCTCAGCAGGTCCAATCACCATGATGGAAATCATCGAGGTAGTAGATCTGATGTTCTGTGGGATGTCTGCATAATAGATTATAATAGAAAGAAAGAGGGCTGCTTTAGTGCTATGGTGAGGCATAAAAGTATAGTGCTGACAGGTGAAGTCAGACTTCTGTCTGTCCTTGTAAAGTGCTCTGGAGAAAATAGTATTTGACAATCCAGTAGTTGTGAATGAGGGGGCTGTGTCAATGTGGTTCAATAAAGATTCCACATGGTGAGTAACAACTGCAAATGGAGTCATAGTAACCTACAAACATTTTTTTAAAATGTTAAAACAATTTTTTAAATGTTTAACCTACAAGCAGTTTACCTTCTGCATAGGCAAAAGAGCAGAATCATATAAGAATGTGATCAGGTGCTTTTTCTGAATCCTTCACATCACCCATGTATTTTTATATCTAATTTCTGTGGAATTGTTCTGTTTTTGTTTTATTTATCTATGTATTCATGTATGCTTGTATGTATGTATGTATGTATGTATGTATGTATTTATGTATGTAGTAGTTGTATTTTCCATTCTGGCAGACAGAGAAGGTTCAGGAGTTTCTATTTGGTCCTTCCTACTGTGATAGATTTCAGCCCCCAATTTGTAAGGATGCTGTTAGTTGCTGACTATGTCTATTCCAATTATACATTCAGGAACCAGAAATGAACATAGCTAAGGTCACAGATTAATTGGGGGACCAAAATACTATTTATCACTTGATATCTATAAACTCTACTTTTAACCAGTAGTCCACTGGGGCATTTTGAGATTGTAGGGATTAGTATTAACTTGAGTTAGTGTCAGTTAGGAGTCAGTGTCTGGTAATCTCAGAAAGTCTGGGATATCTCCTTCCTTCCAATATATTTCACTCTAGTATATCCTTCCTTCCAATATATTTCACTCTAGTAAATGGCTACAGGTCTTTTGAGGAACACTTGGGAGTAAGATCTACTGTATTTGCTTGAGGCAGTCTTGTAGGATTCTTCTTCAAGAGAGCCAGCCTCTTACTCTACATCAAAGAATTCTAGGTGTATAAATTGGCTTAAGTCTGGAAACTAGATAAGAAGCTAAGATTCTCCATTGAGGTGTCTCAACTGTTTCTGGCCCCATAGTTAGAGCTTTTCTATAAAAAACTCTAGCAACAATTTAGTAGATATCCTATCTATTTAACCTCAATGGAAATAATGATCACCACAGAAAATCCATGTGGGTCAAAATTTTCAGATAGTCACTTTAATTCTTGCTATTCATTGTGGTAATTCTAACTATATATTCAGTAAGTAGGTAAATAACTGAGGTGTGAGTCCTAGACAAAATGAGCCCATTATAATATGGGCTTCGACCTTGGGCAGCAAACCAAAATACTATTTATCTATGGTATTGATGAGCACTGATTTTGACCAGTAGACCTCATTTCTGGCAATTATATACCATATACCATGTCTTCTATCACTCTGGAATCCCATAAGAATCCCATAATTTTAATGGCAGTATCTACTACCATCATCTTTAGCCTACAGAGAACAGTTACTAAAGACGCTAATGTTCCCTTCATTGACGTATTTCTCAAGAAAGTGCCATCTGGACCTTTTGGGAGGATATGGTAAAGGTGCATAATAGGTAGGTTACATAAGAGAAATCAACTTCAGCAACCTTATAAGCCTTTGGATTTCTTCCTCTATAGCATGCCAAGAAGATTCTGGCATCTCAGTCTCATTGAATATAGGCCTTATTTTGGGTCAAAGTTTCAGTTTACCTACCAAGGGAACTGTTAAAACCATTCTCAGATACTAAAAATATTACAGCTAAGTAAATCTTCTAAGTATATAAGTATTGACAAGTTTGAGCCAATCCAAACTTATATCCATCCTTCTTAGTCGAAAAGTTTTGTAATCAATCCCCACACATATCCTGCAGGTTTTTGTCGTTATAAATGAGCAAAAACCTTGTTATTCTCTTGGAGTACCAACAGTAACTTCTCAGTCCAGATTTGACTTGTCCTGATGGGACATGCTGAGATATGACTCCAATTTTGGGTCTAAAGGCAATGAATGTTGTACAGGTGGGCCTTAAGGAAAATAGACATACCCCTGTAAGCTAATTGCCTTAAGTGAAGTTATTACAGAGACTCTAAGTGAATAAAATCTAATATGCTCAAATAGGAGAGGGATTGCTTCTGCTGCCAAGGGAGGCTTAGAGAGATTTGTAGCTCAGGTCTTAGCTTCCATCCAAATGTAAACATTCTAAGTCTCAGGATCTCTGTTTTTCAAGAGGCATGTTAACTTTCACATAACAGACTTGGCAACTGTATGAATTCAACTTACATTTTAATCCTGTCACATTAAATTTGTAGGCTTATTTTTCATCCATATCTATCCTGAATCTACAAGAAATAGATTCCTTCAAAGTCATCATGAAATCTTTCTTGTTTTCTGACTGCAACTTGAGTTGAGAATTTAAAGCCTTCAGGTTGTTTTTCACTTTCTACAACCTCTCCAATGCAGTGAAATGAAGTCCATTCACTGAGAGCCCTTATAGTCAACACTTACTGTAATTATGGTTAAATGCAGCAGCCACTTGTTCCCTTAAAGCCCTTCCTTCAAAAGGCAACTTCTGGGACTTCATCAAAATCAAAAGCTTCTGCACAGCAAAGGAAACAGTCAAGGAAACAAAGAGGCAACCCACAGAATGGGAGAAGATATTTGCAAATGACAGTATAGACAAAAGGTTGATATCCAGGATCTATAAAGAACTCCTCAAACTCAACACACACAAAACAGATAATCATATCAAAAAATGGGCAGAAGATATGAACAGACACTTCTCCAATGAAGACATACAAATGGCTATCAGGCACATGAAAAAATGTTCATCATCACTAGCCATCAGGCAGATTCAAATTAAAACCACATTGAGGGGCACCTGGGTGGCTCATTGGGTTAAGCCTCTGCCTTCGGCTCAGGTCATGATCCCGGTGCGTCGGGCTCTCTGCTCAGCGGGGAGCCTGCTTCCTCCTCTCTCTCTGCCTGCCTCTCTGCCTACTTGTGATTTCTGTCTGTCAAATAAATAAATAAATATCTTAAAAAAAAATAAAACCACATTGAGATATCACCTTACACCAGTTAGAATGGCCAAAATTAGCAAGACAGGAAACAACATGTGTTGGAGGGGATGTGGAGAAAGGGGAACCCTCTTCCACTATTGGTGGGAATGCATGTTGGTGCAGCCTCTTTGGAGAACAGTGTGGAGATTCCTCAAGAAATTAAAAATAGAACTTACCTATGACCCTGCAATTGCACTCCTGGGTATTTACCCCAAAGATACAGATGTAGTGAAAAGAAGGGCCATCTGTACCCCAATGTTTATAGCAGCAATGGCCACGGTCGCCAAACTATGGAAAGAACCAAGATGCCCTTCAACGGACGAATGGATAAGGAAGATGTGGTCCATATACACTATGGAGTATTATGCCTCCATCAGAAAGGATGGATACCCAACTTTTGTAGCAACATGGATGGGACTGGAAGAGATTATGCAGAGTGAAATAAGTCAAGCAGAGAGAGTCAATTATCATATGGTTTCACTTATTTGTGGAGCAGAACATGGAGGACATGGGGAGTTAGGAGAAGGGTGTTGGGGGAAATTGGAAGGGGAGGTGAACCATGAGAGACTATGGACTCTGAAAAACAATCTGATGGGTTTGAAGTGGTTGGGGGGAGGGAGGTTGGGGGAACCAGGTGGTGGGTATTAGAGAGGGCACAGATTGCATGGAGCACTGGGTGTGGTACAAAAACTGTTATGCTGAAAATAAATAAAAATAAAAAATAAATTTTTAAAAAGGCACTCCATCCTAAACAACCACAGAGATAATTTTTAAAAACTTTTTCACTGAGGAATAATAGATATGTAGGTGGGGGTATTTGGATGGCTAAGTTGGTTAAGCATCTGACACTTGATCTCAGCTCAGACCTTTGATCTCAGGCTCTGTGCTGGGCTCCACCCTGGGCATGGAACATTATTTATTTTTTTAAATTTTTTTAGATTTTATTTATTTATTTGACAAAGAGAAAAAGAATACAAGCTGGTAGAGCAGGAGGCAGAGGCCAAGAGAGAACAGGCTCCCCACAGAGCAGGGAGCCTGATGTGGGGCTCAAATTTAGGACCCTGGGATCATGACCTGAGCCCAAGGCAGCTGCTTAACTGACTGAGCCACCCAGGCACCCGTGGAGCATACTTTTAAAAAATATAATATGGTATGCAAATCCCAAGTGTTTAGCTCAATGAGTGTTTACCTATCTATACTCCGTATAAGTACCACTCAGGTAAAGAGATAGAACGTTTTTATCATTGCCTGAAGACTCCTTCATGGTTTCTCTTAGTCAATAATTCCTCCAAAGGTAATTATTATTCTGATATTTTCACTATAGTTTGCATTTTTTAAATTTCACATAGATGGCATTATACAGTACATGTCCTTTTGTATCTTCTTTTGTTCAATATATCCATGAATGTTATTCATGTTTCCTTTGTAATTTATTTTTCATGGTTACATAATATTCCATTGCATTACTATATAAACATTTATTTAATCTTACTATTGTTGATATATATTTGTATTGTTTTTATTTTTTTTTAAGATTTTATTTATTTGTCAGAGAGAAAGAGAGAGTAAGCCCAGGCAGACAGAATGATAGGCAGAGGGAGAAGCAGGCTCCCTGCCGAGCAAGGAGCCCGATGTGGGACTCAGTCCCAGGATGCTGGGATCATGACCTGAGCCGAAGGCAGCTGCTTAACCAACTGAGTCACCCAGGCGTCCCTTGTTTTTAGTTTTTGACTATTACAAATAAATCCATAAATATTCTTGTTTTTTTTAATTGACCTGAATGAAGTATAACTTACATCCAATAAAATTAGCCAATTTTAAGTGTAGAGTTCAATGGTTGTGAAAATGTATACACCCATGTAACTACTACCACAATGAAGATACGGATTTTTTCATTAAACCAATAAGTTTTCTTGTGCTGCTTTGTAATCAGTCCCCACTACTCATGGCCCCAGAAAACTATCATTCTGCTTTCTATTCCTATAGACTAGTTTTCCTTTTTCTGTATTTTCATATAAATGAAATAAGGTAGCATGTATTCTTTTATGTCTTCCTTCTTTCATTTGTTATAATATTTTTGAAAATCATCAATGTTATTGTGTGTATTGGTAGCTCATTTTTTTTTTATTTTTATTTTTTAATTTAATTTTATTTTTTCAGTGTTCCAAGATTCACTGTTTTTGCACCACACCAGTGCTCCATGCAATACGTACCCTTCTTCTTCTTCTTCTTTTTTTAAAGATGCGTACCCTTCTTAATATCAACAACCAGGCTTACCTAACAGCTCATTACTTTTTATTGCTGAGTAATATTCCATTGTATGGCTATACTACAGTGTGTTTATCCCTAAGTTGATGGGCACTTGGGTTGTTTCTAGTTCAGAGTTGTTGTGAATTAGACTACTAAGAGCATTTGCATATAAGGATTTGAATATACATATATTTCCAATTTTTCAAATTTTATTTCATTTCTTCTTGGTAAATACCTAGGAGTGGAATTGCTGGTTGCTGGGTCATACGGTTAGTATATGTTTAACTTATTAAGAAATTGCCAAAATGTTTTCCAATCAGCAGCACGTGAGGATTCTACTTGTTCCACATCTTTGCCAATACTTGTCATTGTCAGCCTTACCTTTTTTTTTTTTTTTTAATTTCAGTATGGTTAATGTATAGTGTTCTATTAGTTTCAGGTGTACAATAGAATAATCCAACAATTCTGTACATTACTCAGTGCTCATCATAAGTGATTCTTAATCTCTTCTACTTATATCCTCCCACCCCCCCCCCCCATCCCCTTCCTCTCTGGTAACCATTAGTTTGTTCTCTATAGGTACGAGTCTGTTTTTTGATTTCTCTCTCTCTTTCTTTCTTTCTTTGTTCATTTGTTTTGTTTCTTAAATCCCACATATGAGTGAGACCATATGGTACTTATCTTTCTCTGACTGGCTTAATTCACTGAGCATTAAACCCTCTAGATCTATCCATGTTGTTGGAGCAATATTCAAGGAGGATAGCCTGAAGGATGCACAGACATTTCAGATTTTATAAAATATATTCCTTACTTAAACCAAGTTGGCAAGGATCTGAGAACCTAGACTGCAATATGTCGGCTCCTTTAAGAATTGTTTTTTTCAGAGCAGCCGATTCTTGATTTTGGCTTAGGTCATGATTTCAGGTCATGAGACCAAGCTCCACACTGAGTGGGGAGCCTGCTTAAGATTCTCTCCCTCGGCTGCATTCTCTCTCTCTCAAAAAAAAAATGTGTTTTTCTGAGTTGTAGTCTTACGTGGTGCCATTTGTCTATATTTAAGGCAGTTATAAGAAAGTGTCCTAAGAAAGTGTTTCATTTCTTATAAGGCCATCATAATGGATGTTCCCTTCATTGCATAGGGCCCCATAAATGAGCACTTCCAAGAGAAACTCCCGACTCTACTTTGAATCCCAAATTTCTGTATGTCTTCTTTTTCTTTTTGGAGTGGGAGGGGGAGGAGGGAGAGAGAGAGAGATTGAGAATCTCAAGCAGGCTCTACATTTGGTGCAGAGCTCAACGTGGGCCTCAGTCTCACAACCTTGAGATCATGACCTGAACCGAAATCAAGAGACATTTAACTGACTGAGTCACCAGGTGCTCCTGTACTTCTTCTTTAAAAAAAAAAAAAAAAAAAGATTTAATTCAATTCCAGTTAGTTAACATACAGTGTAATATTATTTTCAGGCATAGAATTAAGTAACTCAACACCTATATACAACATCCGCTGCTTATTACAACAAGTATCCTCCTAAATCCCCTTTACCTATTTAACCCATCCCTCTACCTACCTTCCCTCTGGTAACATCAGTTTGTTTTCTAAAATTAAGAATCTGGGGGTGCCTGGGTGTTGTACAATCACTGAGTTCTACTCCAGAAACCAATATTGCACTGTATGTTAACTAAAATTTAAATTAAAAAATTTTTCCCCTATTATTTATTTATTTATTTATTTTAATATAATTTTTTATTTTTTATAAACATATATTTTTATCCCCAGGGGTACAGGTCTGTGAATCACCAGGTTTACACACTTCACAGCACTCACCAAAGCACATACCCTCCCCAATGTCCATAATACCACCCCCTTCTCCCAAACCCCCTCCCCCCAGCAACACTCAGTTTGTTTTGTGAGATTAAGAGTCACTTATGGTTTGTCTCCCTCCCAATCCCATCTTCTTTCATTTATTCTTCTCGTACCCACTTAAGCCCCCATGTTGCAACACCACTTCCTCATATCAGGGAGATCATATGATAGTTGTCTTTCTCCGCCTGACTTATTTCGCTAAGCATGATACGCTCTAGTTCCATCCATGTTGTCGCAAATGGCAAGATTTCATTTCTTTTGATGGCTGCATAGTATTCCATTGTGTATATATACCACATCTTCTTGATCCATTCATCTGTTGATGGACATCTAGGTTCTTTCCATAGTTTGGCTATTGTGGACATTGCTGCTATAAACATTCGAGTACATGTGCCCCTTTGGATCACTACATTTGTATCTTTAGGGTAAATACCCAATAGTGCAATTGCTGGGTCATAGGGCAGTTCTATTTTCAACATTTTGAGGAACCTCCATGCTGTTTTCCAGAGAGGTTGCACCAGCTTGCATTCCCACCAACAGTGTAGGAGGGTTCCCCTTTCTCCGCATCCTCGCCAGCATCTGTCATTTCCTGACTTGTTGATTTTAGCCATTCTGACTGGTGTGAGGTGATATCGCATTGTGGTTTTGATTTGTATTTCCCTGATGCCGAGTGATATGGAGCACTTTTTCATGTGTCTGTTGGCCATCTGGATGTCTTCTTTGCAGAAATGTCTGTTCATGTCCTCTGCCCATTTCTTGATTGGATTATTTGTTCTTTGGGTGTTGAGTTTGCTAAGTTCTTTATAGATTCTGGACACTAGTCCTTTATCTGATATGTCGTTTGCAAATATCTTCTCCCATTCTGTCAGTTGTCTTTTGATTTTGTTAACTGTTTCCTTTGCTGTGCAAAAGCTTTTGATCTTGATGAAATCCCAATAGTTTATTTTTGCCCTTGTTTCCCTTGCCTTTTGCGTTGTTCCTAGGAAGATGTTGCTGCAGCTGAGGTCGAAGAGGTTGCTGCCTGTGTTCTCCTCAAGGATTTTGAAGGATTCCTTTCTCACCTTCAGGTCCTTCATCCATTTTGAGTCTATTTTCGTGTGTGGTGTAAGGAAATGGTCCAATTTCATTTTTCTGCATGTGGCTGTCCAATTTTCCCAGCACCATTTATTGAAGAGGCTGTCTTTTTTCCATTGGACATTCTTTCCTGCTTTGTCGAAGATTAGTTGACCATAGAGTTGAGAGTCTATTTCTGGGCTCTCTATTCTGTTCCATTGATCTATGGGTCTGTTTTTGTGCCAGTACCATGCTGTCTTGATGATGACAGCTTTGTAATAGAGCTTGAAGTCCAGGATTGTGATGCCACCAACGTTGGCTTTCTTTTTCAATATCCCTTTAGCTATTTGAGGTCTTTTCTGGTTCCATATAAATTTTAGAATTATTTGTTCCATTTCTTTGAAAAAGATGGATGGTACTTTGATAGGAATTGCATTAAATGTGTAGATTGCTTTAGGTAGCATAGCCATTTTCACAATATTTATTCTTCCAATCCAGGAGCATGGAACATTTTTCCATTTCTTTGTGTCTTCCTCAATTTCTTTCATGAGTACTTTATAGTTTTCTGAGTATAGATTCTGTGTCTCTTTGGTTAGGTTTATTCCTAGGTATCTTATGATTTTGGGTGCAATTGTAAATGGGATTGACTCCTTAATTTCCCTTTCTTCTGTCTTGCTGTTGGTGTAGAGAAATGCAACTGATTTCTGTGCATTGATTTTATATCCTGACACTTTACTGAATTCCTGTATAAGTTCTAGCAGTTTTGGAGTGGAGTCTTTTGGGTTTTCCACATATAGTATCATATCATCTGCGAAGAGTGATAATTTGACTTCTTCTTTGCCGATTTGGATGCCTTTAATTTCCTTTTGTTGTCTGATTGCTGAGGCTAGGACCTCTAGTACTATGTTGAATAGCAGTGGTGATAATGGACATCCCTGCCGTGTTCCTGACCTTAGCGGAAAAGCTTTCAGTTTTTCTCCATTGAGAATGATATTTGCGGTGGGTTTTTCATAGATGGCTTTGATGATATTGAGGTATGTGCCCTCTATCCCTACACTTTGAAGAGTTTTGATCAGGAAGGGATGCTGTACTTTGTCAAATGCTTTTTCAGCATCTATTGAGAGTATCATATGGTTTTTGTTCTCTCTTTTATTAATGTGTTGCATCACATTGATTGATTTACGGATGTTGAACCAAACTTGCAGCCCTGAAATAAATCCCACTTGGTCATGGTGAATAATTCTTTTAATGTACTGTTGGATCCTATTGGCTAGTATTTTGGTGAGAATTTTCGCATCTGTGTTCATCAAGGATATTGGTCTGTAGTTCTCTTTTTTGGTGGGATCCTTGTCTGGTTTTGGGATCAAGGTGATGCTGGCCTCATAAAATGAGTTTGGAAGTTTTCCTTCCATTTCTATTTTTCGGAACAGTTTTAGGAGAATAGGAATTAGTTCTTCTTTAAATGTTTGGTAGAATTCCCCCGGGAAGCCGTCTGGCCCCTCACTGAAATGGACAGATCATCAAAGCAAAAGATCAGCAAGAAAATAAAGGCCTTAAACGACACACTGGACCAGATGGACATCACAGATATAGTCAGAACATTTCATCCCAAAGCAACAGAATACACATTCTTCTCTAGTGCACATGGAACATTCTCCAGAATAGATCACATCCTCGGTCCTAAATCAGGACTCAACCTGATTTAGGATCAAAAGATTGGGATCATTCCCTGCATATTTTCAGACCACAATGCTCTAAAGCTAGAACTCAACCACAAAAGGAAGTTTGAAAAGAACCAAAATACATGGAGACTAAACAGCATCCTTCTAAAGAATGAATGGGTCAACCGGGAAATTAAAGAAGAATTGAAAAAAATCATGGAAACAAATGATAATGAAAATACAATAGTTCAAAATCTGTGGGACACAACAAAGGCAGTCCTGAGAGGAAAATATATAGCGGTACAAGCCTTTCTCAAGAAACAAGAAAGGTCTCAGGTACACAATCTAACCCTACACCTAAAGGAGCTGGAGAAAGAACAAGAAAGAAACCCTAAGCCTAGCAGGAGAAGAGAAATCATAAAGATCAGAGCAGAAATCAATGAAATAGAAACAAAAAAAAACAATAGAACAAATCAACGAAAGTAGGAGCTGGTTCTTTGAAAGAATTAATAAAATTGATAAACCCCTGGCCCGACTTATCAAAAAGAAAAGAGAAAGGACCCAAATAAATAAAATCATGAATGAAAGAGGAGAGATCACAACTAACACCAAAGAAATACAAACTATTATAAGAACATACTATGAGCAACTCTACGGCAATAAATTTGACAATCTGGAAGAACTGGATGCATTCCTAGAAACATATAAACTACCACAACTGAACCAGGAAGAAATAGAAAGCCTGAACAGACCCATAACCAGTAAGGAGATTGAAACAGTCATTAAAAATCTCCAAACAAATAAATTAAAAATTTTTAAAAAGAGTCTGTTTCTTGGCTTGTCTCTTTTCACCTCATGTTCATTTGTTTTGTTTCTTAAATTTCTTTAAATTTCTTAAATTCCACATATGAGTGAAATCATATGGTATTTGTCTTTCTCTGACTGACTTATTTTGCTCAGCATTATACTCTTTAGCTCCATCCACATCACTGCAAGTGGCAAGATTTCATTCTTCTTTTTTATGTCTGAGTGATACCTAATAGTAAATCAATCTCTCTCTCTCATATCTATATCTATATCAATATCGATATCTATAGATCTATAGACATTGATATAGATATATATCTCACATATTCTGTATCCATTCATCAATTGATACATCTGGGCTCTTTCCATAATTTGGCTATTGTTGATAATGGTGCTATAAACATCAGGGTGCATGTATCACTTTGAATTAGTATTTTTGTATTCTTTGGATAAATACCTAGTAGTACAATTGCTGGATGGTAGGGCAGTTCTATTTTTATTTTTTTGAGGAAAATCCATACTGTTTTTCAGAGTGGCTGTATCAGACCTACCTCGGGAGGTAAGTAAAATCCCAAATAACCTAACCTTACATTTAAAGAAGCTAGTAAAAGAACAACAAGTGAAGCTTAAATCCAGCAGAAGAAGGAAAATAATACAGACAAGAGCAGAAATAGATGATATCAAAACTGAAAAAAAAATAGAATAGCTCAATGAAACCAGGAGCTGGTTCTTTGAAGAAATTAATAAAATTGATAAACCCCTAGCCAGACTTGCCAAAAAGAGAAAGGACCCATATAAATAAAGTCACAAATGAGAGAGGAGAACTAACAACTAACACCACAGAAATACAAGGAATCCTAAGACATTATTATGAAAAACTATATTCCAACAAACTGGACAATCTAGAAAAAATGGATAACTCCTAGAAACATATACATTACCAGAACTGAAGTAGGGAGAAATAGAAAACTTGAACAGACTGATAACCAGCAAAGAAATTGAATCAGTAATCAAAAAATATCCCCCAAACCAAAAAAGTCCAAGGCTAGATAGCTTCACAGGGGAATTCTACCAAACATTTTAAGAAGAGTCAATCCCTATTCTTTTCAAACTATTCAAAAAAAGAAGGAAGGAAGGGAGGGAGGGAGGGAGAGAGAGAGAGAGAGGAAGAAAAGAAGGAAGGAAAGAATGAACAAATGAACGAAAGAAATAAAGAAAAGGAAAACAAATCCATTCTGAGGCCAGCATTGCCCTGATACCAAAACCAGATTAAAATGCCACTAAAAAAAGAGAACTACAGGCCAATATCTCTGATGAACATGGATGCAAAAATTTTCAATGAAATACTAGCAAACTGAATCCAACAGTACCTTACCTTAAAAAAATCATTCACCACTCAAGTGGGACTTATTCCTGGGCTGCAAGGGCACTTCAATATCTGTACTTCCCCTCCCAGTTTACATTTATCTCACATACAATGTCAATAGAGTATTTAGTTATGTTTCCCTTTTCACGTTCACTGCTAGGAAGCTTAGATTCAAACTTGTTGATGACCCAGAACAAATATTTAGCCATTATAGTATACATTTGGGGCTTCATTTAGTATCCTCTCATATTTTTCTTCTCTCATCCTGCTTTTTATCTATCTATGTTCCTTTGTTGCATTTTATCTAATTAATAAGCATCCTTAAATCTTTTCTGGAACTTGGGGATACAGATAAATATTAAGTTCATAAAAAATGTATTTTTTTAAAGATTTTATTTATTTGTCAGAGAGAGAGAGAGAGAGAACAATCAGGGGGAGCAGCAGACAGAGGGAGAGGGAAAAGTAGGCTCCCTGCTGAGCAAGGACCCTGATGGGGTACTTGATCCCAGTACCCTGGGATCATGACCTGAGCCAAAAGCAGATGCTTAACTGACTGAGCCACCCAGGCACCCCACAAATATATTATAATAAAGCTTGTATCTATTTTTACAAATCCATTTGGTATCCTGGCTTACTTGTGCCCTTCCAAATACCATTCTTAGAAATACTTTTAGTTATCAACTTTTCTTGTTTTAAGTAGCAGCATAAGAAAATGTGGTAACCTTCCTATTCCCAACACCTCTTTTCTGTAGGAAGTCACCAGCAAAGAAAGTAAGGAAAAACAGTCTTAAGTGCCCATTCATGAATGGGAAAGAGATTTAGAGACAAGATGTGCATTGTAAAATACAGTGAAATGGTGATATGTAGTCTATAGGCTGGTACCACTCTGTGACAAAGAAAGGTATAGAAACTGAGAACAGTATCTAGACAATTTTATAACAACTTGAGAAAGTTGCTGATAATAAATCAGATTTGAATCTGATAATCAAAAAATGTGGACTGGGGCACCTGGGTGGTTCAGTTGAGAGTCTGACTTTGGCTCAGGTCATGGTCTCAGGGTTCTGGGACTGAGCCCGTGCCCAGCTACGCAGTCAGTGGAAAGTCTGCTTATCCCCTCTCCCTCTACCCCACCCTCCCCGTTTGTGCTCTCTCTGTCTCTCTCTCAAATAAATAAATGAAATCTTTAAAAAAATGTGGATTATATTTGGCATGTGCATTTTTCCCCCTAGCAGTCCCATCTTTATTGAGTCTCAGTCCACACTGGATTAGCAATTAAAAACAGCATCATCATACCAAACTACAACCTAAAAACTGGTCCTTCACAAAAAAATAGTTTGAGAAGCACTGTTTTAAGGTTCTTATCTTACCTTCCCATGGTCACAATCCAGGAAGAGTTGAGCAAACATTTGCCTCCGCATGTCCATTTTTATGACCTCCCGGAATTCATCTGCACAATGACAAAGGTGCTTAAGGAGTTTCTCAAACATTTCACTTTTAAAGTCTGCAATGTGTGAAGAGAGGTACTGCACAGAAAAAGAGCATAAATGAGTTGATTTAAAATAGGCTCTTTACTTGGATTTTTCCAAGGATTCAGTCAATGTACATCAAATTATTGGCTACAATTTTTTCCATATCATTTGCTTGTCACATAGATAAAAGCATTTTCATGTTAGTACTACTCTACAGCTGTGCTGCAGAGAGAGGTGACCAATACAATCCCCAAAAGCACACACCAGTAAGGCTATTTTTGGAGAAATTCACCTCTGGATCACATCAGCATTATATAGGGCAGACTTTTCACCTCACAGTATGAACTCACAGCAGTTATAAAACATTGCCTGTACATTAATAGTTCTAAAAATTGAATATAGTTTTCTTTTTGATGTATGGCATAGAAGACCATGCTTTTTCCAAGACTAGCTATGTTTAATGATTGGAGTATAAGAAATGGGGATTGTGGGTGGTGTGGTGCATAAATAATGAATTCTGGAACACTGAAAGGAAATTTGAAAAAAAAACAAATTTTTTTTAGAAAAAGGAAAAGAAATATAAATTTGGGTGCCCTACTCTAGACCAACTGAATCAGAAATTCTGGAGTGGGACTGAGAATCTGTTTTTTTCTAAAAAGCCCTCTGGAAGCAAAATACACTTCTAGCTCTTAACCAGGCTCCTTCCAGTCACAAGTGTGCAGAGTTAGAACAGAAAAAATATGAGATGTCACATGATCAGAACTGTTGTCCCCAGGATTCTTGGAGAAGGGAAATAATCTTTCTTTTTCCCTCTTTTTTTTTTTTTTTAAAGATTTTATTTATTTATTTGACAGACAGAGATCACAAGCAGGCAGAGAGGCAGGCAGAGAGAGAGAGAGAGAGGAGGGAGCAGGCTCCCTGCTGAGCAGAGAGCCCGATGCGGGACTCGATCCCAGGACCCTGAGATCATGACCTGAGCCGAAGGCAGCGGCTTAACCCACTGAGCCACCCAGGCGCCCTCTTTTTCCCTCTTAAGGAAGAGATGGCATGGGAGGGGAGTGGGGTGGTGTGCAGAGACAAACCATAAGAGACTCTTAATCTCACAAAACAAACTGAGTGTTGCAAGAGGGTATGGGGGGAGGGACAGGATGGCTGGGTGATGGACATTGGGGAGGGTATGTGTTACGGTGAGTGCTGTGAAATGTGTCAGCCTATTGATTCACAGACCTGTACCCCTGGGGCAAATAATACATTATATGTTAATTTAAAAAAAAGAGAACCCAGCATACTTCCACTGTTATTCTTTCCTTATATCCCAACACTCAGAACTCTTGTGACGTTAGCTAGTGGAGGCACGTAGTTGTGGAAACCATGTATGGAAATTCAAAGTGGGCTCCAACCAAGGGGACAGGCAGACTTGGGTCTTCTTCCTCCAACTTTTATACATGGTAACTAGAAATAAATCCACCCTGGAGTCAATAAATAAATAAATAAACCTCTGGGTTATTCTTATGTTCACTAAAGGTTGAGAACCACTGAAATAGATGACATGGGACAGCTGTTCTTAATTGTTCCAGAATCCTAAAATCCTGTTTAATCCTTAATACATGAATTAAGCTTTTGGGAATTGACCACAAGGCCATTTGAGTTTTCTGGTTGTGGTAATCCTATTAAACCAAGGATTAGTTTAACTGTTTCTCCAAGAGACACTTCAACGTTCTGGATTTAGAGCCTATGGGTTTTCTGAATGACTGTGTTCTCTAAATGTGGGCGATAAGACATGAAGACTACCAGTTGCCAACTAACTACAGATCAAATTCCAAATAGAACAGTAACAGAAGTTTGCCGGTGTCTCTTGTAAAAACAAAGAAAGTGAAAATACAGGGCCTTTGTGTTTTCCTATCCTCCCATGGTATAAATCAATTAATATCCACCAATCTTGAAATTATTGCTTAGATTAATTTAAGAATATAATGAACTATGAGTATCCTTCCACTTAATAACTATGTGAACTGCTAACCATTTGAATTGTACTTAATCAAACTATCTCCGTGTGCTGGGTCCCATTGTGATGAATTCTGGGCTGTTCCTTTCTGACTTGAAAACCAAAATTTTGAGAATATAGTAAATGTCACACTTAACAGCCTGGTATTTACTATTAAGTTTTACAGCTCTGGGCCATTGGGATTCACACTTATTTAATTGTAGACATACTTGAGAGTTGGTGCAGCAGGTAATATAAAAGCAATAGAAAGAAACTGTATTTGGAAATTAACTACTTTAGGTATTAACTTCCAAACTGCATTGGTAAGTCCTGATAGTAATAACATTTTCAGAAATACCCACAAACAAAGACTATAGAATATTGAAATACACAGATTATACTGGCTATCCATCATTGAAAAAGTGTGTTCATACAGTATTTGGTCAGAAAATTAGAAAAAGTGTGTTCATACAGCATTTGGTCAGAAAATTAGAAAATTAGATTTCCAGTCTCAGGGAACTTGTAAAAATAATTAATGCTAATTATATACTCAACAAAGCATAAATATACTTTAAGTCTTTTTATTTTTAAAAGTCAGAACCATTTGCTTAACAAATGAATTGAACAAAGGCCTTACTCAATATCCAATAATAATAAAAGTGACAGATTGAAACACATGATTTTTCCCCTGCTGATGAAAGATGCTTAGGCAATGTTCTGGTTCAGGTTGGAGTTCACATGTTGAAGGTCTAACCCCTAGTACCCCAAAATGTGACTATATTTTGGGATAGGATCTTTGTCTTTTATTTTTTAAAGATTTTATTCACTTATTTGAGAGAGCGAGCAAGAGAGTGTGCATGAGCAGGGAAGAATGGCAGAGGCAGAGGGACAAGCAGACTCTCTGCTGAATAGGGAGCCTGACTTAGGGCTCCATCCCAGGACCCCAAGATCATAACTTGAGCCAAAGGCAGACACTTAACCGACTGAGCCACTCAGGTGCCCTTGAGATAAGATCTTTAAAGAGGTAATTAAATTAAAATGAGCTCATTAGGGGGGTCATTAGCTAATACGACCAGTGTTCTAATAAGAAGGGGAAATTTGGACACAGACATGTGCAGAAGAAAGACCATGTGAAGGCACAGGGAAAAGATAACCACCTATAAGCCAAGGAGGGGGCCCTCAGAAGAAACCAACCCTGCCAATACCTTGTCTTGGACTTCTAATCTCCAGACTGTGAGAAATTAAGTTCCTGAGGTTTAAGTCACCCAGGACCTTGTTGTGGTAGCCCTAGAAAACTGGCAATTAGGATTTGCTGATCGTTAAACTCCTTTATGTATTTCTTATGGTTAAAGACCACCTATGAAGGCACACACCTTGGAGGATAGTTTACCATAGACCTTCCCATTTCCCTGGTTTAGAATTTGCTCATTTCACCCCAAGGCTTCCTCAGTCAGTGTTCACAGCATATTGCTGCTTCTACCTACACCTCCCCTAAAGTCATCATTCTTCCTTCTTCTGTCCTCCCCTGCCATAGCTCAAAGCACAAGAGAAACAAAGCAGAACAAAACAGCAAAAACTACAAAATGCAAATCACAAATAACAGAATAGAGAGCCACTCGGATACATTCCATTTTGGGGGAAATGTACAGCTTGGGTTGAGCAGAACACATTACAGGAAAGCCACAATCTTTGAGTAATTTTGATGAAGCCTCTCTGCTTAAAATGTCAACTTTGAGCCACATAAGTTTGAAGGCCTCAGACTGTGTGACTGGTATAAAACAACTGAGCATGAGAGACTAATTATCTTGAAGCCGACCAGTGTGGAGCAAGAACGGACTCAGTCCTAGAGAAGAGAATTCAGGCAGAGACATGGCCCTTATTAACCCCTGCACCGGTTCCTTAGTGTCACAGAATCCACAGTTAATATCTGAATCCCACTGAATAGTATTTCTAGTTTTTGCATATAATTATTCCTTTTTTTTTTTTTTTTAATTTGACAGAGAGAGGGAGCACATAGCAGAGGAAGAGGGAGAAGCAGACTCCCAGCTGAGTAAGGAGCCTGATGCGGGGACTTGATCCCAGGACCCTGGGATCATAACCTGAGCCAAAAGCAGACACTTAACCAATGGAGCCACCCAGGCTCCCCTGCATATGATTATTCTTAAGCCCTTAAATAATTCAGATGCAGACTTTAGACAGCTTGAAGCCCAGGCCTGCTGAAGGATGCTCCTGGGAAACTGACCCTCGTTCTACCCAGTCCCACAGTAAACAAGGTGTTAGATTGCTTTCACTTGCCCTGGTGAGCAGGTGGATGTGTGGCCTGCGTCTTCACGATGATCAGGTGGGGGATAAGATCAAAGCAAAACAAGTTCTTCAGTGAGAGTGGCCACCTGCCTCAGGTTGCCTGGGACTTTCCTAGTTTCAGCACTGAGAGTCCCATGTTCTAAGAAACCCCTGGGGTGCGGGCAAACCAGGATGGTTTAAAAATCTAAACCATTTTGTTTTGTGAGATTAAGAGTCCTGGGGGAGGGGGTTTGGGAGAAGGGGGTGGGATTATGGACATTGGGGAGGGTATGTGATTTGGTGAGTGCTGTGAAGTGTGTAAACCTGGTGATTCACAGACCTGGGGATAAAAATATATGTATATAAAAAATATATGTTTATAAAAAATAAAAAATAAAAAATAAAAAAAATAAAAAAAAAAAAATCTAAACCATTGATCCATGCCAATTGTCTAATTCCTGTGGAAAACTTTGGGGAACCTCTGTTTGGAAGCACGCTGTGTTGTGTCCTGCTTTGTATGTAACAGGACATCTCTGTGAATATTAAATCCTTTGCCTGAAGAGAAACTTTACAGCCTATAACTGCGTGTGAGGCATCTTTCCATTACCATCCCATTGGACAACCACACATGGGACAAATAGTACAAAGTTCTTTTCTATGGTATGCATTCATCCATTCTCAATCCACTTGTATTTATAGATTCACATGATAAAGACTTTTGTCTGTAATAGATAACTGGGAATGACGATGAACACAAATTACAATTTGAGTCAGAATTCTGGTGCCTAGAGTGAGAAGAACCGATAAGCAGGTTATGCTGCCCTAGAGAATAGTCCTTTAAAAGACTTCACTCTCATTTGAGAAAGCTATACTTTGTTACAACTTTGGAGGCAAGAGTTTGGGGAGTTAACCTTGAAATTACACCAGGCGAGGAATATAACCCAGGCCAGAGCCATCTGATACTATCAACAGAAACAGCAGTATGACAACCTCTGGAGCTCCCAGAGGTAGGGAAAGATGATCTACAAAGATGAGAGATCACCCTCCCTTAGTTCCTCAGTCTGGAGTCTTTGGAATTTCTCCTCTGCTTGAGGCCATCTTTACCCTTCATTCCATAAACTCTGCCAATGCTAAAAGTCTTGTATGTAGTTATCACTAGTGGGAGATAAGAACATTCCTTTCCCTGGTAGTGCATTGTGATGCCTTCTCCAGATAGCATTTTCCACACAGAAATAGTCACTTGTGTTAAGAATTCCATTTCAGGCACATTCAAACCACAGACCCCTGGGGCACCTGGGTGGCTCAGTTGGTTAAGTGTCCAACTGTTGATCTCCGGTACGCTCTTTTTTTTTTTTTTTAAATTGATTGATTGATTGATTTGAGAGACAGAGAGAGAGAGAGAGAGAGAAAGCACAAGCAGGGGGAGGGGCAGAGGGGGTGGGAAAAGCAGATTCCCCACCGAGCAGAGAGCCTGACATGGAGCTTGATCCTCGGACCCCGGATCATGACCCAAACCGAAGTCAGACACTTAGCCGATTGAGCCACCCAGGCACCCCTCAGCTCAGGTCTTGAACTCAGGATTGTGTGTTCAAGCCCTGCATTGGGCTCCATGATGGGTGTGGAGCCTACTTTAAAAAAATAATACAAAAATAAGATAAACCACAGACCTCAGCCACTACATAAAATATAGCTTCTATTTGGAAAATGGGTTCCAAGTTCAAAACAACGTACAGAAACTTTTCCCCCCCCCCTTTGGAGAGGAGCACACAGCTATTTGTGGGACTGTCATTTTAAAAATTATGGACATTTTAACAATTCTAGGCAAACTATAAAACACGACTCTGGTACCATTAAGTTGCTCCTTTTGCTTATCCTAATATAATCCTAAGACAAAAGTAATCCTATATTTTTTCAGATGAAATATTATGTAGATTTTGAAACCAAACTTCCTGAGTACAAATTTGTCCAGCTTCACTAATTATGACACCTTGTGCAAGTTACTTAACCAATTTGCACCTTAAGTGTCTTCATTTATAAAAATAAAAATAAGGATTACTGAGAGCATTACCTGAGTTAATATATGAATAGCTTAGGACAATACCTGGTCTAAAGGAAATGGTTTATAACTTTTAGGCTTCTTTATCTAAAATGCAATAGAAAAAGAAACTGGCTTTTCTCGATCTTAACTGAAGGTGTGAGTGAAAGTTTTTCTCACTTTCACATCATGAGTACCAATAATTGAAAGAAACTGTAAAATGCCTTTGATTATAAGATATACCCTAACTTCAGAAAAGTTAAAATAAAATAAAATAATATTTCATCTTAGAATAGAAATAAGTTAGTGTGTTTTAACTTCATTCTAAGTTAATGTGTATGTAATGCCCATGCAAAATAATTTGATTTAAATAATGAATAATGTAACTTCTTACTTCTATAAATTCCATTTTGTTCAACCTTGGTTCCATTGAGTCAGCAATATCCAATTTTTGACAACATGCTTCTAATTATGGAATAAAAGTTATTTGCTGGTTAGTTTGGTTATAATACATTCTTATTTCATATTCATCTTATAGCACTTTAAAAGAAGAACATAAAATTATTTCTTAATTAACATCTATCTTAATATACATCAATATTTATAATAAAGCAAATGATATGTAGTTGGGTAACATTCCAATTACTACACAATTATTACTTTTCCTGGCTTTTATTTGACCAAGCAACCCAAACCCTGAAATAGACAGGTGTACATTTTTAATGACCAGCTTGAGATAAAGCAAAAACAAATATGACATCCATAGTATAAAAAAGACTACAAGAACAACTGTGTTGGTTTGTGCTATCATTTACAGAAGCAGGTCCTAAAGCACAATACTTCTACAAACTTTCTTTTTAAATATTTTGTCTTTAATGTTTATTAAATGAACAATATACAAATATGTTCTTTTAGTAAAAGATGCAAATAGTACAAAAGCATAAGCAGCAAAACTTGAATAGCTCCCTTTTACCCTGCTGCCCACTATCATTCTCACTTCCCCTTCCCCACCGCTGCCCCAGAAGGAACCACTGTCACCCATTTGTTGACACCCTTCCAGCAACCTTTCTAGGTATTTTTTCTTATAACATAAATTTTTTTTTGTTTTTCTACACATATATGTGAACATACTGATCCACAACTTTTTTTTTCACTTCATCATTCACCTTGTAGATCTTTTCCTATAGGTCTGGGAGCTCAGCGGGAAGGGTTGCAATGGGAATATAGACATACTGATGAGTCATCAGCTCAAGTCATGGGCTTAAATAAGAACCCAGGTAGTGTGTATAATGTGTGAAATGATAGTAGATACAAAAAGAAAACTGAAAACATCTAAGGTACAAATAAAAGAAGAACCAAGAAACAAAAAAGCTAAGAGGCAATCAGTGATCGATGAAAAATCAAGAGAAAATGGTATCACAAAAGCCAACCAAAAAAGGAGTTTCATAAATAACAGAGTGAGAAATAATGGTAAATATGGCAGTTAGTTCCAATAAAGATTTTTTTAAACCTCGTTTTGATGTGACAATTATGTAATCTTTATTGATCTTAACAAAAACCAAACACAAATTGTGTAAAAGTTCATGATGAAAGCACTGGCTTCCTCTCCTACTTCTAACCCCAAACCTTCCTGCCTGTCATGGGCTGGTACATAGAAGATTCTTTACTCACTCTTAGTTTTTGTAACTGCTTATTATGAGATATCAGTTATTGTCATAAGAAGATTACATACACTTTAGTATAAGCTTATGCACTAGATGCTGTTAACCTCATCCCAGACCTCCCCCCAAGCTCTGGAAGATTATGCAAGCCACACTGGTTTCTAATGGTACAAGCTATTTTTAAGTGTATGTGTCTGTCCCCTGGCTGGACTTTGAGGAACCTAAGGAAAGGAAAGACGCATTAGTCCTCTTTGCATCCTCTACCCCATCACAGTATCTGGAACCAGGTGAGGGTTTAATAAATGTTGAATGAATGAATGAATGAATGAATGGTACAGGAAATCTGAGGTATTAAAGGAGGTGAGAGGAGAAAAAAAATTACTGTCAACTAGAATGGTTTGGAATTTCTCTAATTTTTACCACAGTCTCAAATAGAGCTCTCTTCCCTCACTCCTCTGAACTTTCAGCAAAAAGTAAATGAATAAAAGAAGTTATCTCAAAGATTTTCTGAAAGAGGAGTCGAGGTTGTGCTAACTATGAAGAATTCTAGATTTTGGATAGGCTGTGAACATGTGGGAGAAAGGTTTGTCAGCAAGGCCCAAATCATGTTTGGGGACCAATGATCAGGAAGATGGAAAGCATATTTTATTTTTTAAAAGTGAAAATAGATTTCTGACAATCTATTGTTATTGATGTAATGGTGGTCAAAAATCAACTGAAAAAAAAATCATTTGATATAAATGATGTATAATCTCAGGACCTAAACTCTAGTGCTTTATTCTACAAGTCAGAATTTTTTAAAGTTTATTTATTTTTAAAATAATCTCTACACCCAATGTGGGGCTCCAACTCAAACTGCCAAGATCAAGAATCAAATGCTTTTCCAACTGAACCAGCCAGATGCCCCTAAAAGTCAGAATTTTTTGCTTAATCTCATATGAGGAAACAATTCTGGAAATAAAAGCATCAAAATCTGTGGTTCTCTGTAGTTGTAGTACTACCCTCCTCTACCCCCAGTGAGCATGGTGGAAATTTGTAGTTAAATTTGTTGAACCTACTTCCCCAGAGGTTTTGTTGGCACAGTGATGGGGCGTAAGGGTAGAGTCAGAAATCCTGAAATTCCTGAGGCACCTGGGGGGTTCAGTTGGTTGAGCGTCTGACTTTTGATTTTGCTCAGGTGATCTTGGGGTCCCAGGATGAAGCCCTGTGTTGGGTTCTACACTCAGCGGGAAGTCTGCTTAAGGATTCTCTCCTGCCTCTGCCCCTCCCCCTGTTCTTGCTTTCTCTCTTTCTCTCAAACAGGTGATAAATCTGCTTAGAATAAATTTGAGTCTAGAAACTATCTTACATATAAACACGAGTATATTTTTTATTGTTAGGTTTTCTAAGACTGTAACTACTATGGAAATTTGAGAGTAGATTGTACTTGCTTCCTTCTGAAACTTTTCCAAGAGTTGTCCACCATTTCAGAAAATTATATAATGGGAGATAATGTCGTAACTTGTGTCTGAAATCCAGTACAACACACCTGTGCCAGTCTGCATTTGTAGCTCTCCTGTTTATGGGGAATATATATGTATATACATATATATTTCATTTTGCCCTTACTTCAAAACGTCAAATACAAAGAAAATGGTCAATTGGATATAATTTTACTTTTCTTATGTCTAAACATTCATTATAAATAAGTACAAATGTCTGATACATTATGTCTTCTAGTGAGGTAATAACCAAACATTTATGCATTGAAATACAGTCCATATCAGTTTCTTATGTCTTTCCTTGTATTTTTCCTTTATATCACGATTAGGACATTATACCTCTCTTTTTAAAATTCTGTGTATGTATGTAATATTTTCTAGGAACTTGATGGGATGATAAAGGGATAGTACAGATTATTTACAATAAAATGGAGCACTCGACTAAAAGGATCAAAAATCACTGCTTGCTTTTCTGTTTTTCTACATTCTCCATCTGGCAAGAGCAAAAGAAGCAAAGTACATGTATAAGAACTTTGAATAACATAAATCTCAATATTCACTCTTCATCTTAATCCAGCGTCTGTCCCCTCACCTCCCTCCATCCTTATAAAAGAGGGGAAAACAGAAATAGGCAAGTTTACCAAGATGGAAGTCTGGATTCTGAAAAAATTCATGAAGAACATTCTGAATCTGCAAATCAAAGAAAATAGACCATGTATTAAATCTCAATTGCCATATATTTAGTGTTTTAGACTAAAAACCATCTAGTGGCTTTCTGTTTAAGTCTTGAGTAATCCTTCTAAGCCAGGGACAGAAATAGTTAACTATACAAATAGCTATATAACGATAATTAAATTAACATTTACTTCATAGACTACTTCAAGGTAGAGCAAATGTTTTTTCCTATATATCTTCAATGATTCCCACTGAGAATATTCTTTGTGGGAAGTAGGATACGGAGAGTGATCTTATTTTGTCCTCTCCAAGGTCATTTCTAGCAACCCTCAGACACTGGGTATCTTTGGCAACCAGCTTGGCAATCCAAAGAATCCTTTATAATTCCTTGTTCTTCAGTTACTAAAAAACAAAATTCCTGAGTTCTTCTTGGTCCATTTTTAAAAAATAGATTTGAGGGGTCCCTGGCTAGCTCAGTTTGTAGAGCTTGCAACTCAATCTCCATGTCGTGAGTACAAGCCCCACCCTGGGGATAGAGCTTACTTTAAAAATGGTAGACTTGGTGTGCCTGGGTGGCTCCGTGGGTTAAAGCCTCTGCCTTCACTCGTGATCCCAGGGCCCTGGGATTGAGACCCATACTGTGCTCTCTGCTTGGCGGGGAACCTACTTCCTCATCTCCGTCTCTCTGCCTGCCTCTCTGCCTACTTCTGATCTCTGTCTGTCAAATAAATAAAAATCTTTTTAAAAAATTTAAAATTAAAATTAAAAAAAAATTTAAAAGGTAGACTTGATTTTTTTTAGAGCAGCTATAGGTTCACAGAAAAACTGAGCAGAAAGTACAGTGAGTTTCCATATAATCCCTGCCCCCCCACCACATACACAGCTTCCCCACTATCAGTGTTCCCTACCACAGTGGTGCATTCATTACAATCAATGAACCTCCATGAAGCATCATCACCCAAATTCCATAGTTTATGTTAGGAATCACTCTTGATGTTGTACATTTTAATGGATTTTGGCAAATGTATCATGATGTGTATCCATCATTATTGTACCATACAGAATTGTTTCATCATACTCAGAATCCTCTGTGTTCTGCCTATTCATCACTCCTTCTGCCTTCATTCCTTCATCACTGCTCTTTTCACTGTCTCCACAGTTTTAGCCTTTTCCAGAATGTCATAAAGTTGGAATCATACAATATATAGCCTTTTCACATTGGCCCCTTTCACTTAATAATACACACTTAAAGTTCTTCTATGTATTTTCATGCTTGATAGCTCATTTATTTTCATTTTTATTTTAGTATTATTTTTTAAGCTCATTTCTTTTTAGTGCTGAATAATATTCCATTGTTTGGATGTACCACAGTTTATTTATCCTTTCAACTACTGAGAGAAATCTTGGTATTTCCAAGTGTTGGCAATTATGAAAAAAGCTACTCTAAACATCCACATATAGGTTTTTATGTGGACATTAGTTTCCAACTCCTTCAGCTAAATACCAATAATCATGGTAGTTGAATCGTATAGTAAGAGTACGTTTGGTTTTATAAGAAACTGCAAACTGTCTTCCGAAGTGGTTATACCATTTTGCGTCATCACCAACAATTCCCACCGGTGGTTGTGCATCTTGGTCAGCATTTGGTGTTGTCGGGTTTCCAGATTTTGACCATTCTGATAGGTGTGTGGTGGTATCTCACTGTTTTAACTTTCATTTCCTTGATGACAAATGTGTAGCATGTTTTTATATGCTTACTTGCCATCTGTATGTCTTTGGTGAAGTATTCGGGTATTTTGCCCATTTAAAAAAAAAAGATTTTATTTATTTATTTATTTGACAGAGAGAGTCAGAAAGAGAAAGAAAGCCCACAACTAACGGGAGCTGCAAAGGAAGAGGGAGAAGCAGGCTTCCTGCTGAGCAGGGAGCCCCATACGGGGCTCCATCTCAAGACACTGAGATTATAACTGTTAGAGTACAGTTGTTTTCTGAATCTAAAAGACACATGCTCTTAGTCTACAGAAGTGACTGGTCACCTACATACAAACAAACCAACAAAAACAAAGAAATAAATGAAAGCTATGTCTATCCATTAAGAAGAATTTGGGTACATTAGCCAGAGTCAATATTTTAGAAATCTACATAGAATCTTTTTCTTTTTTTTAATGCTCAAGAAAAAATTGAAGAAATTAACTCTCATGGACTAGACAGGTCAGGATTCAGCAGCTTACCTCAGCAAGACTGAAAATTTAGACGTCCATTTTTAGCACTCCACTCAATATTGCAGCAGTCATCCTCTTATCACCCACCCCACTTACCCTTCACAATATCCTCCTTTCTTACCACTGCCAGGGGAATCATTCCTTCTGGATCTACAATCCATTCACTGAACTGTTCCTGCAGAGCCTGCTTCCTTGTATTGGCCACCTGAACTTTGACTTCTGTTATGCATTGTCTTTGCTCCTGTTTCTGTTTAATCTTCTCCTTCATCTTGCTTATTCTAAAGGATGTTGAAATAAAAGACCTATTGAGTTCAGACATATTTACATTGTTCAAATGGCAGAAAAGAAGAATTCAGAGCCTTGAGAGAGGCCCCGGGATGGCTCCATCGGTTAAACCACTGACTCTTGATTTCAGCTCAGCTGGTGATCTCAGGGTCATGAGATCAGGCTTGCTTGGGGCTCCATGATCAATGCGGAGTCTGCTTAAGATTCTCTCTTCCTCGGGGCGCCTGGGTGGCTCAGTGGGTTAAGCCGCTGCCTTCGGCTCAGGTCATGATCTCAGGGTCCTGGGATCGAGTCCCGCATCAGGCTCTCTGCTCAGCGGGGAGCCTGCTTCCTCCTCTCTCTCTCTGCCTGCCTCTCTGCCTACTTGTGATTTCTCTCTGTCAAATAAATAAATAAAATCTTTAAAAAAAAAAAAAAAAAAAAAAAAAGATTCTCTCTTCCTCATCCCCTTCCCCTCTTGCTTTTGCTCTCTGTCAAATAAATAAATAAATCTTAAAAATAAAATTAAAAAATTAAAAAATAAACTTTGTTCCTGTCTTTACTCCATGAAATCTTTTTTTTTTTAAAGATTTTAAAAATTTATTTGAGAGAGAAAGAGAGAGCAAGAGCACCGAGGGAGAGGGGTAGGGACAAGCAGACTCCCTGCTGAGCACAGAGCCTGATTCCAAGCTTGATCCCAAGACCCTAAGATCATGACCTGGACTGAAGGCAAACTCTTAACCAACTGAGCCACCCAGACACCCGCCCCCACTGCCCATGAGATCTTTCTTGATTTAGGCTTGAAGTGACTCTTCCTCCTCCCAGCAGTTACTGAATTTGGCTAAATCATAGGCTGTCTTCTAGTATTATTTGACTTTTTATAGAGGTGGGCCTTATTTTACTAACAAAATACAATATGTAAGATGTACTAAAAATAGCCCTATAAGCTTCCACATATACCTAAAAGCAAAGCTGAATGCACTAAGGCCTTGTAGTAATAAGGCTCTGTCTTCTCAGGACACAGAAATCATCTGGAACGATTCTAATTCCAAGTCTAGAGTAGAAGCTAGAAGCTGCATTTATAACCAGCATCTTAGGTGATTCTGATGCCTCGGCTCAAACTTTTGATTTCTGTCTAGGAATATATGTTTCCTTTAAATATCTAGAGTCAAACACTTTGACAGCCTCTAAGCATAATAGTTATCCGTATATTCAGAGAGCTACATCACTCAGGTTGGAAGTGGAGAAAGTATCATGATTTTAATTTTCCCATATTCATCATCCCTATTAGGACTTCAAAACCCCTGAGCTGGTTTTGATTGAAACACCAAAATGACTCAGAATAATCAAAATAGCTGCTGGTTTCAAATACAATTTGTTTAAAGCAGGTCTTCATCTTTCAAAGAAAAAAGACTAAGGTGATCTGACAGATTTGGAAATGCAAAAGACTTTTCAGTTAGGACAAGCAAATTGGATACCTCTAATAATCCAAGAGAATCAATCAAAATCTGTCATTTCTTTATTATGCCCATATAAGGACTTCAAAATTCTCAAGGTAAACAGGCCTTCAAAAATAAACTTTGAAGCTTGAAAAAAAATATGGAAGTGGCTTAATAGTACACAAGGACCTGTTTCTGAGCTGCTGGAAGATAAATTAGGATTTTAAAGGAAGTGCTAAGTTTCTCTGATGCAAATGAGAAGCAGCCAAAGCTCCACCACTGATCTCAGTTCCACCAGTCCCTTCTCTGTTGGCTCTCCAGTCTGTCCACCACTCTTTCTCCCTCTGCTGCCTTACCTATCTCTTCCTCTCCTTCTCTCTCTGTCCTCCTTTTCCTTTCCATCTCTCTATACAGCATTCTCCCCAATTTCTAACTGCATTCTTAAAAAATATATATTTTATTTACGAGAGAGAGAGAAAGATATCACAAGCAAGGGAGAGTAGAGAGAGAAGCAGACTCCCCTCTCCTCCAAAACTGCCAAGCAGGGAGTCCAGTGTGGGCTCCATCACAGGACCATGGGATCACAACCTGAGCCAAAGGCAGACACTTAACCAACTGAGCCACCCAGGCACCCACTATCTTCATTCTTTTTTTTTTTTAAGATTTTATTAATTTACTTGACAGACAGAGATCACAGAGATCACAAGTAGGCAGAGAGGCAGGCAGAGAGAGAGAGGGGGAAGCAGGCTTCCTGCTGAGCAGAGAGCCCGATGCAGGGCTCGATCCCAGGATCCTGGGATCATGACCTGAGCCAAAGGCAGAGGCTTTAGCCCACTGAGCCACCCAGGCACCCCCACTATCTTCATTCTTGCATGACTTTCTATTCTTTGTCTGTACCTTTCTTCATTCAAACACTCAGTTACTCACTAAGTCAATCAGTTACTCATTCATTATGCAAACATTTCTTGGGTACCTGCTATGAATTGCCATTATAAAGCTTAGGGTCCAATGCAGAACAAGAAAAGTAAACAATATTGCATAATAAGTACTGGGTATCTCCAAATTCTCATGTGTACCAATCAGTGAAATATAAAAATGGATCAACAAACCTGGGTTTCTGTCATGTTTCCATCTGCCTAAAATACTTTTCTCCTTCTCTTTGTTTCCCCAGATCCTCTACATCCTTTAGGTCTCTGCTCAGACATCATTTCCTCCCTCTCGTTAAGAAACAAAGGCTAGTTTGTATTTCAGGGCTACTGTACATGAGACTCCAATTATAATCCAAATGGATTTTAAGTTGATTATGTAACTCATTCAGGAGTGAATAAAATTTCTCTTCTGTGGTCTGCATTATCTCATGAGGATATATATGTACATCAATCAACAGAACTTTATAGCATTCGAAATTCTTTGCATAATGTAGGGTAGACATAAACTACAAGCAGATCTAAGTATAAATCCACATTTAAAACATGGTAAAATGCAAAAATGGTCACAAATTCTTTCCATTCCTGTGCACATGTCCATTTGTAGGCAACCTGATTTGCAGCTCCTCTCATTGAGAGAATCTATTTCTGCATCCTTTGTGTCTGGCTGTGGCCAACTGACTTGCTTTGGCTAATGGGACATTAGCAAACATGATGCATGCAAAAAGTTGAAAAATGTTAACAATTATATCACAACAAACGTGGAAAAATAAAAGAAAAGAAAAAGAAAAATGTTTGAACATCAGAGCTAGCCCTATTTTGTTGACCTTAGAGTACCTTCCACCACCATGTTGGCACTGGGCCTATGCTAGCCTGCTGGATGATGATCCAGTTGTTGCCATAACTTTTGTAAACAGCCAACATCTTACTTCAGTGTATGAGTGAGTCCAAGTGATATGATGTGGAGCAGAAGTGAGCCATAAGCTCAGCCCAAAGTTATCAACCGGCAAAATCATGAGCCAATAAATTACTATTGATTTAGGCCACCAAGTTTTGAGGCATTTTGTTGTGTAGCAAAAGCTAAATAAGAAAATCTTCCCCATCTTAATAAGTGTTTTTGAGATGTTTTAAAGAAAGGCACAGTATAAATCTAACTGATTACAAAATAGATGTAGGAGCACTTGGGTGGCTCAGTTGGTTAAGCATCCGACTCTTGAATTGGGCTTAGGTCATGATCTCAGGGTTTTGAGATCAAGCTCCATGTTGGGATCCATGCTGGGCATAGAGCCTGCTTAAGATTCTCTCTTCTTCCTCTACCTGTCCTTCCCCATCCCCCACCAAAAAAAAAAAAAATAGAAGTAAAAATGTTCCCCTCCTAGTTACGATAATCCAAATTCTATTCATTCATCCAAGCAGTACAAGGAACATCTTCCTCTTATAGCAGCATTTGCCTTTATTTTATTAAAACTTAATGTTGTATTTCATCAAGAATCAGTTCTAACTAGCTTATGTGGAGAACTGACCATAAATTTTGAGTGTACCCAGTATACCACCAACTGGACCTAATTGAAGACTCTTTTCAGACTGCTGAATAACGGGATTTGTTTTAATCAATCATGTACTAACCTATGGATTCATTCTGTCCTATACAGTGTGATAGTTTTCCATTGTTATAAGTATAAACATTATAAATCTCTTTTTAAACTTTTTAAAAAACTTTTTAAAATTTCTGAATTTTTACTTTTTAAAACACTTTTTTTTTTAAAGATTTTATTTATTTATTTGACACAGAGAGATCACAAGTAGGCAGAGAGGCAGGCAGGCAGAGAGAGAGAGAGAGGAGGAAGCAGGCTCATTGCCGAGCAGAGAGCCCGATGTGGGACTCGATCCCAGGACCCTGAGATCATGACCTGAGCCGAAGGCAGCGGCTTAACCCACTGAGCCACCCAGGCGCCCTTAAAACACTTTTTAAATTTAAAAGTTTTAAAACACTTTTTAAAATTTCTGAATTTTCACCCTCTGAAAACTAGTCAGTGAATTCTTCATTGCTGTATATTGCCTTGCCTGGAAAGTTAATAAATTCAGTTTTTGTTTGTTGGCTTTTAAGTTCTGGTTATCTTAGTTTCAAAAAGCTAAACTAGACTTCTTGCCATTGCTGGAAGATGTCTATATTATTTCCGTGATGAGTATTCCTATAACAATCCATATATGACATGTATCTACTTAATTATTATACTTACTTAATTCTAATATTTTGTATATTCAACATATATCTTATTAAGAAAAAATGTAAGTAACTCGTTAATCAATGATATTTGAACAGATTACACCTATTTAGACTTTTGTAAAATGATGAAAAGTATTTATCATAGCTTCTCCATTAAATACTGATAGTTAATTCCAAAGACTTCAAAATTAAATGCTCAATTACCCCAAATTAAGACATATTTTATAATAATCATATGTATCTAAAGACAAGATCAAAAAAGCAAAACACACACACAAGAAAGCTTTCATCATGATAGCAAAAACAGGATTAGAATAAGTTCATTAATTCATTTGACAAATATTTATTGAGCTTTACTTACATAAAGCAACATTAGATACTAGAGATGTGAAGATGAATATGGCTTATAGTTCCTGGCTTACATTATAGCAGGGGAAACAACCATTACAACTGTGATCAATGCAGTCCAGGAGAAACACACGAGGCAATGAGAGAGCATATAAGAGAACAATTTCACAGTGAAATGGTGTATGAGCTAAACCAGAAAGAATTGGTAACATAAAATGAAGAGGAAGAAGAACGATACAGCAGGAATGACATATAAAACACCGATATGGAGAGGAGTCAAGATGGCGGAGAAGTAGCAGGCTGAGACTACATCAGGCAGCAGGAGATCAGCTAGATAGCTTATCTAAAGATTGCAAACACCTACAAATCCAACAGGAGATTGAAGAGAGGAAGAACAGCAATTCTAGAAACAGAAAATCAACCACTTTCTGAAAGGTAGGACTGGCGGAGAAGTGAATCCAAAGCAACAGGAAGATAGATGGAGGTGGGGAGGGACCGGCTCCCGGCAAGCGGTGGAGCAACGGAGCACAAAATCAGGACTTTTAAAAGTCTGTTCTACTGAGTTACATCCTCCAGAGGCTAAACTGGGTGAAGCCCACGCAGGGTCAGCATGGCCTCAGGTCCCACAGGGTCACAGAAGGATTGGGGGTGTCTGAGTGTCACAGAGCTTGCAGGTATTAGAACAGGGAAGCCGACTACAGAGACAGAGCCGAGGAGTGAGCTCTCAGCTTGGGGTTACCTTGAACCAGTCGCAGGCTCGGTGAGCTCAGAGCGCGACAGGAGGCCAGGGAGATGGGAGTAATTGGGCATATTCTCTGAGGGCGCACTGAGGAGTGGAGCCCCGAGCTCTTGGCTCCTCCAAGCCAGAGACTGGGAGGCTGTCATTTTCATTCCCACCCTCTGGAACTCTATGGAAAACATTCAGGGAACAAATGCTCCTGAAAGCAAACCCGAGCTGATTACTCAGCCCTGCCCCTGGTAAGGGTGGTACAATTCCGCCTGGGGCAAAGACACTTGAGAATCACCACAACAGGCCCCTCCCCCAGGAGATCAACAAGAAGACCAGCCAGGATCAAGTTCACCTACCAAGGAGTGCAGGTTCAATACCAAAGAGTGCAGCAGAATTCCAGAGGAGGAGAAAGCAAAGCACAGAGCTCATGGATTTCTCCCCATGATTTTTAGTCTTGAAGTTAATTTAATTTTTTTTCAATTTTTTTTCTTCTTCTGCTAAATTTTTTTTAACTTAGTCTTGAAGTTAATTTAATTTTTTTTTCAATTTTTTTTCTTCTGCTGGTAATTTTTTTTAACTTTTACCCTTTTCTTTTTTTAATGTTTTCTAACTAGTTTATCTAATATATATATATATTTTTTATATATATATTTTTATATTTTTTCTTTATTTGTTTCTTTTTTTTTTTCCTGAACCTCTTTTTATCCCCTTTCTACCCGCCCCCCCCCCCCCCCCGTGATTTGGGATCTCTTCTGATTTGGTTAAAGCGTATTTTCCTGGGGTCTTTGCCACCCTTTTAGTATTTTACTTGCTCCTTCATATACTCTTATCTGTACAAAATGACAAGGCGGAAAAATTCACCACAAAGAAAAGAACAAGAGGCAGTACCGAAGGCTAGGGACCTAATCAATACAGACATTGGTAATATGTCAGATCTAGAGTTCAGAATGATGATTCTCAAGGTTCTAACCAGGCTTGAAAAAGGCATGGAAGATATTAGAGAAACCCTCTCAGGAGATATAAAAGCCCTTTCTGGAGAAATAAAAGAACTAAAATCTAACTAAGTTGAAATAAAAAAAGCTATTAATGAGGTGCAATAAAAAATGGAGCTCTCACTGCTAGGATAAATGAGGCAGAAGAAAGAATTAGCGATATAGAAGACCAAATGACAGAGAATAAAGAAGCTGAGCAAAAGAGGGACAAACAGCTACTGGACCACGAGGGGAAAATTTGAGAGATAAGTGACACCATAAGATGAAACAACATTAGAATAATTGGGATTCCAGAAGAAGAAGAAAGAGAGAGGGGAGCAGAAGGTATATTGGAGAGAATTATTGGAGAGAATTTCCCTGATATTGGCAAAGGGAACAAGCATCAAATTCCAGGAGGTGCAGAGAACCCCCCCCAAAATCAACAAGAATAGGTCCACACCCTGTCACCTAATAATACAATTTGCAAGTCTCAGTGACAAAGAGAAAATCCTGAAAGCAGCCCGGGAAAAGAAGTCTGTAACATACAATGGTAAAAATATTAGATTGGCAACAGACTTATCCACAGAGACCTGGCAGGCCAGAGAGAGCTGGCACGATATATTCAGAGCACTAAATGAGAAAAACATGCAGCCAAGAATACTATATCCAGCTAGGCTATCATTGAAAATTGAAGGAGAGATAAAAACTTCCAGGACAAACAAAAACTGAAAAAATTTGCAAACACCAAACCAGCGCTACAGGAAATACTGAAAGGGGTCCTCTAAGCAAAGAGAGAGCCTAAAAGTAGTAGATCAGAAAGTAACAGAGACAATATACAGTAACAGTCCCCTTACAGGCAATACAATGGCACTAACTTCATATCTCTCAATAGTTACCCTGAATGTTAATGGGCTAAATGCCCCAATCAAAAGACACAGGGTATCAGAATGGATAAAAAAACAAAACCCATCTATATGTTGCCTACAAGAAACTCATTTTAGACCCGAAGACACCTCCAGATTTAAAGTGAGGGGGTGGAAAACAATTTACCATGCTAATGGACATCAGAAGAAAGCAGGGGTGGCAATCCTTGTATCAGATCAATTAGATTTTAAGCCAAAGACTATAATAAGAGATGAGGAAGAAGACTATATCATACTCAAAGGATCTGTCCAACAAGAAGATCTAACAATTTTAAATATCTATGCCCCTAACATGGGAGCAGCCAACTATATAAACCAATTAATAACAAAATCAAAGAAACACATCAACAATAATACAATAATAGTAGGGCACTTTAACACTCCCCTCACTGAAATGGACAGATCATCCAAGCAAAAGATCAACAAGGAAATAAAAGCCCTAAATGACACACTGGACCAGATGGACATCACAGATATATTCAGAACATTTCATCCCAAAGCAACAGAATACACATTCTTCTCCAGTGCACATGGAACATTCTCCAGAATACCTCACATCCTGAGTCCTAAATCAGGTCTCAACTGGTATCAAAAGATTGGGATCATTCCCTGCATATTTTCAGACCACAATGCTCTAAAGCTAGAACTCAATCACAGGAGGAAATTTGGAAAGAACCCAAATACATGGAGACTAAACAGCATCCTTTTAAAGAATGAATGGGTCAACCAGGAAATTAAAGAAGAATTGAAAAAAATCATGGAAACAAATGATAATGAATACACAATGGTTCAAAATCTGTGGGACACAGCAAAGGCAGTCCTGAAAGGAAAATATATAGTGGTACAAGCCTTTCTCAAGAAACAAGAAAGGTCTCAAGCACACAACCTAACCCTACACCTAAAGGAGCTGGAGAAAGAACAAGAAAGAAAGCCTAAACACAGCAGGAGAAGAGAAATCATAAAGATCAGAGCAGAAATCAATGAAATAGAAACCAAAAAAACAATAGAGCAAACCAATGAAACTAGGAGCTGGTTCTTTGAAAGAATTAATAAGATTGATAACCCCCTGGCCAGACTTATCAAAAAGAAAAGAGAAAGGACCCAAATAAATAAAATCATGAATGAAAGAGGAGAAATCACAACTAACACCAAAGAAATACAAACAATTATAAGAACATTCTATGAGCAACTCTACGCCAACAAATTTGACAATCTGGAAGAAATGGATGCATTCCAAGAGACATATAAACTACCAAAACTGAGCCAGGAGGAAATAGAACACCTGAACAGACCCGTAACCAGTAAGGAGATTGAAACAGACATTTAAAAAATCTCCAAACAAACAAAAGCCCAGGGCCAGACAGCTTCCCAGGGGAATTCTACCAAATATCTATTTATTTATTTATTTTAAAGATTTTATTTATTCATTTGACAGACAGATATCACAAGTAGGTAGAGAGAGAGAGGAGGAAGCAGGCTCCCTGCCGAGCAGAGAGCCCAATGCAGGGCTTGATCCCAGGATCCTGGGATCATGACCTGAGCTGAAAGCTTAACCCACTGAGCCACCCAGGCGCCCCTCTACCAAACATTTAAAGAAGAACTAATTCCTATTCTCCTGAAACTGTTCCGAAAAATAGAAATGGAAGGAAAACTTCCAAACTCATTTTATGAGGCCAGCATCACCTTGATCCCAAAACCAGACAAGGATCCCACCAAAAAAGAGAACTACAGACCAATATCCTTGATGAACACAGATGCGAAAATTCTCACCAAAATACTAGCCAATAGGATCCAACAGTACATTAAAAGAATTATTCACCATGACCAAGTGGGATTTATTTCAGGGCTGCAAGTTTGGTTCAACATCCGTAAATCAATCAATGTGATGCAACACATTAATAAAAGAGAGAACAAAAACCATATGATACTCTCAATAGATGCTGAAAAAGCATTTGACAAAGTACAGCATCCCTTCCTGATCAAAACTCTTCAAAGTGTAGGGATAGAGGGCACATACCTCAATATCATCAAAGCCATCTATGAAAAACCCACCGCAAATATCATTCTCAATGGAGAAAAACTGAAAGCTTTTCCGCTAAGGTCAGGAACACGGCAGGGATGTCCATTATCACCACTGCTATTCAACATAGTACTAGAGGTCCTAGCCTCAGCAATCAGACAACAAAAGGAAATTAAAGGCATCCAAATCGGCAAAGAAGAAGTCAAATTATCACTCTTCGCAGATGATATGATACTATATGTGGAAAACCCAAAAGACTCCACTCCAAAACTGCTAGAACTTATACAGGAATTCAGTAAAGTGTCAGGATATAAAATCAATGCACAGAAATCAGTTGCATTTCTCTACATCAACAACAAGACAAAAGAAAGAGAAATTAAGGAGTCAATCCCATTTACAATTGCACCCAAAACTATAAGATACCTAGGAATAAACCTAACCAAAGAGGCTAAAATCTGTACTCAGAAAACTATAAAGTACTCATGAAAGAAATTGAGGAAGACACAAAGAAATGGAAAAATGTTCCATGCTCAGGGATTGGAAGAACAAATATTGTGAAAATGTCTATGCTACCTAAAGCAATCTACACATTTAATGCAATTCCTATCAAAATCCCACCCATTTTTTTCAAAGAAATGGAACAAATAATCCTAACATTTATATGGAACCAGAAAAGACCTCGAACAGCCAGAGAAATATTGAAAAAGAAAGCCAAAGTTGGTGGCATCACAATTCCAGACTTCAAGCTCTATTACAAAGCTGTCATCATCAAGACAGCATGGTACTGGCACAAAAACAGGCACATAGATTGATGGAACAGAATAGAGAGCCCAGAAATAGACCCAAAACTCTATGGTCAACTAATCTTTGACAAAGCAGGAAAGAATGTCCAATGGAAAAAAGATAGCTTCTTCAACAAATGGTGCTGGGAAAATTGGACAGCCACATGCAGAAAAATGAAATTGGACCATTTCCTTATACCACACACGAAAATAGACTCAAAATGGATGAAGGACCTGAAGGTGAGAAAGGAATCCTTCAAAATCCTTGAGGAGAACACAGGCAGCAACCTCTTCGACCTCAGCCACAGCAACATCTTCCTAGGAACATCGCCAAAGGCAAGGGAAGCAAGAGCAAAAATGAACTATTGGGATTTCATCAAGACCAAAAGCTTCTGCACAGCAAAGGAAACAGTTAACAAAATCAAAAGTCTGACAGAATGGGAGAAGATATTTGCAAATGACATATCAGATAAAGGGCTAGTGTCCAAAATCTATAAAGAACTTATCAAACTCAATACCCAAAGAACAAATAATCCAATCAAGAAATGGGCAGAGGACATGAACAGACATTTCTGCAAAGAAGACATTTAGATGGCCAACAGACACATGAAAAAGTGCTCCACATCACTTGGCATCAGGGAAATACAAATCAAAACCACAATGAGATACCACCTCACACCAGTCAGAATGGCTAAAATTAACAAGTCAGGAAATGACAGATGCTGGCAAGGATGCAGAGGAAGGGGAGCCCTCCTACACTGTTGGTGGGAATGCAAGCTGGTGCAACCACTCTGGAAAACAGCATGGAGGTTCCTCAAAAAGTTGAAAATAGAACTCCTCTATGACCCAGCAATTGCACTACTGGGTATTTACCCTAAAGATACAAACATAGTGATCCAAAGGGGCACATGCACCTGAATATTTATAGCAGCAATGTCTACAATAGCCAAACTATGGAAAGAACCTAGATGTCCATCAATAGATGAATGGATCAAGAAGATGTGGTATATATATACAATGGAATACTATGCAGCCATCAAAAGAAATGAAATCTTGCCATTTGTGATGACGTGGATGGAACCAGAGGGTATCATGCTTAGCGAAATAAGTCAATCAGAGAAAGACAACTATCATATGATCTCCCTGATATGAGGAAATGGAGATGCAACATGGGGGGTTAAGGGGGTAGGAGAAGAATAAATGAAACAAAATGAGATTGGGAGGGAGACATACCATAAGTGACTCTTAATCCTACAAAACAAACTGAGGGTTGCTGGGGGGAGAGGGGTCAGGAGAGGGGGGTGGGGTTATGGCCATTGGGGAGGGTATGTGCTATCATGAGTACTGTGAAGTGTGTAAACCTGGCGATTCACAGACCTGTACCCCTGGGGATAAAAATATATGTTTATAAAAAATAAAAAATAAAAAAAAAAACCTGCTATGGAAAGAAGCATAATATGTTTGAAAACTGAAAGTAATCCTGTGTGCCTGGAGTATGGAATGTGAGAAGAGAGGCGGCAGCCAGGTAAGTTAGGGATCAGTAGGTAATACAAGGAAAGTCTTATAGGCCTAGTTAGGGATTTTAGTCTTTATCCTAAGAGTAAATAGAGACCCTTGAAAATTTCTACATTTGGGAAAAACATGATAAGATTAACTTTTTTAAAATACTCTTTGTAGAAAACCCCCCAAAAAACACCAAAAAATTGCCAGAACTGACACAAGAATTCAGCAGTCACAAGATATAAAATTGATGCACAGAAGTCTGTTGCATTTCTGTACACCAATAATGAAGGAGCAGAAAGAGAAATCAAGGAACTGAACCCATTTACAAGTGCACCCAAACCATAAGATACCCAGGAATAAACCTAGTCAAAGAGGTAAAAAGATCTCTACTCTGAACACTATAGAATACTTACTAAAGAAATTGAAGTAGACACAAAGAAATAAAAAAAATATTCCATGCTCATGGATGTCTACACTACCCAAAGCAATCTACACATTCAATGCAATCTCTATCAAAATAACACCAGCATTTTTCACAGAGTTGGAACACACAATCCTAAAATCCTAAAATCCTAAAATTTGTATAGAACCATAAAAGACCCCCAAATAGTCAAAGGAATATTGGAAAAGAAAACCAAAGCGGAGACATCACAATTCTGAACTTCAAGTTCTAGTACAGAGCTGTAATCATCAAGATAGTATGGTAGTGGCACAAAAGCAGACATATAGATCAATGGAACAGAATAGAGAACCCAGAAAGGGACCCTCAACTCTATGGTCAACTAATCTTCAACAAAGTCGGAAAGGATATTCAATGGAAAAAAGTCTCTTCAATAAATGGTGTTGAAAATATTGGACAGCCACATGCAGAAGAATGAAACTGGACCACTTTATTACACCACACACAAAAATAAATTCAAAATGGACGAAAGATCTAAATGTGAGAAAGGAATCTATCAAAATCCTTGAGAAGAACACAGACAGCAACCTCTGTGACCTTGGCCACAGCAACTCTTCTTTTTAAGATTTTATTTATTTATCAAAGAGAGAGAAAGAGCAAGTGACCACAAGTAGGGAGAGCAGTAGGTAGAGGGAGAAACAGGCTCCTGGTTGAGCTGGGAGCCCGATGTGGGACTCCATCCCAAGACCCTGGGATCATGACCTGAGCTGAAGGCAGCCGCTTAACTGACTGAGCCACCCAGGCATCTCAGCCACAATAACTTCTTACTAGACATGTCTCTGGGGACAAGAGAAAAAAAAGCAAAAATAAACTTTTGGAACTTAGTCAAGTTAAAAAGCTTCTGCAAACAAGGGAACAATCAACACAACTAAAAGGCAACCTACAGAATGGGAGAAGGTATTTTCAAACAACATATTGGATAAAGGGCTAGTATCCAAAAATCTATAAAGATTTTATCAAACTCAACACCTGAAAAATTAAAAATCCAGTTAAGAAATGGGCAGAAGATTAACTTTTTTAAAAAAGATTTTGTTTATTTGAGGAAAGGGAACACAAGCAGTGGGAGTAGGAGAGGGTGAAGCAGGCTCCCCACTGAGCAGGGATCCTGATTCAGGGCTTGATTCCAGGATCCTGGGATCATGACCTGAGCCAAAGGCAGACATTTAATGACTGAGCCACCCAGGTGTCCCAGAAGATTAATCTTTTTAAAAAATCACTTCATTATAAGTAATGAATAGACTGCAAGAGGACAAGAGTGAATGGAAACATATTAGGTAGGAGACTGTGGCAATAGCAAAGGTGAAACCTGATAGTAGCTTAGACTAGGGTGACGGCAGCAGGGAAGGTTGGAAATGAGAAAATTTGAGAGGAGGTAAAATCCACAGGACTTAATGATCAATGAGAAGTACATAGTGAGGAAGAAGAAGGTGTCAAGGTTCATCTCTTGGGTTTGGTCTTGAAAATCTTGATGCACAGCCTAGAAAGACAATGACTTTTGAAACTGAAGTGCCTGTGAAATATCCAAGTACAGATACTGATTAGTTGCACATACTGGTCTGAAGCTCAAAAAAGGCATTTGGATTAGAGATATAAATCTAAGAGCATGAAGACATAGATGGTAGCTGAAGTCATGTGTTGAAATGAGAGCACTCAAGGATGATTTGGGAGTGACCGGAGAACCACAACTTAAGGAATCTTAATATTTGAAGATCAGATGGCAGAGAATGAGCCGGCACAGGATGCTGAGAAGGACTAAAAAGAGGTGAAGGAAAACAACTAAAGAATAATAACATGGAAGGGAAAGGACAGAGTATCTCAAGGAGGAAATGGTCAACATTGTTGAATATTGGTAAGAGGCCAAGTAAGACGAAGATTGCAAACTTTCCATTGGGCCTAGAAACATGGAGAACATTGTGATCTCAGTAGGCGACATTTATTGAAGAGAGTCTGGAATGAAGGCCAGATAGAACAGATTGAGAAACGTGTTGGAAGTGGGGAAAATGTACATGGACACCTGCTTTGATAAATTTAGCTATATTTTAGTTATAGTTCTTCAACTCGAGCGTGTAAGTTCCTCATGACAAGAACCAAATTTTGTAATTTTTCCCTATAAGGTATGGCTCAACATGGAGCACTTGGTAGTTATGCAACAAATACTGATTAGCTGAGTGAAGACTCCTCAATAAATCTGTTATTAATTTATCTAACCAAAATTTGGTATTTGTTAGATAACAAATATTATCATGCCAAGCATTGTGCTCAGTGTTGAAAACATAGACATAATAGAAAAATAGTCCTTGTCTTCAAAGAAATTATGGGAAGGTAAATCAACAATTACATTGTAATGTGCTAAAGGCTGACACAAGCCTACAGGAGCTCCAGAAATATAAAGCAAGAGTAGGTAATCCAAAGCAGATGTGACAGAAGGTATCCCAGAGGATGTGATACTAGGGCTGATTCTTTTTTATTATTATTTATTTGTTTGTTTGTTTGAGAGAGAGAGAGACAGGGCAAGAGCAAGCTCAGGGGTGGGAATGGGGGTGGGGCAGAGAGCATCCTAAGCAGACTCTGCACTGAGCATTGAGCCTGATCTCACAGTCGTGATCAGGACCTGAGCCAAAACCAAGAGTCTGACCTTCAAAAGTCTGTACCACCCAGGTGCCCAGATACTTGGGCTGATTCTTGAAGCACAGGAAAAATTGTCCAGCAAGATAAAGGAAGGGGATGTTGTTCTAGACATGGAAAGTTTGCACTCTGGATTAGAGGAGAGGGCATCTGGCTAGTGGTTTTGATTAGTTGATATGTAAGAGATAATAAAATTGATGTACATAAAGAATGCCACCTATCTAGCCCAGATGAACGAAATCACTACATGCTGGGTATATCAGATCTAGTGCCTGCAAGTTTTGAAGCTGGCCTTCATGGTGAAGATTTCTATTTCCAAATGAGGTAGTTGAGTTCCAAACTGAACCACCTTCCTGGAAGAGTCTGCTTTAGAGGGCATTTCCCCGTGGATGTTTCCCACTGGAGTCCTGGAGAGCATCTGTTTTGAAGGTATAGGACTGAGGTCTGGCAGAGGATGTAAAAACAAATGAAGTAGCCCATAAGGTCTTCAGTCTGTTCTCTTCTATAAAGAGAAAACAAATCCTATTTTCTTCTGAGGGAAACAGTTACCGAATAGTTTTAGATGAATCAAAAGTTTTATCTGGCAAGTCCTAGGAATTTATGGACAAGTTGGACAATCTTACTCTAGGCACCACGCTCTCAGGCATTATACCAGATATCCAGCCCCAGCTGTAGGAATTTGACTCAGGAACTTCATCTCAGTCTTTTTAACATTAGGAATGTCCTATGCCACTGAAGCAAGACCATGGACCCATTCAACATCAGGTTACAGGATGTGTGTTTGTAGAATATTAGGATAACATCCAAGAAGACCATGATTTCTCAGCCCACAACTACTTCAATTTCTAAGTACTTCATAATGGGATATATAACAGATGCATCAAAGTGGTTTAGAGATAGATGTGCAACTAGTCCATGTATATACATTATTATTATGTTTCAGGTTGAATAAAAGTAGAACCTGTTTGATGAAGTCCTAACACACACCATTGGGTAGAATAGTCAAACACTATTAAAAAAAAAAAAAGAGCATTTTCCTTATCTAGCCACTCACTTTTGGCATAACCTGTTTTACTAGATTGATAAATCATGATATTCAATACAAATCAACAAAATTATTGATATTAATAATGTCACCTGTGGGAGAAGCACCAATGGGATTTCCTAGCACAATATAAGCACTAGGGTTTGGCTCACTAGAGAGGTGACATCTGGTATGGAATATGAGCAGACAGACATCTGTCTAGGAAGTCACTGTCTCCTGGCGACTGCAGAAGATCCATATCAAGGAAGAAACATTCCCTTACTTGCCAAGTCCTAGTAGCTGATGTATTGTAAGCATAAATTAGACATTTGGGTTTGTTTTATAGTGAAAAATTATATTTAAAAGGCTAAAACTAGGGGTGCCTGGGTGGCTCAGTGGGTTAAAGCCTCTGCCTTTGGCTCAGGTCATGGTCCCAGAGTCCTGGGATTGAGCCCCGCATCAGGCTCTCTGCTTGGCGGGAGCCTGCTTCCCCCTGCCTCTCTGCCTACTTGGGATCTCTGTCTGTCAAAATAAATAAATAAATAATCTTTTTAAAAAACAGACTAAAAATAATAAAGAGGTCATAAAAAATGGTAGAACTAAAACTCACCTATTATATCCATAGATGTAAATATGCTAAAAGCCTTCCTATTAAAAGATTCTAATTGAATTATAAAACAGAGTGTTCTACACTGTATATTCTGTACATAGAGAAAACACAAATTAAGATTACTCAGAAAAGTTGCAAATAAAAAGATGAACAAAAATATTCTATGAAAATACATATAAAAGAAAGTGGGGGTTGCAATGTTATCATCAGATGAGGTTGAATTTTGGAAAATAATTATAAAGATGATATTTTAGAAAGAGTACAATATAATGGAGGTTTTTACAATATGCCCAATTTATACATATAATTTGACCAAAACTGTTGAAAGTTGCACGTGAGAATGGGGATGGAGTTTGTTTTTGGAAACACAAAGAGTAAGCACTTCGAAGTAAACTGGCAAAATCTTTGTAGATACCACATTCTAATAGAAACACAATGGATGTCACATAGTCTGCATTAAGTTCTTTGAACGCTGTACAGGAATTAACTTGTAGGGAATTATCAAGTAAAAAAAAATTATTAAGTAAAATAAAGGCTTCTGTGTCTTTCTCTCTTAGTTTTTACTTGGTTGGGGTAAACTTAATGCTTAAACATGTATACTGACTTATTTTTCTCCTTTATGCAGCTATGGGGGAGAAAGAAACTCTATGCAAAATTTTGTTGTGATTTTTTTCTCTTTGTGGGTTAAATGTTCCATTATTAGTCCATAAGGGTAATAAAGAGTTATCACAGGAAAAATGCCAAAAAGATATTTCAATGTGCAGCACAGACTCATCAAAATAAAGCAACAGATGTAGAGATCAGAGATTATTACCAAGCCAGAACCTGATAGGCATCACTAGAACTGCGACACAGGAAAAGATCCGAGTTTTTGCCTTGGGTCTAAGATCCACTTTCTAGTTCATTTGAACTCTCATCTAGGATCAGGACTGTGTATCAGGGCTGATGGAGAAAAGTGAAGAAATTTATAATATAAGAGGCCCCACTTCCCCGGAATAGTGTTAAGTTCGAACATTAATAATAATAATAATATCTGTGATTTAAAAATTTTTTAATTTTAATCCATTAACTAATTACATCTTTGTAGTTTTTTTACTGTTTAAATTTTTTATTTTTTAAAATATCATATAGTAAAATTGACCTTTTTCGGGACATAGTTGTATAAATTTAAACATATGTGTAAATATGTGTGTAACCACCACCATAATCAGTCTATTGAAAGTCTGTAATTCTGGGATGCCTGGGTGGCTCAGTGGGTTAAGTCTGTGCCTTCAACTCAGGTCATGATCTCAGGGTCCTGGGATGGAGCCCGAACTGAGCTCTCTCCTCAGAAGGGAGCCTACTTCCCTTCCTCTCTCTCTCTGCCCGCCTCTCTGCCTACTTGTGATCTCTAGCTGTCAAATAAATAAATAAAATCCTAAAAAAAAAAAAAAAGCCTGTAATTCTATTTTTAAAAGATTTTATTTATTTATTTATTTGAGAGAGAGAGACACACACACAGAGATATCAACAGAGAGTACAAGCAGGGAGAAGAGGGAGGAACAGTCTCCCCGCTGAGCAGGGAGCCCAACTTGGGCACCCATGCCAGGTCCCTGGGATCCTGACCTGAGCAGAAGGCAGACGCTCAACTGACTGAGCCACCCAGGTGCCTCTATAATCCTATTTTAAGAGTAAATACTTTCCAAGGGCACCTGGGTGGCTTAGTTCATAGAATGAGACTCTTGATCTCAGGGCTGTAAGTTCAGCCCCCATGTTGAGTGTAGAGATTACTTTAAAACAAAATCTTAAAAATAAAAAAAATTTTTAAAAAGAACAAATACTTTTCTTTCTTTTTTTAAAGATTTATTTATTTATTTGAGAGAAAGCATGAGTGTGGGGGTGGGAAAGAGGAACAAGCAGACTCCCCACTGAGCAGGGAGCCCAGTGTGGGACTGGACCCCAGGACTCTGGGATCATGACCTGAGCTGAAAGCAGATGCTTAACTTACTGAGCCACCCAGGTGCCCCAACAAAAATCTTTCATTATCAATTCACAATGAGGCAGTTGTGACTTATAAAATATGCATTCCCAAGCATGGAAGGAATCAGGTTTTAGAGGGAAAAGATACTGAAATAGATGTTAAAAGAAAAGAAAATATGAGCAAAATGACACAAACATAACCTTATCAGTTTTGCAAAATTACACGTAAGAATTAAAGTCCACTTTAAACATTGGGGTAGAGTTGGTCCTTCTTTTCACTACATCTATATCTTTGGGGTAAATACCCAGTAGTGCAATTGCAGGGTCATAGGGAAGCTCTATTTTTAATTTCTTAAGGAATATCCACACTGTTCTCCAAAGTGGCTGCACCAACTTGCATTCCCAACTACAGTGTAAGAGGTTTCCCCTTTCTCCACATCCTCTCCAACATACGTTGTTTCCTGTCTTGCTAATTTTGGCCATTTTAACTGGTGTAAGGTGGTCTCTCAATGTGGTTTTAATTTGAATCTCCCTGATGGCTAGTAATGATGAGCATTTTTTCATGTGTCTGATAGAACCAAGACGTGCTTTGACGGACGAATGAATAAGGAAGATGTGATCAATATACACTATGGAGTATTATGCCTCCATCAGAAAGGATGAATACCCAACTTTTGTATCCACATGGAGGGGACTGGAAGAGATTATGCTGAGTGAAATAAGTCAAGCAGAGAGAGTCAATTATCATATGGTTTCACTTATTTGTGGAGCATAACAAATAACATGGAGGACATAGGGAGATGGAGAGAAGGGAGTTGAGGGAAATTGGAAGGGGAGATGAACCATGAGAGACTATGAACTCTGAAAAACAATGTGAGGGTTTTGAAGGCGCCGGGGGTGGGAGGTTGGGGGAGCCAGGTGTTGGGTATTATGGAGGGCACATATTGCACGGAACACTAGGTGTGGTACATAAACAATGAATTCTGTTACGCTGAAAAGAAATTTAAAAAAAAATTAAAGTCCACTTTAATTCTTAATCTGTCATTCAGAAACGTCGATGAAAAGCAATAAAGGTATACTGTATATGTAAAACTTACAAACAACAGTGATAGTTTATTTTTCAGACAAGCAGCTACCACTATAAAAATTGTCCCAAATCAGTAAGGAGTATCTTCCCTATCTATGGTTCTTAGACACCAAACAGAAACAAATCCCTTTTTATCCAGGGAAGTAGTCAGATGAAAAATTTTTGGACCAGGTTGAGGCAAAGGGATACTTTAACATCATCACAAGAGGATAAAGTCTTGACAAACCAAACAAAAAATTTATTCATCTTTTTCCTTGGATATAAATAAGAAAAACTCTCATTACTAATACAAATGGACTTCAAAACTCTCTAATGGACTAAAGATGACACAATGATATAGTTCAGAGAATTTAAAAGCAAGACTATTTTAGCTAAGATTGTTGTGTATCTGAACTTTAGGTCAATAGATATTGCACTGTTGAAAAGTATCCCAGGATTTCTGAATATTCTGCAGGTGCTTGACACTGTCATATGTTGATACACAGATCTTGAATTTTTGCCAGAAAGAGATCAAGCCCTAATCCTGACCATCCAGGCAAATAAAGCATCTTTGATTCCTTTAACTCTTGCATGAAATTCTTACAACAGCATTGCTCCAGTGGAAACTAGGGCTCTGGGGCACCTGGCCAGCTCAGTTGCAAGAGTGTGTGACTCTTGATTTCGGGGTTGTGTGTTTGAGTCCCACCTGAGGCGTAGAGATTACTAAAATAAATCTAAAAAACACTGAAAAAGAAAGAAAAAAAGAAACTAGTGCTCTCATCAAGCTTCAAATGACCCTAACTATTCAAACCCCCAATTCAAGAAGCATCAGTGCAATAAACTAACCCTCTTATGTCATGCCATTTGTTGGAAATGATACCTAGACCAGAGTCCTAGTGTGCCAGTTACTATTCTTATCACAATTATTGATAAAATGCCTACTTTAATGTGCTGATTGAGATTTACACATCCCTAATAGGAGGAAGCATTTCTCGATGTATTGATATACAGCCTTGACATCAGTTCCCAAATTTTAAGTATTTTTATGGCACTAGGTCTAAATACAAATCTAATTTATTGCTCTGCAAGAACAGATGGAGAACAGAAAAGTTCTTTAAGCTATTTATTAAATTTAATGACACTTCTCCCTTCTGCTGTTGGAACTTCTCATTAGTACTAAAACTCCTTTAATTTGGCTTCTCTGCATAATTGGTTTTGAAGCTTTTTTTAGGGTGCATAATAACCTCCTGTGGAACTTGTTCTCAGTACATGCCTAAAGGTTCTGATTGAGAAGATCTGAGGAAGAAGCTAGGAATCTGCATTTTTAACCAAACATCCAGGTCATCCTGATTTCATTCATAGGCAACCACACTCTGAGAAAGACTGTTCCAATGGAAATTTAAAATTCCATGTCCACACATAAAATACATAAAATAAAACAAAGGAAGAGTTCTGTACATATCTCTTGCTTTATTCTAGTGGTATATATGTACTTAATTTCAAAAGAATTGTTATTCTAAACTTCTGATTAGTTACTTACCCTATAGGAGGAACACTGAAAGAAATCATAAAGAATTTTACGTTCTTTTATAAATTTTAGCACAAGTATTCATGCCAGAAGATATTAGAAGGAAAGTATGAAGATTCAGGAAGAGAATCAGACATTCAAAGTGTCTTATTTTTATTTTGTTTTGTTGTTTTAAGATCTGGAAGAGACCCAGATGTTATCTAGACTAGGGCTTAAGGCCCAAACTGACTGCTGCCTGGTATTGTACTACTCAACAGCTAAGATTGGCTGCTACATTTTAAAATGGTTTTTAAAAATCAAAATAAGAATAATATTTTGTGGCATAGTAGAAAATCTATGACACATTTTAGTATTCACAAATAAAGTTTTATTAGAACTCAGCCATGCTTATTCATTTACATATTGTGTATAACTACTTTTGTACTACAACAACAAAATTGAGTGATTGAGACTCAATTTCTCTGGCAAAAGCCCTTTAATTTTTATGTAATCAAATTTAGCAATAATTTCATGATTTTTACTCATGGTTTAAAAGGTTTTCTCAGGGTACCTGTGTGGCTCAGTGGATTAAGCCTCTGCCTTCAGCTCAGGTCATGTTCTCAGGGTTCTGGGATGGAACCCCGCATCCAGCTCTCTGCTCAGCGGGGAGCCTGCTCCCCCCACCCCCGCCTGTCTCTCTACCTACTTGTGACCTCTCTCTCTGTGTCAAATAAATAAATAAAATCTTTTTTAAAGAAAGGCTTTTCTCTGGTAATAAAAGAAATTAATCCCTGGTTTCTCCTAGTTGTTGCATGGTTTCATTTGTCATACACACATACTTAGAAGAATATGTTTCAGGACAAAATATCTGCAAATAAATCTAGTAGTTCTTTTATTGGGATTGTTGGTATTATTATTTTGAAGCTATTTTATGTAAATTGTAGGATAAGACAACTAATTTTAACCCACTGAGCCACCCAGGCACCCAAGGATAAGATAACTAATTTTGTCAATGTTGTTAGGAGCCAATATTTTTAGGGGGAAAAAAGAGATAGAAATATAAAATCAAGGAATTGGGTAAAAAAAACCTGAAATATTGTGTTTGATATGAAATTATCGATATTTGCTCATATTTTTATTTTTTTATTTTTTTAAGATTTTATTTACTTATTTGACAGAGAGAGAGACAGTGAGACAGTGAGATAGGGAACACAAGCAGGGGGAGTGGGAAAGGGAGAAGCAGGATTCCCACTGAGCAGGGAGCCCCATGCAAGGCTCCATCCCAGGATCCTGGGATCATGACCTGAGCTGAAGGCAGACACTTAACAACTGGGCCATCCAGGCACCCCTATTTTTAAAAATTATATTTGTTAGTCCTGAAAGAGCCTAGAAGCAATGATAATACAATATTTATGAGCATTCCTAGCTCCCAGATGAGTGATTTCCTTTAAAAGTAGCTAAGAATCCTTTTTTAAAATTGCAAGAAGCTTTCAAAGACTAAAGGAGTAAGGTTGGAAGAACATAGGAGCCAAAGTTGGGTAAAGTTGAGGATCAAAAAGAAAAAGTAACTATAATGGATTAAAATGCCTTGAATATATATTAAAATCAGTGTGTCTACAATGATACTTAAAAGGAACAATCCTCCTGAAAAAAAACTTTTTTAAAAAACATTTTTGTTTGTTTGTTTATTTAAATATATTATTTATTTATTTGACAGGTAGAGAGAGAGAGCACAAGTAAGCGGAATAGCAGACAGAGGGAGAGGAAGAAGCAGGTTCCCTGCCAAGATGACAACCCAAAGCAGGGCTCCATTCCAGGACCCTGAGCCAAAGGCAGATGCTTAACTGATTGAACCATCCAGGAAACCCCCAAGAAATCTTTAATTTGTTGTTCCTCCAGGCACCTATAGATGGATAGATAGATAGATAGATAGATAAGTAGACACATAGAGACATAGAGATATAATGTATAATATTCTGAAAACTTGTAATTAAAAGGAAAGAATTAAACATTTATTTTGGTTTATTAGCAGGAAGCATATTTCAATGTAACCGAATACAAAGCAATCAAGCGGGAGTTATTCCAGGAATTTCCATAGCCCAAAATTAGGAAATCTATTAATAAAATTCATTATCAACAGGTCTAAGGTGAAAACCAAATGATCATCTCCACAGATGTTAAACAAGCATTTGACAAAATTAACAATCATTCTTGTTCTTTAAAAACTGGTTCAGTGGGTTAAGTGTCTGACTCTTGATTTCAGCTCAGGTCATGATCTCAGGATATCATGAGATATCTGAGATATCTGGATATCTGGGTATCAGATATCCAGCCCCACACTGGGCTCCATGCTCAGCATGGAGTCTGCTTGTCCTTCCCCCTTTGCTCCTCACCCCACTTGCACACACACACTCTCTCTCTCAAAAACAAACAAACAAATAAATAAATAAATAAATAAAATCTTTTTAAAAAATCACTCTTTAAAGGGGTTAGAAAAAGAAGATCAAAACCCAAACCCAGCAAAAGGAAGGAAAAAAAAAAAGATTAGAACAGAAATAAATAATAGAGAAACCAAAAAACTCCAATAGAACAGTGATCCTTTTCTCTGCCATTGTGGTGTGTGCAGTTGAGGTTCCTCATCATGTTTTCTCTATAAAGATTTTTCAGGATCAAGTTATTCCAGGGCCAAATGAAGAGTCAGACACTTAACTGACCGAGCTACGCAGGTGCCCTGCACATTTTTTTCTAATGTAATAAAATACATCTTTTTCAGATCCAAATGAAGTAGAGTTATGGTATTACTATATAGCTTTAAAAAACTACTCATGGCCCATGTAACCCCGTCCGTGCGGCGAAAGGGACAGTGGCCGTGGCGCCGGCCCCGCGGTGTCACAAGTCACGATGCTGAGGACGGTGTGGAGGGCTCTGAGGTCACTTCGGACCCAGGCAGTAGCCCAGGCCCCAGTCCTTGGGCTGCCAGACGGAGCGTGTGCCAGGCCGCCCTCCCCCCAGTGGGCCCTTCCCTGTACTCGAGGTGTCATCCTCCAGGCCGTTCGCGGATATGCCGCCTGGAAACCAGTCCAGCCCCTCCAAGAAGATGACCCACCCCCTTCCACGCTGCTCAAAGACTACCAGAACATTCCTGGAATTGAGAAGTTTGAAGACGTCGTGAGAAGACTCTTGTCTTTAGAAATGGCAAACCAGAAGGAGAAGCTAAAAATCAAGCAACAGCAGCTGATGAACAAGGTCGTGGCAAACCCTGAGGACACTAGCTCCCTGGAGGCTCGAATTGTTGCCTGTCAAGATCCGCAATTATGAAGAGCACATGCAGAAACACCGAAAGGACAAAGCCCAAAAGCGCTATCTTCTGATGAGCATCGACCAGAGGAAAAAGATGCTTAAAACCCTCCGTAAGACCAACTATAGTATCTTCGAGAAGACATGCAAGGAACTGGGGATAGAGTACACCCTCCCTCCTCTGTACAACCGGAAACCCCACCGACGCTTGGCAGCCAAGAAGGCCCTGTGCATTCGGGTCTTCCAAGAGGCCCAAAAGCTCAAGAAGCAGAAAAGGGCCTTAAAAGCTAAAGCAGCAGCAGCCCAGAAACAAGGCCAGAAGAACCCAGAGAGTTCTTTCAAAGCTGAACCAGAGCCAATGAAAGAAAACCAATAAACTTTATTAGAGTTAAAAAAAATAATAAAAAAATAAAAAAACTACTTATGATGAGGCAATAATACAAAAATCATCCCTACTAAAGTCCAAAACAGGACAAGGATGTTCATATCATCATTATTATTTAAAATTCATTGAAGTAATTGCCAATATAACGAGGGTAGAGGAAGATATTACAAACATAAAAATTGAAAACAAAGAAGGAAATGCCTATTATTTTCAGGTAAGGTTTCCTTTCTAGAAAAATCCAAATAATCAACTAAAATTTTTCTATAAATAGGGGCACCTGGGTGCCTCAGTTGGTTAAGCATCCAATCCTTGGTTTTGGCTCAGGTCATGATCTCATGGTCATGGGATCAAGCTCAGCGTCTGGTGCCACACTCAGTGAGGAGTCTGCTTCAAATACTTTCACCCTCTTCCTCTGCTCCGCCTCTATCATATGCATACTTTCTCTCTTTCTCTCTCAAATAAATAAATAAATAAGTCTTTTAATAAAAATAAAAAATATTTTTTTCTATTAATGATGGAACTCAGTAAGGTAGCAGAGAACAAAAATTTTCAGAAATTTATAGTTTTCATGTATTCAAACTACATATAGATAGAAAATGTAATGAAAGAAAGTCCCATTTACAATGGCTATAAGCAATAATAAAGTAGGGGTGACTGGGTGGCTTGGTTGGGTAAGCCTCTGCCTTTGGTTCAGGTCATGCTTTCAGAGTCCTGGGATTAAGCCCTGCATCAGGCTCTCTGCTCAGGGGGGACCCTGCTTCCCTTCCTCTCTCTCTGCCTGCCTCTCTGCCCATTTGTGATATCTGTCTGTCAAATAAATAAATAAAATCTTCAAAAAATAATAAAGTAACTAGTAATGCATCTAACAAGAGATGCAAGCTTAAATGAAAAAAAGCCTTTATGACAACAGTGATGGATACAAAATAAGAGGAGCAAATGGAAAGACATATGTTCTCAGATAGAAACACTTGTCATTAAAGATGTTGATTTTCCCTAAGTTAATAAATAAATGTAAACAAATTTCAATGAAATTCCTATAAGGTTTGTTTTGCTATTCTCCTTTTTTTCCCCTAAGTAGATGACTCAATCCTAAAATTTATATTAAAAAGCAAAAATATGGGGCCCCTAGGTGGCTTCGTCGGTTAAGCATCTGCCTTCAGCTCAGGTCATGATCTTGGGGTCCTGGGATCTAGTCCCCTATTGGGCTCCCTGCTCAGTAGAGAGTCTGCTTCACCCTTTCCCTCTGTGTGCATGCTCTCTCTCTCTCTCAAGTAAATAAATAAAATCTTAAAAAAAAAAAAAAAAGCAGTAACACCAGAATAAAGGAGTAAATAATGGGGACCAGCACAGAGAATTATTGAAATACAGAGCTTCCTCAACTTATGATAGGGGTATGTCCCAATAAACCCATCATAAATGGAAAATATCCTAAGTAGAAAATGCATTTAATACACCTAACCCACTCAACATCATAGTTGTATTGAGCCCATTTAAAATGTGTTCAGAACACTTAAATTAGTTTACAGTAAGCAAAATCATCTAACAAGTACCTGTTTTATAAAGTGTAGACTATCTCATGTAATTGATTTAATACTGTCCTGAAAGTGAAAAACAGAATGGTTGTATGGGTACAGAGCCACTTTAAGTGTATGGATCGGGTGGCTGACCAGCAGCTGTAGCTCACTGCCACTGCCCTGCATCACAAGAGAGCATCATACTGCATTTTTTAGTCCAGGAAAAGATCAAAATTCAAAATTCAGACTATGATTTCTACTGAACACATACCACTTTCACACCAACATAAAACCAAAAATCAGTCAGTGGAATCATTGTAAGTCAGGGACTGACTGTATCTTTAAAAGCCTCAGTGATTAAAGTAGTGCACTGTGGTGCATGAATAGGGAGATAGTCAATGGGATAGGATAGAAAAATACAGACATACACTCCAAAATATACAAGAATTTAGTAATAAAGTTTCAAACAGTGGGGCAAAATAGACTATTTGGCAATTGTCATTGGGAACACTATGTAGCCATTTGGAAAAGAAAAAGTTGGATTCATATTTTCCATCTTACATTAGAATAATGTAATTCCAAATGGATCAATACTTAAAATGGGAATTCAAATAATAAAAATTCCAGGAAAAAAATGGAAGGATTATTTTACTATCTTGAAAATAACAGTAACTGGAAATCTAGAAACCATAAAATGAAAGTAAATAAATTCAACCACATAGAAATAAAATATCTTCTGTAATGAAAGTAAATAAATTCAACCACATAGAAATAAAATATCTTCTGTATGACAAGATGTAAATAGCAAGTAAAAAACAGAAGAAAATATTTGTAACTGAGTCAGATGGTCTTATATAAAAGGAAGAAAATTTAGAAGCTATATTTGCATTTGCTTCTGTATGTATAAAGAAACTGGAAGAATCCACTGAAAATGAAGAATAGCCATTATTTATGGCAGCAGTCAAGTACTGGGTAGATGGATGAATGGGAGAGGAACTTTTATTGTATAACTATATATTTTGACTTCTGAACCAAGTGAATAGATGGCCTATCTGAAAAGTTAAATTTTTAAAAAGTTCCTACTCTTATATAGCTTACTTTCCAGTGCAGAGAGACAGAAGATAAACAAATAAATATATATCTTAGATCATAGTGAGTAACTAAATCCATGAATTCAAGGAACTTGTTTAATATGCTTCATTAGTCTTCATAGTTCCTTATAAATGGTAACACACATACCAACAGCTCAATAAATACTTTCTGAAAAAAATCACAAAATTATTTAATTATTTAATTAAATAATTTAATTATAAATTAAATTCAATTATAAATTTATAATTAATATGAATATTAATTATTAATTAAAAATTAATATAAATATAATAATTACAAATTAATTACAATTAAATAATTTAATTATTTAAGCCCTATTTGTATGATTATGTAATTGTTCTACATGCTTTCAATGTAAGAATCTAGATCATCAACTGAAAATATTAAAAAGTTTACCTGTTGCCAGTAGTGTCAGGAACATGAATCTTCAGGTCTTCTGTGACATCTCTCATCATCCTTTGATAACCAGACATTCCTGAGTCTTTGATGTAATAAGGATTATTTCTCATTAAGTATTCCCCCAAATGATTAATTGGATTAAACCTGGTTGTATTATCAACCTCTGTCCAAAGCTGCTTCTTTTCCACTTGCATTAACATTTTTTCCACTCCAGGAACTAAGATAGGCAGAAGTTTGTCAAGCAAATATGCACGAGTGTTCAGTGTCGTGTTGTCAGCATTAAACCACTCTTTGGCCAAATTATCCCTGGGGAGGTTTTTTCCAGCCTTTTTTTCTTGTTCTTTCTTCAGATTATCCTTGTCTATTATTTTCTGCTGCATTGCCCGGGCTTTTGCTTCCAATCTTTCAAGACATTTTTTCTTCCATGGCTGTTCTAGCTTTGAATTCAGTGAGGCTGGATCTAAATTGAAAATCACTTTTGCAGGTTTTCTAACCACCAAATTCTTTGAGGCCTTTATTGAACACACTGAAGTTTCCGTCTGCTCTTCCAGGTGCATTCCTGAGGAAGAGAAAAAGTAAAATGTAAGAAATATTAGAAGTAGATTTTAATCTGTTACTTTAGAATATTGTTGGGAAAAAGAGTCCCATCCCACCCCCCACCCCCCCAGCCAGAGCAAGATGGTGGAGGAGTAGGAGAACTAAATTCCGTGGGGTCCCAGGAATTCAGCTAGATAGTTATCAAACCTTTCTGAACACCTACAAACTCAACAGGAGATCGAAGAGAAGAGCAGCAATTCTAGCAACAGAGAAGCGAACACTTTCTGGAAGGTAGGATGTGCGGGGAAGGGAATCTGAGGCGATATATGGGAGGAGAGACCATGGAGAGAGGGGCCAGCTCCCGGAAAGCCATACAGCCATGGAGCATAAAATCAGAACTTTTAAAAGTCTGCGCCACTAACGGACATCGCTCCAGAGGCTAAGTGTGGGGTGGAGCCCTCATGGGGACAGTGTGTGTCTCAGGTCCCTCAGGGTCACAGAAAGAGCAGGGATACCAGAGTGTAGCAGAGCTCCCAGGTATTGGAGTGGGGAAGCCAGCTACAGAGACAGAGCCAAGGAGTGAACTCTCAGCTCAGGGTTGCCATAAACTGTGATCTGAGGCACAGTTGGGCCATTACTCTTTAAGTAGGGTCCCCACAAGTTGCAGATCTGGAGAGTCACCTTCTTCATCCTCCAGGAGCAGCCGTGCAGTGCAGGAATCTGCTGGGTTTGAAGACTAAACAGCCTCATGCGCACCAGAGATAGAAACGCTAGGTCACAGGCTGGGTGAGCATAGAATGTGGCTGGAGACCAGGGAGATGGCAGGGATTGACTGCTTTTCTCTGAGGGCGCGCTGAGGAGTAGGGCCCTGAACTCTTGGCTCCTCTGGGCAGGAGATTGGAAGGCTGCCATCTTCATTACTGTCCTCCAAAGCAGTACGGAAAATGTTCAGGGAACAAAAGCTCCTGAGCACGAACCCAAGCAGGTTACTTAGCTTGGCTCCTGACAAGGGCGGTGCAATTCCACCTTGGGCAAAGACACTTGAGAATCCCTGCAACAGACCCCACCCCCAGGAGATCAGCAAGAAAATCCAGCCAAGACCAAGTTTACTGATCAATGAGAACTGTGGAACTCCTGAGGTAGGGGAATACAGTACATAGAATTCATGGGTTTTTTTCCCCATGATTCTTGAGTCCCTCAAAGATAAATTTTTTAAATTTTCTTTATTTTTTTCTTTTTCTACTTTATTTGAATTTTTCCTCTTTCCTGTTTTAACCAACATCTTATCAATACCTTTAAAAAAATCTTTTTTAATTTTCATTTTTATAGTCATATTTCTATCCCTTCATTGTAACCTTATTTTTTGTATATATATAAGTTTTCCTTTCTTTAAAATTTTGGGATACAGCTTCTTCTAACAGACCAAAATATACCCTAAATCTAATGTATGGCTTTGTTCTAGTCCCCCGATCACATTTTCTCTCTCTCCGTCTTTTATTTTTCTTTCTTTTTTTCAACCAACTTATCAGTTCCTTTTTAAAAATCTTTTTAAAATTTCATCTTTAAAATCATATTCCATCATATTCCATCCCCTCATCATATTTACCCTACTATTATTGTATTATTGTCAATGTGTTTCTTTGATTTTGTTAATAATTGGGTTATATAATTGACTGCTACCATGTTAGGTGTATAGATATTTTAAATTGTTAGATCTCCTTGTTGGACAGACCCTTTTGGTATGACATAGTGTCCTTCCTCATCTCTTATTATAGTCTTTGGCTTAATATCTAATTTATCCCATAAGGATTCCCACCCCAGCTTTCTTTTGATGTCCATTAGCATGGTAAATTCTTTTCCATCCCCTCACTTTGAATCTGGAGGTGTCTTCGGGTCTAAAATTAGTCTCTTGCAGACAGTGTATCAATGGGTCTTGTTTTTTTGTTTGTTTGTTTGTTTTGTTTTGTTTTTATCCATTCTGATACCTGTGTCTTTTGATTGGGGCATTTAGCCCATTTACATTCAGGGTAACTATTGAAAAATATGAATTTAGTGCCATTATATTGCCTGTAAGCTGACTGTTACTGATACTGTTACCTGTAAGGTGACCTTTCTGGTGTATGTTACTTTTAGGCTCTTTCTTTGCTTAGAGGATCCCTTTCAATATTTCCTGTAGGGCTGGTTTGGTGTTTGCAAATTCTTTTAGTTTTTGTTTGTCCTGGAAGCTTTTTATCTCTTCTTCTATTTTCAATGACGGCCTAGCTGGATATAGTATTCTTGGATGCATATTTTTCTCATTTAGTCCTCTGAATATATCATGCCAGTCCTTTCTGGTCTGCCAGGTCTCTGTGGATAGGTTTGCTGCCAATTTATTTCTACCGTTTTATGTTACAGACCTCTCGTCCTGAGCTGTTTTTAGGATTTTCTCTTTGTCACTGAGATTTATAAGTTTCACTACTATATGTTTTATAGATTTATAAGTTTAACTATTATATATTTTTATTGATTTTGAGTGGGGGTCTCTGTGCCTCCTGGATTTTGATGCCTGTTTCCTCCCCCAAATTGGGGAAATTCTCCACTATAATTTGCTCCAATATACTTTTCCGCCCCCCCTTTCATCTTCTTCTGGGATTCCAATTATTCTAATATTGTTTTGTCTTATGGTATCACTTATCTCTTGAGTTCTCCCCTTGTGATTCAATAGTTGTTTTTCTCTTTTTTCTCCAGCTTCTTTATTCTCCATCATTTGGTCTCTTATATCACTAATTCTCTCTTCTGCCTCATTTATCCTCATAGTCAGAGCCTCCAATTTTTATTGCATCTCATTAATAGCCTTTTAAATTTCAACTTGGTTATATTTTAGTTCTTTTATTTCTCCAGAAAGGGATTCTCTAGAGTCTTCTATGTTTTTTTCAAGCCCCGTTAGTATCTTAATAATTGTTATTCTGAACTCTAGTTCTGATATTTTACTTATGTCCATACTGATTAGGTCCCTGGCAGTTATACTGCCTCTTGTTCTTTTTTTTTTTTTTTAGGTGAATTTTCCCATCTTGTCATTTTGTCCAGAGAAGAATAGATGAGCAAGAGAACAAAATACTAAAATGGCAACAATGATCCCAGAGAAATATACACTAACAAATCAGAAGAGATTTGAAACTGAAAAAAAAAATTAAAAAGAAAAAAAGAGAATATAATGAGATTTGTGAGCAGAGTAGAGCAATACACTGGATTCTGTGTGTATTTTGGTCTTTTTTTCCCTTAGAAAACCAGATTCCAAAATTGTCAAGAAAGAAAAACTTATACATGTACAAAAATAAAATCAAATACAATGAAAGGATAGAATGTAACTAAAAATTAAAGTTAAGAGACCAAAAAAAGGAAAAAACAAGGAATATAAACAGAGATTTGAACAGAACAGAACAATATACTATATCCTGAGTGTATTTTGGTCTGTTTGTTAGAAGAAACTACACTCCAAAATTGTAAAGAAAGAAAAACATACATATACAGAATAAAATGAAATACAATGAAAGGGTAGAATGCAACTGTAAAGATGAAAATTTTAAAAAGACTTAACAAAGGAAAAATAAGGAGGAGGAGAAGGAGAAGAAAATGAGAATATGATCAGGCTAGTGAAGAGAACAGTCATGCACTAGATTCTGGGTGTATTTTGGTCCGTTTGTTAGAAAAAACTGCATCCCAAATTGTAAAGAAAGAAAAACATATAGTTACAAAAATTAAACAATGAAAGGATAGAATGTAACTGTAAAAATGAAAATTTAAAAAGATTTTTAAAAAACGAGTTGGTAAAATAAGAAATTGGTTGAAAAGGGGAAAATTGTTTAAAAAGGGGAAGAAAAAAGTTAAAATTGAAAGACTAAAGAATTGTGGGGGGAAAACATGAATTTTATATACTATTTTGCCTTAGCACTGGAGTTTTGTAGTTCTCTATGATCAGTAAACTTGGTCTTTTCTGGATGTTTTTGGCGATGTGAGGTGGGGCCTCTTGCATTGATTCCTAGGTGTCTTTGCCTGGGTGGAACTGCACCCCTCTTGCCAGGGGCCAGGCTAAGTCATCTTTGGTTTCTCTGTGTGGCTTTTGTTCATTGAAGATTTTCTGCACCACTTTAGAAGATGAGAATGAAAACGGTGGCCTCCCAATCTCCAGCTCTAGAGCAGAAAGCTCAGGGCCTTGCTTCTCAGCGCTCCTTCAGAAAAAGCAATCACTCTGTCTCCCTGGTCTCTGTCCACACTCAGTGCTCATTCAGCCTGTGACTGAGCATTTCTATCTCACGCATATGACCCCATTTCGAGTTTCCAAATCCTGCAAATTCCTATGGTGCACCCATGCCACTCCTCCCAGGGGAGGAAGGGGGTGTCTCCCTGCACTTCTGTTGCTTGCTGGACCCCTACTGGCAGAGCAGTCACCCAATCATTCTGGGGTTCATGGTATATGCCAACACCAAACTGAAAGCTCACTCCTGGGCTCACTGATTTCAGGCAGCTTCCCCTTTCCAATGCCTGAGAACTCTGTCTCACTCAGGCACCCCCACTCACTCTGTGACCCCCAAGACCATACTGTCCCACCCAGGATTCTGCCCCACTTCACCACCAGAGTGCCTCTCAGGCCTTTAAAGCAGACTTCTAAAAGTTCTGATTTTGTGCTCTGCTGCGATATCACTCCACTGTTGGCTTATGGAGGCTCTGTACCCCCACAGCTTATCTTTCCAAATATCACCTTGAATTCACATCTCCACACCTCCTACCTTGCAGACAGTGGTCACTTTTCTATTTGTAGAGTTGTACTTATTCTTTTCTCAGATCTCCAGTTGAGTTTGCAGGTGTTCAGAATGATTTGATAGCTATCCAGATGAATTCCTGGGACCAGAGGAAACTAAGATCTCCTACTCCTCCACCATCTTTGTTGGTCCTCAGGTAGATCTTTTTATTTGTTTAGGACATCTTTAATTTCTTTTGGCAAAGCTTTACAATTTCAGTATTGAGGCTTTGCTCATTTTTGGTTAGATTTGTTTCTAGATGTTAAGGGGTTTTGATACTATTAAAATGGTATTTAAAATATTTTATTTTCTAATTATTTGTTGCTAATATAATACATATAATTTTTTTTCTTTCTTTCTTAAAACCTTTACTTTGAGACATGGAAAAATCTTACAGGTACACATAGAAAAGTAAGACATGATAATAGTTAAAAAGTGAAGACAGTATAACCAGAAAGCTTTAATGTTTGTCAGCAAATGTTTAAGCTAAAGTTCTGAGTGTGACAAACTACAGGGCTGAAAGGAATGGTAATTAGTATTCCTCTCCTTCTTCACCCTCTCCATCAACAGAATCCACACCAACCTCCTCATACTCCTTCTCAAGTGCAGCGATGTCCTCATGAGGCTCAGAAAGCACTCCTCCCTCCATGCCTTCACCTGCATACCACTTGGCATACATTAGGTCAAACTTATGGGCCAGGTGAGCCCAGGCCTCAGCAATGGCTGTGGTGTTGCTCAGCATACACACAGCTCTCTATACTTTGGCCAGATTTCTACCAGGTACCACAGTAGAAGGCTGGTAATTAAGGCCAACTTTGCAAGTCAGTGAGGCACTGGTCCACAAACTGGTTGCTGCACTTGGTCTTGATGGTGGCAATGGCATTGACATCTTGGGGAATCATAGGCAGCAAGCCATGTAGTTACCATGCCAAGGATCATATTTCACCGTGTGGCTGGCTGAACCAAAGCACGCAGTGGTGATCTCTGATACAGAATGCTGGTTGGGGTAGGCTTTCTCAGCAGAGATGACAAGGGCATATGTGGCCAGAGGAAAGTGGATACAGGGATAGGACATCAGGTTGGTTTAGAATTCTGTCAGATCAACATTCAGGGATCCATCAAATCTGAGAGAAGCAATGAAGGAAGAACAATCTGGCTAATAATGCAGTTGAGGTTAGTATAGTTTGGACATTTAATATCAAGGCTTTTTTTTTTTTTTTGAGAGAGAGAGAGTGAGAGAAAAGGAGAGAGGGAAGTGCACATGTGCACTTGTAAGTGGTGGGGGGCAGAGGGAGAGAATCTTTCAAGTGAGTGGTGAGTGTGGGGCTCGATCTCACAACCATAAGATCATGACCTGAGCCAAAATTCAAGAGCTGGGTGCTTAGCCAACTGAGCCACCCAGGTGCCCCAATATCAAGGTTTCTGCAATAGCTGTCATAGACAACCTTGTTGTCTACCATGAAGGCACAGTCAGAGTGCTCTAGAGTGGAGTTGGGAGTGAGGGCTCAGCTACAGCTGTGTAAACCTGAGGGGCTGAGTAAATGGAGAACTCCCAGCTTGGAATTCTTGCCATAATTGAAAGAGAGGTGTTCCATCAGTATGGAGGTGAACCCAGAGCCAGTTCTGCCTCAAAAGCTGTGGAAAACCAAGAAGTCTTGAAGACATGTGCTCTGGTCACCCAGTTTCTGAATCGGTCCAAGACAAGGCCAATGATCTCCTTGCCAATGATGTAGTGCCCTCAGGCAGCAACTTCTTGCCTGGGATGAGGTTCTCAGGGTTAAAGTGCTGGTGGTAGGTGCCAGTGTGAACGTCATCAATGACTGTAGGTTCCAGGTCTACAAACACTGTCCTGGGCACATACTTGCCAGCATCCATCTCACTGAAGAAGGTGTTGAAGGAATCATCTCCTTGCCCAATGGTATTGACACTTGGCATCTGGCCATTAGGCTGGATGCCATGTTCCAGGCAACAGAGCCCCCAGCATGCATTGCCAATCTGGACACTAGCCTACCAGCGTGGATGAAGATGCACTCATGCATGGTAGCTACAGGCTAGCAGACACAGGTAATAGGAGCAGACACAGGATCCCTTTTACCATCCCTCAAGTAAAGTAAGTAATGCACTTATAATTGCTTCTTATAAATTGACCTTGTATGCAGAAATCTTATTAAATTTATATCCATTGCTTTATTCAATTATGTTATCGTGAAAAAAAGACATTTCTACTTTATTCTTTATAATTTTTATAGCTTTTATTTCCTTTGCGTTATTGCACTGGCTAAAACTATGTATTTTGGGGAGAGGAACAATCTATTTCTGACACATCTTCAGAAATTAAGACATATTAATACAGGGACTCTCTCAGTGGTTAGAACAGTGTCAGAAATATAGTAAGAACTCCTACTTGATAAATGAATAAATATTGTGTTTAAAATATTATGGATATTGGAATCATAGATACCAGGGGTCAAACTCCAGCTCTCACCTTTCCTAGCCCCATGCTTTAGAACAAATTACTCAGTTTAGACTCAGTTTCTATTTCTATTTCTGTAATATGGAAACAATAATCATACTTTTCAGGATAGTCATGAGAAAATTATGCATATATATGAAATTATATATCCTAAAACATCTATAGTTATTATTATTATTGGATGAGCTCACACAGAGAGAATGTCTATAGAGTGAGAAGAGGACTATGAAAAGAATCTTCTGCAACATTTTTTAAATAACAGACATGTTTATTAAAATAAGTTTTTGTTGTTTAGGTCAGGATGTTATTGCTGGGATCGCTTCTCGGCTAAGATCAAGTGGAGGATGTTATTGCTGGTACTCAAAGGTCATGGTAGGACTTAATAAGTTTTATGCAACATTTTTATTTTTTTTTATTTTTTATTTTTTTAAGATTTTATTTATTCATTTGAGAGAGAGACAGTGAGAGAGAGAGAGAGCATGAGCGAGGAGAAGGTCAGAGGGAGAAGCAGACTCCCCATGGAGCTGGGAGCCCGATGCGGGACTCGATCCCGGGACTCCGGGATCATGACCTGAGCCGAAGGCAGTCGTCCAACCAACTGAGCCACCCAGGCGTCCCTATGCAACATTTTTAAAGAACAGGCAAAAAAATCCAACACAGGAGTCTGAGAGTGACTGAAGGGTTGGGAGGAAAATAGGATAGGTTAGAATCACAGAAACCACAAGAAGAGTTTCAAGAAGGATGTATTAGTAAAAACCCTTTCAATTTCAAGCAATAAAAATCCATCTCAAATATCTTAAATTAAAAATAGAAAGTATTAGTTCATATGGTGGGAAAATCCAGAACTGTTTTCAGGCATCACTGAAATCCAGTTTCTAATTTGTTCTGTTGAATTAATTTTTAAACTGGTTGTCCTCACATGTTCATAAAAATGGTTATCAGCAGTCTTAGATTTGCATAATCTTTATAATCATTGATTTTTTAAATCTGCCATTAAAATCTCAGTTTAAAAAATCTGGGGGGAAAATCTAAGAAAAGTTTTAATTGACTTGGTATAAACTATATGCCTGTTTCTGAACCATCCACAAATTGAAGGGGTGGTGAATATTTGATTGATTAGGTTTGGATCATCACCTGTCCCTGGAAATAAAGAGGTGGAGTCAGCCACATGTAAACCAAATGGATTAAGGACAGAAGGGTGGTTTCCCACAGAGATGTTGGATGGACAAAATATGATCACTACAGAGAAAGTGGTCAACAGTGTCAATGTTGCAGAGAAATCAAATGACATAATAAGTAGAAAGTATATATTGGATTTGGCGTCCAACTATTCTTCATTGACCTTAGGGAGATTTCTTTGATAAGAATGGAAGGAACCTAGACTTCAGTGGGTTGAGGAAGGGCTTGAAGGTTAAGTGCAGGGCTTGAAGGTTAGACTGAACAAATGGACAATTATTTCAAGGAATACGATTGTGAAGGGAAGGATTTCTCTTTGAAGTCTTGACTGTATTTAAAGAGTGAAAGGAAGGAGCCAATATATAGAGGAAAACAGAAGCTACAAGGGAGAGATTAGATTATAGTCCTCAGGGTCTGAGGAGGTAAGAGAGATTGAGATCAAGAATATGTAATAAACTCAGGGGCACCAGAGTGGCTCAGTGGGACAAAGCCTGTGCCTTCAGCTCAGGTCACGATCCCAGGGTCCTGGAACCAAGCCCCACATTGGGCTCTCTGTTCTTGGGGAGCCTGCTTCCTCCTCTCTCTCTGCCTGCCTCTCTGCCTACTTGTGATCTCTGTCTGTCAAATAAATAAATAAAATATTTTAAAAAAAAAGAATATATAATAAACTTGGATGATGTGTTTCCTACACTTTACTGAGGGCATTTCCTCTAATAGCCTCTATTTTTCATGGAATAAAATAAATATTGCTAAAACCAAAGAATGGTGGGATCATAGACTTGACTGTGCATAATGAAAGTTTGAAAAAATTGTTATGGACGTGGAAAAGAGCAGACAACAAACACATAGATAGGTTTCCAAGTAATATAGAAGTCCATCTGAGGTGGAAGATCATATATTTTTATTGGTGTTAGCACATGGAATTATATGACTTTCTCTTAGCATAACTCTGGGTTCCCAGGACCTAGCTAACTCAGGCTTTGAACAATAAGATACCAGATTTTCTTTTCTTTTTTCTCTTTTGTATCCATGCTGAGGTGATTGGAAAGAAAAACTTAATGGGAATCTTTTTAAAAATTTTTTAAATTTTTTAAATTAACGTATAGTATATTATTAGCCCCAGGGGTACAGGTCTATGAATCGCCAGTTTACACACCTCATAGCACGTACCTTCCCTAATGTCCATAACCCCACCACCCTCTCCCTCCCCCGCTCCCTCCGCAACCCTCAGTTTGTTTCATGAGATTAAGAGTCTCTTAGTGTTTGTCTCCCTCCCGATCCCATCTTGTATCATTTATTCTTTTCCTACCCCTCAAATCCCCCATGTTGCCTCTCAGCTTCCTCATATCAGGGAGATCATATGATAATTGTCTTTCTCTGACTGACTTATTTTGCTAAGCGTAATACCCTCTAGTTCCATACACATTGTTGCAAATGGCAAGATTTCATTTCTTTGGATGGCTGCAATACACACACACACACACACACACACACACACACACCACATCTTCTTTATCCATTCATCTCTTGATGGACATCTAGATTCTTTCCATAGTTTGGCTATTGTGGACATTGCTGCTATAAACATTTGGGTGCACGTGCCCCTTTGGATCACTACATTTGTATCTTTAGGGTAAATACCCAGTAGTGCAATTGCTGGGTCATAAGGTAGCATTATTTTCAACTTTTTCAGGAACCTCCACACTGTTTTCCAGAGTGGTTGCACCAGCTTGCATTTCTACGAACAGTGTAGGAGAGTTCCCCTTTCTCCGCATCCTTGCCAGCATCTGTCATTTCCTGACTTGTTAATTTTAGCCATTCTGACTGGTGTGAGGTGGTATCTCATTGTGGTTTTGATTTGTATTTCCCTGATGCCGAGTGATGTGGAGCATTTTTTTCATGTGTCTGTTGGCCATCTGGATGTCTTCTTTGCAGAAATGTCTGTTCATGTCTTCTGCCCATTTCTTGATTGGATTATTTGTTCTTTGGGTATTGAGTTTGATAAGTTCTTTATAGATTTTGGACACTAGCCCTTTATCTGATATGTCATTTGCAAATATCTTCTCCCATTCTGTCAGTCGTCTTTTGGTTTTGTTAACTGTTTCCTTTGCTGTGCAAAAGCTTTTGATTTTGATAAAGTCCCAATAGTTCATTTTCGCCCTTGCTTCCCTTGCCTTTGGTGATGTTCCTAGAAAGAAGTTACTGCAGCCGAGGTCGAAGAGGTTGCTGCCTGTGTTCTCCTCAAGGATTTTGATGGATTCCTTTCTCACCTTCAGGTCCTTCATCCATTTTGAGTCTATTTTCATGTGTGGTATAAGGAAAAGGTCCAAATTCATTTTTCTGCATGTGGCTGTCCAATTTTCCCAACACCATTTGTTGAAGAGGCTATCTTTTTTCCATTGGACATTCTTTCCTGCTTTGTCGAAGATTAGTTGACCATAGAGTTGAGGGTCTATTTCTGGGCTCTCTATTCTGTTCCATTGATCTATGTGCCTGTTTTTGTGCCAGTACCATACTTTCTTGATGATGACAGCTTTGTAATAGAGCTTGAAGTCTGGAATTGTGATGCCACCAACTTTGGCTTTCTTTTTCAATATTTCTCTGGCTATTCGAGGTCTTTTCTGGTTCCATATAAATTTTAGGATTATTTGTTCCATTTCTTTGAAAAAAATGGGTGGGATTTTGATAGGGATTGCATTAAATGTGCAGATTGCTTTAGGTAGCATAGACATTTTCACAATATTTATTCTTCCAATCCATGAGCATGAAACATTTTTCCATTTCTTTGTGTCTTCCTCAATTTCTTTCATGAGTACTTTATAGTTTTCTGAGTACAGATTCTTAGCCTCTTTGGTTAGGTTTATTCCTAAGTATCTTATGGTTTTGGGTGCCATTGTAAATGGGATTGATTCCTTAATTTCTCTTTCTTCTGTCTTGTTGTTGATGTAGAGAAATGCAACAGATTTCTGTGCATTGATTTTACATCCTGACACTTTGCTGAATTCCTGTACAAGTTCTAGCAGATTTAGAGTGGAGTCTTTTGGGTTTTCCACATATAGTATCATCATCTGCAAAGAGTTATAGTTTGACTTCTTCTTTGCCGATTTGGATGCCTTTAATTTCTTCTTCTTGTCTGATTGCTGAGGTTAGGACTTCTAGTACTATGTTGAATAGCAGTGGTGATAATGGATATCCTTACCATGTTCCTGATCTTAGTGGAAAAGCTCTCAGTTTTTCTCCATTGTGAATGATATTCACGGTGGGTTTTTCATAGATGGCCATAGAGATATGTGCCCTCTATCCCTGCACTTTGAAGAGTTTTGATCAGGAAAGGATGCTGTATTTTGTCAAATGCTTTTTCAGCATCTCTTAATGGGAATCTTAAGGTTTTTTCTGAGATGGCCATGGAGATGAAGTAGTTTCAGGCCTTTTCAAATATTACCCACTAGTCAATTTACTTCTGTGTGCTGAAAAAGATATCAGTGCCCAGCTGAACCACAATAGTATTAGGGCCATTTATTATTAAAGTCTTTTGCTTTTGTTATTTTGTGGATGCAGAAGAAAAGAAGAAATATATATGGAAATTATTTTTATAGTCCTTATTTTTAAGATAAGCAGAAAGTAGTTATTGATTCATGCCTCAATCATTAATAACTGTCATTAAATAGTAATAGTGCAATAAAAGTCCAAGAGACCAGAACCTCCATAATATAGAGCAGTATTTTTTAAAATACTTAAAAAAAATCTTATTAGTAAATATTTAAGACCTGTAGGTACAATGTTGACATAATAGGTAGCCATGTATCTAGTCTTAGTTTAAGAAAAAAATTACCTAGGGACACCTGGGTGGCTCAGATGGTTAAATGGCTGCCTTCAGCTCAGGTCTTGATCTTAAGGTCCTGAGATTGAGTCCTGCATTGGGCTCCTAGCTCAGTGGAGAGTCTGCTTTTCCCTCTGCCTGCCATTCCCCCTGCTTGTGCTCACTCTCAATTTCTCTCTGATTAAAAAGAAGAAGAAGAAAGAAAAAAGAGAAAAGAAAAAAAAATTACCGAGATATAAAAACCTCCTACATGCTCCTACTTTAATAGAAACTCTATTCTAAATTTCATGTTTATCATTTCTCTGCATTTGTTTATATTGTATCTAAGAAGAATAATATTCTTCTTCTTGCTTTTAAATTTTATAAATATGTTTTATGCCATGTGTATTCTGTTGCCTTTTTAATGCTTAGTTATTATTTTTGAAAATTCATCTCTACTGATAAGTGCAGCTCTATCTAGTTAATTGATTTTTTAAAAAAATTTATTTTGATTCCACTTTAACATACAGTGTTATATTAATTTCAGGTGTACAATATAGTGATTTGACAATTCCATACATCATCCAGTGCTCATCATGACAAGTACATGCCTTAATCCCCATCACCTAGTTCACCCATCCCCCATCATTTCCTCATTTGTTTTGTTTTGTAAATTCCACATATGAGTGCAATCATATGGTATTTGTCTTTCTCTGACTGACTTATTTTTTTTTAATTTTTAATTTTTAATTTTTTTATAAACATATATTTTTATCCCCCAGGGTACAGGTCTGTGAATTGCTAGGTTTACACACTTCACAGCACTCACCATAGCACATACCCTCCCCAGTGTCCATAACCCCACTCCCCTTCTCCAAGCCCCCCTCCCCCCAGCAATCCTCAGTTTGTTTTGTGAGATTAAGAATCACTTATGGGGGCGCCTGGGTGGCTCAGAGGGTTAAGCCTCTGCCTTCGGCTCAGGTCATGATCTCAGGGTCCAGGGATCGACCCCTGCATCAAGTGGTGAGCCTGCTTCCCCCCTCTCTTTCTGCCTGCCTCTCTGCCTACTTGTGATCTCTGTCTGTCAAATAAATAAAATCTTAAAAAAAAAAAAAAGAGTCACTTATGGTTTGTCTCCCTCCCAATCCCATCTTGTTTCATTTATTTTTCTCCTACCCCCTTAACCCCCCATGTTGCGTCACCACTTCCTCATATCAGGGAGATCATATGATAGTTGTCTTTCTCTGCTTGACTTATTTTGCCAAGCATGATACACTCTAGTTCCATCTATGTTGTCGCAAATGGCAAGATTTCATTTCTTTTGATAGCTGCATAGTATTCCATTGTGTATATATGCCACATCTTCTTTATCCATTCATCTGTTGATGGACATCTAGGTTCTTTCCATAGTTTGGCTATTGTGGACATTGCTGTTATAAACATTTGGGTGCACATGCCCCTTTGGATCACTACGTTTGTATCTTTAGGGTAAATACCCAGTAGTGCAATTGCTGGGTCATAGAGCAGTTCTATTTTCACCATTTTGAGGAACCTCCACGCTGTTTTCCAGAGTGGTTGCACCAGCTTGCATTCCCACCAACAGTGTAGGAGGGTTCCCCTTTCTCCGCATCCTCGCCAGCATCTGTCATTTCCTGACTTGTTAATTTTAGCCATTCTGACTGGTGTGAGGTGATATCTCATTGTGGTTTTGATTTGTATTTCCCTGATGCCAAGTGATATGGAGCACTTTTTCATGTGTCTGTTGGCCATCTGGATGTCTTCTTTGCAGAAATGTCTGTTCATGTCTTCTGCCCATTTCTTGATTGGCTTATTTGTTCTTAGGGTGTTGAGTTTGCTAAGTTCTTTATAGATTTTGGACACTAGCCCTTTATCTGATATGTCATTTGCAAATATCTTCTCCCATTCTGTCAGTTGTCTGACTGACTGATTTTGCTTAGTATTATACTCTAGCTCCATCCATGTCATTGCTAATGGCAATATTTCATTCTTTTGATGGCTGAGTAATATTCCATTGTGTATTTATGCCACAACTTCTTTATCCATTCATCTATCAATGGACACTTGGGCTGCTTCCATAGTTTGACTATTGTAAATAATGTTGCAATAAACGGGGTGCATGTATCCTATTGAATTAATGTTTTCATATTCTATGGGTAAATACCCAGTAGCATGATTGCTGGATCATAGGGTAGTTCTATTTTTAACATTTTGAGAAACCTTCATACTGGTTTCCTCAATGGCTGCTCCAGTTTACATTCCAACCAACAGTGCACAAGGGTTCCCTTTTCTTGCATCCTCACCAACACCCATTGTTTCTTGTGTTGTTGATTTTAGCCATTCTGACATGTGTGAGGTGATATCTCATTGTCGTTTTGATTTGCATCTCCCTGATGATGAGTGATATTTGAGCATCTTTTTGTGGGTCTTTTGGCCATCTGGATGTCTTCTTTGGAGAAATGTTTGCTCATGTCTTCTGCCCATTTTCTAACTGGAATATTTGGATTTGGGTATTGAGTTTTATAAGTTCTTTTATATTTTGGATACTAACCCTTTATTGGATATGTCATTTGCAAATATCTTCTTCCATTCTGTAGGTTGCCTCTTAGTTATTATTTCCTTAGTTGTGCTGAAGTTTTATTTTGATGTAGTTTCAAGAGTTTATTTTTTTCTTTTGTTTCCCTTGCTTCGGGAGACATTATCCAGAAAGAAGCTGCTACAGCCAATGTCAGAGAAGTTACTGCCTGTGCTCTCTTCTAGGATTTTTATGGTTTCACATCTCACATTTAGGTCTTTCATCCATTTTGAGTTTATTTTTGTGCATGGTAGAAGAACATAGTTCATTTTCATTCTTTTGCATGTTGCTTTCCAGTTTTCCTAACACGATTTGTTGAAGATATTTCTTCCCACTGGATATTCTTTCCTGCTTTGTCAAACATTAATTGACCATGTAATTGTGGGTTTATTTCTGGATTTTCTGTTTCATTGATCTATGTGTCTATTTTTGTGTCAGTACCATACTCTTAGGATTGCTACAGCTTTTTAATATAACCAAGTCTGGAATTGTGATGCCTCCAGCTTTGCTTTTCTTTTTCAAGATTGCTTTGGCTATCTGGGCTCCTCTATGGTTCCATAATAATTTTAGGACTGTTTGTTCTAGGTCTGTGAAAAATGCGGTTGGTATCGTGAGAGGGATTGCATTGAATATATAGGTTGTTTTGGGTAGTAAAGGCATTTTAACAATATTTGTTCCTCTACTCCATGAGCATGGAATGTCTTTATATTTCTTTGTGTCATCTACAATTTCTTTCATCAGTGTTTTATAGTTTCAGAGTACAGGTCTTGCACCTCTTTGGTTATGTTTATTCCTACCTATGAATTTATTATTTTTAATGCAATTATAACAAGTTCATTCATTTTTCACTGCTTGACAGTATTTCATCATAGGACTGCATTGCAATGTATTTATTCATTCTCTCATTTTTGGTGGGGAGTTACCCACAAATATTTTTAAATTTGTTTTATTTATTTATTTAAAATTTCCCCTACCTTATTGAGAATGCTCTTAAGAATAATTTTATATCCTACCTAGATAGTATCCACCTTTCTGCCCAGGAAAAAATTAAGTAGTGTATAAGGAAACTCTTGAAAAGCCAATATTTCATCTAAAGAATGTCTTATGTCCAATAGTGAATAATATTTATGAACCTCCTCCCAAGTATTTATTTCCTCTTTGGCTAATTCTCTTATTCCAATATAGGGGCAGTAAGGAGGGTAGTATAATGCTTTCCCTTACCTCTTAGTTCAATTTGCCAACAAATTAGCCACATTTTTGAGGGGAGGGGATGTTTCAACTCTGGTTCATCACAATGCTGATTAATATGAAATGATTTTGTTCTTGTTTTAAATAAGTGTGGGGCGCCTGGGTGGCTGAGTTGGTAGAGCAACTGCCTTTGGCTCAGGTCATGATCCCAGAGTCCCAAGATCGAGTCCTGCATCAGGTTCGCAGCTCCATGGGGAGTCTGCTTCTCCCACTGACCTTCTTCCCTCTCATGCTTTCTCTCACTCTCTCTCTCTCAAATGAATAAATAAAATCTTTAAGAAAAAGTAAAAAAAAAAAATACACAAGTGTGAAAGAGTTATTTAAACTTTGCAGGGGTTTGTTTTATTTTTTTAGATTTTTTAAATTTATTTGTCAGGGATACAGGGAGAGAGAGCGAGCCAGCACAGGCAGACAGAGAGGCAGACAGAGGCAGAGGGAGAAGCAGGCTCCCTGCTGAGCAAGAAGCCCAATGTGGGTCTCGATCCCAGGATGCTGGGATCATGACCTGAACCACCCAGGCGTCCCTAAACTTTGCAGGTTCTAAGTTACTCTCTTTGCTTTCACCCTCTCCAGCATAACCCAAAGAGAATCCTCTCTTGCTTTAAAGGTAGTGCTACAGATATAGAGTAACTTAATATCTACCCATCTACCATGGTTCATATGTGCACCACACATGAACTAGGACATTCTCTATCTTGCTGTAGACTACTAGTGCTTCGTTAGTGTGCTTGGCTATGATAGGTTGCTAACCAATAACCCTAGTGTTTGCACTGATATGCAGAGTGGAAGAAGATGTGTATTTCTTTACAACTCTAGGCAAATACTTCTTTTTTAAAATTTTTTTATTTATTTGTCAGAAGGAGAGAGAGAGAGGGCACAAGCAGGGGGACCAGGAGAGGGAGAAGCAGCTTCTTGCTGAGCAGGGAGACCAATCTGGGTCTCGATCCCAGAACCCCAGGATCATGACCTGAGCTGAAGGCAGATGCCTAAAGACTGAGCAGCACAGATGACCCCAAATACTTCTCTCTTAAAGCCAAAAAACCAAGAAAAGAAAAGGAAGCACAGCAATAGTAGGGTTAACAAATCAGGATTCTAAGCAAGCCTATCTATAGCTATCTTTTGATTGAGTGACCTCTGAGTTTAAGGATCATAAATTACAGCACTGCCCAAGGGTAAATTAATTCTGGGGTTCAGTTGAATATAGTTTCAGACAGGTACTGGATTTCTTAGCAGGTCTATGCTTAAACATACCTAAACCTTTTACAGATTGATTGATTTGTTTTATATTCACTCAATAATAATAATGCCTCGTTTTTGTGGCAGGCACTATGCTAAGCACTGGAATTCTTTCTCAGGATTACCTTCCTAAACTCTTCATAGCATTAAAAGCCTTTCAAATTCTTCCCCAACATGCATATCTTCACTCCTATATTAATCCACCTTCTAAAATACAAAGACTTCTTCAGGTACTTTGGGCATAAATGCTTTCAACTAAATAAGTAGGGACACAAAAGAATTCCATATTCATATTTTGAAAGGTTCAGCCTTAAAAGTGACTTTTATCATTTCTTGCACTTAGTTCATGGCTCCCTGCTGGGTATGGCCTCCATACAAACCTATTTAAGGACATGTATAGGAATGAATTATTATCCACATTATAATAAGCTTTAGCAGATTCTTTCTTTACAAAAGAGCTTATAACATTAGTGGGACTGGCTGCTGATTAAACTGGTTCAAATTGACCCAGCAGGGCTATTCAACTAAATGTGTGATGTTCTCCTTAAATACAAGCCCTGTCTGAAACTCAGCTGGCTTGATTCTTAACATTTGTACAGAAGGTAGAATGACTATAAAGGAGGAAAAGAAGCACTCTTAAATACTATTAGAATTAAGATTCAATAGCTATAGGAAAATGCATTTTCCTACAAAACTATTAATCTTAGGGTCATGAAATAAGAACAGAGTCTAGCAAACATATTTTATTTCTTTTTAAATATTTGATTTTTAAGTAATCTCTACACCCAACATGGGGCTTGAACTTAAATCCCCAAGATCAAAAGTCCCATGTTCTACTGACTGAGCCAGCTAGGCATCTTGAGCAAACATATTTTCAAAAAACGACTTCTCAAAATATAAGTTAAACTCATACCCTGAACAGTATAATAACTAGGTAAAGAAATGAGGAATTCACACGTACACTTAAACACAATATTTTCTTAGCAAAGATACGTATTTGAGTGCATTCTGAGAGTTGCCAGACAAGACAATATCATTTTAATTTTGACAAGTATATAACAAGAATAAAGACACTTCCTTTGGTATTTTGAAATTGCGTTAACAGTTCCTATTCTCACTTCTTTATTTTTTAAAGATTTATTTATTTATTTGACAGAGAAAGAGCACAAGTAGGCAGAGTGGCAGAGGGAGAGAAGCGGGCTCACTGCTGAGCAAAGAGCCCAATGTGGGGCTCGATCTCACGTCCCTGGGACAATGACCTGAGCCAAAGGCAGACGCTTAAATGACTGAGACACTCAGGCGACAGCTATTCCCACTTCTTACACACACACACACACACACATGCACATGCACACGCACACAAAGACACAAACAGACACACTTACAATGAGAGATTTAAAATACTAGGCTTAATAGTGACTGGTCACTGAATAAATAAGCACATTGTATGGCAAGTGATATTGCAATAAGCAACTGCAATGTTTTCAGTATATCTCATATACTGGAATGATTAGACTTAAAGAAAATACATTTCCCTTTACCATACATTGAAAAGCAACAACAGAAATTGGAAGTTGAAGAACAGTAAATACCACAAACTCTTGACTGATAAGTTTTTTGGAGAGGCAATCAATTACATGATGAAATACATGTGTGAAGTTTTGCATGTGCAAGTTTTGTCACAACCTGATTAAAGTGAAAACCTAGTTAAATTTATAACAATTCTGTTTGACATGTTTAAAATTAAAGAGTTTGTTTAGAAACCTTGCTGAAGGGCATTGACTGGGCTGGCTCATTCAGAAGACCATGCGACTCTTGATCTCAGGGTCTTAAGTTCAAGCCCCACCTTGTGTGTTAGAGATTAAATAAATAAATAAATTTCAAAATAATTATCAATATATAATTAATGTAATAATTAATAACCGATAAATTAAAATAATTATATAAATGAAATATGAATAAATAAATAATTGATGTTATAAATAAATAAATAAACTTTAAAAAAACCTGGTTGAAATGATTAAGGTAAAGTATACGTAGTGGTAATGGTGGTGGAGGGTGGGAGGAGGAAAAAATAAAATCAAGAAACTGGGGCTGGGAGGAGAGGCAGGTGGAGAGGGACTTTCCGAGAAAGTCCCCCTTTTTACAAGTTAGTATAATACAAGCTACAAAAATATTACAAGTTTACAATAAAAACAGAATAAGTGTTGGAAAGTTTGGTTCTTAAGGTGTACATAGTATAATACATGTTAATAAGAAAAATAGTAAATAATTGTTTTTAATCGGTTTAAGAGACAGAAAACCCTTCAGAGAAAAATAAGCACCTAAAAGTTTCAAGTAGTATCTTTATAGCAATTTATAGCTTAGAAAATGCTTTAATAACTATTATCTAATAATTATTATTGTAATTCAATCTTTCACAGCCTAGTACATCCTACACACTTAATGCTTTAAACGAAACATAAGCAAATTTCAATTAATTAAAATAGTGTCTGTCATATAGTGTCAAGAATTTTTATTGCACAGGATTTCACTAAGTATCTGAAGTTAGAAGAACTATAGTGAAAGGGATGAATGTCTTTCTCACTTGGTTTTTGTCTTTGATCCTATAAATTTCCAGTGTGCATAATTATGTGGGATTTGAGTTAAGGGTGGGGCTAGAAGTCAGAATAAATGTGGGGCCAAGTACAGAGGTAAAAAGGAGAACCAAAAAGACAATAAACCCACCAAATCACTTGTGTTCTTCATTTTACATTTGCATTAATGAGTATGTGTCAGTCAGTTCTTGACTAAATTTTCTCTTTAAGCATAAGATGAATAAAGTGGCCTCAGAGGTATTAATAGATGGTGAGGGGAATACATTTTTTAACTATTTCCCAAATTGTATTTAAAGTACCCCTGAGATTATATTTTTTTTAAAGGCAAAATCTTAAGAAATGTATCCCTGATGAAAATATAATTGTATTAAATTCCATTGTGTTGGGGAAAGGCTGGTTCTCTACCTTGGGATTTTTCTTCTGCTGCTGCTTCTGCCACATTGCTCTTGGTGTCTAAAGCAGAGCTGCCTGGTTCACTCTGTGAACTCTGAAAGGAGAAAACAATCATCAATTTCAAAATGAGTTACTTTTCCTCAAAGTTGGATCAACTCTCCCAGTTAAAGAATGCAGATAAGTGCCTTGTAGGAATTACCAAACATACCTGGTTCATTTTTCTAGAATTTAATGCTGTGTATTAGAAGCAAAGGAGTAATCACAGTCTTACTGCATCAACAAGATAAAATGCATTGGCTCAACATGTCATCCCAACTGCCTGTGGCTAACAAAGTGATATGCTAAAAATATTATTCCAGATGTACATTAATCCTCAAAGTATTGTGTAAGCTCCACAATACTTTCTAAAAACTAATTTGAGACCACCATACAGTGAAATTTTGAAAATGCTACTGTTTTACTATTAGAATCACTTTCTATGTTTGTGGGGGAAAGAAAAAGATTTTATCTTAACTGAAGAAATAAAGCTTAGTTTTATGGATAAATGATGGCAAATAGCTTTTTTGTGCTCATGCTGATGTAGTTTTGTTTTCATGCTGACATAGTTTTAAAAGGATGATAATAGAATATTCTTAAGACTCATATTGGTGAACTTAATGGTGAATCATATTTTTAATTGCCTCTCCTTTTCTCTAGAATGTTCTTCCTCATTGAACTCTTGTAGTCAAATAAACACAAAGCTACTTAAGATATTAACATGGAAATTACAGTTTCAGAACAAATAGTGAAGTTACCCTAAAAGTGGGTGGTTATTGTACTCAGGATAATAGTTCTGTTTTAGAAAGCACCCTTTATTTACCTATAATTTATAATAGCTTTTCACAAATAATTTACCTGTCCATGGAAGCTTCCTGCAACTGACTCAAATGAGTCATTTTTTTTTTTTTTAGGATTTTATTTATTTATTTGACAGAGAGAGGGATCACAAGCAGGTAGAGAGGCAGGCAGAGAGAGAGAGGGAAGGAGGTTCCCTGCTGAGCAGAGAGCTCAATGTGGGACTCAATACCAGGACCCTGAGATCATGACCTGAGCCGAAGGCAGAGGCTTAACCCACTGAGCCACCCAGGCGCCCCTCAAATGAGTCATCTTAATGATTAACATGAGTTTGCTCTTTTCCATTTGCCATTTTATCTTTTTGAATACCCACACATTTTCTTTTCCTTCTTCATAAGAAAATTAATTTGTCCAGTTTACTCTTCAGTATTAACATCTGATTATTCATGAAAACTCTACCTCAGTAGGCTCTTTTACTTCAGTTGCTTCCTCTAACCCTTCTTTGTCTTCTTTTCCATTTTCCTGAAATGGAAACAGTAAGTTGTATCCAAAAGAAGCTAAAGATAAAACTAATAGCTTATACTCTAATATACCAAGATTTTTATGTAAAAAAAAATTATGTAATGGGCAAGTATCATACCAAATAAAATCACACAAAGTAGTTGTATTAACAAATTCAAACAGACCTGTTATAAATGCCAAAACTAGAAGCATATTACTGTGACCCAACTATTATTTGACCCCCTCACACCCCTTTTTCTTAAGTAGACTACATGCCCAGCATGGAGTCCAACCAGGGGCTTGAACTCATGACCCTGAGATCTAGACTGACCTGAGATGAAGAGTTCAGATGCCTAATAAACTGAGCCACCCTGGCACTCCTGACCCCCTTTTTTCCAGCAATTTTGTCACAACCTGATACAGAATACTTCAACTAAAAAGAGAAATAATTAAATGATAAAATATGATATTGCATCTCAATTTTCTCAAGAACGTTGATTCTCAAATCCTCTCATAGTTAAGTGGTTAGAAACCTACGTTTGCCATGTACCTGAGCAGGTTTGTGTTCCTCTTGAGATGCTGACTCACTCATCTGGGCCACTGAAAGTTATCATCAAAAAGTAGGGAAAAGTATTACCAGACCAATATTAATAACAAAAAAGAAAGAAAGAAAATAGTAATAAACAACAAAAAGCACTAGAGAAGACCGAAATCACCCCCAACCCCCAATGCATCCCACCATTCTATTGAATGGTAAGTTCTCAACTGCTAAACTTTTCAAACTCTGCTACTGTTACTGCTGTTATTACTGGCCAAAACTAGATTAGTGCTAAGCTAGTGCTAGGGAGACAGAAAAACTCAACATTAATAATCACAACCATTATCATTTTAAAAAGAAACACACACACACACACACACACACACACACACACACACACCAGCAACAGTAATGCAAGTGAATTTTTTAAAACATTATCATCCTCATTAATTTTTGAAATAACAGTTTAGATGAGGTGGAATGAAACTTTGATGGCTACCCAATTCTCACTACAGAGCACTTCTTTTTTGAATGAGGAGTTCTGAGAAGAATGTGGTTTTATCCTATTTATTCATATTAAGGAGTTAAAGTGGATAATTATCAGATCTTTACTTCACTGAAAATGACTATAGATTCAGCCACAAATTATCAAAATCACTGCCGTGCCAAAAATCATTTGAGAATTTGTGTATATTTAGGCAAAGTGCTATGCAAAAAGTAAATTTTATATCCGTGGCCTATACCTCTAGGGCAGTTACAGTCTAAGGATTACTTAATTTGAAATGGTATCTTTATACAGTGCTAGAGTATTTGTATTTCTTTTTATCAACACAGCACATGTTCTAGTTGAATAAACCAAAATTACTGCCTTTGGAGACAACAGATTCCAACGTTAGAATAGCTGCCTTGAAGCCTTTTTTGAAGCAATTCATGAATAATAAATAATATAAAATAGATTCCTTTGGTAGGTCCCAATTGTACATGCTCACAGACTGCTTTCTTTGCTTATGGTGTCCATCTTTTGAAACTGCTAAGAAGCTCCCTTCCATTTCTCTTAAAATCCATTTTGTTTGGATGCACCCAGATAAATCCAATGCAATAAAGCTTTATTGGGGGCCTTCTTTATGCAGGCAGACATCAGGGTTGAAAAGATGAGTAAGACCTGTGCTTGGGGAGACAAGAAAACTTCCTTTGAAGAGTTCCTAGTTTAGTGATGGAAAAAGGGATAAACAGAGGCAATTTAAATCTGCAATTTAATCTGCCAATGAAGACGTGCATGTAAGATGCTAAGGAACACAGAGGGGTAAGCAGTTACTTTTCCCAGGGAGGTCAAGGAACTTCACAGAAAGACAGATTTCTAAACTGGATCTTAACAGGCTAATAAGACATTTTTGTGTAAAGGAGCGGGGGAAGAGTATTTGAGGCAGAAGGAGCAATACACACTAGGGTATGCAAGTTCAAAAAGTGAAACACTGATCGAGCAGAGCGTACTTATATAAAAGAAAATGGCAGATATGGCCGAAAAGGTCACTTTTCCATCTGTAAAGTTTAATCATGCTGAATCAAGGAGTTTGGACTTTACTCTGTGCTTTTTAAGCACAGTATAGATGTGATCAGGTTGGTGTCTTTAAAAAGTTACCTCCACCAGTAAAGACTAGAACTATGAAACACTGGGGAAAGAGAGCATGAAGGTAAATTTTGTACCTGAAATGTTGCATCTGCAGTAAATGGCCCTCACTCTAATCTAGGTTCTGCCAGACACTGCCAATACCCTAACCATACCCCTTCAGCTTCACTTTTCAGTATATGTGCATGGTTTCTGACCGCAAGTGCCTGGAATTCTGAGCATTTCCTGCCAGTCCAAATGTGGGGAAAGGCAAGAAGGGCTTGGGAGTTGGTATCTTACAGGAGAAGCCCTCAGTCAGTAATGGATAGGAAATTGCATAGAGCCCCATAGGTGGAACATTTCTGTCTCCCAGACTTCCCCAATGGGATAGAGCCTCAATTGCCTACAGTGCAACCTGCCTAATAATACAGGCATCCTTCATTTTTCCGTATTACTTCCCTACTCCATTACCATTGTTTCCTGGAACCGCCTCCCAGATGAACTTGCACTCAACTCCTTGGATCAGGGTCTATTCTGTGGGAACCTAAAGTAAAACAGATATGATGATCATGACTGGGGGCAAAATTGGATCTACAAGACCAGTGATCTAACCCCTGAGCTATGGAGCCTTCCCCTGCAAAATTGGATCTAAAGAGTGAAAGAGAAATAGTTGAGGTTCAAGGAGTGGGTTTTTTTCCCCATTATTTATAAGGATTAATGGATGATGATGCCATTTAATGAAATAAGGAAAAGTTTGCATTTGGAGGTGTTAACATGTTTAATATACCTATTCAGTAGTCTATAGACATTTCCAGTAAAAATCTTAATGACACTGAAATATATTATGGTGCATTGGTAGGAGGTTGTGCAGAATCAAGTCCTTTGGAAAATGACAGAAGCACTGTCCAGTCTGAACAGTACTAACTTACATTTTAATTACTCAAAGTGCATAGCGTTCTACGCACCTCACTCTCCCACCCATGAAATTCTAGAGTCATTCTACTTAGATTATCAGCTATGAGACAGAATTTTGTGAACCTGTTAAGCGACCTTTATATGCATTCCCAATAGATTTATAAATTGGTGAATTGCAGCATTTGGCATCTTGATTGGCAAGACTGTCAGTCATATATGACAGGGTAGCCAGTTAACCTTGAGGAAGGGGTTTCCCAGTGTAAGAGAGAAATCATGAACGATTCTGATTTGTCAGACTAATAGAAGATCAGAAATGTCATTTAGCTAGATTTCATGATTCTTAAACCCCTGAGTACTGACAGAAAGATGCATTTGCAGGAGGATGTTAGTGGAGTTCACCCAATAAGAATATCTTCTAGAAGAAAAAAAAGATAAAGATAAACCCTTGCTGATGAATACTTAAAGGTAAGGCTAGGAAAGAAAAGCCAGGGTAAGAGAGCGATGACTGCTGAGAATGGCAGGAAATTCCTACAGCTTTTTACCTGCATGCTGCTGGCTTAACTCCAGTTATCAGCCTCTACAACTATGCATACGCCACAGCAAGCTACTGCAGCCCTACAGGTATATGCCAACAGCCAAGGCCTATAGAGCTATTGGTGGATCTAGATTGAACCCTAACCCCTGCCATTGGTCTGCACAGCTCCACTCACTTGCAGTTAACCTTACAGTTGTACACCTGCAAGACACCAGCTCCAACTCCCATCACTGGCCTCCCCTGCCAAACATGTGCCTACAGCTAGCCCCTACAGTCACACATGTACACAGTGACAGCCAGAGCCATTGCAGCTGCCTGTTTGCCTGCAGTTGTCCCCAGCCCCTGCTGAAGGCCCTAGACTTCACCAGTACACATCTGTTAGCAACTCGTCCCTGCAGCCAGCCTTCTCAATTGGCCCCATAGCCAACAGTGTGCACACTGTCTGGCTATGGCCACTATCACTGTCTGGCATGGTCCCTAGCCAGTAGACTAGAGGTTCTCTTAAAGAATCCAACAGTCCTGGGATGCCATGGTGGTTCAGTTGGTTAAGGGTCTGATTCTTGATTTTGGCTCAGGTCATGACTTTGGTGTCCTGGGATCAAGCCCATGTCTGGCTCCGTGCTCAGTAAGGAGTCTGCTTTAGAATTCTTTCCCTTTCCCTCTGCCCCCCACCCCCGCTCATGTGTGCTTGCTCTCTCTCTAAAATAAAATAAAATAAATCCTAAAAAAAATTAGGATTTATTTTATTTTATTTTAGAGAGAGAGAGTGCTGTGAAGTGTGTAAACCTGGTGATTCACAGACCTGGGGATAAAAATATATGTATATAAAAAATATATGTTTATAAAAAATAAAAAAAAAAAAATTAATTCATTAAAAAAAAAAAAAAAAAAAAATCCAACAGTCCTTGCAGCCATTGTGCACTGCCTATAGCTGTCACCAAGGATCATGCAGTTGTTGATTTTATGGATCATAGCTTCCTGAGCCAATGAGACACCATGTCACCCTTCCCCATCTACAGGCACTACATACCTTCACACTTGGCATCCTGTAACACTAGACCAAGGGTCACAGCATGTTCCAGCATACCCCCAACTACAGTTGAAGGTCATTCCTTACCATTCTGTAGGTCTGGAAGAGCTGACTCTTCTTCAAATGCACAAACACCTACAAAAGTGACAGGGATCACAAAGAATCAAGGAAACATGACACCACTAAAGGAACATAGTAAACTTCCAGTAATAGACCCCAAAGAAGTAGAGATTCACAAATTACCTAACAAATAATTCAAAATAATTATTTTAAAGATGCTCAGAATGCTGCAAGAGAAAACAGATAAACAGTTTGATGAAATAAGGAAAATTAAAAAAAAAAAAAGAATGAAATGATAAGTCCCACAAAGAGAAAAACACAAAAAGGATGCCAGAAATTTTAGAGCTGGAGAATACAAGGACTGAAACAAAGAATTCAATGAAGAGCTTCAATAGCAGACTAAACAAAGCAGAAGAATCACTGAATCTGAACACAGATGATTTATTATTATTAATATTGAAGTATAGTTGATATACAATGTAGTGATTTGACAAGTCTATACACTATGCTGTGCTCACCACAGGTGTAGCTATCATCTGTCACCATACAATGCTATTATAATACCATTGATTATACTCCTTATGCTGTACTTTTATCCCTGTGACTTATTCATTCCATAGCTGGAAGCCTGTGTCTCTCCCTTCACCCATTTTGCCCATCCCTTAATTCTCTCTCCTGTGAGAGAGAATTTTTGTTCTCTATATTTATGAGTTTGTTTTTGCTTTTTGTTTATTTGTTTTGTTTTGTTTTTAGTTTCTATATATAAGTAAAATCATATGGTATCTGTCTTTCTCTGACTTATCACATTTAGCATGCTCTCTGGGTCCATCTATGTTGTCACAAATGGCAAGATCTCATTGTTTTTTTATGACTGAGTAATATTTCAGTGTGTGTGTGTGTGTGTGACATCTTCTTTACCCATTCATCTACTGATTGACACTTGGGTTACTTTCACATCCTTGTTATTGTAAATAATGCTGCAATAAACACACGGGTGTATATATCTTTTCCAATCAGCATTTTCATTTTGGGGGGTAAATACTCAGTGGGAATACAGATCATTTGAAATGATCCAATCAGAGAAAAGGAAAGGGAAAAAATGAAGGAGAATGAAGAAAGCCTATGGGATTGATGGGACACCATTAAGATAAACTATGTATTATGAGAGTCTAGGGAGAGGGAGAGAGGAACAGAAAGCTTGTTTTAAAAAATTTATGTTTGAGAACTTCCCAAATCTGTGGAGGTATTTGCACATCCAAGTTCATGAAGTTCATAGGTCTTCAAACAAATTCAACTCAAAGACATCTTCCCCAGGACACATTGTAATAAAACTGTCAAAAACCAAAGACAAGGGCACCTGGGTGGCTCAGTGAGTTAGGCCTCTGCCTTCAGCTCAGGTGATGATCTCAGGGTCCTGGGATCGAGTACCACGTCAGGTTCTCTGCTCGGTGAGGAGTCTGCTTCCCCCTCTCTCTCTGCCTGCTTCTCTGCCTACTTGTGATCTCCCTCTGTTTGTCAAATAAATAAATGAAATCTTATTTTTAAAAAAAGCCAAAAATAATGATAAATCTTGAAAGCGGCAATGGAAAAGAAGTATGTCACTTACAAGGGAATCCTATAAGACTATCAATGTATTTCTTACCAGAAACCTCACAGGCTCACAGGAGAAAGTAAGGGTGATATATTTAAAGTAATCTTATCTGGCAAAATTCTCCTCAGAAATGAAGGAGAGACAAAGTCTTTCCCAGACAAATAAAAGCTGCCTTACAAGAAATATGAAATTCTTCAAGTTGGCACAAAGGGACACCAATTACTAACATTAAAATATAAAACATACTGATAAATATAACTATAATGTCAAATTCAGAATACTTCAATACTGTAATATGGTAGTGTATTAATCAGTTAATTCTAGTATTAAGATTAAAGGACAGAAGTATTAAAAATAACTATAGCTACAATATTTGCTAATGGATATACAGTATAAAAAGATGGAAATTTTGGTATCAAAAACAAAATGGGAGGGTAAAAAGGTAGAGCTTTTGTATGTAGTTGAAATTAAATTGAAATCCACTTAAAATTATTATAATTGATATTTCATGGTAACCACAAAGTAAAAACCTACAATAGATGCACAAAAGATGCACAAAAGCATACCACTATGTAAAATCATCAATTCACAAGGGAAGTCAGTAAAAGAGGAAGAAAGAAAAAAGGAACTATGGAACAGTCAGAAAATCATTAACAAGATGATATTATTAAATTTTTCCCTATTGATAATCACTCCAAATGTATATGGATTAAATTCTCCACCAAAATGCATAGAGTGGGGGCACCTGGGTGGCTCAGTGGGTTAAAGCCTCTGCCTTCGGCTCAGGTCATGATCCCAGGTTCCTGGGATTAAGCCCTGCATTGGGCTCTCTGCTCTGCAGGGAGCCTGCTTCCCTTCCTCTCTCTCTGCTTGCCTCTCTGCCTACTTGTGATCTCTGTCTGTCAAATAAATAAATAACATCTTTTTAAAAAATGCATAGAGTCGATGGATGGATGGATGAAAAACAAGACCCAACTATATGCTGCCTAAACAAGAGACTCATATCAGCTTTAAGGATGCAGATAGGCTCAAAGTGAAGGGATAGAAAAAGAGAGTACATGCAAGTGAAACAAAAAATAGAGCAGAGGTAGCTATACTTAAATCAGACTTTGAAATAGACTTTATGCCAAAAGCTGCAACAAGAGACAAAGAAAGTCATTGTACAATGATAAAGGGGTTAACTCATCAAGAATTATGGGTTGCAGAATTATAGTATTAACTGAATTCACATCCCAGCCAAGTTACTCATGTTAAAATTGGGGCACTGATTAGGAAGAAGGACCTCATTCCAAACTTCCAGCATTCAGTGGGACTAGGAGACTAATAATCTCAAACTTCTGAGTCACTCTGGGTCTCTCTTGCCAATGGAGGCAGTTTGTCCTCCTGTATTTTGGAGACTAGCCTTCACTAATTTGAAAACCTTGCAGTAATTTCTGGGGCAATTGCCTTAGTAGGAGTTGCCCATTTTCCTCAAGACTCCTTGCAACCACCTCTTACTTCTAGGAGACTCATAACTAAAATCAGAGTCAAAATGCTCCAGCAGGGTGATTACAAAGAATGACCAGGAAAAATAGTTTTTATAGCAAAAGATTTTCACAATTTGCATATATAGTGGCATAAACCCAACGAATATGTGTTAGAGTATATCATAAGGGAGTTAAAGAAAGGAGCACAGAATATGGTGCTGAGTTGTTAGAATTTGTTAATATGGATACACTTGTCAGAAATTAAGGACTTCAGGTCATAGCTTCTATAGCTGCAAGTGATGTAAGAAAAAATCTAAAGGCTTAGGGATATAGGAATGTTGGAGCAGATTTATTATGTATTGACCTGCACATCCACTCCCCTTCCCAGTACATCCTCTGAGAGGATCCTGGGGAGATCCCTTTACTAGAGCATTGAAAAGTATATTAACAATGGGAATACCTGCATCCTTGAAAAGTTCTGTGGTTCTATAGAAAAATTTCTATTCTTCTATAGGTTAGGCAGGTGGGTTTCAGAGTAGTAGAGGCCAAATATTGGTATTCAACCACCAAAGACAAAGTAGGCACATTTACCATAAAAAGAAGTAGAAATAGAGTGGTATTCAGATTTTTTTTTTTTAACTCTCAGCAATCTTTGTGGCTAAATGATTATGGTGGGCCTAGGAATAAAATAAAATACTGAAATGGTCATCCATATATATATATATATATATGATAAAAAATCCATATATGGTGACTAAAGATATGGCTCTAGTCACCATCATGGAGAGTTTTGACCTCTCACCAGTTTCTAGGCCTAAGCCCCATAAGCCCCATAATGAAGGCAAAGCTGGATCTCCTTGAAGGAGGATTTTGCAGCACTGTCATCAGTATATACTGAAAATCCTCCCCATACAACCTGTGGCCAGCTCCTAAAATGACATATGCCAGGGGGAAAAATATCCTGGTATTACACGGATGTTAATTCCTGGGAACTCCTAAGTGCCACCACAGTCCACCAGTTTAAGTACGGGCTTGTGGTAGAAGGTGAGAAATTTAGTCTTTTTTTTTTTTTTTTTTTTTTTTTTTTAATGTAACAGCTTAGGATCCTTTATTTACAGTTCTCAGTTTAGAGGCTTATGAGTGTAGAATGTAGAGGTTGCTACTAGCTCCAGGTCTAGGGACAGAAATTTCCAGTCTTCCACAGTTACAGGGGCCTGTTGAAGTGGAGGTTAGAGCCTTATACTCCATAGCCAGTGTTGTAGCTGACTTTAGTCTGGCAGGGGCTGTGGAGTCATGAATGGGTGGGGAGGTATAAGAACCTGGCTGTGGTGTCCCTAGAGTTGGCCCATAAACAACTGGAATTGTCTGTGTCTTGTTTATGAAGGCATTGTATGCTAGAAGGACAAAGCTGTTGACAACAGCACCACAAAGAGGATAAGGAGGATGGCCTAGCCAGAACCCAGGAATTTCTGGAGGACAACTGAATCTTCGCACTGATTTTTCTCCATGCTGAAACCTGCATGGACATGGAAGACTTTACTTGCTGGGATGTCTAGCAAAGTATGGTACAGTATGAGGGTCTCATGAAGAAGTATTGCTGTAATGGCCAAGGCCTGACTTGGGGTGCAGGATCCCGTAAGATTAGCACTATTTCTTCCAGTGGCAATAAAAAGCCAGAACACAATTGAATTGGTATACTGATGAGGTAGGTCTTCAGGTCATAACTGAGTGTTAATCTTGATGATGCACTGACCATCTGGTTTCCCTTGGGGAAAGAAATCTGAAGAGGTTTTAGCTTTTACCAAAAAAAAGGCAAAAAGTAAAAATAGCATTCAGCATTTGTTTCACAGCAAGCTGTTATAGAGGCAGCATATACCCTAAGCTCCTTCCCCAGGAACCATATTCACTAGCTCAGCCTTCAGCAACTATAGCTTTGAATTGTGTCTGAGCATTTGTGCTTCATCTCGATGTATTTTGTGCATCCGTTAGCAAGATGTGTCCTAAGAAATCAGAAAAGCCTAAGAGATTTGATTTTTTGCATCCAGGAATGCTCAGAAAAATTTTCCATATAAATAAATGGTAATAGCATCTTTGCTTTACATCATTCTGGCTTACAGACAGTCTCACAGGAATGTCGTACTTTAGATAGTGGGGGAAACCTGTACTTTCTTCACTTGCCTTCCAGGATAACAATATCTGAGTTTTTCTCCCACCTCCCTAGTTTTTTGTTTCTCTTCTTGGTTACTCTTCTTTTCTCATTGTTTGTAATACTGGAGTGCTCCCAGAGCTTAGTCCTTGCACCTTTCCTTTATTTTTTTTGAAGTTCTTATTTTAATTCCAGTTAGTTAGCATTCAGTGTGATATGAATTTCCAGTGTACAATATAGTAATTCAATAATTCCATACCTCACCCCGCACTCATCACAAGTGCCCTCTTAATCCCCACCACATATTTAACTCATTCCCCATTGTCCCACCCCCTGAGAAATTGAGTCTTAATTTAAGTTTGAGTCACAGTAGATAAAGTAAATCCATAGAACCACCCTACAGTGATTTCATCAGTTCCAGGATGTATAATTAAAATAGATACATGGTAACTGGCAGAATTTCCACATTGGCTTTCTGATCCTGAAATAAGGAGCCTTATAGTATAACAGGCCAAGTTGTAGCCCTTGGGAACTCCCCTCTCCCACATACACATATACCAGGAGTAAACAAAAATTATTGTTTTCCTGGGGTGGCAGAATGGGCAATTACAGAGATTAGTAACACCAATAAAGATTTGAAAGAAGCAAAGAGTGATGCCAGTTTAATTTGCCTGTTTCTATGGATTTTGGAGAATGATTGTAGAGTATTATAAATTTAATCAGGGATGTCTCCAGCTGCCTTCCATAGGTGATTTCTTTATTGGAGCAAATCAACAATCCCTGCCACCTGGTATGCAGTATTGCCCTAACAAATGCTTATTTCTCCATACAAGCTGGGAGAGAACACCAGCAGCTATTTGAATTTACTTGGCAGGCCAAAAATATAACTGCATTCTCTTGCCCCAGTGCTACATCAGTTCTCCTGCTCTCTACCATAATGTAGTCCACAGAGATATTAAGCATCATGACCTTCCAATCAGCACTGAGTTGGTCCAGCACATTGATGACATTACAGTCATTGGATCTGGAGGATAGGAAGTAGCAAGGTCTTTAACTGTCTTCATAAAGTATATGAAAGTAATATAAAATATATGAAACATAAAATATACCAAACTAGGGGATAAAAGATAACCTCCATTTCTGGTATCAATTTCCATATCAGTCAAGTGCAAGTTACTACATTATTATCTCAGCTCTAAACTCACCCTTTTGTATTCTTCTTTGATGCTGGAGCTGGGACTCTGAAAACCACATTTCTTTGCCTTGCCAGCTAGTTCTGTTAGGCTCTGCTAATTGGTGGCACTAGAGGGAGACCCCAAGACTGAAGAAGGATGAGAGAATTGCTTCTTGTCCAACTCAAGACTGTTTCCTGGGGCACCTGCGTGGCTCAGTCATTAAATATCTGCCTTAGGCTCAGATCATGATCTCAGGGTCCTAGGATAGAGCCTCGCATCAGAATCCCTGCTAGGTGGGAAGCCTATTTCTACTTCTCCCACTTCCCCTGTTTGTGTTCCCTCTCTCACTGTCTCTCTCTGTCAAATAAATACATAAAATCTTAAAAAAAAAAAAAAAAAAAGACTGCTCCCTGTGAACTTTTGGTTCCTGTATGCTTTACCTCTGCAATGCTTCTTTATCCTGGTAGCAGCATGCCCTTTCTATAGCAACAACTGAATCCAGTTTGTAGTCTTTCTACAGTTCTGCACATTTCATGGACTCAAAGACACCAACACCAGCCAGTGTTCCTTCCAGTCTGGGTCCTATGCAATCCCTCCTCTAAACTCAAAGACACCAATACCAGCTGAGCAGCGTCTTCTCGGTGATCTGAGTTTCAGCTCTGTGGGGGTTACTCTGTTAAGTTTGTAAATTTTTTCCTTTTCTTCTTCTTTTCTTTCCCAGCTCTAGGTGCAGTAACAGTTGCTCCCGCTCTCATACCTCAGATGTCTCTTTTTAGCTTTGCAGTCATCTACTTAACTTTATATCTAATTAACAGTTCTTGTTAAAGTATGTATTCAAATAGCTGGTGTGATTTCTATTTCCTATCTGGACACTGACTATTCAAGTTAATAAAAGATTGTTAAATTTTATTAAAAATTACAACCAAGTGAAGGTACTATATGACTCAACCATACTCCAGCTATTATATATGCTATCTGTACTAATTAATATATCCAAATCACTTTGTAATTAGTCATTTCAAATGTAAGGAATTGGATTATTAAAAACAGAAACTATGATTTCTCCCCCCCATTTTTTATAGGGGGAAAATATATTTTTATATTTTAGCTATATAAACCATAGTTTCAGGTGACACACTTCATTTAGTGTGTAATAAATGTAAATGAGTTACAAATGTGCTGCAAGATAGTTATCTATTCAGCCCTAAGTAGCCTGAAATGACTGGGTGGTTGGTGCCTCTATGTAATTCACCCCTTGCCAGAAGCAATTTGTTCTAAGGATTCTCAGAGAGTAGCCCAAAGTAGTCAGAGCCTGATGATCCACCCTAGTATCTCCCAAGGCCCCTAAGGAGGCAAGCGCTTTATTAAAGCAAGAATTCTTTAATAAAGAAGCAAAGCCAAGGAGTATTCTATTACTAGCACATCACTTTCCAAAGCCAGTTGCAGTGAGAATTGCTGCTTGTCATAAACATTGAGCCTTGGAGCAGTCTGCATGTTCTAGGTACTCAAGGGGCAGGACTCACAACCCAAGATATGGCCAGGAAAGGCAGGGAGACCTGCTGGATACTTCTTATGGACTCAGCTCCCAATCTCTCTTTTCACATATATTGAAATCTCCCCTTTGTTTATGGCTGATGTGTCCTTTTAGTTACATCCAAATTGGCTGCAGAATTTTCTTCGTAATAACATAGTCATACTCTGCAAATTAGAGCTTCATTATTATTCTGTAATATATACTTGATATGAAAATATACTTGGATATTCTAAATCTAGTCATGTAATAAGATATTGCCATATTACATTTGCCAGTGAGAAAAAGTAAGAGCTATTACAGTCAAATATAATTTATACTTGTAAGTTCTTAATTGTGAAAATTGTTTTAAATTTATCACCTAGTTGCTTGAATTATAGTCTCATCAATAATTATATTCTCATCAATAATGATCACTGTTAAATTGTCTTCTTCAGGAATTTCATGCAGTTATTTCAATCATAAAACTCTACATTTCATAGAAGACTGATTTAGTGGTGATGAACTCCTTTAATTTTGTTTTTTGGGGAAGCTCTTGACATCTTAAATTTTGAATGATGACTTGATATGTTAAAGGGAATTCCTTTTGTTTGTTTGTTTTGTGTTTAAAATGAATTCTTATTTGTCAGAGGCAGGCCCCTGGCCAGGGTAGCCTCCGCCATTAAAAGATGGCGCCTGGCTAGTTGCCAGGTTAGGATTGCCTCGTGAGACTAAGCAGAATGCCCAAAGAGGAAGTAAACAGCATTGGTTGCTAGCGAAGTTGTTCATTTAGGTGCACAGCCTGATTCGCTCCCTCCTGTACCCTGCTCACTGATTGGTCATGTAAGCATATATAAGTGTGTAGACTTGCGGAAATAAAGAGAGAGAGAAGAGGGAGAAGATGCATCCAAACCAGGGTTCTTGTCCTTGCGGGGCGAGGGCGTTAAATGGCGCCGGCACCCGGGAACTAAATAAAGGAATCTTGCAAGGTAATCCGCAGGAAAGCGGGGAGTAAAGGTCCGCAGGTAAGCGGGGACATTAGCCACGTTCAAAAGTGGGAATTCCATGGTAAAGCGGGGAGTAAAAATAGAAAAACCTTGCAAGGGAGAAGTCCGCAGATAAGCGGGGTAAAACCACGACAATGGTGGTGGGAAACTTGTACAAGACCGCAACAAGAAGCGGGGCGGCCATAGAGCCGGGATTTTCTTATCGAAACCGCAGGTAAGCGGGGAGGGGACCATGATCAAAGTGGTGGGAATCTTATACAAGTCCGCCATAAGAAGCGGGGCGGCCTTAGAGCTGGGATTTTACAAGTCTGCAATAAGAAGCGGGCAGCCTTAGAGCGGAATTTAGCGGTGAGTCTTTAATGTCCGTGTCTGTTGTCTGTGTGTTCATAATGGGATATGAAGTATCTAAAGTGCGGTTGGAACGGTCTTTAGAAGACCTGCTGAAAGCCAATGGAACTCCACTAAAAGCAAAAACTGCTCGGGCCTTTTTGCATACAGTGGAAAAGGCAGCTCCATGGTTCCTAGATGAAGGCTTGCTAAACATACCTCAATGGGACCACTTAGGGGAGGATTTGAAGAAACAGGATGCTTTAACTCTTCGCCTCAAATTTAACATAACAAAAGCACAGGCACAGGACATAGTAGTCTCCTGCAGAAATTGCATGATCTTACTACCTGCACCGTCCTTGGGGGTTAATTCTAAGGGTTTGTTACCTAATCATATATGGCAAATGGATGTCACACATGTTTCAGAATTTGGAAAGTTAAGATATGTTCATGTCTCTGTAGATACCTGCTCTGGAATAATTTTCGCCTCAGTGCATACGGGGGAAAAATCCAGAGATGTTATCGCTCATTGCCCACAGGCTTTCGCGGCATGGGGAAAGCCACGCCAATTAAAGACAGATAATGGTCCAGGCTACACCTCACAACCCTTTAAAGCCTTCCTACAACAACTTGACATTCACTTGATACATGGGATACCCTATAACCCACAAGGACAGGGTGTTGTGGAGCGTGCACGTCTTACAATAAAAAATGCGCTTTATAAACAAAAAGGGGGAATAGGGGACACCTTCAGGTCCCCTAAAGATAAGATCAACACCATTCTCTTTATTTTGAATTTTTTAACGTTGGACAAAACGGGTAAATCAGCTGCAGACAGACATGCAAGTGATGCTGCTGCTTCCCCTAAGCCTTAGTACTTTGGAGGGACATCCTCACAGGAAAGTGGAATGTACCAGATCCAGTGTTAGTATGGAGTAGGGGGTCTGTATGTGTTTTTCCACAGGAAAAGGAGGCTCCAATTTGGATCCCAGAGCGGCTGGTGCGTGCAGCCTTGCCTCCAAACACCAGTCATGATGCTAAAGATGCTGATGATAACTCTGGGGATGCTACACCTCCTGTGGCAGACTCAAGCCAGAGAGATGTGAGCAGTGGTTAAAGCATGGCTATATCCTTTACCAGTGACTAACTCTTCTCTCATATTCTCTCCTCTCCCTTTGATGCATGGCAGGTCTATAACTTGCTAGGAGCATGTACTGATATCTCAGCAGTGTCCATGTTAAATGGTGGCAAATTCCTCAACTGTTCTTATAAACAAAATGACTCTAGTACCTTTGAGACAACAGTTAATGTGTCTTGTCCCAATAATATTACTTATCAGCCCACTCCCATATGCGTCTGGCCACCGTTCCTTTTCCTTGTAACAAATGCTAGCGAGCTGAATGATACGTTGAATTGCACTAAGAATTGCTATCTTTCCCAGTGCTGGAATGTTATGGCCTTCAAGCTGGCTGTGATTATGCGTATCCCTACCCATGTTCCTATCCCAGTTTCCATTCCAGAGGACAAGTTACCGGTGGTGCTATCCAGAAAGAAGAGAGATTTTGGTATCACAGCCGCCGTTGTGACAGCATTGGCTATATCTACAGCAGCTGCCACGGCAGCAGCAGTCTCGCTTGCTACAACTATACCCACTGCAGAAGCTGTGAACACCCTTGCAGAAGGAACGGCGGCTGCCCTTCAAACACAGACTCAAATAAATGCACATCTGCAAGCAGGAATCCTGATAGTCAACCAGAGAGTGGATTTGGTTCAAGAACAAGTGGACATATGGGGGGCCCTATTGGGACTGGGATGTATAGTACCCTTCCCGGCAATTTGTGTAACACTCATAGCCTATACTAATATGAGTGACTTACAGAATGTCTCCCGACAGCTCTCCCAATACTTGCAGGGGAATTAGTCCGCAGAATTCCAAAACTATACTCAGCACCTGCTACTAGGCATAACAAGGATAAATAACACCAGAGTTGAGCTTGCAACCCTCCCAGAGATAATCAAAACATTGCAAGATGTGTTAACCTTTATGAAACAATGGGCTAGCGTAATTGGTCTGATGACAGTCCTCGTGGTGGGCTTGATTCTGCTAGTAAGGAAACTGCAAATTTGGAAGCGACAACAACCTAGGCAACAGCAAGCCATGGTGCAGGCCTTGTTAGCCATTGAGGCTGGAATATCCCCCCAAGTGTGGCTAAGTATGCTGGACGCAGATCATTGATATCTGCCGTCTGATGACGGGTAAGGATATTCCCCGCCACTGACAACCTAAGACAGGCACGATCCCTGCCATAAAAGAAAAAAGGGGGAGATGTCGGAGGCAGGCCCCTGGCCAGGGCGGCCTCCGCCATTAAAAGATGACGCCTGGCTAGTTGCCAGGTTAGGATTGCCTCGTGAGACTAAGTGGAACGCCCAAAGAGGAAGTAAACAGCATTGGTTGCTAGCGAAGTTGTTCATTTAGGTGCACAGCCTGATTCGCTCCCTCCTGTACCCTGCTCACTGATTGGTCATGTAAGCGTATATAAGTGTGTAGACTTGTGGAAATAAAGAGAGAGAAGAGGGAGAAGATGCATCCGAACCAGGGTTCTTGTCGTCCTTGCGGGTGATATTATTTTTTATAGAGAACAAGAGAGTTGGGAAGGGCAGAGGGAGAGAGAGAATCCCAACCCAGGCTCCATACCTAGCTAGCAGCCCATTGTGGGATTTGGTCCTATAACCTGGAGACCAAGACCTGAGCCAAGAACATGAGTCGGACACTTAACCAATTGAGCCACCCAGGAGCCCCTCAAGGGAATTCTTTAAATGGAAAGAAAAGAACATAACTAGAAGAAAACTATGAAAAAATGTCACTGGTAAAACCAAAAATATAGTTAAAGTAGATTAATCACTTATAAAGCCAGTAAGGAGGTTATAACACAAAAATAGTAAAAATCAATTATATCTATAAAAATTAGTCAAGGGATACACAATTAAAATGTAAACTATAATATCTCATATATAAAACACAGAGATGGAGTAAAAATTTAGTGCCTTTAGAATGTTTTCTTCAGCACACATGTGAACTTAAGTGACCATCAACTTAATATAGACTGCCTGTATATATATATATGTATATATACCTCATATATGAACCTCACAGTAGCCACAAATAAAAAACTTGAAATAGATACACACAAAAATAAATAAATCAATCCAAGAAGGCCATCAAGCCAGAAGAGAAGAGAACAAGACAAAAAGAAAGGAACAAAGAACTACAAAAACAACCACAAAACAACAAATTGCAATAAGCACATACCTATCAATAATCACTTTAAATGTTAATGCTCCAGTCAAAAGACATCAGGGGACTTAATGGATAAAAAAACAAAATGCATCTATATGCTGTTTATGAGACTCAATTCAGACTTAAAGACATATACAGACTGAAAGTCAAGGGATAAGAAATGATATTCCATGTAAATGGAAGTGGAAAAAAAAGCCAAGGAAGCAATACTTGTATAAGACAAAATAGACTTTAAAACAAGGACTGTAACAAGAGAAAAAGGGCATTACATAATGATAAGGGGATCAGTCCAACACCAAGTTTAACATTGTAAATATCTATGCACCCATAAAAAAAGCAAATATTAATAGATATGAAGAGAGAAATTGACAGTAGTACAATAACCGTAAGGGATTTAAATATGCCACCTACATCAACAAATATATCATCCAGATCCAAAAAATCAATAAGGAAGGAGTGGCTTTGAATAACCCATTAGACCAGATGGATTAACAGAGTAAATATAGAACATTCCATCCCATAATAGCAGAAGAGACATTTTTTTCAAGTGCACATGGAATGTTAGTCCACAAATCAAGTCTCAATAAATTTAAGACTGAAATCATATCAAACATCTTTTCTGACCATGAAAGTATGAAACTAGAAATAAATTATAAGAAAAAAATGGAAAAAACACAACAATACTGAAGCTAAACAACACACTACTAAACAACCAATGGTCAACAAAGAAATCAAAAAGAACATGAAGACAGCCTTGCATATGCCCCCACCCTGGAGCTGCCCATGCCGCCAGTCATCAGCCCCACCATGTTCTTTAACATTGCCATGAATTCCAAGCCCTTAGGCCACACCTCTTTTGAGTTGTTTGCAGTCAAACTTTCAAAGATAATAGAGAACTTTCATGCTCTGAGCACTGGGGAGAAAGGATTTGGTAACAAAGTTTCCAGTTTTCACAGGATTATTCTGGGATTTATGTGCCAGGGTGATGACTTCACAGGCCATCATGGCACTGGTGGCAAGTCCATCTATGTGGAGAAATTTGATCATGAGAATTTCATCCTGAAGCACACAGGTCCTGGCATCTTGTCCATGGCAAATACTGGACCCAGTACAAATGGTGCCCAGTTTTTCATCTGCACTGCTAAGACTGAGAGACTGGATGACAAGCATGTGGTCTTTGGCAAGGTGAAACAGGGCATAAATATCTTGGAAGCCATGGAGCACTTTGGGTCCAGGAATGGCAAAACCAGCAAAAAGATAATCATTGCTGACTATAGATAAATCTAATCAATTTGACTTATGTTTTATCTTAACTACCAGACTATTCCTTCTGTTGATCAGAAAAGCATCCCTTCACCCCCATCTGCTTGAAATATCCTATACTCTTTGTGCTCTCACTGTAGTTCTATGAGTTTCATATTTTTATTACTCCCCTCAAAGTCTAGCTGGTTTGCAGAGTTAAGTTTATGATTATGAAATAAAAACTGAACAACAACAAAAACATGTAGACAAATGAAAATGGAAGCAAAATGGTCCAAAATTTTTGGGACACAGCAGAAGCAGTCCTAAGAAGGAAGTTTATAGTGATACTGGTCCACCTCAAGACACAAGAAAAATCTCAAAACAATAATGTAAACTTACACCTACCAGAACTAGGAAAAAAATGACAAAGCAACCCCTAAGTTAGTAGAAGAAAGGAAATTATAAAGACCAGAGTGGAAATAAATGAAATAAAAACTAAAAAAAATCAATCAAAAGATCAATGAAACCAATGGCTGGTTCTTTGAAGAGATAAACAGAATTGATAAAGTTATCCAGATTCATCAAGAAAAAAAGGGAGGACTCAAATAAATAAGGTCATAAATGAAAGAGGAGAAATAACCAACATGACAGAAATACAAAGAATTATAAAAGAAAAGTATGAAAAATTATATGCCAACAAATTAGACAACCTAGAAGAAATAGATAAATTCTCAAAACATACAGTCTTCCAAGTGGAATCAGCAAGAAATAGAAAATTTGAACAGACTGATTACTAGTAATGAAATTGAGTAGGCCCTCAAAAAACTCCCAACAAACAAGAGCAGGACTGGATGGCTTCACTGATAAATTCTACCAAACATTTAAAGAAGAGTTAATACCTATTCCACTCAAACTATTCCAAAAATAGAAGAGGAAGGAAAACTTCCAAATTCATTCTATGAGGCCAGAATTACTCTGATACCAAAGCCATATAAAGACTCTGCAAAAAAAAGAAAACTACAGGCCAATATCCCCAATAAACATAGAGACAAAAATCCTCCACAAAATATTAGCAAACCAAATTCAACAATACACTGAAAGGACCATTCACCACAATCAAGTGGGATTTACCCCAGGATGGTTCAATATTCACCAACCAATGAATATGATATATCACATTAACAAAAGGAAGGATAAAAACCATATAATTGGGCACCTGGGTGGCTCAGTTGGTTAAGCGACTGCCTTCGGCTCATGTCATGATTCCAGAGTCCTGAGATCGAGTCCCATATCGGTCTTCCCCTGCTCTGCAAGGAGTCTGCTTCTCCCTCTCCCTGTCTGCTACTCCCCCTGTAGTCTCTTTCTTTCTGTCAAATAAATAAATAAAATCTTGAAAAAAAATATCATCTCAATAGATGCAGAAAAGCATTTGATAAAATACAAAATCCACTCATGATAAAAACTCTCAACAAAGTAGATTTAGAGAAAACATACCTTACTAACATAAAGGCCATAAATAAAAAAACCCACAGCTAATATCATACGTAATGGTGAAAATGGAAAGCTTTTCATTTAAGATCACAAACAAGACAAGGATGTCCATTCTCATTATTTGTATTCAACATAGTACTGGAATTCCTAGCCACAGCCATCAGACAAGAAAAAGAAATAAAAGTCATCCAAATCAGTAAGGAAGAAGTAAAACTCCCTATTTGCAGATGACATGATAGTTTATATAGAAAACCATAAAGACTATACCAAAAAACTATTAGAAGTAATAAACGAATTCAGTAAAGTTGCAGTATACATACTTAATATACAGAAACCTGTTGCATTTCCATATACTAATAACAAAGTAGCAGAAAGTGAAAATTAAAATACAATCCCATTTATAATTGCACCAAAAAGAATACCTAGGAATAAATTTAACCAAGAAGGTGAAAGACCTATACTATGAATAATATAAGACATTAGTGAAAGAAATTAAAGATAACACAAGCAAATGGAAAGATATGCCATGTGCACGGATTGAAGAATTAATATTAAAATGTCCCTACTACACAAAGCAATCTACAGATTCAATGTAATCCCTGTCAAAATACCAATAACATTTTTCACAGAACTTAAAAATAATCCTAAATTTTGTATGGAACCACAAAAGACCCTGAATAGCCAAAGTAATCCTGAGAAAGAAGAGCAAAACTGGTGGTATCACAATCCCAGATTCCAGGATATGCTACCAAGTTATAATATCCAAAACAGGTTATACTGGTACAAAAATAGACACATAGAACAATAGAACAAAATAGCCCAGATATAGACCCACAGTTATATGGTCAAATTAATCTTTGACAAAGAAAGCAAGAACATACAATGAAGAGTCTTTTCAAGAAATAATGCTGGGAGGGGTGCCTGGGTGGCTCAGTGGGTTAAGTCCTCTGCCTTCGGCTCAGGTCATGATCCCAGGGACCTGGGATCGAGCCCCACATCGGGCTCTCTGCTCAGAAGGGAGCCTGCTTCCTCCTCTCTCTCTCTGCCTGCCTCTGCCTACTTGGGATCTGTCTGTCAAATAAATAAATAAATAAATAAATCTTTGAAAAAAAAAAAAAAAAGAAATAATGCTGGGAAAACTGGACAGCTACATGCAAAAGAATGAAGCTGGACAACTTTCTTAAACCATGCACAAAAACAAACTCAAAATGGATTAAAGACTGAAATGTGAGACCTAACACCATAAAATTCCTAAAAGAAAACTCAAGTAGTAATCTCCTGGACATTGGCCTTAGCAACATACTTATGGATATGCCTCCTCAAACAAGGGAAACAAAAGCAAAAATTAACTACTGGAATTACACCAAAGTAAAAATCCTTTGCACAGCAAAGGAAACCATCAACAAACCAGAAAGGCAATATACTGAATGGGAGAAGATATTTGCAAATGATATGACCAAAAAGAGGTTAATATCTAAATTATATGAAGAACTTCATACAATTCAACAGTAAAATAAAAATAATAATAATCTGATTAAAAGTAGGCAGAGGACCTGACTGTACATTTTTCCAGAGACATACAGAGGGCCTACAGATACATGAAGAGATGCTCAACATCAATAATCATCAGGGAAAGACAAATCAAAACTACAATGAAATATTGTCTCATACCAGTCTTAATGGTTAGTATCAAGACAAGAAATAACAAGTGTTGATGAGGATGTGGAGAAAAGGGAACCCTTGTGCACTGTTGGTGGGAATGTAAATTGGTGCAACCAATGTGGAAAACTATATGGAGATTACTCAAATAATTAAAAATAGACCATGATATAATCCAGTAATCCTACTAGATATTTACCTAAAGAAAATGAGAACACCAATTTGGAAAGATATATGCACCCTCGTGTTTATTGCAGCGTTTATAATAACCAAGATATGTTAGCAACCCAAGTATCCATTGATAGATGGATAAATAAAGAAGATGTGGTAGATAGATACATAGATAGATATGAATATGTATATGTGAATATTAGTAAAAAAGAATGAAATCTTGCCACTTGCAACAACATGGATGGGCATGAAGAGTATTATGTTAAGTGAAATAAGTCAAAGACAAATACCATATGATTTCACTTACATGTGGAATCCAAAAGACAAAACAAACAAACAAAAAACAGAAATACATTCATAAATACAGAGAACAAACTGGTGGTTGCCAGAGGGGAGGAAGGTGGGGTTCAGCTCAAATAGGTAAAGGGAATTATGTGGTAAAAACTCCCAGTTATAAAATAAATAAGTAATGGAGCTGAAAGGTACAGCAAAGAGAATAATCAGTAATATTGTAATAATGTTTTTAAAAACCTACATAAAAAATTTTATGTTTATAGAAGCAATCTCAGATTTTTCATTTAATTTTTGAGAAGACTATTCAGAATCTCATACAAATTCAATATTTAATATCATCCCTAATATGTTTCTTTTTCTCTCTATATTATATTTAAAAGTTTTTTTTTCACCAAGCCCCATACAATTGCCTCCAAATCCCCTTTAATTTATCCCAATGTGCTATACAAATATCATCTCTATGGATGTCATGATGCAAAAAAAAGTTGAGAAGCACTGCTTTAGCCCCAGATCAGGATTCCTCTCTCTCTCTCTCTCTCTCTTTTTTTTTTTGACATTTTTATTTTAAACATTTTTAAAATTTAAATTCAACTAATTAATGTATAATGTATTATTGGTTTCAGAAGTACAGCCCTGTGATTCATCAGTCTCATATAATACCCAGTGCTCATTATATCACATGCCCTCTCTAAAGTCCATCAGCAAGTTACCCCATTCCTCCACCCTTCTCCCCTCCAGCAACCTTCAGTTTGTTTCCTATGATTAAGAGTCTCTTATGGTTTGTCTCCCTCTCTGGTTTCGTCTTGTTTTATTTTTTCTTTTTTTCCCCTATGAGTCTCTGTTTTGTTTCTTACATTTCATGTATCAGTGAGACTATACGATAATTGTCTCTCTGGTTGATTTATACCACTTAGCATAATACTCTCTAGTTCTATCCACGTTGTTGCAAACCAGATCATGATTCTTAATCAGAGGCCTCTCAATGGATTTCAGTGAGTGTGTGAAATGTGCAAGTATATCTTTTTGGAGAGAGTTAATAGTTTTCACCAAGTTCTCAAAGCTTAAGAACCAACTGATCTCAAGAATTTCAAAAGTTTCTCTATAATTTCACCCCTAAAGGAGTGATGATACAAGACAAGGGTTAAAGGAATTCCAAAAGGACAAGTAGGCCTCCATTATCACAGGTGGGAAGAATAAAGGTGCTATAAATAGAACTAGGAGGCCTTCTGTCTCTGGCTCCGTTTTTTGGGAATCCTGCTCTTGGTCTCTCTCTCTTCTCAAATTCAACTAATAAACTAAGAGAATTCTAGGGATTTTTCTCTATTAGAAGTAGATACTTCCTCCCTCACATCACCAGAAGACCAAGTAGGAACCAGGGTGGAGCCTAGGGAAGAATAGGTATAAATGAGGCAGAGAGCATAGATTTCAAATGCTCACAGGTGATCTAGCTCTGCAATCAAAGCCTGAAAGCCAGTATCATAAAATGTGCATTTACCCAGACCTCTTCCTCTGTGTTTTGAAAGAATTTTGTACATATTTAGGCTTTTCCTATATATGTAACCTTCTTGGGGGCCTATCAAAGGTGACTGAAACCACAGTACCACTTTTCCTTGCTAATAGGCTTTGAGGTCCTGAAAGACTTTTATTTTGTTCTTAAAATATAATACATACTCAATATGTTCTCAATTAATGGTGACAAATGAACATAAATCAAGATTTCCAAATCTAAGCTTCCTCAAATGGTTCTATACCAGGAAGAGCTATTTCCTTTGTAGATTATAAATTAACTTCCTAATACAAATAAGTTTAATGTGAATCTGGGTACTTTATAATTCCAATTTTCTAAAAGATTCTTATTTATTTGAAAGAATAATAGTGAGAGAGTACATGAGCAGAAACAGACTTCCCTGGTGAGCTGGGACCTTGGACCCTGATCATGTATGACCAGAGCCCAAGGCAAATCGCTTAACCCACTGAGCCACCCAGGTGCCCCTAATTCCAAGTTCTTTTATAATCCTAATTTTGACCAGGATTTTATCACCTCAGATATGTCCAACAAAGATCTATTATATCTGCCTAATGAGACTTATCTTCATCACGCATCTACTTCTCTTACTATTAAGAGAAGCATGTGTCATGTCCTTTTAAGTCATTTTTATTCCCTTTTTGCTTGATGCTATTTTCTACACATAGAGTACACTCAAAGAAAGATGACCAAACTTGAAACAAACTAGAGAATAATAAAGTTATCTTAACTACATACAGGGCTTTATAGTTTATCTTGTACTTTACCATGCATTATCTCATTTGATCACAGGAATCCTGTGAGTTAGCAATCCATTGTAGAAACCAATGCTCAAAAAGTTTAACCCATTTGCCTAAAGTTTCACAGAACTGGAGTTAGAAACCAGGTCTTCAGAGTCCTATAGCAGTGATCTTTTCCATTGTAAGATTAATGGAATTAAGTCATCTGTTAAAAGAATTTCTTAATATTCTGTTGGTACACAAAACTAGATAATCAGTGTAGCTATCCCTGATGCACTAAGAAAAGTAACATGCTAGTACATTAGTAAGACCTGTTGATTTGAATAATACTTTTCCTAGAATACTTTGATTTCTTAACCACGTTTGTTTCATTTATCTTTCATTCAGCTTTCAGCCATGTATATTTCTTAGCTATGCATATAACTTCCTGTTTGGTCTTCTAAGCATTGGCTCAAAGTTCTTATTTCTGAACTTTGTCTTTTCTTTTCCTGTTTACTACGCAGCTCCGGGAAAGAAAGAAAAAACACAGATCGTTTAATCGGTGAACCATACATCTTTGTTTAATTTTGTCTCGCAGGTACTCTTGACCACCACCAGGGGGCAAAAGCCTACCAGCTGGCTTCCCTGCGATTCATTCTACACAGGGCTGTACAGTACAGGGACCCTCAGTGTCTTGATTCTTGATGGAACCTCCCTGCTAATTATTTCAACCGCAGGGCCCCAGGGAGAGAACAAAGGCTCAGCACAGAGGGCTCTAGTGGCATTTAACCATACAAAAGCCAGAAAGAGCTCATGACAGCCCTGTCAGTTGAAAGAAAGCAATGAGATCCAAGGGAGTTTGAGTAACAACAGGAGGAGGAGGCTTTAATAACTGCAAACTCCTTAATGTGTGTGTTTTCTACAGCTTTGAGATGCACGGTGGTATCTTCCAGAACATCCACTCCAATTGAGAAATAGCTTTGTCAACTCTTTCTCTGTGTAAACAATCAGTGGTATTTGCATAGTGAGATCCCCCCCCCTTAATCTTGATTTTCCATTACTTTCTTAGTTTATAGTCTACTGACGGTTTATCTTTCAGAAAAGTATTCCTTTAAAATATTTAATAATCTACATTTCACATGTGTCTATGCAATCATGAAATCTAGAGCCGAAGGAGAAGAAAAATCTCAAGGAGCAAAACCAATTCAAGAGAATTTCTTCCCAGCGGGAAGCAAGTGGGAGGTAAACAGCAGGTTTGACCCTTTTAACTCCGTGAGCCCAGCTTTCTCCGCCTCCGGGGCTGATGCAGCCTCTCTCCACCTTAGGAATAATGAATGAGTCCTTAGAGGCCCGGGTAATAGAGGAAGCGTGAGGGGTACCCTGAAGCTTGCCAGGGTATAAAATTAAAAACCTTTCTTTCTTTCATAAAGTCTCATCATAAAACATGGGCTCTGAGACAGAGGGTGGTAAAGCTCAGAAAAAAAACCCCGAGAACCGGGTCAAAAGAGGATAAACTCGTCTCTGGTCGCACCAGGAGGGTCTCCAGTCCAGTACGTCTCACTCCGGCCCAGAGAAAGCCTTTGAAACCCGTCGGAGCCCTGTTCCACCAGACAACATGTTTGCCTCAGGATTTTCACCTCAGTTTCCTTTCACTAAGATCGGTTAAGCTGTGCGCCCCCACCTCATAAAATGGTCGTCTCTCAGGAGTGGGGATTCCAGAGCTCTCCCCTCTCCCCGGCCCGGGGCCCCTCCCCCCAGCCCACCACCCTGCCTCTCGACGCGGGCAAACCGCGTGATTCCAGGGCAAGGGAGGAAACCCGGGAAGGGGCGGCGGCCGGAGACGCAAACACTCAGCCGGCTTCCGGCAACTCAAGGGTTACGGCGAGGCGGCGGCGCGCGCCGAGGGGAGAGGCGGTTGCTGACAGGTGGCGCCTGCGCACTGGGAGCGCTCATTGTGCCCCGCTGCTGCCGAACCGCCCGCCCGCCCGCCCGCCGCCCGTTCCGCGCGTCAGTAGGCGAGAGTCCGGTGTTGGGTGCGGAGCCTGCGGCCGTTCCCGCGGCCTCCTCCTCCTCCCCGTTCCCCTCACCCCCATCCCATACCCTATTCCCCATCCCGGCTCCGTCACCCTCCCGCCCCCCACACTCAGGACAAGAATGCCCTGCCCGGAACAACCTAGCAGCGCCTAGATGGCTTTGGTCACGGTCCAGCGGTCGCCTACCCCCAGCACCACCTCCAGCCCCTGCGCCTCGGTGAGTCCCACCCGGCGGCCGCTCCGCTCGCTTCTGTCACTGCGGCTCCGCTTTGCCTCAGCGGGTCCCGCCGAGCGCCACTGCGCACGCGCCGCGCCGCTTCCCAGGCCTTGGCACTCGGCTGCCGCGAAACCCCCACACACCCCCATCTTACAGACGAGCTACGGGAACTACGGGACGTTGGGGTTTGCCTCCATCACTGGGGGCACCTGGCTCTCCCAGTCCTCGCCTTGAACCCCCCCGCGGCATGCTTTCCTATGGCTTGAACACTTCCTTTCGGGAATGAGTCATTCTTGCTTTTCACCCTCCCCCTTCCTTGTACCCTCTGTTGCTCTGCTGCAGGGAGAGGACCATGGGACTCCTGCGTTGCCCCTTACACACACCACAGCCGTTTTCCCACACCCATCTCTTGGACCCGTTCGGTATTCGCACACTGCAGCCCCTTCTTCAGGCTCTCCGCGGTGTGTGCCTTCCCTCTAGTCACTTGCCGTCGTTCTTGTGCTCTGGTACTGTTCGGGCTTCAGTGGACTGCTGAGCTGGTAGTTACTCCTTGGTTTCTTCCCTCTTTCCCTCCCGCAGAGGGTGGCCTTGGTCTCTGCTTCTTGGAGCTCTTACCTTTCCTCTAAGAGGTTCTGAAGCATCTGGCGCTGCTTGATGACCAGTACCAATTCATTTACATCTTACAGACATTAATGCTTTACGCTCATTGCTCATGATCGTTCTTGTTCTTGGATCGTGTTTGTATGGTTCCTTACTTCAGACACCTATAACGGTGAAGCATGCTTCCAGAAGGAAAATACCCAGTAACCAGCGCTTTCCTGCTGGCCCCTTCTTTGACTTCCCTGCTAGCCCCACCCCCACTCCTTTACAGCCCATTCTTTTAGGCTTTATTCTTGAATATATTTATTTTTAAAAAATATTAAAAATAAATACGTAAAACATTGCACACGTGGGGCGAGGTGGGATCTTTTAAAAACATGCAGATGTTTTAGAAGGAAATAGAATGAAAATATGAACAAAACCGTCTTGAACTTCCTACAGAATTATAATTTTTAAAACTGTGTTGGTGGATTTAGTAGTTTCAGTTGCCAAAAGGTATTCGGTAAACACTGTAAACATCAGGTTCCGCTGTAAAACATCAGGTTATTCTTAGTATTTGTATGTCCACTGAGGCATGGGGTTTGCTATCTCGAAAATATGGTGGCTTGTGATTTCAACATGGTTTGATGAATTTCAAAATGTTGTCGTGTCCTGAGCTTTCTTCTGCATTTTGTGTGACCAAATTGACAATTATATCCTAATTCTAGAATTGATTATATTTCAGAAATTAACTTGTATTGTTCCAGAGAGCAGAACTATGATCTTTGGGTAAAAGTTCAGGGAGGCAGATTTCCAATGATTGTAAAGAAGAATTTTGTAACAGTGAAGTGGACTGCCTTGCAAAAAATAGTGAGTGTCCATTGCTTAAAGTATTCAAAGAAGGGCTTTTTGCCTGGAATTTAGTATAAGAAATTCCTTCAGTGGGGGACTTCTAAGGCTTTTTCCAACTCTTGAGATTTTGAGATTTGAGAATAGTTGCCCTTCAAAGCTGGTAAAATGTTTTAGGGTCTTCTGAAGACAAGTGTGATATGGATAGAAACTTAATAAACTAATTTTTACGTTGTATTTTATGCTAGTTCTTGGAAAGTTAACATTCCTTCAAACCACCTTACTTCTCTCTACTGATAAACCATTTGAGGATAGTTGTCACCAGACCTGATTTTGGCTGAGAATGCAACTATAGTAAGTTTCTTGAGTTGAATGATTAGTATACAGTAAGACTGTATGTACTTGATATGACTTACTTAGCCAGACCTTAGTTATTAGAATATTGAGGTATGTTAATAGCCACTTTTGAGATAGGTAATTAAATTGATCATGTGGTAAGCTCAGTTGTTGAGCTAACTGACTGATATTTCTACAGCTACTTGCTGTAGTAGCCTGGTTATTTCAGTTATTTATATGTGGCCCTGGGTATAAAGGAATCCTGGAACTGGTGTGTGTATGGGTGTGGGTGTGGGTGTGTGTGTTTGTATGACTGATGAGCCAGTTACCTTTCCCCTTAAGTTGTCTTCCTATTTCACTTCATCCAGAGCTATGTTCAACTGAGTTGTCTTGTGGTTCTTGTGTTCCAATATTTGTATGCTGTCTGACCTGCATATATTTGCTATTGTATCTCTTGTTGCATGAATAGGTTGAGTCGTTTGTTTTAAAGGTAAAAGAGAGAAAACAAACAAAAAAAAAGTCTAGAGGATCATGAAAGGAGAGATTTAATTTTGTGAGACTGGAAATTTAAATTTTTTAAATTAATAACTTTAAGCATTTTACTTTTTCACTATAGGTGTATAGGGCATTTTAATACTGTCAGTTCTTCAATATTCATTCACTGGGGATTAAACAAATCTATTGATCATCTACTGGTATGAGTGATTATTACAGATAGTAAGATGTATCAGACATCAATCCCATGTATCGATATCATGTAATCTTGGGAAGGGATGGGAAGAACAAATGTGAGATGAGAGCGTAGAAAAAGAGACTGAGGGAAATGATACTGTATGTACATGAACACTTAGTTTATTTGTAATGGCCATAAATATTGCTGAATTCAAATTAAGATAAATTCACTAATGGCAAGAGTAATAATAACAATATCTAACATTTATTTCTTGGGTTTTCGTCTGTGTTAGGTGTCATGCCAAATGCTTTACATGACATTTACTCCTCACATTATGTCCAAAGGAAATTGCTATTATCCCTGCCTTACAGATGAAGAAACTGAGGCAAAGAGCTATTAAGGAATGTGCCCAGTGTCAGCTGTTGAAAATGTGTTTAACTTTAGGATTTTCCATCTTTTCCATTGTGGTAATCAAAGAGAAGTACATATAGTAGGTGGACAAGATTCAAACAGCTTTGAAGTATGGGTACAATATTTATAGACTGGAGTAGGGCCGGAGAAATTAAGAGTATTTCAGGTGGAGAGAAGTTGTATTACCAAAACTTACAGGCCAGAAAGCACAAGGCATATCTGAAGGACTTAACTAATCCAGTTTGAGGAAGGATCTCTTTGGAAGAGTAGTAAGAGATAAAGGTGAAGAGGAAGCTGGGACTGCACAGGGACTGCTGAGTTTAGGAGTTCGAACTTGATAGGGAAGGTAATGGAGAGTCTCAAGAGGTTTTTGAGCAGATATTATCACAGTGGTGTTTTAAGAAAATTGATCTGGGAGCTATTGGCCATAGGGATTTGAGAGAGGTGGAGGGAGGCCATGAGTAGAGCCAGTTAGAGGCCATTATGGAAGCCCAGGTGTGAGATAATAAAGGCCTAAACTGGGGGTATGAAGTGGTAATGGAAAGAGGGAAAGATGTGAGGGATTATGGAGAAGAAACAAAGGACCTGAGAACTGATTGGATATAGGGAAAGAGAAATCAGAGATGCCAACTTTGGAAAGTATTGTTCTTCTAAGATAATAGAGGTTTCTTAGTTAATAGACAATTTAAGAATTATCTTTTTCCTTCTTTATGAATTTTCTGAATGGATACCTGTGTTGATCCATGGTCATATAAACATACTGAAATAACAAGGAAATATTTTACTTTTCTGTAATGTTTTGTACTTTTCAGAGTGTTTTTTTGTGTTTGTGTTCTTTTTTTTTTTTTTTTTTTTTATTTGACAGAGATCACAAGCAGGCAGAGAGGCAGAGAGAGAGAGAGAGAGAGAAGCAGGCTCCCTGCCGAGCAGAGAGCCCGATGCGGGACTCAATCCCAGGACCCTGAGATCATGACCTGAGCCGAAGGCAGTGGCTTAACCCACTGAGCCACCCAGGTGCCCAGGTGTGTTTGGGCACCCAGGTGTGTTTGTGTTCTAATTTAACTCTAGGGCAGCCTCATGAGTTATGCAGGACAGGTACCAAGGTTAAAAGACTTGCTGAAGGTCACAAAACTGGTTAGTGTAAGAACATACCCTAGAACTAAGTTCCTTGGCTCCTGGTCCATATCTCTTTCCATAATGTGAAACAGCATATGAGTTTCTGATCCTGAGAACTTGATTGCCCATATAGTAAAGGAACTAAGACATGAGATATAATCAAGAACTCATACTCTTTGAAGTTAACGTATATTGTAACCTGAACTAGAACAGAATCATCTAGATCTGTGCAGATCGTTTTTAGGTGATACCCTTATTTGAAGCCTGTTATCTCTCAGTTTATACATAATTCTTAAAACTTGGATATTTAATTTTTCTTACTCTAGGAAGATAATCAGCAGCAAAATAGGAATGGGAAGTGTGGCAGGTGCTGCTAAAGACAGGTTGCTTTCAATTCTGGGAAATGATAGCTGATGGTTTTATAGCAAGGGAGGAAGAAGAAGATTTATAAATAGCTGGCATAAGAAAAATTTAGCAGTTATGGTAACAGACTACTTAATGTGAGGATCAATCTCTAAAACCCGGTGGTCCCTCAGAGCTACTATTATGTGGTCATAATGATCACCCTGAATAATCATAATATGGCTTCATCTTGTTTTGTCTTCTTTTTAAGCAGTCAGGATTGAGTGAATTGTATTTTAAGATAGAAATCCATCCAAGTTTCATGGAAGTTTTGAGGTTTATGGTGCACATTTTAATTAACTGGGGAAAGTCATTTCCATATATGATGCTGGATAAATAAGATACTATTGAATTATATGTGTATTTTATATATATTCAAAGATGACCACACCTTTCTCTCAGAGAAAATAAAGCCATAGCAAATATGCAGTTGATTTGTCCGAAGTATAAATACTTAAAAGTGATGGTTTTTAATTTTTTGAAGACAGCTTTAGAACTTTCTTACACTACAGAAATAATACATGGTCATTGTAGGAAATTTTGGAAAATACGGAAAAGCACAGAAAAGAGAATGAAAGTATATGCTCTACAATTGCATATATATTTTACATAGCTGAAATGCTGCTGTCTATATAATTTTGTATATTTGGTTCTTTTAAAGTTTACTACATATCATAAATATATATCTATGTGCCATAGCACTTAAATGGCTGCATAGAGCACTTATAACTCATCCCAACCATCCCATTATGGTTGAACATCTGTTTTTTTTCCAACTTTTTTTTTTTTTTTTTTTTTGCTATTATAAATCACATTGCTGTGAACATCATTGGGCATAAATATTTGACTATATTTTGGAATATTTATTAAGATTTCAAGAAATATAATTACTGGATCACAGAGTATAAACAATTTTAAAACTCCTCTTGCATATTTATATTTTCTAGAAAGGTTGTTCCAGTTAACATTTATTTTAACCAGCATAGGGTAAAAATACTATTCTCTTGGCCTTATTAACACTGGATATCTTCATTTCATATTTAATCATTAGTAACTTTCAAGGATAAAGAATAGTACCTCATTGGTCTTATATAAACTTTATTACTAGACAAGTTGAACATTTTTTAGATGGTTAGATATTTCTGTTAACTTTTTAAAAGATAGCTTTATTGAGGTATAGTCTACAAAACCTAAAATAAACCCATTTTCATAATTTTATAATTTAGTGATTTTTAGTAAAACTCACAAAGTTGTGCACCCTTCACTATAGTTTTGTATTTCCGTTTTAGGTATTTGTTCATTCTTTTCAACTTGTGTATCCTCTTGATATATTATGATTATTGACTTATTTATTAGAACTAATTGCTTTTTAATTTTTTGTATTGCCCTTAGAATAAAGTTTACACTCCAGAGTTTTGCTAGCAAGACTTTTAGTGAGCAAACCCTGCTTTACCTCTTCATCCTCGTCTTTTCCCAAGTTCCTGCCTTGCACACTGCTCAGTCAAGCTGACATGCCATGCTTTCTTTGATCTCTAGGCTTTTGCACATGCTGTTCCCTTTACCTGGAACACTTTTTCTTCATCTCTTTACCTGACTAATTCCTGCTCATCCTTCAGGTCCCAGCTCTTCTTCTGGGAAGCTTCCCTGACTCTACTCTCAGACTATGGTAGGTGCTCTTTCTATGCGCACCATAGATCCCTGTACTTATCCGTTGTGGCTCTTATCTCCTTAGTGCCCTTGATTATTTGATTGCTTATCTCCCAAGCTAATCCTTAAACAAGGACTAGGTTTGTTTTCATAATTTTGTATCATCAAGGTCAATAATATTGGACATATGGATCAATGGATGATGAATCGATGAATATAGTATTATTTAGCAGACCTTTCCCTTTTGAGTTCTTCCATTGTTTTTAAACATTTTTGTTTCCAGAAGCCTGAAGATTATGAGTATTTTGTAGTACATACTGCTAAATTGTCCTCTAGAAAGATTGACTCAAACTTCGTTGACAAACTGTGCAATATACCAGAGGTCAGGTGGATAAAAATATCGGTTCCACTGCACCCTCATCAGCCCTGAGTATCATCATCATCATCTATTTTCTTTATTATAGTAAGAGCTATTGTATATTGAACACTTATCATGTACCAGGCACTATGCTGAGTATTTTACATGCATTATGTTATTTAATTTTTACATCACTCCTTTGGTTTAGGTATTATTATTATCTCTGTTCTACAAAAAAAATTGAGACCCAGGGATGCCTGGATGGCTGTCAGTTAAGCATTACCCCTCCTTGCTTAGTCTCTCTCTCTTACAAATAAATAAATAAATAAATAAAATCTTCAAAAAGAAAAGAAAAGAAAATTGAGGCTCAGAGAAGTAAAATGAGCTACCCAAGATTATAGGCCTGGTGTCTAACCCCAGAATCCTTTCTCTTAACCACTAGCATTTTATCATTTTAATTTATATTTTTTTCCAGAGGTTTTAACATTTTTCTCAAATATTTGCTGCTATATGTTTTATATTCCCTGTTTTGTAAATAATTCATGTGATTAACTCAACTTTCTCCATTGATAGCTATTTTTGCTGTATTGATTTGTAAATACTTTTTAAAATAATCTGTACACCCCATGTGGTGCTCAAACTCATGCTCCCAAGATCAAGAGTTACATGCTTTACTGACTGAGCCAGAGATTTATCATGACCTGATTTATCATGACCTGAGCCAGAACGAAGAGTCCGACGCTCAACTGATTGAGCCACCCAGGTTCCCCTTGTAAATATTTTTTATACACACTAAGAATATTAACCTTTTTCTGTTATGTTGGACATTTGCCTTGGTTTTTCAGTTGCCATCTTGTTTTATTTGGTTTGTTTTATTCATGGATATATAAACATTTAAAAGATTTTAATGCCATAAAAAAATTTAATACCATCAATCCAAAGCTGTGTGTGTATGTTTTCCATTGTTTTTCTACTTAGTTCAGTTTTCTATCAACAGAGATATATTCACCTATATTTTCTTAAGTTTTTTAATAGTTTATTTTTATATTTAACTTCAATCATCTGAAATTGATTTTACTACACAGTATGAGGTAAATATTAAACTTACTTTGTTCCAAATAGTTAACAACTTTTCTCAGTTTATTTTATGAAACAGTCGCTTCTTTTTCTAATGGTGTGTGATTCTACCTATGGGAAATACTAAATTGAAGTCATAAGCTAAAATGTGTTCCACTGAAGATCCATTGCTAGTCCCACAGGAGTTTAGTTAGTTTAACACTTTATTACTTAGTATTTATTTAATTGCATGGACAGACAATAAACTTCAACTAACTTAGATTTTAAAATTTGACTCAAGAGCCCCTGGAAGTCCAGAGTAAGAGGAGTCCTTTGGTAATCAAAAGTTATCTTCAGGTCTCTTATCATTTCTATCTGACTTTAAGTGAGAGGGAGCAGGGGTGCCAGCATGGCTCAGTGGGTTAAGCTATAGACTCTTGATTTCGGCTCAGGTCATGATCTCAGGATCCTGAGAAGAACCACTCTCTCCCAAATCCGGCTCAGCTGGGAGTCTGAGATTCTCTCTCTCCTTCTCTCTCTGCCCCTACCCCCGTCAAATAAATAAATAAATCTTAAGAAAAAGGGAAAAGGAGCAGATTCTAGATTATGCCGTGAAAAAGGCAATATGCAGGGTCCATGCTGCCTTCCTATATAGTACCATTAAATACTATTGCTGATATCAGCAACTTGAGGCTTTACTGTTTTCCATTAAATGTTTGCTGTTTTGCTGGCTACACAATTGCCAGGCCCATTGTAGGCATTCACATGTCCATGGTTTTCACTAATTTGTTCATTCATTCAAGAAACTTAACTATAGTAAGGAAACTCTTTCTAATTTTAAAAACCACACGTGATTATCTTTTTAAAGTGATTCTTTTAATTTATTTTTTAAAATTTAGAATTTTTAAAAAAAAATTTATTGTTAGAGAGCGCGCACAAGCAGGCAGAGTGGCAGACAGAGGGAGAAGCAGGCTCCCTGCTGAGCAAGGAGCCTGATGTAGATTGGGATCATGACCCAAGCTGAAGGCAGCCGCTTAACAGACTGAGCCACCCAGGCACCCACCTGTCCCCGTGCGATTATTGATAAGACCCGTTATCCACTCTGAAATCTGCTAGACCTCAAGTGTATGTGGGAGAGACCCAAAGATTCTTGTTAATCAACAAATATTTAATGAGTGCTATTTTGTCAGGTAGCCCCATGCATTCTCTTCCTCTGGTTCTCAGCACTGAGTTCTTTTTAGATACTTTTACAAACTGCCCTGCATTTTCTCGCCCAGCTTGAGCAGCACAGCTGCTGTTCACAGTGCCCTTCCTTTTCCTATTTGTCAAGAGAAAGTCTGGTGAGGTGTTCTTGGCTCTGAACTGTAGTGAGAGGTCCCATGGTTCCCAAGATTTCCTGAAAAAATGGGAAATATTTCACTAATTGAGTGGGAGAGAATATGCTTGGAAACAAATGGTAGTATACTCTGTTCTAGCCTAGTTTTTATGGAGCTGTTTTATATAATTAAAAAAAAATAATTTAGTACCTTTTGTATCCTGTGCTATACCCAGTCCTGGATATATCTATTTATTCATTCATTCATGCCAGGATTGGGGATCCAGCAGCCAGTTAGTCCCTGGCCTCAGGAAGCTTTTAGAGTATAAGTGAAAAGATTGGTATTAAAAAAGTAATTAGAGTACAGTGTAGTAGTCACAGATGATATAAACCTTGAAGAAGAGAGAGGAGGCCAGCAAGGATTTCTTTCTTTTTTTTTTTTTTTTTAAAGATTTTATTTATTTATTTGACAGAGAGAAATCACAAGTAGATGGAGAGGCAGGCAGAGAGAGGGGGAAGCAGGCTCCCTGCTGAGCAGAGAGCCCGATGCGGGACTCGATCCCAGGACCCTGAGATCATGACCTGAGCTGAAGGCAGCGGCTTAACCCACCGAGCCACCCAGGTGCCCAAGGATTTCTTAGTTAAGCCTTAAAGAGCGAGTGGGAGTTAGCCGGCAAACACAGGGTTGTTTAGGGTGAGTAGCAGGAGGGAGGAAAGTATGCTTTTTTTTTTTTTTAAGATTTTATTTATTTACTTCAGAGAGAGGGAGTGCAGGAGCAGAAGAGGGGGTAGAGGGAGGGAGAAGCCAACTTCCTACTGAGCAGGGAGCTTAGTGCAGGGCAGGACTCCATACCAGGACCCTGGGATCATGACCTGAGCCGAAGGCAGGCACTTAACCCAGTGAACCACCCAGGCACCCAGGAAGGAAGCATTCTTAAGTATGAATTTAAAGCACAGGGATTAGAAATGACAGATGTGCACTGAGAACCACAAGTAGTACAGTGCTGACGCCTTGCAAAGTACAGAAAATAGGGCTGGAGAAGTAAACATAATTTTTCTGAATTAAAACATCTGCAGTTACTTTTACCTTTCATGTAGTGTATATGTTCTTTTGGCTTTCCTTTAAGGTGAATTTGTTAAAATTTATCAGAGAAACCTTAAAGCATAACTGCCCTAATAGCTACCTAATGTTTTAAGTATTTGCTGTGCTATAGACACTAAGTTCAGTGTTAAATGGGCAACACAACAACCATTTGAAGGAATGTTATTATTGTTCCTCTTTTACAGATGAAGAAACTGATTTTCAGAGAGCTGTCTAGATTCCCCTAGCTTGGAGTGGCAGAGCTGATATTTAGGTTTTGATTGTCATACTCAAAGACCAATAACTCTAAGTTATCTTCTGGGTGTTAAGAGTTAGTCTCTCTGTCTGGGTGCTGTTTGATTCCCCCCCCACACACCTTTTTTTAAAACTCATTTTGTGTCATGTTTGCCCTGCTTTAGTTTGAATCACTATGATTTGTGTCATTTTGCTACGTGTGCCTTAGTAGTTCATAAACTCATCTGAGAACCTTCTCAAGCACTGTGGGATGATATCAGGCATTATCCTTGTCTTAGAATTTACAGGTATAGTGGGGGAAGATAGCTATAAACTAAGCATGTATAACCAATAAAAGTATTATAATGAGTACAATAGGAGTGGCAAAACCAAATTTGTGTAGGGAAGAAGGTGATCATTTCCAAAGGGGATAATGGATAGGAAATGTGGAACAGAGTAATTGGGAAAGATGGAGGAGCAAACGATCTTTGCAACTAAAAAAATGAAAGTTATGTTATTTACTTCTAAATCTTAATCCCTTTTGGTCCCATTCATAATTAGAAGCCAACTTTTTTTTCCCTACAGGGTTATTATTGTAAGACATTGCTATGTAAGGCATGGTAGCCAGATACTCAAGCTTCTATCTTTGGAAAACTTGTGTTTGTAGTTGTTACCTTGCCCCTCACCTATTCTTCTTCTCCCTGCTCCATACCTTGCCCTAGTTAAGGAAAAAGAAAATCCAGCCTCTTCTTTACAATGCTTCAGACATATAAGGGAATGTATGAAATGATATTTATTGAAGTTTAAGGAAAGAAATCTTACTTACTGGAGCAGTGATTCTCCAATTATTGCTGCAGACATTTTTATAGAAACACCAACAACTTGGGAGAGCCTTCTCTTTGCAATTATGTTACTTAGCATATCTCAGGCAGAAATTAAAATATACCACATGTTAGCATCTCATAATGTATCTTAATCTATTAAGGAAGTTTATTGATTCTTTAGGGTTTGAGAAAGTGATTGTGGTTTCAAATAAAAATAGTATCTGCCAGTGATTCTAATATAGACCATATGGTGGGGAAGTCCTAGTAGTATTTTCATTTCTCTCTTCTTAGGCTTCAAATACCTATAGCAACATGAAGCAGTCCACTATAGTGGTTAAGAGTGTAGGGTCTGGAAAATAATCTTCCTGAATTTGAATCCTGGCTGTACAATGTGCTAGATTTAGACAAGTCATTTAACTGTTCTATGCTTCAGTTTGCCCATCTCCTAAAATAAGGATAATAGCAGTATTTCTTTCACAGAAATAAGCATTAAATGAAGAACGCCTTAGCATTCTTAGCCTATGTCTGGCACCAAATAAGAATGCACTCATGGAGTAATTGTTTTTATAATGTTAGTGATTTAGGGTTGATATTTGTTTATTAAGCAAATTTTCATTAGAACACACATTTGGTGGGGAAGATACACGCTTTATGACAATATAACTTTAACAAATAGCCTACTTCATAGGCTATTTCATATTTCAAATAGCCTATTTCATAGGCTCTCCACATCTTTTCTCTTTCTTTTTAAAATTTTTTACTCAATAATAGCTTTATTTTTTAAATCAAGGATTCCCAGTCTCCACTGCAAAGTATATTGTGTATGATTTGTGATGACCCTTGAGCACCATGCAGAATGATTAATGCAACTGTAATCTTTAAAAATCTCCTTCCCTTGAGAGCTTATCAATTCACTAGGCTATGCTTAGTAGCATATTAATCTATTGAATGTTCTGCTATATGGTAGGACAGATAATTGCAAGTGGTCGTCTGAGTTTGTATAGTAAAATAATAGACTGAATGCATTGCTGTTTTTAGTGATTGAGAATATAAATCATGTGGCAAAGGAGAACAGAAATTTATAGATTTTTTTTTTAAATATAGAGAATCTGAGGACATTGAATGTATTCATGGGTTTAAATATATCTTTGTACAAAGAAACAATAGGTGAGAAGAATGAGCTGTCTAATTCAGCTATACCAAACAGTTGGCAGTTGAAATTGAATGCAGCTTTTAGAAAATGCAATTCTAAACCAACTGAATGAAGTCACATATGATATAACAAGAGATCTTTGGTTCAGACTTGGCTACATTTTGATTATAGTTTTTATTATTGAAGTCTGTTTGAAAATACAAACAACCTATTTCTTCCTTGAGAGAGTACTGAAAAAAATTGTCCTAAATTTTTTATGAGCACATATTTTGATTCGTCTTCTTTAAAGATTTTATTTATTTATTCGACAGAGAGAGATCACAAGTAGGCAGAGAGGCAGGCAGAGAGAGAGGAGGAAGCAGGCTCCCTGCTGAGCAGAGAGCCCGATGCGGGACTCGATCCCAGGACCCTGAGATCATGACCTGAGCCGAAGGCAGCGGCTTAACCCACTGAGCCACCCAGGCGCCCTGATTCGTCTTCTTGATCTGTCATATACAAGCTGCAACTTTCTCTACTCTAAGCATTTTTATGCTGATTCTGTGGTTTTCAATTAAACTGTAAAGGAAGTCTGGTTAGGCAAGATGTGGCTGAAAAATCTAGGAACTCTTCCACTTGCTTATAAAACATTTTTGCAGGATATAGAATCTTGAAAATTAAATATTCAGCTTTTAGGAGAAAGAAAATATTAGATTTCTGTTTAAGTACTGCTTTACAGAACTTTAACCCAGAAGATTTTTAAAATTAAAATAATTTTATTAAAACCACTAAGTATTCTTGTGTTTTTGAAATTGTCTTATAGAAGGTGATAGTTGTTTCTATAGTTAAGACACAGGAAGATTTGGACGTCTGTGCTGCATGAACTTGTTCAGAATGCCAGTCAGCCAGCCGAAAGTTAGAAATGGAGATGTTGCTCACCACATTAGTCTTTGCTTTGTTTCCAGCTGTCATTTCAGGTGATTCAAGGCATTTAGAGGAAGACTGTGTTTTAACAGGTTCCAGACTTATTCTTTCTTTTTCTCAGTAGATTTTTTTTCCGTTTTATTGGATTGCACTCATTTGCAAACATTTATCAAGTCCCACTGTGCACAAGACTTTATATCATTTAGCTACTAGTATAGTCTACCTTTTTTAAAACAAGTTGCATTTTTCTTTTACAAGTTGCCTTATCTTGAACATGTGATTTAGAAAATAAGATGATTGAGGTCCTGTGTTTTATTCTTTCTTCATTCTTCTAATATACTGAAATATCCCATTTGATTTTGTACTTTTTTATTCTGTATTTTATTTGTGGCTCACATTTCTGAAATAACCATATAGTGATTCTCTAATTAGAAATAACTTCTGTAGGGGGCGCCTGGGTGGCTCAGTGGGTTAAAGCCTCTTGCCTTTGGCTCAGGTCATGTTACCAGGATTCTGGGATTGAGCCCCACATCAGGGTCTCTGCTCAACAGGGAGCCTGCTTCCTCCTCTCTCTCTCTCTCTCTTCCTGCCTCTCTGCCTACTTGTGATGTCTATCTGTCAAATAAATATATAAAATCTTCAAAAAAAAAAAAAAAAAACTTCTGTAGTAGTTGTGTGAACTCCAAAGTGAAAGCCTATATAGAATTAGATCATATGTGCTCCTAAATTCAAAGATGAAGGAAAAATTATTGAAATGGACAGTTGCTTTTTGAAAATATTTGAATACACAAAATGTTCTTGGAAAATATATGGGTCAATAGTAGAGAAAAATGCCTTGTAAGATAGTTATTTCTTAACCCTTCCCTAAAATTACTAAGTTCTCATTCCTCATTTTGCTTTTTGCCTACTTTACTTGATTTATTACTGACTTTCTGAAATACCATTTTGGAAGTTGAGAGAAGAATTTCTTTAAGATTATTAGGTAATGTGACAGTGATATTGAAATAATGAGCCTTTTTTTTTTTTTTAATGCTGCTAAACCTTTCTTGATTATATATTCCTCTGAAGAAAAACTATTTTATACACTGGCCCTCACTCAGTTAACTTTTCTGCTAAATCTGGACCCAAAAGGACAGTTTCCCTCTCTGGCTAATTTTATAATGATTTTATGTTTTGCAAACTTTTTCTCAAGGAAGTAGGCTGCATTATGGCATAGTGACTAAATTGGTTTTAGGTTCTAGACAGATTCTGGAGTTAAAATCCCAGATTTTACGAAGTGTAAACTTCAGGCAAATCACCTAAGTTTCAGTTCCCTTATCTTACAGAATAATTTGTTGGCTTTTGTGAAATAACTAAATGACTACCTAGCACAGTATCTAGCACTATAGCATAGTGGATGTTCTGTAACTGCTGGTGGTCACTGTTGTTAAGTAGATTTAATTCTTTGCTTTTTGCACAGTGTTACATACATACTTAATTTTAAAAGATTATGATGGGGGCCCGTAGGTGGTGAGTTGGTTAAGCATCTGTCTCTTGATTTTGGCTGAGGTCATGATGTCAAGGTCTTAAGATCGAGCCGTACATCCAGCTCCATGCTCAGCTGGGAGTCAGCTTGAGATTCTGTATCTCCCTCTGTCCCTCCCTCTGTGTGCACTCTCTCTCTCAAATAAATAAATCTTAAAAAAAAAAAAAAAGATTATGATAGTTTGGTTTCCAAGGTATGTTTATTTTTGGTGATATATTTTCATCTTTACTCTGTTGTGTCCAGTATACACTACTCTGAGTTGTGTTACTTTATGAGAAGTTATATACCCTGAATTCAAATGGACACAATCATCTTTTAATGGTAATAATGTATAATGAAGTACATTTGAAGATAGTGAAAGCTGTAGTTTGTGGTTATCTATAATTACCATTAGAACTATTAAAATTCTTTTCAGATAAAGATACAGTGAATTTTGCACTGAGGGTATGTCTAAATTTAATGCTTGGTGGGCACAAATTATTGATATTTAAGAATTCAGCCTTTGTTTATATTATTTTCCAAAGAATTGATAAGAAATAGTCTTTTGGCAGTTGAAATGTGTATCATTTCTGGGAACTGCTTCTAGTGAAAACTACATTGTTTAGGTTTCCTAAATGACAGCCATCTTGAAATGTCCCACATCATCATTCCCCCCTGTTACTTCTGAGACTTTTGTGAGATTCTGACTTAATTGCTTTGGATATTGGAACCCTAATGTTTTTTCCCAGTAATGTGCAGTAGTGATGCAAGCTTACCTTGCTATTAAGACTACAAAATCGGGGCGCATGGGTGGCTCAGTGGGTTAAAGCCTCTGCCTTCGGCTCAGGTCATGATCCCAGGGTCCTGGGATCGAGCCCTGCATCGGGCTCTCTGCTCCGTGGGGAGCCTGCTTCCTCCTCCTCTCTCTCTCTGCCTGCCTCTCTGTCTACTTGTGATTTCTCTCTGTCAAATAAATAAAATCTTTAAAAAAAAAAAAACAACTACAAAATCACAACTCCGATTTCTTGTTCTAGGGATCTTGCTACTGCTATGTAAGAAATGCAGGAGGTTTCTTGGACTTTCGATTACTATCAAAATTTTAGGGTTTATTCATAAATAATCCTTCCTAGGGTTTCACAGAATTTCAGAACTGGAAAATTGACTACTCTAACTTCTTATTTTACTGTTAAATAGTTTCTAGAGTTTGACTTCAGGGATAAAGTTTAGAATAACTCATTTCTTGAACAGCTTCAGGAGAGTTTTTGCTATATTAAAAACCCTCTATTGTGTCTTTGGTAGTGATTGATTGGAGGTTTTTTAGGATGCTAGGCATTCAAGTGGCTACCTGGGTTCTAGGCTAGATATACATTGAAATGTAATGCAGAAGATCACACATTTACATGTGGCAGTGGGATTAAGCAGATGAACAAAATTAGTGTAGCTGGCTACATGGGGCCTGTGGTAATGTAGAGACTGAGAACTCCATGGTTAGGGGCTGCCAGTTGTAACCAAATGAGAGTGTAGACCCAGTGTTTCCAGAAAAGTCTTCTAGTTCAGTTCAAGAAACACTAGTGATACAGATTGTTATATGAAATCTCCTGATTTTTATAAATGTTGGCAATTGAATTGGCTAGAAATTATTTTGGCTGCAAGTAACAGAAGACCAAGTTTGAGCCATAAGAATATTTTTGGTTTATCTAACAGAAGTCCAAGATACATGGTCCAGAACCAACTCAGTAGCTCAACAATATCATGAGGATCTAAGTCTTTTATAACTTTGTGTTCTGCCATTAATAATGTAATGATTCCCATTTTTATGTTTGTCTCTCTATAAAAAAATGTTCGTTAGATCCAGCTAGTATATCCATGTTCAATGCAAGAAGAAGTAAAAGGTACAGTGCGAGGAGTTAGCAGTACCTTTGATTGGGAGTACATAAGTTTTTCTGGAAACAAACCCCCCATTCCTAGAAGAATTTTCTTTTAGTCTCTGGCCAGACCTAGATTACCTGATTACCCCTTGGTGCCAGAGATCCGAGGAAGGCCAGTATATGACTTTCCATCTTACTCATTGAGTGGCAACAAGGGAGAAAGATCTTTGCAATACCTATTGTCAGACTTTGTCTATCATAACAACTAATGAAGATTTAAAAGAATGTTTCTTGATGACTAAACAGAGCTTATCTGTGGCCCAATTTATTTTGTGGGCCACCAGTTTGTGAACACTTTATAACAGTATTTTTCCCCCATTTACTATGCATTCCTGGCTTCTAACAGTTATTTTATTAAGTTTCTAAGATAACCTGGTAGAAAAGAGACAATTTTTTTGTAATGTGGAAAGCATGTTGGACTTAAAATGAGAAAGCTCAAGTTTATGTTTTGGTATAAAGACTTACTCGTAGACTGATACTGGACCAGTTTGATTAAACTTTCTGAGCCTCTCATGCCCCATCTGGAAAATGGGCATATTGCAATATAGCATAGTAGTTGAATGCGGAAACTTTGGATTCAGAAAGACCCAAGTTGGAAACTTACCACTGCAAAGCAAGTTGCATGATCTCTCTACCTGTTAAGTCTTTTATAAAATAGGGTTAATAGTTGTACCTACTTTGTAGGGTCTTTATGGACACCAAATGAGACAAAGTTTGGTCCTAACTTAGTAGGGTTCTAAGTTAGCATATAAGGCAAAAATTAAATTATAGTCAAAATTATCTCTGGAAAAAAACTCTTAAATCACCCATGAAGGACAATATATATGGTTTGGGGCATCCAATTTGTAACTGAGACTGTCTGAGGAGATGCAGTTTCTTCCACATCATACTCACTTTGTGACATGTTGTTTGTGACACTTTGTTGAATATAATTGCAAGTAAAATCATGTGCACAATAACATAACTTACATTTTCATTCACATTTACTCTCTTCTAAACACATATAATCAAATTAGCATAAATAAAATGTACATTTGATGCAACTCCAGAGTTATTTATGGGATACTCATCATAGAACCTGACCCTTTTAAGCCTTCAATAAGTGGTAGCTGTTAATTTTACCATCGGTACAGCATATGACGTATGAGGATGAAGAGCTGAATTTGTCCAGGGCTCATCTAGGCTCCTGATGTGTAGCATGGACCAATGATAATTTTTTTTCCTGTTACACCAGCTAAAACTTAGACAAAGGAGTAGTGTCACTGTTGAGGTTTTAAGCCAAAGATTATCAGCTGTATTTCAAGGGAAAACTCTAACATAACTGCCTCCAAATATAGGCCAAAATTAACATGACCTGAAAAAATATGTTAATTTCTTCTTTTATTGTTTAAATTTTGAAGTATATCATTTATACAGAACATTTTTAAAGAATATTTTGATTTTGCAGACGCCTGGGTGGCTCAATCGGTTAAGTGTCAAGTTCTAGATTTTGGCTCAGGTCATGATCTCAGGGTCCTGTGATTGAGCCCTTCTTTGGGCTCTGTGCTCTGCGGGGAGTCTGCTTGAGATTCTTTCCCTCTTTCTCTGCCTCCCCCTACTTGTGAATTCTCTCTCTCTCTCTCTCTCTCTCTCAAATCTTAAAAAAATATATATATATTTTTTTATCTGGGGGCACCTAGGTGGCTCAGTCAGTTAAGTATCTGACTCTTGGTTTTGGCTCGGACTGTGATCTCAGGATCCTGAGATTGAGCCTTTGTTGGGCTCCCCATTCAGTCAGGAATCGGCTTCCCCTCTCCCAGCTTTTGTGCACTCTCTTTCTCTCTCTCAAATAAATACATCTATTTTTTTTTCTTTGAAGAATATTTTTATTTTAATGCAAAATTTTTTGCTTCCTTTCAAATTTATGATGTAAAGGTTTTCCAAAGACAAAGTGATATTAAGTGGAATGCAAAATGTTAGGAAACCCTAATGGTAAAATTCATCTAGGAATCGTTCTTTAAGATGCTAGCCATTTTCACTGACCCACAATTAGTTACTGGTGATATGCTTTATCGTGTTGACACATATGTCCAACAAGATCTTATATCACTGGCAAAAAGTACTTTTTCGTACTTATATTTGTTGGTTAAAATACTTTGGGACTTAAGTTGCTTGGTCAAATATATTGAATCATATAGGGTAAGGTATGAATATAGTTTAAGAAATTGCCATATAGGAAGACAAACAGAATCCCCCCTTTCTCTGAAAGGAAGTATTTATTTTGTAGGTTACAGTGAGCAGCAATGCAACCTCTGAATGTTTTTTTTTTGAGGATCCAAAATTATATAGTAAGAATAAGAGTGTTAGGGGCGCCTGGGTGGTGCAGTGGTTAGGCATCTGACTCTTGGCTTTGGTTCAGGCGGTGATCTCAGGGTCCATGCGGTTGGCTCGGAATCTGCTGGAGTGAATCTCCCTCTCCCTCTGCCTACCCCTCTCATGCTCTCTGTCCCTCAAATAAATAAATCTTAAAAAAAAAAAAAAAAGGAATGATAGACAGTAAAACTGTAAGAGCAATAATATGCTTTTTTTCAAGTGCTGTCAGGTGTTTTCTACTGAATGTAAAGTTGTCTAAACTTGTATCTTATCACTTGTTGCTTGGTATGGGGCTGTCTTGTTTTTAAACAAAGGAGGAAAATCTTGTTTTAAGGTGACTCATATAATGATGTAGTATGTTAGTAACAGGGTGGTGTTTCTTTGCTCAGTATGAGTGCTCGTAATAACAGATACTGGCAACTTTCTCATAGAATTTAATTTGTTTTTGGGAATTCTTAGGAATCTGTGTATACAGGGTCCAGGTTCTACAAATTCTTAATCGTAAGAATGGTTAGGTATCACTGCTATGTGATCATAGGAATTTAAAGTGTGACATTCATAATATATGAGCTATAATTAGCTTATGCTTTTAAAACTTTAAATATCTCTCAATCTTTTTATCTGTGGTTATTTTTCTCCTACTGTCCTTTGAGACCCATTCGTTTATGATTGGATGATTTATCCATTTATAGTTAATTAAATTCAGCTACCAATTCTTATTCTATTTTTTTTTTCAAGATTTTAGTGTGGTTATGGAACTAGGTCTAATGGAAACTTGATTTTTATATCTTTGTAGTGGTAGAGACATTCCCATGATACCTGGAAATACTGTTTGCTAGTAAACAGGGAACAAGTATGGATAACTGGAAAGATATATAGACATTTATTTTCATAGTTACAGAGATTTAGAGATTTTTCTGATTTCCTGTAAGAAAAGTTATGTTGAAACTTAAACTCAAGCCATTATACAGTACAGAACAATATAGTTTTTAATAATAACCTAAAACTAAGAGAGGTTTGGAGAAACTCTTAATGAAAAACTTTGGGAAAGGATTGAAACATGATTAAGATTTTGGCAAGATTAATGCATTTTGACTGTGCTTGATTGGCAGTCTTAGAGAGTTTTTAAAAGTAAGAAAATGTTTAAGAGCAGATGTTGATGAAAAATAGCAAATTTGGTTTTGGACCTCAGTTTTTTTCTCTATTTATTTGGAAGATTTCAATTAGTTAAGGAGTTCTAGGATACAGGGTAATAAGACTAGTTCTGTTGATAAACATAACAGAGCTTGTATATTTGAAGCACTGATGTCTAGTCCCTAAAGAATGTAGACAACACACTTGTGTAAATGATACAATACTTACTTAGCATTTTTGGAGCTCCTTTTTTTGGCTTTGCTCTAAGTTCTTTTAAGTATCTCTAAGGGTAGCAATTTTTCCTTTGAAGGTAAATTTGATCTTTGGCAATAGCCAGAAAAATTTGTTTCCATATCTGATGATTGATTATTAATTAACGAAACCAAAACATCTTAATTGAGTGTCTTTTATATTTCTGGTCCTAGGGGTACAAGAATGTCTAAAATAATCTGTCCCTGCCTTCAGAACCATGGGACAATGTTTGGTGCATATCTTGGGGCATATAGCATATCTGTGCTTGTCTGACTTCTTTAAGGGTTTTGGCCAAGAGAAGCCATGGTACCTAATTCAAAAAATTAATAATTTCAGTAAAAGAAAGAAAGGAAAAAGGGACGCCTGGGTGGCTCAGCCTCTTGGGCCTTTGACTTTTGATTTCTGCTCAGGTCACAATCTCAGAGTTGTGAAATTGAGCTGCTTCCCCTCACCCTCCTACCCCTATTGGGCTTGCATGGATCTCGACATGGATCCTGCTTAAGATTCTCGCTCTCTTCCTCTCCCCTTCCGTCTCTTCCTCTCTAATGAAAGAAAGGAAGGAAGGAAGACAAGAAGGAAATGAAAAATGGGCTTGTCCACAAGATAATAAGATAAATTTTTGTGAATCAGGAACTGGCTTAAGTATTGTTTCCAAGCAGATATTCCCAAAATGTGTCAAGCAGTGGGATATTGTAGGACTTCCTGAAATGACTGTTTGGAAATAACTTTCATTTAAAAATAGACATTCTGGTTTTCTTGGTTAAAAAAAGAGACTTTCATTAGTTTATTATTTTATTTTATTTTTAAAGATTTGTTTATTTATTTATTTGACAGAGAGAGAGAGAGAGAGAGAGAGAACAAGTAGGCAGAGAGGCAGGCAGAGAGAGAGAGGGGGAAGCAGGTTCCCTGCTGAGCACAGAGCCTGATATGGGGCTCCATCCCAGGATCCTGGGATCATGACCCGAGCCGAAGGCAGAGGCCTTAACCCACTGAGCCACCCAGGCGCCCCAGTTTATTATTTTATGTGTTTAAGTTGAATTCTTTACTTTTTACCTTGAGAGACAATTTCAAAAACTATTCACCATGTAAATTAATATAGATTTTTGTCTGTTATTTCCAACCTCTCCTAGATGCCTCTACCATTTATTTTTTTTCTTCTTTTTTAATTTCTAGGCTAAAGAAGACAGTCTTCTTTTTCAGCAAATATGAGGGGGAGGGAGGGAGAATGAGGTATTAAAACTGAAAAATATTTTGAGCTGATCCATCTCAGAGATAGAGTAGTTAAAATTAGATACTTTTTTCCCTAACAAAGTTAAATACATCCTTCAGAATGAAAAGAACAAATTATTGAGGTTGTTTTTAGGGAAACAGGAAGAAGATGATAGATAAGGTGAGTTTATAGTTTATTATTCAACCAGGAAAATAATGAGAGTGAAAGGAGTGCTAATGATCATTTTACTGTGTAATATATGTTAACTGGAATATGCAAATGAGGACATGTGGTGACCCTAATGATAGAACTAGAATTTACCTTGATATTATCGGGTGAGTTTTCACTGAAATAGTTTATTTGGAATTTGTTTCCATTATATTATTTTGACACTACCTCACCTAAGTTAGTTCTTAGTTTTCTCTTAGAAATTTTGCATACATGCATACACATGGCACATATATATGGCATTATATTGGGATTATTGGTTTAAGGGTCAGCCTACCTCAGAGGTCAGAAGCTTTTCTTGCTCATTTTTGTGACCCCCTTAGTATATGGAATATAAAAATATATATGACAGTGAAGAAATGTTAATTTTATTTAATTATAGACTTCCTAATTACTAAAATAAGACTGTTCCAGGGCTGATAATTTTACCTAACCAGGTTGAATGTATTGCTTCTATTTTATAGTATTAAAGAGGTTGAGAATGAATATTTAAATTTATAGGCTGTGTTTTACATTTGTTATAGGGAAAATTTAAAGGCTGGGAATGAAATAACATATAATTAAGCTCATGAAAAAGACCATTTGGAACCAGCAGTAAAGTGGATAGGAGTGTGGTTGAACTGACTTTTTGAACAGAAGAATAGCATGTGCAAAGGCAAGACATTATCACCTTTTGTAGAAATAGAGGTGATTTGATTTGACTAGAGTGGAGAGTATGTCAGGTTGGAACATGGAGGGAGATGAGATATAAGATACCAGATCATAAGGAGCCTCACATGATATGTTAGGAGATTGAATTTTACCCTGAAAATCATGAGGAAATACTGAAGAATTTTAAGCAATGGAGTAATGTGATCAGATTTTGCACTTTAGAAAGTTAGCTATCTGAAAGTGTATTGGAGGGAAGTCAGATATAATTAAAGTTGGTGGGCAGAGAGATGAATGTGAATGAGTATTGCTTCAGTATTGCAGGTTTGGGTAGCTGGTTGGAGAGTATTGTTCACCAAGCTAGAGAGTAGAGGGACCATTTAGATGGTAGGATTAGAGGTGAACATCTTGAATTGATGGTATATATGAAATAACCAAGGGAAATTCCTAAGGTAGATAGATATATTTGCTGCTCAGCAAGGAGCTCTAGAGCTGGAAACAGAGAAAATGATTGTGACCATTTATTGAACTTTTGTTTAAATGTGTAAACAAAACAGCGTGCCTGGGTGGCTCTGTGGGTTAAGCTTCTGCCTTCCACTCAGGTCATGATCTCAGGGTCCTGGAATTGAGCCCCAATCGGGCTCTCTGCTCAGCAGGAAGCCTGCTTCCCCCACCACCCCCACCACCGCCTGTCCCTCTGTCTACTTGTGATCTCTCTCTGTCAAATAAATAAATAAAATCTTTTTAAAAAAATAATAAAAAATTAAAAAATATAAATGTGTAAATACTTTGAAATAAATAACTGTGGTAAATACTTGATGTATATTATGTCATTTAGTCCTTATGGAGAGTTATCATTATTCCCTTTTTATAGATTAGGAAACCAAGATCCAAGGTTACGCAATAAGTGGCAGAGTCACTGGTTGACTCTAATGCCAGGTTAAAACCATGAGGATGTGACTGAGTGATTAGGATGAATTTATAAGGTGGAGATAAGTGGAGGACTGTGAGGTGACTAAGGCATGAAATGAGTGAAGCACTAAAAGTGGAGGACAGTGGAGGAAGAAAATCTTACTGATAAGACTGGAAAGGAACATCAAGAGTAATGTTACTCAAATATGTTCCTCAATTAATTTGTCATATAAGATGTTATATGGAAGGGAGTGCTCTAGAGTCAAGTAACTTTGGGAAACAGTGCAGAACTCCATCTTATAAGAGTTATAATGAACACCAGTATTGATAAGAGAAATCTGAGAAATCCTGTAGTTAGGAAATCTGTTTAATTTAATACCACATTTTCCAAACCCAATTGATCATGAGCCTCCTTCCCCCCACTTTTATTTGCATACATCCCATTTGCATCCCAAAACTGAAGAATTCAAGTTAGTGTGGCATCACAGACTGTAAGCAAGGAGGGAGTTTCAGGAAGGAAGTGGTCACTGTTGGATCATATGTCTAATAGAGGTCAACAGCAGAAAAAGAGTAGGCAGTCAGTTGACTTTGGGACATAGGGCCCTAGTGACCTATGTGAGAGCAGCTATAATGGAGTGGATGGTCAGAAGACCGTTGTGTTGCAGCAGGTTAGAAGAGAAATGAGTGGTGAGGAAGCGGAGGAAGCAAGCAGAGAATGTTCTTTCCGAAACCTTGTCTCTGAAGGAAAGGAGAGGAAAGTAACTAGAGGAGAGTGTGGGTGAAAGAAGGGCTCTTTTGTGGTTTTTTTGTCAGAGATTTGAGAATATTCCTCTGCTGAGGGGAAGGAGTCCTTCCGCAAGAAAAGGGTTCCAGGTATGGTAGGGAAGAGCAGATGATTCATGGAGCAAGATTACAGAGGAAATGGGAGGAGAGAAGTTCAGAGGACAGATGGAGAGATTAGCTTTGGAGAGGTGGAAGTATTACACTGAGTTCTCATACAGTAATGCCCTTAGGGGCTTCTTTTCCAAGTAGGAATGTGCCCTTGGTGTTTGTGTTCCTGTCTGCTTTTTATAGTTTTAGTGACTCTTCTTCCTTATTGTCAGCTGTCACTTCCTACTGTCACTCCGCGTTCCTCTACGGTAGTTTTTACTTCCATTAGTTTGCCGCTTTATATCCTCTTTGAACTAGAAAACCAGAAAATCGGGCACCTGGGTGGCTCCACTGGCTAAGTGTCTGCCTTTGGCTCATGCCATGATCCCAGGGAGCCTGCTTCTCCATCTGCCTTTCTCCCACACCCCCCCACCATGAATAAGTAAATAAAATCTTAAAAAGAAGAAGAAAACCAGGAGATCAAGCTTTGCAGGGTTATATAAGAGTAAATAAACTGAAGGTCTAAAAAGCATGCTACTCTCTTCCCCCAGGGATTGTTATTTATAGACTTTGGGACATGTCTTTTTTTTAAGCGAGGTGTTAGGGTAGAATTGCTTTCAAATTTAACAGATAGATAGAAATACCAGATAAGAACTTCCAGTTTTTATTTAAATGTAATATATACTTACTATTGAAAATGTTTAGGGGTGCCTGGGTGGCTCAGCTGGTTAAGTGACTGCCTTCGGCTCGATTGTAATCCTGGAGTCCTAAAGATCAAGTCCCACATTAGGTTCTCTGCTTAGCAGGAAGTCTGCTTCTCCCTCTGACCCTCCCCTTCTTATGCTCTCTCTCATTCTCTCTCTCTCTCTCAAATAAATAAATAAATAAATCTTTAAAAAAAAAAAAAAAGAAAGAAAATGCGTAGTATCTCTTTATTTCTCTACTTTTTAAAATTTTAAAAGCCATTTTTCTCATTTGAAAAAGCTTCTTGTTGGTAGATATCTTCAAGCTATATATTGCTCATACAAAATCTCTTCAGTTTAAAGATTTTTTTTTTTTTTAACTAGAATCTAGATAAATAATGAGATGAACAGGACAAAAAATACTGAATTATAACCATTAAAATGTGCAAGAGTAAATATTTTTCAGTTAATACTGCCTGGTATTTATGGTCTGAGTTCTGAAGCCTTTTGATTTAAGTGGGTCACTATATAACAATGCAGTTCTGTTTTGCACTTTTATGGCTACTTATAGTTCTTTTGTCTACAGCTGGACATGCCTTTCATTCAAATGAGAAGTCTAGAAAATCTGTAGTTAACCTTTGTCACAAGTCATAGGTTTGGAGGCTATTTTTTTTTTTCCTATAGCTAGGATACCTGTTCAACATTTTAGAATTTATGCAGAATTATAGATTAGATCAGCATAATGCAGGGAAGTGTTTATCTTAATGGGTTTTAGGACTGTGTGTTGTCAGCTCTTGGGTGATTCCGGTAGGCACTAACATATGAAAACTGCTGGTATGGGGGATCCATCGAACGATTAAGTCTGACCCAGCCTGGTTCTTAAACTGAATGTGGCCAAAGTATCCATGGTGGGAACCTGAATACTGTTATGCTGAAAATAAATAAATTGAAAAAATTAAAAAAAAAAAAAGAACCTAAATCAGATGAGTACATGTCCAGGTGTTTTTCGTAGGATGATCCTTTAAAGTTTTATTAAGACTTATGTGTTGAAATACAATTCACACTCTACAGTTAACACAGTTAAAGTATTCACTGGTTTGTGGCATATTCATAGATATGTGCACCTATCACCACAGTTAATTTTTGAACAATTTTAACACCTCAGAAAGAAATCTTATACCCTTTAGTTGTCACCACATTCTATTTCCCCTTCCCCAACCTTAAGCAACTGCTAATCTACTTTCTGTCTCTATAGATTTCCCTATTCTGGACTTTCAAGTGTATGAAATCCCATGCTATGTTGGTTTCTCTGACTGGTTTCTTTCACTTAGCATAATGTTTTCAAGATTCATCCATATTGTAGCAGGTATCAGTACTTCATTCCTTTTTATAGCAGAATAATATTTCATTGTATGGATATAACACATTTTATTTATCCTTTCTTCCACTGATGGGACATTTAGTTTGTTTCCATCTTTCAACTATTATGAATAATGCTGCTATAAACATTTATATTTTGGAGATATATTTTCATTTCTCTTAGGTATTTACTTAAGGAGTAGAATTGCTAGATAGCTCTGTTTAATTGAGGACCTGCCAGACAGCTTCCCAAAGTAGTTGCACCATCTTACATTCCTTGTAAAGGAACTTAAGTGTAGAGGGTTCTGATTACTGCATGTCCACATCAGTACTTGTTATCTGACTCTTTAATTATAGCCATCTTTTTGAATATGGAGTGTTATAGTGGGTTTGGTGTGCATTTTTTCTGATGGCTAATGATATCGAAAATCTTTTCATGTGCTTCTTGGCCATTTGTATATCCTCTGGAGAAATGTCTTCAGTATTTGAAGATTGGGGTTTTTTTTTCATTTTGGACTTATAAGAGTTCTTTATATATTCTGGACACAAATCTCTCATCAGATTCATGATTTGAAAATGTTTCCTCCCATTTTCTGGGTTACTTTTTCACGTTCTTTAGGGTATCCTTTGAAGCACAAAAATTTTTAATTTTGATGATATATAACTTCTTTATTCATTTGCATGTGGCTTTCCTTTTGTCTCAGCACCATTTCTTTGTTCTTGTTAAAAAACCAGACTCAGTTTTTATATAAAAAATACTTTTCAGGAAGCCTGGGTGGCTCAGTGGGTTAAGCCTCTGCCTTCGGCTCAGGTCATGGTCTCAGGGTCCTGGGATTGAGCCCCGCATCAGGCTCTCTGCTCAGCGGGGAGCCTGCTTCCCCCTCTCTCTCTGCCTGCCTCTCTGCCTACTTGTGATCTCTCTCTCTCTCAAATAAATAAATAAAATCTTAAAAATAAAAACCTATGTTACCTATGAAAGAGTATATATGAATTATTTCAATTTTCTTTCTTTGTAGTCACTTTCTCTACTATTTATGTGGTTAAGATTGTTGCTAAGACTATAGAGATATAAACTATTAAAATATTTGGTTTGTAAAAATTACCAGATTTTGATTTTGCATTCATATACCACCCCAGAGTGTTGCCTAATTTCTAAGTTGTCTCTGTCTTGGAACTGAATCTCATCTGATGTATAAAGCTCCAACTCTTATTTCTTGGATTTTGGAGGGAGAGGAATACACTTAATGTCTGGTTTTCTCCAGAGTCCTTTCTAATCATTCCATGGGACCATGATCACTTCCCACCCTTGAGCTTCAAGGAGGTAGGCTTTTCTTGCTGCTATCTATCAGTTTCCTTGGTGGAGTCACGTGCAATCTGTAATCACAGTTTTCTTCATTAACTTCACATATACTAGCCTATAAAGCTATTATGCGTTTTGTAGGATTATCCTAATTTTGAAAATGAAAGATAAGGAAGGAAATGTTTTTTTCATGTTAAATCATAAAGCTGAAAAGACTTCTTTTTTTCCCTAAAATTACTATTTAGTAATAGAATCCTCTAACCTCCAGTATAGATGACCATTTATTTTAGTTTATTATTATTATTATTATTATTATTATTAAAATTCCATTAGCCAACATATAGTACTCTACATCTGAAACTAATGATGTACTAATAATGATGTACCCAATCAGTTGTGGAGGTGGGTGGAGTGATTGGGTAACTGGGTGATGGGCATTAAGGAGGGCATGTAATGGGATGAGCACTGGATGTTATAGACAACCATTTAAAAATAGGTCTTATTCCCTGTGCTATAATGACCAGAAAGTTTCTCCTCTCCAAAGATAAAGAATTAAGAACAGTGAACATTTACTGAGCACTTAATCTTTACCAGGCACTGAGCTCTTTATAGGTAAGTTGTCCTTAAAAAGAGCCTTCTGAGGATAGATACTGTTATCACACGTATTTTACAAATGAGGAAACTGAGGCACCCATAACAGGTAGAACAGGGTCAGAATCCAAGCATTCTGACTTCAGAGCCTTAACAGCTGATGACAAAAGATTGGTCTCCCTTATCTTTCTTGTCTTAAACTCCAGTCTTGAATTCCATATCATTTTTGGTGGGCCTAGGAAAGAGGATCTAGGAAATACACCAGAAATGCCTTGTATTTGTTTTTCTAGTAAAGCTGAAGCTTATTCTCCATCATTCCTCATTAAACAATCCCATAATGATAATATCCCAAATGTACAAAAGTCTCCATTCTTGTTCTAAGACTTTATGTTAGTAAATGTATTTTATGATTATAGTTTAATTTTATACTACTATTTAATTACTGATGGTGGGTATTACTTTAAATTATTATTGGAATATCCATAGGGATATTATCAAGTAAAACAAGTGGCCTCAAAGTAACACGAATTGTATGATGTGGAAGAAATAACATTGGCCTGATAGGAGAACCATTCATCTGGCTTTGCTACCATGTAACTCTGTGGCCCTGGCTAGTCTCTTCATCTACCTGGCCCTAGTTTTCTCATCTGAGAAATAGAAGTTGAATGATTCCCTAAGGTCCTGTTCAGTTTTAGCATTCAGAGATACTATATACTCTTGGTAAAGTGTTTTCAGACCCATGGAATAGAAGTTGAAGGAGTACTATAATTGGGTTTTATTCCTTAGTCTTTATGGTAATTATAGGCAGTCATGCGGAATAGGTTGAGAGATAATTCTGTTAATTGACCTCTGGATCCATGGGGTAGAAACTCCTTCCCTGCACAGGAAGTGTGATTTATATGCTATGTCTTAGAAATGTAAGCATTTTTAGATGCTCTTAGTGTTTATAAAGGACCTGGCCAAAGATTGTTAAAGGCCTAAATATATTCTCTAATGAGTTAATACATTAGTGACTAAAATTAGAGTTTTTAAAAATAATTCTTAAAAAACGGACCTTTTCGTACAGTGGTAGGAATAGGAAGAGAGATTTGGGATGAAGGATAATTTAGGATCCAGATTAGTTTTGGCCTGGGAAATTGGCAGTGGCTTCTAAAATATGCTTCCTTGTTTATTCTTCAGTATACTATAATCAATAAACCCTTAATAATAACAGTAACTGCCATTCTTGCCTACTGTGCATGGCAGCATTGACAAGAAATCTGCAAGACCTATGTGAAACCTATTGAAGGATATAAAAGAAAACCCAAGTAGAGGTTTATTCATGTTCCTTAAAAAGAAAACGTAATATTACAAAGATGCTGTTTCTAACTAAATTAATTTATATCTTTTTTCAAATTTAATTTTATTTATTTATTTTTAAGTATACTTGTATGCCTTTCATGGGGCTTGAACTCATGACCCTGAGATCAAGAGTTGTATGCTCTACCTACCAGTTGGCTGTTCCTCATTTATATTCGGTGTGATCCCAGTCAGTATCCCAATAGGCTTTCTCTTGGAACTTGATAAGCTGATTCTAAAATTCACATGGAAGAGAAAATGCTCAAGAATAGCATAATATTTTTAAATAAAAGAGTGAGAGAAGATGTATGCTGGCAGATATCAAAATGTATTTTAAACGATTACTAAAGCAGTATAGATTAATGGAACAGATACAGATCTGCATATATATTTGGATAGAAATGATGTTTCACATCAGTGGGGATAGGAAGAAGTACAACTGGAGTTGGTAATAAGCTTTCTAAAAGGTAAAAAAGTAGAGCCCCACATTACCCCAGTCTCAAAAATAAATTCCAGATGGATGATAGCCTAAACATTTTTTAAATATATAAAGTTAATAGAAGAAAGATAGAGGAAGGTATGTTTATGATGTTGAGAAAGGAAAGATGTTAAGATAAAAAACACACAAACCTTAAAAAAAAAAACTAATAAATTTGACTATATCAAAATGTAAATTTTAAAATAATGAAAGATAGCATAATTACATTAGAAAAAAGCAGTAATTGAGAAGTATTTGTACATATATAGCAGATGCTTTGTATTCGTGATATATAAAGAATTCCTACAAGTAATTTAAAAATCCTTATAGGAAAAATAATTGCATAGAAGAAATAAAAACGACCAATAAGAAAATACACTCAACTTCATTAGTAATCAGAGAAATTTTAAAATAAGATAAAATTTTCACTCTTGGCTTAGGAAAAATACTTAATGTAAAAACATCTAGTGTGATGAGGAAATAGGGAAAGACATTTTTGTAAACAGTTTGTGAACATTTAAATTGGTATAGGTACTTTGGAGGGCAAATTGGCAGAATCTATTAAAATTTAAAATACCTGTACCTCATGACTCAGCAGTCCCCTTTCTTGGAATCTAGTCTAGAAAAACTTCCTTAAATGTAACACAAGTGTCTGCCACAAGAATGATTGTTGTAGTGTTGTTGGTAACAACAAAACACAAAACAAAACCAAAAAACTTAAATATCCATTAATAGGCGAATGCTTAAGTAAACTCTTGAACACTATGCAGCACTTAAGAAGAATGGGATAAATCTACATGTATTCAGATATGCTGAATATGTAATGAAAAAAAAGTCCAATCTTATTCATTCTTTAGACATTTAAGGTCAGATGATAAATCCTTGATTATTTCAAATTTGTTATATTCATTTGATGGTAATGATAGTAGGAGAAAGAAACATGGCATATCCAAATGGATTTACTGGGACGGGGGGCCTGGGTGGCACAGTGGGTAAAGCCTCTGCCTTCAGCTCAGGTCATGATCCCAGGGTCCTGGGATCAAGCCCCACATCGGGCTCTCTGCTCCATGGGGAGCCTGCTTCCTCCTGTCTCTCTGCCTGCCTCTCTGCCTTCTTGTGATCTCTGTCAAATAAATAAATAAATAAATAAATAAATTATTTTTAAATGGATTTACTGGGAAAAAGGCAGTGAGCTTTTTAAAGGATTCTGGCAAGTGGGCCAAATTGCTTTCTAGGAAGGTTGTTTTGTTTATATTTCTACCAGTGGTGGCAGTGAGTATGCTCCAAACATCATTTTCCAAAAATTAAAAACTATATTTTCATTTTAGGAAAAGTTAAGAAAATTGGCATTGTATAGCTATTCAGGTGACAGGCAAAGATGATAGCTGTGTATTAAGCTCTATATGTCCTGAAAGCCCCCAGCTACTGAGTTCTATAACCAAAGTTCATTTCCCTGGTATACTTTTCGTAACTATTTTGTTATTAACAAAGATATTGGGAAAATAAGAGCTGTAGATGGTTTATGATTTCCTAATTCCATTTAATACAAGGACTTTATTTCTCTTTTTCATTTTAAAACGATCCTACTATTTTTTGGTTGCCAATTGACAATAAACTTACTTTATAGCTATGATAACTAAGGTTTGGAAAATCTTTAGCACTTCGCATGTGCGGACATTTTGGCAGTGTTATTATTTAATTCTAGTTTCTAGTTTTAAACTAAAAAAAGTGTTTCAGGCCACCTAGGTGGCTCATTTGGTTGGGCGTCCCACTCTTGATTTTGGCTGAGGTCATGATCTCAGGGTCACGAGATGAGGCCCACATCAAGCTCCACTCTCAGTTTGGAGCCGGCTTCAGATTCTCTCTTTCTCCCTCTACCCTTCCCTGCTCTCACTTGTAGTCTCTGAATGAATGAATGAATGAATGAATTTAAAATTCAGATTAATAAAATACTGTGAAGGCTATGCCGAACACTTCTGTAGGCAGGATTCTTTCTGAGAGCCTCTCAGCTAAAGGAAAGAATGGTGGACCCAGAAATGAAGTCCTAGGTCTGCCATTAAGTAGATGGGCAGTCTTGAGCAGTTCATTACAACTCTCTCAACCTCACGACCAACCTGTGTAAGTTGAACTAAATCCATCTTAATGACCCTTCCAGTTTCTGAGAATTACTTTCTTTTATGTTAAGAAGCTTACAGTCTGGGGAGGAAAAAAAAGGAGCTTATAGTCTGGTGGTAGCAAACTAATTCACCTGAGTGTATTTTCTGTCTTACTATTTCACCTCCCAGGAATTTGTTGTGTCTTATCTCTCTCTAGGTTAGTAAGGTTAGGACTTAGATTGGAGGAAGCAAAGAATTCTGTGATACTTTGTGGAATTATCTTAGTTTTATTCATTAGATTAACCAGAGCAATTTTTGCTTATGCAGGACTTAATAAGGAGAAACTAGGAAAGAAACTAGGAAAGAAAATGTAATGTGTAAATTTATTTTCTGCCTTTTAAAATCCAGGAAAAGAAACTTCCTTTGAGAATATTACTCCTTTGTACATATTAATTACTTCTCACAAAATTCCACTCCAGAAGGAAGGTGATTCAAGCTCTATTTTACAGTTACAAGTGGGAAACTCTCAGCATTTATGAATTAAGTGGGCTGAGTTAATACCAGTATTATGGACTCCAGAATGAAGCCTGGATTCCATTTAACCCCTCTACAGTATTTAGCCTGCTGCCTCCACCCAGACAGAATGGACAAGCGCACTCTCCTCTCATTTCCATATATATATTTTTGTGTGTCCAGGTCTGGTTCCAGCAATTCTCCTCCACAAAGCCCTCCCCAGTCCTTGAGCAGTAACCTCTCCTTTGTACCTTCTAATTATTTGTTCCTTCTAGTACTAAACTGAAGGCTACTTAAGAGTGAAATCCATGTTCAATTCATCCTTATATACCATGCAGCAGAGTGTCCTTTGTTTGTTTTTTTTTAAAGATTTTATTTATTTATTTGACAGAGATCACGAGTAGGTAGAGAAACAGGCAGAGAAAGGAAGGGAAGCAGGCTCCCTTCTGAGCAGAGAGCCCGATGATGCAATGATGCGGGGCTCAATCCCAGGGTCCTGGGATCATGACCTGAGCCAAAGGCAGATTGAGCCACCCAGGCACCCCGCAGAGTGTCCTTTGTAACAAGCACTCAGTGATGTGTGATGGCCGGCTAGTCAGGTGGATATTGGACAGATGGATGGATAGATGAATGAATGACTAGCAGGCTTTTTATCCTAGCCATATGTGCATAAGTGTATTAGTTGTGGCTTTGTACTTGGTTTGCATTTTATTTTTTTATTTGAGTGTCTCAAGAACAAATTATGTTGTAACATTAAGTTTTTGAAAATATCCGTCATTTTTTTAACATTCTATTCTCTAATATCTTTAGGTGTCAAAATTTGGAATATCCAACATTATATTTATGGCATTGCTTTTACCAGCTTTATTTTCATGGGCCTTGGTTGGGACTTGGAAACAATGCACCTTGTTTTGATAACTTTCTGATGAACCAGAGGCCTCAAATGGATGTCACATGCTGTTGGATCAGGTTATAACAAAGAAAATGACAGTTGATCCTCTTTGTTTCAAGTAGTGTCTCTCACTCTCCTTCTCTCTCTCTCTTTCTCATTAGGTTTAGTTTAATTCTGGAAGTATTTGTTTGCTTTAAGGACAAGTTTTAATTTCCTTTCTAATATCCATTTAATTATAATAGCACATAGTAGATACTCGATTAATATTGACATAAATGAACAGTGGAAAGCATTGTAGCAAAGTGGGAGCAGCATGAACCTCTCAGTAAGAAAAGCCTATTTTGAAAATTGATCCTAACTCTTATATTCATCTTGGGTAAATTACTTGAGTCCTGTACCCTTATTTGTAATATGGAAATGATAATAATTATGGATTTTTAATACTCTTAGTTTTAAATATTCATCAGTGTGCATTCTGATTTATTTTTGTTTGGAAAGCATAGTCATCATATTTTAATTTTTAGACTTTTTTTTTTAAACTAGATACTTATGAAATAAAAAAAGATACCCCACAGATTTGAAAAAATAAAATGTGTAGACATGAAGTTTAGGGGACATTCATGTAATTTAGCCACCACTTTGTACAATATGTATAGCTATGAAAAGTAACGCCAAATGTACACATTTCCTTTTCCATAGAAAATCTTAATTCCTATGATTAACATCAGAAAATCAGCCAATCAGACATTTTCAGTTGTTCACTTGCTGCTTTGCACTTGTTTTTCTACCTAATCATAATTTATGTAACTCAGATCATTGAGATCATGAGTATCCTCACCATTAATTTGTTTGCTAGTTATAATCATACAATATACTTAGAAGGATACAGCTAGATTTTATCTCATCTTTTCTTGCCTATGCCTTCTCTGATCCTTATGGTTAGTAATTCATTTAATATGTAGTATCTACTATAGTAGAAATCTGGAAGAAATAATGAATGCTGAGTAAGGTAGTATGATGTATTGCAGCCCTGATTTTTTTTATCTTTTCCTTGTTTCCATGTATTTCTCCAGCTCCTTTTAAAAAACCTCTACTTGTTTGTTTGTTCTAAAAATATGTATTGAGCATCTACTATATGTCACTTCCTGTTGCTAGGGCAATAAATATGTATTGACGAATAAATAAAGCAGACATAGTTCCTTCTCTCATGAAGCTTTTTCTACATGGTAGTGAAGATAAAATTAAGCATGTACACAAATGTATAATTACAAATTGGTAATTCTATGACTGAAACAAATAGAAAGTAGTGCTTAGATTGGAGGTTAGGAAGGGCCTCCCTGAGGAAGTCAAACTTAGTGAGGTTGAAGAATGAGTAGAAGTCCATAGGAAAACAAGGAAGAGGGTGGTCTAAACAAAGAGAATGGTATGTTCAAAGGTTCTGAGGTAGAGAAAGTTTGACATATTTGAGAATCAGGAAGGCCAGTGTGGCTGGATCAACATATAGTGGGGCAGAAAGAGGAAACTAGAGAAGTACGCAAGGGGCAGATTATGTAAGAGTTTATAGAACATAGAAATTTGGTGGTTGTTTTCTGTGGGTTTTTTTTTTCTTTTTTTCTGAGCAATATGGAGAAACTATTGAAAGGTTTTCATCAGGGTGGGACCATATTTCTGCTTTTAAAAAATGGCTTTGGGGGGCACCTGGGTGGTTCAGTGGGTTAAGCTTCTGCCTTTGGCTCAGGTCATGATCCCAGGGTCCTGGGATCAAGCCCCGCATTGGGTTCTCTGCTCCATGGGGAGCCTGCTTCCTCCTCTCTGCCTGCCTCTCTGCCTACTTGTCATCTCTCTGTCAAATAAATAAAATCTTTAAAAAAAATGGCTTTGGTTCCTGTACAGAGTACAGATTGTAAGAGATAAGGTTGAAATAGATCAGCAGTAAGGGAAGCCATGGCGGGTGAGACAAGCAGTGGATAGATTTGAGGTAGAACCTGCAGAGCTTCCTGATAGGTTGGCTAGAGGACTGAGGCAAAAGAATACATCAAACATGACTCCCATCTTTCTTTCTTTTTAAGATTTATTTATTTATTTGTTTGTTTGTTTGTTTGTTTATTTGAGAGAGCTCGTGTGTATGAGTAGGAGGGGCAGCGGGAGAAAAAGCTCAAGCAGGCTCTGCCCTAAGCTTGGAGCCAGACGTGGGGCCCCATCTCACCACGCTGAGATCAAATTTCGACCTGAGCTGAAACCAAGAGTGGTTTAACTGACTGAGTCCCCCAAGTGTCCCCTAGCTTTCTGCTTGTAGCAGCTGAGGTGTATGTTTGCACCATTATCCAAGGTAAGGTATTCTAGTCCAGGGTGGATTTGGGAGAGGGAGTGGGAGTTGGACTGGGGAGTTTACAGATGACAGTGAGATCCCCAGTAGAGATAACAAATAATTGAATATAAGAGTCTGGACCTTGGAATAGAGGTTTAGAGCTAGAAATACGCATTTGGGAATCTTCAGTGAACAGTTGATATTTAGAGTCCTGTGACTAATGAGATCACTTGGTTGGGGAGAGTTATAGAAAAAGAAAAGAAAGCTCAAGACCAAGTCCTTTATTTTTTGAGAGTTTGCAACACTCTAGTTAACTTAATTTTCTGGCCAAGTTACATATTGTCTGACAGTGAAAATTCTGCATCTCTGTGTTCTCTTTTCATAATTCATGAAGCCAATGAATAAAACCCAACAATGAATTTTTTTAAGTTAAAAGTATTGATCTGAAAATTCCTTTTAACTAAGTATCTTTCTTTAGTATATTCATAAACTTTTCTGGAAAGCAGCCATTATTTTGAATACTTCTCTTTAGAGGGAGTATAGATGTGGAAAGTGGAAGAAACTGGGCCAAGTATGAAATCTCTGGAGAACTTTTCCTAGAAGCTTGTTTATAAATCAGTCCATTTGTGTTTTTGTTAATAACCTCTTATAAAACCAGAACATAAAGGGCATGGGATGGAGAGAATACTTGAGTTGGAGTTTCCAACTGTTTTAAATTTGCTCTATTTAAGTCACATGTCTTATACTAATTGTAGAAGTTGATTGATGTTTGCCTGGGTAGGTAATGATGAAAAAGCGCAGCTTTTCTTCTGAATATGTGACTTTGGTTCTTCTTTCTTTAAATATATTTCTTGGGATACCTGGGTGTCTCTGTCTCTGCCTTCAGCTCAGGTCATGATCCCAGGCTCCTGGGATTGACTCCTGCATCGGGCTCCCTGCATCTCCATCTGCCCATCTCTCTCTCTCTGACAAATAAATAAAATCTTAGTAAATAAATAAATAAATAAATAAATATATTTCTTATCTCTATGTGTTGGTTGCACATGTTTCTTCAGAGGTTTTTGAGCCAGTTACACATTTTAGACTGTTTAAAGATTATGTTAAAAGCCATTCTACTCTATTTCATTTCTCTTGGGGTTTTTTAGGTAGCCATTAGTAAGTATGGATATTTTGTTTGCTTGCCTGTTGGCTTGCTTGCTTGTTTTTTTTTTTAACCCCATAGGTCTGAAACTCACCAAAATTATTGAAATTCTTTCAACATGAAGTATTTCAGAAACTTGTTACTTGCACTTTTCTATGCCCAAAAATGCCTTTTAAGCCACCAAGAATTTTTACATGCCACTGTAAGCCCTCCTGTGCTCCATTCACTCTGTTAAGAGAACACTAGCCCACCCCTCTTTTTTATCTGGTCCTGTACCCACCTAACCTTGTGTAAATATCATTAAGCATTTTTTTGGGTAGGAGGGAGATTTAGCCTTTCTTTTTCCACGTAGGATCTAGGGATAAGAATGCACACTGATTTTTATTGTTGCTATTGTATTGCTTATTGGACGGGAGCCAAGACTTGGTGCTAATGTTATACTGTGTGGATACTAATAGTCACCAGTTCTAATTGTGAGTGTTAAAACAAACTTAAAGATATAACTCTCAGTTTTCAAGAATCAGAGCTGGAATTAGTCTAAAACCAACATTTACACAATTCAAAAGAAATAATTTTACCCTTCCATAACTTTAAAAACCAAAAGCAAGCATATCTAATAGACCACTGCTTTCCATCACTGTTTTTCTGTTTTAAAAAATGGTTTAGACTTATTAAAGGATTTGGCTGAAATAAGACTCCCTGTGTTTTACTAAGATATTCATTTTAATGTGTTATAATTTAGCTATTTACCTGTTGGACATTTGAGTTTCGTTATGTATAATTCTGTAGGGAATATTTTGTACATAAATCTTTATATACATCTCTGATTGTCTCTTAACAGTGAATTCTGGAATTTACTGAGTTCAAGATAATGAGCATTTTCAAAGTTTTTTTTTTTTTTTTAAGATTTTATTTATTAATTTGACAGAGAGAAATCACAAGTAGTCAGAGAGGCAGCCAGAGAGAGAGAGAGAGGGAAGCAGGCTCTCTGCAGAGAGCCCGATGCGGGACTCGATCCCAGGACTCTGAGATCATGACCTGAGCCGAAGGCAGCGGCTTAACCCACTGAGCCACCCAGGCGCCCCGCATTTTCAAAGTTTTTGATACGGTGTCATATTATGTCATATTACTTTTCAGAAAAATTTTACCATTTTTCACTACCAGCCATTGGGAGTGCAAATTCCTCTTTTTCTTTTCTTTAATAGCTTTGGAAACATTTATAGCCTCTTGTCTTTGCCAGTCTGAAGGATGAAAATTGTATCCTTTTCTGTTTTACATTTTTTAAACTAATGGAGTAAGACATGTTTATTCTCTGATTTCTTTTTAAAAAATCAAATGAATCAGGACACAGTAGTATAACTAGAATAGTATATCTTTATTCCACACTGGTTTGAAAAAATTTTGCTTACAAAAGGCTGCAGGAGAGTATATTTTCAAATCTTATTATCTTGAGAGAATAGATGTATACTTTCAATTCTGCTAGAATATCTCAAGCTCTAACCAGTGTTCAGTAGAACATTAACATTCTGAATCTTGTATTCCAGAACATAAATTTGCCAGTTCTCTGAAAACACTGGAACACAAATGGAAAATTCAATAGCCCTACTTTAGTGACTTGCTTGTGATAGACCAATGGGCAAAATGCAGGCAAGACTGCCAGCTGCTCTACATCTGCAAACATTTGTGCAGAACTAATTTTAATAACAGATGTTGGGAATATTTAAAAAAAAAAAAAAAAAAAACAGCTCCCCTCTGAGAAAGTCAGACCTATCCCGTGACTTCTCAGATGCCCCATAACCCTGTTAGCCAGAGTTTCATTCCTAAAATTCCTTATTTTGCTTCCCTTCTTTCTCGTGTGAGAAGTTTTAGAAATGCTGAAGGGAATCTCACAACTTCAGAAAGTCTTGATACTGCTTTGGTTGTTGTCTGTTTTGTTGTCATGTTTAGAAGCCTGTATATAATTAGGGTTTACCCTTGGAAGATTCTGTTTTGACCTTTGGGCATGACCTTTTGTGTTGAGATAAAAGTTACAGGTAATGAAGAGAAACTTTCAGGGAAAACTATTATTTTTATCCAACGGACAGTGGTAATTCCAGTAGGAATTTTCTAAATCAGTGTCTGAATGATGGCTCATACAGATTTTGGGTTTATGATACCAGTATTCCATGTCATTAAAGGAGCCCATACAGGCCCAGATAGGTGCCTCTGTGACATGTCAGTATCCTCACTCAAACACTTAATCAAAACTTTTTTTCCTGTGGTTTGCTTATGCTGAAAGGCTAAGTAAATTTTTTTCATTGTTATTATTTGATTTTTAAGTTTTTTTTTAAATTTTAATTCCTTAAATGAGGTTGTACACTCATAAGATTCAAAATTAGAAAAGTTGTAAAGAGCATGCAGTGGAAAAGTCTCCCTCTTCCTGTTTTCCAGCCATCCAATTCTCCATTTTCATACAACGAATTAACTACTATTACTAGTTTTCTGTGACTCTTTTTAGACGTACTCTATGCATAGATAAGCAGTGTGTGTGTGTATGGCTCCTCTTTTACATTAATAGTACTACGTTACACGTAATATTTTTTTCCATTTAGTCTAGCTTAGAAATATTCCATATTAATACATGAAAACTCCCTTGTTTTTATCCTTCCTAGATAGGACTTCATTGCATAAATGTACTGTGATTAATTAACCAGTGTCTAAACTTTTGTTATTAGAATAAATGCGGCAATAAATAACACAAGAAAAATGTCATTTCACATAATTACAATAAATTTCTAGGAACATACTTTTGGGGCAAAGGGAAAGTAGTTTTAAATAAACATAAAGCTTGGATGTGACCCAGGGGTTCACTCTTTTATTTTTTTCTTTAAGATTTTATTTATTTATTTATTTGAGAGAGAGAGAGAGCATGAGAGGAGGGAGAGTCAGAGAGAGAAGCAGACTCCCCACAGAGCAGGGAGCCCCATGTGGGGACTCAATCCTCAGACTCTAGGATCATGATCTGAGCCGAAGGCATTCGCCCAACCAACTGAGCCACCCAGGCGCCCCCAGGGGTTCACTCTTAAAAACCAAACCTGAATAGAAATAGAGATCATATAGTTAGCTGACCAGAGAGAATTTTAAAACATTTTTCTTTCTGTGAGTAAAAATGACAGTGAAAATGCTGAATGATTATTTTCAGTAATTGGTTTTCAGTGATGGGCAATAACTCTGATTTAGCATTTTAAATTATTTCCTTATTTCCATTGGTAGTTCAAGGCAATTACAGAATTCTAAGGAGGAGTTCATTTATTCAACTTGCTACCATCCTAAATACTACTCTGCATTTTTTAAAACATTAATGTTTGTCATTTTAAATAACTTCGTGATTTTCAACTCTCACAATGTACCAGGTTTAAACATTTATGGGGTTCCTATTCTATGTCCTTGTCCTCAAAGAGTTGACTAAATCAGTAGTTTACAATCTGGGCAAAAATTCAGAAAAGATTCTTTTCATCTTTTAATGTTATATAATCTGTGCTTTATTTCTTCATTTTTCCTTCAATACGGTATACCTAGCTGCATCTTTTCATGTGCTTGTTTGCTGACTATATCTTTTCTTGGTAAAGGGTCTGTTCAAATCTTTTGTCCATTTTTTATTTTTCTTACTTAGTTGCAAGAATTCTTTACATATTCTGTATACAAATACTTTGTCAGACATATTTCCTAAATATTTCTTCCCAGTCTGTAGCTACTTTTTGTCTTCTTTTCTTAAGATTTTATTTATTTATTTATTTGAGAGAGCGCAAGAGCGAGGTGGGAAGAGAGACAGAGCGCGTGCATGCATAGAGGGAGAAGAAGCAGACTCCCTGATGAGCAGGGAGACCGACATGGGTCTTAATCCCAGGACCCTGAGATCATGTTCCGAGCTAAAGGCAGATGCTAACTGACTGAGTCACCCAAGTCCCCTACTTAGTGTATTCTTTTTAAAAAGTTATTTATGTATTTATTTTTATTTGAGACAAAGATAGGGGGAGATAGTGCGTGAGCAAGGGGGAGAGGGAGAAGCAGACTCTCCACTGAGCAGGAAGCCTGATGTGGGGCATGATCCCAGGACCCTGGAATCATGACCTGAGTCGGAGGCAGTCACTAAACTGATTGAGCCATCCAGGTGCCCTACTTTTTGTATTCTTAAGTGAGTCTCTCAAAGAGTAAGTTTTTAATTTTGTTGAACTCTATCTTACAGGTTTTTTCTCTTATGGTTCATGCTTTTTTGTGCTATTAAAAAATCTTTGCTTAACCCATTGCCATGAAGATTTTCCTCTGTATTCTACAAGTTACACCAATTTTTTTAGTAACCATTTATAGTTGTCACAACTGGTCTTGGCAGTTGAGGAAACTAGGCTCAGTGAGGTTGAAACAATTCATCAAAGGCCAGTTAGCCTTTGTGTTTTGTGCCACTATGTTTCAATCCCAAATTAAGTGCTTTTCCCACTCTAGAGGTCTGTGCATATTTTGTCAGAGTATATACATATAGGGGTGCCTGGGTGGCTCAGTGCGTTAAAGCATCTGCCATCAGCTCAGGTCATGATCTCAGGATCCTGGGATCGAGCCCTGCATCGGGCTCTCTGCTCAGCAGGAAGACTGCCTCCCCCTCTCTCTTTGCCTGCCTCTTTGCCTGCTTGCGATCCCTGTCAAGTAAGTAAGTAAAATCTTTAAAAAAAAAAAAAAAAAAAGAATATGTACATATATAATAAGATGATAGGCCTCTGTTGATTTAATATATCCTGGGTGTGATCATTTAGTTTGTTGTTTCCCAAGGTCTTGCCTCTTATTTCCTGCTGGGATCTACCAGTTGTTGAGCATATCAATTAGAGGGTATGTGAAAGAGGAAGTAAATTTACTAACCAAATGTCATTTTTTTAGTGCCTTCATAAAAGATATTTTCTAATTACTTGGATTCAATCCAGATTTTTATTTATGGAACACAGTATTAATAATATAAGAATGCATATTGAATAGTCAGCCAACAAGTAGTTCTTGAGTGCCTATTGTAAGTGCCAGGCACTGTGTGTAATTGCTGGATATATAGTAATGAGTGAATTAGATACACTTGATCTTTTTCCTCTTGAAATTTGTGGTGTAGAGGAGTAGGTTTCAAGTTCTTGTGGTGGAGGTCCACATGTAAGAAATATGTTTTATATGATGATTGTTATGCTTGCATAGTTGCTTGTTTAGGTACATACATATCTAGAACAGAAGTTTCGTGAAACAGTTCTTCCTCTTCCTTTATGAAGTGTACTGATATTTTTCTTTCTATTCAGTTAAAAAAAAAAGCTATGTTGCTGCAAACCACTAGATATTTCAAAAGCTGTTCATGGGTCTTAGCCTGCAGTTTGAAGAAATGAGTGGATGCTGGTTGATTACTGCATTTAGGGGAGACTTTGAAGCACTGTGCTTTGTTGCTGACGGTCTTGTTGGGAGAACCTGAATATGGTGTCTGCTTTTTGAAATTCCCTGCTGCCCACTGGCCAAGCGGGACAGGGAATATAACTATACATTCCTCGCAAATACACCAAAACTTTCAAAATTTCAAAGGAAATTTTAAGATTCTGTAGTGCTATAAAGGAAGAACAATGTTTCTTTATTTATTCTCAAAATTAGGGTGCCTGGGTGGCTCAGTTGGTTAAGCAACTGCCCTTGGCTTAGGTCATGATCCCAAGGTGCTGCGATTGAGTCACATCGGGCTCCACCTGCTCAGCCAGGAGCCTGCCTCTCCTGCCTGCCACTCTCCTTGTGCTCGCATGCTCTCTCTCTTTTTGTCAAATAAATAAATAAAATATTTTAAAAAACAAAATTATGAGGCCTATTATAGATTTAGAAGTAAATAGGAAATAACTAGCTAAGGACATTTGTCAAACACTAATGCTAAATAAAACATACACAGAAACCTGAAAAATTGTTTCAGTAAGAAGATTAGAAAGTATCTTCATTTGGTTATTTGGAATTGAGGAAACTGGGCATACTTAGTGGTTACTTGACTAGGTGTCAATTATGAGCAGTCTTTGGAGAGAGTACTTTTATGTGGCTTAACTGCAAGTGATCTTTTTGTCAAAATATGAAACTGTTCCTTATCCTTCAAGCAAACAATTTAGAGCTTCAGAACACAAGAAGGGTCTACCCATTCATCTTAGTTTGCAATTAGTTGAGGATTAATGAAGAAAAGACATTGCTTCAGAAATTGGAAACTAGACACTTTTCATCAGAGGAAGTTTTATTCTGTGGCCGTGTGTAGCTTGATTTCTACTCAGTGTGGGTCTTAAATGTTGAGTTTCAATAGTGGAGGTTTTTTTCTTTTTTAAATTTTTTTTTTTTTTTTTAGAGATTTTATTTATTTATTTGACAGAGAGAGATGACAAGCAGGCAGAGAGGCAGGCAGAGAGAGAGGAGGAAACAGGCTCCCCGCTGAGCAGAAAGCCCGATGTGGGGCTTGATCCCAGGACCCTGAGATCATGACCTGAGCCGAAGGCAGCAGCTTAACCCACTGAGCCACCCAAGTGCCCCAATAGTGGAGGTTTTCTAACTCCCAGTAGAATTGTGGCTATTACAGTAGGGTGATTTTTACTTTGAATCTTTCTAACCACCTTCCTTTGACAAATCTACATGAGCCAATGACAGTGATCTGAACTCATAGACAGTAGGTTCCAGATTTAAAGTGTCTGGAGGGTGCAGGGTTCTGTTGCACTTCCCGACAGGTTGGTCCCCTTCCTAATGGAATTATCTTGATGTGGCAAAGGGATGAGACTAAATTATTTGTTTGGTTTTTGTTTTGTTTTGTATTTCTGTGCATGGTGGTGGAGGGTGGGGGAGCACCGGGGAGAGGAGGAGAGAGAATTCTAAGCAGGCTCTATGCCTAGTGCAAACCCCATGCAGGGCTTGACCACATGACCCTCAGATCAGGACCTGAGCCAAAATCTAGAGTTGGATGCCTAACCAGCTGAGCCATCAGGTGTGCCCTACATTATTGTATTTTAAATGATAATTTCCTGAGATGCACATGGCCTAATTACCAACAAAGAATACCAATGTCATTCTCATACCAATATTTGTTCTCCATCTAGACAGCGGGAATAGTGAGAATAACAGAATGAGCTAGTACAACTCCCAAGCAATGGATTTTCAGGTTTTGTTTTCTTCTTTTACCCCAGTTAGAAGAAACTAGTATATTTGGAAAGACTTTTCTTGCTTATGAGAAACAGAGACCATCCACTTCAGAGGATATGTTTACATGAGAAAGATCTAAGATTTATCTCCATATGTGATGAGCATTTTCTTTCAGAGAAATTATCCTCATGGAAGGGGATTTTCTGCTAGAACATACAATTTCTGACAGTTCTGCTCAGGCTCAGACAGCTTTGCCTCTCAGAAGCTGACTGATTTCTGTAGGACATGGCACTTGTCACTACTTCCTCAGGGGCATTGCCTGGGCCTGAAATGTATCTTTGTGCTGCCTTGTATGCAAGAAATCCATGTGTAAACTCCAGGTTTTTCTCTAGGGTCAGGATAGTAGCAACCATAAACTCCAGTGCTTTAGTGTCTAGCCCTGCTGCTTATGAAAACAGCTCTGATTTCTACTGGTCCTGTGTTTTAGGAAGAGACTGACATGGATTTTGATTTCTGCAGAGGAACTTCCTGCATTTTGCTGTTGTTCTAGAGAAAAAGCCACTATCAAAAGCAATTTATCGGGGCGCCTGGGTGGCTCAGTGGATTGAGCCGCTGCCTTCGGCTCAGGTCATGATCTCAGGGTCCTGGGATCGAGTCCCGCATCGGGCTCGCTGCTTGGCAGGGAGCCTGCTTCCCTCTCTCTCTCTCTCTGCCTGCCTCTCCATCTACTTGTGATTTCTCTCTGTCAAATAAATAAATAAAAATCTTTAAAAAAAAAAAAAAGCAATTTATCATTCTCTGCAAGTTTTTTTTGTTGTTGTTTTTTGTTTTTGTTTTTGTTTTTTTCAGAATAACTCCGCTCTGTGACAGTCATCAGTTTGTTCACAAGGGTCTCTACTGACCCTGGCCTGACAGAGTGGCTCTTCCCTTGCAAGATCCAGGACTCTGCATCCTCCTTGATCCTCTCTTCTTTTGGGTCTCTAGTATCCTCGCTCTTTTCAGTTGGGAATACCATTGACCCATGACCAATATTTGATGGGGATCCTTCTCTGGTGGAAATTGAATTTTATGTGTTTACCCTGTCTCCTACCAGCATGAATGTTTCCCCAAGGAGTTTAGCAATCTCACCATCATGTCAGCCCCTGAATTGTGGGTGACTGCAGAAAAGAAGTCAGACTTGGGTAGATTCTGTAATTGGACTTTTCTCACCTTTAACAGTTTTATGAATTAAAGGATTTTGAGGAGGAAGCCCTACCCCCACCAGACCCAAAACTGACTGATTTTTAGTACATGTTGAAAGTGGAATCAGGGAAGGAGATCTCCAGAGAGGTGTTCAGATGATATTCCCCTCAGATAGTTTTAACAGTTGGTATAACTATTTCTCCAGAGAATAGGGAGTGAATTTTCTGGAAAGATTATTCCTCAGGTTTACAACCTTTTAGCTCCTACTGGGCAGCTTCTCTCGTTATAGTCCGGGCAATTAAATCAGAAAGCAAAAATGGCCTTTCTGCAGTATGAAGAGATCGTGTAGTCAAAATAGGAAATTAATTACAAGTACAAAATCATCACTCACTTTATGCCCCACTCAGCTTGTTAGTCCTTAAGTTTAAGTGTCTCCAGCCCTCCTTCCTAATCAACCTGAGCTGCTCCTGTGATCGTAGAGCTCAGTCTTTCAGTTCTCTTATTAAAGAAGGAATCAAGCTCTTTAACTACTGAGAAATAGGTCTAATCTGTGGTTCTAAGTAAAAACTTCTTTTCACAATCATCTGAAACCTGACTTTGGTAATGCCTCAGGACTCTATCTCAGTAACAGCAATCTTTCTGCACTTGTCTTTCTTTCCTGGCACACATACCCAGACAATTGTCCAAGAGAGGCTTTTCTCTTCTTTCTTACTCAGTGTCTTCTTGTCTTCAAATTCTTGTTTTCTGAATTCCTCCAGTTTCTCTAAATAGCCTTCTCTTTGCCCTTCAAACCTGCATTCCCTGAAGGAATAACAGAAGGAATAACAGCTTCAGTTCTTTGCATATTCTACAGAAGCATACAGTGGTCATATTACATGGTATACACATTAGTATCTCTAAACCCCAGTTCACTTCAGAGCCCAGATTCCAAACAAAGCTACACAAAAAACATTTTTTTAAAGGTGTTTGTGTGGTAGGGTTTGGAGCTGATTGGTGGCCACAGTTAGCTCTCATACATTAGTCTGAGAAAGGAAACTAGAAGAATTAGAAGTCTAAGATTTTAATGACCATAAAGATAACATGTAGATGATTTACTACATAAATGGGGGTCAACCAGAATTGTATGCTTTCAACAAACATTAAACTTTCTGTATCTCCTTGTTTAGCTAGCCTGCTGTCAGCTCTTGAAGTTGACAGAACAGTTGTTTTTTTTGTATTTTTTTTAACTCCTACACAGAACAGGAGGGAAGTAAGCATCTAACTTGTTAACAGCAGGAGCCTGACCCCAAATGGAAAATAATAGATTATTTGGTTTGCCTAAAATGAGACAAACAGATAATCTCTCTATGGATTGCTTATCAGTTTTGAGCCACTTAATTAGCAACTAGAGACAGAAATCCAAAGTTTTCTTTTGTATTTCAAGATTCCAGATCTAGAAGTTCTGAGTTGCTGCTGCTATTTTATTCTCTCTTTTGGGGAGAGTTCAGTGAGGGTTGAACACCTACCACTGGCTTCTTTGCTTCTTCATGTGTTTATGACCTTGCTTGTTACTTGTTTATTAATTTTTTTTTCTTCTGTGGATGATTACTTTTCAGAATCCACATTAGTATCTTAGTTACCTATGTAGGCATTCATTAAAAACAGGTAATGCCTCTTTATGTAAACTGAATAATCCATGTGTATGAATGACTACTTTTACATCTCACTGGCAATTCACCACTTTCCTTTTGTTGGTTTTGCTATAGAAAGCTAGTCAAGGACTGATAAGATCTCACCATTCTGGTTCTAAAGCCATGATTTAAGTGTTATCTATAGATGCAAATACTTCAGACCAGTGTATCTCAAGCCTCAGTGTTTATCAGAATCACCTGTTGAGCTTGCTAAAAACACATTTCTGGGCCATACCCCCATCCCCAATTTTCTGATTTGGTAGATCCAGGGTGGAGCCTTAGTATTTGCATTGCTAGTAAGTTCCCAGATGATGCTGTTGCTGGTAGTATGGGGACCACATTTTTAAGAATCACTGCTTAGGGATTTTTCTCCTATTTCAGAAACATGCCTTTGTAGACAGATGGTTGTATCAAAAAAAGAGAAGGGGGGAAAAAAAACCCAAACCTCAAGGAGATGACAGGGTTTGGTGGGCTTTTAAAAAAATGTATTCAAATGATCTCTGTGTGAGGGTGTGAATTTGCTATTACAAGTAATGTAGCATTTGTATAGGCTCTGAGATACTATCATAAGTGAATATTCAAAGAATTATGAAGTAAAATCTCCAAAGCGACAAATACTCTTATATCAAGTCATTATGTTGTATTCTTTAATACAATGGTATATATCAATTATATCTCAATAAAATTGGGGGAGAATTTCTAAATCTTATCACTGTTATTTGGGATGAAAGACTTAGAAGAGGAGGGGAGGTGAAAGAATAGGGATGTTGGTATCTAGGAGGTCTCAGTTAAAATCCTTGTTTTGCCACTTAGAGTTAGTGAATGATTTTACAGTGTGTAACTTCACTAGGTTGTTTTAGTATTAAATGAGATAACGTGTGAAATGCTCCGATTATTGTATTTGTCCATGGGTTATTTTCATAGAAGCTGGTCTCCTCTGTTGCTTTATACACTCAAGAATCTTTTCTAACTCCATGGGTGATAAGTTTTATCCAAAGTCATTATTAAATAATCAGATCCCAACATTTGCAGCCCTGTAGATGCTATAGAAATATAGACAAGATATGGACCCTGTTCTCTAACTATATAAAATCTACTTAGAGAGTAAGGGTCCTTTTCCTTTCCATTGAAAGTACCAAACTACTATGTTAAAAATGGGATAAACTGTGATCTTTTTTTTTTTTTTTTTAAAGATTTTATTTATTTATTTGAGAGAGAGACAGTGAGAGAGAACATGAGCGAGGAGAAGGTCAGAGGGAGAAGCAGACTCCCCATGGAGCTGGGAGCCCGATGCGGGACTCGATCCCAGGACTCCGGGATCATGACCTGAGCCGAAGGCAGTCGTCCAACCAACTGAGCCACCCAGGCGTCCCTAAACTGTGATCTTTTAAACATAAAAAGCCCAGATGTGGCCAACTGGGTGGCTCAGATGGTTGGACATATGCCTTTTGCTCAGGTCATGATCTTGGGGTCCTGGGATCGAGTTCCGCATCGGGCTCCCTGCTGCTTGGTGGGCCTGCTTCTCCCTCTGCTTCTGCCTCTCTCTCTATTGCTCATGAATTAAAAAAAAAAAAAAAAAAAAAAAAAAGGAGCCCAGAGAAGTAAGGCAGTGGTTCAATGCAGTTCTCAAGATTCTGGATTTATCTTTTCTGCTCTGCCATACTTAGCATGTTGCTTTTTGTTTTTGAGCCTCTCCTCTCAAGGTCATAAAATGGCTGTCATAGCTGTAGACCTCATACCTTTGCACCACTATAGCCAAAGGCAGAGAAAGAGCAGGGGTTTTGTTGTTGTTTTTCTCAATTCCCCTTTATCAGGGCAGAAAATCTTTCCCTGGAGCAGACTTGCCCTTAGGTCCTGTTAACCAGGATTAGGATATATGACTGTGTGCTGGCCTGCAGGAAGGCTAAAAAGGCAGACATGTGGCTTTTCAGTTTCAGTGGTGGGACTGGTAGGTAGATGAGAGAGTTGAGAGATGACTGTTGGTAGGCAACAGGAAGAGTCTACCAAAGGGAGCTAAGACTATGATCCTTAAAGATTAGAGACAATTCTAGGCAATTTCTCATTAGGCAGAATTGTGTGCTCTAAGGCAAGCATTGGCAACCTTCTTCTGTTAAAAACCTGATAGTAAATATTTTAGGTTTTGCTGGCCACAAATCGTCTCTGTTACATCTTCTTTCTTTTAAAAAACAACCCTTTAAAAATGTGAAAATCATACTTAGTTTGCTGGCCATATGAAAAGAGGCCATATAGTTTGCCAGCCCTGCCAAGGCCATTAAGGCTCAGAGGAAAGGGAGATGAAGGCTGAAGTCATCATTTTGAAGCTTCCTGAAATTCTGGAATTTGAGTGGTATTTGAAGGATGGATAAGATTTACACTGAGAAATCCTATTCCTTCTGAAAGGAAGCAGTGAGTGTAGAAACATGCCTGTGATGCTTACTATAAAATAACTATGTGGTACCTGCAGAGCGTGAAAAGCAACAATACCCCTGCAGGTGAGATGGGCTAAATTGCAAGCCAAAGTTAGAGAGTACTGCGGTATGAGTACCTGGACCGAGTCAGCCACTGACAAGCCAGCTTTCTAAGTAGCTCTAAGAAATAAAGATGCCCTTTTGGCTTAAAGCCTCCATGCTGACTTGGAGCCTAAGGCAGACGGTGTCTCGTGTAACAGTTGGCCCTTCAGTAGGAGCTGTTGCTACTGTGACTAATTCAAAGACAGACATCATGTGTTTGGAGAAGACTATTGGTCTGTTAACCAGAGCTATACACAAAGATTATAACTCATCTTCAATTTATGTAATTGTTATTGACTATAGGGAAGAATTGCACCAACTAGTAGTAAGTTACTCATTCACTGAACATTTACTGAATGCTTAGTGTGTGCCAGGCCCTAGAGATACAAGTTGAGAAACTCACAGTCTCGAGGGAGGGAAACGTATATAGAGATAATTACGATAGAGTGAGATAAGGGTTAGAAAATATACATACAAGGAACTGTGGATGCTGAGAAGAAGGAACCACCAATTCATCCTGATTAAAGCTTTCTAGGTGACTCAGTCTAATTATTGCTGTCCTTCAGTGGCTATCCTTATTGCTATCCTTAATACTAGCCTATTATCTTGTGGATCTGTACCATTTATGACAAAGAGACTTGTGTGAGAAACTGTGGTTGAATCAAATCCAAATAATCATCCAGAAAAAGCAACTTCAAACATTGTACTGCTGCTACCAAGTTTTTAGGATCCTCTTTCTGTGGAAAGTATATAGCTTGTAGTGTTTGTGCTTCTCACTATATTGGTATGAATATTGGGATCTATAGAACAATTGTTTTCCCCAGTAAAATTTACAGAAAAGAAGATTATGTGGTAGGCAGAATCATGTCCCATAGAGTCCTCATCTTAATCAGATATGAACCTGGAAATATATTATGTTACATGATAAGAGGGGGGATTAATGTTGCAGATGGAATTAAGGTTTCCAATAAGATAGCTTTAAAATAGGCAGATTATTCTGGATTGTTGGAATGGGTGACAGTGTAATTACCAGGGCTTTTGAAAGTAGAAGAGGGAGACAAAGAAGAGATTGGATTGATAAAATATGAGAAAGACTCAACCCATCTTTACTGACTTTAAAATGGAGGAAGGGAGTCACAAGCCAAGGAATGCAGGTGGTCTCTAGTTGCTGGAAAAGGCAGGGAAACAGATTCTCCCTATATTAGTAGTTTGTCAGGGCTGCCAAAACAAGTACCATAGACTAGTGGCTTAAACCACAGAAGTTAATTTTCTCATAGTTCTGGAAGCTAGAAGTCAGAATTTAAGGTGTTGGCAGGGTTGACTTTTTTTTTTTTTTTTCTGAGATCTCTCCTTGGCTTGTAGATGTCTGTCTTATCTCTGTCTTTACATGGTCTTTCCTCTCTGTGTGTCTGTGCCCTGATCTCCTCTTATAAGGATACCAGTCATATTGTATTAGGAATTAGGACCTACCCCAATAAACGTTATTTTAATTTAATCTCCTCTCTAAAGACCATATCTCGAGATACATTCACATTATGAAATTCTAGGGATTAGTGTGGGGCGAAGGAAACTGTCAAACTCACCTAGATCCCCCAGAAAGAACACGGGTCTGCCACCACTTTGATTTTAGGACCCCTGACCTCTAGACTATAAAGATAATAAATTTGTGTTAAGTCCTCAAGTTTGTGGTATTTTGTTACAGCAAGTTAGAAAATGAATACAATTACAAGTAATCCGAGTCTGCTAATAGGAGAGTGATTGGAATAACAGTAATCAAAAATATTAAAATAAATATCTATTGACCAATGAATAGATAAACAAAACGTGGTATGTCTGTATACAATGGAATATTATTCAACCTTAAAAGGGAAAGAATTCTGACACATACTATGATATGTCTGAAACTTGAAGACATGCTAACTGAAATAAACCAGTCACAAAAAGACAAATACTGTGTAATATCACTTATATGAAGTATTTAGGGTAATCAAACTCATAAAATAGAAAACAGTTTTTTAATGGACATGGAGTTTTAGTTTTGCAAGATGAAAAAGTTCTGGTGATTGAACAACAATGTGAATATACTTAATACAAATGAACTCTATACTTGAAAATGGTTAAGGTGGTAAATTTTGTATTATATTATTTTAAAATACTGAAACAAAGATAGTTTTAAAAGGCAATGACAGAAAAATAAGTGTAGTGTGTGTTCATTGTATATATTGAGAGAAAGTATAGGTATATATCATTGTATATACATATAATATCTCTGAAAATATACCCAAGAAACTCACATAGTGATCATTTCTGGGAATGGGGTTGTGGAGAATCAGGAGGTGGGAGGGCAGGGATGGGAGGAAAACTTAAATACTCCTTGACACCTTCTGAATTTTGTTTGCCACATGCATATATTATGTATTGAAATCATGGTCAAGCTCATAGACACAGAGAACAGATTGGAGGCTGCCAGAGGTAGACGAAAGCATGGGTAAAATGGGTAAAGGGAGTCAAAAAGCAAAAACTTCCAGTTGTAAAAGTAAGTCAGTCATGGGGATGTAATGGAAGGAAGGAAGGGAGGAAAAAGGGTTTTAAATGTGTAATTGGGGTTAGGGACTGCAGAGAAGGTTATTTCACTTAGGTCATCATTAGGCTATGAAATCACTTTGTCAATCCAGGTACATGTAAGTGTCAGGATAAGTAAGACCTGCTTCTTGCCTTGGCCTTTATGGGGTTAAAAGCTCTTAGTCCCAGAGTGTTCACTAGGCTTTAAGGTACACACATATTTTTTGGTTTAGTGTCTATTAGTTTATTGTCAAAATCTCTAGTTTTGTTTTGTTTTGTTTTAAGAACAGCTGAAGTGTGTTCACTTAGAACCCCCCCCCCCCCAAAAAAAAAAAAGTTGGGAGAGAAAATATAAATGAAAAAATAGGGAGATGCAACATGGGGGAGTTTGGGGGGTAGGAAAAGAATAAATGAATCAAGATGGGATCAGGAGGGACACAAACCGTAAGAGACTCTTAATGTCACAAAACAAATTGAGGGTGGTGGGGGGAAGAGGGGAGGGAGAGGGTGGTAGGGTTATGGACATTGGGGAGGGTATGTGATATGGTAAGTGCTGTGAATTGTGTAAACCTGGCGATTCACAGACCTGTACCCCTGGGACTAATCACATATGTTTATTTAAAAAATTTAAAAAATTAAAAAAAAATAAAAGACATGTAACAGTGTTTTCTGCTTCTTAAAATCATATAAACTATAACAAGAATAAAAGACACTTTACAGTCAGTAGCAACAGGTTTTGACACTTGCAAGGTTATTTCTTAAGACTTCTACTTGCAAATTGTTAGGTAACTGCACAAGTTAGATTTTAACACTCTTCAAAACATCCTTCTTAGCACATGAGTCCTTGCATCATACATACCATATAAAGATTGCAACATTTTATTACTATAATTGTTGCTTAGAAGCTGTTCTGGATTGAGACTTCTTTTATATATGGATGTGTTTTCCTTAGCAGCAATCTTAGCCCCTGTTTTTCTCCAAGCAATACTTAGCCAAAGGAGCCTATTTCCACAGAGCTGTATCCTTATTTTTGTGGCTTTTGCATCCATAAAAAAACAAAAACAGTTCTGGACCTGTTCGGTTTTCTTACCCTTTTTGTTTAGAGTTTTACTGTAGCTAATTCAGCACCCAGAAAATTGCTTAATTCATATTAAGGGTACGATAAATTTTAACAAATGACTCATCGTGAGCTCAGTACTTCAGGGTTATATAGGGAATACAAAGTTGTCTCTAGAAGTGAAACACAATTTTATAGAAGCAAAATTTCCCTAGATAGCAGAAGTTTCTTTGAAAGAGAATTTAATGCAAATTTATAAGCCTTTTCCATCTAGTTGAGAGATTATTATTACTATCATATTACTAAGAACAGCAGCAGCAGCAGTAGTAATGTCAGTAGGCAAGTTATGCTAAGTGCTTTTCCCAGATTATCTCGAATGTAATCTTTCCATTGACCCTATTAGATAGATGCCATTATTATGCCTATATTTATGGGTCAGGAAATTCAGCTTAGAGAGATTAAGTAATATGTTCAATATCACATGGCTGGTAGGTGGCAGAACCAGGATATGAACTTAATTTAGTTAAGATTTGGATTTAGCACTTCTAAAGCAAAAATATGACTTTGACATTATCCTCTTCAAAATTCCTACTGAAATGGCTAAAGGGACATTTAAGAAGGGGGGAAGGAGGGAAAGAAGCAAAAGAAAAGAGAATTGGTATCTGCATTACAAAGTGGGATCCTCAGGCTAGAAGAAATACTGGGAGGTTTAGTTCAATATGAAATTCAGTTAAGGCCAAGTTGAGGTGAGGGCCTACCAACTTGAGTACTACGTATATATTAAAGCCCACCTAAGGAGTGAATAAAAGAAGCATCATATATTCCTACTTTACTAAAAACATTAATTTGATCAAATACTTTTTAGCATCCATTTAGATAATCTTAGAGTTTTTCTCATTTGACATAATGTGCTAAGTTATATTAATAGAATTCCTACATATTCATTCATTCTTGGAATAAGTTCTTCATAGGTATAAGCAGGACAGTTCACGCCGCAGAACCCAGGAACAATTCAGGAACTGGAATTACCAAGTACCCCAGAAAGCAGAGAAAAGAACTTGAAATATCTTTTGTCTTCCTTTGGATTAGAATTTAATTTGGAACTAAATATGTTGTTTGCAAGTAAATACTTGTTCCATGAACCAATTATTTTTAATACTATGAGCACACGTAAATTGATACCTTATATCTTAATGAATTAAATTGCAATTAATAAGTATGCAATAAAATCTTAAAATAACTTTAGGAGTGCAAGTCATTACAGGACCTCCTTTTTAGAAGCTATTTTAAAAGAACTCAGGTAAACATGCTGAAATATTTACTGGAATGAAAATTTTAAAATCTTAACTAGTATAATTTGGATTAATTGCATACACTGTGGCAGTGACAAGCCACTTTTAATATGCTTAATATTACCTATGTTATCATCTGTTGTGATATGAGAATTTGGGAGAATTGAAAGCAGTTTTTATCTCTGCCTTATTAATTCCTTCAGATATTTAATTTATTTTTTTATTATGCCTTTAGCCTTTCTGATATGACTTTTAGAACTAAGTCTTCATCTATTTTGTATACTTTTGAATACTTTTTATATTTTGAATACTTTTAAAAAACATAAATGGAAAGTAAATGTTTTTTCCCAGGTATGTGTGTCTCAGTTGGCTAAGGGTCTGACCCTTGATTTTGGCTCAAGTCATGATGACAGGGTCATGAAATTGCACACTGGGCTTCATGCTCAGTGGGGAGTCAGCTTGAGATTCTCTCCCATCCCCACACTAAAATAAATAAATCATTTATTTTTTTTAAGATTTTATTTATTTATGTCAGAGTGAGCACAGGCAGACAGAGTGGCAGGCAGAGGCAGATGGAGAAGCAGATTCCCGCTGAGCAAGAAGCCTGATGTGTGGGACTCGATTCCAGAATGCTGGGATCATGACCTGAGCCTAAGGCAGCAGCTTAACCAACTGAGTCACCCAGGCGTCCCAAATAAATGTTTTTAAAAAGACGTTCTTATTTTCTCTCCCCTCCAAAATGCAAGGGTATAAGAAATAAAGAGGTTTTGCATATGCAGGATTTAAAAAGTGATTTTAAATATTTGGTTTTTCTGTTTATTTTCTAAAAGAGGAAGAGGGAGGGATAATAGAAGATGAGAGTTGGTTGTAAGAAGGAAAAACCAAAGTAGGCAAAGGATCAGGGTAGGAAAGGAGAAGGAAATAAACCAGGAGAAGGCAGTTATCAAGAATAGTAACTCTGAGCTTTACTTTCATTTATTTGCACTCTAAAACTCTTAATCTCTGCAGGTATTCAATGGGTTGAGACATAGTTTCAGCTTTGGAAAATCAAAGTAGGAGTCAACTAGGATAGCCAGAGTAGATATATATGATTAAGTTTCAGCCAGTAGTAGTGAGAAGTTTTTTTGTCATTAAGAGCTTTATTGAGATATAATTCATAAAGAAAAAACTGCACATAGTTTATATATACAGTTTGATAGTTTGGACATATGCACATACCTGTGAAAAACCATCATTATAACCATCACTAAACCTATGTTTAGTTCATTTTGAACCTCCAGAAATTTCCTTGTGCCTCTTTGCATTTTTGTTGTTGTTGTTGTCTATTTGTTTTGTGGTAAGAACATTTAACATGAGATCTGCCCTCCTAACAAATTTTAAATGCACAATAGAGTATTGTTAACAGTAGACACTGTGTGGCACAGCAGAGCTCCATAACTTTTTCATCTTACAATACTGAAACTTTATATCCATTAAACAACAATCTCCCTTAGCGGCCGCCCCTACCCCCGCCTGGACAACTACCTTTCTACTCTCTGCTACTGTGAGTTTGATTATTTTGGACACCTCAAATAAGTGGAATCATGTAGTATTCATCCTTCTGTGACTGGCTTATTTCACTTAGGACTTCCTTTTTCAGGCTGAATAATATTCCATTGTATTTATATATCACTTTTTCTTTAACCTTTGTTTGTTGTTGGACATCTGGGTTGATTCCTTTATCTCGGCTCTTGTAAATAATGCTGCAACAAACATGAGAGGACAAACGTTTCTTCTAGATCCTGATTTCAGTTCTTTTGGATTTATACCCAGAAATGGGATTGCTGGATAATATGATAGTGAGAAGTTTTGATGACATAAACATCTACATCTCTATGCAGGGACAGCTCAGTTTCCAGCAGCTGTTACTCAAATAACAGACATTTGGATGGGACTTAATGGGTCAGAGTTAGAGCTTTTTTCTTCTCTTTTGTGGTGGTTTTAGTCATAAGGGAAAAATACTCTTGTGTTACCAGCTAATTGTTTCACTTCTTTGTCTCCTTTTCCTTATCAGTCTTCTAGATAGATTTTGAAAAAGAGATTGGATAGTGGAAGAAAGGTTTTAAATTGTTTTCTGGCATCTGTCAGGGGGACTTGGGCAGGGCATATCTTTTGGCTGTTCTTATAAACACTTGTTAGCAGAGGGCTAATGAGGCTAGTGGTTAGATACCCCAGTCGTGTCCTATGTTATATTCTAAAGCCTGACTAAACAATCAAATCAAATATGTACCTTTGGATCTGAGGATAAATGAGCGCAAACCTACCCCATTCTGAGAAGTATACAAAGTACACACTATAAAGGGTTAGTAGCACCATCTTTACAGAAAAGGGACACCCCATTGCCCAAATTGGAAATCATGGAAAATGCTTCAACTAATCAAACATTTCTCAATCAATTTTCCAGTCACCTAACCAATCAACTTGTTGGCTGTATTCTCTCCAACATAGCCGTCACTAATCGGAATTGCAACTTCTCACCTCTGAGCTAACATAACTCAGTGATTTTTGCTGGCTTTTCCCTCATGCTCATGGCCCCCATTCATTTGGATCTCTGAAATGATGTTGTTTTATTACAGAGTTCTCATTTGGAAGACAGTGAATCAGCAGTGTTACTTTGCTGTGAATGTGAAGAATCAGATATCTTTAGTGGTTCCAATGTACGTAGGTATATGTTTTTATACAGCCTTTGGTATTTCAAGTGAGCTTTTTGGGTAAATTTGGCTCTTAAATGCAACTGAGATAGTGCCTATTATTTCATCTATTTGGCATCACTCAGCCAAATACATAGTCTGTGAAAGCAAATATAAGTGACTTGGAACGAACGTCTTTATAAATAATATGACATATATGTATGCATAATAATCTCCACTCAAGAGGTACCTATGAAATAGAGAAATGTTGTCTCCTGGAACTTTAGAGTGCATTCTCCCTCAATAAAAAATGATTGTTTTGTGGGTTTTTACATTTTTTAATTGTCAGTAGTTTCCCTTTCCTCATAGCAACTGCTTGGTATTGCAGTTTATTTCCCATGTACATAGACCTAACACATCCTGGCAGTTGATATTTTAAGCTAAATAATGTTATAATTACTGGGTCATTTCAAATGTGGAGCTATCTAACTACTATGTTATAACTATGTTATAAATTTGTTTATCTTACCTGATCCCCAACATGATTTTTTAACTATTGCAAATTGCCCATGCAGTCAAGCTGAAGTCAGAGAAGGACTTAAACTGACTTTTTTTAAAAAAAAGATTTTATTTATTTATTTATTTATTTGAGAGAGGCAGAGAGAGAGAGCATGAGGGGGGCAAACAGAGGGAGAGAGAGAAGCAGGCTTCCCTCTGAGCAGGTAGCTGAATGTGGGGTTCCCAGGACCCTGGGATCATGACCTGAGCTGAAGACAGATGCTTAACAAACTGAGCCACCCAGATGCCCTTAAATTGACTTTTAAAAATTTTAAATATCTTTTCCAACAGGATAACTGTGTTTGCTCTAGCCATGGCTAAAACTAGGTTCTGCAAACCTTGATGATAAAATTTGGATTCTATTTCGGGATGTTTACTGTACATAGTAGGCACTCTGTAAATATTGTTAAAGTTTCACCAGTTGAAACTCTGTCTCTAAGTAAGCTGTGCCTCTTAAGTATATCACTATAGTACTGCCAACTCGTAAGCTGTCTTCTTTACTTCACCTTCATTGCACAAAGAAAGTGATCACTGTTTCAGGACCTCATTCAACTATTACATTGACTTGCCTCGTTGCACTTCATTCAGCATTGTCCATGAATATGGAATGGCAGGAAGTTCATTATTGTGACTCACTCACTAATAGCTGGAGCCATGCTCCTTCCCTAGTGCTTGAAAACATTAACTGAGGAATTCACATGAACACTCATTTATTATCAACATTTTGCAGGTGACAGACTGAAGGTGAAAAGGTTAGATTCTTCCCGATATTGTGTGATAAGCAGGAGCAGCGCTGACGTCAGGTCTCTGCTGCCACCCATCAGTGATCTCATTATCAGCAGACAGCATCATCATTGATGAAATACATACAAAGCCTCTTTATATAGTTTCCTCAAGATTTATTATTTTGTTCAGTGTGCATTGGCATCTTCTGAATTAGACTGGCTTATTTTTTGACTGATTTTGTCCTAAAGAGGCCAGTGCATGACAATCTATATAAAGAATATTTCTACGAAGTTGTATACACGGGGAGAAAAGATGACTCTAGTTTTAATGGTTTCTGAGAAACAATTAGTAGGGTATATGCATTTGCAGATTATTCTGGATTGCTTTATTTTATTGCCAGAGCTTTTATTCATTTAAGTCAGATATGTTATCTTTTCTTCTTCATAAGACAAAAATGGTTACATGTACTGGCTGGCTTTTAAAAGTATTGGATTCTCCTCCTGTTTTGTTGCTTGAGGAGTACTTCCTATATGTTTTTTCCCCTGAGCTCCCCTATCCCCACCCTCACCTTAAAAGAGTTTGAAGAGCTCCTTCCCAGCAAGAAGGCTTAAACTTGAAAACAAAATTGTTTGGAGAGTAAACTAATAGAAATCCCAGTTTGAATTTTCTTCAAAGGAAGTGGTATGATAACTGTTTGAGGAAGGGGATGGATCTTGATAACTATTTGATAATAGAAGTTCACTACTGTAAAAAAGAGTAGGACACAAAGTCAGTCACTGAAGAATTTTCTCTTCAATCTGAGAATAGAAAAATTATGAACTTTGGTTGGCTATATTTATTAATTCACTCATTCATTCATTCATTTGTTATCCAAGCATTGATTGACGGTCATGTACCAATTGCTGGTCCCAGGGCTATGGAAATTAGGTATAAAGTATAGAATCTACCCTAACAGCAAACTTTCAGCTATAGGATGAATGAAGTCTGAAGATATAACATAAAACATGGTGGCTATAGTTGATAACATTGCATTTTATAATTGATATTGCTAAAAAAAAGAACTTAAATGTTCTCATCCACAAAGAAGATAAATATGAGAAGTAATGAATATATTAAGTAACCAGATGGGGGGAATGTTTTTATAATGTATATGTATGTCAAATCACCATGATGTACACTTAACAATTTCATTTGTCAGTTATACCTCAATAAAGCTGAATTTTCTGGTAATTTACCCTTAGGAGAATTGTATACTCTATGCTTAAACAAGTTCATTTTATGAATATTCATGGAGAGCCATGAAAAGGAGAGGAGAAAATAATTTATCTGCCATACCTGGGGAGAAGAAAAGAAATATGTGGATGAGTGGAAGGAAACTTGGCTAGAGGCAAAGAAGGGGTAGCTCTCTCTGGAAGAGAGCTAACTCCCTTAGATCTCCTGGGGCTTTCTTGGAAGAGATGGGCGGAGTGTAGAAAGGCTTCTGCCTCTTCTCTGGTCCTCTTCATCTTCCATGGAAACCAGATAAAGGATAGAAGCAGTTTCTTGTTCCCTTTGCTGTGCACAGGGTTATTGGATGCCTCCATAATGAGAAAAGGGACTGGTCTGCCCCAGAGTAGGATGACTGGCAAAGTTCACAGAGGAAGAAGGTACTGGCCCTAGCTGCAGGAGTTTCACTTTGGCTTCAGATAGGAAAGAATGTAGGCAGTGACTAAAGCAGGTTGGGGTACTGGTAGCTGCAGTAGCCACTGGCAATCCTGAGCATCCTTTCCACTACCCATCCCCATACCTGTTGCTGTCCTGCCTTAAAGGAGAAAAAGCTCTGTGTGAGCTGGAATTCCAATTATCATGTTTGTGGGGGTTCAACTAGAAACAAGTGGATTCGTTACTATTGCAAGGTTATATCTTCCCCAGCCTAGAGGTCAGGAAATTCTTGTTACATTAGTTTATTTCCTGTAAATTAAGCAATTTCTTTCTCTCCTTTCCCTGCTTATCTGACCCCACTCCCACCCTACCAAACAGAAGGGACACATGTAGGTGGTCATACTATTTTTGTGGTCTGTTTCATTCCTTTGCTTGGATATTAAATCCTTGCAAGGAATGCATTTTTCTTCCATGCAATCAAAATATTTTGTTTGATTAGCCCAGTGAAAGGAAGGAGTGTTACCCTTTTGTTATTAAGAAAGAAAAAAAGAAAAGCCTACCCTTGAATCAAATATGGAGAAAGCAGACAGAAAGGAAAACCTAAAATGTAAGAATTATTTGGTTTAGCATACTTTACATTTTTAATTTTTTTACTAATTTCATTTAGCCAGAAAATAGTACATCATCAGTTTTTGATGTAGGGTTCAGTGATTCATTAGTTGCGTATAACACCCAGTGCTCTTTACATTTTTTTAAAGTTTTTCTAAATTTATCTGACAGATCAAAAGTAGGCAGAGCAGCAGGGGGGGGGAGCGGGACGGGGGCGGGGGGGGGGGGGTGGTGGTGAGCAGGCTCCCCGCCCAGCAGAGAGCCAGATGCGGGGCTCAATCCCAGGACCCCGAGACCATGACCTGAGCCAGAGGCAGAGGCTTTAACCCACTGAGCCACGCAGGCACCCCCTTTACATTTTTAACTAGATTCTTTTCTAGGGCAGGACAGGTATCTCAGAACATAGCAGTATCCTTCTAGATGGTAACTTCTATGGAAGTTTTCAGGTGTAGTCATTTTGCGGAGTGGGAGAATGGCTTTGGAGAGAGAATGTTTAACCTCACTTAGTTTAAGAGAAAGGATTTAAGAATTGTAAAAAGTTATTAGTGTTAAGATAAGCAAGCCCTAATTCAAAGCCTGCTTTTGAGTAGCCAGCCTATCTGTGGGTTCAAAATAGAAGGGACTTTAATCTTTAGAATTTTTCTGAAGCAGCTTGTTTTTCTTGTATATTTTAAGTCTTGGAATGTGGTATATGGGATGATCAAAACAATGATTTATTAGCTCAGAAAGTAAGACTGTATTTATTTTTTTTTAAGATTTTTAAAATTTATTTGACAGAGATCACAAGTATGCAGAGAGGCAGGCAGAAAGAGAGGAGGAAACAGGCTCCGTGGCTAAGCAGAGAGCCCAATGTGGGGCTCGATCCCAGGACCATGACCAGAGCCAAAGGCAGAGGCTTTAAACCACTGAGCCACCCAGGTGCCCCGTAAAACTATATTTAAAAGGGAAAACTGCTATTGTCGTTAAATCTACTTCTGTAAGACTCTGTAAGATTGTGAACAGACACACTGAACTGGGTGTTGTGGATCAACCTACCGATACAATGATAACCAGAGTAGCAAGCAAGAAGGTGGTGATGGTATGGAGGCCGACAGTATGCGCATCTGGTCATTTCTGATTATTTGTATTTACCTTCTTTCATTCAGCTCTTAGCACTCTATTTATTTCCTTTTTTCAGGCTCATTTGCAGAGATATCATTTCACTGGACAACATACACAAATAAAAAGGGAAAAAATGAAAATTTGTTGCTAAGAAGATGTGAGTTTTATTATGCGTTCCAAATGATCAGTTAGCCAGCAGGAAACAGCTGTTCCACCAGAGCTGAGGATTTATTTGAATTCTTCTGCATCACCTCTGCTGCATAGCAGAGCAATTTCTGATTAGGGCACCTGGTCAGAGAGTGGGATAAAAGTGTTGCCAGTGGCAAAAACATAGTTATTTTTCCCTTGGAAGGAATCTGATTTAAATGAATAAATTGTGTTTGGTTTGGTTTGGGGTTTTTTGGGGGGGGGGGGTTGCAAGTAAAACTGCAGGTAATATTTAAAACAGATTAGATATAGATGTATAGATTATAGATATTTCAGAGCTGACCAAAAGAAGGTAAACACTGCATTGGAGTATAAGATATTTCTATTTTTCATGAACTAAGTTTATAATGGATGAGTTTCTACAAAATATGAAATTACAAAGGACAATGTAGCAAGTGATCATGAAACAGCTTACAAGTATAGAATATAAAACTATAATGAAATATTTGCCAAAGGTGACCCACCTACAAAACAATTACATTAAAATGATGTACACATTTAAACAGATATCCACTACCACCTCACATGAATAGCTTAATTAATCATTAAAAAACGAAAAAACTCACTGCTTTCTCTGGAAAAGGAGAGTCACACCATAAGCAGAAGAAATTCGAACAAGACTTCGCAAGAGATTATCATGGGTATGAGTAAATGAATGACTTGGAATGACCTTTATAATTGTGGTCACCATTACTGAAGAAATGACACAGAGATCTACCTCCTGTGATGTCAAACTTATTTTTCTTCGTTCCAGAGTAAGATATAATCAGAAAGCATAGCTTAACTGTTTTATCTTAGAATAACAACTGAAAAACAATTTTCAACTTTTCTTTTAAGAAATCTTACCCTCAGGGGCGCCTGGGTGGCTCAGTGGGTTAATGCCTCTGCCTTCTGCTCAGGTCATGATCCCAGGGTCCTGGAATGGAGCCCGGAATTGGGCTCTGCTCAGCAGGGAGCCTGCTTCCTCTCTGCCTGCCTCTCTGCCTACTTGTGATCTCTCTCTGTCAAATAAATAAATAAAATCTTTAAAAATAAAAAATAAAAAAATCTTACCCTCTTGAAGAGACTTATGTGAGGAAAAATGAGATTTATAGTAATCTTGGATATACAAAGGCTATTTTACAAATTACCCTTATCATTTAACCCACACGTTCTCATGGTGTCTGCACATTAGAATCACCTGGTGACCTTTTAAAATAATTTAATGAGAGTCTCACCCAGTCCAGTTAAACCAGGATCTCTGTGAGTGGGACCCAGGTATAGTTATTTTTTAAAGTGGTCTCAGGATTATTCTAATTGAGTGAGGGATTAAGAACGACTGTTTTAACTAGCTATGCTAATTTTTACACCACCTAAAGCAGAGCTCCAGTCTGCAATGTCTGTAATATGTTTCCTTGAAGAATGGACAAAATAAGACATCGACCAGAATCCTAAGAGTTGACTTTGCATTTGATAACTCAGTTACAATGCATTTAACTTTTTTTATTCAGTGAAATTCCTTGGCTAGGCTTATGTTAAAAGAGGAGCGAGATACTGAAATTTTTTTTTTTTTTTTAAAGATTTATTTATTTATTTGACAGAGAGATCACAAGTTAGGCAGAGAGGCAGGCAGAGAGAGAGGAGGAAGCAGGCTCCCTGCTGAGCAGAGAGCCCGATGTGGGACTTGATCCCAGGACTCTGAGATCATGACCTGAGCCGAAGGCAGCGGCTTAACCCACTGAGCCACCCAGGCGCCCCGAGATACTGAAATTTGATGATCCAAATCCTCAATGAACGTGTATCAATTAAGGACCAGGTTTTCCATGAAGTTACGAAGACTTATGCTTCCTGTGTCAGTAATGCTGGGAGCTAGCATAAACACAAAATATTAAAGATCACTTTTAGACTTTGTATATTGTGTTTTTTAAAGTAAAACATACATATAGAGAAGTGCATTTATCTTGCACTTTTATGTATATCTTAAAGAATTTTCACATACATCCAAAAACTGTGTAACCCATACCTAGATCAAGAAACAATATTACCACTCCCCTCCACCAATTCCCCCTTCTGCCAACACCCCTTTTCTCCCTTTTAATCACTATTCACCTTCCCAGCCATCATCACCCTCAACCCACAAGGTAACCACTATCATGAATTCTTGACCATATGATTTTGATGTGAGCATGCGCCTGTGCTCTTTAGATGACCCTCCTTGGCCCCCAGAATCAGGGCTCAGCATCATGTAATAAAGAGCTCAGGCTCAAGGTTCAGACAACCCGGGTCAGAGTCCCAGCTCCACTATTCCCTGGCTTTGTGACGTCACTTCTCTAAGCCTCACTTCCCAATCTGTAAAATGGGGATAATCATAATACCTGTCTCAGAGAGTTGTTAGAATTAAATAAGATGACTTATGTAAGGTACCTAGAGGGCCTGGCATATTTTCTGTGCTACATAGAGAGCAGGGGCAGATGTAGGATTTCCTGGTGTCACCAGCTCTTTCATAGAGCCAGGACAGTGCCACTGTTGTCCCATGTTTATTGTCCAACGCTGTAGGGGAGGAGAAGGAAAAAATGGACATCTTATCCTTTATTTGCCTTGTGGCATGAGTAACTTGCGGCCACTTCTAAAATATACTCTTTAGGGGTGCCTGGGTGGCACACGTGGTTAATTAAGCCTGTGACTCTTGGTTTCAGTTCAGGACATGATCACAGGATCATGAGATCAAACCCAGCGTTGGGCTCCATGCTCAGCATGGATTCTAATTAAGACTCTGCCTCTCCCCACTGCACACACTCACATGCATGCACACGCTCTCTCTCCAATAAATATTTTAAAAATAAATAAAATTTATTATTTAAATTTGTAAAATGGTCAATGAAGGGCCAGAAATGTTTTCCTATACATTCTTGTATTCTCCACAGTGCCTAGCATAGGGATTTGCAAGTTGCAGATATTTAATGCCTTGGGTAGTGGAATCTAAAAATGATGCTTCAGCCACAGCATGCATTCCCCTGTGCTAGATTTATATTGGTTCAACTTCTGGTCCTTCTTTTGACCCGAGACATATTTTGGAGATACCTGGCACCGGGATACAGAATGTAGCAGTGAAACGATCGCAAGCACACACCAAGAGGTTGTCCTGATTTATAAATAAATCAGGAACCAAATAAAAGCTCCGACGAACTGAGTTATCCGGCTTTCATAATCTGAGGCAGGATCTGTTCAGGTGTACTTGTCCCTTATTTTGGTTTAGGAAAGCAAGAAAATAAGAAGATGGCATGACTTAAAGTTTTTTTAAATTAATAAAATTATACAAACTACAAACTTTTTTTTTTTTTTTTAAGATTTTGTTTATTTATTTGATTGAGAGAGAGGACAAGTAGGCAGAGGAGCAGGCAGAGAGAGAGGGAGAAGCAGACTTCCCACTGAGCAGGGAGCCTGATGCGGGGCTCCATCCCAGGACCCTGGGATCATGACCCCAGCCGAAGGCAGATGCTTAATGACTGAGCTACCCAGGCGCCCCCAGACTTCTTTTAGATTGTAGTTTGGAAATAATTTACCCTTTGAAAGGTGAGCAAGGCAATCTATTTAGCACTTAGTATTTGCCAGACATTGTAGGTGATTTTCATACAAGTTAGTGTTGGATCCAAGTCTTTGAGGTTAAATACTTTTAGTATTTCCCATTTAAAGCTGAAGAAACAGAGCCTTGCCAGAGGTATGTGACCATGCTGGTAGTGACAGCTGAGTCTGCCTGACACTCTGAGCTTTTATCCTTATGCTGTATTGCCTTTGTCCTTGAATGGAATTATTGTTATTCTGGTACTAGGAGATTGGGGGCAAATGGAATAGTGGTTCTCAGCTTTGTTTTTGCAACCAAATAATCTGTGGAGCTTTTTGAACATAGACTCAAATCTCACCTTAGCAACTTTCTCATTCAGTGGGTCTTGGACATCTTTATTCTTTACAGAGGTTCATAGGTGGTACTTCATGCAGCCAATGTTGAGAATCATGGTTCTTAGAAATTCTGTAGGGAGGAATTATAAGATTACAGATCTGGGGGCATCTGAAGACTGAATTTAGGATATTGTAAAGACACACTGTTGACAGAAGTTTAGGGAAAGAGGAGGTAGCTTAGTAACAATCAAGTTATGTTTCAACAGGTTAGATAGTACGTATCACCAGCAATTGGATATATATCACTGGAGTATTTTATAGCCAGGTTAATTCTTCATTCTGTCTATGAATTTCTGGAGTGCTGCCACTGTTGTACTCAAGCACAGTCCTTCTCAACCCTAATTTGCTTTCCCAAATATCTTCTTACTCGGTGGTTGGGGTGAAGTCCTAGTGAATTTGCAATTTCAGACTATTAGGCAAGAACTGCTAACCCTGGAGAGAGCAGTGGGTGGCCCTGATTAAAACAAATGTCATGGGAGAGTTGTAAATTTAACAAACTCTTAATCTTAATGGATCCTATCTTCTGAATTCCTCCTAATGCCTTTTGTTTGTTTTGTGTAATTTTATAGCATACTTTGGCAGTAGAGAAGGGTTAGTAACTTTTCCTTTCACTTTACAGTTAGGAAAATTGAGCTACAAAGGCCATGCTGAGAACTATAACTAAAATAATGGCTAACATTTGTTGAACCCTAACCATGTTCCTGATTCTGTAGGAAATGTTTCTACATGTATTATCTCATATTACATTTCTGATGTGAATAATGTTTTAGGGATAATGAAACTGAGCTCATTTATTCTAGTTATTTGAGTCTACTCTTTGGCAGGTACCGTGCTAGACAATGAGTATCCGGTGGTGAACAAGTCAAACCCCATCCTTAATGGAACTTACATGGGGAACTTACTTAATAAAAAATAAGTATGCAATTGTAAAATGTGACAGTGCAATGAAAAATACAAATGGGGAAATAATAATAATAATAACAAAGCAGAATAGCCATTTAGATAAAGGATGGTCAAGAAGGGCCTCTCTAGGGGTGCCTGGGTAGCTCAGTGGGTTAAAGCCTCTGCCTTCAGCTTGGGTCATGATCCCGGGGTCCTGGGATCAAGCCCCACATTGGGCTCTCTGCTCAGCAGGGAGCCTGCTTCCTCCTCTCTCTCTGATTGCCTCTCTGCCTGCTTGTGATCTCTGTCTATCAAATAAATAAAATATTAAAAAAAAAAAAGAAGGGCCTTTCTAAGGGTGATATTTTAGTTCAGAATAGTTCAGGGATTTGCTTAGTGTCACACATCTATTAAGTAGTGAAGTTCAAGTCTGATTTCCAAGGCTCTGCTCACCAAGCTATACAGCCTGTCAGATACATGCTTGGAATCTACCCCAGGCTTGTGCCTCTCCTGTTTGGTTTGACAAGCTTTCCTATCATGGCACTGTACCAAATTTCCAGGAGCATCATAAAATTTATGATTATGAAATTATCATAATAATTCTTTCCTCCTAAAATGCACTAGAAGGCAGCAGGGAGAAGGGGTAGTAAAAATATTGCAAGCAGTATATGAATTTCAGCAAATGAGAGAGAGACATAGCCCCAAAGATCTGGAAATCTCTGCTATAACTGTACTAGGTACATTTGCATGAGGAAGTGCTCTCTTGGCATGCATGGGCTGGAACTGGAATTTCCACTTTGGATCAACATCTTATTTCCTGGCCTTATGTGAACTTAAAGAACTTGAAGGGCTGATCCAGGAGCCAGGCAGAAGACATCTAAAGAAAGAATCTGACAGAGAAATGTTACATGGTGGCTAGAACCTCAAGATACTTGGGAAAAATGTTGGAAGGAAGGGACATTCTGCTCTTGGGAAGGGAAGGAATGAAGTAAACAGTGAAATACAGCCTTGAATTTAAATGCTGCTGTCTTCTTTTCACTCTACTGCGATGCTTAATTTGCCAAGTTACTTTCTCAGAATTTTCCAGCAGAGTCCTCTTAATTCCCCCTTTGCTCCAGAAGAATTTGTCCACTTACTCTTTTTCCTCCCAGGAAATAACTGATTCTTAAGCTTGTCAGATTCTGTAGAAGTGTGATGCAAATTCTTAAACCCTGGATTATGAGCCTAACTGTAGATTTGAATAGTGCTAGTATAAATTTATGTTTGGAAAAGATCTGTGCATGATATTCATGTATACATCTTAACTTGCTGATTATATTGGTGAAGATTATAAATCCTGGCCATCTAACAGTTCAGTCAAAAGTTATAATAATGTCCAAACTCTTTGACATAGAAATCTAATTCTTGAAAACTTCTTCTAAAGAAATTATTTTAAAAGAATAGTACTAAAATTTTAGTGAATATATTTGATAATAGGAGAAAAGGAATGGTTAAGTAAACTATGGTTTAAACTATTAACTCTGAAGCCTTTAGACACAAAACCCAGAGACCATAAAAGAAAGCATTAATAAATTGAAATACATAAAGCCAAAAATTTTACTTTAAAAGATCCTATAAACAAAGTCATAAGACAACACATTGGAAAAAGCTTTTCAAAACATGTGATAAAGAGCTAATTTCTATAACACATAATGTTCTCTACAGTGTTTTTTAAAGATCAGAAACCTAACAGAACAATGTGCAAAAGAAATTAACAGACTTTCACAGAAAGATATACAAGTGGCTCTTCACCATTTGCAAAAACATTCCGTAGTCCTCTTAACCAATACCATTATTTACCCATCAGATTGGCAAAGATCAAAAAAATGTGATCTTGTGTTGTACTGGAAGGGACAGAGGGGAAGCTGCAATGCTATATATTGTTGGTGGACTGTAAATTAGAATGACCTCCTTGGGGGATGTTTTGGAAATATCTTTCAAAATTGTTATGTCCATAGCATTTGCTCAAGAAATTTCATTAGGAATTTATCCTCCAGAAATTTTCCTATATATGTGAAATTTAATATATTCAAGGATATTCATTACAAAATCATTTGTAATAGTGAAAAATTCAGAATATCCTAGATGTCCCATCAGGGTGTTTCCATATGAATTATTGTGGAATCATCTCCTGTTGTTAAAATACCAAGCACATGACTCTTGATTTCTGCTCAGGTCATGATCTCAGGGTCCTGGGATCAAGCCCTGAGTGAGGCTTCACGCTCAGTGGGGAGTCTCCTTAAGGATTCGCTCTCTCTCCCTCCCCCATACCCCTCCCCATCTCTATCTCTCTTTCAAATAAATAAATCTTAAAAAAAAAAAAAAAACCATGATGCAAATCAGTATGTGTGTATCATTTGTATGAAAAAAAGAATTAGGGGCGCCTGGGTGGCTCAGTGGGTTAAGCCGCTGCCTTCGGCTCAGGTCGTGATCTCAGGGTCCTGGGATCGAGTCCCGCATCGGGCTCTCTGCTCAGCAGGAAGCCTGCTTCCCCCTCTCTCTCTCTGCCTGCCTCTCCATCTACTTGTAATTTCTCTCTGTCAAATAAATAAATAAAATCTTTAAAAAAAAAAATAAAAAATAAAAAAGAAAAAAAAGAAAAAAAGAATTAGAGGGAAAAGAATATATTTAGATCTTTAAATATGCCTTGATTGTATCTGGTAATATATATAAAAATTAGAAAGAGCAATTGTCTTTAGGGAGAAGCACTTGTTGGCTCAGGGAACAGATGTGAGATGGAGACTTATTTAATGTTTATCATATTGCCCGTTTTTGAATTGTGTACCATATGCATGTGTTACCTCCTTTAAAAAAAATACTAAAATAAGGCACCTGGGTGGCTCAATTGGTTAAGGGACTGCCTTTCAGCTCAAGTCATGATCCTGGAGTCCCAGGATTGAGTCCCTCACTGGGCTCCCTGCCCAGCAGGGAGTCTGCTTCACCCTCTTACCCTTCCCCCTCTCATCCTTTCTCTATCTCATATAAATAAATAAAATCTTTAAAATATTAAAAATACAAAATAATTAAAAAGAGGGGTAGAACAGAATTTTATAGTCACCACTCATTCATTCCACAATTATCTTAAAAGAAAGAAGAGGGGGTGTGCCTGGGTGGCTCATTCATTAAGTGTTTGCCTTCAGCTCAGCTCATGATCCCAGGTTTCTGGGATCAAGCCCCGCATCAGGCTCCCTGCTCCTCAGGTAGCCTGCTTCTCCTTCTCCTACTCCCTCTGCTTGTGTTCTCTCTCTCACTGTATTTCTCTCTGTCAAGTAAATAAATAAAATCTTAAAAAAAAAAAATAAAGAAGACACTTTCCTTAAATTGCCCACAGCTTAGAAAAGGAGACATATCTAAATAAGATTATTGGGGTGCCTGGGTGGCTCCATGGGTTAAAGCCTCTGTCTTCAGCTCAGGTCATGATTCCAGGGTCCTAGGAGCGAGCCCCTCAGCGGGCTCTCTGCTCAGCAGGGAGCCTGCTTCCTCCTCTCTCTCTGCCTACTTGTGATCTCTGTCTGTCAAATAAATAAATAAATAAGCTTAAATAAAAAAATAAAAAATTTAAATAAGATTATTAAAATGTAGTGTAAGTGGAATAATGGAGATGGGTGTGCTAGGTACAATGTGGCCCAAGGAGAGAGTAATTCTTTCCATTGCTTGATATGACAAGTTTAAAAATTCTTTCCTTTGCTTGATATGACAAGTTTAAAAATGAACAAAAATGAACAAAATTCAAAATTTGACTCAGTCGATGAATCATGTGACTTGATCTCAGGGTTATAAGTTCAAACCCCATGTTGGGGGTAGAGATTACTTAAAACAATCTTTTAAAATAAAAATTAACAAAATTTACATGTATACTCTGTAACTGTACAAAAGCTGTATAAATAAATACCAAAAAGAGGAATTAAACACACAGAAAAAGCCTTAAATATAAGGAGTTTCATTCAAATGGTTAGGAAATGGAGGGCTTTGGGAATATCACAGTTGTCTTATCCATATTTTAAAGACAGTGGGTTTTTTAAAATTTAGATTTTTAAAAGTCAAGTAATCCAGTACCTAGCTAAGCTAGGGTCTCTAGAGTCTTTTACTTGTAGTCTTAAAGATGAGAGGATAGGAAATACTCTGTTTGCCCTAAATTAATATGTGGGATAAAAAGACTCTTTATCATATGCACCTTTTACCTTTCTGCTCCATTTAAGCCTGAATCTCCCCAGGCTAAATGTGAGGAGCCTTGGAACTGATTAGTGTACAGTTGATATCAGTGAAAGTGCTCAGTGATTTTCATGGGGGGTGGGGGTGTCTTTTCAACTTTTGGTACATAACTTTTTTTTTCCCCCTTCTCAAAGATCTTCTTTAACACTAACAGACCTCCACCAGGGCCATTTTTAGATGTCTTAAAAGTGAACTACAGAGCAGTCAGGACTATATTAAGCAATTCTGGAACTCAGAATTTATGGCCCTTCCTGTTATGAGCTACATATAATAAGGAAATACCAATTAAAAGCCACATAATCAAATATGATGTTGCTGTGTCATAATAATTTAAATTCTACCATGTGAGTTAGGTCCAGGTCTTATGATCAACTCCATCTCTCATTAAGTATATTTTAAAGCACTACTGCTTCATTTTCTTCTTCATTCATTTCCTTCTTCATTTCCACTGGTCTGGTCCTGTGGCTCTGCCTTGAACTATTTAAACTGGCTTAACCTGGAACAGCGCTAGGCACAATACCAAAAGTGGAGCAGAACTGGCCTTGGTACTTCCTTCGCTAACTATAGTCACACTTCTTTGCCTGACCCCTGTACCTTAGGGCATGACCTTAGTTTCCATTTCTTGTGTATATGGTTACCTTTCTCCCATTATTCTTTCAGCCAATAAATATGTACAGAATACTTCCTATATGCTAGACAGTGTGCTGGTTGTGGGGCTATAGTGATGCTTAAAACAAACATGGTTCTTCCCTTTGAAACTTACATTCTAGTAGAAAAAGTGGAATTAAACAGCTAATTAGGCACTGAATTTTTAAATTATAATTGTGATGGATTCTGAAAAGAGGAAAATACACCATACTGTGAGACTCTAGCAGGCTGGGACCTGACCTCCTTAAGGGTTAGTGGTCAAAAGAGGGCTTCCTCGGGGAACTAGTGTTTTGAGTTGTGCTCTAAAAGATGAGTCAAAGTCAGAGTTGGGTGGAGAAGGAAGTACTTAACAGATGAGGAAACCTATGGTATATTCGAGGAACCAAAAGAAGGCCAGCAAAGTTGGAACACAGAAGATAAGGGAGGAAATAATACAAGATGATGCTAGTGAAGTCAGCAAAGGCCAGCTGGTAAAGACTCTTGTTAGCTAAATTAAGGATCTCGGTATTTATTCCCTGGACAGTAGGAAGCCATTGGAAAGTTCAGCTGGGGAATGAACCAGTTAACATTTTAAAAAGATCTGCCTGGCTGTACTCTTGAGAATGTACAGAAAAACAAAGTCCCAGCTGTCTATGGCTTTTTGTTTTTCTGTGATTTGATTTGATTAACTCGTCTGTTGGGGGATGGAACTCTTAATAAGAAGAAAGTTGATAAAAAGTCAGTATGGTGTAGTGGTGAAGAGTGTCTGACCCTGGATAAGTTGTTTTCCATCTCTAAGTCTCAATTTTCTTATCCGAAGAATGGAGATAATAAATAGTATGCCTGCCTTGTGGGGTTATTGTAAAGATTAAATGAGATAATGTCTGCTAACACTTAGATTAAGGCCTGGCATATTGTAAACCTATAATAAATGTTAGCCACTGTTATAATTTAGCAGTCTCGCAAAAAGGTTCATCTGTTCCTCTGAGAAACACCCACTCTTGGTGGTCCATGAAGTAGCTTTCCATCCAAAAGTCACATGTGGACTTGCCTATTCATCACCATTGGACTGTAGGAATCTGGCCTAGTCAACTGGTAAGGAAACATCATGCTTATGGTTTACTTTTACAAATGTCATTTGAAGATGATGGAAACGGAGGCTGAGGAATGGTTGTTTGCTTTAATCCTAGCTATGGTTTTGCTTTGAAGCTGGCTTTTCCACAAATACCAGTGATAGGGTCTGACACAAGAAACTCAACAGAATGTAGTTAGTTGCTTGGAAACATCTGTATTCTTTGTTTCCCACAATGCTAGGTAACCAGTATGTGTAATTAGACTGCTGAGCAAAGCTTTAGGTTGATCAAGGTTAATTGTTGACAGTATGTGAGATTGTTAATAATGTCTCCCCCAAAACTGCTTTTCCAAAATAGATTGTTCCAGCACCACAAAAGAATTAAATGCCATTGATTTCTTTATTCAGTGAGGTGTAATTTTGGCCTGGAAACTGGGATCTTCCAATTTAATATTTTCTAAGAAGTTAGTACACAGAAAATGTGTTTTCTCTTTCACTTTGAAGTTTGCCATTCTCACTGCCTGACTTTTGCTATATTTAGCCTGTTCTCTAAAATTATACATTTCTGCCTATGATTCATTTTGTGAAACTAGGGAGAGTGGCTAAAGCATGTCATTTTTCCTAAGAATCCTGGGGAGTTTGGGGTAGATGGGAATCTATTCTAAAAGTTTACAGTGAATCCAGACACTGCCCAGAAAGTCTTTGTTTTATGTCTAAATTTGCCTAAATTTGTAATATGTCTAAATAGCTTGAGAACATGGTAGGGCAAGATTTTTGAAGGGAGTTTTGTTGCCAAGTGCTACAAAAGAAAAAATTGAACATTTCTTATGCAGTCAATGAGAGTTCACTGCAATCAAGTTTACTTACTGAATTTGTCAAAGACTTCCTGTGGCGAGATGGTTCACAGATGGTGAATAATACCATTTTAAAAATAAAAGTGAGCTTTGTTTCTTATTTCTTCTCTTGTCCAATGTGGTGGCTCTACCTGCATAGTTGTTTTTCTTTTTTTTTTTTTCTTTTCCTGTTCCTCTGTTGAGTCATAAAGACAGACCCAAAAGCACCATCTATATCGTTCTGGCAGTGAAGAGGGTGTTGAGTGAGAAGGGACTGGCCAAAAACAGGGCTTTACCAGCTATTGCAGGAAGATAACCAGAGGTTTTACCATATGTAACTACCTTCTTTAAAATTATTAAACAATGCATTATATAGCATTACTGCTAAAACCTAAAACAGTGTGGGCTTATGTTGATTTAGAAAAATATTCATATACAGATGCTGTAACAATGTTGATTTTTTAAAAATTTCTCTTTCATTCTGTTTTGTTTTGTTTTCCTTGTCCTTGTTTTGAGTTTGTCTGGCTCAACTTCAAGAAGCTACATTGAGGAATGTACCAAGTTGCAAATGTGTATTACCTGGAACTTCCTGGAAGCTGAGCATTTGATTTCTATAGAAATTTGCTTACCCAGCTTTTAGAAGAATAATAATGAGAAAACTAAGTTTATTTTATTTCTATTGACTATTACTTAAAATAAGAAAAGGAACTTAATCCTCACACTTCTTCTTATCAACCACTTAGTATATGCCACATATTGTTCTGGATACTCTAGATCTATCTGTGAACCAAACCAAAAAGCACTGCCCTATAAAGCTTATAGTCTAATTCCTGACCATTTCCCCTTCTGCCTCTGCCAAGAGAAATGCTGAGCTCAAATCCTAGTACGACTAGGTTATCTGTCACCTTGGGAAGTCAGTTCCCTTCTTTCACCCTTTAACTTGTAAACGTAGTAATCATGTCGTGTTATTCATTTGGGTATCTCAAAAATCATCCATTGCATTCGTTGAATAAGAGGAAATTTTCTTGTTAATTGCTTGGATTTACATACACTCAAAGAAGCCTTATGCAAAATAACCTAAAGAAATTTTGTCCCAGGATTTACCAGTATGTGTTTCCTGGTATGTTTTTGCAATGGATATGGCTTAACATCAGCAATAATTTATAGTATGAAAGCCAAAACCACATGAGTTTATAGAATTTAATCTCACGTATGTCATCACGGTTTAGGGGAATGATGAAGGAAATGAAATAATAGAGTTCTCTCACGAGATAGCTGCTGCTTATTTGATATGGTCTGCTTTTCTTTTGGGAGCTTGTCTGTTCTACTCTGTATGATTCCATGGTGCTAACAACCCTCTTGGCCCTGCTTTTCTACCACTAGGACAGCCATATGTCCCTAGACCCATGTCAGGCTGGTCAAGGTACCCACTTTGCCTAGATTCCATGGTGGATCCAGAGTAGCATGTGAACCAAGCGGGGCCAATCAGGGTCATGTTAAGAGATAGATACAAATGCTTGCAGCAAAAGGATTAAGTTTTTTTTTTCTGGACTCTCTGATTAAGAGGATGATAATATGCTTGGTGTGGTTGGTGGTCATCTTAACGACCACGTGGAGACAGTCTGCCTAAGATTAAGAAGGAAACAGAGTCCAAAAAGAGAGAGGGGAAGATAAAGACCTAATGACACCATTGCATTTCTGAATCTCCCACTCTCCTTAGATTTACCAGTTATGTGCACCACTACCTAACTACTACATTTTTCTTATCTATAATCTACAGATTGCTTGTAACCAAAAGTATCTTGTATAATACAGTATCTTACCTATTATGATAGTCATTTGTGTTTGCTAATATTTCTGGTTCTCCTTATTCTAGATAATGGTGGGATTGATTATACTTCCCTTGGGAGTTGGGAATGCTCACATAACTACTTTGGCAAATGAAATTTGTGACTTTTGCCACTTCTGAGTGGAAGGCTTTAAGTCTTAAGAGCTGATGCATGATTCTTTATATTCCATTCTCCCTGCCATAGTGACCAGTCATGTCCTTGGTGAGTGAAGATAACATGGAGTAAAATCTCCACTAATCTAAGATGGACATGTAGTATAAATGAGAAACTGTTACTATTTTAAGCCACTAAGACTTTGATGCTATGTGTTATTACAGCCCATTTGATTTGACATTTGTATGAAATACATTTTTCTATGTTAAAATTTTCTAAATATTTCAGGTGAAGAAATATTTTAGTACAACATCTAAAAACACTAATGTCCACAGAATGAGGTTATTAAAATATTTAGTATACATAGTTATTCTAGTTCGTTATTAACATTACAAGTTAGAAGTAAACAGCAGTGTTTCCTAGTTTACCATACAGGAGTTAAATCTGCTTTTAAGGCTGTGACCTCTGACCAAATTATAGTTGCCTTGTTTCATATTATATGGCAGGACAAAGTCTATAATGACAGATGTTTAAAACTCAGACACTATGTAAGCACTCTGGCCTTGCCCATGACAACTTCTCTTATGTGACCTGAACAGTAGGGTATATCCCTTAACCAGGCCTTGCTCTCTGAAAATAGAGAAACCAGACAAGTAGGAGGAAATGGTTTAAGGACAGATTGAACAAAAGCTTGATTTGCAGCCTTGTAGGATCAGTATGAAACCCTTGAAATTAACAGAGGCCTTGGTAATAACCATCAGGGAAGCTACAGTAATTGCAAAATGTATAATGTAGGTAGCGATGAGCTCTGTAAACATGAACATTTTGAGTCATGCCTTTTTGAGGCAATGCCTTTTGTTCATGCTACATAAAACATGCTGGTGGTGGGTATTAAGGAGGGCACATATTGCATGGAGCACTCGGTGTGGTGCATAAACAATGAATCTTGGAACACTAAAAAAAAAAAAACAACAAGCCCCAGTCCTAGACTTTAAAGGCAGTTGTATAAAATTTTTTCACCAAAATATTGGGGAATATTTTGCTATTAAGAAAAAAATTATATACACACACATGCACACATATTAATTTATTTATTGTAAACTTCAGTATCTGTGTTGGACTCTCCATCTTGTGTGAAGAATAAAATATTCTCACAGGCAGAGCACATTGAGTTATTTTTCTACCTGTAAAATGAAAATACATTTTTTTTCCCTTTCAGGGTATCTTGGTGGCTCAATGGTTAAGCGGCGAACACTTGATTTCTGCTCAGGTCATGATCCTAGAGTTGTGAGATCAAGCCCTGTGTCGGGCTCCCCGCTAGGCATGGTGCCTGCTTAAGACTGTCTCTTTCCCTCTTCCCCTGCTCTTCCCCCTCCAAAATAATAATAATAATAATAATAATAATAGGTTTTTTTCCTTTTCTTACCTCTCCTTGATTGTGCACATGGGGAAATGTGGTAAATAATGGTATATGGTAAATAATGTATTTGAGGTAGCAGCATCTTTGAATTCAGAGGACAAGATGCATTGAATGAAAGGGCATTGGTGATTCTGGTTCTATTTGTGATCTTTCCATTTACTTAGCTACAAATTTGACCCAGGTTATTATTTAGCTCTTGTTTCCAGTTTCTTATCACCCTGAATTCCAAAGTTTATTAGGTATAACACATTTAGGTATTCTTGGGTTTTTATTGCCTTGGTTGGCTAATTATTTGCTTTATGTCCTTATTGCTATGTAATAGACCAGAATGTTATCCTTCCATTGTTTTTTCATTTTTGTGAAGTCCATTTTATTCATTTTCCCTTTCCTTACCTAGAAGCTTTTTTTTTCATAATTTGCTTTCATATTTTATTCAGTAAATATTTAGAGTATGTATTAGGTCCTTTACTCTTAATTAATAAGGATAAGTTGTGAATATATATAATTATAATTGAAGAAAGAAGATAAATGCAAGAAGAAAGAATAGGACTTTAGGAAAGGAGAGCTAATACCCAATCAAAGGAGATCAGAGACTTTAGGATTTTGTATGATTTTTCTTCCTAAAAAGCAAGAACGTAGTACTTGATGTAAGAAGGGCAAAGCAAAATGTGTTTTTGACTAAAGCATATTCCTAGGGTACATTGAAGTGGTTTGAATTCTGAATGGACTCTTTCAGACGCTTGTAGATGATATAGGAGAAGAGAAAAATGAAAGTGCTTGGAGTTCTTATAGTTGATGGTTCCCCCAATAGCAGAGGCAGAAACTGCTGCATAGTCCAAGGACCAGTTGGAAGAGAGAGGGGGCAATGGGCTGAATTCAGTCTAATCTGAATTTCATATCTGTTGTAATTTTTAAAAAATTTTCTAGCTAGTTTTCCATAGGCTTCTTTATGATTTAAAATCCAAAGGCTACATTAATAGCCTGTGAGGTAGTCTCCATGACAGCACTCATACCAGAAATTCGATGGAAATGTTTTACTTAAATTTGTTATATTCTGTAAATGAATGACGAGGAATGGAAGAAGCCTTGAGGAATAAGTGTTAGAAAGGAGTTAGGATTTTTACTGCAAACAGCATAAAAGCTGGGACCTACGATGTGCAGTCAGTATGTATGCATGATGAACACCATTAATATTATTTTGTTTCCCAACTACTTGTAGTTACAGTTTATTTTTCTTACTTGCTTCTGATTATTAGATTGATTATCAGACTGAAGCAGGGACTGTATCTGTTTTATCCCCAACATCTAGCCCTGTACTTGGAGACTAGAGTGACTTATGAGACAGTTCTTAAATAAAATGGGCATGTATGTCTGAAGCATCATGTCCTGTATTTCTGTGGTGGATTCATTTAGAAGACAAACCATAAGTGACTCTTAATCTCACAAAACGAACTGAGGGTTGCTGGGGGGAGGGGGTTTGGGAGAAGGGGGTAGGATTATGGACATTGGGGAGGGTATGTGCTTTGGTGAGTGCTATGAAGTGTGTAAACCTGGTGATTCACAGACCTGTACCCCTGGGGATAAAAATATGTTTATAAAAAATAAAAAATTTAATAAAAAAAAAGAAGAATCTAAGAATGTCAAGAGTATATAGAAACAGATTTTGCTTTTCTCACACAAGCTTTTTGAAGTATGGGGAAAAAAAGTTGAATATTTATAACCTTGGCCTCTCTACATTATAAGTGTAACTGTTATTGGCATTGGTATTTATTTTAATCAATATAAGGAAAAGAACCACAACTTTTGAATTAGTTTGCCTAACCAATCCCCTGATATGAAAATGTCATGGGACTAGTTCACATAAAATAGAATAGTTTAAGAAGTGGAAATATGTTTAATATTTTACTTATGTGAAATTGTGTTAAACCCTTGACTTATGCAGGCTAAGAAGTAACTATTTATGAACCCACCATTGATTACTTATTAAGTTACCTATGCAGTGCAGTTGTTCTGCAGGCTGAGGATCAGATCTGAATATATTACATAGCTTTCATAATTGTCACAGGTAACTATTAATAACTGTTTACTTGCCATTAGATTGTGCATACTGAGTATTCAATTATGTGTCTCCTCAAAACTATGAAAATTGGAACACGTGGGTGGCTCAGTGCATTTAGCCTCTGCCTTCGGCTCAGGTCATGATCTCAGGGTCTTGGGATAGAGCCCCACATCGGGCTCTCTGCTTAACAGGGAGCCTGCTTCCCCCTCTCTCTGCCTACTTGTGATCTCTGTCTGTCAAATGAATAAATAAAATCTTTAAAAATAAATTTTAAGGGCGCCTGGGTGGCTCAGTGGATTAAGCCGCTGCCTTCGGCTCAGGTCATGATCTCAGGGTTCTGGGATCGAGTCCCGCATCGGGCTCTCTGCTCAGCAGGGAGCCTGCTTCCCCCTCTTTCTCTCTCTGTCTACTTGTGATTTCTCTCTGTCAAATAAATAAATCTTAAAAAAAAAAAAAAAAAAAAAAATAAATTTTAAAAAATCTGTAAAATTGAAAATGATCACTTTATAAAAATTCAGTTTCATGGTGCAGTCTGTGGAAGCACTTATTTGAGATTGGTGATGACTATGTACATGTGTTCATATCATATACATAGATAAAACTGTAAGCCACTATTGATTTTCTTCAAGACCTAGTTTTTCTTATGGTTGGTCTCTTAAATCTTGCAGAATATATAGCATGGACACTTTTTTTTTTAAGATTTATTTATTTTTTAGAGAGAGAGAGTGTGTGCACATGTGAATGGGGGATGAGGGCTGGGCAGAGGGAAAGCATTTTCAAGCAGACTTCCCACCAAATGTGGAGCCCAACTTAGGGCTCATCTCACAATCCATGAGCTCATGACCTGAGCTGAATGAAACTAGGAGTCTAATGTTCAACTGTTGAAGCCACCCAGGCACCCCAGCATGAATGCATTTCTGTCTGCCATCTCAATTTACTTTGATAGCTTGAGAATTTTTTTTTAATCTGCAGTATACTTTATAGCTACTATTTTATTCCATATTTTATTGCATAGTTTTGGTTGACTCTAAGTTATATGAAATAGTAGCTTGCAATATTTCATCTTACCAGTCCTTACTCAGTAGTCTTAGGTATCTTTTTCATGGGATGTTCAAGGCGTTGTTTATCAGGAAAATTATGTTTCCAGGAAATTAGGGAAGTAATAAATATTTCTTGGTGGTTGCTTCAGAGTGTTTACTGACCAGGATACTCTCTGGGGACTGTCTTTTTAAAACTGCTTTTGCTTCCATGAGTTGTATTCTTATGGCATTGCTGGTGCTTTTTACTGGTTTCTTGAATTTTCAAATATAGCTAAATCCCTGTTGGGGCTGTACTTGTTTCTCAAGAAGAAATATATAATGACAGTGAGGATAGATGTTTTCAGTTAAGCTTTTTTCTACTAGAATCTGTAAATAAGGGAAGGAGATTCCTATCCGGTATGCCCATCTTGCCTTTTATGGTTTGCCTTTTTAATCTCCTGTTTCCTCCCCACTTCTATTCAGTTCTGAGGGGAAAATCTAGATTGAAGAATACATTACTAATAGATAACAGGATAATTTGTTGATAATTTGTTGATGACTTGACTATATCATCACAGACTTCCTATAGTTACTTGTCTTCGATTGTCAGAATTCTATTGAGCCAAAACATCACTGATGAGGTTTATCCCTAACTCCCTGTAGATGGAAGAAGGAAAGGATTATATTGAAAAGTTGGTTATAGCTTAAGTTTCTTCAGTCTTAGACTGTTAACTGGTGAGGGGATGGTGGGAGAGATGCATCAATAATATTTTCCCAGAGTATATATGTGTGTGTGTGTGTGTGTGTGTATATATATATTCTAAATATAAATATTTTCTAAAGTTATCTCAAGGTATAAAATTCAAGAACCAAAGAGAAAACTTTTTGAGGTTTATGCAAAATGAAAGGGAAAGATAGATAGCAGTCTTAGGGAAGTAAAAATGAGGCTAGAAGGGAAAATGGGGAGACATTTTTAATGAAATGAAAGACACATTTAATGAAAAACAATAGACACATAAGAATGAGTAACCAAGGGACGCCTGGATGGCTCAGTTGGTTAAGCAGCTGCCTTTGGTTCAGGTCATGATCCCAGTGTCGTGGGATCGAGTCCCACATTGGGCTCCTTGCTCGGCAGGGAGCCTGCTTCTCCCTCTGACTTTGCCTGCCACTCTGTCTGCCTGTGCTGCTCGCTCTCGCGCTTTCTTTTTCTCTGACAAATAAATTAATCTTTTAAAAAAAAATCTTAAAAAAAAAAAAAAAAGAATGAGTAACCAAGAAGCTTCTGAGGTGGGCTAGATAATCTAAAAATTGACAATACATGATTCTGATGTTTAACAAATTAGAGGGGAAATTCAGATGACTGAATAGTTCTCTCTCATAAGATCCTACCTTCCTCTTAAACAACGTTTTGTAATCATGCAGTTCTAGTTAGACTTATATTAGTGGGGGAGGTGTTCTTATTATAGTCGAGTTGGTGGGTTGTCAAGGTTAATGGGGACTGTGAGTGTAATTAAAAACTTCCTGCAGGGGCACCTGGGTGGCTCAGTGGGTTAAAGCCTCTGCCTTCAGCTCAGGTCATGATCCCAGGGTCCTGGGATCACAGGCTGTCTGCTCAGCAGGGAGCCTGCTTCCTCCTCTCTCTCTGCCTGCCTCTCTGCCTTTTTATGATCTGTCTGTCAAATAAATAAAATCTTTTTTAAAAAAATTAAAAATTAAAAAAAAAAAAAAGCTTCCTGCAATAACTTGCCAATTTTTTTCCCTCTGTCATTTATTTCCATTAATAAAATAAAGCCAGGGGTGTTTTAACTGCAGAAGACTATTAATAATTGGATTCCTTATGATACTCACTGTATTAGCAAAAATCACTAGGTAGGCCTCACTTATATTAGGAATTAGATCACATTCGGATTTATAACTTCATATTTTTTTCTTCACTTTAGTACCTCTGTTTCACTTCAAGTAAGCATGGAGGCTTTTGTTTAAGTACTCAGTCAGCTTTTTTACCACTTTCGTTTTTCAGTCTTTTGTTTTTGGACACCAAATAAAGTTAAGTGGCCTGCCCTGTAGTCTTAGAGGTCGAATCAGGAATTAGAATAAGGAGTCATTAGCATCTGATCTTCTCTTCATGTTTATTAACTGACTATACTTCCCAGAATTTAATTTATATGTTAATTGCTCAATATTAGGCACAAGCCTTATTTTATTTTTAAAGATTTATTTATTAGAGAGAGAGAGAGCACAAGCAGGGGGAGGGCAGGCAGAGGGAGAAGCAGGCTTCCTGCTGAGCAAGGAGCCCCACACAGGACTCCATCCCAAGACCCTGGGATCATGACCTGAGCCCAAGGCAGATGCTTAACCTACTGAGCCACCCAGATGTCCCACACAAGCTTTATTTTAAAGTTACACACAGCAAGGCGTGCCTGGCTGGCTCAGTTGGTGGAACATATGACTCTTAATCTCAAGGCTGTGAATTCAAATGCCACATTGGATGTAGGGCCTATGTAAAATACATACATGCATGTATGCACACACACATACATACACACATAAGTAAATAAAGTTGCACACAGCAGTCCTCTGTATCTTGAGCAGTCCTCTCAAATCTTTCCACCATAAGTTTCTCAACAGCAGAAGAGAGTGAATAGGAAATCTCTGACAGTCTGGGTATACAGAGTTTAAAGGAGTCTATTATATGTCCGAGATTTATTTGAATTTTCAGTTTACTTCAGATTTCTTGCTTATATATCTGTATCTCTGTTGCTACAAAAATGTTAATTACCATTGGGTTCCCTGGGTGGCTCAGTTGGTTAAGCATCGTACTCTTGATTTTGGCTCAGGTCATGATCTCAGGGTTGTGGGATTGAGCCCCACGGGTAGACCCTGCTCTGGGTGTAGAGCCTGATTAAGATTCTCTCTCTTCCCCCCACGCTTAAAAAGAAAAAAGATTTAAAAATATTACTTCCAATCAAGCAAAACTGATGCCCTGAGAATGTGATTTATATTCATCCTTTGATTTCAGTTAATTCCTACCACACTGAGGCATGACCCTGGAATATTTGTATCCCAGTTTAAAAAGCATGGCTCTAGAGAAAAAGAACATTGAATAGGAAGAGTTGTGAACTCGAGCTGAGTTCACATGACTATAGCAGGAGAAGCTGCTGTTCAAAGAGGAAGAAAAGAGCATGTCGTTTACTCAGGTAGCCACCTGCCAATAGAGACTTTTACTGGTTGATCTTCCAACTTATTAATTATGTCTCTTTTAAAACATTGGTTTGATGATATGTGTAATCTTCCACCTAATATATCAGAAGACATCTAATTAAGAAAAGAAAAAGAATCTGTACATTTCTCCCATGCCCTTACTCCACATTTTTAAAGTTTTTTTCTGATTATAATACATGATCATTGTAGAAAGTTTAGAAAATATAAATGATTATAAAGAAGAAAGTTACCACATATAATGCACATCCCATTAGAAATCTGCTTTTTTTTTTTCCCAGTAATTCTCACATGCTGATCATGTTCTCATTTTAAGTAAACAGTATAAATTTAGGTCTTAATAAAATTCTTTTGTTTGGTAATTTCTTAATTTACCCAACTTCTCCTGTCTTTGTACATTTAAGGTGGCTTACAACTTGTTTGCTATTATGAATACTCTGCATTTGGTATCCTTGTATAAATCTTTGGGGATATTTCTGTTTTATTTTTGTTTTTGGTAGAATACATTTCTAGACATGAAACTATAAGGTCAAAAATAGGAACAATTTTAAAGCTCTTGATACAAAGTGCCAAAAAAAACCCTGCCCATTTTCATGACCTCTTGTTAATATTGCACTTTATTAGTTTTATCTTAAATAATTTAGTAGAGAAAATACAGTACAACATCTTTATTTGAATTTTTGTATTTTTTTTTTAATTTCAAGCTAACCATATTTTTACTTCCTTTTCAGCCCATTTGTATCTCTTGTGAATTCTCTTTGCCCAATTTTCTGTGGGGATTTTTGCTCTTTTTTGTTGATTCTTTGGAATTCTTTGTTTTTTGAAACTATTAATCCATTTTTTAAATATACGGTGAAACTATTTTTCTCAGTTTGTTAAACTTTTTAAAAATTTTTATTACTTTCCTCTCTGTGAATATCCTTTTATATTTGAATATATGGCATGGTTTTAAAATGTGTGACCACATACTTAAGAACATACTCAACCATGTGAAGATACTAAAAAATAAATAGGTGAATTGTATGGTATGTGAATTATATTTCAATAAAGATTTACAACAACAACAAAAACATGACTATGTGCCAGGTATTTAGATATAAAGAAAAAACATGGTCCCTGTCTTCAAAAAGCTCACAGTTTAATGAGCCCTTTTATCCTTTTATTTTCTGTAAGGATTAGAGATAGGTATTACCACTCCCAGAAAATAAAATAAGTGGAATGCATTCTAAAAGAAGGGAATGATCATTAGGTCACTAATTCCTGTTATTGAGAACATTGCCCCATTCATTCTTGTTTCTATCAGAATTGTTATGCAAGCCTCTGAAATGATTGACTCTGTGAAAATATGCAACAGGTACGGCTATGAATATTCTTGTGCTAAGAATTTTTACTACATTATTGTATTCGAATTATACATAGTAAATAATGTTTGGAGAGTGAATCTACAACATGGAAAATGGGACATCTTTGTTGAAGGATCTGTTCCACTGTACTTGAGTAGAAGTAAGCAAGGGACGAGGAGAATGAAGGGAATTATAGGCAGAGAGAACAGTATACAAAGTCTAACATACACAGTGGCCTGGCTTGTTGAAGATACTACCAGAATTTTATGATAGCAAAATTTACCTGCAGCTGAAATACCTAATATCTGAAACCAAATGTTATAATTTTCAAGACACTAACTGCTATCATTTTCCAAGGAAAAAGAAAATACTTGTGATACTAGCATTGATCAAGAGTGAAAGAAAACTACTTCCAGCTAATGACAGAAAGTCAACCTACTACTGCCCTTGAATCTTTAATGACAGACATTTTGCAAGAGATCAAAACAGAAGAAATGTTCAGGTACTTTGTAAAATCGATCTTAGCATCTAAAAAGTTTGATGGCATTCTCAACCCTTTTATTTGGAAGTTAATATTGATACTATGTTAGTGAGACCTGAGGACTCCCACCAACACCCCCATATGACAACCCTTCAGCCTAATAAGTCAAATATACATACATATAAGAACCTCTGTCTGGTTAACTCACCTCACTCTGACTTTAAAGGGATGAGTCCTTAAGACCAAGCCCATCTTAAGTTGACCAAAAGGAAAACCTAGATTGAAATCATGGTCCAGCTGATATATACATTGTTAGTCATTGGATGAGTGGTGGTTAGGATGTGCCTGAGATGGGAGGGGAAGCTTGAGGTAAGCTAGCCAGTGATGAGTGCTGCTGTTGGCATCCCAGCTATGTTTGTGATGAATAAGCACATGTCCCTGACAGCTAAGCCAGGTTCCTAATGTATAACTTCTCTTGAACCATTTTGCAATTAAGAAGCATTTTATACCAGGGGCACCTGGGTGGCTCAGTGGGTTAAAGCCTCTGCTTTCGGCTCGGGTCATGATCCCAGGGTCTTGGGATCGAGCCCCACATCGGGCTCTCTGCTCAGCGGGGAGCCTGCTTCCTCCTCTTTCTGTGCCTGCCTCTCTGCCTACTTGTGATCTCTGTCAAATAAATAAATAAATCTTTAAAAAAAAAAAAAAAAAGAAGAAGCATTTTATACCAAAGAAGGCTATTCTGTGAAAGATTCATATACTAGCTAAAGGTTCTGTTCAGGTTTGAAAGCACTAAAAATGGTCTTTAAACAACACAGGATGTTTTCTCAGTATTTTCTGTGGATGCAGTGTCTCTGGTTCAACCACAGAATAAGCCTTGACTTGTCTGCCCTCTAGTGGAGATCTGTGGTTATACTGAGCAATGTCTTCTGGCTTTAGGAAGAGTAGTACCTCATTTCTCTTGATTGGCTTTGACCTCTACTTCCTTAAAGAATTTTTATTACCACCAAAGCAAAATATTTATAATTTTGTTCCACTTTCTAAAACGCTGATAAATACCTTCCATAGCGTCCCCATGGGATCAGGCCTAGATCTCTGCCTTTTACAACTTACATCAAGGCAAGCCCTGGGTTTCTACTCAGCTGGTCTGCTCACCACCACTCCCAATAGTGCTAAATGTAGTTCTGTTTTCCTTCCTTTTGCTCATGTCTCAAATGCCCTGTTCGTCTCTGTGCCTCTTCAGATCTTATGCTTCTGTCAAGATTGGACTCCTAGCTCAGTTCCTGTGAACACTGTACCCACCGTGAGATCTCTCTTCTGAAATTCTGAAATGTACTTCCTGTGCCATGCATTTACATTGTACTTGTTGTATACACTTATCAAATATAATAGCCAGATTAACTCCTTGACTCTGGTACTGTCTCACATTTCTTTTTGTCCCCTGTGGACTCTAGCAGCTTTTAGTGAATATGTTGATTATTTATTTGCCAAAGATATCCCATATCCTGACTCTGTCTTTTCCCTTGTTAATGACTGAATAGCTAATTGTCTAGATTTAATATGAGTACAAACAAAATGGCAGTGCATTTCCCACTAACCAAACTAGCCTTAGCAGTACATCTGTGTCTTAAATATTCTAATTTCTTTTTGATCAGAGCCCTGACTGTATCAGGATTTGGTTTATCAACTCCTTAGTTTGAAAATGACTTTGGAAAACTTGAAAAAATTATGCTGTTAGCTCAGTAATATCTGGTAGACAGTCAGTGTTCATTACCCTTCTGCATGTGTTCTTTGGCTGGCTGGCTGGCTGGCTTGCTTTTTAAAGTATAGTTGGCATATTATATTGCTTTCAGGTGTATAACTAATGATTCTCCAGTTATATACATTATGAAATGCTCACCAGATAACTGTAATTGCCATCTGTCACCATACGAAGTTATTACAATGTTATTTGTACTTTTCTTCCCCACTACTTATTTATTTTATAACTAGAAGTTTGTACTTCTTAATCCCCTTCACCTATTTCACCTATCACCCCACCCCCTTCCCTCTGGCAACTTCTAGTTTTTTCCCTGTATTTATAAGTTTGTTTCTCTTTGTTGTTGTTGTTGTTGTCGCTCATTTGTCTGTTTTGTTATCTTATTTGTCTGTTTTGTTATCTCTAGCTGACTTATTTTATTCAGCAAAATACCCTCTAGGTCCATCCCTGTTGTTGCAAATGGCAAGATCTCCTTTTTTTTTTTTTTAAACAGCTCAGTAGTATTCCATTTGACATCTGTATCACATTTTCTTCATCTGTTTGTCTACTGATAGACACTTAGGTTACTTACATATCTTGGCCATTATAAATAACACTGCAATAAACAGAAGTCTGTATTTATCTTTTCAAATTACCACTTTTATTTTCTTTGGAAAAATGCCCAGAAGTGGGATTACTGGATCATATAGGACTTCTATTTGTAGTTTTTTGAGGAACCTCAATACTGTTTTTTCAGAGTGGTTGCATTACTTGACATTCCTACCAACAGTGCACGAGGAGGATTCCCTTTTCTACAAATTCTTGCTAACATTTATTTCTTATCGTTTTGATACTAGCCATTCTGACTGGTGTGGGGTTATGATCTCATTGTGGCTTTGATTTGCATTTCCCTGAAGATCAGTGATGTTGAGCAAGTTTTCATGTATCTGTTGGCCATTTGTAAATCTTTTTTGGAAAAATGTCTATTTAGGTCCTCTGCCCAGTTTTTAATTGTATTATTTTGGGGTGTTGAGTTCTGTGAGTTATTTATATATCTTGGTATTAACCTCTTATTGGTTATGTCATTTGCAAATATCTTCTTCCATTCGACAGGTTACCTTTTCATTTTGTTGATGATTTCCTTTGCTCTGCAATAGCTTTTTGTCTTATGTAGTCGCAATTGTGTATTTTTGTTTGTTTCCCTGGCCTTGGGTGACATATCCAAAAAAATATTGCTAAGGTTGATGTCCAAAAGATTACTACTCTCTGTTTTAAGAGTTTTATGGTTTCAGGTCTCACATTTAGGTCTTTAATCCATTTTGGATTTATTTTTCTGTATAGTGCAAGATAAGCCTGGTTTCAATTTTTTACATGTAGTTGTTCAGTTTTCCCAACGACATTTATTGAAGAAACTTCGATATTGTATTGTATATTGTTGCCTCCTTTGTTGTAAGAGCACACTGACATTTTAAGAGTAGGTTTATTTCTGGGCTCTCAGTTCTATTCCAGTGATCTATGTTTCTGTTTTTAATGCCACTGCCTTACTGTTTTGGTTACTATAGATTTGTAGTATAGTTTGAACTCTGGGATTGTGATACCTCCAGCTTTGTTCTTCTTTCTCAAGATTTCTTTGGCTTTTAGTCTTTTGTGGTCTTATCTCTGAATAGTGTTTCAGGTTGTAACTTTGGTTAATTGCATTCTAATTCTTTATATCCATAAACAATTCAAATGTGTAATATTAAGAGAAACTTTAATAATCAGATTTTACTTCGCCTCCCCCAGATCTTATCAGGGCCTTTTCTATTTTTAAATTCCTTGGGGAGGCATGGTAATTATATGTCTCAGAGGACTGAAATTAAAACCAGAAGGCAGTCTAAGCAATTAAAATGTGGCTAGCAGGATGCACACACACAAATACACACACACACAAGAGATGATATAGGTGAAAGGGGCATGCAGGCATTATTTCCAGGGTGAATCTAAGACAGAGCTAGGAGTTTTAAATCAAAGCTTATAGCACAGAAAAGATTTGCTGTAGGTGAGATGATATTCAAAATATTTAGCAACTAGTATGGTACGTTTATAAACCAATCAGAATAGGCAGGAGGAAGACCTCGAATTCCTCTGCTGTGCCAGCCACCATCGAGTTTGTTATTGGATCTTGAAACATTCTGAGAGGCGGTAGAAAGCAACTACTTATCATCTCATATAGAAGTATTTCAACATTTAAACAATACAGTTGGGATGCCTGGGTGGCTCAGTTGGTTGGACGACTTCCTTCAGCTCAGGTCATGATCCCGAGTCCCGGGATCGAGTCCCACATCAGGCTCCCAGCTCCATGGGAAGTCTGCTTCTCCCTCTGACCTTCTCCTCGCTCATGCTCTCTCTCACTGTCTCTCTCTCAAATAAATAAATAAAATCTTTAAAAAAAAAATAAACAATACAGTTGTACCGCTGTATCCTGGCTGAACATAAGACCATGTGTCCATATGGAGGGCTCAGGCTACAAAGAAGGAAATGGACCAATGGTGGTGAGTGAGATGTGGATTTTCATTTGAGTAGGAGGGAACAGGATTTGGACAGGAAGAAAACTTAAAGACAAGGTCTTAGGATCAGGCCCCTATCAGTGCGCCCAGAGTATTCATTTGATAACAAGAGAAGCAGCTTGTTCTAGCAGAAGATACATTTGACCTTATCGGACAGAATCTTGACTCTGCTGCTTACTCTTAGGTTACTTTGAACAAATTATCACACTTTCATGAGGTAGTTTCTTCAGCTGAAAAGTCTCTAATCACACCTGCATAGCATTTACCCCAGGGCAGCTCAAATGAGTAATAGTCATGAAAAAAACATTAAATTATGGAGACCCAAAAGATGGCAGAGAGGCATAGTCTTATTACCTTACGGTGGATGCTGCTCACTCTCCACCCCATTTTAAGAAATCATCTTGGACTGACAGACCAAGGGGATATGGCCAATAATTTAATGGAGATGAGGCATATATTGAATTAGCCTAAGGTTTATTGATATATTGAAATTAGCCTAAGGTTTATTCCTAATTCTGCCACTTACTAGGTTGTGATACCTAGTTATGATACCAAGGTTATGATACCTTTGACAATATTTATTAATGCATCTAATATCTCCTGAGCTTGACTGTCACTATAGAAACATAGTGCTCTGCTTATAGGCCTTACAGTTTAGGAAGAGGGACAACAGATGCTTTTGGAGAGCTGAGTTCCCATCATCACTGATCTCCCTGGTACCTAGCACTGTTACATTGAGGGAGTCGTAGCTATGTGTACCACAGGCATTTTAATGTTTTTCCCAACATTTAAGATAAAGGTTTTCAAAATAAATAAATATAGGGGCGCCTGGGTGGCTCAGTGGGTTAAGCCTCTGCCTTCAGCTCAGGTCATGATCTCATGGTCCTGGGATCAAGTCCCACATTGGGCTCTGTGCTTGGCAGGGAGCTTGCTTCCCCCTTTCTCTGTCTGCCTCTCTGCCTACTTGTGATGTCTCTGTCAAATAAATAAATAAAATCTTTAAAAAAATAAGAAAGAAAGATGCACTGTAACTCAAGTTTGGAGGGAGACAGACAGCCCATCAGGTGATTTAAAAAAATGTCGTGAACTTCAGGCATTTGAAACCATCTTTCAAAACTGGGGAGGGGGGGCGCCTGGGTGGCTCAGTTGGTTGAGCAGCTGCCTTCGGCTCAGGTCGTGGTCCCCGCGTCCTGGGATCGGAGTCCCACATCGGGCTCCTTGCTCGGCGGGGAGCCTGCTTCTCCCTCTGCCTCTGCCTGCCATTCTGTATGCCTGTGCTCGCTCTCTCCCCCCTCTCTCTCTGATAAATAAATAAAATCTTTAAAAAAAAAAAAAAAGAAAGAAAAAAACTGGGGAGGGATGTGGGAGGGGAGAGGGGCCTTCCATGTTCATAAAACCATGTGGACAAAGGAAGTTAATAGGTACTTTTGAAGTATAATGAATGAGTCCACTTGGATTGGAAAATATGGAAAGTGTAAAAACATCTTCAACAATAAGGTTTGGGAAGGCACTTAACACCTATCTAGTGCAGTGTTTTTCAAGGCTAGCAGTACTTACCTCTCACCAACCTACTCATCAGCGAATATCACTTGGGTACTTATATTTTTCCAAACATCTTTTTCTTAGCAACCTATTTTTATGCTGAGGTAGTAGATTCATAAGAATGCATTAATCTTTCAGTTCATACTTAATGGTTCCTGAATACCTAAGATTGAATGCACATTTACAATCTCATACCATATTGCTTATAAGTTGAATTTTTCTTGAGAGCATCAAGTACTGGGTACCTGAGTGGCTCAGTGGGTTAAGCCTCTGCCTTAGGCTCAGGTTGTGATCTCAGGGTCCTGGGATCAAGCCCCACATTGGGCTCTCTGCTTGGCAGGGAGCCTGCGTCCCCCGCTCCCTCTCTCTACCTGCCTCTCTGCCTACTTGTGATCTCTGTCAAATAAGTAAAATCTTAAAAAAAAAAAAAAAAGAGCATCAAGAACTAATTATTTAACAATAGGACTGTGCAATATAAAAAGAGCAACAAACATGTATTTAGTCATTTAATTAATTAGATCTCTTCCTTACACATTAGAAATGATTCTGTTCACTAAGAAGAAACTAAAAGCTATCTCTATACTTTTCTCCTGGTTTTTCTAATGTTCTGAGCAGGTTGACTATTTGGCTTTTTTTCTTTTTCTTGACAGTGTGTGAAGTTATTTGACAGGTAGTTTGTTATATCTGTCATATGAACTTGTTAGAATAGAATAGTAAGCATTCTACCGTTAGCTACCATTTAAGTGCCACTATTCAAGATAACTGCATGACTTATTGAATAAGCAGTGTTTTATTTTTGCTTTTGTGGCAATAAATTCTACTGGAAGAAACATAATTGAGCATTTTCTTCATTCCTTTTAAATCCATTTTACTCTAAGGCCTATAAATATATGTATATATTTATAGGCCATACACACACACACACACACACACACACTAAGTTGGTTTTTTTTCTTTTTCCAAGTAATAGCAGTGAAAAACAAATGGTTCATTACCCTTACTATTGTAATATTAATCTAAGAAAGGAAGACAAAGTTGAGGATCTTGTATTAGAAACACTACTCTGACTTGCTTTTTTTGTGAGTACAATTCCTTTGGCATTATTTTAAAGTGTAGAAGTCATAGAGAAAAGATGACAAAGGGTGTTATTTTATTTTATTTTGTTTTATAAGCCATGAAAAAAAGAAATGGCTTTCTCTTGTGGCCACTTCCCTACCTGCTATCTTTGGATATAGGTATCTTAGTTTAGAGGAAGCTAGTTATAACAGAAAGATAGACCTGAATTCAAATCCTAACCCTACCACCATTGTGTCCTTGAACAAGTCTAATTAAGGTGCATATGCCTCTGTAGATATAACTGATTGGCTGTCTGTGCCCACTAAGGAAACATCAAGGTTGTTTTTGCTTTTTACTTCTCCATATACTCTCATCACAATTCTCAAAGGTATAAAAATCCATGACACCTGGGTGTCTCAGTTGGTTAAGCATCAAACTCTTGATTTTGGCTCAGATGATGATCTCAGGGTTGTGGGATTGAGCCTCATGTCAGGCTCTATGCTCACCAGGGAGTCTGCTTTGGATTCTCTCTGTCCCTCTCCCTTTGCCCCTCCAACACATTTTCTATCTCACTAAATTAATTAATTAATTAAAAAGAAAAGAAAAATCCACCAAAGAGCTGAAAATAATTTGAATTATCCCCCTTTTGGTCTGTTCCTTTTAGATACAAGGAGAAGGGCATGAAGTTAGTAATAGGCCATAAACATAAAAGGTTGCTCAACCTTATCAGTAATCAAGGCAAAGTAAATTGAGACCATTGCTAAAAATAAAAATATGATGATTCCAAATGTTGGCTAGAATTTAGATCAATTGAAAGAAACACTTTTTCCTGGTGGGCATATAAATCAGCACAGCCTCCTTGGAAAATAATTTGGCATTATCTTGTAAATGTTAAACTTTATTCGTGACCCTGCAGTTCCACTGCTTGGTATATATCCTGTGATGACACTCTTATAGATGTAGACCAAAAGATACATACAAGAATATTTATAGTGGTATGGTTGATATCACCAAAAATCGGGAACAATCTATATAAGTAGAATGAATAAACTTTTTTTTTTAAAAAGATTTTATTTATTTATTTGACAGACAGAGATCACAAGTAGGCAGAGAGACCGGCAGAGAAAGAGGAGGAAGCAGGCTCCCTGCTGAGCAGAGAGCCCAATGCGGGGCTTGATCCCAGGACCCTGGGATCATGATCTGAGCTGAAGGCAGAGGCTTTAATGCACTGAGCCACCCAGGCACCCCAATAAACTTTGATATATTCATATAATGTAGTCTTTTACCTCATTAAATGGATGTGATAAGTGGATGAATCTTGTTTGCGTAATACTTACTATTAAAAAAGCATATTGTGGGGCACCTGGGTGGCTCAGTGGGTTAAAGCCTCTACCTTCAGCTCAGGTCATGATCCCAGGGACCTGGGATCAAGCTTCACATCGGCCTCTCTGCTCAGAGGAGAGCCTGCTTCCCCCCTTCTCTCTTCCTGCCTCTCTGCCTACTTGTGATCTCTGTCAAATAAATAAAATCTTAAAAAAAAAAAAAAAAACCATATTGGGAAGACTACATACATATGGTACAATTTTTAAAGCTCTTAAAGCAATCAAAGCTGTTGGGTCCATGGTCAAAGGAGCAAGACTGATACAAAGCGACGGTCAAGCAAAGCTTTATTTTGCACCAAGCATCGAGAATCAGACTGACCAGCCAGGGACGTCTCTTGCAAAGAGGCAATGACCCTCTGCCTTACAGACTAGCTTTTAAGGGCAAAGGCCATGTGGTTGGGCCTGGCCACGCACAGGTGGCCAATGAGATTGTAACACAGAGAAAGCTGCACAGCCCTGCTAGGTCACACGTAAGTGATGAATTGAATTACAGTTTACCCTATAGTAGATATTTGAACAAGCCTATCGCCTTGGTCAGACTGGGCACCCAAAAGGCACCCAAAGAACGGGGCCCATTACTCCTTGGTAGCTTGAAGACAGTATGCGCCCCCACTGATTGAATGCCTCCACCTGGCCTGACCCACCCTTGTATTTGCTTTGTTACCTGGGACTGGTTTCCGGGACTTGTTTTTAAGTAAGTTCCCTGAAGGGGGAGTGGGCGTGCAGGGTCAGGATGGAACTTCTCTGGCTAAATAGGCCCTTACAAAAACTAAATGATGTATTGTTTAAGAATATAGATGTAATTAAAAAGACAATGGAATTTAAAAATAATGAAAAGCGGTAGAACCAGTAAATAAAAATGAAATTCTAAAAAATATTCAAATAATACAAAAGAATACAGAAAAGGAGGAACGGGGAGTAAAAATAGAGGTGACAAAAAGAAAATAAATAGTGACATTATAGACCCAAATCTAACTGTTTCAAATTACATTAAATGTTTATGAACTAAACATTACAATTAAAAGGCAACAATTGTCACAGTAGATAAAGCAAGATGCAACTTTATTTTTTTAAAGATATATTTATTTATGTCAGAGAGAGAGAGCGTGGGAGAGTGGAGAGGCACAGAGGGAGAGAGAATCTCAAGGAGACTCTGCACTGAATACAGAACCCAGTGTAGGGCTGGATCTCACAATCCCAAGACCATGACCTGAGCTGAAACCGAGTCGTACACTCAACCAACTGTGCCACCCAGGCTTACCAAGATGCATCTGTATTTTGTTTATAAGAGACAGTCTTTAACATATAAAGAGATTGAAAAATATGTCTTGTAAGCTGCATACGTGTCTGTAGTAACTATATTAATATCAGATAAAGTAGGTTTAAAGACAGAAAGTCTTACTAGAAGATAAAGCAATCTTGAAAAAGAAGAATCAAGTTAGAGGATTTACAGTTCCTTCAAAACTTACTATAAAGTACAGTAATCAAGATAGTGTAGTCCTGGCATAGAGACTGACAAATAGATCAATGGAACAGAATAAAGAACCCAGAAGTAGACCTCACCTATACAATCATTTGATTTTTTACAAAGGAGCCAAGTAACCCAATGGGGAAAAGAAAGTCTTCAACAAATGGTCCTTAAAACTAGACATCCACGTGGGAAAAAAACGAACCTCCTACTCACACCATACACAAATATTTTTTAAGGATATATAAAACCATAAAGCTTTTATTTAAAAATATGGTAGAGGGGCACCTGGGTGGCTCAGTGGGTTGAGTCTCTGCCTTCAGCTGGGGTCATGATCTCAGGACCCTGGGATTGAGTCCCACACTGGGCTCTCTGCTCGGCGGGGAGCCTGCTTCCCCTCTCTCTCTGCCTGCCTCTGTGCCTACTTGTGATCTCTCTCTGTCAAATAAATAAATAAAATCTTCAAAAAAAGTTTAACAAAAATATGGTAGAGTAGGGGTGCCTGGGTGGCTCAGTCAGTTGAGCACCTGACTCTTGGTTTTGGCTCAGGTCATGATCTCAGCATCTTGGGATTGAGCCCCAATTCTGGCTCAGTGCTCTCTAGGGATTATGCTTCTCTTCCTCTCTCTCTCTGCTCCTGCCCCCATTCATGCATGCGCTCTCACTCTCTTTCTGTATCTCAGATAAATAAAATCTTTAAAAGAAGAAGAAGAAAACACCTTGGACAACATTTTAAAAATACAGTATTTTTGTGACTAAAGGGTAAGCGAAAGTTTCTGAGGACATGGAAAACAATAACCATTGGAGAAGAAAATTGCTAATTAAACTGTTGATAAGTATAAAGTGTTACAAGTGCTTTGGAAAAAGGCCTGGCAATTTCCTATGAAACTTTTCCTGCATCTATCCCATTACCCCAAAAGAAACAAAAACATTTCCACCAAAAACACACAAAAGAGGGCTCCTTGGTGGCTCAGTCAGTTAAGTCTCGAGCTTTTGGTTCTGGCTCAGGTCATTATGTTAGGTCCTGGTATCAAGACTCTGCATCAGACTCTGCTCTCAGCAGGGGGGTCTACTTGAGATTCTTTCCCTCTTCCTCTGCCCCTCCCCCCTGCTCCTGTGCACTCTCTCCCTTTAAAATAAATAATCTTTTTTTTTTAAATGAAGCATTGCCCATATAACAGCTTTATTCATAATAGACAAAAATTAAACACCCCAAGCCTGTGTATCAGTAGGAGATGAATAAACAAACTGTGGTGTATTCATACAATGGAATCCTCAGGAATAAAAAGGAATGAGCTCCTGTTAAATGCAACAACATGAGTGAATCTCAAAACATAATGCTGAGTAAAAGAAGCCTCGCACAAGAGTACATACCATATGATTCCATTTATATGAACAGTTGAATCATATGCTATGTGCTAACTTGGGGGGAAAAGTTGTGATAGAAACATCAGAACAATGGTTGCCTCTAGGGAGTGGGTGGTGCCAGATATTGACTGAGAAGAGGTACACGAAAAATTTCTGAAGTGATAGAAATGTTTTGCTTCTTGATAGAAGTTTTAGTTACACAGATATATACATTTTCAAAACTCACTGAATGGTGCACTTAAGATTTGTGCATTTCACTGTATGTAAATTTTACTATAAGAAGGAAAAACTGTAATACTGAATTCTAATTAATTATACACACTTAATGGCATGTGTGCTGATGACTGTAACGTAGTTTAAATTTTTTTTTAAGATTTTATTTATTTATTTGACAGAGAGATCACAAGTAGGCAGAGAGGCAGGCAGAGAGAGAGAGAGGAGGAAGTAGGCTCCCCACTGAGCGGAGATCCCGACGAGGGACTTGATCCCAGGATCCTGAGATCATGACCTGAGCCGAAGGCAGCAGCTTAACCCACTGAGCCACCCAGGCGCCCCTGTAACGTAGTTTAAAAAGCATCAAAAATATGATGGATTGATGGAAAAGCAAACATAAATTAATATGCAATACAGTAAGTATATAAATATTAATGGTAGAATACATATGGTGAATATACAGATTCACGATATGGTTTTTCAACCTTTTTATGTTTGAAATTTTTTTATAGTAGAGTGAGAACAAGAAAATTATAAACTTAAAATTCAAAATAGTAGTCACATCTTGGGAGAAGGATAAGAATGGGAGATGGGTAATAAGCACACAGGTGCAAAGGTTTCAGTACTAGTCTGGCTCTTTTTATTTTACGTGTTTGTTTGTTTGTTTTAAGACTTTATTTCTTTATTTTAGAGCAAGAATGCGAGCAGGGTGAGGCGCAGAGGGGGAAGGAGTATGAGGGGGAAAGAATCTCAAGCAGACTCTACGCTGAGCAGAGCCCAACACGGGGCTTGATCTCACAACCCTGAGATCATGACTGAGCCAAAGCCAAGAGTCAGATGCTTCACCAACTGAGCTACCCAGGTGCCCCAGTACTAATCTAGCTTTTCAGTACTAATCTATCTGTTCAGTGTTCACAGATACTGTATTATTGTATTATTGTATTATTGTACCTCTTAACTTAAATTTATCTTAAATATAACCTTTATATAGTTTTTCATACAATTAAAAGATACTAGAATACATCAGAAGTTGAGTTCAATTAACCAGTGATAGCAATAATGAAGCACTACTTGTTAAATGACATTCGAAGCAATCATTCCTCTATATTATAGTTCCTCTGGGCCTCAAAATCTAACATTCACATTTGTTTATCTGAATCTGTTCATTTTCTTTCTTGCAAACTTTCCAGGTTCCCACTCTAGAGACAATCAGTTCTTTTCCTTTTAACACCTTTCTTTTCAATCTCTAAAGGGGGTACTTCTGAACCTAAAATCTCCCCTACAGGCAAATAGTGTAGCGCACTATGACATTCCACCTGTCTTCTCTCTGTGGGTAGAATCTTTGCTGCGTTCTTCCCTTTATGGAAAATAATAGGCATGCCTGAAATCAATAACAAAAATAAAAGGAGAATAAAAGTTGTAGAGTTTAAAGTCATAGTAGCTGACCAGGAATGGAGACAGAATGATATAGAGGTAAATGGTTTTGGTTCGATAAACTAAAAAATGTAGGTGGCTCAGTGGCAGATAGTATGCATACTGTTTGAAATTATTTTTGTCCTCCAGTTTTATGTTCGCCCAACAGAGCAAAGTGACCAAAAGCAAATATAAAATATCAGGGAACAAACTTAAGGAAAAACTTAGCACCTTAGTATTATTAATTCTCACACCTTTTCTCACTTTTCCTTTATGTCAGTATTTTTGTGTACATGAAAATCTGTGTAATAACTTTTAAGACCTAACCTAGGACAGGAAGGAGTAAATGATAGGCTTCTTCCATGTGCTGGGAGGCAGTATTTTATCAGTTTTAATTCTAGCTTCACCATATGAGTTTTCCTGGGAAACTTACTTCGATCCTCTGTGAATTTCATCTGTAAAATCCATATTTCATTGAATCTAAATTGCCATGTTATAACACCCTAAATTATCTTATGTGCCACTAAGAAAAAAGAGATATTGCAATTAAACTATGATCCAGTGCTTTTTTATTGATTGAAGATATTTATGCTTAGTTCTGTGTATGTGTGTGTGAATCAGTGAGAAATAAAGTACTATCAGCCTTCTGAATTATTTTTTAAGATTTTATTTATTTATTTATTTATCTGTTTATTTTAGAGAGCACACAAGAATGGGCAGAGGGAGGAAAGAGAGAATCCCAAGCAGACTGTACACTAAGCTTGCAGCCCACTGGGCTGGGCTCAATCTCACGACCCCAAAATCATCACCCGAGCGGAAACCAAGAGTCAAATGCTTAACCAGCTCAGCCACCCAGGCATCCCTCAACCTTCTGAACTTATAAGTAATAAGTAGAACAATGTACTTGAAGTGTTGAGCAAGGAGCCTGGCACATTATAAACACTCAATAACTAGTAGCCTTTGTGTTGAGGACGATATTATTTGTGATTTGATCATGAGTGCTTTGTGAAGTGGTTCATTGTTTAGGTTCTTTGGGGACCAGAATTATTAATACAACATCTTGGTGAGATTTATTGGTGGCAATCAGAATGCCCACTCATTTTGAATCTGAAGTAGCATAACAGTGGCATAACATTTTTAGTTGGTTTTCAGAGGTAATTATTTTAACTATTAGCAGTTAGTTATCAATGAAATTTGTTGGCTATTGTTGAAGTTTCCTCCAGAAATAAATTCTACTGATACATATCAACCTTCCCTGTTGGTTGAAGTTGCTCTTTATAGAGAGAATTTGTTCAAGTGCACAAGATGAGGGGCACCTATGTGACTCAGTCAGTTAAGCATCTGCCTTCGGCTCAGATCAGGATCCCAGGGTCCTGGGATCAGAGCCCTTCATCAGGCTTCCTGCTCAGCAGGGAGTCTGCTTTTCTCTCTCCATTCCCCGTGCCCATGTTCCCTCTTGCTGTTTCTCTGTCAAATAAATAAAATCTTTTTAAAAGCTTAGTAAAATTGCTTTGTTGACACTATATGAGACCTCAGGTTTTAAATTATTTTTTTTTTATCATTTTCCTTTCTATGCAGGAGGCAGACAGTGGGGAGGAGGAATGCCGGTCACAGCCCCGGAGGTATGTTTGTTCATTGTATTCTATAGCATTTCTGTAGTTAATGTTTTTTCTCTAATTCTTAGTCTTGTCAGATTAGCTTACCTTGGTTTTCCAGGAAGATTAATTGGTTTCTTAAAAAGGGGTTATTTTAAGAATCCAGTCACTGACTCAGATTTAAAATGGTTAATTGCGGGACGCCTGGGTGGCTCAGTTGGTTAAGCAGCTGCCTTCGGCTCAGGTCATGATCCCAGGGTCCTGGGATCGAGTCCCACATGGGGCTCCTTGCTCAGCGGGGAGCCAGCTTCTCCCTCTGCCTCTGCCTGCCATTCTGTCTGCCTGTGCTCACTCTCTCTCCCTCTGATAAATAAATAAAATCTTAATAAATAAATAAATAAATAAAATGGTTAATTGCATTATGTTGTACACATGACACAAAGATAATGTTGTATGTCAATTATTCGTCCATACATACATACATATAATGGTAGATTGCTTTAAGAAAGTGCAGGTATGCCAATACTGGTCCAATTTTTACTCAAATCTTGAGTAACTATCTTGATTAATAAAAAAGTAAATTTTCATTACCTTTTATGAAAATATCAACTGAACATTTCAGCCTTCAGTTTTGTACTTAGATTTGTCATTCATTTGGATAGATATTTAAATTCTTCTAGATTGGTCAATATTTCACTTCCTAAATACAAAAGGTATAGTGAATGACTTACCCAATCCTTTATATACAAGGACTACTCACAGAGTGGTGGGCATATTGTTAAAAGGGTACCAATACTTGCTGCTGTTAAAAGAAAAAGATTATGAGAGATATTTAAGAAGTATATAAATATTTTTGTTATCTCATTTAAATGGCTTTATAAATCAACTCTTTTCCCCAAGAAACAGTTCTGGTAAGTTCAGGATGGTCATTTAAATGCTACCAAACTTGTGTCCTCCAAACTCAATCACATGAGCCATTCTGTATGATGCAGAGGAAGTATACAGTAAGCATGCTCAAAGTGGAGAACCTGGCTAGAAGGAATGCTCCTTAATGATAACTTATCAGGTGTTTGTTGCTGTATACCACTCTTGCAAACTATACGTTTTTATAAAAATCATTCCTTTTCATCGTAACTGAGGCTCAATTTATTGACAGTATTTTTTCCTGTCTTCGTTAGCATGAAAATTTGACTTGAAACTTTATTTCTCACTATCTATTGGGGAAGATCTGAGAGTGAAGTGTCATCTTTTGCATAGGGCTAAGAGAAAGAAACACAGAAAAAATTTTAGCTGAATGATTACCAGAGACATCATAACCTTATTCCCATTAGAATGAAAAGAGGATTCCAAAGGATTCTGAATTTTTTACTAGGCCAGATGTAAAGATCGTTGGGTTAATTTCAAGCTTTATGTATTGACTTGGCATCTACTGGGATAATTGTTGTTCCAAATATTACATAATGAGGCAATGCAGGTTTACTCTCATTAACAGTCCTGAATTGTCAAGCCATTAAGAACCATTAAGACCACTGTTTTTAAAATTGTTGACAGTAAATTATTAATATGAATAGCAGAGGGTTTTTGTAGGCTTCTTCTGTTTACAAGAAAAGGATCATTTATACAAAGAAGGAATGAAGAAAAACCTGGTAGTACCCTTTTTTAAAAATCAAACTTTACTTGCCTGTTGTAATTTCTTACATTCAATATGTTTCCCAGGCTATTTCTAAATCTAATTGCTTTAGTCTGACTCAAAGCAAAGAAACTTCTTTTAAGTCCAGTTGAATACCCCTTGTTGCTAGATGGTATATAAGATGTTGATTTTTTGTGTGCTTGACTACTACAGATTATTCTGACGTTCCCTATCACTTACCAAAGAATAAACTAGCACTGAGTTAGCATCATTTCACTGAGCATGCCTGAACTCATCTTTTCAGTTTGAGGGTTCAATTGTGGTTTATAGTAGAGAATTGAGTAGAATAGAGTAAACAGCATATTATTAAAACTAATACCAATTCCACATAATAAAAAAGATATTTTATTAATTATCTCTTATTTTACCCAAATGCCATTTATTGGGAAAGTCTTAAAAGTAATCATTTAATATAATTAGCCCCAACTATGAAATCTTTAAAAACCGATGTTCAGGGGCGCCTGGGTGGCTCAGTGGGTTAAAGCCTCTGCCTTCGGCTCAGGTCATGACCTCAGAGTCCTGGGATCAAGCCCCACATCGGGCTCTCTGCTTAAGCAGGGAGCCTGCTTTCTCCTCTTTCTCTGCCTGCCTCTCTGCCTACTTGTGATCTCTGTCTGTCAAATAAATAAATAAATAATCTTTTTTTTTTTTTTTTTAGATTTTATTTATTTATTTGACAGAGAGAGATCACAAGTAGGCAGAGAGGCAGGCAGAGAGAGAGAGGAGGAAGCAGGCTCCCTGCTGAGCAGAGAGCCCGATGCGGGACTCGATCCCAGGACCCTGAGATCACGACCTGAGCCGAAGGCAGCGGCTCAACCCACTGAGCCACCCAGGCGCCCCTAATCTTAAAAAAAAAAAAAAAAAAAAAAGATGTTCACAGGCAACAACAAAAATAGATAAATTAGTCTACATGAAAATTTTTGTAAATCATATAGCTGATTAGAGGTCAATGTCCAGAATATATAAAGAACTCTTACAACTCAAGTACAATAGAAAAAGAACAACCTGTCTTATTCAGCTCAGACTTCTATAAAAAATACTCACAGACCGATTAGCTTAAACAACAGGTGTTTATTTCTTACAATTCTGGAGGCAAGGAAATCCAAGATCAATGTGCTGGCAGATTTGGTTCCTGGTCAGAGCTTTCTTCCTGGCTTTCAGAGAGGTGTGTTCTTGCTGTGGCCTCCTGTGGCTGTGTGAGAGAGGAAATGCTGGTTTCTTCCTTATACGTAGACATGAACCCTGTCATGGGAGCCTGTAACATCATCATGACATCATCTAACCCTTATTTCCTCCCCAAGGATCCCATCTCTAAATACCATCAGGGGTTAGGGCTTCAAGATATGGATTAGCGAGGTACACAAACATTCAGTTCATAACATTCCACCCTGTGCCTCCAACTCCTATCCTTCTCACATAAAAAATCTATTCATTCCATCCCAGTAGCCCCAAAAGTCTTAACTCATTTGACCATGAAGTCCAAAGTCTCATCTAAATGTCTCATCGAAATCATGGGGCACCTGGGTGGCTCAGTCAGTTAAGCATGATCAGCTCAGATCATGATCCCAGGGTCCTGGGTGAGCCCCATATCAGGCTTCCCGCTCAGTGGGGAGTCTGTTTCTCCCTCTCTCACTAACCCTCCCCCTGCTTGTGCTCTCCCACCTCTCTCTCAAATAAATAAAATCTTTTTTAAAAATCTCATCTACATCAGATACAGGTGAGATTAGAGACAGAATTTCTCTCAAGCTATGAACCTCTGAAACCAGATAAGTTATGCACTTCAAGACACAGTGGTAAGATAAGCTTAGGAAAACATTCCCATTCCAAAAGGGAAATAAGAAAGAAAGAAGAGGTGACCGTTAATCCAAAACTTAGCAAGGCAAATTCCATTAGATCTTAAGGCTCAGTAATAATGCTCTTTGGTTTGATACTCTGCACTGGGAACCCACTGGGATGGTTGTCCTGCCACCACTGGATTGGTAGTGTCATCTCCGCAGCTCAGCAAGGCAGCCCTGCACCTTTGGCTCCCTTGAAGTGCTACCCATCTGGCATTCTGCAAGGGCCCATCTACCTGGTATTCTGTTGGGCAGCAGAACCAGTGTAAAGGTAAACTTGCCCTCAGCCCTTGCACTCTGGGCCTATAGTTGGAGTAGCAGTCCTAATGATCTCTGAATCTCCTTTGGGGTCCTTCTTTCCTTTTCTTGAATGATAATGTATGTTCACAGCCTTCATTCTGTCTTATTTTCTTTGGTTCCTCCAATTCCAGCTGGCAGTGTTTCTGCTAGTATAAATCCCATCTCTATTCCTAGCTTCTGTGGAGATGGCTGTAGAGAGGTCTATGGTTCACACCCACTTTAATCACCACACCCTTGGTGTTTTCTTCTGAACATGCTTTCTTATTTTTTACAATATAGACCCGAGAATTTTCCACATCTCTAAGTTCTGTTTCATTTTGCTTAACAGCTACTTCTTCAATTCATTTCTCTCTTCTCATGTTTTACTGTTTACAGTTGGAAGGAAGTAAGCTGTTCCTTCAATGCTTTGCTTAAAAATCTAAGTTCTATATCTAATTTCCTCACTCACAATTTATGCTTTTCACAAGACTAGAAATGAACCTAATTCAGCTAAGTTCTTTCCTACTTTATAACAAGTATTGCCTTTTCTCCATTATCCAATAACCTGTTTCTTATTTCTGAGACCTCAGTGGAATGGACTTTACTGTCCATATTTCTGTCAACATCCTGTTCATAATTATGATGTATTCTTTAAGAAGATGGAGGGTCTTTTCTCTAGCCCTCCTCTTTTCTTTCTGAGCTCTCACCAGAATTGCCAATTAACACTCCCTTCATGACAGTCTTACCTTTTTCAAGCATGTACCTCAAAATTCTTCCAGCTTCTAGTCATTACCCAATTCCAAAACCACTGCTACATTTTTAGGTATTCAATATAGCAACACCCCACTTCTCAGTACCAAAATCTACAGTTGAGTTTTCCAGAGAAAATAGGAAATATATAGATAGATTTAGTATAAGGAGTTGGTTCACCCAATTATGGAAGCTGGGAAGTCCCCAAGATCTACAAGTTGGAGACCCTGGAGAGGTGATGGTCTAACTTCCAGTCTGAGCCTGAGTCTGATCAGGAAAAGACTGATGTATTAGCTCAAAGACAGACAAAAGGAGCAAATTCTTCCTTGCTCAGCCTTTTGTTCTATTCAGGCCTTCACTGGAATGGTGAAGCCTACCCACATTGGGAAAGGCCATCTGTTTTACTCAGTCTACTGATTTAAATGTTAATCTCACCCAGAGACACCCCCAGAGTAATGTTTAACCAAATTTCTGGTTAAAATCTGTGGCCCCATCAAGTTGACACATAAAATTAACCTTTGAACAACTCAATTTAAAAAAATGAGTGAAGAGCATTTCTCCAAAGAAGGTACACAAATGACCAATAAATATATGAAAAGATGTTCAATATCACTAATCATTAGGGAAATGCAAATCAAAACTACAGTGGGATATATCACCATACTCATCAGGATGGCCACTGTCCAGAAAACAGAAAATAAGTATTGGTGAGGATGTGGAGAAAATGAAACCCTTATTCATTGTCGGTAAGAATGTAAAATGGTACAGTATAGCAGGTCCTCAAAAAACTAAAAATCTAATTACTATATGCTCCAGCAATTCCACTTCTGGCTATATACCCAAAAGAATCAAAAGCAGGATTTTGAGAAATTTGTACATGCATGTTCATAGCAACATTATTAACAATAACCAAAAGATGGAAGCAACCCAAGTGTCCACTGGCAAGTAAATGGATGAATAAATATGATATAGCCATATAATGGAGTATAATTCAGCTTTAAAAAAGGAAGGAAATTATGACAAATGTTGCATGGATAAACCTTGAGGACATTATGCTAAGTGAAATAAGCCAGTCACCGAATAATACATATTGTATGTTTCCACTTACATGAGATACCTACTATAGTCAGAGTCTCAGAGACAGAAAATAGAATGTTGATTGCCAGGGCTGGGGGAAGAAGAGAGTGGAGGTATTGTTTAATGGATACAGAGTTAAAGTTTTGGAAGAGAAAAAAGTTCTAGAGATGGATGGTGGTGATAGTTGCTCAACAGTGGGAATGTATTTAATGTACACTTACAAATAGCTAAGATGGCAAATTTTATTTTATGTACATGTTACTATAGTTAAAAAATGAGGTAGGGGCTCCTGGGTGGCTCAGTCGTTAGGCATCTGCCTTTGCCTTGGGTCATGATCCCGGGATTGAGCCCTGCATCAGGCTCCCTGGTCAGGAGGGAGTCTGCTTCTCCCTCTCCCACTCCCCCTGCTTACATTCCCCGTCTCACTCTCTCTCTCTCTCTCTCTCTCTCTCTCTCTGTGTCAAATAACAAAATCTTTAAAAAAAAATACAATGTATTCATGCTACACTGGCCCCTTTTTATGACAATTCTGGCAATACTTTGTCTTTCTCAAAAGATAATCATGAAAAGATAACATGATCACAGAGCTAAAAACCAGGTTGTATATTATTTTTGGTAAAAAAGATAAACAGAGGACACTCAATGCCAGTCTTCCTTGTACATGTTTATGAAGGCACTGCTTTGCTGATTGTGTGTTGACCCACTTTGCTTAATTGGGAACAAGCAGGAAGGTGAGTATAAAACTAAACCATACAGCAACCAATAATCAACAATTTGACCTATAAATGGCTCTCTCATATGAGCTAACTAATAAAATTATGAGACCATAAATAAAAATGAACAAAAGAAATATCACTGAAACCTTTGAAATCCTAAAACATCTTTTCTAAGGTGAGTAGTTGTGGACTTTAGATCTAAATTTAGAAAATAAGTATTTTAATTATAGTAGAGCTCTTCCATTCCTGTGTGTACCAACTTAAGCTAAAAATTGTATAAAGTAAAGAGTAAAGAAATGACCTTTAGGAAATTATTTGTAAGGTCAGAAATTTATAGTATTGTACAATAATATGGCTTCAGAGATCCAGAAATTGTGCTATTTTTTAAAAAGGCAAATGAATATTTAAGCCATTCAGGATAGTTTTTATATTTTCCCCAGCCAATTCAAGGAATACATATAATATTTGTTACCAATTTTTGTTTATTTGTTAAAAAATTTTTTCTTTTTTTTCCCCAAGAATTCTGTTTTATTGACTTCAGAAGTGTAAACACCGTGAGTGAATTCTACAGGTTGACTTTAAGGGAATAGAATGGTGGTCTATAAAGAAGGTGACTTTTTAAATTTTATTGTAGTTGACATACAATATTATATTACTTTCAGCTGTACAACATTGTAATATATATATTACAAAGTAATGTACTATCTGTCACCATACAAGTTGTTACAGTATTATTATCTCTTTTCCCTTTACTGTCTGTACATTGCATCCTGTGACTTATTTTATAACTGGAAGTCTGTTTCCCTTATTTCACCCATCCCCGCAGTCCCTCCCCTTTGGCAACCAATAGATTGTTCCCTGTATCTATGAGTCTGTTTCTCTTTTGTTGTTTGGTCATTTCGTTTTTTAGATTCCACATATAAGTGAAATCATACAGTATTTATCTTGCTCCAGCTTATATCACTCAGTATAATTCTCCCTGGGTTCATCCATGACACGGAAAGCAAGATTTCATTCTTCTTTATGGCTGAGTTTACATATTCCACTGTGTGTATCTGTGTGTGTATATACATATATCCGTGCATACTTATATGTAGACTTATATCTTCTTTACCCAGTCATCTGTTGTTGGACACTTAGTTTCCTTCCATATCTTGGCTATTTTGAATAATGCTGCAGTAAACATAGGGATGTATGTATCTTTTTGAATTCATGTTTTTGTATTTTTTCAGATAAATACCCAGAAGTGGAATTGCTGGATCATATGGTAGTTCTATTTTCAATTTTTTGAGGAACCTCTGTACTATTTTCCATAGTGGCTATACTGCTTTGCATTCCCACCAACACTGCACAAGTACCTTTTCTGCACATCTTTACTAATACCTGTTATTCCTTGTCTTTGGATACTAGCCATTCTGACAGGTGTGAGGTGATACCTCATTGTGATTTTGATTTGCATTTCCCTGATGATGAGTGATGTTGAGTATCTTTTCATATATTTGTTGTTTGTTAGCCATCTATGTGTCTTCTTTGGAAAAATGTCTATTCAGGTCCTTTGCCCATTTTTAAATTGAATTTTTTTTTATGTATATTGGATATTAACCCCTTATTGGTTATGTCATTTGCAAATATCTTCTCCCATTCAGTAAGTTGCCTTTTATTTTGTTAATGTTTTCCTTCCCTGTGCAAAAACTTTTTGGTTTGATACAGTCTCGTTTGTTTATTTTTGCTTTTGCTGCCCCATCTAAGGAGACAGATCTGAAAAAATGTTGCTGACACCAGTGTTCAAGAGCTTACTACCTATGTTTTCTTCCAGGAGTTTTAAGTTTTCAGGTCTCACATTTAGGTGTTCAATCCATTTTGAGTGTATTTTTGTATATGGTGTAAAAATTGGTCCAATTTCATTCTTTCATCCAGTTTCCCCAATACTATTTATTAAAGAGACTGCCCTTTTTTTCTTTTTTCTTTTTTTTTTTTTTTTTAAGATTTTATTTATTAATTTGACAGAGAGAAATCACAAGTAGATGGAGAGGCAGGCAGAGAGAGAGAGAGAGGGAGGGAAGCAGGCTCCCTGCTGAGCAGAGAGCCCGATGCGGGACTCGATCCCAGGACCCTGAGATCATGACCTGAGCCGAAGGCAGTGGCTTAACCCACTGAGCCACCCAGGTGCCCCTGCCCTTTTTTTCAATTGCATATTAATGCCTCCTTTGTCAAAATTAATTGTATAATTGTGGGTTTATTTCTGGGCTCTATACTATTCCATTGAACTGTGTCTGTTTTTATGTTGGTATCATTACTGTTTTGGTTACATACCTTTGTAGTATAGTTTGAAATTAGGGAGTGTTCTACCTCAGCTTTGTTCTTTCTCAAGATTGCTTTGGCTATTCAGAGCCTTTTGTGGTTCCATACAAATTTTAGGATTACTTGTTCTAGTTCTGTGAAAATTTCCTGTTGGTATTTTGATAGAAATTATGTTGAATCTGTAGATTGCTTTGAGTGGTATGGACATCTTAATCTTAATTCTTCCAGGGGCGCCTGGGTGGCTCAGTGGGTTAAAGCCTCTGCCTTTGGCTCAGGTCATGATCTCGGGGTCCTGGGATCAAGCCCCACATCGGGCTCTCTGCTCAGCCACGAGCCTGCTTTCCTTCCTCTCTCTCTGCCAGCCTCTCTGCCTACTTGCGATCTCTTCTGTCAAATGAATAAATAAAATCTTTAAAAAAAAAAAAAATCTTAATTCTTCCAGTCCATGAGCATAGTTTATTTTTCCACTTATTTGTGTCAACTTTAATTTCTTTTACCTCCTTGGCTACATATATTCCTAGATATCTTATTCTTATTAATATGATTGTAAATGGGATTGTTTTCTTAATTTCACTTTCTGATAGTTCATTATTAGTGTATCGAAATGGAACAGATTTATGTATACCAAATTCATATCTGGCAATTTATTGAATTAATTTGTTCTAATAAATTTTATTGGAGTCTTTAGGGTTTTCTCTATATAGTACCATTTAAATTGCAAATAGTGACAGTTTTACCTCTTCCTTTCCAATTTGGATGTCTTTTGTTCCTTTTTCTTGTCTGATCACTGTGTCTAATACTGTGTTGAATCATAGTGGCAAGAGTGGGCATTCTTGTCTTATTCCTGATCTTAGAGGAAAAGCTTCCCGCTTTTCACCATTGGATATGATGGTAGCTGTGGGTTTGTCATATGTGGCCTTTATTGTGTTGAAGTATGTTTCCTCTATACCCACTTTGTTCAGAGTTTTATCATAAATAGATATTGAAATTTATCAAATGCTTTTTTGGCATTTATTGACATGATTATCTGATTTATATCCTCCTTTTTGTTAATGTGGTGTATCATATTGATTGATTTGTGAATTTTTTTTAAAGATTTTATTTATTCATCTGACAGAGAGAGATCACAAGTAGGCAGAGAGGCAGGCGGTGAGAGATGAAGGGAAGCAGGCTCCCTGCTGAGCAGAGAGCCGGATGTGGGACTCCATCTCACCACCCTGGGATCATGACCTGAGCTGAAGGCAGAGATTTTAACCCACTGAACCACCAAGGCGTCCCTGTATTTGTGGATATTATGCCATCATAATAAATGCCATCAGAATAAATCCCACTTGGTTATGGCATATGATTTTTTTAACGTATTGTTGAATTCAATTTGCTAATATTTTGTTGGGGATTTTTGCATCTGTATTCATCAGGGTTATTGGCTTGTAATTTTCTTTTTTTGTGGTGTCTTTGGATTTTGGTATTAGGGTAATGCTGGTCTTATAGAATGATTTTGGAAGCATTTCTTCCTCTTTAGTTTTTGAACTAGTTTGAGAAGGATAGGTGTTAACTCTTCCATAAATGTTTGGTAGAATTCACCTGTAAAGTTGTCTGGTGCTGGACTTTGGTTTATTGGGAATTCTTTAATTACAGGTTCAATTTCATTACTAGTAATTAGTCTATTCAGATTTTCTATTTCTTCTTGATTCAGTCTTGAAAGATTGTTTCTAGGGATTTATCTATTTTTCTAGGTGTCCCATTTATTGTCATATAATTATTTGTACTAGTCTCTTATTCTTTGTATTTCTGTGGTATCAGTTGTAACTTCTCTTTCATTTCTGATTTTATTTATTTGGGTCCTCTCTTTTTTTCTTGATGAGTCTGACTAAAAGTTCTTCAGTTTTGTTTCTTTTTTCAAAGAATTACCTCCTACTAATATTGATGTTTTCTATTTTTTACTTTAGTCTCTATGTCATTTATTTTCACTCTGATCTTTATTATTTCCTTCCTTAAACTAACTTTGGGCTTCCTCTAGTCCTTTAGGTATGATGTTACATTGCTGTCTTGAGATTTTTTTGTTTCTTAAGGTGAACCTATATCACTCTCACCCTCCCTTTTGAGAACTACCTTTGCTTTGTTCCATAGATTTTTGGACTGTTGTGGTTTTTTTGAAAGATTTTATTTTATTTATTAGACAGAGAGACTTAGAGAGGGAACACAATCAAGGGGAGTGGGAGAAAGAGAAGTAGGTTTCCTGCTGAGCAGGGACCCTGGGACCATGACCTGAGCTAAAGACGGCTGAGCCACCCAGGTGCCCCTGGACTGTTGTGATTTTATTTTTCATTTGTCTCTAAGTATTTTTTTTATTTCCTCTTGATTTCTTCATTGACCCATTGGGTGTTTAATAGAATGTTGTTCAGCCTTTATGTGTTTTATGTTTTTCCCAGTTTTCTTCTTGCAATTGATTTCTAGTGTCATAGTGCCGTGGTTGGAAAAAATGTGTGATATGATTTCAGTCTTCTTGAATTCACTGAGACTTGTTTTGTGACCTAAGGTGATTTATTCTGGAGCATATTCCATGTGAACTTGAAAAAAAAATCTATTCTGTTTTAGATGGAATATTCTGCAGATATTTATGAATTTCATCTGGTCTAATGTGTGATTTAAGGCCAATGTTCTTGTTGATTTTCTGCCTGGGTGATCTAGCCATTGATGAAAGTAAGGTGTTAAAGTCCCCAACTACTATAGTATTACTATCATTTTCTTCTTTTATGTCTGTTAATATTTGCTTTATTTATTTAGGTGCTCCTATGTTGGGTGTCCTTTTCCGTTGGGAACTGGTGACTTTCCTTAGTGTTATGTTTTCCTTTCTCTTCATTTTTTTTTTTTTATTTGGTCTGTGGTTACCATGAGATTCATATGTAACATCCTACATATATAGCAGCCTATTTTAAGTCAATGATTGCTTCAATTCAAACACATTCTAAAAGCACTACATTGTTACTTCTTCCCCATGTTTTATGTTTTTTTAATAGAATTTTTATTTTTTTTTTAGTAAAGTTTTTTTTCTTTTTTTTTTTTTTTAAAGATTTTACTTATTTGACAGTTTGACAGACAGAGACACAGGAAGAGAGGGAACATAAGCAGGGTAGTGGGAGAGGGAGAAGAATGCTGACCCCTAAGTAGGGAGCCTGAGGAAGGAGTGATCCCAGGACCCTGGGATCATGACCTGAGCCAAAGGCAGATGCTTAACGACTGAGCCACCCAGGCTCCCCATGTCTTATGCTTTTGAAATCGTATTTTTATATCTTATTATTTTGTGTATTCTTTGACTAATTATTGTAGAACTGGCCAGTTTCACTAATTTTGTGTTTTAACCTTCATGCTAGTTATATGTGTGTAGGTGGTTGATCCACCACCTTTCCTATATGTTTACTTTTACCAGTGAGATTTTTTTTTTCTTTCGTAATTTTCTTAGTTCTAATTATATACTTTTGTTGTCCATTTAAAGAAGTTCCTTTAATATTTATTATAGGGCCAATTTTGTGTTGATGAACTCCTTTGTCTTCTGCTTTTCTGGGAAATTCTCTATCTCTTCTTTAATTTTGAGTGATAACCTTGTTGGATGAGTATTCTTGGTTGGAAGTTTTTTCCTTTTAGCATTTTTTAAAATTTTTATTTATTTATGTATTTATTTGACACAGAGAGAGAGAGAGAGAGATCACAAGTAGGCAGAGAGGCAGGCAGAGGAGGAGGGGGCGGAGCAGGCCCCCCGCTGAGCAGGGAGCCCAATGTGGGGCTCAATCCCAGGACCCTGAGCTCATGACCTGAGCCGAAGGCAGAGGCTTTACCCACTGAGCCATCCAGGCGCCCCTCCTTTTGGCATTTTGAATATATTATGCTACTCTATTCTGGCCTGTAAAATTTCTGCTGACAAATCAACTGATAGTCTTATGGGAGTTCCTGTTTTTTTCTTGCTGCTTTTAAGATTCTCTCTTTATCTTTAACTGATGACACTTTGATATTAATATGTGTTGGTATGGGTCTCTTTGGGTTCATCTTACTGGGGACTCTTTTTGCTTCCTCTACTTGGATGTCTGTTTCCTTCACCAGGTTAGGGAAATTTTTGGCAATTATTTCTTTTTTTTTTTTTTTTTTAAGATTTATTTATTTATTTGACAGAGAGAGAGATCACAAGTAGGCAGAGAGGCAGGCAGAGAGAGAGAGAGAGAGGAGGAAGCAGGCTCCCCGCCAAGCAGAGAGCCCGATGTGGGACTGGATCCCAGGACCCTGAGATCATGACCCGAGCCGAAGGCAGCGGCCCTACCCACCAAGCCACCCAGGCGCCCCGGCAATTATTTCTTCAAATAGTTTTTCTGTCCCTTTTTCTCCCTCTTTTCTCCTTTTGGGAGCCCTATAATGCAAATGTTTGATTGCTTGATGTTGTCCCAGAGGTCCCTTAAACTAGCCTCATTTTTTAAAATGTTTTTCTTTTTGTTCTTCTAATTGGGTGATTTCCATTACACTGTCTTCCAGATCACTGATCCATTCTTCTGCATTCTGATCTGCTGTTGATTTTCTTTAGTGTATTTTTCATTTTAATTATTGAATTCTTCAGCTCTGATTAGTTCTTTTTATATTTTCTGTTTCTTTGTTGAAATTCTTGCTGTGTTCATTCATTCTTCTCCTTAGTTCCCTGAGATTTTTTTTTTTTAAGATTTTATTTATTTATTTTTTATTTATTTGACAGACTGAGATCACAACTAGTCAGATAGGCAGGCTGCAGGGTCGGCAGGGGGATCAGGCTTCCTGCTGAGCAGAGGACCCTGAGATCATGACCGGAGCTGAAGGCAGAGGCTTAATCCACTGAGCCACCCAGGCACCCCAGTTCCCTGAGATTTTTTATGACCATTACTTTGAGCATTATATGATAGCTTATTTCCATTTCATTTACTTCTTTTTCTGAGATTTGATCATATTCTTTCTTTTGGAACATATTCCTGTCTTTTTATTTTACCTACCTCTCTATTTGTATTTATGTATTAGATCAGTTACATGTACCAGCCTGGAAAGACTGGCTTTATGTAGAAGTCACCCTGTGGGGCCCAGTAGCACAAACACCCCAATCACCTAAGCCAGGTCCATCGAGTATTTCTTGTGTAGGCTCTATATACCTTCCTGTTGTGTCCTGGTTGTAATTGGTACAATCTCATTGGTGGGTGGGGTGGCCGCAACAGCCATAAGTATGCTGGTGGGCTGGACAGCCCTCTGGCAGAATTGATGGTCATGTCTGACTGTGACTGTTGCAAGCATTCTAGGTGCAGCCTTGGCCCTTCAAGGCAGGAGCACTTAGGAATGACTCTAGTGCTAACTGACTGTGCCTGTTGCCTGTGGAATGTGGTGGACCAGGGCTTAGGAGGGGCTATGTGGGCAGGTTGGATAGGGCTAGCAGTACTAGCATAGTAGATGGAGAGTATCAGAAATGGTACCTGCTAGGGCCAGGAAAACCAGGAAGAAAGGAAGTAAAAAAATAAAAAGTACCTGCCAGCAATTCTGCCTCCAGACAACATTACAACAGGTTACTGCCCCTCCAGCACACACCACAAAATTAGTCTGTGGATCTCCTTCATGTGGGAGGAGGTAAGCTCTGTATCTTCTTACTTTACCATCTTGATCCCACCTCTAGAAAGTGACTTCTAAGGTTACATAGCTGTTAGTGGGGAGCCATTTATATCCAAAATATGACAAGCAGGAATCTGTTGCCCTCTGAAGGAATCCAAAATAATGGGGGCTTGGAAGTACTGACCCTTTTCTTCTTAAATTAATCAATATGAAGTTATTTTTATTTTTATTTTTTCCTTTCCTTTTTTTTTTTTTAAGACTTTATTTATTTATTTGACAGAGATTACAAGTAGACAGAGAGGCAGGCAGAGAGAGAGGAAGGGAAGCAGATTCCTTGCTGAGCAGAGAGCCCGATGATGCGGGGCTCAATCCCAGGACCCTGGGATCATGACCTGAGCCAAAGGCAGAAGCTTTAACCCACTGAGCCACCCAGATGCCCCTCTTTTTTTTTTTTTTTAAGCAAGCCCTATGCCCAGTGTGGTGCTTGAACTCACGACCCTGAGATCAAGAGTTGCATTCTCCACCAACTGAGCCAGCCAAGTGCCCCTGTGAAGTTATTTTTCATGTTCAGCCCAAAGCATCTCGTGTTTTTAAGCCTGGTTTCTTCCTTTTTAGTCATTGATAGACATAAAGAATTACTCATCATCTACTGAGAAGGTTCTTCACCTTTGAAAGCATGTTATTTCCCCCAAGGTACTTCAGACCTAGCAATGAACAAAGTTTGCAGCAGATGGGATAAAGAGTATTGTGGGCCAAAGGAATCTTAGGAAATCTCTTAGAAGTCCTGGATCTTGAATGATTGGGATTTAGATAGAACAGAAAGAGATCATTCCAAATATAGGAGGATGGAGAAAGTAGAAAGATATTGTCAGAAGTCTGGAAGTAGGTGCTAATGTGTTTCAGGGACAATAAGGAGATAATTGTCCGTATCTTAAAAGCAGAGTTTTTATTTGATATATCTTTGTCTAAAAAAATTACATGATTACCAGTATATGGCAGTGTTAAGCAGTCTGAGAAGAGGCAAGAAAACTAGCCAGAAAGCTGTTGCAGGCAAATAGCTAGAGGTGGGCAATCTCTTCCCATCTAACAGCAGCCTGAAGGCAGGGGCTATGCGTTTTATCTCAGTATCCACAGCAATTAGCATGTGGTTGGCACTTAGTAAATGCTTGAGTGAATGTTGAATGAATAAATGAAGCTAAAAGAGTGTTGATATCTCTATTATAAATGAAACTAAATAAATGAAACTAAAAGAGTATTGATACCTCTACTAAAAAAATGGAGTTTAAAAAAAAAAAGTGAGTTAACCTTTGAACATGTAAAATATTGGTGCAATAGTCAAATTGAGACCTTTTGAAGACAGTTGAAAAAAAACAGAATCAGGGCATGTCTTTATGTAAGTAGAGTTTCATAACGGCACTGTATTACAAGTTCATTCAATTGGTGGCCAAGTCTTTTCTCCAAAGGTTTTTTAATTTTTTTTTTTAAGATTTTATTTATTTGACAGACAAAGATCACAAATAGGCAGAGAGGCAGGCAGAAAGGGAAGGGAAGCAGGCTGTCCGCTGAGCGTATGGCCTATCCCAGGACCCTGGGATCATGACCTGAGCCAGAGGCATAGCCTTAACCCACTGAGCCACTCAGGCGCCCCAGATTTTTTAATCTTATATTTGCTCTGTTATTTGTACTTTTGGGATATGTCTTCATTTAATTTCAGTTTATTTGGGGAAATAATTTTGGTATGGATTTAAATATTGTAATAACAATAAATGTACTACATTGCCCATGAGAAAAGGACAGATATACTTCCACCTCAGTATATCTTCTAGTAAAGACTATATATTATCCTAGAGAATAAGTGTATTGTACTTAAATTAAAGAAACAACATAGGAAAGAAGAAAAATCTATTGTAAACCTGAGCTGATGGTTTAATCCTCATTTTTATCATTTTTAAAATTTCAGAATTATCTCATCTTTACAGAAATTTGCAAATACAATACAAGGAATTGTTTTTTCTGAGCCATTTGATAGTAAAATGTTCTATCACCTTGCTTTTCTGTTTTAAGAAATGGAATGATCATAACATTTCACAGAGTAACTGAATATTTATTGAACTTATAACAGTATGTGTGTGTGTGTGTGTGTCTGTGTGATTTATTTGCTTACAAACATAGAACTTTCTGTATATTAAAAATTGATTTTAATTGATCACCATTGAAGCCCATACATCTTTTGCTATTGACTCCTCTGAAGTTTGAATTTCTGCCACCCACCATGCAGGTTATTCTTGTAATCCAGAGAACTTTCAACTGTTTATAAACATTTGGGGGCGCCTGGGTGGCTCAGTGGGTTAAGCCGCTGCCTTCGGCTCAGGTCATGATCTCAGGGTCCTAGAATCGAGTCCCGCATCGGGCTCTCTGCTCAGCAGGGAGCCTGCTTCCTCCTCTCTCTCTCTCTCTCTCTCTCTCTGCCTGCCTCTCTGCCTACTTCCGATCTCTCTCTCTGTCAAATAAATAAATAAATAATTCTTTAAAAAAAAAAAACACACACACACATTTGGGTATGGCCAACACAGGGTGTAGTGAGCTGTCCTCTCATCCTGTTTAGTTCTACCACTGTATGAAGCTGCCCATTTAAATTGTTTTAAAAGTGCACACTTTTAAAAGAATATATTTATTTTAATTGTGGAAAAATATATATAACATAAAATTTTCCCTGTTAACCATTTTTAAGCATACAGTTCTCTGGCATTAAGTTCACATGGGCTCTTTTCCTAGTTTCTTGACAAGAGTGAGAATTTTCATTTCACTGAAGTATTCTTTGTTTCTGAAGTATGTATTCACAGATATTTTATATTTATCTGGCATGTTCTGCTTCTGGTAGCTATGAAAGACATTCTTTTTAAATCTGATTTAAAAAGCAGATCTAGGGGCGCCTGGGTGGCTCAGTGAGTTAAGTCTTTGACTTCAGCTCAGGTCCTGATCTCAGGGTCCTGGGATTGAGCCCCACATTGGGCTTTCTGCTCAACGGGGATCCTGCTTCCCTCCTCTCTCTGCCTGCCTCTCTGCCTACTTGTGATCCCTGTCAAATAAATAAATAAAATCTTAAAAAAAAAACAAACCCACACAAATCTAATTATTGCAACCATGATGAAATTAGGTATATCTTTTAAAGCTAGGTAAATAATTTTACTTATTTTCCAGATGTTATTCTTCATGACATTAACAACAACAACAAAAATGTAGATATCCCCTCAGTTCTTGACTTTTACAAACTAAGTTTTAGAAAAGTTATTTTCTTATGTGAATATATAGAATTATTGATTGTATTATACAGGAACTAATATGACACTGTATGTTAATTACACTTCAGTTTAAAAAAAGATTCCATACAGAAAGAAGATATAACAGTTAGAAACATTTATGTACCTAATGACAAACCATCAAAATGTATGAGGTGGGACGCCTGGGTGGCTCAGTTGGTTAAGCCACTGCCTTCGGCTCAGGTCATGATCCCGGGTTCCTGGGATCAAGTACCGCATCGGGCTCCTTGCTCAGTGGGGAGACTGCTTCTCTCTCTGCCTCTGCCTGCCGCTCTGCTTGCTTGTGTTCTCTCTCTCTCTCTCTCTCTCTGACAAATAAATAAATAATCTTTAAAATGTATGAAGCAAAAACTAACAGAATTGAAGGGAAAAATAGATATTTGTATAATAGTTAGAGACTTTAATATTACACTCATAATAATGGATAGGACAACGCGACAAAAGATAAGTAAAAAAAATAGAAGACTTAAGACAATAAGTCAACTAGATTTAACAAACATGTACAGAACACCATCCAACAACACCAGAATATACATTCTTCTCAAGGGCACATGGGACACTTTCTAGGATAAACTGAACAACAGGCAACAAATTAAGTCTCAATAGATTTGAAAAGATGGCAATCATACAAAGTATCTTCTGTGACCATAGTGTAATGAAGATAGAAGTCAATAATGAGAGGAAAACTGGAAAATTCACAAAATATTAGAAACTAGACAACACACTTTTAAACAACCAATGATCAACGACATCACAGGAGAAATTAGAAAATACTTGAAGACAAGCAGTGCTAAAGGAAAAATTTATAGCTATAAATGCTTACATTAAAAAACAAGATTGGGGGAAAAAGAAAAAAACCAAGATGGGGTAGTGGGGTGAATGGTTGGTTGGGTGTCCAAGTCTTGCTTTCGGCTCAGATCATGATCTTGGGCTTGTGGGACTGGACCTTGTTATAATAGGGCTGCACACTCAGTGCAGAGTCTGCTTGGGACTCTGTCTCTCCCTCTGCCATACTCCCTCTGCTTACTATAAATCAATCAATCAATCAATCTTAAAAAAAAAACAAAAACCAAGATCTTATCTTGGGACACATGGCTCACTCAGTTGGTTGATCTTGGGGTTGTAAGTTTGAGCCTCATGTTGGGTATAAAGATTACTTAAGCATAAAATCTTTTAAAAAAATTAATCTTAGATCTTAATTCAACAGCCCAACTTTACAGCTCAAAGAATAAACCAAATCCGTAACTAGCAGAGGGAAGGGAATAATAAAAATTAGAACAAAGATAAATAGAGAATTGAAGAATAGAGAAAATCAATGAAACAAGAAATTGGTTTTTCAAAACAATCATTAAGGCTGACCTTTAGTTAGATAAACTAAGAAAAAAAAAGAAAAGAGACTCAAATTATTAAACCAGAAGTGAAAGTGGAGACATTACTACTGATTCAATAGAAATGAAAAGGATTATAAGAGTATACTATGAATAGTAGTACTCCAACAAATCAGATAACCTAGATAACATGGATAAATTTCCAGGAAAAAACTGCCAGGACTAAATCAAAAAGAAATAGAAAATCTGAATAGACCTATAACTAGTAAGAAGATTAAATCAGTGACCAGAAATCTCCCAACAAAGAAAAGCCCTGAACCTGATCAGGCTTCACTGATAATGCTACCAAACATTTAAAAAACTAATAACATCAATCCTCCTCAAACATCAAAAAAATTGAAGAGGACAAAACACCTTCTAATTCATTGTGAGACCAGCATTACCCTTAGACCAAAGCCAGACAAAGACACTCTAAAAACAAACAAACAAAAACAAAACAAAACTACAGACCAGTATTTCTTACAAATATTGATGCAGAAATTTCCAACAAATTACTCACAGAATTCAACAACATGTTAAAAGGATTGTACACTATGACCAAGTGGAATTTATTCCTGGAATGCAAGGATAGTCCCCATATGAAAATCAACCAGTGTAATATGCCACATCAACAGAATAAAGGGGGGAAACATTCATTTCAATTGATATAGAAAGTGCATTTGACAAAATACAACACCCTTTGATGAGAAATGTGAAAGTCTGAAAGCTTTTCTTCTAAGAATAGAAACAAGGCAAGGGTGTTCATTTTCACTACTTCTATTCAGCATAGGAATAGAAGGTCTAGCCAGAGCAATTAGGGAAGAAAAGAAATAAAAGAACATCCAAATTGGAAAAGAAGAAGCAAACTTATTTCTGCTTGCAGGCAATATGATACTAAGTCGGTACACAAAAGTCAGTTACATTTCTGTACACAGTGAACAATCTAGAAAGAAAATTACAAAAACAATTGCATTTATAATAGCATCAAAAAGATACTTAGACATAGAAACAATCATCAGAAATTATTATCAACAGTTATATGCCAATAAATTATGCAACCTAGATGAATTTGGTTGCATTCCTGGATGGATCCTGGAAACCTATAAACTTCCTGGATGCATTCCTGGAAACCTATAAACTTCCAAAACTGAATCAGGAAGAAATTGACAGTGTGAATAGACCAATATCTAGTACCAAAATTGAAGCAGTGATCAAAAACCTCCCAAAAAACAAGAGCCCAGGACCTGACAGATTCCCGGAGGAATTCTACCAAACTTTCAAAGAAGAAATAATACCTATTCTCCTGAAGCTGTTTCAAAAAACTGAAGTGGAAGGAAAACTTCCAGACTCTTTTTTTATGAAGCCAGCATTACCCTGATCCCCAAACCAGGCAAAGACTCCACCAAAAAGGAGAATTTCAGACCAACATCCCTAATGAACACGGATGCTAAGAATCTCAACAAGATCCTAGCTAATAGGATCCAACAATACATTAACAAGATTATCCACCATGACCAGGTGGGATTTATCCATGGGATGCAGGGATGGTTCAACATTCGCAAATCAATCAATGTGATAGAACAATAAGAGAAGAGAGAAGGACTACATGGTCCTCTCAATTGATGCAGAAAAAGCATTTGACAAAATCCAACATCCGTTCCTGATTAAAACACTTCGAAGTATAGGGATAGAGGGAACATCCTCAACTTCATAAAAGCTATCTTTGAAAAACCCACAGCAAATATCATCCTCAATGGGAAAAAGCTGACAGCCTTTCCATTGAGGTCAGGAACACAAGAAGGATGTCCACTCACTCTTGTTCAACATAGTACTAGAAGTCCTAGCAACAGCAATCAACAAAGAGAAATAAAAGGTATTCAAATTGGCAATGAAGAAGTCAAACTCTCTCTCTTCACAGATGACATGATACTTTATATGGAAAACCCAAAAGACTCCACCCCCAAACTACTAGAACTCCTACAGCAATTCAGTAATGTGGCAGGATACAAAATCATTGTACAGAAATCATTTGCTTTCTTATACACTAACAATGAAAATACAGAAAGGGAAATTAGAGAATCAATTCCATTTACTATAGCAACAAGAACGATAAGATACCTGGGAATAAACCTAACCAAAGCGGTAAAGGATCTGTACTCAAGGAACTACAGAACACTCATGAAAGAAATTGAAGAAGACACAAAAAGATAGAAGACCATTCCATGTTCATGGATCAGAAGAATAAATATTACTAAAATGTCTATACTGCCTAGAGCAATCTATACTTTAAATGCCATTCCAACCAAAATTCCACTGGCATTTTTCAAAGAGCTGGAACAAACAATTCTAAAATTTGTATGGAACCAGAAGAGACCCTGAATTGCTACGGAAATGTTGAAAAACAAAAACAAAACTGGCAGCATCACGTTGCCTGATTTCAAGCTTTACGACAAAGCTGTGATCACCAAGACAGCATGGTACTGGCACAAAAACAGACACAGAGATCAATGGAACAGAGTAGAGAGCCCAGATATGGACCTCAACTTGATGGTCAAATAATCTTTGACAAAGCAGGAAAAAAATATATAGTGGAAAAAAGTCAGTCTCTTCAATAAATGGTGCTAGGAAAATTGGATAGCTATATTTAGAAGAATGAAACTTGACCATTCTTTTACACCATACACAAAGATAAACTCGAAATGGATAAAAGACCTCAACACGAGGCAAGAATCCATCTGAATCCTAGAGAACATAGGCAGTAACCACTTTGGAATCGGCCACAGCAACTTCTTTCAAGATACGTCTCCAAAGACAAAGGAAACAAAAGCGAAAATGAACTTTTGGAACTTCACCAAGATCAAAAGCTTCTGCACAGCAAAGGGAACAATCAGCAAAACAAAGAGGCAACCCATGGAATGGGAGAAGATATTTGCAAATGACAGTACAGACAAAGGACTGATATCCAAGATCTATAAAGAACTCCTCAAACTCAACACACGCAAAATAGATAATCACGTCAAAAGATGGGTAGAAGACATGAACGGTCACTTCTCCAAAGATGACATACAAATGGCTAACAGACACATGAAAAAATGTTCATCATCAATGGCCATCAGGGAGATTCAAATCAAAAAAACCACATTGAGATACCACCTTACACCAGTTAGAATGGCCAAAATTAACAAGACAGTAAACACCATGTGTTGGAGAGGATGTGGAGAAAGGGGAACCCTCTTATACTCTTGGTGGGAATGCAAGTTGGTACAGCCATTGTGGAGATTCCTTAAGAAATTAAAAATAGAGCTTCCCTATGACCCTGCAGTTGCACTATTGGGTATTTACCCCAACGATACAGATGTAGTGAAAAGAACAGCCATCTGTACCCCAGTGTTCATAGCAGCAATGGCCACAGTCACCAAACTGTGGAAAGAACCAAGATGCCCTTCAATGGACAAATGGATAAAGAAGATATGGTCCATATATACTATGGAGTATTATGCCTCCATCAGAAAGGATGAATACCCAAATTTTTGTGAACATGGATGGGACTGGAAGAGATTATGCTGAGTGAAATAAGTCAAGCAGAGAGAGTCAGTTATCATATGGTTTCGCTTATTTGTGGAGCATAAGGAGTAACACAGAGGACATGGGGAGATGGAGAGAAGAGAGTTGGGGGAAATTGGAGGGAGAGACAAACCATGAGAGACTATGAACTCTGAGAAACAAACTGAGGGTTTTGGAGGGGCTGGGGGGTGGGAGGTTGGGTGAGCCTGGTGGTGGATATTATGGAGGGCACGTATTTTATGGAGCACTGGGTGTGGTGCATAAACAATGAATTCTGGAACACTGAAAAGAAATTTTTTTAAAAAGATACTTAGGAATTAACCAAGGAGATGAAAGACTGTACAATGAAAACTATAAGTCATTGCTAAAAGAAATTTTAAAAGACATAAATGGAAACATATCCCATTCTGATAGAAAAGAAGACTTGGTATTGTTAAAATGTCAATATTACCCAAAGTTACCTACAGATTGAATGCAATCCCCATCAAAATCCCAGTATTTGGGGTACCTGAGTGGCTCAGTGGATTAAAGCCTCTGCCTTTGGCTCAGGTCATGATCCCAGAGTCCTGGGATCGAGCCCCTGTCGTGCTCTGCTCTGCAGGGAGCCTGCTTCCTCCTCTCTCTCTCTGTCTGCCTCTCTGCCTCCTTGTGATCTCTCTGTCAAACAAATAAATAAAATCTTTTTTTTTTTTTTTTTTTAATTTTTTATTTTTTATAAACATATATTTTTTATATACATATATTTTTATCCCCAGGTCTGTGAATCACCAGGTTTACACACTTCACAGCACTCACCAAATCACATACCCTCCCCAATGTCCATAATCCCACCCCCTTCTCCCCAACCCCCTCCCCCCGGCAACCCTCAGTTTGTTTTGTGAGATTAAGAGTCACTTATGGTTTGTCTCCCTCCCAATCCCATCTTGTTTCATTTATTCTTCTACCCACTTAAGCCTCCATGTTGCATCACCACTTCCTCATATCAGGGAGATCATATGATAGTTGTCTTTCTCTGCTTGACTTATTTCGCTAAGCATGATACGCTCTAGTTCCATCCATGTTGTTGCAAATGGCAAGATTTCATTTCTTTTGATGGCTGCATAGTATTCCATTGTGTATATATACCACATCTTCTTGATCCATTCATCTGTTGATGGACATCTAGGTTCTTTCCATAGTTTGGCTATTGTGGACATTGCTGCTATAAACATTCGGGTGCATGTGTCCCTTTGGATCACTACATTTGTATCTTTAGGGTAAATACCCAATAGTGCAATTGCTGGGTCATAGGGCAGTTCTATTTTCAACATTTTGAGGAACCTCCATGCTGTTTTCCAGAGTGGCTGCACCAGCTTGCATTCCCACCAACAGTGTAGGAGGGTTCCCCTTTCTCCGCATCCTCGCCAGCATCTGTCATTTCCTGACTTGTTGATTTTAGCCATTCTGACTGGTGTGAGGTGATATCTCATTGTGGTTTTGATTTGTATTTCCCTGATGCCGAGTGATATGGAGCACTTTTTCATGTGTCTGTTGGCCATCTGGATGTCTTCTTTGCAGAAATGTCTGTTCATGTCTTCTGCCCATTTCTTGATTGGATTATTTGTTCTTTGGGTGTTGAGTTTGCTAAGTTCTTTATAGATTCTGGACACTAGTCCTTTATCTGATATGTCGTTTGCAAATATCTTCTCCCATTCTGTCAGTTGTCTTTTGATTTTGTTAACTGTTTCCTTTGCTGTGCAAAAGCTTTTGATCTTGATGAAATCCCAGTAGTTCATTTTTTCCCTTGCTTCCCTTGCCTTTTGCGTTGTTCCTAGGAAGATGTTGCTGCGGCAGAGGTCGAAGAGGTTGCTGCCCGTGTTCTCCTCAAGGATTTTGATGGATTCCTTTCGTACATTGAGGTCCTTCATCCATTTTGAGTCTATTTTTGTGTGTGGTGTAAGGAAATGGTCCAATTTCATTTTTCTGCATGTGGCTGTCCAATTTTCCCAGCACCATTTATTGAAAAGGCTGTCTTTTTTCCATTGGACATTCTTTCCTGCTTTGTCGAAGATTAGTTGACCATAGAGTTGAGGGTCTATTTCTGGGCTCTCTATTCTGTTCCATTGATCTATGTGTCTGTTTTTGTGCCAGTACCATGCTGTCTTGATGATGACAGCTTTGTAATAGAGCTTGAAGTCCGGAATTGTGATGCCACCAACGTTGGCTTTCTTTTTCAATATCCCTTTGGCTATTCGAGGTCTTTTCTGGTTCCATATAAATTTTAGAATTATTTGTTCCATTTCTTTGAAAAAGATGGATGGTACTTTGATAGGAATTGCATTAAATGTGTAGATTGCTTTAGGTAGCATAGACATTTTCACAATATTTATTCTTCCAATCCAGGAGCATGGAACATTTTTCCATTTCTTTGTGTCTTCCTCAATTTCTTTCATGAGTACTTTATAGTTTTCTGAGTATAGATTCTGTGTCTCTTTGGTTAGGTTTATTCCTAGGTATCTTATGGTTTTGGATGCAATTGTAAATGGGATTGACTCCTTAATATCTCTTTCTTCTGTCTTGCTGTTGGTGTAGAGAAATGCAACTGATTTCTGTGCATTGATTTTATATCCTGACACTTTACTGAATTCCTGTATAAGTTCTAGCAGTTTTGGAGTGGAGTCTTTTGGGTTTTCCACATATAGTATCATATCATCTGCGAAGAGTGATAATTTGACTTCTTCTTTGCCGATTTGGATGCCTTTAATTTCCTTTTGTTGTCTGATTGCTGAGGCTAGGACCTCTAGTACGATGTTGAATAGCAGTGGTGATAATGGACATCCCTGCCGTGTTCCTGACCTTAGCGGAAAAGCTTTCAGTTTTTCTCCATTGAGAATGATATTTGCGGTGGGTTTTTCATAGATGGCTTTGATGATATTGAGGTATGTGCCCTCTATCCCTACACTTTGAAGAGTTTTGATCAGGAAGGGATGTTGTACTTTGTCAAATGCTTTTTCAGCATCTATTGAGAGTATCATATGGTTCTTGTTCTTACTTTTATTGATGTGTTGTATCACATTGACTGATTTGCGGATGTTGAACCAACCTTGCAGCCCTGGAATAAATCCCACTTGGTCGTGGTGAATAATCTTTTTAATGTACTGTTGAATCCGATTGGCTAGTATTTTGTTGAGTATTTTCGCATCTGTGTTCATCAAGGATATCGGTCTATAGCTCTCTTTTTTGGTGGGATCCTTGTCTGGTTTTGGGATCAAGGTGATGCTGGCCTCATAAAATGAGTTTGGAAGTTTTCCTTCCATTTCTATTTTTTGGAACAGTTTCAGGAGAATAGGAATTAGTTCTTCTTTAAATGTTTGGTAGAATTCCCCCGGGAAGCCGTCTGGCCCTGGGCTTTTGTTTGTTTGGAGATTTTTAATGACTGTTTCAATCTCCTTACTGGTTATGGGTCTGTTCAGGCTTTCTATTTCTTCATGGTTCAGTTGTGGTAGTTTATATGTTTCTAGGAATGCATCCATTTCTTCCAGATTGTCAAATTTATTGCCGTAGAGTTGCTCATAGTATGTTCTTATAATAGTTTGTATTTCCTTGGTGTTAGTTGTGATCTCTCCTCTTTCATTCATGATTTTATTTATTTGGGTCCTTTCTCTTTTCTTTTTGATAAGTCGGGCCAGGGGTTTATCAATTTTATTAATTCTTTCAAAGAACCAGCTCCTAGTTTCGTTGATTTGTTCTATTGTTTTTTTGGTTTCTATTTCATTGATTTCTGCTCTGATCTTTATGATTTCTCTTCTCCTGCTGGGCTTAGGGTTTCTTTCTTGTTCTTTCTCCAGCTCCTTTAGGTGTAGGGTTAGGTTGTGTACCTGAGACCTTTCTTGTTTCTTGAGAAAGGCTTGTACCGCTATATATTTTCCTCTCAGGACTGCCTTTGTTGTGTCCCACAGATTTTGAACCGTTGTATTTTCATTATCATTTGTTTCCATGATTTTTTTCAATTCTTCTTTAATTTCCCGGTTGACCCATTCATTCTTTAGAAGGATACTGTTTAGTCTCCATGTATTTGGGTTCTTTCCAAACTTCCTTTTGTGGTTGAGTTCTAGCTTTAGAGCATTGTGGTCTGAAAATATGCAGGGAATGATCCCAATCTTTTGATACCGGTTGAGTCCTGATTTAGGACCGAGGATGTGATCTATTCTGGAGAATGTTCCATGTGCACTAGAGAAGAATGTGTATTCTGTTGCTTTGGGATGAAATATTCTGAATATATCTGTGATGTCCATCTGGTCCAGTGTGTCATTTAAGGCCTTTATTTCCTTGCTGATCTTTTGCTTGGATGATCTGTCCATTTCAGTGAGGGGAATATTAAAGTCCCCTACTATTATTGTATTGTTGTTTATGTGTTTCTTTGATTTTGTTATTAATTGGTTTATATAGTTGGCTGCTCCCACGTTGGGGGCATAGATATTTAAAATTGTTAAATCTTCTTGTTGGACAGACCCTTTGAGTATGATATAGTGTCCTTCCTCATCTCTTATTACAGTCTTTGGCTTAAAATCTAATTGATCTGATATAAGGATTGCCACTCCTGCTTTCTTCTGATGTCCATTAGCATGGTAAATTCTTTTCCACCCCCTCACTTTAAATCTGGAGGTGTCTTCGGGCTTAAAATGTGTTTCTTGGAGGCAACATATAGATGGGTTTTGTTTTTTTATCCATTCTGATACCCTGTGTCTTTTGACAGGGGCATTTAGCCCATTCACATTCAGGGTAACTATTGAGAGATATGAATTTAGTGCCATTGTATTGCCTGTAAGGTGACTGTTACTGTATATGGTCTCTGTTCCTTTCTGATCTACCACTTGTAGGCTCTCTCTTTGCTTAGAGGACCCCTTTCAATATTTCCTGTAGAGCTGGTTTGGTATTTGCAAATTCTTTCAGTTGTTGTTTGTCCTGGAAGCTTTTAATCTCTCCTTCTATTTTCAATGATAGCCTAGCTGGATATAGTATTCTTGGCTGCATGTTTTTCTCGTTTAGTGCTCTGAAAATATCCTGCCAGCTCTTTCTGGCCTGCCAGGTCTCTGTGGATAAGTCAGCTGCCAATCTAATATTTTTACCATTGTATGTTACAGACTTCTTTTCCCGGGCTGCTTTCAGGATTTTCTCTTTGTCATTGAGACTTGTAAATTTTACTATTATGTGACGGGGTGTGGGCCTATTCTTATTTATTTTGAGGGGCATTCTCTGAACCTCCTGAATTTTGATGCTTGTTCCCTTTGCCATATTGGGGAAATTCTCCCCAATAATTCTCTCCAGTATACCTTCTGCTCCCCTCTCACTTTCTTCTTCTTCTGGAATCCCAATTATTCTAATGTTGTTTCGTCTTATGGTGTCACTTATTTCTCGAATTCTCCCCTCATGGTCCAGTAGCTGTTTGTCCCTCTTTTGATCAGCTTCTTTATTCTCTGTCATTTGGTCTTCTATATCACTAATTCTTTCTTCTGCCTCATTTATCCTAGCAGTGAGAGCCTCCATTTTTGATTGCACCTCATTAATAGCTTTTTTGATTTCAACTTGGTTAGATTTTAGTTCTTTTATTTCTCCAGAAAGGGCTTTTATATCTCTCGAGAGGGTTTCTCTAATATCTTCCATGCCTTTTTCGAGCCCGGCTAGAACCTTGAGAATTGTCATTCTGAACTCTAGATCTGACATATTACCGATGTCTGTATTGATTAGGTCCCTAGCCTTCGGTACTGCCTCTTGTTCTTTTTTTTGTGGTGAATTTTTACGTCTTGTCATTTTGTCCAGATAAGAGTAAATGAAGGGGCAAGTAAAATACTAAAAGGGTGGCAACAACCCCAGGAAAATATGCTTTAGCCAAATTAGAAGAGATCCAAAATCGTGAGTGGGGAGAAAGGGGATAAAAAGAGGTTCAAAAAGGAAGAAAGAAAAAAGAAAAAAAAAAAAGAAAAGAATTTTTTTTAAAAAAGAAAACACCTAAGAAAAATGTAAAAAAAAATATATATATATTAGATAAACTAGTAAAAAATCGTTAAAAAAGAAAAAGGTAACAGTTAAAAAAAAAAAAAAATTTTACCCGAAGGCGAGAAAAAAAAAAAAAAATGAAAAAGAAAAAATTAAATTAACTGCAAGACTAAAAAAAATCACAGGAAAAAAGCCATGAGTTCCGTGCTTGGCTTTCTCCTCCTCTGGAATTCTGCTGCTCTCCTTGGTATTGAAACCGCACTCCTTGGTAGGTGAACTTGGTCTCGGCTGGATTTCTTGTTGATCTTCTGGGGGAGGGGCCTGTTGTAGTGATTCTCAAGTGTCTTTGCCCCAGGCGGAATTACACCGCCCTCACCCAGGGCCGGGGTGAGTAATCCGCTCGGGTTTGCTTTCAGGAGCTTTTGTTCCCTGAGCGCTTTCCGTAGAGTTCCAGAGGACGGGAATACAAATGGCGGCCTCCTGGTCTCCGGCCCGGAGGAGCCGAGAGCCCAGGGCCCCACTCCTCAGTGCGCCCTCAGAGAACAGCGCCCAGTTACTCCCGTCTGCCTGACCTCCGGCCGCGCTCCGAGCTCACCGAGCCTGCGACCGGTTCAAGGTAACACGGAGCTGCGAGCTTACTGTCGGCTCTGTCTCTGTAGCCGGCTTTCCCGTTCCAATACCCGCAAGCTCTGCGACACTCAGACACCCCCGATCCTTCTGTGACCCTGCGGGACCTGAGGCCACGCTGACCCCGCGTGGGCTTCGCCCCGGTTTAGCCTCTGGAGCGATGTCCCTCCGCGGAACAGACTTTTAAAAGTCCTGATTTTGTGCACGGTTGCTCCGCCGCTTGCCGGGAGCCGGCCCCTCCCCCCGGGGTCTATCTTCCCGTCGCTTTGGATTCACTTCTCCGCCGGTCCTACCTTTCAGAAAGTGGTTGTTTTTCTGTTTCCAGAATTGCTGTTCTTCTTCTCTTCGATCTGCCGATGGATTTTCAGGTGTTTGCAATCTTTAGATAAGCTATCTAGCTGATCTCCGGCTAGCTGAAGCAGTCTCAGCTTGCTACTTCTCCGCCATCTTGACTCCTCCAATAAATAAAATCTTAAAAAAAAAAAAATCCCAGTATTTTTTTGCAGTAGTAGAAAACCATCTTAAAATTCATATGGAATGTAAAGGGACCTCAAATAGCCAAAATAATATTTTTTTGAAAAAGAGCAAAGCTGGAGTGATCAAACTTTCTCACTTCAAAAGCTACACCAATCACAACAGTGTGGTATTGGCATAAAGACAGACATACAGACCAAAGGAACAGAATAGAGTCCAGAAATAACCCTCACATATAGAGTCACATTATTTTTGACAAAGTGCCAAGATCATTCAAAGGAGAAAGAACAGTCTTCAACAGATTGTGCTAGGAAGACTGGATATACACATACAAAAGAGTGAAGTTGAACCCTTACCTAACACCAGGCACAAAAATTAACTCAGAATGGATCAAGGACCTAAAATATAAGACCTAAGACAATAAAAATCTTAGAAGAAAACATAGGACAAATGCTTTATGACACTGGATTTGGCAGTGATTTCTTGGATAGAACACCAAAGGCACAGATTAAAAAAAAAGAAGAAGAAAAAAAAATAGCCAAAATAGGCATCCTGAAAATCAAAGAGAATTATGCACCAAAAGACATTATCAACAGAATAAAAATGCATCCCACAGAATGGGTGAAAATATTTGCAAATCATATATCAAACAAGGGATTAATATCCAGAATATGTAGAGAACTTTTAAAACTCAACAACAAAAACAATCCATCTCAAACGTGGGCAAAAGAATTTCTCCAAAGAAAGCTATATGAATGGCCAATAAGCACATGAAAAGATGTTCAACATCAATAATCATTAAGGAAATGCAAATCAAAACTATAGTAAGACATCACCTTACACTCATTAGGATGGCTACTATCAGAAAGACAAAAAGCAAAATAAGTATTGGTAAGGATGTAGAGAAATTGCTCCTCTCCTCTGCCCTTTCCCCCACTCATTCTCTCTCTCTCTTAAATAATAAATCTTTTTAAAAAATGGTTAAGATCACTAATTTTATATGAATTTTACCACAATAAAGACAAAAAAACTATCACTGCTGATTATTTAGTAGTAACAAAATCTTTTTAGCTACATGACTTTTTTTTTTTTTAAAGATTTTATCTATTTGACAGAGACAGTAAGAGAGGAAACACAAGCAGGGGGAGTTGGAGAGGGAGAAGCAGGGAGCCTAGTGAGGTAGATCCCAGGACCCTGGGATCATGACAGGAGCCAAAGGCAGATGCTTAACAACTGAGCCTCCCAGGCACCCGAAGCTACATGGCTTTTGACTGCAGATTCCTGTGGACTACATCCTGGAAATGAGTGAAAAAGAGATTTTCTTTTCAGTTGGACTTTTTCTCTCATTACCAGGACCAATATTTGGCAGAAATTCTCTGTTCCAGAGTGAAAAGGTCTGAGGCAGAATTCCTCCACTAGAGGGGAAAGAAGCTGTAGATGTAGGCAGCTGTGCGAGTGGCTTCTACCTTTTCCCCACCATTCAAAACACTATACATTCCATAATTCATTTCTCATCAAAGAAAACTAAAAAGTGTTAGAATAAATAATCTCTTCATCAATGCAGTATTTTTTTTCCTGCTGGGAAAGGACAAATGGGGAAGAACAACAGAACAATCATATCAGAAAAGGAAAGAGGGGGCACCTGGGTGGCTCAATGGGTTAAGCTGCTGCCTTCGGCTCGGGTCGTGATCTCAGGGTCCTGGGATCTACCTCCACTCAGCAGGGAGCCTGCTTCCCTCTCTCTCTCTCTGCCTACTTGTGATCTTTCTCTGTCAGATAAATAAATAAAATCTTAAAAAAGAAAAAAGGAGGAAAGAGACCATTTCACAGGTAGAGGAAAGAGCTGATAGTCAAGAATTATTGAGCAGTTGAGAGAATACGGTTCCTATTTGCTGTCCCTTCTCCCTGGCAAGCTGGACAGACTATAAGGAAGAGAAAGGTATGGCAACATGGCCTCTAACAACAGAGACCCTTCAGATCAACCAGTGGCTGTAGAAAGAACTGTTCATAATGAGATTCAAATTCTCCGAAGACAAGGATTGGTGAGTGGAAGGTTCTCTTTCCATTGGTACCCTTTATAAAATGAATGTAGGGGCCAGGGAATTGTGCTTTTTTCAGTATTCTGCCATACTGTATGTTATTAGATTGTCCTTGAGTAATATTCTTTTTCAGTTTTATTGAGAAATAATTGACAAATATAGAATTATATTTTATAGGTAAATTTTGAGGCCTTAATCAGGAAAGCCTAGTGGTTAAAAATGTATGATTATGCCTCCAGCAAAATAAGTAATTCTTGATAACAAGTATATATGTGCTAACTACTAAAACCAAGGGGCATCTCCCTATAAGAATTAGGTAGATGATATAAGTTACAAGATTGAATGATTAACTATCTTAATAAAATAAATAAATTTTAATGATAATAGCAATGAATTTTTAATCTTCACTATTCAGTATAAGGTTTCTGTACTTTTTTTAATTAAGAAAAGTCTTTCAGTAATAGCAAAATATTATACAAAGATTCTTTTTTAAAGTTAATTCTTTTAAAAAGGCATTGTCAGGGAGCTGTAAGAGAGAGTCGAAGCCACAGCCACTTTTATTATCTGCAGTGCTCCACACGTGGGTACAATACCTCCATGGCAGCCATGTGACAATCCAGATATGCCTCTTCAGCTAAGTGGGCTGCAACTTCTTGTGTCAGGGTCTGTCCATCCCATCAAGATCCAAAAGATCCAGGACAAAGACCACAATCCAGGCCTTGGAGATTTCTTTAAAAGTCAATGTCATAAGATTGGTAGGCAAAACAATTATTGGTTTGAAATGAATCAAATCAGAGTGATCTTTTTTTTTTTTTTATCAACTAGGCCTTTCTATGGTGAGTCTATAGAACACAACTTGAGTGTCTTTCACAATAGTGGCTGTTACCTGGAAAGCCTTCATTGCATGGCTCTTAATGATCATAGCCCTCTATAGAAACAGTTTGAAATTGATGGTGAATCCTTTGAGCTTAAGAACTGTGCTTTGGGGTATGCCTCCTAGAAATATTTTTCTTGTGTCCTATAAGGAAGGTCTTGAGACCTATTCATCTCACAGGTCCTAGGTAAATCAAAAGTATCAGAGGAGGGGGCACCTGGGTGGTACAGTTGGTTGGGCATAGGACTCTTGGTTTTAGCTGGGGTCTTGATTTCAGGGTCATGGAATCAAGACCCACCTCAGGCTCTGCTCTCAGTGCTGAGTCAGCTCCCTATGCCCTCTCCACCCCTACCCCCACATGTGTACTTGCATGTCCTCTCTCTCTCTCCCTCTTTCTCAAATAAATAAGTAAATCTTATTTTTAAAAAAGTATCAGAGGAATAGTGTACTCCAGAGGTGTTATCACCTTTGATGACTAATTAAATTGTGGCACTCTCAAGGAGCACCTTCAACAATTTTGTACTTTACACAGACCACATGAAAAGAGCCAACCCTGGGAAATTTCTGCCTTTGGGCTATCATTCTTTGCTAAGATGACCAATGGAACCTTCCTCATTGTTGAACTGGCCCTCAACCTTCAGGGCCATAGGGCAGCAGTGCTCTAGGGGATCTGGGCAGAAACTCTGCCAAGCTGTTGCCAGATAGCATCTACAGAGGCAGATGTGTGGATTCTATTAACCAGAGCCTGATCCGAGGAGCTGCTCATGATCCAAAGTCCTGCTAGATCTGCTGTCTTCCTTTTACCATAGTTTTTGAAGCATTTGAAGAGCGTTTTCCAGATTATGTTTAAAATTAAAACTAAAGCCTTGTTTTAAAGAGTTCAGGGATAGATACAGAGTACTGATGACTTGTGGCACCGTTGCCAATTTAGCAAAACAAACAATTAGCATTGTCTCAGGATAAAGCTCTATCCTACATATAAATCAATATGGCCAAGGAAACTCAGGGAATGACTTTTAAGGCATAAATCCAAGATAGGAGAGCCACTATATTAAGGACTTTCTTCCCATCAACAACAACAAAAAAAGAACATACAAATAAAAGATATATATATATATATATATATATATATATATATTCTGCTTTAAAACTGCTGTTTTAAAAGAAAACTGTTGTTAGTCCTGCATTAAAACTATGTTGTATTTTATAAGTCTGTTCTATATTAATTTGATTAATAAAATTAGCAATGTAAGTTCATAATAATTCACAGATCTTCCTCTAGGAAAGGACTTCAGTGTTCACAGTCTTGTCTCCTCTTTAGGCTCTCAGCTCCCATGCATTCCTTGCTTTTGCATTCCCAAGATCCAGGCCAACTTCGGGCAACTAATAGACATGCATTATTTTATTACCTAATTGTTAAATTAATAAAATGAATAAATAAATTAAATGAATAAATTAATGATAAATGTGTTAATTGAAACTGGGGAAACTTGTATAGCAGTAAGCATCTTGTAGTTTTAAAAGTAATTCATGACTGGATGATTAACTTTTTATAGTGCTATTACCTTCTCCCAAAATGATTTTCTCAATTGAAGGAAAGGTGTAATTAACTTCATTAAAAAAAAATACCTTACAAATAAGAACCAAAGATTTGCTTAATCCTATCCTCCTCTTCCATCCCCCAAAATTAGAATCTCATCTTCCTCCAGCAAATATTCAGGGACCTAAAAAAATTAATAAAGTTAATATTCTTTCCTTCTTGTTTGCTACAAGTTATTTGTTTTGGATGAAAGGATAAGAGGCTATTAGGAAAGTTTTATTCTGAATACTTAATTCAGAACTGCTGAGTTCAGTATAAGGTTAAGCTTTTTTTCTTCTGATATTCTTGTGCTATAGATTTACAGTATAAACTGTAGGAACTCCTGATATACATTTTTTTTTACCCTGAAGTGTACATACACGTGTGTGTGTGTGTGTGTGTGTGTGTGTACACACATGCATATATATACACACAAGTATATATCTCAGGGTAAGAAAACTATATTGTGTGTGTATATGTTTAGTTTAAATAAGGAAGTAAGTACTATAGAAGGATTTCCTATGATAACCCAAATGAACTCAAACTGCCATCATCATCAAATTCCGTATCACTTCAACATTCATGCTTAAATATCTCAAAAGATGTTGTAAACTCTCTGATGGAGATTTTTTACAAAGTGAAATTAAAAAGCATTTACTGGAACTAATATGTTGAATATTAGTATTTACAGAACAGTAGTCTTCTGAAAAGACACTTCAGAATGTTTGCTATATTTTCATCTTCAGAAAAAAATTTCTGAAAAACAAAACATTTCCCAGGTAAAAGTAAAAATTTATCCCAGAGCAGCATCTGTCCTTCAGATTGGATTGAAACCAAAACATACTTAAATGTATATAAGTTATAGGCATACAGTTTCTATCATACCTGTGTAATGGCAGGAAATTGGACTATGTTATTATTTTTCTATCATCATTATAATATTATTTCTATAACAATTAGTTTGCTTTGGCCTTCCTATCTAGTTAGATAAGACTCAAAGTCTATAGTTTATTTGCTTTTCTTTTTATGTATATGAAATGGTCATCAAAGAAAGTACGGGTATCCAGCAGTGTAATAGAGGGAAAGAGTGGTGAAGTAAGAGTAAGAAGACCTAATTTTAGTTCTCTCTCACCTCTTACTGTGCTAAGCCTCAGTTTCCTTATCTATAAATGATGATAACATCTGCCTATCTATCCTCTAGTTCTGTTGAAAAAGCAAAATAGGGTATAGGAAAGCCCTACCAAATATTAAGCATCCAACTGCAAGATATAAATTGATGGTACTTTCACTGGTACTTGTCTAAATTCTTTTCCATTTTAGTTTCACAAATTCACAGCCTAATTTCTCTCTGTGTTTTGACTGACACCCTTTATATCATATACTGTTGAGATAATTGAGGAAAAACAAGAGAAGCTGACAGACTTCAGATACCAATAAAATTCTTACTTAGTATAAATTTAATATTGAATTAGAAATGGGAGCTTCCCATCTCTGGGTCAGGAGTTGAAATCTGATTCAGCCTGGTTGATAACCCAAAATCCCAGCTATTGGATGCTTTTTGGAAATCCCTGTTTAAAGGTATCATCTTATTTTATTCATTCAGTGCATATTAAATAGAGACTCATCTACTTGCTTCTCTGACTCACTACTATTCCACTGTCCTGAGGCAGAAAGAATATATTAATAAACATAACTGGCAGACTGTTCTGGTGTTAATTATTCACTGGGAATTTCCCCAAACCAAGCAGTCATTTGGAGAGAGAAGAAAGGATCTGTTATCGATTACCTAACCCAGCCCTAAAACAGCTGTTCTGCTGAAACACCAAACAGGGTCAGAAAATTTAGAAACTGTTTAAAACACATGATTGGTTATAAGCCATCTTGCTTACAACAATCCATACTCTTCAGTAGAAAAATTCACACTTTGTGCTCTAACAGAACTCTCTGCTTCCCTTTTGACAACACTTCCACCACTGTTGTTACATATTACTTGTTGTCTCTTCTTGCCACTTAATCACTGAGTAAAGACAAAAGAATCTCTATCTTGTTCATGATTTTATCCTTGAAATCTGGCACATGGAAAGTACGCAGTAACTTTCTATAGAAGTAATGATTAAAGTACCATACTTTTCATCCATTTCCAGGCTTTGGGAAAGATATTAGGCTCTTTGAGCCCATTTCCTCAACTCTGTAATGGAAATAAAATATTTTAGTTTTTCTTAAGGATTTTCAAAAGATATGAAGGTTAAGTAATAGGTACTCAAAGAGTAATAAATATTAGTATTATTTTTATTGTTTTTCCTTTTTATCATTATAAACTGAGTTCTTCTCAAAGTAGGATCATAATTTTTGTCCATAATGAAAAAATCTTCATAGTATATATTTCAGAAACCTTCAAAATCACTACAGCCTAGTTCCTTGGGGTTTGGGGAATAAAAGCAGTTGATTTTAAGGTTAAAGCTTTTTTTCAAAGTTTTATCATTTTGTTTTATTTTTCTTAACTATCCCTCTTCTTAACGCTGAAACATATAATCAATTAAATCACTTTAAATATTCAACTGAGTTAAATGGTGATTGTCTTAGATAGGTTGGTATATGAATTGTATAGAATGCCAAATGACTTAATTTTAAGTAAACCAAACTTTAGGCTTTCTGTAAAAGGATGCTCTAGCATATGTACATTACACACACAAATCACACTTACATATATATTGCTGCCATATCTTTAGCCCCATAAAATATTAAATATAGGCCATGTAGAAGATAAGAAAGGGATATTTGGGAAGATTGCAAATAATTACATGTAAAAATATTATCCCAAGAGGAAGTTCCTGCATGTTACTATTTTTAAGTTGGAGTTTTTATCTGTGTTTGAGAAGAGGAAATGGTCATCATTGTTGTTGCTTTAAATAACCTGTTGACTAGAAGTTTCATAGACTAGAAGTTTCATAGGAAATTCCAAGTTCCTTAATTAAGGTAAGGTAATCCTGCAAGAGCTCAAATTTTTAGAGTACGGATTCCCATGCAAAGCTTGCAAAACTGAATTCTCCCTCCCCACACATACTGATTTGGTATTTTATATATACTGTAGTTTATTTGGGGTTGTATTGAACTCAAAATGCCATAGATCATGCAGGTAGGGTTGTCCTGTGGAGTTTAGGAACTGACTTGCAGTTGAGAAGGTCCTGATTACTTAGCAGCATTGCAATAGTGATGTGAACTAAAAGACACACACACACACAATTACATTTCTTTGTCACTTAAGAAATTTCTGGAAAATGGCTGACAAGCCAACTTGATATGGATCCTTGAGGTTCAAGTGTGTGAATACATTTTGAAAAGTGTGAATCTGCAAAATATTCTAATAATCTTAAAATTATTTTTAATTTTCTTGGTGTCTTGGAGTTTAGACTGTATAAATATTATATCCTTTAAGTTAAAGATGTTTGCATAACAAGATCAATTTTTGTGACTATATTCTCCTTTGTCATTGGGTTAGATATATATTTTACCTTTGTCAACTGGCTTGTTTCCCTCATTTTGTCAATGTGGTTGGGTCTTTCCAAACTAAACACAATTGAAATATAATTTTAAAATATCATTCCATAGCCTTGCTTTCATCTCAAACTACAATTTTGTTTTGATTTCTTGAAAGGATAGTCTGTATTTACTGTGTCCTTTGTCCACTCCCATTCACTCTTCAATCCATGAAATCTAGCTTTTATCCCTTCTACCACTCAAACTGCTGCTTCTTGTTAAGATCACCAGTGAATACTTTTTGGTTCCCATCTTAAGGGGCACTATAGACCTTTCCTCTCTTCAGTTTTGGCTTTCTTGTCATCATTCTTTGGTGGTTCCCATTATGGCCTCTGCCCATAGCCTCCCAATTGGTTTCACCAGCAAGTCTTCCCGTGTTTATCTCTTAAAAGTTAATTTTTCCCCAGAAATCATCCTTACCTCTCTTTTACTTTAGAGCAACATTTTCAACCTTTTGGGGAACATGGAATCATTTGAAAAGTTAGTTAAAATGCTAAACCTTTTCTTTTTCTTTTTTTTTATGCTAAACCTTTTCAAAAGAAAAATGTGTGCATACAACTTAATTTTGCGTAGAATTTCAAGAGTGCTGATGGCTTCCCATTCTCTGCTCTGTATATTGTTCTTTGGTGAACTCATCCACCCCATTCTGCATGCCATGTGCCAGGAACTTTCAAATTTATGTATTCAGGGGCGCCTGGGTGGCTCAGTCATTAAGCATCTGCCTTTGGCTTGGGTCATGATCCTAGGGTCCTGGGATTGAGCCCTACACCAAGCTCCCTGCTCAGCAGGAAGCCTACTTCTCCCTCTCCTACTCCCCCTCCTTGTGTTCCCTCTCTCACTATCTCTCTCTGTCAAATAAATAAATAAAATCTTTTTTAAAAAATTATGTATTTACCTAAGATCACTTTTTTGAGCTTTAAATGCTTATTTCTAACTGCCTGCAATCTCTTGTATGTCTTCTGGTTGTCTTTATAGTATTTATGAAATTTATTTCTCTTACAAAATTTCTTCCTCTTCTTCTTAAGGACTCCACAGTCCTCTTACCAGTTTAAGCTAGAAACTTCATATTTATCCCTGACTCCACCCTATCCCTCCATATTCAATAAATCCCTAAGTCTGTCACTTCTACCTCCTGAACTCTTATTGATGAAAGAACAAATATGACAAGTCATAGACTGAAACAAGAACTTAGTACAGACAAAACCATTTTAAATTAGTGAAAATAATTTCTTTTTTTTAACTTTAGGATAATTAATATACAGTGCTATATTAGTTTCAGGTGAACAATATAGTGATTCAGCAATTCTATACATTACTTGTTCACCATGATAAGTGTAATCTTAATCCTTTTTACCTATTTCACCCATTCCCCTACCCCCACTCACCATGAAAATAACTTCTTGAACAAATATCCAAGTAAGAAGAGTAAGCATCGGGTTTTAGGTGGATTTAGACAGACTGATCTTTTTATTCTGGGATGATACTACAGATTTTATTATCTGGGATTCACTACCATTTGGCAAGACCTATTTTAATCAGATTTTAAAAGCTTGCATAAGATAATACAGAATTTGGGGCGCCTGGGTGGCTCAGTGGGTTAAAGCCCCTGCCTTCGGCTCAGGTCATGATCTCAGGGTCCTGGGATCGAGTCCCGCATCGGGCTCTCTGCTCAGCAGGGAGCCTGCTTCCTCCTCTCTCTGCCTGCCTCTCTGCCTACTTGTGATCTGTCTCTGTCAAAGAAATAAATAAAATTTAAAAAATAATAATACAGAATTTGTTTCTGTGGCAGGATTTATGTTAATAAGCTTTATAAAGGACTTTAATTCTGTATAGAATCAAGGGCAGAAGGGGTAACATAAAATATACATATATGTTTTTATGTAAGACTTTTCTTTTTCTACTTATAGGCTCTCTCTCAACCTTAGTCTAGGCCTTTTTCTTATTTGAATTATTGCCTCCTAACATGATCTCTTTGCATCTAACTGATCCTCATGCTGATATATCCTTCACCCACCTTCAGGCATGACTCTGATTTATTCATGTCACTTTCCAACTTAAAGTCTCCCAATATTCTCCATTGCCTATAGAATGGTCTAGACTTCGGTATGGCATTTAAAAAAATTGACCCCAGTTCAACCTTCCAGCCTTACCTACTGCCACTGAACCTTACACCCTTTATTCAGGCCTTAAAGAGCTGTGCTGTCTTCCATAAACATGCCTCTATCCTCTCAAAGCTAATTTATATGTGACTTCAAGCACCAAATTAATGCTTTATATTTATTATCTCATTTCATCCTACTAACAGTCCCAGGGAATTATTGTCCATTCTTTAGATGAGGAAGCAGAGACGCAAAGAGATTAGCGACTTGCTCAAATCATACGGCGCTGAACTTAAATTCAAACTTAGTATATCTTCACTCTAACTAATGCCTTTCCTTATCCCCCTTCTAGAGTGCCCTTTCCCATCTTTTTTCTGTCTTGTAACATTCCATTCATCCTTTAAAGTTTATCTCACATCACCTCCCATGGAGAGTCTTCTCTTTTTGTTCCTTTATCATGTAAACTTTTTTTTCCCCTGGGTGGGTGTGAAGCCCAGTGCAGGGCTTAAACTCCTGACTCTGAGATCAAGACCTGAGCTGAGATCAAGACTCAACTGAGTGAGTCACCCAGTTGCCTCTATCCTCTAAACTTTGAGTACTTTTTGAATATTGGTTAAGAATCTGGATTTTAGAATTAGATGAGATGTGCATTGTCCTGTTTTTCTGATACTCTGACTTCTAGGGTTTTTGGTATAATCCAACCCATCATGAAAGCATTGTCTTTAGTTTCCTGTTTTGATTTCTTTAGAGTGAGAACTTAAAGATAATTGTGAAGAGTTAAATATAGAATCCTACTAGAAATTTAGAACTTTCCTTCAATCTTTTACAGCTCTCTTAGCCATACCTAATTAAACAGCATTTTTTAAAGTAACTAGCCCAGAGGGAGATAATCTCTAGCAGACTCCCCACTGAGCACAGAGCCTGACAAGGGGCTTGATCTCACAACCCATGAGATCATGACCTGAGCCAAAATCAAAAGTTGGACACTTAAGGCGCCACTTAGGTGCCCCACAAGTCCACAGAGTCTTGATAAGCATGCAACTTAACTGGTAAAACTAGAAGTGAATGGGAATTACTAGAGAGGAATGGCCTGTTAGGAGCATCTCTGCTACTATGACTGTATGCTTTATAGAGACAATGGAGACCGTCAGTCCCCTAGGTCCTTTAAAAGTAGAAGCTGATTAGCAATTCTCACAGATTGCTGTGATGATTAAATGAGATATAATTCATTTAAATAGTTTGGCATAATGCTTAGCACATAGTAAATTTTCAATAAATGTTACTCACTCTTACTAAGAAACATTATAACCTTTATAAAAGAGGTCTGAAATAAAGCATTAACCCGACAGCTTTGGGCGGTAATGAGAGGAGGGCAGGAATAAATTTTTCAAATGCAAACCAGTAAAGAGCACACCATTCAGGAAGAACACCGCGTAGTTTGGTGAATTGAGGGCCAGTTTTTCATGTATCTCATCTGTGTCCCCTGCTTTACTGTGGACTGTTTACCATATAATTATATATTCTTGTACTTTGAATACCTAGCATTAACATGGCGCCTGGCAGAGTTGGTATTCATATTTTGGTATGCCTCTGTTTATCCATTAATAAAATATGAACAGTAATTATCATGTATGTCCAAATATGAATTAATATTTGAAGGGACTTTGAAAGCCCTGTTGTAAAGATTGAATATTAGGAATTTACTATTCTCTCTCCTAGAGTTCTGTTTTTATTATTACAGGGATTTTCTTTCAAATATCAGCACTTACCAGTTCAGTACTTACCCTTATGTCCATGGAAAAATGTAAGCAGCTGTTCTTCTATAGTTAATGCTTTAGTTTGATTGACTCAAGCTATCTTTCTTCTGAGATTTTTTAAGAAAGGGCCCTTGGGGCAAACATGTTTTATGTTTTATGTTTTTTGGGGATGCTGAACAAAATTTGAACTCGTTGAGAAATGTGAACCTAATGTTTGGTAGAACATATCCATCGTTCAAGTAGTATCTCCCTGTATAGTCCAGTATCAGTGTGGACCTTTGAGATGGGGTGGCTGTGGAGAACTAAGATGCATTTAAGCAGAGATTGTGTTTTACAAAGAAGATGAAACTTAACAGCCAACTAAAGTGGGTGTTTGTGTGCTTTTGTTCTCTTTTTTGTGATGGAATTTCTTCTTACAGGAATTATGTTTAAAATGTGTATTTAGGTGCCACTTTCGATTCCATTCCACTATAAAGAGTTTCAGAATGGAGAATTGGGGAGCTATGTTTTTGTTACAGTTTAACTGACTGTTTAATCATCCACCTCTATTCCAGAAATATCTAGAATAAATTACTCCTGGTAATAGTGTAAGAAGAAAATAGCTTTCTTTAATTGTAATTCATTCAGTATTAGCTAAATCTGTCACCAGCCTCTCACTCAAAGGCCCAAATTTATTTTCTATGACATAAAAAAGGACTATAATTATAAGTGGTTTTCAGCAATCAATAAGTTTCACTAAGGACTTTATTTTTAACAGCTACTTACTATATCTTCCTATTTGCTCAATTTAAAAAATCAGCTTGGATATATTTTTAAATTTAATTTTAATGTAAATGATTAATTTTAATAAGTAATTTTTCTTTAAAAATTTTGTTAGAAGTTGAGTTAAGGCAGAGCAATATCCCTCATTTCCCAAAATTGTATTGCTATTTTTAATTCAACACAACCCGTTTCCTTAAAGACCTCCCTTTTGAAAGGCAGTATTCTGCAATTGAAACAGTCCACACTCAAATTTATTTTTCTCTGTATCTATTATTTTACCTATAAAATTATGAAAACATCAGCCTCAAGGAGTAATTACTATTTTACGTTAGACCATTTAAAGTGAAGTACCTTCCAAACAAAAATAAGGTAATTTCTGGTAATGTAGTCATTTTAAAACACGAAAGCCAAATGTATCTTCCATTGTTTTCAATTATGTGAAAAGAGCACTGGTATTGGAGTTAGAAGATGTATGTTTGTATTGGTTGCATCACCTTAGATTCATTCTTTGAGACGCAGTTTCCTCTTAAAAAAATTAGCATGCTTATTATGAGGCATAAATAATATAGAAATATGAAAAAACCTCAAATAGGCAAAGTACTGTTACATAAATGTTTTATCATAGAGGTATTTTCATCATTAATGAATCTCTTATATTTCTTCTCATGGTCAGTTTGTAATAGAGCATTTTCCTAAAATAAGAGCTCATTTAGGTTTATAAGGTGAGCTACAAAAACTTCGAAGAGTTGGGGTACCTGGGTGGCTCAGTGGGTTAAGCCTCTGCCTTCGGCTCAGGTCATGATCTCAGTGTCCTGGGATCAAGTCCCGCATCAAGGTCTCTGCTCAGCAGGGAGCCGGCTTCCCTCTCTCTCTCTCTCTGCCTGCCTCTCTGCCTACTTGTGATTTCTCTCTGTCAAATAAACAAATAAAATTAAAAAAAAAAAAAAAAAACACTTCTAGGAGCACTTGAGTGGCTCAGTTGGTTAAGCGGCTGACTTTAGCTCAGCTCATGATTTTGGGGTCCTGGGATCAAGTCAGGTATTGCAAAGGGTCACTCTCAGTAGGAAGTCTCCCCATGCTGATTGTCCTTCCCTCTCTCTCTCTCTCTCTCTCTCTCAAATCTTTAAAATAAACTTTTAAAAATATTTCTCTTTTAATTATTTAATATACTCATTTTATTTGGGATGCCTATCAACCATAAATAGTTTTCCAGCTCTGGACTTAAACCATGTTAAGAAGGGGATTATAAAATCATTTGAAATCATTTCGTGAACTCCCCAGAAAAGGATGGAAAAGTCAAAGCTGAAATAACTACTTTACAAGAAGTGACTATTTGAAGATAAATTTTAAAGGGACTGGTCTTTTCTCTTTTTATTCATTAGATACCATAAAGCAAGAGCTTAAACAGTAATTAGACTATCAAGCCTAATTATTGTTTTCTATAAGTATACCAGGTTCTTAAGTATCTAAAACCAGTTGATATCATTCCTCTCTGAGGTTTTTAGACAAAATAGGAACTAGGGGTTTTGTTTATTTATTTTTTAAAGATTTATTTATTTGAGAGAGAGCGTGTGCATGTTCACATGAACTGGGGGAGGGGCAGAAGGAGAGGGAGCAAGAATCTCAAGTAGATTGCACTGAGTGGAGCTCCTGAGATCAAGACCTGAACTGAAACCAAGAGTCAGAGGTTTAACCCACTATGTCACACAGAACCCCTGTTTTATTTTTCCAACATTTTATTTTTTTAAAAAAGTAAACAAGCAGACGATTGAAAGAGCTGTACAGTAAACACCCCAATACACACCCTTCCTGGATTCACAATTAGCATTTTGCTCTCTTGACTTTGTCACATATCTACTCACCTATCCACCCTGGATTAGAAGGTTTAAGCAAGAAAAATATTTTGTTTATTCTTTTATATCTATTTTATATAGTACTATGTAAGAAATAATTTAAAGGATTTACAAGCTACAACTTTCTGAATGAATTTTACATTAAAAATATGTTGTGGGGGGGGCGCCTGGGTGGCTCAGTGGGTTAAGCCGCTGCCTTCAGCTCGGGTCATGATCTCAGAGTCCTGGGATCGAGTCCCGCATCGGGCTCTCTGCTCAGCGGAGAGCCTGCTTCCCTCTCTCTCTCTCTGCCTGCCTCTCCATCTACTTGTGATTTCTCTCTGTCAAATAAATAAATAAAATCTTTAAAAAAAAAAATATGTTGTGGGAACCTGGGTGGCTCAGTTTAAGCAACTGCCTTTGGCTCAGGTCATGATCCTGGAGTCCTGGAATAGAGTCTCACATCAGGCTCCCTGCTCAGCAAGGAGTCTGCTTCTCCTGCTGACCTCTCTCCTCTCATGCTCTCTCTCATTCTCTCTCTCTCTCAAATAAATAAATAAAATCTTTTTAAAAATATGCTCTTTGCATAGTATAAAATATAATATAAAACACGAATGGAAAGATGAACATCAAATTTAGGAAGAATATGTATATGTACAGACAGGGGTGAAAGGGTTCACAAAAGGCTCCAGTTGTGATGTTTTATTTCTTTGAATCCAAAGAGTAAGGGGCGCCTGGGTGGCTCAGTGGGTTAAAGCCTCTGCCTTCAGCTCAGGTCATGATCCCAGGGTTCTAGGATCGAGTCCCGCATCGGGCTCTCTATTTAGCGGGGAGCCTGCTTCCTCCTCTCTCTCTCTGCCTCCTTCTCTGCCTACTTGTGATCTCCATCTGTCAAATAAATAAATAAAATCTTAAAAAAAAAAATCCAAAGAGTAAAATGTTAGAATGTGATAGTACTGTCTATTGAGTATCTGGCTATTTGTTATCCTTTCTGTTCTTTGCTGTATGTTTGAAATATTTTGCAATTAAAAATTAAAATATCTGTGGGGCGCCTGGGTGGCTCAGTGGGTTAAGCCGCTGCCTTCGGCTCAGGTCATAATCTCAGGGTCCTGGGATCGAGTCCCGCATCGGGCTCTCTGCTCAGCAGGGAGCCTGCTTCCTCCTCTCTCTCTCTGCCTCCTTCTCTGCCTACTTGTGATCTCTCTCTGTCAAATAAATAAATAAAATATTTTTAAAAAAATTAAAATATTTGCTACTTAGTTTTCTTTACCCTTGGCAAAGTATTTTTCACTTTACTTAAGATCCATTGTCTAGATGGCCTTCCAGCTGAGGTGGATTAAATAGAATCTGACAAAACCGTATCTTTGCTCAGTTGGTGCACTAGCTGAAGAATGATACAAAATACCCCCTTTCTACTAAGCATTGAGGAGTATAACTTTTGCATACTTCTTAGGTTTTGCCTAACCCAGAGAGAAGAACTTCCTGTATTGTACTTAAATTCCTTGAAGATATTTGACTTGCTTTTTGAAAGGGTATAATTGCGCAAGTATGGATTTTGCATATTCACCTGATTTTAGAAAAGAAAGACATGGGAAGTGAAATATGGCCAGGGAAGCTGATACATGAAAGCTCAAGGAGATAATGATGCTGTTCAGCCAGGACGGAGAAACTTGACCAGTCTAAACAAACTGCATAGTACTAAATTGCTTGTGAAAGGGCTGAATCAATCCTGCTGCGATTTGAACTTTTGGCTCCTGAAAGTCTAGGACAGGCTTGAAAATAAAAATAAAGCCCTTACCTAACTGGGCTGTATTCCAGGCCCTCTACTGGATTCTCTGTGTGAAGGAGGCATCTATCTATCAGAAAAAAGAGAGCAGGAGAAAAATGAGGCAGTGAAAAGGAGGCTTAGGGGTCACTCCTTATACCAGCTATGAGGGAGATCACTAATGTACTGATTCCTTCAGGAAATATTTATCTAGAACCCTCAGAAAACTATAGTGGGGTGCAAGGTAAGGGATCAACCAAATATATTTAATGCTTAAGACTTGCCTAGCACTGTGCTAAGGTCTATGAAGTTTACAAAAGAGAGTTACTGTATCTGATTTGCTCCCGCCAAGAGATGCGTTATACAGCATAAAATGGAGAAGAAAACCTTGAATAATAATATAGATTATAAATTCTAAAGGAGTCAGAAAAGTTTCCCAGCATACTATAAATAAGGAATTGATCATTGGTCTTAATCAGAAGATGTAAGTCCAAATCCTAGCTCTGATACTTGCTGTATAGACTTGGGTAGGTTCCTTTATTTCTGAGCCTCAGGTTCCTCATCTGTAAAATGAAGCTGATAATCCCAGCTAGTTCTGCTTACCTGTACACAGGATTGTAATGAGAATCAGTGAGGATGAATGTGAAAACACTATAGGGTTTCTAATTGTTGAAAGACCTGAGAATTGAAACAAGGCCTTGAGAAATATATTCTACATGGATAACTTGAAAGGCTAGGTAAAAGTGGTCTCAGGGAACAACTTGAACAGAGAGGAGTATGAGACTCAGATACAGGAGGACAGTATAAAAACCTAATTATAGCAAAGATCTGTCTTGGGAGAATGGGTTAAAAAAAAAGTTATACTGATTGTTTTGGAGAAGGAATGGAATTGAGGGTAATTAGGACTGGACTATAGTAGGATTTAAATTATGGAGGATCTGAAAGCTAGAAGTGAAAGTTTGGGCTTGTTCTGAAAGGGAATAAGGGACTATTTGGGGATTCTGAGTAAGGAATTATTATAAAAGTAGTCAATGTCATTTTAATAGTATCTTGGAAAGTGCCTGGTGTACAGATATTCAAAATTAGTCCAAATGAATTCAGTCAATCTATCGACAATATATAGGTTGAATTAGACACACCTACACCTAGAGTCTGAGCTTCTTATCACCTAGATTATTAGTGTGGTTCAACTTTTTCTTTACCTGCCTAGCAAGTAGGTTTATTTCAAACATCAAATAAGATGATGATGCCACCATTATCTCCAAATACATTAAATGCTTCCTTCACAGAGGATGCTGTGTAAAGAAACTAGGGAAACAAACAAAAAACTATGGCCACAAATGCCTTGGAAAATGTCTTGTGATGAATATTAGCTTGAAATGCAGAGTTCTAAAGGGTTTGGTAGCAAAAGGCTGGTATACAACAGCCAGAAGATCTTAACTGCTATATTTAGTACTGGGTTAGGTCCCTGTTACTGTCCTGGACCTGCCAGGCATAGCTAGGATCAAACAGAGGAGAAAATACCAAGTGCTGTAAGGTAAGTAAGGTCTCCAGTTCTTCCTGTTGGCAGTAGAACTTTTCAGACTTAACCTGTTCCATAGTGAACCTCCATCATCATGAAGACAGTATAGAGTACTGGTTAAGGAAACAGGTTCTGGAGCCAGTCTAACTGGCTGGGGTTGTAATACTGCTGTATTACCTTAAACAAATGATTCAACCTCTCTGAGCCTCATAAAGATAAGAATAGAATCACAGAGCTGTTTGTGAGGATTAAGTGAGATACTGCATGCTGGTGCACCATGAATATCAGCTCGACAAATGTCAGTTATTGTTTTTATTTTCAAAACCTTCTCAGTTCCTCTAGCCTCCACTTTTTGGTTAATTCTAAATTAACTTTCTGTTTTTCTGTCTCTCATCTCACCTCATTCAGGACATTGAAAGCCACATGGAATTAGCATCAAACAAGATTCTAAAATATCTTCTGAATTTAAAATTATATTAGCTTAAAAGTAGTTTAAGTATTACATATATTTGTTATAGTCTAAGTACTTCTTTGAAATCAATGTCCGTAGTACAGTTTTTCATTTTTCTTTAAATTAAGTCTATTTTTCTAGTTTTTCTCCATAAGCATGTGTCATATACATACATACATATATATAAATACACACACACACATATATTCAATGTAGTATGTAAAAGATGGGGTATAGAAGAGGATCTTGGGGGCACCTGGGTAACTCAGTGGGTTAAAGCTCTGCCTTCTGCTCAGGACATGATCCCAGGGTCCTGGGATCAAGCCCCGCGTCAGACTCTCTGCTCGGTGGGGAGCCTGCTTCCCCCTCTCCTCTCTCTCTGCCTGCCTCTCTGTCTACTTTCTTTTATCAAAAAAAAAAAAAAAAAGGGCGCCTGGGTGGCTCAGTGGGTTAAGCCACTGCCTTCAGCTCAGGTCACGATCTCAGGGTCCTGGGATCGAGTCCCGTATCGGGCTCTCTGCTCAGCAGGGAGCCTGCTTCCCTCTCTCTCTCTGCCTGCCTCTCTGTCTACTTGGGATCTCTCTCTGTAAAATAAATAAATAAAATCTTTAAAAAAAAAAAAAAAAAAAGAAGAAGAAGAAGAAGAAGAGGATCTTGGGCCCTAAGTTAATTTAACAGATCACAGGATAAGAGGCGTTAAGATTCCATGGGAAAATTAAAAACTAAACCTTTCAGGAGGACAGTTTATCCCTATCTAACAATTCCTAAGATGTTTAAAATAGTTTAACTGCCAGTTCCACCTCTAGGCATAAATCCTAGAAATATATTCACATGTATGCATAAAGATTGCATGGAAGTATGTTCATAATGATATTGTATGTAATGGTTAAGACTATAAGCATCTTAAAATCAGTAGAGGACTGTTTAAATAAAGTATATATAATTGTAAAATAGAACACTATACACTCCTTTAAAAGAATGAGGGAAGGAGGGCATGTGATTTGGTGAGTGCTGTGAAGTGTGTAAACCTGGTGATTCACAGACCTGTACCCCTGGGGATAAAAATATATGTTTATAAAAAATAAAAAAATTTAAAAAAAAAAAAAAAGAATGAGGGAAATCTATATAAACATAGGAAAATGTATAAGATGTAGTGATAAGTGGAGGGGAAAGCAAGCAGCAGAATAATATGTATAATGCATATAATATAATTCTATGCATATGTGCATGTGTGTTTCTTAAAAGGCAGCTACAATATATTAATCTTTACATATGCACAGGAAATTTCTGGAAAGATGAACAGTCATCCCTGAGAGTAGGATAATGGGGATAAGAAGAGTGAATTTTTTTTTTTAACCTTTATGAACACTGGGGGAAAAAAAATCATAAACACATTTTTTAAAACTGGCAAAAAAAGTTTTAATCATTCAGCATATGTTGCTTTTATTTTTTTTAACTAGGGGATTATGCTAAATGAAATAAGTTAAGCAGAGAAAGACAGTTATCATATGGTTTCACTTATATGTGGAACACAAGGAATAACATGGAGGACATTAGGAGAAGGAAGGGAAAAACGAAGCGGGAGAATTCAGATAGGGAGACGAACTCTGAAAGACTATGGGCCATAGGAAATAAACTGAGGGTTTTGGGGGGTGGTGCAGATGGATGAGCCCAGTAATGGGTACTAAGAAGGGCACGTATTGCATGGAACACTGGGTGTTATACACAAACAATGAATCATGGAACATTACATCAAAAACTAATGATGTACTATATAGTGACTAACATAACTTAATAAAATTAAAAAAGAGAAAAGAAAAAGAAAATGCCAAAAATAAATAAAATGTTAAAAGAGATAGAATAGAGATTAAATGGTTAAATGTTTTATAAGATGTGTTGGATGTGAAAAGTGATCTGTAAATGCCTATTATTTTTACTAAACAATAGCATGTGGGACTTTTGTAACCTGAAGAAAGCAGCATTTCAGCGTCTCTTCCTACTGGAGCATATGGTGCTTAAGACCATGGGGGATGAATGCCTTAGAGATTGCCTCTCGTGGAGTTGATATGCAGATCTTTTCAGTATGTCCCATTGCGCTTATGGTGGAAAGTTCCATGGAAAGGACTACAAGGGTTCAGTGTCATTGTTCTATCCAGTGTTTAAAACTATTATCTGATACTCTTTTAAATAAAGCTATTAGCCACATGGTGATTACAAAAGGATTGCTTTTAAGAGCCTTTGTTTACAGAGTTTGGTTTATTGTATGAAGAGTGCCTTTGACTAAGTGTAGTGAGATACCTCTTGGTGCTGTCTGGGCAACAAGTTAGCAACTTGGATGTATTATCTTGAGAGTTTTATCCTAGCCTTTTACAGATTAACAGGAGACAGAATGTTGTGCTACTCCAGGTAACAGGCTTTTTGTTTTGTAACTCTTTAAAGTGTTGGTTTTCTCCCTTCTAACACTCAGGGGATTAATTTACTATTTATTTCTGTAGATTATGCCCTTGGAGAAAACATAAAAAATCAAATAGGCAGATATAGTCATATTTTCTTATGACTAAGTATTTTTAAAATAAAGTTATATAAGTTAATACTATTATTTACAAGCTTGTGAATACAGGGGCGCCTGGATGGCTCAGCTGGTTAAGCATCTGCCTTCGGCTCAGGTCACGACTGCCCTAGGATTGAGTCCCTTGACAGGCTCCCTGCTCAGCGGGGAGCCTGCTTCTCCCTCTCCCTCTGCCATTCCCCCTGCTTGTGCATTCTTGCTGTCTCTCTCTCTCAAATAAATAAATAAAATCTTTAAGTAATAATAAGAGCTTGAAAATACAAAAAATCCAATAGACACTACAGATCTCACATTACTACAAAATCCAATATTAAGTCAATATAAGTAATTGCCTGACAAACAATAATGGTGAATACTTCCTGGATGAATGGGAATAGTACATTAGGGAAGTTTGTATGTATTTTAATTTCTATTCATTCATCAACTTCTCATCCCAAATACAACAAATACAACTAGCTTTCTGTTACTGGAAGCTGATTGGCCGATTTATGAATGGTAATAATGAGAATTTCACACTGTATTGTTCAAAAAGCACTTATGTAAAACTAAAACTGTGAGGTAAACGATACTATCCCCTCTTGAAAATTAAAGAAACTGAGCGGGCATCTGGGTGGTGTAGTGGGTTAAAACCTCTGCCTTTGGCTGGGGTCATGATCCCAGGGTTCTGGAATTGAGCCCTGTATCCTGCTCTCTGCTCAGCAAGGAGCCTGCTTCCTCCTCTCTCTCTCTCTGCCTGCCTCTCTGCCTAATTGTGATCTCTGTCTGTCAAATAAATAAATAAATTTTAAAGAAAGAAACTGAGGCTGGAACAGATTAAAATTTGCCCATAGATAATATGCCCATAGAATCTAAAACTTCTGCTTTCAGACTCATTGACATTTCAAAGTTGCCTGCTTTGGCTGCTTTTCAGATTGGTGGAAAGAGCATGGAATATTATTTCTAGTCAACATCTTAACTTCTTCAACAAATGCATTAAAATGTACAGTCAACTTTACTTCAGGGTTGCCAGACAAAGGCCCTTGCCCACCCCCGGCATACACACAAACATATATGCACTTAGCTATTAATGACCTGAAGAAAGACACATGGGTTTATTTTCCCTATTAGGAGTTTTTACCTCAAAGAAACAGTCAAAAGATAAGATGAATGAAAAAAAAAAAAAAAAAAGATGAGTTGGAGGAGTTAGAGAAGCAGAAAAAAATTAAAATCAAAAGATTTAAGGGCACCTGGCTGGTTTACTTGGTAGGAACATGTGACTCGATCTCGGGGTTGTGAGTACAAGTCCCACTTTGGGTGTAGAGATTACTTAAAAAACCAAAATCTGATTAATTAATACATTTATTACAGTCATGCACTCTGATCTAAGATACTTCTTTGGAGACTCCCAACTTTCTGATTTTATTTCTGAAGGTCAGTCTCCCCAACTTTTCTCTAAACTCTGTTGAACTGAGCCATTAAGTCACAAGTATAGATTTTTGTGCCATACACTCTTTCTAAGTACTTTCGGTCTATTAACTTATTCCTCATAGTAACTTCATAAATTTGGTACTAATAATAAACCACAGATTAAGCGACTATCCAAAGTTCACAGTTAATGGTGACACTAAGATTCAAACCCAGCCTAGTAATTCCAAGGCTAGGATTTTTTTTCAAATATAATTAACATACAGCTTTATATTAGTTTCAGGTGTACAATATCATAATTCAACAATTCTATACATTTCTCAGTGTTCATTAAGATGAGTGTACTATAAACCTCTTTATCTATTTCACTCACCGCCCCCCCCACCTCCTTTCTGGCAACCACCAATTCTCTGTATTTAAGAGTCCAGTTTTTCTGTTTGTCTCTTTTTTTCTTTGTTCATTTATTTTGTTTCTTAACTTCCACATATGAATGAAACCATTGATATTTCTCTCTCTCTGACTGATTTCACTCAGCACTATACCTGTAGGTCTGTCCATGTTATTGCAAATGGCAAGATTTCATTCTTTTTTATGGCTGAGTAATATTCGGTTTTCTATATAAACCAAAGTTAGGATTTTTAACTGTTCGACTCTACGGCTTTGAACTAAATGACTGTTTATCTTAAGTAAATTAAATGCAGTTTTCAGGATTTCTAAGTTGAAGGAAATTCCTTTCCTAAGTGCCTGACTTTAACAAAAATAGATTTAGGGACCTTCCTTGGTGTTTTATTATCCCACTTTACAAATAAAAATCAATGACTTAGGGACGACTGGGTGGCTCAGTCGTTAAGGGTCTGCCAGGAGCTCAGGTCATGATCTCAGGGTCCTGGGATAAAGTCCTGTATCAGGGTTCCCTGCTCAGTAGGGAGCCTGCCTCTCCCTCTGCCCTTCCCCCTGCTTGTGTGCATTCTCTCAGTCTCTCTCAAATAAATAAATAAATAACTAGATAGATAGATAAATAAATAAATAAATAAATAAAATCTTTTTAAAAAAAGAAAGAAAGAAAATCAATGACTTAGCCAAAATCTTAGTTTAGTAAATGGCATGTTAGAACTAGAGCTTAGGTCCTCTGGTTTCTAATCTGCTTTTGGCAGTTTAACACAATCACTTTTTAGCTCATTAGCTACCTTCCATTCAAGTGATCCACCCAGGTTGAAATTTTGTTCAGCAGCAAAAACATGCCCACTTCCTTCATATTTAAGGGCATTTTCCTGTCTGTCCTGGAATTCCAGTTGGTCAGCAAGTAAGTCCCTGGTTTACAGTGTTCACACCTTAAGGAGAGACATGAAGACATAGTGACGGATGCACCTTATGGATACAAGGGACATCTATTAAAAGCATCTAATTTTTTTTAAATTTTTTAAATATTTTATGAACATATAATGTATTATTAGCCCCAGGGGTACAGGTCTGTGAATCGCCAGGTTTACACACGTCACAGCACTCACCATATCACATATCCTCCCCAATGTCCATAACCCCACCACTCTCTCCCTACCCTCCCCCCTCACCCTCAGTTAGTTTTGTGACAGTAAGTGTCTCTTATGGTTTGTCTCCCTCCTGATCCCATCTTGTTTCAATTATTCTTTTCCTACCCCCCAAACCCTCCACGTTGCATCTCTACTTCCTCATATCAGGGAGATCTTAAGATAGTTGTCGTTCTCTGATTGACTTAATTTTGCTAAGCATAATACCCTCTAGTTCCATCCATGTCATCACAAATGGCAAGATTTCGTTTCTTTTAATGGCTGCATAGTATTCCATTGTATATATATACCACATCTTCTTTATCCATTCATCTGTTGATGGACATCTAGGTTCTTTCCATAGTTTGGCTATTGTGGACATTGCTGCTATAAACATTCAGGTGCACGTGCCCCTTTGGATCACTATGTTTGTATCTTTAGGGTAAATACCCAGTAGTGCAATTAAAAGCATCTAATATTTTTAACATATAATTCTATAAAAACTTAATTTGGTCATAACTAATGCTGTGAAGAGCCAAAATAACATTTTAAATATTCATATTTCTGGGGTGCGTGGGTGGCTCAGTGGGTTAAAGCCTCTGCCTTCGGCTCGGGTCATGGTCCCAGGGTCCTGGGATCGAGCCCCGCATTGGGCTCTCAGCTCACCGGGAAGCCTGCTTCCTCCTCTCTCTATCTCTCTCTGCCTGCCTCTCTGCCTACTTGTGATCTCTGTTTGTCAAATAAGTAAATAAAATCTAAAAAAATAAAATCTTTAAAAAACTAAAATATTCATATTTCTGAGCCTTGAAATGGTCATTAAATAACATGACAAAATGTATTTTAAATCTTCTAACTCAAGCAAGAGTATGAAGATACGCAGCAATTTTTCTTCGGGGCCTTTGTGCAGATTTTTAAAAACCCCTTCTGACTTCATGTGGAGTAGAAAAATAGCTTAGTTTATTTCATGTTGCTCAGTCTAATTTGGAATCATTTTTGAATTCCTAGATGGTTGGGTACAGAGAGTTTGCTCCCTAGAGCCTTGTTTCCTGACAGTGGAGAGTAAAGGATTAAATTGAGCTGAAACTAAATTGATTGACATTTTGACACTCTGCAGATCATGAAAAGAAAGGGAATTTGTTCAGCTTTTTTAAGACAGTAGCAGAAAGAACTGTTCCCTTAAAAGTACCCCAGTTTGCAAAGATGATTTAGTTTTTTTCTTAAAAAAAAAAAAATTATGAGGCACGTTCTAGCACTTTCCCAATTTCCTATCTTACAGTTCAAAGCGAGAATTTAACTTTGAAAGCTTTTGAAAAGGCCTGGATGGGGTGTTAAAATAGACTCCGCTGAACAGGCACTGGCAGAGGTCTTTTGAGGGGAAACAAAAGACTATGCACTTCTGGGGTGTCACTATAGGAACCTATCTATAAAAGACAAATATACATATTTATGAAATCCTTATCTTTAGCGTTTTGTAAATGCCAGAGATATTAAGTGCGAATTGAGTAAGATACATTTCCTGCTGACTTCTTTTTCAGACAGATATAGATGATTATTACCATTCCATCATTTTCATAAACAGCATCATTTAGTACTGACTTCAATAAAATCCCATCTCTGCTGTCATAAAAGGAACTGGACTCACCTTAACAGTGCTCTTCTAAACAGCCTGCTGCCTTTTTTTGATCATTGCCTGGAGGCTGTAATAAATTACAGCCTGGAAGAAGTTTCAAACTGGCAAGTTTGCCAGATATTTAAAGCAATTTATTTTGGGGTGTATCAGCAGATTTTTTCTTACACTGCCATTTGGGTGCCTGCTGACACAGCCTGAATAAATCTTTCAAACACTTTCCTTACTAGAGATGGATGAAGATGATGATGCACTGGACTCCAGACCTTTCATTAACTCTTCACTTGCCAATGGTTCTTTCCTGTTACCAGATCTGTAGGAAACTTAGAACCCTATTTCCAGCATGAGTTTGCAATATTTCACATCTCTTAGTGCCTTGGCAACAACTTTAAGTTTTATGGAACAATAAACTAACAAAAGAGTTTCTGGTTTTAGGCATAAAATGTATAATTTAGAGGCACCTGGGTGGCTCAGTGGGTTGGGCCGATGCATTCGGCTCAGGTCATGATCTCAGGGTCCTGGGATCGAGTCCCACATCGGGCTCTCTGCTGAGCAGGGAGCCTGCTTCCTTCTCTCACTCTCTATCTGCCTGCCTCTCTGCCTACTTGTGATCTCTGTCTGTCAAATAAATAAAATCTTAAAAAAAAAAAATTTAAAAAATGTATAATTTAGATTGATTATTTCCTTTCTAGTATTTAGAAAATTGCCAAATTTCCCAAAAGGAAAAGAGATCTGAAAATTTATCTAAAACAAAGACTTGTTTCTTCTTGATTCTAACATATGTTGAGTCTTAAAGTGACTTGTTTCTAATTTTAGTCTCTTGTCTTATAATAGGATAGTGAAGTCATTTTTATTTTTTTTTATTTTTTTTTTTTAAAGATTTTATTTATTTATCAGAGAGAGAGAGGGGGAGAGAGCGAACACAGGCAGACAGAATGGCAGGCAGAGGCAGAGGGAGAAGCAGGCTCCCCGCCGAGCAAGGAGCCCGATGTGGGACTCGATCCCAGGACGCTGGGATCATGACCTGAGCCGAAGGCAGCCGCTTAACCAACTGAGCCACCCAGGCGTCCCTAGTGAAGTCATTTTTAAAAATTATTACTAATTCTGGCTCTAGGTCCAAAGACAGTTATTGGTATATAATTTAGTCAGGTATTCAGAAAACCATAAAATGCACATGCCTAAAAATTTTTGGTCTGATGAGACTGGAAGGGCAAGAGATGAGGGAACCGACTTTTACTGAGTACCTGCTGCATGCCTACCCGTTTTGTAGCCACTGTATAGGATGCAGGAGAGACAGAAGAGATTTTCTGAAGATTTTATGAAGAGCTAGTTCCTGGTCAGGTGAAAGGCATTGTTCAGTGAGTTGTTAGGAACATGATAAAGCTTAATCTCATGAAAGTATCAGGGTATAGGGCTTGGTAGGAAAAGCCCCACCTAAAACAGAAGTCATAAAACTGGGGTTCATATCTAGTGATGTCACTTACAAGTGAGGTCATCTGGCTGGACCCTGGATATTTATTTCTACATCTGTAAAGTGCGGATATACTCTCTAGCCTGTCTCTCTCTCCTAGATCGTTTGGCACAATAATAATCAACCATGGCCGTACATTGCAGTCACCCAGGGAACTTTGAAAAATATTGATGTCTAAGATCTCAAACTCAAGAGATTCTGATTTGATTGGTCTGGGGTGCAACCAGGCATTAGGGTGTTTAAAATCCCCACAAGTGATTCCTATGTGTAGCTAAGGCTGTGAATCCTTGGTTTGGAGAATCGTTGGGAAAGTCCTTTATAAATTTATTTACAAGGGTCAGTAGATGTTATGGACAATGTAAATAGGATTTTTCCCCATCATAACTTAAGCTGTTTTGCTTCAAAAAACAAAACAAAACCAGAAACCCCGTCGGTGGCTCTTTGAGTTAAGCCTCCCACTCTTGATTTTGGAGCAGATCATGATCTCAGGGTCGTGAGATGAGCCCTGAATCCGGCTCCCCACTGGGGCGGAGCTTGCTTGGGATTCTCTCTCATTCTTCTCCTCCCATCCCCTCTCTTATAAAAACAAAACAAAACAAAACAAGCTTATCTCTGAATTTCTCTGGCCTTAGTACATTGAAAACCGTTGGTAAGTATTCGTTACATTTGTGAATGAACGGCCTTTGGAAGTTTTAAGAACACTTGAAAAATGGGGTTTCAATGTGTAGAGTCGTTCAAGAAGCAGGACCTTTCTTACGGAAACATTCCCAAGAAACGCTGGCCTTTTTTGCCCACCCCAGGCTCGCTTCAGTCCTTCACGCAAACGTCTTGGTGCCCACCCTTCCCCACAACGGAGGTGCACGTAGCGGTATCTGGTGGGTGCCCTGAGCTTAAGGGCGGAGCACCCAAAGGGCCGACCCTTTGGGCTCCTGCGACTCTCCCCGCCCTCTGGGCTGGCCCGCTGCAGCGCCCCGCCCCGGACGCGGGTTGGGGCAGGCTGCTGGCGGCGCCCAGCCTCGGAGACTCCAAAGCCGAGCCCTAGGGCTGCGGCGACTGCCTCCGCGCGACCCGGAGGGCCCAGTTTGGACGCGGGGAGCCCGGGCTGCCCGCGCGTCTGGCCCGACGGAGCCCAGCGCGAGCGTCTTTTGCCGGAGCCAGGCGGGGGCCAGGATGCGGAGCTGTGCGCCTTGAGCTGGCTCCATGACCCTGAGCACGTTGGCCCGCGAGAGGAAGGCGTCCCCCGCCTGCACCTGCAGCCTCGGTGGCCCCGACATGATCCCTTACTTCTCCGCCAACGCGGTCATCTCGCAGAATGCCATCAACCAACTGTGAGTGCGCCGCGCGCCCTCCCGCCCTCCACTAAAGCAGGGAAAGTTTGCTTTTCAGCAGCCGCTTTCCCCAGCATCCTGGGGAGCAAGCAAACAAGCGAGGACGAAATCGCACCCTGCGGGCTTAGCGGTTTCGAAGTGTCCGGGGGTATAGTGGGGTGGAGGTGTAGGGTAATTCTTAGAGGCAGAACGTGTCCCGGGGGGTTGGGCGGATTGAACAGCCATTTGCGAGAATTTCTGGTAAACTTTTTGAGGGAATCTGAAAGTGTAGTCGTCCCTGGGAAGTTGTCTGTGGTGACCGAGTGACAGTCGAGCTGGAGACTTCAGGGGTGGAGGGCCGTCTGTAGCTCCTGAAACGCCGCCCGGAAACGCTTGGACTCCCATTCGGGTCCTGGTGTGATCAAGCTCCCGTGTTTGTTGTTTGGGGTTTTTTTGTCGTTGTTTGAAATAAGTTTGCGTGTGACTGTAGGTTTCTGTTGCAAGCCGCTAACACAAAGGAAGTCTGTCCATTCTTCACTCCCGCTGGTTGTAGTCTGGAATTATTTCAGAAAATTGGATTTCAGTAGTTCGGCTGTTTTACTTTTAGTCTACCCCTGTTGTAGTACAAGTCTGCTTGCACGCCTTCATTCACGGAAGTGGAAGATTCAACGCATCTTTAAATCGTCGCTGTTTTTGAAGTCTCTTGGAGTTGTTGTCCTTCCCTTCCATTGTGGTTTAGCTATTTTTGAGAAGTGTGTGCTGAAGCTTGTGATTAATCTCGCCTCACGGTTATAAAGCGCAAAGTAGAGGAACTCCCATCTATTCAAGCTGCATCCTTAAACCAGTGGAGTGGTTTAGGGTTACTTTAGGTAGCAGCAGTTTGGTCTTTTTAATGTATTAGTACTCACTCCCGAGTGGCTCCTGGAGAGTCCGCTACTGAGGTTTTCCCAAATTACCAGTACTTAAGCAGCGCTTCTCGGTCCTTCCCAGGTCAACCCTGAAAAACTTTTTTTTAATGTCCAACAACAGAAACTTTCTATTATCTCTTATTAAAGGTGCCAAGATTATCATGTTAAGTGATTTATAAATAACCTTACATCTGATTTATTGTTTTAATTAATGGTTTGCTCTTCCACCAAATCAAATTAAATTCACTTGTTTCAGCTTTTTTCCTTTGTGTTGATTCGTGGTAGAGCTCCTACAAAAAATAGCCACACAAAAAAAGTGGTTTTATTCCTGTGAATGTAAACTCCACAGAATTAAACTAGTCACTTACTTGCACTTTTTTTCTTTAAAAAAAAAGGAGTAGAAGAGAAGGAAAGGAGGGAGTAATCTGAAACTGGATAACCAATATCAAAATAATAGTGTTAACAATAACTTTATAAACTAAAAAAAAAACATAGTGGGAGCAACCCCCATGTCTATCAGTAGATAAATGGGTACAATGAAACAGTATATGTAATACAACTATTAGTCAGCCTTAAAAAGGAAGGAAATCCTGACAAATGCTACAATAAGGATGAATTTTGAAGACATTATTCTAAGTGAAGTAAATCAGTGACAAAGGACTAATATTGTGTGATTCTCCTTATATGAGGTACCTCAAGTAATACCCAGGAGTTGAGGGAGGGGGAATGAGAAGTTTGTGTTTAATAGATTGAATTTCATTTCAGAAAGAAGAAAAAGTTCTGAGGATGGATGGTGATGAAGGTGGCACAACGATGTGACTATATTTAAAGGCTCTTTAAATTGGTTAAAATGGAAAATTTTATGTTGTGTATATTTAACTGCAATTTTAAAAAGGATTAAACAATTTAAAAGGCAGAGAGCTTCTAAGCTTTTGGGAGGAAAAGGAATTTTGAATTTTAGTTCCTAGTAGAATCAAATTAAGCCCAAATTTCTTTACCTACTAATTACTGTCTTTGCGTAAATCATTTGATTTCAGTTTCTTTCACTATAAAATGAGATTCCTACCCTAGGGGATCATAAGAGATCATATGTGCCAGTAACACTTTGCAAACTGTAAATCCTTGCACAAAAAAAATGAGTTAACTGAAATTAAATAATAACTAATAGCTTCCATTTGTTGACTGCTTGTCACCGTGCAAAGAGTTTAATGTATATTGTCTCATTTAATCATAACAGCAACTTTATGTTTATTTAGATGATGAAACTGAGACTTAGAGAAGTTAAGTAATTGCTTATGGCCATATAGCTAGTAAATGACAAAGCTCTCCTTAGAAAATCCAGATCTCTTTCCCACACTGGTGCTCTCAACCACTGTAAAAATTATATTCTTAGTAGTTGCAAGGCCACTTTTGAGACTTAATCTTAGGAAATGCCCTTAACTGCTGACATTTTCACTTAGTGAAAACCGTATTTGCTACACTAAGATTTGCTAAGGTAGACAATCTTTTAAAGAATTTGCAAACTATTTCTCCTTCATTTTTGTCTTTTGCCACTTATTTTTTTCTTAAAAGAGACTTAGTATCCAAATTTCACTTCTAAAATGTATCCATTAATATTAAGTTAGCCATCATTTTTATTTTGCATTTATAGTGTCACTGAGTTCATCATTATTTAAAAACCTTTAGGGATAATTCTGATAAAAATAAAACCAAAAATTTTGTTAAAACATGCATTTGGGGTACATAATGCAAAAGTTTTTAATTTAGGGTCCATGGTCACCCATAGTTTTATGGATTGGCTTTAGGAAGTCAGTAAACACCTTGAGATTGTTTGAAAATGTTATGCAGATAAATATATTTTTAAAACAAGATTCTGAAAGTAAGGCAATCTTATAAAAAGTTAATCTCTTTCCTAAAAGGAAGTATTATTTCTAAGGCTTGCTACTGTAAAGCTCAACTGGTGTGAGCATATCCCTGTCATGCCAGATATATAAATAGCAGCAACTGGTGGGAGCAACTAAAAGATTTAAGATTTTGGATCCTAAGTGAAGACTGACTCAAAAAAAAATTTAAGTGGATGTTTGCAGAAGGGGGTACCTTGACACATGACTAGTCTTAACCAGATGTTTCTCTTGTCACTGCTGAGAACCCACTCATAAGAACTTATTTTATTCTCATTTGCTACCTCATATTTGCTGTGGGTTTAGAAACCAAGTAACAAATCCTATGAGATCTCTGTCAAAGGAAAAAGGCTGGAGTAGTAGAGTAAGATTCTAGGGGGCTCTCCTTTGGAGAAAGTTCATGACCTTTAGAATGTGGTGTTTAGACACCTATTTGGTGATTTCACAGTCTCACTCTAATTTCTGAACTTTCAACTGCTTTATATATAGATGAAATTAGAGAATAGCGGGGTGTTCCTGTATTTTATTGGAGATTATATCATCATTATTAGATTATGGACTCTCTTTGTCATTGCATAAAACTCACCAAATATGGAGTTAATTTTGAAGTATCAATGAAGGACATTAAGAAGTGATTAAAGTCACTCCAGAAACTAAGAATAGTTACTGTCATAAATTTAAGTCCTACTAGAAAAAAATATGCGACCAGCCCAGAGCATCATGTAAACAAATTTCAGGGGTCTTAGATCAGACTACTCAAATAATCATGAAAAGTTCCATACCCTTTAAGAATATATACACATACTTTCTAATAAAATAGAAATCAGAATTTCTGAAAAATGTGACAGCCTGTCTTGTTTTTAGAGAGCCAGCATTCAGTCCCTGAGAAATGGCCGCTAAGCAAGGGGCCTTCTAGTGATTGGTATATGCCAAGCAGCTTATCAAATAGGTGGCTATTTTTCTGTCCTACAAAGTTCAAAGAAAGATCAAGAATTATTAGATAAAATGCTGGCATAGGCTAACATTAAAACAGTGTTCCCATTATGACAACCTCTGATCAGAAATCTTAGAATTTAAGTGCTTGGGCCATTGCTTGATTCGTTAAACAGGTTACGTTGAACTTTTTAATCCTTGACCTAAAATACTTGTATTTATTACTGGATTTCATATAAGAGCTTGATTTCCTAGATTCATATCAAGGCTTTTTAAAGCTCAAGCTTAGCACCAGGAACATATCCAGATGATTAACCAAAACATAACTTTTTGTAAAACTGAAAGGTGGAAACTATTTTAATTTTGTGTCAAGTAGTATTATTACTAGTACTCTTTCCATTCTGCTCTGTAGTTATTCAAGTGACTTCATAAGTGCTCATTTCTGAACTTAAGCTTGTATTAGAGTCACGTAGACAACTTATTAAAACACAAATTGCTGCCTGGGCACCTGGGTAGCTTGGTCGGTTAACCATCTGATTCTTGATTTCTGCTCAGGTCATGTTCTCAGAGTGGTGAGTTCAAGCCCTATGTGCGCCTGGGCCTGGACCTTGCTTAAGATTCTCTCTCTTACTCTTCCTCTGCTCCTCTCCACCACCACCCCCCAAAAAAAAAACCAAAAAAACAAAAACAAAAAAACCACAGATTGCTGCCCATACCCCCAGAGTTTCTGATTCAGTAGGTCTTCGGTGGGATGGATAATTTGCATTTCTAACAAATTCCTAGATGATGCTGGTCCAGGAACTAACTATACTTTGAGAACCACATCCTTAAAGTATTCCTCTGAGGCAGATTGGGCAAGTCATCATCCCACATTTTGTGGAGTAATAAACTAACAAAATTGAAATGGTGAAGTGATTTTTTGCATAGCAGTTATGATTTGTTATTGGTAGAACTGAAACTAGAACCAGCATTTCCTGTCTCCACATACAGAGCTTCTGCAGTTCTACACTGTGCTGATATCTTCGTATACATATGGGAACATTTCTTTAGATAAATTTCTAGCAGTGGAATTTCTGGGTCTGAGGGTATGTATATATTAAAAATTTGATGCATACTGCAAACTGCCTTCTAAAAAGGCTTTGCCAATTTGCTCTTAACAGCTGTAAGAATATACCTTCGCCAACCCTATAATATTAATAATAATATTAAATAGCAATTTTTTATTAAACTCTTACTGTGTACCAGGCATTATTTTGAATACTGTTCATATTGTCTAATTCTTTCTTCTTATGAGTTAGATACACTCAGTTACAGATGGGAGGCACAGAGATGTTGAGTAACTTGTCTAAGATAATACAACCAGGATGCAAGCACAAGCAGTCTGACTCCGGGACCTCTGCTCTTAAATATTTCTCTATTTACAAGGTTTAAGTATATTTTATATTTTTTATTAGTCTTTTTCATTTTCTTATTTATATGTTTGTACTTAGGACCATTTTTTTTCTGTTGGTATTCGTTTCTTTTTTGTGTACTCTGTATGTCCTGAATATATGGCAAAAATACTTTCTGCCAGCTTATTGTGTATCTTTTAACTTTGCACCTTGTTGTAAAAGTTTTTAATTTTTATGTAATAAAATCCTGGGACCCTGAGCCACCAAGGTGCCCCTATTTCTTTTTATATTCGCTTTTGTATCAGACCACCTTGCTGAACTCTTGCATGATCCTAATATCCAGGAGATTTTTAAATTGATTTTCTTCACTTTTTTGGATAGATGATTATGTCATCTGTAAATGAGTTTTGCCTGAATGTTTATAAACTCATTGCTTTGGCTGGGGTCTAATGTAATGTTAAGTAGTGCCAATACTTATGGTCTTACCTTGTTTTCCATTGTACAAGGAATGTTTTTTATGTTTTGTAAATAGGTGTATTGTGTGCTGTAGGTTCTGGCATAGACCATTTATCAAGCAGACAACATTTCCTACTGTAGTTGACCCTTGAACGACATGGGTTTTATCTATGTGGGTCCACTTATAAATGGGTTTTTTTTTTCCTAATAATCAGTACTTCAAATGTATTTTCTCTCCCTTAAGATTTTCTTAATAATTTCTTTTCTAGATTACTTTATTGTAAGAATACAGTATAATACATGTACAAAATATGTATTGGGGCATCTGGGTAGCTTCCTTGGTTAAGTGTCAGCCTTCGGCTCAGGTGGTGATCCTGGGGTGTGGGATAGAGCCCTACGTGGGGCTCCCTGCTCAATGGGGCATCTGGTTCTTCCTCTGCCCCTCTGTCCCCTTGTGCATTCTCTCACTCTCAAATAAATACATAAAATCTTTAAAAAATATATGTATTATCAACTGTTTGTTATTCGTAAGGCAGAATTCTGGTCAATAGTAGACTCCTAAGTTTTTGAAGAGTCAGAAGTTATTTGCAGATTTTTTACTTCCTAGGGGCTTGGTTCCCCTGACCCCTACACTGTTCAAGGGTCAAGTGTATACCCAATCAAACATTTTTATGCATAGTTATTAAATTACATTAAATGCTTTTGGGGCATCTATTGGAATGATTTAACTTTAAATCATCCTTACACACGGTTTGTATTACCTGTTAACGGATTGCTGGATCTGGTGTACTATTTATTATTTATTTATTTATTTATTTATTTAGATTTTATTTATTTATTTGACTGAGACAGACACAGCAAGAGAGGGAACCTAGGCAGGGAGAGTGGAAAAGGAAAAGCAGCGTCCCTCGGAGCAGGGACCCTCAATGTGGGGCTTGATCCCAGGACCCTAGGATCATGACTTGAGCCAAAGGCAGATACTTAACAACTGAACCACCCAGGTGCCCCTGGTGTACTATTATTTAAGATTTTTGCTTTTGAGTATTTGTTGAATCTTACTCCAACTTATGTTTGATTTGTAGAATAATTTAGGTGTAGCCTTCCATGTTTTTCTAGATCTGAGACAGTTCTTTAGCAGAATATGTGTTTTAAAAGCCTGGAACCAAGAGGTCCTACCCCCAGTGTTACAATTTTATACATTTTTTTCCTTTGCCTTTCAAATTTTTAAATGTCTGTTCCCATTGAATAAGTGTAATTATTATCCATGATACTTTTTAAATCTAGATCTTATCCTTTACCGAAATGGGCAAACATAATTGAAAGCAGGCATTTATTTAGATTTAAGGTCTTCTCTTTGATGGGTAAGGAGACTAATACTAATATTTAAAAGAGAATTTAATTTAAAATTAAAGAAAAATAAACACCTAATGAGGTGTTTAAAATTAAATTTAAAATTTAATTTAATTAAAAATTTTAAATTAATTTAAAATTTAATTTAATTAAAGAAATTAATTTAAATTAAAGAATTTAATTTAAAATTAAAGAATTTAATTTTAAATTAATATTGTTTCTGTAGTTATCTGATCCTTACATAGAGGAAATAGCCTTAAAAAGTAGAATGTCTTTTAAAAGATGATCAAATAAGTTTATATCAGTGAATCTTGTAGGTGTTAGGGCCTTCAAATATGAAGAGAATGTTAATGATCTGTTGCCAGAGTATAAAGGTACATTATATTTTCATTATTGGTGATAACTTTATGTGGTTTTTATCCACACTTGTATTTGTTTGGAGTCAGAGCAGTAATTGGCTTGGAGCCAAGGAGGAAAAAGAAGAACTCTCAACTTTGGCCTTATTGGAACGATGTTTAACCAAGTTAACTGAAGAGTAAATCTGCACAATGAAGATGAACAGGAATGGTGAAGTTGTGATATCTTCACGTCAGAATTTCTTTTTGATTAACCTAGAGTGGATTTTTTTCCCCTTAAATTACTACATTTTAGCTTGTGTGCTTATGTGTACTCACTCCTAAAATTGAGCAATTTCTTTAGACGAGTACTGAGAAACCACTGCCCAAAGCTAAATAATTAAGGATGTTTTCGTTCTCTGTTTCCAAGAGCTGTTGGTTGGACCTTGGAGTAATAGAGGGGTCCAAACTCTTCATATAATGTTGCTCACATCTCTTCTTGGGTGTCTCCCGTAAATGTGAGTCCTCTTAATTACCATATGTTAAACTGCCTTGGGGCTAAAGAACAGTGGTGTAGATGCTATCACATGTTTCTGAATTTCTAAGGTGAAAGAAAAATAATTGGTATCCTAACTACTTTAAGATAGGGCTAAAGTTAGCTTTGCATTGTTGAATGATGCAGGATGTTGCTGCCACTAATATAATTAGGTTTAACCTGAAGAAATGTGCTAAGAACATCAAGGCCTTTAAGGAGTTCCTGTGATTTGGAAAGGATGTAGCAAATGATTTATAAATAGATGGCCTGTGTTGCACACCAAAGGGCAAATTTGGGCTTACTTCCTTTTTGGCAGATTTGTACAAATTGAGCAACTCTTCTTTTCTGCATTAATCTGTTTTTAGAGGGGTGTGATCCCTCTTTTAGTACCCTGAGGGTTTTGGCATTAGTTATGTCTGTTAAAGCAACAGAATCCGGGGCGCCTGGGTGGCTCAGTGGGTTAAAGCCTCTCTGCCTTCGGCTCAGGTCATGATCCCAGAGTCCTGGGATCAAGCCCCACATCGGGCTCTCTGCTCAGCAGGGAGCCTGCTTCCTCCTCTCTCTCTGCCTGCCTCTCTGCCTACTTGTGATCTCTGTCTGTCAAATAAATAAATAAACAAAATCTTTAAAAAAAAAGGCAACAGAATCCAGAAGCTTGAATTACTCTCAAATAAAGAGAAAATTTTGTGTTAGCCTATTTTAGAGTGTTGTGGTTTTTTAAGTTGTAACAGTTTTTAGATGTGGAAGACTTAGAATTACAGTTGACCCCTGATGAGGCAGGGGTCAGGAGCCTTGACTCGTACCCACACAACCCCCCACCCCCACCATGCATAGAAAATCTGCATAATTTTTAACTTCCTCAGAATTTAACTAATAGTCTGCTATGGACCAGAAGCCTTACTTATAACATAAACAGCCAATTAACATCTATTTTGTATATGTATTATATACTATAGTCTTTTTTTTTTTTTTTAAGATTTTATTTATTTACTTGAGAAACAGAGAGAGAGTGAGAGAGAGAGAGCGCAGAGGGCAGAGGGAGAAACAGATGTCCGGCTGAGCAGGGAGCCTGACATGGAGCTCGATCCCAGGACCCTGAGATCATGACCTGAGCGGAAGGCAGATGCTTAACCATCTAAGCCACCCAGGAGCCCTTATACTATATCCTTTTTTTTTTTTTTTTAAGATTTTATTTATTTATTTGACAGACAGAGATCACAAGTAGGCAGAGAGACAGCAGAGAGAGAGAGAGAGAGAGAGAGAGGAGTTAGCAGGCTCCCTGCAGAGCAGAGAGCCTGATGTGGGGCTCGATCCCAGGATCCTGGGATCATGACCTGAGCCGAAGGCAGAGGCTTTAACCCACTGAGTCACCCAGGCGCCCCTTTATACTATATCCTTATAATGATTTCTGACTTTTTCTATGCACATGATTCATTTGTGAATTTCTTCAAATTGTTACAGATTTCCAAAGTATTTTCCAATATTTTCATGAAAAAAATCTACATATAAGTAAACTCATGCAGTTCAAACCCATTTTGTTGAAGGAACAGTCACTTGTACTATATTTCTCCTAAGGTTAATATACCCAGTTTCCATAAGCACCAAAATATTTTCATTTTCTATTATTGTTCATTTTTAATTTTCTATTACTTTTTGTGGGGAGCTGTAGTTTGAAAAGTTGCAGCTTCTATAGGGGATGTGAAATTTTACTGGCGATGGACGAGCATCACAGAGGTGGGATCGGGTCCCACATCTGGTTCCCTGCTTAGCAGGAAGTCTGCTTCTCCCTCTCCCTCTGCCTGACACTCCACCTGCTTGTCAAATAAACAAATAAAAGCTTTAAAAAAAGGAAAAGAAAGAGAGCAAAGAAATAGACCTTAGTCCCATTCAGAGTTTCACCACCTATGAGCTGTGTTTCCTCATTAATAAAGGGGAACTTAGAATACCTGTTTGGATTAAATGTGATATTTGTAAAGTACTGCTAAAGCACTTGGTAAATGGTAGCTAATATTTTTGCTCTTTTGCCATAAGCTAAAATATAGGGGAAGGAATGAGAATATAGCCTGGTAAGCCAGCCTGATGGTAAAATTCTATCATTTGCATAATTGCACATATTCTGGGCAAAGGGTGGGAGATTCAAAGAAACATAGACATTCTTGTGTTCTTGTAGTCAGGATGCTCAGTCTGTTGAAGATATAAGACAGGTCAATAAAAGGATAAATAAGAAAACAATTTAGTACATGCTAAGTGCCAGATGACTGGTGCAGTGCTTAAGTATTCAAAGGACAGAAAGGTATTGTAAATGAGCCAATTAGTAAGGCATTACAGAAGTAGGATTTGAGCTGTGACTCTGACCTTTATTTCTCCCTGTCTTAAATGTCTTGATTTGTATAAACAGAGATAAAGGGTACTTGAGTGGTGAGAGAAAAGGAAGACAGTTGTGGCAGATGTTATGGCCGTATTACCAATAGTTAAATTTCAATGAGAGACTATTAATCATTTGCAGTAAAAAGGAGAATCCAGAAAGGCTTTTGTGTTCTCTAGGGTATTGCTGTGAGCATATTTCTATATATCATGGGCAGAATTTATCAAGTTTTATCAAGTACCCACTGAGTACACAGTGCAGTAACTAACATTTGCAGACTTTATTCAGGGAGGCTGCCAATTTTACAGCATTGTTAATGAGTCAGTACCAGTGGCTGGGAGCACAGTGTGAAATCCCCACAGGCAGCATAAGAATAGAAATCATTAAACTATCTGTTAGTGGGTTTATGGTTTAAAAAAGAGAGAGAGAGAAAGAAAAGAAAAAAGCATATTCAAGTAATTCAAAGCAAAAACCTCCTTCTCTGCTTCCTCCGGGTGCTTTTAGCTCTAGATATTATTACGTCAGCATCATGTGGTAGGCAACGTGGTTCCCATGGCACAGAGAGCTTGTAATATTTACAGTGGGGTGAGCTCTGACGGGTGGAGTGTGCTGATTACTATTTGTCCTTGTTCTTATTGGCTTGGTTACCCGTTTAATGGTCTGGTTGCCTATTAACGGCTTAACTTATTTAGCATTCTATAAGCACTGGACAGGTCCTTAGTTTCGAACTCCAGCACGCATGGAAACCATGCAAGTGGACCTGAATCTTTTACACACATAGTAAGGCTACAATTATACATCAATTAATAAAGATCAAGAACTATATAAATGCTATGTCACACTAAGCCCAAATGATAGTTTACTGATATTGATTCAAAGAAGAGTAGCTGCAACGAAGTACTAAAACTTTTGCACATTGTTCCTTATACTCTAGTGCACTGAGAGAAGATGGCAGACTGAGAGCATGTAAGAGAAACTGCACGTTTATGTCCACTTAGTGAATCCAAGTAAATACATTTAAACCCAGAGTAATTTTTTTTCAAAATTAAAAAAATAATAAAGAAAAACTAAAGATTGTAGACTGGCTAGTTATCATCTCTCTTAACTTAAAGATGAAAAGCCATTGTTGTTTTAATCATACTTTTTTATTGCCTCCTTGGAAGTACTTGAGTATATCTGTTGAGAACCCACTTCAGTCCTATCCGTGAGTTGGGGCTTGTTCACTTCTGTGGCTCTTCTGCGCTCAGTCTCAAGTAACAATTCCCACACTACTGGAACTCTCTGTTTTGTTGCCATTCTGATGCCTGAAGAAGTTCTCAACAAGACCGTATGCCCTGTTTGTCAGAAAATGTTAATGTCCCAAGATGTTTATTATGCTTTAAAAAAAGTAAGTAACATCTAGTCTCTTCCCCAATTAAAATCAAAATTAACAAATATTGAATACCAGTGCTGTTCTTTATGGCACTCTTACAAATCACTTTGTGGAAAATTTCCAAATGGAAAATCCCTTTTGCTTTAAAAACTTAGCTACCTGATACACATTAAAGTTGTTAATATCTCACCCTTTACCACCCACTCAACTTTAAAGCAAACTTGTCCTAGGTGAGTGATTTTTTTTTTAATTTTTTTTTTTTTAATTTATTTGACAGACAGAGATCACAAGCAGGCAGAGAGGGAGGCAGGGGGAGAGAGAAAGGAAGAAACAGGCTCCCCACTGAGCTAAGAGCCCAATGCGGGGCTAGATCCCAGGACCCTGGGATCATGACCTGAGCCGAAGGCAGAGGCTTTAACCCACTGAGCCACCCAGGCATCCCAGTGATTTTTTTTTTAATATGAGTTGTCTTACTGATAATTTAAAACCGAACAAAAAGAATTGGTTATTTTTCAATATTTGCAGATGGGGCACATTTATTATAGAAAAAAACAAAATACCGAGGCACTCCTTTTCCCAACAAAAAGCGTTATTCTCATTCTTATCTCCCAAAGGTATTTACTATTAACATGATCTAGGCTTTTTCTGTATATGTATATATACAAAATTTTAAAAATGGGACTGTCCTCTATCTACTGCTTGGTAATCTAATTTTTTCACTTAGCATATTGCAAACATCCTGCCATTGTCCTCAAACGCATTTCTTTCATATCCTTTTTAAGAGTTGTTTGTGTTCCATAAAACTTCACATTCTGTTGTATTGTTGCACATTTTGACTATGTCCAGTTTTTCACAGTTATAAACAAAAACCTCAGTGAATGAAGATCCTGTGCCTAAATCTTTGCACATGTACATAAAAGAAATACTCTAAAGCTCAACTCTGGGATTGCTAGGCCAAAGGGTATACCTAATTCTGGGGCTTTTGATAGATTGCTAGTTTGTTCACTAAAAATGTACCAGTCTCAATCCCACCAGCAATTTTAGTAATTCATTTTCATAGCACTCCTGAAATGATACAAAGTAAAATCAAGGTAAATACAGTTTTATTCTTTAATTCATCTGAACTGCTTGGAGAGCCAGAAAAATTGATCCTCACATGTCTTTTCCTATCAGGAAACTAATACCTATGCACTAATGGAAATTTCTTTAATTTGTGAACTATTTGAGTAAAACTAATAGATGAAATAATATTGATAAGTTAAGCTACATTTTGAGATGTTGTTGAATATATCCGTAGTGTTTATGAATTTGCTTGCATCCCACTTTTTCATTTTATTCTAAAATCATCACCATTTTTTGACTTCGAGAATTTTAGACCCAAAAGGTAAATAAACAGACTTACCCTAGGGTCCTGCAGCAAATTAATTCAGATCTTGAGCAATATTTTGTGGTTTTCTGTTTAGGAAATGTTAGGCAGCATTGAGTTTTCCCATAGAACCATCTTAACTAAGGATAGTGAAATTTAAAAAGATGATCAAATACATTAGTTTGTTAATGGTTCTAACTAATGAAGTTAGCGTTTCCTGGTCTGAACTATAGGAAGGAGTGGGTATATTTCTCCAAGTTGAGGAGGTTAACTTTTTCGGGGAATGTGTTGTTAAATTCTTGAAACAAAAGTTTCCATCTTTGAGACTATATGAGTATTGAGTATTAGAGAAGGGAGAAGGGTGTGTGTATTTCCTAAAGCTCTTAAAGCATCTTATTTTGAAATGTTAGTCACTGGCAGGTCTAAACAGTAACTAGAGTGGTCCTCTGGCCGACTTAAAAAGAAGAAAGATGGGAAGGAGAAGGGAGTGTTGGAGTGCAGATCCCAGTTGCACACTGGTTTCAGTAGTGGTGGTTGCCTGTCACTATCTGAAATCCAGCTGCTTCCTTAATGAAGGTGTATGTTTTAATCACCGGGAGATAAGAATGCTTTTAGGTGAAGTTTCACTTTTTGTAGTGGCAGCAGTCCTGGACATGCTGCTAGAACACAGAGGGTGACTTCAGTACCTTCTCTTCAGATTGTATCTCTGCCCGCAGCTCATCTCTTTTACATAGCCAGCTTTTGTTCATGGAGAGTGGACCTCTGTGGGTTGGCCTGTCCTACCACTGTCAGAGACCCAAGGTGACTGATAAGGAGTCGAAAGGTCAAAATGGACTCGTAGAGACTCAGTCTGGATTTCAGGGGAAAAGGCATGTTTTGGGCTAGCAGATACCAAAAACTGAATTGGGGCCTGGGAAATCTTCTGCTCATCAGCACTTCAGTCAAAGAAAAAACCACCAGCAGGTGGTCAGCAGGAGCAGTCAGCAGGAGCAGAAATAAACAACGTTATTTAAAGGGTGTGATTTAATTGAATTGGGTTGTGTTAGGGATTTTACTCCAGAGATGATTTCGGTGGCGATGTCACTTTGCTTACTGTGAGACAGCAGATATCAAATCAAAACCAAAGATAATCCACGATCATAGGATCTTTCGTTGGGCTTCAGAATGGAAAGTCAGTTAAATTAGATTCTGGTATTTCATTTACTAACATCACCTTTTGGCCCACTATTATGATCACAAAGATAGAAGAAAGGCACGTGTCATTTGGATTTCTAATTGGAGTAATAGGGACTAATGCTTCTTTTTTTTTTTTTTTCAAAGATTTTATTTATTTGAGAGATGCACACATGCGCATGCTTGCTCACATGCATGATTGGGGGGCGGGGTGAGAAGAGGAAGATGGAGAGAGAGGGACTCTCCAGCTGACTTCCGGATGAGCACTGATGAGCACCAAGCCCATGGCAGGGCTCCATCCCTCGATCCCTCGATCCTGACCTGAACGAAAATCAAGAGCCAGGTGCTCAACCAGCTGAGCCACCCAGGCGCCCCAGAGCTAATGCATTTAATTAAATTGGCTTTTAAGAAATATTTTGCTCACTTCAAAATTCAAGTATTACAAATGTGTGATCCACCAGCCTGTTTAAAGGTCTCCTTTTTAGTGACTGTCCTTTAAGTTAACAGGGGCTCCTATACACACAGTCATTGAGACTATAAACTTGCCCTCTAGTCTAGTGGAAAAACTGTGAGCAAGACCAGCTAAGTAATTTTCAGGGCCTGGTGCAGAACAGAAATGTTCAGAAAGAATTAAGATTTTGAAGACCGCAGTAACAGAGCATTCAACCAAGTATAGGGCCTTTCCAAGTAGCCACCCTGTGCATCTGCACAGATCACACATCCATGAAGCTGGCCCTTCCTGTGGGATGTGAAATTAAATAGACCTGAAGTTGACGAGAACTTTCTACTTATTCAGTGTCTTTCTGAACCTCTGTTTTCTTTTCCCATTCCATATCTTCCCATTCTATCATTTTCTGTTGTGTTCTGTCCTCTCACCAAAGTTGGACAACCTGCAGCAAGAATTGGAAGTATGTATACGGTCTGTAGTCTTTGTGAGAACATTCTTGAGTAATATTACCTTCTCGTTGACTAGAGGAACAAACAAGATTAGGATTTTCTTAAGGAATGACAATTAATTGATTTCAATAAAAACATACTGTGCATTTTATTTTTAGAGTGCTTTCACAATTAATGTAACATTTGAATCAAACAACTACACTTTTGAGGTAGTATTTGCCCCTCATTTTACTTTATTTTTTTTTTTTAAGATTTTATTTATTTATTTGACAGACAGAGATCACAAGTAGGCAGAGAGGCAGGCAGAGAGAGAGTATGGAAGCAGGCTCCCTGCTGAGCAGAGAGCCCTATGTGGGGCTCTCTTCCAGGACCCTTTTGCCTCCTGAGCTGGAGGCAAAAGCTTAACCCACTGAACCACCCAGGTGTCCCTGCCCCTCATTTTACAGATAAGAAAATTAAGCCTCAGAGAGGTTAAGGAATTTTCTCAAGGTCAACCAGCTGTAAAGTGAAGCTCAAGTCCATCTTTTCTAATGCTATGCTTTCTCCTAACTTCTGCATCTGCAATCCTCCAAGACCAAGGATAAGGTAACTTGAGATAACTTGCTTTCTCAGGATTGATCTGTTTTACAGAATTCTCTGCCAGTTTCGCAAGAATAACTCCTGGGATGTAATTATGAATATTTGCAACAAGTTTTTACTTATGTTATTTTCTATAATCCTTGCAGTAAACCTGTGTATTAATATTTTAGCATCATTTTGAAGGAAGGAGATTGAGGTCCAAAGAGATTAAATGACTTGTTCAAGGTTCTATAACTATTAAGTTCAAGAGCAGTGACTGAAATCCAAATCCTGTTACTTTATATCCCATGCTTTTTTACTGAGCTATGTTTGGCTCTAATTAATTTTAAACCTCTACTTAGTAAATATCTATTCATTCATGTATTGATCACCTACAATATTTTAGGCACTGGAAATGCATCAGTGATCCAAAAAGACCAAGTCTCAGCTCTTAGAATTTACATTCTATCATGTAAATAAATGTTATAAGTAATCAGCCGATGGTATGGCTGTAAAGAGAGAGAACATAAAGCAAGACAAAAAGATGGAAAATAAACTGGGAGTAGGCAGTGCCATTTAAGAAAAAATGGTCAGGAACCTAATAAATTGTTGTTTGAGCCACAAACTAAAGTGTGGCTATTTGGTGGAAATGTATAAATCAATTTCTAGGTACAAAAAAATAGCCTAAAAAATCCCCACTGCATCTATGGACATACTGGCAATAGGTGAGGATTGTTAACTGTAATAAACATTAACCTTTATAGTAACAGTTACACTTTGCATTTAATCTCCTTTCCTATGTAGCATAGATTATAAAATCATAAAATGAATAAAGCTCTAAACCTAGTCATTTCGTAAGTGATGAATCACTTACCATATAAAGCAATGTTTAATGTGTTAGTGATCTTAGACTGCTCACACTCCTAGAAAATAAGTACTGTAATGGCATGTACACCACATCGCATGCTCTGTACAGCTGTTAACATTTCTGGAGTATCCATCAGGTTTAGGAAATGTAAAATCTCATTTGCTGGTCTGCTTTAATGTAATGAATTTCAAAATCTTGTCCAAAATTCTCTATTTTACCGAAATTCTGTTATACCCAGTACTATAGAGCTTCAGTACCTGAATTTTCACCTACTCCTTGGGGATATTTGTATTAAACATGTTTATTGTAGAGGGATTTTCAGAAATGGAGAGAGAAGTGGGCAACATAATGGGACAGGTGGAGGATCTTCTCATAGGATTTGCCTGTTGTGTGCTATAACATGATAGAGTCCAAAGTATTAATTAAAAAGCCCCTTTGACGGGCACCCGGGTGGCTCAGTGGATTGAGCCTCTGCCTTCGGCTCAAGTCATAATCTCAGGGTCCTGGGATCAAGCCCCACGTGGGGCTCTCTGCTCAGCAGGGAGCTTGCTTCCCCCCGCCCTCTGCCTACCTCTCTGCCTACTTGTGATGTCTCTCTCCATCAAATAAATAAATAAATAAAAATATTTTTTAGAAGCCCCTTTGACATGGTGGTTCCTCGAAAAGTTGAAAATATAGCTACCCTATGACCCAGCAATCACACTACTGCGTATTTATCCTAAAGATAGAAATGTAAGGATCCGAAGGGGCATATGCACCCAAATGTTTATAGCAGCAGTGCCCGTAATAGCCAGACTATGGAAAGAACCTAGATGTCCATCAACAGATGAATGGATAAAGAAGATGTGGTGTATATATAAAAAATGGAATACTATGCAGCCATCAAAAGAAATGAAATCTTGCCGTTTGCAATGACATGGACGGAACTAGAGGGTATTACGCTGAGCAAAATAAGTCGATCAGAGAAATATAATTATCATATGATCTCTCTGATATGAGGAAATTGAGAGGCAGGGCAGGGGGGTTGGGGGGTAGGGAAGGGAAAAATGAAACAAGATGGGATCAGGAGGGAAACAAACCATAAGAGACTCTTAATATCACAAAACAAACTGAGGGTTGCTGGGGGGTGGGGGGATAGAGATAGGGTGGTTTGGTTATGGACATTGGGGGGGTGGTATGTGCTATGGTGAGTGCTGTGAAATGTGTAAGCCTGATGATTCACAGACCTGTACCCCTGGGGCAAATAATGCATTATGTGTTAATTAAAAAAAAAAAAAAAAGCCCCTTTGAAAGTCCCAAACTTTATCTATTCATGTGTGTTTCCTTTGGTTTCAAAGTTAAATCCAAGCATCATTCAGTGTTTGCCTCTTGTTAAAGCTGAGTTTTTATCTACTAAGAGGTGGTGGTAGTGGGGAGGCTATTAATTCCCAGCTGCCCATGGTTTCTTTAGGTCAATTACCAGGTTTTTTTTAATCCAGAGTTTTAAACTAGAAATTCATTGATACAGTAAAATCATATGCAGAAGTGGGTTTGTATATGAGTGCACATTTATTTTATTCAAGGAGAACAGCTTTCATCAAATTCTCAAAGGAATATAGTGACCTTGCCTCCCAACCCCCTCTCACGCCTCAAATTAAGAACCTGGAATAGACTGTTTCAGACATTTGACTTAGAAATTAAGTAAACTCTTTTTAAGCTTTTTGACCTTACCAGCAAGATTCATTTTTCCATTTTTAAACAATCACTCATAATTTCCCAACACTGAAAGATTCTGAACTAATATTTTCTATTGAGAAGAATTGTACAGCCTTTTGAATTCTCTCTCTCTCTCATAATAATTTTGGAGTAGATACTCCAGGAATGGAATTTGCTTAAGGAAAACTCAGAATATTACTGTAAAGCTTGAATATTTGTGTTCCTCAACAAATAGTCACAACCTTTGTGGTGAGTATAAAAAGAAGCAATATCAGGTAAAGAATTTTTGGTGCTTTGAACTATATCCAAGGAGGCAAAAATGACTTAAAGTTGTTACGTTGAAGAAAAAGTTATGAGAGGAATTTGAATTTCTAATTGCATTTAATCCAAATACTTACTAAGTTAATTATAAAGAGGTTGTTGGGAGGTTTGGGAGACCACTGCCCTGGACATAGACATTTAGTGTAATGAATATGCTGTTAAACTCAGTAGTACACTGAAGCTTGAGGATTCTCCAAGCCATTAAAACATCCTTGCCATTAAGACCACAATTTCTGCAGCCTCCATGTATAAATTTTCAAAACTGCAACAAATCAAGTTTTATGTACCATTTTTGCTTTCTTGCCATCTCATTTATTTATTTAGGCCTTAGTCCAATGCCCATTTGCTTTGGCAAAAAATTCTGGGTTTTGCATATAAAAAGCCTTGAGCAAACTCCGACTAACTCTCAGAAATTTTAACTCTCAGAAATACCCTATTAAAAAAAAAAAAACAACTTTATCTTATAATTTTTTTCCTCTAAGAGGATTATTTCGGTATTCAGTGTCAATTGAGAATATGTAGATACAGGTATTTTTCTTTAAGTAGGATTTGATGCAGAGGAAACAAAATGGGGTTTTTCAAAATTCACTCTTTTTGAAGTACTGAACTATTTATGTAGCTTTTAGTTTGGAAGCAAATACTAGAAAATGAAGATACAAGTATAACATATAAACTATGTTTAGTTATATCTTTGGTAACTATTGTTTAAATATGTCACTATAGAAATGTTAAAATACATTATGAAGAGAAAAACAACATTCAGAATGTTGTCTTTTTAGCATTAACTGTTAATTGAAAAAATGTAAAGCAGATTTCATAAACCTCTTCAGTGACACCAGAGAAACTTTGGGAAAACATCCAACATCTGCTTATCTTTCCTGCCGTGGAAATGTTCATATTGCAATGTGCAGTTTCCTCTGAATGAAGATAAACAGATTTCTGTTTATTATACTTATGTTTTAGAAGTGTATTTAGTGCATTCTTTAAATGTATTTAATTTTTTCCCCTGTCAGTTGGGGAGATACCAAAACATCTGATTGTTTGGGGTTTTCTTAGCTTTCTCTTAAGGGCAATTGTATTTTTCTTTAAGATACTTTCCTCACACTTTTTTGATTCCAGATTTAGGAGCCACTTAAGGAAATATGTTTAGCCAAGCAGGTTCCCTGGTCACCTGCTCTACCATGTCTCTGACTCAGTTTAATACATTCTTTGTTACAAAATCCAAGTTCCATAATCTATTTCTCCCTTAATTAATTACTTAATTAATTAATTTCTTCCTTTCTTTTTGTAAATACATAAGTCAGCTTGGCCTCCATTTGGTTCCTCTTTTGTCAGATGCTGGGTCCTGGTGGCTGTCAGCTGGACATTGCTGGAGCAGTAGTGGACACTACCCAGGCAGACCCTAGTGTTGTGATATAATGGTGATTCCTGGGTTGAAAACCTATTTGTTCCAGTTCTCAGGAGACCAAACTGTTGAAATGTTTTACCCTGTTGACCTGGGCAGCTCTTTGTCTCTGGCTAAGACATAGCAAGCAGTCCTGGCAAGTGAGTTACCTAAAAGATACTCACAGTTTTGCTTTAGTTATTCCCAGAGTTTGTGGTAGAGATTGCTCTGTGCATACTAGACAGTATATGTGTGCTCAGAAGGAAATCAAATTGGGCATTGGTTGTTCTATTGGTAGCTAAAGAATGCATCATTACAAGTTTTTTTTTAGTGACTTCCCCGCTCAACTGAAATAAAACCCCACTGCTGTGATCCTACGCCTAGGTCTGAGTCTGTCTTTATGGGATAGGCATACCTTGTCTAAATATAGCAAGGTGTAGACTTGGCCGATATGAGAGAGAGACAGTAGAATGACCTTAACTGGTGTTCAATACTAGTGTTATAATTAAATTTAAAGAAGTGGGGACACTGATCTAGTTTTGCTTATAGGCTGAGATCCTCTTTCCAGCTGCTCAGCATCCTTAGGTAAAAAGTTGTCTGCACTAAACCAATAAATTGTTTTAAAACTAACGTGAGTCACTTCAGAAAGAAGCCAGAAGTTCATGCCATATGAAAACATGCCTAAAGAATGATTTCTTTTTCTATTTAATTGACCTAAAGTTAACCTTTATTCAGGATGTAAAAGGTAAAGCTTAAGGTTTATGTACTTCAGAATAAATTACATTTAGATAGTCCCAATATTTGCAACTTTCTAGAAAGCTTACACAAACTTTTGTCTACTAAGAAGAAAGGATACTTTATCCTTAAGCACGTGAAACAAGGTAGATATATCTAATCCTGTTTTACAGATGAAGAAATTCAAATAAAAAGAAGTACAGTGATTTTACAGGACTAAATGATCAGTAATATGGCCAGTGCAGGTGACTTCAGTATACCACTGATTGGCTCAAGCAGCCATCCATCACCCTCCTTTATGAGTGTAAAACAACCCAGGCAGTCTTCCTATCCCTTTTTTTTTTTTTTTTTTTTTCTTAAGTAGCCAACACTGGGGGTAGGAGGGATAGGATTCCACTTGCATAAAGATTTTCTAGTGGAAGCTTGACTTCAGTAAACAAATTAACTGTTTGGTTACTGAACAGGAATCAGTAGGATTTAAGTCACATTTGCAGAAAGTCTGTCCATTGTGACATAACTTTTTAGAACATTCTTTAAGAAGTATCTCTTCTGCTATGAAAAACCTAGTTGTATTTTTTTAATTGTTTAATAACTCTTGAAATATGGTGATGATTTCATCTTGAACAAATGGAGTGCTTTTAAGGTTCATAGTGATAATCAATTAAAAATTACAAACTTGGGGAGTTTATGTCCTATCAGGAAACTGAGATCCAGTTGTCTCACCTGATATTAATGTGATTCATAATGACAGAACAGAATTCCAGGCCACCTGTCAGTTCCATGCTTTTCTCTCTACCTTTATGTGTTTCCCTGCAAGAGGTGAGACACTAACACGTGTTTCCCTGACCTCTTTCGTAAAGTGGAGAATCTGCCTAAAGTGCTAAAACAGACTCAAAAGCATTCAGCCATAGTTCAAGTGAGATTAGAAAACTCTGGACAGTGGAGTCCTCAGCAAGGGTGCACCTACTGTTCATGTTTTCACTGACTTGGGGGAAGCAGTAATCTGAGAACTGGAAGTCTATTTGTGGAAAGGTTTGATATAGCCACCTTATCATATTTTCCATCCTCTTTCACTCAAACATCTTGTTTACTGTTATGATCTCGTTTGTAGAAGAGAAGTAAGAAGCAAAGATAGCTGCTTATTATAACGTGGCAACTACACTATAATTTAGATCCATATTGAATAAATGCTATTCCCCAGACTCACCCAGGCCTTCCTTCTGGATAGCCTGTGTATGGTTCATCTGTAATATAAATTCTTTTAAAATTCCCCAACAGCTGTATTTTACACAAGAACTGATTTTAGAGGTAGGGAAATGACTTTTAATAGTTTGTTTTTATTTTGGGGTGTTTTTTCTGTCTTTTAATAGTTTTTAATAACAGGTATTGTAATTTAGCTGACAACCAAAAAGATTTAGCCCTACTCCCTTAGCAGTTCTTCACTAATGTTCTGTTCTGATGTAATACAAATGAATTTATGAAATTTACTTGCCTTTATTTGATGGAAGCTAGTTTCAGATTTCTGATTATCTTTTGCTTATTACTATGTTCAGACAACTAAGTTTGCTGTCTTTTATGAACAGTTTAAGATGTTGGTTTCAGAACCTACCTGCATTATCTTTCATTTAAACTTGAGCCTCACTGTATCATCAGCATGTTGTCATATCCGTTTAATGGGGGAGAAGAAAGGAGGGAAGTCCTTTGTGTAAAAACATTCTCCTCAGCTGTTCTTCCTTGATGCTGGGAGTTTGGTGCCTGGCAGGAAATGATACAGACATGTGCGATAACAAAGTGACGTGAGGAAGAATTGCCTGTAAGGTTCTCGGACTTGTCCAGGATGATTGGCTGTCAGCTGGCAGAAAAGTAGGGTAAGGCAGATTTTAGCTCAAAATCTTAGGGTTAACAAAGTATAACTCAAGAAAAAGAAAGCTAGTTCGAGAAAAGTTTGGCCAGAGCAGGTGGTATGAAAGCTAAGAGCCATGTAAATACACTTGTTTCTTTGACCCTCCTGGGTGAGAGTCTTGGAAGCATTGGAATTTGTTAAAGGGAAAAAAGGATCTGTCTGAAGAGCCAGGAGTTACAAAGAAAAAGACATCCTTTGAGGGCAAGGAATTTGAGTAATCAAGGCTTTTCTCTCTCAGGTTTTTCGGACAATTTGAATTTCTTTATGGATCAAATCTTCCATTTGTACCAGAAAGTAAGATAGACTGATATCCCCCAAGATATCTTTCTTCATTCCCGGTGGTTTTCTCACTGGAATACAAAGTAACATCTATCTCCCTTTTTCTAAGTTTTTTTTTTTTTCTTTTAAGATTGTATTTATTTGAGAGAGAGCATGAGAGAGAAGGTCAGAGGGAGAAGCAGACACCGCCCCACACCCCCCGCAGAGCTGGGAGCCCGATGCGGGACTCGATTCCGGGACTCTGGGATCATGACCAGAGCCAAAGGCTCAATCAACCAACCAACCGAGCTACTTAGGCACCCAAACGCTTTCCAATCCATTCTCCATGCTGTAGTCGGAGAAATCTTTCTGAAAATGCAAATTTCAGATCGCTGTTATCCTCAGAATAAAGTCCCAAATTCTTTGGCAAGTCGTGTAAGACCTTTCAGATCTGTGTCCTGCTTACCTCTCCCCATCTTTATTGCAGCCCTTCCTCTACTTCTGCACAGTATAGTGAGATTAGATTTACAGTTTAGGTAGCTTTGTCCTAACAAATTTACATAAACCTACAAATTATCAGCTCCATTGTCATGATAGCAGTAAGTGGAGCTTTTATAGGACCTAGCAGAGGCTCCTGTGCCTGAACAAGGGGTGTCTAAAATCTTTCCGCAGTTAACTTGCCCAGAAGGCAGATGTAGGACAGTAACCCACATAACACACCCAACTTCTCAGAAAAGGGAAGTTCAACACCGAAGGCTAAATAGAACTTTGTGAGAACTTTGCAAGCGAGTGGAAAGTTCTTTTGTGAGTAGAAGTTCCCCACTCGCATCAGGCATGATTGAAGACTGCAAACAACAAAGAGGCAGCCTTTTCCTGTAGTCTGTGTTGCAGACATGTGGGCTTAGGCACTTGATATGTGAGCACCAGAAAAGAGGTTTTACACGGTATTGTGTAAAAGACTTTGTGAAAAGACTTTCACACTGTATTGTCCTCCAAAGTGCACTTGAGTCTTCAGCACCGGCCCTGTTGTCATTTGCAGATCACATTTACTAAACACTTTGTACCTGGCGTTAGACTGGGCACTATGTAAAGCAGGGCAAAGGCACTGCCTTACATGGAAAAGTGAACAATATAGATCTAGGAGTATTCATCTTGCTAAACAGAATAAAAGTTAATAAACGAAAGCAAGAGAATAGGAACAGGTAAACTATTTATTATCTTTGCTTTTACATGAATTCTTTTGTGCATAATAAGCATTTTTATTTGGAGTTGGAACAAGAAGGGAGGAGTAGAGCATCTTGCTTCCCACTCAGATTTTTCCATAGGAGATTGTGCCCTATCTCTTGCTTACAGAAATAGGCCAGCACTGCGAAGAGCTGAGTGGCCCTGCTGCTAGAGCCTCAGTCACTGGCCGGGAGACATGTGGGCAGCTTGAGTCCTCCTCATCTGAGTAGCAGACATTGCTGAGGGCAAAGCATTTGGGCAGAGGGGTGGCTCATAAATGAGGAACTTCATTAAGAAACTGTGTTTTTCAACCCTTAGGGTTCTAATTGCTGGTTTCTTCACAGCTCACTTTCTCTCAGGCCCCACCCCTCCTCACTTTGGAGAACTTGTTGACAACAGCTTTACTTTTTCAAGTCTTGCACAAAGGCAGATGTCTCTGAAAAGCAGCTTACGCAAAACATCTGTGTGCTTGACTCCGTTCCCACGATGTGTTTTCCTGTTCTGCTCTCTTCTTTTGGAGGGGGGGGAGGGGAGGCTCCGTTTTAAAAATTGAAAACACAGTATAACAATATCATTAAAGAGAGATTTGCAGAAAGAGAAAACCAGCACCCACAATGTCACCTTCCTTTGCTAAGAGCCATTTCCACTCCTGCTTATTACCCTCCCGTTCTTCACATGCTTTTTTTTTTTTTTTTTTTTTTGCCTGATTATGGCCTTTTTCTTAAGCGGAAGTCCAGGTAATTTGTTATACAGCCACTTCCCTTTTTTCCCCCCCTGACTGTAGCAGAATTTGGTTTTGGGTCTTGAGTTACCGAAAGGGCATTGTGACTTTATCAGCATTTTGTTAGTGAGCTCTAGTTTTTATTTTCCTTTCCTACACCCAAGTATCCTCGTTTTTAGAGTATGGCTGAGACCCAACCTTTATTTTTAAAAGTAGGACATATGTATGTGTAGGATTTTTAATTTCCTTAACACTTAAAAACTGGTATTTTAAATTACATTGATTTTTTAAGGCACGTTACTGGGCCTACTCCAGGACAGCCTTATTTAGAAAAAAAACATGTCTATGATGTAAAACTATTGATTTGCTGCGTTACATTTACTTATTAAGGTTTTAAGATATGCACGTTAAGATAGAAATAGAATGTATTATTTTTTACCCTAATAGATGACAGAAAATATAAAAGAAAAATAAAAGCAACGTAAATAGAAAACATAAGTCAGCATTCACAGTAAATATAAATAAACTTACCAACTCATACAGCCAAAAGAAAAAAATGTTTCTCTATCTTTTGCCCTTTGTGTATGCAAGCTTTAACTCTTCCACCTGACTAGTCTGGAAAGCCGTGCTTCAATTGTAACTGGTTGTTTAACCTTATCAAGCTGTCTATAGTATCACCTTTTGTTCTATAATGATATCCATGTCTCTCATTATTCCTTTCTTGTTTTACAAAAAAGAATGAAATGGACCATATCTTCTTTCTTGTTTTACTAAGATGGAATATCTTCCCACCTTCCTTTTAGAAACTGTGATCCCCTGTGCTTATATGTTTAAAGGATGAATCTCTGGAGTGTTAGGGTCTCCGGATGACAGAGCAAGTCTAGGAGACTCACATTATAGCCTCCTAGCTGCCTACTACCATGTGAGAAAATGGTAGGATTAGGATTGCAGCTCTTCTTCCAGTCATTGTGCAAAAATTTTTCCTTTGGCAGTTAAAATCATTTCCTTTTGTTCCTTATGTTTTTCTGTATCTTGAGTTGCCATTTGGGAGCTTATAGGACATTGCTCAACCAGTACCTAAAACCAGTCTAGGTATGGGATTGTAGTGCAATGTCTGTTGCTACACGGAAGCAAATAATGTGACTTTTTTTTTTTTTTTTAAGATTTTATTTTTGGGGTGCCTGAGTGGCTCAGTGGGTTAAAGCTCTGCCTTCGGCTCAGGTCATGATCCCAGGGTCCTGGGATCAAGTCCCACATCGGGCTCTCTGCTCAGTGGGGAGCCTGCTTCCCCCTCTCTCTCCTGCCTGCTTCTCTGCCTACTTGTGATCATCGTCTGTCAAATAAATAAATAAAATCTTTTTAAAAAATTAAAAATTTTTTTTAAATGAAAGATTTTATTTTTAAGTGATCTCTACACCCAACATGGGGCTTAAACTTAACAACCCCAAGATCAAGAGTTGCATGCTTCACTGACTGAACCAGCCAGGTGCCCCGAAAATATGTGATGTTTCAACTTTTTTTCTTTAAAACACATATGAAATTGTAATTTACACTTGGATCATTTTGATTGGAATATTTTTCTTTTTTTCGAAATCCTAACTAAAATGTTTGGAATTCTCATTGCTTCAGATTGCACTCTAGAGTATTGCAAAATACTACTGTGTGACCTCTTTGTCTCTAGCTTTCTGATTTCTTATGAATAGTATTTGGAAAATAGAGAAGGAAGTGCCTTGTTCATTGCTTCTTCATAAATTGATCTAAAATGTAACATTTAGTAAATTTGAAAAATTAATTATTAAATATTAGATCAGCCATCAAGAAAACTCAAGATATTAAATTTGCAAGGAACCAGTGGGGTAAACTTTTCTATCTCTAGTGGTGGTGCAATCTATGATGAGTCTGTAAAGATTAAGGAGGAAAAAAGTAGGAAGGAAGGAACATTGGATTGGTTAAAAACCGTGAGCTAATTAAGGCCTGAGACTGCTATTTGCTTTCTTTTTCTTTTTCTTTTTTTAACAACTCCTTAAATTGTCCTTTGAACTTTGCTTGTTGCTATTTTTCTTTTCTCTTCTTTTCTTCCTTCTCTTCCTCCATCATCATCATCACTATTTTACAAAAGTTAACTGTTTTTAGGTGTCAGAACCTAAACCCTGGCAACAGTGTTCCTCTTGGATTTCATTGTGTGTTAGTACAGGGCCAGGGTGATCTGTAATATGCATTAAAATAGTTATAAAAATAAGGATTTGCCCAAGGACTTTAAAGTCAGTGTGGTGATAGTAAAGAAAACAAGGCAATAGATTTAAAAGACATTCAGCATATTTTGCCATGCCTTTCTCTAGTCCCTTTTGTTTTTTTATTTAAGAATTACTATTTTGGTGGCACCTGGCTAACTCAATAGGAAGAGCATGAGACTCTTGCTCTGAGCGTTGTGATTTGAGCCCCACGTTTGATGTAGAGGTAACTTAAAAAGATAAAATCTCAAAAATACACATTTTTGAGGGACTTTTAAGAGTGTATTAGCAAATTATTTCATTTTCTTAGCCTAATAAGGCAGAGAACAACTTAAGAGAAATGGTTTGATAATGAAAATTGATAGACTAGTATTTTACAGACTGTATTAAATGTTTGTGGCCATGGAGTTTTAAGAATTACTTGTAGGACTGCAGTAAAGTAACACTGAACACTGGACTGACTCAATTTAAAAAGAAAGAAAGAAAGAAACCAATGCTTGGTTTTCTGATGTTTGAGAAATCTCATTTATTTTATTTTTTTAAAGGTTTTTTTTTTTTTAAACAATTTTATTTATTTATTTGACAGACAGAGATCACAAGCAGGCAGAGAGAGAGGAGGAAGCAGGCTCCCCACTGAGCAGAGAGCCCAATGTGGGGCTTGATCCCAGGACCCTGGGACCATGACCTGGGCCAAAGGCAGAGGCTTAACCCACTGAGCCACCTAGATGCCCCGAGAAATCTCATTTAGAACCCAATTGCTACCCTGGTGGGTAGGCTGCAATGGGACTGCATTGTGCAGAAGAGGCAAAGAACTCAAACTGCTAAAGAAGTCATGGAATGGAATTTAAAAAAAAAAAAAAAAAAAACTTGGAAATAGGCCTAGATTTTTATCCTTGCTCTATCCTAATGATTGTGTAATTGGTAAGCTTAGGCAAGTTACTCTCCTCTATGCACCTTCATCTATGAAATGGGAAGAATGACTTCCTTTCATAGAGTTGTTGTGAGATAGTGATATAAAATCATGCCTAACACAGGGTGGGTATTCAACAAATGATAATTACAACATCTTCTTTAAGTTTATTTTATGATGCTCAGTACCAACACCTAACCACTTCCACCACCGTGACACAACTCCCAAAGAGAACATTTTGGTGGATATGCCATTGTTCCAGATTGCAAGTTTTCAAATAAAAGTTTGTGAAATAATGGTAAAGTTGTTGTCATTACTATCAACAAAAAGCTATCTGGTAGATAGTTGGTTGTATAGTTATAAGTCTCTGGTGATCTGAGCTATAGAACCAGTGTGGAAGTTGTAGCAACCAGCTTTCATGATGGTTCCCTTTGATTCTGGACTTGTGGTATTTATATCCCTATATATTCTCCCTCCTACATTAAATATGGTTGATGTGTGTACTAGTAGTGTGTTGCAGAAGTTATGGTCTGCCAGGGGTACCTGGGTGCGCCAGTCAGCTGAGCGTGTGACTTTTGATTTCGGCTCAGGCCATGGCCTTGGGATGGTGAGATTGAACCCTGCATGGGACTCTGTGCTCAGCGAAGAGTCTGGGGATTTCTCTCCTCCCTCCGTTGATCCCCCTGCTTGCACACACACTCATTCTCTCTTTAAAAAAAAAAAAAGTAAATCTTTAAAAATAAATAAATAATCTTAAAAAGAAAAGAAAGAAATTATGTGTAACTTCCAAGGTTAAATCATAAAACATTGCACTTCTGCCTTGGTCTCTCTGGATCGCTTACTCTGGGGAAGGACAGCTGCCCTGTCATAAGAGTACTCAACAAGCACAGTACAGAAGTTTACATAGCAAAGAACTGAGGTCTCGGATCAGTGGCCATCTGACCGAGCCATTTTAGAAGCAGATCTTTCAGTCCTATTCAGGGCTTCAGATGCCGGCTGCATCCTGGTAAGAGACCCTGAGCCAGAACCACCCAGCTAAGCTGCTCCTGAATTCCTAACCCACAGAAACTGTGTGAGATAATGAAGGATCTTTATTGTTTTAAGCTTCTCCATTTCAAAGTAACTTGTTATTCAGCAATAGATAACTAATCAGAAGTGTCTATATATAGGATAAAGTGGCCATGAGGGTGGTGAAAAGAGTGAACACAGGAGAGTCACGAGAGGGGAGGATAGTCAGAAAGTGGGGGCCTGGTTTCTGAAATCAAATCCCTCAAGATCTGATGCCTTCCAAAAGGGCTCTGGGAATAAGAAATCTAAATGGAGGGGCGCCTGGGTGGCTCAGTGGGTTAAGCCTATGCCTTCGGCTCAGGTCATGATCCCAGGGTCCTGGGATGTAGTCCCTTAACAGGTTCTCTGCTCAGCAGGGAACCTGCTTCCCCTCTCTCTGCTCTGCCTCTTTGCCTGCTTGTGATCTCTCTCTCTCTGTCAAATAAATAAAATCTTTTTTTAAAAAAAGAGAAATCTAAATAGAGTCCAGGTGAAGGTCTTTGAACATTAAGAGGATGAGAAATTTGGAGAAAAAACTGCTGGATGTTCATCTATATGAACAATGGAATCTCTTAAGATTAGTGTAGAAATCAGAGTGAAAGTAGAGAAGATTGAGCTAGATAAGGTATTAAATAAAAGATAGTGACAAGGATATCAGAAGGTGACTGCAGCAAAGAATAGAGGATGGCCTCGGCCTCATAAGAAGCTTTGCATTAGGGTGCCTGGGTGGCTCAGTCAGTTAAGCATCTGCCTTCAGCTCAGGTCATGATCCCAAGGTCCTGGGATCGAGCCCTTTGTCAGTCCTCTTGCTCAGAAGAGGTTCCCCCAGTCATATTCTCTCTCTCTCTCTCTCTCTCTCTCTCACACACACACACACACACAAATAAATAAATAAAATCTTAAAAAGAAGAAGCAGCTTTGCATTAGAGTGAAAGAGAAATCTGAAAACAGATTTGGGTTTGACGTTTTGGCCAAGTGCTTAAAAGCCCAGCTTGCATTCCTTCTGCAGGTGTGTTTTAAATACCTGGAAAGACATTTGTTGAATCATGCAAATGAAGTAATTTTTCAAATGCTGTACAGTTTCTGAGTTAGTATTCTTTTGTTTGTCTTGTTTTGTTTATTCCCACCAACTATTTTAAATTTGGTCTCTAGTAATATTGGTCATGTCTTGGTAACCAATGCATCTGGCAATTTAAATATTGAGAAGGAACTATTCAGGGCATTTGCTTTTTGGTCCAAACAGTTTTTAAGCTTTACCTTTTGAAAGAGAAGTGTTCAAGTCCAGAGTTCTCATCCACAGGACTGAGAAACGTGTAATTCAGCCTGTAAAGGAAATGGGCTCTTTGAGCTGAGGCAGTTTCTCCTCTCCTTGGAAGAAGACCTTCCTGAGAACAAGATTCTCACTCATATATGGCCTTTGTTATATTGAGGTCTCTTCCCTCTAAACCCACTATGTTGAGAGTTTTTATCATGAACAGATGCTGAATTTTGTCATAGGCTTTTTTCTGCATCTATCAAGATGATCATATGGTTTTTATCCATCATTTTGTTAATGTGATGTGTATATTATGTTGATTGATTTGCAGATGTTGAACCATCCTGGAATAAGAACCACTTGATCATGGTGAATGATCCTTTGAATATGTTGTTGAATTCTGTCTACCTCTATTTTGTTGAGGATTTTTGCATCCATGTTCATCAGGGGTATTGGCTGTTAGTTACCTTTTTTTGTGGAGTGTCTTTGTCTGGTTTTGGTATCTGGGTAATGCTGGCCTCATGGAATAAAGTTGAAAGTTTTCCTTCTTCTTCTGTGTTTTGGAATAGTTTGAGAAGAATAGGTATTAACTCTTTAAATGTTTGGTAGAATTCACCTGTGAAGCCATTTAGTCCTGGACTTGTGTTTGTTGAGTTTGAGTTTTTTTATTGCCAGTTCAGTCTTGTTGCTAGTAATTGTTCTGTTCCAATTTTCTGTTTCTCCCTGGTTCAATTTGGGAAGATTGTATGTTTCCAGGTACTTAGGTATCCATTTCTTCTGGGTTGTCCAGTTTGTTGGCACCTAATTTTTCATACTAGTCTCTTAGAATCCTTTATATTTCTGTGATGTCAGTTCTCTTTTCATTTCTGATTTTATTTATTGAGTCCTCCCTCTTTTTCTTTCCAGTTCTTTTCTCATGTAGGCCATCTTGCCCTCCTTCCTAAGGCCCACAGTCTTCCTAACTTTTTGTTTTTGGCATCTAGTTTTTCATATATTTTTTAAGCAGTGTTTAACAGTCAATAAATATTAAGGAAAAAAGGAAAAGAAGCAACTTTAAGAAAACAGTGTGAAAGTACCTGCCTCACGGGAATATGTCTAAACTTTTCCCCACTCAAACCTGAACTTTGTCTTCAGGATACTGTGAAAAATAGAACAAATATCACACCAGGCTTTGCAGTAAAATCCTGTCTTTGTTCTCTTTAGATGAACTGACCAGATGTGTTTTTAACTGCTGGGTTGCTTCAGATTATTAGGCCCACAGTATGTCCTGTTGTGGGAATTACTAACTCAGAATAAAGGGTTAAAGTGCTGCCCTGAGTGTCAGATGACATGGGGCTTAGTCTAAGGTCTAACTAACTAGCTGTGTGACATGTGACAAGTCATTAAATTCTTTGAACTGCAATTGATATATCAGATTTTCTGTTGCAAGTTCAGAAATGAATTTTAACTATCTTTACCAGAATATTTGTTAGAAGGCAATCAGAGCTCACCTAATAGACAGGAGGCTTCAAGAACAGACAGGAGCCAAGGGCATTCAGGGAAGCCCAGGGAGTAAGAACAGACTGGTCTATACCTTTTTCTTCCCACGGTGAATGTGACCGTCCCTCACTCTCTCTACTCCTTTGGATAACTTGTCTTAAGATTTGGGGATGGGGCGCCTGGGTGGCTCAGTTGGTTGGACAACTGCCTTCAGCTCAGGTGATGATCCTGCAGTCCCGGGATCGAGTTCCACATAGGCTTCCAGCTCCATGGGGAGTCTCCTTCTCCCTCTGACCTTCTCCCCTCTCATGCTCTCTCACTCTCTCTCTCTCAAATAAATAAATAAAATCTTAAAAAAAAAAAAAAAAGATTTGGGGAGCATTTCAGCTAGCCAGGCCTAAACCACATGCCAAGTTCCTGCAAGGCCCCTTACAGTTCCAGAGTTGGGGGCCACCAAGACCATGCACATTTGGGAGTATTCCCCAAATGGAGACCAGAGGGAGATTAGGAAGGAGACATCTGTTGCTGGACAGCCAAAAATAACAAATGTCAATTCAGATGTACCCCAATCTGTAGAAATTGGAAGGTTGAGTTATATGGCCAGTGGTAAAATTACTGGTTCTACATTATGTTTCTGAATATTTCTAAAATGCACATCTTTGAGGCAAAATGGAATCATCACAAGATCTTACCAAGTAAATGAGCATCCAAAATGAACAAAACAAAAGGGATTTTCTGCGTTTTTTTCTTCTGTTTATGGTTTATAGGGAAAAGATCAGGATGGTTGAAGGAGTTTGTCCCTCAGCCTTCAACAAGCAGAACTTTGCTTTTCTTCTTAGATTGTAGAAAAGTAGGAAAGGGGGAAAACAAACAGCTGTATCTGAGGACAGTTTTGCTGGACATTGTGCAAGAAAGTTTAAGTGGAAGATTAGCTGGGACTAAAATGTCTGATGGTTATAGTTAATGAGTAAGAACTGGAGTCCTAAGTTCTTCTTTACTTTGCCAATAATTGGTCTACTCATGTACCCCAACCTCTGCTTGTCTGCCTATGAGGAGAGAAATAATCCTACTGTCTGCATGCATAGACGTGTGTCTGGAGTTTATACCTGGGGAAGGCTCCGTATTGATTACTGTTCTAATACTGTCATTTGGAAGTATGCCCATGCAAGGGTGGGGATGGGGTGAGAATGTTTAATTACAGAAAAGAGTATGTATGTTATTTGAATTTAGACTTTCTCCCATTATAGTCTAGTCCCTGAGTTCCTTTAGGATTATAGAATCAAACTTTTTCTCACTACTCGGAAATATGCTTTTGACTTTTGCAGCCATGTTTTCTTTCTGATATTTGGAGTTAGCCAAGCTTTTCAGTAGGCAGTGGCATTGATAGTTCTGTAGTCTTTTGGCCTCTAGTCTGATATTTTTTGTTTCGAAATTTCCTTTCTATATGATACAGTCACACCAAGTAGGGACATGAACTCTTCTCCAACTAAGGAATTGACAGAAGCTGCCCTAGTCCTCTGAATCTGAAAATTAAACAAATAATCAGAGAACACTTATTAAGAAAGGGAGAATGTTAGGGTAGAATATGTTTGAAACTTACCCCTAGATGAATATACCTCAAGACAAAAGTAAAACAATCAGTTCAGATTGTGTGTATTTTAGTTTTATATAAATGGCAGCCATCTCACTTTGTGCAATTTATAAGTAAAATGTAATTTACCTATAAATTTTGGCTTCGGCAGAAATACCAAACATCACAAACACTATAAACATGAAAATCTACTTCCTTAATTTTAATATTGAAGTAAAACTATTATATCCACTCTCTGAAACCCAACTTCCCATAGTAAATGATCCATCTCTTCATGTATTTTGTATGCAAAATAGAAGACTGTGTATCCAGCTGACACTCTGCAATTTGGCCTGGTGTGTTATTGCTTTCTTTTGCTTCCTTAGCCTTTCTGCTGGTCATGGATGATCACACTGGCTACATTCTTCAAAAACTATTCCACCCTTGGGACGCCTGGGTGGCTTAGTCAGTTAAACATCTGTCTTGCACTCTAGTCATGATCTTGGGGTCTTGGGGTTGAGCCCCGTGTCTGGCTCCTGTTCAGCAGGGAGTCTGCATCTCCCTCTCCCTCTCACCACCCCCCGACTTGTGCTATGTTATGTTCTTGTGTTCTCTTTCTCTCTCAATAAGTAAAATCTTTATTTTTTTTAAATAAATAAAATCTTTAGAAAAAATTCCAACCTCAGAACAGTTAAGTATTTTCTTCCATTGGTTGACCTTTTCCTCTACACTGTGCCTGAGAATAAACTGCCAGTTAAGAAATTTCATGCTCTAGGAAGTGATTTTGATCAAGAGAGATTGGCACAGAGTGCTTCCCCAGATCTGTTTAAAGCAGAGTAATCTTTCCTCCATTTTCAAGACTGAAATGCTACTGTCATTCCCAACAGAAGTTACAGTTCTTTTCTCTACTCTCTAGCCCATCTGGATTCATCTCTCAGCCAGATGTTCTTGATTCCCCTTAGTAAAGTCTTTCGTGCCCTTGATAAGGGAAACAAAAAAAAGGCAAGAGAAGAGTTGAGATCTGGATTTATTTCAGTCCTTTTCTTTCACTCCTGTAGTCTACTTTTAAATTCAGTTCTGTTGAAAGCTCTGTAGGAAAACATTGTATTTCATTTTACATAAACTATATCATAAAACTGAAACAGCAGAGTAGAGAGTGATTCAGAGCATTAAGTTTCAAGTCAAATCTTGGTCTGAATTCTTGCTCTGAGGATTACCAGATGTCTGATCTTGGGCAAATAACTCAGAATCTCTTGAGTCCATCAGTCTCTTATGTGTAAATTGGGGGTAAAAAATAGTACTTACTTCATAGGATTGTTGTGAAGATTAAATGAAATAATGTCAAGTGCTCAGCTTAATGCCCAGCATACTCTAGGTATCCAGTCAAGTTAGTTATTATTAGCTATTCATATGTCTAACTAGGAATTATTTTCTCTCTGTTGAGCAAGCAGTCTTATGGCAAGAGAGGAATAGATGATCTTCAGCTGTATTCTGAAGTTGGTCACTGTGTCATTTTCTTATCAAGATAATCCTGTGTCATTTTCTTATCAAGCAGCTAAATACTCTCCATCTTTAGACCAAGAAAGCTTTTGGATTTGTGTCTAATTCAGGCAACTGTAATCACCTCTGAGTGGCTCCATAAAATTTACTGGAGAAGTCCTGTTTCTGGTCCAGAATTGGTCAACTCAAAAAATGTGTAAAAGTTTTCACTTGCTGGGGAGGGTATGTGCTTTGGTGAGTGCTGTGAAGTGTGTAAACCTGGTGATTCACAGACCTGTACCCTGGGGATAAAAATATATGTTTATAAAAAATAAAAAATTAATAAAAAAAAAAAAGTTTTCACTTGCTCCCCAAATTTTTAAGTAGAGACCAAATCTATGTTGATTGAATTTTCAGGAAGACCAATATTTATATAAATTAATCTCTTGCTGTTACAGCAAAATATACTAAGCTTTTACCTTATGCTGAAGTACATGTGATAAAATTCACATATAATATGATCATATATCATATGCAAATAAATCATTTAATTTTCAAGTTCAGTTTGAACCACCTAACTCTGTTGTTGTGAATTTCATTTTTTCATTTCCACACCATCATACTGCTATCCTATTTTTTATAGTATTTATAGAGCTTTGACTTTTGCTCAGTGATGATAAGGGATTTTTGTAATCAGCCATGCTTTTATTCCTGATCCCTGTAACCAACAGTATATGCCACTTTCATGATAATTGGAGAGTCCTAATCTGGGACCACAGAATAAAAGAGAATTGACTGTACCATCCAGAGTGTGTCTGCCATGACTCTCTGGGAGCCAGTACCATACCTACTATGGCAGTCTCCTGACTTATTTATTACTTATTTATTTGACACAGGTGTATCTGCTGTGCATTTTTGTTGTATCAGAAAAGCTCATTGAGATTTGTGTAAATGATTCCAATAGAAAAACATCTTTTCTTTTATACTGTATGTGAATTTGACTCCTGGTCTTTCTTTCACCATCAGGAATTTTCCAGGTAGCTTTGAATTAACCAAGGGTCCTTGGTTCCACCTAACCCAGTGTGAAAGCACTACACACATTTTAAAGAACACACTTAGGTTTGCTTTAAAGCATGAGCAACAATAAATGTATCAAACCAGGAAGTTTGTTCTTAAGCTAGTGTTTGTCAAAGAGAAACTACTTCTGTCTCACAAAAGGAACGACTAAAGTATGCTTGGTTGTTTTAAGCTCTCTACAAATACACTTCTTTTGTGGATGTTGAGACCACTTTGCTTACCGGAAACCAAAGTGCACATAGCTGTAACTTTGTCTGGTGATAGGTAGAATATTAGTCTGTATTTTTTTAATATTTTCATTTGGTAAAGCAGACAGTTGCTGTGTTGGCAGAAGTGTGAATTTCATTTCCTGTCTGTGGTGTACCCCACTCATCCTGTCACTCAAGACATTTTGTTTTAGGTTGTTCCCGTAATGTGACTGAAACACAGTGACCCACAGCAGGGTGACATGTGCATACCACGAACGTAACAAGAGACAAGACTTGTGCAACAGACCACAAGAGCGTAATGCTTTATTTAAAGATGAAAACAAAACAAAATAAAGGTGGCCCCTCCCAGCCAGCATGCAGATTTTTAAAGTGGCATCCATGACTTCTTGTATTTGTTTTTAGAAGACATGTTCCAATCTATTTGGCAAGTTAGTTCAAAAGTTTATCAGCTTTGTGCCTCTTACTTAAAGGATAAAGTTGAGTCAACGACTGACAACATTATAGAGGTGATTTAATTTTATTTGCCAATTAATGTATCATCAGACATTTGTATTTACAATCCATTAATCTGCCACATATATTGAGTTCTGTAACAATTATTTTTTACATGTGAAATTACAGGATTTCTGTTTCCTTGTCCTAAATTACATTTCCTGCTGCAATGACAGGACAGCTAAAACTGTGTGGGAAGAACTCTGGGATGAATTGATTCATCCTTAAATAGCTATTGATCACCTAATATGCATTTGGCACTATTTCCAATGTTGAGGATTATGTACTGAGCAAAATAAAATCCTCACTCTTCATTGAACTTATATTCTCTCATAAGGAGATAACCATAATCAAGTATACAAGTAAATAAGGATAGAGTATGACAGGGATGGGGAAGAGGTGATGATACTGGAGCTGTGGCTTAAATAGTGACAGGCCAAGAGAAAATTATCCCACGTAGAAAATAAAAAGCATAAGGTGCCTGGGTGGCTCAGTTGGTTGAGCGCCCGCCTTTGGCTCGATCATTATCCCGGGGTTCTGGGATTGAGCCCCTTGTGTCTTGGGCTCCCTGCTGAAGGGAGCTTCTCCCCCTCTCTCTGCCCCTCCCCTGCATGTTCTCCCTCTCTCTCTCTCTCTCAAATAAATAAAATCTTTTTTTTTTTTTTAAAAGAGAAGGAAAAGCACAAAGGACCTAAGAAGGGGCCTGAAACACAGAAGAAATAAAAGAGACCAGTGCAACTATAGCAAGTGAACAAAAGGGGAGGTAGTACAAAATCAGAAAAGTAATGTATTATTGGATGTTACAGGACCTTGAAGTCTAAGCTAAAGACTTCAGCTTTTCTTTGTAAGTACAAAGGGAAACACATGATATATCTGTGTATTTTGTATATATAGAATCCCTCTGGTTGCTCTTTGGTAAGTGGATAGCAGCAGTGCAGAAGTGGTTGCAGACAGGCTAGTTAAGAGACTTTTTGCTGATAGAATGTCTGGGATTAGTTTCACTTCAGGGACAAGGTAAAGAGAGTAAGGACTCAGAAGAAACAAAGATTGGCCTTGGATTAAAGCTGAAATGTGAGAGAATATGGAGGTTCATTATATCATCCCCTCTATTTCTGTTTATGTTTGTAATTTTCTATAATAAAAAGCTTGAAAAAAAAACCCTTTAACAGTGATCTAAGTTTTGAAAAATGATGGTGCCATGGACGTTGTCAGAGTAGTAATAGAACTAAGTAGGCAGACTCAAGATATATTTGGAAGTATAGCCCTCAGGTCTTGCTGATGAATTAGGATACATATTATTGCAGGAAAAAAGAGAAACCAAGGATGACTGTCAAGTATTTGGCTCAAACAATTTGGGTGGATAAGACTAGGGATCAGGTTTATAGGGACTCCAGAGCTTTGTTTTGTCAATGTAAATTTGAGACACCAATTGGATTTCCAAGCAGAAATGTTGAGTAGGCAGCGTAATTTATAATACATTAGCTAACTCTGCATAAACATACTTATAAGCAAACTTGGAACCCTCCATTATATGATTCTAAATTTTGCCATTAATGTTTTAGAAGTTCTATCCTTTTCAAAGTTTGAGTAACATTTTTTTTTAAGATTCTATTTATTTATTTGACACAGAGAGAGAGATCACAAGTAGGCAGAAAGGCAGAGGGGAAGCAGGCTCTCTGCTGAGCAGAGAGCCCAATGCGAGGCTCGATCCCAGGACCCTGAGATCATGATCTGAGCCAAAGGCAGGGGCTTAATCCACTGGGCCACCCAGGCACTCCCATTTAAAAGGCTTAGTCTGTTGGTATGAAATAGTTCCAATATATTTTCTCTTTTCTGTGGATATTTACTAGTAATTATATTACTGCTATTCTGAACAGTAAATCTCCAACTCTGTTGAGCTGTCATTTACATGAAAAATGGTATTAACATGGCAAACTCCATAGGTTAAACCGATTTCCTGTGTCATCCTTTCACTGCATGTGGGAATGCAAGTCAGTGAAAGTAAAGTTTTGAGTAACACTTCAGCATGGTGTGTGTGTATTTTAAACAAAATTTTTTTGGCAAACTTTGAGTCTATTATTAGTAACTTAAGTATTGTAACATCATTTACATCTGATTAGAACCTAATCAGATGCTGTTATGATAATCACAGACCCAGTAACAATAACTAATATTTGTTAAGGACACCACTTTTTTTTTTTTTTACACTGTGTAATTCCTTCATTTTCTGTGTTTAGTACTTTATCAACACTATAATCATAAAGAACACAGTTCCAAGTACTGTACTTTTTAGTTTAGAGAGATCACAGTCTATAGACACATTTACTTATATTAGACAAGATTAATCTCATTCAGAACTTACTGCAGTTTATAAATTCTCATAAATATAGAAATCGGTGCAATTAAACAAAAACTTCAGGATCTTATTTTTTAAATTCCCAGGTCATAACTTTTTCCGTGGGCTGCAATTACCTGCTCTCTGATCACCGATGGTTATGGTTCAGTTTAACTACATAAATTATCAACCTTTTATATCTTAAAGAAAATGTAAATAAAAATTAAAATTTCTTACCAGAAAGCTTAGCATTTTCCAAATTTCAAAATTTGTTTCCCCCTCTCCCCCTTTAGCTAATCATTTCAAGTAAACTAAAAATAACCACATCTCACCTGCAACATTTAATAGCAGTCATTTGATGTATAAAATTTTAACTATGCTTCCAGTTATTTAAAACACACAGAAAATGGCTGCCTATCAATCTGTCTGTCACAAGTTAAAAATACTACATTTAAGAATTAAGATGAGGGACTCATGGGTGGCACAGTCAGTTGAACGTCAGACTCTTGTTTTCAGCCTGGGTCATGATTTCAGGGTCATGGGATCCAGCCGCACAGCCAGCTCTTTGGTCAGCATGGAGTCTGCTTAGAGTTTCTCTCTCCCTCTGCCCCTCCCCACCATTCTGTCTCTCTCTTTCTCAAATCTATAAATCTTAAAAAAAATAAATAAATAAAAAGAATAGAGATAAGAGGGGAACCTGAGTGGCTCAGTTGGTTGAGTGCCCAACTCTTGATTTTTGGCTCACATCATGATCTCAGGGTCTTGGGCTCCCCTCCCTCATCTACCTCCCTACTTCCGTGTGCACTCTCTCTCTCTCAAATAAATAAATCTTTAAAAAGAAAAAAAAAGAATTAAGATGAGGGTTTCCAGTTTCCTCCAGTTTAAGCATTTATACCTTTATGCTTGACTTATCTAAAGATGTTCCCAGATCGCCTGGATGGCTCAGTCATTTAAGCGGCTGCCTTCAGCTCAGGCCTGATCCCAGGGTTCTGGGATTAAGCCTCGAATAGGGCTTCCTGCTCAGGGGAGATTATTTCTTATTATTTCTTTCCCTCTGCCTGCCACTCTGCCTACTTGTGCTCTCTATCTCTCTGTCAAATAAATAAAATCTTTTTAAAAAATGAAGATGTTTCTATAGTATTGATATTTGTGTAACCCATGTTTATGTACCTTAAAATGCAATCATTTAAAACACTAAGAATTAAATTCATGGTAGAGCTTTGGGAGTTTTAAAAGCAACTAAAGTGTTCTCAGATGTGTCAGCCAGCTTCATTTCTAGAGATACTACTAAAGCAAAACTGAGTTTTATACCTTAGTTGCATTTTGAATTCAAAAATCCGTCTGCACAAGGGCACTACTCTAAGAAACTGTATCCTTGTTGACTCTGCACAATAGCTTCATTTTATTACCTGTATTTTACCCATAAGGAAACTTAGGTCACCTAAAATTCACTCAGGTAAGAAGTAGCAGAGTCAGGATTCGAACCCGGGCGATCTGACTTCAGAGCCATTACCCTCTTTTTTGTTTCCCAAGCCTTTATTCTTAACTGCTACCATGTGATATATATAGAATATCGTAGGTTTCAGAAAAACTGTCTAGACTAGATGGGTTTGTGTAAATAAAAGGGTCTCTCTTGATTCTATTTTTACTTCATCCTATGAAATTGGAACTTTGGAAGATGGAAGAGAGAATAATCCCAAAATGTATCTCCATCATACTCTGATTTCCTTCCTTAAATAATCCATTTCATTTTGACTTTTTCCCTTACAGCATCAGCGAGAGCTTTCTAACTGTCAAAGGTGCTGCCCTTTTTCTGCCACGGGGAAATGGCTCATCCACACCAAGAATTAGCCACAGACGCAACAAGCATGCAGGTAAAGTTCCACATATACCATTCCTTTCTTGGTTTCTTTGCCTTTTGTTCTAAAAGGCTGACAACCTTATCTCCATTTCTCCAACAGTCTTGTAATAGTGAAAAAAAAACATTGTATTGTGCTATAATCACTTGTCTTTCGCTCTCACTATTTTTTTGGCATTTAACAGAATACATTATATATGTAGTAAGTGTTCAATAAATTTGTGTTGGAAAAATAAGATGGTACAAGAATACTCTAATGAATTCTTATGTGACTTATCACTTAAGGTTTTCCAGTAGCAAATTCCCAGTTTGCTTACCGGCAGTACTTTTCACCACTAACAAACCTGAGTTTCCACATACCCAGCTCACGTAAGAAGCCTTACCATAGGGATAGGCCTTCCTGACTTTTGCCTGACCTTCCAAGAAGCCAGCTGGATCTTTGGACCAATAACACTTGGAGTAGGTTCTTACGTCCACTATTTACCTAGAAATGGTTGTCCTCTACAGGTTCATCATCCTAAAAATCTTAGGTCGTTTGTATTGATAGAACAGAAGGAATCTTAATTTTTAAAAAGCCTCAGCTGCTTAACTCAGTTATAATGTATAACTTAAGTCACTCTTCATTGTTTATACCTAACACTCTGTCTTCCCACACTTGTTCTTTTTTATTTGTTTTTTTACAGTTTTATTGAGATATAATTCACATACCATATAATTCACCTAATTTACCCATTTAAAGTTTGCACTCATCGTTGGGTTTTGTTGTTTGTTTGTTTGTTTGTTTGTTTTTCATATGTATAGAGTTGTACAACCATCACTGTAACTTTAGAACATTTTCATCACCCCACAGAAGAAACTCACTTACCCATTAGCAGTCATTTCCTATATCTTCCACCCTCCCTGCCAATCCTAAGCAACCACTAATTTATTTTCTCTGTCTATAGATTTGCCCATTCTGGGTGTTCCATATAAGTGGAATTATATAAATGATCTTTTGAGACAGGCTCCTTTTATTTAGCATAATGCTTTCAAGGGTCATTTACATTATAGTATGTGTCAGTACTTCATTCCTTTTTATGACCAAATAATATTCTAGTGTATAGATATGCCACATTTTATTTTTCCACTCACCAGTTGATAGACATCTGAGTTGTTTCCAATTTTTGGCTGTTACAAATAATGCTGCTGTGAATCTTTATGTATACATTCTTGTGTAAACATATGTCTTCATTTCTCTTGGTTTTATACCTATGAGCCGATACTGGTTCTTACAAATGAGACTTACATTGTGTCTGTGGGTTTGAAATGTGCTAGAACAGACCTGACCAAACATGATGATTCGCCTTTTTAATTTTGCAAGTTGAAAGATTCTGCAGTAACGGAATTGGTCAGAAGCCAGCATTGAACTGGAGATGGGGGTTGGGGGAGGCAAGAAAACTATTCTTTAAGAGAAGAAAAGGGTTGGGGGAAAGGAGAGGCTTTCAGACTTGCTGACCTTTTAAACAAGTACCTGTTCGCTAACCTACTTTTCTTTCTTCCTGCCCCTTACCACTTCTTGCACATAATAGTATTTCATCTCACAGTTAACAGTTGAAGTTACATGGAGGAAGATTTTGTATGTAGATTTCAAGACGAGTATGAGAACAGGTTCCACTGGCATCTGTGATCAGGTGGCTATGTCAGTCACTTTAGACTGTTAAAGAGCTGGACCTGGGTGGGCATGAATGAAGTTTTTTGTTCTCGGATTATCATCATTTATAACAGTACGTTATCTAATTATCTTCTACTAGCCAAAGCCCCAGGTTTTCTAGCATAGAATAAGGAGTATGAGAAAATCTATAATACTTTAATACAAAAAATTCAATTTAGTTTGGGGAATGTGTAGAAACACGTATGTATTCAAATAATGGTTGGCCACATTAAAGGACCTAACATTAGGTTCAGTGGAATATTTATTTCTTGGGACTCGCTATATTTAATGAAAGTACTCTTTCTTGAAAATCAGCCACTAATATGGAAATCATTTTAAACCACTGACATTATTCTAAGGGGAATCTAAAAATCTTCTTAGGTTAAGTGCAACTGAAGATTTACAGAAATAAGAATGGCAAAATAGTTAGCTTTTTTTAAAGTTGGAGGTAATTCTAAACCTGTTCATCACACTTTTCAGGATTCCCTCCTTGCTGCTTTAGTGGGCCTGAAAGCACAGCCCAACACATCTCACCATTGCTTTCATCAATATCCACGATAGTACAAAACTGATACTGGTTTCAAGTGTATCTTGCACTGGACAAACATAAAGCAAATTTTAATGTAGTATAGGCTAAAAGTGAATGTATAGAGATGCAGTCTACCATTCTGTCTTTCCACTTAAAGTTAATTATTATATATAAGACACTTAATTTCTGTGTCTAATTATAGTTGTTCAGTGACCCAGAACTTTCTTTTATACTGGTTAGTAACGTAGAAGGAATCCTCTCTATTAGCATTACAATGCAGAATAATTATTTTTTGTTTCATAAATTTCACCAGGTGATCTCCAACAGCATCTCCAAGCAATGTTCATATTACTCCGCCCAGAAGATAACATCAGGCTGGTAAGTTAGTGTTATCATTGTAAGTCTTACTCAAAAGACTGTCTAAGATGGCAAACATTAAGCAGTCATTATTATGTCGCAACAGAGTGCTGGGAGCTATGTGGTACAAAAAGGGATTACATGTCCGTACCATCCAAGAGCTTAGAATGTCACTGGGAATATAAACTAATGTGAAATTATGTGAAATAATTTGATGATTCAAGGCTGTTGATAAGCACCAGTTTGTAGGTTACTGACTATAACAACAACTGAAGTTCAGAAGAAAGAATTCTCGAAGACTTGTCCTAGTTAGAAAGGTTTTCTGTATACAGTAGAGCTTGAGCTGGGTCTTAAAAGATGATGAATTTAGATTGGCAGAAAGAAGGAAGTCCGTCCTTCTACATGAGGGCCTGACTGAGGCAAAAACACATGTAAAGTTGGACAAGGAGAGAGTAAAAGGGCCAGGGATTTGTGCGGGTCTCAGAGAAAGGATACCTGGGCTTAGGCTTTTGCTACTCATGTGATGTTGGTTGCTTAGTTTGTCTGAGCCTGCTTTCTCATCTCCTCTCTACGTCTCACAGTTGAGAGGATCAACTGAACCTGAAAGCATATTGAAGAGTATAAAATGCTGCCCAAATCTGGGGGTTATTGTTACTATAAGGAAGATAAGATACCAGAAAACAGGGCATTTAAATAGGGATTTAATGCTCCAAACTAGAGGACTCAAAATGGCAGATATATTTTATTTGGACCACAGCGGTATTGTTTTTCACTCCAAGCCAGAATGTAAAGTTGAATGATTTCACATAAAAATCCATACTTGGAGCTTGTCTTCAAAAATCTAAAACTCCGGCAATACTGGGACCTTATGCTCGCCTGATAAAACTTGCTAGATCCAAAGGGGAAGGCATGGGTATGGCCTGGGTTCTTAACTTACCATAATCTGCATATATTCTATTGTCTCCTAGCCTCTAAAGCCAAGTGTCTCCATTTGTCATCATTTTTTCACTGTTAATTTTCTTATAGTAGAACATTTAATTAAAATAGGAAAACAAAGATGGTATGAGTATGTTTCTTTATGAAAAGTGAAGAGCATTTCTACCCATTTAATAGTCATATGGCCTACTATACTCATTTATATTCCCTATCTGACCCTCTATATTATTAATAGTTGGAGGTAGTACCTCTACCTGTTCAGTAAGCAGTAGTGTGAAACATTACAAGGTTTGGAGCAATGAATTATGTGGAATAGCTACAGTATTTAAGAGAGGGGCACCTGGCTTGCTCAGTCAGTAGAGTAGAGTATCTCTGCATTGTGAGTTTGAGGCCCACATTGGGTATAGAGATTACTAAAAAAGAAAGAAAGAAAAGAAAAAAAAAAAGAGCAAGAGATTCTTCAGAAGCTAATACAGAATAGTGGGGAGGAAGAAACCACCTTAAGTCATGGAGATCTGCTAGGTAGTTATTGCAGTCATCTAACCATGTGGTGATCGGCTCTTCTAGGTTGGGGTGGTAATTTGGAAACTGGGTTTCTGTCGGCATGTTAAATTCAAATGGTTGATCTCTATGCTCTGGACAGGAAGAGAAATAATAAGTAGAATACAAGAATGACTGTAAAAAATTGATCAGGTCTCTGAATTCTGTGGTAATTAACTGATTTTTCATTCACTTAATCATTCTGGGTTCAAATTCTGTCATTTTTTTCCTCTCAAATGCTGCCTCTATCATCATCTTAAAATGGCCACAAATTTTTGTTGAGTGAGAAACAGCCTTTGAAATTTAAAGAACATGAAATAAGAAATCCTTACATAATTATTTTATATCCTAATTTGAGAATCACATCATACATTTATGTAAATCTTGTCTATACTTTTATATATGTCTATCTTAAACACTTCTTTGTAAGTGAACAAAGGTGGTGTACAGTTCTTAAAGCATTCACATTCTCACGCAGGGATACTCAAACCTTAGAGTACATCAGAATCACCTGCAGAGCTTTGTTGAACTCCCCCCACCCTTTGCTGGATTCCACCCACAGTGTTTGATTTGGGGAGGGGGAGATAGTAATTATTTGCATTTTTAACAAGTTTTCCATCCATGTTGATGCTGCTGATCCAGGAGTCGTGCTTTGAGAACCCCTGCTCTAAAACCCATAGTAATGGTCACTTGCGCACACTTGATGTCCGTCAGATCCATGTATATAGTTTCCCCAAAATTGTGTGGTTTTGTAGAGTTCAAGTCAAGGTCTGTCATCACTTTATCTTTTTCTCCTTGATAACCTTCTGGAATTTAGATTGCACTTCTAAACATTAAAATAATTTTAACCACAGGAGAGCATTAAAGAAGCAGTTCAGGAAGGCAGAGTTGGCAATTAACTTTTTTTCTTGCCCTGCTAAAATATGCAACTTCAACTGCTTTACATTTATAAAATATAAATTCAGAAAATGTAACTGATGCCTCTGAATTAATTCAGTTTAAATGACAAGCCATTTTACAGTTGTTTTGAATTGTTACAAACACATAGTCATTATGTTTCAGATTATTGAGTGAGTCATCTTCAAGAAAATGAGTGAATACATTGTGTGACTTTGGACAAATTAGCACTTTTCTAACTGAAAGGAGCATTTGTAGACTCAAAGCAAGGCCTTTTGTTTTGAGTTAAATTTGGAATGCTGAAATTCTCATCCTGGGGCCTGTACATAAGGTTAAAAGTTTGATAGTCAACTGAAAGTCCTGCCCTTATTTTTTTAATAACCCAACAACAGATAGTGGCACCAAATCCCACATTTTGCTTTAGCATTGAAAATAAGACTAAACCATTTTTTCCTCTAGGGAAGCTTTGCATTCCAAATACACGCATTAATACTTAATACAAGCATTAAGTTCAGTACTTAGGAAAACCGTAGCTGGCAAAATGAAGACCATGTTTTTTTAGTTATTCTTGCACATTACCAAAGACCTATTTAATAAAAAAAAAAAAAGACTGGGATATAAAAAAAAACTTTCCTAACATTTGAAGTAACTTTTATATTCCTAATTAGCATTAAGGTGCTGAAAAGATACAAGGAGATGTTTTTTGAGTACTTTGCAGGAGAGTTTAAGAAAATAAGGGCTTTTTTGGCTTTGTTTTTTTATGGTACATTGATGTTTTCCCAAAGTGAAAATGAGTATTTTTTCTAAATATAACATTTTTTAAAATCCTACAATACAGGAAGGTGTAAGGAAGAAAGTAAAAATCACTTTATATCCTATATTCGAGAAAATCATTCTTAGCAATTTGGATAAGCATCCTTCCAGTCTTTCCTGTGTGCATGTGTATGTGCGTGTGTGTGTATAAGTGTATGTCAGATATTCTGACCTCTGCTCTTACTGAAGTGGATCAGTGATTAAAATAGCCAAATTTGAGTATCAGAAGACCTACTAGTCTCCCTGATTGATCTCTGTATTTCTGAGAAGCAAAAGTATAAAATTATTTAAAACAAGACTTGGGGAGCCTTGGGTGGCTCACTGTTTAAGCAGCTGACTCTTTATTTCGGCTAGGGTTGTGATCTCCAGGTTACAGGATTGAGCCCTGCATCAGGCTCCACACTCAGTGTGGAGTCTGCTTGTCCTTTTCCCTCTGCTTCTCCCCCAACTCATGCTCTCTCTCAAATAAATAAATAAAATCCTTAAAACAATAAGACCTATGTCTGGGGGGTGAGGAGGGGTGTTTGTGTGTTTTCAAAAAGTGGATAACTGAGGACTTGCCTGTGGATGAATGAAATTGGAAGAAATGTGTGCATATGAAAGGCTAATCAGTTTTGAACAATGATGAAAAGGTTTTACTACTGACCTTTATAACTATGAAGGTTTCTACTGAGCTCAGAATTGAGTGAAGAAAAGAGTATATGTCAGCACCTTTTTTTTTTAAACAAGAATGAGATAAAAATATAAATGCTGACTTATAACCAGCTTTCTTCACACTTTATTTTGAATATCTTTCCATGTCAACAAGTAAATCTGTTTTTAATGGTTACGCAGAATATAATCCAGAGATTTTTTTAATTTAAGAATATCATAGAGATAAACCAAAAAATAATAATAATAATAGAATCCTGAGATTCCCTCAAGCTCTATTGCTTTTGAAAACAGTGTTCTTTAGTTTATTAGTGTCACATCTGAAGTCTGTTTTAATTTTAGATAATGACTTTGCTTTGTTCTTTTGGCTAGAATTTAATATTTACATACTTTTGAAACCTTTCTCTCTGATGGATGGGGTGAGCTGCCTGTCTAGACATTGGGACTTTGTAATGTGGCTTCCTTAAGGATAAACATTGCATGCAGTAGCATGATGTAAGACTTGGTGAAAAGAAATTAAAGGCAAAGGTGCAGTGTAAGCTTAAGGAGTAGGATTTCTTGATGTTGGATGATGCTGAGGACAGAAGTTATTTTATCAGGCGGTGCTTGTGGACTACTTGTAATCAGATTATAAGCATCTAAATTAGTTACTGAGAAAAGCTTTGTGTGTTTTTTGTTTTAAGATTTTATTTATTTATTTGACAGAGATCACAAGTAGGCAGAGAGGCAGGCAGGGGTAGGGTAGGGAGCAGGCTCCCCACTGAGCAGAGAGCCTGATGCGGGGCTCAATCCCAGGACCCTGGGATCATGACCTGTGGTGAAGGCAGAGGCTTTAACCCACTGAGGCACCCAGGTGCCCCTGGTAGAAGTTTTAACATCATTCTTTAGTAGATGAGCTTTGCAAACAGGTTGGGTTCTTACCAGAAATAAAGCGGAGGCATCTGACTTCTCAGACCTCTCAGTCCTTAGATTGCTGAGTGGAGTCTACCTGACACTTGTAATAGGATCCAAATTTAAGCATTCGAAATTGGAATAATTTTCTCAGTTGCTATTGTTGCGAAGCTTCAAAATTCAAAATATTATTTTGGCTGGATAAGTAGAATAAACTTCATTGGTATCCTTTTCAGTGAGAACTGGAGTTAGTCAGAGACACCTGAATTATCTTATTTCAGTCATCTATTCCAAATTCTCCAAAATTTGGAGACTGAGGAAACACTGGAACTGCTGCCAATTCTAATATTAGGGTATTATGTACAAACTGCCACTTTAAATTACATTTCTCTGATTAACTTCATGAATTAAATTAGATTATTAGATTTTATCAGTCTTCTTCCTAGCGGAGGAATATGAGATAAACCTCTAACCCAGGTGGGTGCTAGGTTTTTCTTTATGTTATGGCTCTTAAAATTTTAATTTCATAACCTTGAATCTTGAAGCCTTAAAGAAAATTTGAAACCTCAGGCCCATCCTCAGCGTTGCTGAATTTGTTCATTCGTTTATTCGTTCTTCCTTCCTTCCCTCCCCTCTTTCTTTTAAAGATTTTTTTTTTTTTTTTTTTTTTTTTTGAGAGAGAGAGCATGAGAGAGAGAATGAGAGAGAGAGAGTGCACATGAGCAGGGGAGGTGCAGAGCACTCCCTGCTGAGTAGGAAGCCCCATGCAGGACTTGATCCCGGGAGTCCAGGATGCTGACCTAAGTGGAAGGCTAATCGTCTGAGCCACCCAGGTGCTCCTGCAGAGTTTTTTTCTATAAGAAATTTTATCTCGGGGCGCCTGGGTGTCTCAGTGGTTTAAAGCCTCTGCCTTCGGCTCAGGTCATGATTCCAGGGTCCTGGGATCGAGCCCTACGTTGGGCTCTCTGCTTAGCAGGGAACCTGCTTCCACCTCTCTCTCTGCCTGCCTCTCTGCCTACTTGTGATCTCTGTCTGTCAAATAAAATAAAATAAAATCTTTAAAAACAAAAGAAACTTCATCTCAACCTTCTTTAGGATATAGGTGTTGAGGATTACTGTCATAACTTTTGACCCCCTGATTAAAGCTCCACTTCCTTTTAGTAAGGATTAATTGAGGCACCTAGCTGACTCCATTGGTAAAGCATGAAACCCTTTATCTCAGGGTTGGAAATTGAAGCCCTACTCTGGATGTAAAGACTACTTAAAAATAAGATCCTAGGGGCGCCTGGGTGGCTCAGTGGGTTAAAGCCTCTGCCTTCGGCTCAGGTCATGATCCCAGAGTCCTGGGATCGAGCCCCACATCGGGCTCTCTGCTCAGCAGGGAGCCTGCTTCCTCCTCTCTCTCTGCCTGCCTCTCTGCCTACTTGTGATCTCTGTCTGACAAATAAATAAATAAAATCTTAAAAAATATATATATATCGTAAAAAGAAAGAAAAAAGGAATTAGCAATTACCAAGTTTACTCTCTAGAGGTCCATGATCAAGTCCCAGGGCCTCTACGTGCCTTGCTTCAATATAAGAAGCTTGGAATTTAAGAAATCCAAGGTGCACTTATTACTCAGTCCTAAATCAGTGTAAATGACTGGGGCCTTTCCCATTAGGTTTGGGGTCTGAAATTATGATGATATTAATAAGCAAAAGAAGATACAATGTTTGACATGCTCTTGATATTATGAGTAAATAAACACCTCACTTTTTAAAAAGAGACAACTAGTGTTTACCCTGAATATCCCAAAGAAATGCTTGCTGCCCACCTGCTAACTTAGCCTAATAACTTGTATGATGGGTAATATATGTGGAGGTTATTTCTTTTTTCCTTTTATCAGTTTTAGCTTAGCCAACCAGTTGCCACTATTTGGTGTAGAAGCTGTATATAAATTATCAGGAGCAGAGTTCAGCTGTTCCAATTCCATTGTATTTGAGCCTTGACAGAGAATAAAAGAGCCTCTAACATATTCAGGAAACTGAACAGTTAGCTCAGAGCTTGTTGAGGCAAGCCCAAGTTTAGATATGTAATAATATCTGAGATTTGATTATAAAAAAATTCTAGTTCAGTATGTGCTATGGTGAGTGCTGTGAAATGTGTAAGCCTGTTGATTCACAGACCTGTAGCGCTGGGGCAAATAATACATTATATGTTAATAAAAATAATTTTTAAAAATTCTAGTTCACTTGCACTGGGTTTCTGATTAATATTTTATTTTTTTTAAGATTTTATTTATTTATTTGACAGACAGAGATCACAAGTAGGCTGAGAGGCAGGCAGAGAGAGAGAGGAGGAAGCAGGCTCCCTGCTGAGCAGAGAGCCCGATGTGGGGCTCGATCCCAAGACCCTGAGATCATGACTTGAGCCGAAGGCAGAGGCTTTGACCCACTGAGCCACCCAGGCACGCCTGATTAATATTTTAATTTAATTCCTAGAATCAGAGAGTCCATGCTCTCTTCCATTCCTCCTTATGTGCATTTACTGCTATCCATAGCTGTATCCATAATGTTCATTTAGCCCATCCCACTAGGGTTAGACCTTCATCCATTTAATATTAGTTTTTCTTAGAGTCTCACAAATGAATTTGGTTTGAAATGCTCCATTACTTTATGGAACATAAAGTTAGTAATACAGCTCTCTATGTATGTACTTGAAATCAGAATGGTCAGCATTACATTCTTGTTTTATCAGCTTCTATTAGAAACAAGCTTTAATGTAGCCAATTGTACTTTTTGTGCTTCCCTAGCTTTTCCTAGGAGTATCAGAACAGAAACAAAAAGATAGCCACAACAGTCTCACCTCTGCCTTGCTAAATGGCTCACTTAAGCTGTGTGACTGCGTCTCTTTTTCTCTTCGCCTGGCTACTTTGGGATTAGTGACAGAATTGAGGGAGAGGAGACTCTGAGAAGCACTGAAAGAATACCAATTAGAAATTGCTGTCAGGGGGCACCTGGGTGGCTCAGATCTCAATCTTCTGCCTTTGGCTCGAGTTGTGATCCCGGGGTTTTGGGATCGAGCCCCACATCAGGCTCCTTGCTCAGCAGGAAGCCTGCTTCTCCCTCTCCCACTTCCCCTACTTGTGCTCTCTCTCTTGCTGTGTCTTTCTCTGTCAAATTCATAAATCTTTAAAAAAAAAAATGCCCTGGTAGTTGCTATTATTATAAATTATGCTAGTAGCCAATATTTGTTGAACTTTTACTATATGACAAGCACTGTGCTATGTAAACATACACTATTTCATATGATTCTTATAACCCAGTGGGATAGGTATTATTGTATCTCCCTCTAATTAATTTAGTAACTTACTGAAGGCTTCATGGTTAATACATGAGATGGAATTAGAATTTAAGTCTTCCTGAGCATGCTTTAAGACGCTGATGTAAAAAGAGGTCGAATGATCTAAAGCTGACCTTCTACATTTCCTAATACATCTGTTGTCTTTTAACTTCCAGGCTGTAAGACTAGAAAGTACTTACCAGAACAGAACACGCTATATGGTAGTGGTTTCAACCAATGGTAGACAAGACACTGAAGAAAGCATCGTCCTGGGAATGGATTTCTCTTCTAATGACAGGTATGGTACCACAAAAGGAAGGATGAGAAAACTCCTTTTTAAATAACTATTCCAGTTGCCTTTTGAATTACTACAAAAACATGTTATGCTATTCTACTCTTAAAGTTCAATGCCTAAAACCAGGGAGCACAAGTAAGATACAAGACTGTATCTTAGTCATACAGTCTTGAAAGATGAAAATGATCAATGAATGTCTTTGGTTCCTAATTTATCACTATTCCTTACCTTCCTCTCATCCTTAGATGGTAATGAATATAAATGATTTAAATTGTTTAAATATAAATGATTTAAACTTATATCTCCAGAAATAAAAAGCTGCCTTATCTTTGTAGTTAACTTTATTTTAAGCAGTAATAATTCACTTTGCTGATTCTAGGGCACGTACCCTTTGTGATAGTGTACCAGTAGATTTGGGGTTCAAAGAGAGCCCACTTTAGCTCTAATCTCTTGCATTTATTCATGGCCTTACACCTTGGCTTTTACCAAATGTTTTGCTTCCTTTTTCCTTCTTCTGAGTTAAAAGGGCGGGGTGGGAGGGAATTGATTTTTTTAACTCAGAACAGAACCTTTTATACTCCTGCACCTTTGGCTTTAGCAGCACTTTGCATCCTTTAATTAAGGGTATCATACCACACTCAGAACCTGGCTCTTTTGTGTGCCTAAAGTTTATTGCTCTCCTTTTTTATTTTCCCACTTCTTCTGGAGAAACCTTGGGAAGACTGTGGAATGTGGCTAAGCAGATCTTTGCACTCTAAATAATAAGCCGCAGGAAATCCTGCCAGATGTCTCAAAGCATTTGACTTCCTGATTTGAAACTAGAATGGAACTGTGGAGTAGTAGCTAGCAGTGTGACCCAGGCCTGGGAGAATTTAACCACAAAGAAGAGACTAGGACTGATTCTAATTGTCATGATGTTGGGAGGAAAAGAATCACACTGTCATTAGGTTTCCCAAACAAGTGTTTACCTAAGCTTGTATAGTCAACCTGAAAATTATTTGTGGTTTCACAAGGATCACAAGGCCAGAGTTGTTACCTTGTATAACTCTTACAGCCTTTAATTGTATGCTCTGAAATTGCATAGGCTTGTAAACCATATTTAGGTTTTCTCCTGCATGGATTTAACCTCTGGTGTTGGCTAAGCAATAGACCTTTCAGTAAGCATTTATCCTTTAAGAGCACCTATCTTGCCTATATTCATTAGTATTTTAAGGCCTCTGATTTACATTTTTATCTCTTTAGATCTACGCTGTCCCATTCAGTAACACCACATGGTGACTATTTAAAGAAGTTAAAATTAAACAAAATTTAAATTTCAGTTCCTCAATCACAACTAACCACATTTCAAGTACTCTAGCTATATGGGACTCATGGCTATAATAATGGACAGTACATATATAGAACATTTCCATCATTGCAGAAAGTTCAGTTGGACAGTGCTACTCTATATCCTATTTCCTTTGGTTTTTCCTGACCCCTCCCTTGGAAACCCCATAAAACAGGAACAGGGACTGCTTGGAAACTTCACTTGAGCCTTCCCCTAGAGATACAAAGCAACAACTTCAGATTCTTCTGACCCAGTGTAGAAGAAATCAGATGTGTACTCTTATCTCTTTCACTTTGTTGTAAACATTCCCAGAAATCATAAAGAATGTTTACTAATATGGGTGCTCAATAATTTATCCTCAGTGAACTGTTTCTGTCTTCGGTAATGGTCCTGAAAATTTTATTTTATGGAAGACAAAAATGTGATGTGAAAAGCTATAGAAACTAGTTTCCATTCTGTTTGGTGAACTTGGTATTATGAATTCCCATCGATCTTCTGTGAATGAGCTCCTTGGACAGTTAAGAAAAGTGCTGCCCTCACCAAAATACTGGCACTCACATAATCTAGTATCATTTCTAGCTCAACTGTTTTTGAAGGAGTTTGTATCATTTTATATCTGAGAATATAAAAAGTTGATGTTTCAAAACAGTACTAAGCCAAAGTAGAACCCAGATTGTTTATGACGTTTCTTCCCAAATAGTTATCAAGATATGATACATAAGTTCATTTAGCCTTTTTATAGTATTTTTAAGTATTGTGTTATATTTCAATAATAATTTTTTAGTATTATGTTATATTTTGAGTAATAAATTTTTAAATATACAATGTAACCTTGGTATTGCACTGAATATATTTCACTGCACAAATTGCACTGAATATATTTCAAATCATAAAATAATATTTTTGTGGTGGTGCTTTATAATTTTTCTTTGTACCCCCAACACCTTGAAATGTCTGGTACGTATAGGTGCTCAATAAATATTTGTTGTCTGGGATGAGTCTCTACTAAAATAAGTACCTATACTTTAAAGGAGAAAAATCTCAAGAAGCTCAAGGTAAATTAGATAAAAATTATAGGTTGCGCCTAATTCAGGCCTCTTTTTCCTGTTGTGTGAAAAAGCTACTCAATGTAAAGAAGCCTGACCTGAGTATAAGCTGAACATGTGATGTATGGTTCCTGTATATTGCTGTCACTTGTCAACTTGAACTGGGATCTGATCACAAGCTCACAGATCACATTCTTTTGGACCGTCTGTATTCTCTTCTGTAGTTACTTAATTTCAAGATTCGTCACCAGGCTATAAACCCTTCATATTTATACCCAAACGATACTTGTTGCTAGGAACTTGGCTAAGCACACACTTTAAAAAAAAGAAAGAAAGAAAGGAAAGGAAAGGAAGAAAAAGGAACTACTCTGAAAATAACCCAACTCCATTTTGGGAAGCCATCTTCGAAACAAGTTTTCCTTGTGCTTACCTCATGTACTCAACAAAAATAGTGGTGGAGCTGTCTTCCTTCCTCTTGGATTCTTGCATGATAACTCTGCATCTGGAATTCAGGCCCAGCCTTCCAATGTGGATAACGTGTTGCAATCTTGAGTTCTGGACTCTCTGGTGGAACACACAGTGTTCGATGTTGAGTAACACAGGCCTGCGAGTACAGTGCAAAGCATTAGACACAGCCCACCTAGGGAACAGCCTTCCTTAGCCCTGCAGTGACTCTAGTAGCAAAAGCTTGATATTCCTCATGCTGTTTTCTTTTCTTTCTTTTTTTTTAAAGATTTATTTTTTTTATTTATTTGACAGACAGAGATCACAAGTTGGCGAGAGGCAGGCAGAGGGAGAGGAGGAAGTAGGCTTCCCTCAGAGCAGAGAGCCTGATGCGGGGCTGAATCCCAGGACCCTGGGATCATGACCTGAGCAGCACCTTAATCCACTGAGCCACCCAGGCACCCCCCTCGTGCTGTTTTCAATGCATTTTCATGATGTCCCTCCCCCTCCCCGTTCCCCAAGTCAGTTCTAGTTGTATTAGAGCACTCATTCACTAAAAATTCATATTCAACATTTGTTTTAAATGACAACACATTCATATGTATTGTTTCACTTTAAAATATTTATGATATCCCTATGAAAGTGGTTTTGTTAACTGCGTTTTAAGATGAAGAAATTAAGGATGAGAGAGGGTAAATAACTTTTCAAAAGGAATTGAAATAGTGAAGAGGATCAAATCCAGATATTTTGACGAAGTATAACTGCCCAATAAGTGGTAGTTATTATATGTCTGGTTCTGTTATATACATTTCTTACTGTGTTACGTAATTTAATCTTCAGAAACATTCCAGTCAAGATAGTATTTTTTTTAAAGGTTTTATTTATTTGACAGAGAGATCCAGCCAGAGAGGGAACACAAGCAGGGAGAGTGGGAGAGAAAGAAGCAGATTTCCTGCCCAGAGGGAGCCTGATGCGGGTCTTGATCCCAGGACCCTCGGATCATAACCTGAGCTGAAGGCAGAGGCTAAACAACTGTGCCACCCAAGAGCCCCTTATTCAGTTTTAAGACTTTTTTTTTTTTTTTTTTTTTTTTTTTTTTAAGACAGGCAGAGAGAGAGGAGGAAGCAGGCTCCCCACTGAGCAGAGAGAGCCTGATGCGGGTCTTGATCCCAGAACCCTGGGATCACAACCTGAGCTGAAGGCAGAGGCTTCAACCCACTGAGCCATTCAGGCGCCCCTTTATTCGGTTTATAGATAGGGAAACTGGAGCACAAAGCAATTAAATACTTTGCCTAAAATTATATAGTTAGTGCCCGAACCCAGGTTCCAGAGCCCATCTGATTCCAGAGCCTGTGCACTCAACCATACTTTGCTGTTGTACCTCCCATGTCTGAGGTTCCTTCTACTATACAATGCTGCTTTTCTGGATACATTGGCAAGGAGAGGGTGTCAGAGCCTGGAAGACTGAGTGGAAAGAGAAAATGGTCAGTGGCAGCCTTAAGGAGAGAAAGTGGCAGGGGTCTGGGGTAGATTACAGTAGTCCAGAGGGGTGATGTGATAGAGACACTATTTCCCAATTGGTGTTCAATAAATATACATAAACCTCAGAGGTCTTCAGCAACCAGCAATAGTTCTTGGCATTAGAAATTATTTTTGGAGTTGAGTAGGATGCTGTGACTTTGGGGTGAAACCTGCCAATCACAAGTCAGTAGCAATCACCTGGATTTTTTAGACAGTGGCCATTTTTAAGATAGCAATACAAGGAGCTCAGTCAGTAAGTTTTCTTTATTAATTGCATAAGGACCTGACTAACCACCTGTCTGATACAGCTACAGAGCACATGCATTAGACTGATAGTTATATGATAGAAATTCCTTCATTCTAACATGCCAGAATTTAAAGTTTAGGGCTTTTTCTTTGTGCTAAAAGAGTTAATCAAAAACTGCTTCCTACAATAGCAGGAATTAACCTTTGGACTATTTCTTCTCTTGCAGTAGCACTTGTACCATGGGCTTAGTCCTGCCCCTCTGGAGTGATACCCTAATTCATTTGGATGGTGATGGGTAAGAGCTTTCCCTTTTTATTCTCCTTATAAAAGGCCAAAGGGTGGGGTTCCATTTTAGTGCCCATTCATTAAGCTCAGTGGGAGGCCCATTGTGCCCAAGTAAACTGTCATGTCAGCAACTCAGTGAGTCTTGTTTTGTAAAGTGGAGTTAAAAATACAACTTGCCAGGGCCTCTCACTTCTTCTAGGCTGACTACGGTAAGAATCCAGACAAAGAAAAGCTAGTTTGTTGGCTCACTCTTTAATCTGAGCATGTGGGACTGTTGCAATGCTCTCCCAGAGGATGATATGTTCTGTTTCAAATAACCTCGTGCCGCCTCTGCCAGCTGTCAGCCTACAGTATAACCCCTTTCTTGTGCCAATTCCTTCCAGTGACCCTCCACCCCCACCTCCTGGTGTTTTTAGAATGTGTCCCCAAGAGACCAAGATGTTTGCTCCAGTTTATAAAACCAGGGTCAGGTTTGCTAAGAACCCACAAGACTTCCAAACAGAAATATATAGCAGAACAGTTTGTCTGCAACTACAGCTGGGAAACTATATAATTCCCTAACTCCAGTGTAGGAATCCATTCATTTTGCTTGGTAGATAAAATCAGACAATTTGTTGAAGCTTTTCAGTCAAGCCCTATACTCTTAACTTCTGCTTGAAGTGTCTGATGATTTCTTCTATTGAGCCAGCAGTTGCTAGTCTGAGAAATAACCTTGAAAACTCAGAACTGAAGTAACCTACTCTCATTTGTGGATTTTTTATCTCATTCTTTTTTTTTTTTTTCCTTAGTGGGTTCAGTGTATCAACGGATAACAGAGTGCACATATTCAAACCTGTATCTGTACAGGCAATGTGGTAAGAGGACTTTTAATGTCTCTATGAAAGGTTTTTTTCCTATGAAAGTTTTAAATATATTATTGGGGCAATATTTTGTAAGTAGTAGTAGTATTTGAAATAGTACAGTTCTCTATGAAAATGCTGTATGACCTGTTTATATTTTTAAGATTTTGTGTGATCTGTTTGTGTGGCCTTCATAGTTAAAGATGTCCTGGGAGTTCAAATTATTTCAAATTATCATTGTGGAAGACCTTAAGCCTTGGTGAACAAGTGAGATTCAGAGGTGTTCTTAGACTCTGGAAGATATTAATGAATCAATTGCTGGCTGGAACAATTTTATAGGGACACATGGACTAAGGTAGCCCCAGTCTAGAGCCAAATCTAGAACATCACACTACTACAGTACATTAGTGTTCAATTTCTTAGGGTAATCAGGGATATTATTGATAGATAAGTTTCCGTTAAAATTGCTGATGACTGTTTGCAAGACTGCATAATGCAAATAAAGCCTAAACATTGTAGATATTAATAATCATGAGCTGGTGTGCTAACACTTTGTGGCTACTTAACTATGTGTCAGATATTGTGCATTACATGGATTATATCTAATCATTACACCAACTCCCTCAAAATAATATTATTAGCTCCTTATCAGTGATGAGAAAGCTAAAGTTTTGGAGAGGTTACATACCAGGCCTGAGAGCATCTTTTCCATTTAGGCAGAATAGACTCTTACTCTCTTACTCTAAATTATCTAGAAAAATGATTTAATATAACTGGGGAATGGTGTGACTCTAAGATTCAGAGTCTATCCCTGAATTAAGGATTTGAATTTCAGTTTCTCATTCAGTTGCCTGTTCTGTAGTAGAAGTCCTCATGAGGAGCAGAATGGACAGAACAAAAGCCAAACAGGAATAAAGGAGCCTGAAAAAGAGACTCCAGGGAGCTCATTTGCCCTTGAATAATAGCCTTGATAGGCTTGAGGTGGGTGCCTCATAAAACAGAGTCAACTGAACTTAAGAATCTTACCATTTCATACAGTAATTGAGGTGGGAAGAGTTACAGGTCATGTGTTTAAACCAGATTTTTAGATTTAGGGCACATTCCACAGATAAATAAAAGTTTTCTCATGGAAAACTTTTACCTTCCTTGACTAAGGCTCCTTTAAAGGTAACTGACATGTCTATTCCCAGGTACCAAGTAAAACCAAACAGCCTAAGTCCCATAAATGACAGTGTTTTCTGTTACATTTTGAGGAAGAGTACAAAGCATCTTCTTAATTCTTAAGACAATGAAGGAAGATTCAAGTAATAAACTGGTTCAATCTTTGATGTTCCAAAGCAAACTGACTAGTCCTACTTCTGTTAGCTTAGCTAATTCAGAATAAACTTTGGGGGGGGGGTACCATCTGGAAAGCAGTGAACTTAAAGTCACAGGAAAAAAGATGATCTATGGATCAAAGTGGCATTTAGACCAGGTGTTTCCTTCACAGGAAGGTAGTTACTATAGCCTCCAACTCCTGTATGCTGCTGAAGTATCTGAGGTAGCTAAGCCTTGAGTGTATTTTAGGGATCTTGCCCCAGATACATGTGGCATATGCTTTTGAAGCAGTTTTCCCGGCCGAAGACAACATGCATTGACTATCCTCTACATTGCACTTAGCTGGACCTTACCTTTAAATCTATGTAATGAAACTGAAATTCACAGAGAATTCTCTGAGAATTTGATAAACTTCTCTGAGAATTTAGTTCACTTTGAGTAATAGAAGGCATCTTAAAAGAATCTGCAACTTTGTTTTTTTTTCTTAAGGAAAAATGTTTCCCTGAGAGAAATGGACTGAAATGTTTTTCCATTATCAGATTGCTAATTATCTTATGTTTTAATTTACATTATACGGGGTTGACAAGGACTCAAGGAACAGACATTGTCATTTGCAGTTGGTGGTAGAATAAACTGGAACAACCTTTCTTGAGAATAATTTGCCAATATGCTTTACCATTTTGCATGCCCTTTTGACCCAGTAATTTTAGTTCTGAGAATTTATCCTAAGGTAATAATTGTGGATATGTGCAGAATTTTTAACTATAAGAATATTTGTCAGTGTTGTAATAATAGCAAAAAATGGAGAACAATTTAAATATCTGAAAAACAGGAATTAGTTAAATTATGGAACTGTTAAAACAATCTAGTTGAAGAATATTGATATAGATGTTGACAAGAAGATGTAAACTAAAATCAAGTTTAAAATGTATGTAGAGGGAGACCAGGATAGCTTAGTTGTTTGGGCGTCCAACTCTTGATTTCGGCTCAGGTCATGATCTCAGGGTTGTGAGATCAAGTCCTGTGTCAGTCTCCGCACCCAGTGGGGAGTCTGCTTGAGAGTCTCTCTCTCCCTCTGCCACTGCCCTGCTCTCGCTCTCTAAAATAAATTAAAAAAGCTTTTTTTTTTTTTAAGATTTTATTTATTTATTTGACAGATGGAGATCACAAGTAGGCAGAGAGACAGGCAGAGAGAGAGAGCAGGAAGCAGGCTCCCTGCTGAGCAGAGATCCCAATTCGGGGCTCGATCCCAGGACCCTGGGATCATGACCTGAGCCGAAGGCAGAGGCTTTAACCCACTGAGCCACCCAGGCGCCCCAATAAATAAATCTTTTTAAGAAAGAAATAAAATGTATATGTAGAATATGGTCATATCTTTATTAAGATCTATGCATAAACAAAAAGACTGGGAAAATCTCTACTAAAACTTTAACAGTAGTTATTTCTCAATGGTCAGACTATAGAATATTTCTGCCTTTTACTTAAGGTCCCTAAATTTCCTAAAGTTAGTATGGATCACCTTTGTTACTGTGGGGCGGGAATTAAACGATATTTTTCAAAGAAAGATGTAAATGGATTGTAAATGGAATTCTCTCATAATATCCTCTTCCTGTAGGAGAGAGACTTTAACTTTTAGCTAAGAAGACATTTCATTTAACAAATAGTGACTGTGCTCCAACTATGAACTAGGCATTCTTAATAGGCACTTGAGATACATCCATAAACAAAATGTAGAATGATCCTTGCTCTTATGTAACTAATTTCCTAACATTTCTGGCTTTAGCTTTTCCCAAGTATATAACTAAAAAGGTTCTTCTCAAATAGAAAAAAAAGAAAAGCAAAAAAAAGGGGGGGGGTGGGGGTACTTTCAGTTTTGTTTACCCTTCTTGGGTTCCTGAGTTCATGGTCAGAGATTTAATTAGTATAACCAGAGCTATTCTTAGAAAGTGGCTCAAGTGTATGAATAAATGGTTTAAGGAGACTGGGAGACTAAAGCAGCAAGAATGATAAATGTCATTAGATTAGTACTTTTGGGGCATGAAAGGACATGTCCTCAAGGCTTAGGGACATCTATCTACGTGATCTTTGTGGACCCTCTAAGAATCATAGGAAATATACACTGTAAGATGATTCTGTGTCAAGGGAAACAAATATTTATATAGTAAATGGTTGAGATCTTTAGTTCTGTAGTGATACAACATACCCACAGCATGGTTTCAACTACAGAATAATGAGCTCCAGAGGTACCCAGACCTATTTTTCACTAGTGGGTTGTCAGTTCTCCTGCCACTGTCTACCCCCGTCCCTAATAATGCATCAGCAAGAAGTGTCTAGCCAATTGCTATGAATAGGTAATATAATCAGAATCAGAGAACCTTAAATTCCAGGGAATAGATTCTCCAGAGGCCAAATTCTCTAAGATTTAAAAATTGAAAGAGTTTTGGGTACACATGGATTATTGGCTTTTTGATGTCTCCAGTTCTACAGTGCTCATTTCCAAGCGTATCTTTCAGGTCTGCACTACAGAGTTTACACAAGGCTTGTGAAGTGGCCAGAATGCATAACTACTACCCAGGCAGCCTGTTTCTCACTTGGGTGAGTTATTACGAGAGCCACATCAACTCAGATCAGTCATCAGTCAATGAATGGAATGCTATGCAGGATGTGCAGTCCCACCGGCCTGACTCTCCAGCTCTCTTCACAGACATGTAAGTCAGCTAACTCAGGATCACTGAAGTGTTCTCTGTTATATCCTAGGAGGTTGTAAGCAACATGTTCCTCCCTAATCTCTCTCTTGGAGAATTAATCTTATCCAGTGATATTAGTCAATGTCTGTACTACACATCTGCCACACAAAGAACCCTATTCTTTCTGTTGTCTGCAAAGGCCTAAGGAGTTTCACTCCTGGGCACAATGGAATCTCCATAGTAAAGAATTGCTATACCATAAAATCCCATTCAGATTCCACCAATTTGACATTTGAGTTTAAAGGGAGTTAGGCTGAATTCTGCCTTTGCATTATCTGTGAAAGAAGCATTTGGTAAGCAAATTAATGACACAGAAGCTTTTTTGTTTTGTTTCATTTTAAAATTCTATTTTTAAGTAATCACTACACCCAATGTGGGGCTCAAAGTTAGGACCCCAAGATCAAGGGTCACATGCTCTACTGACTAAGCCAGCCAAGCACCCTGACATATAGAGAAACTTTTAAAGGGATGTTTCCAATAATTAAACAAGATGTTTCCAGTCAATTTAAAAGACTGTCTAGGATAGATACTATGCTAATTTTAAACTGATTTCTATTCACATATTTTTAAAAAATAATTTATAATTCAAGTCTTTGACTCAGCCCCACCATTGCCTTTTTGGGTCTTTGTCAGTGAGATTTTATTAAATCTCACTGTGAGTTGGATAAAGGCCTGAGGTGGAGTTGATGTTTTTTCCTTTTTAGGTCTATGTGTTGAAATTTATGTGACTATTTTCGAAATTAATCAGGATGTTTATTTCTCCCTGAATTGATCTTTCTACACTTCCAAGGTATTCTATAGATGGGAAAGAAGAGTAGCTACTTACTATCTGACCATACAAACCTTCACCTTCAGATTCCTAAATGGATACCAGAACAGTTCACGGGTTTTTTTGGTTTCGTTTTTTTGGGTTTTTTGTTTTGTTTTGTTTTGTTTTAAGAAAATGCTTAGTTTGGATAATAGTGTAAACTTATTTTTACTGAAAAAGGTGAAATTTCCAAGAATTGTGTGAAGAGAGCAAGCAAAAAAGCAGTGGAAGCTTTTTGCATGGGGTGTTACTGATACTAAGACCTCCTTTTCATTAGCCCTTAGTCCTTTGAAGATCCCACAGTAAAAGATAAGGATTAGTCTGGCTTTCAGAATCTTGGGAAATGTTACTGAGTTCATGCTTTATAGATGGTTGATGGGTATCAAAGAAATGAGTGTCTCATCTGGCTCAAAAATGGGCATTCTAAAACAGATTTACATGAGACAGAAAAAACCCTTCTTTTCATTTCTCATGATTTTGATAAAGAAAATTTGGATATTACATCAGAAAGAAAGAAAAGGAAAGAAAATTGGCTATAATCTGTCTCTATCCCCAAGCAAAAAGAGTGATGTAAAGAGTAGTCCCTGGCGCATAGTAGAAGCTCATTAAATGTTACCTCTTAGTATGTACCATATAACCCGGATTTTAAGATACATTTACTAACCAAATGTCTGTCACAGAAAAACTGAAAAGCTATAGGTCATAATATTATAATATTATCATAAAATAATAATATCATAAAATGATAATCTCTGATGCAGGGATTTTCAATGATTTTGTTTTTCTTTGTGTTTTTACATATTTTCCGGATTTTTGTCTAGTGAAATTGAGCAAGAAAGTGTATTTGTATTGTTATGTTTTTTCCATTTCTTCCTCCTCCCTAAATTGACTAGAAAAGCCTAAAACACAATGCTGAGCATACAGGGACAATGTGTGCCAAAATGGATTTAAGTACTCTACTGCAAATAAAGTTTGTATTTTGAAATACAAGGAAGGGGAAGAGGGAACATACATGTATAGTGCCTCCAATGTATGTCAAATATTATGTCAAGCATTTCATACATGATACCTCATTTAATCCTCATAAGAACCTCATGAGGCAGATATGATTATTATGAGGCGATGTGATTTTTATCCTAATTTTATAGAAAGGGAAACCCACTCAGAGAAGGGAAGAAATTTGTTCAGGGTCATACCACTGGGAAGTAGCAGGACTGATTAAAACCCAGGTGTGTCTGCTCCCAAACTACTCTGTCCCAGAGAAGTATTGTGAAAGATTAAGAGAAAGATTGCTAACTAGGAAATCTAACTCATGCACATGGGTGGTAAAATTTGTTTCTATCAGTATTTTTTATTGGAAGAACGATATGTATCACTTTCTGTCACTAGCTATGTCTAGGAAAAATGGTGAGGAGCGTGATTAAGATCCTGTCAAGACAGGGATGCCTTGGCAGATAGGGAAAAGGCACAGGCATTATCTGTATTCTACAGGGCTCATGAGAAACTATGAGCCCAAGTGGTGGGGAGCCCGAAGGTTGTGAGGTCAGAGCAGCCATCTTTGGAGATTACTGAAGCTATTTTTGCAGCCAGTGATAAGGCGGTAGGCAGCAAGGGCAGGCAGGATGCCTGAAGGCTTAGTCCATTTCCATCTCCAAATAAGGAGGTGCAGAGCAGATACCTTTCTTGAGTAGGTAAGAGGGAAAGATGAGACAGAAAGTCCTTTTTGTCAGCCTCACTCAAATTCTGCATAATATGAAATAGTGCTTTTAGAGAGAAGCATCCAGTTAAAATGAACCAATACCTTTCTAGTAATTGGAGAGTTGACTTCATAGTTTAATTTCTATTAAAGTTCCAAGGGTAATTTTATTTTTAAGAGTCAGAAGATTAAGGGAAGCAACATAATCCTGCAGGTAGAGTGTTAGGCTGGGCTGAGAATGCTGGTTCTCCTGCCAGTGTATGTGATCTTTGGCATGTCATTTAACCTTTCAGCTGTTTATTTCCTTTATCTGTAAAATGGGGATAACAGTTTCACAGAGATGTTATGAGAGCTTTTATGAAAAGAAACACATTTTAGATGAAAGTACTCTGGGTAGTTAATCCTTAAAAACCCATTTTGGAGTGAATTTGCCTCAATGAAGAAGGCAGAAATCGTTCTTTTGTCTTTCCTGTCTCCTAGAACGATAGTAATAAATGGTCAGCATTCAGTGGCATATTAAGCTGCTGAAGACGTAGTTCCATCAGTGGGTTATACCACTGTTCTACTCAGCTTGGTATTCTAGCTCCACGAGTGGTAGTCAGGGATACTTGATGAAACAGTATGGCTGTGATTCTTCGTTAAAGTGGTATACACAGTAGTATAGCTTTTTGTCTTTATTCCTTCATAGATGCATGTGGATATATTTTAAAGGATTTTAGACATGTACATCCTCTTCAAGTAATAATTTCTACACATTGACATTCTATGCATTGTGAAAAGAAACTTTTTTAAGTATTTTTTTTCTTTTTCTTTTGCTTTTGCTTTTTTTGCCATGCCCCCAGAATATCAATGTTTGAGAGTAATAGAGGGAAGGTCTGCCAATTTGGAAGCATAATCAAATGGCACATGAATTAGCCTAGTCAAATTCCTGCCTAAGAAAAATCACCATTTCTCTCCTCAGACCAACTGAACGTGAGCGAACAGAGAGATTAATTAAAACCAAATTAAGGGAGATAATGATGCAGAAGGATTTGGAGAATATCACATCCAAAGAGGTAAGAGACCTTGAGTTCTCCTTGTTTCAAGGCTAGGAGTGTGGAATAACAGTAGGTATGGGGTTAGAAATAGTGAGTGATTGAAAGTACAGAGATACTTTTCAGAGATTAGTAAAACATGTCCTCCTTGTTTCAGATACGAACTGAGTTGGAAATGCAAATGGTGTGCAACTTACGAGAATTCAAGGAATTTATAGATAATGAAATGATAGTGATCCTTGGTCAAATGGATAGCCCTACCCAGATATTTGAGCACGTTTTCTTGGTAAGTCTAAGAGCCACTCACAGTGCTGTGCCGAATCTAGTCCATACCAGCTCTGGAGGAGCAACTGTTAAATTTTAGTATATTTAAAATTAAATGTAACTTAAAAACAAAGGTAGTAAGTATTCAAACCTCATCACTTCCTAATTTTTTACTACATTTAACTGTTATCTGTGCTCTTAGGTTATTCACATGTATTATATGGTGGAAATGTTAGATAATGGTGTGCTTCTGCTCATATCTTCCCTATTCCTCATTTGGTGATGTCAAGCTGGTAGATTAAAATTGACTAGTGGGAAAATTTACACCAAGGAAGTAGGCAAATGCTACAAATCAGGTCCTTCCCCTTCACCATGGATTGTTAAATATCTCATCTGTTCTTCATGACAGTCAAAAGTCAAATACAGACCAGTTCACAATAGTTTGTTTTTTTTAAAGATTTTATTTATTTATTTGACAAACAGAGATTACAAGTAGGCAGAGAGGCAGGCAGAGAGAAAGGAGGAAACAGGCTCCCTGCTGAGCAGAGAGCTCAATGCAGAGCTCCATTTCAGGACCCTGAGATCATGACCCCAATCCGAAGGCAGAGGCTTAACCCACTGAGCCACCTAGGCACCTCCGCAATAATTGTATACAGTGTATACAAATAGAATGATACTTTGAGGTCATTCTTTCAGATTTGCCAAATTTGCCTTAAGTCTTATATATCTGAGTAGAGGAGGTAGGAACTACTTATGACTGAGAGACTGTTGGACTTTTAAACATTTGGAACTTTATAGCTAGCTACATTTTGAGTCCCCCAAATATTTTTGTGTTTGCTAAAATTTCAGTGACTTAAAATTGTTCTTCATGGTTTCCGAACATTCAGTGACCTGAAATTAGCCCAGGGACACCTTTCTAACTAATGGATTAGGAAAGCTTCTAAAATCCCATTTTTCTCCCAAATATTAAAGACTTTTTTAGTTTCCATCTGTACATGGTAGTGGGAATAAGGTTAAAAAGGATAATTAAAATCAGTGGGAATGTCAGAACTTTGTTTTGCTTCCACTTCCCACACACTTGAACCAAAAATGCTAACAAGGAAATAAATTGATTGGTTTGAATTTCGCTTCCTTTCTCTGGTGAGGACATTTGTGAAATGATAAGAAGCTGAGAAACAGGAAACAAGAGGAATAAATACACAGGAACTGACTAAATTGGATCATCTTACCCCTGAATATTCAAGAGTTTGTATCACCAGGCAGTCAGATTTCATGCCATTGAAGGCTTGTGCCCTGAATTAACTTTGTGACAGTCTCAAGTATGTGTACTTGCACAGTGATTCATAGCGCTCTATAGCTATGAAATTACTCATGAAAAGCCGTGAGCTGGAAAGGGAACTTTTTTTCCATTACTTTAACTTCACCAATGTGTTTTGCCGTTTCTGGGTGTAGATCATAATGCAAAACTATCATTGACCTTTCCATTTGTAAAGCACTTGGCTTCGTTGTCTTTTGCGTCTACCTTCATGAGGGTTCAAGTATTCCCTGCTGGTGTATTGTTGGAAAGAATTTTTTGTGTTATCTATAGAAAACTTATGAGTCACTCATTCAAATGGACCCTGCCCCCAACTGTGTCTGTGTAACATGACTAATTTTTATGAAGGGCAAGTGCCTGTAGCCAAAAATAGCTCATGTTAGAAAATGATCAGAGCTATAAACTCGGAAGTCACGTTTGCATTAGCTTGTATTTTAACACCAAAAAGATGTGGACATGATGAATATTAAATACAGTTACTGTCAGACTGTTCAATCTGTTTAATTTTAATTACTTCCCTATGTCTCTGGTACCACCCCCCTCAAGAACTACCTTCTTTGTTTTTCCTGAAATGATATAATTTAGAACATAGAGAGAAATTTTAGTGGTACTCTTTTTTTTTTTTTTTAAGATTTTATTTATTTATTTGACAGAGATCACAAGTAGACAGAGAGGCAGGTAGAGAGAGAGAGAGGAGGAAGCAGGCTCCCTGCTGAGCAAAGAGCCCGATGCGGGACTTGATCCCAGGACCCTGAGATCATGACCTGAGCCGAAGGCAGCGGCTTAACCCACTGAGCCACCCAGGCGCCCCTTTTAGTGGTACTCTTAGCAGAAAAAATAGTCCGCTTCTCCCCAGATAAGTCTCTAATCAACTACAAATTAATTTGAGTATTTGTACCAGTATATCCATCCTAATATTTCATAATTGTTGGCATAGTCTTCTGTCTTGGCTTTTTTACTTATTACAAAAATAATTCATGTTCATTATAGAAAGCTTAGACAATTTAATTTTTTTAGTGAGCTACATGAGGTCCATTCCTTTCTATTTATTTTTTGATTGAAGCATAATTAACATACAATGTTATATTAGTTCCAGGTGTGCAACATAACGATTCAACAATTTTATACATTACTCAGTGCTCACCACAGTAAGTGTAGTCACCATCTGTCAGCATACAATGTTATCACAACATTATTGACTATATTCCCTATCCTGTATGCTTCCATCTCTGTAATTTACTAATTTTATGACTGGAAGCTTGTAACTCTTTTTTTTTTTTTTAAGATTTTATTTATTTATTTATTTGACAGGCAAAGATCACAAGGAGGCAGAGAGGCAGGCAGAGAGAGAGAGGGAAGCAAGCTCCCCGCTGAGCAGAGAACCCGATGTGGGACTCGATCCCAGGACCCTGAGACCATGACCTGAGCCGAAGGCAGCTTAACCCACTGAGCCACCCAGGCGCCCCTGGAAGCTTGTAACTCTTAATCCTCCCCACCCAGCTTTCCTCTGGCAGCCACCAATTTGTTCTCTGTATAGAGTCCGGTTTTACTTGTTGATTTTTTATATTTCACCTATAAGTGAAATGATAATGATATTTTTCTTTCTCTGACCTATTTCACTTAGCATGATTCTTGGCATATTCTTCTGTGTTGGGTTATTTATTACAAAAATAATTCATGTTCATTGTAGAAAGCTTAGTTTCAAAAGACAGTAACATTTAATCGTCAGCAAAAGAGATAAACAGAGACACCTTTTGTTATATAATATTCCAGTCTTACTTTTTTAACATGTGTGTCTATGTTTTTGAAAAAGGGAAATCCTGCTCCACTTCAGATATAATTCTCTTTTTTAGAGAATGGATATGTTCTTTCCATTGTGAATATTTTTCTTATTTGGGAAAAGCTTGCAAACTGGAGAATTCTGAAATTTAACTCTTATCCAACAAAGTGAGTGCATGAACACTTCTTCATCAATGGCTTCCCCTTTGTTTGCACCACCATATCCTATATCCAAACCCCTATCTCTTCCCTCCGTGAGTCTGTGCTCTGCTGGCTTTCCTAGCAATTGACACGGAAGAAGAGGTCTTATTCAAGCTGCAAGCAGTGGTGTTAATTTTCTGCAAAGTCATTTCATCTTGTGCGTAGCTGCCATGCCTGGAGTGCAAGCAGATTGTGTGAAGGGAGGCAGCAGGATTTTTCCCCTCCCTTTAGAAGAATGCTCAGCTCTGCAGTGCAGTGCACAGAGATGTTTATTTAAAAAGGTGTCCAGCTGGTATGGAGAAGAAAAGTATAAAGCATAGTTTAAAGAAAATCCGCAGCAAGAAGAGAGGAATGATTGGTTGGGAGCCAGGGTATTTCCAGAAGAAGTTCTTCCACACCCTTAAGAGTGTACCACTTCTCTGAGCTGGAAGCCTTTGCCCAACCAAGTCTCAATATCAACAGTTCTCCTGGAGGTTGTCCAGTTTGGCTGAGAAAAAGCCAAATGTGAACAGAGACCCTTTGCTGAAAGGCAGGCAGCTTTCTTAGGAAACACAGGAATATTGGACACAGCCAGTAATTTTGTTCATGAATAAAAACGAGTTGATTTTTATTGCTGATGGTCATCTTTTTTAATATTTTTACATTACAGAATAATGTTTCCTTTTCAAAGAAAAATTAAGCCTCAAATTGGTAGTTACTTCTGTAGGTGCAGAGAAATGAAGGATATGTGAATAGATGAGACTTAAATCAAATGGGCTATTTTAATTATTCATGATTTTGTCCATCAGCTGGAGATGTGTAGCATGAACTTTTCTCAGAAGGAAAAATTAACAGAACTCTTATGCCTGGTTGCCTTCATAATGTGACTCACAGTATTGTGGCTGTAGGTATGGTACGTTGAAGAAGATTTGGACAAGGCACCAGCCCTTGGAGATTATATTGAGTTATATTGATCCTAGCGGAACCTGAATACAGTCCTTCTTATTTGCTATGAATGTGCTCTCTTCTCTTTTGCTTGGAGCAATTGGACCCTCACAAGGCTATTTCTAAGTATAATATTGGAAAAGAAATTAGTCATTTGGGGGTGCCTAACTGGCTCTGTCAGTAGAGCATGCAACTGTTCATCTCAGGGTCATGAGTTCAAGCTCCACATTGGGCATGGAGCCTACATAAAAAATTTTAAAAAGAAAGAAAGAAATTAGTCACTCGGGCCTCTGGGCTATGGCACAGTGTAGGGGAACCAGAGTGAAAGATGGAAATGAACTTACTTAAAAATGTATTATAGTCCCAAGATTTCATTTTATACTTTAGTAAGATTTGAATGTGCTTTGCATAATTATATAGAACATAGTGAAAAACCCCATGGAATTGTGTCATTGTAAGCCTGAGAAGCATGGAGAGGGGGAAAAAAAAGTCTTTGGAGGGCTCCAGGGGGCTAATATGCATAGTATTTATATTGAGGGCAGAAAAGTAATTACACCACGTTGACTGCAGTTCTTCCTTTCAGGTTGAACCCAAGCACAGTCCAAGTCATGTTATATGGACTTCCCTGAGTCAGTAGCCAAAGCTTTTCATTTATTTTGTTTCTGGGTATGTGCCATTTCAGATTGTCAGGTTGAATTTTCTCTGGACAGGTAGATGAAAACCATGAACTTATCCCATCATGTAAGGGTTATTTCCATCTAGCTGGACAAAGTTCCACAGAGGATTTAGACTTCTAAATTAAGAGGTGAAGTGGTCACATTTCCTTGGCTACCATTTAGCCTCTCAACCATTATTGCTTGGCTTCTGTCTCCTTGAAGTTCATTACAGTTCTTACCTCTTTCTTTGGTGTGGCAGCTTGTTTTCAAAGGTTAATAAGCACAGAGTCTTCAGAACCTCCCTATTTTTTTGAAAGCAACTCAGCTGAGCTCTCAGGTCTGTAGAAAAGATCAGTTGCCCATCAGTTACTGTCCTTTTCCTGAATGGAACTTCATAGCATCCTTGATGTGTATCTCTCAGTTCAATAGCCAAATTAAATAATGTATCACTTGTCTTGTGATGATAATGCTTACATAACATTTACAGTTCTCAGAGTGCTTAATTTACTGATCTTATTTGGTCATTCATTCAATAAACATTTGTTGACTCTTTTTTTTATGCCAGGCGTGAGGCTAGATACTTGTCCAATCTGATCTGTTTCTATAAGGAGAGAGTAATGAACCATATCAGACAGATATTCATGGAAGGCCAGGGGCTAAGACATGGAAGACGCCTGGATTAGATAATTAGAAGTGGTCATTAGTAACACTAGCAAGAGTGATGAGGGCAGAAATCATAGTGCTGTAAGTTGAAACATATGGGAAATGAGAAATCAGAGGAAGAAATAGATTTTATTTCTATGAATCATAGGAAGGGAAGGGAATAAATGTCTAGAAAGAATATCTAGAAGAGAATTCAGGATAGAAAGAAGGTTTTTGCACTTTAATATGGGAGAAACTGGATTTTGGGGGGGGGCGGGGGTTGGGGGTTGGGATGGGGACTTATAAACAAACTTATTTCTCATAGTTCTGTAGGCTAAAATCTGAGATCAGGGTGCCTGCATGGTCAGGTGAGGACTATATTCTGGGTCATAGACTTTGTATTCTCACATGACTGAAAGGATCAGGAAAACTTCCTATTTGTGATTTGAGAAGGTACCCATTTCGGTATATAGGACTAGGGTGGGAGGAATGTCCATTTTACAGGTAAGGAGAGCAAAGACAGAGAGGTTAAGCAATTTGCCCAGTGCCCCACAGTTGGGACTTGAACCTGAGTCTTCTAATGCTAAATTCCATTTAATGCATAATTCTAAAATAGATAAATTCCTACTTTTAAGTGTTTGCCTTTTCAAAAGAGATGAACAGATAGTCCAAAGATAGAAAATGGACCTGAGGGGCACCTGGGTGGCTCAGTCATTAAGCGTTTGCCTTCAGCTTAGGTCGTGATCCCGGGGTCCTGGGATCGAGCCCTGCATCAGACTCCCTGCTTAGCAGAAGGCCTGCTTCTCCCTCTCCCACTCCTCCTGCTTGTGTTCCCTCTCTCACTGTCTCTCTGTCAAATAAATAAATAAAATCTTTTTTTTTTTTAAAAGTGGAAAAAAAAATGGACCTAAAGCAATGAAAAGTTGTTAACTTTTACTTTTAAGAGAAATGCAAATTGAAATTACACTGACATACATTTCATGCCTAACAGATTGGCAAAGATTCAGAAGCTTAACCACACATTTTGTTGGCAAAGCTGTGGGGAAAGTGACACTCTCATACATTGTTGGTGGGAATGCAGAATTGTTTCAGCCTCTATGGAGGGGAATTTAGCAATGTCTAACAAAACTATGCATTGGCCCTTCACCCAGCAACCTTACTTCCACAAACTGAAACAACATTCATAGGATACTAATTGAATAAACTATTCTATCACTATCCTATCCAATGAAGTGTTATATAAATGTAAGAAAGAATAGGGAAGATCTCTGTGAACTGTGATAATGGAGTGGTTCTGAGGACAATTGTAAAGTGAAGTAAGTTAAGAATAAAAGTATCTGTAATATACTACTTTTTTTTTTAAGATTTTATTTATTTATTTGACAGAGAGAGATCACAAGTAAGCAGAGAGAGAGAGAGAGAGGAGGAAGCAGGCTTCCCGCCAAGCAGAGAGCCCGACGCGGGACTCGATCCCAAGACCCTGAGATCATGACCCAAGCCGAAGGCAGCGGTTTAACCCACTGAGCCACCCAGGCACCCTCAAGTTTACTTTTTAATAAACTTTTGACTTTCAATCTTATGAAAGTTTGGCATATTCAAAATCAGATGGAAAAAACACACCCTAAAGTTGAATGCAAACAGGAGCTAGTGAACCCAAATATATAGCAATTGGATAACTTCACAGAAGGAAATTAATTTGGGGTGCCTGGGTGTTTCAGTAGGTTAAGTGTCTTGATTTCACCAGAGGTCGTAATTTCTCTGTCCTGGGTCCTCCGTGGGGCTCCCTGCTCAAGTGAGGAGTCTGCTTCTCTCTCTCCATCTGTGCTGTCTCTCGCTCTTGCCCTCTCTCAAGTAAATAAATAAAATCTTTTTTAAAAATTATTTTAAAAATAAAATAATTATTTAAAAAAGAAGGAAATTAATTCAAATAAGTTGTGAGCATAATATTCTGATTGAACCTCTTCATAGGAAGAGAAAAGAACTGCAAAGAAAATTTGAACTTAATAGATTGTATTTGGCTATGATATTGGTGTAGTAATGTTGAAGTTATTTTGTAAATAGAGTTAATGAGTTATTGGAAACCAAGGTTATCACTGTGAAATAGGTGAAAGGTAACAAAGGGGCAAGAAAGAAAGGGAGAACCTTGTGGTGTTAACTTTGAATTGGAGGTACCAGTATAAATCCAATTTTTTTTAAAGGTTTCATTCATTTATTTGAGAGAGAACATGAGCAAGGAGAAGGTCAGAGGGAAAAGCAGACTCCCTGTGGAGCTAAGAGCCTGATGCGGGACTCAATCCCGGGACTCCGGAATCATGACCTGAGCTGAAGGCAGTTGCTTAACCAACTGAGCTACCTGGGTGCCCTCAATTTTTTTTTTTTTTTCTTAAGTAGGCTCCACACCTAGCGTGGAGCCCAAGGAGGGATGCTCAAACTCGTGACCCTGAGGTCAAGAACTGAGCTGAGACCAAGAATTGGGTGCTCAACTGACTGAGCCACCTGGTACTCCTGTAAATTCAATATTTTTTTTTAAATATTTCCTGATCTGTCCACTGAAATTTAGAAGCAATAACACCCAATATTTATGAGCATATCTAATTAATGTCCAGGTTTTTATTGCAAAATATCATTCTTTGTTAAAAGAAACCAGGGCTCCTTGGAGAAATCACTAATTCCACTCACAAAGTAAATCTAGAACGACTTCTTATGCCAGAAAGCAAGCAAATACTCAAAAACTAGCAGGATCATATCAAAAAGAGCTTGCCTGCTTGAAGAGAATTCCCACCGATCAAATTCAGGATAATTTGAATGTCAGGGGAAAAAATGGTGTTGGATTGTATAACATTCTAAATACAAAAAGAATTCAAGAATGCATAGTGGCATTCAGAGTGTAAGGAATGACTAGGTGAAACTCTCTTTTACAAAGAAGAATGCCAGCTCCCATGCAGAAGGAATAATAGAATTAGAAAACCACAATTTTGTCAACACCCACTAAGATAAATTTTTTGGACAAGGTCAGCAGTTAATGCTAAAACCATAGGGTAAAAGATTTTTGTGAAACAAGATATTCACCTGACTTTAAAGATCACTAATACCTAAAGATTACTAATTACTTATAAAAAAACCTTTACAGTATAGTAGTGGGATGTGGCAGATACAAAGGTTACCAAGAATTCAGGTTCAACCTAGCAAACAATGTGACAAACGGACGTTATGTGCCTCAAGATTTGATGCCATAGGAAGTACACAATACCAGCATTATATTATTCTTGACAAGAATTTTGATCTGAATCTAATTATCAGGAAACAAATCAGACAAATCCAGATTGTGAGGAGTTCTCCAAGATTATAAACCTGTAGTCTACAAAAATGTCAATATCATGAAAACCAAAATAAATAAAGTTGGAGTAAACTGTCTAAGACCAGATTGAATGAGAAAGAGACATGGCAGGGCACCTGGGTGGCTCAGTGGGTGGCTCAGTGGGTTAAAGCCTCTGCCTTTGGCTCAGGTCATGGTCCCAGGGTCCTGGGATCGAGCCCTGCATTGGGCTCTTGGCTCAGCGGGGAGCCTGCTTCCCCCTCTCTCTCTGCCTACCTCTCTGCCTACTTGTAATCTCTGTCTGTCAAATAAATAAATAAAATCTTAAAAAAAAAAACAAAAAACAAAGAAGGAAGGAAGAAAGAGACATGGCAACTAAATGCAAAGTATGATTTTTTAAGATTTTTATTTGTTTATTTGAGAGAGAGCGCATAACCTGGGGGAGACACCTTTCCAGCATGTGATCTTGAGCAGAAATTATTTGAATTATATGAGGGCTGGTTTTCTGATCTGTAAAAATGAAGCTCACTTTTTTGCCCTATCATTTGTGAAAACTAAATGTGGTCATGTATAAAGTACTGGACCTATAGAAGGGAACCATGATAGATGTTGTTGGTTCTGCTTCTTCCCTTATAGGACTCCTGTTTGAGTATTGTATTTTGTTCATTTGCTAATAATACTCCCTAACCTTGTTTTCCGTTGTTGTTGTTGTTGTTGTTTCACAGGGCTCAGAATGGAATGCCTCTAATCTAGAGGATTTACAGAACCGAGGGTAAGCACACATCGCAATTGCTTTTATCCCCCTGTTATAAATCACTGTTCTTTTTTACTTTTTCCTGTCAAATAGGTGTCGGTGAGTAACTTTCAGCCTAAGAGTTGCTTCCATTTGATTCTAATCAGGTGTAATCTAATAAAAAGTTAAGTGGCCATTCTCCCACTGTTCCATCCTCCCCCACACACGTCCCAGAAAGAGCACTGTTTCAGAGGAAAGGCTTTCCAAAATAAATGTGCATGCCTTTCCTGCTCTTTAAAACAAATGTAGGGCGCCTGGGTGGCTCAGTGGGTTAAGCCACTGCCTTCGGCTCAGGTCATGATCTCGGAGTCCTGGGATCGAGTCCCACATCGGGCTCTCTGCTTAGCAGGGTGCCTGCTTCCTCCTCTCTCTCTGCCTGCCTCTCTGCCTACTTGTGATCTCTCTCTGTCAAATAAATAAATAAAATCTTTAAAAAAAAAATGTAGTTATTGGTTACTTTTGTTTGTTTTTAGAACAATTTAAGGTGCACAGTAAAATTGAGCAGAAGGTACAGAGATTTCCCATATACCTCTGCCCCCACACATGCATAGCCTCCCCTATTATCACTGTCCCTGCCAGAGTGGTGCATTTGTTAGAACTGATGACCCTACACTGATACGCACGTTGTAATCATGCAAAGTCCATATTTACATTACAGTTCACTGTTGGTATTGTACATTCTGTGGCTTTGGACAAATGTATAGTATCATGCATCCATCATTATGGTATCACACAGAGTATTTTCACGGTCTTAAAAATCCTGTGTTCTGCCTATTTATTCCCACCCCCACCCCTGGCAACCACTGATCTTTTTACTGCCTCCACAGTTTTGCCTTTGGTTCCTATTTCCTTGTAAGAGTACACAGCTCTGCATATGTCGGGTTCACAGCTCTTCCCTCAACATTTATTGACCATCTTCTGTGGGCCAGGTCCAGTGCTAGATACTAGGGACCCAAAGAAAAATAAGACTCAGTCTGCATCCTTTTTTAGTAAGGTGCTTGAAATCTAAGTAGGTTATAAATGTAAAATGGACAAGCTTCTGAAATTGAACAAGAATACCTACTTTGTATTAAGAAATGTGCCCCTAAGCAGCATGGTTATTGAGTTTGATTGTAGCTATTGAGAACACCATCGACATTCAGCAAGCAAAAAGCTGCCATTCCTCTTCCCTTTTGACTTCTTAGCTAATGTCTAAATTTTTCATTGAACTTGGCCATGCTAACTCTTAGGTGCCCAGCGATAAGACTTACTGACACCCAGAAGTAGGGATGGCTAGTTCCTGGCCGCCTGTTTTCCCAGCTATAAGCCAGCCTTCTGGTTATCTTTAGCGTAATTAGTTGCATACTCGCTACTTTTCCTTCGAAAGAAAGGTATATCATAATTGCTAAAATGAACCTGGAACAAGACTTAAGCCAGAGATTTATACAAAGAGTTCTTGGGGTGGGGAGAAGTTGGGAGTGAATCTGGTTACTTAATTTAAGATGTGAAAATAAATAGAACTTGGAAGCTTTAAATTGATTAGGATTGAGTCTATAGAGTTCTTGAAAATAGAGACTGTATCTTGGTTTTACGTAAAACATGTATCTACTTAGCTCAAAGCTTTATACCAAGAGGGTACTCAGTAAATGTGAAGGGACAATAGAAAAATTGACCGTAACTTGCCAGAAACTAGCATGTAGATACAGTGTTTAACATGAAATCTGAGCTTTGATACAGCCAGTTCTTGCCAAATGTATTGAAATTACATTATGCACATATATACTTTGACTTATAACACACACACACCCTGCTGGAGATGATATATGTTCATCTCACTTACTATTTATAATGCTAAATTATAAAACACAGATGTATTTATCTTAAAAGACAGTATAGGTAGATGGTCAGACATCTACTTAGATCTTGTTTCATAAATTCACTGGTTCTTAAAATCTTGTGGATTAAGAATTACGGTTACAAAACATGTATACTACTCCTTTTGGATTTAGGGGATGATTTTGGGATTTTCAGGTCTAATTTTGGCAATAAGGCCATTTTCACCCCATCTACTAACTTCAGAACCCCAAGTAAAGTGCCACTTCATATAGAGATGTCAAAGAAGTTTCAAGGCGTGCTAATTTTTTTAAATTTAATTTTATTTTTTCAGTGTTCCAAGATTCATTGTTTATGCACCACACCCAATGCTCCATGCAATCCGTGCCCTCCTTAATGCGCACCACCAGGCTCACCCATCCCCCAACCCCTCTCCCCTCCAAAACCCTCAGTTTGTTTCTCAGAGTCCACAGTCTCTCCTGGTTCGTCTCCCCATCCGATTTCCCCCAACTCACTTCTCCTTCTTCCAATGTCCTCCGTGTCATTCCTTATGTTCCACAAATAAGAGAAACCATATGATAATTGACTCTCTCTGCTTGACTTATTTCACTCAGTATAATCTCCTCCAGTCCCATCCACGTTGATACAAAAGTTGGGTATTCATCCTTTCTGATGGAGGCATGATACTCCATTGTATATATGGGCCATATCTTCTTTATTTATTCAAAGGAGTGCTAATTTCAATTGGTAGTGACTGCCTTATGGTTCTCTAATGAATAGGATTGGGAAGCCTTGTTCTATCATAATTCATTAGTGCAGTATGAGATTAGAGGTGGGAGGTTATTCATTTGTATTTTAATTAAGAGAAGTGTGCTTTCCTTTTGACAGTTTTATTGAGATATAATTCACATATATTTCACCCACTTCAAATGTACACTTTAATGATATTTATTATTTTTAGAGAATTGTGCAATAATTAATTAGAACATTTTTTCAGCCAAAAAGAAAGTTCTATACCCTTTCAGAGTCACCCCCATTTCCCTTCTTCCCCAGCTTCTAGAAACTACTAATATGTTTCCTGTATCTATAGATTTTCCTATTCCGGACATTTCATTTAAATGGAATTATATAATATGTGCACTTTTTTTTTTTTTAAAGATTTTTATTTATTTATCAGAGAGAGAGAGGGGGAGAGAGCAAGCACAGACAGAATGGCAGGCAGAGGCAGAGGGAGAAGCAGGCTCCCTGCTGAGCAAGGAGCCCGATGTGGGACTCGATCCCAGGACGCAGGGATCATGACCTGAGCTGAAGGCAGCTGCTTAACCAACTGAGCCACCCAGGCGTCCCTTTTTTTTTTTTTTTTTTTTTTAATATGTGCACTTTTAAGAAGAGTTTCTTTTACTTTATATTTTCAAGGTTTATCAATGTTGTAGCATGTGTTATTACTTCATTCCTTTTTTTTTTTTTAATTGTCAAATAATGTTATTTTGTTTGGAAATAACACTTTTTATTTATTCATTCATCAGCTGGTGGACATTTGAGTTGTTTCCACCTTCTAGCTATTATGATTACTGCTGTAACCATTCATGTACAAATTTGGGAGTAAATTTATTTTTCATTTCTCTTGGGTTTATACCTAGGAGAGGAATATTCTGGGTCATAGAGTTACTCCATGTACTGTTTTCCACAATTGCATGTGCTTGCTTTTTAAATTAAAAAGAAAAAAATTCCTATCTAGTAATGGACTTTGATGCAAAGTTAAAACATTCAAATCATGTTTCAGAAAAATTTTGGTCTCTTGACCTTAACCACAAGATGGATCAACTCTGACTCTCCCTTTCTGTAGTCATTTCTCTGACTTCAGAGACTGGGTTTGTAAGATCCCTATGTGTAGTTCCACAAAGGAAGCAGCTTCTGCAGAGCAAAATAAATGAGTCCATGTTGTGTTGTTGGAGTAAACTCTAGTGACATCCAAATCCACACAGCACTGAGAAAAGATAACCATTTGGCAAATTAAGCCTAAGCATTTACTGTAATTGTACAGTGAGAGAGACAGCAGAAGATATTTGTGATACAGAAAGCCTTCTCTATAAGCCTCTGGGTTATGCGAGAACTCTCAGTCACATCTGCTGTGACAGCCAGAACTGCAGCCTAGAGAGTTAAGAGAATTTTAGGTCCAACTTAACTCTGACCCTCCCAGTCCTGGTCTCTTTCGCCTTTCTTATAGTTTACAGAGAGTAACAGAGCAAAATCTAGCATTTAGAAAGAGAGGAGGAAATATTCCCCTTCCCTCTTTTGTTGCTTTTTGTTTCTTTTGAGGTAGACGTTAATAGTCTGATTTAATACAAATGACTTCCAAAGAATAAATTAAGTTTCTGGTAATTTTATTGACTAAAGAGAAATTATCAGATCCTGGACCTTAGGTTGATTCTTTGAAGTAAAATACAAGGCATATTTTCAAAAGACTATCAAAGATGAGACTGTGTAACTGTACATAAACTGAGAATGGAATTTAGATATTGAACTTGGTAGACAGCTTTTCTCCCAGTACTTCGTTTGTGCCCAGGTATGTCCTGGATTCTGTATTATATGGTTTCTGTACCAAATCAGTATATAGCTTCTTTGTTTTTTAGCTTTCTTCAATATTTTAGTATTCAATTTCAACCTAAGAAGTCAACTATAAGTAAGAACAGTGCTGGCATTGGATTTAGCCTGAGTAGTAAAGCGCACATTCTCCCTTGGTCCCCTTGCAGGGTGCGGTATATCCTGAATGTCACTCGAGAGATAGATAACTTCTTCCCAGGAGTCTTTGAGTATCATAACATCCGAGTATATGATGAAGAAGCAACAGATCTACTGGCTTACTGGAATGACACTTACAAATTCATCTCTAAAGCAAAGTGAGTAATGGTCCCACATACATGCTCTGACCTATGTACCCCCTGCACCACACATGGCTGGGTCCTGCGAGCTATAGACAGCTTACTGTCTGTACTCTGGAGAAGGAATTAAACAAAAAAAGGAGACTGAGGTTCCTTCATCCTGGGGAGAATTTGACCGGTGATTCCATACTCTCTGTAAGTAGATGAATCCCCTGGACGAAGATAATCTCCTGTTGACTATTCGTTCCCACTGATCCCGAGATAGGTAGGGCAAATGGAAGATGCTGCAAATGCAGTAGGAGTGAGAGAAGGAAGATGTTCTGAAGGAAGGTCTGAGTTGCCAAAAGAGATGTGGGAAAGCTAGAGAACAGAGATGACTCCAGGTGGGTGGGATACTGAGTCCTCCTTTCTGAAGGAAAGACTAAGAAAAACTTAGTCTTGGAACTCCTTTTTCATTCTTCTCCTTTACCCTTATGGGGCACTGAACAGTGAAATTTTCCTCTGGCCGTTCTGTTCATGTCATCTTTAAATTAATTGGTCCTTTTAGTGAAACTAATAGTATTAATGTAATGTTTAGTGTTAATTAGTATTAGTATGTCAACGCTGTTTTGTTTTGTTTTTTTAAGTCCCTGGGGATTTCCTTGCCAATCCTATATATTCCTTCAATAGATGGAACCATAAATGAGCATGTTGGCCACGCTGCCCCTTTGATGGGACCACGTTCAAATCATCCCTGATAGATGAGAAGCGCTTCTTTTTTTTTTTTTTTTTTTTTTTTAAATTTTATTTTTATTTATTTGACAGGCAGAGATTACAAGTAGGCAGAGAGGCAGGCAGAGAGAGGAAGGGAAGCAGGCTCCCCACTGAGCAGAGAGCCCAACGTGGGGCCCGATCCCAGGACCCTGGGATCATGACCTGAGCCGAAGGCAGAGGCTTTAACCCACTGAGCCACCCAGGCGCCCCGAGAAGCGCTTCTCATTTTTAAAGTCCTCCTACAGTGGTGATTCCATGTCTTTCTGCAGAACCTCCATAGTCAAGAAGTTCTTCCTCTTAGTTACCCTGACTCCTCCTGCACTAGCTTTGAACCCATACACTCAGTCCCTAGCTAGCACCTGGAAGAGTGTTTTATAGTCTTGAAGCCTATTACTAAATGGTTCTCAGTAATACCACTCATGGCATGCTTACTATGTGCCAGGTACTTTACACTTTATCCTCTCATGTAATATTTTCTAGAACCCAGAGAGACATATACCATCATCCTTTTGTACAGATGGGGACAGACTATGGAGACGAGGTTCAGAGAAGTTAGGGAACAAGTGGTGAAGATAGGACTTGAACCTAAGATCATGTCTTATTTCCGAGTCCATCCGGTATTTAGGAATAGACTAGTTCCTTAAGGAAGGGAGACTGGAAAAGACTGAGCAAGTGGTGAGGATCACATCCAAAGAGGCTAGAGTTCAGGTGAGGCCCCAGTCCCAGTGAAAGGAAAGGCCAGTTTCAGCCCTGAGGTGAGATATGTGAGGCGTGTGGGGTACACGTGAGTGGGCAGTCGGGTTCCTGCTTGGGCTCATGCAAGTGTAGGTCAGCGTCTGAGAGGGACCACCTCCTTAAATGGCACCCCAGGCACCTCACGTGTTTCCTCCTGATCAGGGCCCTGAATTCCAGATTCGACCTACAGATGGGTGGGTTTAGGATTCCTGAAGGGATACCAGGCTTAATCTAGACAACCTAGCATGGGAAAGGGCCAGAGGGGTTGAGGGTGCGTGGCTGAAACTGAAGACGAAATCGGATTTTCCAAACTGACTTCAGATCCTTCAGTATGTGAGTTAGAAGCCATCCAGTGAAAAAGCCCCATTCAAAATGAAGAAATGCTTTTATGGGGGTGGATTTCATAACTGTATGGTTCTTAAAATTGTCCAACTTTGAGCACCTTCCATGCCTGCAGGTATAGACCTGAAATTTGAAGTCGGAGCTTGATGGGGAAATATAGAGCACATGTCTGAACTTATATCTGAGGCACTCTGCCCTGTAGTCTAAATGAAAACCCTGTGGTGCCATAAACAAAATGAAAATGTCCTAGTCATTTGTAATCAGTAAGCACACAGAGACGCACACCTGCACCAACCTAAAGACTCCAGAATTTCATATCTAAATCATGGGTAGGAAGTTAATCTTACCTTCCTTTGAGACTGTTTTGGTTATTGCAGATCATTCTCTGAATTCCTATCACTTACCTGGCACATAACCTCATTCCTATCATTTTGGCACATAACCTCATGCCTTCCTTGCATTGTACTTAACTCTTTCGTGTGTGTCTGTCTCCAGCAGAAGTGTTATAAGCCTCCGGAAGGAAGCTTGTTTACTGTAATACAGTGAGTGAGTGAATGAGTAGGTTTTCCCTATTAGGCTGACGTACTTTTTTTTTTTAATTTATTAGAATAGCCACATGGGAAGCATTTTTAGCCCAGATACACTAGTGAAAAGAGTAACCGTTCTTTTTTCCAGATTTTGAGATATTTCTGCTTCCAGCCGACGACCTAACAGCAGATCCATAAGTTCATTCATACATTTAGTAAATATTTGAAGGCTTACTTTGTGCCAGACACTGTGTTATTAGCAGAGTTAGCATAGCAGGACTGCGTAATATTCATATCCAAAGTAAGGAGCTCTGGCATCTCGAGACCACACGGTTTTGTTTGTTTTTTTACAGTTACTTTATGGTAACTTTGCTTTCTCTTTCTTCTGCCCCATTAAAACAACAACAGGTAGTGATTCATTCCATCCTCCTCACTGAGAAAGCCATGTGGTACATCACATGGTCCCATCCAACTCCACAGATTGTCTAGCCAGTCCCCAGACAGAACATGGTGGCGGTGTTGTGAAAAGTGATAGCAAGGGCTACATCTGAGTAAAGAGGAGGGTTCGTTTCATTTGGTTTGTACTCTTCTCCAGGGACAGAACCCTTACTGGAACTTGAACTGGAAGCAATTCAGAACATTTGGATAAAGCAGATGAATCACCATCACACTTGTAACTCAAGGGTGCGCCAGCCTTAAAACATGCCCCTGGAACTGTAAAGGCACTAGCCTCCAGACACGCAAAATGGGGTCCCGTCTCTAACCTGAAAATTCTCCCCTTCACACTCATTGCATTTACCATTTTACATTCTAATTATCTTTCTCCCCCTGAACCCTACCATTTAGGGAACATTTACTTTTCTTTGCCTCCCAGTACTTTGCACATTGTCTTACATACAGTGATTATCTGGTAAATGTTTGCTGAAGGAATTTAAAAAGATTAACACCAACACTGAATATTGTTTGAGTACGCCAGGGTTGCCTACCCTCCCTGCACATTTGACGATAGATAATATATAAGTACCCTAAGGTGGGATGGTTTGCAAGAAAATGGAAGGGCGAGAGGAGACCTGGGCACATTTAGAACCTAACTTTTAAAATGTACTCACTCTTGTGCTTTTTCCTCCTTATCTCAATCCCCCAATGTAGGAAACATGGATCTAAATGCCTTGTGCACTGCAAAATGGGGGTGAGTCGCTCAGCCTCCACTGTGATTGCCTATGCAATGAAGGAATATGGCTGGAATCTGGACCGGGCCTATGACTACGTGAAGGAAAGGCGAACAGTGACCAAGCCCAACCCCAGCTTCATGAGACAACTGGAAGAGTACCAGGGGATCTTGCTGGCAAGGTGAGTCCCTTCAGTGACTTTCCCAGATTTTCTCTGCATTATGCTCCCTGGGGCAAGATAAAATGTCCTTCCCTGCAGCTAGCTCTCAGCCTAATTTGGATGTGTGAACATTTTGAAAGTTGAAACCTCTGTCAGTCCAGTTTTTTCAAAAATAAGTGCAGGCATTTAAGAATAGTACGGAAGAACAAGCATTTAAACTAAAGACATTTAAACTAAAAAGTGGAAATACTGTTTTCTTACTTTAATTCTCAAGTAGGTACTGATTATCAGAAACATTTCCCAACATCTTCTAAGGCCAGACACGCTGCCTTATCAAAATGGATACTTACTGCTCCCAAAGTAATGCTAAGCATAGATGAAGTTCTTAGAAATTTTTTTAATCCCATTCTTCAAAAGAAAAAAAAAGTTTAAGTACTGGGTGCTGTTTTAGTCATTATTTTTTATCAGTTCTTGGTTTCAGTGAGCCTTCTCCAAAATTTTGGTCATGTGAAAAATCAAATTTGGGCTATGAAGGCACTTCCTGAAAATAACTCTCTTCTTCTCCTTTTAAAAATCTTTTAATCTGGATACACACATATATATATATATATATATATATATATATATATATATGCGCTTTACAGAAATGCAGAGAACACAGAAAAGTCATTTATAAATTCAGTACCACAGACAGTATTCAACATTATCTTTCATGTTTCTCCAGGTCTGACTCTTACCATATATATTGATGGTTATTTTCTCACAAAAGCTATTGTTCAGCCCACCTTTTCACCTAGTAACTGGTCTTCTTTTTTTTTTTTTTTAACTATAGCAATGTATATTGAACAGTTACACTGCAGTTAGCCCTCACTTAACCATCCTTCCCCCCGCCCCCACCCAGCTTTACTGAGATAGAATTATCATATAACATTGTGTAAATTGAAGGTGTCCAGTGTGTTGATTTGATGCATTTATATATCGCAGATGATTATCACCACGGCATTAGCTAATGCCTCCATTCCTTCACACGCTGTTAGTTTTTTCATGGTGAAAATATTCAGGATCTCTCTTAGCAACATTCAAGTACATGATATAATATTATGAACTATAATCTCCATCTTCCATTAGATCCCAGAACTTACTAATCTTATAACTAGAAGTTTATACCCTTTGACCAACATCTCCCCATTTCCCCCATCCTCTATCCCCTAGTAACCACCACTTTATTCTCTATGTCTCTGAGTGTGGCTTTTTTAGATTACACATATAAGTGATACCATTCAGTATTTTTCTTTCTCTGTCTACCCAATACTAGATCTTGAACATCTTTCTGTATCAATAAGAACTACTCATTTCAGCATAATATAATATAATATAATATAACCTTGGTAATTGGTTATAAAATGAGTAATTAATTGTTTATTATTTTACCTTGGTGGTGGTGAAAGCCACTTTCAACTGCTCTCAAGGAAAGAGATTTGCATATTAAACTGGGTTTAAGGGTCAGTTTCCTGAGATACCAGATGCTGAAGTTCTGTGGAGTCTAGATTTTGCTTTGATTTTTTTCATGTGTGCATGTTCTAGGTGGTTTTGTTCAGATGAAGGCACAGCTGCCTAGAAGCGGTTGGGACTGGTGCCAGAGTTTGACTCCAGTGAGTCTTATGACTTGGTCTTGACTCTTGAATCTGGGCTGTGTTTCCCCTGAACAAAATGTTAAATAGCCTTCCAGCCTATCCAGGCAGAGGCAGAGGGACCACCCTCCCACCCCCAAAGTCTGAGGAAAATGTGGCCACAGCATAGCATTATGGTTTCCACTAAAAAAAAAAAAAAAAAAAGCCCTCCCGTTTACTCAGTACTTGGCATGATTTCATCTGAGCCATTCTTTTAGGAGGCAGGGAGGATACTCACTCAAGTCTCCCGCACTGAGAAAGAATTTAGAGGTCTTTGGGGCCAGATTTTGATGACATTTTTAGAGTAGATCAGAAGGTAGGACACGGCGGTTCTTTTTGGCACAAGAAAGAGGCATGTGAGGGTCGGATGAGACATAAATATTGTATGTTCCCAGGCACACACATGACGGATGTTAGGCAGTATCCTCACGTGACCCATTGAGAGCAAGGATACTATGTGTCCTGCCAATTTCAGTATTTATTCTGGAATCTCAGGCTACTGCAAGCTGTTGGTTTGGGTTTTTTTAGAGTATGTGGTTTTTCTTAGATGTTAAAGGAACTTCAGAAAAATCGTAGATGAGAATAAGAAGGGCAGCATAACCCACAAATCACGCTGCCTCTTCCTTTCCCTTTTGGTTCTATCCTGCCTTCCTGGGCTTGATTCATGGAGGGAGGAGCAAGCCCTGGGGAATGAGAAAAACCACAGAATTGGAGTCCATAGATCTGGTTTCCATCTCTGGTTCATCCTCTTGCTGCAACTTTGAGGAGTTACTTCACAGTTCTGATCCTTACCTGACCCCATTTGTAATTTGAAAATCAAGAGCCCTAGGTCACACTGAAACTGGTAATATACTGTATGTTAACTAAATTGAATTTAAATTTTAAAAAGATTTTTAAAGAACCCTATGTCACAGGGTTATTTTAAATAAAAATGTGTATAAATAAATGTATACTACAAGGGCACCTGGCTGGCTCAGTCAGAGGAACCTGCATATACCTCTTGATCCTCAGGATTATAAAAAAACAGTGAACACTGTATACTGGTAAGGGTTATTCTGATGTGGTTCTCATCATCTTCTTTCTCCAGGGCCACCCAGAAACACACACCTGCATGTGCCACCTATTCCCTCCTCCTTCCTCCAACCACTGCCTTCCACCACCCTCGGGCACACTAACTCCATTAGAAACTAGAATAGGAAGTGGTCCTGGAATTTCCTTTACTGTGTTTTTCCTGGATGTTAAGAACTAGAATCTAGTGCTAGGGATATTGCTTAGGCTGCTTTCAAGTGCAAGTAATAGAATACCTCCATTGATCGGGATCTCAGCAAGAAGCAACATACTTGGATTAGGATGATTTGAGGAGGGCTTTACAAAGATGTGGGATTGTAGTAGAATCAAGGAACTTGTATCAGCAAGAGCTGTTCGCTAATAGCTGCGAGGTCCAGAGGGAGCCAGCTCCTAGAGCCTAGAAGGAGATTCCAGGAGAAAGAGCCCACTTCAGAGAGGAGAAATAACCTTCAGTCAAGGAATTCAGTCAGCCTGAAGTGACCCTGTGGGGAGAAAGCTAGGGGAAGAAGTGGCCTGCCTTTACCCTCCTCCCTCCAGACTGTCTCCTCCCGGGGCTCCCATGAAACAGTGAATACCCAAATCAAATCAAGTCTCTGCCAGTTAGGAGAAAGAGTGGGAGTGCCTGCTGTGTATACAATCATTAGGGTCTGCAGTCTCCGATGTTTTCGTTTTAAGAAACAGACTTGTAGGCTATTGCCAAACTAGCTGCCAAGTGGACTGGGCCCAGCAGATTCTTGCCCAGCCCTAGAGCACTACTCCAGGGTCTGCCTGCTCAGAAAAGCAAAAACAGAGAAGCCCCAGACTTCTGGAACTGTCGGAAGCTCTACAGCTTAGGTAACCAGGAGAAGAAAGTCCTTAGAAAAATCCCACTCATTCTGTTTGCAAAGAAATCCATTTCCTGTGGAGGTACTTCGATCTTGTATGCCAGGAACCATGTGCTGGTTCTCCCAAAAAGATAGAGCCTGATCCTAGCACTCTTTAGCCCCCATGGTTGTCTAGTGGCACTGGGTACTTAACTTGAGGTGGCAGCCCTCTGAGGGTAAGTTATTAGCTTGGGGCTTTGACGTCTTGGTAGAATAGGAGTCTACCAAAGTGATACCGGGCCTCTGTAAGTGATTTATGAATTGGTTACAGTCTCTTTTTTTTTTTTTTTAAGATTTTATTTATTTATTTGACAGACAGATCACAAGTAGGCAGAGAGGCAAGCAGAGAGAGAGTAGGGGAAGCAGGCTCCCTGCTGAGCAGAGAGCCCAATGTGGGGCTCGATCCCAGGACCCTGAGATCATGACCCGAGCCAAAAGCAGAGGCTTTAACCCCCTGAGCCACCCAGGCGCCCCTGGTTACAGTCTCTTAATCAGAATGCAAGGCTGTGGGCCAAATAGTGACCACCTGTCTGAAATGCAAGGGACTTTTTGCATAGTTCAGTATGTCTTTAAGAGCCCAGGGAAGGCTAATATTTAATATAACCCTTTGGGCCTAAAAGGAGGGTACCATAAACCCACTGATACTATTCATATCTAATTTTATTTTTTATGTTTTTATAGCTGGGGGTGGGAGTGAGATAGGAAGAGGGGGTGTGTGTTTGTGTGTGTGTGTGTGTGTTGAAACCCTCCATTAAACTCCCAACAGCCATGTTTGTTATTCTGTTCTCTGATCATGCAGGTATCTGGCAGATTTTTGTTCCATTAGACAAGTTCAGATTTCAGGCGTTTGCAAGCTGGACCATGTGTCTGTGATACTAGGTTCCAATGTACAAGGGGCAGAGAAGAAACACTGGGTGGTGTCAGTTTTGATTCTTTGCACACCCCTGTCCCTAGGGCCAGAGGAGTCAGAGGTGTCTGTTACACTCCCCTGCTTTGCTGGTGGAGACATCCAAGTCTGGTTCACTGGTATACAGTGGTCAACCAGCAGGAGGGAACCTGATAATGAATCCGCATCGTAATTGAGATTAATGGCTCTTCATTGAAATAATTTTAAAGCCCATAGGGACCATGGACAACACGTGATATTTTGGATATTTTGATATTTTGGAAGGTTCTTGGGATGCTCAGTTGTTGCTTTTTCTTTCTTCTCCTTTCTTCCAGCTGTCTAATGTCCTAAGACATGGTAGTGTAAGCAGTCTGATTTTACTATATAACTGATACTCCATTTTTAGCAGTATTTTCCTCTATGTAACTTTCTCAGACAAAGGTGGTGCCTTACCAAGCATGTAACAAGGAGAAAGAAAGCAAATTGGAGGCAGGATGGGATATCATGTGTCATTTAGATTTCCTTCTTGTTCATTTATGAAGTAAAAGGCCAATATCAGGTCTGAGTTCGCTCAAGGGAGGAAAGAACCTGAGACGACTTTGGATCACCCAGGCCACAAACCAACTCTGAAATTCTTTTTGGCAATTTGTTTACTTGATGCCTACCTGAAATAGGGGGAGGGAGTCAGTTGACTTTAAACATTCACAGTTTAAAATAATAAATATGATCCAGTGTCTTACATCCATCCCTGACAGAGCATCAGGCTAAACTGACGTGGGGAAAAGCCGCCCTGGAAAACAGTTTGGTGTTAGTGGGTAAAATTGATGATGTACATGTACCCTGTGACCCACCTTTTCCACTCCTGTATATAACATCTTTTAGAGACCAGAGTATCCACCAAGTGCAAGAATGTCCTTGGCAGTGCTGTTCATCGTAGCCAGGCCTGTTCATCAACAGGATGGGTAAATAAACTGTGGTATATTCATCACACTCTGAAATTACAGCTGCACATATTGATGAATCTTTAAAACAGTGTAGGCAAAAGGCAGTTGTAGACAAATATATACATAGAGTATGATTTTATTTATATAAGTTCACAACATGCAAAACCAAACAGTATATTAAGAACAAAATGGTGATGACGTTATGAAGAAAGAAGATGATAAGCACAAAATTTAGGACAGAGTTTACTAAAACCTCTGATTTAGGAGGAGGGAGAGGGAGAGCAGGAAGGGGCACCTGGAGAAGCAGTGCGTCCAAGGTCCAAGGCCACAGTAATGAGTGTCTTGATTCTATGGACGAGCTAGCTGCCTACCCCTCTCCCTTATGCCGCTCTGGCTGCAAAAACGAAAGAGGCAACAGAATCAGACCTGTCTTTAGATTGGGATTTTTCTTTCTCTCTACAAGTAGGTGTCAGTTTAATTCCGAGCCCTGACCTAATATTTTCTGATGATTATCTCCCCCAGGAAGAGAAGGAAATCCCTGCTGGGCAAAGGAGCTGTAATGGCAGCCACTTCCTCCGAAACATACACTGTTGTTACCTGTTAGCATAATTTTGTTTTCATTCCCTCCTAATGGATTAGTGATTTGCAGGCAGTTTTAAAAAAATGATATTTTGGAAGGTTCTTGGGATCATGAAAAGTCCCATTTGCCTCTTGACTGGTAAGAAAAGCTGTTCTTTTACATTTTTAGAAGGGTGAGAACAGCTACTCCCTGAGATGTCTTCCCAGTCGTTTGCATCACAGGAATTGTCTTGCCTTGGGGGCTGAGAGGAATTGGTGCAGGTCTGAACATCCTCATGATAGGTGAGGGTTAGAAACTGGAGAACACAGCCACATGTAGGTCAGGAAACAAGAGTATCTAGTTATAAAAGAAACTTTAAAGGGAAGCACGTGGCCTGGGGTTGATCACTGGGTATGGTTCAGGCCCCACCTATGCAACCATTCAGTTTGCCCCTCCCCACAGTCACTCACTCGTTTGGGATATGTGATATGTTGTCTCCTCCTAGGGGTGGCTGGAGTTCATGCAGCTTGGAAAGGGTGAAAACTCTACCTTCCTCCCAGCTATTGATTATAGCTTGTCTTCATAAACAGAATGACCTGTTCCCTACCCGGAAAAGCTCCCTTCTGCCGAGCAGGCCTGAGTCAGAGAGAGCCCCACCCAAACAGTAGACAGACAAGGGGGAGCTGAGAGCAGGTGCAGAGTTTGAGAACAAACAGGGGTTCACATTAGTGCAGGCACATGACTCGGCAGAGATTCACAGGCAGGCGTGGCCCTGAGCCTGCGGTAAATTGTTTTGGGCCATTTCCCATTACACTCTGCAGTTAGGTGATTCTTCATCAGCTTGTGAGTCGTGGAAACCACACCCCTAAGTGCCACATCTAGGGACCTGTTTCCTGGGTACCTGATCTGACCAGCCACAGGGCCACATTTTTCTTTTTGGCTAGGGCTTTGGGAAATATGCTCCCTTGTTATATGGTTTGAAATGAAATCTCATCCCATCAGAACTTTTCTCCATGGGCGCCTGGGTGGCTCAGTGGGTTAAACATCTGCCTTCGGCTCAGATCATGATCTCAGGGTCCTAGGATTAAGGCCTGCATTGGGCTCCCTGCTCAGTGGGGAGCCTGCTTCTTCCTCTCTCCCTTGCTTGTGCTCTATTTCTCACTATCTCTGTCTCTCAAATAAATGAATGAAATCTTTAAAAAAATAATAATAATAAAGAAAGAATCTCTACAATTCACATTCCTACCAGCTATGTATGAGAAAACTTGTTAGACCATGCCATCATCAATACCAGCTGCTAGCAACCATTTTAAAGCTCTCATCAGTCTGATAGGTAGAAAAAATCAGATCTCATATTTGTTTTTATTGTTGTTTGCTTTGTTTTTGCTCTTAGTTAAATTGAGCATCTTTACAAATGTTTATTGCCTACTTCTTGCATTGGGTATTACCAAGCATTAGGCAGGTTAAGATTTAAATTTATCTGGGAGCGGTTTCCTGGGAGGGTGTTGACTGATTTCACAAACCCCAGAATAAGGCATTTCCTGTGTGTGTCCTCCACAGCAAACAGCGACATAACAAGCTCTGGAGATCTCATTCAGATAGCGACCTCTCAGACCACCATGAACCCATCTGCAAACCAGGGCTAGAACTCAACAAGAAGGAGATCACCACCTCAGCAGACCAGATTGCCGAGGTGAAGACCATGGAGAATCACCCACCCATACCTCCTGTCTTTGTGGAACACGTCGTCCCACAAGATGAAAATCAGAAGGGCCTATGTACCAAAGAAAGAATGATCTGCTTGGAGTTTACTTCTAGGGAATTTCATGCTGGACAGATTGAAGATGAATTAAACCTAAATGACATCAATGGATGCTCATCAGGGTGTTGTCTCAATGAATCAAAATTCCCTCTTGACAACTGCCATGCATCCAAAGCCTTAATCCAACCTGGACAGGCCCCAGAAATTGCCAACAAGTTCTCAGACTTAACGGTAGAAGATCTGGAGACAGATGCCCTGAAAGCAGATGTGAATGTGCACTTACTGCCTCTGGAAGAATTAACATCTCGCCTGAAGGACCTTCCCATGTCCCCTGATCCTGAATCACCGAGCCCCCAACCCAGTTGCCAGGCTGAAGTCTCAGATTTCAGTACGGATCGCATTGATTTTTTTAGTGCCCTGGAAAAGTTTGTAGAGCTTTCCCAAGAAACCCGGTCCCGATCTTTTTCCCACTCAAGGATGGAAGAACTGGGTGGAGGAAGGAGTGAGAGCTGTCGACTGTCAGTGATGGAAGTAGCCCCTTCCGAAGGGACAGCTGATGACCAGAGAAGCAGCTCTTTGAGTAATACCCCCCATGCATCTGAAGAATCTTCAATAGATGAAGAACAGTCAAAGGTAAAAGCTCTTTATAGTGGTCCTCTAGCTAATGAAGTTCATTTGGAAGACAAAGTATTTGGGATTCTGCTGTGTTCATTTTATTTTCGACTTGCTAAAGATTTAGGAAGGCAGTATGGGAGAGACTGTGGCTGAGACTTTCCTTGAAAACTTAAGGTTTAAAAATTTTTAAATCCATTGCATTTTGAAGAATTTATCTTTCTATTTGGTGTCTTTGGAAGCACTTCTGAGAGGGGATTTGGGGGAGGTGGGGCAGATTAGCCAAAACAAATGTCCTGCCTGAACAAGGAGAGGTCCCCTCCCTGGACCTCTGTGATTCAAATCCGCTCTTACCAATAATGAAGTGCCTGGGAGTGACACACTGCCTGAGTAAGACCTGTGTCTCTCTGAAGAGATGGGATTTGTTTGGGAAATTCTCTCAGAAAATTCAAAGACTAGACATGTGTAAATGGTTGTCAGGGTAGCAACCCATGCTGAGTTCTTGCTATTAATAATGTTTCTGGATTGGTCCTCATCTCAGACCCCATGGTATCCAAGACTTAAGGGATAGTTTTGGGAAATGATTGAGGGCAGACAGACTGAAGATTCTTCTCTGTAGCATATGAGCTCTTAGGAGCCATTTCAGACAAGGGAAAGAACTGTGTATCATCAATTCTAAGACTCACTCTTATTCTCATTTTGATATTTCTGAAATCAGGATGCATCTTAAAAACAATGGTATCTTAGATCAGTATAATATAGTAGTTTGGGAAGTAAATGGTGACAGATTTACTTAATGATTTCAGTGTAGGTGACTACATTTTTGCATTTCCTGTTACTTGTCTGGTTATATTTACCACCTTGTCCATGACTTATCTTTTCTAACTACCCTAGGGCAGTCATTGCCTCTGCCTCCATCTTCTCTCCCCAAAGGTTATGTCTTTGCTTCATTTTGACTGGGAAATCAGAATGCTTGGACCAGTGGGTATAGCAGCTCTGACAGAAATAGCTTTTCTGCAAAGTCCCTCGTCATATGAGCACTCTCTCCACAGCCTATGCACACACTGGGCGGGCTGGGCTTCTCTCCCAGTCTTGGCTAGTTTACTTCTGCCTGATGTCCCAGCAGATTTCTCTTAAAGGTGTAACTGACCTTGTTGGTTTGTATTAGCTCTGACTTTCTTTTGAAGGAGAAAGATCAGAACAATTCCTAGGGAAATATTACACTTTGAAGGCTTATAAAAATGTTAAAATAGGGGCATCTGCGGGGCTCAGTCAGTTAAGTGTCTGCCTTAGGCTCAGGTTATGATCTCAGGGTCCTGGGAATCCCAGCTCAGCAGGGAGTCTGCTTCTCTCTCTCGCCCCCTGTCCCTCCCCTCTGCTTGTACTCTCTGTCTCTCTAAACAAACAAATAAAATCTAAATAAGTAAATAAATGAATAAAATATTAAAGTAGATTGATGGTTGTCAAATGCCACTTTAAGAGATATCCAAAAGCTGGAGTGCCTGGGTGGCTCAGTGGGTTAAAGCCTCTGCCTTCGGCAGGTCATGATCCCAGGGTCCTGAGATCAAGCCCCACATGGGGCTCTCTGCTCAGCAGGGAGCCTGCTTTCTCCCCTCTCTCTCTCTGCCTGCTTGTGATCTCTGTCAAATAAATAAATAAAATCTTTAAAAAAAAAAAAAAAAAAAGAGATATCCAAAAGCTATTTTCAGATTTTGAAATTCTTATCTTTTTTTTTTTTTAACAATAGGACTTTGTTTTATATTGGCTAATTTTATTTTGCCTCGTCCTAAACACATCTAGGAATTTGTAACTGGTAGAACAGTAATACGTCAGAGAGTCACAGTTTCTAAGTTTGCTTAGGCATGTGGCTCCATAAGCCAAGTAAACCTTTCCCAGAAGGAGCCATGTGAAATTTGGAAATCGTGTGATCAGGTACAGAGTGCCCTCACATGCTGGAATGCTACTGCCAAGAGATGCCAAGAATGGGAGGGTAAGGATGAAAGCTGGCAGGACAGAGGAGAGAAGAGAGCAGTGAGTCTCCAAATCCGACATCAGATGATAACCTCATTCATCTTGCCCTAACACTGGGCATATTTAAGGTGGTCACTAAGTCCTTGAATGGCACTCTTCCCCTTGAACTAGGTTAGAATCAAACTGGGAGTTGATAGGCCAGAGAAAAAAATCTCATCTACCCCAGTGTAGCCCAAATCCTGAAGGCTAATGGTCTTAGGAAGGTAAGGATTGGGGCACCTGGGTGGCTCATTCAGTTGGGTGTCTGTCTTCTGCTCAGGTCCTGATCCCAGGGTCCTGAGATCAAGCCCTGCATCCCGCTCCTTGCTCAGTGGGAAGTTTGCTTCTCCCTCTGCCCCTCTTCTTCCCTATTTTCCTGTGTGCACTCTCTCTCTCTCTCTAACAAATAAAATCTTAAAATTTTTTTTTAAAGATTTTATTTATTTGTCAGAGAGAGAGAGGGAGAGAGAGCAAGCACAGGCAGGCAGAGGCAGAGGGAGAAGCACTCTCCCCGCAGAGCGAGGAGCCCGATGTGGGACTCGATCCCAGGATGCTGGGATCATGACCTGAGCCAAAGGCAGCTGCTTAACCAACTGAGCCACCCAGGCATCCCTAAAATCTTAAATTTAAAAAAAGAGAGAGAGAGAGAATTCTAGGAACCTCCAAGACTATCCACTATGCATTTTTGGAGCAAGATACTGGGTTGGAATTCTGTTTTGAGTAAAGAGAACAAAAGTTTAGTAGACAGTGATACAAGCTGTAACAAATTTTGTATGTCTTCCTTTGATGAATCTGGTTTTTTTTTTTTTTCCTTTTGTGACAACACAGATGGACGAAGGACAGTCCCAGGCACTCGACGATTTGTGTCCTCATAGCCAGAAGGTTCTCCCAGATTAGAAGATTAGTAAACAAAACATCTGGCATTTTTAATTAGACCATGGTTTGCCATAACTGTCTCACTGTTTTCTCCCTAGGCAATCTCAGAACTGGTCAGCCCAGACATCTTCATGCAATCTCACTCAGAAAATGCAATTTCAGTCAAAGAAATCGTTACTGAGATTGAATCCATCAGTCAAGGAGTCGGACAGATTCAACTGAAAGGAGACATCCTGTCTAACCCATGCCATACGCCAAAGAAGCATACTGTCCATGAGCTGCCCCTTGAGAGAGCCCAGGCCCTGGAGAACAAACCTGGAAATCTGGAGCAAAGTGAGGGTTCCTACACAGCCCAGCCTGAACTAGCCAAAGACTCAGGGAAGTGGGACCTAGAAGGCTGCCTAACCACACACTCATCAACTGCAGAGCTGGAAGACGAGGAACCAGCTGAGGAGGAACAAGAACTTTGGGGCCCTGGAATGCACCCAGGTGCCAAGTGGTACCCTGGGTCTGTGAGGCGAGCCACCTTGGAGTTTGAAGAGCGCTTGCGACAGGAGCAAGAGCACCATGGTGCCGCGCCTGGGTGTGCCTCATTGTCCATTCGCAAGAATTCCAAGAATGATTTCTCTGTGGCAGACCTAGCACCAAAAGGGAAGAGTGATGAAGCTAGCCTTGAACTTTGTTTTGTCCCCAAGGAACCAGAGATTAACAAGGGCAAAGGGAAGTGCAGTGGGTCCGAAGCTGGCTCACTACCCCAGTCTGAGCAAGTAGCCATTGGTCCAGCACCGGAGCTGCTGCCGTTTCAAGAGCGCCCAGGGTCAGACACTAGAACAAAGCAGGAAGGAGTCCTGAAGGAGCAGAGGACTGTGGTTTCGTGCCAGGGCTCTGAGACACAGGCAGCCCCTCTCTCACTTCCCAAGAAGGTGGAAATCATTGAGTATCCCCACGCGGTTCCATCCCCCAATCACCCTGGGCCAGGGGGTGAAAGAGCCACCAGCATAAAGAGTGGGGAGCAGGGACTGAGGAAAGCAAAAGTAGAGGACTCCGTCCCCATCCTCTGTGCACTGGATGAAAATCTGAACAGGACTCTGGGCCCCACCCAGGCTCCTCTGCACCCCAACGTGCTACCTCTGCCTCATTCTTCCCCTCCTGAGCACGACAGTCCCACTGACCTGACCTCCACCCTGAGCAGCCCTGAAGCCTGGGATGACAGCCTCTCGACAGCCCGGCAAACAGGAGCACCTTTTGTCAGTCGCACAACCCATGTACCATCTGCCAACTTGGATCACGCACATCCCCAGACTGTAGTTCACCTGGAAGGCTTCACAGAGCAAAGCAGCACCACAGACAACGAGCCCTCTTCAGAGCAGGGTAGCTGGGAAGAAAGTCAGGAGGGCCCCTTTTCCAGTGGCAATGAAATGCCATACGAGGACTCCCAGTTAACTAGAGAAGACCTAAGCCAACTCGGTGACAATATTGAGGAGTTACAAGAAAAACCGGACCCACTTCCTATAGCCTGTCAACTCCCACACAGCTCTAGTGGTGACAGCATAAAGGGTCTCAGCCATAGCCCCGGTGTGGTGAAGGAGCGCACTAAAGAAATCGAGTCCCGAGCGATTTGCCAGGGAGGGCTCACCAAACCATCCCAAATGAGGCATTCAGCTTCCCTCGCCAAGTTAGGTTACTTGGACCTCTGTAAAGACTGTTTATCGGACAGAGAGCCTCTCTCCTCTGATCCCCCTCATCTCAAACTGCTTCAGCCCTTCAACAGAACGGACACAGGCATGCACGCCAGGGAGGCCCAGGGGCCCTCAGAAAACCCAGATGCTCCCCAGAACCTAGAGCCCACCAAGTATTTTATAGAACAGCTCAAAACAACAGAGTGTATCGCGCAGAGCAAGCCAGTAGAGAAGCCCATCGTACAGTATGCCAAAGAATTTGGTTACAGTCAGCAGTGTTTGCTCCCCAGGGCAGGACCCGAATTGACTAGTTCTGAAGGAGGCCTTCCTTTGCCACAACCCCAGGGACTGCCACGTTCAGGCCCGGCTCCAGGGCTGGCTGTGGCGCCCCGTCAGCAGCACGGCCGAACTCACCCCCTTAGGAGACTTAAAAAAGCAAATGATAAAAAACGGACAACCAACCCCTTCTATAATACCATGTGATTCTGAGCCTACACGTGTGACTTTCTGAAAGAAATGTTTGTAAAAGGGGCAGGTGTAATATGTAAGGAACATGCACTTTATGGGTTAATTTTATAATATTTTGGTCATTTTACTGTTCCTGGCGCATGCAGGGTTTGGGTTGGTTTTTTTTCCCCCTCTGTGTATGTGTGCGTGAAAGAGAAAAAGAGAGATTGATTCAGACAGCAAGACCATTTTAGCATTTTTTTATTTTTAGAAAAATTCAAACCTCAAAAAAATACTCATTTTCAAAGAGTACCTTTATCAAAGGCAAATTGCTGTTTTTCAATCAGCTCCCACCTGCTCCTCATTTGCCCTCTGAGAAAAAGCTTGCTTGCTTGCTTGCTTGAAGAAGGAAGCAGCTGGGGAGGGTGGGGATGAAGCTGGAAATCGGAAATGCTCCCCTGGGCCTGTGTGATGATGGTTTGGGCTTCAGACCTGATGCATGGGATTGAGCTGAAGGGCCGCTGCAAGTCCACGTGCTCTCAGCCTTGGGCCCACTGAGAGTTCCCAAGGTGGGCAGGTTCTGCTTTGCTCTCAAAGTGGGGAGTCTTCCAGAAGCCACTCCTTCTGGATTCCTGAGTCCATCATTACCGAAAGGCAGGATAATGGCTGGCTTTGTAAACTTACCAAGCAAATAGGTCCCCCCGCCCCCCCGCCACCCAGCACATGATTTTTAAATTAAAAGTGAACCTCAAATGAAATCTGAGAGATCTGTGTGGAGGAAAGCATATGAGGAGGAGGAGGAGGTGAAGTCTGCAGAGGCTGCTGCCCGGTATCTTCCGGGTCAGTATCTTCCTCCACATGGGCTGTCACCCTGGCCCTCCCTGCCAGGAAATGTGCTCTGTAACATCCTTTCAACTAAAACAGAATAGGGACAAGTTTGAAAAACAGCAATTGAAAGTCAGTGTGTTCTTGTAAAATGACTATGTACGTAGGGTTTTAACACTTCCATTACTTGAATAATTCTGTGGGCCTTCTGAGTTTAATGGCCATATATTTTTCCAATTTACTTTTCTCCCTCATGCTGTTTCTCCCAGTGCTGCCCTTTTTTTAAAATTTCATAGATGATATTTGAATTGTTACATTACCTATGTATAACCTCCATTGAACGCGAAGTTTTCTTACCGATGTTATCACTGTTAACACTTGACATGGGTTGTTGTGTTTTTTTTTTTTTTTCTGGAAGATATGTCATTTCTCTAGTTTATACACAGTATTTATGTACATAATGTCACTTTCTTACAGTGTTTTGTTGTTGATGTCGTAGGATCTTTTTGAATTAATCTTTTTAAGAAGGATAAAGCTGCAACTGGAGAAAACAGACACCACAGAAATAAAACTGATGGGTGCTGGTAGGAATCTGCAGAGTATATCGATGGTGGTTTTAATTGTTAAGATGGAGACTTCTGATCGCCAGCTGCTGCCAAATTATGTGTTAGTAACTTCCTCCTCAGAGAAACCCCTGAAGGCTCCCATTAGATCACAGTTTGACTGAAAGCTGATTTCTCTTTGAGACTGAAATCCCAGAGCGGGTTGTTTGCCAGGAGCTGAACCACAGCCAGGGAGTGTATGTGAGTGATACCGCTGCCCAGGGCGGAAGCTTCCGATGGAGTGGGCTGCAGGGTTCATGGGCAGGCAGGCCCCCCCACCAAGGGCAGGCACCCACTATTGACTCCACTTAGGATGCTTTTGCTTCGTTACTGTTGTGGAGCTCCTTGCCATTAACAAGCCTGTTTGGGCTTCTTACAGAAACCATTTAGCCTGGAATGAAATACCTTCTGTAGCTCATCAAAACTGAAGAGGTTTGCAAATTTGCTTCCTGTTTGCTTTGGTTGATGTCCACGTGGCTGAGAAGTTGACCAAGTACAGACTTGGGCTTTGGTTTTTGGCTCATCGCGGCACTGAGAGGAAAGACAGATACCCAGACTGTCAAGGGGATTGTCAGAGGCCAGAGTTTGGTGGGAAACAGATAGTGGAGTGACCTCCAGGGGACAGAAAAGGTGGCCTGAGGCCATTCATAGGTGCTCCAGGGGAGCTGTGAATCTGGGTGCTGTGTGGAAGTTGGTCAGGTCTCACTTCGCTGCCAGGTGGTGGATTGGGCAGAAACCTCCTGCTCTAAGTGTCTTTATGATGTAGTAATTATATGTACCTGTGCTGTCTTTAAATAGTTTTTTCCTTGAATGTTCGAATGTATCCTCCACACACACGGCTTTGTGGTTCCTGGATGTTTAATGTGTTGTCAAGTGTTTTTGTTAGATGATGTGTACCAGTGTGAGGAGGCTTGCAAGACAGGGTTATGAATTTTCAGGGCTCAGCCTGCTAAACAGCCCTGCCTTGTTGAGCCAGTTCCACCACCGCCAATACAAGAGGGAAAGGACAGGAAATTGTGACCAGGGCAGGGAGAGAAGGATTTGCACTGAGGTGAAGAGAGTGGTGTCCCCTCATTAACCCTTTGAAATGGTGACGTCCCTCACATAGAGGATTATAAGCAGGATGGACAGTATTACACTGTGCTCTCTCCTCCCCTGCAGCGGTGGTTAGTGCTCACCATCCCTGCATTAAGTAACAGCAGCGGTGGGGAGATCTTCTAATGCTGTGAAGAAAACTTTTTTTAAAGAAAAAGGAAATGGTCTTGCTCTCGCTTCCTTCTTTTAAGTAACATTCTTGGTCATCGTTTAATTTACCTGCCTCAAGAAACATCCTCCATTCAGGGTCTGTAATTCACCCATGCTGTGGGGTTTTTGCCAGCCTCTCAAACCCCCCACAACTGAGGGTTCTTGTGTTATTTGCATAGCTGAGCAATGCCCAGGGGAAGCACATGATGTGCCATCAAGGACTTCTCAGACTTTCTTGTCCTCAGACTTTTTGATAATCTCAGGTGGCCTATTTCCCTTTTCTGTTCATGGAAAGCTCAGACCCAGAACAGCAGGTCCGGTGGTTTGACAGAGCTGAGTAGGAAAAGTCTTGACCTCTTGCTCAGTGCCTCTCTTTATTTTGAAAACCACCATAGTCTGACTCTCAGTTACCCTGGAGGAGGAGAGAGTGAGAGAGAGAGTGTGTGTGCATACACAGATACACGCACACCTGTGCAAAAATACTTTAAAAAGTAATGTTTTGGTGCATGGGGTAGAAGCCCCAGGAGCACGCAACTTTTGAGCTGTAATCTGGAGGGTTACCTGGTGAATAGGAAGGAGAGAGACTTCAACCCTTTCTTGATTTTAGAAACACTTAGGAGTAGTATATACTATAGTAGACCTGTAGTACTGTATTATAGTAATAATCATCTCTCCTCATTTTGGTTGCAGAGTCTTAATGTTTGGGATCATTCTTAGCACCCTAGCTTCTTCAGGCTCTTGAGGTAGCATTTTCCTGGTTCTGTACCTGTATCCCACCCCTATCTCATCTGGGGAACTACAAAGAGCTCCAAGGACAGCCTTGAGAATGAAAGCCCAGGCTCTGAGGTCCCCTCTTGCTCAAGGGCCCCAAACAGAGACTTTTGGATAGACCTGAAGTTTCTCAGACATAGCCACTCACGAAAATCTTCATCTGTTCCATCTGAGGATTTCAGTTTTAAAGTGATCTAGGCATGTTTGGTAGAGAAGTTTCTGTGGGAGTTTTTTTCTTTTACGAAAGCATTATGCAAAGAGGGTCACTTTTTAAGGGCATTTTAAAACTTTTAAATAAAGCCATTCTTTGGCTCTTTTTGACAACTATTTGTGGATACTTTGTTTACATTGTGATAATTAAAACACACATCCTCTTGACAGCCGCTCCTCCCTTCCTCCAGGCACGCGGCCCTGGCTGTCCTGAGTCCTCTCACAGAGCAAGGCCTCTGTGGTCAGCCCTGACTCACAGGGGACTTGGGCGGATGGACCCAGAGCTGACTTCCATCTGTGTCCTGCACTCCCCTTCAACATTCTGTGTGGAATTAGCCCTTTCCTCAGTCAGTGATGGTGTGTCTTACAGTGATGGTTGTAACGGTGAATGGCTAGTGTCCTTTTTGTCTCAGTTTGTTTTGCTTTTTGATGGTAGATGAAATTTTAGCTCTTTCAGCACCAGTCCAACTTGATGGTATCTTGGACTTTGTTTTCCCTCCCAGACTTAAAGGATCAAGGCATGTATTAGGCATAAATATATTTGCTGCCTCAACTCATCTGATACCCAGATTAGGAAACAGCCTGTCACCAAAGCAGAAAGCTGCACACTCCTAACCCCTGTCCCAGGCCTCTGGGGTCCCTCGATGCCATGGAGAGCTAATGCAAGGTGCTTGTGTACTTTCCCAGCCTGGAAGTGAAGGGTGACAGGCCCTGGCTCCTGCTATGAAAGAAAACCAGCCTCATTTTCTCAGTGCCCCAGAGACCTAAGACAGGATTTCTAAACTGGAATCATCGCTCACTGGCTTGAAGATGCCTCAGGGGGTATATGACTAGTGCTGCCCTCTGGGTCCTCACAGCGACACTGGTGGCTTTGTCCTCTGTACATATGGAGAGCTAATACCCAGGGCTTTATTCAAGCTGATGACCCAATCTGGAAACTGGGTAACTGGCCCTGAAATGATTCTCTGCCAACAGGCCCACAGGGAATTGTTTGGTTTTTGTGGTTTTTTCGGATTTTGGTTTGCCTGGCATAGCTTAAGGTGCCTTTTATTTTTTTTTTTTCTTTCTACTTTATTTTGTAGGACTTGTTCTAAATGTAGAAAACAAGTCCAAAAAAGACTCTCCCACTGACTGTTACCTTTGCCCCAGGCCAGTCCAAACTTTTATGCTCACATTTTATTAAATAAAGCAGGTGCTCCCTGGAATCTCTGGGACCTTTTTGAGGCATTTGAAGCAGAATATAAAGAGTGGTCTCATCTCCTTCCTAAATCTTCCTGGTGGTTGGGATGTTCCACTTGTATCATAGATTTTTTTTATTACTGATGTGCTCTGCTGTTTTTAAATGTGAACTTGTGCGCAAATGTGCAGATTCAATGTTCTTGTTACAGATTAAATAAATTTTTATTTTGAAGATGAAATGTGTATTTGATCAAGTGCAAAAAAAGAGGAGGAGATGGTGCTAGAGCAGGTGGAGGGATTGGAAGAGAACACTGATGAGCAGTGGAAGGGACATGGAGCAATTCTCCTTGATCTCCCTCATGCTTAAGAGCTAGCTCGTGGCGGCGGGGGGGGGGGGGGGGGGCGGGGAATGGGGGGGCGCCTGGGTGGCTCAGTGGGTTAAAGCCTCTGCCTTTAGCTCAGGTCATGATCTCAGGGTCCTGGGATGGAGCCCCGCACATCGGGCTCTCTGCTCAGTGGGGAACCTGTTTCCTCCTTTCTCTCTGCCTGCCTCTCTGACTACTTGTGATCTCTCTGTCAAATAAATAAAATCTTTGAGAAAAAAAAAAAAAAAGAGTAGGGGCACCTGGGTGGCTTAGTGGGTTAAGCCTCTGCCTTCGGCTCAGGTCATGATCTCAGGGTCCTGGGATCAAGTTCTGCATCAGGCTCTCTGCTCATTGGGGAGCCTGCTTCCCTCTCTCTCTCTCTCTGCCTGCCTTTCTGTCTACTTGTGACTCACTCTCTCTCTCTGTCAAATATTTTTTTTAAAAAAAGAGCTCTGGGGGGAAAATACTTTCTACCTCCCACAAAATAAAGGCTGGGTGGGAAATGGAATAACCAAAGATTATTTCAGACTTTGGGGCTCCAATAAAGTGACCAAGCTGGGAACTTGCCTGGTCAAAGAAGCTCTTGCCACAGCCACCACCTGAATGTTAGGAGAATGAATAAGCAAAGGGACCAAAATTCCTCTGCTATGTGTGGTACAGAGTGACTGCTCTGGGACAGCTGCTGTGACCTGCCCCAGCAGGGACTAGATTTCTTGGGTGGCTGACCTCTCTGGACATTAGTGAGGTAGAGCTCACAAACTTTCAGCACAAGCCACCTCAGCTCACTGATTTCTAGAAATGGGGCATGACTTTCTAAAGAAGTAAAAGCTTTTAACCCTCTCTTGCTGTTAGAAGAGAAGTATTGGATAATGGTGGAAGAAGGGAGATGGGTTGCAGGGAGGACGCCTGGATGCCTCTGTTGGTTAAGCATCTGACTTCAGCTCAAGTCATAATCTCAGTTCAGGCTCCTGGGATGGAGCCCTGTACCCGGCTGCCCTCTCAGTGGGGAGTCTGCTACTCCTTCCTCCTCTTTGTTCCTCCCCACCCCCCAACTCATGCTCGCATTCTCCCTCTCAAAGTCTTTTTTAAAGTAAATAAATAAAACAAAATTTGATTGCCAAAAGCCTGTGGCAGTTGCTTCTCCTTGAACCTGGTGTTCCCACGGGTTCAAGGTAGATTCACTTCCTCAGCGAGTCTTTAGTCTGCTTTGCGCCCTCCTCCATGGAATCCTCTCTATCGGGTGAAATGCCTAGCTACAGTGCCAACGTTTTAGGTTCTCAAGTGGTCGCCATAGCCATTAATAACAAGAACGGGTACCCTATCGGGTACCCTCGAGCTGTCCTGGGCGAGCCTAGGCCCTCACCCAAGGGCTGGGAAGACTCCCTAGAAGCATCTGCCAGGACCTCTCCCCAGGAGGGTCCAGACGTGCGTGCAGTCCCGCCGCCACGGCCCTCCAGCGGGGACAGGCTAAATTGGGAGCGCGATTGCAGCAGGAATGCGGCGCGAAGGCACCTGATCTTGCGCGGCTGCCGGGTCTCCCTCTCCGCGCCCAGCCTGGGTCTGGAAACCTGGGTCTGCGAACCTGGATCTGAGAACCTGGGTCTGCCCAGCCCACCCCGGAGGCACGGAGGGTGGGGAAGACGTGCGCACATCCCGCCGGGACACCCTCAATTACTTTTGACAGTTCTTTGAGCCCTGCGGGCTGGCGGCTCAGAGTCAGCGGCGCTCGACTTTCCCGCCGCTGGGGGGGGCGGGGCACATGTGGCCACGCCCCCGTCATAAGCCCCGCCCCCGCAGGTTGATGGCAGCGGCAGCTGGGACTGCAGCGACGCGGGGCCGGGGAGAGCCGCAAGCAGCGGCCCGAGCGCGCAGAGGAACACCCGGGCCCCAGACGCCGCGGACACCCGGAGAGGCAGTTCCGGCGTCCTGACTCCCTCGGCCCCCAGCGCACCCCTAGACCCCTCTGCAGTGGAGTCGCAGCGTGAGCGTCCCTCGGCCCACTCAGGACCAGGTACCTCCCCCATCCCACGCCGCCACCGCAGCCACCGCAGCGGGCGGGGTCTCTAGAGAGGGCAGAGATCTGCGCCCCCTCCCCCGCGCCGCCAAATTCGGTCCCGGGCGGGGCGGACTTGGCGTCTATATTTGGCCGGACAGCGGCCCGCGCGCCTGCACGGCACCAACACCTCGTCTCCTAAGAACGCAGTGCCGGGGCAGGAAGCCGGAGGAGGGTGCCGGGAGGCTCGGGCCTCAGGCCTGGGGCTGCAGAAGCGGCGTGAAGGGCACAGGGATGCCCGGGGCTGGGGAGGGGCAGGAATCACTGGATAGGACTTTGGGAAAGCCCGGTGAGTCCCCTGGGGAAGAGCATAGCACAGACCCTGGCTGAAGAAAAGGCACTCACGCCCCCCCCCCCCCGCGACTCCTGCAAATCTGGCCGTAGCGTGGGGATTGAGGACTCCACCCCAGGAGAGTTCGGCACCCTTAGGAGAAATGGAACGGAAGTATGGTAGGCAAAAGCCAGACCATAGTTAGGACTTCTTGGAGAGGCCGGTGAAAGGGGAGTGGAGAGATCCACCTTACACTGTGTCCCCCAACAGGATGGGATGAAATTGATGAAAACAGTAGCAGGAAAGACTCAGGTTAGCTGGCAGGAGGAACTTCCCCTTGGCAAATTTTTAGAAAAAGACAAAAGCCCGTCTGCCCAAACTATGTTACAGATGCAGAGGTCAGGATCTTGAGGGGCTGCAGTCTTAGCCCCATAGCTGGCGTTGAGCCAAGATCCCAAGACCATGGCCTCTGATTCTGGGCAACGTGCAGTTAGGAAATAAACCACTTCCTGAAGAGATGCTCATCCAAGAAGGCTAGCCATCAGGAGGGCAGCCTGCACTGAGGCTCCTCCCCAAACCACTGCAACTTCCAGGAAGCTTTCAGGCCCAGGCAAACTCCACTGTCCCCTGCCTGGGTCTCAAAGAAGTCAGATCCCAAATCCCAGCCCCTTGAATTAAGCAACATTTTATAGGTGGCAAAGACCTTTCACATACTTTCATCACCTGGAAGAAAGCTCCCTGTTCTAGGACCTGATTCATAGCCAGATAACCCTTCTCACTTGCCACCCCCTCCCTGCTCTTTTCCCTCCCCCAGTTCACAGGACTAAGGACCAAAGGCATTCCCAGAACTGAGATCCTCCATTTCTACCCACAGCCATGAGCCGGCGTGTCGTTCGGCAGAGCAAGTTCCGCCATGTGTTTGGGCAGGCGGCAAAGGCTGACCAATCCTACGAGGATATCCGTGTGTCCAAGGTCACATGGGACAGCTCCTTCTGTGCCGTCAACCCCAAATTCCTGGCCATTATTGTGGAGGCAGGAGGTGGAGGTGCCTTCATTGTCCTGCCTCTGGCCAAGGTGAGGGATTTGGGGAAGAAAGCAGGTGGGAAGACACTAGCTGTGGCCCCGGGGGATCCCTCCTTCAGTTGAGAGGGAAGTTTGTGTCCATCAGCTGCTCCCTGTTCCCCAAGTCCTTGGGGACCAACTTGGAGGCTCCCTCACCCTGCCCAGAACAGCAGCAGCACAGTGGCCTGCACACACGCACAGCGGGTCCCCTTTTCTGAGCAGCACCCTTGTCACCAGCAGGGACCAGAAGGGTGTTATGGAGATAGCTGGGAAGTGGTGGAGCCAGGGCCTGACCCAGATTCTGTTCCTGTCTCTCCCGATGCCACACCCCCCTCATGATCTTTCTCCCCAGTGCATGGTGACCATTTGATTAAATCACACCCCAGAACACCACGCTGAGGACAGCGTCAAGCTCTTTCCAAAGAGTCCTGGTCACCTCCCCACTGTGGTTCTTAGAGCAAGACAGAATGAGAACAAAAGGGCAGGGGTACATCACACCAGAGGCCAGAGCCCTCCCTACCCCAGGGATGGGGGCTGGGCAATTACCTCCCCCTTTGCTGGGTAACCTCAAGCCCCTTGGAAATCTCCACCCCCAGGATGGCCACCCCAAGTCATGACCTTGATTTGGCCCCTACACCCTGTGAAGGGAGACCCGGCAGGTGGCAGGGTCAGGAAGAGGCCTGACAATAGCCAGTGACTCATTCTGGGACAATGCAGACATCACCCAAGGACACCATCCCTGGGGGCTCAAATTTCAACTGCAGCCACCTCCTCACCCAGGACAACTGCCATTCCGGTGCCACACGGCCACCCCCTCCCCTACTGCCAGCTCTGGGCTGATGCCAGCCTCTGCAAAGGTCTCAGAGCCCCACATAAAAAGCCCATAACAACCAAAAGTAGGTGAGCCCCAGCTCAGGTTGGGAGATAGCACGCACCAGGAGTGGCTGCTGCTGGTGGTTCCAAGGTCAAGCTAGTGACGGGGGTGGGGAGATCTGCCAAGGTTGGCTAGGAAAGGACTGTTGGCCACTGCATTGCCTATGACCTACTTCACCTTGACCTCTTCTACCAGGGGCTTCCTATAGACATTCTAGCTGGGGGGACGGGCCCAACAGCAGCCTCCTCCAAGTAGGTGTTTTTGCAAGAGCACTGGACTGAGAGTTCAGGTCTCGGCTCCCCCAGTATCTTGCTGCATGTCCTTGGCTAAGTCATCACCTCTCTGTGTCTGATTCCCTGATATTAAATGGCTTCCACTCTGTCTGCCTTCAGTGGAGTATAGGAAGTAGTTGCATGGGGCTGGAGGTTCTGAAAGGGGTTCGCAAAGACAAACTAGGTGATAGAATATTGAGATGTAAACAGGTCCATGGCCCACCCCCAAAAAGCACACAGGAAATTGACCCCAGAGCTCCCTCCCTGTCTCCCCTCCAGACAGGACGAGTGGATAAGAACTACCCGCTGGTCACCGGGCACACTGCCCCCGTGCTGGACATCGACTGGTGCCCACACAATGACAACGTCATTGCCAGTGCCTCAGATGACACCACGGTCATGGTAGGAACCAGGTGGATGCTGCAGAGCAGCTAGGCAGGGGAAGGGGGGAGGGCTGCCTCACCTGCGCTAGGGGAGGTGGTAAAAGGGGTGCTGGGTCCCCGGGGCCTGCCCAGCCCTGCCTAGCTCCCAGGCTATATTTAGCCACATGCCCACCCCCTCCCAGGATGCACTTCTTAAGGCTAATTATAGCCATGGCCAACTTGAGGCCTGAAGAGCAAGGGGCAGTGCTCTGAAGTCTCCTGGCTGGGGTGTAAAGAAAGATCCCTGGAGAGCTGGCAGTGTCTCCTCCTGGCTCCCAGCTGCTTCTGCCCAGGGCAGGCATCATTACATCTTGCCTACATCTTGTATTTGACCGTTACCACTCAAGAGAGCCAGTAGGGTTTGGGGTGGGGAGGGGGCAATGTTGGGGAGAAGCAGAGAGACAAAGCAGGTTCCTCATCCCACTCACCCCATGCCTTTTCCTCCCTCCCAGGTGTGGCAGGTTCCAGACTACACCCCAGTGCGCAACATTACAGAACCCATCATTACACTTGAGGGACACTCCAAACGTGTGGGCATCCTCTCCTGGCACCCCACCGCGCGGAATGTCCTGCTCAGTGCAGGTCTGGGGGCCTAGGGCGGGGTCCCTACTGCAGGTGTGGTTGGGGGAGGATGGCACAGGCAGGACCCAAGTAACCGTGACTGGCTGCTTTGGGCAGGTGGTGACAATGTGATCATCATTTGGAATGTGGGCACGGGGGAGGTGCTCCTGAGTCTAGACGACATGCACCCAGATGTCATCCACAGCGTGTGCTGGAACAGCAACGGCAGCCTGCTAGCCACCACCTGCAAGGACAAGACCCTGCGCATTATCGACCCCCGCAAGGGCCAGGTGGTGGCGGTGAGTGCCTGGCTTTGCTGTTCCCCAGCCTCCACCCTAGGAACCAACTGTCAGGCCCCAGTGCCCTTGATCCTCTGAGTTTTTAGTCCCGGCTCTCGCCTCCTCCTCCCTAACCCGAGGCAGTACCCTCCTCCCAGTGTCTGCAACCCCTGCTCCCAGCCCTAAGGAAGCCCACCGCCCACAGTCTTCTGTCCCGCTCCTGTTCCCTGCGTTCCCCAGCACCTCACAAGCTCAGAGCAGTGCTCATCGGGTTGGAATTGAGCAGCGGAGACGCTGCAAGCTTCCACCAGAACCTGCATGACACATCCCGGAGCCCTCTCCTCTCCGCCGGCACCCCGCCCCCTCTTGCAGGGTCTCGGGCCCGCCACCGGCTCTCCCTCTGGGTAGGCCCCTACCTGCCCGAGTCGACCCACTGGGCGAGCGGAAGAGGGGACAACCCTCGCGCCTAGCTCGGTTCCCTGAGGGCGGCGGCCCCTGCCTCCCCGCCCTGACTCGGACTCGGGGTGCGGGTGCACGGGGTCGGTTCCTGTCCCCGCCGCGAGCGCTCTAACCCACTAACCCCGCGAGCAGGAGCGAGCCCGGCCTCACGAGGGCGCCCGCCCGCTGCGGGCCGTCTTCACGGCGGACGGGAAGCTACTCAGCACCGGCTTCAGCAGGATGAGTGAGCGGCAACTCGCGCTCTGGGACCCGGTAGGCCAGGCCGCGCTGAGCGCGCGCGCGCTCCTCCACGGGGCCAGTCCGGAGCGTCCTCCCAGGCCGGGGCCTCGTTGGGAAAAGCCCCTCTGCGGCGGCTGGGAGCCGGCCGACTTCCCCTGCTCTCGGGATCCGCCTCTGAGGGCGCTTAAAGGGCTCGGGATCCGCCAAGAGGCGCGCACTTCCCGCTCCCGCCGGTCGCAGAGACGCTCTCCAGGCCTGGGGCCAGCCGGGGCCCCCCAGGAAGCTGAGTAGTTAGGCGCAGGCAGCTGGGTGACGCCTCTCCCTGTCTCCCCCCACCCCAGGAGAGGTTTGCGGCCCACGAGGGAATGAGGCCCATGCGGGCCGTCTTCACGCGCCAGGGTCATATCTTCACCACAGGCTTCACCCGCATGAGCCAGCGAGAGCTGGGCCTGTGGGACCCGGTAACGCAGCTGGAAGCTTGGGGTGTGTGCCCTGGGGACTGGCATCACGGGAGAGGGGCCAGGCGCCCCCCACCCGCAGGGCATGCCCACCTGGACTGGGCTGGAGGCTGCTGCCCCCTTTGCAGCGCCTGCCATCCCCACACCCACCCCTCCGCCCAGTTGTGCTGCGCCGCCTGAAGGAGCCCACGCTGGCACCCCCATCTGGTGATGCCGAGTCCCTGGGGGTGGATTGCGGTGACTGCATGCGGCGGCGGCGGCGCAGGGGCTGTATGTGCGCGGGGCCCTGGGACTGATGTGTCCATGGGCGGGACCCACAGCTCGGTTCGCCAGAACTGCCTTGGGCACGTGCGGGGGGCTTGCAGCGGGTAGGAAGGGTCAAGGGGGCTTCAGGGGATCCAGCAGTGGCACGGTGGCCGGGACAGGGCTAGTCACGCCTCCTGTGCTCGGGCAGAACAACTTTGAGGAACCAGTAGCGCTGCAGGAGATGGACACAAGCAACGGGGTCCTACTGCCCTTCTACGACCCTGACTCCAGCATCGTCTACCTATGCGGCAAGGTGCCCGGACTGCAGGGGAGGACAGGGACGGGACAGAGATATCGAGGGTCCCACCTGAGAATGTTTCTGAACTGATTGGTTTTGCAGGGCGACAGCAGCATTCGGTACTTTGAGATTACCGACGAACCACCTTTCGTGCATTACCTGAACACGTTCAGCAGCAAGGAACCTCAGAGGGGCATGGGTTTCATGCCTAAGCGAGGGCTGGATGTCAGCAAGTGTGAGATCGCCCGGTCAGCAGCCTTTGCCCTTCTCGCTTGCATGTCTGTCCCCACGTGCCATCGGAGAAGACACAGGGCTTCTCCCATAGTGTGATCTTTGGGAAGGAGTGGGGGTGTTTTGCGGGGGGGGGGGCGGTTGGATCGGGGGAAGTGAGGGACAACCAGGCTTGTTTCCGTGCCAGCCCCAGCGTTAACATTCTCTAAACTTCAGTTTCCTCAACTGTAAAATGATGATAAACACCCCATCAGAGATGTTTTACCATCTGGACCCATAATGTGTTTTGAAGTGCATGGTACGGGCTCAGCAAGTGTTGGTCCCTTGGTCCCCTGCAGAAAAGGGGGTGGGAGACGGCAGGGGTGCTGAAGCCCGCTCCCTTATAGGTTCTACAAGTTGCACGAAAGAAAATGTGAGCCCATCATCATGACTGTGCCCCGCAAGGTAAGGGGGCGCGGAGAGGTTGGGAAGAGAGGGCTCCAAGGCGGAAGGAAAGGAGCAGGCCCGGCCCTTTGCTAACACTAGTCTTCCTGTACCCCACCCTCGCAGTCAGACCTGTTTCAGGACGACCTGTACCCAGATACTCCGGGCCCTGAGCCGGCCCTAGAAGCGGACGAATGGCTATCCGGCCAGGACGCCGAACCCGTGCTCATCTCGCTGAGGGACGGTTACGTGCCTCCCAAGCACCGCGAGCTCCGGGTCACCAAGCGCAATATACTGGACGTGCGCCCTCCCTCCGGTCCCCGCCGCAGCCAGTCGGCCAGCGACGCCCCCTTGTCGGTAAGATCCGGCTCGGCTCCGGCCCCGGCCCGGTCTACACATCCCCCGTCCCGACCCCTTCCTGACACAGCCTCTTCTGTCCTCCGCGCGCCGGCAGCAGCACACTCTGGAGACGCTGCTGGATGAGATCAAGGCCCTTCGCGAGCAGGTGCAGGCCCAGGAGCAGCGCATCACGGCTCTGGAGAACATGCTGTGCGAGCTGGTGGACGGCACGGACTAGCGCGGCGCGCTGGGGGCAGCTCCAAGCCTGGGGAGCAAAGCCGGGCGGGGAGCAGGACTCGGCCCCGCCCCGGCTTTCTGTCCGGAACCCCGGACCCCGCCCCTCTGGGCAGGGTCCGGGGGCTGGACTGGGAAGGGAACTCCATCCCCTCGCGGGAGTCCGGGACAAACGGAGCGTCGCCGAGACTCCCGTCTGCCTGGCACCCGCCTGGCTACGTGCCTCGTCCGGGACTCAGCAGGAGCTGGCCTTGGGAGGCCCGGGGTGACGGGGACCTCAGCAACGGTGCTGCACGGCGAGGCGGTGTCCCTTCTGTCTCCCGCCTAGGGCAGGGGAAGTGCTTAGTATTAGCGCTATTCTTGGGGATATCGGGGAGCTTGGGCTTGACCTCAAAGGGGTAGGCGTGCAACGGGTCTCGCCAGAACAAATGGGGAAAGTTATAACGCTCTAATCGGCTCACTTGATGCCACTATCCGAAGTGGTAAAACGGATGGGCGCCACCCCAGATCTACAGACCTACACAACCCATTGGCCGCAGGGCCGAACCCACCAGTTACACCCAGCAGTCTGTGGCAGAGGGCTGTCTTCCTTCTTTTCACCCGCAGGGGAGAGGGCGGCTTCCGCATTGCACCCCCACCAGAGAACCAGAAAACTGGCATGGAAGCAGGTTCACACCCCTCTTCCTGTACCCCCCACAACTGCCCCCAGCCCTCTGATGCCTCGGCTCTAGGAGGAAAACAAGATTTACTGAATGAAATATTTTACTAAGTGCTCGGTCTGTGCCTCCTGCCTGCGTGGGGGTGAGGGGGCCAAGACCCACGGCCTCTGCAAATGCTATATCCCCAGGCTTGTGGGGGTGCTGACAAAGGCTCAAGACCCACCAGGCATTCTTTTACCTCAGAGCCTTCCCCACCCTGAGGTTCAGAAGGAACCCCTCCCCCAACCCATAGGTGGGTGTTCTTCCCCCAGTAAAGCCAGCTAGGAAAAGCCTCGGGTTTGAAGCCTCTTTTATTTGTGCCTCAGAGTCAGTCTGGTGCCCCTGACATCAGGGAAGGAGATGAGAGGAACAGTTTCTCTTTGTTCTTTTCTTCTATCCCTTTTGTGTCCCTCCTGAGCCTCACTGGCTGAGCCAGGAAGGCCAGCCTGAGAGAAGGCGGACAAGGGTGTGCAGTGGGCCCCTGCCCCTAGCGGGGTCTGTGCTTCTCTGGGTGGGTGGGGTGGGGCAGGGGAGAGCCGGGGGTTAGCACCATTGGATGAAGGGTTTGAGAGTCAGCCCCTGGCTGGGGGCAGGTGGGACACACGACCACAGAGGGCTAGCAGCAGCTGGTGGGAAGGGGTGGGTGGTGGTGCCAGGGCCCTGAGCCGGTGAGAGGGCTTCAGGGTGCACCTGCCCATAAGCAGGGCCAGGGGACAGGGTCTAGTGCTCGCCCCCAGAGCAAATATTGTCCCCCATTTGCCAAGACATCATGAAGGAACCAGGCCTTGCCCAGGCCCGGGGGCCCACCTTGGGCACCCTCCCTGATCACAAAAGTGTGCCTTGGGGATGGGGACGCCAACCTCTGGCCACCCAAGGAGAAACTGGGACCACCCTGAGACCCAGGAAGGGGAGGGGCTGGGGAAGCCGGGCACCCCGCTAAGTGCACTTGACGCTGAAATGCCGGGGTGAAGGAGGAGCTGGGCCCTTGACGTGCTGTTTTGTGTCTGGGACAAAGCAGCAACACAGCACGTGGGGAGCTCAGCTGCCCCCCTGGGGTGAAGAGCGGAGATGCAAAGGCTTCATGGACAGTGTCCTACAATGGGTTCTGTGAGCAGAAAAGGAGGACCGGCCAGAAGGAGCGAGGGTTGGGGGACACTGCTCCTCTGAGGACCCGGCTCCCCTTCAGGACGGCCTGGCCCCCTCGGACAAGTCTGAGCCCAAGATAGAGTGGTGGGCATCAGGATACAGCAAAGCAGGGGGACCGGGGCGTGCGAGCTGCCTCCCGGGCCCTGGCCGCGACAGGCATCCCGCGGACGCGCCGAGGCCCTCCCGGTCCTGTGCCAGGGGCGCCTCTCCGGCCCGCAGGCCTCGGCTCCAGTCTACGGCCGCAGCCGGGCGGGCACGCAGGCCCAGGCGAGTCCGGCTCCGCGGCGGGTTACGCGGGGCAGCGCCGATGGGCCCTGCAGAGGGCGCTACTGCTCGGTCAGCGAGAGCCGTAGGATACGCTCCAGCTCCTCCTCCTCCTGGCGCGCGCGCCGCCGCCGCTCCTCCTGCTCCTGCGCAGACAACTCCATGGCCAGCCGCAGCTGCTCGTCGTAGCTCCGGAACACGTGGCCGCCCGGGCCTGGGCGCGGGCTGGGCCTGGGGCTGGGCACCGAGGCTGGGGGCCCGGGCTGGCGCTGCGGCGTCGGCGGGGCGCTCCTGGGGGCGGGTAAGATACGTCGAGGGTCCCGGGGCGTACCTGCCCATAAGCGGGGCCGGGAGACAGCGTGGCGGTCCCAGGACAGAGGAGGCCACGTCCCCATCCTGTGGCGGCGATGAGTCCTGCATCACCTCCCTGAATCCCGCCCGGCTGTGACAGAGCTCATCCCCTCCAAGTCCATCCTCCCGGTGGACAGCGGACCAGCTCATGTGGGCAGCTTCTAGAATGCCAGCTCTAACATCCTGCCAGGTAGGGGGCTGAAGGCCTTGAGGCCGCTTTGGGAGTGCTGCTCACAGTGAGGAAAGGGTGGGGGTAGACGCCTTCTGCAAACCAGTAGGGGTCTTACAGAGGGAACCCCGGTTTCTTGGGGCCTCGAGGGGCTGCCCAGCTATTGGTGTCCTCGCCCACTGCAACAGGGTCCTGAGGGACTCCGTGCGTGTGTTATTTCGGGGGAGGAATGCTAGGTCAGGACTAGAGGACACTGACCTGTCCTGTCGGCGAGCCTCGTAGGACATGGGGTGAGTGCCCGGCTTGCTGTTAGTTAGCGCCTCCCAGATAGTGACCTGGAGGGAGTGATGGGGACCCGTTGGCTAGGTTGGCACTGGGGTCCGCAGTCTGGTGGGGCGGCGCGGCGCGGGGCGGCGCAGCGCAGCAGGGACGCACCTGGTCATACTCGCTGCCCGCCTCTAACAGGCTCTGCTGGATGGCGAACTGCAGCAGGTCATCGTCGTCGTCGCGGGTCGCCGCCTCCCGCTGGCCGCCCAGCACACTGTAGCCACGTGGGGCCTCGAACAACGCGGGGGAGATCTCGCAGCCACGGCACGAGGCTGAGGGCACCAGGCCGGGGGTCAGAGCGCTGCCAGAGCACCCCCTCTGGCCTACGGCCTGGAAAGGGAGCCGGCCAGAGCTCGGTGGGGAGGCACGTGAGGGCAGATACGCAGATGGGGAGGGTCTCACTGGTGGAACTGGAGCTGCTGACGCTGGACGAGTCGCTGCCTGGGGAAGGGGTCTCACTGCTGGGGCTGCCTCGCACAGATGGCACGGGCTCATCACAGCCATTGAGGTTCCCAAAGGTGATGCGAGCGTTGAGGATGTGGAAGATTGGGATTTCTGAGGATAGAGAAACAGTCGGGTGCCACTACCTGGCTTCTCACACCTTAGGCACCCTCAAACTTTATCTTATCTAAGCCCTACCCACCGCACACACAGACCCCCCACACACACACACACACTAGCTGCTTAGAGGAAATGGGGGGTGGGGTCTCACCAATCTTGACTGGGAAACCAGGCGGCAGGCGGAGGGTAATGAAATCCCGGAGCTTGGCGAAAAGCGCATTGCTGACAGCCATGAGGTCAATGATGGGGGCCACCTGCTCACACAGGGACAGGGGATGCTCCTCACACAGCCACAGCTTGGCCTTGAACCTGCCCCCCCAGATCCCAAGGGGTGAGGGGCATAGTAGAAGCCAGTACCTTCTGGAGACCCCACCCAGCCCTGCCCGGCCCACCCCTCCCCAGCATCATCAGGGGGCCTCACTTCTGGGTCTTGGTGGTGAGTTCCATGGGGCGGCCCATGTCCCGGTTGCCAAGCTCAAAGTTGGGGTTGAAGTACTCTTCTGCAGTGATGGCAGTGGGATTGGCTTGGCTCAGAGTCTGAGTGATCAGGGTCTGTACCACATGAGGAGGAGCCCATGAGCCTTTCTCAGTCTCTGATGCCAGGCCAACCATTTGGGATCCTGAGCCCCAGAGCCTTACCCCTCCCCCAAACCGGCCCACCGTGCAGCTCACATGACCCTAGGCAGGGTGAAACATGGACCCTCACAGGCCATGCTTTGCAGGACGCCTCCCAGGCTGTCTCCTGAGCCACAGCCACACCCTTCCACACAAGGGCCCCTGACATGCACTCACCCCATTTTGGGGGCCCCCATGCTGCTCAGCAATTCCCAGGAAGGACTGCAGAGGTGTCTTACAGCCTACAAGAAATGTGGAATCTCAGAGGACACTGCGACCCTCCACAATGCCAGCCCCTGAGACCTGGGGAGTAGGCTGGTTCCTGGTGGGTAGGGAGGACTACTCAGCCACACCAAACGCTTGGCACCTGCATCTGAAGGTGACTGAGGACTCCAGGGGACAGGGACCAGGACCACTACGGCACAGCGGGAATAAAAATAGGCCTGGGCCTCAGGAGAAGCTTCCAAAAGGGTTCAGGTTGGTGACATTGGACAAGAAACACCTGCCTCTGGTGAGCAGTGCTGGGATATGCGGGTGTCTGTGTGTGTTTTCCCTCAGGCACTTCCGTCTTAATGACCTCATCCGGTTCCCCTGTGAGGTAGGAACCGTCCTTCTACTCTAGGTAGACTCGCTGATGCCCAAGAGTCACGTGTGGTATCGAGGCACAGAGGAGCAGTGGCAGGCCATTACGTGGGGATGACCCATGAAGAGCACACGTGACACTTCCACCCCAAACTCAATGCAGAAACGGCAGTTACCAGTTGTCACGTTCTCTCCCAGTGAGCTCAGATGCTGCCCAGAATCTTCTAGCTGCACTCTAGGCAGTCACTCAATTATTAGCACTTGGCACTTGAAACTGAACCGTGTTTGTGTGAATAAGGGATCCTCGCCTTGGCTGGGATGTCACAGGGAATACTGATGGAGGGACTCCAGTGGCGCGTGGCTCTCTCACACCTCCCCCCTCTACCTCTGCTTCATTACCTTTGACCTTGCCCTTGTGCTGTTCTGAAAGATGCTCCGTCCGCGTCCGGGTGATGAGCTCCACGTTGGATGCCCCATACACCTAGGGACAGAGGAGGAAAGGGCTCAAAGACAATTCCGGTACCCTAGCCCCTGTCCCTAAGGCATTCTGAACACTTCCTGCAAGGGAGGGAGGACCCACTGGGGGCCAGCTGTTTGCTCCAATCTCCCAGCCTTTGGACAAGTAAATATATGAAGTCGTTCATCCATTCTCTTATTCATTCAACAAACATTTTGTGAGGAGCCTTTATGTGCCAGGCTCTGAGACATGCATCAAGGGTACAGTGGTCAGTGAACACAACTGCAGATAATCCCCACCCTTTTGGGGTTCATACACTAGTTGAAAAGACAAGAAAAGGGACAGTTATAACGTAGTGTGAGACCCCCTCTCGAGGGGGAAGCACAGGGTTGTGGGAACCAAAAGCAGAGGCCTTAGCCCAGCCTAGCAGGCCAGGGAAGCCTTCCAGGAGGAAACCATGACCCCACGGGGTTGACAGGGGCCACAGAGGGACCAACACAGTCTCCTCAGGAGTAAAGGCCTGGCTTTGGGGGTCAGACAGCCAAGGTCTGAACCTCAGCTCTGCCACAGAGCTGTGCGACCCTTTATAGATCCTATAACCACTCAAGCCTGTTTCCTCGTCAGACAGTGGGCCAATACCCTACTCCACAGTTGTGGCCAAGAGGGACTGGGACACTGTGGGAAAGGTTCAGTAAACATCTGTAAAACAGGAATAATAATAGCACCTTCCCAAAAGGGCTGTTGAGATTAAACAAGAGTGTATGCGTATATGTGTGGGTGTGTATGCTCGCCCATGTGCACGCACATGTATTCATACATACATACAAATAAACATGGGGACAGTGCCTTGAATGTGAATGTAGTAAGTCCTCAGTAAACTCTGGCCTCTTAGTCTAGTGCCCTTTCCTCCACACAGCATTGCCTCTGCACCTCCAAAGCTGAGAAAGGGTAATCAGGACAACCCGCCCAGTTCACTGTAGGCCAGCGTTAGGGGGGCTCTGGGATCAGGGAGCGGCGGCCTCACCTTGGCTTCATACCCATTCACCATCTCTGTCTTCTCGCTGCGCCAGCCCAGGATGCCAGTCTTGTTCCTGGGGAAGCAGAGTCATCCAGGTGAGGGCCCCCTCAGCAGGCTGGCTCAAGGGTCCAAAGGCTGTGCCCACTCACCTCTCGAAGGAGATGTTCTTGGTGTCAAGCTGTGTGGTGACGACAGGGGCTGTGAGCCGGCTAAGCACCTGCTCCTCAGTGGGCTGGGCGGCAGCAAGCAGCAGCTCACGGTCCTGCCCAGCCAGGGCCAGGGTCTCCGTGTACACCACCCGGCGGTCATGGTCAATCTCCATGACCACGGCGCTTGTGTCTGCCAGCCACAGAACAGCACGGGGTGTTGGAGGGAGGCAGAGGGGTGTCCCTAGCCTTCCCACATTGCCACACCTCCTGCCTGCCTGACCTTGGCCCCTGAAGACGAAGCTGCGGTTCCCTCGCTGCCACGTCATGTGGTCAAAGCCCAAGAGCGTGGTATCGACCCGTAGGTTCTGCCCACTCTTCCACACTTTGTACGTGTCACTGGGGCAGATCTTGGACACCAAGGGCACTAGGTAGAAGGGAAGGTCAGAGGTGACTTCAGTTTGCCCAAACTGGGCCATTTCGGGGCACAGGGGTCAGGGTCAGCAGTGTGACCAGGAAAGGAGAAGAGAACTCCCCAGCGGCCCCCACATGAATGTAGACCAGTCACTCTGACGTGAGCAACCTGCAGCCGGAGACAGGCAAGTCCCGGCTACCAGCACGTCCCTAGGAGCCGCCATTCACTAATTCACTCACTCCATCTTGCATCCCATCCTCCAACAAATATTTATTAACCACCTACTGTGTACCAGGCACTATTCTCGTCAGTGAGGATACAACATTGAAGAAGACAGGACCCCTGCCCTCTGGGAGCTTACCTTCGACCAAGGAATGACAAGTAACAAACAAATGAGCAAATCATTACAAAGTAAAGGAGGTGATAATAATGGAATTCCAACAGCGTCTGAGGCAGCATGGAAGGCCTAGCTAGGGAGGTAGCACTGAGCTGGGAACTCAACAATGAGAAGGAGCCCCAGGAAGAGCAATGGCAAGAGAGCTCCCCGCCTGGGGGGAGCAGTAGGTGCAAAAGTCCTGAGGCAGGCAAATGCCAGGAGAGGCCCCCCCTCTGCCCCCTTACCCCAGCTAGTGAACTCCCATTTCATCTCCACGTAGAAGTCCTGGGCCTAGAGAATGAGAAGGACAGTGCCTCAGCCTGTGCCAGAGACAGGGTTTGAGGGCCACAGCGGGGAGGCCAAGCAGCAGGCCCTCACCTTGCGCAATTTCTCCAGGAGCACAGGGATGCCCGCCAAGCGCTTCACCACGCGCTGGTAGTCCCGGTACCGCAGCACCAGCTGCACCAGCTCCAGGTCCCGGGTGCTCACAGCCTCCTGAAGCACTGGGGGACAAAGACGTGACATCATGGGGCAGAACCCTGCCTGGGGTGCCCCCGCCTTGGCTCACCGAGGAGGAGGACGTGAAGCTGGGAGACCCTGGCCATGGGGCTGGGTTGAGCAGGGGCGCCCACCTGTCCAGCCGCTGCGGTTCTCCCTGCCCACATCTGCGCCGTGTGCGAGCAGCACACGGGCACACTCGAGGTGTCCCAGTGTGGTGGCCAGGTGCAGGGGGGTCCGCCCGCGGGGATCCAGCTGCTCGATGTCCACCTGGAGAAGGAGGCGAAGATGGATTCCCGGTCACTTCGGAAGCAGCCCATCCAAGCCCAGCAGCCTCCACACATGCACCAGCCACCCCGCTGCCCAGACTTGCCCACCTCACCAGGCAATGGAAGAGACAGACACAAGGCGCGGGGGATCAGGTGGGTGAAAAGAGGCCTGCAGGACGGGGCAGGAAGCAGCTCTGAGAAAGGGAGGAGAAAGGGAGGACCCTTTCCCATCCACCAAGCTCCCCTGACTGGGTTCACTCTTCCAAAGCTCCAAAGTGGGCTGCCTGGAAAGAGTAAGCCTTGGGTTCAAGGGTAACCTAGATAGGCCGTTGGCCAAGGAGGGCACTTGAGGCAGGACCCAGCCTACAGGGCCAAGACCACAGCTTCAGGGTGGGCTATCAATTTAGATCTCTTATGTGTCATGGAGTGAGGTTTAACAGCTGCTGTAATAGATTGATAAGAATGAAAGAGTATGTTCATGGTACCACTTCAAACCCATGGCCTTTGCCTGTGGAACAGTATGTATTAACTTTTTTATTTTCTTACAAATCCTATTACTGCTTTGTGAATAGCATGATTAACTGTATGAGATTTTTGTCGGGTGATGAACACATGTCTGTGAAACATAAGTATTTAAATATCTTTCAGAAGTCTGAGGTCTCTAGCTAAATACAATCAACTGACCACATCACATAACTCCTTCTCTCCTTCCCCAAACTTGATTAAAATGCCAGTCAAAAGGCTTCTACTGCAACCATGATGAGATAAGCTGAAATCATCCTCCCATAAACAGAGAAAACTACTGCTTCAAAATACATGAAATAATTGTTTTCAGACAGTAGGCTCCAAGTAGTCCAGGACTGTGATCCCTCGAGTAAGAGAAACAAACAAGGCAGGCCCTATGATTGCTTAGATTTCTACCTGGAGGAACATTCTGGATAGCAGTTCAGGCAGGGGCGTGTCTAGCAGAGGATGGTAGTCTTGCTGAGGAGTTGAGGAGACAGAGAGAGGGGTTCAGAGAGGCTGAGGTAGCCAGAAGTTGCAGGACAGAGTTCTAGGAAGGAGTGAGCTGTGCAAACAACGAGCTCCAGAAATCTGCACGGGGCTTCTCTGAGTCTTTGCTGAATACTAAACTCCCCTGCGGAGAGTGACACTCAGCAATGCTGGATAGAAAAGGAGCAATAGGGTGGTAAATTCTGAGCAGTTCTCATGTCTCAGAGCGGGAGACATTCAAGCTCCAGCCTGCTAGAGTGGAGAGTCTTTGCTGTTCGCCCAGGGCCTTGCACAGAGACCCAAGAATGGGGATGCCTTAGTAGGAGGGCTAAACCATCCTGAGAGAAGAGGCTCATCTAAATATGATCTAATAAAGATTAAAAGTAATCTCACAAGGATCAAACTGATATACAAGTAACCTAGCTTAGTTGGTCAGAACAAAGCCCAACACTCTTTAAAGAAAGAAAATAAAATCTACATGCTTAACATGATAACGTCTGCAACATCTAATGCCCAGTTACAAACTATGAGGGAAAAAATTACTTCACATGCAAAGAAGTAGGAAACTATGACCCATAATCAAGAGATACTCAGAAATTATAAAAATGGGGCGCCTTGGTAGCCCAGTCAGTTAAGTGTTGGACTTTTGGTTTTGGCTCAGGTCACGATCTCAGACTTGTAGATTACGCACTCCAGTCAGGCTTCCTGCTCCGCATGGAGTCTGCTTGAGACTCTCTCTCCCTCTCCTGTCCCTCCCACCCATCTCATTCTCTTAAATAAATAAATCTTTAAAAAAAAAAAAAAGGGGGCGCCTGAGTGGCTCAATGGGTTAAGCCTCTGCCTTCAGCTCAGGTCACGGTCTCCGGGTCCTGGGATCGAGCCCCACATCGGGCTCTCTGCTCAGCAAGGAGCCTGCATCCCCTCTCCCTCTGCCTGCCTCTCTGCCTACTTATGATTTCTCTCTATCAAATAAATAAATAAAATCTTTAAAAAAATGATAAAGATGATGAATGGCTCAATGTGCTTGTAAGTTTACAGAAACACATGAACACAATGTTAATGGGGAAAGAATTAGAGATTAGTATAATATCTGAAATGAGAAATTCATTGTATGGAAATAACAATAGATTAGACACTACAGAATAGAAAAAAATCAGTGACCTTGAAGATATAACAACAGAACTACAGCATACAGAACAGAAATAGAGCACAGAGGAGGGAAAAAGCACTGAAGAACATTCAAAGAGCCTCAACAATCTGTGAGACACTATAAGGCATTCTAACATATGTGTAATTGGAGTCCCAAAAGGATAGGATTAGGAAGTAGGAGAAATAGGAAATTTAAATAGATAACATTATCTCTTTAAAATTTAAATTTAGGGGCACCTGAGTGGCTCAGTCGTTAAGCGTCTGCCTTCAGCTCAGGTCACGATCCCAGGGTCCTGGGATTGAGCCCCACATCAGGTTCTCCCCTCAGCAGGGAGTCTGCTTCTCCCTCTGCCCCTCCCCCAGCTCATTCTTTTTTCTTTTTTCTTTTTTTTTTTTTTAAATATTTTGTTTATTTTTTGATAGAGATTACAAGTAGTCAGAGAGGCAGGCGGGGAGAGAGGAGGAAGCAGGCTCCCCGCTGAGCAGAGAGGCCGATGTGGGGCTTGATCCCAGGACCCTGAGACCATGACCTGAGCCGAAGGCAGAGGCTTTAACCCACTGAGCCACCCAGGCACCCCTCCCCCAGCTCATTCTCATGGTCTCTCTCTCTCTCCCTTGCTTGTGCTGTCTCTTGAATAAATAAATAGAATCTTTAAAGAATTTAAATTTATATTTAAAGAGATAAATTTAAAGAGAAATTGAAATTTAAAGAGATAACATTAAACATTTTCCCCATTTTTTAAAAAAGATTTTATTTATTTATTTGACAGACAGAGATCACAAGTAGGCAGAGAGGCAGGCGGGGGGGCGGGGTGGGGGAAGCAGTCTCCCTGCTGAGCAGAGAGCCCATTGTGGGGTTCAGTCCCAGGACCCTGGGACCATGACCTGAGCTGAAGGCAGAGGCTTTAACCTGCTGAGTCACCCAGGCACCCCTCCAATTTTTTTTTAATTACTGAGGGGGTTGAATGGTGGTGTCCCCCCAAAATATTTGTTTGTACCCTAACCCCAAGAATCTATGATTGTGACCTTCTTTGGAACATGGGTGTTTTGGGGTTTCTTAAAAATTTTATTTATTTATTTATTTATTTAATATTTTATTTACTTATTTGACAGAGAGAGACAGTGAGTGAGGGAACACAAGCAGAGGGAGTGCGAGAGGGAGAAGCAGGCTTCCCACTGAGCAAGGAGCCCCAGAGAGGGCTTGATCCCAGAACCCTGTGATCATGACCTGAGCTGAAGGCAGCCACTTAATGACTGAACCACCCAGGCACCCCAAGATTTTATTTATTTGAGAGAGAGTGTGCATATGCATGTACATGAGGGGTAGGGTAGATGGGCAGAGGGAGAGGGACAAGCAGACTTTGCACTGAGTGTGAAGCCTGATGCAGTGCTCAGTCTCACAACCCTGAGATCATGACCTGAGCAGAAACCAAGAGCTGGACGTTTAGCCAACTGAGCCAACCAGGCACCCTGGAACATGGGTCTTTGATTTGAAATTAAGTTTAGGATCTCAAGAGGAGATTAGCCTGGACTATCCAGGTGGGTCCTGTATCCAAAGAGATGTCTTTGGGGAGATCCACAAAGGGAGAAGTTCCATGTAGAGAGGAGTCAGAGAATGAAATACGCAGCCACAAGCCTGGAAATGCTTGGAGACACTGGAAGCTGAAAGAGGCGAGGTAGGATTCTCCCCTGGAGCCTTTGGAAGGAGTGGGGCCCTCCTGACTCCTTGAATTTGGACTTCCAACCTCCAAAACAATGAGAAAATAAAATTTTGTTGTTTTAACCCACCCAATCTGTGGTAATTTTTTGCACAAACTATCACAATGATAAACGCACAGAACCAAGAAAACTCAATGAATTCCAGGCAAAGCAAACACCCAGAAAACTACACCAAGGCCCATCATAATCAAGTGCTGGAAACTAGTAGTTAAAAAGAAAATCTTAAAATCCTTTTGAGAAATGAGACACACTATGAAGAACACAGGAAATACGGAATACTTCTCAAGGGAAACCATGCAAGCTAAAAAACAACAGGAAGAAATGTTTAAAGTGTTGGGGGGAAAATGTTGACTTAGAATTCTTTATCCTGTGGAATAATATCCTTGAAAAATAAAGGGGAAATGGGGCGCCTGGGTGGCTCAGTGGGTTAAAGCCTCTGCTTTCGGCTCAGGTCATGATCCTAGGGTCCTGGGATCGAGCCCCACATCGGGCTCAGCAGGAGCCTGCTTCCTCCTCTCTCTCTGCCTGCCTCTCTGCCTACTTGTGATCTCTGTCTGTCAAATAAATAAATAAAATCTTTAAAAAAAAATAAATAAAGGGGAAATGAAGATTTTTGTGGACAAACAGAAAAAGCTAAGAGAATTTATCACCAGAAGACATGCTAGAAATGTTAAAGGAAGTAATTCAAGTGGAAGGAAAATGTTAACAGATGGAAACTTAGATCTGTACAAAGGAATGAAGAGTGCCCCAAAAGGAAAATTCTTATACCTATAAGAATGTCAATAAAATATTTAAAACCCACAAAAGTAAAGAGAAGACATATTAGCAGACGAGCAATGTTAACACATCTTAATGTGGAAAGTGGCTGGGGTTTTGCAAGTGACTTAGGGGAGCAGAGGGTCCTAGAAGCCAAGCATTCACATAGGGGAACCCCAGTGAGTGTCGGGCCAGATCAGCCTTAAAATGTCCAGAACATGCAAGCAGTGAGGGTGGCAGATTATGAGTAAGGCCCAGAGTTAATACAGGGGAGCTGGTTAAAATTCAGAACCCCTGGCCCTCTCCCCAATCTTATAAAGCTGGGAGACGGCCCCCTTCCGTTCCACAGTATGCTGGGAATTCATTCTCCATAGAAACAGAGCCTGAGATGCACTGGATTTGGGGACACTGGCCTGAAGATGAGGTCATGGGGCTAAAAAGTAGAGAACGGTGAAAGCCTAGTCCCTTTCCTGCCTCCACACCACTGCCCATGACACGCCTAGCAGGAGATTGGAGAATTCTTCTTTGGAGACACTAGAGGCACCAAAGACCTCTGGTACAGACATCTGGGGATCCTACAATAAGCAGGCCAGCTTTTCAGCCAATCGTTACATAGTAGTACCACCCACGCATCAATAAGCTCCACATCACCATTGCATTTTTTTTTTATATTTATTTATTTGAGAGAGAGTGTGTAAGTAGGAGGGGCAGAGGGAGAAGGGCAGAGAATCCCAGGCAGATTCCGCACTGAGTGTGGAGCCAGACATGGGGCTCAATCTCACAACCCTGAGATGCTCTGCCACCCAGGCGACCCTCCACTCCCCCATTCTTAAATAGGCCCCAACAGCCAAGGGTGACTGGACATTTGAGGAAAGCCACCAACATGAAAGATACCAAAAACGTGCAAATAGATGCTAAAAACCCAGAGGAAACACTGTCAATGCAGGAAACAGGAGAAGAGTTTCTGGAGGGAAAAGAGTAATTGACATCCTCAGAAATATCCGAAAAGATAACTGAATTCATGAGACAAAATGGGACATCCCGACTTCCCGCGACTTCTCCTCTTTCCTTCGCCTTCACTCCAGCCATTCCTGGACAGCTGCACCTGCCCCAATTCTCCCCTCCTAGGAAATATTACCTCCGTTCACCCCCTTTTTTGGTAAAAACAAAACTTTTTTTTTTTTAAAGATTTTATTTATTTATTTGACAGAGAGAGATCACAAGTAGGCAGAGAAGCAGGCAGAGAGAGATAGGGAGAGGAGGAAGCAGGCTCCCTGCTGAGCAGAGAGCCCGATGCGGGACTCGATCCCAGGACCCTGAGATCATGACCTGAGCCGAAGGCAGCGGCTTAACCCACTGAGCCACCCAGGCGCCCCAAAACAAAACTTTTTTTAATAATTCTTTTTTTTTAAAAGATTTTATTTGTTTATTTGACAGAGAGAGATCACAAGTAGGCAGAGAAGCAGGCAGAGAGAGAGAGGGAAGCAGGCTCCCTGCTGAGCGGAGAGCCCAATGCGAGGCTTGATCCCAGGACCCTGAGATCATGACCTGAGCCGAAGGCAGAGGCTTTAACCCACTGAGCCACCCAGGCGACCCCAAACAAAACTTTTGTAACTGTCTTTCTCTCTTCCTTTTCTCTCACTTTCTGTATTTAATCCATCAGCATAGACCTGATCTCATGGGCTCTACCTTCAAAACAGATCGACCTCTTCTCAGTTTTCATCACCTTGAGGCTACCATCCTGGTGACGGCCACCCTCTCTCTCACCTGGTGGCCTCCTCACTGGTCTCTTCACTCCTCTCTTGGCTTCTTAGGTCTGTTCTCCACACGACCCATTGTCGCCGACACCCTTTAGCTCAAAACCTTCCCAAGGTGTCCCATCTTGTTTGGAATGCAATCCAACAGCCAACAGCCTTGAAGTCTTTGAACTCCTATGCTCTCCCATCTCTCCTCCGAACTCCACTCTGTCGATACCCTAGGTGGCTACAGCGCGCTCTCTCTCACCCCATTCAGGTGGTTGCTCAAATGTCACCTCCTCCGAAGGTCTGCCCTTACAACCCGTCTTAAATGACACTTGCTGTGTATCTCTCTGTCGCCACTAACCCTGCTTTCGTCCTCTTCCTACATTAGATTGCTTGTTCATCTGTTTCATTATCTCCCTCACCTAGACTGTAAGCCCCATGGAGGGAGGGTCCCTTGTGTTTTGTTCAATGCCACATCCCCAGGCCCTGATAGTGCCTGCCCTGTAACTCGTACCTCATAGGTATTTGTTCGACAAATGCATAAATGACTATATTTAAGAGGCCTGGGGAGGGGAAAGTAGTAACATGTAGAACTGACAAACAAATAAATAGTCGTAGACGTATATTGTTTATAATTACAGAAGTAAATAACAGAACAGTCTAGAGTCCGAAGTGGTCGATCGCCTCCAGGGAATGAGAAAGGTGGGGAGGGCTGGAGTGAGGACTACCACTTTTTCCTGACAAGCCTCTAATAACAGCTAAATATGTTTTAAAACATGAGAATGAACTCCATTGTCAAAAACAAAATATTATAAATAATTTAAGTAATTTGTATAATTTTCATAACCCTGTGCTGGCATTTCTTCATTGTTTAATTTTGTAAGGAGACTCCACACCCACTGTGGGCTTGAACTCATGACCCTAAGATGAAGAGTCACAAGCTGTATTCACAGACCCAGCCAGGCAGCCTCATTTCTTCATTTTTATATATATTAGGAACCTCGGGAGGCGGGGAAGGGGGATGTAGTGTGCCTGGCCCGCATGGCCCTGTGAGCTCTGGCTTAGAGATCGAGGTGCTACCCACCCCCCCATTCTCCTCTACACCAGCCCCCCACACAGGAGGGAGAGCACTATTTACTCTTTCCCTATTATGGGATGGGCTGAGGCCCTGGGCATCCAACCTAGGTGGGCCCTGAGTCCTGGCGTGGGAGTGAGGAGCCACAGCTCCCAAGCTGGGGAAGTCAGGAGGAGTCCTCCCATGAGGCTGCAGCCGAGCCATCTCGGAGTCCCACTAGCCCTGCCCCAGACGCCGCTGCCTGGCTGCTGCTAACAAGGCCCCAGGGAGCGTGCAGGACACCCCACCCAGCCACAGAGTCCCAGATGCTGCCTGCCACCCTCCCTGCTCAGGTGCCTCACCTCGAGGTCCCAAGAGAGGCTGGTAGTGCTAGCTGGGCCAGGCTGCCCTTCCCTCCCTCCATTCCTCAGGGGCTCAGCCCAGGGTCCCCAAGGCCCTGCTGTTTGCCAGGGCCGGTGTGGGCCCCGCATCCACCCAGCTGACCCCCCGACCAAGAAGCTCCCCCACCTTGCCCCCAGCAGGGCCTACAGTGGAAGTGACACCTTGCCGAGGCCCAGGTGGGAGAATTCATTACTTTCCCCAGCAAAGGCCTGCAGCTATTTCATTGCTGGAAGGAAGAGAGTTCTCAGGAAACCTAACACCCACCCTCCCCACTGCGAGAAGGAAACTCTGCACCCCAGCCGGTCTCCACTGGACAAAAGCTGGGGTGGGGGGTTCTCCTGAGCTTAGGGGCTGGGGCTCCCTGGGCAGAGGGATGCCCTGCTTCCACTCAGGCCCCCACCTAGACACACACACACATGAAGAGGTGTCCTAGGAAAAGCCAGTCCTACTCCTTTTGCCTCAACGCTCAGGGTCCCTGTACTGGCCGAGGTGTACCAGCACCTGCGTACTCGCTGCTCTTCAGACCTGCAGGTGTCTACTGATGCATCCTACACAGTCTGGGACCAGCAGACTTGTCCAGTGCATAACTCCTGAGCCCATGGGCTGCTAGCAGGGTATTTTTCAAATTTGTTCCACATTAATGGAAGCCTTTGGTTAGATGGACTCTGACAAGGACACACTGCTGGAAGAAAAGGTGAAGGGGCCCTGAGCACCGAGCCTTCTGCATGCTCGGCCTTGGTCTCCTTCCCCTGCTCCTAGGCCTCCCCAAGCCCCAAGGAGGACCACCAGAGGCTGGGGTGGTCACTGCTTCCCAGCCTTCCCACCAGGTAGGTGGGAAGGGTCAGGGAGGTGGGATACTTCCTTGAGATGAGCTGGGTGGCTGAGGGGGGCACCCGTGGACTCTCCTCTCACACCACTCCTCCCCTGCTTCCTGGACATGTCGATGCTTGCTCTCTGGGCTTTGTAGTTCCCCCTCTTGAGCTTTTCTACTTGTCAGCTGAGGGACTGCCTACTTTAGGGGGAGAGGGGGTCACAGGTGCTCTGGACACACCAGGTACCTCGGGTGGGGTAGCCTCTGTCCGAGCATTCGGGCCCCCACAATCTATCTCGCCGGCCTCTAGGTCAGGAGGATGAACTGAGGAGAGCAGGGAGGGGGGCTGGAAGGGGGGGAGACCATGATGGAGCCAGCCCCAGGAGGAAAGAAAATGTTTCCTTGGGAACACAGTCTGGCCCCCTCCAGAGTGCCTGTTGCCAGGAGAGGAACCCTGCTCCCCTTGGCCCTCCCACTGGGAGCTTTGCAGCCTAACCTCCACCTCCCACCTGCCGGGGAACACCAGGGACTTATGACTCAAGAACACAGCCGGCTGAGCCAACCTCAGGGCCTCGTCAGCCAAGGGGAAACTGGCCTACAGCCCCCTGCCCCCCTTGCAACCTGTACAGGCGTGCGTATGACGGGAAGCAGGACACACAGCAACCATCACCCTGCTGGGTTCTGGCTGGGGGTGGCCATGGACCCTTGCCTTCACCAAAACCCCTGATGAGCACCTCCCACCTCCCCACCACTCCCTGCTTCCAGGCTCAAAGAAGAGCTGTGGGGTTGGGGGACAGACAGCAAAGCCACTGAACCTGCTCTGAAGCCTGCCGTGCCACTCACCCACCCCCAGCCTGCCAGCGATGCCAAGCCTGTCCCTGGGAGGGCCTCTGTGGGGCTTTCTTGGAGCACAGAAGAGGCAGCTATGCCAAGTGAAGACCAGGGAAACCCAGCTGCTGTGTTCTTGAGGAAAGTCGGGATGTATTCTGGGATAGTGGGGGCTACGGGGACCTAGCTGGGATGCCTAGGGTCTACGGGCTTTCATTATGATGTTAGGTGGCTGCCCCCAGCTCTATCCCCGGCAGGAAAGGGCTGGGTGGGGCCCCTTGGGGTCTCCCTGGGGGCCCCCCATGCCCTGAGGACTGAATAGTGCACTTTCTGGAAGCAAGGGTCACTCTGGGTCAGTCCTAGAGCGGAGACACATCCAGGAGCCTCTCTTACCAGGACTGACCGGCATTCCCCTTCTTGGCACCCCCGGAACAAGGGAGAGAACTGCCCTGACTCCTCTGTGGCTGAACAAGGGTTAACTTCAACCAGTGCCCTATATTCCTGTCTCCCCCCCAGAGAGGGTGAAGATAGGACTGAATCTGTTGCCTAGTTTCTGTGGCATTTGGAGGAGAAAGAGGAACCCACTCAGCAGCCCCAAAGCACCCCCACAGGCAGCGGGTTCCCAGGCTCCCCACCCCACTTTCACTCCAGCAAGATGGCTGACTTGAGTACTGGCAGTCAGAGAGGCCTAGATGAGTCTTTTCTTCTAGGGCATTTCGCCTCTCTCCAGTCTCAGCAAGAAAAGAACCCGCCACCCCTCAGACAAGGGAGCGGGACTGAAACCTTCTGGAGATTCAGCCACTCGCCTTCCGCCCAACAATCCTTGGACCAATCATCAATCACCCCATCAAGAAGTTCCTCTGGGATCAGATTTAAATCCTTCCAGCTGGAACCTGTGTCAGAAGCCTGTCTTCTTTTGCCCTCAGGGGGAAGAAAACAGGAAAGAGAGGAGACTGGAGTGTCCTAGCACCCAGCACCTCGTACTGTATTTCCCTGTTCATGCTCAAACCGCCAGAACCAGGTCTCCTTGAGAGCAGGCGATGTGCCTGGTTTGTTTGTCTTCGTCCCCCAGGACCTGCCGCTCAGTCCTCGCTTCCTTCGTCAGGACTCTATGGTGGCAAACCACTTCCTTTATGATAGATAAACAGAGGCATGGTCTGAGGAGCAACTTGGAGTGCCCTTGTTTAAGCAGAGGTAGAATGCAAAGTAGACACCCCAACCAGGCATGGAGGCTTAGGTCACCCCAGCCTTTTCTAGGACTGCTCTGTGGAGGTGGAGGCTTTGCTGCTCTGAGGGCTCAGGGGTGGACTTCAGACATACTCTCTCACCCTCACCTTGCTCTCCACCTCACTTGTCCTTTGGGAAGCAGACAGCTCCTCCAACTGAACTTCCTGTGACTCAGGAAGTGGCCCTCAAAAGGCATGTTCCCCAAGGGGACAACTCCTGAACTGAACCACTCCCATGCCCCCAGAGTCTGAGATCTGGGCCAAGTCTGCCGGCCTGCAGCCTGAGACAAACCAGGGCAGGCTGGGCCCAGCTCTGGCTACGACTCTCCCACCCTGGCGGTTGAGTTGCCCACACCCCAAACGCCCATATGTGGCCTGGGGAACCAAAGGCAGAGTTGGGAACTACCTGTGAACCACATGTGCCTGCCTTGGTCCTGAGGAATGACCAGAAGACCCCATCCCTTACCCCATCCTCAGGGAGGCCACCGCCGAGCCGAAGGTGGCTGACCCGTTCTCACTGACTGGCAGGGGTCAAGGAGTCCGGTCTGTGTGCAGAACCTCAAATCCTTCCTGTGCCCATTGGTCCCTAGCTTCCTCGGCGCCTGGAAGCCAGGCCCCAGCACCAGAGGGCAGGAGAGCTCCTTTCAGCACCTGGACAAGGCCCTTCAGGGCTTCCCTCTAGAAGGTGGTGGCGGGTGGTCTCTCTTTCTCCACTCCCCATTGCAGAGCCGCCGCCGAGGTCTGAGGGATCCAGGGGCTCTGGCCAATCCGAGCAAACAGATGTAGCGCTCACCCGTGAGGGTAGAGGGCACTGGGTGGGGCTGGGATGCCCGGGAATGTCACAGCCTATTCTCTGCTCCTTGACCTGTGACCCCCCCCCCCCCGACGCAGGCCTTGCCCACCTCCGCACACTCACGCGGGAGGTGTCACCGCTTGGCTGCTAGGCGGACTCTGGCACCACATGGAGCGCAGACCGGAGCTGGCAGCCCCTCCCCGCAGCCCTCCGCCTCGGCTGAGGAGGGGCACTGCATCCCCGACCCCAGCCTGAGAGGGTCCCGGAGCACGTGCGGGTCGTCCGTCGGAGCCGGAGGCGAGCGGGTGGGGACCGCTCCCATCACCCACTCCCGGTCAACAAGCACAAAAGCCGCGGCCACGAACAAAGAAGCGCTGCAAACTCGCCGGGTAGGCGGGACAGCCCGCGCCGCGCCCCCTCCCCACACCCGGCGGGCGTGTCCGGCCGTGGGGGTCCCCGTGGCGCCCCGACGGCGCTCGTACCTGGCCGGCGCGGACCTCCTTCTCCAGCTCGCGGTGGCGGTTGTGCCACACGAGGTAGTGCAGCGGGTACTTGCCCTCGGGCCCCTTCCTGGCGGAGGCGTTGGCCGGGATCATCGCCCGCTCCTCATGCCAGGGCCGCGGCGCCCGGCCGGGGAGGGGGGACGGCGCCGGAGCCGGGGCCCGGGGCCGCGGGGCGGGGGGCCGGCGCTGCCTGCTCGCCGGGCTGCGGCTCGGGCATGTGCGAGCGGCGCCGGCGGGCGGGGGCGGCGCGCCCGGCGCTGTGCGGGCGGCGCGGGCCGCGGGCGTCCTCGCGAGGCGGTGGCGGGCTGCGCGGAGAGGCCCCCACCCGCCCGGAGAGGGAGCGGGCGCTCGGCGGCGCGGCGCGGACTCGCGCCTCACCTCCCACACCCCCGCACACAAAGACGCCGCTCGGCAAAGGGAGCAGGCGCCCGCAGCGGGCGCGGGGGCGCACGGGGCGCGAACCCCGGGGACGCCGCCGCAGGGACGCGCGCCCGCCGCCCCCGGCTCCCCGCAGCTGCATTGCCCGGCCCTCAGCCCGAGCGGCCGGCGAGAGATGCGGGGATGCGGGGGAGAGGGGAGGGGGGACCCGGGTGCCCGGGGCAGAGCTTGCTGTAGCTCGGCCCCGTGGCATCATGGGGCATGTAGTCCGCCTCGTAGAACTGCGGGTGGCGGGTGGCCGGAGAGGGTCCGGCACTGTCGTCCCTGGTCCTGTGAGCGGGTGGGGAAGAAGTCAGGCCCAGCGGGAACTGAGACAATGTCCTGACGCCGGTGGGCCGGGACGCACCCCCACCCACGGGCGCTTTGCCTTTTGCTAGGCAGGGAAGGGGCTGCAGGCCTTGCTCAAGGCTTAGAGGGCGCGGGAAGGTGTGGCCTTCAGGATTGAATTGGGTTCCCAGTGGAACATGAGGAGGAATCCAGAGTCCAAGGAGTTACTGATGGGGGGAATCCTGAGAAAGGTGCGGGACATTAGTACCAAAGGTCTTTGGAGCAACCAGGGATCTGGCACTTGAGATATTATGTAGGAGTCGTCCCTGCCCTCTTAGAAAATCACTTTACATCTTCCACACGACATTCGAAAGGGAATGACCGTTAAGGCTGGAAGGGCAGTCCTCTCCCCCCATTTGCTGTCCTCTGCAAGGACCAGAGTGGGACTGGGCAGAGAAAGCAGCAGGTGGCAGCTTCCCACCTACACTCAGTGTGGTCCCCTCAGGAGAGGAAGTGACCAGATTCCAAGAGACTGGCTTCTTCCTGCATAACCCCGGGGCAGAGAGGTCCTTCCAGAGGGGTCCAGCCGATGCCGTGGTAAAAGTGTAATTGACCTCTGAGGCTGCCTATTTCAAGGGCTGGAAAGACCAAGAGGCGTGGCCCAGTCCCTGGAGCGCGGAGGGAGGAGGGATTGGGACCTTACAGCAGAGTTCGAATTCCTCCTTACTAACCACCTGACCGTAAACAAACTGCTTAAATTTTCTGCTTTCGCAGACCACTCACCTCTAAATGAGACTCTAAACACTACCTACTAGGGTGAACTAAGGATAGTAACTGCCCTGGGAAATGGCGCACCCCGCCCGCAAGCGGGCTGATGAGACAGGTGGCCGGACCGGGCACAGTGCCTTCTCGTCCACCTTAGAACAGGACAGGAATTAAGGATTCCATACCAGCCCTACTTAGAACAATCCAAGAAGTGTTTGCGTGGGAGGTGCTAGCAAAAGCTTGCAAACTCTCTGCGCCTCTCTCAGGTTTCTTTGTGTGGTCTTCTCTCCTTCCTCCTCCACACCCTGCGGTGCCAGGCCCAGGCGGGAAAGGCAGGGAGGAGTGGACTGCCTCGCCCCTTTTTCCAGCCGGGGAGGAGCCAGCTGGCGCCTCCGGCAACTCGGGACCGCTGCCCACCTCTACCACGAGGGGTCAGCAGAGTCTTGTGGCTGCAGCCGGAGTTGGGGAGGGGGCTAGAGGGGGGAGGGACGGCTACGAGTGGCCGGGAGAATGCCTGTACATTTCCTCATTAAATTGTAGAACCTTGTCTGAGATTTCTCTTTTACTGTCCTGCTTCCTGAGGTGGCGACGTCTCCAAAGAGAAATCCTGCAGCTCTTTTATCCCCAGACCCAGGCCCAGAAGCTCCGCAGCGGCGGGGCTGGGGGCTTCCGGAATAAAGTTTGGAGAGTGTGGCTCTTTGCCTGGGCCACTCCCAGGTAGTCCCCGGGCCGGCCGGGAGGTGGAGCTGGCGGGCGGGAGGGGGCAGCAGGGGGAATCATCCTTTCCCCTGGAAAGTGTTGGGGCTCTGGGAGAGGAGTAGCTCAGCCTGGACTGAGGGACTTAGGCCCTTAGCAGCCTGGCCTCTTTGCCAGGCGGCCCTATACCAAACCAAGATCGCTTTTCCTCCGGTTTGCGCGCTCCAGCTGCCACGTGCTCGAGACGCGCCCACACAGCAGAGAAACAAAGACAGCCAAGCGATGGAGCTGCCAGTGGCCGCCTCGACATTTAATAAATGAAATTCCATAGCTGGGAGATCGGGGGTGAACGGGCGGCCACCACTCGTGGCATGTGCGCCGGTGGCCGCTCCTTTTCGTCGCCCAGCCCGGGGCCACCAAGCCCACAGACTGACTCCTTGGTGCGGCAGGTGGTGCTCCCCGCCCCCGCCGCCGCCGGCGCCCCCCACCCCCACCGCGAGGTATCTTTGCTCGCTGAAGCCCCGCCAGCTGAGCGGCTGGCTGTGGGGGGAGGGGAGGCCTGCAAAAAGATTTTTCTTAAAGGTGCGATTATAAATATACCCCGTGGATCGAGATTTCAAACAAACTTGTCAATCTGGGCTGCAGCTAAAGGCGATGGAGGCAGCTTTGCTTGTATTTCGGGTGGTGTGACTCATGAGCATTACTTGTCTCCCCCAGGGAAGCAGTCGGCCCACCCACAAGTCACTGCTGCTCTGGCACCGCTGGGATAAAGCCGACCAATTCCCAAACCCCTGCCCAAGGACTCCCCTCCCATCTACACCCCACCCCCATCCCCACTTGTTACTGAGGTCTCCCTGCCCCTCAGGGAATCTTCGCTTCATTCAGGTCGCTGGACCTCCAGGCCTGGTTTGGGCCACCCCTGCCCTCTCCCCACAAGCCAAGTGCTCTGGCATTTTGCTGCTGCAGGGATGGGGGCTGGGTACACGCGGGGCACACGTGTATGGGGGAGCATGCTCAGTGCAGGGGTGCACCCACGTGCGGCCTGCGCCTCCGCTTCCTGTCCCCCCACCTACGCCGTCTCCGTGTGAAGTCTAGGAAGAAAGGCCACCGTAAGAAAAGATCCCTGTATGTTGTGTGCACACGCCTTGGACACATAAAGCTGCGGTGGCCCAGAAACACCGTAGAAGACAAGGCGGATGCAGAGTGGTTATTACGGCACACAGGCACAGTGGTCACTCCTCGGGAGGTCTTTAAAAACTACCCAGATTCTTTTCTCTTGGGATGGAAGTATGGATGAGGTAGAGATGTATTTTTAGCTGGGAGGCAGGGGAACACCTGGGCGTCCATATTGTTGGCGTTGTGCGTAATCAGCAAGGGCGTGACCACACGCACACCTGGACACTTAGATGTGGATACACGGGGGACCAGGTCGTACACCTCACCTCAGCCAGACATAGGCGGGTACCCCAAACCACAGCCCTTTGAAAAGGAAGGGGGCCTGGGCCTCCAGTTCCCCAAGGGTCACTGTCCCCGAGCTTGAGCCACCGGACCGCCCTCCACCTGGAAAGCTAAGGGGATGGGGCTGTGAGGGTAACTCACACTGCCGCAAGGCCGAGGAGCGCGGGAGCCGAGCCCAAGGCCTCAGACGCCGCCGCCCTCTCGGGTCTGCCTAGCTGCGGCCGCTGCCCCTTTAAGCGCCCCCGCCCCCTCCCGCCCGCGCTGCCGGCTTCCTTTCTCTGGGAGGCGCGGCCCGCAGGGCCGGGCGGCGGGGCGGGTGTGCGGGCCGCCCCTCCCCCGGTGGGCTGGGCCTGCGCGGCTTCCTGCAGGAGCGGCCCGGAGCCGCGCAGGGGGCGGAGAGAGCGAGCGGCGAGCGGCGGCAGGGCGGCGCGGGGCGGCGCGGGGCGGTGCGGGGCGGAGGGCGCCGGAGGGCGAGCGGGCAGGCGGGCACGGCGGGTTCCGGGCCAGCCTCGGGGGCAGACGGTTGGCCGGGCGCGCGGAGCCTAGCCGGGGCCTTGCCGGAGCTGGGCCGGGCAGCAGGGGCCGCCGCCGCCCGGGCCCGCCGCCCGCGCCCCCCACGCTGGCCCAGAGGGCTGCGGCCGCGTCGCCGCTGAGGATGTCCCGGAAGGGGCCGCGGGCGGAGGTGTGTGCGGACTGCAGCGCCCCGGGTAAGCGGCGCCGGGCCGGGGGCGGGACCGTGCGGCGAGGCCGCCGGGCGGGCGCCGGGGCCTGGCGGGAGCGCCGTGCGGGGCCGGAGGGCGGGGCGGGGCCGGGGGGCTGCGGCCTCCGGCCTGGGCCCCCGCCCGGGCCACTGCGGAGCCGTGTCCTTGGCGGGAGGGCCGGCTGGGGGGCCTCGGTTCCCTTGCGTCCGTGGACGAGCGAGGAAGGACATTCCCGGCGCCACCTCCCACCCCTCAGTCTGAGGGAGGCAGGCAGCTAGCTGCCCCCCCCTTCTGTCTCTGTATCCCGACGGAAGCGCCAGCCTGGAGTGGCAGGAGGGCTGTGGCGGAGGCCAGCAAGGTTTAGGAGGTGGGGGCGAGTGTGGTTTTGTGTCATCTCAGTGCCACCCCCGCGTCTTGCACCTGCTGCTCGCATGGTCTGCGCGCCCGCTGAGGTGGCGGAGGTCAAGGGGCAAGAGTGCTGGGCAGATGGGCCAGGAGGGGCCTGGATAGTGTTTCCTCGTGAGCAGACGAGGGGTAGCTGCTTTGAGGACTCCCTGCCCCTGGTTACCAAGGCCGGGGCTCCTTGCAGGGCCTGGTGTTGAGGGCCAGTACAGCCTGGGCATCTCCCTCGGAGGCATCCCCAGGCTGCCTGGTGACTGTGAGCAACTAGACTCAGCTGTCCCTGTGCCCTGTGAAGGCCTGCTCTGGGAGGTGGGCTGAGCATTGTCCCAGCTTGGACACTGACCCCTCCTGTCCCTGTGGCCCCCTCTGGCCAGAAATGGGCAGGAAGCAGTACCCCTGGGTTGTCTGGATTCCCAGGACGGGGCTGGCTTCCTGGCTGTATTTACTGTGGTGTTTCCCTTCTTCCCAGCACGGTCAGGTCCAGGCTGATGTGAAAGCCCCCTGAGCTGCTGAGGAAGAGAGGAGCAGTGACCTGAGAGGCTGCTGCTACCTGCTGTTGTGGGAGGACACTGCCAGTGATGGGGCTCAGCAGCTGGCCTGGAGAAGGAAGCTCTGGCTCTTGTCCATCCTTTTTTTTAGAAAAGGAGCTATCTTCTTGGGAGACCTCTGGGCAGGCTCAGGGTGTCTGTGAACTCCAGGGGGACTAAGAGCACAATTAAGTGTGAGAGTGGGAAGTTCCATGGGGTCCAACTTCCAGCCACCCTTTGGACAGGCCCAAGACCCCAACAGGTTGAGAACCATAGATGCTCTGGTATTCTAGCATGAGGAATATTGGGTAATATTGTGGATGCCTGGCAAAGGCAGGGTACTCTGGGTGGCTGTGACCCGGGACTCCTCTCAGGGCATGTCACGATCTGGAGGGCCATGAAGAAACTACCGGGGCTGATGGATCCTTACCCTAATGAGCCGAAGACTGTGATCCCCTTCCCCCAGCTGCAGGCCCTCTCTGCCTGTCCCAGGCTGTTCCATACCTCTGGGGGCTGGGCATAGCATGGGGTGAGGGTGGAAGATCCAGAAGGCCTGGGAGGAAGGTGTTTAGCAGACACTCATCCTAGGTCCTCACTGTGACCCATGGCAAGACTTTCCTCACTCTGGGCCTCAGTTTCCTCAATTGTGAGGCAAAGAAGTTGGAGTAGAATGGTTTTTGAAGACCATCCCATCTTCAAGTCTGTGCTTTTGATACTTAGCTAAAGGGACATAGGGCAGAATCAGCAAGGCAGCTGTTCTTTCTCCACCACGTTTGACTGTTTGAAGTCTCTGGATGCCAAATGGTTTCAGGGAGGAGTGGTATGTTATGGGATGTCTTGGACTGTTTGATTCTGGTCTGCAGTCACTGTCGCACAGGGGCACGGGTGCGCCAGGTACAAGTTAGGATAAGGGTTAGGGCCCCCTGATCCAGGACACAGCTCCAGGAGAGGCAGGTGGTGGGGACAGTGAAGTAGGCAGGGTACTGATAAAGTCTTGACCCTCACCCTACCTCGGCGCCTTGCATGGTGTCTGGCACATGATATACCAGGCACTCCCTGAGTGTTTGGTTGCTTGTCAGGACCCCAGCTGGCCACTTGGGGCTACCCCATTCCCCTACTGTCTGATGCGAGGAGTGGCGCTCTCCGTGTGGGAACTGGAGCAGCCCAGGTACGGGGCTTGAGAGTAGTCAATAGTTGGGACCCCACTGGCCTCTGTCTCTTACCCGGTCATAGGCTTCTCTTGCTGTGAAAGGACTTCGAGCCCTAGGAGTGGGGCTGCGACCTTTTTGTGGCTGGTTGATGTGGGGAGGCTGTAGGGATGAAAGGTGACCGCAGATGTCCTCCCTCCGTTTCCAGGCCCAGGCATACAGGTGACAGGTGTATTTTGTAAGGCGGCCGGAGGTGCCATGACCGCTGTGGCTGCTGGTGCCCCCTCGCCAGGTGCCACGTGTGTACCTGCCTGTCCTGGGAGTCCAAGGGAGGGGCAGGAGTCCAGGAACTCTGGAGAATGCGTTCTCCCTGCTTCCTTCCCCTCCACTCCCTCTGCCACATGGTCCCGGCCTAGCCCACAGACCTGTTCCTCATCCCAGGGTCTCCATCTTAACTCTCCCACCTTGGCAGCCCAGGTCAGAAGAGTGAAGACCTTGGGGTGCCTGTCCTACAGGCTCTTGGGTGAGCAAGGATGCTACTGGCTAGGGACATTTGGAAACCCACAGGCTCATATGGATTGCAGGGTGGGAGTGAATGGGGGCTTTCTTCACTTTTATTGAGATTGAAGTTATGTACAGCCGAATTCCTGCACCTTACGGTTTAAGCCACTAACCCATATGACTACCACTCAGTCAAGAGGTAGAGCATTCTTGTCCCTCTCTGGGCCTTTCTTCTGCCCCCTCCCAGTCAACACTGCCCCCCAGAGGTAACCGCCATCCTGACCTTTATCCCCATGGATTACTCTTGCCTGCTTTCAAGATGGTGGGCTTCTCCTTCTTGTTTAGGGAGGCTCTGCTCAGGAGACCCAGGCCTTTATAGCAGACCTGCTGCCCCTAGAGGCCGGTCATGGCTTTGGGTGGTGACTTGAGTTCACCTTAGCAGAGGCCTTCGTGGTTAATGTCATCCCAGGATCCCTCCTAGGACCCCTCCTACTGCTTGCCCATATATTCCAGACGCCCTGTCCTGAGGCAGAAGTCCTGGGGGAAGGTTGGCAGGATGCTGAGGAGGTTACCACTGTCTCCTAAACCGGATGTTCCCTGGGGGCCCTTGGCTAGCTCAGTCAGTAGAGCGTTTGACTCTTGATGTCGAGAGTTCAAGCCCCATATTGGGCTGGTGGGCATGGAGCCTACTAAAAACAAAACACCTTATGTCCCTCTCCTTTCTACCCCAAGTTTGACCTAAGGGGCCTCTTGGGGGCAAGGGTCCCTTAACCTTAAACCACAGTAGTCATTTGACTTACAGAAACCCTTCTGGCCTGAGGAACTGGCCTAAGTGAGGTTTAGCGGCTCCAGCTTGAGTAGGCCCAAAGCCACTTGGGCATTTAAGAAGTCGGTAGTAGGGTTAGGGTGTGCTTTTCATTTGTGTAATGAAGAACTGAGCTGGCCCCAGTGTTCCCCCTGCCAGGAAGGTGTCCCCAGCTCAACCTTCCTATTTCAGGTCACTGTGGAGGAGAGGTAGGACCCCTCCTTCAGGCTGGGTGAGTGCCCAACAGAGCCTGGGACCCAGTTCCCCAAATCCGAATCTCTTGGTCACTGCCGTATTCAGAGGCTCACCATGTCTGGCCTGGCTCTGGAGATCTGTGCAGTCCTCTCGGGCTTGGCTTCTCCGGGCAGACCGGGGGCCTGGGGTGGAGGCCTTAGGGCGGCCCATTTATGATCCTGGCCTGGGCGGCTCCCCACTTACAGGAAACCCCACCATTTCAACAAGAGGAATTTAGGCTGCGTCATTTCCAGCTTCCTGCTTGAGCTGCCGGAGGTGGCTGGCCTGCAGACCCCTCACCCAGTGGTGCTTGGGAGTAGGGGGAGGGAGTTTTCCATGTGCCTCACTGGGGTTCCTCCCTGTTTGGGTAAAGCCAACAGAGTGTCCTAGGGCTCCCCCTGTTGGCACAGGCAATGGGTCCCTGGGATCAACTCCCAGAAAAGTATATGGCAGGCACCTTGTTGCCCTGTATTTTTGTGGGACACTTAAAGAAGCCCAGACCCAAATAGCTGAACCCCCTCTTTCACTTCTTGTTTCTTCCCTGTCCCTATGGGGGGGGGGGATACTTAATGTAGGCAGAACTCAGGCTGCTCCCTGATTCAGTCTCCTTACGATTCTCTTGGGAACTTCTATGGAAGTTCTTGAAGGGAAGGGTCTGAGAATTGCCTTCTGGTTGGAGAGCTTCTCATTACCCCAAGTCTGAGCCTCCCCTGGGGGGGCCCACACCCACCTCTGGACTCCCTGAGCACTGCCAGGCATGCAGAGAGCCAGTCCCTTACTCCCCCCCCCCTCCAAAAAACAGGGCTTCCTGAGATTGGGGCGGGGGGCCTGGGCAGAGCACAGTGTCCTGGGAAAGAGGCTCCCTGCCCCCGCTCTCTTGAGGCACACAATGGCTGCTTTCTCCCCCATGACCTTTCTACAGCCTGAGCTGTATACAGCTGTCTCCTCCCCCTTTCCCAAGGGGCCCAGGATGGGTGGCATCTCCCCTGCCCTTGAAAAGGACCCCAGGAACTCCCATCCTCTCCTGGCCCCTCCTTCTTGTCTCCAAAGTTTCCTTCTCCCCATGGAGTGGAGAGTGGCTTCCAGGGCCCTTGCCCACTTGGGGCTTCCGCCTTCGGGGCAAGAGCAAAAGAAGAGCACTGGGTGTGAACATGGCCCAGTGTCTGGCATCTCAGAGCCTGGGTCCACGTCCCAGCAATTCCACTCATTAGCTGTGTGACCTTGAGCAAGCGCTCTAACCTCTCTGAGCCGCTGTTTCTAATTGGGAAAGCAAGGATAGCATTTCCTGCCTTGCCTGACAGTGGTGAGAGACAGTGTGCATACAAGTCTAGCTTGTACGCGGTGGGTATCCAGCATTAGTTCCTTTACCCTCTCCGGCCCTATTTAAGAGGGACTCCCACTCAGCCCATCAGTGATGATAGCAGAAGGCTCAACATGAAGAGGCCTCTTCCTAGCTAAGAAGAGGGTGGAAGCAGGAGCCCGTAGAACGGTGGGATGGGTCAGGTCAGGGAGCCTGTGGGTCCCACAGAAGCCTGGGTGCAGGAGGGATAGGGCCCTGCCCAGACCCAGGAGGAATGCCTAGGGCTGTCTTGCAGGTCCCCTGTGAGGGAGGTCTGGGTCAGCTGTCTTGTTCCCTGGGAAAGGCTGCAGGGCAGGAAGCCATGCCCATTGAGTCAGCCCTGGGGACCCCCTCCCCCCAGACAGGCCCAGGCACAGCTGTCAGTCACCTGCTGTGCACCTTAGGGGAAATCCCTCCTACACCTAGCTAGGCTTCCTCATTGGTAGGTAACTTGTGTGTCCCGATGGTCCTCTGCTCCCTGGGCTTTGGGAAGCTGAGTGAGGGACTACGTCAGCCTGGCGTGAGCCCAAAGCAGGGGCACAGGAGACACTGGCCCTGATCTGGGCTTGGCTGACCCAGCTCCCACCCCGCAGACCCTGGCTGGGCCTCCATCAGCAGGGGCGTGCTGGTGTGCGACGAGTGCTGCAGCGTGCACCGGAGCCTGGGCCGCCACATCTCCGTCGTCAAGCACCTGCGCCACAGCGCCTGGCCTCCCACACTGCTGCAGGTACGTGGCTGTCCAGCTAGTCCCCCGGCGCACGCGCCCCCACGCACACCACCCTGGATCCAGCAGTGCCAGAGGGCAGAACCCAGCCTGTTCTTGTGGCCTGGCAGACACAGGTGCTAAGACTGGGGTCTCCCAGGCCGGGGCCCTCTCCCCAGCCCTGCCACATCTTAGCTTGACCATGTAGCACCAAGCAGGTCACTTAACCTCTCTGAGCCGTGGCATGCTTGCTGGGAGACCTGAAGTGCTACACGGGACCCACATGCTCAGGCGGCCCGACCAGGTGGGGTGGTGGGGTGCTGGCAGCAGACACACAGGAGGCCTCCTCAGCCCTGTCTCCAGCCATGCCGGCTGTGGCCAGCGCATGGCAGTGCCCCCCCCTCCAGTAGCTGGCGCACAGCGGGCACCCGCACTTGGCGCCTCTTCCCTGCAGATGGTGCACACGCTCGCCAGCAACGGGGCCAACTCTATCTGGGAGCACTCCCTGCTGGATCCCGCGCAAGTGCAGAGCGGCAGGCGCAAAGCCAACCCCCAGGACAAAGTCCAGTGAGTTGGGCTGGAGGGCTGGTGGCAGGGGCCGCGCGGCCTGGGACGTGGATTCAAGGGGTGGCCGGGTGACTAGCCTCTCCCGCTCTCCCCGATGCGCCCCGTGTCCCCGCCCAGCCCCATCAAGTCAGAGTTCATCAGGGCCAAGTACCAGATGCTGGCGTTCGTGCACAAGCTTCCCTGCCGGGACGACGACGGGGTCACTGCCAAAGACCTCAGCAAGGTTGGAGGGGCCCCAGGGAATGGGCGGGCCTCCTCTCTTGACACCTGCGACACCCTGAGGGTCTGCTCCTTTGTCACCACTGAACCTGAGGCCCCAGAGGCATTGGGGTCAGGCAAGAAGAGTGGGTGCAGCAGGGAGATGAGACTGCATGGTCAGGCGGCATATGCAGCCGAGCCCCTCAGCTCCTCCATGGACACCCCAGGGCTCAAACCCCACCAGCTGCCATCCAAAAGCTGGGAGAACTTGGGGCCGTTTCTTAGCTGCTCCGAGCCTCAGTTTGCTTGTCTGTAAAACGGGAAACAAATCCCAGCATTTCCCTGACAGACACCATCTGTGTCAAGCAGTGCTCACGGCACAGGTGGATGTGACTGACAGCGGGGCCGACCTCTGTCCTCCCTCACAGCCCAACTCCAGCTGGGACCCCGGGAGCTGGTGGGAGGCCCAGCAGCTGCCTTTTGTGGTGTGGCTAGAGGAGGGGAGGGGCCCCACGCACACGTCTGCTGCACACTCTGCTCCTTTTGCAGCAACTGCACTCGAGTGTGCGGACAGGCAACTTGGAGACGTGTCTGCGCCTGCTGTCCCTGGGCGCCCAGGCCAACTTCTTCCATCCAGAGAAGGGCACCACACCTCTGCACGTGGCTGCCAAGGCGGGCCAGACCCTGCAGGCTGAGCTGCTTGTAGTGTATGGGGCTGATCCTGGCTCCCCCGATGTCAATGGCCGCACACCCATTGACTATGCCAGGTGAGGGCCAGGTGGTGGGTGAGGCTGGGCTGGGTGGGTGTGGTGGACGGCCGCTGCAGGGCTGAGGCATGCCCCCTCCCCACAGGCAGGCGGGGCACCATGAGCTGGCGGAAAGGCTAGTCGAGTGCCAGTATGAGCTCACTGACCGGTTGGCCTTCTATCTCTGTGGACGCAAGCCGGGTGAGCAGAGCTCGGGGCAGGTCTGGCTGGGCCAGACAGGTGGGACCCAGACACACCCCAGCAGCAGCTGCCATGGTGACAAAGCCGGCTGGGGAACAGTGTTGCTAGGCAACTGGCTCCTGTGAAATTGATGTAGGCTCTGGGCTCCTGCAAGCTGGGATGGGGAGTGGGGGTGGGCCTAACTTCAGTCCGCTCCCAGGGTGCTTGGGGGTGGCCCGCCCTCCCTGTCCCCTGACACTTCTGGGTGCCACGCTCCAATCATGGCAATAAAGTGGGCTCCCAGCTGCGAAGGCCACCCCGCACCAGTGACTTGGCATTTTTATTTTTGTTCAGATCACAAAAATGGGCATTACATCATCCCACAGATGGCTGACAGGTGAGTGCCCACCTGATGCCCCTTCCTAGAGGCTGTCGGGTATCCTTTGGGTGTCTGGGCCTCAGTGCCTCCACTCCTCCCTCTCCCCAGGCTTTAGGGTCCCCCATCATCAGGGGCCTGGCAGTAGAAGCATTTCTGTCCAGTCTTCATTCCCCGATGCTGGGCCCCAAGGCAGGTGACAAATGCCAGCTTGGCACGTGACCAGCACAACCTGAGCCCCACGGCTCTCCCGCACAGGCTTGAGTACCAGCAGCACCCACCCTGGGAGTGGTGGATTGCTGCCTTCTGCTTCCAGTGGCACTCACCCCACTAGAGAATCATTAGAAAAGTAAAAAGATATGGGCTTCAGGGATTTGACTCACTTTGGGACTATTGACCAGGTCTCTGTGGCGTGCTCAGAAATTGAGTGGGGCTGGGGGCAGGGTACAGCACCACTGAGGTGTTTCTGTCTGTGATCAGCAAAGCCTCTGGCGCCTAGGCTGTGGGGGACACTCCCTTGGCTCACAAGATGGTTGCTCGCGCCACCTGCTGGCCACCTCTGCTCGCCAAGTCTTGCCAAGCTTTGCCGGCAGGCCTGGATCTCAGAGAGAGGAGGCTCCCCTCCCTCTCCAGTGGCTAGCGTGAGCAAACAGGGATGGTCAGGCCTAGGCACCTTGGATCCATGAACCCAGACCTTCTCTGTTATGAGACACCGAGACTCCCTCCTTCTTCTCTGGTTTTATTCTGCGCTGTGTGTGTACCTGGATGCTTCTGGTGTATGTGTTACGAACACATCTGGGTGTGTACTCAGGGAAGTGATGACAGAACACCTTCCTGGTGCCGGCCACTTTTCTTGGCCCTGAGACACAGGTGACTCAGACAAGATCTCTGCCTTTAGGGAGCTTACAGTCTAGAGTGAAGCTGCCTAGTCAGACAGCTCTAGTTGGGGGTGGGGAGTGGGCATCGAGAGAAGTAAAGGCAGAGATGGTATAAAGTAGCAAAGTCGTGCTGGGTACCTCGGGCAGTCGGGGCAGCCGGAGCACCATGCGAGGAGCAGGGAATCCCAGGAGCGGGACCGGAATAGAAACAGATGAGAGAACAGCCCATCCCGTGAGCCCCAGCAAGAGGAGACAGTGTGTGGAGTCAGCTTTGCCATGTGTTGGGTGTTTGACTTCAGACAGGCTACTGAACCCTCTCTGAGTCTTCGTTACCCCCTGGAGAGGAGGTCAGCAGCACCTACCTTTTTGGGGCTGTTGAGAGGATTGGGTGAAATGATGCATGCTAAGCACGGAGCGTATTTTTTAATACGGCTGAAGTATGCCGTATGTATCTTTGGTCATTGAGTTGTTTTAAGGCCGGGGGTAGAGTGGTCCGATCCCCTGGCTGCTGGCTGGAAACAGGGATTGTGGGGGCGAGCTTAGAAGTGGGAAGATGGGTGAAGAAACTGATTCAAAGACCCAAGGATGAGGGACTGATGGGGAACCCGGGGACAGCTGCCCTGGGGCTTGAGGGTGAGGGGATCTCCAGTGCCCCCTACCACCAGGAGCAGACACTGGTGTGGGGTGAGTGGGGCATGGAGGGAGAGAGCAGGCGGGTGCAGGAGCAGATTTGGGGGAGGGGAGATGAGTTCCGTGGTGTGCATGGTGTCCATGGGTGTGCGCCTGTCGCCCTGCTCCCGGGTAATTGCTGCCTCTGTCCTGTTCTTTCCTCTGCTGCCTCTCTCTGGACTTAGATCTCGGCAAAAGTGCATGTCTCAGAGGTATATGGTGCCTGCCATGGGGGCAGGCTCTGGAGGTTGGGCTGGGGGCGGTGTTTGGTGTACAGCATCTGGGATGTTGTCTTCCCGGGGTCCCTGCATGTTCTGGAGTCACTGGCAGGGGCCTGGCCACCTCTCATGTCTGCCTGTTCCCATCTCCCTCTATCCACAGCCTAGACCTGTCCGAGTTGGCCAAAGCCGCCAAGAAGAAGCTGCAGGCGGTGAGTCCCCTTGGACAGACGGGCTCTAACACTAGGAGCTGTCCGCATCTCTGACCCTCCACCCCTCTGTCACTCCCCCTCCTTCCTCTAATCCTTTTCCAAGTCTCGGCGGTGCCTGCCCCTCACTCTGTCCTTCCTGGCTCCCTTCCCCCTACCTCCCTGGCTTTTGTCTTCGACCCTGGCTCTGCCCTCTGCAGGCTCCAGGGCCCTGGCTTCACCTTTGACCTCCAAAAGCACTGACTGATCTGGTCTCCCTCCTGTCCTCTTCCACTGTGGAGTGTGACAGAGAGACCCCTGCCCCAGTTTCCAGTTCTGAGACTACAGGGATTGGGCAGCACATGGAACACAAGCCATTCCCCACATCTTAAGACCTCTTGCTTGAGCTGGCCTTGTCAGTACTGGGGACTAACTGATCTGACAAAGCCTCTGTCTCCCTCTTTGTCTCTAGCTCAGCAACCGGCTTTTTGAGGAACTTGCCATGGACGTGTACGACGAGGTGGATAGAAGAGAAAATGATGCCGGTGAGCCCAGAGGGCATCGGAGGTCATGCATGGGTAGACTAGATGAGGGTACCTGCCCACCTGCTGGGGAAGGGCTAGGCCCTCTTGTGGTTCTCTGGTCCTTTACTGGGGTCTGTGAGGGGCTGCTTGGGGTTGGTTCGCTCAGCAGCTCCACAGAGCCACCCCTGCTGGCTGTGAGCGGCTTGGGCAGCCTCCCTGGCCCAGCGGCCTGTTTCTCCACCCACCTCTGCACTGGGGCTCATCTCGGCTCTGGCTGCCTCCCACTTTGGCTCACTCCCCAGTCCCACTCCGCCCCCCCCTACATCACTCCTTCCGGGCCACAGCCAGATTCCAGCCCAAACTCTGGGCTGGGCCTGGCAAGAAGGAGTCGCCTTGTTCTGCTCTTCATCAGCCTCACTGGCCTCGCCCAGCCTTGCCCTGACTAGACCCTGCTTCCATGGTGTGCATGGTCTTTCTGAAGACCACCCCTGTTTTGCACACCAGCACTTGGTGGGCTGGGGAGGGGCGAGGAAGGCTGTGTTCAGCATTTCCTCACCTCTGCCCCTCCCCCGCAGTGTGGCTGGCCACCCAGAACCACAGCACCCTGGTGACGGAGCGCAGTGCCGTGCCCTTCCTGCCCGTGAACCCCGAATACTCAGCCACACGGAATCAGGTGAGGGGGCTGGGTGGGGGGCCTGGGGCCGTCTCCTCCCCTCCGGGGGTTGCCAGCTCTATGGGCCCTGCCCTTGCTCAGTGGCTGCCACCTGGGCCGCAGCCTGGGCCTGCTCTCCTCCCCCGGCCTAGGCCTCCCTCAGGGCTCTGCCGGTGCTGGGCTTTGGAAATGGAAATCAGGCTTGGTTTTTGAGCCACTTGCTGAGCAGCTTCCAGGGGGTGGGGGCAAGATCCCAGCTGCAGGAGCTCCCCAAGAATCACCCAGAATCAGTGTTATCCCTGACCCCCTGCTCTGGCCATGAGCCAGGTAAAAGGGGACTCCCTTGCAGCTTGGTTCCCCCTGCCCTGTCACCTAGAAGGGGGCCCGTCTTGCCAGCTGGGTTCTTTCTGGCTTGTAGGGGCGGCAGAAGTTGGCCCGCTTTAATGCCCGAGAGTTTGCCACCCTGATCATAGACATTCTCAGCGAGGCCAAGCGGAGACAGCAGGGCAAGAGCCTGAGCAGCCCCACAGGTGGGAAGGGCGTGGATAGGGCGGCGGGTAGTGGGCACTTTTCTAGAATATTTTTTTGTGGCTCCCTTTTGGGGTGGCATGGTGGAAGGGTTGTGTGGCTGGATCCTGAGTGATGGGACTGTGTCCTCAGACAACCTCGAGCTCTCTGCAAGGAGCCAGAGTGACCTCGACGACCAGCACGACTACGACAGTGTGGCCTCGGATGAGGACACGGACCAGGAACCTCTGCGCAGCGCTGGTGCCACTAGGAACAACCGTGCCCGGGTCTGAGCACTGCCCCACCCTGGGCCTCCACCAAGGCCCAGCTCTGTCCCCTTAGAGCCTGGGGCTTTGGGGACAAGTGGGCTGGTTACGGCCTTGAGAAGAGCCTTCTGTGGGCATTTACGCCCTGCCCTGAGGGCTGATGAGCCTCTGTCTCACTCTGCAGAGCATGGACTCCTCAGACCTCTCTGATGGGGCCGTGACCCTGCAGGAGTATCTGGAGCTGAAGAAGGCTCTGGCCACCTCCGAGGCGAAGGTGCAACAGCTCATGAAGGTCAACAGCAGTCTGAGCGATGAGCTCCGGAGGCTGCAGAGGGAGGTAGGGACGGCAGCACTGGTGGGAGGGGGGGGCTCCCAGCGTCCTGCTTGGAGGACCCCTGCTCCCGGAGTTGGGGGTGCTGCCTGGAGCCCCTGGAGGTTCTGACACCCTGTGCCTCTCAGATCCACAAGCTGCAGTCAGAGAACTTGCAGATCCGGCAGCCGCCGGGGCCGGTGCCCACAGCCCCGCTGCCCAGCGAGCGGGCAGAACACACATCGATGGGGCCTGGCGGGAGTGCCCACCGCAGGGACCGCCAGGCCTTCTCCATGTATGAACCAGGCTCCGCCCTGAAGCCCTTTGGGGGCCCACCTGGGGATGAGCTCACCACCCGGCTCCAGCCTTTCCACAGCACTGTGAGTTGCCCGTGGGTGTCAAGGACTAGGGGAGACAGGGCGGGAGCTGCCATGGGACCCTCCGTGATGCCTTCTGTGCCATCTCCCAGGAGCTGGAGGACGACGCCATCTATTCAGTACACGTCCCTGCTGGCCTTTACCGGGTAAGCAGGGCCTGGGACACAAGGGTCCATGTCAGCAAATGGGTTCTGAGCCCCAGCAGGTGTGGCCTTTGCGTTGACGATGGCTGGGCACGGGGAGGACCCGCGATGCTAGGAAGCTGGAAGACGGGGTAGGGGGAGCAGGGAGGAAAAACTGACTCCAGCCCTCCTGGGTTTCAGATCCGGAAGGGGGTGTCGGCCTCCGCCGTGCCCTTCACTCCCTCCTCCCCGCTCCTGTCCTGCTCCCAGGAAGGAAGCCGTCACACGGTAACGTGCCCATCCCCGTTGCAAGGGACAGGCCGAGTAAGGTGTGCACGTGGAAAGCGATGGGCTGTGTGGGTCTGTGAATGTGTACGTCATCTACTGCCCCTTCCCCGATCCTCCAGAGCAAGCTTTCCCGCCACGGCAGCGGTGCCGACAGCGACTATGAGAACACGCAAAGTGGGGACCCACTGCTTGGGTGAGGCACTCCGGGAAGAAGGCTGAGCGGGCCCTGGCGTGTCTGTGAGGGTGCCGGCAGGCAGCCTTACCACTGGTATGGGTCTCTCACCCTGGCCTCAGGATGGAAGGGAAGAGGTTTCTTGAGCTGGGCAGGGAAGAGGACTTCCACGCAGAGTTGGAAAGCCTGGATGGAGACCTTGACCCTGGGCTGCCCAGCACAGAGGATGTCATCCTAAAGACGGAACAGGTCACCAAGAACATTCAGGAATTGTTACGGGCTGCCCAAGAATTCAAGCACGACAGGTATGGGGGTGGGACGTGAGGCTTCTAGGGGCCCCTGGGTGTTGCGGAGGGGAGGGGAGGGGGGGGGCCCGCCGGTGTTCCATTGTCCCTGCGAACCCTAATTTTTACCCTCCCCTCCCCCCAAAGCTTTGTGCCCTGCTCAGAGAAGATCCATTTGGCTGTGAGCGAGATGGCCTCTCTCTTCCCAAAGGTACAGGGGCTGGAAAGAGGAGCAGGATTGAAGGGTCTCCGGGTGGGACAGGTGCAGGGAATGGGAGCCCTACCTGGGTGCAAAGGAGGACACACTGGGCCGTGTTCATGGCTCATGGTTTGAAGTCCAAGGCCCAGCTCCCTCCTCCCCTCCAGAGGCCAGCCCTGGAGCCTGTGCGTAGCTCACTGCGGCTGCTCAATGCCAGCGCCTACCGGCTTCAGAGCGAATGCCGGAAGACCGTGCCCCCGGAGCCGGGCGCCCCTGTGGACTTCCAGCTGCTGACTCAGCAGGTGATCCAGTGCGCCTACGACATTGCCAAGGCTGCCAAGCAGCTGGTCACCATCACCACCCGAGAAAAGAAGCAGTGACCACTCTCCCTGCACCCTCACCTGCACCCTGGGACCTCACTGGCCATGGGAGCTGGGCCACTCCAGACACTAACCCCCACCCCAACAGAGCCGCTGGCGCAAGTGCCCTTAGTGCTGCCACTCTCCCCTGGCAGCCAGGCGCCCTGGTGCCCGTCCCCCTCAAGCCCCCAAGGATGGGGAGGTGGGGTGGCAGGAGCTTCTGTCCCCCACATTCCATGTACCTCCCCCTGTACATAGCATTCCCCTCTTCCCCCTCCCCCAGCGTGCAGGGGCCTGTAAGGCATCACTCCCAGCCCCTAACCCTTGGGGCACCCTCAGCCAAGGGTAGGGTGGGGACACTCCAAGTGAGGCCATTCCCCCTCCAGGTACCCCACCCCATGAGCCAGTTCAGCCCTACCGGGGGCTGAGCAGGGGCATCCTCAATCCTTTGTACATAATCTCTGGATGTCCCTGCCCTGTAGCCACCAGCCCCCCTGCTGCTCTCCTTTAATGCCAAACGGCCCCTGTCCAGAGCACAGGCCCCAGCCTGTGTTCCCAGGGTCCCTAGCAGCAAACACTGGAAACTTTTTTTCTTTCTTCTCTTCCACTCCTTAATTTTAACATTGTGGTAACTGAGTGTCCCTGCGTGCCTGTGTGTGTGTGCGGGGCGGCAGTGCCGTTCCGGAGGCCTGGCCCATCTGGAGTTCTGTGAAGGGTGAGGGGACCAGAGCAGCAGGACCAGTGTCAGGGGTCAGCCCCCCTTCCCCATTCTTGGGGCCAGGGACTGCTGGTAACCAGCTGGGGTCCAACCCGTTGCCTCCCCTCATCTGTCTCCCTGATTCATATCCCTTTCTCTATGAACTTAACAAAAACCACTTCCCTGCATCTCGCCTCCACCTCCCTTGTGGAGGGGGATGTGCTGGCTGGGGCAGAGAACTGAGCATCTGAGCCTGGGGCTGGCTCCCCGGGGTCCCTGACTCAGCTGAGAGCCCCCTACCTATAACCTCTGAGAGGCCAGCACCTACCCTGCGGTATCTGGGTATCTGGAATCTGGGCTGCGGCCTGGGAAGGCTGGAGAGGCAGATGGCAGTGCCTACCGGCTCTCTTCCCTGTCCTGCCTCTGTCCCAGGGGCCAGGCTCTACCTGTGTGGTGGTGGGTGGGCTGACTGTCAAGACGTGTGTCATGTACATTTGTATCAAAAATAAATAAGTGACCATGTGCTGTTGCTGACGCTAGAGAATGGTGGGGGTGGGGGACTGAGGAGGTGGCAGATGTGAGGAGAAAGACCAACCTGTTGAGAACATGAAGCAAATGAAGATTCCTGCTACTCCAGCCCTGAAACTCAGAATGACAGCTTTTGTGTTCTAGAAAAGGAGCTGGGAAATAAGGTTTCCCTAACTATGGTTTCCCAACTCCCCACCATGGCAGCAAGTAGGGCTCTATCAGCTCCTAAAACTACCACTAAGGCCAGGTATGGGGAAGGGGTGCCTAACTTGCTGTTGTAAACGCCCACTTCAAACAAAACCTGAATGGCCTTGGCTGGTGTCCTGGGTTGGAAGTGTCTGTGTGACTGACGCACAAGTTCAATCCCAGATTCTACCAAAATAATTTAATTAGAAACACAGGCAAGGGAGGCGGAAAAGGCCCCTTTCCTCACCGGAAGAGCAGAACACACCACAGGGACGAGCCCCTTCGCAGTGCTGAGGCGGGTCTGCTCCATCTGGCCACCAGGGGGCGACCCTGCACAGGGTCCACGTGGCAGAGGTCGCGGCCTCCCGGGTGACAAAGCAAACCTGCCACGGTGGCAGGTCAGTCGGAGCTGTCGCCATCTGGGCCGCTGTCCGGTGTGGGTGGGAGCAGGGGTCTCCGGCGGGAGCGCTTGACCCGGCGCGGGGGCATGAGCAGCCTCCTCTTGAGCACAGCTATGGGTAGGGTGGGGACTGGTCAGAGCACCGCAGCAGGGCCAGGGGTGACCTGGGCAGGCAAGGAGGGCGAGTGCTCACCAGCTACCGTGTCCTGGCTGTCTGCCGTGGGCTCCCAGTAGATGCTATCCCCGCGTCGGAAGTTTCGATGCAACCGAGTGCAGAGTGTGGCCAGAGTGAGCAGCACCAACAGGAAAGTCAGGGCCATGGCAGCCCAAGCGGCCTCCTCCGTGCGCGGGGTGGGACCCCGGGCCACCCGTGGAGGCACCGCTGCCCGAGGGGCTGGGGAAGCCTCCCCTGGACACGTGCAGCTCCCTGAGCTGCTCTGCCCTTTGGGCACTGGAGCCTCTAGCCTGGAGCTGACATTGCGTCCAAGCCCCTCAGACAGCACCGGGGGAGTGGGCACAGATGGCGCCTCATCCCCGGCAGCCCGTGCAGCCAACATTGGCTGCCGGGGCCCCTGGCTCTGCGGGGAAGTGGAGGAGAACCTCGGGCCTGAGGGGGTGGGCCGGAGACCAAGGGCAGCCCGCAGCCCCCGCCTCTTGGCACCACCAGGAGACAGGTGTCTGGGCCCTCCAGTTGCCTCCTCTGCACCAGGGGGCTGCCAGCTCCACAGAGTAAAGGCCAAAGCTGGAGCCTGGGGACAGAGATAGCAGTCACCTTTTACTCTGCCCAGGTAACCCAAGGACCCCACCACCAACCAAGCCCAGCACCCCTCACCTGCACACACCCTCTCCAGCACAGCCTCCCTCTACCTGGCCTTGGCACCAAGGACCCAGAAAGCTCATCAGAGCAGAGCCATGCCTTCTTCCTCTGCCTCCGCCGCCACCTCCTCTTCAGCAAGTGGGCAGCCCGGGCTGGCTCTATCCACGCCATCTCCAGCACCACACCCCATGCTGCCAACACCAGGGGCTAGGAAAGCACAGCTTGGATGAAGGTGAGGAGCAAGCAGGAGGAAGTCTCTGCATTTTCCTTCCCCTGCACATGGGGCTACCGCCTCTGCCAGAGCCAGACAACCCCCTTTCATAACCACTTACCCGCTCTTGAGTAAGGCTAGGGTCAGCGGCCAGTGAGGGCTGGGCCACACAAACGTGGGCCAGGAGGGCAAGCTGGAGCTTCAGCCAAGGGTGTGCGCAGGGGTGGTAGAAGAAGCGGACATCCTCTGCCTAGAGAAAAAAGCATAGAGACACCACACCAGGCCCAGGGCACTCTGAGAATCCCAAGGTCTCCCATCCTGGGGGCCAGCTTAAAGGGATCCTGGGGGTGGCCAGATGACCCACATGCAGGATTCAGGAAAGGACAAAGAGCCCTGGGTGCTGGCAAGCATTCCCTCCGGCCTCTCACCCCTCCTCCCCATCAGGTGCCACCCCTCAAAGCTCACAGCTTTGCTGACAGCAAGCCTGGTTAATGCTGTCAGGCCCCATCGTTCAGCTGTTATTCCTCTGCGCCTGCAACAATGGCTCCACAGGTCCCTGGTCTAGACTAGAAGCATCCCCCATATGGAGACCAGGTCTCCTATTTATTGATTCTATCCATATATTTAATCTTTCCCCCACACATCCAAATGCAGGGCACTCAGGCAACAGGTGCACGATCCCACAACAGAAACACTTCAACTACTATTAATTATTCTTTGAGCTGGCCTGACGCTCAGCACTGTGCCAGATGTTATAGGAGATGCCAAAAGACAACTCCTGGACTCTGCGGGGAACATAAAGGAAACTCAGGGCAACCGAACCAGTGCAAATCAAAGAGCAAACTAATAAAACTCAAAGAGAGTAGTGGCTCACTTATAAGAGCTATGCATTATTATTATTATGCTATGTAATATGCATTACATGAATTTGGAGAAGGTGAATAAGAGCTGGCGTGATCGGGCATGTTCTCGAGAAAGCTGACTCTTGCACTGGGCTTTGGAGGTGGATGGGATGGATGGCAGGAGGGCTGGGCACTACCCACTTCAACTTCAGGTGAGGAGAGGCTGGTGTGGAGAACAAGCAGCAGCAAAGGTAGAGCAGTGGGAATGAGGCTGGAACTCAAGTGTGAGCAAACCAACACAAATGGAGAGGGAACCAAAGATCTGGGGATGTCAGATGAGGCTTATTTAGGCTGGGCCCGAAAAGCTGGGGGTGGCAACTGGTGAGAGGCGTCAGAAAAAAAAAGCCATTGAAGTTTCTGAATAGAGGAATGATTTAATGAAAGGATGTATGAGGGAAGGAATGCATGAGGTTTCTTGGCCTGGAGCTCTTACAAGTTTCAAAAAAAGAGATGTGGGGCACCTGAGTGGCTCAGTCATTAAGTGTCTGCCTTTGGCTCAGGTCATGATCCCAGGATTCTGGGATCAAGCCCCATTATCAGGCTTCTTGCTTGGTGGAAGGCCTGCTTCTGTCTCTCCCACTCCCCATCTTTGTGTTCCCTCTCGCTGTCAACTAAATCTTTAAAAAAAAAAAAAAAAAAAAAAAAAAAAAAAAAAAAAGATGTTTCAAAAGGAAAAACCAAAGGGTCAGGGAAGCTATCTGACCACTGTCAACGAAAACAGAGGTGGCCATGCAAGGTGAACCCAGGTTTTGGTGCCTGGTAACCCCGGGGAACACACTATCTCATACAGCTTCCTACTGCCCCCAAGTACCATCACACACAATTCATTTTAGGCCTCGGGAGTAGGGACATTACTCACATCCCCTCTTAAGAAAACTGGGTCCAGGGACTCCTGGGTGGCTCAGTTGGTTAAGCAGCTGCCTTCGGCTCAGGTCATGATCCCAGCGTCCTGGGATCGAGTCCCACATCGGGCTCCTTGCTTGTCAGGGAGTCTGCTTCTCCCTCTGCCTCTGCCTGCCATTCTGTCTGCCTGTGCTCGCTCTCTCTCTCTCTCTGATAAATAAATAAAATCTTTAAAAAAAAAAAAAAAAAGAAAACTGGGTCCCAAAGGCACCTGAGTGGCTCGGTGGGTTAAGCCTCTGCCATCTGCTCAGGTCATGACCTCAGAGTCCTGGGATCAAGCACCCCCTGGGGGGGGGGGCTCCGCTCAGTGGGGAGCCTGCTTCTCCCTCCTCTGCCTGCCTCTCTCTGCCTACTTATAACCTCTGTCAAATAAAATCTTTAAAAAGAAAGAAAACGGGCCCAGAGAAGTCAGGAGAGTTCCCACAGTCACACAGAAGAGTGGGGGCATGGGTCGTTTCTTTTTAGTCAGAGTTCCCCTTGCAGCCTCCTGCCGCGGGGCAGACAGCTAGCTAGCTACTCTACAGCATTCCTGACACAGCACTGGCAGGGCAGGGGCCCACGGTTCCCTGTCCAGGGACTGAGAACACGGTCTCGGTGGGGAATGGAGCTGGAAAGCCTAAAACGCGGAGCAAGCCTGCAAGGAGCTCACGGTCTCCCACCAAGGAGGGCTCCCGCCTGTACATACCTGCCATCGGCTCCTCCTCTCGTAAGTCACTCTCGGTGACACCTGTGCGGGGGGGGAGGGGTAGGACTTAGAGCAGCTGGAGGACTCCGTGCGGGGGAGGGAAAGAGACAGCAGGCCCCATACCACCGGCTGGGAGGGAGACATTGGCAACTGACGGCCAGAGGAACCGGCAGAGGTCCTCAGAGGATGACTGTGGAGGGCGCAGCCCGGCCAGAGCGGGGCCGGGATGCTCCTCCACACCCCTCTCTCCCACCCCACCACCAGGCTCCTACCTGTGGCGGCAGAGGCCACAGGCCCTCGGGACAACGGGCTCCCACTTCCTCCTCCGGCTCGGCCACCACCTGTGGGTCCAAGGCCCAGAAGAGCTGGGGCACTGGGCTTGGCGTGGGCCCTGCCCTCCCCTCCCAGGCCCAGCCCGCCGGGGGTGGAGGGGGTTACTCCTAGTCCCCTCCACGCGCCCCTCCTTCCAGGACGAACTTTCGGCAAAGCGCTTTGAGATCTCAGGCCGAAGCCTGCTCGGGAGCGCGTCGCCTTACCTCACTAGGACCTAGGAGCCCCGCAAGGGTTGCCAGGAGAAGCAGCTGGGGGGAAGGCGGAGGAGGCGCCATCCCGGCCCGCCCGGGGAGCTGGCGGCCGCGGGGCAAGCCAGGGAGCGCGCGCCCCTGCGTCGCCCCCCGTACCGCCCCTATGCCCACGTAGAACCCGGGCGCGCGCGCTCGTCGTCCCGCCCCAACCCCCACCCCCACCCCCACCCCCAGGCCGCGCGCCCCGACGCTCCAGGCTCGCGCCCCCAGCCCGCGCCTCGCCCCGCCCCCGCAGCTGCGAGCTACTCTCGCCCCGCCTCCGCCCCGCCAAGGCCCGCCCACAACCGCGGACTTGGCGCGCACGCGCCCTAAACTCGAAGCCGGAAAAGTTTTGTGTAGGATCCCGGGCCTGAGTGGACCGTGCTGCCAGACCCGCGGGGAATCCCTCCTTCGCCCGCGCTTTCGTCCCATCGCGTCTCCGCGGCCTGCAGCCTGGGTGGGATCATGGAGCGGGACGAAGGGCGGGAAATGGGATCCCAGTGCTGTGAGTGGCTCCGGAGGTACGCTCCTCCGGCAAACCCGCTTCAGACACGTCAGTAGGACCTGCAACTAGAAGAGGGGCAGAATCAAGAAGTCCGAGCTGCGAGAGGAAGAGAGTCCCCGCTCTAGAGCTTCACCTTCAGTCCATCCCACCCGTGCCCTCGCAAAGAGGGCCCGGACCTAGCCAGAGGAGCTTCGGAGGGTCTCGGGCCTCTACCCTCCCCAGGCCCAGAAGTCCCAAGAAGCCGAAGCCGGGCCTGGGGCCGCTTTGCTCCCCGACGCCCGCCTCCGCTCTTGTCGTTTGTTCAGCGATGGCCGGCGTGCGCTTAGGAAGGCATTTGTCACCGTGAGGTGGAAGATGCAGGGGGAGAGGGAAGCGCCGGCTCGGCTACCCTCTTCCCAGAACCCTTCAGCTTGGCCTGGCTGAGGATTGAGGAAAAATGGGAACTTGGGTGGAGGGTGAAGGTTGAGATGCCCAGCCTCAAACTTAGAAGTAGAGCGAAAACGGGTTATTTCGAAATAAAGAAAGAACGTGACTTACAAGAGGGTTATTTACCCATCCCTCCCTCGTTCCCCTATAATTGCCAGCTACTGAAATGATGAAGGGACTGCAACCCACCCCCTGCCACGGCCCCATCGCAGACTGACAGGCATCCCCGAGCAGGACGTCTGAATGCCTCTTTTCCCCCAGCTTGGGGCTGCTGCTTTGGGGAAGCCCTGCTCAGGGAGCGGTGTTGAGGATTTCCATTAGCTGCAGCCAGGCTCCTGGGAGCCCCCATGCTCCCGGGGTGGGAGGCGGGTTCCGGACGGCGCGCTAATGCAGCGCCGGCAGCAAAATCCGCTGTTGGACGGGACGCCGGCCCAACCCCCGCTGGCCCGGAGCCGGACCCCCCGCCCCGCGGGGCTCTAGTATAGTTGAGGGCGCCCGCAGGGCCGAGACAAACACCGAGGTCAGAGAGCACGTCCGAGCCTGCGAAGGGAGGAGCGGCTAGTTGCTCCGGCTGCAGCTGCAGCGGCCCTGCAGGAGCCAGAGAGCCCGCGCCCGGTGCTGGGGTTTATGCACTTCTTCCTTTTGCTACTTCTCAGCTGCGGCCCCTGAGGGCACAGCGACTCATCGTCTCCCCCCGCAGCTACACACCAAGCGGGGCCGACGGGAGGGGTCGGGGGAGTTGCTCTGATGCTTATCCCGTGCCCCGATCCTTGATCTCCGAGTGTCCCCACTCTCTGCCGCCAACACCCCACTCCTCGGCTCGCTGCCCTCCCCACTCCCTTCCGGCTCGCCGGCGCGTCCTCGCTCCCTTTTAGTGGCCTAGGCTCCTTTCACCTTCTGCTCCAGCTTGTCGCAATCGCTGTACAAAGGGCCTGGGGCGGGATTGGGGGCGGGCGAGGGGAGCCGGGCCCGAACTGGCTGCCTCTGCGGGGCCACGGCCAATCCGGAGCGCCCACCGCCCACCCCCACCCCCGCGCAGGAGAGCCCTGGGCAGCAGCCCGCGGCCGGGCGGAGTCGCCCGCAGAGTGGGGAGCTCGCCGAGGGGACGGCCCCGCCGCCTGCCGCCCTGCTACCTCGCCATGCCGCCGTGGGACGCCGCCCTCGCCCTGCTGGTGGCCGCGCTCGCCCTGCTTGGCCTGCTGGCCCCGCGGCTGCGGCGCGCCGTCGGAGCGAGGACTGTGCCGGCTGCCCGCGGCCAGGACCACGAGGAGGAGACAGACGGCGGAGGTGCCGCAGACCGGTTCAGCGACGGGCGGGAGCCACTGCCCGGCGGGTGCAGGCTCATCTGTAAACCGTCGGCGCTGGCTCAGTGCCTGCTGAGCGCCTTGCGACGCTCGGCGGCGCTGGAGCCGCGCCCGCGCTCCTGGCTCTGCGGACCCCACCTGCAGACCCTCTGCCACTTCGTGCTGCCCGTGGGGCCGGGGCCTGAGCTGGTCCGGGAATACCTGCAGTTAGTGGACGACGGGCTGGTGGCTCTGGACTGGGTCGTGGGACCTTGTCCCCGGGGCCGGCGGGTCACCAACGCGGGAGGCCATCCCGCGGTGCTGCTGGTAATCCCCAATGCGTGGGGGCGCCTCACTCGCAACGTGCTCGGCCTCTGCCTGCTTGCCCTGGAGCGCGGCTACTACCCGGTCATCTTCCACCGTCGCGGCCACCACGGCTGCCCGCTGGTCAGCCCCCGGCTGCAGCCTTTCGGGGACCCGTCCGACCTCAAGGAGGCTGTCACTTACATCCGCTTCCGACACCCGGCGGCCCCTCTGTTCGCGGTGAGCGAGGGCTCGGGCTCCGCGCTCCTGCTGTCTTACCTGGGCGAGTGCGGCTCGTCCAGCTATGTGACCGGCGCCGCCTGCATCTCGCCGGTGCTGCGCTGCCGAGAGTGGTTTGAGGCCGGCCTGCCCTGGCCCTACGAGCGGGGCTTCCTGCTCCTCCAGAAGATGGCCCTCAGCAGGTGGGTGACGGAAGCCGCAGACCGGCAAGGAAGTGGGGGGCGTAGGGGTCTTGGGCTGACGAAGGAACAGCCCTGCATGGTAGCGAATCACATAGGTTTAGGGCAATTTGGGCAGGGCTCTCCGCACACGCTCTCCGAAGCCATCCAAACCCACTAGACAGAACCAGGGAAACAGGTTTAAAGGCCATGGGCAGACTCAGCATTATTATGGTAGAACAGGGACACCTGCCCTGGGGCCCCATGGCCTCGTGTTAGCCCCAGGGTGTCCTAGCAACTGAGCACCTACCTGCCCCACCTGTAAGCAGAGGCAGCGGCAGACGTTTACCACTTAACCCACGGCTTGTCGAATCAGCAAAGAGGGTTCTGGAAGCAATTAGGACTGTCTGCCCAGAATGTTTCCTTATTAGTGTCTGCGCCTAGAGGTGACAGGAATCAGAAATTTGGTGGTATGTGATTTATTAACATTCTCTGGATTTGCATATTCCTCGATATGGATCCCAAAATGTAAAGAATATGTCAACATACTTTTAAAAAATCTCCAAAAGGAGAGCAGTCCACCTCTAGGGTGACAGGTGAGGCTTTGGCACTGAAGAGGCCGAGCGACATTCCCACAGCGAATGACCAGGCCTCAGCTTGCACTGCTGCCTTCCTAGGAGGTGGCAAAATGGGGTCAAAGACATTCAAGCAGAAAGTGTGGTGTGGCAGAAAGACCTGGGGTGTGCAGGCAGACTCACTTCAGTTCAAATCCTAACACTGGGTAGGTGCTCAAAAAGTGATGGCAATGGTAATTTCTCTTCCTCTCCTTGCCCTGTTTTGTTCTGAGAAGGCCAAACCCTGAGCTCAACAGTGGCCCCAGGAGCTGTCATGGCGGCCCAGAACTTCTGGGCCTCTGAGGCAAGGTGTTCTCCTTTGGCTTGATTACCAGTTTCCATTCCCAAATAACAACCACCCTCCCCCCAACCCCCACCCAGTGCTGACTCAGGGCACCTGCTGAAGGATAAGGGGAGGGAAGCGGAGAGGAAATCTGGGCCTTTAGGGTCTGCCCTGCCTATGGAAGTTCGGGATGGAAAACTCAGGGCAAGCCTCTTTGGATGTCTGCTGGAGACACACATCCAGATTCAACTGGCTAAGTCTGGACTGATACGCCCAAAGCACTGAGCTGCCCATCCCGGCCTCCGCGTCAGGGTGCCAGGCTCTCTCCCCGGAGGTGGAAACAGCAGAAATGCCCCTCTTCCCCAGAGTGGTGGCTCTCAGGCTCGCATGTGGGAACTTACCCTGTAAAGTAATTATACTCCTGGCCGCTTCCTCAGCCCTTTCTAGGAATACCTGTACCACTGCTCAAGGTTTGCCTTTATCTGGACAGCATGTTAGCTTGTAAAAAATAGACTGATATAACCTGAAGAAAGATGTTAACCGTCGGGGGGGGGGGGTGTCACCTGCTGGTTTGGATAGTTTGAGCCAGGGGGTTCTAGCAGGGCTTCAGGAGAGGACGGTTCAGGGCATGTTGCCTACAGAGGGTCAGGAGTTGAGGTCAGGAGCAGAGCTGTCACAGTGGATCAGCTGCTGTGAAGTCACTTGCTGCCCCCAGGGTGAGGCAGGCAGACCATGAATGCAGGCCTGGTAGGAACTGTGACACAGCACGAGGGAACAAATGCCCTAAGTGTCCGCCCATGTTGCCAGACCTTTCCATTTCCTTAGAGAACCCAAATATCTGCACTTGATGTGACACCTCCAGGTTTTCAATGATGACAGTGGGGCACCGGGCCTGCTCAGTCTGAAGAGCATGTGACTCTTGATCTCAGGGTTGTGAGTTCAAGCCCTGCACTGGGCACAGACTTCACTTAATAAAATCTTTAAATGATGACAGTGAAACGGAAGTTTAAAAAAGTGTCATACGGCCAAAGGATGCCTCTGGGGCCAGAATCTGGCCTGTGGCCTGTGCCTCTGGCATACCTGTTGTCGGTTCACTTCCTCATGCTTCCCTCTCTTTCCTACCCTCCCTGCCCCTCGGCGTGCTGCCAGGTATGCCTCGGCCCTGCAGGACGCCGTGGACACCCACAGGCTGTTCAGGAGCCGCTCCCTTCGGGAGTTTGAGGAGACCCTGTTCTGCCACACCAAGAGTTTCCCCATCAGCTGGGACACCTACTGGGACCACAACGATCCGCTCCGGGATGTGGACGAGGCCGCGGTGCCTGTGTTGTGTATTTCCAGTGCCGACGACCCCGTGTGCGGGCCCCCGGACCACTTTCTGCCCGCGGAACTCTTTCACAGCAACCCCTACTTTTTCCTCCTGCTCAGTCACCATGGAGGCCACTGCGGCTTCCTGCGCCAGGAGCCCTTGCCAGCCTGGAGCCACGAGGTCACCTTGGAGTACTTCCGGGCCTTGACTGAGTTCTTCAGAACGGAAGAGAGGATGAAAGGGCTGAGCAGGCACCGGGCTTCGTTCCTGGGGGGCCGGCGTCACTGGGGGACCCTGCAGAAGAGAGAGGCCTTTCCCTCTTCCAATCTGGAGGAGATCTTTAGCTGGAAGAGATCATACACGAGGTGAGGGCCTGCCTGAGAATAGAGCTGGGCGTGCAGAGTCCTGAACCAGCTGTGAGGACAGAAGGGGGGCCGCACTCCGGGACCTTTGTGGCTGATTCGGCCCCTGTCTTAGACTGGTCTGTGGAAGAAGGAACTTCCAGGAAGCTGGTGCTGAATTTATCCTGAGAACACTCCTGCCCCAGGCTTTGCTCAACACATTCCAGCTCTTCCTGGTCTGCAGCTGGGCTGTCACTGTCATGCTGTCCTGCCACTGACCTCATAAGCCAAAGAGGAGCCCCTTTGAGTCTATGGACTCTTGAGAAAATGCTCTGTGACTAGCAAGGGCTCTAGAAAGAATGGGTGTATGTGCGTCATTAGAAAGCTCTGTCTCACATAAATCATCAGCTCTCTGACCCTAATTCTTGAGCCGGAGCCACTCAGTGTGGTGAGGACAGGATGTTTGTGTCTCAGTCCCACTTCCCTCCTTTGGTTCTGTGGCTGTGGCTCTCCGCTGACTTCAGAGCCGTAGGGCTGCGTCAGTCTTGCGTGAGTGTGGGAAAGGTGGCCGAGGCAGCAAGTGCTGTGCTGAGACTGGGCTGGTGAGGACGACAAGGTACAGAGAGCATGTGTCTGTCATCTGGAAGGCTGAGGTCCCGTCTTCCAGACGAATCCTGCAGGTCTCTGCTGGGCTGATCTGGGCCTTCAGGCTAGGACTTCAAGCCTAGGGAGATCTTCGGGATGATTTTAGGAAGAGGGAGTCCTCGAACACAGGGCCTGCCAGCCTCTCAGGCACACTGGCTGCTCCTCCGGGACCATTCCTGGGGATTACTCCAGAAAGTCCCAGCCAAAGGTGTTTTTCTCCTGCGATGCGGGCTTCTTCTAGGTGGTGAAGAGTATAAACCTGCTATCTGTGGTGTTTTATGGTTCGTTGCCTTCTTCTCTGACACTACTACCAGCCTCTTCCCTTCCAGGGCCTGGAGAGACATCTGGGACAGAGAAAACAAAAGTTCCAAGAGGTTGGCTAGCGCTTACTCAGTGATTTACGAATATTTCACATTACCACGCTTTTTCTGCTCCATTTATTCGAAAGGCCATCCGTGTCGATGTAGAAAAAGGTTCTTCCTGGAGCTGGTCACTCACTGGTGGGTTTATGGTGTTTGGTTTTATGAGGAATAATCCTGAAGATCAGAGTAAAGCAAAACATGCCACAGACTGATCCCCACATCCTGGTTTAAATTAGGCCATTAACAATATCATAGGAATCTAGTTGTATGTGTGGCTATGAACTTTGCCCCAAAGTTTTATTTTAATTTGTTATCAAGAAAGACGACACCTGTTTTGACAGGAAGCCCCCTGCTGGCCTCAAGACAGCAAACCAGTTTTAAAGAGGAGAGAGGTTTATCAAAAGCTGTGTCCTATGGCTCAGTATGAGGAATTCCAGGGACCATAATTTCAGATTTGGATCATCTTAGTCCGGCTGTGTTCTAGATAAAATTGGAAGAAACTCCGAACTATCCTAAAATCTCACCTGAGATGCAGAGGACACTCAATTATATCTGAGGCACATTATCCTGCCATGAAAAAAATCACTTCCCTCCTTTGTTTCTTGCTCCCCTCCTCCACGTTCCCCATCTGGTAGTCTTTCACCCTTTCTGAGCAGAAGTAACTGAAATCTAAAGCCATTCTGCTGCTCGTTTACAGCCCGTGGAGAGGGCTTGCTGAGGAAGAATTCCTTACATATCTGGCCACCACCCCCCTCCCCAGCATTTGGTACAGTAAGGATTTCAGTTAATTAGGATGCTGCAGCTGCCCTGCCCCCCATGCAGGACCCCAGGATCATTCAGAACTGAATGAACTGCAAAATGGAGAGCAGCCCAGTAGGTTTTAACCTGTTGGGGCTTATGGGGCCCCAAGGGCTGAGCTCTGGATTGTTCCTCTAGGCCAGATACCATGGGACTCTGGTTTTTTAAGGTAATAGCTTTTGGAGAAATTGTGGTTGGTTTTCTTTTCCTTTTTTATAAGAAAGCAAGCCTGCAGGGGTGGGGCATGGTTATGTACACGTAACATTTTTCTTTCAGTGACAGCCCCAGCTTCATTCATTGCCTTGGACCCACAGCCCTAGTACCTAGACCCTAAGGTATTTCTCCTCTGTGTCCCCTGTGCCCCCTGTGCTTATAACCTGTCTCAGGAAGCCACTTCTTTCTCATCTTTCCATTATTACTTTTTCAGCAAAATTTGCCAAGAATGTGCAGTTCCTGTTCAAGTAGGTTTGGGTGACCCTGAAGGAATCGCCCGTATTCACAGCTGATCAGACAAAACCAGTGGGAAGAACCCCAGGCACACTATCCTGAGACAATATGTGACCTTTGAACAAAATCCCAAGTTATGCGTTTGAGGAAACAAGAAGCAAACAACAAAATAAAACTAAGACCACCCAAAGAAGAACCACTGAGTTGGTTTTCCAGGTCTCTTAAGAGCCCTAAGAGATCCTCACAGGCCTCATTCACTTGCTTGCCTTCCTTTAGGTCTCTTCAGTATTTCTAACCACCTTCAAGTCTTTTTTTTTTTTTAAAGATTTTATTCATTTATTTGACAGACAGAGATCACAAGTAGGCAGAGAGGCAGATGGGGGCGGGGGGTGGGGTGGGGAGCAGGCTCCCTGCCGAGCAGAGAGCTGGATGCGGGGCTCGATCCCAGGACCTGAGCCGAAGGCAGAGGCTTTAACCCACTGAGCCACCCAGGTGCTCCAAACCACCTTCAAGTCTTAAGAGATAAAAGCAGCAGCAGCCCCCAAAACACAATGGCTTGGAGGAGGTATGATGGAGTCCTCTGTCTCCCCCACTGGATCAGTATGCAGGAAGCAAGGACTGCCTCTGAAGGCTTCTGATCTCTAAGACCTAACACTGTGCTTGCTATAACTTCATTCTCCTAAGAGAGTTAGTATTTTATGTTCTTTATACATAGGTTTCTAGGGTGGCTTCGCCAGAGACAGTATGCACAATGAAGCCCCAAATCCTCACTTTGAGGAGATACCATCTCTGTTTCTTTTTTTTTTTTTTTTTTTTTTTTAAAGATTTTATTTATTTATTTGTCAGAGAGAGAGAGAGAGAATGAGTGCGGGAGAACACAAGCAGGCAGAGCGGCAGGCAGAGGCAGAGAGAGAAGCAGGCTCCCCACTGAGCAAGGAGCCCGATGCGGGACTCGATCCCAGGACTCTGGGATCATGACCTGAGCCGAAGGCAGTGGCTTAACCAACTGAGCCACCCAGGTGTCCCACCATCTCTGTTTCGAGTGAAGGTATCCTTCCTACGACTTGAGTACTGTTAAAAAAAAAAAAAAAAAAAAGGCCTTGACACAGGAAGTATCAGTTTGGCTTTATAGTTAACCTCAAAATTACCCCAGAGTCAGAAGCTCCTCTCTACTTATCTTCCAGCCAGACCACAGATGTTCTGTCAGTCAACCATCCCTGGTAATGCCCAGGTATCTTCCTTTAGAAATGAAGTTTAGCATGAATTCCTCTCCCTGCTTAAATAAGCAGATACAATTGGCCACTTGGGTAGAATTTGGTAACAATGCCAATGAGTATTTGTGATTCTTTCACAACCCACGAAGGATGGCATCAGAAATCTTCCCTAGTTCTCATCACTGGCAGAGACAAGATTGAGAAGTTATACACAGAGAGTGTCTGGAGACGGAGTGAAGACCTCAGGAAGCAGGAATTCCCACATCACTGGTAGGACACGCAAGCCTGTTTAACCGCTGTTTGGCACACATCACGGTGTGGACGTATGCCAGGAAATAAGGGTGTCCTAAATGAGTTTTCTTTTCTTTTTTTTTTTTTCAAGTAAGCTCTATGCCAAGAGTCACATACTCTCCTGAGCCAGCCAGGCACCCCAAGGGTGGCCTAGATTAGGTAGAAGTTCTCTTCTCATTTTGGGTGAACCAAAATAATGCAGATGAGCTTGGTGTATTATAAAGACTTTTGGTTGGCTTGAGGATCAAGATCACAGACCTGATCCAGATTCTGGGAGTTGGGAAATGACATAAGATTTTAATGAAAATTGGGGCACCTGGGTGGCTCGGTGGGTAAAAGCCTCTGTCTTCAGCTCCGGTCATATCCCAGGGTCCAGGGATCGAGCTCCACATGGGGCTCTCTGCCCGGCGGGAAGCCTGCTTCCTCCTCCCTCTCTGCCTGCCTCTCTGCCTACTTGTGATCTCTGTCTGTCAAATAAATAAAATCTTAAAAAAAAAAAAAAAAAGATTTTAATGAAAACAACCTTGCTAAAGTGACCAGAGGATGTTTTAAAATGTCAGGAAGAACTAAGAGTTTTAAGGAACTCTTAAAAGACACTATCAAAAATAAATGTCTCTAGCCCCTCCACCTCCAGCCTTCTTGTGTAATGAGGTAATACCCTAGTACTTACCACTAGTGTGGTTGAAAAAAACTTCTCTCCCAACGTGTTTGCTTCTGAATAATAAATCGAATCGCAGTCTCCCTGCAACAATGGAATGTCATTATTTTTTGAATCTCCAGAAAACAAAGGCACTGTTTGTCTTCTGAAGTCCTCTGTGTACTGAGCTATACATGCTTACCTGCCTGCAGAGTGAACAGAGCCTCCCTGTACATTCTCTATTCACCGGCCGTTGCTTCACTTCTGTACATCTAGCTTTGTGTCTCCCCACGCTAACCAGTGGCAGCTCTGTTTAATCAACAACCAGGCCTCCTGTTCTGGGCTAATAATTTCCCAGCAAGCTCAAAATTCCCTGATCATCAGTGGTACCCACATAGAGATATTTTCCACTGAGCAATTAGTAATTTGGGCATTGAAAGAGAGTACTGAAGTAGCTTGGAGATGTGGTGGATTCCAGTTTCTACTTTATCTGTGACCTGTGTGTCTTTGGGAAAGTTATTTTACAAGTTGTTCCATATGAAAAGACTGAGACTATAAATAGGCCCTAATTTTTAAAGGATTATTTATTTATTTACTTGACAGAGAGAGAGAGCGAGAGAGCGAGATCACAAGTAGGCAGAGAGGCAGGCAGGGAGAGGGAGAAGCAGGCTCCCTGCTGAGCAGAGAGCCTGATGCGGGGCTCGATCCCAGGACCCTGAGATCTTGACCTTAGCTGAAGGCAGCGGCTTAACCCACTGAGCCACCCAGGTGCCCCAGACCCTAATTAAAAAAAAAAAAAAAAGAAAGAAAAAAGATTATTTTAGAGAGTGAAGAATGTGGGGGTGGTGGTGGAGGGGATATAGAGGAAGGAGAGAGACTCCCCACTGAGTGGGGAGCCTAACATGGGGCTCAATCTCAGGACCTGGAGATCATGACCCGAGCTGCAATTAAGAGGAAGCTTAACCAACTGAGTCACCCAGGCGTCCCAATAGGCCTTAATTTAGGATATCTGTTAGGATATAATGAAATAGTAAAAGTAGGTGAGATCCCATTCTTTAAGTCTACTTAGTTTATCAACTGGAACTCAAAAGATAAGGTGGCATCTGCTTTCAGATCAAAATGTATTCTCCAATTCTTATAAGGCCAAGAAGTTCCAGTCATTCCACTGCAAATTTGGGAAGGGCCTACATGAGCTGGGTTCTGGTTGTCCAGTTGAGGGCAGACTCACCCCACCCCCTTCTCAAACATGTGTACACATACACATATTCAACAACCTTGTTGTAGCTAACAGGGTTCACACTGGTTCATCTGTTCTGCTGGCCAAAACCCATTTTCCTAGTTCTTAGAAATGATGGTCAGAGAAGACATGGCTTTCAAATCTCACCATTATTAGTGATGCAGCTAAAGACCAGCTAAAGGCCATACTTTGCCTTCTCCTAATCCCATCACTGGCTGAGATGACAGTAAATAATGCCCATTTTAGACTTCATAATGTAAAGGATGGTAACAAAAGGGGAAAGAATTTATCTTCTAAACTGCTCTAGTACTCACCTCTGTGGGGAAGCTATGCACATTAATCTAAAAATGGAAGTTGTTTATTGCATAATCCCAACGCCCTCTTCAACTCTGTCTCCCTCTACTATTAAAAACACATATTTGCAGACATAGTAGCAATTAAAGTCACTCTACAACACATATAGGAAAACACTGCCCTGCAGCTGCTTCTTTGAGATGTAAGTGATAGCATGGGTTTATCACCACTGGGGCTGTGGAGCTGCCAAATGCTGTGGCAAACTTTTATTTATATTCAAATATTTTACAGTCAGGATAGGCTTTGACCCCTAATTTAACTCCAAGCATCTTTGATGCATTTAGACAATGACAAATTAAACATTTGTTTTGGGTTGTTGATAGGGGATACAGGCATAGAAGTACAAGTTTTACCATACTTTCCTTCCATGAGTCTGAAGAGCCCAAATGTAGGGACAAAGCAGAAAGAAATCTTGTTTCTTAAACCTTTTTTGAGTTGCTGCAAATTCAAGGTAGGATGTTGGAAAGGCTGGTGATAGGCAATGTGGGATCTAATCTTGGCTCTCCCACTGGCTGCTTAACCCAAGCAAATTATACTACATAGGGCGCCTGGGTGGCTCAGTGGTTTAAGCCACTGCCTTCGGCTCGGGTCATGATCTCGGGGTGCTGGGATCGAGTCCCGCATCGGGCTCTCTGCTCAGCGGGGAGCCTGCTTTCCTCTGTCTCTCTCTGCCTGCCTCTCCATCTACTTGTGATTTCTCTCTGTCAAATAAATAAATAAATAAAATCTTTAAAAAAAAAAAATTATACTACATAACATGTTAATCTCAAAATAGCTCAGTATCACCACACTAGGAGTTAAAAAGCTATGTTAAAAAATTTAAAGTGCTTTTCCAGAAAATATTCAATAAAACAGGCAATACTTTTTTTCAAAATGACACTTAAAAACGTTCCCAACTAAAAAAACATTAAACTCCCTCTCCCCAAATCAGCCTTCTTACAAAAATAGTCACTTTAACCGTGTTTTAAGCAATGGGCCTAGATTAGTATTTGTCCCATACAGGGGCAGAAAGTATGATGATTTTCAAATCATCAAAAGGTGAGATCATTGGGGCGCCTGGGTGGCTCAGTGGGTTAGGCCTCTGCCTTCGGCTCAGATCATGATCCCGGGGTCCTGGAATCGAGCCCCGCATCGGGCTCTCTGCTCTGCAGGGAGCCTGCTTCCTCCTCTCTCTCTGTCTGCCTCTCTGCCTACTTGTGATCTCTGTCAGATAAATAAAGAAAAAATCTTTAAAAAAAAAAAAAAAAGGTGAGACCACCTTGTGACGTTTTTACAAGGTTCAGGAACTGCATACATTCACGTATCCATGCGTGCGGAAGAAGCTGGAGTTCTACAGACTAGAACACTGGTCTTACTGAAGAACTTGCATCAAACCACTAGAACCTAAAGTAGAATCACCTCACACCTCCAACACAACAGGCCACTTCATTTTCTGGGCAGAGTTTGAGGCAATTAGGCTAGAGGGTTCATGTTCACATCAGGGACTCTACTCTTACCTGTACCTTACACACTTCTGTAATAACGCCAACATCCAGCATAGTGCCTGAGACTATCCAACAGTCACTTAATCGAAATATACTTTATTACTGAAATAAAATTACTTAAAAAAGCTGAACAGACACTCTGTGTACTAAAATTACTTTATTACAGTTGATTTTTTTAAACATTTCCTTTGCTATGATACAAAGGATACTTACAAACAAAATATTACATATGACCTTGTTTTCGCTCTTATGTTCTGACAACTTGGTAACAGCTTTAAATGCACAATCTATACAATTAATACAGGTTATATATGAACTATAAGGTATGTTGAACCAGAAGAATACTGACAATATACTGTACAATAAGCCTTACCAGTTAGTGCTGCGGACCATTTCTACCAAAAGGAAAATGCACATCTGTACAGTCACCTTTACCAGCTGGCGCTGACAGTGAGGGAGAGGCTTCTTCCCCATTGCAACCCTTGATAAGCCTCCACTGTGGGCGTCTGTTTGGTCCGAAAATTGAGAGGACTGTGTGTATTTAAAATTAGTCATTGGTAAAGTGGCAGAACATCACTTTCAACATGATAATCTCTCACACCAAAATATCAGTCCTAGTTTTAAAAGACCACAAGTCCTTTGTGTACCACAAAAACCCTACAGGCTCAAGGGCTTTGGGAGATGAGAAGATGAAGGCTGCCAAAAAAGGAGGCAAGAAACCAAGCCAAAATCTAGGTCTTGCAAAATCGTCATTTTTCCCTTCACCAAAGGGAACTAGAAATGTACAAATTCATTGATGAACCTCAATGATAACGTATCAGTTTAGCTGATAACCCTCATTTTATCTGGACCCCTGACTTGTGGGAATAACTGAAAGAGATTGTGAATAATACATACCACTTTTAGAAAAGAACTTCTTGCTTAGTTAAAATATTCCCTTCAGCCACCAAAGCTGGTCCTGGGCTAGTACAGGTGTGCATTCATCTCTCAATGGTCTACTCAGAAATGATAAGGTTACAGCTTTTTTTCTTTTTTCTTTTTTAAATAAAAAAAGCAATTGACTGAAGCATTTTTTTTCTTTAGGTAAATAGCAAAAATAAAAATAAAAACCAACCCTGGCATTTGCACAAATAATGCAAATGGAGCGATATGGCCTTTAAGGTAAGGGGTTAGTAGAAAGGAAGAGAGAAGTGAAGAAAATTCAAAGAAAACAATGTATTAACTTTTCTTTTTAAAAATTTCTACAATACATGTGCAAAAAAATCATGCTGGTTGAGGAAAACAAAGGGAAATGAGTATATAAAACTAAAAACATAAATAATATGTTTGGATGACTGGTGAAAGCAGAAACCAACCTGGGTTACAAAAAGGATTATACATTCAAGATGCTCTTAAACCCAGTGGGATAACTTATGTTAAAACTGTGTTAATAGTTAACGTTAAAAATCTCAAGTTTGTTTTTAAATCTTCACAATACAAGCAAAGCTGTTTTAAAATATACACTATACATATTTCTCAAAGTCTCTCCAACCTCATTAATGCGCATTAGGTTATCTTTTTCATATACTAAAACAAGGGGGTTCTGAAAGCTGGATTGCTCAGAGTAACCCATCCATTATTTAAATGTCTTAAGTTTTAAATGGGTTAAAAATTTTAGCAGACTTACATAAATAGGATTTAGCAACACAAGTGTTAATTTAAAAAACTCTAAAGCATTTACAAATTATCTGGTTGGAATTGTCTGGGAAAGTTATGTGCACTATTACTTTAAAATGTTATTTACATCAGACCATTGCTTTTGTAAAAATCTCTAAAAGATAAAAAACAAAACTAAATAAATTTGGAGAATTAACCTATTCTAAACTAGCAGAGAAGGTCATAAAAGGAAAGGTAAAATCAGAACAAAATTGTTTTCTAATAATCCCACATATCCTCTCCACTTGGATTTTGCCCTATGAAACCACCTGCAACTCCTATTAGGCTCATATATCAAGTGTCAAGATAATGTGGTAAAATATATCTTGTCAGATAAATTACTGGCCTCAAGTGGATTTTTTTTTTTTTTTCCAAAATTTTCCACCTTGTATCTCTGGCTTGGATTATTTTAGAACACATATATGTAACTAATTGGTGGGGCACTCTAAGTAGGCACAATTCCCATTTAATGTGGAATAAAAGGTGTAACACATAAAATGTTGGGGAGAAGGGGTGGTGTTTCTCTGATATTATGAAACGCAAGGAAGCACATTTGGAATGGGCACCAAAAAAGAGCTATCTGGCAACACACCAGGGGCAGCCAACATCTTAATAAACTAAACACAGTTGTCTACGACAAAAAGGGGGTTAGAAGGGTTTCAGGACCCGCAACCCCTGTTTGATATGTGCCAAACAGTCACATGGACCAGCCAGAATCTGAAAACATTAAGCAGTTACATCTTTAAATCACATAATTCACTCCATGACCATGTGCAATTTATAATAACAATAATGTTCATGCTGAGGCAATGTATTTCAGGGCTCAGAAGAAGCAAAATGTGCCACTGAGAGAAACCTGTTCCCACACGACTGGTCTTCTTGCTTTCAAGTGGCCCTAATACATCTTTGAAGCTAAGCCAAGCCATGCAAAAGCAAAGAATACACACTTTTTGTTAACAGCGGTATCTCATTTCTAAAACTCCACCGACCTCAGGGTTGCCACTGAAACACAGGAGTACTGAATGCACACAAAAGAGGGCTCACGGATTTTTAAAAATGCATTTCCCTCGTCTGTGTTTACCAGCCTTTCACACCTTAGGCTACAAGGCATTTCAGAGAAAGGTTTAGTGGGGATAATGACAAAGGAACATATGTAATTCTGGAAATAGGAAAAATGCCTCAGAAACGGGATCAATGTGCCAGCAGTTAGCATAGTTCATTTCCTTTGAAAATTCAGCTACAGAGCCCAATAAACAGTTCCAAGCCATAGTGTTATCACCTGCATAATTTACATAAACATTAAAACTCTTGCACTTTATAGACAAAACACACGTCTGTAAACATGGCCACTGGGGGGGGAGGGAGGCTCCCTACCTCATTCATGATTGAAAACATGTAATCATTATATTAAATAAAATGACTTTGCTTCAAAAGATGTAAAACCTGACCAATGATTAAGCTTCATTTTCCCCTGTTTAACAACATTTAAGCATTAATTCTAAAAATGTCCCCTAGGATGGTTTCAGGATTAAATGCTAGGACCACAACTGGCAATGACATCAACTCCTCTCTAGCTGGCACAGACTTAGAAACTTTAGTACAAAAACAAAAAAAGTACAGAAACTAGGTCAATTTGTTAGCTACATATTTACAGATAATTACATGATTTTTCACTCATAATTGCTAAAAAACTATGAGTGAAAAGGAAACTGTGCAGGCTGAATTACCCGTACTTTGGGGGGAATCCATGGGCATCAAGACACCCTTTTCATTCATTCAGAAGTCTCAACTTTTCTCCACTTTTTCATGACAAACTACCTACAGATGTCCAGGTTGGTACACCCAGTGGGCATCCTGTTTCAGAGAGGACTAACTTTTTTCTCTATTAAAGAAGAATCTCTCGTATATTTAAAATCAAAAAATAAACCCGAAGCAATCAGAAAGACACATACATACACACAAAATAATATCTCTGAAACTTCAAAAAGGATTGCTGGGAAACAAGTTAACAGTGATGGTGACATAGTAAGTGGCTCCCCAGTTTTAATTCTCTGCCTTTATTTTCTTTAAAGGATATCTATTTTTGGGTGGATGGGAGGGAAGTGCAAGTTTAAGAAACCCACAACAGGCAGATAAGGTGCATACTAATTTATATTTTCTTACAATCTAAAAGCTATCATTAAGCCAAATGGGTTTTCTTCCCTTGTGTGAGTCAAATTTTGGAAATCTGAATATAAACGAGGGAAAAATTAGTCAACATGACTTTAAGGAGACTACCAGAATTCAGTAGAAAATATAAATGTACATTAATGGAAGAGTTCTCAGCTTCACTTTCTTGCTCTAGACAGTGTTTAAATAAAACTTACTTCCTTACAAATTAATAGTCATTTCCAATGTAGACCTATTGTGGTGATTTCATAAAAGTGCAGACAACATAACCACACACACAGCAAAATAGACTTCAATCAGTAGTCCTTGCATACAAGAGGCAAGTCTGCTAAGTGTACAGCACAGTCTTCATGAGGATGGGAAATTTCCAGTTCTTAACTAGGAGTGAGTGAGTGCCTTCTCAAAGGCAATGCTACAGCCTGGTTGGGGGCACTATCACGTTAGATAAGGGAAAAACAAAACAGAGAGAATTCATTTCTCTTTAATAATGATCTGTATTTTGGTAAGCAGCTCAAAAATGACAGCCCGAGTTTTGGCTTTGCTCCTTAGAGAAGGTAGTTCTCTAAGAAACAAGAACCTCTTCTTCCATTGTTAATAGATTCACACTTATACGCCTTAAATATATTACTTTCTGACTCAAATACACACTAAACACTTCACATTGTGAGCATGGGACAGAATGCAGGACCATATAAACCTCCCAGGAAAGGCTTGCTGTGTTGGGCCAAATCTGTGCTTAATAGCAGTGGCTCAGAAGGGCTGGAAGGTGCACGAAGAACTTACTATTAGCAAGCAAGAGGAGGCAGATCAAGGGAGAAAGCCCCACACCAATACCGTATCCTTCTCTCCCAGTGGCCATTTCCTGTTGATCTCACAGTTTAGGAGAACCTTAAGATGCTTTAGCAGTAATTCCTTTCTTGGCTGTTTCAGTCCTTAGCAAAATTTGTAAGTATTAGTATCAGCGGAGTAAAAAGGGTAAGAGGATCAATGGCATCGCTCCTAAAAATCACGTTTAGATTGCGCACATGGAGACTGTGACTTCCTGGTTCTTTTCATCATCTTTGCAGAGGAATCACCACCAGTGTTTTGAACTTCCACGGTTCATTTCTCTCTGCATCACTTATCTTTTATTGCGTCACAACACAAACTCACAGAAACACTGACTGGCTCCTTCCCCAGCAATATTTTACTGGATTGTAACTTATGGTTCCACATTTACTTAACTTTCTTACCACCCACACAAGTGCTAAGAAGGGAGTAAAAAAGAAAAGATTGCATCTAATGATCACCTTCTCATAAATATCAACCCAGCATACTCATTCTTAAGAAACACATGCATTCTTGCCTTAACTGAGGACTGAAGTAACAAACAAAATAACAAAACCTTAAGTGCCCTGATGGAAATGTACAGTATGAGTTACATCCACCTATCTACACACACATACAGACACTCATATGTATATACAATATATACATACAAATGATAATAGCTATACCAAAATGTGCATATTTAACACAGTTTTAAAAAGCCAGTAGATCATGGTATAATACAATTTATTTTCACTAGTGAATGGCACACATGGAGAAATGCAAAGGAGGTGTTTCAAGTACAATATTTTTCACAGGTGAAAATAAACAGTATTATTCCAGTGTCCAACACAATGTATTCTATAAAAGTTTAAAATGCCAGACATTTAGTACTTAAAGTAGTAGAAAGTTACTAAAGTCTGCCTTATGGTCTGAAAAAGATACTCATAGAGTTTTCAATTTTTGGATAGAGGGTGAGGAAAAATAGGAGGAAGTGTCCAGGACAGTTTTAGTGTACTCAATGGTCTTGACTTAAGTCTAGGCAGCTGAAAATCATGACTATGCTATAAAGTTCGATTCACCAAAAAATCCTTGGCATTGGATACCAAGCATATTATACCTGTGGGGGTGGTTCAAACGCAGTACTATTCATCTCTAGGCACAGAAATGACTAAAAAGAATGGCAGCTCTAAATAAAAGTTATATTAACACATTTTCCAGCTAACATTATCTTTATCAATGAAAATACTTTCAAATACTAAAATTTGGGGTTAGAGCAAAGTTTAATAAGAACAGAGAAAGTATGTGCAAAAGGAAGGGAACCCAATTAGCAATAATATATTTCAAAGTATGAGGTTTTGCATTTTTAAAATGCTAACTTTAAAAAAAGGAGAGACAGTGAACACAGAAACATTTTACTGCCAAGTTCTGGATACCAGATATAGCATTGCAACTTTCTGATATGCTGGACAAATTTCCCATACTTTTTATTTTCTTAAATACATATATATCAAGTGAACACCAACACTGGGGAGGAGGTAGTATTAATTTGATCAAATGTTGACATTTGTACACCGATTCAGAAAGTGCCTGCTTCTTTCTCTAGGATCTCTCAAAACCTTTCCAATTTTTCTGCTACAAGCTTTACTCTTTGATGATTCCTACCATATATGAGATTCCTCACAAGTTAGATCTTACAAACACACACAAACCAATTAATTGGAATTATTTTTGCAAACTATAAATATTTTAATTAAAATTAACTTAATGGAATAATCCAGTATAGTCATGACCTACATGTAAAACTGGTTGCCACACAAATCAAGATACAAAGCCCTACTGGATAGACATTTGGAGTCAGTATTCAATTACAATTTTACAAGTATATATGAACTCAGTAACTCAATTTGACTAACTCAAGTCTGCAAGTAGACTTTAACATGTATCACTGGTAGTGATTTTAGAGAGTTATGTATACAAAATTGATTTGCTCCCCTAATGCACCCCTCCAGTAGTACAGATGGGCCAGCCTGAATAGTTTTTTTAAAAGGTATCAAATTTCATCACATTTTTGGACATTTAATTAATTTTAAAAACCTCTCCTATCATTTTCCTCCAAACAGGTACATTTCTCAATTTGTTAGAAATACTGTATATTTTAATGCAAAAAAAGATATTGAGAAAATTAAAAGCCCCTTTCATTAGATAGGACAGGTGCATGTTATGTTCACTTAAAAACTGGTAATCTTGAACATGGCCAAAAGGGCAATGTATCCAAGTACTACCCGAAACACTGCCTACAACTGAGTGTGAATTCTACTGTTATCTTGGTTTTAAAAAGATTTACATTAAAATATTAATTTTTCTTCCAGTTACCTTTAAATGAAATGCCAGAAACACCTAGAGGGAATTCATGGAGATTAAGCTGACGCTGACATACGTGGGGGAAGACTTAAATTTGGCTGACAAAACCAAGATTTCAACAGTGATAGATTACTGTTTGGTCATTAGTCAGGTCTAGGTGAAGAGTACCATTGAGAGGGACTTACAGAATTCTAACTTGGAGCCCTCTGACCACATGAAAAGTAGGACCCAGAGTTAGCAGCAAGGGTTCTTCAAGACAATTGGGGAGGGAGCAGGACAATAACTCGTAAGAAACGCTGATCTCACTGGAAAGGACATTTTTTTCCTTCAAGTCATACTCATAGCTCCTTACCCACCTTCAACTCAATTTCCACACTGGCTGTGGAATACCAAGTAACATCTGACTTTTAGCACTGGGCTGATCCTTCATTGCAAAACACAAAACAAAACAAAATATGCCCCTCTCTGGGAAAAAAGTTAGCTTTTGTTAAGAGATTCCCTGACTACTATAACTTAACCTTTTTTTTATTTTTTCTTTTTTTTCTTTTTTAATTTGCCAAACTTGCTAGTTCCTTTTCAGTAGTACTTTAGCACTGAGGCTAGAGACTTCTGGAAGTGGTGTTTCCTATTGTGTGATGTTAACATGATGCCACATGGTCACTAAGTCTCAAGGAACTAGAAGTTTGTAAAGTATTGCAGCAACAAAAACAGCCAGGAAAAAAAAAAAAAAAAGGACCTGCACATGCAGCAAAATCTACAGTGGTGATAGGATTAGTCAGCAGCTGGTAAAGTCATTGGCTCAGTGACTCCTGGTTCACTATGGCAACTGCAAATTTAAATAATGGGCTATTCTACTTGTAAACAGGAAATCCCATAAGCCAAAGGGGGGGTAATCAAATTATGTCTTTGTAGTGTGATGAGAATTCCAATGGATGGCAGTTTGCAAATATGGCATCATTCAAATGCCTCTGGCATTTGACTTGTATTGGCTACATGTCTTTGTTTCCATACAAAGTAAAAGTACTGTCTGGGGTCTTGGGAGTTACAGAGCTTAGCTAAGATGAGATATCACAGTATAAGCAACAAAACATTAGAATATATAGGCTTCATCTCCTCACTCTGCTGCTGAACATACCCACCACATGAACTTTCAAGGGCCTCTCTCACTCTCTGGTCTCCCCTTTGAAGGCTCACAGGTTTGTTGATACAATTCCCACATAACTCAGTGATCTCTTGAACACCTCCATCTCACCATGCCACAAAGAAGGCACAATTGAACGGACAAAACGATAAACAAAAACTGACAAACCTATGCACCACTCAGAAAAAGAACTAAGTTGTTTTCTACTCTGAAAAAGTCAATGCAACCCTTTAGTGTTCATGGATTTCCACTTTTTTTTACTCCAAATGAGGCTGAGAAGTCAGACCAATTTAATAAAGAAAATACACTGATGAGGGGGATACAGGTGTGTTTCCATAATCACTTGTTTCAGCATATGCTGCCTGCTGTGAGTGGCTCATGAGAATCTGGGGTATGCAGACAGGCTTTCCATCTTATCCCAAATTTCTTAGGCTATAGTTGCCCCAAAGTGATGACTCAAGCCACTATGCTGCATTCTATTTTTTCCATGTTCAGTAAATACCCCCAATCTAGCCAATCTTTTTACATACACACATCAATTCCCCTTTTCAAATTTTTTCCAAAAGTTAAAAAACAAAACAAAACCCGGCAGCCAAATACTATGACATCCCAATTAGTAAACACAAACCAGAATGCTTTACAAAATGAATATACCATATGCACTCAGCTCCCACACTGTAGTACCCAAGTGAGGAGGCTGCTGTGATGATGTCTGTAGGCAGTTTCTTTTGGCAGACAGCTCCAGCGGAATTGCCACTCTCAATTATTAAGTTATGTATAAGACATGTGTGACCCATTGGATATTTGTGAAGTGACACTCGTGCTTCTGCTCATGCCCTGCTCTGTCCGTCCCCCAGAAGCTGTCCGCCTCAGAGCCTGAGGGCTATTGCGGACTCCCATACTGCTACCTCGGGGTACCCCTTGCATTGGCCCTGAAGGGTGACCCCATGGCTGGGGTCCACCTTGCATTGGATGGCCCCAAGCTTGTTGTGGGCCACCCATGGGATGACCCCAGTGAGGTCCTGGACCTCCAGTAGGATTGTGAGACCAACCAGAAGCTCCCGGGTAGCTGTGGCTAAATGCCTCAGGGGAGAGATTGGAAAGGACCATGTTACTAAAACCTAGTCTCATGCTTTCAGAGTCAAAAGCCTCAATTTCTCTGGCTTGACGCTCCAGCAGACTTCGTATTCGTTCTGTGCGTTCATTCTGCAAAGCCAACATCTCTTCTTCAATCTGTTTGGGGTTGAGGGAAAGAAGCAAAAAGAAAGCTGATATATTTTTAAAGATCTATAAACTAAGGAAGCAATAATAACTCAGCTTTGAAGTGAATCAAAAAAAGGTTCACTTTGCTACTTTATGGATGTACATTTAAAAACTGAAGTGGGTAGGATACGCACCTGGATGGCTCAGTCTGAAAAGCATGCAACTTTTTTTTTTTTTTTTTTTTTTTTAAGAGAGACAGAGAGATAAAGAGAGGGGCAGAGAGAGAATCTTTAGTAGTCTACACCTAGCACATGGTTCAATCTCACAACCCTGAGGTCATGACCTGAGCTGAAATCAAGAGTTCCAGCCCCATATCGGGTACAGAGATTACATAAAAATAAATAAAAACTTTCTAAAAATTCTATTAGAAAACTTAAATGTTCTGTAGGAACAGGACATGATTTATTTATATTTTTTAAATGTGCACAATCCGGGGCGCCTGGGTGGCTCACTTGGCTAAATGTCTGCCTTTGGCTCAGGTCGGGATCCTTGGAAGAAGCCCCCAACAGGCTCCTGGCTCAGCAGGGCATCTACCAATCCCTCTGCCCTTCCCCTTTGCTCGAGCTCTCTCTCTCTCAAAAGAAATAAAATCTTAAAAAAAAAAAAAAAAAAAAAGGATCAGATCACGTTCTTTTTAAAAATTAAATCAGACGACTTTATTTTTCATTTGACTGCAGTTGGTTGTTACATTAGTTTCAGGTAAAATTAAGCTCTTTTTTAAAAGTAGGCTCCAAACACAACACGGGGTTCGAATTCACGACCGTGAATTAAGGTCATGTGCTGTACCGACTGCAAAGGCAGGAGTGTCTGGCTGATTGGTACAACATGTGACTCTTGATTCCAGGATCATGAGTTCAAGCCTCATACTGGGTATAAAGCCTACTTTAAAAAAAAAAAAAAGAAAAAAAGGCAGCGGTAATAACCTCTGCTGAAATAATAAATCAAGGCTATTATGATCAATGGCGACTAAATCTATTAGGTAAAAAGTTGAATGAAAAGGAAAATGGGGAACTAGCCTTATCAGACATCCCATAATATCACTCTAATAAATATGAGGGGCACCTGGTGGCACAGTCGGTTGAGCATTTGATTCCTGGGTTTTGGCTTAGGCCGTGGTCTCAAGGTTATGAGATCCAGCCCTGTAGTGGGCTCTGCGCTCAATATGAAGTCTCCTTGGGATTCTCTCTCCCTCTTTCCCTCCCAGTCGTGCTCTATCTCTCTAAAAAATAAAAAAATAAATCTTAAAGTAACTATGGTACTAGTGTGAAATAGGCAATTAGTAAAAGAGAAAGAGAAGGAAGACCTCAGTTTGTAGGCATTTATTAATTTATTAGAGAGAGCACGAGTGGGGGAGGGGCAGAGGGAGAGGGAGAAAGAGACTCCCTGGTGAGCAGGGAGCCCAAAACAGGGCTCTATCTATCCCAGGACCCTGAGTTGATGACCTGAGCTGAAGGCAGACGATCAACTGACTGAGTTACCCAGGCACCTCAGTTTGGAGGCTTTCAGTGCAAGACAAAAGCAGTAATTAATTTAAGGAGAGAAACAAACAGCGCAAGCACATTTGGCCAACACCTAGAAGAAAATGAGAATGGGAACCCTATCTTACACCACATTCCAGATAGACCAAAACCTGAAAACAAACAAAAAACTAAAAAGTTTTCATCGAAAAGTTAGGAGATTCTGTGTAGCTAAAAATTCATAGCTGGACAGCCATCAAAATCAGTTCTGGAAAACTGGAAGTATTACAAATAAATAAATATATAGTTGATTGTATATAATTTTTTATTTTTTATTTTATTTATTTTTTTTTTAAAAAGATTTTATTTATTTATTTGACAGAGAAGGAGAGATCACAAGTAGGAAGAGAGGCAGGCTGATGCGGGGCTTGATCCCAGGACTCTGGGATCATGACCTGAGCCCAAGGCATTGGCTTAAACCACTGAGCCACCCAGGCGCCCCTAATTTTTTAAATATTAAGAAATAGAAAATGAAAGACAAAGTTGGAGAACTTTATGGATGATAAGATTGACAAAACTTGAACCCACTGATCAATATTAATAGCACTTAAATTGGGATAGTTAGACATTGTGTGTCTCTTGATGTGATGCAAAAGGAAGTAAACTATAACCCTTATGAACATTCCCTGCAAACTTTTTTTGAAATAAAAAGTTTAATCTAAATATAATCATGCCTTAAGACTTAATTAACAGTTTACATGAAATATGAAGAAGAGAGGAATACATTAAATGACACTACGAGGATGAAATAAGCCAAATCCGTATGTGAGAATTCCTACAGAGCATAATTATCTGATCCTCAACAACAAAAAAGGGGTGTACGTGGGGGATAGTGGTTATAGACTAAAAGACTTAAAAGATAATTAACCAAATGCTATGCCTGGACTTTGGGTCCCTATCCAAATAAATCAACTTAAGACATTTTTGAGATCAAAGGGGAAATTAAAGCATGAACTGAGTATGAGATAATATTAAAAATTCATTATTAATTTTGTTAGATATCACAATGGAATTATGGTTATGTCAAAGTCAGAAAGTCCTTATTTGATTCCAAAATATTTTGGAATCTAATGATGGTATACTGAAATTCCCTCCCACACATCTTGCCTCCACCACAAGTTGTATGTAAGGAGCAGGGGGAGGGATAAGAAAAAAATTAGCAAAATACTGGCAACTGTTGACACCAGGTGGTAAGGAGTTGGGGATTTCATTGTACTAATTCCTCCTACTTCTGTGTGTGTTTGAAAATTTCCATGATAAAAAGTTTTAAAAAAATAAATAAAGAGATTTATAAAGGAGCATTATATCAGTTATCAAAGTATTTGGGGATTTAAGCCAATATTCATTGCTCTCTGCAGAAATCTAACTCAACAAATACATTTAGTTTTTATGCATCAAGTTTTCAGGAGTGTCCTTTTTAAAAAAGCTTGGCATGGGAGACACATGCAAATAAAAAATCACCATAGAGGGCACCTGGGTGGCTCAGTGAAGGCCTCTGCCTTCAGCTCAGGTCATGATCCCAGGGTCCTGGGATCGAGTCCTGCATCCGGCTCTCTGCTCAGCAGGAAGCCTGCTTCTCCCCCACCCCCCACCTCTCTGCCTGCCTCTCTGCCTACTTGTGACCTCTGTCTGTCAAACAAATAAATAAAATCTTAAAAAAAAAATTCACCATAGAATGTGGTAAGATGTAATAACAGATTTACAAGCTATAGCAGAAATAAGAAGGGATGGAGTGATTCATTTTGTAAGGGATAAAGATGAGGGCAAAGTATTCCCAGAAGAGGTGGCAGAGACTGGATTGTGAAAGAATACAAGTTTACCAGGAAGAGAAAGGGGAAGAAAAGATATTTTCAGCCAAAGTAACATGTGCAAAGGCATGGGAAAATGATAAAATAAGAAGTATTGGGGCCAGAATGGATTCCAGTAAGAAGAGTTCAAAAATTATTGAACATTCTAAGTACTAAAGTGTTACAAAGTTTTAAACTGAACATTTCACAGGAAGGCTGAAGGAGAATTTAAAATTAGACATGAATGCTTCTGAGAGAAAAACATCAAATTGTTAACTGTGACTTCTGAGTGGTGGGACGATAGACATTTTAATTTCTGTTTATGTTTTCCTAACCTTGTCAAGTTTTTTTTTTTTTTTGTAAAGATTTTATTTTTTAAGTAATCTCTACACTGAATGTGAAGTTCAAACTCACAACCCCGACATCAAGAGTTACATGCTCGGGGCGCCTGGGTGGCTCAGTGGGTTAAAGCCTCTGCCTTCGGCTCAGGTCATGATCCCAGATCCTGGGATCGAGCCCCGCATCGGGCTCTTTGCTCAGCAGGGAGCCTGCTTCCTCCCCTCTCTCTCTGCCTGCCTCTCTGCCTACTTGTGATCTCTGTCTGTCAAATAAAATAAATAAAAATCTTTAAAAAAAAAAAAAAAAAAAGAGTTACATGCTCTAATGACTGAGTCAGCCAAGTGCCCCTAAACTTGTCAAGTTTTAAGAAAAATGGCTGTGTATTTGTAAAATGATTTTCCATTTTTAATAACTACATATAAAATACCCAATTCATATAGGGATTAGGATTCATGTAGAGATTAAGGATTAGGATTCATATAGAGATTAAGGATTCAAAGAAATTCAAATTTATCTTTGGAATATATTTTTTTTTAATTTTATTTATTTATCAGAGAGAGAGAGGGGGAGAGAGCGAGCACAGGCAGACAGAATGGCAGGCAGAGGCAGAGGGAGAAGCAGGCTCCCTGCTGAGCAAGGAGCCCGATGTGGGACTCGATCCCAGGACGCTGGGATCATGACCTGAGCCGAAGGCAGCTGCTTAACCAACTGAGCCACCCAGGCGTCCCATCTTTGGAATATTTTTAATGTAAAACTTTCAAAAGTCCACTTACTAAAAGCATTTGTTTTAATTCAAGGGATTTAATAAATGATGTGAATATGCTGAGTATGTAACTGTTCTGAATGTTCTGTGTATTATCTAAAGGAAACTCATAACAAAAATATTAAACAAATTAATGCTTATCAACCTTTAATCTAGTAAGAATCACTTAAATTTTGTTTGCTCAGTTTTGTCATTTAAGAAACTCAGAATATTTTTCAATAATATAAAAATGAAACTAAGATTTGTGATAAGCTATATTAATCCTTCCCCCCCTTTTTAAAGGTTTTATATACTCAGGGTGCCTGGGTGGCTCAGTGGGTTAAAGCATCTGCCTTCGGCTCAGGTCATGATCTCAGGGTCCTGGGATCGAGCCCCACGTCGGGCTCTCTGCTCGGCAGGGAGCCTGCTTCCTCCTCTCTCTCTGCCTGCCTCTCTGCCTACTTGTGATATCTGTCTGTCAAATAAATAAAATCTTTAAAAAATATATAAAGATTTTATATACTCATTTGAGAGAGAGAGAGAGAGAGAGAGAGAGCAGAAGCAGGGGGAGGGGCAGTGGGAGAAGCAGCAGACTCCCCACCAAGCAGGGAACCCTATGCAAGGCTAAATCCCAGGACCTGGAGATGATGACTGGAGCCGAAGGTGGATAAAGTTCAACTGACTGAGCCACCCAGTGACCCAATTTCCATTTCTTTCAAAACATGTTACTTATTTTTGCAAGTTAGCAAGGTGGCTTCACTGGGTAGGTAAGAGTTACCATAATTAAGACTTTTGAAAAGCTCTTCCAACCTATCTCCTTTGAAATAAAATGTATTTTTGTGTGAATATATTCAGTTCGACAAAGAAAGGACCTATAAAAAGTCCCAACTGTCAATTCTTATTTAAGAAGTACCAACTATGTTGCTGATGCTGCGAAACACTGAGAGAAAACTAAATGAAATAACAAAACAAACAAACAAAAAGCCCATTTATACTATGGAGATACTGATACTTTTCATGCATGTATGAAACTCATATGGGCTTTAACATTTACAGTGATGTTATGTTGCTGAATTTTTAATGTAAATGAAGTATGAGAAAAGTTGTAGTAAGACCTCATTTGGGTCAACTGAGACTTACTTGGTGTCTCAACCTAAAGGAACAGTTTTTGGTTCATTTGGAGGCTGAAAATAATCCTCAAACAGAATTATAACATTCACTCACATTCCACCTCTATTTATTTTCAGACGACTGCTTCTTTTCTGTATAACCAGTAAGCACAAAGTGTAGAAAAATAGCTGTTAAAATTTTTCAAAGTTTTTATAGGGAGGGTACATGGATTTGGTAGCTGCCAACTGACCCAAACTGCTTTACGGACCTGGGCTTCACCTGAAATGTAAACATTAGCCCTAAAAACCAAGCAGCAACTGAAGGCTCTGTAGATTTGTCATCCTATTGTTCTTTTATTATTGTTATTATTTTTTAATTTATTTGTTAGAGAGAGAGAGATACAGAGCGCAAGCACAGGCAGACAGAGTGGCAGGCTAGAGGCAGAGGGAGAAGCAGGCTCCCCGCCAAGCAAGGAGCCCGATGTGGGACTCATCCCAGGACGCCGGATCATGACCTAAGCCGAAGGCAGCCGCTCAACCAACTGAGTCACCCAGGCGTCCCTCTTTTATTATTTTTATTATTTATTTATTTATTTTTTAAAAATATTTTATTTATTTATTTGACAGAGAGAGATCACAAGTAGGCAGAGAGGCAGGCAGAGAGAGAGGAAGGGAAGCAGGCACCCTGCTGAGCAGAGAGCCCGATGCGGGGCTCGATCCCAGGACCCTGAGATCATGACCTGAGCCGAAGGCAGCGGCTTAACCCACTGAGCCACCCAGGTGCCCCTATTATTTTTAATACTAAATAATCATAAGCATTTTCCATTATCAAAGTAATATTTTAAAAGGCAGAAAACAGAACAAATCTACTGTATTAATATAGCTACTACTAGAATTCTTTCAATTTGCTGTAAATTGTCTTTTTTATTTCATTCAACACATCATAAGCATTTTCTCATATTAATACTGGCTTTTTAGCCATCATGAATAAGATTTCACTGGCTTGGCCATAATTACTTAATTATATCTCTATTCAGATGGTTAGGTGTTTTCTTTTATCTTTTATTTTCTCCCATGTTTTTATTTAAATTCCAGTTAGTTAACACAGAGTGTAATACTAGTTATAGGTGTAAGATTTCATCACAAACATACATCACATACAAACATACATACATTCATCACATACAAACAACACCTGGTACTCGTCACAACAAGAGCACTTAATTCCCATCACCCACTTAATCCATCCACCTACTCACCTGCCTGCTCACCTCCCCTTTACTAACCTTGATGTTTGGATGTTTTAAATCATGATAAATATGTTATAATGGGGGTGCCTATTACAGCATATAGTTAGCACATAGTTAGCATCTGCCTTCAGCTTAGGTCATGATCCCAGTGTCCTGGGATCAAGTCCCATGTTGGGTACCTGTTCAGCAGGGAGCCTGCTTCTCCCTCTCCTCCCCACTCACACTCCCTGTCACTATTTCTGGCTCTCTCTCAAATAAATAAATAAAATCCTAAAAAAAAAAAGTTATAATGACTGTTTATATGCATAATTTCCCCTATATTTTGCATTTCTTTTCCTTAGACTAAATTCTCTAAGTCTCAAATGCTTAACAATTCCAGAACTCAATATATACATCTGTATTGCTTTTCAAAATGCATTTATAGTATATGAGAGTACTACTGCACCTTCACCTATAGATATCAGTTTTAAACCAGACTTTGTAGAACATGTAGACTTTGGTTCATATACTGAAATAAAGCTGTATCTAAGTTATTAATTAGCACTGTTTAACTCTGAACCACTAGGTGGAGCTAAAAATACAAATATATTTTAATAGTACCACTATTTCTTTCATGACACGATTTCTAAAAACTACAGAGGTTTTCCTTAGAGTGATAATTTTGAAGTGTAAGCGACAGAACTTCAGATTGAATTTTAAATGTTCAAACTGGAATCAGATTTATAAATCTGATAAACTATAGATTTTTCTCAAAATTTATGTGTTCTATTTTTCTCATCCTGAATAAGAAACAAAACCAAGATAATTTTTACAGTCAAATACCTCTCAAAGAAGCTAGTAACAAAGACAGCTGTCCCAGGGAAATAGTAACATCTTAGTTAAGTGGATTTTTTAAGACTATTTTTTGAATATAAGAAGGCATTGTATTTTTATCCAAAAACAGTAACAACTTTCATTAGGCAAAACTGTTAGACAAGTATTCACTTACAATGGACCAACCAGCTGCTGGGAAACGGTTGTGTCAGGAATTTTTGTTTTTTTAAATATTTTACTTACTAATTTGTCAGAGAGAGAGCACAAGCAGAGGGAGCAGTAGGCAGAGGGAGAAGCAGGCTCCCCACTGAGTAGGGAGGACGATGTGGGACTTGATCCGAGCTGAAGGCAGAAGCTTAGCTGACAGAGCCACCCAGGCGTCCCTGTATCAGGAATTCTTCAACACAGCTCTAAACAGTATAGTACTGTACTGTATTTTCTCTTCTCTAGCTTACTTTATTGTATGAATACAGTATGTATATAATACACATAACATACAAAATATGTGGTAACAGTTAACACATATTTATGTTATCGGTAAGATAAGAGTATGTTATCGGTAAGGCTGCTGGTCACTTTCATACATGTAAGAAAAGCTACATGCACATTTTCTTTTCTTTTTTTAATTTTATTTTTTTATTTATTTGAGAGGGAGCGAGACAGAGACAGAGAGAGAGAGAGAGAGAGGCAGGCTCCCTGCTGAGCAAGGATTCTGGGATCATGATCTGAGCCAAAGGCAGATCCCAGCATCCCATATGAAATTTTCCACTGCACAGGTTGTCGCAACGCCTAACCCCCACGTTGTTTAAGGGTCAACTACACTTCTAGCAACAAATGCTTTCCTCTCTCTTAAAAATCATCTGCTCACAAAACACATACATACTTACACACCAAGTTTACTACCTTTTTTTTTTTTTTTAAAGATTTTATTTATTTATTTGACAGACAGAAATCACAAGTAGGCAGAGAAGCAGGCAGAGAGAGAGAAGGGGAAACAGGCTCCTGCTGAGCAGAGAGCCCTGTGGGGCTCGATCCCAGGATCCTGAGACCATGACCTGAGCTGAAGGCAGAGACTTAATCCACTGAGCCACCCAGGTGTCCCCCAAGTTTACTACCTTAAAGGATGAAATGAATTTGGGGATTTTAGTTCGATTCTTTAATATACCTGACAAAGAATAAGTAATAAGTAAATGAAGATACAACTAGAAGTAACATTTTCAGCCTGATCTTTCACTTGTGTGAAAATAAACTTCTGTCCTCTAATTATCTTCCACCAATCTGTATAGCTGCAGGTCCAGGATGCACAAGTGAAATATATATTCCCTATCCTCTGTCCCCACTTCTCCCAGGCAACTACTAATGTTCTTTTTCTTCACTATCCAAGTTTTTCTCCAATATCCTTAGATAGAGCTAGGTACATAAAAGAAGTGAGGAAGACGGAGCCGGAGCTACTCTCTCCCAATTCAGCTGTCTTCACATAACCCCGTATTCCTTCCTCTAGCAATTACCACTTAATTATATTCCCTTGATGTTTAGTACTCAATAATTTTAAGGTTCACTGTTGAATCAATAATTTAATTTTTGAATTTTTAAATTTTATTTTTTAAAAGAAATTATTTATTTATTTATTTATTTGACAGACAGAGAGACACACACACACACAGCGAGAGAGGGAACAGAAGCAGGGGGAGTGGAAGAAGCAGGCTTCCCACCGAGCAGGGAGGCCTATGTGGGGCTCGATCCCAGGACCCAGGGATTATGACCTGAGCTGAAGACAGACACCTAACGAATGAGCCACTCAGCTGCCCCCAATTTTTTTTTTTTTTAAAGATTTTATTTATTTATTTGCCAGAGACAGAGGGAGAGAGAGCGAGCGAGCACAGGCAGACACAGAGGCAGGCAGAGGCAGAGGGAGAAGCAGGCTCCCTGCCGAGCAAGGAGCCCGATGTGGGACTCGATCCCAGGATCCTGGGATCATGACCTGAGCCTAAGGCAGCTGCTTAACCAACTGAGCCACCCAGGCGTCCCTTAAATATTTTTAAAAATGATTTTATTTATTTGAGAGAGAGAGCACAGGCAGAGGGAGTGGCAGAGGGAGAGGGAGAAGCAGGCTCCCCGCAGAGCAGGAAATCTGATGTGGGGCTCCATCTCAGGAATCTGGCATCATGACCTGAGCCAAAGGCAGATGCTTAACTGAAAGGAGCCAGCCAGGCACCATAAAGTAGTAATTTTAAAGAAAAAGAAAAACACTACCAAAACCAGAAGTAAGGAGATACTGTATTGTGAAAACAATTCAATGTCAACTGTCAATATGAAAAAAGACTTATAATGCTTCTGCTGAAAGCAAACACTGGCACAATTACTTTCCTCATATTACTTATACCTTTTGTTCTAAGAGTGCCCGGCGGAGAGAGACCCTCTGTTCAAGCTCTCGAAGTTCTCGATCATGTTGTGCCTCTGCTTGCATCTTGATTTTGCTCTGATATGCATTCAACAGCTCCAGTTCCTGCTGCAGCTGCATCTTCAAAACCTGGCACTCTGCTTCCTGTGCTTCATCCAAACGTAGCTGAAAAAGAGAAAGAAAATATATACTACTGTGAGTTATCTATTCCTCACCTATGGAAAAGAGCAGGTATGAGACAAGACGAAGTACTCTTTTGCAGGATACACAACTGTTCTCTCTCATGTCTTAGAGTAAACATCTCTAAAGAAAGCAGGCCTACCCCTGGGACAAATAATATATTTTATGTTAATTAAAAAAAAAAAAAAAGGAGGAAGGCCTAGTAACTAACCATTGATGGCATTAGGAAGATAAAGCTATCAGGAGCTCTTTGGAGGATGCCTAAATAACCTTTATTTATTTATTTTTTTAAGATTTTATTTTATTTTTTAATTTTATATATATATTTTAAAAGATTTTATTTATTTATTGGACAAAGAGAGATCACAAGTAGGCAGAGAGAGATTGGAGGAAGTAGGAAAGCAGGCTCCCTGCGGAGCAGAGAGCCAGATGCGGGGCTCGGTCCCAGGACCATGGGACCATGACCCGAGCGGAAGGCAGAGGCTTCAACCTACTGAGCCGCCCAGGTGCCCCTTTTTTTAAGATTTTAAAAAATTTTTATTTGACAGACAGAGATTATAAGCAGGCAGAGAGAGAGAGAGAGAGAGAGAGAGAGAAGGAAGCAGGCTCCCCGCTGAGCAGAAAGCCTGATGCGGGGCTCCATCCAAGGACCCTGGGATCATGACCTGAGCCGAAGGCAGAGGCTTTAACCCACTGAGCCACCCAGATGCCCCAATAACTATGTTTTTCTTAAGAAAAATCTAGAATATGATCAGACGATATAAGTAAGACTGAATGCTTTCTTTCCAATGGGAATAACTATAGCATAAAGACAGGCAAACAGCCTACTGGCCAAATTCGGGCGGCTGTCTGGGTTTTTCTGTTTTTTTTTTTTTTCTTTGAAGATTTATTTATTTATCCTAAAGAGAGAGAGAGTGAGAGGAAGACAGAGAGGGAGACAGAATCCCAAGCTACTCCTCACTGAGTAAGAGGCCCGACAGGGAACTTGATCTCATGACCCTAAGATCACTATCTGAGCTGAAACCAAGAGTTGGAGGTTTATCCAACTGCACCACCCAGGAGCCCCAAGAATGGTTTTTACTTTTGAAATAGTTACATTTGCAATAGCTATGTAAGTACCCACATAATATTTTCAATTTTGACTCCTGGCCTACAAACTCTAAAATATTTACAACCGAGCCCTTTATTTTAAGTTAATTTTTTTTATTTTTAAAAAGATTTTATTTGAGAGAGAGAGAAGCAGGGTCTCTGCTAAGCAGAGAGCCTGACCTGGGGCTTGATCTCAGAACTCTGAGATCATCACCTGAGCCAAAGGCAGCAGCTCAACCCACTGAGCCACCCAGGCACCCCAATCTGGCCCTTCAAGAAAATGTTTACAAAACTTCTATAGAAAATATTTTGGGGCGCCTAGGTGGCTTAGTCGGTTTTGTCACTCTTGGTTTTGAGTCTGGTCATGATCTCAGAGTTATGGGATCCAGCCCTGCATGGGGCTCTGAGCTCAGCAGGAAGTTTGATTTTTTCCTCCTCTGTCTGCCCACCCCCCATTCCCTGTACTCTCTCAAATAAATAAATCTTTAATTAAATAAAAAAAGAACCTGACTTTTTTTTTTTTTAATAAAGATTTTATTTATTTATCAGAGGGAGAGAAGGGGAGAGAGCGAGCATAGGCAGACAGAATGGCAGGCAGAGGGAGAAGCAGGCTCCCCGCTGAGCAAGGAGCCCAATGTGGGACTCGATCCCAGGACGCGGAGATCATGACCTGAGTCGAAGGCAGCTGCTTAACCAACTGAGCCACCCAGGCGTCCCAAACCTGAAGTTTTAAATAGGCTCTCTGCCAGTGCCTCTCAGGTGTTTAGCATATGTCCCAATAGCATATATCAAGACTGGAGCAGCAGTTTTATTAGGTAGTGGGCAAAAGTAGTACTGTATTTGGACTCCAAATGGTCACATTTGAGTACAAATATGAAATATTTTCTTGGGGCGCCTGGGTGGCTAGTGGGTTAAGCTGCTGCCTTTGGCTCAGGTCATGATCTCGGGGTCCTGGGATCGAGTCCCACATCGGGCTCTCTGCTCTGCAGGGAGCCTGCTTCCCTCTCTCTTTCTCTCTCTCTGCCTGCCCCTCTGTCTACTTGTGATCTCTCTTTGTCAAATAAATAAATAAAATCTTTAAAAAAAAAGTTCTTTCTTTATCACAAATGGAAATATGATATTTCTCTTGCATATCAGTGGTTCCCTAAAGACTTCAGAATCAAATCTACATTTCTGGGGCACCTGGGTGGCTCAGTGGGTTAAAGCCTCTGCCTTCCGCTCAGGTCATGATCCCAGGGTCCGGGGATCAAGCCCCGTATCGTATCGGGCTCTCTGCACAGCAGGGAGCCTGCTTCCTCCTCTTTCTCTCTGCCTACTTGTGATCTCTGTCAAATAAATAAATAAGATCTTAAAAAAAAAACAAAAAACAAAAAAACTTCAGGTCTGAATGTATCAGTGAGAATTCTATATATATCACGCATGCTTCCAAGCAATGTTCAGAGAAGGAAGGATATGGACCAACACTATGATATCCCAAGCTGCAGAAAAACTATCATTTCTAACTAATATTTTAATTGCTGGGTAGAAGAAAAGGATCACTAACTAAATTTATTTTGCCTAAATAAAACAAACTCACAGCTTGTGTGGAGAGCATTTCATTAATGCTGTGGTCATACTGCTCAGCCAAGATGGCTAACTTCCGGGTCTGTTCTTCTTTGAGCCGTTTCAGAACAGCCTTGTGCTCACTCTTTGGTGTTGTCTCCAATAGGTGATTTCTTAATGCTTTATACTGTCTGGTTTGGATTTTGCAGGTGTCCTGAAACTGCTTTTTTATTTGGAGTTCTTTAGACTAGGAAGAAAAAAATAGATACATATAATTTTTAACATATGGCATTTGGTATACCTTAGGCTTACATTAAAATAAAGTCTACAAGGAAAAAAGGAGAAGAAAAAAGGTCAGATCATAAGGCTGCAGGTACTTTTGCACTTGGCTATTGGGTCAAACCACTGGATTCTATGCATTTTTATAACAAAAGCTCTAATTTAGAACATTAAAATATCCATAACCTCATTTATCACAGGACTTCAAATAATACTTGTTATTTTGTTAAGAAATTTGGTGACTTGAGTAAATATTAAAATTAGCTTGAATTACCATGTATACTGATGACAGAAAATTAAATTTCTTCTCATGTATTAAGTATGTATGAAAGTATTTTACAGGACAGACAATATTTTATCAGATCTCTGAGGGAGAAAATAAGCGTTCTGTTCCTTACCTGAGACACTTTGTTTTAATTTCTTCTAATAACAATCTCAACTCTAACTACATACTGAAAGTATATGCTAACTACATACTACATACAAAAGCAGGGTATTAATAAATAATGTTATTTATTAGCTAATTATCTTTTCCTTAAGGGAATAAACTAGATAGAAACATAATTAGTTACGGTTTATTCTTTAATACCATAAGCAAAAACGTGAAAATCAGTCAGGTTAACTCATCTTTTAAAGGTCAAACAAAAGTTATGGGGCAAGGGAGAGGACAACTTTCTTGGGAGTGATAAGAGACATGAGCTACATAAATATTTCTGAGATATAATAATTGAGCTCAGATACAGAAGAGTTTTGGCTTTGGTTTTTGTTAATCACAGGTTATTCTATGAACTCATGTTTTAATAAAATTTAGTAAGATGAGATATAATTCTACAAAGTATATTAGTGAGTCTGTGAGAATATATTCATTTACTATACTAAGGCAGAACATATACTTGGAATTATTTTACCTTAATATAAATACTGCCAGACATTGATTGGACGATTCAGCATGCAACAAATGCACACCTTACCAAAGTGAAACACTTGTCGGGGAACCAGTTATTCACCATTCAACACCAAATAGACCTTTTCCATATTTTACACCAACTGAGGCACTAGGTCATAGTCATTAATACTTTATTCTGTGAAGGGTCACAACAGAACCCTGTGAAGGGTCTAACTAGAAAGAGAAACTCTTGGGTTAATTATGCTCAGTAGTACCACACTTAAATACTGTCCTTGGTTAACAAAATTCTTGTAAGTTGGCTAGGAATGAAACAAGGAGATTTGGACATTCTTTCCTGCCTCTGTATAACATTCAATCTTTTAGAAGTTTTACCAAGAAAACCGTATAATCATTCTGTATCATTAGCCTAATGAGAAAAAGGAACTTGCAATTTTTTTCAACAAGAAGAGTAACACCTATTATCAAGAATAAACTATATCCTTCAATAGTTAACCCAAGTGAAAACAAGAACAAAGTTATAGTTCTTTCTATCATTTAAACTCACTGAATACAATTATCTGGATGGCAGATGAAGAAACAGCAGAGTAGGCAATAGATGTTTACTCAATCCATTCTACAGAAACCCAAGTGCTCAAACTAAAGTCCCCCTAACTCCCCATTGAAGTCTTGAAGGAAGCTGGAAGAGACAACTATTATGACTTAGGCATATAAAAATGCAACACGTGGTATTAAAATATAGTTTGTTCTGTTCAAATGGAGCAAGTAGACAAATATACATAACTAAGAGGAACAGTATGATTTTCTTCCCTACTAAAGTAACAGAACAATTTCCTTTACAGAAAATCTTGAGCTCACTGGTCATCAAAGGAGGCATTCTAAGTCATTCAAAGTCTGACTATGATTGTGAAATATTATTTTTCTCCTCACATTTGATATAGTATGTGTAAAAATCTAATCTAGTGTTTACAAGCTTTCAAACTAAAAAGGTTCCAATAAGAGGAAACAGAAAAGAAGGCTTAAACATCAAACAATCTACCTATTCCAAGTCTTAGAGAAATGCAATCCTATCAGTTTTATGGTATGACTAGAGAAAACTAACAAGCTTTCAGTTTCGTTTGCTTCTGGGTGCTGCTGACTTTAAAGCAATAATAAATTTTACAGACATACTGTTTTAAAAATCTTTTAGGGGAAATTGTTCTGTAGCCAAAACAGTATATATATACCCTTTTCATCACAAAGATAAATCTGAAAAATCATTATCAATTCCAATTTTTTAAGTATGATTAATAAAGGTTACGTAGTCAACACAAGCTACTCTGTAAATGATTTTTATTAGTTAATTTGAAGACACAAAAATGTGAAATTTTATCCCAGTTCACAAGGAAAGGGTAAATCATTTTAATTTTGAATATATTTCATTCAAGACAGTCTATTAGAAGTGAGCTGTGTTGGAATTCAGAGTTACAATTGGATTTGGTATAGTTTCTAGATTTTTAAAACAGATTACCTCTGTGAATAAATCTCACTTCACTCCAGGACAGTGAAAGACAAGAATCAATTTTATAGTTAAATTCTCAAACAAAATGGGGTAGGGTAAAGTTTAAAAAGGAAATACCGTGGGATATGGGCCTTACTGGATGTAAATTAAAGTTTAAAATTTGCAGACATATCCAAATTAATTGAGGTACTACTTTAGATGACAGCTTATGCAGTGGATGGTTTTGTTTTTGCTCATTAAGATTAATGTGATTAGGGGCGCCTGGGTGGCTTAGTGGGTTAAAGCCTCTGCCTTCGGCTCAGGTCATGATCTCAGGGTCCTGGGATCGAGCCCCGCATGGGGCTCTCTGCTCAGCAGGGAGCCTGCTTCTCCCCCCACCACCTGTCTCTCTGCCTACTTGTGATCTCCGTCAAATAAATAAATAAAATCTTTAAAAAAAAAAAAAGATTAATGTGATTATACTCCTTCAAATATCTGTTACAAGTTATAAAATTTGAAAACACCTTGGAATTGCTAACTCTCATTGACTATGGGTTAGACCAGCTGGCTGGAGAGACAAGGAGAGTGAGGGAAATCTCTATAATACACTTTGGCATCCTCATAGTTCATTCTATGTGAATGAATTACTGTATTCAAAGTAAATACAAAATTTAAAGTCCTTTGGTATTATATATCATCAACACTTGTCTTTATTTATTTTTTGGGGGGAGGACTATATGACAATTTGCTCTACTCTGATGTGCTAATTAAAACAAAACAAAACAAAACAAACAAAAAAATACACATATATATCCCAACTACCTATGCCATGGTCTTACCTACATTACCAAGCAAAGAAAGCAAGCAAGTAGACTCACACTGTGATGATTCCTTTGTTCCTCTTAAGATAAGTACAATGAAGGGAGAGGGAGTAAAAAGACATTTTCTATTTATTGGCTTCTATGCTGGTTAAGAATTTAGTGTCTTACAGTAAATAAGATTCCAAAATTATATTACTTGGAACAGAGAGAAGAAAACAGGTTAGCATATTGACATGTCAACTGTAATAATAGCACTGGACATTTGAGTACGTTAAAAATCAGAATTTTGATTTTTTATGGCATATCCTACAGTTAAAAGTTCTGGTATAATGTTGAGAAATACATAAGCAGAAAGTCTACAGCTATATTAAAACTAACCAAACATTCTTCAAATGAAAAGAAAAAGTTTATTGATTTGTTTATGCCAGACCTCTTACATGGATGTCATTTATCTCTTTCCCCTTTTATCAAGATACTTAGTTAAAGGTACCTTTAGACTCTTAGGTTGTTGTCGAACCTCCATGACATGCTTTCGCCTTAGTTCCCTTTCTCTTCGCTTGTTATATTCCAGCTGGTTTGTCAGCTCAGTTTGATGCTGCAATCTGATCAACTCACAGCGCATCTTCTGAATGGTGTTGAGGTGACGGAACTCCAGTTCCTGCATGGATTCATGCTGTCGCAGTAGCATGGCATGCTCTAAGTCCTTTTGAGTCTGCCTTTTATTTAACTCCTAATCCATAACACAAAAGACAAAGGTATAATATTGCTGTATGATGCCAGAAAAAAAAATCCCGAGAAAGAGAACAACTAGGAAATAGATGTAATCCTCTGGTTCAATAATGGCTACATAGTAAGTATGAGGGTTTTATAATATTTACTACAGTAAATGGACAATTAGTAGCACAAATTTTCTTATGCTGTTCATTTACTATTTACTAACACTACTTTATGCAGTCAAGTTAAAAAGCAATTGAATCTATCTTAAGAGGTTTACTGCCCTTCCCTCTTTCCTTTCTTAATTGTTTCCTAGTTTTATATTTGAAGAGGGTTCATAAGCCATTCCTTGAATTTTTTCAGAGTATACTATTCAATTCAATTAGGAGGAGCACACCCAGTATAGTGTAGTGGTTAAGGACATGGACTGTAAGCCTGATGATTCACAGACCTGTACCCCTGGGGCAAATAATACATTATATGTTAATAAAAATAATTTTTTAAAAAAGGATATTTGGAGAAATCTAAATGAATAAAATGTATATATAAATATATATGAATAAAAAGAATGAAACTGTTAAAAAAAAAAGAATATGGACTGTAGAGCTGGGCTGCCTGTATTCTATTTCCTTTTTTTTTTTTTTTTAAAGATTTATTTATTTGAGAGAGAAAGAGAACACACCTGTGGTAGAGAGGGGCAGAGAGAGAAGGAGAGAGAGTCCTAAGCAGAGCTAAGCATCGAGCCCTACTTGGGGCTTCATCTCACAACATGGCAATCACGACCTGAGCCAAACCAAGAGTCGAACACTCAACTGTACCACCCAAGTGCCCCAAGGTTGCCTGTATCCTAAATCTCAGCTCTGCTATTTATGACCTGCAAATCCCTGGGTTAGTTATTTAAACTTTTCCCTTCAGCTTCATCACTTCTCAAATGGAGATAATATAGCTATTTCAAAGATCTAATGTGAGGATGAAATAAGTTCATAAATGGGAAGGTCTCAGAATAATACTTAGCACATCATGCTCGATAAATTTTTTTTGCAGATTAAAAAGAACAAGTGTGGGCCATTTGGGTGGCTCAGTTGGTTGAGCATCTGCCTTTGGCTCAGGTCCTGGGATACAGCCTGATGTCAGGCTCCCTGCTCAGCAGGAAGCGTGCTTCTCCCTCTCTTGCTCCCTCTGCTTGTGCTCTAATAAGTTTAAAATCTTAAAAAAAAAAATGTTTTAAAAAGAACAAGTGTAACATACACACACACGCACGCACACACTATAGAAGTCGAACTTGCCCTCTTTGCCTCTGCAAACTCTTTCTCCAGAGCTCCAGAGGCCAAGAGTCTGGTACAAATGCTTCCTAAAATTGCCCTCATGCTTACTGTGACACATCTATTATTCAAAACATACAGTTTTAAAACTAAATACCAAAATACATTATAGGCATGTGATATGCTTTCTTCAACTAAAAACATAATGGACATATATCCCAACCAGATCGGTAAATAAAGATCTTTTAAAGTTTCAATAGTAAGCTTCTGCTTTACAATTCCATAATTTTTCCATTCTTTTGCTTTAAACACATTTGTAGTAAATATCCATGCGCGATGCACCATATAATCATGTTATTATTTCCTTAAGATAATAGTTCCAAAAGTGGATTTGGTGGGTAAGAACATATGTGTATATTAAATTTTTTAAGAATTTTATTTATTTATTTGACAGACAGAGATCACAAGTAAGCAGAGAGGCAGGCAGAGAGAGGAGGAAGCAGGCTCCCTGCTGAGCAAAGAGCCTAATGTGGGGCTCCATCCCAGGACCCTGGGATCATGACCTGAGCCGAAGGCAGAGGCTTTAAGCCACTGAGCCACCCAGGCGCCCCTGTATATTAAATTTTTAAAAGCTATTGCTGGGGCACCTGGATGGTTCAGTTAAGCGTCCAACTTTTGATTTCAGCTCAGGTAATGATCTCGGGGTAGTGAGACTGAGCCCTGGGTTGGGCTCCACGCTGGGTGTGGGGCTGCTTGAGATTTTCTCTACCTCTCCCTCTGCCCCTTCACTCCTCATGCTCTCCCTCTCTCTAAAAAAATAAATAAATAAAGCTACTGCTGTAGGGCACATGGGTGGCTCAATCAGTCAATCTGCCTTCAGCTCAGGTCACGATCTCAAGGTCTTGGGATCAAGTCCCACATTGGGCGCTCTGCTCAGTGGGGAGTCTGCATCTGCCTCTCACTCTCTCTCAAATAAATAAAATCTTAAAAAAAAAAAAAAAAGAAGCTATTGCTGAATTATGCTCCAAAAGGGCAGTATCAGTTTATACTTACTACTATTGCCCATCTCCCCATGTTAATAGCCTTTTGAATTATTCTCATCTAACTGATAAAACAGCTTCTTCTTTTTTTTTTTTTTAAAAAGACTTTATTTATTTATTTGACAGAGATCACAGGTAGGCAGAGAGGCAGGCAGTGAGAGAGGAGGAAGCAGGCTCCCTGCTGAGCAGAGAGCCCGATGCGGGTCTTGATCCCAGGACCCTGGGATCATGACCTGAGCCGAAGGCAGAGGCTTTAACCCACTGAGCCACCCAGGCGCCCCTGATAAAACTTCTTTTTAAAAAGATTTATTTACTTTAGAGAGAGAGAGAGAGCATGTGAGCCAGCATGCCTGTGTAAGAGCACAAGTGGGAGGGTGGTAGGGCAGGCAGGGGAGGGGAGGCAATCTCAAGCAGACTCTGAGCCTAGCCAAGCAGGGAGACCCATGCAGAGCCTGACATGTGGCTCAATCCCATGACCCTGAGATCATGATCTGAGCCAAAACAGTTGGGAGCTTAACCAACTATGCTACCCAGGTGTCCCTCAACTGTTTTATTTTTAAATTCTTTAGCTATCACAGAAGAGTTACACTGTACTTGAAGCTTATTTTATGCCACCTTGGAAATAAATTTATTTATGCTCATAGGTGTTCCTGATAATAAAAACAATTATTCTCATTGTGGTAAGAGTTTCTGCATTTGCCCAGTTAATAATTACATAGTTATAACAATGTATTAAATGGTAACACACAATTCATGGCACTCAACTCAAATCAAAAAACATAAATTATCCAATTAATTTTCTCATTTAAAAGTTAATACTTCCTTCATTATTCATGGATTTAATATTTATAGTTAACACTGTATGCTTACTATGCGCCAGATAATAGGGATATAAAGACCTGAACAGAACCTGTGGCTTCATATAATTTCCATTCTAGCTGAGGAGAGAGATTCCCCCACAAAAGTGTATATGGGTAAGAAAAAGAAGTACAAAGAAGAACATTTAAAGGGAGAAAGCAAGCGATATGGATTGAGTATCTGGGAAAGAAGGATTTAGGCCAGGGAATTATGAGTGCAAAGGTCTTGCAGCTGGGATTCAACAGATTTATTTCTGATACCCATCATTTAAACATACCTCCCTCACAAGGTCCTGCTCTAAGTTATGGCGTCCAAGTAACATTCTTCTCTTAAAGCGACGGCATTCCAGCTCTAGGTATTGCCTCTGTCGTCGTAGAAGATTAGCCTCTTCTTCTGCTTGGAAATGTTGTATATTCTCCTTCTGCTTTGAAAGCCACTCTTGTTTTTCTTTTTTGGGGGTGCTCTGGTTTTCATTCAGTTCCTGGCAACATAAAAAACTCAGTTCAAAATACATAAAAATTAACTACATGAGTAGAGTTAATGTAAAATTTGGTATCTAATAAATTTAGATAAAAGTATTTAACTTATGTCTGTTCTAGTGCTCAGGCAGGGCAATGACCTCAAGGAGGTAGGAAACAGTTTTCCTTTTTCTTGAGTGACCAGTGGTAAAGAGGAAAAGTATATTAGAAAACATGTATATCTTTTGGTTTAGCACAGCTACACTTAGGATGATTCAAAAGCACACAATGATTGGGAAATGAAGTAAAACATATCTTTTTTTAAATCCTTCCCAAGAAGAGAGAGAAGGTAGTGCTTTCAGGTAAAAATCATATATAAATTAAAATTAGAGCTAAAATACAGTTATGTTTCACTTGGTTATTAACATTCTAAACATCAAGCTTCTGGCAAGATTATGGATATACACAATATAAAAAAACTTGGAAACTAAATAGAAAATCAACAAAACCATGGGAGAATAGAGACCCTTTTTATGAGTGGCATTTAAAATTTAGCATTAATAGGGTGCCTGCGTGGCTCAGTGGGTTGGGCCTCTGCCTTTGGCTTGGGCCATGGTCTCAGGGTCCTGGGATCTACCCCAGCATCGGCTCTCTGCTCAGCAGGGAGCCGCCTTCCCCTTCTCTCTCTGCCTGCCTCTCTGACTACTTGTGATCTCCCTCTGTCAAATAAATAAATAAAATCTTTTAAAAATATATTTAGCATTAATAAACACCAAACAAATAAAAACCAGTGCTTTTCTACAGTACTTTAAATATCATCTCAAGAACTACCTACATGAAAATGCATTTATATTGGGCAAGATGACAACATTCATCATATACTCAATGAGACAAGTCTTAGGATATTAATACTAGTATATCTTCAACCTAAAAAGCCATCAATATCGCAGACAATACAAATCAGCCATCTTTTCTAAGTCTAAATTGATTTTTTAGAGACTACTAACCTTATGGTCCTTCCTCTGTTATTCAAGATAGAGACCAAGTCTTTGTAACTTAAGCTCATAAGATATTCAAACACATAAAAATAAAAAACACATAAATCAGTAGTTCCCAAATGAGGGTATATATGCATACACTATAGGAAGTGACAAGAATAACACAGGCACATACACAGGGAATCACCTGGTATATTTTTTTAGTTACTTTATGTAAATTCAATTAGTTAACATATAGTGTACCATGATGTAGAGTTCAGTAATTCATCAGTTGCATATAACACTCAGTGCTCATTATATCACATGCTCTCCTTAATGCCTATCACCCAGTTACTGCACCCCTCCCCCACTTCCCCAATAGCAATCCTCAATTTGTTTCCTATGATTAAGAGTCTCTTATGGTTTGTCTCCCTCTCTGATTTCAGTCATTTTATTTTATTTTTCCCTCCCTTCCCCTATGATCCTCTGCTCTTTTGTTTGTTTTTGTTTTTGTTTTTAAAGATTTATTTATTTATTTATTTATTTATTTGAGAGAGAGAGAGAGAGAGAGAGATTACAAGTAGGCAGCAGAGAATGGGGCAGAGAGCCCAATGCAGGGCTTGATCCCACGACACTGAGATCATGACCTGAGCCGAAGGCAGAAGCTTAACCCACTGTGCCACCCAGATGCCCCCTCTGTATAGTTTCTCGAGAATCACCAGGTATCTTTCTCAAAATCTTCTGCCAGGAAATTACCCCACCAAAAGTCTAGTATGTCCCTTCCCCTATACTGAGAACCATTATTCTGAATGAACATACACATGCAAGCATACAAACCTTGTATCCCTAAAGGATTACTTAAAGATTTATTTGTTAGAGAGAGAGAAAGAAAGAATACACCCAAGCTGGGGTAGGAGCAGAGGGAGAGAATCTCAAGCAGACTCCCTGGTGTGCATGGAGCCTAAGGCAGGGCTCCATCTCAAGACTCCAGATCACAACCCCAGCTGAAAGCAAGAGTCATACACCCAACCAGCTGAGCCACCCAGGCACCCTGGAATGGTTTATTTTATTTTATTTTATTTTTTAAAAGATTTTATTTATTTATTTGACAGACAGAGATCACAAGTAGGCAGAGAGAGAGGAGGAAGCAGGCTCCCTGCCAAGCAGAGAGCCTGATGCGGGGCTCGAGCCCAGGACCCAGGGATCATGACCTGAGCCGAGGGCAGAGGCTTTAACCCACTGACCGACCCAGGCACCCCTGGAATGGTTTACTTTCAATGAAAGAGATGTGTGGCTTTTTTCTTTTTCTTTTCTTTACAGCTCACATACTTTTATTTCTAATTAGACATTTACTTAATAAGTGCTTAGTAGGGGCACCTGGGTGGTTCAGTGAGTTAAAGCCTTTGGCTCAGGTCATGATCCCAGGGTCCTGGGATCGAGCTCCACACCGGGCTCTCTGCTCAGCGGGGAGCCTGCTTCCCCCCCTCACCTCTCTCTGCCTACTTGTGATCTCTCTGTCAAATAAATCAATAAAATTTTTTTAAAAAAGTGCTTAGTAAAGTTATTATGAATAAAATGACTTATGTTTTTAGGAGATGATTCTTTTTACAGCTCCTCAATTGAGGATCTTGGTCATCAATGTTTTCATTCAAACCGATATACGTTTCATGGTTAACAAACAACAAAAGAAAATTTATCTTCAAGGTTCTATGAGTTGAGCAACATTACGTACAATCAATAAGCAGATAACTGCCTTGAAAATGTTTATAAAATAAGTACCTCCTTAAGCTGTTCTTTTCGAAGTTTATATTCTCTTTTCTGGGACTCCAAAAAACTATTCAGTTCTTTCTTCTGTTGGGCCTGAATATGCTGCTGAAATTTTTTCTCTTCATTGGCCATTACTTTAGCCTATAGAAAATTTTAAAAATGGACCAAATTAGTTAAGTTGATAGATTCAAAGCAGCATTTGAATACGCATTACCACAGATACCATTTTTTCCCATTATCAAAAAAATCACCAACTAATTATTAATACTTATTACTCAGCACCCTATTTATTTTTATTTAAATTTTTGGCAGTTAAAATATGGTGCAATATTGGTTTCTGGTGTACTCAGCATCTTCATTAGAATTTCAGAGAACCAATAAAATGGAACTCGTCTTTAAAATGTTGACCTTGTACAGGGTCAGAAGGTTTTCACCTTTCTTTTCTCCATTTAACAGGAGTATGTTCTCCTCCCAATAAAAAACAAACACATTTATCTACAAATATAATTTAACCATGATTTATCTTGGTTGACTCAAATATGAAATAATGTTTATTTTTAAAACTTACCTTTAATTTATATATTAAATAATATGAAAATACTAAATATTAGACATATGTATCATTACTGCTTTCCTTTTTTTTAAAGATTTTATTTTTTAGTAATATCTATATCCAACATGGGGATCAAACTTACAACCCCGAGATCAAGAATTGCATATTCCACCAACTCTTGCCAGCCAGGCACCCTTTATTTCTGATGATATATGCAATGTATAATCGTTGTAGAACATTTAGGAAGTATAGTAGAACACAAAGAAGGAAAATATTACATGATTTTAGCATGCACAGATAACCAATATAAACATTTTGGTGTATATGCTTCCTAATTTTTTCTATGCGTATCTACTTCTTTAACAAATTTGTAATCATATTCTACATCCCATTTCATGAATTGCTTTCTTAAATATTTAGTATCTACCTCTTAAGTTACTAAAAATACTACCCCATGACCAACAGGATAATTCTTTCACCTAATTATTTCAAAATCAAATGTTTATTTACACCATAAATTATTTTGCTAAATTCTCTACTATTGTACGAGAGTGTTTTTTTTTTTTTCGGGGGGAGGAAGGTTGAACAGGGTAGCTATGATAAATAATGCCTTAATGTGGACTAGCTAGACATATCTGACGATATTCTGTGAATTTACCAAGAAGCTTACATTTTACTTGACAAATGGGACTATCAAAATAAAATGAAACTAATGGGACATCAAAAACCTTTATAAGAAAAGGTTTCACATAACAAGAATCCTAAAAAATTTGCTTTTATCATATACTAAAATGACCTTATTTATAAATAAACTAATGGGCTAACCCCTAATCTGAATCTCTTAATTTATAATCTTTTTAAAATAAATTTTTATTTTTTAATGAACGTATAATGTATTATTAGCCCCAGGGGTAGAGGTCTGTGAATCGCCAGGTTTACACACTTCACAGCACTCACCATAGCACATACCCTCCCCAATGTTTAATTTGTAATCTTTAACATTCTCTCTATATTAATCTTCAGTTATTCTTTGACATAAAAATGCTGCTATATATTTAAGGACAGTTTCCAAAAAATACATAGAAAAGGGAATCACGAATGATTTTCTGAGACCTGAACCGTGTTACTAATAGGTGATTTATCAAACTCTTCAGATAACCAGCATCCTTGAGGCCCAGAACAGATGAATGAAAGACTTACTCACTGTGACACTATAAATCTAGCAAGTATCAGGAAATAATCCTCTGTCTATTGGTTCTCAGATTCAGTACCTGACATTATACATGTTATGTGTCTCTCTCTCCAATTGATCTGCTTGGTTCTGGTGAACAGATACTCTAACATCAAAATGTTATCTTGGTTAATTCTGGAATGGTTACAAGCTAGAACAAATTAATAATATTGAATCAGCTACCTCTTTTTCCATAGCAGCCTGATGTTTCTTGATAAGTTTCTCCATTTCTGCAGCAAAATTGTTACGCTGAGTTTCAAGATCTTTGTCTAATCTGAGGCGATGTTCATCCATCTCAGCCTTTAGTTTATTTTCCAGAGTCATTAATTGCTTTTGATGTTGCCGCCTCATTCTCTTATAGCCAGACATCTGTTCTCTAAGCTCAGAGTCCTGCTCGTGTTCTTGCATTTGCCTTGTAACCTAGACATACAAACAATGGACAGAAAAGAACAAAGTAAAACATTTTTTTCAAAAGCATTTTATTTATTTATTTATTAAAGATTTATTTATTTATTTATTTATCATAGAGAGAGAAGCGAGAGCAAGCACAGGCAGAGGCAGAGGGAGAAGCAGGCTCCCCGCCAAGCAAGGAGCCCGATGTGGGACTCGATTCCAGGACCCTGGGATCATGACCTGAGCCAAAGGCAGCCGCTTAAACCAACTGAGCCACCCAGGCGTCCCTCAAAAGCATTTTAGATCACTCTGCCATTAACTAAGCAGGCAGTTAATTTAAGCGATCCCAGTTAGCAGTTTTCAATTAAATTTCGAGCACGTCTTTTAAAGAAATAAACAAGCTGATTCTAAAATTTATATGAGAATAAATAAGGCCAAAAACATTCTTGAGGGGGAAGAAAAAGTTGGAAGACATATATCAGCAATCAAAACAATGTGGTACTGGTGTAAGGGCAGACTGAATTGATCAAAGGAATAGAATAAAATCTAGAAACAGACACACACATATTCAGTCAAGTAGATTTTCTACAAAATATTGAGGTTAATTCAAAAAGGGAAAGTGTTTTTTAATAAATCCTGCTGAAACAACTAGTTCCCTGTAAAAATAAATAAACCCGATTCCTATATCACTCTATATTCAAAAATTAATTTGAAAAGAATGATTTGACCTAAACATAAAACTTAGAATCATAAAGCAAAAGAAGACATGGACTACTGTGTAAGCAAATATTTCCTGGATAGAACACAAAAGGCACAGGATATAAAGAAAAAAATGTAATAGCCAAACTATGGCAAGAGTCCAAATGTCCATCAACTGATGAACTGGTAAAGAAGGTCGGTCTCTCTCTCTCTCTCTCTCACACACACACACACACACAAATATTACTCAGCCGTCAAAGAGAATGAAATCTTGCAATTTGCAACAATGTGGATGGAGCCAGAGTGTATTACACTAAGGAAAATAAGTCAGACAAATACCATATGATTTCACATATGTGGAATCTGGGGAAAAAAAAGATGAATATATGGGAAGGGAAAAAAAGAGAGAGAGGAAGGCAAACCATAAGAAACTCTTAAAATAGAAAACAAACAGGGTTGATGGAAGGACATGGGCAGGGGATGGGCTAAGTGGGTGATGGGTATTACAGAGAACACTTGTTATGATGACCACTGAATGTTACATGTAAGTGATGCATCACTAAATTCTACTCCTGAAATCAATACTACACTATATGTTAACTAACTAGAATTTAAATAAAAATTTGGAAGACAAAAATGTATAAACTACATTTTTAAACTGAGCTGAAATTCACTCACAACCCCAAGATCAAGTCGCATGCTCTTCCAACCTAGCCAGCCAGGCGTCCCTAAAATTAATCATTTTTTAAAAAGATTTATTTATTTTAGAGAGAGCGCACACAAGTGTGTGAGGGCATATGGGGAGGGGCAAAGAGAGAGGGAGAGAATCCTTAAGCAGACTCCCTGCTAAGTGTGAAGCCTGATGTGGGGCTGGATCATGACCTCAGCTGAAATCACAAGCCAGATCCTTAACCAAGTGAGCCACCCAGGCATCCCAAATTAATCATTTCAAAGTGAACAACTCAATAACATTTAGTATATTCACAATGTTGTACAACTACCACTTTTATCTAATTACAAAACATTTTTTTTAAAGATTTTATTTATTTATTTGACAGAGAGAGATCACAAGTAGGCAGAGAGGCAGGCAGAGAGAGAGAGGAGGAAGCAGGCTCCCCGCTGAGCAGAGAGCCCGACGCGGGACTCGATCCCAGGACCCTGAGATCATGACCTGAGCCGAAGGCAGTGGCTTAACCCACTGAGCCACCCAGGCGCCCCATAATTACAAAACATTTTTATCATCTCAGAAAAAAATCCTATTCCCCATTCTCTCCTGGTAGCCACCAATTTATTGTCCATTTCTTTTTTTTTTTTTTTTTAAGATTTTATTTATTTATTTGACAGAGAGAGATCACAGGTAGGTAGAGAGGCTGGCAGAGAGAGAGAGGGAAGCAGGCTCCCTGCTGAGCAGAGAGCCCGATGTGGGACTCAATCCCAGGATTCTGAGATCATGACCTGAGCCGAAGGCAGCGGTTCAACCCACTGAGCCACCCAGGCACCCCTTATTGTCCATTTCTATGGATTCACATCCTTTTTGGATATTTCATATAGCCATATAATATGTGATCTTTTATGCCTGCCTTCCTTCATTTAGCATGTTTTCAAGGTTCATCCATGTTGTAGCAAGTATCAGTATTTCATTCCTTTTTATAGATGAATAAAATTCCACTGTATGAATATACCATAATTTATCATTCATCTGCTGATGGATATGGCAATTGTGAATAGTGCTGTTATGAACATGTGTGTGCATGTACTTGTTTGAGTACTACTTTTTGATTCTTTGGGTATATATGTAGGAATGGAATTGGTGAGTCCTATGATACTCTATGTTGAACTTTCTGAGGAACTGTCAACTGTTTCCCACAGAAGCTGAATCATATTACAATCATATTACATAAACACAATTACAATATTATTACACACATATTACCAGAAACACACAGGATCTCTCATTTTTCATGTCCTCCAATAATTATTATTTTTCTTTCTTTTTAAAAGATTTTATTTATTAATTCGACATAGAGAGATCACAACTAGGCAGAGAGGCAGGCAGAGAGAGGGAGAAGCAGGCTCCCCGCTGAGCAGAGAGCCCGATGTGGGTCTTCATCCCAGGACCCTGAGATCATGACCTGAGGTGAAGGCAAAGGCTTAACCTCTGAGCCACTCAGGTGACCCTACTTTTCCTTTTTAAAAGCCATCCTAGTGGGTATGAGGTGGTCCCTCATTGTGGTTTTGATTTGCATTTCCCTAATAACTAATGATATTGAGCATCTTTTGTTGTACTTGTTGGTCATTTGTTTATCTTTTCTGGAGAAATGTCTATTCAAGACCTTTATCCATTTTTTAAAGGGAGGAGGGACGGAGAGAGAATCTTAAGTTGGCCCCACACCCAGCGTGAGCCTGACATGGGGCTTGATCTCATATCACAATACTGAGATCACGACCTGAGCTGAAATAAAGAGTTGCCACTTAACTGACTGAACCACCCAGGAACCTGTGACTTTATGTATTTTATTACTATTTATTATTTATTTTTTATGATTTTATTTATTTATTTGACAGAGCATAGGGTCAGACAGCACCAGTGGAGGGACTGGCAGAGGGAGAGGGAGAAGCAGGCTCTGCACTGAGCAGGGAGCCCTACATGGGGCTCAATCCCAGGACCCTGGGATCATGACCTGAGCTGAAGGCAGATGCTTAACCATCTGAGCCACCCAGATGCCCCTATGCATTTTTTTAAAAAGCTTTATTTATTTTAGAAAGAGAGGGAGGAAGAGATAGAGAACATGCAGGGAAAGGGGCAGAGGGAGAGGAAGAATCCCAAGCAGACTCAGCACGGGAAGCAAAAGGCAGGGCTCAATCCCACCGTCCTGAGATGATGACTTTAGCTTAAACCAAGAGTTGGTCACTTAACCAATGGCACCCACCCATGCACCCTGCTTTATCCATTTTTTAAAATCAGATGGTTATAACTGGATTTTAAACTAAAAAATTTTTAAGTTTTCATCAAGTAGGAAAAAGAACAGGTAAATTACACATGATGAAAAAATATTTGCAAGGTATATATGAGATAGAATACTATAACCAACTTTTATAAAGAACACCTACAAATCATATTAAAAAGATGAGTATCTGAATAAGAAATAAAGTAAAAGATGGGGCGCCTGGGTGGCTCAGTTAGTTAGGTGTCTGCCTTCAGCTTAGGTCATGATCTCGGGGTCCTGGGATGGACCCCATGTTGGGCTCTCAGCTCAATAGGCTGTCTAAGGGATATTCTTCATATCCCTTTCTGCTCCTCCCCACACAGCTTGTGCTCTCTCTCTCTAATAAAATCTTAAAAAAAAAAAAAAAAAAAAAAAAAAGAAAGAAAGAAGACAACAGACTTGACTACAACACTCCACTTAAGAAGTGGAGAACAGGGCGCCTGGGTGGCTCAGTGGGTTAAGCCGCTGCCTTCGGCTCAGGTCATGATCTCAGGGTCCTGGGATCGAGTCCCACATCGGGCTCTCTGGTCAGCAGGGAGCCTGCTTCCCTTCCTCTCTCTCTGCCTGCCTCTCTGCCTACTTGTGATCTCTCTCTGTCAAATAAATAAATAAAATCTTAAAAAAAAAAAAAAAAAAAGAAAGAAGACAACAGACTTGACTACAACACTCCACTTAAGAAGTGGAGAACAGGGGCACCTGGGTGGCTCAGTGGGCTAAAGCCTCTGCCTTCAGTTCGGGTCATGATCCCAGGGTCCTGGGATTGAGCCCCACATCGGGCTCTCTGCCTGGTGGGGGAGCCTGCTTCCCTCTCTCTCTCTGCCTGCCTCTCTGACTACTTGTGATCTCTGTCTGTCAAATAAATAAATAAAGTCTTAAAAAAAAAAGATGACACAAGAATAGACAATAAGCATGTGGAAAAGGGCTTATAATGATTACTTCTTTAGTCCCAGGAAAATGAACAAATACTATGAAATTCCATTTCATACCACTGGAGTGGCTAAAATAAAAAAGACTGACAACACCAAATGTAGGAGAGAATGTAAACCAATTAAAACTTAAATACTGCTAAAACAAAACAAAACAAACGTATACACTCTTAATGGGCATGTAAATAGTATACCCATTTTTGGAAAACTGTAAGATTCTTGGGAGGTTAAACATACACATACCCTACAACTCAGTTATTTTACCTTCAGCATTTATCAACAAGGAATTACAATATCATGTTCACATGAAGATTTGTACAAGAGTGTTTATAGCAATCTTACATGCCCAAAGAGTAATCAAACCAATTGTTCATCAATAAAGAATGGGTAAAAAAATTACACATTCACACAAGGGAAAACTACTTATAGTAATAAAAAAGAATAAACTTTGGTGTGCCTGCGTGACTTAGTTGGTTAAGGGTCTGCCTTCAGGGGTGCCTGGGTGGTTCAGTGGGTTAAAGCCTCTGCCTTCAGCTTGGGTCATAATCTCAGGGTCCTGGAATCGAGTCTTACATCAGGCTCTCTGCTTGGTGGGGAGGCTGCTTCCCCCTTTCTCTTCCTGCCTCTCTGCCTACTTGTGATCTCTGTCTGCTAAATAAATAAATAAAATCTTAAAAAAAAAGGGGGGGTGTGTGTGTCTGCCTTCAGCTCAGGCTGGGAACAAGCCCTGCATCAGGCTCCCTGCTCAGTGGGGAGTCCGCTTCTCCCTCTCCCTCTGCTCCTCCTCCAACTCCTGTTCCCTCTCTGTCTCTAATAAATAAATAAAATCTTTAAAAAAAATGAATGAACTTTAATGAACACAAGACTGATAAATTTCAAAAACATTAAGTTGAGCAAAATAAGCCAGATACAAAAAAGTACATTCTATGATTCCCTTTATATGAAACCCAAACAGTTAAAACTAGTAAGAGTGAAGAGACAGAAAATGGTGTTCATGGCAGTGGAAAATGACAAAGTGGGGGCGGGGTATGAAGGGAACCTACTGTGATGACTAGAATTTTTACATCTCTCTTTTTTTAAAGATGATGGATAACTAAGGCAAAAGCCATTGTAAAAACTCTTCAAACTGAATACCTAATATCAATTTATTATATGAAAACAGCCCAAGGCAGAAGAAAGAATGGGTTACGGTACATGGTAGTTATACTGAGTGATACAGTATAGTTACCTTGTACATAAACCTATACACACTCTTAATGTTTTATCTGAAATAGAATTACTAAATTTAAGAATATGGATCTTAATCTTTCTAAATCTGTAATTTAAGAAGTGTCCTTAAGAAAAGGGAACCCTGTGTACTGTTGGTAAGAATGCAAACCAGTGTAACTACTGTGGGAAACAGTAGGGAGGTTCTTCAAAAAATTAAAAATACAAACACAAATGATCTATTAATTCCACTACTGGGTATTTACCCAAAGAAATAGAAAACACTGGGGCACCTGGGTTGCTGCATTGGGTAAATGTCCAACTCCTGAAGTCGGCTTAGGTCATGATCTCAGGGTTGTAAGATCAAGCCCTGTATCAGGCTCTGCGCTGGGCAGAGAAGTCTGCTTAAGATTCTCTCTCTCCCTCTCCTTCTGCCCCTACCCTCACTCCATCTCTTTAAAAAAAAAAAAAAAAAGGAAGAAACAGGAGAGGGAGGGTGGGAGGAAGAAAGAGAGAGAGAAAACACTACTTTGAAAAGATACACGAACCCATATGTTCACTGTAGTATTATTTATAATAGTCAAGGAATGGAAGCAACCCAAGGGTCCATCAGTAAATGAATGGATAAAGCACATGTGGTATATATATGAATATTGCCATAAAAAAGGAGATCTTGCCATGTGCAACAACATGAATAAACTTGGAGGGTATTATGCTAAGTGAAATAAGTCAGAAAGAGAGAAACAAATACCCTATGATTTCACTTACATGGGGAATCCAGAATACAAATGAAGGAACAAACAAAAATCAAAAGACTCTTAAAATACACAAAACAAACGGATGGATAAAATAAATGATGGGGATTAAGAGGTACAAACTTCCAGTTATGAAATAAATAAATTATGGAGATGAAAAGTACAGCACAGGGAATAGTCAATAATACTAACAACTTTGTATGGTGACAGATGATGACTACTCTTATTGCGCTGAGCACTGATAATGTAGAGAACTGCCAAATCACTATGTTATATACCTAAAACTAAAATAACACTGTATGTCAACTATACTTAAGAAAAAAAAGTGTGGGGCACCTGGGTGGCTCAGTGGGTTAAAGCCTCAGCCTTCAGCTCAGGTTGTGTTCCCAGGGTCCTGGGATCGAGCCCCGCATCAGACTCTCTGCTCAGCAGGGAGCCTGCTTCCTCTTCTCTCTTTCTCTGCCTGCCTCTCGGCCTACTTGTGATTAAAATCTTAAAAAAAAAAAAAAAAAAAAAGTGTATCCTTAAATAATTTGAGGGAGCCAGAAACTGGGACAGAGTGTTTGAGAAACATTTTAATATATGCGAAGTCACAAAGTCACATGAATTGGCATCTCTCTAGGTAATACCTCTTTGGGTATTTATTAAAATAGTCATGGGGGTGTCTGGGTGGCTCAGTGCGTTAAAGCCTCTGCTTTCGGCTCAGGTCATGATCCCAGGGTCCTGGGATCAAGACCCGCATCGGGCTCTCTGCTCAGCAGGGAGCCTGCTTCCTCCTCTCTCTCGGCCTCCCTCTCTGCCTACTTGTGATCTCTCTCTGTCAAATAAATAAATAAAATCTTAAAAAAAAAATAGTCATGAAAAAACCATCAAGCAATCTTTGCCACTTGCTCTGTTCAAAAAGTTATTTACATGTTGCAGAATTGCAGAAATGACCTGCTTCCTCAGGATGGGAGATGGCATTCCTGACCCCATGTCATACAGAGTCATGGGCCATTGCATGGGATTTATAAAATCTGCTTATGCAGTTGATAATTCAGAAACTTTTTTTCTCAGATATATATTTTATACTTCCTGTCATATTTTCTAACAGTCTACTTTTCCTATGATATCTTAATTTCTTTTTATCCTTTAGTATCCTTTATTATGTGTTGGTCCTACTTTTTTTGACTGATCATAGTAGTATGCAGCCTGCTAAAATAACATCCTTAATAATGGATACATAATCTATTTTTTTAAAGTAACCTCTACACCCAATGTGGGACTCAAACTCACAACCCTAAGATTAAGGGTCATATGTTTTACCAAGTGAGCAAGTCACACACCCCCCATAATCCATTTTTATTATTTTTTGGGAAACCAGAAGAACTACATTTTGAATACATCAAATTTAATTACTTGCAATTTCCCAAACATTTCTCCTCATTCCCTCACTTCAGTATTAGCTTCAGTATTTCTTTACTGAAGAAATAGGTTTTTATAGGTTAGCTTCAGTATTTCTTTACTGTTAATTCTTATATAGAAGTAACATTTATCCTCCTCTCTGTACCTAAAATCAACAACTATTAAAATCTCCAATAATTTGTTTTCTTTTTTGTTATTTTTTAAAAGACTTTATTTATTTGAGAGAGAGACAGCATGAGTGTGAGCAGACAGGGAAGGAGAGAGAGAGGGAAAGAATCTCAGCCAGACTTCACGCTGAATGCAGAACCCCACTTGCGGCTTGATCTCAAGACCCTGACATTATGAGCTGAGTTAAAACCAAGAGTGGGATCCTTGACTGACTGAGCCATCCAAGACAGGCCTAAATAATCTGTTTCCTAAATATTTCTTTTATGCCCCAAATCAAAAGTAATGTGAACTCCTATTTAGTACCTTCCAGCCCTCCTAAGTATTTGATATATTCTAACACAATGGTTCTTAGCGTATGTTTTGAAGACATCACTAGTTTAACATCTCAGCATATTCTGTATATCTTTCTCATAAGAGGCACTTAAATGCTGAATGAGTATTTTGCAAAATAAACCCCAAATACAAAAAAAAAAAAAAAAAGATATAGTTGTACTTCAGTACAGGTGCCACAGTCCAATATGAAAAATATATTTCTAATTCAGGGGAAGAACATACCAGTGATGCCGTCCGTATAGTAGCAAAGTGTTCTCGATTACGATAGTGTGATTTATGACGAGACACTTGTGGTGGAGACTGTGGATCTGATGCTCTTGTTCTAGGCTCTCCCTCTTCTCTGTAATTTTCTTCCTCCTAGGCAAAGAAAGAAACAATACTATTGAACAAATACAGCTAATTTGAACTTTCAAGAAAATTTAAAGATAACTTGATCAATTTATCTTAAAGACATAATTTTAAAAAGCAAGAACAAAAATTGTGAATGCCAACATTTTATTTTCAACATAATTAGAATCAGGAAACATCATTCTCTCAGTATATGGAACAGCAAACCGATTTAGGATCAGGAAATTTATCAGGTTAGATCTATATCCTACTTACTATATAGAAAATGGAAAAGCTTTAGTAATTCTAAACAGCAGTAAAAAAAAAAAATTATCCTAATGCTCTTAGGTTTTCAAAGCAATAATATATCTTAAAAATACCTTTTTAATTCTTCTATAATTTGTCCAAATAATCAAAAAAATAACTAAAAATTTTAAGAACTGGTCTTTCCTTATATATGTCTTAGTTTATTAACTGAAGAGGAAGTGAATTAAGTAGCAACCAACTGATTATGAGAATAACCTTTTTTACTGCTGCTTCTATTGCCTAAGTACATAAAAATTAAACATGATTTTGCCCTGAAGAGTACTACTATATAACCAAGTCATTCTTAATGACTTTTTGTGTGAGTGTAGTAGAACATATATCATATGAAATTTTCCATTTCAGCCATTTTGAAATGTACAATTCATTGGCATTAATTATATTTCCAATGTTGTACAACCACCACCATTTCCAAAACATTTCCATCACCCAAATAGAAATTGTACCTGCTGACAAAAATTCTCCATTTTATCCTCTACTCAGTTCCTGGTAACCACTAATCTATTCTGTGTCTCTATGAATTGCCTTTTCTGATATTTCATGTAAGTGGAATTATGCAGTATTTGTCCTTTTGCATGTGGCTTAATATCACTGAGCATAACATTACTTTTTTAGCATAACATCTCAAGGTTCACTCATGTTACAGTATGTATCAGAATTTCATTTTTTCACAGCTGAATAATACTCCCTTATATGTATATCTGATAGTTTATCTATTCATCTGCTGATTAACACTTGGGTTAGATCTACCTGTTAGCTCTTGTGCCTAGTAGGTTTTTAGGTAATACTACAAGCTTTGAAGTTAAAAAAGAAGTATTCCTATTGGTTGCTAAAAACAAGTTACCTGACTTTCAAAATGTTTTCAAGAAAATTAAAAATTCTGCACTCAGAAGTGTGAAGAATACTGTAGCAAAACCCTTATTTCTTAAACCCCAAATTTACAACTATTGGCAATTACATTCAGTTTTATTTATTTATTTATTTTAAAGATTTTATTTATTTATTTGACAGAGAGAGACCACAAGCAGGCAGAGAGGCAGGCAGAGAGAGAGAGAGGAGGAAGCAGGCTCCCTGCTGAGCAGAGAGTCCGATGCGGGGCTCGATCCCAGGACCCTGAGATCATGACCTGAGCCGAAGGCAGCGGCTTAACTCACTGAGCCACCCAGGCGCCCCACATTCAGTTTTATTTTAAAGATATAAACATTATGGAAAGTACAAGTCACTTTTGATCATTACCCTCATAACCCTTTCTCTTAAAAGACAACCATTATCGTGACTTTCATGTGTATACGTAACTATTTTTAAATACTGTATTTTTCATGAAACTAACTTCAAATTATATATTAACACAGTGTTGCTATATTTCTTTCTTCTATGATTTTTAAAATGTCCTTTTAATATTCTTAAAACATTAGTTTCCCAAATGCAGACATTATACAGGGAAAATAAGCCTAGTGCCACTTTATTTTTATTTTTTTAAAGATTTTATTTATTTATTTGACAGAGAGAAATCATAAGTAGATGGAGAGGCAGGCAGAGAGAGAGAGAGGGAAGCAGGCTCCCTGCTGAGCAGAGAGCCCGATGCGGGACTCGATCCCAGGACCCTGAGATCATGACCTGAGCTGAAGGCAGCGGCTTAACCCACTGAGCCACTCAGGCACCCCACTAATGCCACTTTAAAGTAAGTTACCTAATTATGTTCCAAATTTCTGAAACATCCAAGAGACTCTCCGGACTAATCAGTTGAAGAAAATTATTTACCAAAGTTGAAATTGTATTTACTGAAATGCAAATACTCACAGGTTTTAAATGGATGACAGAACTATTAGACATCACTGTGTGGTCTCCTTCCATCATATCCAGCTCACTCTTGTCATCTGAGGCATCTGGAAGACTGTTAACACTACTACTTTGGCTACTGGCGCTGATGGACATGCTGGGAATAGACTGATTACTTCCAACACTATTCACTGTTCCTGTCCGGCCAACACCATGATCTTGTTCCTTAGGGAAAAGAGAACTAGGTTCAAATATCTGTATCTCTTTTGAAATTGTTAATTATAATCACCTATCACGCTGCTTAGCACACAATCTTTAGAAAGAAATTTAGAGGTCTAACATGAGAAATTCCCTCTATTTGCCAAGACCAGGAAGTCTACCAACTGAAAAATAAACAAATAAAAATAATTAATAAGTAAATAGCCCAACTGTGTCAAAAATTTTTCATCAGTTATGGGTTATTTCCAAAGTATAGCATTTTCTCTAAGTTGTTTGACATTTTCTGAAATCCATTTCTACCACACATCTCATGAGGTATATATATGGAGATATTCTGGTCATTTCTCAGTAATTCCCATGGTTAAAACAAACCCCAATCTTTTTTCAGTCCTATAAATAACCACTTTTAGTTGTTACTGTTGTTAGAGAGTGCTGGCATGCACATGCAAGCAGGGTGGAAGAGGCAGAACAGGGAGAGAGAGAATCTCAAGCAGGTTCCACATGAGAGCTCGAGGCAATATCTTAATTCCACGACCTTGATCGTAACCTGAGCCAAAATTAAAAGTGTGAGGTTTAACTAACTGAGCTACAAGGTGCCTCTTAGTTGTTATTTTTCAAGGAAGACTAAGTATATTTTTCTTCTTGAGAAAATAATCTCTGGCCTACCCTTTTACATCAATTTATTTAAAATTGATTCCTATCTACTATTTGTAAATTAAAAATTACGTATTACCTGTACATTTAATCATACTCATAAAAATGCTTTTATGAAGTAACCAGGCAAGCCATGGTATCTGGGCACCAACATTTTAGTAGTCTTACCCAAGATTCTGTAAGATATGGAGAATTTCATAAAGACATATGGTGCATATATACATATATATAAAGTATAAATATATATATGAACTTTTCTTACATCCTAGCCTAAAAGAGATGCTATTATAGATTTAACTGCATTAGAATTTTATTAATTTTACTTTATTGAAATATTTTATATATCTAAAAAAGCTCCATTTTCTTTCTTTTTTTTTTTTTTAGATCTATTTACTTTAAAGAGAGTGAGTGTGGCTGGGGTGTGGTTAGCTAGAGGGAGAGAGAATCCCAAGCAGACTGCACCAACTGTTGAGCCATACACAGGGCTCAATCTCATGATCCTGAGATCATGACCTGAGCCAAAACCAAGAGCTGATGCTTAACTGACTGCCCTACCCTTATTACCCTCAAAATAATTTTCTAATGATTACTATATGAACTAAAAAACAAAACCAAAACTGTAAGTTAAGAAAGTCTTGTATTTCACAGTTCATTAATTGTGTAGCACTATTAAAAAAGAAAAGTAAATAACTATTACTCCTGGTCTCAGAATGCAAAGTGATCTCTCACTGGAAAGCAATTATTATTATTTTTAAATATTTTATTTACTTATTTGACAGAGAAAGAGAGATCACAAGGAGGCTCCCTGCTGAGCAGATAGCCCAATGCGGGGCTTAATCCTAGCACCCTGAGATCATGACCTGAGCCGAAGGCAGAGGTTTAACCCACTGAGCCACCCAGGTGCCCCTGGAAAGCAATTTAAATAATAAGTTCTATATGTATCTTTCCTTGTGAGGAAGTTCTGTAACATTTCTTCTGCAAATCTGTATTTCCATACTCCCTAAAAGGCAACATGGAAAGAACATGTGAGAGTTGAGATACATGAATCTGAACCTATATTAACCTATTATGAGTTAATTACTCTGAGCTTTGCTTTACTCATCTGTAAAATGAGTATTTTAGAACTGTGCAGATGGAATGAAGTGATACAGAACGGCAAAGAATCAAGTATCCCTGACAGAGCACAACACATGATAACTCTAAAGACTTCTGAATGAGTACTGTCAACTTTCATAGTCTGTAATTTCAAATATTTCCAAAAGCATGTCCCATGGAACCATACAAGGCAAAAGAGAGTTCAGTATCCAAAAAATTTGATGGCGACTGGATTAAAGTTGAATAGGTTTCTTTAATAAAAGACTCTGCATAGCTTTACTGTATCAATGAACACTACAAAGGGGCTGGGTTTAAAGAATGCAAAACCCTTTTCCCACCTGGGACCTTATAGGACCAGTGTTAAGAAAACATAATCTGGGAAGCACTAAAACAAAACATTCATGGCAAGACAAGTTGCACAAGGAAAGAAGCTAATAAAGAAGCAAAGCTTAATATCTGAATCATTTCTAACTTATTACCTCCTCTTCCTCCTGTGCTTCTACTGCTGGTCCATTATGTGCCTCCTGAAAAAGGAGTTTCTTCATCTTTCGATACTGCAGATTGTCCAGCTCTCTTACTGCATCCTTTGTCCTTTGAATGAGATCTATTAACACTGTTTCAGGACGCTCACGAAGAACAAACATGTGCTGATAAGAACAGAAAGTAAAAGTCAGGTGGAAGCCTATTTATTTTTTCAATCAGTACAAATGTACCCCTTTCCCAGAGTGTACTTACTATCTTAAGTAATCATGATAGATAACACATATAATCTATAGCTATTTAATTCTATTAGAGTTTTGACTTCTTGTATTTACCAAACTCTCATCTCTGTACATACACTCTGGGCATGCATAACTACCCCTGTACATTTATGAAAATATGGTACCTTTGTTGACCAACTGAAAAAGCAACATTGAAATAATCAGAGTCTAATTAAACACTAATAATTAAGTCTAATTAGAGACCTAAATAAGGGCTAAATAAAGGTTTACATATTATTAGAACTGATTTCATAGAAAAGGTATGTTCACTTCTGGGTTGTATTAGGTTTTAACAGGAATGTATTTCTGGTGAATTATGCAACATAAACTTGGGTATTATAAGAAGTTCCTTTAGATGCTGGATAAATAATACTCTATAACTAGCAGTTGCTTAAAAGACATTATATTATTAGTGATTTTTACCACTAACATTTAATAAGCTTAACCTTATCTAATACAGAAAAATAGAACAATTCCACCATCAGAATAATCTGTTATATTTTGACTTATTTCTTTCCTTTTTTTTTTTTTTAAGATTTTATTTATTTATTTATTTGACAAAGAGACAGACCACAAGTAGGCAGAGAGGCAGGCAGTGAGAGAGAGGGAAGCAGGCTCCCTGCTGAGCAGAGAGCCCGATGTGGGACTCGATCCCAGGACCCTGGGATCATGACCTGAACCAAAGGCAGAGGTTTTAACCCACTGAGCCACCCCAGGCACCCCTTGACTTATTTCTTTACAGATATATTCTGTGTATAAATTTTGTTCTGTGGATACATAGCATACAGATTGCAGAAAGACACCTTTTGCCTTGAGTTCTGAGATGTACTTGAATTCTTATAATACTTTTATAATTTTTACATATATTTAGAATGTATATGAGATAAATTTATAATTTTTATAATTCTTATAATACTTTTACCTTTGTAATTCAAATTTCTTTAAAGAATTTTTTCTTTTGCCTTTTGGTATTTTAATTATTCAAAAAACTTTTTTTTTAAACTTGGCTCCTTTTTTTTTCAAGTGGCTTCCATGCTGGACATGAATTCATGGGGCTTGAACTCATGACCCTGAGAGATCAAACCTGAGCTGAGATCAAGAGTCGGATGCTTAACCGACCAAGCCACCCAACATCCTTTTATTTAGCTTTCTGACTCCGCACTTGTACCTTCAACACTTTCACAACAATTTTCTGCTCCTCAATAAGGAAAGCACACTTGATCCTGTCATGAACACACTTAGCACACATGGAACCCTCACAGGCTCCACTGACGTCTTTTTTGTTTTAGATGATCTTATAAGAACTGGGGTGTCACAGCACAAACTACTCAAAGTCCACCTGGGAGCACAACACATGTGCATTTGGGTGTTTTTCCAACTTTCTTGGTATAAAGGTAAATGATTCTATTACCAGGGGTTCAGGACAACCTAGTTTTGTTAGCCACTGTATTGGCCTGACCATTCTGAATGCCTATGGATGCCATTCCCCCAAGAGGAAAAAGCTTCTCTACAGAATTTTAACAATATGATATTTTGTTCTACTATCATTGTCATAAGTATTATTTCAAATTCATAAACATAATGTCTATGGGTTACTTCATCAATTATTTATGCTAAGATCATTTAACCATTACTCTAATTCTGCACAGTTATTTCCAATTTTTAATTACTTTTTTTTTTAAAAGATTTTATTTATTTGAGAGAGAAAGAGAGCTAGAAGCGGACCTCCCACTGAGCAGGGAGCCTGATGCTGGACTTAATCCCAGGACCCTGGGATCATGACCTCAGGTGAGGGCAGATGCTTAATTGACTGAGCCACCCAGGCATCTCATAGATTTAAATTTTTTTCTACCAATTCTTCTTATGATAAACTGCAACAGAAATATAATTAGGCCACAGGGAAAGAAGTACTTGATAGATAATTCCTTATCATTTTCAATTTCCTGCTATAAACCAGGAAAATTAATACTATATGCAGACTTGGGATCTAATCACCAAATATCTGGCCCTGGTGGGTTGGGTTATTACCAAAACAGCTTCTTTTGCATATATAAGGCAAGTTTAAGAAGCCAGATTTTTTCTTTTTCCTGAGCCTTAGCTTGGTACATATGACCATTTATGATAATACTCAGTCTTCTTACCCCAAAATAATACATCTTAAATTTCTAAGTTTGATAGCTTTCTACATACAGATCTTGCTTATTTATCACTAATATAATTCCTAGCTATACTAAACATTTCATTGCTATCTATTGTGAGTACCTATCTATTCATGCTTTCATTTCTGAGACTATAAATGAGCTCACTACCTAGAATCCCACAAGTATTACTAAAATTTTACTGTTCTTCTATATACTGTGGTTGCAAATACTATTATACACACACACACACACACACACACACACACGATCTTTTCAATTTCTTTGTATCTTTAACTGATGTGTACTCGTGAAAATAAACTGAAACTCTCTGAAGTTCTAAAACATTCACATAAAAGTAGTCTATTTGATTCTTATAGTGAAAAATCACCAATCTTCCTTCGGGGCACAAGGACAGAGAGTCAAATCCTACTTACTATTGCTTTATCTAGTTTTAAGTACTATATTAAGTTCAACAATACTATTACTGCTATTAATAAGATGGCCAAACTCCAAATGAAATAATAAATTTTGGAGAACAGAAAGCATATACCAAAGTATTTAAATTAAGCAGTCAAACCAAACTCTATAAACAGAATTTACATGATTCTTAAAATATTTTCATTGCCAAGTTAGAAAAATATATTTCTAAAAAGGAAAGAGAAATATGATATCCATTTTTAAGTTTCTTTTGAAAGCTCTTTTCTCCCACAATATTTATATAAATATACATTTTTTCTTTCATATTATTTTAATATAGATGACTATCTAATATATGGCAGACATAAAAATTAAATCCAAAGCTAAACTATGTTTTACTAACCTTAAAATATGACATTGTTTCACATGAATTAAAATGTGGAGTTATAACTCAGGAATATTCTTAGAACATATAAATAATCAGTTGGTACTATTTGGAATATTTATATATATTTATTATATATTTTATATATATTAAATATTTACATATTTATATATATCTATTCAGACATGGTAAAACAATTAATTCTGAGAACACAAATCAAAAGACTCTGCATCTAAGAAAAGTTCCAAAAGAGAACAGTATATAAAATTAACATATCAGTAAAAATTAGTAGATCATACTTAATATTGATCCAAAATCAAATAAAATACATCCTTTAAAATAATTTCTTATAGGTAGATAACAGACTTAGTAAAACTAACCTTTAAAAGTTCCTCTGATGTAGGGCGATCTTGAGGGATTTTCTGGAGGCAAGAATCTACAAAGTTGCGAAAATAATCAGACCTATTGTAAAGGAAAGTATCAAGTGAACATATTGCTATTTCCTTTTAAAACAAATCCACAAGAAATACAGAGATTAGCATCCTGTGCAAGGATGACATAGAAATTCATGAAGCGTTCATTTTTGAGCACTGGGTGTTATATATAGGTGTTGAATCACTAAATTCTATACCTGAAACTAGTATTACACTGTATATTAACTAAATGGAATTTAAATAAAAACGTAATTTTAAAAATCCACAAATCTAGACATCTGCCTATTAGTAGGAGGGGAAGCAAATACAATATACTATAGATTTTATATAAGTCTATGAAAAGCTATCTAAACCAACCAATGAATCTTTATCATTTTCCAAGATGAATTCACACAGATGATTTAAAAATCTGCTCCCATAATTTAAGAAACAAACAAGCAAAGGTTAAGAAAAAAAAGAGAGAGAGAAAGGGAGAGAGAGAGAGAGAGGGAGAGAGGTAAACCAAGGAACAAACCCTTAACTACAGAGTATAAACTGATGGTTAAAAGAAGGGAGGTGCATGGGGCAATGGGGGAAATAGGAGATGGAGACTAAGGAGTGTATTTGTCATGATGAGCACAGGGTGATGTATGGAAGTGGATGGAATCACTGTATGGTAAACCTGAAACTAATATTACACTGTATGTTAACTAACTGGGATTTAAATTAAAAACTTAAAAAAATTCTACTCTCACTTATTTTAAATACCATAACTTGTTCTATATTGAGGCAAAATTAGGGAAGTCAATTTTTTCTTCTTTGCATTCAAATTGAAGATAACATTCTTTTCAATTTTCTTTTCCATTCTGTAAGCCATCTCCCTTTCTTGTCTGCCCTGTGGGTCATCTTCTATCTAGCATTTTCAGAACATCAATCTATTTACTCTGGAGGAAACAATTTTATACCTACTTATTTCCAAAAAATGGATAAGACTTGCATTAAATCCAGAAAATCAATTAGGATACTTTTTAAAAAACATCAGAAATCTGCAACATATTATTTTATACAGTGTTAATGATGAGAGCTCAGGGAGGAAGGCAGTAAGTAACAATTATTCCATCAATGTCTGTCTTTCATATTCACATAAGATTTAAGTTCTTTATACGTAAGAATTCTTTTTTGAATCCCCAAATATCAAACAGTGTAAAGAAAGTTTGTGTTCAATATATTTATTACTGATATGTACCATAATGCTAGACTGTGCCAAAGGATTCCTTCTAAGTATCTCTAAACACATAGCAAAGACCTACTAATGCACCTTAAGTATGCAATCATTAAAGAAATTAAGTTTCATTAACTTATACATCTATTTGTCAATTTAAAAATACTGAGTATGCTTGATATGCCTCTAGAATTTTTCAAATGTTAGACACACCTAAATACACTTAGGTACATACACTAAAATTTTCTATCACTGATAAAAACCCTAGTTTTCTAAAACTGTCAATCTGTTCTCCATAAACTTCTTTACATAAATTAATTTAATCAAATCAAGGAAGTACCAAGAGATAGCTAACAGTATTCTGAATATAAACATCATAATAACAATTAGAACATCCCAAAGTTATGAATTACCTGATGATTCTGATAAAGCACTTTACGTATTGGTTTTTTTTTTTTAAGATTTTATTTATTTATTTGATAGACAGAGATCACAAGTAGGCAGAGAGGCAGGCAGAGAGAAAGAGGGGGAAGCAGGCTCCCTGCTGAGCAGAGAGCCCGATGTGGGCTTGATTCCAGGACCCTGGGATCATGACCTTAGCCGAAGGCAGAGGCTTTAACCCACTGAGCCACCCAGGTGCCCCCATTTTACCTATGTTTTATACTTGATAAATTATATACTATTCCCCAATAAAGTATCAATGTTTAAATTATGCTATTATATATTTATTATATAATCAGGATTATGTGTTCCTAATGTTCAAAGAAAAAATAAATTATGAATTTTTATAAAAAGCAATACTTTCTGCTTCCATGTGGCATCATCTCTCTTTTATTTCTTTTTTTTTTTTTTAAAGATTTTATTTATTTATTTGACAGAGAGAGAGAGATCACAAGTAGGCGGAGAGGCAGGCAGAGAGAGAGGAGGAAGCAAGCTCCCTGCTGAGCAGAGAGCCCAATGTAGGCCTCGATCCCAGGACCCTGAGACCAGGACCTGAGCTGAAGGCAGAGGCTTAATCCACTGAGCCACCCAGGCGCCCTCTCCTTTATTTCTAAACTGAATTACATATATCTTATGAAAAGCAGATGTTAAACAGAAGATAAATACAAGGGTAAGATAAACAAATTTAATATCTCTTCAAGTAATACACTTTACCTAATTGAAATAAAATCATTTTGATAACATTATAAAAAAGTATTTAATTTACACAATGTTGAGTAATATATGTCTCAGCAATACTCACCATTCATTAGACTGTAGTGTAGGGGATTCATTTTGGGCTATGTGATATAAGGCACTCATTGCATTCATATTAAATAAAGGAGGCTTCCTTTCCGCTGTAAAAGAAAGAAACATTCCTGTTAAAATATGTGCCTGTTATATAAAGGCATGCAAACATTGTTTAAAATATTTGTTGGGGGCAGTTAGACCTGGGTGGCTTGGTCGGTTAAGTGCCCAACTCTTGATTTCAACTCAGGTCATGATCTCAGAGTTGGGAGACCGAGCCTCGGTTGGGATCTGTGCTGGGTGTGGAGCCTGCAAAAGATTCATTTTCTCCCTCCCTCTTCCTCCCTTCCCTCTCTTACAAAAATTAAACTAATTTAAATTTAAAAAAATTTTAATGTCTCAAGTTTCACAAAAAAAATTGCATGTGGAGCTCAAAAAACTTTTTCAAGTGTGTCAATTTACACTAAGTTGCTGGCCTAATGCCCTACCATCCCTAAATACTTTTGTATTTCCTATAAATAAGAACTTTCCTCTAAAAAACCACAATTAAATCAGGCCATTAATACTGATACATGGCTATCATCTAATCCTCAACCCCATTCAAATTTCAATCAAATGTTCCAATGATGTCCTCTGTAGCAACAGCAAGCCTTGATCATTTCCATCAAGGAAAGTGTGCATCTTATCTAAATAAATTAACGTAAAATTGTTCATAATATTTCCCTATAATCCTTTTAATACCTGTAAAATGTGTAGTTATGTCACTTCCCATTCTTGATATTGGTCATTTGTATCTTCTTTTTCCCTGATCAAGCTGGCTAGAGGTTTATCAATTTTATTTTCTCAGAAAACTTTTTTTTTTTTAAGATTTCTTTCTTTATTTTAGTGGGGGTAGGGGGGAGCTCCTGAGCACCAGGGAGGGGACAGGAACAGAGGTGTTGGGAGACAGAGAATCTCAAACCGACTACCCACTGATCACAGAGCCAGTGCTGGGTTTGATCTCAGGACTTTGAGTTCATAATCTGAGCTGAAATCAAAATTCCAATCTTAACCGACAGCCACCCAGACAGACCTCAGAAAACTAGGGATTTTTTTTATTTGTTTCATTGGTTTTCTCTATTCTTTTGGTTTTTGATTCCCTTTTTTTTTTTTTTAAGTTTTTATTTATTTGAGAGAGAATTCATATGCAAGAGAATGGGAGAGGGATAGAGGGAGAAGCAGGCTTCCCACTGAGTAGGAAAACAAACACAGGGCCCTGGGATCATGACCTGAGCAGAAGGCAGATACTTAAAACGACTGAGCCACCCAGGCACCCCACCTGCTTTGATTTTTTAAAAATTCTCTTTGTTCCAGTTATTTTGGGTTGAATTTGCTCTTTTTCTTTTCGTTCTTTCCTTCTTTTTAAGTAAACTTCATGCCTGATGTGAGGCTTGAACCAATCACAACCCCAAGATCTAAAGTCACTTGCCCTACTAAATCAGCCAAATGCCTTTTGCTCCTCTTTTTCTGGTCTCTTAAGGTAACCGCTGAAGTCATTTTGAATTATACAAGACTCTTCAATGTCCCTCCAATTTGGGTTTGTCCTATGATTATATTTGGGTTACATAGCATCACAGAAGTGTTCTATTTTTCTCATTGTATTCTATGAGATGGTGCATGATTTTGAATGCTTCCATTATTGATGGTGTTCGCATTATATCAATTAAAGCTGTGTCTGTCAGACTTCTTCATGGTAAGTTTCTTTGTTTCCTTTTGTAATTAGTATCTTTTTTGAGAAGATACTTTTTTTTTTTAAATTGTATTTACTTATTTGACAGAGAGAGATCACAAGTAGAGTCAGGCAGAGAGAGAGAGGGAAGCAGGCTCCCTGCTGAGCAGAGAACCTGATGTGGGCCTCGATCCGAGGACCCTGAGATCATGACCTGAGCCGAAGGCAGCGGCTTAACCCACTGAGCCACCCAGGCGCCCTGAGAAGATACTTTGAATCTATATAAACATCCTGTTTTTTTCATAAAACTTTAATTTTCCTATTACACAGACTTGCAGATTTCTATTTTATTATCTGCTACTATCCTTTATTTTGATGTTCAAAATGCCTCATGTTTGAGCAATGAGAACACTTTATTGGCTTCTTTTTGACATGGCCCTATCATTTCTTAATCACTTCCTTGCTTTTTGGCACACTAAGATTTTCCAGGCTTATCTTGTATTTCCACACTCCAGATCAAGGTTTCCACCAATTTTCCAAGGAGCTGTGGCAACAGGTGTGCTCACTGCTACTAAGGTATCACTGTTCTTCTATCTTTTCAGTGGACAAAGTTAGGAAACACATACACATAAAAATTTATATACATACATGCACATTCAACATGTTTATGAAACAATGGAGTTCTAGCTTTATCTTTTTCCATTATTTGTCACACTCTTCTAACAAAGAGGAACCTTGCTCTTATCACACTTAATTAGTATTTTCTTATTTGATAAAATCTCCCTGTATGTAACCAGTCTCCCATCTTTGCTACCACATCGTCTCTTTTTAAAAAAAAAAAAAAAAAAGATTTTATTTATTTGACAGCAGAAGTAGGCAGAGAGGCAGGCAGAGAGTGAGTGGGGGAAGCAGGCTCCCCGCTGAGCAGAGAGCCCGATGTGGGGCTCAATCCCAGGATCCTGAGATCATGACCTGAGCCGAAGGCAGAGGTTTAAACCACTGAGCCACCCAGGCGCCCTACCACATTCTCTCTTAAGCAGATGTCTCCCTTTCCTCGCTCAAGTTTGTTGCAGTTTTTCCTTGCTCAAGTTTTCAAGCCCCATTCCAAGTTACTCTATAGTGTGAACAATTCTTTATCCATTCAGTTTCTAAAACCAACCAAAAACTGGTTCACCTCTCTGCAATGTGGCTCTTCTGATCAATCTTTATGAGAGCAGCTCTCTTCCTTTTGATTAGGAACACTGTATCAGGCTACCCCGAAACACAGATGTCCTCCTTAGACTCTGAATCTATATGACAGGAAGTTTCCCCTACTGTCACCTCTTCACCCGACTTGGGCTCTGACACTCTATGCTGAGCCACCTCCATGGCTCATGAGAGGGTCATTCTCCCTAACTCAAATGTTGCTCAAAGGTCAGTTGACTATATTGTTGAATTCGGTTTGCTAATATTTTGTTGAGGGTTTTCTGGATCAATGTTGTTCAAGGATATTGGCCTGTAATTTTCTTTTTAGTGTCCTTCTCTTTTTCCAAAGGGACCTTTTGGTATCAGGGTAACGATCTTTTGGTATCAGGGTAATGCTGGCCTCATAAAGTGAGTTTTGAAGTGTTCCTACCTCTTGTATTTTTTTGGAAGAGTTTGAGAAGGGTTACTATTAATTCTTCTTTATGTGTTAGAATTCACCAGTGAAATGACCTGGTTCTGAACTTGTTTGTTGGAATGTTTTTGATTACTAATTTGATCTTCTTACTAGTAATCAGTCTGTTCAGATTTTCTATTTCTTCATGAGCCAGTCTTGGTAGGTTGTATGTTTCTAGGAATTTATCCATTTCTCCTAGGGTTGTCTGATTTGTTGACATCTAATTATTCATAGTAGTCTCTCGTGATAATTTGTATTTCTGTGTTCTCAGTTTTTTTTTTTTTAAAGATTTTTTCTTTATTTATCTGACAGAGATCACAAGTAGGCAGAGAGGCAGGCAGAGAGAGAGGAGGAAGCAGGCTCCCTGCAGAGCAGAGCGCCCGATGTGGGGCTCGATCCCAGGACCCTGGGATCATGACCCGAGCCAAAGGCAGAGGCTTAACCTACTGAGCCACCCAGGTGCCCCTGTGTTCTCAGTTTTAACATCTCTTTCATTTCTGAATTCATTTGAGTCCTCTTGTCATGGTAAATCTAGACAAGGTTTTCTGTTTTGTTTATCTTTTCAAAAAAACAGCTCTTAGGGGTGCCCAGGTGGCTCAGTGGGTTAAAGCCTCTGCCTTCAGCTCAGGTCATGATCCCAGAGTCCTGGGATAGAGCCCCACATTGGGCTCTCTGCTCAGCAGGGAGCCTGCTTCCTCTTCTCTCTCTCTGCCTGCCTCTCTGCCTACTTGTGATCTCTGTCCAATAAATAAAACCTTAAAAAGAAAAACAAACCAGCTCTTAGTTTTGTTGATCTTTTCTACTGGCTTTTTAGTATCTCATTTATTTCTACTCTGGTATTTGCTATTTCCTTCCTTTTATTAACTTTAGCCTTAGTTTGTTCTTTTTCTAGTTCCTTGAAGTATGAAATTATATTATTTGAGATATTTCTTAATGTAAGCATTTATTTCAAAGAACTGCCCTCTTAGAACCACTTTTGCTGCCTCTCATACATTTTAGTATGTTGTATTTCCATTTTCATTTATCCCAGGTATCTTTATTTCTCTTTTGATTTCTTCTTTGACCCACTGGTTGTTACAGTAGGATGTTGTTTAATCCCCATATATTTGTGGATTTTCCAGTTTTATTCTTATAAATTTTTTTTAAGATTTTATTTATTTATTTTACAGAGAGAGATCACAAGTAGGCAAAGAGGTAGGCAGAGAGAGAGGAAGGGAAGCAAAACTCCTTGCCGAGCAGAGAGCTGGATGCGGGCCTCGATCCCAGGACTCTCGGATCACGACCTGAGCCGAAGGCAGAGGCTTTAACCCACTGAGACACCCAGGCGCCCCCTTATAATTGGTTTTAAGTTTCATACCACTTTGTTGGAAAAGTTGCTTAATATGATTCCAATCTTCTTAAATTTATTAAGACTTATTTTGTGGTCTAACATTTGATCTATTTTGGAAAATGCTCAATGTATACTTCAGAAAAATATGCATTGTGTTGCTTTTGGATGAAAGGTTCTGTATATATTATGTCTGGTAAGTCCATCTGTTTCAACGTATTAAGGCCAATGTTTCCATGTTGATTTTTTTGTCTAGATGATCTATCCATCGATAAAAGTGGGGTTTTACAGTTCTCTACTCTTACTGTATTGCTGTCTATTTCTCCCTTTAGGTGTGTCAAAACCACCTTACATATTTAGGTGCTCCTGTCTTAGGTGCATAAATATTTACAAATCTTCTATCTTGCTGCTGGACTGACCTCTCTACCATTATGTTATGCCCTTCTTTGTCTCTTACCAAGGTTGTTTTATATATTCTTAAAATTTTATTTAAGAAAGATTTATTTATATATTTGAGAGTACATGAGAACAAGGTGGGGGAAGGGGGGGCAGAGGAAGAGGGGGTGGGAGAGAGAACTTAAGCAGACTTTGGTGGGGAGCATGAAGCCTGATGGGGGCTTGATCTCACAATCCTGGGATCACAACCGGAGATAAAGAGTCAAAGGCTTAACCAACTGTACCATCCAGGTGCTCCTTTACTTTTTTTTATTTGTTTTTACTAGGCTCCACGCCCAACATGGGGCTTGAATTAAGAGATTAAGAGTCACATGCTCTACCAACTAAGCCAGGCAGGTGTCCATACAGTCTTTGTTTTAAAGGCTATTTTGTCTAATGTAAATATAGCTACTGCACCTTCTTTCAGTTTCTATTTACATAGAATATCTTTATAATCCCCCTTCGCTTTTAGTCTGTGTATGTGCTTAACATCTGAAATTAGTCTTTCACAGGCATTACATAGATGGGTCTTGTCCAGCCAACCTATGACTGGAGAACTTAGTCCACTGACAATTAATTATTATTATTATTTAAAGACTTTATTTATTTATTTGACAGAGATCACAAGTAGGCAGAGAGGCAGGCAGAGAGAGAGGAGGAAGCAGGCTCACCACTGAGCAGAGAGCCTGATGCAGGGCTCGATCCCAGGACCCTGGGATCATGACCAGAGCCGAAGGCAGAGGCTTTACCCCACTGAGCCACCCAGGCGCCCCTACAATTAATTATTGACAGTATGTACTTATTGCCATTTTGCTAATTGTTTGTAATTCCTTTGTTCCTTTCCTCTTAATCTCTTTTGTGAATTGATAATTTTTTGTATTAGTATGCTTAGATTCTTTTCTTTTGTGTATCTACTATAGGTTTTTGCTTTGTGGTTACGATGAGGCTTATATAAAACAACTTATATTTAGAGTAGTCTACTTTAAGTTGGTAACAACTTCGTATGAACACATTCTAAAGTTCTACATTTTTACTCTCCAAACTCCATGTTTTACGTTTCCAATGCCACAACCGACATCTTTTTATCATGCATATTCACTAAATTACTGTAGTTATTGTTATTTTGATTTATTTTCTTTTTGCTTTTTTCCCCTGAAATTTTATGTCCTCAACATACACTTTATAATCAGGAAAAAAGTGGTAAATTTTACTTTTATAGACACAATTGTACATTCAGGCACAAAGCCTGAAAAACAACAAGTTAGGGAACTTTTTCATAAGATTAATTGTAAACAAATATATAAACTCACCCATGAAAAATCCTATACTTTAAGATTTCTTGGTCATAAGACATGACCAAGTTATTTCAATCTTTATAACAAAGTATGAAAGTATTTCTTAATAACTATATATACCAAAACCAAGGTCAGTACAACTAACTTACATCTGTTCTCCTACCTGCACTAAGAACACACTTTGCTTTAAAACTCATTATCCTTAACTACTTAATTAATTTATTTTTAAAGATTTTATTTATCCTTAACTATTTTGGAAGTTGAAAAGTATATAACAGATATATTTCTGAAGACTGCAACTCTAATTTGCATTGAAAATCACACCCCTTGATCTATATTGTCTAACAGGGTAGTCACTAGCCACATGTAACTATTCAAATCTAAATTTATTTTAAATAGTATAAGACTCAATATTCACTTACTCAACTGCAACAGCCACATTTCAAGTGCTCAAAAGCCATGCGGATACAGAACACTTCAGTCACTGCAGAAAATTTTATTGGCCTGTGCTACTTACTTTCCTCTAATTCCAGAAGCAGGCTTAAAATGTAGTTCCTAACTTAGCACTTCATAATTCAAAAACATTTGTAAGTAAAATTTTAAAAAGTGATTATGAAAGATTATAAAAGCTGAAGATGCCAAAAGTATGACTAAAACTCTAAGAATTTCTTTGAATGTCTCACTCATTTAAAATGATCTAAAGGCCGTTTCATTTTCTGATACTGCTTTAAGTATAAATACTCTCATTGTGAACAAAGTCTACTTTATTAGCTACAATAAAGAGAAACGAGAGGGGTTCCTGGGTGTTTGAATTTGGTTAAGCCTCTGACTCTTGGTTTTTGCTCAGGTTGTGCTTTTAGGGTCATGAAATCAATTCCCAAGTTAGGCTCCAGCTCAGCCGCCCCTCTACCCCTCCTTCTCAGGTTCTCTCTTCCTCTCTCTCTTAAATAAATAAGTAAATCTTAGAAAAGAGAGAGAAGCTATAAAGTCTGGAAAAATAAGCCCTTCCACAGAAACTGGAGTTTTCTTTCTGAGCAGTACAACTGGTTAATGAATACTTTTTAAAAAAAATATATTTTATTTATTTGTTTGACAGAGGTCACACAAGTAGGCAGAGAGGCAGAGAGAGAGAGAGAAGGAAGCACGCTCCCCACCGAGCAGAGAGCCCGATGTGGGGCTCGATCCCAGGACCCCGAGATCACGACCTGAGCCATAAGGCAGAGGCTTTAACCCACTGAACCACCCAGGTGCCCCTAATGAATACTTTTCTAATCAAATAAATATTAATATAGATTAATAATATCTAACAACACCATTAAGGTGATTTCACTATCACCAAAGGGTACATGTATGTATCAACCAGCGCAAGTATGTAAAAATACCCCATGGCCAGAGTGTATTAAGCAGCTTCTCTACATTTACACCCAGGTTTCTCAAGAAATTAATGAGGATCTACCTGCAGGAACAACTGAGATTAAAAGAATTGAGGTTAAAACACTTTAAAATAGAAAAAAAATTCTGCAAACCTCAAAGAGAGACTAAGAGATCAGAAGAGAACGACATGATGGTATCTCTAAATCTGTCTGCTGATGCTGTCATACTTTAAAATAAATTAAATAAATAATATAGAGCTTAAAGGGAATGGTTAATGTAGAAATTATAATAAAAGCAAACATACCTAAAGATTATATAATTTTGGGAAAATATGAAGACTGTAAGATAGAAAAGCATAGTTTATAATGGAAATTATAATTTTTATCTACTATATAAGGATAAGATTTTGATTTCTATTTTACCTCAATTTCCCTATTTACAAAACAGATTAACTCAATTTGAAAATAATTTAACCAAATTACACATGAATTTTACTTTTTTTTTTTTTTTTAAAGATTTTATTTATTTATTTGACAGAGAGAAATCACAAGTAGATGGAGAGGCAGGCAGAGAGAGAGAGAGAAGCAGGCTCCCTGCTGAGCAGAGAGCCCGATGCGGGACTCGATCCCAGGACCCTGAGATCATGACCTGAGCCGAAGGCAGTGGCTTAACCCACTGAGCCACCCAGGCGCCCCATGAATTTTACTTTTTTAAAAGATTTTATTTATTTACTTGAGAGAGAGAGAGAGAGAGAGCATGTGCCTGCACAAACAGGAGGCAGTGCAGAGGGAGGACAACCAGACTCTGTACAGAGCTTGGAGCCCAAGGCAGAGTTCAATCCCACAACCTCAAGATCATGACCTGAATCGAAATCAAGAGTTGGATGTTCAAACAACTGAGCCACCCAGGGACCCCTCACATGGATTCTCTTTTTAATGTGTTATTTTTGATTTGTGGTCACTCCTAGAATGGTTCAATTAAATATTCTCAATATTTCCCACTTTTAAATAAAATTTAATGGAATTTTTTTTTTAAGATTTTATTCCTAAGTAAGTAATCTCTACACCCATCATGGGGCTCAAACTTAAGAGTTGCATGCTCTACAGACTAAGCCAGCCAGGTGCCCCTGGAATATTTTTATAAGAAGAAAAAAAGGAAAGATTATAGGATGGAAAGGGATAAACTTGGAGAATCAAGAAGATGGACATCATCTTCAATTACAGTGACAATTCAATTATCGACCTGGCTCACTTACACTGAGAATGCTAGTAAAGTTATGATGGTCCACTGACTTAAGCATAGTTCCCTTTATGGGCAACAGAATAAAATGTGTGCATAAAATCAAATTGTTACAGTATGTCAAGAAGCTTGACACCTAATTCTAATACCTAATTCAAAGTAATAAGCATCCTAGGTAGAGGTAAGTAATTCGTCTATGCTGTAGAGACTATCTACAGATAGTAAATCTTGTAATTACAGACTTATTTAGATGTTTAACAAAGCCATTAAATATTAGACATAAATACTTAATACCACAGTGGAAAATTATTTTAGACCTAATTTAACACAGCAAATACACCTCACCTAATATATATAAAAATTACCAGATAACCAAAGTGAAAACTTTAATAGATTTATTGCTCCCTTTACTAACAGACATAAAAAATAAAAAGCTATGCTTTGGTACAGAAAATGAGGTACAACACTGATCATAACTTACTACACAGTAATAAAGAACAATGCTTACCTAGTTCAATACACGTTATTCCAAGAGACCATACATCTACTTTGCCATCATACTGTCCTTCATCCATGGCTAAAATTACCTCTGGGGCCATCCTAAAACATAAAATGTCATTTAAAGTAAAAAAAAAAAAAGTACTATTCTTTAAAAATGCAATGACCATCTACATAGAGAACACCTGTGTGAATTCTAGACATCGTGTTTAGATAAGAATTTTTATAATGAGAAATAAATGCCCTACAGGTCATTAGGGAAATATTTACCACTGCATATATACTGTGAGACTCATTCTCGCCATCTGTCATTATCATTAAGCAGCATCCTAAAGAAAAGATGCCCCAGAGCAGGGTTGCATATTCTAATATTATATAACCCTTAGCCCTTAGGCTAGTAATTTTTTTTTTCAATTCAGTGGATTTTATTTTTGTTGTTGTTATTTTTTTATAGTTTTTTTTTTTTTTTTTTTTGTAGTGGTTGTTTTTTAAGAGATAGAGAAAGAGTAGGGAAGGGGCAGATGGGGAGAGAGAGAATCCTAAGCAGACTCCAGACCCAGAGTGGAGCCCAACTTGAGGCTCGATCTCAGAACTCTGAGATCATGACCTGAACCAAAATCAAAAGTCAGACTCTTAACTGAATGAAGCACCTAGGCACTCCCCTCAGGCCAGTGATTCTTAAATATTTTGGTCTCAGGATGTTACTATGAAAGTCTGATTTATGCTTGAAAGATGGAATTTTTATCATTGGCACTGAATGCTATCAAATCATTTTCCCTGCAAGCTCACTTCATTTATTTTAGAAAATATCTGCCACAATAACCAACACTTAATAACCATAGTTTGTCACTCTTCCTTTTAAATAGGAATAGTGTTCCATGATAAAAGTGGCTAGGGCAGCTCACAACAAAGACAATAACACAATTATCAACCTTACAGGTGTCTTGGTTATAAAATGGAACATTAATTCATGTCTCTAATTAGAGTCTAACATTTTTGATGGTATTTGACTTGTATCTGTTGTTAAACATAGAAAGACACTTAGAACAATTGTCGATACTTAGGTAGGGCAGTCACCATATACCAGAGTGTGAGTGTGTTTAAGCTTAGGTGTAATGACATCTAAATATGTACCTAGTTCCTACGTTCCAAGTACATTATATAAAAATTAATGAATATGTAAATAAAGTAAATTTTCAATTGTCAATACCAGAGTATTTCCAAGATGTTGGTTTTTTTTTTTTTCTTTTTAATAGAGGGAGGAAGGGAGGGAGATGGGGAGGGAGGGACAGAGGGAGAAGGAGAAAGAGAAAGCAGGCTCCATGCTAGGCAATGGAGCCTGACATGGCGCTAGATCCCGTGACCCTAAGATCATGACTGAGCGGAAATAAAAAAACTTAAGACACTTAACCAATGAAGCCACCCAGGTGGCCCGCAAGATTCTTTCAGATGAAGTAAGTTTGGGAAATTACTAATTAAGGCAGAGTAAAACAAGTAATTTTATTTTTATTGCAGAACTTTTCAGGACCTTTATCTAATATTCACCATTAATTTATAAATAGGAGAACCATTAAGCAAATATTAAGAAATATTTGCTCACAGAATCCTTTTAATAGAAGGGAAAGGGAGTCTACCTAAAGTAGGACATAAGAAATTTTTGGTCATCTAGAGCAATGGAAGAGCAGAAATTCTTCAAGTTTTTAAATTTGTTTGCCTCTAATGAATTTATGAAAATTATTTATCCCCTTGTACATTTCTGAGTTATCTAAAGTTTATAAACTTAATAGCCATAAAGGATATAATGCATAGCATATGCTTTTATGCTTTATATGTGATTTTAAAATATTTAAAACACAGAGCTGCAGAGTTAGCTCATTTGATTTATTAAAGAACAACACACTGTTGTATAAGCCAATTAGCAATGCCAGTCTTCACTGTCATATTAATCAGTCAAATCAGAATCACTTTCTGTTGGAAAAAGACTGACTTCATTTTCTATGCAAGCAATATGTTAATGTGTCCCCATGACAACCATCTCAGTTACGAATTACACACTAGAAAAAAAGAAGGGGAGAAAGATAATTGAGGAGAGAAAAAAAGCAAGGAGTAAAAGGGAATGGAGATGACTGAAAAGGCACAAGGCCTTGCCAAGAGTTTGTGTTCTGACTCTTCAAAATTTGTTACTATAGATTCTCAAATTATTCTTCTGGTGTTGCTTTGAGGCTTTTATATCCCACACCACTGCAGCACTGTAATATTCAGGATGGTAAGGAGTACTATTTTTTATAAAGTAGGAGAGGGAGATTTGAAAGGTAGGTGGGAAAGAAGATATAGTGGACCTAAGACATCATTCTCTTCATATGGAAGAACATATGGAAGTTTAAGTGCTGGACAATTATTCCCTTCAAACTTGCTGACATTAATACAAAAATTATTTATGGATAAAACAGAGGATGTCTAGAATTTGCTTAACAATAATGGCGGAGGCAGGGAGGAGACAAAAATGAGTACATACAGTAGGAATGGCCATGAGATATTGTTCCTGGGCTGGGTGACTGATATGCAAGGTTTCATTACACTTTTGTCTACTTTTATGTGTATTTGAAATTCTCCATAATAAAAAATAAAACCAGAAAACTCCAAATCAGCCATCAGTCTTCTGGTACTCTTAGTCTGAAGGTACCAATATATGGTAAATAAAAATATAAAGAAAACACACAAATTTCCACTTAGCATTTCTGTATTCTCCTCACTTGGATTTTCATTGAATTTTTTTACTTCCATACCCAAAATATGATGCAGGTTATAATACAGAAGAAAATGTCAAGGGGACAAATGAATAAAACAGGAGATGTAAGGACAGCACTCCAAATCTCTATCTGAAACTAACTATGCTTAAAGCTAAAATGTCCACAATACCATTATATTACAAGAAAAAGATAGACATCTGAAAAAGTATAATCACACATTTCCTATTTCAATCATGAGGATCAACAGCAAATAGGATTATTCTTACCAATATGGCGTTCCCACAAAAGAATTGGCAGGAGATGCCATGGAAGCTGATCCAAAGTCAGCAAGTTTCACCTGGCCTGGTTCTGTCAGAAGGATATTTCCTGCTTTGATATCTCTGGGTTTAAGGAACACAGAAAATTATTTCTCTTTTGTTCATTAGACTGTGTTGAAAATGATAAAAATCAAATAATAAGTTTTACAATAGGGAAGGAAAAATCAAAGTAATTAAGTCCTAGGATAATTTCTAAATTAGGATAATGAGATTTAAGATCCAAAAGCAAAAAATAGAGAAGTGATATAAATATACAGAGATAATTTTCTTCTCTAAAAGACAAAATAGCAGCAAAGACAAAAGACAGAAAATCAAGTAATTAGAGCATAGTCTATACTTGAGTTCCTGTTTATTGATACAAATAATGGTTTTAAAAATAGAGTTTAATTAGCTGACGAGTCCTTCATAATTTTAAGATTTCTGAGCGTACCATGTAAAGTTTAAAAAGATCTAATACACCAAATTTATTTTTTTTGAAGGTTATTCTTATCATTTCCAAACCTTACCACAGTTCTCCTAACTAAACAAGAAATAAAACTGAAACACATGGATAATGTAGTATCTAACAGGTTTTACTTTTTAATTTACTTTCAAGCTTACTTTTTAAAATTAGCAAACATATTATCCATGCAAAGTAAGAATATTATGGATATTTATATAATAAGATGGTATGTGCAATTGGTACCGTAACATTTAACCTTTCCAAAAAACAAACAAACAAACAAACAAAAAACCCAAAACCAAAATACCAACCAAAAAAACCCCAACCAAATTTCCAAGCACTTGTCAATTCTAACTAGAGTATTGTAATAGATATAATATTAAATAAATCTTTTTCCTTCCATTTGCTTTTTAAAGGAGAAGAGGTATTCTGAGGCTGATAAGACCTTAGGTTCTAATTCCAACTCTTCCATTCACTTATTTGTTAGCATGTAGACTTCTCTTGGACCTTACTATCCTCGTCTTAAAAAAAATGGTAAGCCATTTAGCTCACAATGACTCTACTTTCTAGTTTAATATATATTGCCTGGTTCACAAGCTAGTTTCCTTTTAAAATAGTCAAAACCTGTATCAATGCTAAAAATGCATTTACTCTTTACTCTTAACGTTACTATCTATTATTAGGGATCATCAAGGATTAATACTCAAAAGTACAGAGTGTTAAGTTCATGTCATGGGATCAATGGAACAAAACTGGCTTATCAATTACCAGAAACGCAAAAGACCAAAGTTTAGTTCTAGTCTAGTCTGGCTTTGTAAACTTCAGAAAAATTAGTCATAAACTGGGGCATTGCTTTATCTGTAACATGAAAAAAGTAAGACTACATAATTCCTAATGTCTTTTCCATATACCAAATTAAATATTCTTTTTTTTTTTTTAAAGATTTTATTTATTTATTTGACAGAGAGAAATCACAAGTAGATGGAGAGGCAGGCAGAGAGAGAGAGAGAGGGAAGCAGGCTCCCTGCCGAGCAGAGAGCCCGATGCGGGACTCGATCCCAGGACCCTGAGATCATGACCTGAGCTGAAGGCAGCAGCTTATTAACCCACTGAGCCACCCAGGCGCCCCCAAATTAAATATTCTACAATTAAATTCCTACCACAGGGGCGCCTGGGTGGCTCAGTGGGTTAAGCCGCTGCCTTCGGCTCAGGTCATGATCTCAGAGTCCTGGGATCGAGTCCCGCATCGGGCTCTCTGCTCAGCGGAGAGCCTGCTTCCCTCTCTCTCTCTGTCTGCCTCTCCATCTACTTGTGATTTCTCTCTGTCAAATAAATAAATAAAATCTTTAAAAAAAAAAAAAAAAAAAAAATTCCTACCACAAATCTATAAAGTGCAGAAATGTCAGAAAGCCCAGCACCACATGTAGACAAAGATAAAACTGATCCTAAAAGGAAAATTAAAATTTAATTTTGAATTAAATCTTTTATCATTATAGAAAAAAAAAAAAAACAAACAACTGATCCTAAAAGGAGATCAAATGTACTGGCTTGTTTGCAGGACAACCTAAAAACTGAGTTTATAAGATTCTGAAATTTTTTATTTGGCTATAACCAACAAAACTTTTAGTGTTAATAAGTTCTATGGTTGATAAACCCAGGAAGTCATTTGCTGTTAATACATAATTATCAAAGCACTTACCTATGGATCATGGTATGAGAATGTAAGTAGGCTAATCCCTGGAGAGCACCATGTGTAATTGCTGCTATTTCCACTTCTTGTAATGGCTTTTTGTGAACTTAAAATAAGAATTTATGGGAAAATAATTACTATACAGAGTATTTTTGTTTTAAAAAATAAACATCTAATATTTCAGGCAATTTTGAAAAACTAACATTTAGTGAGAAGATTTGCTCCCCAAAACAATATAACAAGGCCACTGAAATTTGTAAATGGAATTACAGTTGTGCCTAATTGTTAAAGTATATAGCTCACAGCGTATTTCCCTCTAAGCTAACATTCAACAATTAGTTGATTATAAAAACAAAAATAACAAAAGACAAGTTTTCCCTTTATTCTCACATATCTTCATTTTGAACAGAAGCTATAGGTTAAGCTAAACGACAAAGAATGAAGAAAAATGCTTGGTAAGTTATAAGAAAATTCACCTATTTTATGCTACTATAGGACAGTGCATACCATGATGAGAATCTAGAAAAGGTGAAGGTTTCTACTCTTTCTGGTAAGTTTTTACATTATTTAAGATAAGAATTCTCATTGTATTTTTGCTAATACTTTTTTTTCCTGAATAATTAAAGGAAACCTACCTTCCAGTAAATCTGAAGCAGATCCTAAACAATATTCCATTACCAGCTACATGGGAAGAAAAATTGTAAAAGCACTAAATTAGTAAAAAGATTCTATTTGAGATAAAATAAATTCACCAAAGAGATTAAGAAGACAACCTTAAGTAAAATAAAGCTAGTCATTATTTACCTTAAAAAATAAGCATTTATGTATTTAGTAATTTCTTAAATGATAAGGTCAATAATACATTAATCTTTTATGCCAATACACAATCACTTGTAGAAGATGTATACTTCATCTATAATTACTAACTAAAACTATAAAGGAATATAGTTACATTGTTCTAAATATTAGGAAATGGAAAACTGTCCTCTGCATCTATATGTACAAAGGTTAGGTTACAGTTTAAATGCTTCCTTGAAGCAAATACAGAGGACCTCCTGTGTGCTAGATATTTTATACATATTAACTAATTTTTTTTAAAGATTTTATTTATTTATTTGACAGAGATTACAAGTAGGCAGAGAGGCAGGCAGAGAGAGAGGAGGAAGCAGGCTCTCTGCCAAGCAGAGAGCCCGATGTGGGGCTTGATCCTAGGACCCCGAGATCACGACCCGAGCTGAAAACAGAGGCTTTAACCCACTGAGCCACCCAGGTGCCCCCGTATTAACTAATTTAATCCTCACAACCACCTTATAAAGTAGGCCCTATTATTATCTATTTCTGTTAAAAGAAAATTTACTCTTTTTTTTTTTTTTTTAAGATTTTATTTATTTATTTGAGAGGGAGAGAGAGACAGAGCAACAGAAAGCACAAATGGGGAGGAGAGAGGGAAGCAGGTTCCCTGCTGAACAGGGAGTCTGATGTAGAGCTCAATCCCGGGACCCTGAGATCATGACCTGAGTTGAAGGTAGACACTTAACTGCTGAGCCATCCAGGCACCCTGAAAACTTACTCTTTAAAGATACAGTTATTATGCCTATACCACTGCTGGAATACTACCTTGTCACTTTAATGGGAAAAAAAGAAAATTAATCTCCACTTGTTGTAATAAAGTGTCTCAGTTTTCTACCTTTAGTATTATTCAGCCAAAGAATTATAATCAGTACATATTTCACCAAAATTCACCAAATCTGTGTGGTTAAATAGATTACAACATATTTATGTCAAAAAGATATGCTAACTTTTACCCTCGAATAATAGGATTACTGTACAATGCTTGATAACCATATGAAAAATGATGATACTAAAAAATGTCAGAGAACATTTTACACGCACATAAAGGTCAGCCAAATCTCTGCAGTAAACTTGTACAAGTTCTATTATCTTTTACTGCCAAGGAGTTCTAAGAAAAGCTTCTCTTCCTTGCTCAGTATGAAACTAACATTTCAAGGTGTTTTGCATGGCTTTACACAACCATTTTGAGATATTCTTGAATTAATTCATTCTAAACCAATAGCAACAAAATTATAGCAAGGAGAGGGCAAACACCTACCCATGCTGTGTGCTCACGTAAATAGCAGCCTTTGTATTCTATACTGTTGGGATGTTTTATTCTTTGTAGAAACTTGACTTCTTTAATAATATCTTGCCATTTCTGTGGGGGGGAGAGGAATAAAGAAAAGAATTATGAACAGTTGCTTTTCCTTAGAAAGTTATGTAAGAAAAAAGTAATTACTAGCTTAAGCAGGGTTAATGAGAGCATACAACTTTGCTTTATTTTAATACTTAAATAGCAAACTAATAAATTTAAAAGTAATTTCATTTATATAGTTTAGACTCAATTCATAATTTATAAAGTTATTTTATTCAAGGCAGAAGCACTTTAGTTTGATAAAATTTATCATCAATGAGTCTCATTAAAATTTTACCACCACACACCAAGCATGTTGATGAAAACTATATACTACAGTGATTTTTCTTCATTAGTTCAACTTCCCCCTTTTTGTTTTTTATTTTTTCTATTTTACTTATTGTAAGTAAAGTAAACTTATTGTAAGTACTTACTTATTGAAGGGGTGAGAGAGAGAGCAAGAGCAGGGGAAGGAGAAGCAGACCCCTCTCTTAGCAGGGAGCCTGACATGGGGCTCAATCCCAGGACTCTGGGATCATGAATTGAGCCAAAGGCGGATTGGTTAACTGACTGAGCCACCCAAGCAACACCCCCCACTTTTTTTTTTTTTTTTTAAGATTTTACTCAAAATGCCATTTGCGACGACGTGGATGGAACTAGAGCGTATCATGCTTAGCGAAATAAGTCAAGCGGAGAAAGACAACTATCATATGATCTCCCTGATATGAGGAAGTGGTGATGCAACATGGGGGCTTAAGTGGGTAGAAGAAGAATCAATGAAACAAGATGGAATTGGGAGGGAGACAAACCATAAGCGACTCTTAATCTCACAAAACAAACTGAGGGTTGCTGGGGGGAGGGGTTTTGGGAGAAGGGGGTGGGATTATGGACATTGGGGAGGGTATGTGCTTGGGTGAGTGCTGTGAAGTGTGTAAACCTGGTGAATCACAGACCTGTACCCCTGGGGATAAAAATATATGTTTATAAAAAATTAAAAATTAAAAAAAAAAAAAGATTTTACTCAAAATGGCTGGAAGACCTAAATGTGAGACAGGAATCCATCAAAATTCTGGAAGAAAACACAGGCACAGCAACCTCTTTGACCTTGGCTACAGTAACTTCTGGCTAGACACATCTCCAAAAGCAAGAGAAACAAAGGTAAAAACGAACTATTAGGACTTATCAAGATTTTTGCACACCAAAGCAAACAGTGGACAAAACCAAAAGACAACCTATAGAATGGGAGAAGATATTTGCAAATGTCTTATCAGATAACGGGTTAGTATCAAAAATCTATAAAGAACTTACCAAACTCAATACCCAAAGAACAAATAATCCAATCAAGAAATGGGCAGAGGACACGAACAGACATTTCTCCAAAGACATACAAATGGCCAACAGACGCATGAAAAAATATTTAACATCACTTGGTATCAGGGAAATACAAATCAAATGCAAATACAATACAAATACAAATCAAAACCACAATGTGGTATTGCATTGTGGATCTCTAAAATTAACATGTTAACATTAAAGTCAGGATCTCTAAAATTAACATCAGGAAATGACAGCTATTGGCAAAAATGCAGAGAAAGGGGAACCCTCCTACACTGTTGATGGGAATGGAAGCTGGAAAACAGTATGGAGGTTCCTCAGAAAGTTAAAAATAGAGCTACCCGACATCCCAGCAACTGCACTACTGGGTATTTACCCCAAAAGATACAAGTGTAGTGATCTGAAGGGGCACCTGCACACCAATGTTTATGGAAGCAGTGTTCACAATAGCCAAATTATGGAATGGACCCAGATGTCCATCAGATGAATGGATAAAGAAGATGTGGTGTGTAAACACACACACAGAAACACACACACACACACAGAGGACTATTATGCAACCATCAAAAAAATGAAATTTTGGGGCACCTGGGTGGCTCAGTGGGTTAAAGCCTCTGCCTTCAGCTCAGGTCATGATCCCAGGGTCCTGGGATCCAGCCCTGCACTGGGTTCTCTGCTCAGCAGGGAGCCTGCCTCCCTTCCTCTCTCTCTCTGCCTACTTGTGATCTCTCTCTGACAAATAAATAAATAAAGTCTTTTAAAAAAAACGAAATCTTGCCATTCACAATGACGTGGATAGAACTAGAGGATTCTATGTTAAGTGAAATAAGTCAATCAGAATCAGAGAAAGACAATTATCATATGATCTCACTGATACGTGGAATTTAAGAAACAAAACAGAGGATCATAGGGGAAGAAAAGAAAAAATAAACCAAGACGAAACCAGAGAGACAAACTTTAAGAGACTCTTAATCACAGGAAACAAACTAAGGGTGCTGGAGGGGATGGGGTAGAGGGATGGGATAACTGGGTGATGGATATTAAGGAGGGCCATGTGATATAATGAGCACTGGGTATTATATAAGACTGCTGAATCATAGGCCTGTACCTCTGAAACCAATACTACATTACATTAATTAAATGAATTTAAATAAAAGAAATAAAGATTTTACTTATTTATTTGAGCTAAAGAGAGGGGGAGAATATGCGTTGGGGGGGAGAGGCAAAGGGAGAGGGAGAAGCAGGCTCCCCACTGAGCAGGAAGCCTGACTGTAGGCTCAATCCCAGGACTCCGAGATCAAGAGCTAGGCTGAAGACAGACACTTAACCTTAACCAATTGGGCCACCCAGGCGTCCCATCAATTTCCCCATTATTTGCAGCTTTATTAACATGTAATTTACATGTCATATAGGTCACCTATTGTGTCTTTGGCTTATATGTTCTATCAAATATTAAGGTTATGTTTTTTAAACTCAAATAATTACTTTGAGATTTAAATTCCTAAATGCATACTTTCTTAAATGCTAGTAAACAATTGTTATTATATAGGAAAGGTCACAGAAAAAAGCAAGCAGTATGAAAACATTTTCTTATATATTTTACTTCTTCACCGACGGCTTTGAGGAAATACAGATAAGTATTTGGCCATAAGCTATTCCATGACAACCTTATGTCATATCCATAGTTATTCTTTTTATTTTTAAGATTTTATTTATTTATTTGACAGACAGAGATCATAAGTAGGCAGAGAGGCAGGCAGGAGGATGGGGGCAGGGAAAGCAGGCTCCCCACGGAGCAGAGAGCCCGAGGTGGAGCTAGATCCCAGGACCCTGAGATCATGACCTGAGCCGAAGGCAGACGCTTTAACCCACTGAGCCACCCAGGCGCCCCTCCATAGTTATTCTTAAGAAGCAACCAGGGAGAGGTGCTTGGGTGGCTCAGCGGGTTAAGCCACTGTCTTCAGCTCAGGTCATGATCCCAGGGTCCTGGGATTGAGTCCCGCATCAGGCTCCTTGCTCAGTGGGGAGCCTGTTTCTCTCTCTGCTTCGCCTTGCCACTCTGCCTGCTTGTGCTCGCTGACAAATAAATAAATAAAATCTTAAAAAAAAAAAAAAAAGCAACCAGGGAACTCTAAAATTACATATCCTTTGATTCATACTCAAAGATTCTAGAGGCTTAGTGATGGGTGATGGAAATTAGAAAACTGCTTTTTGTTCTTGTTTTAGTTTTTTCAAGCTTTTCTACTAACTTGGGCCATATTTCTAAAGGCTCAGAAACTACCAGCGTAATAGAAAACTTTAAAAAATATTTTGTACTAAAATTTAAGATCATATATTTATTTTATTTCACAAGTCCTCAACAAAATACAGCAAAATAAGTTTACAGTGTTTTATATAAAATGTGTACAATATAAAATGCAAAATTCTGAAAACATTTCATGGGCTTTAATTTCAGATTTGAATGCTCTGGGACCAAACTCAGAACAAAGCAAAAACCTGTACTCTTCAAGGTAAAAAGGACTTTCATGAAGGACACTAATAATTGGATGTGAAAAAATGATAAACTAAATGAAACTTTTAGGTGTAACTAATCAAATAGACTCCAACACAGTGACAATCTGCCTATGAAAGCTAGTCCTACAGCTGTGCTATAGAATGGCAAATAAAATTAGAGTGAACTTGTAAGAAGTGGGAGTTTTTTAGAGGTTCAGGAAGTTTAAAAAAATTTTTTAGGTATCAAAATGATGAAAGAGTGATATAATCATAATAGTGTTACCATACCCACAACACAATCTTCACAAAAATTAAATTTACCAGAAAACAGAACTTCCAAAAAAGGCAGAAAACCAAAATCTTCAAAAAGAAAACACTAACTCAGCAATTCCATCTTAGCCATATACCTGAAATTACTGAAAGCAGAGATTCAAAGAAATATTTACATAGCCAGTTCATAGCAGCACAATAACCAAATGAGGGAAGCAACCTAACTGTCCACTGAAAAATGGATCGATAAACAAAGTGTGGTAGTTTACACACAGACACACACACACTCTATACGGCCTTAAAAAGAAAGGAAATTCTGACACATACCATACCATGGATAAACTCTGAGGACATTATGCTAAGTAAAATAAGCCAGTAACAAAAGGTCAAATACTACATGATTTCACTTACATGAGACACCTAGAGTGATCAAATTCATAGAGAAAGAAATGAGAATGGTAATCTCCAAGGGTGGAGGATGCAGAGAATGGGGAATTATTGCTTAATGGGTATAGAATTTCAATTCTGCAAGATGAAATGAGTTCTGGAGAAGAATGGTGGTGATGATTGCATGACAATGTGAATGGCTTCAATGCCAATGAACTGTACATTTAAAGATGTTAAGATGATAAATTTTGTTGTGTATATTTTACCACAATTAAAATAATTAATTTAAAAAATTGAAGTCTAAAAATCCTAGATTCACAAAGAATACATGTCATAAAATAATTTACACAATAGAATAAATATAATCTGAAGAGAATCAGAATGTTAGCAAACTAAAGTAGTATCAATGTAGTATCAATAATTTTCAAATTATTACACACTATTTTTAGACTAGATATAACTGCCTGTTGATTATTAAAGTTTAAAATAAGCCTTAAACAATGTCTAGACCTTTAAAAAACTATATACAATATAATCTACTGTCACATATATCTTATTCTAGTTTACTTATTTAAAAACTGATGATTCTCCTATGATACAGAAAAAGTAGTATATTAAACCACAGTTTTAAAAAGTAAACTCACTTCAGCAGCATATATATGTTAAAAAATAAAAAGCTAGGGGCACAAGCTGGGAGGCCATTAATGTTCTGTTTATGGCTTTAGGTACACTTTAATGGGCATATTTAGTTTCTGAAAGAAAATTCACTTAGATATACCCTTAAATATTTGTATACTTTTCTTTATGTATGTATATTTTTTAAAGGATTCCCATCTATCCCCCTTAAAAATAGCATGTCTTTCTCTAATATGTGAATAAGAATGCATACATTTTACCTACCTCAGTAGACTGCTTTCCACTATAAGACATTTTTTTGATAGCCACCACTTCATTGGTACGCACATCTCGTGCCTAAAAAATCAAAGCAAAGACCATTGTTAAAATGAACAGATTAAATCTAGGCAATTATTTCTCTCAGAATTAAAGCATTTATAAGCTGTCATATCAAAAAGGACACCAAAAGTGCTATTAAAAACACATTTTAAAAAAAAGAGAAAATATATAATGAAATATCGAATTATCCAGGAGCTCATACACTGGCGAGAAAAAGCAGGTTTATCTTTCAGTGATTTAGTTGAGAGAAAAAATATAGAAATTTTCTTTAAATATTGTATTTATTGGGGCACCTGGGTGGCTCAGTGGGTTAAGCCTCTGCCTTCGGCTCAGGACATGATCTCAGGGTCCTGGGATCAAGTCCCACATTGGGCTCTCCACTCAGCAGGGAGCCTGCTTCCCCCCACTTTCTCTCTGCCTGCCTCTCTGCCTACGAGTGGTCTCTCTGTCAAATAAATAAATAAAATCTTAAAAAAAAAAGGTTAAATAAAGATTTATTTATTTGAGAGAGAGACAGCATACAAGCGAAGCAGGGAAGCGGGGAGGGGAAAAGGGAGAGGGAGAGAGAATCCTAAGCAAAGTCCTTGCTAAGCACAGAGCCCCATGGTGGGGGCGGGGAGGGGGATCGACCTCAGGACCCTGAGATCATGACCCAAGTCCAAATTGTAGGACTCTTAACCAACTGAGCCACCCAGGAGCCCCCAGATGCAGTTTTGTTTTTTTTTAAACGGTCATTTTCTTCCTTCCCTTCTCTATCTCCCTCCTTCCTTCCTGATTTATTATGAGGGAGAGAGAGCATGAGCTGGTGGGGCAGAGGGAGAGGAAGAGAGAGAATTCCAAGCATACTCCCTGCTGAGGGTGAAGCCCCACATGAGGTTGAATCCCACAACCCGAAGATCATGAGCTGAGCTGAAACCAAGAGTGGACCACCTTACTGAATGAGCCACCCAGACGCACCACCAGATGAACTTTTAATTAGGCTAAGACAAAGCCTGATTTAAAACTGGGTACATTGGAAGTGCCTAGTATAGACCCTAAGGGTCTCCCCTACCTTTATCTCTAAGAATTAATTAATTAATTAATTAAAAGTGGGTATATTTTTTATTTTATTTTTTGAGAAAGAGTAAATCTTTTTTTTTTTTTTTTTTAAAGCTTTTATTTGCTTATTTGACACAGGCAGAGAGTGATCACAAGTAGACAGACAGGTAGGCAGAGAGAGAGGGGAAAGTAGGCTCCCCGCCGAGTAGAGAGCCCAATGTGGGGCTCGATCCCAGGACCCTGAGATCATGACCTGAGCCGAAGGCAGATGCTTAACTGACTGAGCCACCCAGGTGCCTCAAAAGTGGGTATATTAAATGTAATGCAAGTTTCTGGATTAGACTCTAGAATATAAAAGAGAGAATGGAAAAACTCAAAAATTCTGAGTAGAGTACTTACATTTAGAGTATCATTTGATCAATGTTGATTTCTCAGTTTTGATAAATATAATGTTGATAAATATAACGATGACCAAACCATGTTAGACGGTTATATAACATGTTAACATGAGGGGAACTGGGTAGAAATTACAGAGGAAAACTCTATTATTACTACAAAATCTTCTTTAAAAATGTTTCTTTTTTAAAAAGATTTTATTTATTGGGCACCTGGGTGGCTCAGTGGGTTAAAGCCTCTGCCTTTGGCTCAGGTCATGATCGCAGAGCCCTGGGATCAAGCCCCGCATCTGGGTCTCTGCTCAGCAGGGAGCCTGCTTCCCTCTCTCTCTCTGCCTGCCTCTCTGCCTACTTGTGATCTCTGTCAAATAAATAAAAATCTTTGAAAAAAAAAAAGATTAAAAAAAAAAGATTTTATTTATTTATTTGACAAAGACAAAGAGAGAGAACAAGTGGGGGCAGCGACAGGCAGAGGGAGAAGGAGAAGCAGGCTCTCCACTGAGGAGGGAGCTAGATGCGGGGCTCGATCCCAGGCAGACACTTAACCGACTAAGCCATCTAGGCACTCAAACTTACATTATAGCATCTGCCTTCAGCTCAGGTCATGATCCCAGGGTTCTGGGATCAAGGCCTGCTTCACTTCCTCCTCAGTGGGAAGCCTGCTTTTCCCTCTCCCTGCCACTGCCCCTGCTTGTTCTCTCCCTCTCCCTCTATCAAATAAGTAAATCTTAAAAATAAATTAACAAAATACTTAAATTAGAAATTGATTAGAATTTATTAAAATTCAAACTTATTAGTAATATTAAATTAAAATTAAATGACAAAATTAAAATGAGATACCCTTGCAGATTACATCTAAAAAGATTAAAAATATATAATGTCTACAATCATGTTTTTCCCTCCCTTCGGCATCACGCGTACTTTGTTATCATGTCTTGTTGGTCTTCTTTAATCTAGACCAATTCCTTAACCTATCTTTTTCTTTCATGACACTGTTACATTACACTGAAGACTATACATGACACTTTAGACTATACAGTGGTATTTTAAAGAATGTTACTAAATTTGTATTTGTCTGGAATTCCTTCAGTATTAGATTCTGGTTATACATTCTTGGCCAAAATACTACAAGAGTGATATTGTCCTTTTCAGGGTATCTATCTATAGGTATAAAATGTCTGTCTGTTCCTCCCTGAGGTTACTAATTTTCATCACCTCCTCAAGGCACTGTCTGTTCTTTTCCAATGTATATAGTTATAGTTACTGTTTCCTACCTTATATCTAACAAGTAATCTGTGAAGAGATACTTCCAAACCATGTAAACATCCTGCTCATCAAAGATTCCCTCTAGGGCGCCTGGGTGGCTCAGTGGGTTAAGCCGCTGCCTTCGGCTCAGGTCGTGATCTCGGGGTCCTGGGATCGAGTCCCACATCGGGCTCTCTGCTCAGCAGGGGGCCTGCTTCCCTTCCTCTCTCTCTGCCTGCCTCTCTGCCTACTTGTGATCTCTCTCTGTCAAATAAATACATAAAATCTTTAAAAAAAAAAAAAAAAAAAAAAAAAAAAAAAAAAAAAAAAAAAGATTCCCTCTAGATTTAGCAACCACTGAATGTTCTAGACCCAATCTTCACTATGATGATTATAAAATGCTGATTTTTTTTTCAATTCCACCATTCCCTTCACATTTAACAATCTGCATTCTATTAAGAGAAAAAGCCTTCCTTTTTTTTTTTTTTTTTTAAAGATTTTTTATTTATTATTTATTTGACAGAGAGAGAAATCACAAGTAGGCGGAGAGTCAGGCAGAGAGAGAGAGAAGCAGGCTTCCGCTGAGCAAAGAGCCCGATGCGGGGCTCGATCCCAGGAAACTGAGATCATGACCTGAGCCGAAGGCAGTGGCTTAATCCACTGAGCCACCCAGGCGCCCCAAAAGCCTTCCCTTTTTATCCATCCATTCACCTGTCATCTGTCATGGATAAAATGGATTCCTATTTTATTCAATAGGCTATATAATCCATTACCATTTTTATACTGATGCTTATATTCCAGGATTTGGCCAGTGGGAGCCCCTCAATGTGGCTGTAGTGTCCTTTTAACAGACCCCAACTTTTTTTTTTTTTTTCTTCCTTTCTTTTCTTTTTCTCCCCTCCCCGCCCAAAGCACTTTTTAACTTTCTGGCACAAGATGTTCCAAGGCTTATCTTTTAATGTTCCCTGTCCCTGAAATAGAATGAGCCATTACTCCAAGGAGCTCTTGTTCCCTTTAGTGAGGAATTCAAAATCTGTGTGCTCACTGATATTGAGGTGTCACTGCAGTGACAATCTTGTAACAGAGAAAGGAGATATATATAGGAGGAGGGATATAACCATATATATAAGCAGGGGGAGATATAATCTATCGAATCCCACAGGGTTGTTCCTTACCTTCCCTGAATCCATATTTCTCTTCTTTCATAGTCAGGATCCTAACTCTATATAATATCAATATTATTCATTGCTCAATCCTTTAACACATATTTTCAGAATTGTCACACCCATACCAATATGAAACAAATGTATTAAAGAGTTGAAGATCTGTCTGCAGATTCCTTCTCCCAGACTGAGGGTATACAGTTAAAATATTATGTACAAAAGTTACTTGTATTAGTTCTTTTCTTTCCTCCAATGTGGTTATATCTGGAATACAGTTGGAGTCACTGCTCCTGTCTGCCTCTGACATAAACCCCATAAAAACTGATTAAATTTTAATTTAAAAAAATTTTTTTTAAGATTTTATTCATTTATTTGACAGACAGAGATCACAAGTAGGCAGAGAGGCAGGCAGAGAGAGAGGAGAAAGCAGGCTCCCTGCTGAGCAGAAAGCCTGATGCGGGGCTCATCGCAGGACTCTGGGATCATGACCTGAGCTGAAGGCAGAGGCTTTAACCCACTGAGCCAACCAGGTGCCCCAAATTTTAATTTTTAAATATATAAAATACTTCCTACTGAAAAGGTAAATTCAAACAAGTAACATTCCATCTTCTATCTCTTCCATTCCGTTCCCCACCACAACTACCATCATTCTGTATCTTGATTTCTTGATTCTATGTGGGTATAATTTATCTAATTTCATCAAACTATACACTAAGTATCAATATATTTACTATACATAAACTGCATTCAATAAAAGCAGTAAATTTAAAAGATACTACCAGCACAATGGGCTATATGTCAGGATTTTCCCAATGTGTTTCTTTTCTTTTCTTTTAAGATTTTTATTTATTTGAGAGAGAGACACACACAGGGAGAGCATGAGTGGGGGAAGGGGCAGAGGGAGAGAGACAAATAGACTCCAGAGCAGAGCCCAAAGTGGGGTTTGAGCACAGGACCCCGAGATCGTGACCTGAACTGAGGTCAGATGCTAAACTGACTGAGCCACCCAGGAGCCCCCTCAGTGTGGTTCTTCTAATTGGCCCAATTCTAAGATTCTAGGTATATTTTCCCTCTGTTCTGTATTTCTCCACATTAGTTTAAATGGAGAAAGGACAAACATAAACACAGACAAAACTGTAATACCAAAAAAAAGGTTAATTTGAAACATTTTCTAGGTCCCTCTTCCTTCATTTTATGTCCAATCTGGAAATTAAACAAATGCTAGCAATAACAAATGCACACATACAGCATAGGTACATAACGAGATTCTTCAAGGACATATACCTAAGTATTAATAATAGCTGTCCCTGGGTAGTGAAATTACAGATGGAGTTTGTATTATATTCTTTATTCTTTTTGTGTCTAATTTACAAATGGAATTTTGGGTTTATACCAAAAGTTCAACTTGTTTTGAATTCGAAATACATTTTATCTAGGGAAATATTTTAAATTGTGGTTTGATTCCAAAGGTGCCCACTAAAAACAAACAAACAAAATCCATAATATGCCAAAATATTAAACATCTGTATAATGTTTGTTGTGTGGGGGGGTAATTTTAATAGGAAGAAGAAATAAAGAATGTGTTTGGAGGTTTTCCCCTACAGATTAAGAAAGGAATTTTTAGAGATGTTTTATAGCTTTAGAGTAATAGTTCACTGGCTTGATTTTAAAATCACAATCTTTAAAATAATAAATGTTTCTTTAGCTACCAATTTTTTCTCCTTGAACCTTTTGTTTATGAAGTACTTATTTCTCTAAAGGAAAAAAAGTCAACAGACACTCCCTTTTTTCCTTTTTGGGGAAAAGTCTATTTCTGGTTACTAATGAGCTTTTTTTTTTAAACTTTGAAATAATTACAGACTTACAGAAATGTTGCAAAAACAGTAGTTACCATATACCCTTCACCCAGCTTCCTTTAATGTTAATATCTTGCGTAATGCAGTAGTACCATTATCAAAACTAACAAATTAACATTGGTAAGATTATTAACTATTAACTAAATTAAGGCTTTATTTGAAGTTACCAATTTTTCCACTAATAACTTTTTCCTGTTCCAGGATCCTACATTGCTTGGTTATCACATCACCTTAGTCTCTTCCACTGTGTGACAATTACTCAGCCTTTCTTTTATGACTTTGACACTTTTGAAGAGTACCCAATTTGAGTTTATTTCTTCATGATTTAAATTTAGCACTTTAAAATAAAAACAACACAAAAATGGTATGCCCTCAGTGTCACGTCAGAGAGGGGTACATGATGTCTACACTGGTGCTATTAACCTTGACCACTTAATAAAGGCAGTCTGCCAGGCATATCTACTGATTTTTCCATTTCAATTAAGAAATATCTTTAGATTATGCATATATCCTCTTCCTCCTCAAATTTTAACCTACTAATTTTAGCATATATCAGACAATCTTGGTTGCAATAATTATTTCCCTTAGTCATTCTACATTTAACAAAAGGAATTTCTCATATATATATATACCTACACACACACACACATCCCCCCCCAATCTGTGATATGTGAGAGAAAGTGAGTTCCTACTAATACCTTCACAACTCTAATCTAAAACCACAGGGTTATTATCTAACCTTCCCCCTTTCCTTATTTGTAACTGCCTTCTTGGACAGTTAAGAAAACTGGCTCTCATTATCTATAATACACTTACTTATTTATTCACATCTACTATATAGTTTCAGAATTGCTGAACCATATCCTTATGAGTAACAAAGTAACTAGAGTTCTTTTTGTCTTCAGCCTTATTCAGCCAAAACACCGTTTCCAAAATCATTTCAGATTAGTTCTTTTCTCTCTTACCCATTTCTGTGTGTTTATGTTATTCATTTATAATACAGTTAGGTTCATTTGTTATAGTTGGTAGTCCATTTGTATTTCCCCTCATAGTTTGTGTGTGTGTGGTTTTGTTTATTTTTTATTTCTTTTATTTTTAAAAGATTTATTTATTTATTTGACAGAGAGAGATCACAAGTAGGCAGAGAAGCAGGCAGAGAGAGAAGAAGGGAAGCCGACTCCCCGCTGAGCAGAGAGCCTGATCACAGGGCTTGATCTCAGGACTCTGGAATCATAACCTGAGCCAAAGGCCGAGGCCTTAACCCACTGAGCCACCCAGGTTGCCCCTGTTTTATTTTTTAATGAAAATTAATGAACTGGGGTACCTCGGTGGCTCAGTCAGTTAAGCATGTGCCTTCAACTCAAGTCATGATCCCAGGGTCCTGGGACTGAGCCCTACATAGGACACCCTGCTCAGCAGGGAATATGCTTCTCCTTCTCTCTCTGCCCCTCCCCCTGCTGTGTTCTTGCTCACTCTGTCTCTCTCAAATGAATAAATTAAAAAGTCTTTTGAAAAAATAATTTTTTAATTAATGAATATTTAATAAACAGGTAAAATTCACTCTTTGTGGCATGTACACTGAAGTAGACTGCAATTTCTGGCAATTATGAATAACACTGCCATTAAACATTGATGTTTAGTGTGAACCTGAGTTTTCATTTCTCTTGGATTAGTATTTATGAGTGGGAATGCTGGGTCATATGATAATAGTATGTTTAACTTCATTTAAAAACTGCCAAACCATTTTCCACAGTGACAAGACCATTTTATATTCCTACCAGCAATTAATGAGATTTCCAATTGCTCCACATACTTATCAGTACTTGGCATTGCCTATATTTCTTTCAGTTCATCTTTATTTCTAAGTCTTTTTAATAGGCATACAGTGGTATCTCACTGTGGTTTTAATTTGTATTTCCCTAAAAACTGATAATGTTGAATATCTTTTTACATGTTTATTAACCATGTGTATTGTGGCAGGTTGTGTCTGTTTAGACCTTCTGTTCAACTTTTATTAGGTTATTTTCTTACTGTTGAGCTGTGAAGAGTTCTTCATTTTTCTGATTTATTTTTATGTTATAGAGAGCACACGTGAGGGCAGGGGTGGGAAGGGGAAGAGGGAGAGGGCAAGAGGGAATCTTCAAGCAGACTCCAGCTGAGTGTGGAGCCTGATGCAAGGCTTGATCCCAGGACCGTGAGATCATGACCTGAGCCATCCAGGTGCCCCAAGAGTTCTTTGTATTTTCTGGATACAAATCCTTTGTCAGATATGTGACTTAAAAATATTTTCTGCCAGTCTGTGGCTTTCTTTTCATCTCTTTACAGTATCTTTTAGAAAACAAGTTTTTATTTTGATATAATTCAATTTATAAATTTTGTCTTTTATAGATACTGCTTCTGGTGTTAAAGACTTTCTCCTATATTTTATTCTAGAAGCTTTATAGGCTTTAAGTTTATCAATATGATCCATTTTCCATTCATTTTTATATAAGCTATTAGTCAAAGTCTACTTTTATTTTTTACTTTTTTTTTTTTTTTTTTTTTAAAGATTGTATCCACCCATTTGAGACAGAGTAAGAGTGCGTTTGCGTACAACAGAGGGAAAGGGAAAAGCAGGTTCCCCACCAAGCAGGGAGCTGGGTCCAGGCCTTACATCCAGGACCTCCACACCATGACTCAAGCCAAAGGCAGATGCCTAACCAGCTGAGCCACCCAGGTGCCCCTATTTTATTTATTTTATAATTTTGAACTTTGTTTTTTAATTTTCTTTTTAAGATTTGATTTCTTTATTTGACAGAGAGAGAGATCACAAGAGGCAGAGAGGCAGGCAGAGAGAAAGCGGGGGGAAGCAGGCTCCCCGCTGAGCAGAGAGTCCGATGTGGGGCTCGATCCCAGGACCCTGAGACCATGACCTGAGCCGAAGGCAAAGGCCTTAACCCACTGAGCCACCCAGGCGCCCCTGTTTTTTTTTTTTTTAAAGATTTTATTTTCAAGTAATCTTAATACCCAAGATGGGGCTCAAACTCACAACCCCAAAATCAAGAGTCACATGTTTCACCAACTGAGCCATCCAAGTATCCCTCAAAGTTTATTTTTGTGCATATGGATGTCTAGATGCTCTAGCATCATGTGTTGAAAAGACTACCTTTTCTTCATTGATTTGTCTTTGCACCTTTGCCAAGAATCTGTTGACTCTATTTGTATGGGTCTCTCTCTGGACTCTCTGTTCTGCTTGATTAACTTACATATTTATCCTTTCAACAGTATCATACCATCTTGATTACAGTAGGTTTTTAAAATCAAATGATATGAGTTCTTTCAACTTGTTTTCTTTTTCAAAATTGCTTTGGCTAGTCTAGTTCCTTCACTTTTCCTAAAATTTTTAGAATATTCTTGTCAATATTTATTTTAGAAGCCTGCTGGGATTTTGATTTAGAATGCATTGAATCTATATCAATTTGGAGATAATATTATTTAGCCTTCCAATCCATTAACACAATATATCTCTTCAAATATTCAGGTCTCCTTTGATTTTTTTTCAGTGTTTAGTGGTTTTCAGACTACAAATCATGCATGTTTTTTGTTGGATTTAAACTCAAGTATTTCATATTGTGAGTACTATAAATAGTACTTTTAGGGTCTCCTGGGTGGCTCAGTGGGTTAAAGCACTCTGCCTTCGGCTCAGGTCATGATCCCAGGGTCCTGGAATAGAGCCCCGCATCAGCTCTCCGCTCAGCAGGAAGCCTGCTTCCTCCTCTCTCTCTGCCTGCCTCTCTGCCTACTTGTGATCTCTGTCTATCAAATAAATGAATAAAATCTTTAAAAAAAAATAGTACTTTTAGCATGAAAGAAATTCCACTTGTTCACTGTCAGCATACAGAAATACAATGGGCTTCTGTTCATTGCTCTTGTATCCTGCAAACTCACCTATTAGCTCTGGAAGTCCTTTTGTAAACTGGGAATTTCCAAAGTAAACTATCATGTTGTATATAATACAGTAAATATGTGGATAAACTTTAAAAATATTTTCCTCTTAGATTCTTTAAAATACATATGACTGTTTAAAGCAAAAATAATGACACTGAATTCTTGATTTATAATATATGCAGATGTGGGGCACTGCCTGGCTTAGCTGGTGGAGCCTACAACTCTCGAATTCAGGACAGAGTACAAGCCCTACATTGGGTGTAAAGATTACTTAAAAATAAAAAAATTAAAACTTTTTAAATGAATCTAATGTATGTAGATGTAATATATAAGAACAACAAATGATATAGAGAGGAGTACATGATTTCTACATTTTTCATGGAAGTGATTAATACCAACAATTGAGTGGCTCAACCGTTAATACCAACAAATGAGTGGCTCAACCATTAAGTGTCTGCCTTCAACTCAGGTCATGATCCTGGGGTCCTGGGATCAAGCCCCTCATCAGGCTCCCTGCTCAGCAGGAAGCCTGCTTCTCCCTCTCCCACCCACCATTTGTGTTCCCTCTTTCACTGTGTCTCTCTCTGTCAAATAAATAAATAAGATCTTCCAAAAAAAAAAAAAAAAATCAACAAATGAACTGAAAAGAGGATGGGATATTCCTCTCATAGAGAATAATAAGATAACAGTCAGAATATTTTTTTAAAGCGTTCATATATATATACATAACAAAATACTTGACCTATAAGTAATTAAAGAGCACAATACTACATGTCATCTATTCTCACTGCCTGAGAGTAAAGGAAGTCAAGATTGGCTGCAGGTCTAAAGACAAACTGGATGCTGTAGAGAGCAAAAAAAGAGGAGGAAAAAGGAAATATATACAGATGATATGAATATCATTCTGTTTCAAACCAGGAAACTGTGAAGATCCACTCAGGAGCTATTTCAATGAACCAGTAAGAATGATCTGAAATCACCATCAATTAGTTACATGTAAATGGTCTTTCTAGATCTTTTTACATATTTATGCATTTTCTCTTATTTTTATTTATTTATTTATTTATTTTTTTAAGATTTTATTTATTTATTTGACAGAGAGAAATCACAAGTAGATGGTGAGGCAGGCAGAGAGAGAGAGAGAGGGAAGCAGGCTCCCTGCTGAGCAGAGAGCCCGATGCGGGACTCGATCCCAGGACCCTGAGATCATGACCTGAGCCGAAGGCAGCGGCTTAACCCACTAAGCCACCCAGGCGCCCCTTCTCTTATTTTTTTTTTTTTTAAAGATTTTATTTATTTATTTGATAGAGATCACAGGTAGGCAGAGAGACAGGCAGAGAGAGAGGGGGGGAAGCAGGCTCCCCGCCGAGCAGAGAGCCCGATGCGGGGCTCGATCCCAGGATCCTGAGATCATGACCTGAGCTGAAGGCAGAGGCTTTAACCCACTGAGCCACCCAGGCGCCCCGCCCCTTCTCTTATTTTTAAAAAAGATTTATTTATTTACTTTAGAAGGGGAGAGAGAGAGTGCACTGGGGCATCAGGAGAGAAGAAGAGAGAATCTGAAGCAGTCTCTGCTGAATGCAGAGCCCAGAGCATGCCTCAATCTCACGACACTGAGATCATGACCTGAGCCAAAATCAAGAGCTGAATGCCCAAATGACTATGCCACCCAGGCTCCCCGTATCTTTTACTAACACTACACAATGTGCTGTAACCACTGAAAATATAAAACTTGACAAGCCACAAAAGATGATTAGTAAAATCTTACAGTACAAAAAGAGGTAAATAATACATCCCATTTTTTTAAACAAAGAAAAATGAATCTACCAGGATCATACATGTTCTGTCATATTTGTTAGCAAGCTACCTGGGTCCCAAGCCAGTGCTCTCTAACCCATCTACTCATATACTGGTTCTACTTAAGTACTAGAAACTAAAAGAGAAATTTTTATCTTCCTGGCAATCTAGAGATAACAGTCCTTTTTGATATCTGACTCTGGTCTGCTTTCAACAGCAACCCCTGCTTGATGAGCTTGCTTGATGAGCCAGCAAAGCTGGCTCAACTGGAATATTTTAAAACTTAAGGTGATCCTTACTATCAATTAATGAAAATTCAGAAATGTTATAAAAACTGCTTTTAGCCATCTAAAAAAATTTGGCGAGAGGGTCCTTCCTCTCTCTATATACCATAAAGGCAAACACCACACAGTAAGCCCTATCATTGGGTAGGGATGAGAGGAAACAAAAACCAAAGCATTCATTCATGCGTACACACTCACACATGCCACACACACACACACACACACACACACACAGGTTTATCTGATACCACGAAATAACAAAAGTCAGTGACCCAGAAAAGGAATTATGGCAAAAATATTTAATTCTCGGCTGCATTCAAACTTTGCTCATCTACCTGGTATATGTCTTCCAGATATCAAAACAATTAGCAGAAAACACCTGCTTTGAGTAGTTGCCCTTGATTCCTTGATGCTTTCATGCAGTGGTTCCTGATGGGTGGTCTTAACCTAAACCTAGGTTTCTTGACTTCCTAAAACAACACTTATCTTGTTTTCCTCACTCATTTTGTTATGAAAATAGGTCAAACATAGAGTAAAGTCAGTATAGCTCAGTGAACCTTTCTTATGCCTTCTACTAGGTCAGAAGTCCGCAAACTTTTTCTATAAAGATCAAGATACTAAATATTTTATGCTTTGTGGGCCAAATACATATTATCTTTCTTTTTCTGTTGCATTTTCTTCTTCCTTTTTTTTTCTAAATATGAAAATCCTTTTTTAAGATTTTATTTTTTAAATAATCTCTACACCCAATATGAGGGTCAAACTTAAAATCCCAAGGTCACGAGTCAAATACTCTACCTGACTGAAGCAGCCAGGTGCCCCTGGAAAAACCATTCTTAATTTGGAAGTTGAGCAAAAGTAGTTCATGGGCTGGATTTGGCCCATAAGCTGTAACTTCCCAGACCCTACTATAGATAAATCTTCAGTTAACATTTTGCCACACTTGCTTTGAAACTTTCAAAGATACATATTATCACCACATTGTCATTACTTATTATTGAAGATGATTTGAGAATACACATTCCAAAGTACTGTGATTCTAAAGTACTTCATTATTTCTCCTGATAAGAAAAACATTCTCTTAAATAACCACAGCACCTTACCAAATTTAGGAAATTTAGCACTGATATACTATTATTTAGTGCAAATATAGTCTATATTCAAATTTCACCAACTATCTTTCCTTTAATAGGAATTCTTTCCTTTAATAGGAATTTTTTTCCAATCTAGGATCACACATGGTGTTTAACTGAGTCTCTTGTAAGCTAGCTCCTGATATCTAGCTTTAGACCAATTTGCTTTTGTTGCTCCTATGCAGTACTTACTTAGGAGACTATGAAACTTCTCTCCCAGCCACAGGTCTCTGAAATACTCCAATCTGGGTAGGACAACTCCAGAAACAATCATATAAGGAGGTCTAAGCTCTAGGGAATTACCCACCTATATACATAATAATTCTCTTCCATAGGGAAGGCAATACAACGTGCACCCTCTTATCTTACCAGAAAACAAGTTTTCTTTTGTATCAATTTAAATTTTAGTTCAAAAATGTGTATTCACGGGATGCCTCGCTGGCTCAGTTGGTAAGAGGGTAAGATTCTGGATTTCAGGGTCAGAAGTTCAAGACCCATATTGGGCATGGAGCTTCTTTCTTTTTTAAAAGTTTTATTTATTTGACAGAGAGAGAGAGAGAGATCACAGTATGCATTGAGGCAGGCAGAGAGAGAGAGGAAAGCAGGCTCCCCGCCAAGCAGAGAGCCCAATACGGGGCTTGATCCCAGGACCCTGAGACCATTTTTTTTTAAAGATTTTATTTATTTATTTGACAGAGAGAGAGAGAGAGATCACAAGTAGAAAGAAATGCATGCAGAGAGAGGCATGGAGCTTATTTAACAAAAAAAAAAAAAAAGAAAAGAAAAAAATGTGGACTCACCTTTCTACCCTCACTGACACTAACTAGTTTAAACTCTCAGTATTTTTTTTTTTTAAGATTTATTTATTTATTTTAGAAAAGAGAGCATGCCTGCACACATGCAGAAGCAGAGGGAGAGGGAGAAGAGAGAGACTCCCCACTGAGAGCAGAGTCCATGCAGGGCTGGAACCCACGATCCATGAGATCACAACTGAGCAGAAATAAAGAGTCAGACACAACCAACTGAGCCACCCCAGCACACCAAGCCCTTAGGATTTCTTTCCTAAATTATCAGAAAAGCTTCAAAATCAGAATCCTTTCTTTGATTTTTTGACAAGGCCAATCTTCCCTCCACATTGCTGCAAGAATAAACCTTCTATATCACAAATGGAAATACAGTATTTCTCTTGCATGTCAGTGGTTCCCTGAAGACTAAAGAATCAAATCTACATTTCTGGGGCACCAGGGTGGCTCAGTGGGTTAAAGCCTCTGCCTTTGGCTCGGGTCATGATCCCAGCGTCCTGGGATGGACCCCTGCATGGGGCTCTCTGCTCGGTGGTGAGCCTGCTTCCTCCTCTCTCTCTGCCTGCCTCTCTGCCTACTTGTGGTCTCCATCTGCCAAATAAATTTAAAAAAATTTTCTTTAAATCTCAAATCTACATTTCTTAGTATAGTGTAGGGGACTGTCTTTGAGAGCCCTTGCTTATCTTTTCTTTTCACTTTTCTCTTCTACATCCTTAGTCCCCACTACAACCCTAATTTAAAACCTACCTGCTTTAATCACTTCAAAAAAGACTACTGACAAGTTATGGATTGAAGATAATACAATTTTATAGGTTTAAAAATTTTAAATCACTGGTATTTTGCTAGTATGTGATTTAACTCAGTACCTTAATGCAAGGAAAAGGATCATAACATTACTCTCTCCACTGGACAAGATCATGTGGGCAAGTCTAAAGAAGAGAAAAAATCTACAGAAATTCTATATTTTCCATTATTAACAATGAAATACCCATTGCTCCAAAACACATATTTACAGAATAATATATGAAAATTCCATGCAAGAGGCACCGAGGTGGCTCAATCAGTTAAGCGTCTGCCTTGGCCTCCGGTCATGATCTCAGGGTCCTGGGATCAAGCCCCATGTGGGGCTCCCTGCTCAGTGGGGAGCCTGTTTCTCCTTCTCTTTCTCCCTCTGCCACTCCCCCTGCTTGTGCTCTCTCTCTCTTTCACTCTATCTTTCAATTAATTATATATTCATTTATATATATAATTATATATGATATATAATTTCAATTATATAAAGACATTAATTATAATATCTTTCAAAATTAATTAATTAAAGAAATCTACAAAAAAGAAAAGTCCATGCAAGTCCAAACAACAACAAACGTTAACCTAAGAAAACCTCACTACTAATACTTGCCCAAAACAACTATAAAAGCAGGCAATATATATAAAATGACTGCATGAAACTATTTAAGAGTAACAAATGCAGGCAGGTTTTAGAGACTAGAATGCTTGAGAGAGACTAGACTGCTTCAGAGAAAAACAATACATAAAATGAGGTGTAAATTTACTGCAGCTTTATCCCTGAACTTGTGGTACAGAAGAAAAGAATCCAAGGAGAAAAGTAAGCTAAAGAGACAGAGACCAGGAACAGGAGCTTCCAAAATGTCTGAGACTTACAATGCATCATCTCAAAAAAGGGAGTTGAAAAGCTCATAAATCTGCAGGGGCTTCTGGGTGGCTCAATTGGTTGAACATCCACTCTTGGTTTTGGCTCAGGTCATGAACTCTCTGTCATGAGATCAAGCTCTGCATCAGGCTCCCCACTGAGTGCAGAGTCTGCTTCAGATTCTTTCTCCCTCTCCCTCTGGCCTTCTGTGATCTCACACATGCTCTCTCTCTCAAATACATAAATAAAAACTTTTCTTAAAAAAATGTAAATTAGGGTTACCTGGGTGACTCAGCTGGTTAAGCACCTGACCTGATTTCAGCTCAGGTCATGATCTCAGGATTGTGCGATCAAGCCCTGTAATGGTTTTATTTATTTAAAAATAGGGACACCTGGTTGGCTCAGTTGCTTAAACAACTGCCTTCAGTTCAGGTCATGATCCCAGGGTCCTGAGATCGAGCCCAGTGTTGGGCTCCCTGCTTGGCAAGAAGCCTGCTTCTCTCTCTCCTATTCCCCCTGCTTGCATTCCCTCTCTATCTCTGTCAAATAAATAAATAAAATCTTTTAAAAATTAAATTAATTAAATGAAATAAAATGTTAAAAAAGAATCAAATGGACATTTTAGAAAAATTGCACAAAGGAGAAAGACAATTGAAACAGTGTAGTTTTCAAAGTTTGAGAAGTGGTACAAGTGCTAAGTTAACTATAGCAAGTGAAGAATATATAATATCGTCAATCAGAGAAAGACAATTATCATATGATCTCCCTGATATGAGGAAGTTGAGAGGCAACATGGGGAGTTTGGGGGTTTGGAAAAGAATAAATGAAACAAGATAGGATCAGGAGGGAGACAAACCACAGAGACTCTTAATTTCACAAAACAAACTGAAGGTTGCTAGGGGAAGAAGGGTAGGGAGAGGGTAGTGGGTTATGGGCATTGGGGAAGGTATATGCTACAGTGAGTACTGTGAAGTGTGTAAACCTGGCAACTCACAGACATGTACCCCTGGGGCTAACGATACATTATATGTTAACAAAAAAAATTTCTTTTAAAGAATATATAATATCTGGGGCACTTAGGTGGCTCAGTCAGTTACACATCTGCCTTCAGCTCAGGTCATGGTTCCAGGGTCCTGGGACTGAGGCCTCCATCAGGGTTCCTGCTCAGTGGGGAGCCTGCTTCTCCCTCTCCTACTCCCCTTGCTTATATGTACGCTCACACACTCTCTCTCTCTCAAATAAATAAATAAAATCTTTATTTTTATTTTATTTTAGTTTTATTTATTTGACAGAGAGAAACACAGTGAGAGGGGGAACACAAGCAGGGGGAGTGGGAGATGGTGAAGGTTCCCCGCCGAGCAGGGAGCCCAACGAGGATCCCGGGACCACAATCTGAGCCGAAGGCAGACACCCAACAACTAAGTCACCCAGATGCCCCATTAAAAAAAAAAAAGAAGAATATATAAATTTTGGGGTGACGATTAAAAGAATAATAAAAGAATGGATAACCGAGAGGTTAATAAGGAGGGAAATGCATGCATGTGCATGCATGCATAGACAGACAGACAGACAGACACACACACGTATATTTATTTATTTAATGGTGGGGGAAAATGTCAATTATTCATGTCTTTTCTTTTTAAGTAGGATCTACACTAATATGAACCTAATATGGGGTTCAAATTCACAACCCCAAGATCAAGAGCTGTATGCTCTACCGACTGAGTCAGCCAGGCACCACCCCTCTGATGCCTTTTTTTTTTTTTTTTTTGCTGTAATGATGCTTTGATGTCTGGAGCCTTGCTAACAGGTAGGGACTGCCACAACCAGAGTTAGCTAATTCCTAGAAAGAGCAAACAAGCACATCTTTCATATACAAATCACCAATCCAGAGCCCTTACGGCTAATTACCTCCCAGTCTAGGGCCTTTGTTCTCTGCTTTAATCACCACAGGGCCAAATACTAGACAACTAAGGACAACTCCTATATCCAAGAGCCTGCTAAAAGCACTTAAGAATAATCCCAGGGGCACCTGGCTGGCTCAGCTGGTAAAGCATATGACTCTTGATCTGAGGACTGTGAACTGAGCCCCTTGGTGGGTGCAAAGATAACTTAAAAATAAAATCTTTAAAACAAAACAAAACAAGGGGCACCTGGGTGGCTCATTCAGTTAAGTGTCTGTCTTCAGCTCAGAACCCTGAGATCCTAGGATGGAGTCCTGCATAGGAGCTCCCTGCTCAGTGAGGAGTCTGATTCTCCCTCTTCCTTTGCCCCTCTCCCCCAATAAATAAGTAAAATCTTTAAAAAACAAAACAAAACCCTAGATAATCCTAAACTTGCCCACCCTGCCTCACTTGTTTCTTCTTACAGAAACCACAATAAATGCTCTTACCCATGTTTTTCCCTTGCTGCGTCTGCTTCCTCACTGATACCAGTGCTTCCCCAGATGGCCCCCTCTGGCCTGGCATGCCCCCTTCTCTTGGATCTGTTGAGTATAACAAAACCATCTTTCCGGTGGCTGTTTCTACCTGATCTGTTGGCATCCCCATACCTGAATAAAACCTAAATTTACAACAATAATAACAACAATAAACTCTTGATTAATTGAAAAGACAGCAAGAAGAGGTGTGCCTGGCTGGCTCAATCAATAGAGCATGCGACTCCTAATCTTAGGGTGGTGAGTTCAAGCCCCACATTGGGCCTAGAGCTCACTTAAAAAAAAAAAAGATGGCAAGCACAAGTAACAAAAGAACAGACAAAATAAACAGAAATCAAATAGAAAAAAACAGACGTATGCCCACCTATAAGCAGTAACTACATAAAATATTAATGGGTAAAATAACTCAATTAAAACAAAGATGAAATAGAGAAAAAGCCCCTTTGTTCTTAGCAGCAATTTTTGGGATAGAACACCCAAAGCACAAGAAACAAAGGCAAAAATAAGTAAGTGGGACTAAATTAAATTAAAAATCTGTGCATGGCAAAACAATCAACAAAATGAAAAAGCAATCAATGGAATGGAAGAAAACATTTGCAAATCATGATAGGGGTTAATATCCAAAATGTTTATAACAAGCTCACAAAACTAAATAGTCAAAAACTAACCCAATTAAAAAACGGACAGAGTACCTAAATAGACATTTTTCAAAAAAAGACTTACAAATGACCAACAGGTAAATAAATGAAAAGGTGCTCAACATAACTAATTATCAGGGAAATTCAAAACTACAATTAGATATCACCTCCAACCTGTTAGAATGGCTCTTATCAAAAAGACAAGTGATAATGAGTATCAGCAAGAGTGTGCAGAAAAGGGAAACCTTGTGCACTGCTTATTGGTACAAACACTATGGAAACCAAAAAGGAAGTTTGTCAAAAAATTAAAAATAGAACTACCATATGACCTAGCCAATCCTACTTCTGGGTACATACCCAAAAGAACTGAATTCAAGATCTTGAAGAGATACCTGCAGCCCCAAATTCACTGCCTTATTCACAGTAGACAAGATACAGAAATAACCAGAAGATTCTGTCAAAGGATGAATGATAAAAATGCGGTACACACACACACACACACACACACACACACACACACACCACAGTATATTAATTCAGCCACGAGGAAGAACCAACAACTTGGATGAAACTTGAGGGCATTATGCTAAGTAAAATAAGTGAGACAGAAAAAGGCAAATACAGGGCATCTGGCTGGCTCAGTTGGATTAGCATGGGACTCTTGATCTCAGGGTCGTGAGTTCAAGCCCCATGTTGGGTGCAGACTACTTAAATAAATAAATAAACTTAAAAAGACAAAGAAAAATAATGTATATTGTCACTTTTATGTAGAATCTACAGAAGCTGCACTCAGAAACAGAGTAAAATAGTGGTTACCAGGGGTTGGGAAGTGGGGGAAAATGGGGAAATACTGGTCAAAGGATATAAACTTCCAGTTATAAGATTAACAAATTCTGGGAATTCAATTCATGGTGATTACAGCTAATAATACCATATTATACACTTGAAAGTTCCTAAGAGAGTAGATCTTAAATGTTCTCACTATAAAAAGGAAATGATGATTAGGTGACAAGAAGGAGGTGTTAATGATATTATAGTGGTTATCATTTTACAATATATAAATGTATCAAATTGACACACTGGACACCTTAAACTTACACAATATTATGTATCAATCACATCACAATAAAGGTGGAAAAATTCTGGAGGAAAAAGACAACAAAGATGAGAAACAGTTCATATTTTTTAATTTTGGGGGGGGAGGGCAGGGAAAGAGGGGGAGACAATCATAATCAGGCTCCATGCTTAACCCACTGGTTCAAGCAGGGCTCAATCTCACAACCCTGAGATCATGAGCTGAGCCAAAATCAAGAGCTGGACACTTAACCAACTAAACCACCCAGGCTCCCTAAAGAAATAGCAGGCAAGCATTTGCCAAAGAAAAATGTCTGATTAACGTCAAAGTAGATTTTAAAGCAAGAAATACTATGAAAGATAAAGAGTGAAATTTTGTACTGATAATGGGACAATTCAACAAGAAGATACAATAAGCCAAAATTTGTACATTCCTAATAACACAGCTTAGAAAGTAAGAGAGCGATAAAAGGAAAAACAGATAAATGCACAATCAGAAGAGATCTGAAAACACATCTCTGAGCTGCTGATAGAACATGCACACCAAAACAAATGAAATTAGAAAGGATGCAAAAGATCTGAAGACTATAATCAATATATGTTCTCAGCTTGACATGCATTGATCATTATACCCAACAAACTACAGAATAAATGTAATTTTCCAATTCTGGAAGAAAATATTCACAAAACATATAATAATGGTAAGTACCCAGGACCTACAAAGAACTCATAAAACCCAAAAAGAAAAATAACCTAGTTTTTAAGAAATGTGCAATACATCTCAACAAACACTTCCCAAAGATATGTGACTGACCATTAAGTCTATGAAAACATACTATCACCAATCATCAGGGAAATATACATTACAACCTTAATGAAATACTATTATACATCCACCAGAATGACTCAAATTAAAATGACTGTCAACAAACACCTAATGTTGGAAAGAACATGAAATAAACAGAATTACCATACGCTACTGATGGGCGCGTAAAATTTTTACTTCTTAAGGAAAAATCTGGGAATTGGTCATAAAACTCAACATATACCTGCCCTATGATCCCAATAATTTCATCCACACTTAAGAAAAATGAAAAACTGAGTTCACAAAGATTTATAAATCAAAAAACTTAAGTCAAAAAAGGTTATGAGACAAAGAATGACGTTATATACTAATAAAAGTTCAAAACAGCAAGAAGATTTAACAATTATAAACATTTACAAAACCAAATAAAAGGTCATTAAAATATATGAAGTGAAAATTGACAGAAGTGAAAAGATATTAACAGTTCTACAATAATATTTGGAGACTTTAATATTCCATTAATAATGGAGAGAACAACCAGATAGAAGATAAGGAAATAGAGAACTTAACACAATAAACCAACCAGATTTAATATACAATTACAGAACACTCTACCCAACAACAGAATACATATTCTTTTCAAGGGTCCGTGGGATACTTTCTTAACATATGTTAGGTCACAAATCAAGTCTCAATAAATTTAAAAAGGCAGATATCATACATAGAATCCTCTCTGATCTCAATGCAATAAAGTCAGAAATTTGTAACAAAAAAGGAAAACTAAGGGCGCCTAGGTGGCTCAGTTGGTTAAGCACCAGACTCTTGATTTCAGCTCAGGCCATGATCTCAGGGTTGTAAGATCGAGCCCTACGTCTCCCCCTCCCTCTTCCTTTCCCTCAAAAATAAAAACAAAAAATTAGAAAATTCACAAAGTTGGGGAAATTAAACAACATATTTCTAAACAACAATGGATCAAAGAATAAATCACAAGGGAAATTAGAATACCTAGAGTTGAATGAAGATAAAAATACAGCATATCAAAACTTATGGGGCCAAGTAAAAAAAAAAAAAAATGCTCAGAAATTTGTAGTTATGCAGACTTACATTAAAAAAAAATTCTCAAATTAACAACCTAACTTAACCACTTAAGGAACTAGAAAAAGAACAAACTAAACCTAAATGTAGTAGAAGTAAGGAAATAATAAAGATTAAAGCAGAGATAAAATAGAGAACAGAAAAATAACAGGGAAAATCAATGAAATCAAAAGTTGGTTTTTCAAAAAGATCAATAAAATTGATGAACCTTTAAGTTAGATGGCCTAAGGAAAAAAGAATACTAAAATCAGAAATTAACAGGGGACATTACTACTGATTCTACAGAAATAAAAGAATTTTAAGAGAGTACTATGAACAACTATATGTCAACAAATTAGATGAAAAGGGTAAATTCTGAAAATACAAAACCTACCAAGACCAAGCCATGAAGAAATAGAAAATCCGAATAGTATTACTTACAAGTAGATTGAATCAGTAATCAAAAATTTCCTAATAAAGCAAAGCCCTGGACCCAATGGACTCTTAAAATTCAACAATTAGGAAACATAAAACCTGATTTACAAATGGGCCTAACACCCTGACACCTTAACAAAGAAAATATACAGATGGGAAATAAGCATATGTAAAGATGGCTCATATCATGTATTACAGGGAAACTGGTATTAAAACAATGAGGTACTACTAGACACAATTAGAATGGCCAAAATCTGGAACACTGACAGTACCCTTTGGTACTGATGAGGATATAGAGCAACAAGAACCCTTCCTTCAGTCTTGGTGGGAATGCAAAATGGCAGAGTCCCTTTATAAGATAGTTTGGTGGTTTCTTACAAAATTAAACATATCTTACCATAAAATGTAGCAATGGCACTCCTTGGTATTTATTTAAAGGAGGTGAAAATATATCCACACAAAAACCTAAAAACCTGCAAAGAGGTTTTCTTTAAGGCAGCAAAAATACTCTGTATGATGATGGGTACTTATAATACATTTGACTATACCCATAGAATGTACAGTATCAAGAGTGAACCCTAATGTTACGGTGATTATGTTATGCCAGTGTAGGTTCATCAGTTGTATTCTGGTGGAAGATACTGATAATGGGGGAGGTTATGCATGTGTGAGGGAAAGGATTATATGAAATCCCTCTGTACCTTCCTTTCAATTTTACTGTGAGCCTAACTAAAACTGTTCTAGAAAAATAAAGTCATTTTTAAATATCTCTACTTGAGGTGCCTAGGTGGCTCAGTCAGTTAAGCATCTACCTTTGGCTCAGGTCATGATCTCAGGGTCCTGGGATCCAGCCCTGTGTTGGGCTCCATACTCAGCTGGAAATCAGCTTCTCCTCCTTCTGCCCCTATCCCCAGATCATGCTCTCTCACATGAGCTTTCTCTCTCTAAAAATAAATAAAATCTTTTTAAAATAAATAAATAAATATCTCTACTTAATTTAAAATCTTCATCTCAATTTCCTTAAGATGAAACTGTTCAGGTTTATAAAGTATTACAATTTCACTTCTCAACAGGAAGTATATTTTTTAAGTTTTTATTTTTTACTTAAGTAATCTCCATATCCAACATAGAGCTTGAACTCTCCAGGACCCCCAGATAAAGAGATGCATGCTCTTCCGACTGAACCACCCACGCACCTCTATGTATCTTTTACCTGCTTATGGCAGTGTATTTTTAAACAATGAAAAAAAATTAACCTACTTTCTCGCTTCAATAAGTTTTATGCCAAAAGATGTCTTCTTTCACCTGTAGAAGAACTGCCAAATAGATACACACCATAAAATATTTCTCCCAGGGGTGCCTGGGTGGCCCTGTTGGTTAAGCAACCAATTTGATTCTGGCTCAGGTCACAATCTCAGGGTTGTGAAATCAAGCCCTGCATTCAGCTCCATGTTCAGCATGGGGCCTGCTTAAGATTCTCTCTCTCTTTCTCCCTCTGCCTCTTCCTACTCATGCTCTGTTCTCTCTTGAAAAGCAAAAACAAACAAAACTTCCCCCCAAAACCTCTTTAAATTACTATCACTTCCGGTTCTATTCTTTCTTCTCTTTGCCTACTTAGGCACTAATACCATATGGCTTTGATGATTGTGCTTAGTTATAAAAAAAATTTTAAATAAACACTACACCAATGTGGGGCTCAAACTCACAACCCTACAACCCTGAGATCAAAAGTTGCATGCTCCACTGACTGAACCAACTGGGTGTCTCTACTGTCACAGTTTTTTAGTAATTGATAATCCAAGCCTCCCTTCAATGGTCTCCTATTAAATATTCTTCATTTTCTAGGCTACTCACATTACTTTAATCTCCTTTTCTTCTTTTTCCCTCCAAACTAGCAAACATATCTATTTAGAAGAAATATAATGATGTTCAATTATAGTATTATTTCTAACAGCAAAAAAAGGGGGCAGGGTTGGAAAAACCTAACTATCTAATCATGTGGAATGAAAAGCAAATTATGATATATTGAATGGATATATAAAATCTGATACAATAATTGTTATACATGTATACTTATTAATATGAAAAATAAGCAGGACTATAAAATTTTTAAAAACAAATGATACCATTTTCATTGTAAAACCTAAATGGCAAGTGAACAGTATATAAACAGTACATGTTACAAATATATGTTGGATAAATAATTATTTCATTTTGTCCTGGACTATGGGGTTTCTAGGACATGGGACTTTCCCCACTAACACCGGGAGTCTTGGCTAAGTTGAAATAACAGTCATCTTAAATCTATGTACATTACTGAAAGGCTGAAAAGATATAAATGAAATAGTATCAATGGTTATCTGAAGGGAAAATAATTATAAGTAATGGCTTCTGTATGCTTTTCATTTCTCAGTTAAAGGTGATATAATACATTTTTATATGAACAAGCAAAGTTTACTAAGGGTCTTTTACTGAAAATCTCAAACCAGAATTATAGTTAAAATTCAAGAGAAAACAGACTTAGTTACAACAATAAAAAAGTAATGAGAGAAGAGCCAAAACTAAAACCAGGAATGAGCGGGAACAGTACAACCAATCTGCAGAAATAAAAAGAGTTATACGTGAGATACTATTTACAAGTGAATACCAATAAATTAGATAATCTAGGTGAAACAAATTCCTAGAACCCACAAATAAAGGAACTTAAGAAAATAAAAAATAGCAACAGACATTTAACAAGTAAGCACTGAAAAAGTAATCAAAAACAAAGTCCATAACCAGATGCCTTTCCTGTGAATTCTACCAAACAGTTAAAGAATGAACACCAATTCTTCCCCAACTCTTCCAAAAAATAAGAGAACACTTCCTAACTCAATGAGGCCAGTATTAACCTGACACCAATACCAGACCAAGAAAATCACAAGAAAATTACAGTGTCTCTTATGAACACTGATATAAAAATCCTCAAAGTACTATCAAACCAAATCCAATAGCATATTAAATTATAAACCATGACAAAGTGGAATTTATTCCAGAAATGCACGAGCAGTTCAATGTAACAAAATCAATAATGTAATATACTACATTAGCAGAACAAAGAAGAAAAAACATATCATCATCTTAATTGATACCAAAAAGATAAATAACAGGGGCGCCTGGGTGGCTCAGTGGGTTAAAGCCTCGGCCTTCGGCTCAGGTTATGATCCCTCCTCGGATAGAGCCCCACATCAGGCTCTCTGCTCAGCGGGAAGCCTGCTTGCTTCCTCCTCTCTCTCTCTCTGCCTGTCTCTCTGCCTACTTATGATCTTTGTCTGTCAAATAAATAAATAAAATCTTTTTTAAAAATTTAAAAAAAGGATACATAACAGAGTGCAACAACCCTTCATTTAAAAAAAAAAAAAAAAAAACAAACCACACAACTAGAAACAGAAGGCACTTCCTCAATATGATAAAGGGCATTTAGGAAAACCCCACAGCTAATATCATCCTCAATGACGAAAACTGAAAAAAAGCTTTCTCCCTAAAATCAGGAACAAGGATGCTCACTTTCATCACCACCATCAAAGTTCTAATTAGTGCAAACAGGTAAGAAAAACAAATAAAAAGCATCCAAATTGGAAAGGAAGAAGTAAAACAATTTTTACTTGTAAGTGCCATGATCTTATACAAAATTCCAAAGTATCCACATGAAAGATACTAGAGCTAAGAAAATTAGCAAAATTGTAGGATTAAAAAAAAAAAACCAATGCACATAAATCAGCTGTTTCTATATACCAGCAATGAATAATCTAAAGAGGGAATTAAGAAAGTAATTACATTTACAGTAGTATCTAAAAGAATAACAGACTAATCTGAAGAGGGAATTAAGAAAGTCATTACATTTACAGTAGTATCTAAAAGAAAAACAGACTGATGACTATATTTAAGCAATGAATTATAACACTTGAACACTGAAAACTATAAAACATTGCTGAACAGAATTAAAGAAGACCTAAATAAATGTTTAGAAGGACATTTGCATTCATAGTGAGGCTTAATATTGGTAAGATGCCAATACTACCAAGCATCGTCTACAGATTTATACAATTCGTATAATTTTATACAAAAGCCAATCCTCAAATTCATATGGAATTGCAAAGGGCCCCAAATAGCAAAAACTATCTTTAAAAAGAATAAAGTTATCCCTGATCTCAAACTTACTACAAAGCTACAGTAATCAAAACAGTATGATACTAGCATAAAGATGGATATGCAGACAAATGGAAAATAACAGTTTTCAGAAGTAAACCTATACAATATGACCAATTGATTGCACAAATACGTCAAGACAATTTAACGGGGAAAGAAAAGTCTTTATAATAAAAGGCACTGGAACAACTGGATTTCCACATACAAAAGAATGAAGTTGGACCTTTACCTCACAACATATACAAAAATTAACTCAAAATGAGTCAAGAGCTAAGACCATAAAACTCTTAGGAGAAAACATAGGGATAAATCTTCATGACCTTGGATTTCACACTGGATTCTTAGACATGACACCAAAAGCATAAGTAACAATGACAAAAAAATAGACCAATTGGACTTAATCCAAATTTAATACTTCAGTACATCAAAGGACATTATCAAAAAAGTGAAAAGACGAACTATAGAATGGGAGAAAATACTTGCAAATTGTGCATCTGATAAGGATTTAATATTCAGAATACATAATGAGCCTTTACAACTCAACATGGAGACAAACAACCTGAATTTTAAAATGGGCAAAGGATCCGAATAGGCATTTCTCCAAAGAAGATATACAAATGGCCAATAAGCACATGAAAAGCTGCTCAACATTATTAGCCAATAGGGAAATACAAATCAAAACATCAAGATACTATTTCACACCGAGTAGGATAGCTATAATCAAAGTAACAAAAATAAGAGGCATTTGCAAGGACATGGAGTAACTAGAACTCTGGTAAACTGCTAGTGGGAATGGAAACTGCTAGTGGGAATGGAAACATATAATGGTGCAGTCTGGCAGTTTATCAAAAAGTTAAACATAAAATTACCATGTGATCTAGTATTTTCACTCCTAAATATGCACCCAAATTTGAAAACAGTGACTCAAATGAGCATTTGTACACCAGTGTTCATTATAGCATTTATTCACAATAGCCAAAAGGTGGACATGATCTAGTGTCCATCAACAAATGAATGGATAAGCAAACCATAGTATATTCATAAAATGGGATATTATTCAGCTATATAAAGGAATGAAGCACTGATACATGCTACAACATGGCTGACCTATAAAGTATTATGCTATACATTATACTAAGTGATATAAGCTATACACAAAAGTACAAATATTATATGATTTCATTTTATTCATATGAAATATCTAGAATAGCCAAATTCATAGAAAAAAGTAGATCAGAGGTTAGGTAGAGGGAGAAGGAGGAGTTGTTGCTAATAAATACAGAGCTTCTATTGGGGTGATGAAAAGGTTTTAGAAATAATGTTAATGGTTGTACAACATTTTTGTGAGTGTAATTAACATCACAAACTGTACAGTTAAAAATGCTTAAAATGGCAAATTTGATGATTCTTTTAGCACAACACATGCATATACATACACAAGAAAAAAAGACTTTGGTACATAACCTTCTGTCAAAAGATAATCCTAGATTTCCACAAGCACTAAAACTGTGTATGAGACTTTACAGAAGTCGGTGTTCTGCAACACTTAATTCTATAGTAATGTAAGTCATTAGACACCTCAAACCACTGTGCTAAAATGCTAAACCACATGTAAGTTAAAGCAAAATAAAATTCCCCCATTTTTTCCAACAATCTGAGAAGCTCAATAAATACAACTACCTACTTTCATATTATACACATTTATCTATGCAAGTAATTATAAAATGGACTATGTTTCTTTATATTATTTTTTTTTCACCCTGCTGGGACTAGATACTAAGTAAATACTGGTCACTGGTATAAACCTTTAACACTTACAAAATACACTGCTCCAAAGCTTCCATGGCCAATTTCTCTGAGATCTGTGAAGAGCTTCTCTGGATCTTCTTTGAAGAAGAGCTCTGCAATTTCAGGGTCCTTCAGGCTGCCCGCTCTGTTAGTTGATGGCATCCTGCTGGGCAATCAGTTCTCTGATTCTAATTTTATACTGCTATCCCAATCCTTGGTTCATCTGTATGAATGAAGCCACGTTGGCATGAACTATTGTAGAAAAAGAAGGAAAAAAAGTCAGGAAAAGCAAAAGCTGCTAAGAATAATTAATACAAGATCATTTTCTGATAGCATATACAAAATTATCTCAGGCATTGATTTTTCACTGAAAAGGAAATGTGGTCTACTAATTCTTCAACCTGGTTCATCATCACAATCACTTGTGGTACTTTAAGAAAACCCAGATTCTTAATATCCATAGTATGTAAATATATACTATATTTATACTTTTAAAAATTAAACAAATCTTATGTCTTAGAAGCCTTTCTGTATCTATACTTAAAGAGTTATCTAATCCAGATGCAGTGCATCCATCGGAAGAGATAACACATAAGCTATCAAAAACATGCACAACTTAAGTTGTGCCAATACTGTCTCTAACACCAGGAAGATTTCCATCTATTAATGTTATTCAAATGTAAGAAAATACACAAAAGATTTAATTCAGTCAGTTATTTCTTTTCCTTTCAGATATCATTTGCCAGTGTTAATCAACTCTAACAGGCATTCCAAAGAAAACTACAATGGGACAAAGTAATGAATTTCATACAGATAACTGTTGCCCCATAAAACTGATTCACATTAAAAAATATGGCCTTTGTCAAATCTATGTCATAAGTAGATACCACAAATAACCACTAAATTCCCTGGTGTTATCAGTTCCTTTATACCTGATTACTCAATTTTAAAACTATCTGTCATAATTGACAGGCTTCAGAACTTGGGCTGGAATGACACAGCCTGGACATGAATCCTGGCAACACTATTTACAAACTGTGAGCATGGGTATCCTCATTTCCCTAATCTGTACGCTGAAAATAACCTATTTCATAGAACGGGATAGCATCCTCCAGAAAAATCTGAGAAGTAAGAAATAATGAGGGAACTGAACATTAACCTTATCAAATACCAAAAAGTAACTATAGCATCATTTAGAATACTAAAAATAGGACAAGCAAATCCATAATCTAAAAGACAGTCCAGAAACAAACCCATGTATGTCTATCTTGGAATTTAGCATACAACTAAAGGAGAAGAAATAAATGTTGAGAAGAATTGAGAACCCATTCAAAAAACATATATAAAAATTATAATCCATGCTAAGTGGCTTAAGAAACATCCCAAATAAATGAGGAAAAAATGAATTTGAGACCTGTTCCTTAAACTGAACACCTGAATTACATATGGGTCAGAAATACAAACATAAAGAATGAAACTGAGGCAGCTGTTTGGCTCAGTAAGAAGAACATGACTCGATCTTGGGGTCATAAGCTTGAGCCCCACGCTAGGCACAGAAATTACTTGAATAAAACTATACGTAAGTACTAGAAACAAATAAGTTCCTCCATAATCAAGGACTGAGGAAACTTTTCTATGATCCAAATCCAAAACAACAACAAAGACTGATATATATTTAACAATACAAAAAAGATAACTTGGAATGAGGGGCCATGGAAAAGGATACTCCAAACAAAAAGACAGAAGATAAACTTGGGGGAAAAGTTCAAAACTTATGTTTACAAAGGGTTAATATCCCTAATATGTAAAAAGTTAAAAAAAAAAAAAAAAAGACAATCAGATACCCTTAATAGCTGAAAAGTTCCTGAAAATAGCCAAGAATAAATACAGGAGATATGCATAGTTCACAGAAAAAAAAACTGCACTTCAATTAAGTTAATGACTTCAAAAGATTAAATTGCTTAGGGGTGCCTGGTGGCTTAGTTGGTTAGGCATCTGCCTTCAGCTGAGGGTCACGATCTCAGGTTCCTGGGATCTAGCCCCATGTCAGGCTCCCTGCTCAATGAGGAGTCTGCTTCTCCCTCTGCCTCCCAACTCCCCCCACCCCCGCTTGTGCTCACTCTCTCTCTCTCTCTCTCTCTCTCAAATAAATAAATAAAAGATTAAAAAAAAATTTAATTGCTTAAATCTAACCACACCAAGTAAAAGAAATACAAATTAAAACTATATTAAGATTTAATTTTATACCTACCAGAAAGGCAAAAACTCACCACATGCTGATGGTAGAGTGAAGGGAAATATACATACACTCATCCATTAATAGCAGTAATGAAAAAACAGTACAAACCCCATGGAGAAAAGTCTAGCAAATACATATATGCACTTATCATTTCCCACAATAATACCACTTTAAGGAATCAATACCAAAGACACTTATAGAAAACATAAGAAATGATAAATGCATAAGGTCAGGAACTGGAAATCTTTACGTGGACTGTAAAATGGTACAACCATTTTGGAGAACTGTTTAGCAGATGCTTATCAAGAAAAATAAACATTTGGGGCGCCTGGGTGGCTCAGTGGGTTAAGCCGCTGCCATGATCATGCTCAGGTCATGATCTCAGGGTCCTAGGATCGAGTCCCACATCGGGCTCTCTGCTCAGCAGGGAGCCTGCTTCCTCCTCTCTCTCTCTCTGCCTGCCTCTCTACCTGCTTGTGATTTCTCTCTGTCAAATAAATAAATAAAATCTTAAAAAAAAAAAAAAAAAGAAAAGAAAAATAAACATTTACTATTTGAAGGAGCAATTCCTAAACTAGCTGTCATTTATTCGAAGAAAAGAAAATACAGGCACACAAAAACTCGCACAAAGTAGCTTTATTCTTAGTAGTCCAAAACTACAAATAATACAAATGTCTATCAACAAATAAATGTGTAATAGAATTGTGTTATACTCACACAACGAAATACTATTCAGTGCAATGAAAATGAATAAACTACTGATTCACACAGGAGCACAAATGAGTAATGAGTATCAAAAGCATTATGCTGACTCAGCAAAAGAAGCCAGAAACAAGAGTACACACTTTATGATTCGCCCGATAAATGCTCAAACAGGCAAAACTAGTCTAAAGTAATAGATCCATGGATACTTGGTGCAGGTATGGGGAACAAAGGGGCCCAAAGGAGCCTCTAGAAATAATAGAAAGTTCTATATCTTGAGGTAGTAAATTATAGATGTATATACACTTGTATCAAGTGTTACATTATGTAACTGGGTCATAAAACTACAACTGAACACATAAAATGGATACATTTCACTATACAGAAAGTATACGTCAATGAAATTAACTTTAAAAAATTAAATGGCTTAGGGGCGCCTGGGTGGCTCAGTGGGTTAAAGCGTCTGCCTTTGGCTCGGGTCATGATCCCAGGGTCCTGGGATGGAGCCCATATCGGGCTCTCTGCTCAGCAGGGAACCTGCTTCCTCCTCTCTCTCTCTATCTCTCTCTCTCTCTCTCTGCCTGCCTCTCTGCCTACTTGCGACCTCTGTCAAATAAATAAATAAAAATCTTTAAAAAAAATTAAATGGCTTAAATCTAAGTACCATATACACATATATAAAATCTAAGTACCAGTGGTGCCTGGGTGGCTTAGGCATGAGGTCATGATCCCAGGATCCTGGGATAGACCCCATGTCTGGCTCCTTGCTCAGGGAGGAGCCTGCTTCTCCCTCTCCTCCCCCTGCCTCTGCCTGGGGTTCTCCCTGCTTGTTCCCTCTCTCTCTGTGCCAAATAAGTTTCTTTTTTAAATCTAAGTACCATATATATGCTCTCTTGTATGTGCACTCTCTCAATATAGTGCAAATTTATGAACAAGGTATAGAAGGATATGTATTAAATTGTTAATATTTTCTGTGATAAAAGTATAGCCATGAAAAGCATTACTTGTTAGTCTACACATACGTATTCTCTGAATTTTTATAGCTACTGTTTTAGTAATTTTAAGAAATTTACTTACATTGTACTTTAAATTTGAGAAAAATTAAGATAGAACATTTTTAGAACTAGAATACTTATTCTGACTAGGGAGAACAACCAAAAGGTTATCTGCACTTTTTTAAATTCACAAAAGATTTATGCATTTTACAATTTTGTATGTCAAAAAAAAGTTGAGTCACACAAAAATGGAAACTTCCAGAGCAAACACAATTAAGAATTAACATTTCTTAAATATATAGTTATCATTCAAATCGATCAGGAAGTAGCTAATTCACCAACATATAAATAAATGGCCAAAGGATGTATGTCAGCACTCCATAAACAGGTAATATAAATTACTGGGGAGGGGCGCCTGGGTGGCTCAGTGGGTTAAAGCATCTGCCTTCCGCTCAGGTCATGATCTCAGGGTCCTGGGATAGAGTCCCACATCGGGCTCTCTGCTCAGCATGGAGCCTGCTTCCTCCTCTCTCTCTGCCTGCTTGTGATCTCTGTCTGTCAAATAAATAAATAAATAAATAAATAAATAAATATTTTTAAAATAAATAAATAGCTGGGGAGAATAGTTAAAGCTTGATAGGCACTGCCATGAGTTTGGGATTCTATCTTCCTCCTTTAACTCCTGGCAGCTTTGACCTAAGAGTGGCCTGAATTACAGCAAGGAAACCCATGGAGAAATTCCAACCCCCCTCCTTTTAAATGTAGTACTATGTACACTTTTATTTTTATTTTTTTGTTATTCATTTGACACAGAGAGAGAGGGAGAGAGATCACAAGTAGGCAGAGCATCAGGCGATGGGGGTGGGGGAAGCAGGCTCCCTGCTGAGCAGAGAACCCAATGCAAGGCTTGATCCCAGGACCCTGAGATCATGACCTGAGCTGAAGGCAGAGGCTTCACCCACTGAGCCACCCAGGTGCCCCAAAATTCCCTCCTTCTATCGAAAAGACCAGGAAGAGGAGATCCTGTGATCTAGAGATTGTAGGGAGAAAAGCAATTATTTTCTCTTTTCTCTCCTTAGCCACAGAACTGCACTGTGCCAGCAACAGAAAAAAAAAAAAAAAAAAAAAAAAAAAAAAAAAAAAACTGTGAGAAAACCTCTCTTTGGCGAGAAAAATCGGAAAACAGTGCCCCTGTTGGTCCAAAAATTATCAGGGGAATTCCCATAATTTTTTATAAGCTCCTCTCTTCTTTCCCCATTTCACTTAAGGTGATGCCCCAGGGATGGGGAACTATATACTGCACAGGTCGAAATGCTTAGAGAAAAATCTATCTTTCTGATCAGAAGAACCAGGGGAAAGTCCACTGGGAATTAAAGAGTAAATGGAGGAAAATCATGGAGAAGAGAGAGCTGGAAAAGAGATCCCTAATTCTTTTACTTTGGTATAAACCAAAACAAATACTGATTTGCACTTGTGTAAAGTAGACTAAAAGAAGTGCAGCAAAGGCTACACTAAAGACAACTGAACTATAGTATAAACCACTGCCAAGTCTCATCCTTTTACTGAGAGGCACAGTACAAGACAAATCCAAAGAGAGCAGCAAAAGTTTTGGAAATAGAACTTGATACTGGAACCACCACTCACAGAAAGTTAGATGGAACTTCCCATTTAAACCAGGTGGTGTCTACTAAAACAAAGAAAACAAATCAATGTTCTCTACAGCATATTAATAAGGCTCAAAAATGACAACATAATATTCACAATGTCCAAGATAAAATCCAAAAATTACTCTACATGCAAAAACAAACAAAACACGCATGCACATGTGCAGATGCGCGCGCGCACACACACACACAAAACTGGTTAATGTGACAAATTATCAAGGGAAGAGAGAGGACCTACAGATGCCTATGAGATGACTCATGTTGGAATTCTCACACAAAGACTTGATTTTTTTTTAAGTTTTTTTTTTTTTTTTAATTTGACAGATCACAGGAAGCAGGCTCCCTGCTGAGCAGAGAGCCTGATGTGGGGCTTGATCCCCGCATCCTGAGATCATGACCTGAGCCAAACGCAGAGGCTTAACCCACTGAGCCACCCAGGCGCCCCTTTTTTTTTAAAGATTTTATTTATTTGACACAGAGAGACACAGCAAGAGAGGGAACAAAAGCAGAGGGTGTGGGAGAGGGAGAAGCACGCTTCCTACTGAGCAGGGAGTCAGATGAGGGGCTTGATCTAGGATCATGACCTGAACTGAAGGCAGGTGCTTAACAACTGAGCCACCCAGGCATTCCCATACATATACTTTAAAGCAATTATTATAACCATAACAAATGAGATAATGGTTAACACTCTGGAAACAACTGAAAAGATGTAAGTTCTTAGAGAAATAAAAAAAAATTTTTTAAATCATATGAATAATTTAGAAATGAAAAAAACAGTATCATAAATGAGGGGCAACTGGCTGGCACAGTCTGTACAGCATGTTAACTCCTGATCTTGGGGTAGTGAGTTCAAACCCCATGATGGGCATATTACTTACTTAAAAAAAATATTTAAAAAACAAAAAGCAAAAAACCTCATTACATGGGCTCAACTGCTCAACAGAGATGACAGAAAAAAGAGTCAGAAAACATTAAGACAGAAACTAATGAAACTAAAAAACAGAGAGAAAAAAAGATTGAAAGCACTCACTAGAGCCATAGTGACTTGTTGGACAGCATCAAATTGTCTACGTTTCAAACCACTGGTATTACTAAGGAGAGGAAAAATAAATTGGTAAGGAAAAAAATTTTTTTGTAATGTCTGAAAACTTCAGATTCAACAAAAGACATAAATTTAGAGATCTGAGAATTTCAACAAACCCCAAACAGGACAAATTCAAAGAATATCAGGTTAGACACACCTACTCACAATGTTAGAAAAAGATAAACTAAATTTGAATGACAAGAGATTTTGTGTAAAAAACAGAGTCCACAGAAAGTGGAATAATATCTTTAAGATTATAAAAGGAAAGAATTACCAATGCAGAACATAATTCTTTATCTAGCAGAAGTCTTCTACAGGAATGAAGGTGGGGGGGAATTCTTATATGATACAAAACTAAGAGAATCTGTTGCCAGCAGACCTACCTTAAAATTAATGCATAATGTTAAACAAAAGAGAGCTAGGGTAGCTACATTAGTATCAGACAAAATAGACCTCAGAACTAAGAAAATCACAAGGGATAAAGAAAAACATTATATAATGATGTTATTCCATTCATCAAATCCCAAATCTGTCCTCACCCGACAAAAGAGCTTCAAAGTCATGAAGCAAAATTGGTACAACAGAAAAGAGAAATAAAACAAGTTTATAATAATACTAGGAAACTCCAACAATCCTCTCTCAGAAATTGAAAAAGAAACAGTAGTCTGAAAATATACAGAACAACATTATCAACCAAGTTTACCTCATGACATTTCTAGAATACTCTACCTGATTCTACATTCTTCTCAAGAGCACCCATCAATTCAGGAATTGATATTCATACCAAGACAGATTATATTCTGGGCCATTAAACAAATCTCAACAAGCATAAAAAAATTTTTATTCATACAAAATACATTATCTGACCATAGTGCAATTACATTTAAGATTAGTAACAAAGATATGACTTCTTTTTTTTAAAGTTATTATTTATTTATTTGTCAGAGAGAGAACTCTAACAAGCAGGGGGAGCTTCAGGCAGAGGGAGAAGCAAGGTCCCTGCTAAGCAAGGAGCCTAAGACAAAGAGCTCCTGGATCATGACCTGAGTTGAAGGTAGACGGTTAACCCACTGAACCAACCAGGCATCCCCCAAAATACAACTTTGTTAAAAACCCACAAAATTTGGAACTTAAAATAAATACTTCTACATAATCCATGAGTCAATAAAAAAAAGTTAAAGGGAAATTAGGAAAGAATACAAATTGGGGCACCTGGCTGGCTCAGTCTAAAGAGCATACAACTCTTGGTTTTAGGATTATGAGTTCAGGCCCCACATTCATTGTAGAGATTACTTAAAAATAGAATTAAAAAAAGAATATAGGGGCACCTGAGTGGCTCAGTGGGTTAAAGCCTCTGCCTTCAGCTCAGGTCATGATCCCAGGGTCCGGGGATCAAGCCCTGCATCCGGCTCTCTGCACAGCGGGGAGCCTGCTTCCTCCTCTCTCTCTCTGCCTGCCTCCCTGCCTACTTGTGATCTCTGTCAAATAAATAAATAAAATCTTTAAAAAAATACAAATTGAACCAAAGTAAAAATACAACATAAAATTTGCTGGATACAACTAATACAGTGCATACACAGAAATTTAAGGCATTAAATCTATATTGGGGGGAAAAAGATTTCAAATAATCTACGCCTCTATCTTAAGAATCTAGAGAGGGGCATCCGGATGGCTCAGTCAGTTAGTTAAGTGTCCAATTCTCTTGATCTCAGTTCAGACCTTGATCTCAGGGTTGTGAGTTCAAGCCCTGTACTGGCTCCACACTGGGCATGTAGCTTACATTTAAAAAAAAAAAAAAAAAAAAATCTAGTAAGAGAAAAGTAAATAAAACCAAACAAAGGGGCACCTGAGTGGTGCAGTTGGTTAAGCAACAGGCTCTTGATTTTGGCTCAGATAGTGATCTCAGGGTGGTAAGAGCAAGCCCCATGTGGGGCTCTCCATGCTCAGTTCAGAGTCTACTTGAGATTCTCTAGCCCTCTGCCTCTCCCCACTGCTCTAAAATAAATAAGTGAATAAATCTTTTTTTAAAAACCCCAAAAATAAATATAAAAAAAGAAATATTAAAGAAACAGACTAGAAATCAAGGAAATTAGAAAACAAAAAGCCAATATAGAAAAATCAGTAAAACCAAGAGATGGTTCCTTTGGGTAATAAAAAAACCTCAACAAAACTGAAAGATCTCTGCCAAACTAACCAAGGAAAACAAGAATAGACACAAATGAGAAAAAACAGCATTCAAAGGGGAAATATTACTACATACTCTTAGAACACTGAAAGAAAGAAAGAATAGCTCTGGGTTCCTGAATTTAATTCACCATTTTGAACACACTGAAGAAAAGAGAAACACATGATCATATCAACAGAAGCAGAAAAGGACTTTGACAAATCCAATATCCATTTATAATAAAAATGTTAAAAACAAACAAACAAAAAAACCCTAGTATTAGAAGGGAACATCACTGGGATGCCTTGGTGGCTCCGTTGGTTAAGCGTCTACCTTCAGCTCAGGTCATGATCCTGGGGTCCTGGGATCAAGTCTCTGATTGGGCTCCTTGGTTAGCAGGGAGCCTTCTTCTCTCTGCCTGCAGCTCCCCCTGCTGTGTGTGTTCTCCCTCTTTCTCTCTCTCTCTCACAAATAAATAAGTAAAATCTTTAAAAAAATAAAAAGGGGGGGAACATCATTAATCTCACTAAGGGTATCTACAAAAAACCTACAGCTAACATCATAACGATTAAAGGCTAAAAGATTTCCCCTAATTATTAGAAACTAAGTAAGGATGTGTATTCTAATCATTCCTCTTCAACATCACACTAGAAGTTCAGTCCATGCCATAAAGAAAAGACAAAGAAAAGATACATAATAGAAAGAGCAAGAAAGAAAAAAAAACCTCTCTAGTTGCACACCTTACTGTGTGCATGAAAAATCCCAAGGAATAGAAAAACAGTAAAAGAAGGGGTGCCTGGGTGACTCAGTGGGTTTAAAGCCTCTGTCTTTAGCTCAGGTCATGATCCCTGGATTCTGGGATTGGGCCCCACATAGCACTCTCTGCTCATCAAGAAGCCTGCTTCCCTCTCTCTCTCTGCCTCTCTCCTACTTCTGATCTCTGTCAAATAAATAAATAAAATCTAAAAAAAAACAAAAACAAAAAAAAAAAAACAGGGAAAGAAGAAAAATACTTAGATATGTCTAAAAATATTTGGATAGAATTTATATAGTAAGAACAATAAATGCCGTGCCTGGCTGGCTCAGAGCATGGAACTCTTGATCTCAGGGTCATGAGTCAAAGCCCCATCCCAGGCATAGAGCTTACTAAAAAATAGAAAAGAGAAAGGGAAAAAAATTAAATGGAGAGATGTACTATGTTAATAGACTAAATGATTCAATACTGTTATAAGGCCACTCCTACCCAAATTTGTCCAAAAATTCATTGATTCACAGATTCAATACGTCAGGCAAAATTCAACAGAATATTTTTTCCTGTAGATATCAACAAAGGGATTCTAAAATGTACATGAAAAGGCAAAGAACCAAATTAGTCAGAACAATTTTTAAAAAGCAGTATAGAGTTGAGGGACTCACACTAACAGATTTCAAAACCTAACACAAAGCTACAATAATCAAGATGTAGTAATGATGAAAGGATAGACACACAGTCCAATGAAGCAAAACAGAAGTTCAGAAACAGACCCTCACGAATATGGTCAACTGATTTTTGACAAAGGTATAATAGAGAAAAGATCTCTTTTGAAAATGGCACCACAGTAATTAGACATCCATATGCATAAAAATGAACTTTCCCTCATACTTTAAAGAAAAATTAACTCAAAATGGTCCATTTATCTCAATGCAAAAAATTAACACATAACACACAACATTTAGAAAACGACACAGGAGAAAAATCATTGCAACCTTAGTCAAGGAGTTCCTAGATACAACACCAAAAGTCTAATCCATAAAAAGGGCAAAATTGATATGGACTTCACCAAAATTAAAAACCTTTACTCTTGCAAATGACACTTTTAAAGAATGAAAGTCAAGCCAAAGGCTGCTAAAAATTTTTCAAATCCTGTATCTGAAAAAGCATTTGTATCTGAAATCCATAAAGAACTCTTGAAACTCAGTAATGTGGTACACAAATGCGCACTTAGATGATGAAACTATAAAGAAACTCCTGGGGCACCTGGGTGGCTCAGTGGGTTAAGGCCTTTGCCTTTGGCTTGGGTCATGATCTTGGGCCTGGGATCGAGCCCCGCGTCAGGCTCTCTGCTCAGAAGGGAGCCTGCTTCCTCCTCTCTCTGACTGCCTCTCTGCCTGCTTATGATCGCTGTCTGTCAAATGAATAAATAAAATCTTAAAAAAAAAAAAAGTTTTTACTGTAAAAATGTCAGGATAGTAGTTACTTTAGGAAAAAGAAGGGGCTGTGATTAGGCTGAGACATAAGAACATCTAGAATGGCTAGCAAAGTTCCATTTCTTGCCTTAGTGATTACAATGTAATTTTATTTATAATTCATTAAGCTATATGTTTGCCAAATTTCTGTCTGATCTTATAATAAAAAGAATGAAAACAAAAATTATACATACTGTAGTTTTCACAAAGAACACAATACAACAAAGTGGTATAGATTATATTTAGGTAGTTACGGCCTGTATTATGGACAACATTCAAAGTCTATACTCTCCTTATGTTCCAAAATTCCAAAGATAATCACATGTTCAACTTCCACAACCAGAAAAAGAGATAAAGAAAAAATATCCATCATTTGTGCACATTCTTTAAGCTGTGAGAAGACAGAAAAAAAAAAAAAAAAGAAAAATCGAATGAATACAAGTAAGAGAACTCCAACAACGTTAGAAACTCCTCAAACATTCCATTACACTGTTAGGCTAGAGTTTATAGTATCCATTGCATAACTGCTTTACTGTACATCTTCAAATTCCCAAAAGTTAAGTACTTTATTTTATTTTTTTAAATTTTATTTATTTATTCGACAGACAGAGATCAAAGGTAGACAGAGAGGCTGGCAGAGAGAGAGGGGGAAGCAGGCTCCCTGCCAAGCAGAGAGCCGGATGCAGGGCTTGATCCCAGGACGAGCGGAGATCACGAGCGGAGCAGAAGGCAGAGGCTTAACCCACTGAGCCACCCAGGTGCCCCTAAAGTACTTTATTTTAAAACTTAGCACCATCTTGGCTGCCCCGCCCCCATTTAGAATATTGCTACACAGAGTCATCAATGTTAAAACTGACTAAAACACTTCAATTTGAGTCTTGGCCATTTAAAAAATCTGCCATGAATACAGGAAAAGGAACGGCACAGAGGAGCTTTCACAGCAACCCTAATCATAAAACTCCATAATTTCTCCAGTAGTCTAAAAATGAGTACTAGGTACATGAATACCCAACATACAGGACTAATACAGCTAGATAAACTGCTAGTCAGGTTTAAAAGATATATTTATGTAAGTTCTTAAAGATATTATGAGACTATACATGCAATCTTCTTTAAAAAAAAACAAACAGGTTATTAGTTACATTTTTAAAATATCAAATCTCTTAGTAGGGTAAAAATATAATTACAGTAACTTATATCCTTCTTACTAAAAGAGATCTGTAAAATGAAAGTAACAATCCTATAAAGAGCAAATGAGATCATCTTTGTTTCTGGTTCCACAAAAAAACAGACCAAAGAAGCTTATCATTCACTAGGTTATTTAGAGTTGAATATAAGACATAAACAGGGACGCCTGGGTGGCTCAGTTGGTTAAGCAGCTGCCTTCGGCTCAGGTCATGATCCCAGCGTCCTGGGATCGAGTCCCACATCGGGCTCTTTGCTCAGCGGGGAGCCTGCTTCTCCCTCTGCCTCTGCCTGCCTCTCTGTCTGCCTGTGCTCGCTTTCGCTCGCGTTCTCTCTGACAAATAAATAAATAAAACCTTTAAAAAAAAAAAAATAAGACATAAACAATTTTTATGGTTTTGTACCATTTTGTTTTATCCCAAAACATTTATCTAAGAAAGCCCAAAGAAACTAGAATAAAAAATCCAATATAATTTATTTTAAAAACTCAGATCAAATTATGATTTTCAGAATCAAGTAACTGTTGCACATTTGTAAAACAAAGTCAAATAACTGACAATAACATCAGTCAAAGCAACAGCAAGATGATGGGGGAAGGGTACTGGTAATCAGAGCACATTCAGTATTACTTGAGAAATGCTCCTTGGATGAACAGTGATGAGGTCATGCTATTCCATCTTTTAAGAACCTTCAGATTTTCACAAAAAGGACATTGTTGGTCTTAAGCAACTGCTTCAATACCATTAAGCCCTTTTCCCTACATCTGTTAATCAGAGGGCTCAGGCTTAGAAAACAGCCAACTTAGTCAAACATTTAATCCCTTTAGAGAAAGAAAAATTGTCCCTTTACACAGTCTAATTGGAACAAGAATACATAGATAAAATGATAACTGATAAGACTGTACAGTTAAGGACTTTCTTAAAAAGAATATTACCTTATCTCTCCTTAAAATTTTTTAAAAAGATACATGTATTTGGGGAACAAAACTTTTGAAAGGTAGAAAGGATTCACAAGAAAAATAGTAAGTCTCCCAAGTACCCCTATTTCTGAGATATCCTCCCATAGATCACCTGTGCGTGATGTTAATAACACTACAATGGTCTCCAAGTGTTCAAGTGAAAAAACGCTGCACATATCTCATTTTAAATCAAAAGCTAGAAATGATTAAGATAAATGAGGAAGGTTTGTCAAGAGCAAAGAAAGGCTAAGAGCGCGAACTCTTGGGACAAAAAGCCAAGTTATGAATGCAAAGGAAAAGTTCTTGAAGGAAATTAAAAGTGTTACTCCAGTGAACACATGAACAGTAAGAAAGGGAAACCACTTTATTGCTGATAAGAAAAAAGGTATTTTGGGGTTGTTGGTTTTTTGATATACTGTTCTTGTTCCCTTTTTTTTCCCCCCCAGTATAGTTGACACACGTATTAGTTTCAGGGGCACAACATATTGATTCAACAAGTCTATACATTATTCTATGCTCACAAGTGTAGCTACCTACTATCTGTCACCACAGAAAACTATTATAATACCATTGACTATATTCCCTATGTTATATCCTCTGTCCCTATGACTTATTCATTCCATAACTGGAAGCCTATATGACCCACTCTCTGGTTTACCCATTTTGCCCATTCCACCACAAACTCCCCTCTGGCAACTGCCAATTTATTCTCTGTATTTATGGATTTGTTCCTGCTTTTTGTCAGCTTGTTTATTCATTTATTTCTGTACTTCACATACAAGTGAAATCATGTTATTTGTCTTTCTCTGACTTATTTCATATAGCATTATACTCTCTAGGTCCATCTATGATGTTGCAAATAACAAGATCTCATTCTTTTCTACAGCTGAGTAATATACCATTGTATATGTATGCCACATCTTTATCCATTCATCTCTTGATGGATACTTGGGAGTGCTTCCATATCCTGCTTACTGTAAATAATGCTGCAGTAAGCACAGGGATGCATGTATCTTTTTAAATTAGTGTTTTCAATTTTTTTGGCTAAATACTCAGTAGTGGAATTACTGGATCATATGGTATTTCTAGTTTTAATTTTTTAAGGAATTTCCACAGTGGTTGCACTAGTTTTACATTCCCATCAACAGTGTACAAGGGTTCCTTTTTTCCCCACATCCTCACCAACACCTGTTATTTCTTATCTTTTTTTTTTTTTAATATTTTTAAGTAATCTCTAAACTCAATGTGGGGCTCGAACTCACAACCCCAAGACTGAGTCACATGTTCCACCGACTGAGCCAGCCAGGTGCACCAATTTCTTGTCTTTTGGATGCTAGCCGTTCTGATAAGTGTGAGGTAATATCTCATTGTGGTTTTGATTTGCATTTCCTTGATGGTAAGTAATGCCTATTGATGATAAGTAATGTCTATTGGCCATCTCTATGTCTTGGAAAAAAGTTCCTCTGCCCATTTTTTTAAAAATTAGATTATTTAGGAGGTTTTTTGTGTTGAATTGTGTAAATTCTTTATATATTCTGGATACTAACAGGATATGGAGAAAGTTTTAGTGGTTTGGACAGAAGATCAAACCGGCCAAAACATTCCCGCAAAGCCGAATCCAGAGCAACGCCCTAACTCTTTTCAATTGTATGAAGTCTGAGAGAGTTGGGGAGGCTGCAGAAGAAAAGTTTGAAGCTGGCAGAAGCTGATTCATATATAAGGAAAGAAGCAGTCTCCACACCAGTAAGAGTAGAAGGTGAAGCAGCAAATGCTGGGATGTAGAAGCTATAGCAAGTTACTCAGAAGACCTACTGAAAATAACTAATGAAGGTGGCTATACTTAAAAACAATAAATTTTCAATGTTATTAAACAGCCTTATATCAGAAGAAGAGCCTTCTAGGACTTTCATAGCTAAAGAGGAGAAGTCAATGCCTGGCTTCAAAGCTTCAAAAGACAAGCTCACTCTCGCTAGAGGCTTATGTAGCTGGTGACTACTGGCTGAAGCCAAAGCTTACTGACTGTTCTGAAAAGCCTAATGCCTTTGAGAAGTATTCTACATCTACTCTGCCTGTGGTCTATAAATGGAACAAAGCCTGCATGACAGCACATCTGCTTACAATATGGTTTACTGAGCATTTTTAGGCCATTGTTGAGACCTACTGCTCAGAAAAAGAAAAAAAAATCCTTTCAAAATATTACTGCTCATTGACAAGGCATGTGGTCACCCAAGTACATGGAGATACACTATGAGATTAATGTTGTTTTCATATCTGCTAATACAACATTCATTCTACAGCCCATGGACTAAAGAATAATTTCAACTTATGAGTCTTAAGATTTGAAAATACAATTTGCATGGGCATGCCTGTGTGGCTCTGTGTTAAGCACTCAACTTGGGTTTGCTCAGGTCATGATCTCACGCTCTCGTGGGATCAAGCCCTGCATTAGGCTCTGCACTCAGCGGAGAGTCTGCTTGAAGATTCTCTCCCTCTCCCCCTTCCCCACTCATACACTTGCTCTCTCTAAAATAAATATATCTTTAAAAAAAAAATAAAAAAGTTCGTAAGGCTGTAACTGGCATAGATAGTGATTAGTCTGATGGAACTAAGCAAATTGAGAAGTTTCTGGAAAGAAAGAAAGAAAAAAAGAAAGAAAGAAAGAAAGAATTAATTCATCTTTGTAGATGCATGTGCGATTCATGAAAAGAAATAGTATCAACATGAACAAGGTTTGGAAGAAGTAGATTCCAATCCTCATAAACGATTTGGCGGGGGGGTTCAAGACTTCAGTGGAGGAAGTAATGGCAGATGTGATGAAAACAGCAAAAGAATTAAAATTAGAAGTGGAGCCTGAAGTGCTAATTAAGTTGTTATAATCACCTTAAAACTTTAACAGATGAGGAGTTAATTTCTTTTTTTTTTTAAGATTTTATTTATTTCTTAAATTTTATTTATTTATTAGAGAGAAAGCACCCATAAGCACGGGCGGACCGGGATGTGGGGAAGAGAGAGAGAGGCAGAAGCAGACTCCCTGCTGAGCAGAGAGCCCAATGCATGGCTTGATCCCAAACCCTGAGTCCATGACCTAAGCAGAAGGCAGCCAACCAAGCCACCCAGGTGCCCCTATCTTTTTTTTTTTTTTTTTTTTAAAACAGAGAGATAGTAAGAGAGAGCACAAGGAGAGGGAGCAGCACGCAGAGGAAAAAGCACGCTTCCCTTGGAGCAAGAAGCCCAATGCAGGATTCTGACGGACCTGAGCCATCCAAGCACCCCAAGGATTTGCCTTTTTTTTTTTTTAAAAAAAGATTTTATTTATTTATTTGACAGAGAGAGAGAGATCACAAGTAGGCAGAGAGAGATGGGGAAAGGAAGCTACCTGCTGAGAAGAGAGCCCGATGCAGGACTCGATCTCAGGACCCTGAGATCATGACCTGAGCTGAAGGCAGAGGCTTAACCCATTGAACCACCCCAGTACCCAAGGATTTGCTTTCTTATGGCTGAACAAAGAAAGTTGTTTCCTGAGATGGTATCTACTAGTATTGATGCTGAGAGGACTGCTGAAATGATAACAAAGGATTTAAAATATTCCACAGATACAGCTGATAAACTAGCAGCAAAGGTTTGACAAAACTGACTCTAATTTTGGAAAATTTCTACTCCAGGTACAATGCTATCAAACAGCATTGCATTTAACAGAGAAATCATTTGTGAAAGGAAGAATCCATCAATGTGGCAAACTTCACCGTTGTCTTATTTTAGGAAAAATGTCAAAGCCCCCCCGCCCAACCTTCAGAGACCACCACCTTGATCAATTAGCAGCTCTCAACACTGAGGCAAGACCCCTCCACCCAATAATATTGAAAGCTCAAATAATGGTCAGCATTTTTTAGTAATAGGTATTTTTAAATTAAGGTATATACATTTTTAGACATAATATTATTACATACTTAACAGACTATAATATAGTGTAAACATAACTTGTATATACACAGGGAAGCCAAAAATTTCATTTGACTCGTTTTACTGCAATACTCACTTCACTGTGGTGATCCAAAACCAAGCCCACAGTTTCTCTAAGGTATGACTATATAAATGTTAGTACTGTAAGAGGGAGTCAGACTAAAATAATCAGGTCATTTCAAAAATATTTTGTGACATGTACAAATTTTCTTATACACATAAAAACTATGGGAGACTTTACACTGTCTATCTTGTATTTTTTTTTTTTTTGAATGGTGAATGTTTTTTCTACTTAAAAACAAATGTTAAGGGGCGCCTGGGTGGCTCAGTGGGTTAAGCCACTGCCTTCGGCTCAGGTCATGATCTCAGAGTCCTGGGATCGAGTCCCGCATCGGGCTCTCTGCTCAGAGAGCCTGCTTCCCTCTCTCTCTCTGCCTGCCTCTCCATCTACTTGTGATTTCTCTCTGTCAAATAAATAAATAAAATCTTAAAAAAAAAAAAAAAAAAAAAAAACAAATGTTAAAAATTGAATAAGAAAATTTCATTTTCTGGCCATAGCATTTACATGAAACTTAGTTCCAAATGGTTTAATATTTTCATAATTTGCAGCTTTCCACAAGCTCTTACCTCTCTAATATTTCCCATTCCCACAAAGATTCTGTGAACTAGAAAAGTAATTCATATGCCATTAAGAATTATTTGCAGTACTTGGTAAGAATCTAAATGCAGAATGATAAGATGAGCCTCTCTTTCTAGTTGTTTCCCTTTAATAGATTATATGGCACTTCTACTTTTCCATTCTGTCATTGCTTAATAATGTAACCATTATTAAAGGAGGGAAAAGCAAGCTACAGCACAGTGCTACAATATAAAATTCTTTTTTTTTTTTTTTAAGATTTTAAATAATCTCCATATACAACATGGGGCTGAACTTACAACCACAAGATCAAGACTGAATGCTCTACCAACTAAGCCAGCCAGGCACCCTATATGAAATTCTTTTATTTTTGTTATTTTCATTTTTTTAAAAGACAGAGTGGTTTATTTATTTATCTATCTATCTATCTATTTATTTATTTATGTGTGAGAGAGAGAGAGAGAGCGCGCGCACGTGAGAGAGAGAGCGCCAGGGCTCCCAGGGGGTAGGGGGCAGACGGAGAGAAAGAAGTAGATACCCTTGATGAGCAGGGAGCGCAACCTGGATCAGGACCTGAGCCCAAGGCAGATGCTTAACCTTAACCAGCTGAGCCACCCAGGTGTCCCAAGAAATTCTTGTAAGGTCTCTCTCACACATACACTCTCATTCTCTCAGGTTTGGAAAGGAAGACAATGAACTGTTAATAGCTGTTATATGTGAGTGCTAGGATTTATAGACTCATTTTCTTCATTTTCCTTATCAGTACTTTCTAGTTTATTCTACTGCAGTTTACATGAATTTTTACAATGCAAATAAAAAACAATTGCATGATTCTTCAAAGTGCTAGAAACTTAAATGCAAAGTAGGGATGAAGCAGGAATTTTTTGTTTTTAACTCAAAATCTACAAGTGTTAACAACTTTGCAAAGGAGAAAGATTTTCATTTAAATTTTTCAAAATTCCTTGAATACACTGAAAAACATTCTTCTAAAACTATTACTTGGTCAAAGATTTGGGATGAAGAAAAAAGACTATCAAACTATTTAAATATCTAGAATTCCACACTAAGAAATTTGAAAATCTAATAAAAATGATTTTTTGTCAAAATGGAAATTAGTTACAAAACAACTAATCTGAATTCTTCAAAATATCATGAAGACAAAAAAGACCAGCGATGGTCTAGAGATTAAAGAAGACTAAAGACATACTGATGTGGGAAGCAAAGGCAAAAGAAAGATTAAATTTCGTTATTACTTACAGACCACTGACAAGTCCCTGACACAAGGCAGAGTGACATTCCTCTAGAAGCTCAGCTGCCTCAATGTTAATACTTTCCTAAGGGCAAAAGGCAATCTTAACCCAACCCCCAAGATCCTGTAAGTCTTAACATATAAAAATTCCTTTCGAAACTTCCTTTATCTCTATAACCCATCCAACATATATGTCAGCAATCATTCCCCAAGCCTATGCCCACCGATATATATCTGAAGGGTCTCATGACTAGGGTTTTATTAGACAGTAATAAAGTCTTTTCCTAACAATATCGAGCCATCTCAAGGTCCCAGAAACCCTGCTTCCAAAATTCCTTAGAGACTTATGCTACTTCTAACCCCCTCCCAAACTGAAAGTATATAATCCACCAGTCCTCATGACCCCAGCACAGCTCTTTCTGCCCACAGGTCCTGTGCTTGCTTTATTTATTTATTTATTTATTTATTTATTTTAAAAAAGTTTTCAGCTTTTTTTTTTTTTTTTAAAGATTTTATTTATTTATTTGTCAGAGAGAGGGCGAGCTCACAAGCAGGCAGAGTGGCAGGCAGAGGCAGAGAGAGAAGCAGGCTCCCCGCCAAGCAAGGAGCCCGACGCGGAACTCGATCCCAGGACCTAGGATCATGACCTGAGTCGAAGGCAGCGGCCCAACCCACCGAGCCACCCAGGCATCCCGGTCCTGTGCTTTTAATAAAACACCTTTTAGGGGAAGCTGGGTGGCTCAATCAGTTAAGCGTCTGCCTTTGGCTCAGGTCATGATCTTGGGGGTCCTAGGACTGAGGCACACTTTGGGGTCCCTGCTCAATGGGGAATCTGTTTCTCCTTCTACCTTGGCCCCTCCTCCTGCTCATGCTCTCTCAAATAAAATCTTAAAAACCAACCAAACAAACAAAAATACCTTTTTGCACCAAATACATCTCAAGAATTCTTTCTTGGCCATTAGCTCCAAACCCCAACATTTCCTACCTTAAAATGACAATTAATTCCCATATATGGTCCTGAACTGGGGGGAAAAATCCATCTTTAAAAGACATGATTGGAGGGGTGCCTGGGTGGCTCAGTGGGTTAAAGCCTCTGCCTTCGGCTCGGGTCATGATCCCAGGGTCCTGGGATCGAGCCCCACATCGGGCTCTCTGCTCAGCGGGGAGCCTGCTTCCTCCTCTCTCTCTCTCTCTCTCTCTGTCTACTTGTGATCTCTGTCTGTCAAATAAATAAATAAAATCTTAAAAAAAAAAAAAAGACATGATTGGGGCCCCTGGGTGGCTCAGTCACAGACTGAGCATCTGACATTTGATTTCGGATCAGGTCATGCTCTCAGGGTCCATGAGATCAGCCCTGTGTCCTGTTCCACGCTCAGCAGGGAGTCTGCTTGGGATTCTCTCTCCCTCTGCCCCTTCCCCACCCCCTGTACTCAAGCTTGCACACACTCACTCTCTATCTAATAAATAAATAAATCTTTAAAAAGATATTATTGTGACAAACTGGAATAATCTGAATATACACCGTATATTTGATAAGAGTATCATATTGTTATATTTCCTGTCATACTTTTACTGTGTCTAGTGAGATAATGTCCTTGCTCTCAGGCAATACATGCTTCAGTATTTACAGTCATGTCTGCAACTAATTCAAACACTTCAGGGGATATCGAGTGAATGTCTATGTAATACAGCAATGTTACATATACATATATGTATAACGTACATATATGTTATATGTGTTAACTGGTGAATCTTCTTAAGGAGTACAATGGGAATTCATTATACAAGTCCAGCAATTTCCAAATAATTTTGTATTTCTCAAAATAAAAAGATAGGAAATAAAGGGCAACAATGCCAGGGTGCCTCTACAGGTCAAGGCTACCACCAGCATGACAAAGCTGCCCACTTGGGAGGATCCAAAAGTGCAGGAGGTAAAAGTTCTGTGCTTAAAGTTGCAGCCCATCATTATGAGGCTAAGTGTGAAAAACCCAGCAAGGAGTTCATGCTCCAGGGGCTCACAGTGGGGCTCAGTTGGTGGAACATATATATGACTACTGATCTCAGAGTTTAAGTTTGAGCCTCATGTTTGGTGTAGCGATTACTTTAAAATCTTAAAAAAAAAAAAAACAACTTCATACTTTGCTGCTGAAAAGAGAAAGATCTGTGGTAGTGTTTTTTTAAAAAAAGCAAGTTTGTCAACAAGTGTGCTCTGGACTTCTTTGGGCAGATGAGGTTTCCTGTGTGGAGCTTTTAAGGAATAAACAGACCTGTATTAATTATTCCAGCCTGAGTTTTTTTTTTTTTTTTAAGATTTTATTTATTTATTCGACAGAGAGAAATCACAAGTAGATAGAGAGGCAGGCAGAGAGAGAGAGAGAGAGAGGGAAGCAGGCTCCCCACTGAGCAGAGAGCCCGATGCGGGATTTGATCCCAGGACCCCGAGATCATGACCTGAGCCAAAGGCAGCGGCCTAACCCACTGAGCCACCCAGGCACCCCTGAGATTATTTCTTTATTGTTGCAAACAGCAGGAAAAATCTGAGGAGTGTGTTGGACAAACTGGACTTAGTGCAACATGACCTGAAAGAGCTGCCAGAGGTCACCAAGGGAAACAGACTGACCTTTACTAGAGTATCTCTATCACTCAAGACTAAGACCAGAGGCCACTCCCTGAGATAGAAGATCCTAAACATGCCAAATAGGGAAGCTGCCCTTTTTTCTGAACCACAGAAAGATGGGCCTACCAACCACACTCAGACACGAGTCCAGACAGTAACTTATGTAAACTCCCATGCAGTTTAAATTGACCAATAAAAGTGTTCTTTCTGGGATCACAAACATTAACAAAAAAGTTAATTTATGTGATTTGGCAGTTATTCTATACCATTTCCTGGCCATTAAAATGTTTAAAGGACAAAAATAATAAAATTTCAAAAATTTAAAGTTGGGGAAGGGGGAATACCAGAAATAACCTATAAGTCCAATAGTTTGATAACTAAAAGCTCACTGAAAGAATGAGAAAGTATCACTTCCAATTATAATTTAAAACATAGTAATCTACTGCTCCCCCTGCTTGTGCTCTGACAAATAAATAAAATATTTTTGAAAAATGTATGAGAAATAAGAATGTATGCTAACTCACATTTCCAGAAAGCAATGCAGGACCAGGCATCAATATAAAAGCCCTCCAGCCCTTTGACTCAACTCTACCTCTAGAAACTAAAAAAATAATCAAAACAAAAATGTTCACAACAGAATTATTTATAAAAGCAAAACAGCCAGAAACAATCTCAAGGTCTATCACTACAGACATGAGTAAATGAAACTATCTGACAAATTTTTTTTAAGTCATTTTTAAATTTTTGGTTTTAAAGAATATTAATGGCATGGGAATGGGGCCTCAATAAAAGCTTTAATAAACTGTACAATGCATTTTTAAAAATATGTATAAATAACATTTATTATATCCTAAGCACTATATTATGTACATTATATCCATTACCTAATTTATTCTCTCTTTTTTTAAGATTTATTTGAGAGAGAGAGCACGAGTGGGAGGGGCAGGAGAGGTTCAAGAAGATTCCTAACTCAGTGAGTGAGGACCCCAAAACCAGGCTTAATCTCACAACACTGAAATGAGGACCTGAGCCAAAAACAAGAGATGGTTGCCCAACTGACTGTACCACTCGGGCGCCCCTAATTTATTCTTTTATTTTTTTAGATATTTTATTTATTTTAGAGGGAGAACACAAGTGTAGGGAAGATCAGAGGGAGAGGAACAAGTAGACTCTGTGCTGAGCAGAGAGCCCCCCGGCAAGGCTCCATCTCAGGACCCGAGATCACAGCCTGAGTGGAGATCAAGAGTCAGATGCTCAACCGACTAAGCCACCCAGGCACCCCCTTAATTTATTCCCTTACAGGCACTATTAAGTAGCTCTTAAGTAGATATGTTAAGAGGATTCAGATTTTTCATTAAGTAAATAAAGTACCTGGCACACAACAAATAGTAATATTTATTTTTATATCCTCATATTACAGATTTTAAAACTCAAGTGTCAGAGAAATTAAGTGATCTGCTAAAATCACATAGCTAAGGGGCATGTGGGTGGCTCCCTCTCCCTCCGCTTCTTTCTCCCTCTCTTAGTTACTGACACTCAAATCTTTTTAAAAAATCACATGGCTAATAAGCAGTGGAACAAAAATTTGAACCCACAGGATTTAATTCTAGAAGTTCCTAGAGAATCCTGAGAATCTAGAGAATCTTGAGAATCTAGAGAATCTTTTTTTTTTTTTTTAAGGATTTTATTTATGAGAGAACACAAGCAGATGGAAGAGCAGAGGGAGAAGCAGACTCCCCACTCAGCAAGAAGCCTGATTTGGGACTTGATCTCAGGACCCTGGGATCATAATCTAATCTAAGCCAAAGGCTTAACTGACTGAGCCACCCAGGTGCCCCTAGAATCTCCATTCTTCACTATTATGCTATACAATGTCTATACATTAAAAATACACAGAAGCAGTAGTAAAGGAAATACACCAAAACAGTAATATCTCTAGGTGGTAAAAGCAGTGATGGCTTTTAACTTCCAAATGTTCTACATTTATAAATGAATTACTTTTAAAACTATTTTTTCCAGAGAACTTAAAAAATATCAGTAATACAGGGGCACCTGGCTGGCTGGCTCAGTTGGTGGAGCATGCAACTCTTAATGTCAGGGTTGTAAGTTCAAGTCCCATGCTGGGTATAGAGATTACTTAAAAATAAAATCATTTTTTACATAAAATCTTTTTGAAAATATCAGTAACACAAATATCAATAGTATAATACCTAGGAGATATAAAATCTGCATCAAAAGCTTATTTAGTCTTGTTAGTTCAGTACCACAATACCTTCAAGAATGGCAACATTTTCTGAAAAAGGGAAACTATTGATCAAAGCTCAACAAACAAAATGTAATAATCTTAGAATAGTTTTTAAATTATTTAAAGACTTCTTGGTTAATGTATCTTCTGTTTTCCGAGAAAATATAAAGATAATAGTTAAAATATCCAATATGTCCAAATTCATAAAATAATGTTATGGTGATTTAAGAGTGCAGCATCAAATGAATATGATGAAGAAATAAAAAACATTTTGCTTCTGGTATAACTATTCCCATCGTACACCTATAGTAACTTGGATAACTGTAGTTTAGATAAGCCAAGAATAATTCCTTCATTAACAAAAGGAAGGAAATATTTACTTAAATATTCAAAACAGATTGTTCTTAGGGGCACCTTGATGGCTCAAATAACTGAAAGACAAACTCTATTTACATTCTTTTTTATTAACAGTAATTCAAGGGGCACCTGGGTGGCTCAGTGGGTTAAGCCTCTGCCTTCAGCTCAAGTCATGATCTCAGGGTCCTGGGACTGAGCCCCACATCAGGCTCTCTACTCAGCGGGGAGCCTGCTTCCCCCCACTTTCTCTCTGCCTGCCTCCTCTCTGCCTTCCTGTGATTTCTCTGTCAAATAAATAAATAAAATCTTTAAAACAACAACAGTAATTCAAGATATAACAATTGTGATAAAGCCCTGGAAAAGTACCGATCAGCTACGTCATTACAGACAGAAGAATGGACAGCCAATTTATTTCTTACATAGAAAGTTCAAAGGTACTATAAAACTACATATTTGACATCTCCACTTGAATATCTCAAAAGCACTTTTAACTCAACATAATCTAATCATTTAAACTAATCTACCTTTTGTGTGTCCTATATAAAAAATAGTGAACGTATCCAACCTAATATATCCAATTCAGCAATTCGGAAACCTAAGAATTATTTTTTGACAATTCCCTTTCCTTCACTCAAAACTCAATCGATCATCATGTCTTGTAGATTTGTCCTCCCAAAACTTTCTCAAATTGACCCACTTTACTACATCTCCACAATCCCCTCCTTATTCCATCCACACTACCACCATACCTAATTCGGGCTATCTTACTATAACAACTTCCTAAATGGTGTCATTGCATCCACTCTTGGCTCTTCTCAAATCCAATCTACTACTACAACCTTTCAAAATGCCAATCTGATTATGTCATTTTCTCTAGGTGTTCAATGCCTTTACACTGTATTTCAGTTGAAACAAAAACCATTAACATTTATGGAACTGCATCATCTGACTCTATCCACCTAATCTTTAGTCTCAACTCCAACTTCCTGTGCTCTGATAACATAGGCCTTGCAATTTATTGTCACACTCCTTTTACCACAGAACCTTGAACACACAGGTTCTAGAATTATATTGTCTAAGTCCCCAAACCGGATCTACACAACATACTAACTCTGGGAAGTTAACTTATAGGAAAGAAACTTAATCTCTCTGACCTCAGCCTTCCCAACTCTACAATAGGGGAAATGATAATATCTATGTGGGGGGGGGTATTACGGAGGTTAAATCAAATATGTATAGAGAACATATTGCTCATAATCAGTAAGTACTTCATGCCAAACTCCTCTACTTTATTTTCTTATTTTTCTTGATTTAAGTTTTTATTTTAATTCCAGTATAGTTAAAGTGTTACAGTAGTTTCATGTGTACAATATTCAGCAATTCCATACCTTACTCAGGGCGCATCATAAGTGTACTCCTTAAATCCCCACACCCTTCTCCCTTCTGGTAACCATCAGCTTGTTTACTATAGTCAAGAGTCTGTTTTCTGGTTTATCTCTCTCATTTCTTTTTCCTTTGCATGTTTGTTTCTTAAATTCCACATAAATGATATCATATGGTATTTGTCTTTCTCTGACATATTTCACTTAGCATTATACTCTCTAGTTCCATCTATGCTGATGCAAATGGCAAGATTTCATTCCATTTTATAGCTGATTAATATTCTATTTTGTATATATATTCATTCACCTATCAATGAACATGTGGCTACATCGATAATCTAGCTTTTACAAACAATGCAGCAATAAACATGGGGTACATGTATCCCATTCGATTTGTGTTTCTGTATTTTGAGGGTAAATACTCAATAGTATAATTACTGGATCATAGGGTAATTCTATTTTTAACTTTTTTTTTTTTTAAGTTTTATTTACTTAAGTAATCTATACACCCCAAGATCAAGAGTTGTATACTCCTCTGGCTAAGCCAGACAGGCACTCTATTTTTTAACTTTTTGAGTAACCTCCATACTGTTTTTCACACCAGCTGCACCAGTTTGCATTCCCACCAATAGTCCACAAGGGTTCCTCTTAATCCACACCCTTGACAACACTTGTTATTTCCTGTCTTTTTTATTTTAGCTGTACTGACAGGTATGAGGTGGTATCTCATTATAGTTTTGATCTGCATTTCCCTGATGATAAGTGATGTTGATGAAGCATCTTTACTCATGTGTCTGTTGGCCATCTGTATGTCTTTGGAGAAATGTCTGTACATGTCTTCTGCCCATTATTTCTTTTTGTTTGTTTGTTTTTTAAAGATTTTTTATTCATTTATTTGACAGACAGAGACCACAAGTAGACAGAGAGGCAGGCAGAGAGAGAGGAAGGGAAGCAAGCTCCCTGCTGAGCAGAGAGCCCAACTCGGGGCTGGATCCCAGGACCCGACAATCTTGACCTGAGCCAAAGGCAGAGGCTTTAACCCACTCAGCCACCCAGGCACCCCACTTTTCTCTTTTCTTTGTAAGCTCTATGCCAAGCTGGGATTTGAACCCATGACACCTAAAATCAAAAGTCACATGCTCTACCATTTGAGCCAGGCAGGTATCCTTCCTCCTCCCCATTTTTTAATCGGATTACTTGTTTTTTGGGTGTTGAGTTGTATCAGTTCTTTTATGTATTTTTGGATACTCTTTATCAGATATGTCATTTGCAAATATCTTTTCTGATTCAGTAGGTTGCCATTTAGTTTTATTGATTGTTTCCTTCACTGTGCGTAAGTTTTTTATTTTGATGTTGTCTAAACTCCTCTATTTTCTTCTATCTCTGGTTATCATCTCCAGTGGGAAACTTCCCAACCTTATTCTTCTTCAAGGCACAATTAACTGCTTTTATGTGTGTGTGTAATGCTTCTATAAGGTTTGCTTATATTCAATTAACACTTATCTCACCTCACTGTTTACTAATCTAGCTCATCCTACTACTAGGTGAGTTCCTTAAAGGCAGAGGCTCTCTTATTAATCTTTGAAACTGATGTAACTAACACAACGATTTTAATAGGCATTCAAGAAATATCAGAGTGAATACAGGAATCAGGTAAACAATGAAATATATGGTTTTAATACAAGAATTTTGACAGTAAATAAAAAGATTCTATGTATACTTATGTTTTTTTTTCAAAGTATGGTATATAGCAAACTGCCCAGTATGCTTTTAAAATGCATACCTCTGGCCCCTCATCAAACCTACAATTTTTCATAAACTTTTTTTTTTGTAAACCAAAGATTTAAAGTTGCTAGACTAAATAATGAATTAACACAATTACAAGATATAATTTAAGAAAATGACTAGTACAATGGTCAAACATTATACTTCAAAGTCCTTAAGAGTAATGAAGTCATTTAATAGAACCTACTATTGAATCAAAGTCAATTATTTGTAAGCCAAGACTACTGGCAGGTTGTATCCAACATTTCTGAGAATGTGGAGAATAGGAGAATCTGAGGGAAGGATGCCTGGGTGGCTCAGCTGGTTGAGTATCTGCTTTCAGCTCGGGTCATTATCTCAGAGTCCTGGGATTGAGTCCAGCATCAGCCTCCCTGCTCAGCCAGGAGCCTGCTTCTCCCTCTGTCTTGCACTCCCCCTATTTGTCCTCTCTGTCTCTGACAAAGACATAAAAATAAATAAAATCTTTAAAAAAAAAAAAAGAGAGAGAGAGAGAAAATCTAAGAGATAAAATACAACTGTCTGGAGATTATTTCTAACAGGATATTCTCCTTAACCTAGATTGGAAGTGAAAAGGTGCAACAATTTAAAATATAAACAATTTAATCTACATCAAATTATGCCTAAACCTGAGAAGCACTAATAAACAACAAAATATAAACTATTTGGACTATTTAGGATATATCCGCTCTCAATTATCTCCATTACAAGAGCACCTGGGTGGCTCAGTTATTAAGCATCTGCCTTCCACTCAGTGGGATCGAGCCCTGTACCGCATCGGGCTCCCTGCTCAACAGGAAGCCTGCTTCTCTTCCTCTCCCACTGCCCCTGCTTGTGTTCCCTCGCTTGTTGTGTCTCTATCAAATAAAGAAATAATTAATTTTTTAAAAATCTCCATTATATATTCCACTATAATAAGATCCACCTTTAAATTGCATTTCTAAGCTTTGTGTTCTCCTTAATATCCCCCCCAAAAAAACACAATTTAACATACACATATTTTATTACTTTCCTTTCAATAATTATGCAACTGACAAACTGTGAACTAATATTTGCAGAGAAAATTAGTCAAAACAAAACAACCCCTGCCTTTTTGTCATTTTTTTTGTTCAAACAGAAAGAAAAGCTCTTGTGAGTTTTCCCAAATCTTAGTATACGGTTTTCCTTCAATACTTAAGTACAGTTACAAGATAAAAATTGAATTTTTTTACTGTCAACAAGATCTGGCATATTGATTAGATCTTAAAATCGCTTTCAAAATAAAAATTGAGCATACTGTGTGATATATAAACAGACTCAGAACAGCAAAATTATAAAAGTACCTTAGATATCCTTTAAGTCAATATTTACATTATGGATAAGGGTCTGAAAGGTTGAGTGGTTACCTAAGGTCAGACTAACAGAACTGGAATTAAAAATCTAAATTTACTAAATGTAAGGTAATATCTTGAACTGCATCCTGGAATAGGAAAAAGGACATCAGGGGAAAAAATATGGATAAATCTGAATAAAGTCAATAATTTAGTTAATAGTTTCATATCAATATTAACTTCTTAGCTTTGACAAATATATCCATTGTTATTTAAAACATTAATATTAGAGGAAGCTAGGTGAAAGGTACATGAGAACTCTCTATACTAGCTGTAATTTTTCTGTAAATCTAAAATTTTAAAAATAAAAATTTTTATTTTTATTTTTATTTTTATCTGAGCCTTCGGCTCAGATAGTGATCCCGGAGTCCTGGGATCAAGTCTCACGTCAAGCTCTCTGCTCGGCGGGGGGCCCGCTTTCCCCTCTCTCTCTGCCTGCCTATCTGCCTGCTTGTGATCTCTGTCAAATAAATAAATAAAAATCTTAAAAAAACAAACAAACAAACAACAACAAAAAAAAAACCCCTCTAAATCTAAAACTAATTTCTTGACTAAGGTCAGGGCTATGAGATCAAGCCCCATACAGGGTCCCACACTGTGTGGAGTCTGCTTAAGACTCTCCCCCACTCTCCCTGTTTCCCATCCCCTCACGTACTTGAGCACTCATGCGCCCACACTCTCTCTCTCTCTTAAAAATAAAAGAGAGAGAGAGAGAGAGACTGTCAATTCATTCCTGATATCAATATCCCAGGAACTCCCAGGCTGACTCTCCGATCCTTCTTTTGAGTCTATGAGCAATTTGGTAGCCTTACAATAAGTTTCTCTTCTCCTTAAGACACACAAAGTCACTCTTCCGCAGGCAAACAAAGACCATAATGGATACAGCACTCTTGACTCATTTAAGATCTCTAAAGCACCTCGAAAGTATAATGCAATCCTCCTGCTCAAAAATTTTAAATGACCCAAAACTTCCCACTACTGGAATCTTCTCTAGGGGAACTTTTCAGGGTTCTCCCCATCTGGGTCCAACAGACATTTCTGAACTTATTTCTCACCAATGGCATCATATATACTAGTGTTATTTTCTCCATATGGAATGCTATCCCACCATCTCTGCCTATAAATCTTATCCACCCTTCCAAGTCTACTTCAATTATTCCCTTGTGTGTAAATTCTTATCAACTCCACTAACACACCAAGATACTGTTTAAAAAAAAATCCCCACACCACTTTGCAGCTATTTTATTACATATTCTGCATTCACTTATCTCTATATGGATTATATTCTTCCACTGACCCCACTAACTCTTTCAAAAGGCAAAAGAAGGAGAATAAATATGTCAAGGATGTGCTGTCACAATGTAATCAAGAATAGTATCTCCCAGGGTGCCTGGGTGGCTCAGCTGGTTAAGCGTCTGCCTTCAGCTTGGGTCATGATCCCAATCAGGCCCCACACTAGGCTCCCTGCTCAGTGGGGAGCCTGCTTCTCCCTCTGCCTGCTGGTCCCTCTACTTGTACTCTCTGCCAAATAAATAAAATCTCACCAAAAAAAGAAGAAGAAGAAGAAGAATAGAATCACCAGGGGCACCTGGCTGGGTCAGTCAGAGGATACGACTCTTGGTCTCAGGGCTTTAAGTTGAGCCCCAAGCTGGGTATAGAGACTACTTAAATAAAACTTAAAAAAGAAGAAGAAGAAGAGGAAGATAACAATGACGATGATAACTATCACAATATTGGCTATAATATTTTTTTAAAAAACTTGGTATATGCAAATTTGGGATCAACTTCTGCTTCCGAGCAGTATGGCAGAGTAACTGGGACAGGATTTATTTTCCTATCTTAAGACCTGAAGAACTGGAAAAATATAAAATTCCTTTTCAGGTAACACATGACCGCAATCTTTGAGAGAAGTGAAACAAGGTAAGTTCTTTGGTTACTTGCTTTCTACCTAGAAACACTCCAGAATGTAGCACAGGCAAAGGGATTCCAAGTAAAGCATAGCACTCTCTAATCTAAGACAACAAACATAAGCGTTTAGGAAGGCCAAGCCAACTGAAATAGAGAAAGTGGACTTTCTAAATAAAGAATTCCAGAACTGTTTAAGGGATGCCTTCCAATATTTTGCCAAATTAAGTTCCACATGCATAGGGTAAAACTCCGATAAGGCCAGGCAAAGAACAACTATTAGGGAGCTAAACTGCCAGAAGTCACACAGGCTGGAAGATGTCTTGAGTTCTAACTCAACCACCATGGAGAGTCCTTGTTGAAGACTTATGGCACTCAGCAGAGTGATCATAACTTAATAGTAAGGATCATAACTGCAAAAGGATCAAGGATCATAACTTAATAGTAAAGCTAAATTAGCCATAGAAAATAAAGACTATTCTAAATTTACCTTAATGAAGCTTAAAAACATCCCTGAAAGGACTAAGCGGATCCACAAGTAACTGCCCATTAGAAGAAAGTTTAACATTCTTTAAAGACAGACAAAAAAATTAAGCACACACACAAAAAAAGTGACAACATGCTACACTCAAAGGTATACCAAAAACTGCTGGCTTCAGCAGCATATATACTAAAATTACAATGACACAGAGAAGATTAGCATGGCTCCTGTGCAAGGATGACATGCAAATTCAGGAAGGCCTCCATTACAAAAAAAAAAAAAATATATATATATATATATATATATATATATATCCAGGGGTGCCTGGATGGCCCAATCAGTGGAGCATGCAATTCCTGATCTCAAGAGTTGTAAGTTTAAGTCCCATATTGGGTATAAAGATTACTTAAAAATAAAATCTTTTCAAAAATGCAAATTAAAAAAAAAAAAAAAGACATACCAAAAATCCCAGGAAATGTCATCCATAACCGGCAGAAAAACTGATCAACAAAAATAGACCTCAGAATGAAAGGGCAATTAGTGGAAAAAGGCATCAGTCATTCTAAATATCTATAAGCATTTAAATAAGAATATACACAAAATGAGGAGAGAAAATAAAAAGGAAAAAAAAAAACAAAACAGAACAAAATGGAACTTCAGAAGATGAAAAACACAATTTAATTTAAAAATGTACTAGATAGGACTAACAGTGTATATGACGCTGAAGAAAACACATAAATTTTTAAAAGATCCATTAATATGGAGACATGAAAATAAGAACTAACCATATAATGTACAGACAAAAAAAGAAAAAATATATATATAGGATCACAGTGACTGTGGGGCAATATGAAGTGGTCTAACATACATGCAACTGGAGTACCACATGAGAGGATGAGCTAAAAAAATTATTAGAAGAAATAATGACCAAAAATTTAATTTTGATGGAAACTATAATCCCACAGATTCAAGAAACTCAATAAATAAACACTTCCATAATAACTTCAAATGAAGATGAAGGTACAGCACAGGAAACTTACTGAAAAATCAATAATAATAAAAGTCTTAAGACTCATCAAAGAAGACATATTTCCCACAGAGAAACAAAAATAAGAATGACTGAATTCTCATCTGAAATTGTACAAGTCAAAAACATAATGGCATGATATCTCTCATGTACTTAAAAAAACGGTCAATGCAGACTACCAGATGCAGTAAAATTTTACTTTAAAATTGAAGGTGATTCTACACACCTATCAGAATGTCGAAAATTAAAAAAAAAAAAAAGCAATTATAACACCAAATGCTATGAAATAAGCTAGTCACAAAAGGCCAAATACTATATGATTCCTTTCAAATACTATATAATTCCAAGGGGTTGGGGAGAGGGGGAAATGAGGAATAATTTTTTAATTGATACAGAATTTTAACTGGGGAAAGATAAGAAGTTTTGGAAATGGCTGGTAGAGAAAGTGGCACAACAATGTGAAGGCACTTAATGCCAAAGAACTATACACTTTTTTTTTAAGAGTTTATTTAGGGGCGCCTGTGTGGCTCAGATGGTTATGCATCTGCCTTCAGCTCATGGCCCCAAAGTCCTGGGACCGAGTCCCATGTCTGACTCCCTGCTCTACAGAGAGCCTGCTCCTCCCTCTCCCTCTGCCTGCTGCTCCTTCTGCTTGTGCGCACTCTCTCTGTCAGTCAAATAAATAAATAAAATCTAAAAAAAAAAAAAAATATTTTATTTATTTGGTGGAGAGAAAGAGAGAGAAAGGAGGAGAACACAAGCAGGGGAAGTGGGACAGGAAGAAGTAGGTTCCCCGCTGGGCAGGGAGCCCCACTTGGGGCTCAAATCCTAGGACTCTGGGATCATGACCTGAGCCAAAAGCAGACACTTCACAACTGAGCCAACCAGGTGCCCCACACAGAACGATACACTTAAAAATGGCTAAAATAAATTTTATGCTACATGTATTTCCCACAATTGAAAAAATGCTAGTGAAGATATGAAGAAACTGAATTACTCACATACTCTTAGTAGAAATATAAAGATATTTATTTATTTGAGGGAGAGAGAGAGAAAGAGAGCACAGAACACATGCTAGGCAGAAGAAGAGGCAGAGAGACAGAGCCTCAAGCAGACCCTATGCCCAGCGTAGACCCTGAAGCAGGGCTTGATCCTACAACCCTGAGATCATGACCGGAGTTGAAACCAAGAGTCCAAGCCTCAACTGAATGAGCCACCCAAGCTCCCCTCATTAGTAAAAATGCAAACTGTTACCGACACTCTAGAAAAGTATGGCAGGTTCTTACAAAACTAAACATGTATGGTATAGGACCCAACAACTGAACTCTTGGATATTTATCCCAGATAAGCAAAACATATTCACACAAAACCTATTAACACTTGTATGCTTGTACTTCATTTGAAGTAACAAAAAACTGGGAAACACCCAAACATCTTTCAGTAAGTAAATGGTTAAACAAAACATGGTACATACATACTGTAAACAACTACTTTGCAATAAGAACAAACCACTGGTGCATTTAACAACTTAGATGAATCTCAAGCAAATCATTCTAAGTGAGAAAAAGCTTATTTCAAAAAGTATAAACTGTGTAATTCCACACAATCTCTAAATGTCAAAACTGTAGAGATAAAGAACACAAGTGATTTCCAGGAGTTGGGGTGGGTAAGGGAGAAAGGTAGCTGTGACAATAATGGCAGCACAAGTGAGCCTTGTGATGGAACTATTTTGTATTAACTGTGATAGCTGTCGTAGGAATCTACACGTGATAAAACTGCACAGAACTAAATATATATACATAGAGGAGCGCCTGCAGCTGGGGTTGAGTGACTGCCTTTGGCTTGGGTCATGATCCCCAGGTACTGGGACTGACCTCCGCACTGGGCTCTCTGCTCAGTGGGGAGCCTGCTTCTCTCTCTCCCGCTCCTCCTGCTTGTGCTCTATCAAATGAATAAAATCTTCAAAAAACAAACTCACACATAAAGGAGTTAAGCAAAACTGGTGAAATTTGAATAAGGTCAAGTGAACTGTATCAGTGTCAATTTCCTGCTTGGGATATTACACTATAGTTACCCAAGATGTTAACCACTGGGGGAACCTGGGTGAAGAGTCGGTAAGATCTCTCTGTATTATTTCTCATGATTGCATATGAATCTACAATTAGATCAAACAAAGGGTTTCTTTCAATTAAGGTTAAATAATTATCAAGCAAAAACTGTGAGAATTCATTAATAGCAGATGTGCACTATAAGAAATGTTAAAGTAGGGTGCCTGGGTAGCTCAGTTGGTTAAGCGCCTGCCTTCAGCTCAGGTCATAATCCCAAGGTCCTGGGATCGAGCCCTGCATCTGGCTCCCTGCTGAGTGGAGAGCCAGGTTCTCCCTCTTCCACCCCCTGCTTGTGCTCTCCCTCTTGCTATCACTCTTTCTCAAATAAATAAACAAAATCTTTAAGGAAAAAAAAAAGAAGAAGAAAAATATGAGAGTACATACCCAAAACTGAAATCAGGGGCTCAAAAGAGATACTTGTATACCACTATTCATAGCAGCAATACTCACAAGAACCGAAAGATAGAAACAACCCAAAATCTATCAATAGATAAATAAACAGGGGTGCCTAGATAGCTCAGTTGATTGGGCATCCGACTCCTGATTTCAGCTCAGGTCATGATCTCGGGGTCATGGGACTGAGCCCCACGTGGGCTATGCACTCAGCACCGAGTCTGCTTGAGATTCTCTCTCCCTACCTCTCTGTCCCCACCATCTCTCCCTCTCTCTGTCGAATAAATCTTTAAAAACATAGATGAACAAACAAATGAACATGTGAGATACACACACACACACACAAAATGGGAGTTTTCAACCTTTTAAAAGGAATAAAATTCTAAGATACACAACTACAAAAATGAGCCATGAAAATATTATGCTAAGTACAATAAGCCAGACCCTGAAGGACAAATACTGTATGACCCCACTTATATTAGCTACCTAGAAAATGTAAATGAATAAAGACAGAAAGAACAGAGGTTACCAGGCCCAGGGAAGGTGGGATTGGGATGGAAGCTGTGCTTTAATGAATACACAGATTCTGTTTTGGATGATTAAAAAAAAAGTTCTAGAAATGAATACGGGCAATGGTTACACAACACTGTGAGTACATTTAATGCCACTGAACTATACACTTTAAAATGGTTCATTTTCTGTTATGCATATTTTAACACAACTGTTTAAAGAATGATGAAATGTTACCAAAGATGAAAAAGGATTATTTCATAATGAGAAAAAGACAGTTTGAGAATGTATAATGAGGGGTGCCTGGGTGGCTCAGTGGGTTAAAGCCTCTGCCTTCGGCTCAGGTCGTGGTCCCAGGGTCCTGGGATGGAGTCCCGTGTTGGGCTCTTTGCTCAGTGAGGAACCTGCTTCCTTCTCTCTCTCTGCCTGCCTCTCTGCCTACTTGTGATCTCTGTCTGCCAAATAAATAAATAAATAAAGATCTTAGAATTAGAAATTAAATTAGAGGAGTGTTCCCAAATATTTGGAAATCAAAGAATTCTAAATAACATATGGTAGGGTACCAAAGCTGCCATCAAATCTGAATCCAACACTGCCCTCCCGCCCACCTGCCTGCCTAGAGGTGTACCCCAATTCCATATGGTTCTAAATCCAATATGGCAACTCTCAAGGATCAGCTGATTCAGAATCTTTACAAGGAAGACCATACCCATCCCCCCAAATAAGATTACAGTTTGTTGGAGCTGATGCTGTTGGCATGGCCTGAGCTGTCAGTCTCTTAATGGAGGACCAGATGAACTTGCTCTTGTTGATGTCACGAAGACAAATTGAAGGGAGATACGATGGATCTCCAACATGACAGTCTTTTCCCTGTACCAAAAATGTTCTCTGGCAAAGACTATAACATGACTGCAAACTCCAAGCTGGTTATTACCACACTTGAGGCATGGAGAAATGCATGGAGCAAAAAAATTAAAAAAAAAAAAAAATTGCATGGAACATTTCTCTCATAGGAGAAAGCCACTTACTTTGGCCCAGCATAAAGGGAACATCTTTACATTTATCATATAGCCTAAACTGCAAGTTGCTTATTGTTTCCAATCCAGAAGATATCTTGACCTACATGGCTTGGAAGATAAGCAGCTTTCCCAAAATACCTTGTTACTGAAAGTGGCTGCAATCTGGATTTAGTCCAATGCCATTACCTAATGAAGGAAAGGCTGGGAGTTCACCCATTAACTGTCATGGGTGGGTACTTAATGGAGACGCTAGTGTACCGGTATGGAGTAAACATTGCTGGTGTCTCCCAGAAAAACCCATGCCCTGGCTTTGGCACTGATACAGATAAAAAACAGTAGAAAGAGGTTCACAAACATGTTGTCAGTTGACAATGCTTATGAGGTGATCAAATTGAAAAACTATACAACCTGGGCCACAAGACTGGTGGATTCGGCAGAAAGTATAATGAAGAATCTTAGATGGATGCATCCAATTTTCACCATGATTAAGGGTGTCTATGTAATAAAAGATGATGTCTTCCTCTGTGTACCTTGCATCTTGGGACAGAATGGAATCTCAGATGTAGTGAGAGTGAATTTGACCCCTAAAACAGAGGCCCATTTTAAGAAAGGTCCAGATACACTTTGGAGGGTACACAAAAAGAGCAGCTGTTTTATTTTTTAATTTTTTAAAAAGATTTTATTTGACAGAGATCACAAGTAGGCAGAGAGGCAGGCAGGGGGGAGGGGGAGCAGGCTCCCTGCTGAGCAGAACGGGATGCAGGGCTCAATCCCAGAACCCTATGATCATGACCTGAGCCAAAGGCAGAGAGGCTTATTAACCCACTGAGCCACCCAGGTTTCCCTTTTTTTTTTTTAAAGATTTTATTTATTTGGTAGAGAGAGACACAGCGAGAGAGAAAACACATGCAAGGTAGAAGGCTTCCCGCTGAGCAGGGAGCCCAAAGTGGGGCTCAATCCCAGAAACCTGGGATCATGACCTGAGCTGAAGGCAGACGCTTATTGACTGAGCCACGCAGGCTGTAGCACCCCAAGAGCTGCTGTTCTGAAGTTTTCTAATGTTGTACCACTTAACTGTCTACACTACAACAGGATTTTAGTAGGAAGTTGTGTATATTATTGTCCTTATTATCTGTTAACTCTAGTAATATTAAAATGACCTAGGAAAAATACCAGTTTCCTAAAGTTACAGATAGGAATAGTTCACAAACCGTTGCGGCTATATTCAATGCTGGATGATACCTATCTCATATAGTCCTGAATTGGTTAATGTAAAATAGTCCCACCACCTCTGCCAGTGTTGCATATGCTGCAGTTCCTCTTCAAATCAGGTATGTGTTTACTGTGTGTTATTAAACTCCTGGTTCCTTCACCCAACATATCTAGTCCAACCACATCCTGGGATACTTGAGACACTCCTCTGCCCCTCCCTGCTGAGAGAGAGAGAGAAAGGAAGAAAGGGAGGGAGGGGCGGGGGGAAAGGAGGAAGGACATCAGTTCTACATAAACTTGTCTAGCATATAAACACTTAACAACTTAACTTATGAAGTCAACAATACCATGATACCAAAACCAGGCATGAACAAGAATCTACAGGCCAATATCTCCCATGGATATGAATGCAAAAACTCTGAACAAAATATCAGCAAGTAGAACCCAGGAACTTATGAAAATAATAATGTATCATCATACTAAGTGGAGTTCATCCCCAGAGTGAAAAATCAATCAATATTAACTCACTATATTAGACTTAAGAAGCATAATCATATGATTTCAGCAGAGGGGAAAAAAAAAAAAAGCAGCATTTGACAAAGTTCAATTCGTTCCTGACAAAAACTCTCAGAAAACTGAAAATAGAAGGAACTTCCTTAACTTGATAAAGAAGATCTACAAGAGCCCTAAAGTTAATATCATATGTAATGATGAAGGACTAAATACTTTCCCACATCAGATACAGAACAATGCAAGAATATCCATTCTCACCACATCTATTCAAGATCATACTGAATGATCTAGCCAGTGCAATAAGGCGCAAAAAAAAAAAAAAAAAAAAAAAAAAAAAGAGGCGGGGGAGGAAGAGAAGGAAGGGTATGCATTCACATTAGAAATTAGAAATAAAACTGTCTTTAATCATAAACATAACTGTCTACTTAGAAAAATCTCAAATAATCTATAAAACAGCTACCTTAACTTAGTAATAAGTCAATTTACCAAGGTTGCAAAATACAAAGTCAATACACAAAAATCAATTATATTTTTACACAGTTATTAACAAAATTGAAATTTGGAGGGAAAAAAGTAACATTTACAATAACACCAAAAATCTTCAAATACTTAGGGATAAACTTAATAAATATGTACAAGATTTGTATGCTGATAACTACAAAGCCCTGATGACAGAAATCAAAAATAAACTAAATAAATGGAGAGATATACCCTAGTGGTAGACTGGAAGATTTGATACTGTTAAAGGGTCTCCAAAATGACAACACAATTTGTCTTGCGAATGAAGGAGGGGGATGTCCTCAAATTCTTTGTAGCAGGAACCCACTTATCAGGTGGTTGACTTCCAAATAGAACAATTCATCTACAAAAGGAAGAGTGGTGGCATCTATACCATAAATCTAAAAAGAACCTGAGAGAAGCTTCTGCTGGCAGCTCGTGCCACTGTTACCACTGAAAACCCAGCTGATGTCAGTGTCCTATCATCCAGGAATACTGGCCAGCTGATGTTTGCTGCTGCTACTGGAGACACTCCTATTGCCAGCCGCTTCACTCTGGAAACATTCACTAACCAGATCCAGGCAGCCTTCTGGGAACCAAGACTTTTGGTGGTTACTGATCCGAGGGCTGACCACCAGACTCTCACAGAGGCATCTTATGTTAACCTGCCAAACCATTCTGTGTTACAGACTCTCCTCTGCACTATGTGGACATTACCATCCCTTGCAGTAAGGGAGCTCACTCAGATGGTCTGATGTGGATGCTGGCCCAGGAAGTTCTGCACATGTGTGGTGGCATCGCTTCCCATTAACATCCATGGGATGTCATGCCTGATATCTACTTCTACAGAGACCTGGAAGAGAATGAGAAGGAAAAGCAGGCCACAGCTGAAAAGACTGTGACCCAGGAGGAATTTCAGGGTGAATGGATGGCTTGAGATCCTGAGTTCACTACAATTCAACCTGCAGTCACAGACCAGTCTGAAGGCATGCAGGTGCTCTCTGTGCCTACTCAGCAGTTCCCTACTGAAGACTGGAATACTCAGCCTGCCACTGAAGTCTGGTCAGCAGCTCCTACCGCTCAGGCTACTGAACGGATAGGAACAATCAATGAGTGGTCTTAAGCTGCTCTTCCACAAAGGCAAACAAAATGGAAATAAAGTTGATGGAAAATAAAGTTTCTTAAAACAAAACAAAACAACAAAAATAAATAAATAACCTAAATGTAAACCCTCACAATTTAAAACTTCTATATGAAAGTACTGAATAGGGGCGCCTAGGTGGCTCAGTGGGTTAAGCTGCTGCCTTCGGCTCAGATCATGATCTTGGGATGCTGGGATCGAGCCCCCGCCCGCATCCGGCTCTCTGCTCACCAGGGAGACTGCTTTGCCCTCTCTCTGCCTGCCTCTCCACCTGCTTGTGATCTCCGTCTGTCAAATAAATAAATAAATAAATAAATTCTTTTTTAAAAAAAAGTAAGTACTGAACAGAAATTTTTTGTGATCTTGGTTTATGCAAAAATTTCTTAGATATAAAACCAAAAGCACAGGGACGCCTGGGTGGCTCAGTTCGTTGAGCAGCTGCCTTCGGCTCAGGTCATGATCCTAGAGTCTTAGGATCAAGTCCCACATCGGACTCCTTGTTCCATAGGGAGCCTGCTTCTCCCTCTACCACTCTGCCTGTGCGCTTGCACTCTTGCTCTCTCTCTCTCTCTCTTACAAAAAAAATAAATAAATAAAATCTTTAAAAAAAAAAATCAAAAGCACAAACCATAAAAGAAACTGATAAGCCAAACTTCATCAAAATTGAAAACGTCTGTTCTTTTAAAGATAATATTAATAAAAAATGAGTACAAGAGAAAAGATTTGCCAAACATGTACCTAGTAAAGGGCTTAATCCTGAATATATAAAGATTCATAGCTAAATAATAACAAACAGCCCAATTTTAAAATGGAGGGAAGGAGCAAATAATTTGAACACTTAGCTAAAAAAGAAATACAGATCGCAAATAAGCACAAGAGACATCAAGGAAATGCAAATCACAATCACATAAACCTCTTCCCCAAGATATGGGCTAAACTTAATGACTCACTTCCAAAGAAACAATAGGAAAAGAGAAAAACAGTAACTTCACAGCAGTGAAACCTAGCAACACTACATTAACCAAGTGAGGAAGGCTAATATCATCAGTGTTGTCATGTGGATATCATGTACCTCCTGATAGATGTCCTGGGGAAGACACTACACATCCATGGTATTCTTTCCAAAAGCCCATCACTTCAGGCTAATCAGGAGAAAAATATCAGACAAAACTAGATGGGAGACATTCTTCAAGATACGTAGCGAACACTCCTCAAGACTATCAAAGGTATGAAAAATAGTAAGAATACAAAGTACTGAGATACTATCATATTTCAGAGGAGACTGTGACAGAAAGAGAACAGATTAATGGAAAAGTTGGTGAAATCCGGGACGCCTGGGTGGCTCAGTTGGTTAAGCAGCTGCCTTCGGCTCAGGTCATGATCCCAGCGTCCTGGGATCGAGTCCCGCATCGGGCTCCTTGCTCCGCAGGGAGCCTGCTTCTCCCTCTGACTCTGCCTTCCACTCTGTCTGCCTGTGCTCACTCTCACTCTCTCTCTCTTACAAATAAATAAATAAAATCTTAAAAAAAAAAAAAAAAAAAAAAGAATTTTAAAAAATAAAAAAAAAGTTGGTGAAATCCAAATAAAGTCTGCAGTTTAATTAATATGTAACATACATGTGTCAGCTTGGGTTTCGATGTAAGTACCATGAAATGCAGTCTCAGGATATTAATTAATTAATTACAAAGGGGAAAATAATAATTACAGTGGAGAAATATGGAAAACACCACTTAAGCAAATGAACCAGGTTAACATTAACAGTAATAAGACCTATCAACATCATGTGTCATATCCCTGACATAATGCACTGAGAAGGAATATATATCATTCTGCAGTATTCTTAACAAATATATATCCTCAAACTAATCATGAGAAAACACTAAACCTGCCCAAACTGAGAGACATATTAAAAATAACTAACCAGTACTCAAGTGTTAACATTAAAAAAAAAAAAAAAAAAAGTGTCAAGGTCATAAAAGACAAGGTACCATCACAGATTAGAGAAGACCAAAGACACATAACAAACTATAATGTGAGATCCTGAAACTGAGAAGAGTTATTAGTGAAAAAAGTGGTAAAATTCAAGTAAGGACTAAGGTTAAGTTCATAATATTATACCAATGTTGACTTCCTTGTCTTGGTAATTATTCTATGGTTATATAAGATTAGGGCTGAAAGGCATATTTGAACATTCTACAAACTTTGCAACTTTCTGTAAGCTTAAGATTATTACAAAAAAATTTTAAACACATTATAGTGTATCAATTAAAAAGCTGGAAAAAAATATGAAAAAGAATGCCCAATTCTAGTGAATCTCCAAACTTAACAACCTCTTAACTCTGAGAGCTATGTATTAAAATGACATCCCAGCACTTACTTTCATTTCTATAATTAATCTAATGGAAGAAATATTAAATCTTCACAATACTTACTCCTCCATAGTTAATGAATTTTTTTTAAAGATTTATTTTATTTATTAGGGCACCTGAGTGACTCAGTTAAGCATCTGCCTTCAGCTTAGGTTCCTGGGATTGAGTCCTACATTGGGCTCCCTGCTCAGTGGAGAGCCTGCTTCTCCCTCTGCCACTCCCCCTGCTTGTGCACTCTCTGTCAAATAAATAAATAAAACCTTTTAAAAATAATAAATAAAAAAATTATTTATTTGACAGAGAGAGACAGACAGAAAGAGCAGGGTGACGGGCAAAAGGAGACAGGGAGACACAAGCTGACTCTGCACTGAACACACAGCCAACTGCAGTGCTCGATCCCATGACCCTGAGATCATGACCTGAGCAAAAACCAAGAGTCAGATGTTCGTCTGACTGCACACCCAGGCGCCCCCCAAAGTTAATCAATTTTTATGATATGGCAGAATATTAGCAAATGAGAGATCCGTTTTATTTTAAGCAATTACTGTAAGAGCTCTTAAGGACAATCACACACAAAAAAGCAAAACATCCATAAAAAATGTAAAAACTGAGAATAAATATCAGTTTTTATCATTATGTGGAAAGAAGTAATTATCATAGCAAATCATTAAAGTTTAATAATGCTCCATGTTCCAATGTCCAAATATACATAGTAACTCATGGGGGAAAAGGTACTATAAGATCAAGCATTCTTCTATCAAGCTTAAACCACTTGCTTTCATTTAACTAGACAATATCAAAACCAAAATAAGCATAATTCACTCAATATTTATCAGGACTTCACCAATTCCCAGGCACCACCCTAGATGCTGGGGATTCAGAAATGATTAGATGGGAAAGGCAAATAAAGGAACAACCGGAATCTCATTTAACAAATATTCTTTAAATAATAAAAGATGAAAAAAATAATAAAAGATGAATGAAAGATAACCCTGCCTTGGGGCACATGGGTGGCTCATTGGGTTAAGTGTCTGACTCTTGATTTCATCAGGTCATGATCTCAGGGTTGTGACATCAAGCCTTGCATGGGGCTCCACATTCATTCTCTCTCCCTCTCCCTCTGCCTATTCGCCTGCTCATGTATGCACACACTTTGCTCTTTCTCAAATCTTAAAATTAAAAAAAAAAAAAAAAAAAAAAAAAAAAACGGCAGGGAGCCTGGGTGGCACAGTTGGTTGAGCAACCAACTTGGTTTCAGCTCAGGTCATGATCTCAGGGTCATGAGATTCCTATGAAGGAGCTGCTCACTCAGCATGGGGTCTGCTTGAGATTCTCTCTCTCCCTCTGCCCTTGCCCCTACCCAACTCATGCTCTTTCTGTATAAAATCTTTAAAAATAAAAATCTTAAAGAAAAATTGCCCAAATTCAGTGTATACATTTTGATGAGTGCACATAACCATACACTTGCTTATGTACCATCACAGCAACCAAGGTACTAAACACATCCATCACCTCCAAAAAGTTCCCTGTGTTCTCTTGTGGTGTATTTCTTTGTTGTTGGTCAGAACATGTAACATGGAGCTACCCTCTTAACAAATTTTCATATTTACTAATGAAAGAAAGGGACTGAGAATTTGTCTGTTCCTGCTTTTGTTCAAAATACGGTAGGAAAAATAGTCACATGTAAGATTCACAATGCCCACCAGGTTTAATAGGAAAAAAACTAATGTAGTTATTCCATAAGAAGTCTTAGAGAGAACAGTTGGATCATCAGAAAAGGAGTGGTTACATACTGGAAATTAAGTTGAATACACACATTGTGTGGTTTCTTCCATTAATGCAAGCTGAAGGTACACATCTGTCATCTCAAAGCCTTGTTTAATTTTAAAACTGAATAAAATGTTTATTTATTTTTAAAGATTTATTTATTAGAGAAAGAGAGCACACAAGTGATTACAAGGGGGAGAGGCAAGGGAAAGAATCTCAAGCAGACTTCCTACACAGTGCAAAGTGGGATGTGGGGCTCAAACTCAAGACCCTGAGATCATGACATGAGCTGAAATCAAGAGCTGGCTGCTCAGCAGGAGTGCAGGTACTCCTATTTACTTTATCTTCTTTCAAGAACTTTATTTGACAGAGAGAAAGTACAAGCAGGCTGAGTAGCAAATAGAGAGAGAAGGAGGCTCCCCACCGAGCAAGGAGCCTGGCTTGATCCCAGGACCATGGGAACCGAGCTAAAGTCAGTTGCTTAACCAGCTGAGCCACCCAGGCAACCTACTCCTTTTTACTTTTAAAATAAACTCTACCCCCAACAAGATGGGAGTGGGAGGGAGACAAACCATAAGTGACTCCTAATCTCACAAAACAAACTGAGGGTCACTGGGGGGAGGCGGATGGCGTTATGGACATTGGGGAGGGTATGTGCTATGGTGAGTGCTGTGAAATGTGTAAACCTGGTGATTCACAGACGTGTACCCCTGGGGATAAAAATATATTATATGTTTATAAAAAATAAAAAATAAAAAAATAATTTAAAAAAAAGAAAAGAAAATATGACTGGATAATTCACAATAATAAATAAATAATAAGCTCTACCCCCAATATGGGGCTCAAACTCATGACCCTAAGATCCAGAGTCACATGCTCTACTAACTGAGCCAGCCAGGCACCTCTTGAGTTTAAAAAAAAAATTAAAATTTAGTTATTTATTTGAGAGAAAATGTGCACACACACTAGCAGAGGCAGGGGTAGAAAAAGGGAAGCAGACTCCCCACTGAGCACAGAGCCCAACATGGCTTGATCTCAGGACCCTGAGATCATGACCTGAGCTGAAAACAGGAGTCAGACACTAAACTGTCTGAACCAGTCAGACACCCCTTGAGTAAAATTTTTAAAACTGATTTGAGATTTTATTGTCCCTCCTTAGATTATATTCCATGCCATGTTTCGTATTTTGGAGAGGGAATTTTTTTTTTTTTTTTTTTTTAAGATTTATTTGTGGGCGCCTGGGTAGCTCAGTCATTAGGCATCTGCCTTCCTCTCAGATCCTGATCCCAGGGTCAAGGGATCGAGGCCCACATCAGGCTCCCTGCTTGGCAGAAGGCCTGCTTCTCCCTCCCCCATTCTCCCTGTCTCTGTCTCTCTGTGTCAAATAAATAAATAAATAAATCTTTTTTAAAAAAGATTTGTTTATTGTAGTGATCATTTTGCTATACAAATATTAAGTCACTATGTTGTATACCTGAAATTAATATAATGTTATATATCAACTATACTTCAATTTTAAAAAAGACGTGTTTGCAAAAGTAATCTATGATAAAGTCAAAACAGATGTGGGATGGATGGTTGTTGAGGGGGAAGGAACAAGAGGGAAACTTCTAGAATGTTAGAAACTTTTTAAAGCTTAATTTGAGAGGTAGATACATTTGTAAAACTTCATTTGTACAGTTTACTGTTTGTATATTTTACCACAACTGAAAGAAAGATACATAAATAGCTGCCAGATGATACAGTGCCTTTGTAGGTTTGAACAGGTAACAGGAGAGTGGAGTGTTAGGAGATAAATCACAGCAGTATGTAAGAGGAACTGAAATGCAAAAGGAAGATAGCCTTTATCTTTTTTAAAGATTTTATTTATTGAGAGAGAGAGAGAGAACACAAGGAGAGAGATCATCTCAAGCAGACTCCACAATAAGTGCAGAGCCTAAAGTGGGGCTTGATCTTCATAACCCTGATATCATTAACCCCAGCCAAAATCAAGAGCTGTACACTTAACTGACTGAGCCACCCACAGGCCCCAGACAGCCTTTAATGTAATGGAGAATTAAGGTAAAAATACTAATACTTATATAACACAATATGCCAGGTACTATTCTAAGAGCTACACAGTAATAACACATCCAATCCTCTTAATAACCCTATATAACAGATATTATCCTTTTACAGATGATGAAACTGAGGCCCACAGATATTAAGTAATTTGCTTAAGGTTACATAGCATTGATAACATCCATGATATTAAACTTACTTTAATATTAAACTTCCCTTTTTACCACAACATACATACCTGTGAATATACAACAAAACAAAAACCAAGATAAACTAAAGTATTATTCTCAACCCACTAAAACAGTGTTTACAGGGATGGGAGTGCATCCAACAGCAACTTCCCTTTTTCCCATATTGAAACTTCAAAGTCAGCACCATCCTCTCACCAATTTCAGTCTGCATCCCCACCTGACTATAAACCTTACTCAGAAAGGGCACCATCTGCATAATCACCCTTACATTTTCTACTCCAAAAATGAGGTTTCACAAAATAAAAAGCACTTTCTCACAAGAACATTAAAGGTCCTTGGAAAAGAGAATAAGGGATGAAACATATTCCAAAGGAAGAAACCCCATGACTTCATAATCTACTAGATGAATACAAGTGAGGGAAGAGGTTAAAAGAATAAAAAACAATCCAAAGTTTCTAGCTTGCAAGGTTTTAGAAGGTTATCAACCAAAATAAAAACAAATGGCCACAAAAGGCTTGCACACAAATCTTCCTAACAGCTTTACTTATAATAGCTAAAATCTGGAAATGATTCAAATATCAATCAACAAGTAAACAGATAAATTATGGTATAACCAAACACTAGAATATTACTAAGGAACTAATGATACATGCAGCAACATACATATCACAGACATTATGCCAAGAGAAAGAAAACAACAACAAAAAAATACATACTGTATTTCATTTCTATGACACTCTAGAAAAGACAAATCTAATTCAGAGTAATAGAAATCACATCAGTGGCTGCCTAGGAATAGACTAAGGTAAGCTGATTGCAAAGGGCCTAGGGAATTTCCACTAGACAGAAAAATGTTCTTTATCTTCACTAAGTTGATGGTTATCTGAACACTAAAAATGTGTGACTTTTACTGCAAGTATATTATACCTTGAAAAAGCTGTCTTTATTTTTTCTTGTTAAGATTTTATTTGTCAGAGAGAGAGTGAGAGTACAAGCAGGGGGAGCAGCAGGCAGAGGAAGAAGCAGGCTCCCCACTGAGCAAGGAGCCTAATGCTGCACTCGATCCCAAGACCCTGGGATCATGCCATAAGCCAAACACAGAAGTTTGCTTAACTGACTGAGCCAACCAGGCGTCCTGGTAAAGTTGACTTTAAAAAATGTTATTAACTAAAAATTATTAACTTTGAAATAGGTAAATAAGGGGAACCTTTCGCAAGGGGAAATGAAAAAGATGAGCTCATTTTATATATGTTGAAAAACACATCTATGAATAACCAAGAAATGTAAGACCTCTCGGTTGGGTAAAATGAAGCTGGGAGAGACAGTGAATAGAAGACAGAGAAATAAATAAAGAAAAGTATCAAGTGCTAAAAGACGTCTAAAGTAAGGGGACAGTAAAATAAAATTTTTAAGGAAGGGGATGATAAATAGTCTTAAGCATTACAAGGAAGACACTTAGGACCACACATGAATATTTATTTTCCTTGTGAATTCTAGTATGTCTTTCATGAACACCTTTTATTTCCCCTAGCATTTAACACAGTATTTTGCAAACAGGGATACAGGCTCTCTCTAAGCTCAAAGTCCTGCTCCCTGAAAATCAACCTAATGAATTAATGTTATTTTAGGCACTTGAAATATTAAAAAAGAAAACAGGGTCAGAAAAGACCAAGATCACCAGTAGATTTATGCTCTTAGAAATTTTTTTGCATGTTTTTGCACACACTAAATTACTAAGAGAATACCAATAACATTTACATATCCTAAATTTTTAATGTGTACCACACAATTAATTTACTAACTATAAATTTTTCTATTTTTAAGATTTATTTTTAAGTAATTTCTATACCCAACGTCCGCCTCGAACTTACAAGCCCAAGATCCAGAGTCACATGCTCTACCAACTGAACCAGCTAGATAGAGACCATTAACTATAAATTTTTCTTTCCTTAGAGTTTTTGAAGTGCTTATAAACATGTACTACTTTTCTGCAGACACACATTAGGAGGGTTTTCCCCTGATGCCTAATCCACCATTCAAATTAATACCAAGTACCTTTGAAAGGATACACAAGAAATTGGGGTACAGTGTGGGAAGGGGTTAGACATTGGAGGATAACTTACTTTTTATGGTATATCTTATTGAATATTATGAATTTTATATCAAGTACAGTTTTAACTTATTCTAAATAATTAAACTTTTTTCCCATTAAGGCCCTTCTGATTTTAAAGCAGAAGCTTATGACTTCCCAAAGACACCCATAGTCCCAAGATGCATGGATAGCTTGTATGACAGAAATGCTTTTGACTGACTTCTCACAGGCCTTTCCCATCATAGAGAGCCTTGGCTCTGCCCATTAACTTCAAGTCAAAGTACTGTTAGACTCCCAAAGGTAAGATCTCTCCTTCCCTCAGCAGAGACAGGAAGACAGTTTTACATATCAGATTTGTTTCCTTTAATCTTTCCTAAAGTTTTCTTACAAAATCCTGCCTCAAGTCTTCTACTTTGACTTTTCTATTCCCAACAGCCAGACTTCCTCTTATTCTAATTACCAACATGCCCCAAGACTAGCAATTCCTATACCTGAAAGGAAATTCTCACTAGGGAAGAGCAACAGAAAAATAAATCACATACAGTAGTATTTCATGTACAAAGAACTGATAAAAATTTCACACTCAAATCCTAATAATAACTCTATTATGATATAGGCAGATATAAGAAGATAGTAAAAAAAAAAAAAAAAAAAAGAATGAATGAATACGAAATAGCAGCTTTTGGGGCAACTTGCTGGCTCAGGGCTCAGTCTGTATAGCATGCAACTTTTTTTTTTTTTTTAAGATTTTACTTATTTATTTGACAGAGAGAGACACAGCGAGAGAAGGCACACAAGCAGACAGAGTGGGGGAGAGAGAAGCAGGCTTCCCGCTGAGCAGAGAGCCTGACGCAGGGCTTGATCCCAGGACCCATGATTGGAGCCTAAGGCAGACACTTAACAAATGAGCCACCCAAGCACCCTAACATAATTCACTTTTTAAAAGACTAAATAAGCTATAATTCAACATATATAACATATATAATTCAACAAATACTCACTATGGCTGAAACATTTCAGTTCTCTTCAGAACACACAGTAAGACTGCAATTCCTCAACCCTTCTGTGAAATCTATTAAGACCGTAAGACTTGCTTTGGCCAATGAATTTAATAAGCCAAAATGACAGGACCCTCTTCTAGACACTTTAAGAACCAGTAAGTTATTAGCAACAGTCTCCTTTCTATTACCATGAAGATCACGGAATCATGTGTTGAGAGCGAGCCTCCATCAATCTGAGACCCTGCAGAGCAAGAACAAGCAGAATCCCCCACAACCCACCATATACCTACAGCGTGTCAAGCAAAAAATATGTCCTCTTAAAAGCCACTAACATTTTTGAACTGTTACCATAACACTACCTGGTCTCTCCTGACAAATACAACCAAAGCCAAAATTATTATATTTTGCTTATTTGCTTACAAACCAAGTCATCCTCAACTTATCTTTTCCCCTACCTCTAGTATACCCCAACCCCATCAATTTGTTTTAATCTCTCTCAAATCCATCATATCAGCTCTCCCCCTTAGACCTTCTAACCAGTCTCTCTACATCTCTATATACAACCTCTTACCATTTATTCTCTGTATCTCCAGAGTAATCTTTTTTTTTTTTTAAAGATTTTTAAAATTTATCTGACAGAGATCGCAAGGAGGCAGAGAGGCAGGCAGAGGTGGGGGGGAAGCAGGCTCCCCACTAGCAGAGAGCCCTGTGGGGCTCGATCCCAGGACTCTGAGATCATGACCTGAGCCAAAGGCAGAAGCTTAAACCACTGAGCCACCCAGGTGCCCCCAGAGTAATCTTTTTAAAACATAATCCTATCACACATTTGCTTTTATATTATTTTCATATCAGTTACGAGCACAGCAAAAATGACCCTTGAGGAAATAACTGTTAAGGGAGCACCTGGGTGGCTCAGTCGTTCAGTGTCTACCTTCAGGTCATGATCCCAGGATCGAGACCCACATTAGGCTCCCTTGCTTAGCAGGAGGCCTGCTTCTCCCTCCCCCACTCCCCCTACTTGTGTTCTCTCTCTCACTGTGTGCCTCTCTGTCAAATAAATAAATAAAATCTTAAAAAAAAAAAAAAAAGGAAAGAAAGAAAGAAGAAAAAGTATAAGAAGTGCTAGTAATGTTCTGTGGTATTCTGCAGTGTTCTGCATGGTGGTTACATGACTGTATACATCTACAAAAATTCAACAAGCTTATACTTAATATGCTATACTAATTATGTCTCAATTAGTTAAAAAGAAGTAAATAAGATGACCCCAAAGTAACTTTTCACCTTCATTTTACCAAATATCCACCCCAAACCACATAAATAACCTATAGTCACAAACCATTAGTAATCACCCTCTTAGATATTGATCTTTCATGATCTCAGGTATTTAATATCCTTTCCACTTTACTTTTCTTCAAGACCTACATAAAATCTCATTCCCTTGGGGATCATTCCACCTAAATATCACTTAACTCTACCTTCACTTGTGCTACAACAATTCTTTTTTTTTTTTTTTTAAGATTTATTTATTTATTTGACAGAGAGAGAGAGATCACAAGTAGGCATAGAGGCAGGCAGAGAGAGAGGAGGAAGCAGGCTCCCTGCTGAGCAGAGAGCCCGATGCGGGACTCGATCCCAGGACCCTGAGATCATGACCTGAGCCGAAGGCAGCGGCTTAACCCACTGAGCCACCCAGGCGCCCCAGCTACAACAATTCTTGTACATTCTACTTCCCATAACCTTAGCATTCATTACACCAGTGGGTCTCAATGAGACATAATTCATTGCCAGGGACATTTGGCAATGAATGTAGACAGTTTTGATTGTCACAGGGCAGAGAGAGAGAGTGCTACTGGCGTCTAATTGGTAAGGCCAGAAATGCTCCAAAATATCCTATTCACAGCACAGATCCCCATAACAATTAATTATCCTCCCTAAAATGTCAATACTGCCATGGTTGAGAAATCTTGCACTGCATTATCATATGTACTTATTTCCAAGTCTGTATCCCTACTAAACTAAACAACGAAAGATCAAGCCTTACTTGTTTTTTTGAATCCTGGCACAGTACTTAGCAAACAGCACTCAAAATGTATGATAAATAGATGTCATTATGATCAGCAGAGTGCCTAGAATTTAGGACTCAAATATCTATAATAAATACATGTGTTATTACTGAATCTCCTTTTGGTTAAGATAAAGCTAAAACTACACAGTTTACTGGCTAAACTGGTAGTCTTTATTTTTTTCTTCCAAAGATATTTACTTACTTATTTATTTATAGTAGGATCAACGCCCAAGGTGGGGCTCGAACTCATGACCCTGAGAATAAGAGTTGCATGCTCTACAGACTGAGTCAGCCAGGCACCCTATTCTGGTAGTTTAAATTCAAATTTCATCAATTAGTATTTTGATTTGGTGTTTTCATAGATACATCAATAAAACTTAAGTTATAACCTGAATATATCAAAAGTATTAAACTGAAATTGATTTCCATTTTAATGACTATGCTTCAAGAGCATTAAAAAAAAAAGAACACTTTCAAAGAATGTTTTAATTTCATATCACAGTGCCACCCGAATAAGGTAGAGTAAAATAATGGATACTAAATTTTGGGATACCATTCCACTTAACTCTAATCCAATATAATTTAGTAGAATAATAGTGTACCTTAACAAATTGTCAAAAGTATATTTTTTGTTACTTAATGAACATTTCATATCTCAAAAATAGAATCATTTTATTTATTTTTTTTAAAGATTTTTTATGTATTTAACAGACAGAGATCACAGGTAGGCAGAGAGGCAGGCAGAAAGGAGGAAGCAGGCTCCCCGCGGAGCAGAGAGCCCGATGTGGGGCTCAATCCCAGGACCCTGGGATCACGACCTGAGCCGAAGGCAGAGACTTTAACCCACTGAGCCACCCAGGTGCCCCAGAATCATTTTATTCTTAATGACTGGCTGTACCACCTCAAAGACCATCACAAAACATATTTCTGGTGTATCTTTCACCATTCATACCCTAATATATTCCACACCATCACTTGGAGGGCTAAATGAAAATCTGTACTTCCAAGACGTTTAAATTAACTAGATACCTGTTAAATTTAGCTGTTTAGAGTAAAATATCGAGGGTAATTATCCAACAGCATTATCCAAAACTTTTAAAGAATTACACATTATTAAAATATCTACATTTCAGGGAGCCTAAGTGGCTCAGTGGGTTAAAGCCTCTGTCTTTAGCTCAGGTCATGATCCCAGGGTCCTAGGATTGAGCCCCACATCAGGCTCTCTGCTCAGCAGTGAGCCTACTCCCCGCCCCCCGCCTGCCTCTCTGCCTACTTGTGATCTCTGTCTGTCAAAAAAAAAAAAAAAAAAAAAAAATCTTAAAAAAGAATAAAACAAAATATCTACATTTCAAATCTGATAAAGAAAAGTTTTTTGATTCCTATCTAAAGTTCTCAAAACATACAACTTTCAAAGTAGGTCCATTCCTGTTGATTTAAAAAAATGTTTTTTCAAAAATCACATTTGGTCCTCCTTACAGGCACAAAATCAAATTCAATTCCAATACTAAAACTACTAAATGCAAAATCAAAGTAAAATATAAACCAAGAAACCCCCACCACCCTTATTTACTTATTAAATAGTAAACATCATCTACTGTATATGTATTCAGCCAGAGAAAGAAAAAATTCATCTGGTAACAATCCATTGTTTAGGATTTTGGAATAACATCTTTCACTAAGTAATAAACTTTTATAAAAGTTATTCTTCTAGAGGCACCTGGCTGGCTCAGTGGGTTAAAGCCTCTGCCTTCGGCTCAGGTCCTGATCCCAGGGTCCTGGGACTAAGCCCTGCATCCGGCTCTCTGCTCAGTAGGGAGTCTGCTTCTCCTCTCTCTCTCTTTCTCTGCCTGCCTCTCTGCCTACTTGTGATCTCTGTCAAATAAATAAACAAAATCCTAAAAAAAATTATTCTTCTAACTTATGGAATTACCTAATACATTATTACAAAAACAAAATTCATATATCAGTATTTTTATTTTCTTCCAAGCCATGCTATTCTTTTTTTTTTTTTAAAGATTTTATTTATTTATTTGACAGAGAGATCACAAGTAGGCAGAGAGGCAGGCAGAGAGAGAGAGAGAGAGAAGGAAGCAGGCTCCCCGCTGAGCAGAGAGCCCGATGCGGGACTCGATCCCAGGACCCTGAGATCATGACCTGAGCCGAAGGCAGCAGCTTAACCCACTGAGCCACCCAGGTGCCCCAGAAGCCATGCTATTCTTGAACACAGTGGTTCTCTCCAATCAGTTTACTATACATTTGTATGTTTATGTATAATTAGTTCAAGCAAAATGTCATGTAAACAAAAACATATCCAGATTCTATCCTTTCTATTTTTTTTTTTTAAGATTTTATTTATTCATTTGACAGAGAAAGATCACAAGCAGGGAGAGAGAGAGGAGGAAGCAGGCACCCTGCCGAGCAGAGAGCCCGACACGGGGCTCGATCCCTGGACCCTGAGGATCATGACCTGAGCCGAAGTCTTAACCCACTGAGCCACCCAGGCGCCCCGTATACTTTCCATTGTTAATAACCAAGTTTATTACAGGACATTTCTTTCCTAAACAGAAAATTCTCACATCTTTTCCCTCCTAAAATCCCTTTACTCTAAAGTTTTAAAGCATTATTTTATAGAATTTTTTTTAAAGATTTTATTTATTTATTTGACAGAGATCACAGGTAGGCAGAGAGGCAGGCAGAGAGAGTGAGAGGGAAGGAGGCTCCCTGCCGAGCAGAGAGCCCGATGTGGGACTCGATCCCAGGACCCTGACAGGATCATGACCTAAACCAAAGGCAGCGGCTTAACCCACTGAGCCACCCAGGCGCCCCGTATACTTTCCATTGTTAATAACCAAGTTTATTACAGGACATTTCTTTCCTAAACAGAAAATTCTCACATCTTTTCCTTCCTAAAATCCCTTTACTCTTAAGTTTTAAAGCATTATTTTATAGAATTGAACATTCACACATAATACACAAAAATATTTGTTAGTACTTAAACTGAAAAGAAAAGGAAGGATCTTTTCATTACTCTATTTTCAAATTATTTCTGCTTTTCTAGATAATGGAAAAATTAGCACCAACAACTACATGTCAAAGTAAAGAATCTGAGCAACACCAGGGTGGCTCAGTAAGCATTCATTCAACTCTTGATTTCAGCTCAGGTCATCTCACGGTTGTGAGACTGAGCCCTGCATCTGGCCACAGCCAGCTTAAGATTTTCTCTCTCCCGCTCCCTATGACCTTCCCCCGCCCAAAAGGTAAAGAACCTGAAAATGAGCATGTTATATTGATCCTCTGGGACTCAGAACCCCCTTGAATTCCAAAGAAAACAAAACAAATACCATACTCCTATAATGTGATGGTCCATACATCACAGTCATCATCTACCATATACACAGCATGAAATTATTCAAACACTGCACTATACAGAGTTCCTATACAACAATAAAGAGTAAAGTTTCAGCTTATCAAGTACAGTTATCAAGTACAGTTACAGGTAAATAAATAATTTTACAAGAACATGCATGCTTTCAGCAAAGAGAAAGCTCTCTCAATTTTGAGTGACACTAAATTTCTTAAGTGAAAAACCTTGACCTAACTGTTTAGTAAATGCTATTCATCAACTTTTTCTGATCTCAATCTCAGTGGAAATAAATTTGAAGATATCAATCAAAAATACAAACTAAAGGGGCTCCTGAGTGGCTCAGTCATTAAAGCATCTGCCTTCATCTCAAGTCATGGTCCCAGGGTCCTGGGATTAAGCCCCACGTAGCTCCCTGCTGCTCGGGAAGCATGCTTCTGCCTCTCCCACACCCCCCCCCCAAAGTTGTATTCCCTCTCTTGCTGTCTCTCTCTCTCTGTCAAATAAATTAATAAAATCTTAAAAAATATATATGAACTAGAAACTCTTAACCACTACAATTGGACTCAAAACATCAACCAAAATACAAGAATATGTTAGATATCATGTACTGAAGCACACAAATTTTAAAAATATACTTAATGTAGTTATTTAATATATTTAAAGTCACCTTGTAAATCCTATTAAAATATGTTGCAATATTTTTAAAATCCACATATAGCCCAAATAAAAATAAAAGACATTTTCTCAAATAAAGTTTTCCTTTTTAAAAAAATAATTTTTGGGGGGCGCCTGGGTGGCTCAGTGGGTTAAAGCCTCTGCCTTCAGCTCAGGTCATCATCCCAGGGTCCTGGGATCAAGCCCCACATCGGGCTCTCTGTTCCGTGGAGAGCCTGCCTCCTCCTCTCTCTGCCTGCCTCTCTGCCTACTTGTGATCTCGGTCTGTCAAATAAATAAAATCTTTAAAGATTTTAGAAAGACAGAGCGAGCAAATGAGTGAGCATGAGCTGGGGGAGGCACAAAGGGAGAGAAGAAGATTCCCCACTGAGCATGGAGCCCAAAATCGGGGTCCAACCCAGGACGCTGAGATCATGACCTCAGCTGAAATCAAAAGCCCAACACTTAACCAACTGAGCCACCCAGGTGCCCAAAAAATAAATTCTGAGACTCCTAAGAAACTGTACTCATAGACAGAGGATATACAACTCCAGGTATATGATAACACAGGTTCCCCAATATAAAAATCAATATAAAAAACCCAAGTTACCATCACAGCAAAAATTGCTGGCACCCTAACCAGGATCCTTTTTTTTTTTTTTAAATTTGTCAGAGAGCAAGAGATCAAGCACAAGCACAGGCTGCAGCAGCTCCCCAATGAGCAAGGAGCCCTATACAGGACTTGATCCCAGGACCCTGGATCATGACCTGTGCAGACGACAGATGTCTAACTGACTGAGCCACCCAGGCATCCCTCTACCCAGGATCTTTAAGACAGAGTCCTCAGTTCTCTAACAAGGGCTGAGGCCTAAAAAAGGTAAATATGTATAACATAACTACCAAACAGACTAGAGAATAGAATCGGAGGGACTAAAAGTAGACTTACTGGAAGAAAAACAAACAAACAAACAAGAATATCATACTTCAGAGACATTTGAAGAAAAAAGGATGCTGCAGTGCCCAGCTGGCTCAGCAGTAAAGCATGACTTGGGACTGTGAGTTCGGGCCCCACAACAGATGTAGAGATTACTATAATAAATAAATAAATAAACAAAAAGTAAAAAGGAGGATTTGAAAAAGAAATTTCAAGAAAATTTAACTGTGTATCCAGAACACACAAAAATACAACAACAACAACAACAACAAAAGTCTCTCTTTAGAATGCTAACCCTTACATATCACATTGTTATTTCATACTACTTTTCATTTTTTAAAAGATTTTATTTATTTATTTATTTGATGGAGAAAGACACAGTGAGAGAGGGAACTTACAAGCAGGCTTCCGGAGGAGCAGGGAGCCAAATGAAGGGCTTGATCCCAGGATCCAAGGACCACGACCCGAGCAGAAGGCAGATGCCCAACAACTAAGCCACCCAGGCACCCCACTATTTTTCATTAAAAAAAATTGTTTTTGTGACCCACTAAACTGAATTCACAAGCCATTAATAAGTCACAACCTAAAGTCTGAAAAGCACTGGGTCAGAGGAACTGACAACCATTGGAGTTCTTACTTTCCTACTTCAAGAAAATATTCAAGAGGTAGAAAAAATGAAAAGACAGAATTCCTCCAGGGCAGGGATTATGTCTTACTGGCATATGATCATCCCTTAAATTTTGTTAATTAACGCATTGTGGAATACAAAGCACTTCATGGTAAGGACACACAAAGGATACCTATAAAAACAAGTCTAGGAGAGCAGGAGTACTTTGGATGCCTTCAAAGCAAGGAAGGTGAAAAAAGTTCCAGGAAGAAGAGTGACATCAACTGACTCTTAAATATAAAAATCAAGAACCAAAGGTAAAGAAAATTTTGTTCTTTAGGACAGGCTTTATCCACAAGGAAAAAAGAAAATCTATTGCAGACTATATAGTCCGCAATAGGTACAAAGTTTGTAAGCTACTCTTGATCAGAAATTCTAATCATTTCTTTCAAAAATATATTTTGAGCTCCAAATGTATTAATCCAAATCAAAATTATGGAATGTACTTCAGTCTTAAATAATAGACTCCATTTGTAAACATTTACTAAGTAGCTAGTGCTAATGTGATAGGCAACAACTTACTGACAGCTTACTATGTATCAGGCAATATGTTAAGTACTTAAGATCATCCCATTTACACCTAAAAATCTTATAAAGTACTATCTTCATTTTAGAGGTGAGGAAAGTCTTTAAAAAGTTACATAAAGTTACACAACTAATAAATGGTGAAATTAAGATAATAATATTAAGTGCCAGTTCTATTATTATTAGTGGCTGCAAATCAGAATATTTTGTTCCATTCCATTACTTGTCAGTGCTTCTCTCAGAAACTAAATTGTGGGGGCGCCTGAGTGGCTCAGTGGGTTAAAGCCTCTGCTTTCAGCTCAGGTCATGATCCCAGGGTGCTGGGATAGAGCCCCGTGTCAGGCTCCCTGCTCAGCAGGGAGGCTGCTTCCTCCTCTCTCTCTGCCTGCCTCTCTGCCTGTCAAATAAATAAATAAAATCTTTTTTTAAAAAAGGGGGGAGGGCACCTGGGTGGCTCTGTGGGTTAAAACCTCTGTCTTCAGCTCAGGTCATGATCCCAGGGTCTTGGGATCGAGCCCTGCACCAGGGGGGTGGGGGGGGTTGGTCCTCTCTGCTCAGCAGGAAGCCTGCTTCCCTTCCTCTCTCTGCCTACTTGTGATCTCTGTCAAATAAATAAATAAAATCTTAAAAAAAAAAAAAAAGAAAAGAAAAAAGAAACTAAATTGTGCATATCTTTTAAAATGGAATTAATTCATCTACTTCTAAATCTGCATAACACTATGATACTGAATAAGTTTATTGAAAGGAAAAATCAGCCCCTTCTCAACTTTAAAGGTAAGTTAGAGGCCAATTAAAGGTAGTTATATTTGGGGCACCTGGGTGGCTCTGTTGGTTAAAAACGTCTGCCTTGGCTCAGGTTATGGTCTCAGGGCCCTGGGAGGGGAGCCTGAGACCATACTCGGAGCCCGGAGTAAGGGTTTCCTGCTTAGTGGGGAAACCTGCTTCCCTTCTCTCCCTCTGCCACTCCATCTGCTTGTGTCCACTCTGTCAAATAAATAAATCAAGTCTTAAAAAAAAAAAAAAAAAAGTAGTTATGTTTAGAGGCACCTGGCTGGCTTAGTCGGTAGAGTATGCAACTCTTGATCTTGGGGTCATGAGTTCAAATCCCTCTTTCAGCCTATAGCTTACATAAAAAATAAAACTCAAAAAAAAAAAAAAGGGTAGCTGTGTTTAAATATTAGAGTAAATATTAAAATACTTTAATCTAAAAATGAAATGTAATGGAATGAAATAATACAGGTTTATATCTTTTTCACTTACATCTTAGAATTTGAAATCTTAAAGAATATAAAAAAATAATCTAGCCACGAACAAATGTAGAAACCTAAAGGCAGACAAACATAACGCTGGCCCTCCCTTTAACAGAACAATTTCAATTTTATTCAAGATTCGACTACAGAAATAAAACTTTTCAGAAAAGACTCATTCATATATGATCCTGACCTGAACAACAGCTAATACATGCCAAAAAACTCCTTTAATAGGCTAGATTAGTATGAATGCAATTATTATAACAGACACTATTGATAACCAAAAGGGATACAAAGAAAAAATTAACTGATTTTAATACACAGATCAGTCAAACAAAAAACAGAATCTATCTCCAGGTAATGTGAATAACAGACTAATCTAAAATCTACTTTCAATGCCAACAGCTGGCCCCTAGATAATTTCTGGATTTACTAAGTATTTATATCCACTAAGTGCCAGCAAATTACTAAAATAAAGTATACTCTTTATGTTTAGATAACAGCATCCAGTCTTGGGGTGCCTCAGTTGGCTGTCAGACTCTTGATCTCAGGCTCAGGTCTTTATCTCAGGGTCATTAGTTCAAGCCCCATGTTGGGCTCTGTGTGGAGCCCACTTTTAAAGTAATTGATTAATTAATTAAAATTTTTAAAGAGCACCTCGTCTTTCTGGTCAGCTTCTTTTCTATTAATGGAATTGCATCATAACATGGGACCAAATATGCATGTGCCTTGATATACAGAAAGCCCACTTAATATTAAAACATAATCAATTAATTGCCATATCCACAGTTCTTCCCAAATCTGTATTATAGAAAATACAGTAATTATCTTCCATTCAGTTCACTCATATTTTTGGTCCTGTACACTGTTACATTTCTTTAAAACCTCTCATAGTTCAAATATGTTTGAGAAACTATCCTTCAGTTTTGCAAGGAAGTTTAGTTACTGTCAAGATAATCTTAGGCTATTAAACCCAGTTGATTCTTAGGAATTCTTTCATTTATAAAACATGAGAATTATAACCAAATTAACACATCAGATATCAGAATGCCAAAAGTTAAGTCATTAAAAGGGAATCCAGAGAAAGAGTCAGTTGTGAAAGAACAGGAAGTGATGTACACTGCCATTTTGTAGTGAACTATTTAGAAACATAAGTACCAAACTAAACTGAAATCAATCAAACCCAGACTTAACAGCTCTCAGTATCCTAAGAGTGGCATCAAGGTCAGCTGAAATAACCCTCAGGCAGTTCTTCCCTAATAATGAATTTATCTAACTGATAAAGAACATATTTTACCACTTTTAGCATTCCTACAAGCTATGGAAAACAGGGTTTCTTCTTAGTTGTCCTTAAGAGTATCTCTTAGTTCTAGGGGCACCTGAGTGGCTCAGTGGGTTAAAGCCTCTGCCTTCAGCTCAGGTCATGATCTCAGGGTCCTGTGGAGCCCCACATCAGGCTCTCTGCTCAGCGGAGAGCCTGCTTCCTCCTCCTCTCTCTCTCTCTCTGCCTGCCTCTCTGCCTACATGTGATCTCTGCCTGTCAAATAAATAAATAAAAATCTTTAAGAAAAAAAAAAAAAGAGTATCTCTTAGTTCTAGCATGCATTTTGAAATACGGCAAGTAGTTTACTTATATTCTCTTTACATCCCTTAAGCTCTGTAGCCTTTATTGACAAATCTCTGCATGCATCTTTCCAAGACAAAAACAGTCACTCTCTGCTGAGCAGTATGCTTGGGTTTATACATACTAGTATATATGAATTATCAACAACAAACCATAACATAAAGAATTAGACTTTATGGCAGAATTTCCCATGTAAAGGGAAACTCTACACACCACAACATGCAGCTTTGTGCCACAAAATAAAGATTCAAATGAGAAGTGCTGTTTAAGTCAAAATGAATTCAGATAAAAATAAAAAGGGAATAAAGAAAGCAAGAAGAATTCTACTTTCCGAGAAAAAATAAATTGACTTAACATACCATTAGTGAAATATCAAAATCATGAAATTAGAGGACAGAAATTAAATTAATGCCTAACACTACTAACATCTTTAAATCCCGGTCTTGAAACAGGTTTCAAAATGCAACAAACACACGAAAAAAGCTCTGATGAACATTAAGTATACATGACATTCAGAAATATTTTAAAATAAGTCACCCACTAAGCAAAGCTTAAACACCAAATACAACTTGTGAGTAAAATATCAAAACAGTCCAGATCTGTACATATATTAGTCTTTGTTGCTTTGCAAAAAACAAAATAAATTAATCTTCGAACATTCATATATGAAACATTTTGAACTCACTTCATCAGTAAATCTAAATACTTAAAGAAGTTTGAACAAACTTCAAGATTACTCTGATCACAAAAAGCACTTGGCAACACACTTCTAGAATGTTAAAATTTTTATTTTTATTTACTTCTACTCTACTAAGGACAAAACCAACAAGTACTACTGTAAAACAGATAAGATGATTTGTTTTAAACAATTTGACACGAAGCAAAAGAAGTGAAAAAGTGATTTATTGACTACATAACACAGATCCTATCACAGCATAATTAGGCAAATTAGTGTCTGTTCTCTCATTTCCTTAGGGAAAAAAAAGCATTCCTATAGGAAGGTTTGTATCCTAATCATTTTAGAAAATTCCAATTCTAATGTTATACAAAATGGTATGAACCCTAAAAATTCACAGCTCAGGGAGAAATGTCCATTAGACGGCCTGTCTGTATGCATTAATCTTTCATAATTCTTCAAGAACTACTAAAGTCACAGAAAGGAAAAGGAAAGGGACAAGAAAGAGTACAAAATTATTTTATTTGAATCCTAGTGAAAACCCAACATCCTCACCAAAAAAAATGTCAATCTAGTGTTTAAAAGAGAGCGAGAAGAGACATCAGAACTGTTCAAACATGGCAAGGTCCCTCTCGAGAGGCCGTATCTCCCAACAATAACAACAGGAATAGATACACTTCCCAGGGACAGATCTCAGGGGAAGACTATAAACCCGTACTGTTATCGATTTAAAACCAAAGGGAAAAGGGTAACCTTTCCAAGGGAAGCGCCATTACTTCCCTCTCCAGCTCCCCCTCCCTTCAGTGTATACAAGGGCCTGTGTATGAAGAAACTGCCTTGGACTTCTGCAGCATTGCAGCAGACTAAAGGATGGGGAAGGGGGGAAGGGTAGGGGGAGAGAAACGCTTCCATCACCCCTATACGAGTATAGATTTCCTGAGCCGGGGTGGAAGCCACTCAGCAGGCTACCCTTCCCAAGAATACTGACACTACAAAGGAGAGGGAGGAGCAGAAGGATCAGAAGGGAAAGGGACCTCGCGCCTTTAAATAGGGGTGCACAGCAACCCAGTCTCCCCAAAAGAGCCACACCTTCCTCGAAACATCCCCTTCCACCACCCCTTCCGGTGACCCTCAGGAAAGAGGAATGTAATTGCTCTTGCCCCTCAAAACGGGAGGGCGCCCAGCTCACCAGCTTCTTCACCCCACCCACAGAATCACAGACCCTCCTTGTCTCCCTCCCTACCCCACCCCCACCTCCCTTCACCGAGAGGCCAGAGTAGGCCGAATTTCCCCGCCCCCTCCATGTCTCCCTTTCCCAAAGCAGAGGTGCCCTTACCCTTTCGCCGACAGGTCTGGGGCGGAGTAGGCAGGCGCAGCCCCCTGCGGCGCTCGGGTGGCCGCTACGCTGGAGGGCGAGGAGTGAGGAGAAGGAGGAGGGGGCCTGGCGACCGACCGCCGCCCCCCCCGCCCCTGAGCCCCAGCAAGCCGCCCAGCCCAAGCTCTGCGACAAGGGGCGGGGGGGGAGGGGGCGAGGGGACGACCGGGGTCGAGGAGGCGCCCTCAGAGATTGAGCTCAGCTAAGATGGCGCGGGGAAGTGCTGGGAGCCGCTGCCGCCGCCTCGGGGGAACCGGCCGGGGCCTCGGCCGCCTTCCGTCCTCACACAGCCGAGGCCCTCTCGTCCCCCGCCACGGCCCCTCGGCCGGCGGGCCCACGCACAGTTCTCCGCCACCACCACCACCCCTGGGAAGGGGGCGCTCACAAAGGGAAGAGAGGCCGCGGGCCGGCCGGCCGGCGGCGGGGCGGGGTCCCCAGGGGCCGGGAGGCCTCAGAGGTTCGCGGGCGCCTCGCGCTCTCGGCCCTCGAAGGGCGCAGGCAAGCGGGACCCCTCCTCTCTCCTCAGACAGGCGGCGGCACCGACTCACTATCTTTGCCACCCTCCCTCTCTCTCTCCGAGCCCTGAAGCCACAGAGCCCGGCCGCTGCCCAGGCTTCCCCCCCCCTTCCCCAACACCACTCCCCTCCTCCCGACAGTCATCCCAGTCTCCGATCTCGCGAGATTTCCCGCCTGACAGGCCCGACCCTGCGCGAGACAGTACTGCGTACGCGTGCGCGCTCTCACGGGAGCGCGCGAGTGCTTGTACTGGGCGGAGTCTCCCGGTACCCCGCCTGAGTCCCAGCCTTAGTCTAGCTTGGCCGCGCTCGGCGGTCTAACTCTTCTGCCATGCTGGCATCAGGTGCATTCAGTTCTCCCTGAAATCTGCGAAAGAAGAGTTTATCAGCTCTCCTCTGTCCTCACTTCCAAAATATCCGCGCCCCCCACCCCATAATCCTGCGAATGAGAAGCTTGCCCTGGCATGTAGGATATCCAGTTCTTACCTTGGTTCAACTACTCCGTGGAATTCAGAGGGAAATTGGTCAGTGTCATCAGTACGTAGTTGAGTTTTTGAGATTCTAAAGGCTTATAAGAACTTCTGGAACGGTAATTAGAGGAGAATACAGATTAAACCACCCCTCATGTTGGTAATGGTAGGAAAGAGACAAATTCTTGAGAAGTTTCAGTGTATGTCTTTAGTAGGTTGAGTGATGGTAAGTTTTGGAAACAGGAGCTGCAAATAAACTGAAGAGTCCTACGAGTCCTAACGCAGGAAAGAGAGCTTCTAAATTTCTGTGGTGAAGACTTTTGTTTAGAGGAAAAAAAGAGCAGTTTTATTCAGGAACCAAAAGGTGTGCCTCAAGCGCAGTTACCAAAAAAAAAAGTCTTGCTTCTTCAACTGGTAAGCAGTGAGATAAAGAGATCTGCTGTGTGAGACTTATGAGTAAAAGTGTACTCCAGAACAATTGGAAGTTACAGTAAACGAGGGAAGTAAACTGGCTATGATCAGTGAAACAAGATAACCACTTCAGTGGGTTATACATATAACTTGTTACAAATATGCTTTCTCATAGTAAGAGGACTCTGTCAGTGAGTCCTCTTTTCCCCTGTATTGCCAACTGCTCTCAAGTGGCAACTTCCCCTCAGCATAAAAACATGCCCTAGTTTCTTTGGAGGGTAAAGAAGGATTACCATCTTCATCTCTCCTCCCCTTCAAAGATAAGCTTTTTAGAAAATTTGTCTTCTCATCTCCGCTGAAACTGATCTTACAATGGTCAAGAGCGACCTTCTACTTTCTGTGCCTAGTAGAGTCATTTTAATCCTCCTTGACATCTGCAATATTTGATATAGTTTATACTCCTTCCTTCTTGAAACTATGTTCCTCCTTGGCTTTTCAACACCACTCAAAACCACTTTTCCTTCTACCTCCTTGCCCTTGGAGCCTCTCTTCCTCCATCTATGCTTTAAATGATGCCTTTCCAATCCTGATCCTTTCTTCTGAAAGTTACAGCAAGAATGTTCTCTTCTAGGGGTGCCTGGGTGGCTCAGTGGGTTAAAGCCTCTGCCTTTGGCTCAGGGTCCTGGGATCGAGCCCCGCATTGGGCTCTCTGCTTGGCGGGGAGCCTGGTTCCTCCTCTCTCTCTGCCTGCCTCTCTGTCTACTTGTGATCTCTGTCTGTCAAATAAATTTTTTTTAAAAACCTTTAAAAAAATGTTCTCTTCTAGTTATTTCATACATTTAGGAATGGAAAGAGATTCAGGCTTTCCTATAATATTTATTCTTAATCTTCTATGGAAAATTTCAAACATACACAAAAGGAATGGGATATAATAAAAAAAAAAACCCAGGTGTCCATCACCTAGCTTCAACTATTATCAACATTTTATCATTCTTGTTTCACTTATTCTCCCACAACCTTCCCCACCCCTGTGTACTTTTTTTTAAGATTTAATTGTTTGTGAAAGAAAGAAGCGAGAGTGACCACAGGGGTGTGGGGACAGGGCACAAGGGAGAGAATCTGGAGCAGACAACTCACTGAGAGTGGAGCTCCATGCAGCACTCAATTCCACGACCCTGATATGGGGACCCCAGCCAAAATCAAGAGTCGGAATCTTAGCCGACTGAGCCAGCCAGGTGCTGCCTGCCTCCACCCAAGTGTATTTTTAAGTAAATCTCTAATAGGCCATCATAACGTTTTAGCCGAAATACTTTGGTTATAACATAACCACAATACCATTATCACACCTTTACAATAATTTCCTAATATGTATACCCAATCCATATTCAGGTTTTTTTTTTTAAAGATTTTATTTATTTATTTGACAGAGAGAAATCACAAGTAGTCGGAGAGTCAGGCAGAGAGAGAGGAAGGGAAGCAGGCTCCCTGCTGAGCAGAGAGCCCGATGTGGGACTCGATCCCAGGCAGCGGCTTAACCCACTGAGCCACCCAGGTGCCCCTCCATATTCAGTTTTGCCTAACATTTCCAAAATGTCATTTTATAGTCCATTTGTCTGAACCAAGATCTGAAGTTCTACACTTTGCATTTGATTAATAGATATGTCTCTTAAATCACTTTTCATGTACAACAATTTCCCCCTTCCTTCTTCTTCCTTTTTTTTTTTTTTTAAGATTTTATTCATTCATTTGAGAGAGAGAGAGAGAGTGCAAGGGAGAGAGAATCTGAAACAGATTCCACACGGAGCACAGAGCCTGACACGGGGCTGGATCCACAGCCCTGAAATCACAACCTGAGCCAAAACCAAGAGTCAGACACTCAGCTGACTGAGCCACCCAGGAGCCCCTCTTTCTTTCCTTTTTGTATGCAGTCTATTTGTCTAAGAAATCAAATTATAGACTTCGTAGAATTTTTCACATTCTGGACTTGCCAGTTACATCCTCACAATGTCATTTCACATTTGCTTCATTGCCCACATTTCTTATAAACTGGTAGGTAAATCTAAAGGTTTGCTCTTGTATGGGTAGTGTTTCCTTTTATAATATTTTGTGTCTGCTACTACCTCATTTTCCCTCTTAACACCACCTCTACCATAAACTGTAGCTCCACTCCTCTCAGATTCCCCAGCACATAGCATATCTTAAGAGACTCCAGCTTTCTTTTTAAAAGATGATTATTCCAGATATCTACCTATGATTTGGTACTAAGAGACCTCCCTCTTCAAATTCTTCAAATTTCACACACACAACACACCCATATGTACATACAGGTGGGCTTATCCTATCAAATTTGTTCAACAGTAGAGTTATCATTGGTTGATACCACAAAACATACCAGTTAATTAATTTCTGAAATTGTATTTAAATAAGAAAATTATACTCATCGATGTTAGGAAAATAATGCTTAGAACAATTGCAGATTTTGGACCTTCTGAGATTTAACTCCTGATGATTTCTCTGATGCACCCCTTTCTTCATCCCCACTGCCTCTGCTATGGTGGTTCATACTGTTTCTAATCTGGGGTACTGCAATTGCCTTCCAACTACTCTCCTCACACCCCAGGGTGCCCCATTCTCTATACTGAGATGAATGGTTTTAATCTTCCTAAAAAGCAATTTCTAAAGGCTGAATGTGTCATTTCTCTGCTTAAAACTCTTCCATGGCAAAACAAAAACAAAACCAGAAAAACTCTTCCATGGGTCCCCAAAACCCTCCAAATAAAATCCAGACAGAGCCTTGCATACCTTTCTAACTTTATTTCAGATACTCCCACCATCCTGAACTATTATTTACTCTTCTGCTAACTGCTAACATCCTATCTTCAGGATGTGGTACTGCACTCCTCTGCCTGAAAGGCCTTCTCTATCCTTCAAGATTTAGCTCACATGTCACCTCCACAAAAGGCTTTCTCAGATCTCATTTAGGTTTTCCTTGAGCCTACAAATTGGGGTCAGAAAGCTGTGGTGTGAGGGACACCTGGCTGGCTCAGCTGGTAGAGCACACCACTCTTGGTCTTGGGGTCCTCTTCAAATCCCATGTTGGGTGTAGAATTACTTGAAATAAACATTTTTAAAAATGGACATTAAAAAAAGAAGAAGGCACACTAGCTGTGGGATGGGGCAAAGAATGGGTACCAACCTTGTTTTGACCTCAATAAAAAAGTTACCTAAGCAGTATCAAAACCAAGAATAAGCTTTTTCTGTACACTGACATATTTAATTCTCACAACAAATTTGTGCAGTAGGTTCTATTCTTATTACCTCCAATTTATAGGAAAGGAAACTAGGGTTCAGAGAGTTATGTCCCTTGCCCAAGATGACACAACTAATAAGTGGTGAGCTAGAATGTGACCCCAGTTGTGCATGAATCTAAACCATATTATCCTTCCATCGTATTCTACTCCTGGCACCACCAGTCGATGACAGCTTGATGCCATGCACATATTCTGTGTGTGTAAGAGATGCCTGACCATGTGTGATATCTGTATATATGTTGTCATGCATGTGTCTATGGTTGAAAAGGCAGCTTGTCAATGTGCAGGTGGGTGCACTGACTGATCTGGTATCTGTCCAATCAAACGATCTTTTCAGTGTTGTCACTCAGTAAAAGACCAAGTCATATTCAACTCAATTTAACAAATACTTATTGAATTCCTACTATATGTTAGACTTAAGTAAAATACGCAAGGGGCAAATGGAACTAGTGTTTATAGAATTACTCTATGCCAAGAATTGTATGAAGCCAGTGCTTTACATTCATTATCCCCTTAATCTTACCAACAACCCTGAAAAAAGAATGATGATGATGATGATGATGATGATGTCATCATTTCTTCCTTCCAACAGAGAGGAAGAAAGTGCAAAAAAAAGTAAGCAATTTTGTGCAGCATGGAGAACTAAAATTACAGTTCTGGTTCAGTATGAATTTTAAGCAGCTTTTTTTTTTTTTTTCACTGCTTGTTGGTTCCCTTTCTCAAATCCTTCCCCATACTAGGAACTAAAAATCCTATTAGAGGGATGCCTCAGTGGCTCAGTCAATTAATCATCTGACTCCTGATTTCGGCTCGGTCATGATCTCAGGGTCCTGAGATCAAGCCAGCATCAGGCTCCACACTGGATGTGGAGCCTGCTTAAGATTCTCACTCTCTCCCTCTGCCCTTTCCCTCCTAAAAAGAATCCTATTAAAGAGATTAGATCTGCATGCAAAAAAACATTTAAATAACAGAGGCTCCAGGGTGGCTCAGGTTGGGAAACATCTCCCTTTGGCTCAGGTCATGATCTCCATGTCCTAGAATCAAACCCCACATCAAGCTCCCAGCTCAGCGAAGAATCTACTTCTCCCTCTCCCTCTGCCTCTCCCCCTGCTTGTGCTCTCTCTGTCTCTCTCTCTCTCAAATGAATAAACAAAATCTTTTTTAAAAAGTTTAAGTTAACAGGGTGCCTGGGTGGCTCATTTGGTTAAGCAACTGCCTTCGGCTCAGATCATGACCCTAGAGTCCAGGGATCGAGTCCCACATCAGGCTCCCTGCTCAGCAGGGAGTCTGCTTCTCCTTCTGACCCTCCACTTCTCCTGCTCTCCCTCTTTCTTTCTCTCTCTCTCAAATAAATAAAATTTTTTAAAAAGAATTTAAGTAACAATGCTTAACTACCTATTAGCAAATGACACACAGAATCAGACCCTAATTTATAATTTTCTGGACCTCAGTTTCCTATCTAAGCACAATAGACTAAAATGATCTCTGGATTCCTTTTAGTTCAAAATCTATAATTATAAGAATGATGCAAATAACATGCACAGATAACTTGAATCCCAAAGAGTGTGTGTGTGTGTGTGTGTGTGTATGTGTGTATGTGTGCATGCACACGTGTGCGAGTGCACATTTAGAAACAAATAAGAAACACTTTTTCGGATGTTTTACCTAACTCCTATTAAAATGCAGGGAACTGCATTGGTCATGATAATATCTCCATCCAACTTTAGCGTATACATTTTTTGCAATTACATTGTGATTATTTATGGAAACCTCCGTCTCCCTACAGTAGAAGGCAGAAACCATGGAAGCTGAGTGTATAACAGAGTAGTTAGTAAGGAGGATGTGTCTTAGAATTTTCTCTGTAGAAACCAGGGGTTAGGCACTCCATGAAACTGACAGTCAACAAATAAATAAATCAGTACTTTACTGGCAGCCCATTCCGTGCATCCTGGGCAATCCATTCAGCTATAGATTATTTACTTTGGGCCCCCAGGGCAACCAACTAAGGCAGGTTTAAGCCTAGTTGTCATACCTCACCCAGACATTTCTACAAAAGGCTGTCTCAGATAAGTAGGGCTTCCACAGGCTGGAAAATAAAGCTCATCATATACAAAGTTGTTCCTTGAGCTCTGCACTCCCACATAATCGGGTTCATTCACATCACAAAGATGTTAACATCTTTGAAAAGTGCCGTGCATGTGGAGGCAGCAGATTCATCCAATTTAACCCACAGGAATAGATAAATGCTGGGCCAAGGTACCCTAAGGAGAGTAGAATATAATTCAGCTCAATAACATTCTGACCCAGAAACCTTTCAGTCTCAGGTATCTATCGGCTAAGCATCTGCAACAAGCCATGAATAAGTTAAAGCAGCTGCTCCAGAGTCTCAAAAAAGTCCAAGCCTGAAGATAGCAAGGAGAGGATGTGGCGGTCCTACAGCAGCAGGCACTGACCATGGAGTCCCACCTCCATCACTTCCCGGTGTCCGTCACTGAGCTCCCTGGCATCAGTGTCATAACCAGGCTGAGCGTTCCTTTCCTTATCTGCAAAATGGGGTTAACATCACCATCCTCAAGGGTGCCTGGCTGGCTCAGTCAGTAGAGTATATGCAACTCTTTTTTTTTTTTTTTTTAAGATTTTATATATTTATTTGACAGACAGAGATCACAAGGAGGCAGAGAGGCAGGCAGAGAGAGAGGAGGAAGCAGGTTCCCCGCTGAGCAGAGAGCCGGATGTGGGGCTCGATCCCAGGACCCTGGCTGGAATCATGACCTGAGCCGAAGGCAGAGGCTTCAACCCGCTGAGCCACCCAGGAGCCCCGAGTATATGCAACTCTTGATCCCAGGGTTGTGAGTTCAAACCCCACATTAGGTGTAGAGGTTGCTTAAAAATAATAAAATCGTGGGACGCCCGGGTATCTCAGTCCGTTAAGCATCTTCCTTGGGCTCAGGTCATGATCCCAGGGTCCTGGGATTGAACCCACATCAGGCTCCTTGCTCAGCAAGGAACCTGCTTCTCCCTCTGCCTGCTGCTCCCCCTGCTTGTGCTCTCTCGCTCTGATAAATAAATAAACAAGATCTTTAAAAAAATAATAATAACAAAATCCTTAAAAATAAATAAATAAATAACCACTATCATCCTCAGAGGTATTTAGGATTAAAAATAACATGTAAAGTGTCTACCCCATTTAAAGTGTTAGTTCTGTTTTGTGGGGAAGTTTTTTTTTTCCCAAAGGGATCAGATTTTATTGGAAGAAACAAGTGAGTAAGCAAAGAAAATATTGTATTGCAAATGCAGGAGTCAGCTCAGGATGCTTTGGGAGCACATGAAAGCTCTCCCAATCCAACCCCCAGGTGGGGGAGTCAGTCAGGGAAGGCTTCCTAGAGGAGGGGGTATCAGTGTTGTACTTCTGCCCTTCCTATGGAAGTTGAAATGCAAATTGTATAAATATGTAATGTCTAGGGGTGCCTGGGTGGCTCAGATGGTTAAAGACCTGCCTTCAGCTCATGATCGCCGGGTCCTGGGATAGAGACCCATATCTGATTCCCAGCTTGGTGGGAATCTGTTTCTCCCTCTCCCCCTGGTTGTTTCTCTCTCTCTCAAATGAACAAATATAATCTTAAAAAAATAAAAAATATGTCATGCCTAGGTGGGAGGTCGAGTAAGAACTTAGTTGATTACCTTCAGTTTTGAACTATATGGAACTATAAAACACGTTTCTGTGACCAGAGGTAGAGATGAGAAGAAAAAAAAAATCTGAGAGACAAAGATACAATTTTCATGAACCTAGTAAGTAGGGGAATGGTTAGGAATCAGATGTTCAGGGACGCCTGGGTGGCTCAGCAGGTTAAAGTCTCTGCCTTCGGCTCAGGTCATGATCCCAGGGTCCTGGGATCGAGCCCCGCATCGGGCTCTCTGCTCGGCAGGGAGCCTGCTTCGTCCTCTCTCTCTGCCTGCCTCTCTGCCTACTTGTGATCTCTCTCTGTCAAATAAATAAATAAAATCTTAAAAAAAAAAAAAAAAGGAATCAGATGTTCACTAGGAGAATTCTGGAAATTAAGAATTAGAAGGTTGAACACAATCTGATAGGGGACGATGCTTAGGATCTCTCTTAAAGGGTAATATAGTTAGATTTTTTTGAAGTAACAAACATGACACACATTTTGAACTGTATGCATTAGGTTATTTCAAGTGTTAGCTCTTGCTGTGTACACGTAAGGATGTAAATATTCATTCCACTGTTCCAACACCACCCTCTGGCAGGCACCCCATGATCAGTGCATCATGATTGTCTGAGACATCTGTGAATGTGGGAAGGGTTGGGCAGCATGTTTGTGGACTGAGAGGTTTTTGGAATTTATCCTCAGGACCAATTGGTGATTTTGTCATGCCCTTCTCTGGCTGACATCTGCCAGGATTCAAAAACAAAACAAAACAAAAAAGACACTGTACTAATTCCTACCAGAGTTGTGCCACATAGGATATGAAACAAACAGCTGGCAATCGAAACATAAAATAAGTTGCTATTTTATTGGCCTGGGATTGTCTTTGGGTCTCTTCTTTAGCCTTATATTTACTAGGTAGTAATACTATGCTAGTAAGAAGTCTTTGGGTCAAAAGTGACTATTTAGATCAGCTTAAGGGGAAAAAGCTGTGGGGAAGGGGTGTTGGTTATTAGACCCTGTAACAGAAAAGTCCAGTGCCTCAGGAATTAAGAGAATTTTGTTCATGTCTGACTCCCCATTTCCTGTCTCTCCACATACCATCCCCAGCTCCCTGTTGCTTGACTATATTTCTCTATAGACTGGACTTTGTTCTAAGATTTTCTGTTTTGTGGGGAGTAAAACTGGTGGTTCAGGTGCTTTCCACTGCTGCCACCTAGTTCAATATTCCCCAACAATGAATGCTGCTGTTGCCACTGTCTACACACGGGAAATGAATCAAGGAACTGTTTTTATTTTTAAATGGGCTCTGTGCCCAATGTGGGCCTTAAACTCATAACCCTGAGATCAAGAGTCACATGCTCTGAGTGAACCAATCGGGTGCCCCAAATCAAGGTTCCTAATATTGGTTTTAATCAGTTGCCTCCTTTACTGATACGTTGTGTTCTGATCACTAGTGACCGGAGCCCTGTCCCAAAGTTCAGGTTTATACATCCACTTAAACTTGTCTGCTATGTGATGTTTCCTACACAACCCTCTGCCTCCCACCTGCTGCCAAAACCCCCGAGCAGGGGACAGAGGTCTAGTCTAGTTGTCAAATGGCACCATATAAATGGTTATCATGAAGCTCATCCTTTCTCCTCCTCATAAATATTCTCAATACTGAAATGTCACAATATGGCAAATGTAGAAATTGAAGGCATTTGGGACAGAGTCCCAAATGTGGGACTCTGTCCCTCTATTAGGATGCACAGATCAGGATTGGGAGCTCATGGACCATAAACATGTTTCCGTGAGAGGTTTAAACAGAATTCACGTAGACCATTCCAAGATGGACTTCCATCTATATTTTATTTATTTCATGCCACAGAAGGATGCTTGACCAGGACAGTGGGAAGAATGGAGTGGAAGGAATGGCCACAGAAGTTCAGATTTACCTCGTCCCAGTTTACTGACCCCAAAGGCAAAGGAAAGCTTCTCACTCTCTCATGAGAGTATATAAAACACAAAGCAACAGCTCTAGGTGGCCCAGCTTAGGCCTCGTGTCCTATGCTCTTCTGTGGGCTGGTAGCTTCACCAAAGGATGAGACATTTTGATCACCCTAGCTGGGATTCTGGGACCACCCTGTGGCAAGAGGCTCAGAGGAACAGCTCCACAGGAACCACATAGCACTGGTGTAGATGGAAGGGAATCGATGGAAAGGAAATTCCCCCAAAGGAACTTCATGCCAGAAGAGGGAGCCATTCTGGACAGACCAAAACAACAGATGTTCACTACAAGTAGACTAGAACTGCTCTTGAGGCCAAGTCATACAATTTCGTGGGAACGCTACCTAGAGTCGAATGTATTAACCCTTGCTGTGCTCAGGTAAAAGAAAACCACCATCACCTGGATACAATAGCACTTTAATGGACTGATGAGGTCTTCTGACCTTTGCCGTGACTCTGAGAAATGGGCAGAGCAAATTCCCTTTACAGAATATATTTTTGAAACTCCAGCAACACAGAAAAGTGCAGCAGAAGAAAAAACGGTTCCTTCGACAGGACCAGGTATAAATCTGGTATGTAGACTGTTTGGGGAGGGAGCACCTTCCAGGCATTCTCGAAGCCTTAGCCAATCCTGAAAATATGTGGCACGTGCAAGAGCCCAGAAGATGCCCATCAGCCAGGCATGGAGTGCCAAGGTGACAGACAGCCAGTTCCTGAAACTCCAGCATTCTTGTGCGTCTTTTCCTAAAGTTCTCTCTCACACTAGCCTTTGGAGTTGCTTCCACAAAAAAGCTGAGTGTTCTTACAAATACTCCAGGATAACAGTTTTTATTCATGCACTCTTTCATTTTATTTATTTTTTTAAGTACGCTCTACGCTCAGCATGAGGCTTGAACTCACAACCCTGAGATCAGGAGTCTCATGCTCTATATGCTGAGCCAGGCAGGCGACCCCTATTCACTCATTCTTATTTCCCTCTCCCACACCTCAATGAATTCATGACAATACTGATGACTCACAATAAATGTTTATGGGATAGTGAGTTGATAGATAGCAAACATTTACGGGATGTCAGTTATGTACCTTTTGCTCGGCTCTGTGGATACACAGATGAATAAGATACCATTACTACCCCTGAGATCATAGCCTAATGAGAAAGACCAGCACATAAGCAGTCCTGAATTATTTAGGACTCTTTGGTTGCAAATGGCAGAGATTCAGACCCAAAGTAGTTTAAGAAAAATGAGAATATTTTGGCTCACACAAACTAAAAAGTTCAGAGTGAAGTCTGGCTTCAGACAAAGTTAGTTCCATGCTCATAAATGCTCTGGTTTCGTCTTCAGGACTTTCACTGCATTGCCTCAACCACCCTGATCCAAATGGGGTTCTGGAAAAATACAACAAAATTAACCATTTTATTTTATTATTGTATTTTTAGATGTATTTGACAGAGAGAGCATGTGTGTGCACAAGCAGGGAGAGCAGCAGAGGAAAAGGGAGGAACAGACTCCCTGCTGAGCAGGGAGCCCAACACGGGGCTCAATCCCAGGACCGTGGGACCATGACCTGAGCCAAAGGCAGACCCTTAAGCGAATGAGCCACCCAGGCATGCCCAAACTTAACCATTTTATTGTTTTTTAAAGATTTTATTTATTTGACAGAGACACGATGAGAGAAGGAACACAAGCAGGGGGAGTAGGAGAGGGAGAAGCAGGTTTCCTGCAGAGCAGGGAGCCCAAAGCGGGGCTCGATCCCAGGACCCTGGGATCATGACCCAAGCCAAAGGCAGATGCTTAATGACTGAGCCACACAGGTGTCTCTTGAATTTTTTTAAGTAGACTCCACGGCCCCAGTGTGGAGCCCAACGCGGAGCCCGAACTCCCAACCATGAGATCAGGACCCGAGCTGAGACCAAGAATCAGATGCTCAACCGACTGAGCCACCTGAGCACCTCAAACTCTGTACCTGTTCAACAACTTCCCATCCTGCCTCCACCCACCCAGTCCCTGCTAGTCTCCATTGTACTTTCTGTCTCGTATGAGTTTGTCTACTCTGAGAACCTTGTGTAAGCATCTGTCCTTTTGTGACTTACTCCATTTAGCAAAATGTCTTTGAGGTTCATCTATTTCATTCCTTTTTAAGGCTGAATGAGATTCCATTGTATGTACGTGCTGCATTTTGTTTAAGTGTTTGTCTGCCGATGAACGTTTTGGGTTGTTTCCACCTTTTGCTACTGTGAATGCTGCTGCTGTGAACATGGATGTATCTGTTCAAGTCCTGGCTTTCCATTTTTGGGGGTGTACAGGAGTTGAGCTTCTGAAGAACAGAAGAAACAGCGACTTTATTAAAAGGCCGTGTGAAGGGGCGCCTGGGTGGCTCAGTGGATTAAGCCTCTGCCTTCAGCTCAGGTCATGATCTCAGAGTCCTGGAATTGAGATCCTCATCAGGCTCTCTGCTCGGCAGGGAGTCAGCTTCCCCCTCTCTCTCTGCCTACTTATGATCTGTCTCTCTCTGTCAAATAAATAAATAAAATCTTAAAAAAAAAAAAAAAAAAGCCGTGTGAAGTTCCCATAGTCCCATGCTGCTTCTGGCTTCAGTCACTCCCACTCTCCGGCCAGACCATAGAGTCAACCCTTCCCACTGAGAACAACAGTGAATACAGAGGTTTTCCCCATCACTACCCCTGGCCACCACATTTTACTTTGGAATTGGTTAATGTACTGAGAAAGCCAGCTCTCCTCCCAGATCAGCTGCTTTGAATGGTAAGGGGAGCCTAGGATGAGAAACTTTGGTTCCCTGGGAGGGAACATGCCAGCTGTGAAAAGCCCACAGTTGTAAATTGTCAGATGGTGGCTGCCTGTGAAACCTGTCAAGACTCTTGACAGCTCAGCTGAGAACCTAATTACCAGTTACAAAGAGAGACAGGAAAAACGTGTTGTCAGAGAGCTCCTGGTCAGAGAGAACGAGGTACAGTGTCCTGGCCCTGTCATCAACCTCCTCCTAGTTTCAACTAGAGCACAGCACTTTAGTATAATAGACGTTACACACGTTTATTATGTGGAACAAAGTAACCACGTCAGACCACAGTCCTGTGTCAGCTGAGTCTTCGGTAATCACATAAATTGAACAGCGGCATTTCATCTGATTGTACAAGTACTTCGATAGTCTCAGTGCCAAGGGTAGGAGACCCTACCTAACTTTCCTCGAGGATTTACACAAACTTCAAAGAGTCCTCCTCCTTTCCTGGAGTGAAGAGGAGCAGGATCCTTTGTTCTGGTGAAACCTAGGAAGGGCTAATACTTAAAGTCAGTTAGTCAGCAACCCAGAATCTTACCTTCCAAGGAAAATAAGTTTGTGTCAACCATGCTGCAGAGACCATGTGGGGAAGCCAGCAGTCTTCACTGAGAATCCTTACATTGGGAGAAACTAACATTCAAGTAGTCACATGTTAGTTTTGTTTTTTTTTAAGATTTTATTTATTTATTTGACAGACAGAGATCACAAGGCAGAGAAGCAGGCAGAGAAAGAGGAGGAAGCAGGCTCCCTGCTGAGCAGAGAGCCCAATGCGGGCCTCAATCCCAGGACCCTAGGATCATGACCTGAGCCAAAGGCAGAGGCTTTAACCCACTGAGCCACCCAGGCGCCCCACATGTTAGTTTTTGCAAAGTCTTGGTCCTCTAGTCTTTTTTCTTTCTTTTTTTTTTTTTAATTAATTAATTAATGTATTTGACAGAGGGAGAGAGATCACAAAAAGGTAGGGGGGGGAGAAGGCTCCCTGCTGAGCAGAAAGCCTGATGCAAGACTCGATCCCAGGACCCCAAAACCATGACTCAAGCTGAGGGCAGAGGCCCAACCCACTGAGCCACCCAGGTGCCCCAGTCCTCTAGTCTTGCAAAACACTCACACTTCCCACTTATCTTTCCTTCTTCAATTGTATCAGCAGCACCTGAGCAAGGATGCTAACTTTCTCAACGGAGAATTTTTTTTTCAGATTCTTTTTTTTTAAATTTTTTTAATTAATTAATTTTTTTATTTGACAGAGAGAGATCACAAGTAGGCAGAGAGGCAGGCAGAGAGAGAGGAAGGGAAGCAGGCTCCCTGCTGAGCAGAGAGCCCGATGTGGGGCTCGATCCCAAGACCCCGGGATCATGACCTGAGCCAAAGGCAGAGGTTTAACCCACTGAGCCACCCAGGCGCCCCTTTTTTCAGATTCTTGAAAGTAAGGATCTGCTACTTACAGCAGCAGGAGATGGGAGGAAGGAGACTTATCATGTATTGGACACATCTGTTACGTTCTGGATACTGTATGTTGTCACTAATTTAATCTATAAACCAACTGGCAATGTAGATACTACTATATACAATTTCAGATGCCATATCTGGAGCTCAGAGAGGTTAGGTGAATTACCCAAGGGGACGCAGCTAGTAAATGACAGAGGAGATTTTTTTTAATTTTTTTTTTAAAGATTTTATTTATTTTATTTGACAGACAGAGATCACAATGTAGGCAGAGAGGCAGGCAGAGAGAGAGAGAGAGAGAGAGGAGGAAGCAGGCTCCCCGCTAAGCAGAGAGCCCGATGCAGGACTCGATCCCAGGACCCTGAGATCATGACCTGAGCCCAAGGCAGCGGCTTAACCCACTGAGCCACCCAGGCGCCCCATTTTTTTTTTTAATTTTTAAGGGCTCCTGGGTGGCTTAGTTGTTGAGCATCTGCCTTCAGTTTGGGTCATGGTCCTGGGGTCCTGGGATGGAGCCTTGCATCAGGCAGCCTGCTCAGTGGGAAGACTGCTTCTCCCTCTCCCCTCCCCTCTTTCTGTTCTCTCTTGCTGTCTTTTAAGTACATAAGTAATCTTTTTTTTAAGATTTTATTTATTCACTTGACAGAGAGAGATCACAAGTAGGCCGAGAGGCAGGCAGAGAGAGAGAGAGAGAGAAGCAGGCTTCTCTTTGAGCAGAGAGTCCGATGTGGGGCTCCATCTCAGGACGCTGAGATCATGACCTGAGCCAAAAGCGGAGGCTTAACCCACTGGGCCACCCAGGGGCCCCTACATAAGTAAAATCTTTTTAAAAAATTTTCTTAAGCAGTTTGTTTGGTTGTTGTTGTTTGTTTGTTTTTGTAATCTCTACACCCGAGGTGGGGCTTGAACTCGCAACTCTGAGATCGAGAGTCACATGTTCTTCCAACTGAGCCAGCCAGGCATGGTTAAAATTTATTTAATTTTTTTTTTTTTTCTTCAGGACAGGGCTTGGAACCTACTTCTTTCTGGCTCCAAACCCCATGTTCTTTGTAATGCATTATACTAACCTCAGAAGAGAAGACATTAAAGGGATTCCCAAGAGATAAAGCTGGTAAAATCAGCCACTCAGAACTTCTAGTACATTTCATTTTCTTATACATATATGGATTCGAATTTCCTGGTTAAACACAAGGCATTCAGCAAAGCACTCCACAAGATTCAAAGCTGCCACAGAGAACAGGGAATTGTGATGGAAAGTGGGAGGAAGGAAGGAAAAAGAAGTGGAAGAAGAAAGAAGGACCAGGAAGGGAATATGCCTGGGAAATGTAATGGGGTAGCTGGAGGTTGTTCTCAAAGGCCTTCTACCAAGACCCAAAGAAGGGTGCAGAAGCTGATACTCCTTTTTTGCTCCATTCACCATTTAGTGTCTCTTTTTCTATAAAAGGATTAGCAGGATAGGATCAGTGGGAAAGGAGGCCTCTGTGGGATCCTGTTACCAGCCATCTGTGTTCTGTTCTTTACTTTCGAACAAGACGGCTCCGAAACTCTGAACTGGAGAGGGAGTTGGAGCTGCATACAGATCAGCAGAACTGTTGGTAACAGCTCTGACGCCTGCAGGATGAGTCAACCCTCTGTGCCGGGCAGAGTCAGCTGTGGTCCCCTGGAGCCTCCTACTCAGGGACAAAATCAGAGATCGGGAGAAGGGTCGAGATCCTTGATCTCGGGCAGGAATTCAGGCTGGAAGGATAGGTAGGGGTTCCTCAGCATTCTGGCTGTTGATGGGGGAGGGATTAAGGGTGACAGTGAGGGAAACACAGTCCTTTATGTACTTTAGCTGCTCTACGAAAGGAATAGACCTGGAGGACGCCAGTGGGCAAAAGCCATATGGCTGTGTCACCAGGAATTCAGCCCAAACACAAACATCCCTCTCTTTCCCGGTGAATTTTACCCCTGTACGATCATCTCCTGCTGTTCCCTCACTTTCAGAGAAAACCAAAGACTCTTCCTGTCTTTACACAGCACCATTAATACGTAAGAACATTCTCAAGCTGAACAGTTGCCACCTTCAGGCCTCTCCCCCGGTTACACATTCAGATCTCCGAGGTGCACACGAGAAGGAGGAAGCTGCTTTGGGCATCACGCCAGGAGGCATCTGGATTTACCCTCCACCAGGATGTAACACCTCGCTTGACCACCACCACCAAACAACCCCAGGCTTCCTCGAAGAATTTTCCTTTCCGTGGGGTCTTTGTCACTCACCAATGAATAGCCCCCAGGGTTTGGCTTCCTGTCGTCATGGCAACCGAGGAGCCCCACTGAAGCTGCCAATAAAGGCATCTGCAAGAGCTCCCTAAACTCAGACTCGTTCAAAAACAATAGTAGGAAGTGGAATCGCCACGCCCCACTCTCCCCACCGCACCATGTAGACACCTTCAGCTATTGGTTTTATGAAGAGATTTAGTTCTCAGAACAGCTAAGAAAGAGGCTGTCTTGCCCCAGAGGAAAGGCTCTCATATTTGAATGCAATCCTTTCTTTACACATTAGCCTAGGAATCTATCCAGCCTACCAGGTATTAGCATCTCCCAGGGTTCCTGGAGTTTACAAAATACCACTTACGTACCTTTATATATCATTTTTCTTTTCTTTTCTTCTTCTTCTTTTTTAAAAGATTTTATGTATTTATTTGGCAGAGAGACACACAGCGAGAGGGAACAAAAGCGGGAGAACTGGGAGAGGGAGAAGCAGGCTTCTGGCTGAGCAGGGAGCCTGATAAGGGGCTCAATCCTAGGACTCTGGGATCATGACCCCAGCCAAAGGCAGATGCCTAATGACTGAGCCACACAGACACCACTATACTTCCTTTCTCTAAGCCTGTAGGAAGAATCTGGGTATTCAGTATTTCAGGGCTACACTGCTGGCTAGTTTCCAACAAAGAGTGAAAAGACTCCTGATATTCTCACATAGAATACGTGTGAAAGTACTGTGTTCCCTATATAGGAATGTTCAAATATTCATATTAAATACTATTCCCTGTCCACAAAACCCTTTAGCTCAAGGCCATAGGAGTTAAGCTCATGGATTCTGAAATCAAAATTCCTATTTTGAATCTCTTCTTTATGCTCTACTTTGCACTTTCAGTGAGTCTGTGTCTGTTTCATTTTCCCCTTCATGAAAGAGTGAAGATAATAGTATCTACTTCAGAGGACTTTCGTGAGGATTAAATAAAATAAGTAAGGTACTTAGATCAGTTCCTGGTTTTACGTATTGTGTATCTAGATAAGTATGTTGCAGAGAAACAGACAAGCTACCTTGTTGTCAAAGAGTTCACAGGCCAGAGGCATCTGTGTCGCTCAGTCAGTTAGGCAGCTGCCTTCAGCTTGGGTCATGATCCCAGAGTCCTGGGATTCAGCCCCGCATTGGGCTCCCTGCTCAGTGTAGAACCTGCATCTCCCTCTCCCTCTGCCTGCTGCTCTGCCTGCTTGTGCTCTCTCTATCTCTCTGTCAAATAAATAAATAAAGTTTAAAAAAAAAAAAGAGTTTTCAGGATGATACCCACATGGTAGATAACGTGACACATGCTTCTCTAAGTAGAGAAAGAGAACAGAGAAGGGAGCCAGAAATTCAACCCTGAAGGATGCCTAGGATGATTTCCTAAATCAGAGAGATGATTTATTCATTAGGCAATCTGTGTTGCAAAGTACAACTCACTCCATTTATCCCAATAATTTTCTTTTAAAGGTGTTTGCCATGGAAACCCAGGTCAACAAACAGCCCCAAAGACAGCATTTGAAAAAAAAAAAAAAAAAAAAAAAGACAGCATTTGAGGCTGTCCTTAGCTCCATCCTTAGCAGGACTTGGCGATTCTGCTCTTTCCCCAAGCCCCTTTCACCAATACTAACTCGTTCCTCCTTCTTTGCTTTGTATCAATGTTCTCTTCCTCATCGTTCCTATTTCTTCAGAGCTATAGCTTGCCTCATCCTCTCAGGACTCCACGTTTATCTCATGGTCTCTCTTGATGTATCCTTTTAGCTCTTGTTCTTGTCCTGAATAATCTCATTCTTTCCTTTTTCTAATGGTGAGAGAGAATCTGATCAGCCTACTCCTTTGTTGGTGCCAGTCATGTTCTCAGTTACTGGCCAGGTTCTAGATTGTCCACTGTTGTCTTAGATGCTGATTCGGGTCCAGTCAGCTAAGGCAGGGAGATCTCCATGAACTGTACATGAACTGTGGCTACTTAAGGCTGTCTCTTCCACAGAGGCTGTAGATGGGAAGGTTTTGCTCAGGAAGGAAATATGAGCTATGGACATAGTGGTCATGACATCGCGTTTAGAACAGAAAGAAGCAACAGTGTATACGAAGAACATGGAAAAGAGAAGTGCAGTGGAATCGATCAAACATATTAATTGAACTATTGTGTTTTTTAAAAGATTTTATTTATTTATTTGACAGAGAGAGAGCACAAGCAGGGAGAGAGGCAAGCAGAGAAAGAGGGAGAAGCCAGGCTCCCCACAGAGCAGGGAGCCCAATTTAGGGCTTGAACCCCGGATCCTGGGATCATGACCTGAGCCAAAGTTAGACACTTAACTGACTGGACCACCCAGGAGCCCTGCAAAGATTTTTAGAGTTTATTACGTAGAGAAATTTGCTGAGGGTGCCTGGGTGGCTCATTTGGGTAAGCACCAGCCTTTGGCTCAGGTGCCAAGAAAGCTTTCTTAGAGGAAGGAAACTCAATTTGGGGATCAGAAAGAAGGGTAGAAATAAAAAGGAACATGACACATTCCAGAATCGGAAAGTAGCTTAATGAGGCTGCCAAAAAATGAGAGGGGGTAGTAAGAGGCTGGCAAGGACTAAAAACATTCAGGTACTAAAAATTGTAGTTACCATTTATTGAACATAGACCAGAACATTATGCTATTGTATGTGTATTAGTAGTAAAGCAGGAAAAATTATCACTCGCATTTTCTTAAAAGATTTTATTTGTCAGAGAGAGAGGAGAGAGCATGAACAGCAGGCAGAGGGAGCGGAGAAAGAGAGAGAAGTAGGCAGAGGGAAAAGCAGGATCCCTGCTGAACAAGGAGCCCCATAGGACACAATCCCAGGATCCAAGCCAAAGGTAGACTCTTAACTGACTGAGCCACCCAGGCATCCCTATCATTTACATCTTCTAGATGAGGAAACCAAGTGTCGGTGAGATTTAGTAAATTTCTTATGATCCCTTAGCTAGCACATACCCAAACGGCTACGTTACACTTATATTATGGGTCATATTAAGGATTTGGGTCTTTAAGAGCAATGGGAAGCAAGGGAGCAATGAGAACCATGAAAATTTTTAAGCAAATTTGCATTTCAGAAAGATCACTCGCTACAGAGTATAAAACGCTATTCTGCAAAGAGCAGAGGGAGACATGGGGAGACTAATTGGGTTCCTACCGTAGACCAAGAGAGAGATGGTAGTAATGTGGACTAAGATGGTAACAGATTAATGAATTCATTCATTTATGACTCTGATCAATAAATGTTTTTTTTTTTTAAGATTTATTTATTTGACAGACAGAGATCACAATAGTCAGAGAGGCAGGCAGAGAAAGAGGGGTCAATAAATGTTTAATGAGCTCCTGTAAGAGTGCTGGTCACTAAGGATATAAGAACGAACAAGGTAGACATGGTCTCTGCTCTCAGAGTTTATCTGAGAGAGAATAGACAGGAATTAGTAGAGTTGAACTTGAGAGTGATGATAAAGTCTGGGATGATTTACCGGTTTGTGGTTAGCTCCAACACCCTTTCCACTTCACTACTCCTCTAGGATTGTGTCTGTTCAGGTTGGGGGCAGGGGTGGGAGGTGTGGGGTACTAACCCGTAGAGTTAGAAAGGAAGACCAACAACAATTAAGGAAAAGCTTCGTATGCCATTCTCATCAGCTCAGACGCTATTCTGGAGCCATTGAAAATGTGTAAGCAAATAAACGGCTTGACCAAATATGCATGTTAGCAAGATCAAGATTGATCCTTTCTGGGGTGCCTGGGTGGCTCAGTGGGTTAAGCCTCTGCCTTCCGCTCAGGTCATGATCTCAGAGTCCTGTATGGAGACCGCGCATCTGGCTCTCTGCTCCACGGGGAGCCTGCTTCTCCCCTCCTCTCCCTTCCCCCGCCACCACCGTCTCTGCCTGCCTCTCTGCCTACTTGTGATCTCTGTCTGCCAAATAAACAAATAAAATCTTTTAAAAAAATAATAAAAGATTTATCCTTTCTGAAGTTTAGAATTCCACCAGGGCCCTATAAGCCAATTTGAGAGGGTGAGAAAGCTGAAATCTTTTCACATTCTGCCCTCTCGTGGCCAGAGAAAAACCAGCAAATACCAACCACAGGTTAAGCTGCTGCCAGCCAGATCTGCCCTGAATGTCACAGTTCGCGCATCTCTCAGCAAGTCACTATGTTCCTCGGTCTTCAGAAGAGACCACCCATTCATTCCAGGAGTCCCCCAGCTTCACGGACACAACTCTGTCTCTGACTCCAGAGAATCCTCTTCTGAAAACTCTCACCCGGCTGGCTCTCCGCCTCCCGTGCGGACTTCGGCACTCTTCCTCTCTTTGACGCCCTTACACTACATATCTAAGGAGGCAGCAAAGGCTCGGCTCGCACTGCTGCCCTCAGGTGGAAACCTGGTGAAGTGCACATAGCATTTCCCCTGGAACCACACCCTCTCAGAAAGTCAGTTCTTTTAACTTGGTATTTTATTGAACATCCACTTCATTTACCTCCAAGTTGTAAAAGGACAGTACTCCCTTCTACTCTCTGCCTCAAATATAAGGAAGCAGTGTGGAGGAGGAAAAGGCGGAGCTCCTCCTCCCCATGAATTCAACATTGTCGTCATCACCATTACCAGCAACAGACCCAGAAAACAACTTTTCAAAGCCTCGAAAATAGACAGTGGGCAGATATAGGGTAGCCTTTTCATGGACGTCTCCTGCTTTCCCTGAAAAGAGATGTTCTCCCTCTCTCATACCTTTATCCTTGTCTCTTTGCCCCAGAGGCCCGGTGCTTCTAAGATGAAGCTCTGATAATGTCCGTAATAATGAGAGAGCCTTGTTAGTCTATGTACTTTGGAAATGAATACTAGAATCACTTCTCAAAAGCCCAGATTGATCTGAACACTGGCAGCGTTCCTTTGGCATTCTTGCGGATGTGCTAATGAACCTGGGCCACAGTCTCCTCCACTGTTTGACTCAGCACTTAGTGGCAAAGTGACCCTGTAAATCTCATCTCGGCTAAGACAGCTCCTCTACCTGCTAAAAGGGGGGATTTTGTGAATTAAACACTGATGCTGTTTTTCTGATTTAGCAGATACACACCACCCACAGACAATTTATTCCAGAATTCCTTTGAAAGCCGGGGGCTTTAAGATTTCTGACCGACAGATTCCCTCCCCCTTTCAAGCCCTCTATTCACCCAGGAATTTGCCATGGAAATAGTACCGCTGGTTAGAGCAGAGCGCATACCAGCGCGGTAGAGAGTTGGGTGGCCGTTGCCATGGGGGCGAAAGTATTTGCATAGAACTGCCTATACAAGGTGGTAGTCTTGAGGACAGCTCAGGTTCCCAGGATTCTAGAACTCAGCCAGCCCCCCTCATTTTGCAGATGAGGACATTGAGGCCCGAAGACTTCGGTGAAATGACTTACTTGAAGGTCCAGGGCAACTTAGAGACAAGAGTTGTGCTCTTCGCGTTACATCACGCTTTTCAGGAACCCACACGTGCTGGTCGGGTGGGTGTTCCACCCGCCCTTTCCGCTCACGCCATGGTGCTATTCCGGCAATCACCAATTCCAGATAGGCGTGCGGGGAGATGCGGGACTGGCAGCAGTGGGATGTAAATATCCTTGCGTGTGCGTGCGTGCAGAGCCGTGCTTCAAATTGTGCACACCTGTAGGGATTGTGCTAATGAGGGAATCTGTGTTGCTGTCCAATTACATGGAATTCTTTAAACCCCAGTGTGCCCATTTGTGAAATTCACATAAGAAATAGTACCTATCGCAAAGGATTACATGAGAGAATGTATTGAAAGCATTTCAGTACAGTAGCTGCCATATAATAAGGGTTGGATATTATACTGTCCCTGGTATGCCTTTCCGCAACGGGATATGCCAGGAATGGACTTTAAAGGCTTTCATTTTTTTCAGGGGCGCCTGGTGACTCAGTGGCTTAAAACCTCTGCCTTTGGCTCAGGTCATGATCCCAGGACCCTGGGGTCGAGCCCCCCCCCCCCCCCCCCCCCGCAAAGCAGGCCCCCTGCTGAGCGGAGAGCATTCATTGGGCTCTCTGCTCAGCAGGGGTCCTGCTTCCCTTCCTCTCTCTCTGCCTGCCTCTCTGCCAACTTGTGATCTCTCTCTGTCAAATAAATAAATAAATAAAATCTTAAAAAAAAAAAGATTCTCTCGTTCTCTCTCTCCTTAAAAAAAGTAATAAAATAAAGCCTTTTATTTCTTCATTTAATTTTCACAGTAACCCTTTGAAGTAGGTTCTTTTGTTTTCCATGTAGTGCTGATGAGAAAACTAGGCCTAGGGAGGTTGAGTAACTTACATAAGGTCGCAGAGCTAGAAGTGGCTGGGCGAGAATCAAAACCAGGTCTGTCTAGTGCTGATGCTGTCAATCTTAAGTGGGTTATACTGCCTCTCCTCTAGAAAAGCAGAGGAATAACGAATCTACTCTATCATCTTTGGACTTGTTTGCTAGAACTCTAAACCTGAATATGTTAGATACATGCTGCATGTGAAATGGCCTGGCTCATCCGTATAAATATATTTTAATTAAAGCCACTGAAACTGTAAGCAAAGAATTTGTTCTCACTCCCCTTTAATTACAGTTCTTTATAGAGACCCTACTTAGCCATTTCGTACAAGAAACAATTTCCCAACGATTGAATGCTGTTTTATTCAATATCCTATTGCTTCTAAACTCCTACTTGGTCCTGGTACGACCTATGTAAAATCTACTGGGGCCTGGCTGGGTCAGTTGGCAGAGCACAGGACTCTTGATCTTGGGGTCATGAGTTCAAGACCCATGTTGGATGCAGAGATTACTCAAATAATTAATTAATTTAAAAATATGTTTAGGGCCACCTGGGTGGCTCAATCGGTTGAGTGTCTGCCTTTGGCTTGGGTCACATCCAGGGGTCCTGGGATCGAGTCCCGCATTGGGCTCCCTGCTCAGCGAGGAGGCTGCTTCTCCCTCTGCCTGATGCTCCTCCAGTTTGTGCCCTGTCTGACAAATGGATAAATAAAATCTTAAAATGACTGAATAAGTAACTAAATAAAATAAAAATATTTATATACCAGTCTACTGAAATCATGTCCCAAAATGCTTGGGATCCAACTTATCTGGTAAGCTCTGTCTATTCTTTAAAATCTCTTTGGACATAAGAGACAGAAATTAAATGTTTTCTTTAATAGATATTCTCCCTTTCTTATTAAAAATTCCAGCTTTAGGGGCACCTGAGTGGTTCAGTTGGTTAAGTGGCTGCCTTTGGCTCAGGTCATCTCAGGGTCCTGGGATCAAGCTCTGCCCGCATCAGGCTCCTTGCTCAGTGGGGTAACTGCTTCTCCCTCTTTCTCTGCCTGCCACTCCCCCCCGCTTGTGCTCTGTCAAATAAGTAAATAATTTTTTTAAATCTTAAAAAAAGGGCGCCTGGGTGGCTCAGTGGATTAAAGCCTCTGCCTTCAGCTCAAGTCATGGTCTCAGGTTCCTGGGATCGAGCCCCACATCTGACTCTCTGCTCAGTGGGGAGCCTGCTTCCACCTCTCTGCCTCTCTGCCTACTTGTGATCTCTATCTCTCTGTCAAATAAATAAAATCTTAAAAAAAAATTCCAGCTTTAGGCTTTCTCAGAGTGCGACCCAAATTTTTCTGTGGCCGCACCATTCAGTTTCTGTCAGATTAATTTCAATCAGAAATAGTTGTCCTTCATCGTTTCTTGTTCGTATTCTCTCTTTCCTCCCTCAGTAATTTCATCCATGCCTATACCTTCAGCTATCCCTGCCAGACAGATAATTACCACATCAATCTTATTCATTTGGTAAACATTAATTAACTTCTTGCTGTTTGCTACAACCTGGCATGTACCGGTTCAGTCAGACATCTCTCCTAAACTCCAGTCCAGGTGGAACATCTTTGACAGAATGATGTGAGCTGTTTGATCCCCCTATAAAAGTTGGTCTGGGTAAAGATAGTACCTTGACTTCTCTGTACCCCACTCTTTTTTTTTTAATATTTTATTTTCTTGACAAAGCGAGAGAGATCACAAGTAGGCAGAGAGGCAGGCAGAGAGAGGGAGGGAAGGAGGCCCCCCCGCCGAGCAGAGAGCCTCAAGTGGGGCTCGATCCCAGGACCCCGAGATCATGACCTGAGCTGAAGGCAGAAGCCCACTGAGCCACTCAGGCGCCCCTACGTACCCAACTCTTGGCGTTACCTCTCTGACTCTCCTTATCCTTACATAGGTATCCACTGGAATTCTGGAATTCTCTATACTGAATCCGTAACTCTTGTCTTAGTCCAGCTTGGAGCCATGGTAGAAATAAGTCAACAAAACCGAAACCTGTGTCACATCACCTTCTCCACCAAATCACACTGTGTTCTTGAAATCCTTCAGTATTTCATTTGATAGAAGCACTATTTTTCTAAAATTTCCCTACATCTCCTGACTGTCCTGACACAATCCACTCGCCATTTAGTAAGTAAAGTAATGCTAAACACCAAGCCAGTCATGTTATTCCCCTGCTTAATACCAGTCCTCAACTTCCCTTTGCTCTAAGAATATAATTCAGATTCCTTCCTGGGGCCTAGAAGAAACCCCAAGTGATCTGGCCTCCACCCACACACCTACTGTCATCTCATGCCGCTCTCTTGCTGTGTTCCAGACACACTGGCCTCCTTTCAATTCCTGGAAAATGTAAAACTCTTGTTTTGAGGCTTTAGCAGAAACTCTTCCTTCTGCTCTTGGCATGGTCTATTTCTTATCCTTTGAGTCTTGGTCTGAGGTCATTCCCCTTCTCCAGCGTGGCTTTCATCCCTCACCATTATCCTTTGTCATGGTACCATGTGTTTCTTCATTGGCATTTAGCCCAAATCATAGTATTGTATCTTTTCTAGAATATACCTAGTTGTTGTCTGCCTTCTCTACTAGACTGGAGGAGGCTCCCTGAGGGCAGGGACCATGTCTACTCAGGTTGCCCCCTGGCATATAGTCAGGGTTCATAACTGATGGCTGGTATCATTGTTTTTTGTGAACTCCCTTTCTCATTCTGTAAAATGAGTGCTTTAACCCACTAAGTCACCCAGGTGTCCCTCCTGTATTCTTTTTGAATCCCCATCATCTAACACAGCTTTTGATGCATGGCATACAGTCAATATGTAATAATCAAATTAATAAAGCCAGAACAGAACATCTCTGTAAGAAATTCAAAGCTTGTCCCAGAAACTATAAAAAGACACCTGATAGGATTCTGAGAAAAGGCAGGTGCTGTGTGGGCCATATCTCAGACATATCTTTTCTTCAAAAGCCACAGAAATCCTCAAGAAGTCTCTTTTTGGATTTTCTTCCCATATGAAAAACAAAAACAAAACAAAAGAAAACAGTGAAGTCCAGGAATGAAGGGAAAGTCATGTGAAATCAGGGCTCCTTACACCGACTGTTAGGTCTTTAAGAAACTTAGTTCATGGGGCGCCTGGGTGGCTCAGTGGGTTAAGCCGCTGCCTTCGGCTCAGGTCATGATCTCAGGGTCCTGGGATCGAGTCCCGCGTCGGGCTCTCTGCTCGGCAGGGAGCCTGTTTCCTCCTCCTCTCTCTCTCTGCCTGCCTTTCTACCTACTTGTGATTTCTCTCTGTCAAATAAATAAATAAAATCTTTAAAAAAAAAAAAAAAAAAAGAAACTTAGTTCATTACTTAACTGAAGTTCATTTCTTTAGGGAAAAGTGAACGCTACCTCTTTCTTTTTATTTTTTTTTAAAGATTTTATTTTTAAGTAATCTCTATACCCTATGTGAGGCTCAAACTCACAATCCTAAGATCAAGAGTCACATGCTCTACTGACTGAGCCAGCCGCTGTCCCAACACTACTTTCTAATTCTCCTTTATTCCGTGATGAATACTTACCCCCAGACATTCAGATTTAATTGGTCTAGCATATAACATTGATATTTTTAACAGCTCCCTAGATGATTACTGTGCAGCAATGATGAAGAATCAGCTTCTAGACTGGGGTTATGGACAAACCTAGGTCCATAATCATGGTGTTATGGTGTTTGTGTCCTCTCAAAATTCAGATCCTGAAGCCGTAACCAACAATGTGATGGTATTTACAAATAGGGCCTTGAGGACATAATGAGGTTTAGACAAAGTTAGGAGGGTGGGAAAGCTTATATACAATGAAGGAAACCATCAACAAAACAAAAAGGCAACCTCCTGAATGGGAGAATATGTGCAAATGATATATCCAATAAGGGGTTAATATCCAAAATATAGGAGGAACTTAGCTCAACACCAAACCACCCCCAAATAATCCAATTTAAAATGGACAGAAGAACTGAATAGGCATTTTTTCCAAGGAAGAATCCAGATGGCCTACAGACACATGAAAAGATGCTCAACATCACTCATCATTAGGGAAATGTAAATCGAAACCGCACACCTATCAGAATGGCTACCATTGGGGCACCTGGGTGGCTCAGTAGGTTAAAGCCTCTACCTTCGGCTCAGGTCATGACCCCAGGGTCCTGGGATCGAGCCCCGCATCGGGCTCTCTGCTCAGCAGGGAGCCTGCTTCTCCCTCTCTCTCTGCCTGCTTCTCTGCCTGCTTGTGATCTCTGTCTGTCAAATTAATAAATAAAATCTTAAAAAAAAAACACCCTTAATTTTATTTACTCATATATTCACTCATTCCTTCATTCAACAAAATGTACAAACCAGAGGTAATAAGAGCTCCTGCCATATAGAGTTGGCATGAATTAAATGGATTAATTCTTGTAAAGCACAGTTCAGAATGTTGCTTTATATGATATTGGGTATTAGATCTGCACTTCTAAGAGTTGTTTGCGACCCATTTATATTAACTAGTTAACTGGCAGCCCAGAACAGTTGTTGTCCACATCCTTGTTAGAAATATAATCTAGAACTCACTGCCATTCCATACATTTCCAAAGCTTAACTGTGAAAGAACTGGAGAATATGCAGTAAGTTATACATTTTTATTTATTTACTTATTTTCATCCATTTTATTTTTTTAAAGAATTTATTTATTTGAGAGAGAGAGAGCAGGAGTTGGGGGAGGAGCAAAGGGAGAGGGAGAACCAGACTCCCCACTGAGCAGGGCACTTTGGATGTGGGTCTCTATCCCAGGATCCCAGGATCATGACCTGAGCAGAAGGCAGACACTTAACGACTAAGCCACCCAGGCATCCCCCATTGGTTTCTTTTTAAATATTTTTTTTATTAAGATTTTATTTATTTTTTATTTGACAGACAGAGATCACAAGTAGGCAGAGAGGCAGGCAGAGAGAGAGAGAGAGAGAGGAGGAAGCAGGCTCCCCGCCGAGCAGAGAGCCCGACGCGGGACTCGATCCCAGGACCCCGAGATCATGACCTGAGCCGAAGGCAGCGGCTTAACCCACTGATCCACCCAGGCGCCCCCCATTGGTTTCTTTTTAAAGATCTGTGGTTCTTAACCATTTTGAGGCCTTTCTGAGATCTTAGATCTCTTTGAAATTTAATGATACCAGCAGTTCTGAATCCAAAAAGCCTTTATAAATAATGAGCTTCTGTTTAATGTGGGTTATATCTATCAATAATTACAGTTTAGTAATTAAAGAAATAATTATTTTATTTTAAAATAATAATAAACTTCTTACCTATCAACATAAATAGCATATTTTAATGAAATGTAGCTATATTTTCCAAAACAACAAAAGATGTAATAAAAAGAGTGTGAGGGTTTTAAGTTTCTACAAAGTTTCTTTTTTAAAGTCATCTCTACATCCAAGGTGGGGCTCCAACTCACAACCCTGAAATCAAGTCTCACACTCTACTGACTAAGCCAGCCAGAAGCCCCTCTTTAATGGTCACTTTAGCTAGATTCTCATACATGCATCCACATTCAGGCTGTTGGAAGACATTGTTTTAGCTGAAGTATATGAAGAAAATCCGGCCTCATGTAGATATGCAGTTGGAAAAGGGGGAATTATTTTAATAGGCTTCTCAGAAAATTATGGTTATTGTTTGATACTACACGAAAACAACAAATGGTAATTTCTTCTTTTTTTTTTTAACAAGTGGTAATTTCTTAAAGGTTAGTTGCAGTGTAGAATCTGAAACCATATCAATGAGCTTTTTGTTCTGTTTCATGAAAATCCATTGGTCTTTCTTGCTCTTTGAATGGCTCTTTTACCCATTCATTGGTCATTTGAAAATATTGGTTCACTGAGTTATACAGATATTCCGAACGCTGACACGTTTCATTACACAGTATTTTAAAAATCACATCTATTATCATCAGAAAAGTCTTTTTAAGTATGGGAAAACTGTCAAGCTCATGGTGGTTGCAGTAAGTTTTCTAAAATTCTAATTTGTTTTTTTTGAAGAGGTCCCAGATGAAGAGCAGGCAGAAATCATGGTTCTTTCTTTTTTTTTTTTTTAAAGAGAGATTTTATTTATTTATTTGAGAGAGAGAGAGAGAGAGAGCACAAGAGGAGAGGGAGAGGGAGAGGGAGAAGCAGGTTCCCCGCCGAGGGGAGAGCCAGATGTGGGGCTCCATCCCAGGACTCAATGACTGAGCCACCCAGTAACCCAACCTCATGAACTTTTAAAACATGCCAGATCCAGGCTCCCCAAGACTGACTAAGTCATGATATCTAGAGTCCCTGGCATTAGTGTTTCTTTTTTTTTTTTTAAAGTCCCTCAGGTGATTCTAATGTGCAGTTAACCTTAAGAACTACTGCTCTAGACTTTTCCTCCAGGAAGGTGCATCTACTCATGGACAAATTTCCTTTCTTCCTTTTTAAAAAAGACTTTAGGGTGCCTGGGTGGCTCAGTTGTTAAGCGTCTGCCTTTGGCTCAGGACATGATCCTGAATCCTGGGATCAAGCCCCATGTCAGGCTCCCAGCTCTGTAAGTCTGCTTCTCCCTCTCCCTCTGCCTGCTACTCCCCCTGCAGCACTCTCTCACTCTCTCTCTGTCAAACAACGTCAAATAAATAAATAAAACCTTAGAATAAAATAAAATAATTTAAAAAGACTTTATTGTTTTTTAGAGTGGTTTGAGGTCCACAGCAAAAGTGAGAGAAGGTATGGAAATTTCCCAAATACTTCCTGCCCCTACAACATGCATAGCTTCTCCCATGATCATCATTCCCCTCCCAGAGTGGTACATTTGTTGCAATTGATGGATCTACATTGACACATCATAAACCTTTAAAAGTTCACGTCAACCAAAGTGACAGGGTATTTTTGCATACAATTTTTTAAAAAGATTTTATTTATTTATTTGACAGAGAGAGATCACAAGTAGGCAGAGAGGCAGGCAGAGAGAGAGAGAGGAGGAAGCAGACTCCCCGCCGAGCAGAGAGCCCGATGCGGGACTCGATCCCAGGACCCTGAGATCATGACCTGAGCCGAAGGCAGTGGCTTAACCCAATGAGCCATCCAGGCACCCTTTTTGCATACAATTTTAGAGAATTTAATATACCCTACATGGGAGCACCTGGGTGACTCAGTGGGTTAAAGCCTCTGCCTTCAGCTCAGGTCATGATTCCAGAGTCCTGGGATCGAGCCTCGCATTGGGCTCTCTGCTCATCAGGGAGCCTGCTTCCCACTCTCTGTCTGCCTGCCTCTCTGCCTACTTGTGATCTCTGTCTGTCAAATAAATAAATAAAATCTTTAAAAAAAAATATCCTAGGGGCGCCTGGGTGGCTCAGTGGGTTAAGCCACTGCCTTCGGCTCAGGTCGTGATCCCGGGGTCCTGGGATCGAGTCCCGCATGGGGCTCTCTGCTGAGCAGAGAGCCTGCTTTCCTCTCTCTCTCTCTCTCTCTCTGCCTGCCTCTCTGCCTACTTGTGATTTCTCTCTGTCAAATAAATAAAAAATAAAATATTAAAAAAAAATACCCTACACGTAGCTCACAAATCCTAGATTAAGAACTTTAACACTAGGGGCGCCTGGGTGGATCAGTGGGTTAAAGCCTCTGCTTTCAGCTCAGGTCATGATCCCAGGGTCCTGGGATTGAGCCCCACATCAGGCTCTCTGCTCAGCAGGGAGCCTGCTTCCCCCTCTCTCTCTGCCTGCCTCTCTGCCTACTTGTGATCTCTCTCTGTCAAATAAATAAATAAAATCTTTAAAAAAAAAAAACTTTAACACTAGCTCCTTTAAATAAAAGAAACACAGATCTAATAAAACCAGTAGACGGCTGCTTAATAATAACAATAACAATAATAATTTGCTTTTATTGAACTGTGTATGGCTGTAATGTTTTCAGCTTTTATAATGGGCACTATAAGAAACAGCCCTTCAGAATTCATCTCCATGCTTACCTTAAGGTGGATGCTGTTGAAGGTGACATTGCTCACAAGATTTGCAATCAGAGAAAACACAGGAGAAATTTATGTTAAGTCTTATCCTGAGAAAGAGTAGCAATTTTCCTAAAAACAAGGCTGTTTTTATTTGCCTGCGAACACTGCAAATAGAGTTTCCACTGATCACATTCTCATCTTTTGTTAGTTGTCAGGGAACTTAAACACTGCCTTTTTTTTTTTTTTTTTTTTTAAGATTTTATTTATTTACTTGAGAGCATGAGCAAGACCAGGGAGCACAAGCAAGATGAGTGAGCCTGAGCAGGGAGGAGAGGGAGAAGCAGGCTCCCTGCAGCCTGATGTGGAACTCGATCCCAGGACCCCGAGATCATGACCTGAGCTGAAGGCAGGTGTTTAACCCACTGAGCCACCCTGGTGTCCCCAAATACTGCTTTTTGACTTTATTAGCAAGTATATAGAACTTCATGGTACACATTTTTGGTGACTCCCTCATACTTGGCTCTAATTACTTGCCTCCCCTGATATTCCCTTTGCTCACTTTTCTTAGATATATTATATTTTGTCTATTTGTTTTCACAGCTTCTATTTGCTTTCACAGCCACCTTAAGTTCTTCTTCTTTGGGGCGCCTGGGTGGCTCAGTGGGTTAAAGCTTCTGCCTTCGGCTCAGGTCATGATCTCAGGGTCCTAGGATCGAGCCCCACATGGTGCTCTCTGCTCAGCAGGGAGCCTGCTTCCCTTCCTCTCTGCCTGCCTCTCTGCCTACTTGTGATCTCTCTCTCTCTGTCAAATAAATAAATAAAATCTTAAAAAAAATAGTTCTTCTTTGCAAGAAGAAAAACTAGAGATGAATGAATGAATGAGTTAGTTAAAAGAAGGTGATTCCAGAAAGCCCCATCCCGGAAACTCCACGAAACACAGAAATAGTCGTTTTTCTTAGATGGGCTTTTATTATTTATTTATTTATTTTTAAAGATTTTATTTATTTATTTGACTGAGAGCGATCACAAGTAGGCAGAGAGGCAGGCAGAGAGAGAGAGGAGGAAGCAGGCTCCCTGCTGAGCAGAGAGCCCGATTCGGGACTTGATCCCAGGACCCTGAGATCATGACCTGAGCTGAAGGCAGCGGCTTAACCCACTGAGCCACCCAGGCGCCCTTAGATGGGCTTTTAGATCATCTCTAAATGTATTTATTCATCATGAAATAAATATTTATTAAGCATTTACTATCTATCAGGCTGTAGGCTGGGCAGGTCTTCAAGAAGTAGAGGGGCCCAGTTTTCTTTTTTGCCTCCCATAACAAGGTGTTTATTCTGCCTTGTAAGCACCTCACTTTTCTTTTTTAATAGAAAAGCTAAATGCAGGGGTGCATGGGTGGCTCAGTGGGTTGGGCCTCTGCCTTCAGCTGAGGTCATGATCTCAGGGTCCTGGGATCCAGCCCTGAATCAGGCTCTCTGCTCAGCAGGGAGCCCGCTTCCCACTCTCTCTCTCTGCTTACTTGTGATCTGTCTCTCTCTGTCAAATAAATAAAGTCTTTAAAGAAAAGAAAAGCTAAATACAAAGAAAGGGATTAGACAATTCTTCCAAGGAAGAATAGAAAAAAGTTACCGATAATTTAAAAATCTTTATATTCTTTGACCCAGTAATTCTACTTCTGAAAATTATCCTAAGAAAACTATTTAATAGAAGAATAAAAAAATATATATGTAAAGACAGATTATAATAGTGAAAAATGGGTTTTTAAGCAAGGGTGTTAGATAGGCAATCGTAACAGCTACTTCTTAGAAAGGTGTGATAATAAATAAGATAATGCATGTAAATTACTTGGTGTACTGGCAAAAAGCAAATGCTTAATAAAAGGTGCTTGGCATGGGGTGCCTGGGTGGCTCAGTCGATTAAGCGTCTGCCTTCGGCTCAGGTCATGATCCCAGAGTCCTGGGATCAAGTCCTGCATCAGGCTCCCTGCTCAGTGGGGAGTCTCTTTATCCCTCTGCCCCTCACCCCACTTGTGCTCTCTCTCTCTCTTTCTCTTACTCGCTCGCTCTCTCTCCCCCTCTCTCAAATAAATAAATAAAATCTTGAAAAAAAAAAAAAAAGAAGGGGCAAACTATGGGAAGATCAGGCTTGGAAGAAAATCAAGATTGATAAAAGAAAAGAGGGACCAGGACCAAGCCTGAAGAAGCAACAGTGTGCTAGATATTTGTTGTGGTTTTTAAATACATCCACAAAATCTTTGATACTCCTGTCTTCAAGCTTGATCCCATTCCCTTTGAATATGGGCTGAACTTAGTGACTCACTTCTAATGAATAGACTATAGCTGGAGTGACGGTGTTTGACTTCAGAGACCAGGTCATAAAAGACATTACAGCTTCCTGCTTGCTCTCTTTCTCAATCATTCACTCTAGCGGGAGCATCTGTGGAGAAATTTACTTGATTGGCCTTCTGCTATCAGCCATATGAATGAGGCCTCTTGTGAGCAGTTCCTACCACCTCAGGTGACTACCGCCCTTATTTTTTAAAGATTTTTATTTATTTATTTGACAGACAGAGATCACAAGTAGGCAGAGAGGCAGGCAGAGAGAGAGAGGAGGAAGCAGACTCCCCGCCGAGCAGAGAGCCCGATGCGGGGCTCAATCCCAGAAAGCTGAGATCATGACCTGAGCCGAAGGCAGAGGTTTTAACCCACTGAGCCCCGACTACCACCCTTACTGACATCTTGATCTCAACTTCACGAGACACTCTGAGTCAGTGAAGCAACTCATGTTCATATTCCTGACCCTCAGAATCTGAGAAATGATAGATGGCTTTTTTTTTTTTAAGATTTTGTTTATTTATTTGACAGAGATCACAAGTAGGCAGAGAGGCAGGCAGAGAGAGAGGAAGGGAAGCAGGCTCCCTGCTGAGCAGAGAGCCCAATGCGGGTTTTGATCCCAGGACCCTGGGATCATGACCTGAGCCGAAGGCAGCAGCTTAACCCACTGAGCCACACAGGCACCCCTAGATGGCTGTTTTCAACTGCTAAATTTTAGGGCAATTTGTGCACAACAAAAAAATAACTAGGGGTGTTTGGGTGGCTCAGTCGGTTAGGTGTCCAACTCTTGATTTCCATTCAGGTCATGACTTCAGGGTCGTGAGACTGAGCCCCATGTCAGCTCCACACTGGTGTGGAGTCTACATGAGATTTTCTCTCTCTCTCTGTCCCGCCCATCTAAAAAACAAAAAACAAAAAAACAAAAAATACCTAATAAAATACTTTTCCTACTTCCTCTATTTTTTACAGCACTTCAGGTAAGTGGTATTATTTATACCCACTTTACTAAAGAGAGAACTAAGATGCAAAAACATTAACTGGGAGGATGGCAGCGTGAGGGGATCCTGGGCTCCTTTTATCCCATGGATACAGCTAGATGACCCCCACATCAGTGTAAATAATCCAGAGAACAATCCAAAGACGGGCAGAACACCCTCTACAGCTGAATGTGGAGAGGAGGCCACATCGAAGAGATCAAACAATAAGTAAGGATAAAAAACATGAATTGATTTGTCTAAAGACTCTTAGCTAGCAATTTTTGGAAGAGATGGTTATTTATGGAACTAGATTTGAACTCAACTAACAACAAGCCTCGTTTTCTCCTCTCTCTCTTCTGTGTGTGTGTATGTGTGTATACTTTCTTTTCCTTTACCCTCTCTTCTTTCACTCTATACTCTCTCCTTTCTATGATTTTAACTCTCTCTTTATGGATGACCCCAAATCTGTACATTTCATTTAAGTCTCTCCTGAATTCTAGTCTTATGCTTTGATTTTCTGGGTGTATAAAAGTTAACCTGTTCCAAACTGAAGACATTAGTTCCTCATCCAAGCCTGTCCAAAATAAAAGTGTTCATCCTTCCAGCTTCTCTTTTTCTGATAAATGAACAGCACCAGAATTCCAGTTACTCTTACTCAAAATTCCAACATGATTGCTCTTTCTTTTACTTCTTAAAACCTAAATTAGAGGCACCTGGCTTTCTCAGTCTGTGGGGCAGGCAACTCTTGATCTCAGGATTAAAGGTTCAAGCTCCATGTTGGGTGCAGAGATTACATAAAAAAGAAAAAAAATTTTAAGATTTTATTTACTTATTTGACAGAGAGAAATCACAAGTAGGCAAAGAGGCAGGCAGAGAGAAGGGGAAGCAGGCTTCCCGCTGAGCAGAGAACCTAGTGCGGGGCTCGATCCCCAGACCCTGAGACCATGACCTGAGCCCAAGGCAGAGGCTTAACCCAATGAGCCACCCAGGGACCCCTTAAAAAAGAAAATCTTTAAAAATTAAATTAGTGGTACATGTCTATGGAAGAAAATGTGGACAAGCGACACTTTTTTTTTTATTTAAAATTATCGTTTATTCTGAAGATTTGATTTTTTTTTTTAAGATTTTGCTTATTTGATAGAGAGAGATCATAAGTAGGCAGAGAGGCAGGCAGAGAGAGTGGGGGAAGTAGGCTACCTGCCAAGCGGAGAGCCCAGCATGGGGCTGGATCCCAGGACCCTGAGATCATGACCCGAGCCGAAGGCAGAGGCCCAACCTACTGAGCCACCCAGGCACCCCCTGAATATCTGATTTTTTTTTTTAAGATTTTTATTTATTTATTTGACAGAGGTCACAAGTAGGCAGAGAGAGGAGGAAGCAGGCTCCCCGCAGAGCAGAGAGCCCAACTTGGGACTCAAACCCAGGATCCTGGAATCATAACCTGAGCCAAAGACAGAGGCTTTAACCCACTGAGCCAGCCAGGCACCCCTGAAGATTTGATTTTTTAAAGTAATCTCTACACCCGGGCACCTGGGTGGCTCAGTGGGTTAAGCCTCTGCCTTTAGCTCGGGTCATGATCTCGGGGTCCTGGGATCGGGCCTGCGTCGGGCTCTCTGCTTGGCGGGGAGCCTGCTTCCCCCTCACTCTCTGCTTACTTGTGATCTCTCTGTCAAATAAATAAATAAGATCTTAAAAAAAATATAAAGTAATCTCTACCCCCAATGAGGGTTGAACTCACATCCTCAAGATTAAGAGTTGCATGTTCCACTGACTGAGCCAGCTAGGCACCCCTTAAAATTATCTTTAAACAACAGTATGAAATGACTATAAATAAGGAACTTGTGAAGTAAATTATGGAACATCCATACAATGGAATATCATGCAGTAATTTAAAAATTTCAAAAGGAAGATGCAAAATTAAAATTTTATATTACAGATAAAAGTCAACTTTCTAAACTATAGTTAATACTTTCAAAGAAGTACTCTTTTCCCTAGATGTAGGCTGAAAAACAAAAGAAATAGATATACACTCTTTATGGTCCACAGACTTGCTTCTCATATGTTCTTTGGCTTGGAGAATGGCAATACCATCCATCTAGTTGTGAAGCCAGAAACTTGAAAGTTACCTTAAACCACTCCCCATCGTTCCCAGCTATAGCCCATAGGCAACATCTACCACAGCTCTTTGTTCTCTTCCGCAGCTCAACAGATTCTCTGTAACTCTTGCCTAGATGACTACAAATTCATCATAGATTTCCAGAATTTTAAAATCTCCCTCTTCCAACCCATCTTTCTCATTGCCATTACAGTTACCAACCCTGGACTCTAATAATAGTCATAGGTAATTTTCCTGCTCTTTGGTTCTAAGACCTACAGGAGACGGTTTAGCCATGTAATGGACTCTCAAAATAACCATGTCTTTACTTATGCATATTATGACTGTTTTTGTTTCTTTTTTTTTTTTTTAAGATTTTATTTATTTATTTGACAGACAGAGACCACAAGCAGGCAGAGAGGCAGGCAGAGAGAGAAGGGGGAAGCAGGCTTCTCGCTGAGCAGAGAGCCCAATGTGGGGCTCGATCCCAGGATCCTGAGACCATGACCGGAGCTGAAGACAGAGGCTTAACCCACTGAGCCACCCAGGCGCCCCCCCCCCCTTTTTCTTTTTTACCTGACAAATTCCATCTCATTTTTAAAATTTTTTTTAAAAGATTTTATTTATTTATTTGACAGAGAGAAATCACAAGTAGACGGAGAGGCAGGCAGAGAGAGAGAGGGAAGCAGACTCCCCTCTGAGCAGAGAGCCCGATGCGGGACTCGATCCCAGGACCCTGAGATCATGACCTGAGCCGAAGGCAGCAGCTTAACCCACTGCCGCTGGGCCACCTAGGCGCCCCTAAAAATTTTTTTTAAAAGATGTTATTTATTTACTTGTCAGAGAGAGTGAGCACAAGCAGGGAAGTGGCAGGCAGAGGTAGAGGAAGAAGCAGGTTCCCTGCTGAGTAAGGAGCCTGATGTGGGACTTGATCCCAGGACCCTGAGATCATGACCTGAGCCGAAGGCAGCGGCTTAACCCACTACCTCTGGGCCACCCAGGCGCCCCTAAAAATTTTTTTAAAAAAAGAATTTATTTATTTACTTGTCAGAGAGAGTGAGCACAAGCAGGGAAGTGGCAGGCAGAGGTAGAGGAAGAAGCAGGTTCCCTGCTGAGTAAGGAGCCTGATGTGGGACTTGATCCCAGGACCCTAGGATCATAACGTGAGCTGAAGGCAGCTGCTTAACCACTCAGGCGTCCCAACCATCTCATTTTTAAACACGGGTCAAGTGTCACTTCTTCTCTGGCTCTGCCAGCATTCAAACCCTCTGTGCTCCCAAAAGCACTCTGCACATACCCCTTAAATCACACTTATTAGATTATATCACCCAGTTTAATGATGCTTATTATTTGAGCTTTATCTATATCTCACTTTTTCTTTAACTTTTTACTTCTTCCTTTCCAGTTTTTATGTAAGGAAGCACAATACTATAATAGGAAGTCAGAAACCCATTTTATATCAATCTTAGCAAATGTTTTAATGTACCACTTAAAATATCTAAATATCTATGTTCTTTTTTTTTTTTTTTTTTAAGTAAGCTCTATGCCCAATATGGGGCTTAAACTTACAACCCTGAGACCAAGAGTTGCATGCTCCACTGACTGAGCCAGCCAGGTGCCCCAAGGCAAGATTGTTGTTTTTGGATGGATTTTTGAATAGATTTTTTAAAATCTATATTTATGACATGGGAAAAATTTTGATGGCTTTCCAATAAAGTATGGAGTGATGGCATGTTAAAAATATCAAGAATTCTGGTTTAACGTTTAAAATTTTATCTTTCAAAAATAAAAATTAAAAAAATTAAACTGTTTCTTTCTAGGAGTACCTAGGTGGCTCAGCCAGTTAAGCATCTGCTTTTGGCTCCAGTCGTAATACCAAGGATCCTGAGATTGAGGCCCACATCGGGCTCCCTACTCAGCAGGAAGTCTGCTTCTCCCTCCTCTCTTGGCATCCACCCCTGCTTATGGTTTCTCTCTCAAATAAATAAATACATTTTTTTAAAAATTGTAACTTTCTTTATCAAGTTGCAATATAGGCTTTTAGATTTAAAGACATGGTTACTGTAGTTTCATGTGCTAGAATTTGTTTGTATCAAATAAGTATCTATGTTGTAAATGGTAGAAAATCCAAATTTTGGGTTTTCCAAATAGAACTTCCAAATAGAAGTTTATTGGCTCACATACCACTCAAAACAGTTTCTTGCTTCTGATGGAGTTTGATCCAGAACTCAGTGTCTGCTTCCTTAGTAATGACTCCCTTCTCAGGCAGACTCTCCTTTCCTGGTGCCAAGCTGGCTTCTAACGGTTCTGGAGTTATATATACCCATATGGTAGAAAAGATTTCCCTGCTAGGTAGAACAAGGGTCCCAAAACACAGTCTTATTTGCCATGAATAGCCTGTCTTGGGACATATGCCCATTCCTGAACCAATTCGGGCACTAGGGGACTTTAAGAGATATGAGATGTGGTAATTTGCTTGAGTTGTTATCCAAGAGTTACATATACACAGAAAGAGGGAAGTGAAAGGGAAAATATTGGATCAGCCATAATTTTAAAATATGCTTTCCATAGGAGAATTGCCATAGCCATCAACCATAATATTTATGGAGCTTCTGCTTTTAGAAACAGCTTGAAGTTCATTAGACTGGTTTTTATTGCCTCTGCTTGCTTGCTACAGGAAATTTATTAAGAAAAAAAGATAATCAATAATTGTCTTGATATTTCTTGGTATAGTGTGAGTTTATTTGTTTTATAAAATATTTTGTTCTCATCATTTTCTCTAATATTTCTGTTTTTCATTGATTGGGATTTTCATTTCTGCAAGCAGGAATTTCACCTTACACAGGTCAAACACTGGAAGAGCTGTTAGTAAATTTCAGGACAACATCTGGAGCTTGGTTGGATTGTAGGATAAAGATGGCCACATCAACTCCGGCATGGAAAGACTCAGGATATTTGAGCATATAAAGAATTTCAGCATTGGGAGTGCCTGGGTGGCTCAGTTGGCTGGGTGTCTGCCTTTAGCTCAGGTAGTGATCCCAGAGTCCTGGGATCAACTCCCCACATTGGGCTCCCTGCTCAGCATGGAGTCTGCTTCTCCTTCTGTCCCTCCTCCCCACTCGTGCTCACTCACTCTCTCTCTTGCAAAACTAAATAAAATCTTAAAAAAAAAAAAAGATTTTCAACATCATCTATATCCAACAGTATGCCAGAGACTTCTCTAGCCAGAGCTGGGAGAATGGATTGAACCAGAACATCAGTGTTGGTGATGATTTTCTGGATTTGACACCAAAAGCAAAGGCAACAACAGTAAGAATAAACAAGTGGAACTATATCAAACTAAAAAACTTTTGCACAACAAAGAAAACCATCAACAAAACAAAAAGGCAATCTATGAAATGGAAGAAAATATTTGCAAACCCATATATCTGATAAAGGGTGCATATCCAAAATATATCAAGAACTCATGAAACTCAATAGTCACAAAGCAAAACCCAATCACAAAGTGAGCAGAGGATCGGAATAGACATTTAGACATTAAAAAAAAAAAAAAAAAGACATACAGATGGCCAACAGGTATGTGAAAAAGTGCTCAACATCACTAATAGCCTGAGAACTACAAATCAAAACCACAATGAGATATCACCTTGCACCTGTTAGAATGGCTAAAATAAAAAAAAAAAAAAAAAACACAGGAAACAAGTGTTGGCAGGATGTGGAGAAAAGGGAACCCACATGTGCATTGTTGGTGGGAATGTAATTTGGTACAGTCACTATGGAAAATAGAATGGATGTTCCCCAAAAATTAAAAATAGAACTACATGTGATCCTGCAATTTCACTTCTTGGTATTCATTCAAAAGAAATGGAAACACTACTTTGATAAGATATCTGCACCCCATGTTCATTGCAGCATTATTTACAAGAGCCAAGAGATGGAAGCAATCTAAGTGTCCATTAATGTATTAATAGATAAAAAAAGGGAGGAGCAAGATGGCAGAGAAGTGGAGACCTAAATATTGTCAGGTCCCAGGAGTTGAGCTAGATAGTCATCAAGCCATTCTGAACACCTACAAACTCAACAGGAGATGGTAGAGAAGAAGAGCAGCAGTTCTAGGAACAGAAAGGTCATCGTTTTCTGGAAAGTCGAGAAGTGAATCCAAGGATTCACTCCGAAAGTGGAGAAGTGAATCCGAGGCAAAATTTGGGAAGATAGACTGTGGGAGGAGGGGCTGGCTCCTGGCAAGCGGTAGAGGAGCAGAGCACAAAATTGGAACTTTCAGAAGTCTGCTCCACTGAGGGACGTTGCTCCAGAAGCTAAATGGGGGTGGCAGGGGCAGTGTGGAGACCTTGTGGGGACAGTGTGGTCTCAGGACCCTAGGGGTCACAAATAGATCTGGGGAGTTTGAGTGAGGCAGAGCTCTCCAGGTATCATAGCAGGGAAACCAGAAGCAGAGACAGAGCCAAGGAGTTACCTTAAACCATGGATCCAGGGTTACCTTAAACCGTGATCCAAGGCACAGTTGGACTACTGCTCTTGGGGCAGGGTCCCCACAAGTGGCAGATATGGGGAGATTCACATTCCTCCCCCAGGGGAGTGGCACAGGAGTGCAGCAGGAATCTGCTGGGTCTGTAGACTTCAAATGGGGGGCTGTACGCCAGAGATAAAAATGCTTGGTTGGGGCACCTGGGTGGCTCAGTGGGTTGAAGCCTCTTCCTTCAGCTCAGGTCATGATCTCAGGGTCCTGGGATCGAGTCCTGCATCGAGCTCTCTGCTCAGCAGGGAGCCTGCTTCCCCACCCCCACCCCGCCTGCCTCTCTGCCTATTTGTGATCTCTGTCTGTCAAATAAATCAATAAAATCGTTAAAAAAAAATGCTCGGTCACAGGCTGGGTGAGCATGGAGTGCAGTCAGAGACCAGGGAGATGGGAGAGAGTGACTGCTTTTCTCCAAGGGTGCACTGAGGAGCAGGGCCCCGAGCTCTCGGCTCCTCTAGGTCAGAGATTGGGAGGCCGCCATCTTCATTCCTGTCCTCCAAAGCAGTACAGAAAGTGTTCTGGGAACAAAAGCTATTGAGAGCAAAACCGAGCAGATTGCTTAGTCTGGCCCTTGGCAAAGGTGGCTCAGTTCCACCTTGGGAAAAGATATTTGAGAATTACTGCAACAGGTCCTTGCCCAGAAGATTAGCAAGAACATACAACCAAGACCAAGTTCACTGATCAATGAGAACTGTGGAACTCCAGCACTAGGTGAATACAGCACATAGAATTCATAGCTTTTTTCCCCCTGTGATTCTTTAGCCATTCAAAGTTAAATTTATTTTATTTTATTTTTTTATTTATTTAATTTTTTAAAAAGATTTTATTTATTTATTTGACAGACAGAGATCACAAGTAGGTAGAGAGGCAGGCAGAGAGAGAGAGAGAGAGAGAGGGAAGCAGGCTCCCTGCTGAGCAGAGAGCCCGATGCGGGGCTCGATCCCTGGACCCTGAGATCATGACCTGAACCGAAGGCAGCAGCTTAATCCACTGAGCCACCCAGGCGCCCCTATTTTATTTTTTTCTTATTCTATTTTCAAAATGTTTTCCTCTTTCATATTTCAACCTTTTTAAACTATTTTACCTTATCAATACTTTTTTTAAAAATCTTTTTAAATTTTCATTGTTATAGCCATATTCCATCCCTTCATTGTATTTAGCCTTATTTTTTATATACATATTAGTTTTTCTTTCTTTAAAATTGTGGGATACAGTTTCTTCTAACAGATCAAAATATACCCTACATCTAGTGCATGGCTTTGTTCTAGCCTCCAGCCTGATCATGTTCTTTCCTCTTTTTTTTGTTCTTTTTTTCAACCACCTTCTTATCAATTCCTTTATTAGAATCTTTTTATTAGAATCTTTTTAAATTTTCATCTTCATAGTCGTATTCCATCCCTTCATTGTGTTTACCCTAATTTTTGTGTATATGTAGGGTTTTTTGCTTTAAAATTTTGGAAGGCAGTTTCTTCTAACAAACCAAAATACACCCAAAATCAAGTGCATGGTTCTACTCTATTCACCAGTCCCATACACACACACACACACACACACACACACACACACACACACTTTTTTTTTTCTTTTTTCTCCATTTCTCCTTTCTTATCCCCTGGTTTCAGGTCTCTTCCAATTTGGTTAGTGTATATTTTTCCAGGGTCATTGCTACCTTTTTAGTATTTTGTTCTCTCACTCATCTATTCGTCTCTGGATAAAATGACAAGGCGGAAAAATTCACCTCAAGAAAAGGAACAAGAGGCAGTATGGATGGTTAGGGACCTAATCAATACAGATATCAGAAAGATGTCAGAACTAGGGTTCAGAATTATGATTATCAAGGTGCTAGCTGGGCCCCAAAAAAGTATGGAAGATAGTAGAGAATCCCATTCTGGAGAAATAAAATCCCTTTCTGGAGAAATAAAAGAACTAAAATCTAACTAAGTTGAGATCAAAAAAGCTATTAATGAGGTGGAATAAAAAAAAAATGGAGGCTCTTACTACTAGGATAAATGAGGCAGAAGAGAGAATTAGTGATATAGAACATCAAAAGATAGACAAGAAAGAAGCTGAGAAAAAGAGAGATAAATAATACTGGACCACAAGAGGAGAATCTGAGAGATAAGTGATACCATAAGATGAAGCAATATTAGAACAATTGGGATCCCAGAAGAAGAAAGAGAGACAGGGGCAGAAGGTATATTGGAGCAAATCATAGCAGAGAATTTCCCCAATTTGGCAAAGGGAACAAACATCAAAATCCAGGAGGCACAGAGAATCCCCCTCAAAATAAATAAAAATAGGTCAACACCCTATCATCTAATAGTAAAACTTACAAGTCTCAGTGACAAAGAGAAAATCCTGAAAGCAGCTCAGGACAAGAGGTCTGTAACATACAACAGTAGAAATATTAGATTGGAAGCAGACCTATCCACAGAGACCTGGCAGGCCAGAAAGGACTGGCATGATATATACAGAGCACTAAACAAGAAAAATATGCAGCCAAGAATACCATATCCTGCTAGGCTGTCCCGGAAAATAGAAGGAGAGATAAAAAGCTTCCAGGACAAAGAAAAACTAAAAGAATTTGCAAACACCAAACCAGCCCTACAGGAAATATTGAAAGAGGTCCTCCAAGCCAAGAGAGAGCCTAAAAGTAACAGACCAGAAAAGAACAGAGATGAAATACAGTAACAGTCACCTTACAGACAATACAGTGGCACCAAATTCATATCTATCAATAGTTACCTTGAATGTAAATGAACTAAATGTCCCAATCAAAAGACACAGGGTATCAGAATGGATAAAAAACAAGACGCATCGACATGCTGTCTGCAAGAAACTCATTTTAGACCCAAAGACATCTCCAGATTTAAAATTAGGGGGTAGAAAACAATTTACCATGCTAATGGACACCAAAAGAAAGCTGGGGTGGCAATCATTATATAAGATAAATAAGATTTTAAGCCAAAGACTATAATAAGAGATGAGGAAGGACACTATATCATACTTAAAAGGTTTGTCCAACAAGAAGATCTAACAATTTTAAATATCTATGCCCCTAACATGGGAGCAGCCAATTATATAAAGCAGTCAAAGAAACACATTGACAATAATACAATAATAGTAGAGGACTTTTACACCCCCTCATGGAAATGGACAAATCATCTAAGCAAAAGATCAAAAAGGAAATAAAGCCTTTAAATGACACACTGGACCAGATGGGCATCACCAATATATTTAGAACATTCCATCCCAAAGCAACAGAATACACATCCTTCTCTAGTAGATAAGGGACATTCTCCAGAATAGATCACACCCTGGGTCACAAATCAGGTCTCAACCAGTACGAAAAGATTGACATAAAAAAAAAAAAAAAAAGATTGGCATCATTCCCTGCATACTTTCAGAACACAATGCTTTGAAACTGGAACTCAACCATAAGAGGAAAGCTGGGAAGAACTCAAATACATGGAGGCTAAAGAGCATACTACTAAAGAATAAATGGGTCAACCAGGAAATTAAAGAAGTATTTAAAAAATTCATGGAAACAAATAAAAATGAAAACACCAAGAAAGGTCTCAAGGCACAACCTAACCCTACACCTAAAGGAGCTGGAGAAAGAACAGTAAATAAAGCCTAAATCCAGCAGGAGAAGAGAAATAATAAAGATCAGAGTAGAAATCAATGAAATATAAACCAAAAGAACAGTAGAACAAATCAAAGAAAGTAGGAGCTGGTTCTTTGAAAGAATTCATAAGATTGATAAACCCCTGGCCAGACTTACCAAAAAGGAAAGAGAAAGGATCCAAATTAATAAAATCATGAATGAAAGAGGAGAGATTACAACCAATACCAAGGAAATACAAATAATTATAAGAACATATTATGAGAAACTATACATCAACAAATTTAACAATATGGAAGAAATGGATGCATACCTAGAGACATATAAACCACCAAAACTGAACCAGGAAGAAATAGAAGACCTGAACAGACCCATAACCAGTATGGAAATTGAAGCAGCCATCAAAAATCTCCCAACAAACAAGAGCCCAGGCCCAAACGGCTTCCCAGGGGAATTCTACCAAACATTTAAAGAAGAATTAATACCTATTCTCCTGAAACTGTTCCAAAAAATAGAAATGGAAGGAAAACTCCCAAACTTATTTATGACACCAGCATTACCTTGATCCCAAAACTAGACAAAGACCCCATCAAAAAGGAGAATTACAGGCAAATATCCTTGATGAACAGATGCAAAAATTCTCACCAAAATACTAGCCAATATTATCCAACAGTACATTAAGAGGATTATTCACCTTACCCAAGAGGGATTTATTCCTGGGTTGCAAGGTTGGCTCAACATCTGCAAATCAATCAATGTGATACAATACATTAATAAAAGAAAGGACAAGAACCATATGATACTCTCAATAGATGCTGAAAAAGCATTTAACAAAGTACAGCATCCTTTCTTGATCAAAACTCTTCAAAGTGTAGGGATATTGGGTACATCCCTCAATATCATAAAAGCCATCTATGAAAACGCCACAGTGAATGTCACTCTCAAGGGGAAAAAACTGAGAGCTTTCCCCCTAAGGTCAGGAAAACAGCAGGGCTGTCCACTATCACCACTGCTATTTAACATAGTACTAGAAGTCCTAGCTTCAACAATCAGACAACAAAAAGAAATAAAAGGCATCCGAATTGGCAAAGAAGTCAAACTCTCACTCTTTGCAGATGATATGATATTTTATGTGAAAACCCAAAAGACTCCACTCCAAAACTGCTAGAACTCATACAGGAATTCAGTAAAGTGTCAGGATATAAAATCAATGCACAGAAATCAGTTGCATTTCTATACACCAACAGCAAGACAGAAGAAAAAATAATTAAGGAGTCGATCCCATTTACAATTGCACTCAAAACCCTAAGATACCTAGGAATAAATCTAACCAAAGAGGCAAAGAATCTGTACTCAGAAAACTATAAAGTATTCATGAAAGAAATTGGGGAAGACACAAAGAAATGGAAAAACGTTCTATGCTCATGGATTGGAAGAACAAATATTGAGAAAATATCTATGCTACCTAACGCAATCTACACATTTAATGCAATCCCTATCAAAATACCATCAATTTTTTTCAAAAAAATAGGACAAATAATCCTAAAATTATATGGTACCAGAAAAGACCCCCAATAGCCAGAGGGATGTTGAAAAAGAAAACCAATGTTGGTGACATCACAATTCCAGACTTCAAGCTCTATTACAAAGCTGTCATCATCAAGACAGTATGGTGCTAGCACAAAAACAGACACTTGGGTCAATGGAACAGAATAGAGAGCCCAGAAATTGACCCTCAACTCTATGTCAACTAACCTTCAACAAAGCAGGAAAAAATCTCCAATGGAAAAAAGACAGTCTCTTCAACAAATGGTGTTGTGAAAATTGGACAGCCACATGCAGAAGAATGAAACTGAACCATTTCCTTAGACCACACACAAAAATAGACTCAAAATGGATGGAAGACCTCAATGTGAAACAGGAATCTATCAAAATCCTTGAGGAGAACACAGGCAGCAACCTCTTCGACCTCAGCTGCAGCAACTTCTTCTTAGAATCATCGCCAAAGGCAAGGGAACCAACGGCAAAAATAAACTATTGGACTTCATCAAGATCAAAAGCTTTTGCATAGCAAAGGAAACAGTCAACAAAACCAAAAGACAACTGACAATGGGAGAAGATATTTGCAAATGACATATCAGATAAAGGGTTAGTATCCAAAATTTATAAAGAACTTAACAAACTCAACACCCAAAGAACAAATTACCCAATTAATAGGCAGAATACATGAATAAACATTTCTGCAAAGAAGGCATCCAAATGGCCAACAGACACATGAAAAAGTGCTCAACAATCACTCAGCATCAGGGAAATACAAATCAAAAACCACAGTGAGAGGGGCACCTGGGTGGCTCAGTGGGTTAAGCCGCTGCCTTCGGCTCAGGTCATGATCTCAGGGTCCTGGGATCGAGCCCCGCATCGGGCTCTCTGCTCAGCAGGGAGCCTGCTTCCTCCCTCTCTCTCTGCCTGCTTCTGATCTGTCTGTCAAAATAATGAATAAATTCTTTAAAAAAAAAAAACAAAAAACAAACCACAGTGAGATCCCACCTCACCCCAGTCAGAATGCCTAAATTAATAAGTCAGGAAAAGACAGATGTTAGCAAGGATGTGAAGAAAGGGGAAACTTCCTACACCATTGGTGTGATTCAAGCTGGTACAGCCACTCTGGAAAACAGTATGGAGGTTCCTCAAAAGGGTGAAAATAGAGCTACCCTATAACTCAGCAATCACACTCCTGGGTGTTCACCCTGAAGATACAAATGTAGTGATCTGAAGGGGCACGTGCACCTGAATGTTTACAGCAGCAATGTCCACAATAGCCAAAATATGGAAAGAACCTAGATGTCCATCACCAGATGAATGGATAAAGAAGATGTGGTATTATATACAATGGAATACAATGCAGCCATCAAAAAACGAAATCTTGCTATTGGCAGTGACGTGGATGGAACAGGAGGGTATTATGCTAAGCAAAATAAGTCAATCAGAGAAAGACAATTATCATATGATCTCTCTGATATGAGAAATTTGAAAGGTAGTGTGGAAGGTCATAGGGGTAAGGGAGAGAAGAAATGAAACAAAATGGGACCATGGAGGGAGACAAACCATAAGAGACCTTTTTTTTTTTTTTTATTTGACAGAGAGAGATCACAAGTAGGCAGAGAGGCAGGCAGAGAGAGAGGAGGAAGCAGGCTCCCTGCTGAGCAGAGAGCCCGATGCGGGACTCGATCCCAGGACTCTTGAGATCATAACCTGAGCCGAAGGCAGCGGCTTAACCCACTGAGCCACCCAGGCACCCACCATAAGAGACTCTTAATCTCAGGAGACAAACTGAGGGTTGCTGGAGGTGGACAGGGATAGGGTGGCTGGGTTATGGACATTAGGGAGGGTATGTGCTATGAGTGCTGTGAATTGTGTAAGACTGATGATTCACAGACCCGTACCCCTGAAACAAATAATACATTATGCGTTAATTAAAAAAATACAACGGAAGCACAAAAAAAAAATAGATAAAGAAACACACACACACACACACAGAGGGATATTATCCAGCCATAAAAAAAGGAAATCTTGCTATTTGTGATAACACATAAGGACCTTGACAGTATTATACTAAATAAAATAAGTTAGAGAAAGAGAAATACTGTATGATCTCATTTATATGTGGAATACTGAATCATTTGCACACCTAAAATTAATATGTCAATTACATTTCATTTTTTTAAGAAGCAGGCAAAATAATACTTCAAAAATATAATTAGGAAAAAATATATAATTAAGATCTCATGAATTAGGAGTCAGAATTTTTTGCCCATTTGCCATCCACTTCTTCCACTTAGTGGCTACTCCAAGCTATTTTATAGTTTCTGATCCCATGTTCTAAGTTGAATTTAGACTTCTACCCCTTTTTCTGTTCAAATTTACTTCTAGTTAAAATATGGTTTTCAAAGGGGGTGGGATTATGGACATTGGGGAGGGTATGTGCTTTGGTGAGTGCTGTGAAGTGTGTAAACCTGGTGATTCACAGACCTGTACCCCTGGGGATAAAAATATATGTTTATAAAAAATAAAAAATTTAAAAAAAATAAAATATGGTTTTCATTAGTTTCAATGTCCTTCTGAAAGTCATCTTTCTACCAAACACTGGTCACTTTAAGATGACTTCAGCCTCATTTTTTCTCAGTTTAAATTATTTGCTCTGTTCAGATATATAAATTTTTGAGACTTTTTTCTCTCTCTGATCTTTTAAGGAACTCCTAAGTGCCTTACTACTGAAAAGCCCATGACAGCTTGGTTTTTCTACCCTCTTACCTAAAAGCAAACATACCAGGAACTAGGAATTTGGGAGGCCATATTAAAATTCTGTTAAGAATTTTTTATAGACTATATAGCATAACTGTATCTTGAGACATTACTTTAAATTTCATAATTTTCTCTATCCTGTCATATTATGTGGTCAGTCAAATGTTTTAAAATTTATTTGATATCAAATACTCAGGAATTGAAACTGTTAACTGTTTTTAATGAGAAAATCTAAACTACTCCATGATAATCGGCTATAAAAATAGGAGAGTAATCAAACAGTTAGTTAATTAACAATAATTTATTGAGTATTTATAATGTAAAGGCTAATGTGCTAGGTGTTGAATAGAGTACAGGTTTTAAATCTACCATCAAGAAACTTGTAGACAAATTGAGGAAATAAAATAGAATACTCCAGTGTAGCCTATGATAAGAATAAGGCAGTTTTCACTTCTAGCCTTGCCTTGATGCTCTCATTCATGGCTTCCTTTGTCTAGATTCTCTGATCCTCAAAGAAGAAAAGAAAATATTTGGGGGATAATTCTGAAACACAACAAGATTCTCAGGGATTTCTCTGGACTAGACATGAACTTATTTTAAGCCACTATGCAGTCTCACCTTGACCTGGACTTCTGGAGCAAGCTGCAACAAGAATAGTGCTGGTTTGGGTGAATTTATTTCACAGTAGTTGCCTAAGCAGACACTAGGTCTAAAAACTGCCATCTGTGGCTCAGTCTGTTGCATGTCTGACTCTTGATTTCGGGTCAGGTCATGATCTCAGGGTTGTGGAACCAAGCCCACATCAGACTCTGTGCTCAGTGTGGAGTCTTCTTGTCCCTCTCCTGCTCCTCCCCTTGCTCACACACACTCTCTCTCTCAAATAAACAAGTAAACAAACAAAATCTTTTTAAAAAGTTTTTAAAAAGTTTAAAAAACCCTGCTATCTTTTCCATAGAATGGGATATTTGCAAATCATATATCTATAAATGATTAATATCCTGCATAGATAAAGAACTCCTACAACTTGATAACAGCAAAGAACAATTTTTAAAAATGGGCAAAGGACTTGAATAAACATTTCTCCAGAAAAGATATACAAATGGCCAGGAAGCACATGAAAAGACACAATGTATATAATTAACCATCTGGGAATCACCAGATACCATTTCATACTTACAATGGTTATTATATAAAATTAAACAACAGAAAGCAAATGTTGGTGCATGATTGGGCTCTTGCCTCCTCTTCCAGTAACATCCTATATCACTTTCCCCCCATATTCATCATCTTCAACCACTACAGCGTGTGTGTGTGTGTGTGTGATCGTCTACTTTTCTAACTGGAATACACTTCACTAGTTTTGAAGGTTTATTTTTGTCTTGTCTTTCAGGTCTCAGCTCATGTCACAACCTCAAAGAGGTGTTTGTTTTAAGATTTTTTTTTTATTTTTTTATTTATCAGAGAGAGAGCACGAGTGAGAGCGAGCACAGGCAGACAGAGTGGAAGGCAGAGTCAGAGGGAGAAGCAGGCTCCCTGGGGAGCAAGGAGCCCGATGTGGGACTCGATCCCAGGACGCTGGGATCATGACCTGAGCCGAAGGCAGCTGCTTAACCAATTGAGCCACCCAGGCGTCCCAAAGAGGTGTTTGTTTTAATACAGTGGTTCTCAACTGGGAGTAATTTTGCACACCTCCCCCAGAGATTTGTCAGTGTCTGGAGACATTTTTGATTGCCATAGCTGGAGGGGTTGTATGTTACTGGCACCTAGTGGGTACAGGCCAAGGGTGCTACTAAACATTCTAGTATGTATAGGACAACCCCCTGCAAAAAAGAATTATCTAGTCCAAAATGACAATAAGTACAGAGGTTGAGAAACCTTACATGTAACACCCTATTTAAAGTGGCTTTATTTCACTGCCCTTCACAGCACTTATTCCTTCACAGCACTTATCATAATATGAATTTATCTTGTTTCTTTGTTTGTTGTTTGTTAATCCTCTGCATGTCCCATTAAAACATAAGCTGCATGAAGTCCGCATTCCCATTTGCCTTGTTCACTGCTGATTAAATGAATGAATGAATTCCATGAACTTGTAACTACTCAATTTCCTCACTACTTTGTTTTTGTTTTTGTTTTTTGAGAGAGATGGAGAGTGCATGCACACAGTGCGCAAGGGGTGGGGGTTGAGCAGACAGAGGGGATGAGAGAGAGAGACAAAGTTTTAAGCAGGCTCCATACCAAGTGTGGAGCCCAATGTGAGGCTCCATCTTACACCCCTGAGATCATGACCTGAACCAAAATCAAGAGTTCAATGCTTACCCCACTGAGCCACGTAGGCACCCACTAATTTAAAGTTTTATTTTACAAATTAATCTAATTCATTTACAAACAAGCATCTACTTTTAGTCATTAATTCACCTATTTTGTTTTGAATACCAACTCTGTGCCAAGCAATGAGTTAGGTGCTGGGTAAATAATAGGAAGTAAGACCTTGCCCTTGGTTTTAAAGAGCTTGCAAGTCAAGTGTTGGTTGGGGAGGGATACGTAGAAGTAAAAAGGCCATGTATAGTTTGTGATGCTGTGGGAAATTAAGGAATATGTATGGTCTCTACTCTCAACAGGCTTTATCTCTTCCAGGGGTGGGGGTGTGGAATGAAAGACACACACAAACAACTACAAACAGCAGAGAACACAAACAAGAAAAGCAAGATGTGCACCAGCTGTGGAAATCAGAGCAGGCTTTGTGGAAGAAGTGTTCCTAGATTTGAGACATATAAGAAGACAGATGAGAGTTTGATCAAATGGGAGTAGGAAATGGAAAGAAGGGGAGAGGGCATTCCAGGCAGAGGGAATGGCAAGAGCCAAGGCACAGAAGTGTGTGTACCAGGAACAAGTAGACGTGTTTGGCTAAAACACAGGAGACCAGTGAGAGCTTAGACTGGAAAGGGAGTCTGGGTCCAAACTGGGTCAGTTGAATATGAATACAAATGACCCAGATCTTGCCCACATTTCCTATAATTTAGAGCAGCATTTCCTTCGTGCACACTGGGAAAGGGAAGCTTGGAGAAATCTGGTGACTCATAAGTCATTAGCAGACCTTTATTGTTTTGACTGTCAGGATTTGGGGAGGTTCCTGGCTGACCAAACCTCATAGGACCTTGGTATGATGACACACGTGAAGGGACAGAGCTCCTGATCTATATTAGGAACATTTGTCTCAGTGTATAAACAGTGTGTTGCCACATTTAATTTGGGAGGGGGCGTTTAAAAGGCTCAAAAAGGAGTAATTTTCCTTTTATTCCAAGGTATGATAGGAATGGGTGTACACTAATGAAAGGAAGATAAAGGAAACAGGAGGCGGACCAAATAACAAAAAGAATAGGTCAGTTTGTTTGAGAAACAAGCTATGCTGAAGTATTTATTTGCAAAATTCCAGTCGCCATAGCAATTGGATGCTGTTCTTTCCGCGGTTCCTCCTTTTATCCTTTGCATGGTCCTCAAAGAAGTCATTTCCTAGACAGATGTAGTCCTTGATGTTGATCTTAAAGATTTTGGAACATTTCTTTCCACCTGCTTTCCCACTCCCCCCGCCCCCCCGCTTCGCTTTTAACAGTCCAAATCCAGCCACTCACCTGGGAAGAACTGGATAGTATTGGTCATTTCAAGAGCAGGATCTTAGGAACAGAGGAGGCTTACCCAGCCAGATCCTAGCGGAAATGCCCAACTAATGCCTTCTGAAGTGTCCCAGTGTATAAATAAATGATAAGTACAGGGACTAAGTAAAATGTAGAATGGCTTGGGGGGAAAAAAAACACTAAAACTTGCAGGTTACAGACAGAATAGTCAAAATTCTTTAAAGCCCCAAGTAAGAATTATCCCTTATAGGGAGGAAATGATAATGGTTATGAATTTCATATTGTCTTGTTCTCCTGGATCCTCTTAACAAACCTCATGAGCCAGTTGTAGCTAATATTTACTGAGCACTTATTTGGGGCCAGACACTCTTCAGACCCTGTGTTATCTCATCTGAATAATCACAACCACCTTGGTTGCAGAAGATAATCATTACTTCAAAATTGAGAAAAGAAGATAAGGTTAATTATGGGATACAGATGATGTGCCAAGATACTGGGTAAGCATTTGGCATGCACTTTCCTGTGGTGAACCTCGGAAGTGATTCTAAATTTTACTGAGGACAAGGAGGTTATGTAACTTGCCCAAGTCTATATAGCGAAGAATAGGAAGAAAGCTAGGCTTTCTTATTCCAGAACCCATGAACTTAAGCACTCCAAAAAACAGAAATGGAAGATCAGAGAGTTTAAAAGACTTGCCCAAATTTACACAGCCAGCAAGTCCTAGATTGATAATCTCCATCCAGCTTTGTCTGACTCCACACTTGAAATGCTGACATTTCACAATAAAGAAGATAATAAAAAATAATTCAGTTCTTTCATTTGAAGCTAACTCTGAAAGCAGAGCCATTGAACTGGGTTTTATTTCACCGTATGCTCTATTTTTAAAAAAATTTTTAAGGATTTTATTTATTTGACAGAGAGAGAGAGAGTGAAAAAGAGCACAAGCAGGGGGAGTGGGAGAGGGAGAGGAAGAAGCAGGCTCCCCGCTGAGCAGGGAGCTCGATGTGGGGCTGGATCCCAGGACCCTTAGATATCACCTAAGCAGAGGCAGATGTTCAAACAACTGAGCCACCCATGTGCCCCTCACTGTACTCTTTTTTTAAGACTTTTTTTTTTTTAAAGATTTTATTTATTTATTTGACAGACGGAGATCACAAGTAGGCAGAGAGGCAGGCAGAGAGAGAGGAGAAAGCAGGCTCCCTGCTGAGCAGAGAGCCCAATGTGGGGCTCGATCCCAGGACTCTGGGATCATGAACTGAGCTGAAGGCAGAGGCTTTAACCCACTGAGCCACCCAGGTGCCCCCCTCTTTGTACTCTTTAAATATAGTTCCCTTAGAAGTTAGTGTGTAAATCATTGGCCAGACTGTAAAATTATGGGTCAGTGGCGCCTGGGTGGCTCAGTGGGTTAAAGCCTCTGCCTTTGGCTTGGGTCATGGTCTTGGGGTCCTGGGATCGAGCCCCGAGTCCACACTCTGCTGCTCGGAAGGGAGTCTGCTTCTCCCTCTCTCTCTGCCTGCCTCTCTGCCTACTTGTGATCTCTGTCTGTCAAACAAATAAATAAAATCTTTTAAAAAATTATGGGTCAAATGGTTTCTATCCTAAAGGTGTTTTACCACCTATTTAGGGGAACTAGACATTTAAAAAGGAGAGAAGAAAGGGAACAGATTGGCAGATAGGAAAAGGAAGTGCGGGAATAAAAATAATAGTATAGGAGGAGAGATAGATGGACTATTTATTTTTATCTTTAACTTCTGGACCAACTGAAGATCAACTTTTATTTCATACATTTTGTAGGTGAGACCAGCATGGATTTTCTCCTGACTGGTGAATGTTCCAACTCAGTGCTTTGCAAACTTTAATGTATAGATGAATCACCTGGGAGATCTTGTTAAATGCTGATCGAGTCCTTTAGGGTGGGGTTGAGATTCAGGATGCTAGAAGATTCTGATACAGCTGGCTGTGGACCACACTGAGTAGCAAGGCTCTAGCTTAAGTGATGTGATTCATTTTAATGCAAAAATCATGAACATAAGGGCCCCTGGGTGGCTCAGTCATTAAGCAACTGCCTTCGGCTCATGGTCCCAGTCATGGTCCCAGGGTCCTGGAATCTACCCCCTCATCAGGCTCCCTGCTCGGTGGGAAGCCTGCTTCTCCCTCTCCCACTCCTCCTGCTTGTGTTCCCTCTCTTGCTGTGTGTCTCTCTCTCATGAGGCTTGAACTCATGACCCTCAGATGAAGAGTTGCATTTTTTTACCAACTGAGCTAGCCAAGCACCTGTAAATTTTCCTTATTTAAATAATTTGAGCTGGCATTTTCTGTTGCTTGCAACCAAAAGCAGCCTGATTGAGAAAGACGTCCTAGAGAAATTTCTAGTCCACACATTTTCTAAGATAGACGTAGCTCCCCCAAGAGGAATAGCTCTCTGCATAGGTAAACTAACGTGTACCTCATTTCCACAAATCTGGATGGAGTTTGAGCCCATGGAAGAAGACAGAGAGCTAAACATTCCTTTAGCTCACACATGAAGCTTGACATGATGTTTCTGGAAAGCTAGTGGTGTTGCACTGTTGACTGGAGTATAAGCCTTTGATCTGACACTTCCCAACATCTGGACCCTGCTTCTTGATACACTACAAAATTTTCCTCAGAGATTCATATGAAACATTCTATTCTTTAGCATAATCTCAATGATATATGCTAGCGTTTATTCTTTCTCTTTCCTTCATCTAGTAGCAAAATTTAATGTAAGGGGCAGAAATTAAAACGTGAAAATTTCTTTTTCTTTCTCTCTCTCTTTTTAAAGATTTTATTTATTTATTTGACAGAGAGAGATCACATAGAGACAGAGAAGCAGGCAGAGAGAGAGAGCAGGGGAAGCAGGCTCCATGCTGAGCAGAGAGCCTGATGCAGGGCTCCATCCCAGGACCCTGAGATCATGATCTGAGCCGAAGGCAGCGGCTTAACCTACTGAGCCACCCAGGAGCTTCTCCCTCTCCCTCTCTCTCTCTCTTTTTTTCAAAGATTTTATTTATTCATTTGACAGACAGAGATAACAGGTAGGCAGAGAGGCAGGCAGATAGGGAGGAGGAAGCAGGCTTTCCTCGGAGCAGAGAGCCCAATGCGGGGCTCGATCCCAGGACCCTGGGATCATGACCTGAGCTGAAGGTAGAGGCTTTAATCCACTGAGCAACCCAGGTGCCCCATCTTTTTCTCTTTAAAAAAATTTATTTATTCATTTGACACAGAGAGAAAGACCATAAGTAGGCAAAGAGGCAGGCAGAGGGGGAGGAGGAAGCAGGCTTTCCTCGGAGCAGAGAGCCCAATGAGGGTCTCAATCCCAGGACCCTGAGATCATGACCTGAGCTGAAGGTAGAGGCTTAACCCACTGAGCCACCCAGGCATCCCTGTTGTGAAAATTTCTATTAACTGCCTACTAAATAGATTCTTACTGAGTAAGCACATCCTTCCCCTGCCTTTCCTTCTTAGTCATACACTACAAGTGCTTGAATAAGTTATGTGTTTATGTATTATTTTTTAACAATCTTTACTTGTTTCATCAGACTTTTCCCAATGTTCAATTTCTGTCTTTTTGTTGCTCTCTTGGTCACATGATCCTTCTTGGATTTAGAATATACGATAGTTAAAAGCTTGAGATGGGCTTTTCTTATTTATTCTATGATCTTAAACAAGTTATGTAACTCTGCTGGGCCTCAATTTTCAGATCCAGCAACTAGGGATTCGGACAGCACCTACCTCACAGGGTGATTGTTAGAATCAAGTGAGCAAATAAATAGAAAGATCTTTGTATGGCACCCAAGACTTCATTTGGCAACTCATTAAATAATAGGCATGTAGGGGGCATCTGGGTGACTCAGGTGGTTAAGTGTCTGCTTTCTTCGGTCATGGTCCTGGGGTTCTGGGATCAAGACTTGCATCAGGCTCCCTGCTCATGTAGTAGTCTGTTTGTTTCTCTCCCTCTGCCTCTAACCCCTGCTGGTGCTCTCGCTCACTCTCTGCTCTCTCTCTAAAATAAATAAATAAAATCTTTAAAAAAAAAAAAGGAATGTAGTACTAAAGTAACACCTACACATCACCTTACATAACTTTCTGTAGAATTTTATATATTGTAATTTGTTTAACTAGTTCCCTATTAATAGACTTCAGGAGATAATAGTGGTTCGACACATTTATCTTTGGAGTTGTGCAGAACTATTTGAATCCCACCTTTTGTTTTGAAGATTTTTTTTATTTATTTGACAGACAGAGATCACCAGTAGGCAGAGAAGCAGGCAGAGAAAGAAGGGGAAGAAGGCTCCCTGCTGAGCAGAGAGCCTGATGTGGGGCTCGATCCCAGGACCCTGAGTCAAAGGCAGAGGCCTTAACCCACTGAGCCACCCAGGCACCCCTAAATCCCATGTTTATCTTTATCTATCTATTTATTTTTGAGCGTTCATGAGCATTGTAATGGCACCATCTATTTAGACAAACTGTTTGTTAACATCATCATTTATTTATTTATTGCTATCATGATTTCACAGCAAGTATGCAATCAATTTTATGCTAGAACAAATCAGGAATTCAAGACACAATTGCCATCCTCAAATATTAACCTTCAGCAAACAGCATCTCCATAAGCTTTGCCTGAAGACACTGGGATTCTACCAGTTTCTGAGGTGTCCCACATTTAAGGAGTGCAGACACTGCTGTTACTTTGAGGTTTTTTTCTGAAGTCATTATTTGGATCTTTCGAATCAGGTTTTCCTCCTCCTTGGCAGTAGATGAACACGTATCCTTCACCAATGTGCTAATATGCTTCGGCCCATCCCCTATGACTGGTTCTGCCTGAAGGAGATTTGAGGCACCAGCTCTTCCCTCCACTGTCTTTGGAGCCAGGAAAGTAGGAGAAAATGGTCTTGCCATCGTGCTGCTCTGTGTGGGGCTGGACTCCTCCAAGCCCGTCATCAGAACCCCGGGAGACTGATTTTTTTTTTGTTTGTTTTGTTTTGTTTTTTGTTTTTTAAGATTTTATTTATTTATTTATTTATTTATTTTTAAGATTTTATTTATTTGAGAGAGAGAATGAGAGAACTGGGGTAGGGGTATGGAGAGGGACGGGTAGAGTCAGCACTGAGCGTGGAGCCTGACCTGGGAACTCCATCTCACCACCCAGGGATCACAACCTGAGCCAAAATCAAGAATTGGCTGCTTAACTGACCAACCCACCTAGGCGACCCTAAGATTTTGTTTTGAAGTAGTCTCTACACCCAACATGGGGCTTGAACTCAGAACCCTGATATCAAGAGTCACATCCACTCACAGAGCCAGCCAGGGGCCTATAATCCATTTTTATTAGAATGATCTTGGGGAATGACTTTCCCTCATGGATTTTCAATTTCTTCATAAATCTACTGTAGATCCTCATTATTGACAGATTCTGTATTTGTGAACTTACTGATTTGCTCAACTTTCTTTGTAATTCCCAAATCAATACTTGTGGTGTTGTTTTTGGCCTCTTTGTAGACAGGTGCAGAGCAGTGAAAAGTTTGAGTTGTCCAACTTGCACGTTCCTGGCTAAGGATAAAAAAAAAGCAACAACTCGTCTTCTCCTTTCAGCTCTCATACCATAAACAAGTGTCCTTTTTGTGGTCTATGTGGTGTTACATTTTTTGTATTTTTTGTTTTCTGTTGATGATTTCTCCAATTAAAATGGCCTCCAAGCCCATCGCTGAAGTGCAAGCTCCTGTTCCTTAAATGAAAAAGGCAGCCATTAAGATGGAGAAAATATGCATGTTTGATAAGCTTCATTCAGGCCTGAGTTATAGTGCTGTTGGTTATGAGTTCCAAGTAAAGGAGTCAGTATATATTAAATACGGTGTTTTTAAATGGAAACACTTATAACAAGGTTGTATATTGGCAAGCAGTTGACAAAAATGTTGTGACCAGAGGCACACAGGAACCTAATCTGGTATTTTCCTTAGGAGCAGTGGTTTATTACTCTTAATTAAGTGTTCAGGGTCACATGGTAGAGTAACTACGGTAAATGATGAGAATTGACTGGATCTCATAGGCTTGTTGTAGCAAGGCTTAACTGAACTATCGTGTGCACGTGTTCAGCGTTATGCCTAGTATGGTTAGGCCCAGGGCAAGGTGGAGATAGGGAGGGATTTTGGATATATTCTTGTCAGTTTGATCATGACACTTAGGTATGCACTGCATGATTTAAAGCAGGAGGACATATGAGTTAAAGCCATGACGATCTGGAAACTTCACAACAAAACTCTCAGGCTAAGCCACTGGATTCCCCTTGACAAAGCTTCAAATGGACCGTTTTCTTGTAGATAAGAGTTTACTTCTACAGAAATAGATGACCTAGCTCATGATCATAATCAGCCTTTTGGAACTGAATGACCATTGCAAATGAGCGACTATAGTTCCTTCTTTCACTTTCCTAAACTAGTGGAGAGTTCCCATTCCTTTTCCTCAGAATGGGCATTTGAAGAGTAAAATGCCCCATTTTTTTTTTAAGATTTCTCTTTTTTAAGATTTTATTTATTTATTTGACAGAGAGAGAGACAGACATGGCAAAAGAGGGAACACAAGCAGGGGGAGCGGGAGAGGGAGAAGCAGGCTTCCTGCTGAACAGAGAACTCGAACCCTGGGACCATGACCTGAGCAGAAGGCAGATACCTAACGTCTGAGCCACCCAGGCATCCCTAAAAATGCCACGTTTTGTTGATTATTCCATTACACATATGCTTAAGTAATGTCATAAAAAGAGCAGTATTTTACAGATGAAATGTAATGCATTTTCACAAGAGGTTCTTGAAGGAAACCCATTAATTCTCATTTCAAGTTTGTTGAAACAAGGCGCAGGAATAAAGTACAACAGCTAAGTGACAGACCTGAGTAAGACCTGTGCACAGTGTCATGGCGCTGTGCTCTGCAGTTACCGAGATTAGGAACAGTGGAGCCTGGACATGCCTTTCCATACAAGACTGCACTGCACTGATCTTCTGATTACCCCAAAGCTCCAAACTTTTTTTCTACCTCATATGCCTCTGCATATGCCATTTTATCTTCCCGGACTACTCTTCTGCATCCTTCCCCTAACTCTTACTCATCTTCTGGGTTCTGGGTGAAATGTCACTTACTCAAAGAGGTCATGTCTAACTACTCTCTTTGCCTACAGTAAAACATCCCCTCCCCCAAACCTCTTCAATAGCATTCTGTACTTTTCTCCATAGTGCTCATCACAATTTGCAATTATATGTCTATTTGTTTTTTTAAAAGATTTATTTATTTATTTGAGATCGAGAGAGAGAGAGAGAGAGAGAGAGGCGCAGGGGGACAGTGCCAGTAGGGGGAGGGGTGGAGGGAGAGGGAGAGAAGCAGACTCTCCACTGAGCTTGGAGCCTGTGCAGAGCTTGATCTCACCATGGACTCAGTCTCACCACCCTGAGATCATGATGTGAGCCGAAATCTAGAGTCAGAAGCTCAACCGACTGAGCCACCCAGGTGCCTCATTATAAATCTATTTGTATAAGTATTTGTCTGTCTTATCCACTAGGCTGTCAGCCCTATGCAAGCAGGGGCCCCATTCTCCACTGTAGATCCACTGTGTAATACAGGGCTCTATGTGTAACAACAGGCTCATAAATAAATACTAGTTGAAAGAATGAATGAATGAATGAAATGTCCTGTTTCACACACTCTTCTGGTGAAGGATAGCTTGGAGTGGAAATGGATGTTACTAATAATGCTTTAATGATTGGTGGTGGGTTTCATCAACCTCCACTCTCACACTCTCCCCCAAACCTCTACTCTCACCATCAAGAAGCAATTGTCTGGTGTATCTTAATCTCCTAGTGCCAGACCTGGTCTCTGCAAATTTAGAGACTGGTTTTTGGAACAGATACATGTACCAGGACTGATTGAATTTGTAGGATTTTAGGTTTAAAAGTCCTTACTGAAATAAAGTTTGATTTCATATTATTTTGGAGTAACTCCAGGCATTCACCATTCAATGTGAATAATTCAATATTATTCTGGAGTAACTCCAAGGCATTCACCATTCAGAGAAAAAGACATTTGTTTTGTTTTGTTAAAAACTGAACTCAGGCTTTATGAAAGACACTGCTGCATTTAGAAATAATTTGCTGTATTTTAGGTATCTAAGAAAGGATGTTGTTTTTGGATGGTTATAGTATATTCTCTCTATTTTTATTGATACCCACAAACTTTTGACTATATATTTTAGTTATAACTAATAACTTTTTTCTTTTTTAAAAGATTTTATTTATTTATTTGACAGAGAGAGATCACAAGTAGGCAGAGAGGCAGGCAGAGAGAGAGGAGGAAGCAGGCTCCCTGCCTAGCAGAGAGCCCGATGTGGGGCTCGATCCCAGGACCCTGGGATTATGACCTGAGCTGAAGGCAGAGGCTATAACGTGCTGAGCCACCCAGGTGCCCCTAATAACTTTTTTTTCTAATTGCAAAAGCAGCATGTCCTCTGTAGAAATTTTGGAAAATTCAGAAAAGCAGGAAAAAGAAACAAAAAGCATAAACAAATAAATCACTCAAAAATCACTCAAAATTCCACCACCTAGAAATAACCATTGTTAACACTTGGTTTAGTTTCTCTTGGGCCAATTTCTATGTACATGCGTGTACAGGCACAAACACCCATATTATATATAATGTATTATACATAACATATATATTTATATACACTATATATTCGTATATATATAATATATGTACATACATATATAATCTTTATAATATATAATCTCTGTCTCTCTATATATTTAACACATACACACACATATATAATAGTTATCATTTACTGAGTATGCCAGATACTTTGGTTTTCTTTTCATGCATATTGTCTCTTATAATCTTCTCAGTAGCTCTCTGAGAAGATATTATCATTCTCACTTTACAGGTGAGTAAATTGAGGATGACAGTGTTAATTTGTTGGCCTGAGGTCATTAGTTGGTAAATGGTAGATATGAGACACAAATCTAGATCCAGTTCTAAAGTCTATAATCAGCCATTATGCTATAGGACTGCCTGTCCATTTCTATATCTTCAATCAAACTGGAATTACTATAGATATAATTCTTATTATTGTAAAAATAATCTTGTAGAATATGTTTTCTATAACATTTCATATCCTTTACTAACCTAATTTAATGGCTTTATGATATTCCATAAGATTTGAAATAAGAAGTGAATGAAATACTGTTTATCATACACTGCTTTGGTAAAAGAGATTTGGTAAACACTCTGATCTTTCAGACTTTCTGTCATCTTATTTTCTTAATCTTTTTTTCATATTCTACATAGTTTTCTCTTTTCTTGTCTATTACTACATGAACTATGTATTCTTTGCTTTTTAAATCCTATTTAATAGGGCACCTGGGTGGCTCAGTCAGTTAAGCAGCTGCTTTCAGCTCAGGTCCTGATTCTAGGGTCCCGGGATCGAGCCCTACATGGGGCTCCCTGCTTGGTGGGGAGCTTGCTTCTCCCTCTCCCTCTGCCACTCCCCTTCTTGTGCTTGCTCTCTCTCTCTCTCTGTTAAACAAATAAATAAAATCTTAAGAAATATATATCCTGTTTAATGCTTTGGAAGTTATATATCCTGTTTTTTTTTTAAGAAGACTTTTTAAAAAAAGATTTTTATTTATTTACTTGAGAGAGAGAGAGAGAAAATGAGAAAGCACAGAGGGAGAATGAGAGGAAGAAACAGATTTTCGCTGAGGGCAGAGCCTGATGTGGGGCTTGATCCCAGGACCCTGAGATCATGAACTGAGCAGAAGGCAGACGCTCAGCTGAGCCACCCAGGTGCTGGCCCATATATCCTATTTTTACTCTAAAATTGCTTACCTTGGGTGCCTGTGGCTCAGTTGGTTAAGTGTCTGCGTTTGGCTCATGTTATGATCTCAGGGTCCTGAGATCAAGCCCTGCATCCAGCTCTCTACTCAGCAGACAGTATGCTTCTGCCTCTCACTCTCCCTCTGTGCTCTCTCTCTCTCAATTAAATAAATAAAATCTTTAAAATAAAATTGCCTACCTTTGAATTAAAGAAAAAGACTTTCTGGGCACCTGGGTGGCTCAGTTGGTTGGGCGACTGCCTTTGGCTCAGGTCATGATCCTGGAGTCCCGGGATCGAGTCCCGCATCGGGCTCCCAGCTCCATGGGGGGCCTGCTTCTTTCTCTGACCTTCTCCTCACTCATACTCTCTCACTGTCTCTCTCTCAAATAAATAAATAAAATATTAAAAAAAGAAAGAAAGAAAGAAAAAGACTTTCTTTTCAATATCACAATGAAATAATAGCCCTTGATTTCTCCAGGGCAAGTTGTGGTATTTAGCACACTTTTATTTCCCCTCATTATTATTTATTTATTTAAAGTAAGATCTACACTCAGCACAGGCCTTGAACTCATGACTCTGAGATTGGGAGTCGCATGCTCTACTCACTGAGACAGCCAGTTGCCCCTCCCTTCATTCTTTATCCTCATTCTTTCCCTCCCATGGTCCACCTCTCTCTGCTTGGTTTTAGTTCATGCAATCTGGCCTTTCCCACCTTGATTATTCTTATTGGAAAAAGAAATTTTTTTTCCACATTATTTATTTTCTCTTATGAGAGTCATTTTAGACACTTATTCAACAAAGATTTATAACTACTTTGTGCTAGGCACTGTTTTTGGTAGTGGGGAAACATCATTAGGGAATTAAATGCTTACATTTTTGTTGATTGGATTTCCTAAATCTGCTCTATGTATCACCCACTTTTGTTCTGATTTTTCAAGAACTCATACTTTTTTTTTTTAAGATTTTTAAAATTTATTTGACAAACGAAGATCACAAGTGGGCAGAGAGGCAGGCAGAGAGAGGAGGAAGCAGACTCCCTGCTCAGCAGAGAGCCGGATGCAGGGCTTGATCTCAGGACCCTGGGATCATGACCTGAACTGAAGGCAGAGGCTTAACAACTGAGCCACCCAGGTGCCCCTTTATGGTTTTTTTTAAAAAGTAAACTGTACCCCTAACATGGGACTTGATCTCATGATCCCGAGATCAAGAGTCACAAGCTCAAGTGACTGAGTCCGCCGGGCAGTCCAAATGAAGCAACTTTGAATATAGACCGGTGGTTTTTCTCCATTTGCTCGTCTTAACATAGAGAGGTCTCTGTGTGTGTCCAATTTTGGTTAATCTTTAAGTAAGAATTGCAGTGGGCTCTGTTAAAGATTGAAATGGGTCTGGGTGTATGCCTTGACTGTCTCTCCACCTGCTTTCACCTGGCCTTCAATCCTGAATAAGGGAATGCTCATGGAATTCTATTGGAGTGATAATATATTTTACTGAAATGGAATCTTGAACTGGCCCTTCCTTCTAATTGAGTCCTTTTACATTCTAACTAGCAGAAGTTCCTCAAAGTTTCTCGTATGTGAAAGGCTTTTCCTCTATGTTTTTTCTTTTGATCTTTTCTATGTAAATTTAGAATGAGGTGACTTAGAAGCCCGTGCTCACAAAGCCATTTTATTAAAAAAAAAAAAACCAAACCCACAAAATAACATATTTCCCCCATGTTAAAAGGGCGATTAAAAAAATACCTAAGACTCATAATTATATGTGGTTTTGAAATGTTTCAGAAAGGGTCTCCAACCCCATGTGGGAGTCAGGAGAATGGAATCTGATTGTGATAGGTAATTCCACTTGTGGCTTTGAACAAACGATCTGAACGTCAGGTTCTCTAATCTCAGATCTTCTTACGTCATAGTGTTGCAGGGAAAGCACCAGAAAAAAAGGAATGTGGAAGCTCTTTGAACTGTTCAAAACAGACACTAAGGGAATCTGAGGATTTTTTGTTATTGTTTGAATGCTACGATGGCTTTGGGCACTTTCAAGCTAGCCCAAAGAATATCTGTTGCAGGGATAGCAAAAGAGGTCTGGCTGCTGTGAAGCCCAGATAATGCAAAGCATTTCTGAAGTGTAGCTGGGAAGGAACACTGTTTTGGAAGCGATCATGTGGCGTAAGACCCACAAGAGTGGTAAATGTGGACCCACTTTTCTGTTATTTCAAATTACTATGCACGGCTTATCTGAAATTAATTTGCCTCTGCTTTTCATGAAAGTGAAAGCCTCTGGGTATGAATCATGCCTTAATAAACAACTTTAGTACTTCTGGCCAGCACAGGTAGTGCCTGTCGTCTTTGGGGGTGATTTGAAAGTGTGCAAAAAGAAACATCCGTACGGTTACCTTGGAAGTTTGAAGCAAAGATCTTATTGCCCCAGGGGAAAACTTCCCAGATTCTACCTCTTCACAGCAATGAATTCCTTCTGTATTTTATGATTCAACTTCTTTATGAAATTCTTATAAAATTCAGTATGAAATTTTCCTAATCATGGGGAAAAATACTGTCTTTACTAAGATCCGTGACGCTGCAGCTGTTTCTGCACTATGGAGATAAATGGCTCTCTATGTCATTTGTCTCAGACAAATGACTTCTTTTTTTCTTTTTTTCTTTTTTAAGTAATGGACATGAAATGGAGAAATAAGAGTTTCTCCCTTCTGTGCAATGTTGTGCAAATTACACTTGTAACACATCGGCCAACACAGAACAGGGTACCTTGATTTGTTCAACAGTTGATGAATCCCCTCCCATGTACCAGACATTGCATTGGGAACTAGAGATACATCAGGAAACAAGACATAGTTCCTGCCCTCATGTAGCTTCACATCTAATGGGGAATACTAATCAATTATTTTATTTTACTTCCTAAAGATTTTTATTATTTGTGATTTATTGGAGAGATAGAGAGAGCATGAGAGAGAGGGGGGGGGAGCAGGGGGTGGGGGGAGAAGAGTCGAAGGAGAGGGAGAAGCAGACTCCCTGCTGAGCAAGGAGCCTGACAGAGGACTGGATTCCAGGACCCTGGGATCATGGCCTGAGCTGAAAGCAGATGCTCAACCGACTGAGCCACCCAGGCGCCCTAATCAAATATTTTAATTTGGGTAAGATGTCACGAAGGAAATGTATGGGATACAGAAACACAAATAAAAACAGAAGAGGAAAGATCTGCTTACATAGGGCAGGAAGGGAGTCTTTGAAGTGACACTGACATTAAGTTTTAGAAAGAGAAGGAAGCTGCTATGGGAAAAGCTGGAGGAGAAATATTACACCAGAACAAACAGAATGTGCTAAGGTTCTTGACTTGTGTAAAGAAGTGAAAGGCACAATGGTTGGTGTAACATGATGGTGACATTAACATGAGTCTGGAGAGAAAGAAACGCCATGATAGGATTTATATTTTAAGGTTACCCCACCTATTTTGCTAAGAACAAAAGTAGAGCGACCAGTAGCTTCGACTAGGAAGTAGTGGAGATAGAAAGAAGTAAATGCGGTTCAAATATATTTGTAAGTCAAGCTGATGGGACTTGTGAATAAACTATAGAAGATGAGAAAAAGAGAGGAGTCAAAGAAGATGCCTGGTTTCTGGATTAAGCCACTGGTGAATGGCAGTGTCCTTACAGCTGGAGAAGGTCAGAGAGAAAGGGGTTTGGAAGAAAAAGTAAGAGTTTGCTTTTCAGCCATGATAAATTTGAAGGAAGAAGGTATAGGTATAACAAGTTAACAGTTGTGAGTCTGAGCTCAGAGGAGAGGGCTGGGGACAGACGTAAGGAATAATGCCGGAGGGATAGTAGTTTAGTCTTAGAGATGGGTGAGATCTCCTAGGAAGACCGTGTGAAGAGAGAAGAAAAGAGAGCTGAAAATTAAGTCTGGAGAACTGACCAGGTGAATAGCTGGGCTGCTGAAAGAAATACTGAAGGAGATGAAGAGGAGCAAGTGGTTTGAAGAGGAAATTGATGCTTTATCTTTGGAGCTTGAGAAGTTTGGGGTACTGACTGGATTCTTGTCATTTCTGGTGTGGTGTCCCAAAATGTATAGGTCCCCTTGTTAATGTTAATGCTCTATTAATATATTATTTTGTGATTCAGTCTTAGGATAACTGTGAATTTTCAGAATAAACCATTCCTAATCACGCCTGAATTAGAGTTTGGAAGAGGAGAAAAACGCCACTAAGATCCATGACGCTGCAGCTGTTTCTGAATTACGGAGATAAATAGTTCTCTATGTCACCAGTCTTAGACAAGTGGCCATTTCTTTTTTCGTAATGGATGTGAGATGAAGAAAGAATAATTTGTTCAATGTGTGGCAAGCACACTTTACTGATAGCACACAAGCTGAGGAGAATGCAGAGACACGACTCATATATTGAGCACCTACTAGAGCACCTATTGAGCACTGCGTTAGGCTCTGGGGATAACTCAAAGAATAAGGCAGAGAGGACTTGGAGCTTCCAGACTAACAAAGGAGATGAAAAAAATTTAACTTACAAATAAAATAACTACAAAGTGTGGCAAGAGCCATGAATGAAACGAACATGGGAAATAAGTGCAGGGTGCTACTTCAAATCTAGATTTTTAGGGAAATGTGCCTTAAGTAGGTGACATTTACTTCAGTTGACTCTTAAAGAAGGAGGAGTTGGTCCTACCAAGATTAGGGGGTGTGGCTGGCCACTGATGATCCACCAAATTGTTTTGTGCAGTATTTGTTCCTGAAAAGTTACGGTAGGTTGAATAGCTCATATTGGTGTTTCAAGAGTGGCACACCCAGGGCTGGGGAGGTATTGGGAGTGGTCTGCCCTCATGGGGAGAATTTTATCACTAACGTTGCTTCAAATTGAATGCATGTGGTAATAATAAAAAGTAGACTGACATTTAGTCAGTTTACTATGATTTAAAAATTTTTTACAGGCAATGCCCCTGTTGTGGGATGAATGACTGCCCCTCAAAAGATGTGTTCATATCCTAAACCCTGGAACCTACGAACTAGCATCTTATATGGTAAAAGAGTAAATGTTACCTTATGTGAAAAGATAGATCAAGAATTTTGAAAATGTATATCAGATGATCTTTTTAATTGATCTGAATACAGATATTAGACTGAGAAATTAAGTTACCGAGTTCTTAAGATAAATAGGTACATATTTTGATAGAGTTGTAACTGCAGAATTTGATGTTGTGTTGAGAGAAATGTTTCTTATTTCTAAGTTTGCTTACACCCAGGTAACTTAACCTAACTTGAGCTACATACCTGGCCTACGTAGACATTTTGTATTTCCATTCCTGTTGTACAAGGAGGCCTCCTGGTAGCTCATGCTGGCCCTCTCAAGACAGGACTACAGTCCTGGGCCTGGTTATAAGTTTTGTTTCAGTACAGACCAGTGTTAAGGACACTCAAACACACTGAGCAAACTCATTAAATCTGGCAAATGACAAAATTCGAGTGTTTAAGAATATTTGCTAATTTAGGGTGCCTGGGTGGCTCAGTCAGTTAATTATCTGCCTTTGGCTCAGGTCATGTGATCCCAGGCAGGGTCCTGGGATTGAGTTCTGCATCAGGCTTTCTGCTCCTTGGAGAGCATGCTTCTCTGTCTCTCTCTCTCTGTGTCTCATGAATAAATAAAAAAATAAAAAATCTTTTAAAAAAAAAGAATATTTACAAATTTGATGAAGAATGAGGAACTTTGTATGCTATTAGTCTACTTTCTCACCTTAAAGGCAAGTCCTGTACAATACGAACTTATGTTCAGAATATAGCTAGGTGATGACATCATAGCAAGCAGAATAGTTCTGATGAATGTTTTTATCTCTGCAGTAGATAGCCTTGAGATGACCTTCAATGAGAGTGTAGTGTTCATACCTTCCTGTTATCCTCTCCCTTTTTCTGTAGATTGAACTCATTTCTTCCTTTAAAAAAAATATATATATATATATATATATATATGTGTGTGTGTGTGTTTTTATCATTATTTATTTATTTATTTGATAGGGAGAGCGAGAGAGAGCACAAGCAGAGGGTGAGGCAGGCAGAGGGTGAGGGAGAAGTAGGCTCCCTGCTGAGCGAGAAGCCTGGCGGGGGACTCAATCCCAGGACCCTGAGATCATGACCTGAGTCTGAAGACAGAGGCTTAACCGAAAGAACCGCTAGGTGCCCCTTGAGTTCTCCCTCTTGTTCTATGATTGAATCTGAGGGAAGACAATTGTGTTGTGTGCTGCCTTTGGAGAGACCTCCAGTCAACAGCCCGTACGGTACTGAGGTCCTCTGTCCAACAAACCATAAGGAACTGAATCCCGCCAAAAACCACATAAGTGAGCCTGGAAGCAGATGCTCCCAGTAATTTCAAGAGAGCCAGAGGCACCCAGCTAAGCAGCACCTGGATTCCTGATCCTCAGAAATGATGAGATAATAAATGTTTGTTGTTTTGAGGCACTAGGTTTGGGGTAAATTGTTACACAGCTATACATAACTAACACAAAACCAATCACATAACTTTTGAAATGCTAATTTTAAAACATCAAAAGAGAATGGGTGGGGATAAAATTGATATGTTGTAGCTTTCATGGCTATATTATTTATTTTCTTATAGCTTCTTAGGCATTCTAATCACACTGACAAGATTCCTTATTAGTGGTTAATTTCATCTGGTTTATGTGGAGTCTTACCAGTTTTATTCTTAGGGAGTGACCTTTTATACAACTTCTGGATGCATTTAATTATGGACTCCAACAAACTGAGAATACGTCCTGACAACTAAATACTTATTGATTCATTCAAACATAAATTAATTTCATCTACTGGGAACTCAAAAAGGAATCCAAAATGGCAGATTAATTCTCTTGGCCTTTTTTTTTTTTTTTTTTTTTTGGATTCATGTTCATAGGATAATTGGATATTGAACTCATTCATTTTTTAAAAAGATTTTATTATTTATTTGACAGACAGAGATTACAAGTAGGCAGAGAGGCAGGCAGAGAGAGAGAGAGGGGGAAGCAGGCTCCCCGCTGAGCAGAGAGCCCGAAGCAGGGCTCGATTCCAGGACCCTGAGATCATGACCTGAGCCAAAGGCAGAGGCCTTTAACCCACTGAGCCACCCAGGTGCCCCAACTCATTCATTTTTTAAAAATACTTTCCTTTTTTTAATAAAAGGAATAAATGCTCAATGTACAACATTTAGAGAAAACAGAAAAGCAAAAGAGAAGAAAGTAAAAGCCAACTCTGCACGTGCTATTTGAAGAGGACTGCTATTAAGACGGAATGCACTACTGCTTTTAGCTGACATTTGCCTTTTTCTTCAACATAATAAGACTTTTGGTCGCCATTAAAAGTCTGAATTTTAAACAGCTTCTTGGACTGGTGGCTCTTATCTATCGGCTTGTTCAACTTCAGCACCTGTCTCATCCTAAGTTGTTTTTTTCAGAACTACCAGCCACCTTCATCATGAAGTCCCATGAGTTTTCCCCATACAAACTCAGGGTTTTCAGCATCTTCACTTTTCAAACAAAGACATTAGGGAGTGGAGAAGCAGATTGGCAAGCCTCTTCTATGTCTTTTCCAGTGCTGCCTGGAATCAGTTTATTGACCACTTCTTTCAGATCATGTGTTTTCTCCTCTCAGGTCATGATTTCCATCATCTTCCCCTGGGTTTGGCAGAACTGTTGGTGCTTAGTGGGAGAGGTCCAAATCTGATAATTTGAGGTTTTCTTTATTTTCATTTTTGTTTTTTAAAGTAGGCTCCAAGCTCAGCGTGGAGCCCAATTTGGGGCTCAAACTCATGACCCTGAAATCAACACCTGAGCTGAGATCAAGAGTCCAATCCTTAACTGATTGAGCCACCTAAGCGCCCCTGATAATTGAGATTTTTAGTAAAACCAACAACAGAATAGATAGAGAAAATAACCATTGGTAGTCTTGACATCAACATGGGCTTCAACCTCAGTCTGCCATTTTTGATCATGGAGCACATTATGTCACTGGTAAAATCCATGCCATGGAAGTTAGTCAGGCAATTTTTGCCCTGAACATCTTCAGTAATTAGCTTGGATTTTCTAAATGCAACTTCATCGTGCTGCAGATCAGCAGGGCTTACTCAAAAACTCCACCCTTGAGGCCATCAAATGCAATTTTCATTCCTTGAGTGCTCTAGACTAGTGTTTTTATTTCTTATATTGAACACAGCTGGTGCTTTCACATCATACTATATTTCTAGAAAATGGATTAGCCACTTTCTTCTTGGCAACCTTTTTGCAGCCTTTCATAAAGTGCTTGCTCTTACCTACTGTCATAGTGCAGCTCAGACAGCCAAAGGGCTATTTGCCTATCATTTCAAAAACTGGGAAAACACTCTATTCTTGGTTAACTTGCTAACTGACTTCTCTGAAACTGAGTTTCTTTAATGAAATATATCTGAGAGTTTATCTTGATATATCTAATATTTAATAATTTGGTATCACTAATATTCGATATTTGACACCACTTACTAATATTATAAACACTATACTCAACAACTTTGTGTATATTATCTTATTTAAACTTCACTACACCTTGTGAGTTAAGCACTAATATTACTTCCTTTTTTCAGCTGAGTAAACTAAGCCTTAGAAAGGTTAAATAATTTGCCCAAGCCAGGTCACTAAGCTAAGCAGTTTCAAAATAGAGATCCCATCTCATTTTTGTCTGACTACAGAACGTAGACTATTCTGCTGTAGTTTCTCCCTCAAACTTTTCCCATAATACTTTTCATAAAAGCAAAATGTCACTTTTTAAAACTTTCATATTTAGAAAAGTTGTCATATTCCAGTTATTAAGAGACTAACCTAATTTACCCATACGTCTGTTCAATTCCTTTGAAAGTTTTTTGAAGTTAGTGTCTCTAGGCAAAAATATTAAGATCTAAAGGAAATATACATGAATAAAATTCTTTCCCTGTTGAAATAAAACAGTGGATGTTACTAGTGATTTGCCTCATTTTGAAACTGGAACTATCATCAGAAAGCCAATTTCCATTTATATAAAACTACATGATATTGTTTCTGATTATAATTTCTGTAAAGTTATAATCAATTGTTACCGTTGAAAAACTCAAATTTTATCAGCTAAATTTCCCGCTGTTGCATACTTTTATTATAATGAAATAAAGGGCTAATCAATCTGGGAAGAATGAGCAGAGATATATAATCATTACATGTTAGAATGGGAAAAATTTGGCCATTCTCCTATTTTAGAGAGGAAAAAACTGAGGTCTGGAGAGTTAAATATTTCTAGATCTCTTAAGTTGTCACAGTACACAAAGTATAAGATTAAAGGTGTATAAAAAGTTATTTCATTTGATAATTAAGACAGTCTTGCAAATATATTTAACCAAGTTCCAAAACTGAATCAATAAGAGAAATGGATTAAAAAAATAAAACAAGGGGTACCTGGCTGGCTCAGTTGGAAGAACGTGTGGCTTTTGATATTGGGAGTCATGAATTTGAGCCCCATATTGGGTATGGAGATTATTTAAATAAACAAACTTTAAAAAATAAAATGAAATGAAACAAACAAACAACACCCAAATAACAAAAAGCATAATACCTGGTACATAAAAAAATGCCTAATCAATATTTATTCCTTTCATTTTTCAAGTTCCCTCATAGTCTTTGAATGTATATTTTATACGCAACAATAATGTGTATATAGAATTTGTTACTTTGCTTTTTGTACTTGAATTACAGTGTCAATATTTTTCCATATCATTATAAAATATGACTATACCCTTTTAAAGTACCTATTGAGTTACAACACTTCTGAGATTCCCAAATGACTGTTAACCAGGGTGAATCTCAAATTGGGAGTCTTCCCTCATTAAGGAATAAAATACAAAAACATATTGCTTTAAAAAATTTTACAAAATTGGGGCGCTTGGGTGGTTCAGTGGGTTGAGGCCTCTGCCTTCAGCTCAGGTCATGATCCCAGGGTCTTGGGATCGAGCCCCACATCGGGCTCTCTGCTCAGCAGGGAGCCTGCTTCCTCCTCTCTCTAACTGCCTCTCTGACTACTTGTAATCTCTGTCTGTCAAATAAATAAAATCTTAAAAAAAAAAATTTACAAAATAATTAAAAAATATCTAACTCTTCCAAAAGGTCATTTCTAGGAATTTGGAGGGGCCTGTGCACTAAAGGGCCCTGAACCTTCATTAGCTTCAGAGTATACCCTGACTCTGTTAATAACAGACACCATCTTCACAGTGGTTGTGATACAACATGAACTTTTTTCAGAAGTTTACTAAAGTTTTAGAAATGTATATCACAGGGCACCTGGGTGGCTCAGTGGGTTAAAGCCTCTGCCTTTGGCTTGGGTCATGGTCCCAGGGTCCGGGGATTGAGACCCTCATCTCATCGGGCTTTCTGCTCAGCAGGGAGCCTGCTTCCACCTCCCTCTCTCTGCCTGCCTCTCTGCCTACTTGTGAGCTCTGTCCATCAAATAAATGGATAAAATCTTTAAAAAAAAGAAAAAGAAAGAAATGTATATCACTTTGATAGTGTTAGAAATTCTTCTATCCAGCCAATCTGGCATCTATTTCAGGCCCTGTTATAAACTTGGTGGCTTTCAATTACAAGCAATTCTCTTAACTAATTCAGGCTCAAATTCCTTATCTCAAATTCCTTTTCAAACAGGCTTAGTATCTATCTTAAAAACTTACAAATGAAAACAAAGATAAAATACTTGGTACAGTTCCTGACACATAGTAAATGCTCAATAAATATTAACAACTAGGGTTATAGTAATAGTTAAAACACTAACCTACTTCCTATCACCATTAAAACTTCCCACATTGGGGGTGCCTAGGTGGCTCAGGTAGTTGGGCGTCTGCTTTCAGCGTGGGTGGGGATCCCAGGGTCCTGGGATTGGTCCTGCCTTGGGCTCCCTGCTTAGTGGGAGGCCTCTTCTCCCTGCTCCCTCTGCTGCTCCTTTTTTTGTGCTCTCGCTCTGTCAAATAAATAAATAAATAAATAAAATCTTTAAGAGAAAAAAACAAAAAACAAACTTCCCACATTGACATTAGGTAAAATAAGCTGTAAAATGGATTTCAAAGGATTGTACAGATTCAATTTTTTATTACTTTAATTTTTTAAAATGTTATGAAAAGTAATAACTACATAACAGAACACTTCGAAAATAGAGAAAAGGGGGGGAAAAGCATCCGTAATTTTACCAGACTTGTTATAGTTTCCTGTTGTGTTTTTCTCCCTAGCGCAGATGCTATTTAAAAAATGCCTGAAATAGGGGTGCCTGGGTGGCTCAGTGGGTTAGGGCCTCTGCCTTTGGCTGAGGTCATGATCCCAGGGTCCTAGGATCGAGCCCAGCATCATCGGGCTCTCTGCTTAGCGGGGAGTCTGCTTCCCCGTCTTTCTGTCTGCCTCTCTGCCTGTTTGTGATCTCTGTCTGTCAAATAAATAAATAAAATCTTTAAAAAGCAATGCTTGAAATAAGAATACCCAATTATTCTCTTTTCACAGAGGTTTGATATTATGGTATCATTGTTTTCAAATACATGGCAGATTTCAAACATATTTTATATAAAACTTTTAGAAAAATCAGATGGAAGAAAAGGTACATATTCTCATCCTGTATTTCCATACTTATTTTTAAATATTCCTGCTTTTACAAGGTTATGATGGTAGCATACATAGAATTTAATATTCTGCATTTTTTTCTTATGTCATATCACAAGCCTTTCTCCATGCTGCTACATGCTACTAAGGCAACATTCATAGTAACTAAAGCACCTGAAGCCAAGGTTTCATTTCCTAAAATTCATTCAACTGTATGTGAAGAAAGTAAGGTAGGCTAAGGTGTGGTAAGTCAGAAACTCAGAGTAAAATGCTTTTGGTTTGCCTGCAACTGTAATGTAGAAAAGGGAGAAACAGAAGTTAGAACTCAGGAATTCTTGCCTTCCAACTAAATGTCTAAGTCAGGAAAGGAATCTAAAACCCTATCAACGTAATTCTAACTTGTACATGCACTTTTATTTCTTGTTCAGTAGATGAGAAAGTGGTAGAATACTACTCAATGGGAAAGACTTATTTGTCACAATGTTATTATTGGGGTTTAAGCTCTCAAAATTAGGTAAATGTACTCTCCATCACACCCTAAATGGGTCTTTCCTCAAATTTTAGCAAGGCGAAACAAATCCTTCACTATAAAGAACAAGCCAATATCTGGTCATGGTTGTTTGAATTCCCCGACATATGCTGCTGTAAAAAGGCTTTTACCTTTTAATTCTGCTTTTGTGTTGATATTCACTAATTTAAGAGCACAGATTTTCCCCTTAAAGCTTCTTTGTTCCTTTAATATTGTCCTGCCATAATAAATCAAGCCATTTTATTTATTTATTTATTTGGGATGTTTATTTATTTATTTTCCAAAAGTTTATATTTATTTATTTATTTGGAAGGGAGAGAGAGAGACAGTGAGAGAGGGAATACAAGAAGGGAGGAGTGCGAGAGGGAAAAGCAGGCTTCCCACTGAGCAGGGAGCACTATCCCAGGACCAGGGATCATGACCAGAGCCGAAGGCAGATGCCTAAGCAATGAGCTACCCAGGGACCTCAGAGTTTTATTTTTAAATAATCTTCACACCCAAGGTGGGGCTCAAGCTCACAACCCAAGGTAAAGTGTCACATGTTCACTGACAGAGCCAGCCAGGTACTCCTGTAGCCACATTTTAAAAACTGTAAAATATACACTGAGGAAACAATCCATAGGTCCATTGCCAAATGAATGGATAAACAATATGGGGCATGCACATACAATGGACTATCATTCAGCTTTAAAACTGAAGAAAAATTTGATACATACCACAATACAGTGAACCTGGAAGATGGGTTAAGTGAAATAAGCCAGACACAAAAGATTAGATATTGTATAGTTTGACTTGTATGAGGTATCACAGAGACAGAAAAGAAAATATTGGTTAAAAGGGAATGTGGGGAAGGAGAAAAGGGGAATTATGGTTTAATGGGTGCAGAGTTTCAGTTTGAGATGTAGAAGTCCTGGAGATGGACAGTGGTGATGGTTGCACAACAATGTGAATGTACTTACTGCCACCGAACTGTACACTTAAAAATTGTAAATTATTATATATGTTTTATGCTAAATTTAAAAAATTCCCTCAATGTAACATATACTGAAAATAGTGTATTATATATATATATATATACTCGGTTTAAGAAGTAATTCTAAAGGGCGCCTGGGTGGCTCAGTGGGTTAAAGCCCCTGCCTTTGGCTTGGATCATGGGATGGAGCCCCACATCGGGCTCTCTGCTCAGCAGGGAGCCTGCTTCCTCCTCTCTGTCTGCCTCTCTGCCTACTTGTGATAGCTGTCTGTCAAATAAATGAATAAAATCTTAAAAAAAAAAAAAGTAATTCTAAAGCAAATACATGTGTCATTACTATCTAGCTCAAGAAATAAAATATTATCAAAGGGTACCTCTGTGCCCCTCCCCAACACAACCCTTCTCTTCCTTCCTGAGTAATCACTCTCACTCAAAATGTTCCTAACATTTGCTTTTAAAAAATCAGGCTGTGATGTGATAATGCAGGATAAATTAAACCAACATTACAAGAGCAAGAGTATTTAAATTCCATTATTTTCCATACATGCAAAAATATTTTTTTAACTTAGTAACTTTTAAAGTGCCCTTTCGCTCTTGAAACTTCATATTCTACAATTTTTCTTGGTTTTACAGTTGACCTCACCTGGGTTAACAACAACAACAACATCTCAACAACAACAAAACTACTTCACTGTAGATTGTAGATTTTCATTCCTCCCGCTCTCCCTTGCCTCCAACTACAAAGAAACAATGATTTAAACCCTTTGTGCCCTTTTAGAAAATTACACAGATACCCCATTGTGGAACCCTATAATCCCTTCGTGGAAAGGAAGAGATTAGCATATGAATACAAAGCAAAATGAATCCAGAATACAAAATGATCTATGGGATTGTGAAGCGCTTGTGTTCTTAAAAAAAAAAATGTATTTATTTCCTCTTTTTGTATTGCCCCTTTAGTGGTCTCAGGGTTAAGGGAACTGAGCTTCTCCTCTGGTTACCCGGAAAAGGATTAAAAAAAAAAAAAAAAAAAGCCAACAGATTCTAGGAGGTGCAAAACCAAACAGATGGCTCCACGAGCCAGTGGAATTGCCAGTGGAATCGCCAGTGGAATCTGCTACACTCGACGTGAGTTTGCTTGCGGGTAAGGAGTGTAGAAAGTGCCGTTCGCAGACTGCGCGGTGAAGGAGAGAAAGCGACAGAAGAGAGAGCCATAGTGCTGACGTTGAAGGCCCGGCCCTGTGAGGTTGCACAGGGTAAGTGGCGTTGGCCAGGAGGCTGTGGCGAAGGGGAAGGAAAGAGGATTTGGGCTAGGGGCGGGGCCTGCGGCCCAGCGTGGCTCCTGATTGCTGGAGCGTCGCTGCCAATCTCGCAGGATCGCTCGGTTAACCAGTGCGCTGGCTAGACGCGCTCAGATATACTGAGTGAGCCCCGAGAAGCAGTCTCAGATCCTGACGGTGCAGCAACCCGCAGCCTCAGCCAGGGAGTCCCAGCCGCTTTCAATGGAGGAGAAGCCCGGCCAGCCACAGCCTCAGCACCATCACAGCCACCACCATCCGCACCATCACCCCCAGCAGCAGCAGCAGCAGCAGCAGCAGCCGCATCACCACCACCATTATTATTTCTACAACCACAGCCACAACCACCATCACCACCACCATCACCAGCAGCCTCACCAATACCTGCAGCATGGAGCCGAGGGCAGCCCCAAGGCCCAGCCGAAGGCGCTGAAACATGAGCAGAAACACGCCCTCCAGCAGCACCAGGAAACGCCGAAGAAGAAAACAGGTCTGGGAGGGAGGACGAGTGGGGGAAGGGGAGTGAGGGTGGGGGGTAGGGGAGATGGGGGTGGGGCTGGATGTGGAAAGCGCGGACGCGGTCGGAGTGGTGTGCGTGTGTGTGTGTGTGTGTGTGTGTGCGCGTCTGTGTCTCTGTGTCTCTGTGACCTGCGGGTCTGGGGAAGCCCCCTTCCATTCTCCCAAAGCCCGGGCTGGGCCGCGGGGTTTGCAGCGCCCTCTCCTTCCCCTCAGCACGGGAGAGGCCCAACCAGGCCAGTGTGACCTTCCCGGCCCCCGCCCGGGCTGGAGGGAGACCCGAAGGGTCGGCCTTAGAAGTCTAGCCTTACTATTCCTTTCCCGTTTACCTTCCTGAGGCCCCAAAGGAACCTTAATCTGGTGGCTCTGAGTTGGGGTGACCACAGCTCCCCCCACCAGAAGCCTTCGGGGTGTAGCTCAAGAAGGCCTAGCGAATCCCGACTTGGGTGGTGTCGCGAGACCCTTTTGCAGGCGGCGAGGCGAGGGTAGGTGGGCAGAATTGAGGAAGTGTCCTCCCTCACTCGCCACCCCAAGCCCACCTGTGGCCTTGGGGTTCCTGTCTGGGGGGGCGGCCGGGACCCCCCGCCTCTCGAGTCATTTGCACCTCTAGACGCCCCTCTTGGGCAGCGGACCCCGCAGTCTACCCTTACTGCTCCTCGCGAGGCCGGCGCCCCGGGCCCGCTCCCCCCAGAGCCGGCGCGGCTGGAATGTTCTCTCCTCCTCGCGGGGCCGCTTCCTGTCCGCCATGTTGGAAGCCGATTCCTGTCACCGACTCCGGCCCAGGAGCGGAGGGGGAAGGGTGTCGAGGGGGCTCGGCGCGGCGGAGCTGGGGGGCTCGGGATCCCTACCCGCGGCCGCCTTGCCCCGCCGCACTGCGGGGGCGCCGTCGCCCCCGGCCCGTGGCCGCCCCTCCCCCCGTCGCCGGCCGGGTTGTGTAACCCGGTGGCGGCCGCGCGGCCCCGGGCGGGTCCCTGGGGTGAGGGGCGGGGGCGGTTGGGGTGGGGGAGGGAAGCGGCCACGAGGGGAGCGGCCTTCACCGGGCCCCGCGCGCCGGCGGCCGCGTTTCCCGCTCCCGGGTGCGGCGGGAGGCGCGGGCGGTCCGGGAGAGGAGCCGGCCTCGAAGTGGAGCCAGGAGCAGGAGGCCGCGGGCGGCGTCCGCGGCGCTCCTTGGGGCAGGAGGGCTGGGGGGGGGGGTACATTTTGGGTAGAGGCGGTGCCTGAAGGCCGGGTGGGGTACCCAGCGGGAACCAGGCTCCCCGGTCACGAGTTTCTCTGCCACAGGAACCTCGTCTCCTGCCAGGTTCGCTCACGACTCCGCCTCTCAGGCTTTCACTTGGGCCCTTTCCTCCTAACAGCTTTTTTTTTTTTTTTTTTTTTTTACAAAAAAAGCTTGTTTAGCTTTTTCAAGCCCCCCAGCATTTTTCTGGGCTTGGGTAGTGATTTTTGAGGAGCGAGATTAGAAAAATGATTGGATGGGGTAGCGGGCGAGGTTTTTTTTGACCCCTGTTACTTGTCCTTAAAGGAGAAACGAGGTGGTTCATCCATGCGGTTGGTTCACTACCATCTTGCTTTGGACGAGGCTTTTCCCCGGTAAAAAGGAAAGGTGTTTTCCTATTTTCAAATTGATGCCGAGCCCCAAACTCTTGATTTGAACAATGTTAAATTGAGGGTAAAAGTCATTTTAGACAACATTTGAGAAGAAATGAACTTTAAAAGTTTGTGACTAGGCAGATTTTTACAAATTAAAGGTTCTTTATAAATTGGAAGAGAAATGAAGGGAATGGTAAGAAAATGGATGTTAAACCCAGCATATCAGATGTGATACAAACAGTTACTGAGAGCTGGAGAAAAATTACTCTTCTGTTGAAGATTTAATGTAATTTGAAGACTGAAATTGGAATGCCAGATTTTCCACTTTGGGGGGTAGGGACATCAGGTGTGCAGTAGAAATGAACATATATATGTATTGGGAATTAATCTTAACGGGTTTGGAACAGTTTGAAAACTATCAGAAGGTATACATCACTAAATGTTTTAACCTTAGGTCTTTTTCAATTTAGAGAAAAGAAAATCTTTATTGTGGTTGCTTGGAATATAAAGCAGTATTACTGTTCAGATTGGAAAATTTTATTTAGTTGGTCAGGTATTAATATACCCCACCCCTGAACCATTCAGCCCCCGGCATTCTTCAAAGTAGTATGTCTAATCCAGGAAGAGGATAAAGAGGGGAAACTGGATTTAGCGATTTTGAGAGAATGTAAACAATTTGGGATGAACAGTTTTCCATGTGTGGCCTGGTCACGGTACTGTGGCGTCAATGTGTGTAATGCTAATTTACTAAGAAAACCGAGCATTTTTGAAATGTGTCTGTAATATGTTGAAGTGGGCTTTTATGACCCATTACCCACAAACCTATAAAGAGGAACCCGTTTTCTTTTACCAGAAGAGGGCGCAAGAGAGGGCCAAATGTGTTCAGTAATTTGGGTTTCTAATCCAAAAGCTAGATTTATTAGGACTGAAGTTTTGCAGAGTCCATTTGAAATAGGGTTAGATACTTTAGCATGGCAAACCTGAATAGTGAAAGTGCAAAGAGCCCTTTGATTTCCCTCAGTGATTCTGTGGTATTTGCATTTTTTCTTAAATACCTAAGTTTTTAAAAGAAAATGCCTCTTCTACACTTTGTGTAAGTTTCTTTAAAAAAATTTTAAAGACTTTATTTGACAGAGAAAGAGAGCGTGATGGGGTTGGGGGGGTGGTGCTGAGGGAGAGGGAGAAGCAGTCTTCCCGCTAGACCAGGGCTCTGAGATCATGACCTGAGCATAAGGCAGATGCTTGACTGAACCACCCAGGTGCTCCTGGAAAAAAACTTCAGTTAAATGAGAAAGGTTTTTGTTACTAAAACTTGGGGGTTGGAAGTATGGTGGTTTTTGAGCTGTTATTAAATTGTTAGGTGATTACTGATATTGGAACCACTAAATATTAGTAATTTCAGGAAAAACTATTCCGGTTCACTTAAAAGTCCTGGCTTTGGTCCAGGTTAGTTTGGACATTGGAATTTTTTTTTTCTTAAAACTGCTTACCTTTGAGAAAGTTATGACTAATAGGCCCTAGAGTACAAAACCTTTGTTTAGCCTGTTAGCATGAAATGGTGTATGTAGTGTTTTTGTTTGTTTGGTTTATTTGGTTTTAGTCTAGGGGTACACAGGTAAACTTGGATCTGTTAAAAACAATGAGAGCCTCTATTTAGGAACTTGCTGCTTTTCTAAAGAAAAAAAAAAAAGAAACTTTCAGAAAACATTCTAAGGAATGGTCTCTTCTTTACTAGTAGTTTCATAGTTAGAATTTTACCACCAAAAATTTGATTTGATTGGCTATCCTAAAATCACTTTCAGCAGTCAAAATTTAAATACAACTCTGCAAAAGAGCTTTAACAAAATAAATTGTTTTGTGGTACAGATTTTGTGCCACTGCATCTTAGGAACGATTATAGTCGTGAGTTATTTTCTGAAAGTTAATACAGTGGGAGAAAATGCTTTTGTTTGTTCATTCGTAGCATCATTATCTTTTTCTCTGATACAAAATGAGTGCCTTAAAATTACAGTAAATCCTGTTGTGCATCTTCCCAGATTGTTCTATTCCACATCAAATTATTTTAAAACAATGGTTCTCACACTTGTTTAAAACAAAACAAAAAAAACCAAAAAACCTTAGATCCCTTATGCTTTTAAAATTCACAGAGCTTTTACTGTGGGTTATGTATCTATTGATGTTTACTGTATTGGGAATTAAAACAATTTCAAAACAAGAATATACAGCTCACATTCCTTTTAGCCTTCACAGGCTAAAGACCCACAAGAACGAGTGAATAAAAGTGACAAAAGCAAATTACTTGGTATTGATTGGATGCCCCGCCCCAGTCCCTTGAAAAACTCCCTTAAATGAATTTGTGTGCATCCTTCTGTTACGTATCTGTTTCTAATTACTTGACCTCAAAATACTTTTGGGAACTTTTCATAGAAAGGTAGATAACTAATACCACTGTTTAAACTGGTAAGGAAATGGGAAAAAACTGTTGTTTAGCCTAGTTGAATAACATATAGTAATAAACTGTTTATGGCAGTTGAAAGTCTGAAACTTGAACACCATGACACGTTTTAAAGTTAAATACTTTTTAAGGTGCCTGGGTGGCTCTGTCATTAGATGTCTGTCTTTGGCTCAGGTCATGATGAGGGTTCTGGGAACAAGCCCCACATTAGGCTTCTTGCTCATTGGGAAGCCTGCTTCTTCCTCGCCCACTCGCCTGCTTGTGTTCCTTCTAGCTGTAGCTCTCTGTCAAATAAATAAATAAAATCTTTAAATAAATTAAATAACTTTCATTGTAATTTTGTTAGTAAATAATATTGCATCACTTGTAGGCAGTATTACATAGTAATGGGAAACTATGTTGGGTAAACTGTAGTTCACATTTCCAGTTCTTTACTTTGTGACTTGGGCAAGTTAATTTCTCTGAGAGTCTTCTTACCCAGATGTAAAATGAAAAAAATGTATCTTAAAAGAGTTAGAAACATTGGTACATAGGTATTTTGGTTTCATACATAAATAGTATGATCTAATGTCTGGGAAATATTAAATTCAAGACTATTGTAGAAAAAGTTCACAGGTAGTAGATTTTTCTTCAGCAGAATGCAGTAGAAACTGCTTATGGTGTACCAGCCATTTATGGGTTCATAGAAAGGGATTTTTTTTTTAAAGATTTTACTTATTTGAGAGAGAGCAAGAGAGCACGAGCAGCAGGGAGGGGTAGACAGTTAGTTGTCGGAGGGAGAAACCTACTTCATGCTGAACAAGGAGCCTGATGATGTGGGGCTCAATCCCAGGACCCTGAGATCAGGACCTGAGTTAAGGCAGATGTTTAACTGACTGAGCCACCCAGGTGGCCCTAGAAAGAGATTTTTTAATTCTACTCTAATATACAATTAATGTATCAACATAACTTGATTTTTGCCCAGAGGGTAGCTCTGCTCTTAATTGTAAAGGAAATTTTACAACAGCCTGTGAGAACAATGGGAAAGTTGATTCTGAGAGAGTATGGCATACAGCTTAAGAGGTCTTGTTCTTCCTGAACTCAGACTTTGGTTTGAATTCCAGCTTAGTTCAGTCTCTTGCTTGCTAGACTTCATGGGGCTCACAAGTGTTTTCTCGTAGTTGTGAAATAATAACAGATAGTCAAGCTAATGTTCATAGCATAATGTCTTTAAATGTTAGGTACTATTGGTGTGCCTGGGTGGCTCAGTGGGTTAAAGCCTCTGCCTTCAGTTCAGGTCATGATCCCAGGGTCCTGGGATCAAGCCCCTCATTGGGCTCTGTGCTCAGCGGGAAGCCTGCTTCTCTTCCTCTCTATCTCTCTCTCTGCCTACCTCTCTGCATACTTGTGATTTCTGTCTGTCAAATAAAATCTTTTTTAAAAAAGTTAGACTGTTGTAATCTGTATATTGTAATTGTTTTTTTTTTTAAATTTTTTTCCCCCCTCTAGGCTATGGTGAACTAAATGGTAATGCTGGAGAAAGAGAAATATCTTTAAAGAGCCTGGGTTCTGATGAAGCTACCAGCCCTATTTCCAGGGTCCTCAATGGCAACCAACAAGTTGTAGACACTAATCTGAAGCAGACTGTAAAGGCCAGCACCTTTGGGAAAGCAGGAATTAAAACCAGGAATTTCATGCAGAAAAACAGTATGGACAAAAAGAATGGGAAATCTTATGAAAATAAATCTGGAGAGAACCAGTCTGTAGACAAGACTGATACAGTAGCAATTCCAAATGGTGTTGTAACAAATAATTCTGGTTATATTACTAATGGTTATATGGGCAAAGGAGCAGATAACGATGGTAGTGGATCTGAGAGCGGATATACCACTCCTAAAAAAAGGAAAGCTAGGCGCAATAGTGCCAAGGGTTGTGAAAACCTTAATTTAGTTCAGGACAAAATAATGCAACAAGAGACCAGTGTCCCATCCTTAAAACAGGGACTTGAAACTTTCAAGCCTGACTACAGTGAACAAAAGGGAAATCGAGTAGATGGTTCGAAGCCCATTTGGAAGTATGAAACTGGGCCTGGAGGAACAAATCGAGGAAAACCTGCTGTGGGTGATACGCTGCGGAAAGGCTCTGATATTAAACCTGGTGTGAGCAGCAAAAAGTTTGATGATCGGCCCAAAGGAAAGCATGCTTCTGCTGTTACCTCCAAAGAGGACTCGTGGACCCTATTTAAACCACCCCCAGTTTTTCCAGTGGACAATAGCAGCGCTAAAATAGTTCCTAAAATAAGTTATGCAAGCAAAGTTAAGGAAAACCTCAACAAAACTGTACAGAATTCTTCCGTGTCGTCATCTTCATCTTCATCCTCTTCATCATCTACTGGGGAAACTCAGACCCAATCTTCAAGTCGGTTATCCCAGGTCCCTATGTCAGCGCTGAAATCTGTTACTTCGGCCAACTTTTCTAATGGGCCTGTTTTAGCAGGGACTGATGCAAGTGTGTATTCTCCAGGGGGTCAGCCACTGCTAACTACTGCTGCTAATACTCTAACACCCATCTCTTCTGGGACTGATTCAGTTCTCCAGGACATGAGTCTGACTTCAGCAGCTGTTGAACAAATTAAATCTAGCCTTTTTATCTATCCTTCAAATATGCAAACTGTGCTGTTGAGCACAGCACAAGTGGATCTGCCCTCTCAAACAGATCAGCAAAACCTGGGGGATATCTTCCAGAATCAGTGGGGTTTATCATTTATAAATGAGCCCAGTGCTGGCCCTGAGACTGTTATTGGGAAGTCATCAGATCATAAAGTGATGGAGGTGACATTTCAAGGGGAATATCCTGCCACTTTGGTTTCACAGGGTGCTGAAATAATCCCCTCAGGAACTGAGCATCCTGTGTTTCCCAAGGCTTATGAGCTGGAAAAACGGACTAGTCCTCAAGTTCTGGGTAGCATTCTAAAATCTGGGACTACTAGTGAGAGTGGAGCCTTATCCTTGGAACCCAGTCATATAGGTGACCTGCAAAAAGCAGACACCAGTAGTCAAGGTGCTTTAGTGTTTCTCTCAAAGGACTACGAGATAGAAAATCAAAATCCTCTGGCGTCTCCTACGAACACTTTGTTAGGCTCCGCCAAAGAACAGAGATACCAGAGAGGCCTAGAAAGAAATGATAGCTGGGGTTCTTTTGACCTGAGGGCTGCTATTGTATATCACACTAAAGGTAACTCGTTTTTTCTTATATAAAGATTCTTACTGGTCGATTTAACTTATATTTATTAGCTGGTGTATTAAGGGTGAATTTTGGAAATTACTAGGAGATTCTTGAAGAATTTGTGAACTAAGTTGACAATAACAGTGGATAAAGCTGCTGATAAACTAATTCAGGGTCTTTGGCAATAGTACTATTTTGAAGAAAAAAAATTTTTTTTAACTTAAAAGCATTTAAAAATATATATATATATACACACATATACATATATACACAGTGTATTTGACTTCCTACACTTAGTTCAAAGAGTGAAGAAGGGTGGGGTTGTGCCTAAAGGGATGACATATTTTCTCTTGGGTTGTTTTTTAAATTTTTCTTTGAACAGATGCTTCCTCTCCTTTGCTTTTTATATCATAACGCTTCTTTATTAGTGAGCTCACTTGATAGTTGTAATATGTGTAAAATGTGTAGGAGCAGTGTTTTTGAGGAGGAGTCCAAAAAGATGGAGTGGCAAACTAGTTTTTCTTTTACACAAAGGAATAATGGGTGCTGAATGGTAACTGGAAAGTAATTTTGATAACAGCAACAGCAAGCCCAGTTAGCATTGTAGAACCAGGCACTTGGAGTCTGTACTTTTCATAGCCCTGAAGCCTGTGTTTAAAAAAGGAATCAGATATCTTTCAAGTTCATGCCCATAACTTTTTTTAGAATATGGTTTCTTGGTGTCTTATTTTATTTATTTATTTTAAAGATTTTATTTATTAATTTGACAGAAATCACAAGTAGACGGAGAGGCAGCCGGGGGGGGGGGGGGGAAGCAGGCTCCCTGCCGAGCAGAGAGCCCGACGCGGGACTTGATCCCAGGACCCTGAGATCATGACCTGAGCCGAAGGCAGGGGCTCAACCCACTGAGCCACCCAGGCGCCCCTGGTGTCTTATTTTAAATTAAAATTAATTTATTTCAGAGAGAGAGCACGGGTAGGGAGGGGCAGAGGGAGAGGGAGATACACAGACTCCCTGCAGGGAGTCCACCTCTGGGCTTAGCAGGACCCTGAGGTCATTATTTGCGCTGAAATCCAGAGTCCGGTGCTTATCTGGCTCTGCCGCTATTTGTGTCTTAAAAATCTGCTGTATGGCATAACTTATTTAAATACCTAGAGCAAATAACAAAGCTTAGTGAATGATGTTTACAACCTTGATACTTTTGAGAACAGTAGTTTTCAGTCTTCCATTTCCATATTCCCCTCCTCCCCTAACAGAAATCTATACCCCGTGTGTGCATACACACACCTAAGATATGCTGCACATTCCCATTTTTAGTATTGGCTCATTTAGGCAGTGACCTGGAACTTCAAGGAAGGGGCAGCATAAGTGGGGATGAGGTAATTGCCATATTCTCCCTGGAAGAATCACTGCCTCGGAGATGAATAACAAAGCTATTTATGTGACTTTTAAGCAAATTTGCCGCCTCTGCATACCTTACCTTATCTGCAAACTGGAAGACATTAGTAAAATGAACAGATGTCCATTTACTATTTTTCTTCTTTTTAAAAAATGGGAGTAAGTAGTAGTATTGCCTTATGGGAGTTTAGGAGTAGAAATCCTGGCAGATAAAATTACCTGTCTTCACTTTTTTCTCCAGCACTGCTGTTTGGAAATAAATGAATTGACCAAGAAGTGGATGTTTTTAGGAAAGTTAAGACAAAAAAAATTGCATAGTTTCTTAAGACTTGTGGTTAATTATAAGTTAAATTCTGCTGGGGGAGTTGGCGTTTCTGGTGGTATCTTCTGTGCCATCGGCCCTCCAGAGACCTTTACTGGGAAAATCTTTACCTGAGTATTTTGTATTGGTGGTCATTATGTGAACCTGAGAGGATATCTGGTTTTCTTCCACAGCCTGTGAAAAAGTCTGGGACAAGTTGTTCCATTAAGTGGCTCCTAGTTTTATATAGATTTTTATTGTGAATTGTAAGCCTTTTTATTTTTTATTTTTTTTAAGATTTTATTTATTTATTTGACAGAGATCACAAGTAGGCAGAGAGGCAGGCAGGCAGGCAGAGAGGAGGAAGCAGGCTCCTTGCTGAGCAGAGAGCCTGACACGGGGTTCGATCCCAGGACCCTGGGATCATGACCCGAGCGGAATATAACCCACTGAACCACCCAGGCGCCCCTTGTAAGCCTTTTTATTTTATTTAATTTATTTATTTATTTATTTATTTATTTGAGAGACAGACAGTGAGAGATAACATGAGTGAGGAGGTCAGAGGGAGAAGCCGACTCCCAATGGAGCTGGGAGCCCGATGTGGGACTCCATCCCAGGACTCCAGGATCATGACCTGAGCTGAAGGCAGTTGTCCAACCAACTGAGCCACCCAGGCGCCCCCCTTGTAAGCCTTTTTAAATGGGAGTATTAACTCCAATTTATTTCTAGGTATTCTGTATGCATTTTCCATATAGGTAGGCTAACTAGACATGAAATCAGTGGTATTTAGATGAGCTAAATGCCCCTACATGGATGCAGTTATATTTAATTTTGCTAATATTAACGAATGATTTGCTTTAGTGAAGTGCATCAATTTGAGTTTTGTAGTTGAATATTACTGAGATTAAATTGGTATTGATTGTGTTGTTGCTGCATCCCCCCTCCCCCCAACAATGGATAACATTCAGTTCAGTTAGTTCCTAAAGTTGCAGTTTCTTTGTATTACTGCCAAATGTGGATTGGTTCATTAGGTCACTAATTTCTCTTTTCTTTGAATTTGTTTTGAATTACAACCTTTTAAAGATCTGAAGTTCTGGCTTGCCTTTTTTTTTTTTTTTTAAGTTAAACTCTAAAGAAGGTAATCAGTTGTGCTTACTGGAATATCCTTTAAAAGAGCACCTATATTTTTTTTGGTCCTTTAGCGTAGTCTTCTCTTTAAACGTTCAAAGGCGATCACTTACAAAGTTAGTTAGGCTCAGGAATAGAAGTTCTTATGCATACCTCCTAACTTCAAAAATAAGTTCTTCAACAACTTTATTTGGAAATAGTAGGTAAGAGGGTGCTTAGTAAGTTCAGTAGGAATGGTGCATTTTTTAGATTAAACATTAATTACTTGCAGCCTTGGAAGTATGTTCAGTACATTTGAGGATATGAAATAAAGATAGATACATGAGGCATAAAAAAGGGATTGGTGGGAATTATAACTCTTGGGATTTTTCTTTTAGCTTATGATACATGTTATGCTATTAACTTTTCCTTAAGAAACAGGAGGGTTAATCTTTATATTATCTGGAGGAATATTGTACCATTACATAGTAGTATTAATATGTATGGTGAGACATGGGTCCTGTTTTCTATTTTTCTCAAGTGGCACTTAAGGGGTGAACTTTAAAGTGTTACCTTTTTAAATTGGCCATGAAAAAATTTATATTCAAAAGTGGAAACTATAATGAACCCCAAAGTACCCATCGTCCAGCCTGAACATTTAAAAAGCTTAGTCATTCTTATTTAACCTATCTACCTTCAGAGTTTCTTTGGTAGGACTGTCAAGAGCAAATTCCAGGTACCTAACATTTTGCTCATTGATACTTCCATTGTGTTAGAGTGATAGATTTTAATGCACGTACTGGACAGACAGCTGTTGCCTCCTTTAAAGCATTTAGTAGACCCTAACTTTTTGAGGTGAATCTTTGATTTTGAAATGGTCATTTGAAGTTATTTGACTCAGAAAAGTCATTTGAAGCCAAATCTGTTGAAATAAGGTAGGTTGATGTGAGTTGTGTGTTTGGTCAGTGTTTAAACCGGGTTGATATATCTTGCCTAAAACTGTGCTGAAGGTTATCAAGCATTCAGAATGCTTGTATTTTTGTAGTATTCATGAAAAAATAATTTGATATGGTAAATTTTATCCAGCATGTAGAGATGGAAGGGGAGATGAATAAAATAAGGTGTAATTCTTGATGGTTGAAGTGAGTCAGCATGGCAGTTATCTAGTATAAAATATACTTGAGGGGACACCAGGCGCTACAGTATAAAACTTTAAAAATTTGTTTCTCTGTTACTTATAGGTTATTGGCATAAATGATTTGAATTCACTAGATCTGGCCTACACCTTGGAATTAAAATGTATTTTAACTTACTAGGTGGTTCTCACTGCCTGCTGGGATTGAGAACTCGAAATCTAGAGAGCTTTCTTCAGCTTAATCCTTTTTTTCTTTTCTCTGACACAGTTGTGCAGTAATTGTGTGTGTGTGTGTTTTCCTTTCACTTATTATGTACTTATAGGCAAAGTACTTCACTTAGTTATGGAAGATTTTGCAAGATTGAGTCTTTTTCTTTGTAGAGCTTAAGGAGAGGCAAAAGTACACAAGTTTATCAGGCAAGATTTTAAGTGTATTCAGATATAAATAGAAGACTTCAGTGGAAGGAGAATTTTTAATGGAGTAAAGGTGGGAAGAGTAAAGGCAGGGTATGTTTTCATGGAGGCAGCAGCGTTTAATAAGAGTTTTGATGGACGTTTAATAAGAGTTTTGATGGACGGGGGAAGATTTTGTGACTTATGGAAATGCAGATAAGAGGAAAATAAAGAATAGATAAGTTGGAGAATTCTGAGTAAATGTAAACAGTGAAAGGGTTCTGCTTTGGTTATGGTGAGGGGACATAAAGAGAAAGAAGATAAGTTGATGCCAGATCATTAGGTCGGTCTGGAGGCAGGTGGGAAGCCACTGAGTATCAGGGAGATGGGCTTGTGGAATGGAAGTGACTTAAACTGCACGGGAGACGGATGAATGCCAAAATGTTCCTAATTTCTGTGTACTTGAAAAAAATCATTTGTTGTTCTTAAGTCTGTGCTTCTAAATTTATAAAATAGTACATCGGCCTTTGTTTTATTTTACTGAAGAGCTTGAAAAACTGAGTTGGTATTATAGACCTGCATTCAGGTAGATTAATGTGGCACCAATTTGTAAGGCAGATTGGAAGGCATTTTTCTAATGAGCTCTTAGAATAGTCTAGGCAGAGGAGTAATGAGATTTTCCCATTTGTATTTGTAGTCATATGGATGTTTTGCTTATCTGAAGATAAATACTTAGTTTAAAAAGGGGATTTTAGGTTTGGGAGTGAGGAAGTTGTTCTACAGGGTAGGAGGAGGCAGGAGACAAGTTATGGGTTAATCCATCAAAGGGGGAAAGAGGACTTTTGTTTACAGAAGCATCTGAATACTAAATTTTCTTTCTTAAACACAATGTTGAACAAGTATTTTCACCTTTACTGCATTTTACTATTACTGTTTCGTGATTGCTTATAGCATCACAGCTGTCTTTCTCATAATCTTAACTACAGGTGCCTAAAGATTTGAATTTGGTTTCAGCCCTAGTTGAATTTCTTAGAATGGGGAAGGATCCTTTTGTCCCCCTCTATAATATGGGACATAAAAGAATGTTTGTAACAATTTAACGTGATTGTGAGATCTTTTTTTTCCTAGTGACTTACCATTTTAGCATCTGTATTAAGCTGCTTGATTTTTCATTAAGTCTGCTTTTATGAGTGCAATAGTAATGAATTTACTTTGGTATTAGTCTGAAAGGTAACTTGTAAAGAATTTATAGAAGGTAAAATTTAACTCCCAGATTTTATTAGCTTACCTCCTGAAAGTGAGGAAAGAACCACCCATGCTATAAAAGCAGAAATTGTCTATTACTATCTTAGTAATAGCAGTTTCATTATGCCAAGCAACTTGAATTTGATATTTTACCTTCAGAGTAAACTGGATTAGAATAAGCATAGAAGTAGAAATGAACCAGAACTCAAAAGTTTCTAATGTATATATTTAGACATAATATATACATATATATGTATAATATACTATGTGTATATATATAATAATAATATAATATGTATATATAATAATATACACATATGTATGTATAGACATAATAATGTATATATTCCAAGTTTCTAATGTATATATTTAGAGGTGGTCCAGACAGTTCTATTTAGTCTGGTTTGGTGTAACTCCAAATTGGGAATATAAGATTGAAATTGATCCAATGAAGAGTTTTAAGTATCTCCTGAAAAGGTGATGACTTCTTACTACTTCAGTCAGTCTAGGGCTTGTGAGTTTGAGCTGCACATTAGGGTGTAGAGGTTACTTTAAAAAAATTTTTTTTTAAGTAATCTTTACCTCCAGCATGGGGCTAGAACTCGCAACCCCAGACCAAGAGTCATGCACTCCACCAACTGAGACAGGCAGATGCCCCTAACATTTTTTAAACAAAGATAAATTTTTAATTCTCTGGTATAATCAAAAATGGAAAAGGAAAGGGTGGGGAGAAGATTCTGACAGTCGTCTTTGCAAAAGAATAGGGAGGTACTATGGAGTGGTTGAGGAAGGAAATCAGAATAGCAAAACAGGGTGAAGCATCAAGTGGTAAATTGACCTGGGGGAGGTTCTCAATTGTGGCAGTCCTCTTTTTTAGCCTTGTATTTGACTGACTTCCTTTTTTGGTGGGGAGACATGCTTTTTATTTTGGTTTTTAGACTTTAAAAACTTAATATTTAGATAGAGTGTGTGCTTGAGTAGGGGCAAAGGGAAAGGGAGACAGAATCTCAAGGAGACTGTCAGCACAGAGCTGGACACAGGGCTCAATCCCATGACCCTGAGATCATGACCAAAGCCAGAATCAGGAATTGGCCGCCCAACTGACTGGGCCATCCAGAGCCACCCAGCCACATGCCCTGAGACATGTGCTTTTTAAAATGTTTAAATATTTTGGGGGTGCATGGGTGGCTCAGTTGGTTAAGTGTCTGCCTTCAGCTCAGGTCATGATCCCAGGGTCCTGCGATCAAGCCCCACATCAGGCTTCCTGCTCGTTGGGGAGCCTGCTTGTCCCTCTCCAACCCTCCTCCCCTGCTTATGCTTGCTCGTTTGCTCTCTCAGATAAATAAATCTTTAAGAAGTTTAAATGTTTTCAGAACATTTTTTAGGATTGTTTATTATTGTTGTTGTTATTGTTATTATTATTATTATTTTTGTAAAGAGAGGAAGTGTGTGAGGGCAGGGAAGATGGGGAAGGCCAGAGAGAGAAAGAATCTTAAGCAGGCTCTTAGCCCAGCACAGAGCCCAGTGTGGGACTTGATCTCACCACCCTGAGATCATGACCTAAACGCAAACCAAGATTCAGATGCTTAACCAACAGCCACCCAGGAGCCCCTTAAATGTTAATATTAAACGGGGACAATAGTATCATTCAATTTTAAAAGTTTAAAAAAAAAAGGTATCAAGTTTAACCTTTAACCTTAGCTTTAGTCTTTTTCTTCGGAGAATTAAATGCAGAATTTTTTTGTTGGACCGTATGTAGTTGCTGTTTTTGTAAGTTGAAAATGGTTGAATATCGATTTCAATGGACGTAATACTACTTTGTTATATTTTTGCTTCCTGACTGATTTATGAGTAGTATTTTGTTCAAATATTTACATATAGCACCAAGCTCTGTGAGAAGCAATTGTGATAAGTAGATGAAAAGAGAGTATTTATGTCTTTAAGGAATTCAGTCTAATAGGGAACCATACATGGAAGGAAGTACATGACTAGTGTCAATGCTCTGTAGAAAAATACATAAAATGTGTGTGGAACATAGAGAAACTCCTAAGGGGGGTGGGAGGGTCAGAGAAGGCTAGTCAGGTTTTAAAAAGAAGTGGAAATTGGTTTATTTATTGTACAAGGAAAGTCATAACTTTTTTAGGTGGAGGAAATGAAATAATATTTGAACATGCTAGTCATTCAGAGTGATTCAAGGAAAGTGAGTGATACAAGTTTAAAAATCTTTAATTTAGTTGTCCAGTTTATTTATTGATGTACAGCTGTGTCAAATGCTGGAAATTTTATACAAGTGAACAGATCTAGTCTCTGTAGACCGTGAGAATCCATTGAAATGTTTTGGTCCCTTTCAGATTTATATTTTTAGAGGGAGAGAATGATAGCCATGGTGTAGAAGATAGAAAGTGAGACCCGATTAAGGGTGAGAGAAGCCTCTTAAAAAAAGATTACACGGCAGAAGTGTTCATAAGGTACCACTGCTTGAACAAGGCAGTGACATCTAGCTAAGGGAAAAAGAGAGTGACTAGAAAGTTAACAGTCTTAACTTTGAATAAGAATTGCCGTAGTTGAACACTCCCTCCCTAAATTCTCTAATTTGCATTTCCATAACTACTCACTTTCCTCCTTTTTACATCTTCAGCATAACCTGCCTGGTATCATTCTCCTTTTTTCTCAAATGTTGGTGTTCTTTCAGTCTCCCTTTCATGCTACTCAAACTCCTCTGAATAATCTCATCCAATTCTGTCACTGTGTATTAAGCTCAAAACTTCAACTGCTTTTACTCTGAGTTCAAACCACATATATTCAACATCATCACTCTAGTCTTTGTATATAACACTGAATTCATTTTTTTCCAAACCTTGATGATTAGGTTATATGGATCCTGTCTCTAAAATACCCATTTTTTTCCTTTCTATCTCTAATACAACTGTCCTAATTTCTTCACTTTTGCAGTAACATTTACTGGGCTCTTTTTCTGTACAGTAGTCCCACCTTATCCGTGGTTTTGCTTTCCGCGGTTTCAGTTCCCCACGGTCACTGTGGTCTGGAAGCAGATGATCCTTCTGAATCGTCAGAAGGTCAGTAGTAGCCTAATGCTACGTCACAATGCCCATTGTCATTCATCTCACTTCATCTCATCACTAGGCATCTATTCATCTCAGATCATCACAAGAAAAATGGTAAGTACAGTACAGTAAGACACTTGAGAGAGAGCACACTCAACATAACTTATTTACAGTGTGTCTTTTATTGTTTTATTGTTAATCTTTTACTGTGCCTAATTTATAAATTAAACTTTATCATAGACATGTATGTATAGGGGAAAACATAGTATATGTAGGGTTTGGTACTATTTGCAGTTTTAGGCATCCGCTGTTGTTGGGGGAAGGGTCTTGGAACCTCTCTCCGTAAGGGGGATGACTGTGCTATCACTTCACCCATACTCTGCAGTTACCTCAATTATTACTGATAATTTAGTATGATAATCTCAGATATTTTCAGTGGCTTCCCTTCAGCTGTATGGTTTAAATAGGAAATTTTCCTTTGTATGTGCTTTTGTGCTATCCCCTGAGTAGCAGAATAGGGGTCGGTCTCTCCTTGCAATTCTAGTTACTTGATTCTGTCTTGTAAACAAAAACAGCCATGGCTAATATATAAAATGAGTGTGACTCTGTTTTAAGAAAACTTGACTTGCAAAAACAGGCAATGGGTAGAAATCAAGTTTGCTGACCCCTGCTTTAGCATACCTCCTACTTGAATATGACCCAGGTTTGTTTGCATGTTGATACTTCTATCTAGAAAAGCTGTTTCTTCTACTAAGCTCACGGAGCTAGAGCCTTTCTGGTTTCACATCTATATCCCTAAACCCTAAATAGTAGTTTTTAAACTACTATTTGAAATTTAGAACTTCTAAGTTATTGGACATCTACTACAGGGAGCATTGTTATAGGGAGCTATGTAGGAAGTAGAAGTGTAGTCTGCTTTAGAAAATTGAATTGAATATTAAATTTTCTTTCCTGATGAGGTTGTGTAACTAAATATTTGAAAAATTTTATATGATAAAATTTAACATTTGGATGGTGGCAGTCTTAATTGCAGAATTTTAACAAAATCACCTACTTTGGTATATTTTCAAAGCAGAAACCATGACTTCCTATGGCCATTTCTCAATAACTATTTGCATAATTGGGTGCTGGGATCCAACTTTAAAAAGAACTGGGAAGTAAAAGATTTTGGGGGAGATGATGAGGGCAGTATTAGAAGTAGACTGTGTTACGACACTGTATAGTTGAATGTGCCTTACTTTGTTCCGCTTCTCTTATGGTAGTTAAAACACTGGTTTTGTATTTAGAATCTGCATGGGGAGTTTTGTAACTTCAAAAAGGTCAAAAATACAATTTTTTCTTTTCCTATATATTCTCTATTACTAGGTTCTTGTTAATCATGCAAACAATATTTGATTTAGTCCCTTCTTTCTAATCTTCAGTTAAGTTCCATAGAAACTTAAAATTCTAATCAAGGACATCAAGTTGCTACTAGTTATAGAAGTATTTAATATTAAATAACTAGAAGGAGAGTTGCATTAATTTCTCGTTCAGCATTTCAGATAACGTTGATTTATTTCTTGCTACAAGCTTGGTTGGCCATGGCTAATTTTTTAGCTAGGTCATACATCCCTTTACCTTCCTCAAAAAGCATAATCAAATTCACTGCTCCAGAGCCCGTATTTCAGTGTAATAAGACTTTCTTACCAGAAGTCATGTAAAATCTATGTTTAAAACCTAAAACTGAATCAGGACTAAGCTAAGGAAATGATTTCAATCCACTAAAGAGCTTGGGTGGTTTCAAACAGTTGTATTTTGTCTTTAAAATTTAAAAGTACTGAAGTACTTCTCTGGACTCTTGAGTGTAGTCCCTCCCCATCTCCTGCACCAAAAAATGATGGCAGGGTAAGAGGCAGGTTGAGGTTCGTGATGGGGGAGGAGAAAAGGAAATGTTAAAGCATAGGTGGGTCAAAAGGGAAAGTTTCGGTTTTTTCAACATAATATAACTAAATACACATTTATCTTTACATTAAACAGACTTAACAGTAGTGAGCACTGAGTAATCAATACATACAGAACTCAGGAATTTATTTGTTGGAAAATGGATTTCTGTACTTTGACTAAAAGAAAAAATATTTGTGTTGGATTAATGTTTTTGAAGTCAGGTCAACCAAGGAAAGGCTGATCTTTGGACTTCTTAAAATAAGCCATTCTGAAGTACAGAAATGTTTAGGATAACGGCTCTAAAGACCATTTCAACTATTCCTAATTATCTGAAACTAATAGAAATTAGAGAGATAGATACGAGTGTCATGACTAGAATAACCTTCCTGCTTTATCTTCTTTTTTCCAGATTAAATTGATCACAATTCTCTCCCCTTAGACCTAGGAGATGGGGGTTTTCTTGCCAATCTTTGGATGGGTATCTGTCTAGTGATTTTTTTTTTTTAATATTATTTATTTGACAGCGAAAGTGAGCATAAGCAAGGGGAGGGGCGGGGGTGAGGGAGAAGCAGACTCTCCACTGAGCAGGGACCCCAGTGGCAGAGGCTTGATCTCAAAACTTGAGATCATGACCTTAGCCCAAGGAAGACGCTTAACCAACTGAACCACCCAGGTGCCCCTGTCCAGTGATTGAAAGCCCATAGCGTCCTTCTATGCTCTTGGACCAAGTGATAACTAGTGTATTACTTCCCAGGTTTTGTTTAATCAGGCATTTATTTTTTTAAAGATTTTATTTATTTATTTGACAGAGATCACAAGTAAGCAATGAAGCAGGCAGAGAAAGAGGGAAAAGCAGGCTCCGATCCCAGGACCCTGAGATCATGACCTGAGCTGAAGGCAGAGGTTTTAACCCACTGAGCCACCCAGGCACCCCTAATTGGGCATTTATTGTGATACCTTGAATGCAGTGTTATCTGTATAATTAGTTTGAATAATTAACCTATTTTTCCAAACATAAAATTCTGACAAATTTTCAAAACTTAAGAGTGAATTTGATGAGGGATAGAGGGGAGCAGGACGACTGTGATCTACCCTTCTCTGCCTCTATCCATAAACATAAAACAAAAAAATAATAATTTGAGATTTATACACTTTTAGCCCTGGAGAGAGATTATGTTGTACCTTACTATGACCCATGTCCAGATATATTCTATCTTACTGAGCTCCTGTTTTATTTTTCTTTAACTATATTTGGCCACTGATAAATTGTATGGAATACAATTACACAAAATCCAGTTATACAGAAGAAAATCTCCTTTTTGTCTTCAGATTAACAGTTGTATGGCCATGGGAAGAACACTTATTCCATAGTCATAGTTAGGTTCATTCCTGTTACTCTGTAGTCTTTGTTTACATTGTAAGCCGAATAGAATATTTCCTTTCAAGATACTGTAATTTCTATTTTCCTGTTCTTTGGTTCTTGTGATACAGTAGTCATCTATTGTCTTACTCATCAAACCTTCAAATAAAAGCCCTCTGTGAAGCTTTCTGGAATGCTTTCAGATAGAATTTTTCTCTGTATGTCACTCTAGTTTGGTCATTTGCATATTTTCTTCACTAAGTTATCAAAGTAAGCATGTTGTGATCACATTTCAGTGGAATTAGAGCAGATGAGGATTTGTTTACTAATAAATGGGTATGGATTGGCATTTTGACCTTATGGATTAAAAATAAGAGTAGGTGTGGTTTGAAGAACACAATCACTTCCCTACAGCAAAGAGTTAAGTAAAATTTTAATAAGGCCTGTTAAGCATCATGTTTAATCAAATTTGAGGGCTTTATTCAGAAGACTTTTGGGTACCATTAGGTTATGATGGATTGCCAAAAAATACTTCATTTTTTAAATAACAGTGAGCTGTTACAAAAAGTGCCACTTTATGTCATGCTTCAGCATATCTTCACTATTTGTATAGATAGAATTGCTCTCTTGGTAGTTTAATTTCAGTCAGTAATTCACTTTTTTTTTCTAAGATTTTATTTATTTGACAAAAAGAGAGCACAAACCGAGAGGGAGAAGCAGGCTCCCTGCTGAGCAGAGAGCCTGAAGCAGGGCTTGATCCGAAACCCTGGGATCATGCCTGAGCTGAAGTCCGGCACTTAACTAACTGAGCTGTCCAGGCGCCCCTATAATTCACTTTATATTATCAACTTAAGGCAATCTGAAAGACACTTCATGAGAATTCCAAGAAAATAAGAATGTGTTGTCTATTTAGTAGAACTATGCCATTTCAACCCTACCTCTAGCCCAGTCTAGGTTTTTTAGGTTTAAAGTGAAAATTATAGCTTTAAGCTTTGCTCTACAAAACTTAGTGTATAAAATAATGTTGTGGGTTTGTTTTTTTTTTTTCTTTGCAGAAATGGAATCTGTTTGGAATTTGCAGAAGCAAGGTAAGAATGGTTAGGTTACCTAAAATGTTAGTACTAATGACTTACAGCAATTTGGGTAGGAATAACATAAACAGTGACCCACCAAGGAAATAGGCTTTACATTTTGAATTATTTAATAACTGCAATTAAAATACATTTGCTACCATACCAGGATTGCTAAACATGGGATAACACTGTAAAAGAAAAGAGTATATGAAAATACTCTTCACCTGCTAGGTGAAGAACATGAATTTTTGCCCCCTCTGATTATGAAAGTAAGACAACATAAATATTTTTAATGTAGGAAACCAACATGAGTAAGTGTTTCCACTTATAGCCAGTCTTTATCTGTATTTGTGTGGTAGACAAGTGGTGTTCTAAGAACTGAAGTTCATAGTTCAGAAAAATACTGGCTGTTTTAGAAGCCTTATTTGGGCTGTATATTCTCTGAAATAGTAGATGGTTAAAAATCTAAAGAACAGCAAAGTAGCTTCCTTCATGAACCACCTGTATAAGATGTGAATAGCAGGAAGGCAAAGGAACTGAATAATCCACATCTGGATTGTTTGGAATTTTCAAAAAAAATCAAATTGGGTTATCCTAATTGTGTGCTTTCCTAAATATGTTAAAATGTGGTAGCTGTGGAATACCTGAAATAAGGTAAGTTTCAGTCTGGAGACCTAGTCACTAATAGATTTGGGCTTTTAGAACCCTGTAACTAGCTTTGCGCAGTGGCAGTATCGTAGCCAATGAGGTTTATCCGAGGCGCGATTATTGCTAATAGAACCCTGTAACTGAATTTCATCCATTTCCCATCCACTTTGCTAGCTAATATAAGTGAGAAAGGTCACTGTGTAAGCTAGAAGGTGGCAAGATTAAATGTACATTTCCTTGGGGGCACGTGGCTAGCTCAGTTGGAAGAGCATGGGGCTCTTGATCTCAGGGGTGTGAATTAGAGCCCCACGTTGGGTATAGAGATAACTTAAAATAAAAATCTTTTAAAAAAAAAGGAAAAAAGGTAGGTTTCCTTGATTTCCAAGGATTGCTCCTCCTCCCATCTCTCTCATACTTAGGTCAGGTTTTACTTGTCTAACACAGCTGTGAAGATAACTAGCAAGCTCCTGAATTATTTTGAGTTGCTTTCTGTGTCCCTTTTTATTCAAAGGCAAACGAGAAAAAGTTAGACTAGAAAATATACTCTGCAAAATTAGACTTCCTGTATTTACTGTAAAATGGCTATTACTTATTAAGAGCTAGCATTATCTTCATGGCAGGTTGCTAGGGGATGGCTATTACAATCCTAGAAGGGATTTTATCTCTGCACTAAATTAGATTGACTATTAGGCTCAGGTGAGCTTGAGATCTTTAAAGTTATATTTAGGTCTTTATACTTTTCCATTAGGTGACAAATTTTACTGGTTTCCTATTTTGTATTAAAAGCATGTATTACTTTTAAAAGTTCTTAGATAGGGGAAATGGTATGTAATAAAATTAATGCCTCTCTAGTAGAGGGGGAGCATACAGCTAAATAATTAGAATTTAGAATAGCACCTGAATCTCAGCTTATGCACATTGCAAAGAATAAAGACTGGGGGTGCTATGGGAAATTTGGAGGAAGAAAGAAGTCATAATTAGGACTGAATTGATAGTTTTCCAATCTTAACTGGAAATTTTTGGTGTTAGATGTGCCTCAAACAGTTCCTTATTAGACAGTCCATATTGGTTAAAGTTAATTTTGACTTCATTTCACTGAGAACAAAAGTTAATAAATCTGGGACGGCTGGGTGGCTCAGTCATTAAGCATCTGCTTTTGGCTCAGGTCCTGATCCCAGGGTCCTCGGATTGAGCCCTGCATTAGGCTCCCTGCTCAGCGGGAAGCCTGCTCCTCTCCCTCTCCCATTCCTTCTGCTTGTGTTCCCTCTCTCGGTCATAAATCAGTAAAATCTTTAAAAATAATAATAAATGAATCCAAGTGTTTATTTTAGTATTGGATTATGAACGATTTAAGCTTTTATAATTGGGAGAAACACATAAATCCTTTTTATTTATTTATTTTTTTAAGATTTTATTTATTTATTTATTTGACAGATCACAAGCAGGCAGAGAGGGGAAGGGAAGCAGGATCCTCCCCACTGAGCTGAGCAGATGTGGGGCTGGATCCCAGGACCCTGGGACCATGACCTGAGCTGAAGGCAGAGGCTTTAACCCACTGAGCCACCCAGGCGTCCCCACTTAAATCCTTTTTAACTGAACTCAGCCCCTCTCTAATCTGTAGGAATTGAAGCCCTCACTGGCTAGAGGGCACTTGCTAGAAATCCTTTGGGATGCCAAACTATTGGGTCCTGGAAAAGTAGATCATATGTGTGTCAATACAAAGAAGCGGTCTTAGTTTTTTCTTATTATTATCTCTTTTTTTTTTTTTTAAGAGGGGGGAAGAGGCAGAGGGGGAAAGAGACTTTTTTTTTTTGTAAGATTTTATTTATTATTTGTGAGAGAGAGTGAGCACAAACAGGAGGAGAGGCAGATGGAGGGAGAAGCAAGTTCCCCCTGAGCAGGGAGCCCAATGCAGGGCTCAATCCCAGGATCCTGGGATTATGACCTGAGCCCAAGGCAGACGCTTAACCAAGCCACCCAGGTGCCACAAGAGAGAGAACTTTAAGCAGGCTCCACACCCAGTGCAGAGAGCCCAAGGTGGAGCCCAAAACAGGGCTCAGTCTTAACCCTGAGATCATGACCTGAGCCAGAATTGAGTCGGACACTTAACTGACTGAGCCACCCAGGTGCCCAAAGAAGTGGTCTTTAAATTGTGTTTTCGTAAAAAAGGAGGCAGCTAAAATGATGATGGCTATTTGGAATATGGGTGGGCTTTTTGGCATTCATCAGACCTTATTTTTATTTATGTATCTATTTCTTAACCTTCTCTCCAGATCCCAAAAGGATAATCACTTACAATGAAGCCATGGATAGTCCAGATCAATGAAGGACCAGACTGCCTATTTGTAACCTTTCTGCAGCATTAGAGCCACCGTTCATGGGGGACACAAGGCTTTTATGCTCCTAGATCTTCAACGCAGCAGAGGAACCATAAGTAGAATCACAGGATAATATATACAAATATATATATATACATATATATATATAGTTATTTAAAAAAAAAAAAAGGCAACTGAAAGTAATTAGACTTCTTAAGGAATCAAATTTATTTCAAGAGACTACACAAGGTTATTTAATCTCCGGTACTGAATAGTTTTTTGTTTTTTTTTTTTTTGTTTTTTTCTTCTGTTAGTTTTTGTTTTTAAGTGTGAATGCAAGTGATTAATGAATACAGACTTATTAACAAGCGTGGTTCTAAAGTTCCTGCTGTCATCAACTTGGGCAACAAATGACCCACTGGAAAGGCAAATCCACTTAAAAGATCTCTGTATCTTGTTCTGTGACTAAAGTGATACACTAATCACGGGGAACCCAGAATGATTCACCATTTTACCCCACTCCTCCCTTAATCTTTTGGTTATACTTTGAGCCCTGCGAGAATGCTGGATAAAAATGCCTTGAAGTTTGCAGGGGTGTATTTTTTTCTTTTTTTCTTTTCTTTTTTTTTTTTTTTTTTAGCGAATATGATTTGCATGTCTTGCCAGGAGTTGAACAGCTTCTATGGGGATGTTGGGGAAATATTTTCTTTTCCTTTTATTTTTTGTGGGGTGGGAATAGGGGAGGGCATTGAAGTTCTATAATTCTGGAATAGTTGGTGGTACACAGTTCACTTGGCTTTGGTTACATATTGGACTTCAACAAGTGAAGAACCCATGAGTGTCATTTAAGGAAAAGTTACAGAGCAAACAATTGGCTTTAGATATTTAATATGAGAAAATATTCCTTTGCCCATATTTTAATGTAATTGTGTAAGTGGGAGCAAAAATATATTCTGCTTTTCAACTGTAGGTGCTCCAGACTTGCTCTCTGTCACTAACACTAAATGTACTGTTTTCCTTGTTTTTCATTGAACATCTAAAGAGAAACTTCTGTACCTTTCTGTAAATTCTCTTTTAATTTCTCAGAAATATCTAAAAGGGGAAGAAAAATTTCCATGAAAATTATAAAACTTTTCATGTTTTTAGCCAGTGAGGAGGTAATAAACCCTGCCTATAGAAGGTGTTTTCATGCAAACTATACTTTTGAGCTTATTAGCTTCTAATTATATCTTAATAAATATATTTTATTACTAGAGCAAAATGGGTTTTTTAAGGAAAATAATGTGAAATTCTGGAAATTTTCTTTTGGGCAGAGAAGAGCATTAGCCCTGTCTTATCATCACATTGCCATCCTGTTGCACTGCAGCTTGTATATAGCATGCTGAAGTAAATTTTTTTGTGTGTGTGCAGAAACTAAGGGTCCAATTTAAGATTGGGTGATGTTAGTGGCATAAAAACAAGTTCTCTGGCCTGACATAGCATCACATTACACACACACACATACACACACACACACACACACAGAAATTAGTATATCCATGTATGTCAAATACAGGTTAAAATAGCAGGGCATTTATATAGAGAGGTGTAGTCTTCTAATAAAAGTAGACTGGATCCCTTTGGGGGAGAAGGTACCTACTTTTGCTCAAACCCTTTGCTTAAGAAATGTCCAGTTTTGAGCGACTGTAGTATGGATGAGTTTTCTTGTTTTGTTGATTATTTGAGACTTTTAACAAGTAGTTTGTGAAAGAAGCTGTTGGGCTCAACATAGAGTAGAGAAAATATCTTTAGTCTGGATTTCTGCCCTGCTTAGATTTTTAAAAGTATAAGCATGGATTGCCAATTCCACTTGATGTAAACAAAACTTTTTATACATAATATATATATATAATAACTTATTGTATCAGTCCAGGTTCAGAAACTTGTGGTAGGCCAGTTCCAGATAGTTTCATTTCACCTGTAAACTGTATCACTTTTACTGATATTGTAATTTTCAAATGTATAATATGTTTACAGATGTGCCCTGCATTTAGTCTGCCTTGTTCCTATTTTGATTTTTGTTGAGTCTCCTGCCTGCTTGCCAAAAGCTAGGATGCTTCAGGCCCATGTACAATTGAAAGCAGAGGCATCCTTGAGCTTTAAAGCATTGAACAAACTGGAAATTGCAACATACCACATACTGAAGTGAAAGAAGTCTGTGTTTTTGTGTTTTTTTTTTTTTTAAATAAAAATTTTCAAAAAGTTAAAAAAAAAAAGAAATAAGGTTGATTAAAGGACAAAAGGCTCCAGTTTGTTTTATAGGTTTTAAAGTTCTGCTGTGTGTTCAATTGCCTTGTGTAACCACTTGTCGCCTTAGGGCCAGATTCCCCCTGCACCTCCCCCCTTCTTTTTTAAATGTCCATTTTGCTTGCCTGGAATTTAAAAGCTCTTCTGTCTCACAACTCACAAGAAACTTTCTGGGTTTGTGACATAGAGGTTGAATGAATATATATATTTGAAAAGAAAAAAAAAAACCACCAGCCCCTGTCTGAATTGAGCTTTTTAATTGAGAAGCAACGCTTAAAAAAATACCTTTAGAATAATCTCTTGTTGCTTTCCTACTTCCCTTCCATATAGCCCTCAGGCCTCCATGTTTAGAGAAGCCAAAAAGAATGTATCCCTTATCTGTTTGTCCAAAGGTTTTTGAGAGTCTCACTTCTGAATGAAACAATGCAACATTTCACCTTGATTTTCTCCACTGAAATTTCCTTAATTATATGGTTAGAGGTATATAGTTAGGAATGTCTCTTTCTGGGAACCCTAGTGCCCCATCATATTAAGTCAGTATTTTTGGGCATTGGGTTAATGGACTTAATTGCCTAGGTACAAGCAGGACTTTGGGACAAATCTCCTTTGTGCTGTTTGGTAACACTTGCCGCAATCTTTCTCCTTAGGTCCTCACACAATTCCTTACAGAGCACTTATTAAAAAAAATCTTAAGAGTTGATCTGTTTTCTGATTATTTTTGTGTAAGCTTCTAAACAAACTTCAGCTGTGATTAATTTAGCACATTTAAATAACATTAATGTGTTATTGTTTGGTATAAAGAATTTTCCTTCAACTCAGAGTATTAGTACTGTAGCATAAACCAAATACAGTCTAGAGGGGATTTTTAACATCCCTCCATTATAAAGACTGAAAAAGGAGTGTGTGTGTGTGTGTATGTAGTGTGTGTGTGTGTGTGTGTATGTGAGGGACAGGGAGATAGTAAAATTAGTAAATGAATGTGTGTAAGACATTAGTATTCAGAGAATGAACTTGTATTTATTTTGTGCCATTTGTTTTCATTACACAGAATAAAAGTCAGGTGGTTTTAATCCTTAAAAGGGTAGTATTTGAAAAATGGCACTAAGAATGAAATCATGACCTATTTTTTTAATAGCTATGAAGATACTAATTATGGGTGAAGATTTCTTTTTAAATCTGTCTTGATTGTAGGCTTCTGTGTCACATACCACTCTTATTGTAGATGTCTAGAATAATTCCCCTTCCCCACAAAAGACAGGGTGTATTTATCTTTCTCTTTATTCACCCCCACTTTGCTGAACTGAAGTTAATTGCATAGCCTTTCCTGACTTTCTTAGTAATGAACTTTGACGTAAAGTATATTTACAGCATCTGTAGTTAGCCCCGCCTCCTCCTTTCTGGGAGGGGATAGACAATAATTAGGAATTTGTTAATGCCAGTTGTTTTTTCTTCGAATAATGGCGGGAGATGGTATCTCCATTTTAGAATTTTGCTGTTGTTCTTAATCACCTGCTTATCTACTCATTGAGAATTTGCAAAAACTTTATAAAGGAAAAAAAGTGCTGCATTGGTTTTTCAAATAACAGTTTCTAGGGAAAATATTGCAAACCTCAGTTATGAGTATTGTCCACAGTACAAAATGTGTTTCGTCACAAAACATTACCATAGCAGTGGTAGATTCATACTTGGTTTAGTCTTGTTGCTAACCCAACTGGAGGCCTCTAATGGTTTATCTTGAAAACTTTGAAACGCAAAAAGCCATTTAGTGTGAAATTTGATGTCCTATCCAATGGCCACAGGCAAGGAAAACTGGAAGAGGACTTGTTTTAAATTGTTAAGTAAGGAGGGAGTCATTTTGTCAAGGCTATTTTCAGAGAAAAAGGTTTGAAAGTCCCATTTCCAAGGATTAGGAGTATAGTTACACCACTGGGCCATATCCTTGATACATGATCCTTGTGTACCTATGCTAACTGCAAAATAGACTAGTAGAACAGGTACATATTAGGGACAGCTTTTATAATCAGGTCTGTTACATGACGATGTTGTACTAGTTGACTTAGATTCTGACTGGCAGTGTCCATTGATAATCCAGAACTGAACTGCTTCATTTTGAAAGGCGTAAGATTTGCTCATCTTTTCCTCCCCAAAGTATTGATACTTGTTTAAAAGGGAGGGTCAGAGGACAAATATGTATAATAGCTGCTCCAAGTTTGCAGATGCATAGGTTATCATTAGTTCTTAATACTGATGTTATTTTTATTAATGTGATTAATCAGCAGAGCGCCAGGATTATTTTATGGTGAGAAAGATGGGCTTATGCTTTGAGTATCTTAAAATGTTCTTTTTAAATACACTTAAAAATCTTTTCAGATACGTGAGAGCCAGGACCACCCTGGGTTGGTTTAAAGAATGATAAATCATTGGCTCCCCTCAAGTGCACTGCTTTACTGAGTTTTAAATTAAATTTCACACTGTTTTGCCACTCAATAAGAATAAATAGAATTTTAAGTTGTCTGGGTAATAGAAACACCCAGTGAAGCATGAATGGTATGTTGCTTTTGCATTACTGGGAGTGTCAAATGGCAGTTATGGGCAAGAAACCTATGGAACAGCCATCCTCACGTGTTGGGATTGCTGATTCAGACTTCCCTATTTACCCATAAAATTTTGCTTTTGTCCAGAGTTCTAAAGCCATTTTATAATACTGCAGTATCCCTTTTCTATAGCCTTACTAAAATAGCTACAAACATATTCCAGTTTATTTTCACTTTCATTGTATATCAAAGTTTATACAGACCAAGAAACCAACTTGAGGTAAATTACATAGCTTTCCATATACCCTTTTTTTTCCTCAGGTGCTAAACAAAGGCTCCCAAAAAATGGATACTGCTTTAGTAATGTCTTTTATTCTTAAACATTTCTTTTGCTAGATGTAAAGATTTGGTGTTAAAAATGGTTTTAATATGTAAATATGAGTGAATGCCTTTAGTTTGCCCCTGTTTGTCTATTATTAGTCTATTTCATTTATCCTCTCTAGAGGAGGATCCTTTCATAATCTTGAATACATTTCATTAGGAGTTGTTGCATTTCTTAGAGTGAAAATACAACTGTTTTCTGTCTTGGATTAATCCTGCTGCTGCTATGAGAAACTGAAAATCAAGAATGTGATGCACTTTTTACATTACTATATACCATACCTTTATAAGTTGCTTTGAATACCTTTCCTGTAGCACAGCCACTAACAAAAGTGAATGAATTGAAATTTTTTCTTCAGGAGGGAATCAGTACAAATAAACTATTTATGGTATTGGCCTGTGAAGGGCAATAACTTAGGAAAATAAAAATTGTTAGTATTACACTTTTTGGCCTTAAAATGTCTTCTACTACTGAAAATCTTTTAAATCTTAGTTTTGTTTCTCTTATTCCCTCTCTCTGCCTCAAAAAGAGGGTTTGGGAAGAACGGTTTAAAGGAAGTATCATTGGTTTGTTGCTGATTTATCTTGTAGAAAGAAAAACAATTGTCTACTATATAAGCTGGGGAGTTTTTGTTTGTATACAGAGGGGAAATAATGCCATCCAGAGCCAATCAGATTTAGTGTAATCAAATTAATCAAAACTCAACTATTCTGCTTCTCCTAGTATGTTTTTACTTAGCAAAGATAACTTGAGTAGGAATGCTACTTGACAAGAGGAAAAGTCATTTCTCAAGCACATACCCAAACTTGAAGGAGACTTAACCCAAAATAATGGAGGAGAAAACACCAAATGGGGTGGAGGAATATGAGAAAGATAAGTGGTCCAAAGCTATCTGGTTATATTTTGATGTTGCCAATATTACCAAGCCAAATTTTTAATTTGCTTATTTAATATGTTTGTTGGCCAGAGATCTATTTTTATATCAATGTGCCTTGCATGTATATTTTAAAAAGTTTGGAAAGGCCATGTAGTAATGCTTGAGATAGTTGATGGTTCTTAACCACCTCACTAATTTTTATGCAGTATGAAATGCTCATTCTATCGCCCAACTGGTGCTCTCTGTTTAAAGTTATAGATCTTGTCACAAACTGGAACTATTTTATAAACTGGGGAAGTGATTTAATTTACTTTTTTTGTTGTTTCTTTTTTTGTTCTTAATCTGTTAGTGGCTGTTCTGTAGTGGGAAATAGTAAAAGGATTCTTCACTCCCGTTCCCTACCCCCTCAGCACCTTCTTCAAGTAATGTGATGACACCATTTCTTGTGTGCTTTGAAAAAAGTTTCAGCTTGCTGTCTCCTTTAGTGTTATTAAAAAAAAGTGTTACAAAAAGCATTGTTTGCAAAATCTAGGGAGATAACGGAGTCCACTTTAATTTGGAATTCTTTGTGAGCTATTATCCAAGTTACTGGCTCTTTCCAACTAAAAATTTTTATTGTTAAAGCACCTTGGCTTAGAAAATTTTAAGTATATATGTCTGCAACAATTGTCTCAAAATAATGAACTGTGCAATTCTTGTCATTTTAAAAAAAAAAAAAAAAAAAAAAAAAGATCTGAACTCTCCCTAATGTGACTTGTTAGTTTCTCTGTATTTCCTGCCAGTGTAAATGTGAAAAGCTTTGCTTGCATTACGTTTTAGAAATGCATTTTGCACACTCGAATTTTGCTGAAGCTCCATGAAAAGGTTAGATCTTAGATGAATAAAGCTATGCACATGTTTTGAAAGTTTAATTTGTGTGTCATTACCAAAAGTGACCTATCCTTATTACCTTGCTGTTCTTAGCTTTACCATCATTAGAAACGCGGCTCAAAGTAATAGTTCTGGGCTAGCTCATCAGTAGAATTAGAAGAGCGGAAAACTGGCACCTAATTTAATAACCTTCAGTTTAAATGAGAGCTGGACTTGTATCTACTAAAGGGCTTTTCTTGAAACAGGGCAGTTTTATCAGCTTTACAAACTTTTGGATGCTCTTACTTCCTCATGGAAACTTTGGTTTATTTGATCAAATAGAAATGGGAGGTAACTCAAATAGGAGGGGAGGACCTTTGCCACATGGAGTTCTTTGACAATTCTGTGTCTTAAGCCTGGTTTGAAGGTAGGATAACCATTTTCCCTTTATTGCTTTAATATATGTTTGGTTTTTCTGAATGAATGACTTAAGATTAGAATCATTCAGCTGTTTAAATATCAAAGCACAGGTTGTTTTAAAGATAATGTGTATCTTTTAAAAATTGCCCAAGCTGATTAGAATAACGTTTAGAAACTGGGCGAATTTGGTTAAACTGCTGCAGTCTGCATGTACTAAATAGCTTTACTTCACATGGATGTGTACTTTTAACGATTGTGTAGATGTACTGGCCAGGTTTGTCAAATCTTTTAAAAGATTGTTTTGTAATCTCCTTAGAACTTTTATAGAAGAGGCTAAATAAGTAGAAGATGATAATGGTATTTTCCCCATGCTCCTACATATAAAAGAAATATTTCTGATTTGTACTTTTTTTTCCCTATGTTGAAAGGAGGGTTACTTCTCTATCATCAAGTGTGCTCTTGAAGTATGTTGTTGACTTTGAAAAGAGCAAAACCCTTCCTTCTGAAAGTGACAGTCAAAAACTAAATCTATTAGTCAAGATTGGTAATGTAGTCCATCGTGCCTGGCCTTAAAAGGCAGAAATGAGGGAGTGTAGCATCATCTTAGATGGCCGTGGCTGGTGGGGCTATTCCTCAGCATCTGTCATAGTTCACTTATGTTTAGTCTTAGAGCATGTTGAAGGAGTGAAGTAATTTCTGTGTCTTGTGTGCACCAGCACTTAGGAGTTGTGTTACCTCTTCTTAATCTGCGGAAAGGATAATTAGTGGACTACAATTATGTTGGAGGATGTTTTTCCTTCCCTCTCCCAATTAAAAAAAATTTTTTTTTCAGTGTTTGTTTTGCCCAGTCAGAAAGATAGGCCTTTTCTAGATAAAAGAACAATGGCCAGAAATTTACCCTTTTGCTAATGCTTAGGTATTTGCCATAGCTGTTTCTGATGTCCTGGGTTCTGAGGAAGCGTCAGTTACACGATGATCTTCCTTTATTGATGTCTTACTCCATGTTCAGTGTTTTAAAAATAATATAAATTACAAACACTCTACATCCATACCCAGATTTACTTATTTTATCAGAAAAAAACCTTGAGAAATTTGTAGATCAAATTAAGAGACAATTAAGTGTACATTGTTGAATAAAAAATTTTAAAGTTTCTGAGGTGTTTGTGTTATCTTTTGTGTGCTTTAAGTTTTTTAAAAATCTGAAAAGTAAGATGGTGAGACATAATGATGATACTTTTTCAAAGGGTCAAATGTACAAATTAAATCTTAAGTGTACCATGGTCATATGTCATTGTATTAAGACAAATCATACAGGTTACCCAAGTGCTTAGAATTGGCATATTTGTTTAAAAATGAGCCGTGGGAATAGCTATCCTACTTTTTTGCATGACCATTGAACCTTGTGTTCTTAACAATTGAAATAAGCCAAAACTGAGCTCAGCAATTAAGCAACTACAAGAAGTGGCCAAAATCTTGGATTTATTCGCAACTTTATGTAGAAATCCATGGCAATGCATATTTGAGAAATTTCCCAAGTTTGTATAGCATTGATTTGTCACAAGTTGAAAAAAAAATCAGTGCTAACATCAACATATTAGAGTAGGGAACGAGGGGAGGAAGTGTAAAAGAACATTTATGGAAAGTGTGTCTGCCACTATATAGACAGGTACATTTCATATGCTTTTATGTTTGAGTTGGAATAATTTCCTTGGCCTGGTGAGTGACTTGCAAGGATACAAAAGGGAATTTGGGGTTTCACTGAAGTTTGTCTTTACAAATTCTCAGTCCCATAGGTGTGATTTATATAAAAGGATGGTGGGATACCTGGGGGGCTCAGTTGGTTAAGCCTCTGACTCTTGGCCCAGGACTTGATCTCACAGTCGGGAGTCTGAGCTCCCTGCTGGGCGTGGAGCCTACTTAAAGGGGCACCTAGTGGTGTGGTTAAGCTGCTGTTTCCGCTCAGGACCCCGAGTTGAGACTGAGCCCTACACAGTAAGCTTGGAGTCTGCTCAGGTTTCTCTTTCCTTCTGTCCCTCCCTCACTTTTTTTCAAGTCTTTGAAAAAAAGAAGTATGGTAGTTAATTCAGTCTACACACTTTTTCTTTTTTAATGACATTTATTGTGGATTTCAGCAGCTAACATAAAACTCATTCTAGATTGCTTAGCAAGGTTTCTCTTACTTGGAGCTTTTAATCCACTACTGTTGGATACGGCGAATTGATTGAATCTGCGAAGTCTGGGCGTGAGAACCCCATTCTCTCCAGTGTTTATAGTCTCCTCCATGATGGTCACATTCCAAGATATATTGATAACCACGGTATCCAGGATACTGGTAGCAGACCCAGCTAGAAAATCCAAAGCACATTAGATTATTAAAGCTAGTTAGGAACACGGTCAGTACCCTAAAACCTGAGTGTCTTTTCCTCAGCACAATTGGTACTGAGTGCTTTTCACCTTGGAAAACAACAGTCATCCTGAATGTACCAGGCACTATTTGTGAGCATAATATGGCGACCGCTAGTCGAAAATCAACTTTGATTATGAGAAAACGTAAAAGGGTGCCTGGTTGGCTCAGTTGGTTAAGCGTCTAACTTTTGATTTTAGCTCAGGTCATGAGCTCAGGGTCTTGGAGATGGAGTAACCTAGTCAGTGGGGAATCGGCTTCCCTCTGCCCCACCCCCTGCTTATGAGCATGCATTCTCAAATAAACGAATCTTTTTATTTTTTTAGAGGTTTTATTTATTTGACGGAGATCACAAGTAGGCAGAGAGGAGGAAGCAGGCTCCCCGCAAGCAGAGAGCCCAACGTGGGGCTCGATCCCAGGACCCTGAGATCATGACCCGAGCCAAAGGCAGAGGCTTTAACCCACTGAGCCACCCAGGTGTCCCTAAATGAATCTTTAAAAAAAAAAAAAAAAAAAAAAAAAGATCTCTGCCTACTTGTGATCTCTGTCAAATTAATACAAAAAATCTTTAAAAAAATAAAAAATAAAAGAGTAGTCAACGTAATTCCATAGAGAAATATTTGAGAGGGAAAAAAACTGACCTTAAGTGAGAGTTGGTACCAACAACTTGAAATTTGAAAATTAATAACTAGAACGTGCCAGTCAAATTAGTATACTAGTGTATGAAATCTGATAAGATGTACCATTGATGTATTAATATTTACAAGATCTACATTTGCAAGAGTTACTTTGAAATGAAATGTGCCCCAACCCTGTTTTTGCACTTACGCCCCACATTGTATCTTCATGGACCCAACTTCGTTGTTGAACCAACCCATGGCTTGCAAGGAGGGGTAGTCATCACAGATCTCCCACTGGCGTCCAATGAAGTTTTCCTTCTCAAAGATGGTAATCTTAGACTCCTTATGATTCTGTAAAACAGAAATTTTTAAGAAATCATTTGGTAGCAGTGTTAACGACTGTCTTCTTAATTCTTTATCTTTTTCCAAATTCAAGATACTTCTGGTTTACAGATGGGAGTACATGATCATTGATTGTAAAAATATTTCAGGCAATATAGAAGTAAGAACTACTCAGTTCTGTCTGGTCAAATGTAATAACCATAACATTTTAAATGTACAAATAACAGGTAATACTATGGGGCAACAAAAGGTTGACAAAAAATAGAGCAGGAAAAAAATACTTGAAACACACAGCCAACCAAGGGATTAATATTCACTAATGTGAGAAAAGATCACAAATGAATAGAAAAAGTAAGCTATGTTGTGCTTGTGTGCATGTACTGTGTTGGAAACAACCTAAAGTCCAGTAGGGGATATGAATACTATACAAGCATTAAGGCAGAGACTAACGTGTATGGAGTACAAAGACAGGCAAAACTAACTCTCACTAGTCACCCTACTGCACTTTTGAAGATCCTGGGCTCTTGAGTATCCACTTCCTGCCACTCCTAGCTTAATGAAAATACCTTCTCCTAGGGAAGAACCAAATGGCAGATTTAGAAACAGAGGAACCAGTGTTTTTCTTTCCTCTTTTTACTGTTATCCTTCCTGCTGCATTTCAGCATAACTGATGAGAAGCAGCAGTGTCAGTCCATATGCATCCTCTCTTGCCCCAAACCCCCACATGCACAGAGGTGAAAAATGCAGAGACTCACAGCTGAACAGATGGGGCGGAAGGACATGAGGCGCTCAATGTGGTAGGCATTACTCCCGCTCCAGGCGTCCCAGCGAGGGTATTCTCCTCTCTCCAGGATAAACTGTTGCCCACAGAAGCTGGTATGCTCATAACCAACCCAGCTGCCAAAGACAAGTTGTGGCATTTGTTCATGGTGTTCGGAGCCTACGTGGCCTCAGGGAGAAGGCATCTTTTGTTTTAGATGTAAAATATCAAGCCAGGTCCAACAGAGCCAAGTCACAAGAGGTGGGAAATGAGCTGGCGGCTACAGGAATATGTATATGGGATTGTCCACTGAAAGGGTTTGCCTCGCTGACCTGAGTCATGTGTATGAGCAAAGTCAGTCTAAAATGTTATTTCCTGGGGCGCCTGGGTGGCTCAGTGGGTTAAGGCCTCTGCTTTCGGCTCGGGTCATGATCCCAGGGTCCTGGGATCGAGCCCCACATCGGGTTCTCTGCTCGGCAGGGAGCCTGCTTCCTCCTCTCTCTCTGTATATCTCTCTGCCTACTTGTGATCTCTGTCTGTCAAATAAATAAATCTTTAAAAATAAATAAATAAAATAAAATGTTATTTCCTTTCTCTCCAGGTTACCTTATTCTCTACTTGGAGCTCCAGGTCAGGATCTAGTGACTGACTATTGCTTTGGTTCCAGCCAAACCCATTGGCTTCTTCCTAAGGAAGCAAAGGGATGAACAGGCAGCTGATGGGCTACTAGTCTCTTGTTTCCTTTTAGCTTTGTGGGTTCTCGCTCCTGCTGTCACACCCCTATTCCTCATTTACTAAAACACCTTCGATCAATTTTTCACAGCCAAACTTCAGTTACTGGTGACGCCTTAAAGTATTTTACTCCCTTTTAAAGGGTTAGCTCAATTTGGTGGCCCACAACTTGTGCAAAGCCCATTTTGCTTTGGCCAAAGGAGAGTCCTTTCCATGTGTTTTCAGGCCAATGGTAAAGGCCTCAACTATCCTGCCAGAGTCAGAAAACAAAACAAAGAAACAAAACAAGAAACTCCTCAAAAATTAGCTGGGACCTAATAGGACTCTCACGTCCTGGGGTTTAGTTCCTTTTTACACAGAGAACTTAGGGAATTAGCTGGAAAGAGGTTGCAGTTTGACGCTTTCCTCTATTTTCTGTAGGCAAGACAAACTGAAGGATCCTGTGGCTATTCTGGGAGAACAGGTATCAGCCTGTGGGCTCTAGAGACCCGGATCTGATTACTGGCACTGCCCCTCCCCATGGTCTACATTTCTTTAATGCACCCCCCACCACCACCACCACCAAAGTGAGTACCAAGCGACTAGGAACCTCGTGTTCCTTCTAGCTTTGAGTTACTAAATTACACACACAGTGATTGCTTTTGAGATTACTGCCATAGGGAGGCCTCTTTCCCAGAACAGATTAGAATCTGGCGGGGGGAGACATCTTTCTTCCCTGATCCCCACCTTTATGGCCCCATTTCTACAAAGACCACAAACAAGGGCCCTGAGGTCCTGCTGAGGTCCATACTCACGCGCCACATTCCACCTTGAGAGACCGGACGTTATCAAAACTGCGCTCAGAGACATTTGGGCAGGAGCTGGTGAACTCCATCCTCTTTCCCTGGAAATTCTCCTGGTCGTAGATGGTTATCTGAATGGAATTGAACGGGGAAACAGAGTTAGAACGTGGTACATCAGGAAGAACAGAAGCTCTTGAACCTGGCTAGAGGACAAACTCCCAAAGCTGTGAACTGACCCTCAGAGTTGACCCAGTGAAGAAGGTAGGAGTGTTGAGGAAAACAGCGAAAAGCTGAGGATCAGCCATTTCGGGTAATGGTTACCATCAGCCTCAGGTTGGGAGTCGGGAGACCTGGGTTGGGATCTGGTGGCAAATCTGTCATTTCCGGACCCCAGCTTCTCCACGGCAGCATATTCCACTCTGGGCTGCTCTATTTTTTAAATTCTTTTTTTATTATTTTACTTTCAAGAAATCTCTACACCCAACGTGGGGCTCCAACTCACACCTCCAAGATCAAGTTGTGCACGTTCCACCAATTGAGTCATCCAGGCACCCCTGGGCTGCTCTGTTTTAAGATGATTTTCGGAGCACCTGGATGGCTCAGTTGGTAAGCATCTGCCTTCGGCTCAGGTCATGACCCCAGGGCCCCCGGGATCGGGCCCCCTGCTCAGCAGGGAGCCTGCTTCTCCCTCTACCTCTGCCTGATGCTCCCTGTGCTTGTGCTCTCTCTCTCTCTCTCTGTGTCAAATAAATAAAATCTTTTTTTTAAAAAAGATGATTTTAGTAGTGTGGAGGAGAGGTGACCTAGAATAGAGGTATCATCTTCCATACACCGAGGGCTTCCAGGGTCATCCTTCTGTCGGAATGGGGCATTCTGAAAGATCCTTCCTGAGACAACATCTGGATGTTGGGTCAACCCTTCCCCTAAAACTGCTCTCTTATTGGTCGGTCACTGTCCTGTGGAAAAGCACAACCCTGGGACCTGCTCACAGCGCCTCTCATCCCCTGCCTTGGGGGACTGCTCACTATTCTGCCTGACGGGGGTGAACTTACCTTCCATGGCCCCACGGACCCCGGCATGGGGTTGGTTTGAGCCATCTTGGTGGTCGGAAGGGTTTCTGGAAGACAAGACACCCTTTGGTGACATGGCCTCTGGGGGACAGGAGGTGAAGTGACAGCAAAGAAGGAAGGAAAGGGGGCTTCAAGTCCAGTAGATAGAGTTGGCCTGGGGTCCTGGTGTTGCCTTCCATGAGCTGAGCCTCCGTCATTTCCCCCGGCAGAGCTTCCACGTGCAGTTTCGAGGGGATTCCAGGTAACAGTGCAGGTGACGTGCGGCCCAGGCCGCGTGACCTCTTGGTTTATGTGGCTGTTGCGCTCTTGCCTGCCTCCAGGTACCCGCTGTGGGTGGCAGCACTGCCTCTGTCTCACCCACCCCAGGATAAAGTCCTTGGTGACTGACCCTCCAGTCCACACGCAGCATGGGGTCCCCTCTCCACCCGGCTCCTCACAGCCCGTTGCCAGCTGGCCGCGCGCGACCCAACCGCCATGGCCTCCCCGGGAGAGATACATGGCTGCTCTCGCTCTGTGGTGACTTGCTTTCTTTCCTGGGGTCCAGCACTCATTGGAGCACCTCCCTCTGTCTCTCTGTTGAAGGTGGCCTGGGGGAACACCTCAGGGGCAGGGCCTGGGTCTCCTGACGGAACGGATGCAGCACCCTGTTGGGCCCAAGTCCGGGCAGTTCGGGGTCGAGGGAGAGGAGGGGTGGCGTTGGAAAAGCCTTACTGAAGGGAAGCGCGCAAGCAAAGGGGGCTGATGCTAGTGAAAACAGTGGCTCTATGCCAGGCCCTGTTCGAGATGCTGGGTATGCATTTAATACACTCAAGCTCGATACCAGGCCTGTGAGGAAAGTGCTGTCATCCTCTCCATTTTACAGGTGAGGATGCTGAGGCCCATCGAGGTCAGGTAGACAGGAAAGATGGTAGCCAGAGGAAAGGCAGGAAGGATGGGAGGGAGGGAAAGACAGAAGAAGGCAGGCAGCTTTCTTGGCCCCAAACAGCCATCTGTAGCTCTTCTTTCTGGCTGGTCTCAGGCCCAGGGGCTGATGCGTGTGCCACGCTCTGCAATGCATCTTTCCATTCTGCACCTCCGACCCCCCAGACTTCTCCCTCTGCCCTGGGAGCCTGTTCATTTCTGGGATCGCCATGCACCCTCTCAGCCCTGATGGCGAGGCCAGGGCTCACTGCCATAAAAATACTCCTCTCCAGGCGCCAAGGGAAGGCTGCCTCCCCCAGAGTTCCCCACTCTTCTCCAGCCAGGCCAGGGCACCGTGTGGGGCCTTACTCACCCAGCTCCTGCTGCACGGTCTGGGTCTCCATCTGGTGCCACTTCCTCTGCCGCTCTGCTCTTTATAGCCCTGTGGCTGAGGGCCTCTGGCTCTGTCAGCACTCTGCTTTCCCTCAGCTTTTGTTCCCCCTGATCCCCAGAGCTTTGGTGGCTCAGCCTGCTGGGCAGGCATCCCTCAGGCTTTTGTTTCAACTGGGGAAACAGAAATCCAAAGAGGCGCTGCTGCTGTGGGTGAGGCTGGCGGCGGGAGACCTTGGCCCCAGCCGTGGTCTTGATCTCAGAGACGAGGTGAGGACAGGTGTCTGTGTGAGCGCCGGGCCCCTACCCTTCTTCAAGGTCCTCATGCTGCCCTGGGACCTTCCTCGGACCCATGTCACGGCCGACACATCAAAATGCACCTCATTTCCCACCCACGATGTACATTTTTTGCTCTGAAGAAAGGGGAAAGGACCATAAAAATTCTGAACTTTATTAGGACCCAAAAAAGGGGGGGGGGGTTCGCTGTGTTCTCAGGAATCTTTATTATACTATATTTATACAGAAATCTGATGAAACTGATGAATCACAGACCTGTTCCCCTGAAACAAATAATAAATTATATGTTAATGATTGAATTTAAATAAAAAAAAAAAGAAATCTGTAAGAATTGAATTCAATGAGGGCCGATCAGTGGACATGAATCTCTCTGTGGTGATTGTGTTAAATATTCATTTTAATTTTGCAGTTTTATTTTAAAATTTGGGGGCCAGTGAGTCTTTTGGGGTTCTTAGTATATGGTTTTAGGACCTTGGAAATCTCACAGGCCCAAGGTACTATATGACTCCAGTACCCAAAAAGCTCCAATGATCTCTCCCGGGAAGTTCAGAATATTTGGGGAGAGGAGTGCAGAGGAATCATGGGTTTCCCCAGGAGCCCCAAGGGGTAAATGTGTTGCTCAATTTTCACAGCTGCTGTGAGAAACAGGGGTGAGGAGGGCTTTGAGGCAGGCAAACATGGGTTCAGATCCCAGCTTTACCGGCTAGGTGATTCTGGGCAAGTCCATCTGCCTCTCTCAACCCTGCAAAAGGAGATAATACCGACCTGACGCGTTCTAGGTTCATTACCGCTTGTCGCTCTCCTCTTTTTCTGGTGACAGATACTGTAGAAAATTCCATAGCAGCTTGGAGAGAGGAAGAAACTTTTCCCAGGAAAGTTCTCCCAATCTCTCTCTGCCAATCAGGTCCAGCCTGTGACTCAAGATTGGTTGGAGAACCAAAACCCAGGGGGCGAGTTCTTATAGAGTCACAAGTATTTGCAGATTTGGGCAGACCATTCCAAACATCTAGGTCCAAGGCTGAGCACAGAATGCCACCCTGGATGTTTTTGCTGCTTGATTAATTGGTGATGTCTGGATCAATGGCTGGCAAGGGACAGAGTTGCATGATCCCCAGATCATGGTAGACACTGGCTGGTGGCCGTGCAAGGGATTAAGGGACCAGCAGTCCAAGACTGGTGGTTCTTCCTTACCTTTCCCTCTGTTCCTGCACAGAATTGGGGTCTTAGGAAAACACCTGTCGGGTCATTTGTTCACTCAGTTGTTCCCTGCCCCCTGGACTGGCAATGTGCTCTCGTGGCATCCCGTACCTCTCCCCCTAAGTGCATTGGTGACGCTGTAGAAAATACTTTAAAAACTAGAAATACTGGGCTCCAAGGAGGGCAACTGAGACACTGGGGGCTCAGGTAAAGAACAAAACTTCTCACAGTATATTTGTCTGTACTTTTTGAGTCTTGAATAATGGGAACACAGTTATTATCAAAAAATCACTCAAGCTATTTTTGAAAAGAAAAAAGCTGAATTGCTTAATTTTCTGGCTCTTCCACTGGACTTCGTGCTCTGGGAAGGCAGTGACTTCCTCTGTCTTGTCATTGTATCTTCCGTTCTGGGCATAACTCCTAGCTCGGAATAGGTATGTTTTGAGTGAATGGATGTATACATGAATGACATCCAATGATAAATGAGGCTTTGTACCCCCGGGGGGCACAGAGGTAACCATGAGATAGTCCTGACCCTCATGACAACTGACCTGCTTGGGTTGTGTTTGTGCTCTAAGTAAATACTCTCAGCGTCTTCATTTGGGACTTGATGTCCCATTTAAGTGTCAGTACAACAAAGACTGATGGAGCCAAGTTTTACTTTTTCCAGAAAAGTAGGGCTCTTATGTTTGATCGAAAAGCCCAAACACACACATACAAAACTATAGTGCGAGTAGGGGAGGGGGGCGGGAGTCAGGGTTTTTGTGCCACCCATTCACGAGTATCGATCCAATATGGCGGGAGTCATGAGCAGCCCCAGGCTGTCCTCCTCCCACTTTCCTCAACGAAGCCTGAGGAAGCAGATCTCCAGCTAATCGTTATGCTTCCCGGATATCACCTCCATATTGGTAACCAAGTTCTCTCTCCGGCGTAGATTAGGAAAATACTGTCTACTGAACTCACTGCCGTTGGATGGAGGGAGAGCAAGGCCTCAGGGTAGCATCAGGCACTCAGAGCTCAATAAATGCCAACTACGTTATCGATGATCCCAAGTCAGACATCATCCTGTGCCAGATTCTCACAGACACAAGTGGGAGCAGCCAGCAAAGAACTTAGAAAAATGCATCAGATGAATGTTTTCTTTGAATTTGGAGAAGACCACCTTCGTTCAGTTTTTCTTTTTTCCCAATAACTTTGTTAATATAGGGTTTTTGTTGTTGTTGTCGCGTGTGTTTGTTTGATTTTAGCAGTACATTCTGTCAAATTCTCTGAGGCCCCTGCTCTACTGGGGACATGGATGGTGAACCGTGTTCTCGGCCCACCTACTTGTGAAGTAGGGGCAGCTGTCGGTCCAGCGGGATGGGCTGTTGAGTCGAAGGTGAGGAAGGCCCTTCAGGGGAACGAGACAGCCCTCCAAATGTCACCTGCTCCGTTTAAACTGCAAGCTCCTCAAGACTAGGGTGGCAGCCTACACATGGAAGACACTCAGTAGAATCTTCTGGATGGCTTGGACCTCTGGCCTTGCCTCTGGGCCCAGGGAGCCTCTCAGGATGAGGCCCAGTGCAGGAGGGGTGAGGTCATGGGGCCAGGGCAGCCCCTGGACTCAGCACTTTGTGGCAAGAGCATAATGGGGCTGACCAGGCGGCTGAGCAGCACTTCTGTTGTTTGGAAATAAGCAGGATGGGTACAAAGCAAAGGGCTCAGTCAGCGTTCATCCAGCACCTACCTCCCCCACAAGGGGCTGCTTCTGGGGGACCCATTTTGCCCTTGCCCTAGCGGGAGAGATAGGGGGCCTCGCTGGGCCTGGGAAGGCACAAGGGCTGGCAGAGAATGTGGGGGGCGTCCTGAGCCTCCCATTCTTTCTGAGCACTTGCTTGGGGCCCGTTCCTCTGCATCCAGGAGCAAAGGACACCCACCTGCTTGGGACACTGTTGTCCTGAGGGCCAGCCTCCCTCTCGGGCTCCCTCGGTAGGTAGCTGACTCGAAGGCATTTCAGCTGGGTTTGGTCTCACTGAATTTCATGACACTGTGGCTGAAGTCCTGTCTTCTCAACCGAAACCCCACAAAACTTAGAAAACAGATACAAGGATGGGCCTTACCCTGCGGGCGACCACCAAGCCCGCTCTGTTCCCCACAGCCCAGTGGCCCAACCTGGTCTCACTGAGGAAGGCAAGGGTTAGCAAATCAAAATATAGGATACCCACTTAACTATGAATTTCCGATAAACAATGAATGTGGTGTTGTATATAAATAGGTCCCGAACGTTTTTGTATACTAAAAGCTTATTTGTTGTTTATCTGAAATTCAAATGTCCTGCCCTTTCTCTGCCAATCTTAGTATTCCTCCACCTTTGTCTGGGCCGTCCTGGGATGCCTGTCTCCCTCTCTGCTTCTCCCGTCCTCTGGAGAAGTCAGTGCAAAAAGCCACTGTCTTCAGGAAGCCTTCCCTAGCATACCCTGGTCCACATCCCGTAACAAAGAGGAGAATGGAAGATAATTTTTTTTTTAAGATTTTATTTATTTGACACAGAGAGAGAAAGAGAGAGAGAGAGCGCACAAGCAGGGGGAGTGGAAGAGGGAGAAGCAGGCTTCTTGCTGAGCAGGGAGCCTGATGCAGGGCTCGATCCCAGACTCCGAGATCATGACCTGAGCCAAAAGCAGACACTTAACCGACTGAGCCACCCAGGCACCCCGAGAATACGTTTTTAAGTGTTTTCCCAAATGCTTTCTTATATAATCTTCCCAAATAACCATGTGAGATACTCTTAACTAACTCTTCTTACTGTAGGAGAAACAGACTCAGAGAGGGCATGTTCCTTACCCAAGGTCACATAGCTAGGAAGTGGCAGAGGCAAATTTCAAACTCAGTTCTCTGGTGCCAAAATCTTTATTCTTTACCACGTGGCTTTTGGAGTCCTTGCCTTTCACTTGGGTGAACAAGTGTGGATCACAGGGAATAACCATAGAAGCAACTTTGTTTTCACCACTCTGCTCCTGTATGCTTTTTTCTTTGCTTTGTTTTGTTTTGTTTGTTCGTTTTCCCCCACTTCCCCCTCGTGTACATTTTTTTTCGGGGCATTAGTTTCTCTCCCTTGTCTCAGATGGAAACTTGGGCAGTGTCTTGAGTTTTCTGATCACTTTCAGGTCATACAAACTTGGAGGGTGACTTTCAATCACAAAAGCCTCACTTTTCCAGTATTAGAACATTTAGTCATAATCCAAACTTCAATCTCCTTTCAAAGATATGTCTTTTTCTCCCGGCCACCCTAGCTAGGACCTGCCTTAGACAGAAAGCCTGCAACAAGGGGACAGACACTTGTTTCCTTCTTCCCCTTACTCATGGGTTTCTGATCCTCCCAGGGCTGGAGGGAAGGGGAGAGGAAGAAGAGCAGTCCTGTAGCAAAATGCTTCACACTCTGTACCTGGAAACTCTTCCAAGCTGCCTGGCTTGTGGGTGCTGAGTGGATCGCAGGAGAGCCCCCACCGAGGGCCCTAGACTCACTCTGACGAGGACCCATCAATCCTCCAAGCCATCTGTTGGAATAAACCTAGTCCGGCCCCATCCCAGTTCCTTCTGAGGCACCACCCACCTCTGGTCTGCGGGAACCCCGTGTGCTTTGCCAGGACAAATTCTTTCCCTCACTCCTCAGCAGTTGCCCAGCCCAACGTCTAACTTTCAGATTTCCAACAAGAGGGACACAGAGCAGTCTTTCCCCAGGGGCCTGGGAGCCTTTTCCTTCTCTTGAAGTGAAACTCTTTCCACTCCTTCCCCCGAAGGGGGGTGGGGTTCACAGCACAAGCTTTGTCCATAAACTTTCTCCAAGTTCTGCCTCTCATCTCTCCAATTCTATATATACTTGGGATAAGAAGGGAGGGTTAAGAGCCATCAGATCAGTTCTTAAACACCTCCTTTGAGATTTCTACAAAGTGGCCTCTCCCTTATGTGTGACATAAACAGAAACCCGGAATGGGGTTTCTGATATCTATCACTTTAACACCTCAGCCAAATGTCCATGCTTTCGTCTTGTTCTGTCTCCTCGTGCTGCTCACCCACTATACTCCCTTTTCTCCCAGTAGGACACCTTACGTTCTGTTTCCATCAGCCACGGCCTTTCTCCACTGCCAGTCCCTGGAACCTACAGTACCTGCAACCCCAACAGGCTCGCTTCTTCACCGCCTGCCCCGGATCCTCACTGATACCTGTCCTGGATAACACCTTTTCTATCTTCTTAAGAACTTCACTTATGGGGCACCTGGGTGGCTTAGTCCATTAAGTGTCTACCTTTGGCTCAGGGGGTTCTGGGATCGAGTCCTGCGTCAGGCTCCCTGCCCAGCCAAGATCCCACTTCTCCCTCTGCCCCCTCCCCCAACCCCCCCATACGCTCTCTTTTTCTTTCTGTTTCTCTCTCAAATAGATAAATAAAATGTTTAAAAGAATAATTTGCATATTTTATTACATAAGTAGAGGTAACTTAAATCATATATTAATGAAAGATGTATAATAAATGTTTTTTTACAAACTCAGCAGTCCTACTGCCTAGAGGCTCCCTCTGTCAACTATTTTCATTTTTCTTTTGGTACTCACTGATTTTAGATGTTTTATATTGATTTCCTATCTTGGCAGATCGGATTTTAGCTCTTTTCCCCTCCCCATCCTCCTGTAGATATATTATAAATTTTGCTTAAATCAATATTCAGTGAATCTGTTTCTGTAACTTTGTAAATATTGTTTTTTACTGGACCAAATAACACATGATAATATTTTTTTCTTTTTTCTTTTTTTTTTTTTTAAGATTTTATTTATTTATTTGACAGAGATCACAAGTAGACAGAGAGGCAGACAGAGAGAGAGAGAGGAGAAAGCAGGCTCCTAGCTGAGCAGAGAGCCTGATGCGGGACTCGATCCCAGGACCATGAGATCATGACCTGAGCAGAAGGCAAAGGCTTAACCCACTGAGCCACCCAGGCACCGCAACATTTTTTTTCTAAAGTAGGCTCCACACTCAGCATGGAGCCCAACGTAGGGCTTGAACTCACAACCCTGAGAGCAAGACCTGAGTTGAGATCAAAAGTCGTTGCTTAAATGACTAAGCCACTCAGGCACCCCACATCTCCTGTTTTGAACTATTTTTTGCTTTTCCTGGAGCTAAAAATTAACTTTTTTTTTCATAGGTCCAGTTTTCCAGTGTTTTTATTAAATACCTCTTCATATAATATTCTTCATGGTCAACCTTGTCAGATCATCTGTTGGCTCCATCTTTTCCCCCCAGAAAACTCTGTCTGGAAGCCTCTGTCGTTCTTCTCCAGTCTGAAGAAAGTTTTTCTTTCTCTCTTGCTTACTTTCTTTCTTTCCTTCTTTCTTCTTTCTTTCAGGTCTATATATTTATTTGAGGGGGGAGGGGCAGAGGGAAAGGGAGAGAGAGAGAATCTCAAGCAGATTCCTCACTGAGTGCAGAGCCCAATGCAGGGCTGGATCTCACGACCCTGAGATCATGATCTGAGCCGAAATCAAGAGCAGAGGCTTAACTGCGCCCCCCAGGTGCCCCTGAAGAAATTCTTTCTATGCTGCTGCACGGGTCCTACCCAGAGACTTCTCTTGGCAAACATCCTGGGAATCCCCTGTGGATTTCCTGGAGGGAAACCCCTCCAGGGTTGAATTCCATATCTTCCTCTCATAGTTTACTTTTTTGTTTTTATTTTACTTTTTTAAAAAGTAAGCCCCACCCAACGTGGGGGCTCAAACTGACAACCCCGAGATCAAGAAGTCATATGTTCGGGGCGCCTAGGTGGCTCAGTGGGTTAAGCCGCTGCCTTTGGCTCAGGTCATGATCTCAGGGTCCTGGGATCGAGTCCCGCATCGGGCTCTCTGCTTGGCAGGAAGCCTGCTTCCTCCTCTCTCTCTCTGCCTGCCTCTCTGCCTGCTTGTGATTTCTGTCTGTCAAATAAATAAATCAAATCTTTAAAAAAAAAAAAAGAAGTCATATGTTCTACTGACTGAGCCAACCAGGTGCCCCTCAGCATTCACCTTTTTGATTTGGTAAAGCACCTTCATTAATAGCATCCTGAGAAATGGTGCATGGAGATGAATGTTTTAAGATCAAAATGCATAAAAATGTATTTTTGTGTAGTCACGTTTGACTGAAGGTTTGGCTGAGTATACAGGACTAGTTCTCTACAAATTGAGATTTTTCTCTTTGTCTTTTATGTGTGGTGTCTTTTTGATTCCTGATCCTTTGTATGAGACTTCTTATTTTCTTTCTAGAAGCTTTCTGAGTTTTTTGGGGTTTTTTGTTTGTTTTTTTTTTTTAATCCCCAGTAAGATGAACTTCTTGAGGCTTTGCCTGGGTGAACATCTTTTTCCTTTATTTTTTCTGGGCATTTGGTAGACTCAACCTTCAAGAAATGTATCTCCTTCAGTGGGAAATTTTCCTGCATTGTTTCTCTGATCATTTTTTTTTTCTTTTTCTGTTTTTAAAGATTTTTTAAAAATTTATTTGACAGAGACACAGCGAGAGAGGGAATACACAAAGGGTGAGTGGGAAAGGGAGAAGCAGGATCCCCGCTGAACAAGGAGCCCAATGTGGGACTCTATCTTAGGAACCCGGGACCACAACCTGAGCCAAAGACAGATGCCCAGCAACTGAGCCACCCAGGCACCCTCTTTGATCATTTTCTGACCTCCGTTTAAAATCTCTTTGTCGGGGCATCTGGGTGGCTCAGTGGGTTAAGTCTCTGCCTTCAGCTCAGGTCATGATCTCAGGGTCCTGGGATCGAGTCCCGCATCGGGCTCTCTGCTCAGCAGGGAGACTGCTTTCCCCCCTCTCTCTGCCTGCCTCTCTGCCTACTTGTGATCTCTCTTTCTCTGTCAAATAAATAAATAAAGTCTTTTAAAAAAATGTTTAGAAGATTTAAAAAAATAAAAAATAAAATAAAATAAATTCTCTTTGTCTGCAAGTTCTACTGGTTGGACGTTTGACCTCCTGAACTGATACTCAGGCTTCCTTACATTTCGTTTTATTTTTCTCTTTGTCTTTTTGTTCTGACATTGAAGAGATGTCCTTAATTTCAGCTTTTGCTCTGATACTAGTTTTCCCCCGGTGCTCTAGCAAATCATCACAAGACCCTGGCTTCCACTGACACAAATTTCAGATCTCCCAGCTCTGTAGGCAGAGCTGCATTTCTTCCATAGGCTCTGGGGGAGAATCGGGTGCTCTGCCTTTTCCAGCTTCTGGAGCCTGCCTGCATATCTTGGCGCTGGGTTCCTCCCTCTAACTTCAGAGCCAGCAGCATCCCTTCTTCAAATTTCTCTCCTTCTCTCTCTTTCTGACTCTCCCTGCCTGCCTCTCTCACAAGGACATCCCCAGATAACCCAGCCTTCTCTCTCCACCTCAAGTTTCTTTCTCATATCTGCAATTCCCTTTGCCCTGTAGGGTCATGCTCTTATGTTCTGGGGGCTAGAGTGTGAACCTTTTTGGAGGTCTGTTATTTTGTCTACCGCAAATGCTTTGACTGAAGCTATTATTTTAATTATCACGCTTTTAATGTCCAAGAGCCAATTTTGTTCCCTCTGATTGTTTCATTTTAAAAGCATTCTAGTCTTGTTTCATAGCTGTAATATTTTTGTTGATCTCTCTGAGGATATTGTTCCTTCTTTGAAGTTTTCTTTGTCCTACATGATCTCTATTCCCTTTGAGTTCCTTTAGTTCTGTTCTCTTGTTTTGATTTTTCAAATGTTTTGATTTTTCTTGTTTTGATTTGCTTTTCTCAAATGTGTTATGTTCTGTGGATGTCCTTTATTATTCCAGAAAAATCTGGCTGGAAGCTGATTGGGAAAGCCTGATTCAAAGTGCTGGATGCCTGGGTGAAGATGGTCAACAGGAAGGTTCCATTATAGGACAAGAGGTAGTCCGCCTGTTTTGTTGTTGTTGTTGTTGTTGGGATCAGTATCTGTAGGTATTTTCCTTGGGATGGTTCAGTTTCTGCTGAGAATGGTTATGTCTCTGGCTGTTAGTTTTCTGGAGCTGGGTGGAAGGGGACAGGTGCTAGCCCAGACTCTCACTTCCTCTTCCTGGTCTTAGATCAGCAGCTCACCTCTCCCCTCCTCCGTGCCCGGTGTGCTGTCTCCAGGTGCCCCTCTGATTCAAAGTCCGCACAGTCTTATCTCCAGGAGGGTTTTAACCAAGCAGTGGGTGGAAAGGTAGGGGTACTGAAAGCTAATGACTCTTTCTACAGATCTTCACGAAGTCCTTTTAGGGCTCTTTGAGTAACCCAACCTGCCCCGGGGTAGTTGGCACCCCAATTCCAGGCCCTTTTCGATGTTCCAATGGATGATCCTCACTGCTCTCTTTTAAATTAGACTGTCTTTTCTGTTGTCCTGGCTGGGATATTTACCATTCACTTTTTTTTTTTTTTTTAAGTAGGCTCCTTGCCCAACATGGGAATCCAATTCAAAACACTGAGATCAAGGGTGTTGTGTTCTACTGACTGAGCCAACCAGGCGTCCCCATTCTATTTATCTCTCTATCTCTCTATTTATCTATCTGTCTATTAGGCTCCAGCCCAACAGGGCTTAAACTCACAAACTTCAGATGAAGACCTGAGCTGAGACCAAGAGTCAGATGCTGAACAAACTGAGCCACCCAAGTGCCCTCCCCCACTTTTATTTTTAAGTAAACTTTTACAAATATCAGAATATGGGGTGCCTGAAAAAAAAAGAATATGGGGCACCTGGGTGGCTCAGTGGGTTAAGCCGCTGCCTTTGGCTTGGGTCATGATCTCAGGGTCCTGAGATGGAGCCTCGCATCGCATCGGGCTCTCTGCTCAGCAGGGAGCCTGCTTCCCCCTCTCTCTCTGCCTGCCTCTCTGCCTGTTTGTGATCTCTGTCTGTCAAATAAATAAATTTTTAAAAAATCTTAAAAAAATAAAAATGTTTTAGATTTACAAAATTATTACGAGGATAGTAGAGAGAATTCTCATTCGCTCCCCGTACCCAGTTCTCCCTATTATTAATATCTTATAACAGTTTAGTACATTTGTCACAATTAATGAACTGGCAATAGTACATTATTATTAACTAAAGTCTATACTTAACAGAGATTTCCTCAGTTTTTCCCTAATGTCTTTTTTCTGTTCCAAGATTCCAGCATGAACACCATTTTCTATTTTATTTCTCGTGTCTCCTTGGCTCCTTTTGTTTGTGACAGTTCCTCAGACACTCTTTGGTTTTGATGACCTAGACAATTTTGAGGAGTACAGGTCAGATATCTTTACAGAATGACCCTCAATTAAGATTTGTCTGATGGGAGGCCCCTGGGTGGCTCAGTTCATGAAGGGTCTGCCTTCAGCTCAGGTCATGATCGCAGGGTCCTGAGACTGAGCCCTGCATCGGGCTCCCTGCTCAGTCAGGAGCCTGCTTCTCCCTCTGTCTGCTGCTCCTCCTGCTTGTGCTCTGCTCTCTGTCAAATAAATAAGCAAAACCTTAAAAATAATAAAAAAAAATTTTGTCTGATGTTGTTCTCATGATCAGAATGAACTGTTGTGGGGAGGAGGACCCACAGAGGTAAAGGGCCATTCTCATCATATCCTTTCAGGGATGTATACTATCAAATGAGTTATCACTATTGATACGAATCTTGATTACTTGGCTCGAGGTAGTGTTTGTCAGGTTTCTTTACTTGTAAAGTTTTTTCTTTTTTCTTTTCCATACTGTACTGTTTGGAAGAAAGTCACTGTGCACAGCCCACATGTAAGGAGTGGTGACTTATTTTTTTTAAGATTATTTATTTATTTGCCAGAGAGAGAGAGAGAGAAAGGGAACACAAGCAGGGGGAACAGCAGGCAGAGGGAGAAGCAGGCTCCTTGTTGAGAAAGGAGTCCGGTGCAGGACTTGAACCCAGGACCCTGGGATCCTGACCTGAGCTGAAGGCAGACACTTATCCCACTGAACCATCCAGGCATCTTGGGAGCAGTGACTTGTGCTCCACCTCCTCAAAAGCTCCCACTCGCTTTTTGTCTTAATGGTTTAATTAGATATCCAATATCTATAAAGAACTTTATCAGACTCAACACCCAAAGAACAAATAATCCAATCAAGAAAAGGGCAGAAGATATGAACAGACAGTTTTCCAAAGAAGATGTGCAAATGGCCAACAGACACCTGAAAAAATGCTCAACCTCACTTGCCATCAGGGAAATACAAATCAAAAACCACAGTGAGATACCACCTCACATGGTCAGAATGGCTAAAATCAAGTCAGGAAATGACAGATGTTGGCGAGGATATGGAGAAAGGGGAAGCTTCCTACATTACTGGTGGGAATGCAAGTTGGTGCAGTCACTCTGGAAAACAGTATGGAGGTTCCTCAAAGGGTTAAAAATAGAGCTACCCTACGACCCAGCAATTGCACTACTAGGTATTTATCCAAAGGATACAAACATAGTGATTCAAAGGGGCACATGCACCCCAATTTTATAGGAGCAATGTCCACAATAGCCAAACTATGCTATGGAAAGAGCCAGATGTCCACTGACAGCCAAATGGATAAAGAAGATGTGAGATATATATAGATATAGATATAGATATAGATATAGATATAGATATGCAATTAAATGCTACTCAGCCATCAAAAGGGATGAAAACTTCCCCATCTGCAGCAATGTGGATGGAACTAGAGGGTATTTTGCTAAGCAAAATAAGTCAGAGAAAGACAAATATCATATGACTTCACTTATATGTGGAATTTAAGAAACAAAACTGATGAACGTAGGGGGAGGGAAGAAAAAATAAAACAAGAGGAAAGCAGAGAGGGAGACAAACAGTAAGAGACTCTTAACTCTAGTAAACTAAGAGTTGCTGGAGGGGAGGTGGGTGGGGGAATGAGATATCAAGTGCTGGGCATTAAGGAGAACACTTAATGGAATGAGCACTTGGTGTTATATGCAACTGATGAATCTCTAAATTCTACCTCTGAAGTTAACAATACAGTATTAATATATATTAATCAAATTAAATTTAAATTTAAAAATTTGTAAAGGTCTAATTAGAAGTTACTACGTCTTCTAGTTTCATCAGTGATGGAGTTTGGGGCACCTGGATGGCTCAGTTGGTTAAGTGTCTAACTCTTAGTATATGTGCTGCCGAAGCGAGCACAAGTGTCTAACTCTTGATCTTGGCTCATCATGATCTCAGAATCCTGGGATTGGCTCCATGCTCATTGGCTTCTTCTCCCTCTCCCTCTGCCCGTCCCTCTGCTTGAGTTCTCTCTCTCTTCCTCAATTAAATAAATAAATCTTTTTTTTTTTAATGACAGATTTTGTGTTTCTGTTTTTTAGTATCCGTGTTGTCTTACTGATTCTTTCCCCTCAACCTATAAATAGGCTTCAGGATTCATCTCAAACAAAACCCCAAACCCACTCAAGACTCTTCTTCCCCTTCTGGACATCACCCCCTCCCCACATCATGGCCAGAGGTCTTAAAGAAATAGTGACTATTTCAATCTCACTTTCTTTTTTTCTTTTTTTAAAGATTTTATTTATTTATTTGACAGACAGAGATTACAAGTAGGCAGAGAGGCAGGCAGAGAGAGAGAGAAGCAGGCTCCCCGCTGAGCAGAGAGCCCAATGTGGGGCTCGATCCCAGGACCCTGAGATCATGACCTGAGCGGAAGGCAGAGGCTTAACCCATTGAGCTACCCAGGCGCCCCACCTCTCACTTTCAATAACAGCAATCTTATTTCTGTCCTTGCCACTCTTCCAAAACTGCTTTGGCCAGGGAGATCAGGGACTTCCATATTGCCACACCCAGTGGACTCTTTTTTCTCTACAATATCTGTCCCACTAAGCATGTCCTTCTTTAGAAACACTCTTTTCCCTTGACTTCTGACTCAACACTTTCTGCTGCTCCTCCTGAATCTTCTTGGTCCCTTCTGTTGCCCCTTCCTGCTCCTCGCTCCATTGTCATCGTCTTCTTCTTCTTCTTCTTCTTCTTCTTTTAAAGATTTGATTTATTTATTTGACAGAGAGAGAGATCACAAGTAGGCAGAGAGGCAGGCAGGGAGAGAGGGGAAGCTGGCTCCCTGTTGAGCAGAGAGCCCGATGCGGGGCTGAATGCCAGGACCCTGAGATCATGACCTGAGCCAAAGGCAGAGGCTTAACTCACTGAGCCACCCAGGCGTCCCTCTTTTTTTTATTATTATTATTTTTATTAACATATAATGTATTATTTGCCCCTGTGAATCACCAGCTTACACATTTCACAGCACTCACCATAACACATACTCCGACCACCACTCCCCAGCAACCCTCTGTTTCCAGAGATTAAGAGTCTCTTATGGTTTGTCTCCCTCCCGATCCCATCTTGTTTCATTTTTCCCTTCCCTACCTCCCACAAACCCCTGCTCTGTTTATCCAATTCCTCATATCAGAGAGATCATATGATAATTGTCATTCTCTGATTGACTTATTTCTTATGACCCTCTTTTCTCATTCTACACGTCCCTTGGTTAATCTCATCTATTCCTAAGACTTCAACAACCACTTTATGAGGATAACTCTCAAATCTATATTTCAAATTCAGACATCTCTCTTGTTATTAGTTTCCTAGGGCTACTGTCCAAGTTCCCATGACCTTGGCTTATCACAGCATACACTTAACTTTCCCTGAGTTCTTTAAGCAAGAGGTCTTAAATCTAAGTGTCACTAGGGTTGATTCTGTCTGGAGCCTCTGAAGCAGACACTGTCCCATGCCCCTCTCATGGCTTCTCGTAGTTGCCAGCAGTTCTTAACATTTCTTGGGGTATAGATTCATCACCCCAGACCCTACCTCTGTCCTCACATGGTGTTCTCCATGTGTCTCTCTGTGTCTTCCCATGGCCTCTGAAGGACACCAATCACTGGATTTAGGGCCCCTTCTAATCCAATAAGATCTCATCTTAATTTATATAATTTCATCTACAATGACCCTATTTCCAAATAAGGTCACATTCTGAGATTCTAGGTGGCCATGAGTTTGGGGGAGACACTTGTCATTATTTAATTCCAGTTTTGAGTATTTAGCTACCTCCTGGACATCTCCAGTGAGATGGTTTCCAATCAGTTCCTCAAGCCCAATATAGCCAGGCTGTTCAGATTATCTCTCCTGTCACTCCCCCATCCTCAACCTGATCTTCCTCTGATTTTCCTATCTCGGAGACGGCACCACCCTCCACAGTTACCCAAGTGAAAAACTAGAGAGTCAATCTTGACTTCTCTCTTTCTCACCCTCATAGCCAGTCTTTGAATGAATCTTGATAATCCTACCTCCCCAGTAGCTCTATAAATCCTTGCTTCTGCATCCACACTCTATTAGTTACCATAAGTTTATCTGCAAGTAATAGAAAACCCTAATAATGCAAACTTATGCTGGGACAAGAATAAAATTATTTCGTTTACTTAACAAACAATAATGCAGTAAGGTAATCTTCAGGCTTGGTGGATCCAATAATGTTTCAATGGCCTGGGTTTTTTCCATCTCTGTTCTACTGATTTTAGTGTTGGCTTCATTCTAAGCCTTGTTGCTTTCATGATTGTTGGATGTTTTCCAGTAGCAATTGGGGCTGTGTGCTTCATTGTTCACATCCATCAGGAGAGAGAGAGAAAGAGTAGCTTCCTGTGGCTTTCCAAAAAGCAAGGAAGAAATTTTCCAGTAGCTTCCAACAGCCAAACCTCATGAATTACCAGCCATAATTAACAAGAGTTAACATTTTGTCATATTTGCTTCTGATCTTTTTTCTTTTTGAAATAAATCTTATTGGTAGAATGGAAGATTTCTTTGTGCTTCTCCCTAGTCTTATTCCCCCTTCCCCTCCTCAGAGGCAACCACTATCCTCAAGTTGTTATGTGTGCCCTCCATCTCTGTTTGTATATTTTTACTACGTATTTAGAAAACATATGTATAGTTCTTGAGTGCATTTTGCAAAAAAACACATTAAAATGTACATGTAAGTTGTGTACATGTAAATGTACATGACACAAATTCTGCAAATCACTTTCTTCTTTCAACATTATATTTTTGAAATCTGTCCGTGTTGATATGGGCAGATCACGTTCGCTCATTCTGTGGACTGTATAATAGCCATAGTAAATGTACAATAATTTGCAATCTTACTTTGTGTCTTTGTGTCTTGATTTTCTGTGCCTCTTCCCACCACTCGTATCTTCTGACCGAATTCTTTAAATTCTCTTTTTTTCTCCATTGGTTTGAAAGGTATGCATTCTATTTCTGGTGTTTTTACAATTACACTTTTATCTTAGAAATGTCCAGCTCCTCTATCCTTCTGAATAAGATAAAGATCTTAACTCTAAACTTCCCATTCCCATCCTCTATGTTATTGTTCAGTTCCTTATTTTATTTTGCTTTTTTAGTAATTGTTATATATTTAGATTTGCTAATTTATTTACTACCATTCCTTCTTGCATTTTATTCTTTCCTCCTGGATTTTTCTTCCTTGTTACTAAAGTAATCCTTCAATAGTTCTTTCAGCAAATTTCTTTTTTTTTTTTTTTGAAGATTTTATTTATTTAATTTGAAAGAGAATGAGCATGAAAGGAAGGAAGGTCAGAGGGAGAAACAGACTCCCTGCAGAGCCATAGCCCGATGCGGGACCCAATCCCAGTAATCTGGGACCATGACCTGACCCAAGGGCTGACGTTTAACCGAATGAGCCACCCAGGCACCCTCAGCAAATTTCCATAAATAATACACTCTAAAAATCTTTGTATGTCAGGGCACCTGGGTGAGTCAGTCGGTTAAGAGTCTGCCTTTGGCTTGGGTCACTATCCTAAGGTCCTGGGATGGAGCCTTGCTTGAACTGGGCCTCATGCTCAATGGTGAGTCTGATTCTCTCTTTCCCTCTTCCTCTCCCCTGACTGGTGCTTACTCACACGCTCTCTCTCGCTCTCAAATAAATAAGTAAATTTTTAAAAAAATCTTTTATGTCTAAGAACAACTTATTTCACCCTTTTTTTCTTTTTTTTAAAGAATTTTATTTTTATTTTATTATTTTTTAATATTTTATTATTATTTTATTTTAAGATTTTATTTTTAAGTATTCACTGTACCCGATGGGGCTCAAACTCACAACCTCAAGATCAAGAGTCACATGCTCCGACAGCCCAGCCGGAAGCTCCATTACCCTCACTTTTGAATGTAAGGATAGCTGGAAAGAAAATTCTTGGTTGACAGTTATTTCCTTCAGTATCTTGCTAGTTTTATGTCATTTTCTTCCAGAAAGAGCAGCGATGATGAGAAATCCACCATCCATCTGAATATTGTTCCTCCATAAGTAGTCTATTTTCTTTTGTAGCTTTTAAGATTTTCTATGTCTCTTTGATACTCTGCAATTTCATGGGATGTATCAGACATGAACTTAAAACTTCTACTTAGGATTCGTGCTTCTTTAGTTGGTGTCAACTCATGCTTTTCTTCCATTCATGAAACTTCTCTACCATTTCCAGTTTGTATACTGCCTCTTTCTTCCACTCTTGTCAATTTTTTCCCCTCTGAACTCCTATTTGGAGCTTCTACTTCCATACCCCATGTCTTTTAAAATCTCTTATTCTCTATCTCCATATCTCTTTATACCACATCTTGAATAACTCCTCACATTTGTCTTGTAATTCATTAATATACTCTCTAGCAGGATCTGGTTAACTATTTAATCTATCAAGCTTTTTTCTTTAAAGATTTTATTTATTTATTTGACAGAGACAGAGAGAGAACAAGCAGAGGGAGCAGCAGAGGGGGAGGGAGAAGCAGGCTCTCTGCTGAGCCAGGAGCCTGATGTGGGGCTCGATCCCAGGACCCCGGGATCATGACCTGAGCTGAAGGCAGATGCTTAACTATCTGAGCCACCCAGACTCCCCTAAACATGGTTATTTAAATTAGCTTTCTTTCGTGTTTCATGAACTGAAACATTTTTTTCAGATTGTCCTTTACCTATAAATCCTGGGTTACAAATTTTCTCATTCATTGCCTCTGCTATCTCTCTGTCATGACATTTACCTCTTTATTTACTTGTTTCTTCAGGGGACAGGGTCTTGTTCATTCTTTGGAGGAATTCCCGTTGAGATTATTTCGTGTTTCTTTATGCTAGTGCTCTATAAGTTTCACTACTTCTGGACCAGTTTTTGCTAATTTCTTGGACTGGGGTTCTCAAACAACAAACATGTAGCAGGTGCTCAGCTGCTAGCTCTGAGATGGGCAGTGTTAGAGCTCTGTTCTTTCCACCTGCATTGAGTGCTCTTGCTGTGTTCCATGGCCCGCTGTTGCAGTGTTCCTAGAAATCGTTTTTTTTTTAATTTTTTTAAAAATTTTTTTATTTGACAGAGAGAGATCACAAGTAGGCAGAGAGACAGGCAGAGAGAGAGGAGGAAGCAGGCTCCTTGATGAGCAGAGAGCCCGATGCAGGGCTCCATCCCAGGACCCTGGGATCATGACCTGAGCCGAAGGCAGAGGCTTTAACCCACTGAGCCACCCAGGCACCCCCTAGAAATCGTTTTTATCTACAAGACAGCCCTTTCATTCTTGGCTCTGAGCAGGAAAACTCATTCCATCTCATGGACCTGAGGCCGCATCCCTCATCCCCAGAGGGACATTCTATTCCTGCTTCTGATACCCTTCAGAATGCTGGGCTTCAGCTTGTGTAAGCGGGATCTGAGTGTATTCTGTGACAGGTCATGAGGAACCATCAGGAGTTTCTTAGGTATGCTTTATTATTCAAATCTAACATACTTATAGAAACGTGCATAGAGGGGCGCCTGGGTGGCTCAGTGGGTTAAGCCTCTGCCTTGGGCTCAGGTCATGATCTCAGGGTCCTGGGATCGAGCCCTGCATTGGACTCTCTGTCCAGCAGGGAGTCCGCTTTCCTCTCTCTCTGCCTGCCTCTCTGCCTACTTGTGATCTCTCTTTCCGTCAAATAAATAAGTAAAATCTTAAAAAGAAAGAAAAAAAGAAAGAAAAGTGCATAAACTGATGGTTTTTATAAAGTGTGCACACTTGTATAATTGCCACACAGATCAAGATAAAGAACGTACTGGCAGTCCCCACCAAAGCCTCTTCAGACTCCCTCTGGGTACAACACTTCTGTTCTCTGGAAGGTAACTACTATTCCTGTTTCTAACAGCATTAGGTTCATTTTGACCATGTTGTCTCTATATATACAGAATCATATGGTAGGTATTCCTCAGCGTCTGGCCTGTTTTTTTCTTTTTTCTTTTTTAAGATTTTATTTATTTGAAAGCAAGTATGAGCAGAGACTGGGGAGGGGCAGAGGGAGAAGCAGACTCAAGGCGGAGCAAGGAGCCCGAAGCGGGACTCGATTCCAGAACCCCAAGATGATGACCTGAGCCAAGTCAGATGCGTAACCCACCGAGCCTCCCCTTAACCACTCAGAGTCTGGCTTCTTTCTCTCATCATTGTATTTGTGAGATTCTCCTGGGTCATTGCAGTAATTGTAGTTCTCATTGCTGTAAGGTATTCTATTCTATGAAATACCACGTTTTAAAAAAATTCATTCTAGTATCAATAAATAGTTACATCGTTTCCACTTTGGGGCTATCATAAACAGTATTGCTATAGCCATTCTTACATAAGTGCTTGGTTAAGGTCTATATGTGTTTCTTTGGGGAACACATTGGGGCGGAAGTGCTGGGTCATACGATGCTCGGTGCCAGCGGCCGCCATCAGATGGTTTCCCAAAGCTGTCATCCTAATTTACGCTCCTGCCAGCAGTCAGGAGCAGCCTTCATGTCTGTGGACACATAGCAGAGAATTCAGAATGAGAGTAGATTTTGTCCCTGGACTACGCAGGACTGAGAACTAATACTGTTCCCTTTCAAGGAGAAAAAATCAAGACTGATATCAGAACTCTGGTTTGTATCTCTTATACTTCATGGTCTCTAACTACTAAGTATATCATTACTACAATTTCCTGTGCTTGTAACAAGTGCCAGGCACATGGGTTCTAAGGGCCCATTATCATCCTCATTACAACCCTAGGAGGGAGCAATTAATATTGTTTCAGGTTTCAGGTGACGAACCTGTTACCCAGAAAGACACAGGCACCATCCCAGGGTCCCGGGGCTTGCAGGACAGATCGGCATTGCTTGAGCACAGAGCCTGGGCTCTTCGTGTGCCCTGCAAATACGTGCCTGTGTTCTCATTCCAGAGCCTGGGCTCAGTCTTTTTCAAAAAATTCTTTGACAGCCTTCCGAAAGACCTAAATCACAGAGCCATGCATCGTCAAATAGGACTACTCGGACCAATGAAATTTGCCCAGCTGTAGCTTGCAATGAATGAATGCCTTCGGACCAATCACCTTGAAGAATTCTGCTCCTAAAAGTCTTGTTTCTTTCGGGAGCACCCTGTGCTCCGCCGGCTCAGTGCTGGTACATAGTGGCTCCTCTGTAACATTGGCTGAACGGAATTGTGGAAAAATTCACTTATGTGCTGTTGGGGGTGGGGGGGAACCTCTGGGTTGCAGCTCCGGGCTCCTAATCTCTGACCACCAGGGGGCACATGTCTGTCCCTAGAGCACCCTCACATGGCATCTCCCAAAGCCAGTCCCTTGCGGGCGGGGAGGGGAGGGCCCAGGGCCCAGGGTCCCAGGGAAGGAAAGGGCTCTCTGCCAGATAACTCTGAGTTTTGAAAAAAGATACAAGACAATTGGGTTTTTCAGGGTGTGGTCCTCGGTCCATCAAGTCATAATCCCCTAGTATGTGTGACGAAAATGTAGTCTGCAGCTTGTTTGCCCTATACCTACTCAGTTGGACTTTCTGGGGGTAGGGTCTGGGAATTGTATGTTAACTAAAGTTGCCTAGTAATTCTTTCTTTCTTTCTTTTCCTTCCTTCCTTCCTTCCTTTCTCTCTCTCTCTCTCTTTCTTTCTTTCATGCACACTGCTCTCAATTCAGACTACCTGTATTCAAATATTGACTTTTTCACATGTTATCTGGGTGACCTTGATCAGGCCAATTAACCCAAGACTCAATGTTATCGTGGTAGGAGATCATAAAAACACCCTTTGCTCTTAGAATTGCTCTGAGTCACAAAGAAGACAATCCTCGTAGAGAACTTAGCGTGGTGCGTGGCAGTATCGTGGCATTCATGAAGTTTAAAATATGATTATTGAATAATCAGGAGGGAGTGTGGTGAGGTGGCAAAAGCATGATGGGTGAGAACCGGAAGAGGTTTGGGAAACTATCTCAGCTAAGGCTTTGCCGCTCTCACCAGCTGTATGTCGTTGAGCAGGTCATTTAACTTCTCTGGGTTTCTATGCATATATAATGAGGGAGTGGAGCTAACTGGTCTGGGAGATCCTTTCCAGTCTGATGGTTCAGGGAAACTTCACAGTGTTTGGAGTATCATTCTGAACACGCAGTCACACACACACACACACACACACTCCACTCTGCAGTACCAGTGGGATTCCTGTGAGGTTCCTGCAGCCCCTGTGTGATTGTGTCCTTTCAGCCTTTATTGCTAATTCCCTTCTTGGCTTTTTCAGGGGAGGGCAGGGCCCATGGCTTCTTCATCCCAGGGCTCTCCAAGCCTGGCCCACCACCTACCACATGGTTCCTGTGATCATTTATACTGGAGAAAGTAGAAATGTAATGTGTGACACAAATGTAAGAAATTCACATCACTTTTATTCCCAGATGGTCTTGGAGAAATGCCCATTGGTGGGGAGAGAGAAGAGGGTCAGGCAAGGAATGGCTGGAGGAGCCCGGAGACCAGAGGTGAGCCTGCTAGCCTTTTGGGTGGACAGATACATGGGTTCAAGGAATGAGAAAAAGGAAGAACAGGTAGGAGTCGGGGTAGGGGATTTATAAGAAGCTTCGTCTACCAGGCTCCTTCTGCAACTTTCTCTGCACCCAACAAGCCTGAGATAAGAGTTGCCTGCTCTTACCGCCTGAGCCAGCCAGGGACTCCCGACCTTCTGTTTATTGTTGTTGATTCGGTTTGGGGGAGAAGCAGGAATGGGGTCAGTGTCTAGCCTAATCACCTGCACAGAGTAGATCTTCAAATATTTCAAATATTTAACTAAGGCTCATGGCATGGGAGAGCGGGAAGGAAACAGGTCCAAGGCACTCCTCTCATCTTTACAACAAAGCCAAAAATTATAAGCTGGAAAGGCAGCTTTTGCTCAAGATGATGTATTAGGTTATAGTGGAGATGGGAATGTGGTCCACCAACCTCCATCCCAGGGCCCTGCCTTGGACCCTGCTTCTTCCAATGCTTTTATTTTTTTTTTTTAATTTTTATTTTTTTAAATATTTTATTTATTTATTTGACAGACAGAGTCAGAGAGGCAGGCAGAGAGAGAGGAAGGGAAGCAGGCTCCCTGTTGAGCAGAGAGCCCGAGCAGGGCTCCATCCCAGGACCCTGGGATCATGACCTGAGCCGAAGGCAGAGGCTTTAAGCCACTGAGCCACCCAGGCGCCCCTTCCAATGCTTTTAAACGAATGATGAATGTACACAGGTGGGAATGTTTCTGAACGGGCAGCTCGTGTCTTTACCCATCTTTCGGTCTGTCCAGCTCTGTGCGTCTACCTACCTCAAGCATGACTCTACCTGGATGTCTCGCAGGCTTGGGAACACAGAGCGCCTAGACTGAGCTCATTACCTTCGTCTCAGTTGTCTACTTTCCTTTTGTATTTTCTCTTTCAGCAAACGGTGCCACTATCTACTTATTTATTTATATTTATTGGGGGGGTTCACTGTTTATTATTCCATTATTCGGATTGAAATCTGGGTGCCAATCTTGACTCCTGCCTCTCTCTCACTCGTCATCACCAAAGCCCGTCAATCCCATCCCCTGCTCTCTCTCTGTTCCATCCCTGTCCCTACTACTGGCACCTCCGTCTGGGGATTCATCATGTCCAGGCGCCTGACAGACTCCTAACCAGTCTTACTGCTCTTCATTCAGTCTCCAGTCCCCAGCCGTCCAAGGCGTCACCTGCAGGCTGTAAGTTGCAAACTGGCCAGGGGCGTCTGGGTGGTTCAGTTGGTTAAGCGGCTGCCATCTGCTTGGGTCCTGGTCTCAGGGTCCTGGGATTGAGCCCCTCTCCCTCTGCCTGCCACTCTGCCTACTTGTGCTCTTTCTCTATCTCTCTGTTAAATAAATAAAATCTTTTTTATTAAAAAAAAAAAAAGATGCAAACTGGTCAAATATTCATTGAGTTCCCATACATGGTTCTTTTTTTTTTTTTTTTTTTTAAAGCAGGCTCCCTGCTGAGCAGAGAGCCGGATTCGGGTCTCCATCCCAGTACTCTGGGATCATGACCTGAGCCGAAGGTAGAGGCTTTAACCTACTGAGCCACCTAAGCGTTCCCCCACCCCCCAAACCCCCCATACATGGTTCTAAGTGATTGAGGATGGACAAAACAGACATGGTCCCAGAGATGAGCAGAGTCAAGGTGAGATGGACAAGAAAATGGGTAATTATAACAGATCATGGGAAGCACTATGATGGGGGAAAAAAGAGTGAGGTAGGAGCTTTTGGAAAGACAGCTATGAACTTGGTGAGTTGAATGAATGAATCCAAGTGGGTACTCCTAATCCTGTGAGATTTCAGTGTCTGCCTACCCTCCTGGGTTTTGTGGGCTGTGTACACTGCATATTGGGAATGTGTCTGCGTACATATGTATGTCTGTTAGGATTGGATTCAGCTGAGAGTGACAGATAACCAAAACAGAAGTTTCTTTTTCTCTCTGACTTCAAGCCCAGAACTCAGTGGCCCCGGGCTGGTGCTGTTTTTAAAACAAGTCTGCAGGGGCACCTGGGTGGCTCAGTGGGTTAAGGCCTCTGCCTTCGGCTCAGGTCATGATCCCAGGATCGTGGGATCGAGCCCCACATCGGGCTCTCTGCTCAGCGAGGAGCCTGCTTCCCTTCCTCTCTCTGCCTGCCTCTCTGCCTGCTTGTGGTCTCTGTCAAATAAATAAATAAAATATTAAAAAAAAAAAAAAACAAGTCTGCAGAATCTTCTTCTTCTTCTTCTTTTTTTTTTTCAAATTTTATTTACTTATTTGAGACAGGGGAAGAGAGAGTACAGAGGGAGAGAGAGAAGTAGACGCCCTTGCTGAACTGAGAGCCCTACCTGAAGCTCGATCCCAGGACCCTGAGATCATGACGTGAGCCCAAGGCAGAGGCTTAACACGACCGAGCCAGCCAGGTGCCCCAAGAGGTCTTTATTCTGGGTGGAAATTGCCCAGCTATAAATAAAAAGTTCTGGGATGCCTGGGTGGCTCAGTTGGTTATGCTGCTGCCTTCGGCTCAGGTCATGATCCCAGGGTCCTGAGATCCAGCCCCGCATCGGGCTCCTTGCTCGAGGGGAGCCTGTTTTTCTCTCTGCCTCTGCCTGCCACTTTGCCTGCTTGTGCTCTCTCTGTCTCTGTCTCTGACAAATAAAGAAAATCTTTAATATATATATTATGTATAAAATATAATATATATATTAAAGTATATATTTAATATATATTATATATATTATATATTTAAATTTATATATATTAAAATATATATTATATATATTTATGTTTATATAAATATAAATATTAAAAGTTCTATTACTATAGGGAAAAAAAAACAAACCTTCATATTAGGAGTCTCTTCACTCTGTTCCTCAGCTACAATGTAGAGATCCTGATAACAGCCTTACAAGGCTGGAGAGAAGATATAAATGAGGCAAGGAAGGAAAAGTTCCTATGTGTCTGGCTGGCAGTGGGAAGCCATCCAGCATTTGTTGGCTCTGTTAAAAAAGTGAGGACCAGAGAGGTAGAGTGAGTCACCCAAAGTCACCCAAGAAGTGAGAGCCTGATGGTAGGCTCAGATGCTGAGAGAGGTCAGGAGTGCCAGACAAACTGGGAAGCCTTCTTGGAGAAGGGGGTTTTATTCTAGCGAGGCACTCCTAAGCTTGATCCCTATGCTTCTCCAGGCCCCTCCTCCAAGCTGGGAGAAAAGGGTTGCACTAGGAGGAACTTCTGCTTTGGGGGTGGAATTGCCCCAGTTCTTGGTTCCTGCCAATGTCAGTCAAGCTGTCCTGGGGGCCAGGTGGTTTCCAGGCCAGACCTCACCTGTCTCCTCATATGGAGAACTCTGTAGGACCCTCAGGGCATCCACATCTGGCGAGGGAATTTCCTGAATCTGGAGGACTGTGTCCACCGCTAAGTCCTGAGTACTGGAAGTTAGGGGTATTCTCGAAGCTTCTGTTGAGCTGAGCAGGATTCCGAACACAAGGGATGCCCATTGTGTCTCCCAGCTTTTTTCTGAGTTTTCCTCCTTCAGGGGCCCCCACAGCTGGGGATCAGCAGCTCAGTTCTTCATGTCCGCAGCATCCCTGAGCTGGAGGCAGATTTCTTTTTGTCTCCAGATCTCAGTAACAGCTACTCCCCTTCAGGCTAAAGAGCAGGGGGGCCTGGCTCTGGGGGTCTCCAGAATCCAGAGCATGATAGGAGAGATTTCAAATAGACTGAACGAATGCCTTGCGGAAGGGAAGAAGGGTAAGGCTCCAGAGCACACCTTCTGCATAGGACCAGTTCAATGGTATTTTTCCTCTGGGATCAGAGATGTTCAGGTCTTACTCCTGTTCTCTACCACCTCTAAACCAAGCTCGTGTCTCCTTGGGAGGCTGCACAGCACAGAGCTTGAGCTTTGGGGGCAGCAGACCTTGACTGACATCCTGGTTCTGCTATTCAGTTTTCTCATCCGCAAAATAGGGGTTAATCATATCCCCCTCAGTGAATTTTTGGGAAGGATTCCACTAAGAAGGGCTGTGAGGAGCCCGGCATGGGGCAGGTAGTTGCTACCCTTCCTTCCCTGATTTGGGAAGATTTGGAGAGATTTTTCTGTTGGTTGAGGGACTTGGGTGCCCATCGTGAAACCATGTGGCAAAGGAATTTGGGGAGAAGCAGAAGAGAAAACTATTGCCTTTTCAGTCCAGAAAATTTATTTTTTTATTTTGTTTCTTTTTTTAAAGATTTTATTTATTTATTTGAGAGAGAGTGAGTGAGAGAGAGAGCATGAGTGGGCGGAGGAGCAGAGCGGGAGGGTGAAGTAGACTCCCCGCTGAGCAGGGAGCCCAATGCAGACTCCATCCCAGGACCCTGAGGTCATAACCTGAGCCAAAGGCAGATGCTTAACCCACTGAGCCACCCAGGTGCCCCCGACCAAAAACTTTAGAGGAGGAATTCCAGCACAGATGCCAACAGCAGCTGTGTGCTCGCAATCGTTTAAAAACTGGCTGTCTGCCAGAAATAGGCCCTCAACTCTATGGTCAACTAATCTTCGACAAAGCAGGAAGGAATGTCCAATGGAAAAAAGACAGCCTCTTCAACAAATGGTGCTGGGAAAATTGGACAGCCACATGCAGAAAAATGAAATTGGACTATTTCCTTACAGCACACACAAAAATAGACTCAAAATGGATAAAGGACCTCAATGTGAGAAAGGAATTCATCAAAATCCTTGAGGAGAACACAGGCAGCAACCTCTTTAACCTCAACCGCAGCAACTTCTTCCTTGGAACATCGCCAAAGACAACAGAAGCAAGGGCAAAAATGAACCATTGGGATTTCATCAAGATCAAAAGCTTTTGCACAGCAAAGGAAACAGTTAACAAAACCAAAAGACAACTGACAGAATGGAAGAAGATATTTGCAAATGACATATCAGATAAAGGGCTAGCATCCAAAATCTATAAAGAGCTTAGCAAACTCAACACCCAAAGAACAAATAATCCAATCAAGAAATGGACAAAGACATGAACAGACATTTCTGCAAAGAAGACATCTAGATGGCCAACAGACACATGAAAAAATGCTCCACATCACTCGGCACCGGGGGAAATTCAAATCAAAACCACAGTGAGATACCACCTCACACCAGTCAGAATGGCTAAAATTAACAAGCCAAGAAATGACAGATGCTGGCGAGGATGCGGAGAGAGGGGAACCCTCCTACACTGTTGGTGGGAATGCAAGCTGGTGCAACCATTCTGGAAAACAGTGTGGAGGTTCCTCAAAAAACTGAAAATAGAGCTACCCTATGACCCAGCAATTGCACTACTGGGTATTTACCCTAAAGATACAAACGTGGTGCTCCGAAGGGTCACGCGCACCCAAATGTTTATAGCAGCAATGTCCACAATAGCCAAACTATGGAAATAACCTGGATGTCCATCAACAGATGAATGGATAAAGAAGATGTGGTATATATACACAATGGAATACTATGCAGCCATCAAGAGAAATAAAATCTTGCCATTTGCGACAACGTGGATGGAACTAGAGGGTATCATGCTTAGCGAAATAAGTCAATCAGAGAAAGACAACTATCATATGATCTCCCTGATATGAGGAAGTGGATACGCAATGTGGGGGGGTTGGGGGGTAGGAAAAGAAAAAATGAAAGAAGGTGGGATTGAGAGGGAGACAAACCATAAAAGACTCAATCTCAAAAAACAGACTGAGGGTTGCTGGGGGGAGGGGGGACGGGAGAGGGTGGTGAGGATATGAACATTGGGGAGGGTATGTGCTATGATGAGTGCTGTGAAATGTGTAAACCTGGCGATTCACAGACTTGTACCCCTGGGGATAAAAATTCAGTTTATTAAAAAATATAAATAATAAAAAACTGGCTCTCTGGAAAGGTGTACACATATACATAAGTTTATTAAACTTTTTTTATTTACATAAGGAATGCACAAGTAGATAAAAGTATAATAATCTTTGATATAAATTCCATGGGGCCAATTGATTTCTATAAAATGTTTTCATTTTGAGGACCACTCATCATCAGTAACCAACCTTAGGTCACAGTCGATTACCTAGTATAGTTTTGACATGAACATTTGTAGGTTCTTTAAGATTTATTTTATTTTATTTCATTTTTTTGAGAGAGAGAGAGAGAATGATCAGGAGGGGCAGAGAATCTCAAACCCCAATGGGGCTCGATCCTGTGACCCTGAGATCATCATGATCTGAGCCGAAACCAAGAATCAGATGTTCAGCTGACTGTGCCACCCAGGCACCCCTAGTTTCTGTGTGTGTTTTTTTTTTTTAAGGATTTAATTTTTAAGTCATCTCTATAACCAAGGTGGAGCTCAAACTCACAACCCCAAGCTCAAGAGTCACACACTTTACAAACTAAGCCAGCCAGGCACCCCTGGATAACCTAAGCGAAGGCACAGGGTGAAAGTGGAACACTGAAGATTCTTGTCTGAACTTCAGGCCTTAGTCAGTGACTGGCTGATTTCTTTGCTGAACTGCATCATAGTTTTTAAACACAGAAGACTATTTCCTCAGATTGTCCTGTGAGTCATAATATAACTGCTACAGACTTGACACATTATTAACATTTTCTCCATAAACATCTTAAGTTCCGACAGCCGCTAAGCAGGGAGCCTGATGTGGGGCTCGTTCCCAGGACCCCGAGATCATGATCTCAGCTGAAGGCAGACACTTAACCAGCTGAGCCACCCAGGCATCACAAGTTTATAGAATTTGACTTTTTGCAGTGGCCATGCTCAACAGCTCACCCTGGAGATTTGATAGTGGGCTCTTGTGAGCAGGAACAAGCGAGCTCCCGCGCCAGAGGCTAGGGGGAGGGCAGCACCCCTACCCTAAATTGGAAGCCGCTCACTGGGTCCCACCAGCTATGGTGCATGGTAGGAAGATCACCCAATTTTTCAAAGAAAGCCAGAAGTGTGGATTTGTATGGGATTCTCTCCACTTAAAAAAATTGGCAACAAATCAAGATATTTTTCAAAACACAGTGCGAGCCAAACGAAACACATTTATGCGCAGAATTTGGCCTGTGGGCTTCCGTTTGTGACCTGTGCATTCATAATGTGCCTCGTGGGCTGTCCTGTTGGGGACCCGTGAGCAGGGCCAGGAAGAGAGAGTCAGGTGAGTGCACAAAATTTAAAAGATGCCAAAAACACTCGATAATCCAGATAAAGAATATTTTACTGCAATATATTTAAAAATTAAAATTAATGCCAAAAAAACAAAAAGCCCTACACTGAACAAAATGATAACATTTTCTATAAAAACAGGGTCCATAACAGTATCGTGCCCAGCCACATGGGAGCCTGAGACAAAAGGAAAAGTCTATAATATCGACTTGGGACTAGAGGAACTTAAGGAAACTTCCATCGGGGCCACTGCCCAGCCCTGTGTTCTAGGACATCGGGGAGGGAGCGGATACTCTGAGATTTGGAGCTGAAAATATCTCCAGGCCTTGGCTCTTCTTGCAGGTTTCTATGATTTGTGTGGCTTCGAGGAAGGCCCAGAGGAGTCTGCTCAGCTGCCTACCTCAACCCCAGAAGATCGACCCAGCAGTGGTGCCAGTTTGTAGAAGGCCGGTTGCTGCCCCAAACCTGAGGATTCATTACCCCTGACTCTGACTCTGACCTTGGTGGCTGGCTGGAGCACCTCCATTTCCTATGATACGGGGCCTTGGGTCTTCTCCCTGAAGATGCTGGTCACAGCATCTTGTGTATCCCTTTTGGAGTTTTCCCTTTTGGATCCTAGAATCTAAACATCAACTCCATTCTCAGCCTCCAAGCAAGAAAATGCTTGGTTAAGCTTAGACCAGTGGTTCTCAGTGGGGAGCAGTTTTGTTCCCCAGAGCAGTTTTGTCTCCTTTGGCGATGGAGACATTCTTGATTGTCATGACTCGGGGGTTGGACACCCCTGGTATCCACTGAACAGAGGCCAGAGAGGTTGCTAAACAGTCTACAATGCATAGGACAGTCCCCTACAGTGTAGAATTATCCTGTCCAGAATGTCAGGGCTGGAGCACCTAGGTAGCTCAGTGGGTTAAGCATCTGCCTTTGGCTCAGGTCATGATCCTCGGGTCCTCAGATCAAGCCCCGTGTCAGGCTCCCTGGTCGGTGGGTAGTCTGCTTCTCCCTCTACAATTCCCCCTGCTTGTGCTCTCTCTCTCTCTTTCTCAAATAAATAAGTAAAAAATTTTTTAAAAATGTCAGTGCCAAGGTTGAAAAACTGGCCTGCGCAGAGATCTCTGCTCCATTTTCAAAGTTCTCCTGGGAAGCTATGTTCTCACCCATTGCCTTAAACCCCTGACAACCAGAAACTTCTACCCTTATTCACTCATATTGTTATTTGAGAACTTTTCTCCCCTCTAGCTTTCAAGGGAGAGAGAAAGTAAGTTTCTCAGTCCCTACTCTCCTCTTGGGCTAGCTGGCATTTCCCCCTAATTATTTCCATGCCTCATCGATTTCTTTCTCCTTCACCCTTTCTCCTACCAGGGTTCAAATCAAAAGGGATGGGGCTCAGTTCTGGTTTCTTGGATTTGAGGGGTAGTTTCCCTCTTGCGGCCAACTCCTGGCTGTCTTGTCGAGAGAAGAAGAAAGTTTCCAGAGGCTTCCGTCTCCCAGGTGATTTGCCAGCTGCACGCCAGTACCTACTTGCTGGGGGATATTTGAATAGCTTCACTGGGAGTTTCCAGTATCTTTTTCCATTTATACTGAGCACCTACTAGGTGACAGGTACTAAATAAGGGTTGTTGTATTTTTTTAAAGAATTTATTTATTTGAGAGGGCACAAGCACATGTGAATGGGGGAGGGCAGAGGGAGAGGGAGAGACAATCTCAAGCAGATTCCCTGCTGAGTACAGAGCCTGATGTGGGGCTTAATTCCAGGACCCCAAGATCATGACCTGAGCCAAATCAAGAGCCCGCTGCTGAACCGACTGAACCACCCACACGCCCCACTAAGTAAGGGTTTTGGTGTTGTTTTTTTTTTTTAACTCTCTTTGGTGATCTAAATTTTTTTTTTTAAGATTTTATTTATTTATTTGACAGACAGACATCACAGGTACGCAGGCAGGCAGAGAGAGAGAGAGAGGAGGAAGCAGGCTCCCTGCCGAGCAGAGAGCCCGATCCGGGGCTTGATTACAGGACCTTGAGATCATGACCCAAGCCGAAGGCAGAGGCTTTAACCCACTGAGCCACCCAGGCGCCCCTGATCTAGATATTTTTGTATTAAAATATACAGTTTACCATTTTAACCATTTTATTTTATTTACACTGTTTAAAAATTTTATTCATTCATTTGAGAGAGAGAGAGAGAGAGAGAACAAGCAGTGGGGAGGGGGAGAGGGAGAGGGAGAAGCAGACTTCTTGCTGAGTAGGCAGGCTGTGGATCCTAGGACCCAGGGATCATGACCTAGGCTTATGGCAGGCACTTAACCTGACTAAGCCACCCAGGCAGCTCCATTTTAACCATTTTAAAGTGATATTGAGTATATATAATGTTGTGCAACAATGACCATTGTTCATTTCCAGGATTTTTTTTTTCTGTTTTATAAGTAGGCTTTATGCCCAGGGTAGAGATCAGTGAAGGGCTTAAACTCACAACCCTGAGATGAGCTGAGATCAAGAGTCAGACGCTTAACTGACTGAGCCACTCAGGTACCCTAGTCTAGAACATTTTCCCCTTTTGTCCTTCCCCCAGCCTCTGGACCATTTAGAAATATAGCCATTGAGTGGGTAGACCAGAGGCACAAAACTGGAGTCAGAGAAACTTACTAGGACTCTAGCGATCCTGGGGAGAGAAGATAAATTCTGGACTAAAGCTATGCCAGGGACTGGTGCGAAGGGAGATATTAAGGGGGCAGCATTTTGGGGACTCAGTCAGCAGTTAGAAATGGATTAGAAGCAAAGGGGAGGAATTATGGGTAACAACCAGGAATACTGACTTGGGTTGTGGTGCTATTCAACAAGACAAGAAGAAGAGTAGGTTTGGGGGGCACATGGGTGGCTCAGCGGGTTAAAGCCTCTGCCTTCGGCTCGGGTCATGATCCCAGGGTCCTGGGATTGAGCCCCGCATCGGGCATCTGCTCAGCAGGGAGCCTGCTTCCTCCTCTCTCTCTGCCTGCCTCTCTGCCTACTTGTGACCTCTGTCAAATAAATGAATAATAATCTTTATAAAATAAAATAAATAAATAATCTTAAAAAAAAGAAGAAGAAGAGTAGGTTTGGGGGAAAGAATAAAATACCTAACATCCAGGGTGCCCAGCTGACTTATTCAGTAGAGCATGCGACTCTTGATCTCAGGGTTATAAGTTCAAGCCCTACATTGGGTGTAGAGATTTCTTGAAAGTAAAATCTTAAAAACATAACAACACAAACAAAAAAATCCACCTAATATTTGTGAAACAATTAGTATGCACCACTTTTCTTAGCCCTTTGCATATATTAACTCAAATAACCCATACAACTCTATGAGATAAATACCATTATCTCCATTACGCAGATGAGGAAACAGAAGCAGAGAGAGGTTGAGCAACTTGCCCAGTGTCACACAGCTCTGGGCATCTAAATCCAAGCCCATGTTGTGGCCACAATGCCACATCCTGGAGATGCTTGTGGCCATTCTAACGGACCACATCCTCCAGGATCAGCAAGAGGTTGAACTTATCTTGAGGAGCACTGATGTTTATATCTTGAAGAGTTGAGGAAAGGCACATTGACCCGCCAGGGAGATAAGAATCAAGAAAGCCTGGTTTTCTGAAAGTTAAGGACGGGGGTGGGGGGTGGGGGGGGTCGGGGGTGGCGGTATCTTGGGGAGCAGTGGCAACTCTAGGAATCTGTTTAGGAGGAGATTAGGGAAGGTAATCAAGTCAGTGGTAAAGGCCGGAGTCCCATCTTGACCCTGGGTTTGCACTGTGTACATACCACTGATCTATTTAGATTATATCTGTATTTGGGAGGCGGAAAGAGGGTGCTGGTGGACATAGTGGGTGTGAATGCCCTCCCCCAAACTGTGCCTTGGAAATGTTTAAATTCCTAAGATCAGAAGCAACAAATATGTAAAGATGAGATTTTTGCATCCGTCCACGGGGCAAGACCAGGGGCTGTGAGACCTCTCTTCCAAATTCTGGCATGGTGACCACAAGTCGTATGTTACCCAGGAACCTGGAGGAAAAAACCATCTAAGAACAGTCTGCTGTGGTATCTTGAGGGAAATGTGCCTGGGGCTGTGGAGGTCTGAAAAAAATGCCCAGGACAGTTGAAAGGTTCAAAAGCCCATTTAGCTGGGAACCTTTCAGCAGAAGCCAGATTGCAACATAAGCGTGCAGACTGTCCTGGTTAATGTGGGGTTGCATGGGGTTCCTTTGGAGCGTCGCTGCTTCCATCTTTGTCTCCTTCCTGTCCTTTTCTCTGCCAGCTCATCCTTCTTGTCCTTGCAGACAGTGAGGGGCAACGCCTGGGCATCAGGCACAAATGGAACCCGAGCTCTCTGCTGTGATCCAGAAATAGTCATGCAAATATCTGGCTGCTGGGGCTTTATATTTTCACCCTCTTCTTTCCGACTCCTACCCCCACCTGCATTCCTTCCTTAAGGCGGGTGATTATTATGTTCACAGGGACCCCGGCTGGGGCTCCTGAGGTGTGCTCACTTCCTAGAGAGACAACTCCCATTGGGAGAGAGGAATCTTCCCAAATGCCTTGCGACTGCAGCCCAGACCCATGACCTGAGATCACACAGGGTTATGCCCATCTACCGTGTGACGTTGTGCTACAGATCTTTATGGGCTGGCCTTCCTGGTGGGTTGTTTGGGTTTGATGTTCCATATTTGTTTCACATACAAATGTTTCATAGACAAACACAGACAAATGTTTCCCCAGCCCACTAGTATAGACTGCTGTCCAGGGCAAGGAGGAGATGGTCTATGTGGACTTCAAGTTCAAGGTAGGGGTGGGCTCCTTCCTCCTGAACCTGGTGGAGCTGCACCCTGTGGGCTCTTTCCCTTCTTTGTGGCCTGCAGCAGTCACTGCCACTTCTGAGGGGGGCCTGCCCACCCTCCCCTGCTCCACTCTGCTGAGGACAGGACTGGGCTTCTGGTTCCCTTCAGCTGGCTGGTGCCTGGATAGTGCAGGCCCTGGTGAGAGACAGCTAGCTCAAGGTAGCAACAGAGACTTGAGACCCTACTGTGCCACCTGGCAAACAATCCCGCCATTGACATCACTCTCCCGCTTGATCTTTGAAGGCAGGGAATGTGGAGGGGAGTGGGGAACTCTGCTTCCTCCCCAAAGCATTACCTCCATAGACACAGTACAATGAAGTGATCAAGAACAAGGCTTCTGGATGCAGACAGCCCGAGTTCAAATCCCAGCTCCGCCACTTACCAGCTGTGTAACTTTGGGTGAATTGCTCATCCTCACTGTGCCTCAGTTCCTTTACCTGCAAAGTGGAAATAATAATAGATCTTCCCTCTTGAGAACATTGTGAGGATGAGGTAAGTTTCTCCATGTATAGTGCTTACCAACAGTAGCTAGCGTATTAAACTTTAGCCATCGTATCGACCTTAGCAGTCTAGGTATTGCTTTGACCTTGCTGCATGGTCCACTCAGAACCGAATCAGTTGGCGGCTCCTCCCTCACCTGCTCCAATGGCTGTGGGTAGCTGTGTCCCCACAGAACCTCCTTTCCTGTCTCCCCTGTACCTGTCCCTACAGCATCCCTCTGGCACAGACTTGAACCCTCACTCCCTCTGGACTACTCCTGCTGAACATGCCAGGCATGCTCCTACCCACACTGCCCCCCACCTGCATTCCCACCCAGATGTGATTACCACTGGAAGCTCCTCAGCCTGGCATCAAGCATTGTCCGTGAGCCAGCCCAGACCTCCCTTTCCAACCTGGTCGTTCACTCCTTCCCATACCAGTCCCACCAGGACCTGCACCCCAGACCTTTACCAGATCCCTCCTACCCTTGGCTCGCGCCCCTCCTGGGGAGCTCTGCCCTGGTAGGCTTCAGAGCTGAACTAGCTAATCTTGCTGGACACTCGCACCACTCGTGGGCTACGTGACCTTGGGCAAGCTGCTTAGCATTTCCAGGCTCAATTTCCTGCTGTATAGAAAGGAGCTCATCGTACCACTTCATAAGGTGAGGATTCAACAAGACAATGTAGGTAAAGTGGTGGGCACCCACTGTCCTTCAGCAGGCGGTAGATGATGTCATTATCATGATCCCGGAATCAGGGACCCAAACCCTACCCTCTTTCTGCGAAGCCTTCCTTGACCCCACCTCTGGTCTTTTCTGTCTCTGTGCCTCCGTGAGGATTCCGTCTCATACTGAGTCATGCAATGTTTGGTGACTTCTCCTTTACTGCTGTCTTGAGCTGTAATTTATTTTATTTTATTTTATTTTTTTGACAGACAGAGATCCCAAGGAGCAGAGAGGCAGGCAGGGAGTGGGGAGGGGTTGGGTAGCGGAAGCAGGCTCCCTGCTGAGCAGAGAGCCCAATGTGGGGCTCCATTCCAGGACCCTGAGATCATGACCTGAGCCAAAGGCAGAGGCTTTAACCCACTGAGCCACTCAGGCACCCCTCGAGCTGTAATTTGGATCCATCCTCCCGCCATTTTGCGAGTGTTTCCAACTGGTCTTTGTACCTCAGTGACAGATGGGTGGCGAGAGTATGCTTGGAATCGGGGCTCCCTCATGTATACTGATTTAATTTAGTTTTGGTATCTTCAGGGCAGAATTAGGAGTGGGTCCAGACAGGGCATGGCAGAAAACTGGACAGAGGGACATTCCTCCACCTCCTTATTATTATTTATTTATAATATATTTATTATCGTTCCACCACTTGGGCCAATTTTGACAATCCTGGGTCTTGAGAAGAGTAGGGGCCAGCTGCCTTTTGTGTTACGCTCAGAAGCGTGGGTTCTGTTCTGTTGGTCAGGGATGGGCAAACTATGGGACTTGGGCCCCATCTGGCTGGCCATCTGTTTTTGGAAATTTTATTAGAACACAGCCACGCCTGTCTGTCTATGTACTGCCTATGGCTGTTTATGTGCTATGGTCTTCATAGCTGAGATGTACATAAAACCTAAAATATTTGCTATCAGGCCCTTTCCAGAAGAAGTTTGCTGACCCCTGTGCTAGGCCATCATTGGGAGCCTTTGAAGAATTCCAAGTCGGGGTGTGACATGATTGCATTTGCCTTTGAGAAGGATCCTCTGGCAGCTGTCTGGAGGGCAGTTGGAACGAGGCAGGTGACCACGGAAGCAGGTAACCCTGAGGTGGCTGTTGCAATTGTCCTGCCAACCAGTGACAAGGCCTGAACTAAGCCGGTGGGCAGTGGGGATGAACACGTGGCGCAGACTGGAGAGATGCTTGTGGAGTGGAGCCAGTAGGACTCTATGCCTGAGTGGACAGGGCCGAAGGGAGGAGGAGGAGGAGGAAGGAGAGCCGACTGCTGGCTTCACCCACTGAGGGTGAGGGTCATCCGCTCAAGGAAGAAGTCGGTGAGGAAGGATGTACATTGGGCTCTGGACATGAGTCATTTGGGATATTTGCAAGACAAGAGGAAAGCACCAGTTGTTATCCCTCTGGGAGTGTTTGTTGTGGTAAAATATGCATGAGATAGTCTTTATCTTTTTAACCATTTTCAAGTGTGCAATTCGGTGGCATGAAGTTTATTCATGATGTACAAATATCACCACTCTCCATTTCCAGAACTTTCTCATTCCCCACGGAAACCCTGTACCATTAAATAATGACTTCCTCAGCCCTGGGAACCTCTATTCTACTCTCTGTTTCTATGAATTTGCATAGTCATTGAACCTCACATAAGTGGAATCATACAATAGTCGGCCTTCTGTGCCTGACTTCTTTCACTTACCATAATGTCCTCAAGGTTTAATCACAAATGGCTGAATAATATCCCATTGTATGTGAACGCTATATTTTGTTTATCCATTCATCTGGGGATGGATAGGTTTTTTTTTTTTATTATTCTTATGCTTCTAGTAAAGACAATCATATTTCTGATGTCTTAAAGTGGCATTTCAGAGACAATGGGACACTGTGTGTCTCCCGAGGCAAAACTACATACCACCTATGAAGCTACCAATTTATAGGAAATACAGAGACCAAAGCATCATATTAAACTATGCCATGGGGAGGCAATCAGCAAAGTCCAGACTGAGAAATATGTAGGATAAAAGACCTACTTTCTTCAACAAATAAATTGCAGAGGGAAAAAGAAAAAAAAACATAAAGATTAAAAGATACTTAGATACTTAGGGCCCCTGGGTGGCTCAGTGTGTTAAAGCCTCTGCCTTTAGGTCAGGTCATGATCTCAGGGTCCTGGGATCGAGCCCCGCATCGGGCTCTCTGCTCAGCGGGGAGCCTGCTTCCTCCTCTCTCTCTGCTTGCCTCTGTGCCTACTTGTGATCTCTGTCAAATAAATAAATAAAAATCTTAAAAAAAAAAAAGATACTTAGTACTGAAAAGTTTTATTAGCTAACTGCTCTGTGTAGATCTTGATTCAAGCGAGCAGTTTAAAAAAAATACGGAGACAATCAGGAATTTGAACATTGATTATTTGATGATATTAAGGAATGATTGTTTAAAATTACTAGCTGTGACAATGGTGTTGTGGTTTTGTTTTTAAAAAATAATCTTATCTTGGGGGCGTGGGTGGTTCAGTCAGTTAAGAGCTGGCTCTTAATTTCTGCTCAGGTCATGATCTTAGGGTCATGAGATCCAGCCCTGAATCCAGCTTTGTGCCCCTCAGGGCATCTGCTCGAGATTCTCTCTCTCCCTCTGCCTCTTCCCTCCCCACCACACATGTGCACGTGCAGTCTTGCTCTCTCTATCTTAAATAAATAAATCTTAAAAAAATAATAATAAATTTTAAAAATCTTATCTTTTAGCGATAAACACTGAAATCATTTCAGATGAGATGATATGATATCTGGGAATTGTTTCAAAACCCTACTGGGTAGGAGGGGGCATAGTTGAAACAAGCTTTCCTATGCTTTCCAAGCTTTCCTATGATTCTATGCATATGACCCGGTGCTCATAAGAAACTGGGACTCCTGGTTGGCTGAGTTGTTTAAGGATCTGCCCTCTGCTCAGGTCATGATCCCTGGGTTCTGGGATGGAGCCCCGCATTGGGCTCCCAGCTCAGCAGTGAGTCTCCCTCTTCCTCTGCCCTTCTGTCTGATTGCGCTCACACTCTCCCTCTCTGTCTCTCAAATGAATAAAGTAAGTCTAAAAAAAAAAGAAAAAGAAACAAGCTTTCCATGGATTGGTAGCTATTAAAATTGTGTGACGGATACTTGGGGATTTCTTTTATTATTTGTTTATTTTCCCATGTGTTTGAACTTTCCTCAAATAAAACTTTTTAATGTCATATCATAGGCGTGCTCCTTCATTTTGGACTGGTCTTTGGCAAGCGTTCTCTTCTAAGAATTTAGCTTTGAGTTTCCTGGAGAGCATTCTCCACCCACACTCTAAGCTTCTACACAAAGAAATAAAGGATCTTAATAAATGCATTTTGAGGAACAATATTCAAGGGGTGCCTTTGTCATCTGAGCACAATTGTTATCAGGCAGATTTGCAATTCTGTGGGCTTTTAATTTTTTAAAAAAACTTTAAAAGATTTTATTTATTGAGAGTGAGCATGTGGGTGTGCATGAGGGAAGGGAAGAGGAGGGGAGGGGAGGGAGTGGGGGGAGGGAGGGGAAAGGGAGAAGAAGCAATGGACTCCCTGCTCAGCGTGTTACAGAGGGCGACCCCAGGATCCTGAGATCCTGACCTGAGCCAAAAGTCAGATGCTTAACTGACTGAGCCAGCCAGGTGCCCCTCCAAAGGCTTTTTTAAAAAGCTGGCTCGTGGGGCTTCTGGGTGCCTCAATTGGTTAAGCCACTGCCTTCATGACTCAGGTCATGATCCCAGAGTCCTGGGATCGAGTCCCATATCAGACTTCCCCTGCTCTGCAGAGAGCCTGCTTCTCCCTCTCCTTCTGCCTGCCACTCCCTGTTTGTGCTCACTCTCTCTCATTCTGTTAAATAAATAAATAAAATCTTAAAAAAAAAAAAAAGCTGGATTGCTTTTCTGCGACTCTTTTTGGAAGGTCATGGTGTGGTAGCTTGCCACGTGGCAAGTCCCCTCTTACTTACCATTTGCCGTGTCTTGTGAGCCTCACGATTACTCTATGACTTACGTATTATTTTCAGCTCCCATTTTACAGATGAGGAAGTGGAGGTTCGGCAAGATTAGTAAGGGCCGACATCGGTTAACCATTTACTATGTGTCAAGCACTGGGCTAATTGTTTCAATGAATTTGCTTGTTTTATCCTTACACACCCTTATGAGGTAGGCACTATTATTATCCCCTTTTTATAGATGAGGAAATTGAGGCTTACAGACACTAAGGAATTTGCTAGCACTGCTAGAGCAAGTGTCCTCTCCCGCTGTGTGGCTCCGAAGCTCTCCACCCTAACCCTGCCCCAACCCAACAGAGTGGTTCAGAGCGAGCATCTGGGGCTCTGCTGTTTATTGGTCACATGGCCTTGGGCACATTATTTCATCTTCCTAAGCCTGGTTCCTAATCTGTAAAATGGGGCGAACAACAGCACCTCCCTAATAGGGTGACTGTGAGGACCAAATGAGCCTGTCAAGGGCCTGCCCCCATAGTAAGGACTCAGCTGATGGCAGCGACTTTTATTATCACCAGGTTTCTCTTGGTGGGGATCCTTGATTAAAGTCAGATTGCTTTAGAAGCTCAGGAATCTGGGGTGCCTGGGTGGCTCAGTCGTTAAGAGTTTGCCTTCAGCTCAGGTCATGATCCTAGAGTCCTGGGATCGAGTTCAGCATCAGGCTCCCTGTTCAGCAGGAAGCCTGCTTCTCCCTTTCCCTCTGCCTCTCCCACTCCCACTGTTTGTGTTCCCTCTCTCAATGTGTCTCTCTCTATTAAATAGATAAAAATCTTAAAAAATCTTCGGAAATAACTGGCCGTTCCACAGTCGTGGGATATTCTGTGTGGACACTGCTCCGAAATTTTTCTTGGCAGGGGGGCGGGGGGTGGGCGCAGGGGTGTTGGGGCAGCGGAGGGCAGGGGGTGCACGTGGAGAGGTGCTTTACTTAGAGCCAGGAGAGGGGGTCAGTCTGACCTTCGGGAAGTAAAAGACTAAAAGCCGATTGATCATGCAATAAACAGACACTGTAGGTGTTGCTCTGGTGTTTCAAACTATCCTGGTCTTTGAAAGTGCTTCCTGGTCCGGCTAAAGGAGCTCTTAGGAACCCTCACTGGGTGCGACCCCAGGCGTGCCTGAGATGGGGACACATATAAATAAACATGTTAATATGCTATCCATTCCTTGTCCTGTAGTGGAGGGAAGGACAAGGGCTTTGGAGCACTAGGAAGCTCAGTTTGAATCCTGACTCTGCCACTCAGAGAGTATAGAGAGTCACAAATCCATCTGCGCTTAAGTTTGCGTAGCTATGAATTAGGAAAGATGTGAGAGTAAAGCTAACAGTTGCAGAATGCTTACTATGTGCGGGGCGCTGTTGTTTTTCTATGTTAACTCATTTAATTCTTTTAAACTTAAGAAACTTTATTTTGGGGGCGGGCACCTGGTGGCTCAGTCATTAAGCATCTGCCTTGGGCTTAGGTCATGATTCCAGGGTCCTGGCATGGAGCCCTGCATCAGACTCCATGCTCAGCAGGAAGCCTGCTTCTCCTTTTCCCACTCCCCCTGCTTGTGTTCCCTCTCTCTCTGCCTCTCCCTCTGTGTGTCAAATAAATAAACAAAATATTTTTTTAAAAGAAACTTTATTATTTTATTTTATTTTATTTTTGCATTTTTTAATTTTTTTTTAAATTCAAGTTAGTTAACATAGACTGTATTATTTTCAAGGGTAGAATTTACTGATTCTATGCATATGACCTGGTGCTCATAAGAAACTTTATATTTTTTTAAGACTTTATTTCTTCATTAGACAGAGAGAGCACACAAGCAGGGGGAGACACAGAGGCAGAGGGAGAAGCAGGCTCTCTGCTGAGCTGGGAGCCCAACATGGGGCTCAATCCCAGGACCCTGAGATCATGACCTGAGCTGAAGGCAGATGCTTAACCATCTGAGCCACCCAGGCACCCCAAGAAACTTTATTTTTTTAAAAGATTTTATTTATTTATTTGACAGAGAAAGAGAGAGCACAAGCAGGGAAAGTGGGAGAGGGAGAAGCAGGCTCCAATGCGAGGTTCCATCCATAGTTTCGCCTTTTCCATGACGTCATAGAGTTGGACTCATATGGTATCTAGCCTTTTCAGATTGGCTTCTTTAATTTAGCAATAGGTATTTAAGGTTCCTCCTTGTCTTTTCATGGGTTGATAGCTCATTTCTTTTTAGTGCTAAATGATATTCCCTTGTCTGGATCTACCGCAGTTTATCCATTCAGATATTGAAGGATATCTTGGTTGCTTATCTGTTCTGGCCATTTTGAACAAAGCTTTTACAAACATCTGTGTGCAGGTTTTTGTGTGGATATAAGTTTTCAATTCATTTGGGTAAATAATAAGAAGAGCAATTGCTGGATCATATGGTAAGAGTGTGTTTCATTTTGTAGGAAACTGCCACACTGTCTTCCACAGTGACCTGCACTGCTCTGCATTCCCGACAGCAATGAAGAGGACTTCCTGGTGCAGACCTCCTGAGAGTGCTTGGTTTTGTCAGTATTCTGGGTTTTGGCCATTCTAATGGGCATGTAGTGGAATCTCACTGTTGTTTTAATTTGCATCTTCTTATGACATCTCGCATACAGCATCTTTTCAAATGCTTATTTGCCATTTGTGTGCCTTCTTTGGTGAGGTGTCTATTCAAGTCTTTGGCCCATTTTTATTTTTTTATTTTATTTTTTAAATCTGGAAAGAGAGAAGGAGCCCAGGTTTTTTTTTTTTTTTTTTTTTAATTTTATTTATTTATTTGACAGAGAGAAAGATCACAAGTAGGCAGAGAGGCAGTCAGAGAGAGAGGGGAAAGCAGACTCCCTGCTGAGCAGAGAGCCTGATTCCGGGGCTTGATCCCAGGACCTGAGATCATGACCTGAGCCGAAGGCAGAGGTCATGAGCCACTGAGCCATCCAGGTGCCCCTTTGGCCCATTTTTAAATAGGATTATTTTATTGTTGAGTTTTAAGAGTTCTTCAGATATTTTGAATAATAGTCCTTTATCAGATGAGTCTTTTTTTTTTTTTTTTTAATTTGACAGACAGAGATCATGAGTAGGCAGAGAGGCAGGCGGGTAGGGTTGGGGAACAGGTTCCCTGCTGAGCAGGGTGCCTGATGCGGGGCTCGATGCCTGGACCCTAAGATCATGACCCGAGCCCAAGGCAGAGGTTTGACCTACTGAGCCACTCAGGTGCCTCCTCAGATGAGTCTTTTACAAATATTCTCTCCCAGTCTGTGGCTCGTGATCTCTTAGTATTATTGTCTTTTTCAGAGCAGAAGGTTTTAATTTTTAAGAAGCTCAGCTTATCAGGGCACCTGGATGGCTCAGTCAGTTGAGCATCTGCCTTCAGCTCAGGTCATGATCTCAGGGTCCAGGAATCAAGCCCTGTATCAGGCTCCCTGCTCGGCAGGGAGCCTGCTTCTCCCTCTCCCACTTCTCCTGCTTGTGTTCCCTCTCTTGCTGTCTCTCTCTCTGTCAAATAAATAAATAAAATCTTAAAAAAAAAAAGAAGAAGTTCAGCTTATCAGTTTTTTGTTTCATGAATCATGCCTTTGGTGTTGTATGTAAAACTCATCACCATAATATCAGCTGTAGCAACATTTTTCTAGATGTGTCTCCTGAGGCAAGGGAAACAAAAGCAAAATAGACTACTGGGACTACATCAAAATAAAAAGCTTATGCACAGTGAAGGAAACAATCAACAAAACTAAAAGGCAACCTACAGAATGGGAGAAGATATTTGCAAATGACATATTCAGTAAAGGTTTAGTATCCAAAATGTATAAAGAACTTGATGCAACTCAACACCAAAAAACAACCATATAATCCAATTCAAAATTTGGAAGAAGACATGAATAGGCATTTCCCCAAAGAACACATAGAGATGGCCGGCAGGCACATGAAAAGTCGCTCGACATCACTCATCATCAGGAAAATGCAGATCAAAACCACAATGAGATGTCACCTCACACCTGCCAGAATGGCTAAAATAAAAAACACAAGAAACAACAAGTGTTGGAGAGGATGTGGAGAAAAAGGAATGCTCGTGTACTGTTGGTGGGAGTGTAAACTGGTGTGGCCACTGTGGAAAACAGTATGGTGGTTCCTCAAAAAATTGAAGACAGAATTAGTATATGAACTACTAATTCCACTACTGGGTCTTTACCCAAAGAGCATGAAATCACTAATTTGAAAAGGTATATGGAACCCTGTGTGTATTGGGGCATTATCTACAATAGCCAAACTATGCAAGCTGCCAAGTGTCCATGGATAGATGAATGGGTGAAAAAGAGGTGGTCTGTATATACAATGGAATAATATTCAGCCATCAAAAAGAATTAAAATTTGCCATTTGTAACATGATTGGAGCTACAGAGTACAATGGTAAGTGAAATAAATCAGCCAGAATAAGACAAATACCGTATGATTTCAATCATATGTGGAATTTAAGAAACAAAGCAAACAAAGAAAAAAGAGACAAACCAAGAAAAAGACACTTAACTGTAGAGAACAAACTGATGGTTGCCAGAGTGCGGGGTTGGGCGGGGATAGGTGAAGGGGATTAAGAGTACCCTTATCATGATAAGCACCGAGTAATGTACAGAATTATTGAATCACTATATTATACACCCAAAACTAAACAGAACATTGTATGTACATACACTGGAATTAAAAGTTAATTTAAAAATAAAGGTCGTCTGGGTTCTCACCCTACGTTACTTTCTAGCAGTTTTAAAGTTTTGTGCTTTACATTTAGGTCTATGATCCATTTTAATTACTGTAAAAGCTGTAAAGTCTGTATCTAGATTCATTTTCTTGCCTGTGGATAGCCAGTTGTTCCAGCAACTGGAACTAGAGACTAAGACTAGAGAACTAGAGAACAAAGACTAAACTCATTTAAATGTCTAAATCAACTTTGAAGCACTACCTTATTTATCCCCATTGCTCAGATGAGCAAACTGAGGCATAGAGTGGTTTTTATTAGTCACCCAGGGCAACACAGGGAGTACTTGACAGGGATCTGAACACATGTAACCTGACACCAGAGTCCATACACTCAATCCCTATCTACAATAATAACCTCTTTGTCATAGTTTTTTTGTGAGTAACACAGATGGTTCCTAGCACATAGTAGGTACTCAGGAAGCAGTAATGGTAGCATTGTCCAGCCCAGCCTCCAAGGTTTCACTCAATATCATGTTCTCAGAGAAGCTTTAGTTCATTCCTCCAGGCTAACCAGCCAACCATTGGAGGGCTATTTCATCCTAGGGATGACAGACAGCCTGTACCCTGCTTACTCTCCTGGTGTACCCTACATACAGTCACAGATCGCTTCCATGTGAATTCCGCCGAGAGGCTCCATGTCTGATTTCTCTGTGTCCCCCAGACCGCCACGTGCCGCACTGGGCAGCCTCTCAGTGAAAGTTTGTTTAATTGAGTTGGAGTGGCCTGCTCTTCCTTGACCCAAAAGGGTCACCCGTGCGCATCACGGGTGTGGTCTATTCCTCAGGATATCCAGGCTCTGACTCACATCTTTGCTCCTGAGGCCCCCTTGCTCCAACCTTCCCTGATCTGTCAGGTTGGGCCACCCTAGTCTGCAGAAGTTCTCAGTTCCCTCCAAACTCAAGACATAGCACCTATCTTGAAGGCCTGCTCTCTAAACCAGACTGGCCTCTCCCAGGACGTCTGAAATCCCTCTTTGGTGGGTAGAGCAGTTCACTGGATGTTTAGCAGGACATGACAGACCCCGGTGACCTCATTCCAAAAAGATTATGAAAGGCATTAATCTTAACATTGTTGGACTGGTTTGGGGGCTAAGTGAGCGCCCCTAAGGGCTGTCTCCTGGGCCCTGGTATACCCCTCAGGCAGCCCCACTTGAGTCAGGGCTCTCTTGGACCAAGCTAACCACAAGCCCATGTCCGCCTTGGGGAGTATGTTCTAGCTGGGCCACCGTGGACATGCCGGCAGTGCCCGCTTTGGACTGAGCCATGTAGCACCATCCAGCAACGCCCTATGTCCGCCTCTGCAGAGCCACCCTGGGAAGATGCGACCAGCAAGACTCAAATAAATGCTTCCTCCGGACAGCACTGCCCTGGGCAGCACCCTCCTGGACACGGGTCCAGCGGAGGCCATGGGAGGAACCTGTTCTCTCCAGGAGGGCACGGTGCCTGCCCTGGGCGTGCCCAGCGGCCTCCGGTGCCCCGTGCACGCAGGGGTTCCAGGCAGGCCTCTCGCACGGGGACAGAGGGCTCCCAGAGCAGCGCCCCGTGCCCACATGGCCCGTCCTGGAGGCTCGCCCAGCCGCTGCCAAGAAGGCCGGGAGTTTATCCCCGGAGCCGCCAGCAGGGAGCTCCCTTTCGGTTCGGCTCGCGCGGCTGCGGGGGGCGGCGCTGCGCTGCGCCGCGCTGCGCTCCAGCCCGGACCGGGCCGGGGCCGCTGGATGCCGCGTCTCCGCTTCTGCAGCCTGCCGGGCGGGCTCCGGCGGCCGGTGAGCACGGTGCGGCGGGGGCGGCCGCTCGGGGACGGCCCGGGCCCGGTGGGGCGGCGGGGCGGGCTTCGGCCGGGAAGGCGGGCGGGCGGCGGGGCCCGCCGGCTCCTCCTCCCCCACTGTCCCCTGGAAGCGGCGGCCCGGACTCCCGGCTCCGGTCCCCGGCTGCGCGGCGGGGCTCGGCGCCCCGGAACGGGGAACCGACCGGGAGGGGCGGGGCGGGGAGCTCTGGCCCCTTTGGTCGGCTCTGGGGCGCGCGGAGGCAGGGCAGAGTGGCCTTCGGGTTGGGGGGGGGCGGAATTGAGGGCTTGGGGGAGCCCAGGTGGCCCAGAGCTGCCGGGTGAAGGCTGCAGCCTCCGGGATAGGGGGCTTCTCGGGGGCAGGCCCAGGTCCCCCAAACCGAGCGAGCGAGGGAGGCTCTGAGCGAAGCAGCGGGGAAGGCGAGTACCTCCACCGAGCCCTTTATCCCTCCCAGCGGCCTTCACCCTTTCACTGCCAGGCCGACTGCGGGCTCCCTCTCAAAGGAGCAGCTGCTAGACAGCTGGCAAAACAATGGAGACCCCGCTTCCCCAGACCCCCTCCCCGGAGATAGAAGATGGGGTGAGCGAATGGTAGGCTTTGGAGACTAGGGAGTGCTGGCTGTCCCCGGTGCCTGGTTGCTCACCTCACCTTTCCCTGCAAAGGGGTGGGGTGTGTGTGGGAAGGTCGGACAGCCTGCCCCAGGCCTCTGGGAGCGACTGCCCGGACGCCCCGCCCTACTAACCTGTCATGCCAGTTATTTCGCCAATGGGAAGAGGGAGGTGGTAAGGTTAGCTGCTCCCCCATCCCCGTGTTTGGGTGGGGAACGGGTGCTGCTTGGTACCAAGCATGGTGAGGAGTGGGTCTTGTTCCTGGCTGAGATAAGGCCTGCAGGGACATACCACACATGGGGCTTTGTTGGGGGAAGGGAGGGGGGAATGGGGATGTCACCCTTTTGCAAGGCACATGTGTCCTGCTGATTAGTTAGAAAGGCTGCCAGCCAGAATGAACGGGGGTGGGGGTGGGGGGGCAGGATGGGGTTGGAGGAAGGCAGACAGTATGTTTTTTAAGTGGTGCTCCTTTTGCCTGGTCACTTGGCCCATGGGGCATGTGTTTGGCAGTGTCCTCTTGGTTTGTGTTTTGTAGAGAGGCCCCAGGACAATGCTTCCTGGGAGGGGCTCTCCTGCCTAGTGCCTTCCTGCCCTCAGATGGACCCCCCAAATTATGGAATCAGATTCCCTCCCGCCCTTCACCTGGCGAGTGATTCAGGCTGGTTTGTGTGGGCTCATTTGTCTTTGGAGTACCTGGCATGTGTAGTGCTGAGGAGGCCTTGTAAATCCCCCCAAAGAGAGTGAACTGTCGGAAGTACGAATGCAGTGTGTCTGTGCTGGAAGGGAGGGAAGGTCAACCAGCAGGTAAAGAGTGAGATTGCTTAGCCAGACGTTGAATCCAAGCAGTCAGGCTGCCTTTCCATGTGCTTATGAGATCTGGAGCCCTTTTCTTGGGCAGGTTGGTTTCCTGTTGTCATGGCAATGGGCCAGGCCTTGTCTAACTTTCCCCACCCTTTTGGTTCAGAAGCTACTTTCTATTTGGGGATATTGAAAGTTGCTCTCCTGAGGTCTCTGGCTTCCTGACAGACCTCACTGGCTCTTTGTCAGTGGCCTGCCACCTCCTCAGCTTCCCCTCTGTCCTTTTGTGATGAGGGTTTTCCAGGAAACATCCTCCTGGTTGCTGGTCATGGCTAATTATATATAGCCTGGGGTGTGCTTGTCCATTTGGGGTTGGGGACATTGGTGTGCTGGGGCAGGGGCCTCGATTTCAGGAAGGTGACAGGGAAGCTATTGTGTTGGAGGGTTAGGACAATGAGAAGGGTCGCAGGTGGGGGTGGGTGGGATAGAGCGCTGGTGGTCACTTCCTTTGAAAGCTTTGAACTTTGAACTATTGATGACCTGGTGCCTGGCAGCTCTGAGAATCTAGTTTGTTTACGCTCTCCAAGCCTGGCTCAGGTGCCAGGGTGTGTGCCTGAAGGCTTCCCCAGGTGCCCCAGGCTCTCCTCAGAAGTCCTCACTGTGGATTGTGCCCTTCCTGACTTTCCTGCCCGGTCCCTCAGCCTCACTCCCTGGCAGCCCAGGGAAGCCAGCCTGGAGCCTGGAGCCCCCTTCACCAGCCCAACTCCAGGCTGCTCATGAAGGGGTGCATGTGTCTTCAGAAATTGGGCCTGAAACATTCAGGGTCCCCCAGAGGCAGGTCCCCGAAGGTGGACTGGGTGGGGCAGAAGTGAGGCTAGCGTGAAAAGGAGAATCCACCCAGCTCGGGTGGAGCAGGGAGTTGCTGGAATTCAGGAAACCATGATCCACACTTGGTGTGTCACAGGTCTCCAGAGCAGCAGGGTGGTTCTGGTTCCTTCAAACCTGAGATCTCTACTCCCCCCACCCCTCCACCCCCCACCACCAGACACCCTCACCTGAAGTGGACACCATGGACTGGACCTCCATCACCCGGGTCCTGTGAGCTGGTCCTGCTGGTGGCTCTGGGCCCCAGGTCTCGTCCCAGGCCTCTCCTGAGTGTGGTGGGTAAAGCTGAGGGGCTCTAAGCCTAGCATAGTTTAAAGGTTCAAGGTTATGAGAGTGGTTCCCCCAGAACTGGGGCTGGGAGGCTTGATGGAGCTTTGAAGTTCTACTTTGGGTCAGGCTCGTGGGTGCTTGAGGATCTGCTCACTCTGCCCCCACCTCTATCACCATAGGTTAGGGTTAGGAGGGGCGGGGAGCAGAACTGGAAAGCCTCCACTCCTCTCCCCACCTCCCTTTCCTTGAGGTGGGACCTGTGTGGCTTGTAAATTATCCATATTCCCTTGATGGTTCAAAGAGCTTACAGTCAGGCAGGACTTTAAACTGTGGACTGAGGTTTTTACAGGGCCCAGGGCCCTTTCTCTCTGCCAGGCACTTTACCATAACTTACAAGGGATTCTTTATATTATTCTCGGAGATTCAGAGATGTTGGATGATGGGCTCAAGGTCACACAGCAAGCACAGGCAGAGCAGGATTAGAACCTTTGCAATTTAGAGTTGAACAGAGTTAAGTCTCCAGCAAAGGCAACGCTTGCGGCCAAGTGTGAAGTCTCAGGCCCACGGAGATTTTATAGTTGAAATAGCTGAGGCCTACAGAGGGGAAAGGACTTGCTCAAGGTCACACAGAAGGGAGGGGGGAGTGGTGTTCCCTGAGTTCAGCGCCCAGCCGGCTGCGGCAAACCCCGCGGGAAGCCGAGGAGGTGCACCTAGAGGAGCAGCGGAGCCCTCGGCCGCGCCGCTGGCACGTCTCCCGCTGTCGTTCCTCCCGGGGCCTGCGGGATCCCTGTGTTCCGGGGGAGACGGTAAGCGGCGGGAGGCACCGCGGGCCTGCGGCTGCCTGGAAATGCTCGGCGCCGCGGTTTCCGAGGGAGCGGGAGCCGAAGCCGGCGGGCGGACTGATGTCATGTGAGAAGCGTGCAGTCGGACCGAGCACACCTGGAGCCCGATAAGCTCCGTGTGACCTGGCAGTGAGTCCCGGGGCGCTGCGGAGCTCTTAGCGCGACCGGTCGGGAAGAGGCTCGGTGGCAGCGGCCGGCGTCACCCTGCGCTACTCGGTGGAGGCGGCTCCCCACTCGCCCTGCCCCGCCGCCGGGGCGGGTCAGGTGCCGCGCGAGCCCCGCCGGGTTGTCTTTGCAATCCTCCTTGCGGGACTGGCGCCGAAAAAGGCCTCTGGGCTGTAGGAAACGGCCGCTTAGGGAGGTCAGAGGCCAAGGGAGAGAGGCCGGCTCTCTTGGGAAAGTATTTCCTTTGTATTTATTTATGAGTGTGGTCTGGGAGTGGGGAGTGGGGGACTGACCCTTTTTAGTGTCCACCCACAGCAGCCAAGTCTGGGCGCCTTGTCTTGGGATTCTAACGTTATAGTTTCCATTTCCTGGGGTTTCTACTTTGCCAGCTGCAGGGTGACCCATTTAAATCTGTCCCCTCTTAAAGCCACAAGACACTAGTGAGATCTATTTTAACCAAGTCCCCCAAGTCACTGAAACTTTTCCGAGGCATGAGATGGCAAGCCTTGAACCTGCCCATTGCAAACTTGGTTCACAGTTCTCACGCTAAATGGATTGTCAAGCTTTTCTTTTTATCTTTGTCTGCCCTTCTTTTTAATCTTTAAAAATAGCAAAATTAACATATTCTGGGAAAAGGTTTAATTCCTAGGAAGTCTATTAGATAAAACGATAAAGTGGTATTCCCCGTTTGCTCCAACTGCACGAAAACCCCAGACAAAATTATGTAATGGATATTATATATATATGGGTACATATGATACATATTTATGATAGATTTATATATAACATTATATTACATGATACAATTTAATATAAATATAAATTTTTTTTCTGTAGGAAATAAAGAGCATACAGAAAAGTAGAAGAAATGTTATATATAATCCCACTATCTAAAGTCCCTAGGCCTAGATACACACACACACACACACACACACACACACACACACTAGCTAAATATTCTCATTGTAAAAAAATAGAACAATACAGATGAAACACCAATCTGCTTTGACTCTTCTAAAATCTGTCTCTTCCCAAAAGCATACATTTTTCTATGCATATGCAAATATTGCATATACATAATACATAATGCACATACATACATAATGCACATACATATATGTGCACACATAAACATAGTTTTTAAAATATATGGTTTTAAAAATTAAATATTATCTGAAAACTTGGGTTTTTTCACTTAACAGTATAGTATTGAGTCTTTCCAGGTGGGTGTATACAGATCTCCTTAATTCTTTTTTTAAAATTTTTTTTAAAAGATTTTACTTATTTGACAGAGACACAAGTGAGAGAGGGAACATAAGCAGGGAGAGTGGGAGAGATAGAAGCAGGCTTCCTGCTTCAGGGCTCAAACTCAGGACCATGGGATCATGACCTGAGCAGAAGGCAGGTGCCTAACGACTGAAGCACCCAGGCACCCCTCCTTCATTCTTTTTAATAACTGCCCAGTTCTATAATTTAGCTCTTCCTCCAGTGACAGACCTTTATATTGACAGAATTTTACAGTTGCAAACAATGATGCAAAGATGAGCCATGTTTCTTGTGTGAACATATCTGTCGAGGTCCTGTATGTGGAATTGCCTAGAATATGTACATTAAAATATTTTCACAGATACCCCCAACTTGCCCTCCCTACACCAATTTATACTCCCAATAAACACATGAACTACCCTGCTTCCTATCTTCTATTTGATTGATGTTACTAATAATGGTGGTTTTTACTAAACTGTTAAGTGAACAGCAGTATACCTCTGTGTTCTTTCATGTGTGTGCAGATAAGACTGAGGCTGAAAATCTGTTCGTGTCTGTTGGCCATTTGTATTTCAACAGCTATGAATTGCCTGTACTTAGTCTTGGCAGTAGTTACCTGGGCCCTCTGAACTTGAACCAGTGTGCTCTGGCTTGGCCATGTGCTCACGGGATTGCCTTCACCTCTTTGGGCCGTACTTTTTTCCATATACAAAGGCTCTGTCCAGCATTAAGGTTTATGTGTGGATTTATTCTAGTCACACTTGGGCTGAGGTGCACACTTTGTGGACCTTATGCTGTTTGTCATTCCATTTAGATGATAAAAATGTGTCCTGCTGTGATTAGGTACTGTTCTTGAGGGCCTACTCTGGGCTGGGGTTATCTGGAGGGCTTATAGACCAATTTCATTCAGTTCCCATGCCGTATGTGGTAGGTGCTGTTATTACCCCATTTTACAAATGGGAAAACAGAGGCACAGAGGTGTGAAGTGGCTTTCCCAAGATTGCATAGCTATTACCCTGGATTTGGTCCTAGGTTTGCTACCTGACATCTGAAGCCTTTCTTGAGTTTCACTTATCTTTATTTATTGAATTTATTTTTTGAGGCGGGGGAGAGGCAAAGGGAGAGAGAAAATCTCAAGCAGGCTCCACACTGGACCAGGGACATGACCTGGACACAGGGCTCCATCCCACAACCCTGAGATCATGACCTGAGCCAAAATCAAGAGTCAGACACTTAACCAATGGAACCGCCCAGACCAGCATATCTTGCCTCAAATACTTTAGTATACATATCATTAAGCAGACTTCAGTGTTTGTTTACAGTTCTCTTTTCTTTTGAGTGAATACTTCACATAATAAGATGCACAAATCTTTTTTTTAAGATTTTTATTTATTTATTTGACAGAGAGATACAGAGCACATGTAGAGCATCAGGGAGAGGGAGAAGCAGGTTCTCTGCTGAGCAGGGAGCTGGAAGTGGGGCTCCACCCCAGAATCCTGGGATCATGACCTGAGCCAAAGGCAGAAGCTTAACCTATTCAGCCACCCAGGCGTCCCTGAAATGCACAGATCTTATGCATGCTATTTGATAACTGTTGGCAAATGTATACACCTGTCAATCCAAATCCCTATCAAGATAATTAAGGTAATATGAACATCACTCCAGAAAGTTCCCTCATGCTCTTTTCCAGGCAATTCCTACCCCTACCCCCTTCCTCAGCATCCAGAGGTAATCAGTGTTCTGATTTTTTTTCACCATAGCTTATTTTTATCTATCCACATCTGTGGCTTACAGTGGCTTTACCTCCTTCCTGATAAACCCATCGTAACTTGAAAATACCATAAGTTGAGAATGCATTTAATCCACCTAACCTACCAAATTTAGGTTAGCCTACCCTCCCTGAAATGTGTTCAGAACACCTTCATCAGGCTACAGTTGGGCCGAATCATCTAGCACAAAGCCTATGTTATGATCAAGTATTGACTATCTCATGTAATTGCTTGCACACTGTGCTGAAAGTGAAGACAGAATGGTACAGCACGGGTACAGAATGGCTGTCAGCATTTCATTTGTTTACCCCTGTGATCACATGGCTTCCTGGGAGCTGCGTCTTGCTGCCACTCCCCAGCATCCCTAGGGAGCCTCTCACTGCATATCGCTACATCAGGACAAGATCCAAATTCAAAATGTGAAGAATGAGTTTTATTGAGTGCAAATTGCTTTCACACATGTGTAGCGTCAAGTCAAAAAATTGGTAAGTCGAACCATTGTTAAGTCAGGGACCATCTGTACTAGAACTTCATATTAATAGTACTATACTAGTATGTACTCTGTTGTCAAAGCCTTCTTTTGCTGTCATTTGACTCCCTGTTTTTGAGATTCATCCCTGTTGTGTGGATCAGTGATTGCTTCCTTTTGCTTGCTGTGTAGTATTCCATTGTATGAATATGTAAATTGTTTCTCTGATTGATGAACTGGTCGGTGCGTATTGGAGTCAAGTGGTCCTTGCCCTCAAGATGCTTTCTTTCTTTCTTTTTTTTTTTAAGGTTTTATTTATTTATTTGATAGACAGAGATCACAAGTAGGCAGAAAGGCAGGCAGAGAGAGGAAAGGAAGGGAAGCAGGCTCCATGCTGAGCAGAGAGCCCAATGTGGGGCTCGATCCCAGGACCCTGGAACCATGACCCGAGCCGAAGGCAGAGGCTTTAACCCACTGAGCCACCCAGGCACCCCCCTCAAGACACTTTCTGTCTTAACATACTAAGGCCTCTGAGTTGACCAAGTAGATTATACTTTGCAGTGATTTGGGGAGCAGTGAGGTCACAATGATGTAGGTACAGACCCTAACTTATATGCATACCTTTCCTCCACGTAAAATTAGGAAAGGCCCCCTGGAATAGGCTCAGGGGAAAAAGCCAGAGAAGGAGGTCAGAAAACTGTAAGGTTCCCTTCATGGGACAGGGTAAGAGATGAAGGGGAGCCCAGAATGAAGAATGGGAAGGTGCTGATATCATCCCTGCTGGAGTCTTTGGGCCCGGGGACAAGAGATGCTAAAAAGTCCAAGGTCTACAAGAAGGTGACAGAGCCCCAGAGTCCCGCAGAGTCGGCTCCAAGGAACAGAGGAGCAGCAGTTCCTGTACCAGGGGTCTGACCCTGGACAGGGAGGTCGCAGGTGGCTCTAGATAGGTGGCACAGGAGAAAACCCAGGCCACAGCCAGGCAGTTGTAGGGATGACAGTGGGTAAGGGGTACCTTGGGAGCCGTGTGCATGACTTTGGCAGGACAGGGGTGCTGAGGGGAGGCCTGAAATGGACTCAATCTCCAGAGGCTCCAGGGTTGGGATGAGAGGGGTAACTTCGGCAGCAAGTTAATAAACAACCTGTGTCCACAAGAGACTTAGATAGTTGGAATTTTCGAGCTAGAAGAGACCTAGGTCATCCTGTCCAGCCTTGAGCAAAGTGACAGGCTGAAGGTCCCCTAGTGATCTGTTGGCAGATCTGGGCCTAGATAGCAAAACCGCTAACCTTCCTGGCCAGTGGTTACCGCCGCCCCCATACTGCTATTCTAGGGCTGACTGTGTGCGCTTCCTATCCATCACAATGGCAGTGAGGGGCAAGCTTTTGCCAAGACAGGGATTTCCATGAAATTACTTCTCAGGGACCTTTCCAGCCCCAAAATTCTAGAATTCTGGGGCCTGTTGTCCGTTGATACTGCTCAGATGTCTAGTCCCCACCCAGCAGAGAGTCAAGATTGGGTAAGGATTACAGAGTAAGAATTGAAGACCAAAAGAGGTGTCTTGCTGGGATAGCGTGGGTAGGCAGTTGGGTTCTCATGGTTGGGCTGAAGCTGAGGCCAGTGGACACATTTGTCCCCTTCCAGTCCCCAAGGTGGGTTTCTTTCTTCATTTCCCACATGGGTGTCTTTGGAGCCATCTTCTAAATCAGTCTTTTTTTTAGAGAGAGAGAGAGCGTGGGGGTGGGGTAGGTAGAGGGAGAGGAAGAAAGAAAATTTTAAGCACTCTCCATGCTGAGCCTGGAACCTGACACGGGACTCCTCCCACAACCCTGAGATCATGACCTGAGCCGAAATCAAGAGTCGGATGCTTTAGCAACTGAGCCACCCAGGCGCCCCTAAATCAGCCTTTTAAGACAGTGTGGGTAGTGTTGGGTGGAGGCAGTGACCACCAGAAGATCCCACATTCTGTTATATGGTAGGTCTGTGCCCCACCCCATCAGTATTCAGGAGAAAAGAGAGAGAAAGACTCCCCAGGTCAAAATAGAGCCCTGAAGAGGGTAGCCCCCCCCCACCCTAAATCAGCCCAGACTCAGCTGGACAGGGCTGCCCCTGGCTTCGCACTTCCAGGGCCCCAGACTTCCTGTCTTCCTACCTCTTCCAGGTACTATGTGTATGGAGCATTTTGAACCAAAAAGTCCAGAGGGAACTTTGTTCTACTAGGTAGAAATAGGTCAGGGGATCAAGGGGTGCCTGTTAGGCCCACAGGGAGCTAGTAACTGGGCCAGATTCCCCACCTCTTTGGATATGCTCTGCAATTAAAGATTTTTCTAGAATTCACTGCCCAGTTCAATAACCAGTAGCTGTTGAATACTTGAAATGTAGTTATTCTGAATTAAGATGTGCTCTGAGTGTAGAAATCACATGGGACATTGCAGCCTTCTTATGGAAAAGAGAATGTAAAATATCTTGATAATTTTCATGTAGATTACATGACATTGTCTTGGATATATTTATATGAAAGTATATCATTAAAGCTAATGATATACTTCTTACCTTTTCTTCTTAGCTTTTTTCTTCTTACCTTTTTTAGTGTGGCTGCTAGGAAATTTTAAGTCACACCTGGGACTTGAATCATATTTCTGTGATGAGCGCTGCTCTGGGAAGGATACATCGATCGCTCAGGAACCTCATGGGTCAGGGTGCTGGGCAGGGAGGAGGCAATTAGCCAGAGCCACCAGCACCCTTGGGAGTTCCTGGCCTTGATGTTCCCCTAGGCATTGTATCAGGGCTAGGGGTCCCTCTCAGTAGGTTGGGGAGCCTGGAGGGCCTTGCTTGGTCGTGGCGGTGGGGTACACAGACAGGAAAGGCCTCTCCAGGGCCTCACAGAAGGTTATTCCTGGAAGAAGTGAGCTCGTTGGTCATGTGTCTGGAAATCGGAGGGGGAGGCCTTCTTGGAGAAAGAAAAAAATTGTACTTAATTTCTAATTAGATGGTATGGCCTACTTCTACTCCTTGTTCCCGGCTGGTTAGAACGTGTTCCCTACCTTGCAACTCCACCCCCACCAGGTCTTTCTCAGTCCTGTCCCGAGTCGGGTGCCCACCGTGGGTGCAGGTGTCCGGGAGCTGGCTTGTCTCTTGGGCTGCCACAACTTTCTTCCCAAGGCTATATTTAGTTGTTGGTCTGGGGAAAAGGATATGAGTTTTTCAGGATCCTGTTTATCCAGCAGACCCAACCCCCCACCTCTCAGCTGTCTGTCCTCCATCCAGTCTGGAACTTCCCCTTCCCTCCCTGCTTCACTTGGGGCGCCATGGGCCCAGAGAGAAAACTGTATTTGCCGCCAACTAGCCAGGTGACAGCTAACATATACTTAATTTTCTGCACCCTGTTTTCTCATTTGTAGAGATAATGATACCTGCCTTGCGGGGAGGCTGCAAGGCTCAAATGAGAGTGTGGGTCACGCGCCCAGCAGCTGGAAATCACAACATAAGGGTTGGTGCTCTGAGCTTCTCTGTCAGGCAGTGGCTAAGGCGGCTTTTGTGTCCCTTTCCTTCTTCCTTTGTGTTGAATCTTGACTCAGGCCCCAGGTCGGCTTGATGGCACCGTCCTGCCAGGAGGTCCGAGCTCTGGGAGCCACCTCGGTGCACACCTATCAGGGATAAAAGGTGATGACAGGCTCTGGAGTTTGCATTTTTACAACCCTTATCAAAACCTCAAGTTTTCTTATTTGTAAAATGGGGGTAATCGCAGACCTTCTCGTAGCAGTGCTGTGAGGATTAACTTAACAGAGACCGTATTGTATCAAGCCAAGCACCTGGCACAGAGTGAGCCTGCTGTCGGTGAGGGGGAGCTGTGCTCATTAGTTCACCTTGTCTGGACTAGAGACACGGGAACAGGCTCTGTGCAAATAACATCTCCCTCTCTCTCTCTCTTTCTCTCTCTCTCTCCACTTCTGTTTGCAGCAGCAAGGTGGGGTACAAGCACCCTGTGCTAAGCACCCATAATCCTCCGGGGGTGCCCCCCCGAAAGCAACACCCCACCATGTTTAACCTAATGAAGAAAGACAAGGACAAAGATGGTGGGCGGAAGGAGAAGAAGGAGAAGAAGGAGAAGAAGGAGCGGATGTCGGCCGCGGAGCTGAGGAGCCTCGAGGAGATGAGCCTCCGTCGCGGCTTCTTCAACCTGAACCGCTCCTCCAAACGTGAGTCCAAGACACGCTTGGAAATCTCCAACCCCATCCCCATCAAGGTGGCCAGCGGCTCTGACCTGCACCTGACTGACATCGACTCCGACAGCAACAGGGGCAGCGTCATCCTGGACTCGGGCCACCTGAGCACCGCCAGCTCAAGCGATGACCTCAAGGGCGAGGAAGGCAGCTTCCGGGGCTCGGTGCTGCAGCGGGCGGCCAAGTTCGGCTCCCTGGCCAAGCAGAACTCACAGATGATCGTCAAGCGCTTCTCCTTCTCCCAGCGGAGCCGGGATGAGAGTGCCTCAGAGACCTCCACCCCTTCCGAACACTCTGCTGCCCCATCCCCGCAGGTGGAGGTGAGGACCCTCGAGGGACAGCTGGTGCAGCATCCTGGCTCTGGCCTCACTCGGCCAGGGCCCCGGTCACAGGTCCCGGAGCTGGTGACGAAAAGGTTCCCAGCTGACCTGCGCTTGCCCCCCGTGGTGCCCTTGCCACCACCCGCCCTCCGGGAGCTGGAGCTGCAGCGGAGGCCCACTGGAGACTTCGGCTTCTCCCTGCGCCGCACGACCATGCTGGATCGGGGTCCCGAGGGCCAGGTCTACCGGAGGGTGGTTCACTTTGCTGAGCCCGGCGCAGGCACCAAGGACCTGGCCCTGGGGTTGGTGCCAGGTGACCGGTTGGTGGAGATTAATGGGCACAACGTGGAGAGCAAGTCCAGGGACGAGATCGTGGAGATGATCCGGCAGTCTGGGGACAGCGTGCGGCTCAAGGTGCAACCCATCCCGGAGCTCAGTGAGCTGAGCCGGAGCTGGCTGCGGAGCGGCGACGGACCCCGCAGGGAGCCAGCTGATGTGAGTGTCCCCCTGTGCAGCTGGGCCAGAGCCAGGATTGGGAACTGTACTTGGGTGGATGACTGGGGTACTCAGGAGCTGTGAAGTTGTGCCACTTCTTGGCCCCAGTGACAACTTACCTGGCCTGCAGGGTGGAACCACCTTAGCATGGGTTGGTCCATGGGGATATAGGCTTCAGGAGACAAGGGTGAGGGCTTTGGGCACCTTGTTTCCTGAGCCCTAAATCAGGGCACGGAGGCTCACATGGGTCACTTCAGATGAGAGATAGTCTGGACTACTAGTCCAGCCCAGCATCTGGACAAAAAGAGAGGAGTCCCATCTTTGGGCATTAGACTTGAAAGAAAAAGATGACTTATTTCAAATCAGGGCTGTCTTGGAACATCTAGGCTGTGCAGCTGTTCTGCGAGCTCTTGGGTAAGATGACTTCAGGCTTCCTCTTGCCCTTGAATGAGGAGCTGAATAGGAAGTAGGTTACAGAGACAAGTAGAGGCCAGATCATGAAGGACCTTGTAAGTCATGATAAGAATTTAGATTTTTGTCCCAATGAAATGGGACCATTGTGGAGTTTGAAGCAGGGGAGTGACTGGACCTGATTTATACAGATCACCTGGGTTCTAAGAGTCTTTATTACCTCTCCTGGAGGAAGAAAACACCCCAGAAACATAACAGGTATCAAGCCCACAGAAAAGGTATGACCTGAGTGTCCCCGAGACCCCAGCCTTTATCTGGCCCACACAAAACAGCAGTGGAGGGGGTGACATAGGAGCAGAAAAGATTTAGTCTATGTATGAGACGGTCTCCACGGGGACAGTGATCTCTAACCCCAGGGGTCTTTCAATAGAGTAGCTATGTATCAGTTTGGAATGTTCCACTGGAGACAGAACAGGAATGACAGGTTGGCCTCTGGCCATCCCTGTCTCCCAGCTGTGGGCTTTAGGATTGCCCAGATCTGGTCCAGTGTCCAGCCTGGCCAGAACCTGTCAGCACTAAGTGACCGGCCAGATGGGTCAAAGTCAGAAGTAGGAGGAAATGCTAAGGAAGCAGCCAGAGTCCTGATGCGAGCTTTCTCCCTGGGAGGGGAAGCAGATACTCAGATGGCAGCTCAGCTGAGCAGCATGGAGGGCCTGGAGGGCCTGGGAGCGGCTGGGTCAGAGTCTGGCAGGAAGCACAGGAGGTGGGTTCCAGACCTTCCTTTATCCTGGGCCCAGCAGAGCTCAGGCAGTTTTGCTAGTCAGTAAGGGATAGTGAGTGGGAGGGAGCCTGTTGTGGGAACCAGGGAAGGACCTGGACTCATTCATTCCAGAAACTCACACAGAGCAGGTACTGTGTGCCAGTCACCGGACTAGACTGAGCTCAGGGAACCACAGTGTGGCGGGAGTGGGCTTTATCCTAGAACCAGAGCCCATACCATGTCTGTCTACTTTCTCCCAGGCGGACGTTATTTTTAACAGATGGAATTTTCTTCTTCAAGAATGAATCCCCTGGGGGGGTTGTTGCCAGTTCCCTGTTGAACCACAGCACAGGCCTCTGTGGGGCCCTGGGCCTGGCATCCCAGATGCTATTTTGTTTGCTCTTTATAGCCTAGGGATCATCTTGGCATCTCGTATTTCTCAGCCGCTCTCCCTTTCCAATGAGCGGCTGCTCCCCCATCCCTGGGGAAGGGGGTGTTTCGGCTTCGGAGGCCCCAGTAGATTCCCCAGTACCGCCGGAGCTGGTATCCCTGAGATGCTGGCTTGCTTCAGCCCCTGTGGGGCAAGCCCAGCGGTGCCTAGAGGACTTCTTCCCCAGGCTGATGCCTAGGGGAATCCGGCAGGGGCCACACAGCAAACTCCAACCTCATGAGTCTCTGAGAACCATGTGAGAGGACAGTGAGAAGCACAGGGCTAAGGAAGCCCTGCATCTGTCCCTCCCTGGCAGGTGGCGGGGACTCAGGCCACCGCAGGGAGGAGCAGAGCGGGCCCGGCTTCCTGGCCTCCCGGGACAGACCGGGAGCTGGTGTGGGAGTGCCGCGGCCACCACGGTGGCTCTCCTCCTCCTCCTCCGTCTCCTCTTCTTCCTCCCACTCCCGCTCCGGCTCCTTTCCTTGGCAGCCGTTCTAAGCTCAGCTCCATGCCAAGAAGAGTCTTCCCACTTCCCTGAGGCTCCTGGGTGGGGTACTCTGACAACTCTGGCCCCGCGAGGACGGCTCCCGGCGGCCACCCTGCCCGTCACGCCATCCATCAACAGTGTCCACACATGGCCCGTCCCCAGGGAGCTCCGAGGGAACCGGCCGGCCATCTGTTCTCTCTCTGCACACAGATGGAGACCAGGCGTCATGGCTCCTCTCCATGGCCTGTTCAGAAGGCCCCAGGGAAAGACAGCCCCTCGGGTTTCCTTCTCACAAGAATGGTTGGCTCACACCTCCGTGTGTCCCTGTAGCTGCCAGCAAGGTTCCACTGGGAGTAGGGGTGAGCCACAGCAGGGGGATAGACATGGAGCCCTGATAGAGATCCCTCAGCAGGCCTGGGACACACAGCTCTTCTCCCCCCATCTAGTCTTCCCCTCCACTCGTTAAACAGACATGCGCTGAGCACCCACGGTGAGCTAGATCTGGGGAGCCAGCAGCAAGCCGCATGTAGCCCCAGGCCCCTCAGAACTCACGGTCTAGCGGAAGAGACAGTCAAGTAGCAGGGGATGTGTTGTTTGAGAAGCTCCCCAACAGGGGCCAGTACGGGGTCCCAGGGAGCACAGAGGAGGGACCGGAAGACCAGTCTTGGGAGTGATCCCAGGGAAAGCTGCCATCTGGGTGGGAGATGAATGCAGGGGAGGCAGGAGGAAGGGGAAGGCTGTGAGAGACACATACCAAGGCCTAGAGGTTGGAGAGAGAATGACACATGGGGGGGGGGATAAAGCTGGGGGACAGTGCATGGGGAATGAGGATTGAGAGAAGCAGCAGAAGCAGCAGGCAGGGGACAGGCCAACAAAGGCCCTTGTGAACTAGCCTAGGGAATGTGAACTTCAACCGAAGGGTGAGAAGCTCTTTAATCAGGAAGTGGTGGGAACAAATCTTAGAAAATCTCTGTGGAGAATGCTTTTGGGTGTAGCGAGAGCAGCCATGGGGAAAATAGTGAGGGCCCTGTCACTGTCATCCTAGTGGGATGGAGGCCCGCACTCGGGTAGGGCAGTGGCGATGGAGAGGGATTTCGGACGTGACTGACTGGTGTGGGGGAGAGAGGTGAGGAGAGCCAAATGGGCTGTCAGCTTTGGAGGAGGATGCTGAGTTCCTCCCTTGGCTCCTCAGGGAAAGTGTTTCAGGGTATTTGGTTTTGGATCAGTTACTCTTAAATTGTCTAAAGGCAAAGCATTCCCCGAGTCTGGCGAGATGAAAGAGAGTGTTGGTACCGACAAGGATCTGAAAACCCCAGCTGGATCAAAATTCTTTTCTCCTGCTCCATGAATCTGAGTGGGAAAGTCAAGGGCCCACTGAGAAGGATGAGGGCCCGGGAGGGTGGAGAGCTGCACCCTTCTGTTTGTATCCTCAGTGGACCCATTGCAGGGAGCAGGGATGTAGGATGTTCCTGCCAAGCTCCGAAAAGCCCACCTGCTTACCCCCAGCTGATGTCACTGTCCCTCTGCCACCAAGAGCCAGGGGAGCTAGCCCCCAAGGGGGCTCCACCCAGAAAGGGCTGCTTCCCTGAGATTCCGAAGTTGTGGTGGGAGGGGTGAGGTGGGGATTTCCAACAAGGCACCTGCCCCCTGCAGTCAGGCCTGCTTCCTCGGGCTCTGTATGGAGCTGTCAGGCATTTCCCAGAGATCTGTGATATGATTTCTTCTCCGCTTGGACTGTGGAGTTTCTACTCAAAGGTTCTAGGGCTACGAGGTTCCTTAAGAGGTTCTCATGTCTGTAAACCAGTCACCTGGTTTGCTTACATAGACATGTGTAAACCACCTTCCATAGATTTTGGGAGGTAGTAAATGCCTAGGATGATGGTTAGTACCTTTCCCCCTGCCTGGTTTCTGAAGCCATCAAGGGAAGGTAATTTTGCTGCTTCCTTAGTTAACCCATCCTGATGTGCTTTCCTGTCTTTGTTCCTGGTAAGGTTTTCTTTCTAAGGGGAACTCATGATGCTTCTGTTCCAACCCTTTCCCAGTAGCCCCGTCCTCAGAAACACCCAGCTGAAGGAAGAGCTGGGATGCTGGGTGCTCCCTAGATTTTTCCAGCATCTCAGGCTTATCGATGGAAATCAATGGCCTGAAAGGTGACTGGCAGGTCGGGGTTGCCTGCATCCGGGAGAACGGCAGGTGTCCCTCTGCCAGGAAGCCCTAAACCCTTGGGCAGAAGCTGTATGAGTATCACCAACCTCGTCCCCTGACCGCCAGGGACTTTCAGGAGGAGAGTACCAAGGGAAGACAGAAAATCGTCCTGGCCCAGGTCTGCCAGGCCCATGGGCTGTCCCTGGGGCTTCTGGTCATGGTGTTGCTGCCTGATACTGCCTGGGCTCAGTGTTCTAGAACACCTCTGTTACTAGAGTCACTCCAGATGATCCTTGGAGGGGTTTGGGGTTTTTTTGTTTGTTTGTTTGCTTGATTGAAACAAAAAATTCTTCATTTTGTGCCAAAGCTTTAGGCACGTCTGCCATCAGTCTTGCCATGTGAGAGCTCTGGCTTGGGGCCTCAGAGTAGAACCCAGACTCAATTCTTTTGGTGATGAGGTGGCTGGAGAGCTGATGGGTGAAAGGTCTTTGGGAGCATTTTGGCGGTTATCTATCCTGGATTAGTGGGATGCATGGGACCAACAGGATAGCCTGGTGGACAGGGTCATATCTATTCTGCTAGGTCTTCTTTCTTTCTCAGAGGCACATTCTGCCTTCTTCCTGACGAGCTGCCAGACGAACTACAGCCCCAGAGTGCCCTGGCCACCCAGTCCGTGGGTGGTGGGCATAGTGCCCAGGCCGCATTGAGCTGGGTGTGGGTACACGTCATGGTCATTGGTTGTTTTCGCCAGCACCGCTTGGCGCCCTGGTGTGGGGGCAGGGCCTCGGTTTGAGGTGGCCCACACTGGCCCCATCCAGCCCTGGCCACAGCACCATCCCCCCCCCCGGCCACACCCCTCCCTGGGGCCCACCCTGCTACCCCCTGGCCACTGGGTCTTCTGCTCCCTTCTAATCTCTTATTTACGTTGAAATGGTTCTGGAAAATACCAGATATGCAAACACCCAGACTGGGGGTGGGTGAGGAGTGGGGTGAAGGGGGGCGTGTGGCGGGTGGGAACACAAGTATTTTAAAAATGCTGCAGATCGCTACAGCGTTTCCCAGAAACCACAAGCACGCGGTCTGCCTGCCAGCAGCGCTCCCCGCCACCCCAACACCACTGAGCTGCTGGGCTCTCCTCATTTGCCTTAGCTGGAGGTGGAGAGTAGTGTCAGTGGGGGTAGGGGGCCAGTGACCCAGCTGGGGAGGGGGCTCCCCCCCCCCCCCCGGCCTGCTGGGGCTGCCTGGCGCTTCCATTGTCAGTCCTGAGCAGTGCAGATGGATGTGCCCCAGGCTTCCAGTAGCACTGTGGGCGCCCACCGTGCCAGATAGGCGCTGGGAAGGAGTGGAGTCTTCATGGCCCCCCACCTCCTGCTGTGCAGTTTGGTTGGGGGAGAAGGGAGGAGCTGGGGGGAGAGCCTAGTTCAGAGCCCCGCGTGGTGTTTGGCAGTCGCTTCTGTTCTGTTAAATACAGGGGACAGTGTCAGCAAAGCTCATGTTTTCAGCTGTTGGCTCTAGTTTAGTTGGGAAACTATTTCCTCAGACCTGGGTCCCCACTCTGGCTGCATTGATCTCCCGCTATGAGTTTCTCAGAATCAGGGCGCAACAGTCTTCCCCCAGCATGGCTTAGCCCAGCCGCTTTGCACTGACTTGGGGGGGGGTGGTGTGGGCAGGCAGGGAAGCAGGTAGGGTGTTCGTCCCAGGGGAAGGCAGCGCATGGCACGGTCGTCTTCCCAGGTGGTGATTAACTGATCTGGTAAAGATTCCCCAGAACAGCAATGCCCTGGGGGCCGGTCATGAGAGGGGACAGCTGGGCTGAGGATGGTGGCCAGTGTTCACTCTGTCAGGCACCTCTCTAGCTGCTTTACACATACTAACTCATTGAAAGTGCTCAACAACCCTTTGCAGCAGGTCATGCAATCATCTTTATTTCACAGACGAGGATACCAGATCACCAAGCGGTTAAGGATAAGTCTGTGGCCAAAGGTTTCAAGGCAATTTAAAGTCCCTTGTTGGGAGTTGAATTTAGGATATCAGCTCCTTGCCCTTCATGAGTGCGATGTATGGGGCAGGGGAACACAGTATCTGCGTATCCTTATAAATCCACCGGCCAGCCCAGGCCTATGTCCTCTTGGCCTCTATAGGCCTCGCCTCCAGAAGGGGAGGGAAGCGAGGAGTGACTGGCCATTCTTGCTGTTACTCTGTGGATTGTGAACTACAGGACGGTGAGACTGTCCTTCCAGAAGTTTAGCCAGAGGAAGCGAGCCCACACGGCAGCAGTGGGATTACATCGGGTGGGAGCTGGGAGAGGGACTGGGATGCTGGCCCGTTTGGCCCTTACTGACACATTAATATGGACATCTGCAGTACTTTGGGGTGGTGGGACCCCCCCAGAGCGTCACCTCTGATGGAAGACAGGTCCTCTCCTGTCCCACGGGGGCTGCACACTCTTGCTTCCTAGGGTGCACTGTGGGGGAAAGGTGAGCACGGGCCTCGTGCAAACTTAAATTAGGTATTCATTTCAAGTGGCAGAGGGCCTCGCAGGTGGTGGGTATGTAACAAAGAGTTCTCATTGGCTTCTACCATGGAGTCCCTGCTGTTCCTTATGTATGTCATGCTTTTCCTCGCCCATCCTCTTGCCCTCATAGGCGCTGGCCCCGGTTTGAATGTCACTTCCTCAGGGAAGCCTTCCCTGACCCTCTGAGTGGTCACCTCCTTCTCCTTCATTACAGTCATCAAGATTGTTGTTCGTTAGTCACCTCATTTCTCCAGTGCAGAAGGGCTTCGTGAGAGTTGTGGGATGTTTGTTGAAGGAAAGAAGATGGTTCTGTGCTCAGGAACTGGTTTCCCATTCTCTCTGCATGGTTTTCCTCATTTACCTCAGTTTGGGTTCCTAGAACCCTTTCCCCCACTCCGCCCCGCCCACCCTGACTCGCCTTGGTGACTTGTCCATGGTACCTGTCCCACCTTCACCCCCGGACTCCACTTCTTCTGTCCCTGGGCACTCAGCAGCCCCCACAGGAATGGAGGAGACAGGGACTCTAGGCATCCAGGAGCAGGTTGCAGGATGGTCTGCCTCCTGGCCCCGCATTGGTGTTTTTGGAAAGGCTCTGGGCTTGGATGAGTAGCAGATTTGGGGTTTTACGGGGGTCATATAGTGTGCAGCCCAGGGGACCTGGGAGCAATGTCCTTGGCATCCTAGCTGCAGGTCTCTGACGGGGAGGATGTGGCCCAGCAGGGCTCATGGCTCCCTCTCTCCTTCGGCTGCTTTTCCCACTCTGCCTGCGTGCTGGAATGTCAGCAGGCTGGGAATTTTCACAGCAAGGATTTTTCCCTGTCAGAGCAACAGATTCCAGCTGGAGCCTGGGGACAGCTCCCACATGGGCATTTGGCTGCCAGATAGGGCCAGGGTCCATTCTAGGCCACCCCACCAGCTCTGCTCTTGGAGCCAAGGCCCCACTCCCACCCTCCACGGGAAATGCAAATATCTGTCTCTCCACTGGGTCAGGTGGAACCTGGAGCTCAGGAGAGGCAATGGGAGGCCTTGGGCACCAGAAACTCCCCCTTGGGGAGGAAAGAACATGACTGGCCATATCCCACAAGCCTCACTTCCTCCCTGGGTGAGTGAGTCAGGAAGGGGAGCTACCTTGGATTCCATCCTCAGGTGGGGCTGTGGCTGCCAGACCCAAGTTCTCTGGCCTGTGGGGGCTACCCAGCCTGGGCAGGAGGTGGCCCTGGAGAGTTAGTCACCCTTATCATGTCTCCAGGGCCTGGTTCCCTCTCTGAGTGACCCTTTCCTGCCTCTGTGCCCTTTGCCCCTTGATCTCAGTTCCGCTGGCCCCTCCCTTCCACTCCCATTTCTGCAAGGAGCTGACTCACTTCCTCTCTCCCTCCCCAGCTTCTCTCACTGCCAGGCCCTGTGGGTACAGGGTACCCACAGGGAGGGGGGTCTCTCACAGGGTGCCTCCTAGGCTCCTTTTCCTGGCGGTAAGACGGAGGCTGCCCCTGGTGCTGGGCAGAAGAGGGCTAGGAGATGGAGTGGGCAGTGGGGGGCATGGCTCTGGGCTGTAGGAAGGCCAGATGTAAGTGGCCCCAGAACCTTAGCGCAATCGAGGTTGGATGTCAGAGGCCGTGGGGAGTGCCAGCCCCATGTCACCCTTTGGGTTCCGTGGAGGAGAAAGGCTGAAGATGCCATCCCTGTGACCAGGAGGCCTGTGTTTTCCCCAGAACAGAAGACATCTGCAGAGGGATCAATCTCAGCCCAGGGTGGCATGGGCTAGAGGCCAAGCAGTGATGGCACTGTCAGGCAGCATGAGATGGTCATGACTCTGTGACACCCCATTTCGTGCCCAGCCCCATCTCATCATGGAGAACGTGTCTGCGGATCCCAGCAGCGCCTTCCAGGGTCTGATACCGTCTCCCTGTCGGTTCTTCCTGCTGGGAGCCCTCGTCCTGCCTCTCCCGGCCCCCGCCTCTCTCATCCATGGGTTGGTCTAGTTGTGGAGCCCACTACAGAAGCTGGCTTAGAACAGTAGAAGGTTTCCCCCGCGAGTGGCTGGCATCATCTAGCTTGCCATCCTTGAATCTGTCAAGGCTGGGGAAGCCTGTGGTTTTAGGGCACTGGGGATTCAGCTTGTGCTGGGCCTGGCATGGCCTGGGATCTTCCCCTTCAGGGGGCCTAGGTTAGCTAAAGGGCACAGGTACCCGGTAAGAGCGAGTCCCCATTTTTCTTGGCCATGCAGCAAGTTCAATTGATACTGAAGGGAAACTGGGCCTACCCCTGGGAAGCCTGGGGGACTGCTGTGAACTGTCTTCCTAGAATCAAGCGACCAGCAAACATTCCAGCTCCCCTTCGCACAGGCGGCCTGCCGTGATCCTGATCCTGACCTCAGGAATTCTGGACCCTGACGGGTGTTCTCTTATTTAAATGAGGTTGGGGGTAGCAGGCTAGAATGAGGCCTAGGTGTGGTGAAGGTGAGGGGCACCTACCTGACGACTCCACCCAGGGTACTCTAATCCTCTCTGGCAGGAGGTCCACTACCCCCCACAGGCATGCAGGTACCTGTCTGGTACCTGTCTATGTACCTCTTCTAGAGTTTCTTTATTGCTCCCTGCCACTGGCCATCACTACCTGGCATTTACCTGTAGCTCAGAGCCAGGCTCTGGGACAGGATACCCAGTTTGAAAATGGCTTGGGACACACATGCATGTACATACACACACACACACACACACACACACACACACACACACCCCTATCCTACAAAATTTAAGCCAGGTGTCTTTTTCTCTCAGACTCTTCCAAAGAATTTCTGCCGCTGGCTTCAAATTCTTCTAACCGGCCTTCCCCTTCTCTCTCCAGACCAGAGGATGTGGTCTCCAGGGCAGGGCATGGCAGAGTTTTCTGGCTCCCAGCAAGGGCCTTGCATCTACCTTATTAACACATCAGTTCTCAGGTCTCTTTCCTGTGCCTTTAAAAGAGGGACCCATGTCATAAAGGGTCCCCTCTTCTCCCTCCCTACTCATTCTCTTCGAAAATCCCCAAGCTGTAGATTTTATTGTTGCTATAGAAACAGATGCTTGGCAAATATGAAGTTGGATGGAAGGGCTGGTTTTGGCTGTAGGAACTGATTTCAGCTCATTCAGGGAGGAGGAGGAGGAGGCAGGCAGCACAGGGGAAAAGGCCTACAATTCGGAAGAATGCAGATGGTGGTGTTATTAGTACATTGGGGTATATTGGGTACAACATGGACGCCGGAGCTGGACTCCTGGGTTCAAATCCTGACTCTGCTGCTTCCTAGCTGTGTGACCTTGGGCAAGTAATTTAATTTCTCTGTGTTTACCTTTCCTCATCGTAAAATAATAATAATACTTTCTTATAAGGTGGTTTTAAACATTAAATGAATCAATACCCGCGAATCACTTAGAATGGCATTACCCTCATCCTTAATCTGTCCGTAAGGTGCTGGGAGGTACTTGGTGCCTGAGAACTTGATGGGCCATCTGCCCAGGAATGCCACAGGCCTGCTAATGACTCAGCTCTGCTGCTGGTGGGGGGCGGGCTTAGGGGGCAGTGCAGCACAGTTTACAATTGTCCCTCGAATGATGCTTTTCCCCAAAGGGCCCTCTGGGTAAAGACAGGGAAATAAGACCCAGGTTGGTCCCCGTGTTTACTCAGGGCCACATGATGGCCTCAGAGGTTTGTCCATACTAGTCTGTAGTTCGATGCATCCTTAAAATTGTGCTCCTTTTCCGATGACTCCCTCCCTTCGGGTTCTTGACTTCTTTCTACCTACTTGTTTTCCAGTGGAAAAGACACTACTTTTTCGTGGTCTCTCTACAACGTCTTTTGTTTCTTCGTGCCTGTCTTGCTTCTGGATTAGGGCTAAGCAGGAGCTGAGGCCAGAACAGAGAGGCAGTCCCGACCATACCCATTCCTGGGCCTGTTCTCTGCTTTACATATGAGCTTGCCCGGACACTCCCACTTGGATTTTCTAAATCCTGTGGCAAAACCTTTCATATGAAGCACCCAGCAGAAACTAGTAGCTGTCAGATCTGTGTACTTTCTGTTCGCTTATTCCTCCATGGATCCTGGGCTGGGGAAGCTTGTTTCTGCCTCTCTAGCATGGCGAGTGTGCCCTGAAGTCCTTGCTCCACCATGCCCTCCTCCCCCTCTTCCTCATTTGGTTCATCTAGCGAGTGACGCAGGGAGGTGGCCAGTTGCAGTCCCCATTTGCCCCATGGGCAGAATTCCTGGCATGCTGCTCAGAATAAGGCTTTATGGGCCTTATTTGCCCTTGACAGTTCAGGGTTCTGCTGGGACGTCTCTCTCTGGGAGCCCTAACATCAGATGAGTTCGGCAGCCCGTGGTGTGGGGAAGCCCTCAGGCCACTACATTCCAGATGTCTTACCCATGCCTGGTCCAGAGATGCTGCAGAAACAAGGAACAATTGTGTGGCACTAAGGGGCTTTCTCCCAGGCCTGGGATGCCTTGGAGTGGGGGCTGGCTTCCATTCAGCTTTGCCTTTTATAGCCCCTCTGCATCTGGCTTCTGCTCCCTGGCTAGTTGTTCAACTGTGGCTCAATGGTGTCCCCCTCCCCCAGGTCTTTCTGAGGCCTTAGGGGTCAAGGCAAGGCACAAGGAGACGGGAGCCTCAGCAGACTCGGGGGCAGGGGGTGGGAGAGAACAGCAGGGGCCAAGGGCAACACCTGAGGGAGTCTTTGGCAAGGCTGACCAGGGCCCACTGAAAAGAGGACTCTCTGGATCAGAGCTGTCCAGTAGGACGTTCTGCCGAGACGGAAATGTTCCATAGTCTCTCCTTTCCAACTTGGTAGCCATTAGCCATATGTGGCTACTGAGCACTTGACATGTGGCTGGCATGACTGAGGAACTAAATCTTATTTTTTTAATTTGTTTTAATTTAATCCGAAGTATGCCCATTGTTTCGATTAAACTTAAGTAGCCAGACATGGCTATTGCCTGCTGCACAGTGCAACTCCAGATAGCTCCCAGAAAAAAAATGGTGGGATGTTTTTGAAGGATTCTGTCCTCTTGGAGTGCCCCTGGTGAGGCTGGGGTTGGTGTCATTTTCCCTTCCTCTCAGGAAGGAAGCCTCCTCCTCTCTGGCAATTTCTACACTTACCAACTCTGGAATCCTGATGCCCCAGGGCCGACAGGTCCCTGGCCGTGGGCCACCACATCTGGGGCAGTGTTTCCCCACCTTGCCAAGCATGTTTTCTGCCCAGCCTTGTAACACACAGGTGCTCACATGCCCCAGTGGCTTTGGCCAAGGCTGTTAATGTGGAGGTGGTAGGCTCGTAGGAAAAGGAGAAGCTTTGGCTTCATCCTTCCTACTTCTATGGAGGCTGAGTTTGCGATTTATTTTCACTTGAAAGGGTTCTAGAAATAGGTCCAACCAGAGCCTCCAGAGGCGAACACACAGATCCTCAAACATGTACTGAGTGCCCAGTGTTTGGAGGAACCCGAGGCTTGTCTAAAGCAGCTCCCTGACTCAGAGAATAAGCACCTTGGATTTCCAGCTCTCACACCCGCAAAGACCTTACTGAGGTTTTATTTAAATTTGTATGGCTGACCCTTAAACTGGCTTTCCTTTTTTTCTTCCCTGGAAATAGAAAAGAGTTGTCATTTATGTGAAAAAGAGAACAATAGTTCATTATGCTTATTCTCATGTCTGCCAGAGGGGGTTGGGGATGGGAATATTGTGTATGCCGTACATTTGGTAGACTCAGAAGTGAACCAAGTCTGGGTGGGATTTGGGCAGGGGTCTGGAGGATTTTGTCAAGACCAGCCACCCTTGGTTTTGGGCCTTGTGGGAGTTTGGCTAAGCAGAGGCAGTTTGGAAATCCCCAGGGGCCATGAGGAAATCCCCCGCAGCTGAGCGTCTTCGGGGAGCAGCAGGCCTACTGGAGTGGTCTCTGCAGGCAGCAACGATCTCACTCTGAGGGGACAGACTGCTAGTCTTAGCGGAGAGGACGAACCCAGATGTCACCACTTGGGCTCTGTGCCTGTGAGCAAAACCTTGGGTGTGCTAAGGCAGGCGCTGGGGGAGTGCCGAGCACTATGCCTCAGTGGTAGTGAAGGCAGTGATCTGGGGCGACCCTCTCTCCCTGACTTTCCTAGACTGCTACTCCCAGACCTCCTCCCAGCCCACAGGACTAAAGCGTCTCCGGAGTCTTATATTTATTCACATAGTCGTTCATTCATCCCTTTTATTCCATCAATAAGCATTTATTGAGTGCCCACTATATGCAGGGGCGGTTGGGGGGATGGACCGGCGATTAAAACAAAGGCAGCGCCGAGCTCAACGCTGCCCCTTCTCGCTATACCCTTCCAGGATAAAGCGAGAGGCCATCTTGCCGCGGCAGCCCCCTTGGTCTGGAGCTCCCGGGGGACGCCTCTTGGGGGCGTGGCCTGGACGGAGGTGAAATCCCGCGGCTAAGGCAGCCGGGCTGGCGAGAAGGGGGCGGCCGCCCTCTGCCGGGCTCCGGAGGCGCTGCAGGGCGGGTGCGTCCTGTAGCTCCGAGCGCACTGCGCGTGTGCGGGAGCTGGCCCCGCCCCTGCGTCTGTCGGCTGGTGGGCGGGGCCAGGAAGCGCGGCCCGGGCTCCCACTGGCCAAGACCGCCTACTGCCTGCCGCAAGGGCCTGAGTGTCTGGGCCCAGGCTGGGCTTGCACTTTTCACCACCTCCTCGAAAGAATGCATGCCCCCTAACGTCCCTAAATAAGGAGTTGTACTGATGACATTTTAACATTGCAAATTAGTAATAATACAAGCACTATACGATAAGTGTTCATATGTGGAGACTGTTTCTAGACCTTTTTAAAGGAATTTTGATTTAAAGAGGAACTAGAGAGACAAATAGGGTCAGAGCAGTATTCTTTTAAGATGTTAGGTAGAATGCCAGGCTCAGTGCTTTTTCAAGCTATCTCCTGAAGTCAGCCTCCATCTGACATTCCTGTTTTGGATAGTGGCTTCAGGCTGTCCTCTTGAAGTCTTGACAGCTTGAAACCTTGGAGGCTTTAGATCTTCTTCCCAACTATCACCCCCGTCCGCTTTCCAGCCTCCCCCACAGCCACCAATTCTCTGTCTTGCATCACCTTCTCTTCCCACTACCAGAATAGGGCAGACCCCCGCCCATCTTTCCTCTGGCCATAACGTTGACTTCCAGTGGTCTTTCAGCTTCCAGCCTCCTTTGCTTCCCAGCATCCTTCTGTTAGATGAGCATTCCTAAAGCACAGGTTTAATCATGCCCCTTCACTCTCCAGAAACCTGCTATGACTCCCACTGTTTTCTAGGCAAGAGGCAGAGTGGAAGGAGCCAGGCTTGGAGTCAGAATAACTAGAGTCCTAACCCAGGCCTTGCCAGTCACTATCCATATGGTTGCAGGCAAGTTATTTAACCTCTGTAAGCCTCAGTTTCCCAAACCACCATTCCCCTTTTGCAGCACTCACCTCCCAGGATTTTGTGAGGAAAAAAAGTTGCACTGTCCCAGAGCCACAGCTAGTGCTCAGAATGTGCCTGCTTTGTCTTTAAGCTGCTTACCTCACTTTTGTCCTCAGGCACCACCCTTTCTGTTGTAAGTGATGGAGCCCAGCTGACCAGGTTTAACAAGAAGAACTGCAGAGGCTCAAACATCTGAAACATTCCAGGGGTAGAACTGGTTATAGGCTCAGCCTTATCTAGAACCCAGGCCTTTTCTAGGTCTCTCAGTTCGTCTTCCATGTCGGCTTGGTCCTCAAACAAGTGGTGGGCAAATGGCACAGCACAGGTTTCAGGTCTTGTGGGGAAAGAATAATCCCAGAGTTTCATTCTATGGCCTTGATACTGATTGGGTCATGTGCCTTCCATGAACTAATAATCCCTGTAGTCTGGAGTCATGACACGCTGTGGGCCCAACTCAAGTCACATGCTGGGGTAGGTTGAAATTGGGGTGCTCTAGGCAGGAAATGGAAGGATGGATCGTGGGCAGCTGAAACCAGACCTGTCCACTGTGGCATACAGGCCTTCTTGATCTGGCCCCACTGACCTTTCCAGCTTTGTCTCGCATTGTTTACCTCTCTGTGTCCTACACTTCACCCAGTTTCATGCTTTCCCAGTTTCTTACCTTTTGTCATTCTAGTCCTTTACCCTGGAATTCCCTTCCTCCCTCGTCTCCTCCTGACAGACTTCCTTCCATCCTTCATGGCCCAGCCCTGAGCGGCCTCTAAGCTATCTGCCTCGTTCCCCAACAGGAAAAGAGATCTGCCTCAGAATCTCCCTAGAACATTATCAGCGCCCCTTTTGGAACACAGAGCAGATTCTAAGTCGAATTCTAATTCTTTGGGTACATTTGTTGTCTCTTCTTCTGGTCTGCATGTTTGCTGAGGTCAGGGTCTACATCGGCTTCACCTTATTTCAACTGCTTGCTCACTCACGTGTCGAGCACTGTCTCTGAGCAGGGCCCAGTGCTAGGTGGGTGCAGGGGGCACAACCGTGAACAACGAACATATCACCCCTGCCTCAAGAAGCTCATAGTTTAGTTGTGAGGAGACAGAAAAAGTAGCAGGCATTGGGCTTCCCCACAGTGTTGACCTTGAAGGTGTGACACCAAACCACTAGTTGAGTACTGGAATGACTTCCTTCACTCCTCAGAGCTTCCCGTGTAGCCGTGTAGTCAGCCCCCCAACCCCCAACCCCACTCTCCTTCACCACCCTGCCGGGCCCAGGGTCACAGAACTAAGGACCTCTCCCTCACCCCATACCACCACCGACATGGGAGAGCAGAGTAGTTGAAGTTGTGACTCTGTCCGGATATCCCTTTTTTCCCTGTTGTGTTCCACCCAGTATATCTTACAGTACCTTTCGGATGAGTTAGTCAAATCCAGTGGCTACTTACTGAGCGCCTACTATGTGCTTAGTGACCTTCGAATCTAATCCTGTGTCGTGTCTATGCCTCTTCTGTTGTGTCTAGCAGAGCACCATATTGAGGATAAAAAAGAAGCACTGTATGTGGTGATGTCTAGGTATAGACAGTGAGGGCTGTGGTTTTTGATGATAATTTAATCACTACCTACAGTTTGCCAGGCCTAATGCCAAGGTGCTTTACGTGTACTATCTCTTTAAATTCTCACAAGCCCATAAAGTGGGTAGACCATGATAAGGCAAGCCAGTAGAAACTCCAAGGAGCTGAGTAACTTTCCCTCAGGTCAGACACCAAGAAAGTTGCTGAGCTGGGATTCAGACCCAGGTGGGCCTGACAGCGAGTGGGTGGTCTTTGCACTGTGTCGCCCGGCAGGCCTTGGGGTCCAGGGAAGGCTTCATAAAGGAGGTGAGACTCAACAGAGATGGACCTCCACAGATAGGAAGGGGTGGGCAAGGGAGAGAGGCATTTGCTCTGGTGGTGATGAGGGTAGGGACTGGGAAGATCAGCCTGAGAAAGTGAGAGCAAGGTGTGCTGGGGAAAGGGAGATGGAGGGAGAAAGGGGAAGGGGAAGTGCCAGGAGGCAGGTCCAGGGGGCTGTAGGTGGGCTGGCTTGGTGTGACTGCTGGGCTGCCTGGGGTCATAGGTTGGGCTTCCTGAAGACTCGGGCCTGGCCCTGAGGCTGCACCGACCTTGGGCAGCAGATGACTGTGTGTGTGGCTGTGTGTGAAGCTGAATGAGTGACCAGGGCCTCAGTTTCCCCTCTGAATGAAGAAGCCTGCCCTTGTCACTGAGGGAAGAAGCTGCTTTGAGAAGATCTCCATCAGTAATGCGAGTCAACTCAGAGACAGAACCAACAGAATCTAGTCTGAATAGAAGAGGAGTGGATCCACACATGGTGACTAATAATCCAGGACAAGACTCTGAGGGTAAAGTGACACCCTGGTCACCCAGAAGTCATCTTCCAGAGCACTGCTGAATGGAAGGTGGGCCTAGAAGGCCCTCAAGCAGGCAAAATAGAGGACAGCAAGTCTGCCGGTGAAAACCCAGCCACTCTCACAGGAGAGTGGCTCTCTGGTAATCTGCTGGCTTTGCTCTGGACTCTGTGGTATCAGGCTTGGTTATCTGGTTTCCTAGCCTCTGACAGAAACTGCTTATTAGAAGGAAGTGAGACTGTCCAGATCACCTGCACTGACAGGCAGAGTGACAGCTGATGGCCTGACCAGGGAGGGGACAAAAGCAGATAGATGGACACAAAGGGCTTCTGGCCTTCCCAGAAGGGGTGTGGAGAAAGGCCCCAGGTGGCTACAGTACCTAGGACAGGGCTGGTGACCTTTGGGAGTGGCCAGGGGCATTGGTAGGACAGGAGCCAGACTGGGAAGTCCGGAGTCCTCACAGTGGCGGTGACATGCCCCTCAGTACAGGGTAGAAACGAGGTGGGTTCAAGAGACGAAGCTCGGGCGCCTCGGTGGCTCAGTTGGTTAAGCATCTGCCTTTGGCTCAGGTCATGATCCCAGAATCCCAGGATTGAGCCCTGTGTTGGGCTTCCAGCTCCTTGGGGAGTCTGCTTCTCTCTTGACCTTCTCCCCTCTCATGCTCTCTCTCACTCTTTCTCTCTCAAAGAAAAAAAAAAAAAAAAAGAAAAGAAAGAGATGAAGCTCAGGGGCTTCTGGGTGACTCAGTCGTTAAGTGTCTGCCTTCAGCTCAGGTCATGATCCCAGGGTCCTGGGATCAAGTCCCGTATTGGGCTCCCTGCTCAGTGGGGAGCCTGCTTCTTCCTCTCCCACTCCTCCTGCTTGTGTTCCCTGTCTTGGTGTCTCTCTCTCTCTCTGTGTGTCAAATAAATAAATAAAACCTTTAAAAAAAAAGAGAGAGAGAGAGTGGAAGCTCCGAATTTGAGATGTTTGAGAGGGGTTTTACTTAGTGTTTTACTTAGAATTATAAAATGTCTATTTTTATGATTTATAAATTAGTAACAGAATTTAGAAAACTACTCAAAATAGAAAATATTTTGTCCCTTCATGGGACTAGTCTTCAGTTACCTGGAAATTTTGCTGTGATATTTTTCTTTTCTCCCCCGTTAATGATCCCAGATAGATAATAATGGTTAAAAAGTATGGAAAACCTTTTCAGTAAGTTCATTGAAAACTTCTGTGTGAGACACTGTTCCTAGAGCAAGCACTAATTCATTTAATGCCTGCAGGAACCCTCGGTGGTAGTACTATCATTGCCCCCCTCGTAGAAGTGAAGAAATCACACCACAGGCTTCAGCTGTGTAGCTTACCATGGGAACAAGCCACGACTGAGCTAGGCTGGCTGGACCTGGAAGTCTCCCTGTTGACCACGGTGCACCAAGACTAATTCCTTCAAGTGGTTCTCAGACTCACCAGGAGGGCTGGCTAAAGCACAGGAGCTGGGCCCCATATCCAGAGTTTCTGAATCAGTAAGTCTGGAGTGGAGGAGGGGTTGCCCGTCCGGGGACCACACTTTGAGAACCAAATCCTTTCACTCACTGAGATTTTACCGCTCATATACTGACCATGCCAAAGAGTCACTGGCAGGCAGAACCTCATTTTGCAGATGAAGGCCGTGCAAGTCACATGCCCACGATCACACAGTTAAGTCCTTCCTTTCTTTCCTCCGTCATTCACTCAGGCACTCAGTGATTGAACAAAGGAACACTTTTTTTTTTTTAAATAAGTTTTTTAAAAATTTATTTGTCAGAGAGAGGGGGTCGCCTGAGTGGCTCAGTGGGTTAAGGCCTCTGCCTTTGGCTCGGGTCATGGTCCCGGGATCCTGGGATGGAGCCCCGAATCAGGCTCTCTGCTCAGCAGGGAGCCTGCTTCCTCCCTTCTCTCTGCCTGGCTCTCTGCCTACTTGTGATCTCTGTCTGTCAAATAAATAAATAAATAATCTAAAAAAAAAAAAAAATTTGTCAGAGACAGCACGCACAAGCAGAGAAAGAGGCAGAAGCAGGCTCCCCGCTGAGTAGAAAGCCCGATTCGAGACTCGATCCCAGGACCCTGGGATCATGACCTGAGACAAAGGCAGACACTTCACCCACTGAGCCATCCAGGCATCCCAGCAAAGGGATATTTCGCACCAGGTGTTATGCTGCCTTCAAATTGAGCGGTGGTCAGCCTTGCCTACCTCTAAGAATCATTTGGGGGGAGCTCTTACAAATCCTAGTGCCCAGACTTCCCTCCCAGACCAATTAAATCAGAGACCAGGGGGAAGGGGGTGATTCAGGCATCCGTATGTTTGAGTCCCCTGGGGGATTTCAGTCTGCTGCCAAGGTTGGCACCATTGTGTCAGGAAAGCCCTGGGGATGTGATGATCTCCAGCATAGCACATGCCCTGGAAGGCCCGGAAGATCTCCCTGGGGAGACACAGCAGTCCCTGGAAAGCAGAGGCAGGAACCCCATGTCCTCATGGCCACCTGTGGCCAGTGTATGGTGGGGGGTGGGGGGTGGGGGCGGTGCTTCGCTGGGCTTTGGTCCTCTTAGACCGTGCTTACCAGCCTTTTCTTTTTTTTTCTTTTTTTTTTTTTTAAAGATTTTATTTATTTGACAGACAGAGATCACAAGTAGGCAGAGAGGCAGGCAGAGAGAGAGGAGGAAGCAGACTCCCCGCAGAGCAGAGAGCCCGATGTGGGGCTCGATCCCAGGACCCTGAGATCATGACCTGAGCCGAAGGCAGCGGCTTAACCCACTGAGCCACCCAGGTGCCCTTACCAGCCTTTTCTCAGAGAAAGTCATGCTGTTTACAGGACCCAGTGGGCTTACAAGACTGGCCGGGGTGGCAGGCCTGGGGGTATCCAGCCCCCCTTTGTGGGACACTGGTTAGGTGACAGCTCTGTTCCAGGCCTTTCCTCCCTCCCCACCCCACCCTTTTTTTTTTTTTTTTTTTTTCCTGGAGAGGAAAAGACAGACCAGCTTCCTTTTTTCTCCAGAGCTGACAGCTTCTGAGACAGCCTCAAAACGCCTGTCTTTTGGCTCCTTCCCATCTGCCCCTAGCTCCCATTTCATCCTCTTGCGAGCCTGGGGCAGGGGTGGGGGTGGGTATGGGGTTGGCCCCCCGCCCTGGTCTGGGCATCCAATGGTCCTACCCAGAGAGCAGGGCCAGGCTTTCCCTTGATAAGGAGCGCTGGCTTTTCACCGGCAGCCCTTGCTCATTGGCCAGACACCCACGATTTCCTCCGCAGGGCCAAGACCCACCCAGCACACCCTCCTCTGTGCCTGCGCAGTCTCCGGCAGTGGGGGGTGAGGGGGGATGTGCAGGGAGAAGGCCGTTGATTCCGTGCATGTCCCCAGTGTATTTCCGGTAAAGCAGCCACAGCGGGCCTCACACGAATCGTGCGGGTCTCTGTTCCTGCCTGACTTTTCCAGGATGGCTGCGTGGCTGCCGATGGGGCACAGCGTGCAGCGGGCCCCATGTACTGGATTGGATGTGACGTTAGTGGCTTTCTTGGCCTCTGCCGCAGTAATTAGATGGCTGGGGTGAGCTTATGATTTGTGTGTTCTCAAGAGTACTGTGATTGAGTGTTCATGCATGATGGTGTGCGTGTGTGTGTGTGTGTGTGTGTGTGCGCGCGTGAATGCGCATGTGCTTGTCTTAATCCTGGCCTGTGGGGCCGGGGGCTGCAGATCTCAAATTCCTCTGCTATTTTTAGGGGCCATATCAGCCCAGCTGTCCAGGAGCCCGGGTGTGTGTCAGGAGGAAAGTCCCACCCTCCCTGTCCCTTGCCCCTAACCCTCCAACACCGCCTAACCGCCCCCCCACCACCACCACCCTGCCGGTGCCCTCACTCTCAGCGCCTCCTCTTCCCCTTCCACACACACTGTGTAACCCTCTCCATCCTGGCCTACCTGGTCCCGGCAGTCCTGGAGGTCACTCGCTCTCTGGGACAGGCTGCAGCCAGGGTTGGGCAGCTCAACTGGGGGGGAGGGGCCTGGGGGGAAGGAGGGGAACAGGGGCGGGGCTGCGGCCAGTGCTATTTTGAGCGGCTAGCGGCTAGCGGAGCAGCATCCGTGAGGAGACTCCTTGCTCCTGGTTGCTCCAGGCCAGGCCATGCGGGTGAGTGTCCCTCTGACCCCCCCACCCCGGAAATGTCCCAGGCTCCTCAGGCGGGTTCCTCATTTCCGAAAGGAGGGGCCTTTCTGTTATTTCCCCAGATGTGGCTGAAGGAGGTTGGGGGGGTGGTTAATGACTTGGGGCCCCTCTCTGAGCTTCTCTGTAGGGAGGGTATCTTCAAGCTCAGGCAGCCTCCCACCACCTCAGAGGCAAGGCCCTCCTGGCCCTGACTCATGACTTTGAGAGTTTGGGCGGGGGGCACCATTTTCTAACCCTGGCTGTCCTGGGACCGCATCAGCTTGCCCGCGGGCTGTGACACGCCTTCCCCACAGACCATTAGCGCTTGCGGTCTACATTCCTTGGGGCGCTATTTTCTTCTGGGGCCTGAGACCCCAGTACCTTCCAGACCTTGGGAAGTCTTCTTCCTGCTTTGTGTTCCTGCCAGTGTGGCCCTCCACCCTTCATTCTCCTGGTAGACAAGAGAAAGGTGGTAGAGAGGGGTGGTCCCTCAGGTTGTCAGGGGGGGACTCAGCATAGCCTCCTGCATTTCTGTGGCTCTGACACTTGGAAGGGGCACAGATGGCATCTCGGGGATGCCCTGTCTGTAGATCTCCTTTTCGCTGAGATTACTCCAGAGGAGTAAGTTCCTTAAAAAAGCAAGTGAGGAGAGAGACATAGCCGCCTCCCCGTGGTTCTGTTTCCCCCCATGCCACCCCCTCCCAGACACTGAGGGTCAGGTTTTTGGTCATGTCAGCAGTTGGCAGCGTGTGGGCTGGCCCAGAGCAGAGGTCTACGGAAAGCCTGAGACGTGCCTAAGACGAGCATTCGTCTCTCCCCGTGCCCAGTCCCAGCCACAGAACTGGCACCAGTGCTGAGGTGTGTGGGGGTGTAGCTGGGGGTGGGGCCAGGGAGATGCCTCACCCCACAAGTTGGGTGCTTCCTGGTCAGGCCTTCTCCCCTCCCCACCCCACTGCATCGGGGGCCCCGGGGCCACCAGCACTAGGTCAAAGATTGAAGGGGCATGCATGGTGATGGTGAGGCAGATGGCAAAGGGCCTGGCAGACGGGCAGTGAGGGTCCTCAGGGGAGGGAGGGAGGCCTCCAGCAGGTCCAGCCGTTGGAGGAGGAACCTTGGGCCTGTCTGCAAGTGTAGTGGCAGCAGGAAGCCATTCCAGTGCACCTGCTTCCTCCCGGGCCAGCCTGGCTCTCGGTGAAGGCGGGCTCTCGAAGGCGGGCTCTCGGCTGCTTTCTCTTCCGCCCCATGCTGGGGGAGGGCTCTCCCTGGAGGCTGGACCGAAGGGGCCAGGCAGCCCTGCCAAGCTCTCATCCCCGTCCTCCTCTGGCTGGCAGCATGGCCTTCAGGCCACTCCCTGCAGACAGAGCTCTGTGCAAAGCCTATTCGGGTCATGGTGGAAGAGCAGGTCATCTCTGGAAGCCCTTGCTTTCTTTCTCTCCAAGCTGTTATTCTGGCCGCTGACATCATGGAAGTTCGGCAGTGCAGGTGGACCGAGGGAGGCGGGGGCAGGGCCTGCTTCCACCCCTTCCAGTGAGCCCAGGAGGTTCTTGCTGGAGGACAGGCCTGGGTGTGAGTTCTGATCCGCCACTTGCTGCTCTGCGACCTCGGCCATTTGTTTGCTGATCCCGTTTGCTCATTTGTAAAGTGGGAATCAGAGTAGTATGTCCTTCAGAGGACTGTTGTGGGGATTGGATGAGATCATGCGTGCAGAGGACACAGCGCGGTGCCTGACAGGACAGGCTCAGCAAAGGTTAGCTGTTACTGCAGTTCTTTCTTCCCTCTGCCTTCATCCCCCGCTCCCATCCCTAGATAAGAAGGTGCTCGGGTGGGGCTGGCAGGGAAGGGGTCTCCTGGGAGCTACTCTCTGCTGCTCAGAACGGGAAAGGAGAGGGAGGGAGGGTTCCATGTCTCTTTCTCCTCTAAATGTGCTCTAGATTTGGTAGAGGGAAGAGGGGCCAAGTTCTAGGTCACAGACAGCAGGATCTCCTCTTTCTCTTCCCACTTCCCTTGGGATCTCCCGGTGTATGGATATCTGCAGGGACACTGGAACCTCGATGCATTTTTCCCCGGCCTGGGAGTTCCATGCTCTTGGGGAGCCTGGTGGGCGGAAAGCTTCTCCTAGGGGCATTTGTGCCCCATTCCCTCTTGTGAGGGGCACAGAGAATGGGAAGGTAAGGGCGGCTGCTGCTTGCTCATCCCTGCAGAGGCTAAAATGCAGCCTGGTCCAGCCCCCTGAGTGTTGGAAGCCTTCCCAGGCTGAGCATCGATGGGTCCCCGAGCACATTTCTTGGATGTCTCCTCTTGGAGAACAAATGCTCTCAGCTATTATCTCCTCTGCTTTTTCTTTTTTATGGACTATTTAGCCCTCTTTACAATAGAAATAAGCAGTAAGTAACAAATACATAACAAAATAAATACCAAATGTCTCTGTTGTGTCTAATTTACACAATTTACAAGATGACGATGATCACTGTTTGCACGCTATTTCGGTCCTGGTTTCTTTGATTGATCTTAGGTGTTTTCCCTACAGTGACGGTGGTCACACATTCGTTAGTTTAAATGGTGACATAACAATGCATGGGTCCAAGTACCATAGCTCACCTATCCCTTCCCTAATGCTAGGATTTGGGTGGTTTCCAGGTTGTGCTCCTACGTAGAGTGCATCTTGAAAAGTCTCTCTGTGGGTTTGTGGGTTTGTGGGTTTTTTCTTTCTCTGCCTTGCTTTAAATCAGCTCATTGCTTAGACATTCCTGAAGATGGGATGGCTAGAGCCAAAGGGTGATGCATTTTGTGGCTCCTGTTCCTTCCCAAAGAGCTACTCAGCAATTTCAGAGTGTCCCCGCCCTCCCCTCTCACCCCGTGGCATCGAGTGTACTAGTTATTGTTGCTAAGTTTAGAGAGTGTCCCTCCCTTGTGTTCCCCTCATCCCCGGGAATCAGGATTGGCAAATGTTATTCTCCTCAGTTTACAGTTGAAGGAAGAGACCAGAGAGGAATGAGACGTTTGCCAAAGAACCCCTGTTGCCACACTGTCAGGCGGCAAAAGTGTATTTATTAAGTGCCCCCAGGATGATGGGTAACATTGTGTCCTGCCCACAAGGAAACCACAGTCCAGGAAACACTGTGGACACACCGACAGCTCACGCCCTGAATCCCAGTGTGGCTGCTGACTAGATCTGGGGCCCTCCGTGAGGCCCTCACCCTCTACAAAGTGGGCTTTTGGGAGGATGAAGTAGGGAGGCGGTGTGAAGGGCCCACTGCTGTGCCTGGCTCATTGCAGGGGTTCAGTGAGCACTGGCCTATCTTCCCTTCCCTCAAGAGAAGAGGCCAGACAGGCGCCTGAGTGGCGCAGTTGGTTAAGCGTCTGACTCTTGGTTTCTCAGCTCAGGTCCCAATCTCAGAGTCATGAGTTCGAGCCCCACATTAAGCTCCCCACTCAGCACAGAGTCTGCTCGTTTCTCTCTCCCTCTACCTCTCCCCCAACACTCTCTCTATCTCTCTAAAATAAATAAATCTTTTTTTTAAAAAGGGAGACAAGACCAGAAGTACCTGCGAGGGTGGTTGGGGAGGGGGGTCGGAGCTTCCGAGGGGCAGGATCGTGGTGGGGTCTCCCTTTGCAAGTCTAGAAACTTACCCAGGCACATTGAACACTAGCAAATGTCTCCCTGTCACTCCAAGCCTCAGCTGGACCCAGACCTCTGGAGACCTCCTGAATGCTGACAGCGACACAGTACGTTAACCAGAGTTGGCTCCTAACGTTGACTCAGCCCCTCTGACATGGCCTAGCCCTGCAGAAGAGGTGGGCCTCTAAGGGAGCTCTGCAGTCAGAGTGACTTAGGTTCAAATCCCAGCTCCACCACTTAATAGCTTTAGGGCCTCATCTCATTCTGAGTCTTTTTCCTTATAAGTAAGATGAGAAGACCAATAAATCCTGTCGTGAGGCTATTGTAAGACTTCCAGTCCAAAGTATGTGTTAAATACTTTTACAGGGCCCATCACCTTATAGATGTTCCATATTCAGTCATGAAGGAGGTTGTCAGAAACGGCTGAAATCCCTAAAGGGAGTAGGTCAGGAAGGAGAGCCCCGGGCCCCCTCCCTGCACAGAGCCATTCGTGCCCAGCTCAGGAAGTGACCATGGTGACCGCGGTGGAGTCATTGCCACCATCTTTGGGGCTGAGTTCCTCCCCTCTTCTGTGTTGGCATGTGTGATAGGTTATTCTGCGTCCTAAGCAAATCTTTGAAACTTTAAAAGCCAGTGATAACGAAGAGAGGAGAAAGAGCCAGGTTATTCCTCACAAAAGCCAGAGAGAGAATTCCCTCTGGGTAGAACCCCACATTTGCATTCAGAGTAGAATTCCTCAGGAAGAGCTGGGACAGAGGGTCAGACCCGAGTGTGAACGGGCTGGCGTCCTCACCACCTGGGACGCAGGGGCTCCTCCCTGCACGCATAGGAGATCAAAGACCACATGAGCTAAATAATTAAACAAAGTCTCGTGTATGAACAGAGTGTATGATAAGAAAATAGACAAGTCAGGGGCGCCTGGGTGGCTCAGTAGGTTAAGCCGCTGCCTTCTGCTCAGGTCATGATCTCAGGGTCCTGGGATCGAGTCCCGCCTCAGGCTCTCTGCTCAGCAGGGAGCCTGCTTCCCTATCTCTCTCTCTCTCTCTGGCTGCCTCTCCATCTACTTGTGATTTCTCTCTGTCAAATTAATAAATAAAATCTTTAAAAAAAAAAATAAAAAAGAAAAAAAAAAGGAAAATAGACAAGTCAATAAAGCACGTTAAAAATAATTCTCTAATTTTTCACCAGTCATTCATCAGTAAGCAGTAATCAGAATGAACCTGTTCTTAAACTCCACTCAACTGAACGGATTCTTTGGACGAAGCCTCTCCCTGGGAGGAGGCAGATTCTGCCTGTTGCTTCCCAAGAGCACCTATTCTAATTTCTCACCCAGCAATGGGGCGGCTTTACCGTTCTCCAGACCTCCTGCCCCTGGAGGGTAGTGATGCATGGCAGGTAAAAGGCAAAGAAGGTGAAGAGTCCTGGAGAAGCTTTGCTAATACCTTCACGGGCATGTACCTCGGGTTCTTGCAATGGAGGGCTAGAGTGCCTCTTCTACCAGACCCCTGGAGTGCAGACCTGGAAAGATCTTTAGCCATTATCTACCCTAATCCATTCCCTAATGCTGCGGACAGGCCCAGAGAGGTGAGCTGGCTTATTCAAGGATGCACAGCTTCCAAGGGCAGGAATTTCCATGGTCTGTACCCCACCTTGCCGTCTCTTTCCTCTGGTGTTTTATTCACTGTTCCTCCTCTGATGTCTGGGCTTTGCCATCTGTCCCCCCTTCCCCACTTCCTCCCTCCTGTTCCCTGTTGCCCAAGGTATTTGTCCCGGCAGGTCGTGGCCTTTAGGAAGACTCGGATTCCCTGAGCGACCCTGCCTACCCCTGTGTCTGCTCTGACCCTGGGTGCAGGCTTTCTTCAGCACCATGGCCTTTTCATCAAGGTTCGCCTTCTGGGAGCAAAAGGAAAGTTGGGTCTCAGAATCCTTGTGCTTTTCCTATGTGCTTGGCATGGTGTGTGCAGGCAGGAGTCTGGCTTGTGGGCAATAGAGCTCTGGGAGCTAGATACGGCCTAGCGCATGTGTGTGTACGGGGGGGGGGGGGGGGGGGCTGGGGAGAATGACCAGGGCGGGGCGCAATAACTCACTCTTCTTTCTGGATGGGCTTCCGCGCTGAGTCATGTTCTTCCTCTGAGCTCCACCTCTGGTAGGCTGAGCTGCCTTTTGTCCCACCGGTACCCATCTAAGTTAACCCCTCCACACCCTTCCCTCCCCACTGCTGCTCTGGCTCACCCCTGGGAACATGGTTTGCTGTGTTGGGGCTGCTGGGAATGGCCTCAGCTCAGAGGCCTCTGGAACTGTGTCTCCCCGCGTCTGGGGACCTTGGTGGGTAAGAAGGACAGGAGCCAAGAGTCCGGAGCCAGGCCAGCTGGCTGCCTGGGTTCCAGAGGGTGATTCAGGCGGCAGCCCTGGGCATGCCTTTGTGTGGTGCACAGTCCCCAGCTGGGCAATGACCTATGACAGACAGAGCCCTTGGTTGGGGGGAGGGGTGCAGGGGGGAGGCTAGTGAGTCAGCCTGAGGCTAAATCCAGAGCTGAGCTCAGAGCCCTGCCTGGTGTCCCAGACATTTCGGGGGCGGCCAGTGTTGCCCCCGACGCTCCTCCACTTGGGCGGGACGCTTGGGGTGCCCAGCTCGCATCCCCAGAGGAAAGACAGAATTGGAGCGGGTGAGGGACGCAGAGTGGACTTGGAATCTGGGCCATCCCCGAGCCTGAGCTAACAGCACTACGTGTAGTCATGAGCACGTCTGTGTGGTTTGTGAGACTTGACGTTCCTCTGACCTGTGTGCTCAGGAGCTAATGCATGGTGTGATCCCTGGGGGTGCGGGGGGGCATGGGGGGTGTGAGTGATGGACATTGGTGGGGGGCAGCAGGCGCAGACCTGGACTCTGCCACCCCTCCTCATTCCCTCTCCCTCTCCAGCTCCTCCCTTCCCTTTATCTGCTCCAATCTAAGGCAGTAGACCCCACTCCAAGGAATAATTGCCATTTTCCCTGTGGCCATAACAGTATGAACTAACTTTGAAGCTTTGGCCAGTTGAAAATAGCTTTATAGACAAGACACGGCTTTAAAACTTCAGTGGCCATCCTGCTGGTCAGTGCCCTAGGCACTGCTAATCAGAGCTCAAATGTAGCCAAGGACCCTGGTGACAAACGGAGAGTCTCCCCTGCCTACCCCCCGCCACCAGGTGGATCATTAACGTGATTCTGGACGAGCTAACAAGGATCTTTTCTATTAGGAATCAAGAACTCCTGCCAGGATACCCACCCCCACTCATCCCCACTGTTCCAGGAAAGAAAGGCATGCTGAAGATGGCCAGCACTGCTTCCAGACCTGCCTTTTTCCCATCGTCCCAAGTGACTAGGGAAAGGAGAGAAACGAAATCCACTAGGACCGTCTGAGCTTTTGGAGGGAGAGATGCTAGTGCAGTGGGGGCAGAGGGCTCATTCAGACTGAGGCCTGGCCCCTCTAGGTCTGTCCCGAGCCAATCTCAGTACTGAAGGGACCATCGGATTACCCACCATGTCTCTTCTTTTTCCAGATACAGCATGGTGGCTGCCATTTTCCCAACTCGGCTCCTCCCCTCTGACGTAGGCCAGCTAGTGCATAGGCTGAGCACAGCCCCCCCATCCCCCCTCCGCCAGAGCAGCCGGAGGGCATCTTTCCTTCCTCTACACTGTGCCCCTAACTTTGGGGTTCCCTCCCTTGGCTGCATAGTTGACAGTTTTGTGGGTCTGGGTTTGGCAAAACATCTGGCCTCCCGAATCTTTGCCTATGCCTCCTGTCCTGCCTCCAGACGGAGCTCTGTCTGTCTGGAGCTGTCTGGCTGGGAAGGCATTTGGGCTCTGGGCTGGGGGGGTGTCGCAGGGACCTCAAAGCAAGTTGGAGCCAGCCTGGGAGCAGTCTCCTCCCAGCAGGGCCCCCACACTGGGGTCATTCCCTCCTTCTTAGTCACTAGGTCAGGGGACTCTTGTTCAGACTGTCCCTCGTCTGAGCCAGGAATGACTCTTGTCATTTAGTATGAGTTGAGTTATCTGGATCTTTCCGTCCGCCCCGTAACCAAGGCCATGACGGCACTCTCTTTAAACAGCCCAAGTGGGACACGTGACTGGGGACTGAGGCCAGGGTTCCCCCGCCCCCCGCAACCCTGGAGACTACTCACTCTTGAAGTTGTCACTGCACAGTTTGGACTCAGGCACAGGCTCTCAGTCACTCGTGTCCTTCACCCCAGTACTCCTGAACACACGGGACCTCTGCCTCCTAGGGAGGAGTGGCCCCTTGGAGGTTTGCCTCCTGTGCTTTTGATGCTCAGCTTCCCTGCCCTGTCCTCCGAGTGACTTCTTTGTCTGCTCCCCCAGGTTAAAGAGGAGGACAAAACTCTGCCGAAGCCTGGCCCTCCTGGCAAGGAGGAAGGGGCTGTAAGTGCTTCTCTGAGCCTCCCCCCCAGCCCCGCCTCCCGTGTGCGTGTCCCCGGGTGGGTATGCCCGCCTGCCCTGGCCTCCTCCACGAGGCAGCTCCTGGGAGGCAGCTCCCGGGAGCAGGCATGCCCGGCGGGGTGCCCCTTCCTGTCTGGGGTGGCCAGAGGGAATGCCACTGACAAGGCAGAAAGTGCAGCATGTGTGATGCCAACTTGGGGTGCATGGAGGACATGGGAACCCCGAGGGGCTTTGGAGATCTCCTCCGACCCCCTTTCTTTCATTTTTACCTTTAGTTCTTGCTTCCTGAACCCTTTGGGGGTGCCGGAGAGGCCTAGGTGTGTGAACTCTGAGATCGGGGAGCACCAAATGAGAGCTCAGCTGTTGGGACTCTTCGTCCCACTCTGGGAGGCACAAGACCCGCCCGGGGAGGGGTTTCGCTGCAGCTGTTCTCTCTCTTCCCGAGACCCCATCAGCTGCTTGGCACAGGTGACCCAGAGGCAGGCTTCAGCTGCCCAGGGCCCCCCAGTTCTCCCCCAGGTCATTTGGCCTTGAGATAGAGACCCTGGACTCATTTCATGCAAGAGAGGGGAGAGATAGTTCCAGAATAGCCAGGTCTGAAAATATGGAATTAGGAGAGGACTGCAGTTGGCTCAGGGGGTGGGAGTGCGGGGGGCTCTGGGCCAGAGCCAGGTCACCAAGCAGCTCCGTGCTTCGTCACCCTGGATGGTGCCTGTCCCAGCTGCCCCGCTTCCTTGGATGGAGGTTGGATCAGCCAAACCTTGTGGCTTCCAACTGATCTGTAGTTAACCCTGCAGGGCGAGCATGTGATTTCAAAGGAGAAGTGTTTGAGATACGTGTGTGGGAGGGGCCTTGGAGTATCCAGGTCGTTTATGAAAAAATCATACATGAAGTGCCCTCAGGACTTCCCGGCATGTGGTAAACCCTGCACGAGTGCCAGCGGTTACCGCCATTGCCACCGCCATCTTCAGCTGGGGGGGATGGGAGGAAAGCCAGAAGAGGGAGGAGGAGGGGGCAGGAGCCGGCACCTGGGGCCAGGAGCCAGCTCCACAGGGCCCTGGCATGCCGCAGTACACTCCTGGTCCAAGAGGTTGAGGGAGAGGCACCTTCCAACCCTCCTCTCCCCACCCCTGCAACAGGGCCACCAGCGGCTGAGGTGACTTGGCTCAGCTCTGCTCAGGATGTGGGACAGCCTCTCCCTGTGGCAGCCAGAGGGCTGCCGGCCCTGAGCGTCTTCCCGCGTCCCAGCAGAGGTGATAGCCAGACTTGCAGGGCCTAGAGCCCAAGGGCACCCTAGAACCAAGGTCGTTGTTTTGGGGAACAGGGACTCAAGCATGGCCCCTGAGTGGCAGGGCTCTGCCTGACCAGCAAGGAGCCCCCCAGGGGTTGACCTTGCTCACTCAGGCAATGGGGCTGGCTTTGCAGGAAACCCTGACCTGCTATTAGCCAGCCTGGCTTTCCCCATTGGCTTTCCCTTGGGACTGCAGACGCTTGCCAACAGTGTTGGGGGAAGGGTGGGTGCATCGGGCAGTGTGTGCCAGCGTAAGCCTGTCGGGTGCCCAGAGGCTGGGAGGCTGGCTAAGCCAGGGCCCCAGCTCTAGGGCAGGGTGATCTATGGCCACTTCAGTGTGACCCTCCATGGGCCCCAGCTGCCTCCTCTTCGTCCTGTCATTCTGTACACGTACTCCGGGAGCTGGGAGGCCTCCAGGCCTGGGGAGGTTTGCAGGAGGAAAACTGCAGAAAGCAGGCTGGGGTGGAAGCTTCTCGGGCCCGCACTGGTCTCCGCAGCCCCTGCAAGTACAGGTGAGCTGTAGACAATGGCCACAAACCAGAGGAGCAGGAGGAGCTTAGCCAATCCTGGGGCCAGGAATTGCCCCCTGAGCGCTATTTTTGCTGGGATGGGTAGGTTTGGAGTCTGACTGCCCAGAAAGCACAGTGATAGACCGGGGACAAGAGGCAGGAAGCCCCAGAACGAGACCTAGGATTGATGGTGGGAATTGGTGGTCTGGCCTCTCTGTGCTCTCTCTGCTGTGTTTGGGCTTACCTGGGCTGGGGCTTGGTTGCTGCCCTGACATAGACCAGTGAGTCTGGGACAGAGCAGGGGCCTCTGGGCACTCTGCTGGCATCTCATGGCCCTGTGCTAAGGCTCGGGGGTAGACAGCAGGTGACAGCAGTACCTGCTTGTGCTTTGTGTGAGAGAGAAGCCAAACTCATAGGTGCAGTTGTACCATCTGGAAGATGGACTGAGGGCTTCCTGGTAAGAGCTTCTTAGAGCTCTGGATGGACGGAAGGTCTATTCCAGGACAAGGCCTGAGGTCGCACCTCTCCCTTCCTCTGCACGGGGTGGGCAGGGACGCAAAGGCTGATGCTAATGTCTACCTATATTTGTGTGACCAGCCAGAGGGCAGCTCCAAGGACAGCAGTGGCCCATCTAAGAGTCCTCAGCCTTCCACCAGCCCTGTACCCTCAGAGACCTCCCAGAGAGCCAAGAGCCCTGCACCCACACTCGCCATGAATGGCCCAGGGGCTGCCTCCGCAGAAGGCCCAAGCGAGGAGGCCCAGGGCCTGTCCCGGAAGAGAGTGGCAAATGCGGTGAGGAAGGTGGTGAGCAAGGTGCTGCCTGGCGAGGAGCCTGGGAGTGCCAAGGAGCCTTCAAGTAGGGGGGTCCGATCCCCGGAGCACCCAGCTCGAGGCAAGAGGGGAGAAAAGGCAGCACCCGGTCCCAAGCCACCACCTCCCCCACCTCCTCCGCCTCCCCCTGCCCCACCTAAGCCTGACACAAAGAAGGAGGCAGCCAAGGACGAGCTCTCCGTGGGCCTACGGAGCCTGATGTCTCGGGGCAAGGGCAAGGACCACAAGCCCCGTGGCAGGCAGTCTCCAGGGAAAGTGGACAAGCCCTCCAGCCAGGAGCCAGGCTCCCCAGCCAAAACCGAAATCCCAGAGAAGCAGAGTTCCCCAGCCCCACCAGGAGAGCTGGCGGTCCCAGTCTCCACCGGCCCGAAGTCGAACCTCCCTGGATTGCCGCCCTCCAAGTCACCGGCCCCTGACGTGCAACAGGAGGTACCCCAGTGTGTCACTAACCTCCCATGCGCCCGACCACCCTTGTGGGAGGGCCAGGCACCCTCACAGCCAGCTTTCCCACGCCTCATCAACACAGCCGCACGGCTGAGACGCTGGGCCTGGCCAGGTGCCCGTGGAGGGCCTGCATGGCTTTCCTCAGCCACGGGCCAGAGCCCACGGCAGCCTCTGCTCTGGGATGGGCCCCGCTAACCAGCATGCCGCTATTCCTCGACCCTCTGGCGTGGGATCAGGGCCTGTTCCCAGGCTGCATGGTGTTGGCTAGGGGCTCTGGATCCCAAGCAGAGGTTCAAAGTTTTAGCAGATCAGCACTAGGGTAGGAAGAGAATTTCTGGAGTCGGGCAACCTGTGTTCACCTCCCCAGCTGCTCACCCTGTGCAGGAGCTCAGCAGGGTCCCGTCACTCAACCTTCCTCTGCCAAGGAGGGACGGGACAGGTCTCCAGTCCCTTCTCTGAAGCCCCTGGAGCCAGAAGTGTTTGGGAAGTTAGTGATTTTTGTATTTTAGAAAGTCCTACATAATGAGTAGCAACGTGTAACCCGCACAAATATTTTCACAGGGAAAATCTATGACTGTTCACACAGCAGGGGGCTAGACTACAAACAGGTTTTGCCACCAAAATAGTGAAGAAGGAAAAAAATATTTTGTTGGGGTGAGAGGGAGCTTTTGGCTTTTGGAATTGCAAGCAAGGAATAACCCCAGCTCGGAAGGGTTGCTGTGACGATGAGGAATGGCACACTGCTCTGAGCCCAGTCCCTGGCATGATGGGTGCCCACAGATGGTGGCATAGATAGCAATGTTCTTAGTGGTGGTTTTAATGCCATCATTGCCATCACTACCTTCTTCAAGCCTGGCCCGCAGTTCCCTCTGGCAGCAGGACTCCTGAGCCCTATGCCTGGGTGGCAAATGGGCACAGTGAACCCCCTTTGGATCCGAGGCCCCATTTGTCCACAAAGTACCCTCTCAGTGGGACAGGAGGCTGAGAGGCAGAAGGGAAGACCTTGGAAGGTGATGCCTGCATGGCTGGCCCTTTGGTCAGGGACAGTTCTCTCCAAACTTCCCTATTTTGTAGAGCCTTCTGAGGCCTCATGAGGTTTGCCAGGGGAGGAGTCAGGTTTCACCACAGTTTCTCCCAGGCTGTTTCATGCTCTTCTGGCAGGAAGGGCAGGGTGGGGGGCGCGGGGGGTAGGGCACAGCCTAGAGGCCCTCCCTGACTGCTTCCTCCTGGGATTCCTCCTAGAACCTTATTCCCTACTCCATTCTTCCTGGGTTTCACAGAACTTAGAGAAGAGCAGGCGACAGCCTTCCCAGCCCTGCTGGCCTCCTTGGAATCAGGGAAGTCACCTCCTGCCACCCCAGAGTTGGCAGTAGTGTTTTGGCCTGATGGGCAGGCCATGAGGGAAATTGTCAGCCCCTGAGTAGAACTTATAAGTAGCCAGAGAGTGTCATGTGCCTGTTCCCGGGCCTGGCCGCCCTCCCTCTGGCTCCCTGTCCCTCTCACTAGGATGGAATTAGGGGCCGAGGTGGGCCCTGACCTGGAGTTCACCCACCTGCCACCTGGGCCAGGGGAAGGAGCCAGAGGGTATATGGGGGAATAGGGCCATCCTGGTGCTGAAGTTGTGAGGACGGTGAGAAGGAAGAACCCCAGACTTTCCAGGCACCTGTTCTTTTTTTTCTCATCTGACAGTCTAAAAACTCAAGTTGTTGCCTGGCTTGCCCCCCTGACCCTGCTCCACTTGCCTACTGGGCCCCAGCAGCTTCCTAGACTACAAGCTTGGCATGCTGTGCCCCACTGCCCCCAACCCCAGGCCAGGACTAACGGTGGTTTAACCCCTAGGCCGGAGCTGCCCCTGAGGTCCAGCTGACCCCTGCAGAGGAGGCCCAGCAGCGCCTTGAGAGGATCTTCACAGCTTCTGTAATAGCACCTCTCGTGTATGGTTCCCCAGGCCCTGGTGCTCCTCTGTGCCGAGGCTGGCAGCCAGACTGTGGGTGTCGGGGGTGGGGAGAGCCTGACTATGGAAGGATGGCTCCGTGGCAGCCTGAGGGCCTTCACGTGGTCTTCTCACCTGAAGAAATAAGGGAAGGGCTCTCTAGAGAGTCTGAGTGATGAGGCCTGTTCCTCGAGGGGACCCAGAGCCCTGTGCCCGTGGAAGGGGACAGCCAAGGGGATCCCTCTTAGCTGAGGATCCAGCCTCTTCCTCTGGCCCCATCCTCTTGCCCTGGAGGCCATGGCTTGGTGCCAGGGCCCGGTGGCTGGTGAGGCAGGGAGCTCACGCTCCCCTCTTTCAATGCACTGGCTCTCCAGGCCCTGTTGGGGCCTGTTAACTCCTTGCTTATTCCTTATAGGCAAGGCCCAAGGCCTGGCCAACTTCACTTCCTCTTCAGAAAGGTCTTTAAGTAAACAGACAGAGACAGGTGAAGTCCGGCCCCAGGGTCTGCCCACAGTCCCTTGGCTCATGGGCAGGTGGCCCCGGTGGCATGGTGCCTGTTTGCCATGGGACGGTGTGCCTGCCTGTGAGTGGGACAGGGGTACAATGGGGGATTGAGGAAGGGGGTCCCAGACTTGGGCCTGCTAGTGGTCTTGTTCTGAGACTTGTTCTATGGCGTTCTGCGCAGGGGTGGCAGCCCGGAAGGACAGCCTTGGTACTGGGTGTGGCACCTTTGTGTGTGTTTGGAAGACAGGGACAGCCCTGTTCTGGGGTCTGCTGGCTCCAGGGGACCACTTATCTCCAGGGCACTGGCTGATCTGGAGATAAGGCCAGAGCACCCAAGGGGCCCAGGCCCTGGGTGTGGGGAGGTAGCCTGGCCTGACAAGCTTGTAAAAGAGCCTAGTTCAGGGTACACTGGACATCCCACCCAGGGGAGACTGTGGCCTGAGGCAGAGTGACATACTCCTGCCCAGGCCACAGTGAGTAACTTAACAGAACGTCTTCTCCAGGACTTCTGATGATAACAGGTGTCTTCGCCAGGCTGGGCCTCTCCTTCCGGGTCTGGCCCCCCTGGACTGGGCACAGTTCACCTGCCCAGGCCAGCTTCCCATCCTGGCCCCTGAGCTCTTCCAACCTCCACCCTGCATCCTGGGCAGCCAGAGAGAGCCCACCCACGTGATCCAGAGTGCTTGCTGAAGGGGACATGCCAATGGTCTGCTTGTCTTCACCCCTCTTTCTCTCTCTCTCTCCTCTTTTCTTGCTGCTGTCAGCTGGACCCTGAGGCCGCCTCTCCTGCCCACAGCCAGGTAGGGTGCTCCTGCCCCCCTCAGGAGCCCTCCGCTTCCTCCAGTGACCACCCGCCACCCCTGGCCCGTACCTGGGCTGGCGTCTGTGCTCGGGCCTCGTGCTGGAGTGTAAGGCCTCTTTCCCCTTCTGGCTCCCACCTGGTATGGGGCGCGGGTATCCTTGGAGGAGGCGATCGATGCCCGAAGTTTGAGATGGAGCAGTTCTATGTCAGGCCCCTTGGGAGCATCTAGACGGAGTGTCACCACTTGAGTCTGGCCTTGTGGCACATGGTTTTTAACCACTGGAGCCCAAGAGCCTGGCAAGAGTGTTAGTTTCTAGGAGTTTCAATTCTGCTCACTTCTGGCTAGAGAAAGCGAAGAGGCTGAACCCCTCCCACCTCCTACCCACAGTCCCAGTGAGGATATGGCGTGCTCTGGCTCCACCTGCTGGCCAGTCTGGGAAACGTAGTTTTGAATTCATTCTAAAGGATTAATTCTAGGCCCCGCCTGACCCTTTGACCTCCCCCTAGTTTGTGGGGTTCCAAACACCTGACCCATAAAACGTGTCCATTCGAGACAAAGGTTTTCCCCTATATCGTGTGATTTGAAAAAAATTAAAAAAAGAATAAAACATTGTGATTTTTTTTTTACAAAGTCACATTTCTTCAAATAATGAAGAATTAGCTTTTCCTTTCTTTTTTAAAAATGTCTTCATTTAACAATTTAAAATGTTGCTGGCCCCATAGCGGTCCTCCTGTTTGAAGGGTGGTTTCACTGGCCATGATTCCCAGAGCCAGGAGCCACGTGTAATCTAGGCTGCTCTCTCTGGAACACAGAAGGGTCATCAGCAAGGGAGAGGGGGTTACGTGAAGCCAGGACCCAACCTGGGAGTAGAACCCCACCTCTTTTTCTTTCAGCTCCAAGAAATGTGACAAAGAAAAGACTTGCCCTTCCTGATTCCTCACCCAGGAGCTCAGTGACACAAAGCAGTGTCTGCGCCTCAGTCTCACGTCTCCTCTCAGAGACTGACTGTGGCTCACAGCTGCTCCACTGCCCATCCGGGTAGCACGCGAGCCTTTCCCGTGTCCTTCCCAGCCTCCTCCCCCCACGTATGGGGCCGTGCTATTTCATGCCCTTGCATGGACTTCGCCTGTCCTTCTGAGGAGGCATGAGGCAGGAGTGGAAAGGCTGTCATGTGCCTCCAGGGGCGCATCCTCTGGAGGGAAGGCCAGGCGGAGGCTAGGATTCAGGACCCGCAGCTCGTCTTGTAATATAGTAGACACTTCTCTCCTCGGGGCTTGAGGAAGCAAGCACCCTTTCCCAGCTTGGTGAAGGAGGGCCTGTTGGTGGGCTGAAGGCAGAAGCTGGACATGAGAGGTCACAGTAGCAGTGGGCGGTGGCCCAGGGGGCAGTGTGCTGGTTCAGGACACCAACCCTACAGGTTCCACAGGGAAGTGGGGAAGAAGGTAGCTGAAGGTGGCACCTGGTTTGCATTTTTGTGGTCCGTTGTCTTCCAGGCTCGAGTTCAGAGTGTCCCCTTCCTTCCAGACTCTCAAGGCTGGCATGGTCCCTGACTCTGTGTCCTCGTCCTCAGGGCTCCTGAGGACCACCCCCATCCCATGACTTCCCCACCTTCTTCCTCTGACACCTCCGATGTCCCCTGTTCTGTTTCTGCCCCTCAACTGTTCTCCTTACCCAGAGGCTCCTCCAGAAGCACTTCCCTTCACATGTCTGCTCTCTCCTGCTCTCCTGACTCTGTTTTCCAGAACAAGGACTGACTTTTTAATCCCCCCTACCCCCATAGGTGAAGACAGAAGAGCAGATTGCCGCTGAGGAGGCCTGGTATGAGACAGAGAAGGTGTGGCTGGTCCATAAGGATGGCTTCTCTCTGGGTGAGTCTGGAGCTGCCCAGGAAACAGAACGCCTGGGTGGGCCTCTCAGTTTTCAGGGCCGGGTGTGCCTTCTGGGTCTGGTGAGGCCTGGGTGATGAGTGAGGAGAACCCCATGATAGGGCGGGGAGGAGGCAAGACTACAGAGGGCCCAGAGAGGGTGGCAGAGGTCCCCAGGCTTGTGTCTGACTGTCTGTCCCCGCTCTGCAGGCAGTCAGCTCAAATCTGAGGAGCTAAGCTTGCCGGAAGGGAAGGTGCGCGTAAAGCTGGACCATGACGGCGCCATCTTGGATGTCGATGAGGATGATGTGGAGAAGGTTTGCGGGGAGGGCACAGGAAGGGGTCTGGGCAGGATGGGCCTGTCCACTGGCGGTGCAGGCAGGTTCTGCATCTTCAGTGCCTGCCTGCCTGTCCCGTCACACAGGCTAATGCTCCCTCCTGTGACCGTCTGGAAGACCTGGCTTCACTGGTCTACCTCAATGAGTCCAGCGTCCTCCACACACTGCGCCAGCGCTATGGTGCGAGCCTGCTGCACACGTACGCTGGCCCCAGCCTGCTCGTCCTCAGCCCCCGGGGGGCCCCCGCCGTGTACTCTGAGAAGGTATGGCAACCCCGAGGCTACCATTGCTGCCTCACCAACCCATCCATGTCTTACCTACCCCACCTTCCCTGGCTCCTTGCCTTCCCCTTGGCATCCCACTGGGCTCCTGTCCGCTCTCACAGTTGACCTGGCAAAGAGGAGTCATTTCGGGGGTGGAGACATGAGGCCCTCTCCCTAACCTCCAACAGGGGCCAGAATTGGGTTAGAATCTGCATTTCCACACATGGCCGTAGCCTCAGAGGCCCTCAACCCCCTGGCAGTAAAAGGCCCAGAAAGGCAGACCTCGACAGTGAGGACCTTGGGAATGGGACCTGCTAAGAGCCTTACCCCTTCCCTCCACCCCCCTCCCACCCAAGGTAATGCACATGTTCAAGGGGTGTCGGCGAGAGGACATGGCACCCCACGTCTACGCCGTGGCCCAGACCGCGTACAGGGCCATGCTGATGAGCCGCCAGGACCAGTCTGTCATCCTCCTGGGCGCCAGTGGCAGCGGCAAGACCACCAGCTGCCAGCATCTGGTGCAGTACCTGGCCACCATCGCGGGCACCAGTGGGAACAAGGTGTTTTCCGGTGAGACAGGACACCTGGAAAACCTGAGAGGGGCTGGGATTGGAAGGGCCTCGTAGGTGCCATATTTTTTCCTCCCTGGCTTCTCTGTGTCCCCCAAACCCCCTCTGTCCCCGGGCAGCCTGGCCAGTGTAACACCGAGCCTCTGCGTGCTGGGGGAATAGGCCTGGGCTGGGCCTCTGGAGGCTTTCCTGATGGCCCCGGGCCTGTCTTCTACAGTGGAGAAGTGGCAGGCTCTGTACAGCCTTCTGGAAGCCTTTGGGAACAGCCCCACCATCATGAATGGCAACGCCACCCGCTTCTCCCAGATCCTCTCCCTGGACTTCGACCAAGCCGGCCAGGTGGCCTCAGCCTCCATCCAGGTGAGGGACCTTCAGGGTGGTAAGAGATCGGCCTGGACTCAGGGCATAGAAACCAGTCTCTCTCCTGCGCCTGGTTTTCCAGGGATTTTTACCCCACGAAAATGGACTCTGGCTCTCAGGGCTGGTTTGCTCCACTCTGGGCATTCACCCTTCTGCCCCCAGTGTCTTCTGTCCCCGCAGCTTTCTGCCCCACCCCCCACCTCTGGCCCTGAGTGGGGCATGCCTCAGGGTCCTGCCCACCCTTGGGGTTGGCTTCACCCTCCTCCTGGGTCCTGGCCCTGTGCTAAGGGGCTTCTCTCTGGCTAATTTCACCCAGGTTAAGACTGGCTTGTCAGTCAAGTAAGGTCCAGCCAAGGCTGACCCCCTACCAGGGTAAATGAAACATCTCACCATGCTCAGTTCCTTAAGAAGACTGTTCCCCAGGGGCCTGGGCAGGGCAGCAGGGCCCTTCCGGGAGCTGGGCCTCTTTTCTTCCAGGCCTGGGGGGAGCTAGCCTCTGGTGGAGGGTCAGCTGCCGCTGCTTCTTCCCAGGGGCCCCATTCTTTCTGGTGTGAGATGGGAGGGACTTGACCGGGCTCCACGCCCTTCGCCCATACCCTCCCATGCTGTGCTATAGACGATGCTTCTGGAGAAGCTGCGCGTGGCTCGACGCCCAGCTGGTGAGGCCACGTTCAATGTCTTCTACTACCTGCTGGCCTGTGGGGATGGCACCCTCAGGTGAGATGGGGCCAAGGAAACGGGGCCGGGGGTGGGGTGGTGCCCTGGACTCCAGCTCACTCGTGGCTCCTGGATCTTGTCACCCGCTTACCTCCAGTCCCATCTGTTTACTGTATGCTTGCCACACATGATGTCCGAGCTAAGGGGAGCTACCCCACAGGAGTTCCTGAGCCCGGGGCACAGAATTCAGTGTTCCAGAGCCTTGCTAGCACCTCTGTGGCCCCCAAAACCAGGTCTGCAGAGGAAAGCACAGACGGCACGGGTGGTCAGGGACTCGCCTATAGTCATCTGGCTAGTGTGGGGCTGAGTGGTGGTTTGGTCCATACCAGTGCTGAAAGCCCGGCGTTTTTCAGTGCCCTCCAGCCTGGCCCTTCCTGCCGTCTAGGCTGGTTGTCTGCTGGGCTCTTTCCTTTCGACACTCAGACTTGTTGTCTTTATTGTGCGGGAAAAAGGTAAAAGGATAAAAGCAGCTCCAGAACATTATCCTCCTTAGGTCTTCTTGTCGCTGAGAGCCCGGTCTCTGTCCTGTTTGGACTCACGCTGCAGGCAGATTCCTTGCTCTCTTTCAGGGGTCTGGCTGGACACTCTTACCAGAGCATCTCTGGTGACCTGGCCTAGGGAGCCCAGTGCTCTGACCAGGCGTCCAGGCCAGTTAGGGAAGGTGGCGGCCTCTGGCCTGACAGTAGAGCCTGATGGGCAGACAGAACTCAAGAGTCTGGAAGTTGGATCCATCCATCTCCACCCTGGTAGAGAGATGGCCCTTGGCATGGGGACCACACACCGTGCTGATGCCTCATTTGTACCTGTAGGACAGAGCTTCACTTGAACCACTTGGCAGAGAACAATGTGTTTGGGATTGTGCCACTGGCCAAGGTGAGGGGGCTAAGGGGATAGGGTTGGCAGCCCTGGGCCTTGGGAGTGGGGCCGCCTCCAGCAACCTGGAGCACCCCGTGGGAGGATCAGGAGCTGGGCTGCAGCCGGGCAGCTCTCCCCAGCCTCGCCCTCCCAGGGCCCAGCAACAGGGGGTGCGCAGGGAGGGACAGCACCTCTGAGATGTGGTGTCTACGTGCCTGTCCCTGCAGCCTGAGGAGAAGCAGAAGGCATCTCAGCAGTTCAGTAAGCTGCAGACCGCCATGAAGGTGTTGGGCATCTCCCCAGAAGAACAGAAAGTCTGCTGGCTCATCCTGGCTGCCATCTACCACCTGGGGGCGGCAGGCGCCACCAAAGGTAACCTGCCAGGGGTCTCGACCACGCAGCTTGTCGCTGGGAGAGCTTGTGGAGGCCCTGCCCCTGTGTTCGTTTGTCCTCACCCGGCACAGGCATCTCTGTTAGCAGACTCCCCGCATTGTCTTCCTGGTCCCCCAGCTTGGAGCAGAAGGCTTCAAACTCCCAGAGAAGCATTTCTGCCCCTGGACTTGGACAGCAGTGACACAGAACACTGTGGAGAGCTGGCGGGTGGCAGTTCGGAGCTGAGGGAGGAGGAGAAGGGCCCTAACTCAGAGCAGTCCCCCTTAAATAACTCTGCTTTTTATTCCCTCCCTGACAGAGGCCCCTGAGGAGCAAGCGGGTAACTGACTTTAGCCCCTCCCTGGGGGTAGAGGCCACCTTGTCCCCTCTTGGTGGTGGCCCTGGGCTCTCTCTGGTGACTGGCTTGTTCTGTCCAAATGGAGGGGACTGGCCTGGAAGAAGCCCCTGATGGAGCGGGGAGAGTGCCTGCTGGCCCTGAGGCTTTTCAGCATCCGAGGCCTAGCTGCTCCAACTCGTTTTGCCTCCTGATCTCGGGACGTCTCAGGATGTCCTCCATGGGGCTCAGATGGGGTAGGGTGGTCTTGGGGCTTTCCGAGGCCAGTTGTCCCTGAGTCTTCTTCCCTTCTTTTCACCGGTTTGGTAGCAGGGGTCTCCTCCTCTTGCATGGCAGGGTGGAGACCACTAGGGGGCAGCAGGCACCGCGGTAACCAGTGGGCTGCCGCTTCTGCACTTGGGCTTGGGAGCTTGTGAATGGCTCGAGCTTGGCCTGGCTTGGAGGAGCTCTGCTGCCTTCCTCTGAGATTATGGCGATGGGCTGGCACTCGGAGCACCTCTTCACCCCTTCCTCCCCTTTCTTAGAGGGACGCTGCCTCTGAACAGCACCTTGGGCTTAGGCTCCATCTTCCTCAGGGATGTGAAGGGCCCCAGGCTGTTGGGGCAGGGACAAGAAAGAGAAAGCACTGGTGGGTGGGTACTGGTGGGCGAGCAGGCAGGCGGGAGCTCAGAGGAGCAGGTGGTGAGGAGTCTGGGTCCTCGCGATCCCAGCGGAGGCATCCCTGCCAAAGAGAAGCAGACTCTGGGTTAAAGAAGTTGTCTCCAGACTGTGTAGGTGGGCAGAGGGGTAGGCGTGTGGCTGTGTCTTGAGGAAGTTCTTCCACTCTGGGGAGGCACCGAGACCAGGTTCCTTATGAACCTGTAGTCCTTAAGCACTGCCGGCCTGCAGACAGATCACACGTGCCTTGTTGCGCAGGGTCTGTTACCTCCTTAGAGCTTCCATTTATTTTCCAGAGGATGCATGTACGTGTATGTGTGTGTGTCCGCGCGTGGTGTCCTTGTAGGTGTGTGTGTGTGTGTGTGTGTGAGTGAGCGTAATTACATCCGTAAACGTTCTCCTTTGAGATTGTGTGTGTGCGCTTGTGTGTATTTTTGTGTCTCTGAGTCTGAATGTGCTTCCGTTTTCTCGCCTGCTCATCCTCACGAACCCCCTCCAAACCCCCACCACCACCACCACCACAGTCCCTTCCCATGAGCCTGGCGGGCTCTGTTGATGACTGTTTGCTAACACGCTGTTTTTCTTTGCATGCTGCATGCTGGTCCTTTGCCTTACAGAAGCTGCTGAAGGTAAAACCTTGTTTCTTGTTAGCTTTCCCTAATTGCTGTGATTAGACACATGTTGGCCGAGGCACGTCTGTCTGCTTGGGCTGTTCCCTTTCCCCTGCGGCTTCTTCCACTTCCCCACTGTTGGGCCGTGGGTGGGTGGCAGTGGTCTCCCCTGGCAGCTGCCTAGAGGTAAGGGAGAGGGTCCCGATGCGTTCATGGAAGGGGGAGGTGCTAGAACACTCTCATGAGGTGTCCCCCACAGGCACAAGTGTCCCTTGTGCTCATCACAGGGGGCCTGGTTCACCCTCTGACTGTCCTTCCCCATGCTGGCATCCCTGAGGCCAGGCCCTCTAGAAGAGATGTTTGGAGCTGCCTGGGTGCCCTCTAGTGGCAGCGGTGTGGAGTTCCCTCCTCTTTTAGGACCTCAAGGGGCACCGGAAGTGCTGGTAGCCAGACTCCCTCTCTTGCTCACCAGAAGTCCCTGTTTTGCCTAAAGCCCTTCTGATGTCATCAGGGCTGGTTTTAACTCCCAAGAGATGCTCACTCCCCATTTCTTGGCCATGGGAGCCAAAGAGCACATCGGTCATCAAAAGGACTAAGGAAGAAGACCCGAGATGCCAGATCCTTCCCTTTTTCTCTACCCCGTAGCTGGGCGCAGGCAGTTTGCCCGCCACGAGTGGGCCCAGAAGGCTGCATACCTGTTGGGCTGCAGCCTGGAGGAGCTGTCCTCAGCCATATTCAAGCACCAGCACAAGGGCGGCACCCTGCAGCGCTCCACCTCCTTCCGCCAGGGCCCTGAGGAGAGCAGCCTGGGAGACGGCACAGGTGCCCAAGCCCCTTGGCAGGTGGATGTGGTTGGGGGGCCCCAGCCAGGCCTCACTGTGGTCTGCTCTGGCCAGAGAAGACCACTAGGGCGAATAGATGCTTCCTTCAGAGGGAGAGGCCCAGCCCCAGGGCCCTACGCTGACTTGATTCTGGGTGACTAGAGAGTATACCCCACCATGGGGACCCCCAGGCGCAGGACGGAGAGCTGATGTTCTTGCCTCGCAGGCCCCAAACTGAGCGCACTGGAGTGCTTAGAGGGCATGGCGTCTGGCCTCTACAGTGAGCTCTTCACCCTTCTCGTCTCTCTGGTGAACAGGTGAGTGAGAGGCAGGTGAGTGGGGGTTGGCCAGGAGCTGCCCAGCCTCCTGCTGAGACAAAGGGCCGAGTTGATGCCTCGGGGCTGGTGGGGTCGCAGAGGCAGCGCCATTCTCCACCAGCAGGGGGCTCCCTGTCCTCACAGGCGAGGACAGGTGCGTTTCCCGCCTTCCACCACCCGGCACCACCAGGGTCCTGGGTGCCAGGGCAGGGATGGAGATTTGTCTGGGACAGAAGAGGGCTGCCTGGGTGCCACGGGCAGACCGGTGAGGACTGTTTGGCGGCACTGCCCCAGCCAGGCCTGACCCAGTCTCTCCCTGTGAAGGGCTCTCAAGTCCAGCCAGCACTCGCTCTGCTCTATGATGATTGTGGACACTCCAGGCTTCCAGAACCCGGAGCAGGGTGGGTCAGCCCGCGGAGCGTCCTTTGAGGAGCTGTGCCACAACTACGCCCAGGACCGGCTGCAGAGACTCTTCCACGAGTGCACCTTTGTGCAGGAGTTAGAAAGATACAAGGAGGTAACCCTTGACCTTGCCTCAGCCGGACATCCTCCTCCTGGCCCCGCCCCCCCCAGCCTCCTGGCATCCACAGAGAGGACAAGGTGAAGAGGGCAGGTCCCACTTTCCCCACTTTTGCTCTCTGTCATTTCCGTCTCCCTGTGCACCCCGGAGCGGTAGTCATGTCCTGCCCCAGACTGCATCCTTCCTTTGTAAAGAGTTTGCTCTCCAAGAAGTTGCAGATGTACTCGGGGCCCTGAGAACCCCTCCTTGCCCACCCTCGAGGCACCCATCTAGGCCCTGTGAATTGCCACCCCATAGTTCCTATGTCCATGTGGGTCCGGCTGGGCCTTCCCTGGCTCCCGATCTCTTAAGATGGTGATTGGTTATGTAGGGCCCCTTCATAGAAGGGTGTTCCAGATGGGACAAGATCTAGAAATCCTACTTCATGGGCAGGTGAGATGAATGAACTGGGGAGGATATTTATCTTGGATGAGAGAAGATTCGGGAAGCAAATGACAGCTGCCTTCAGGTGTTTCAAGGATGACGGTGTGAAGTTGAGAGTAGGCTTATTCTGTGTAGTCTCATCAATAGTATTCCTGCAAGTAGCAGGAGTAGGGGAGTTTTGTTTAGTGTTAAAGAAGCTTCAACAAATTTTAGCTGTCCAGAAAGGCCATGCGGTGTCTTGGGAGGTGGTGAACGTTTGTCAGAGGGGCTGATGGAGGGGAGGAGCTCCAGAGAGGGATGGAAGGGTGGACTAGCCGGCCCAGCGCCCCCTCCTGGCCTTCAGTGTAGGGCTGCACCCTACAAGTGGCCTGCGCTCACAACTTCTCTCCCTTCGCTCCTAGGAGAACATCGAGCTGTCATTTGACGACTTGGAGCCCACTGTGAATGATTCCGTGGCAGCTGTGGACCAAGCCTCCCATCAGTCCCTGGTAGGAATTGTAGCGAGGGCCTGGGCTGACCCTTCCTCCCCTCGTCTGTCCCTGTCCCTCAGTAGAGCCCTCACTGCTCTGTTAGCTGCTGCTGCTTGGCCGGTCTGGCCGGGACGATGGCACTTTTTTCTCCCCTGGTGCAGTGAGAGCCTCAGCCCCTGGGTGTCCCCAGGCCCTGTCCTGTGCCTGGCTGAGCCTCACGTGTGTCTGCCAGGAGCCTGGTGTCTCCCCCTTGGTGGTGAGAGCTGGGCTGGACCCAGAGGTTAGAGTCATCCCTCCTGCTGTCCCCAAAAGATGGGTGCAGAGTGGGTGAGGAGTCTGTGCAAATAGGGAATCTGTGCCTAGCTCTAAATGGGAGCCCTCGCCCCTCACCCCTTACCCCTCCACCTTAGGGACAGGCTTTGTCACACTTTGGACAGGGATCTTGGGCACTCTGCTGCCTGGGGGCTTGGTTGGCCTGATGAGCACTTGGCATCTGCTGACTGTCTTCAGTTAGGGAGGTTTCAGAAGGCACTTTATTAGAGAACTGGTGTTCCTGCTAGGCTGCTGCTCCCATCCTCGGCTTTGACCCCTGCCTCCTCCTCCCTCTTCCCGGTGGGCAGGCCCTGCTGTGCTAACAAGGGGGTAGGGCCCAAGGGACAGTGAGTGTCCCCTGGGACTAGTACTTAAAGTGCTCAAGTTCCATGTCCCCGCTAAGGGAAGCTGACTTTTCTTTTCCTGGCATCTGGGTTCCCATGCTGGCCTCCACTGAGAGCCTTTGCCACTCCCAAGAGATGTGGGGAGTCAGTCCATGTGGCTTAGAAGGGACAGTGTATCAGAGAGTGTGTTTGGATGGGACTTGGCCATCTCTTCCCTTCTTTGCTCTCCCTATCTGAGGGACCTTGGCACCTTTGGGGACAGGAGCCCTTGGATGTGGCGTCTGCCACTCACTGTCCCATGGCTTCATTGCCTGGTCCTGCCATGCAACACCAGACCCTCTGGACCTTAGCTCCCCATCCGTCCTTGGCCACATTCTGCTTCCTCCTGCTAGTCACACTGACTCCCTCAGGCAGCCATGGGGTAGGGGGAAGATGCAGGCAACTGGGTGCAAAGAAAGGAGGAAATGGCACTTTTCTTACTTCTCTTGTTTCCCTGGTCCCCAAAGGCAGGAATGGGGTGTAAGGAAGGTTCCATCCTTGCTCAAGGAAGTCTTGGAAATGTCATGGCAAAGGCAGCTCAGACCAGATGCAGCCAAAGGCCTGGTTTGTGTGGCCCGCATGGGGTTTTTGAAATCAGAATCCTCTTAAAAGCTGGAGGGTTTACAAGGCCAGTGTTATTCTGGGACAGCAGCTGGCTGCCGCTGACAGGAGCCCTTCCCTGTGGCCGGGGACAGGTGCTCTGCCATCACCCCGACTCCGCCCATTCCTGCACTTGAGTTTCTGACCCTGCAGGAGCCCCACCTGTGCTCAAAGCCCTCCTCTCTGGGATCCTCCCTGTTTGGGGGACTAGGGCACCCCACAGCCGATGCTGGCTGACAGCTTCCTTTGGCCCATGCCCCCTGCCCGGGGCCTTCCAGACTTCATCTCCTCTCCTCCGCCTGGGAGGCGATGCCTTGGGCTCACCCATGGCCCTTGTGACTCCTGAGAGGATGAGGATGGTTCACGAGAAACCTTCAGCCTTTGGTGACTTTGGACACAATTCCTAGGCAGGAGATTGTGCTGTGGGCTTCTCTCTCTAACACAGTCCAGCTCCCTTTTCCCTCTCACTGCCCAGTGGCCCCACAGGGTGTGACCTGGGAGCGGGGTGTGTACTTATACGCATGTGTTGCAAGTTTATAGCCTGTGGTTGGGCCGGGGGCTCCTTGGGACACGGTGGCTTCTCTTCACTTCTCTGCAGGTCCGCTCGCTGGCACGCACCGACGAAGCAAGGGGCCTGCTCTGGCTGTTGGAGGAGGAGGCACTGGTACCAGGGGCCACCGAGGATGCCCTCCTGGAGCGCCTTTTCTCCTACTATGGCCCCCAGGAAGGTGACAAAAAAGGTAGGTAGCACCCCTGGAGGGCTCTTTGGCTTCCTCTTGAGGACCCACTTGTATGAATTGAGATGGTACTGCCCAGAAGGTTTCACTGAGTCCCTGGGCTTTTTCGGGGCCTGTGCCCTGATGATCTGACCCTTCCTTTTCCCACCCCCAGGCCAAAGCCCCCTCCTGCGCAGCAGCAAACCACACCATTTCCTCCTGGGCCACAGCCATGGCACCAACTGGGTTGAGTACAATGTGGCCGGCTGGCTGAGCTATACCAAACAGAACCCAGCCACCCAGAACGCCCCCCGGCTCCTGCAGGACTCCCAGAAGTAAGAACGCCACTCACCCTGCCCACGTCCCATCCCCGGAGCTGGTTCTGGGCTTCCTGGTCTCAGAGACTCACCAGCAGGGTTGATGGCCTTGGCTTCCAGAGAGGGAACAGCCAGGGCCAAGTGGTCTTGGGAGCCTGGGGGTGGCCTCCTGGAGTAGAAGTGGGATGCACCTGGTTGGACGGACCTATAGTTTGAAGTTTGAATAGCAACCCCCCCATTCTTCATAGAAGGCAGGAGTAACACACAAAACAAAATGAAACAAAACAAAAACACTTTAAAAAAATTTGTATTTATTTATTTGACAGAGAGAGACACAGCAAGAGAGGGAACACAAGCAGAGGGAGTGGGAGAGGGAGAAGCAGGCTCCCCGCTGAGCAGAGAGCCCAATGTGGGGCTCCATCCCAGGACTGTGGGATCAGGACCTGAGCCGAAGGCAGATGCTTAACTGACTGAGCCACCCAGGTGCCCCACAAAAACACTTTAAAAAATGGGGCACCTGACTTAGTCAGAAGAGCATGCCACTATTGATCCCAGGGTTATGAGTCCGAGCCCCACACTGAGTGTAGAAATTACTAAAAAAAAATAAAACAAGATACAAATAAAAACTTTAAAAGAAGGTAGGAGTAGCCTTAGAAACCCCTCAGTCCCATAAGGCCCGTCATCTATCTGTTTATCTAGCAAATAATTATTGGGCGCCTGCTCTTTTTCTTAGGTACCTGGCAGATGGCAGTAAATAAAACAAAACTCGCTGCCCAATTGGGGGCAGGGGCAGGAGGGGCAGGCAGATAACAGCCAGTAGATGTCATACACAGATTATACAGTATGGTAGAATGTTGGCCTCTAATCTCTCCTGGCACCCTGGACCTCTGGCCTCCCTGGTGATGGAGAAGAGAAGATCACACTTCTGTCCCCCTGCCCACCATGGTTTTGTCTTCTTCCTGTTTGTAGATTCCCCTCCAGTTTCTCTCTAGGGTACAGCAGCCCCAGGCCAGATAATCCATACCCCTAGCCAGGGCGATATGGGGGACTTGGGAGTGTCCTAGGAGCAGGGAAGCCGCCCTCTCCTAGTCTCTCAAAGTGACTTCTTTCCCTCCTTTGCCCTTCCACCTCTGGTAGGAAAATCATCAGCAATCTGTTTCTGGGCCGGGCGGGCAGCGCCACCGTGCTGTCGGGCTCCATTGCTGGCTTGGAGGGTGGCTCGCAGCTGGCCCTACGCCGGGCCACCAGCATGCGGAAGACCTTCACAACAGGCATGGCGGCTGTCAAGAAGAAATCACTATGCATCCAGATTAAGCTGCAGGTGGTGAGTGTGCCGGTCTAGGCCCCAGGGCCCTCTCGGGGCTCCTCTGGCCAGTCTGGGGGAGCCCTGGCTTACCCGGTACCCACTCAGCATCCCTCCCCCCAGACTTAATCGCTGCTGGTGGGTCCTCTGCTCAGTGCCACTGCCTGAGCGGCCCTCAGGCCTCGGGAGGGTGGAGTTGTCCGGGCTTGGCCTATCTCAGCCAGCGGCGGGACGCCTGCCATCCTACAAGGAGCAGAGACGCTCTCCTGGGCACCAGCCGGACCACCAGGAGCTACTGAGGCCTGTCTCTTTCCCTTTGGCAGGACGCCCTCATTGACACCATCAAGAAATCAAAGCTGCACTTTGTGCATTGCTTCCTGCCTGTAGCAGAGGGCTGGGCCGGGGAGCCCCGGTCTGCAGCCTCCCGCCGAGTCAGTAGCAGCAGTGAGCTGGACCTGCCCTCGGGAGAGCACTGTGAGGCCGGACTTCTGCAGCTGGACGTACCGCTGCTTCGTGCACAGCTCCGGGGCTCCTGCCTGCTGGACGCCATGCGCATGTACCGCCAAGGTGGGGAGGGTCCCTCTCTGCTCCTACTTCAGTCTTCCAGAGCTGCTCCCCCCCTCCCCACCTCCCACATATGACCTGCCAGGCTAGAGGGGTACTGCACCCTCCCGTCTCTGGGCTGTTCCTAGATCTCTTCTCTGGGCGGGTGGGCGGGAGCTGGCAGGGGTTCTTTCCACCCAGTCTGTTCCTTTCTCTTTTTCTTCCCACCCTGGCTGACTCCCTTCTTCCTCCTCTCCCTTCCCTTCTGTATTCCAGTCCTCTTCATCCCCTCCCCACAGGTGACTTCCACACAACCCGTTCTTCCCCTTTCTCTGCTCTGCCCACAGCAGCAGACCTGTGCCCACATAGAGCCATCCGCTTGGAGGTGCTAACCACCTCCGAGAGTGGGCTGGGCCATACTCCCCCACCCCCACCCCACCCCCACAGTGAGAAATGAGGTGCTAGATCTTTCTGAGGCACTTAAAATTCCCAAGAAAGGTCAGCCTGACCCTTTTCAGAAGGGATTGGAAAGGGTGAAAGTGACAGCTATAGCCAAGCCTTGACCAATGCGGGTTTGAGCTGTGTGGGTCCACTTAGATGCTGGCTTTGTGTAGTGCTGTGCGAGAAGTGTATTTTCTCTTCCTTCTGCCTTTCTTAATAACATTTGCTACTTTGCTGTAACAATACGGTATGTCCCACACATTGCACACAGCAATGTGTCCGACTGTTTATGTTATCAGTAAGGCTTCTGGTCAACAGGAGGTTATCAGTCGTTATATTCGGATTTTTGACTGCACAGGGGCTGGAACTTACATTGTTCAAGGGGCCACTCCTCAACATCGTTAAAATATTTATAGCAACCAGGCACCCATTCAGAACTCACCCTACACGTTCCTCAGTTAATCCTCATAATACTCATGAGATGTGGGTACCATTGCCATCTCCAGAGAAGGAGACTGAGGCTCAGAGAGGTTAACCAGCTTGTCCAAGGTCACACAGCTCACGAGTGGCAGAGCGAGATCTGACCCACACGGACCAGCTTCTGAGTTCATGCCTCTTGAGTAGGGTTTCATTTGCCTGGGAGGTTGTGGGCTGCCGGATTTCTGTCCTTGTTTCCTTTGCTAGGAGAACTGGCAGGGTCCCACCCGCCTGTAGCCAGGTCCTCTTGAGGCATCCCCATGGACACCATCACTTTTCCTTAGCATCCAAAGCCACAGATTGGGCTCCCTGCCCTGCTCAAAATAAATCATCGATCTGTCCCCACGTCTTGATATGGAGTTGGTGTTTATTATTTCAAAACCAGATTGTTACCGCTCTGAACCAAAATCAATGTGCTTTACTCAAACAAGCAGATCGATGAGGCCGGCAGCAACAGCAGGCCCCCCTCCCCTCGCCCAGCCCCCAGCCACCATCGATAGCGCTGATGATTAATTAAGATGCCAGGCGTCCAGACCTGCTATCCTGGCCCATCAATTTAATTGCAATTCAGATACAATCAATAGCTCACTTTGTCTTGGCCCCTCAGCGGCCCCCGCCTCCTGTTTCAATTATCGGGCACATGCATCAGCCTCATCTCCCAGTTGGAGGCTTTCCCGGAGCTAGCGAGGCCGGTGGAGCGGAGCGAGCCCCCGATGGGCTCTCAAGAGCCTGGGTTTGGAGTCCCTCTCTGCCTCCAGCTGCAGCCTCTGTGACCTTGAGCAAGCCCGGTCGTCCTCCTCTTCAGCCTTAGTTCCCAGGCCTGAAAGATGAGTTGGATCTGGTCTAAGACCTCTTTTCGGTTTGAAATTCTGTGAGTGTGCATGAGTGGATCTCTAGGTTCTCTCCTGTTGGTTTCGGTGCCGTCAGGTGGCTCAGGGTGACCTCCTACTGGCCACCATCCTGACCTTGTTCCAAGCCAGAAGCCATCTGATCCTTGTCCCAGCCTCAAACCTATGCAGTAGGTAGGTCTTTGCTGGAGGTAATGCTCTTCAGGAAAAGAGAATCTAGAAGTCTTCGGGTCACCTGGCATAGGGCTCAAGGTCAGGATGGGAGCAGGAAGGGCACCCTTTCTGTATCCTGCTTCAGAGGAAAAGAAGGGAGCATTTTACTGAGCACCCACATGATCCAAGCCATGCTTTCCACACATTCTCTCACTCAAACCCCGTGACTACCGTGCAGAGTAAGCAGCAGGTCCCCCTTTGAAAGATGGGGAAAGCAAGAGTCAGAGATGTTGAGTGACTTGTCCAAGGTCACACGGTGCCAAGAGCCAGGGCCAGGATTCCAACCCCAAGCCCATGTACTTTTCCTCTCAGCTACTCTCTGTGGCCTGATTTTCTTTGTGCTTGTTAAGTCCTAAAGACAGTGTTCTCTCTGGGTGTAGCAGAGTCATAGACTTGGAGGCTAGAAAGCATCTTTCTTTCCCGTGACATTCCTTCCAAGGGGGCAGCCATGTCCTCTGTTCACACACCTCACTGACAAGGCGCTTGCTTCCCTCCAAAGGAACCTGTTCCCCTTGTAGCCCTGCAGTCCCCTAGGAGGGCAGCCCGAACTGTCCTAAAGGCCCCTGTCCCTGGTCCTGCCTCTTCTCTCCCCACCCTCCTTTCCCAGGCCTGCCCCAGCCCCAGGCTCTCCACCCCAGCAGCTTCAGCCCCTTCCCATGACTGTCCTGTCCTGCGACCTGGGTGCCAGCAGCCACCTGGCATGTCAGGAGCAGGCAGGACATGGACAAGCCTGCCCTCTTTCTAGGTTACCCGGACCACATGGTGTTCTCTGAGTTCCGCCGCCGCTTCGATGTCCTGGCCCCACACCTGACCAAGAAACACGGGCGCAACTACATTGTGGTGGATGAGAGGCGGGTAGGTCTGAGAAGCCTCACCGGACCCCCTTCTTTCTGCCCAGACCCCTCCGAGCAGCTGCCTCTCATCCCCTCGAGAGCCCAGCTGCCCCTTGCTCAGGCTCCTGGTTTTGGCCACCTGGGGTCAGAACAGGGGCCCGTGGCCACCAAGCTGTGCCGGTTGGGAGAAGGTAGGCTGGGGCATGAACTGTAGGGATCGGAGAAGAGCCACCGTCATTGGAGGCCAGAGTTGGGGCTCTCCGCTCTCTAGTGAGCTCGTCATTATCTACGCAAGTCTCCCAGGGGGCAGATGTTTTGGGTGTTTGGGTGTTACCCTGGGTAGCCTCTGGGCCTTGCCTCCTGAGTCACAGACCCACATTCACAGACGCCTTGGAAACTTCTCTCCATCCAGGACCTGCCAGCGTCCTGGGCGACCTTGGTGTACATGTAGATGACCCACCCCGTAACACCCTTCTCTCTGACCCCTGACCTTTATTCCAGCCTCCCACTCACGGCTACACCCAGGACCTTGTCACCCCTGGAAATGCTTCACCTCAGAAATCTTAAATCCCAACATGGCCTCCCCTGCCCACAGCCTCCTGCCTGAGCACCTCACTTCTCTCCTCCTCTCAGGACACCTGCTCTTCGGCCCTGTTGAGACCTCTCATTTCTGGACCCCGCCGCATTTTCTCTGCTCTGTCCATTTCCTTCTGACTTTTCCACTCAGTCTTGATGCCCTGCTCCAGCCCTCCGGTCACTTGGCCCTCATCACCCTCAGCTCTCCCATGCCTCCCACAGCACCTCCCCTGCCCAACCCCCACACTGAAGGGCCAGCCTCCGGGCATCTGCACTCCTCCGTCTGGGGTTCCCAAGGGCTAGGGGAGAAAATTATACAACAGCTGGACTCGAACTCCTACCGGTTCATGGTCTCCAGCCTCAACTGGGCCCTTGACGTGGCCCAGCAAGTTTTTCATAATGGCCCATCCTTCCCCGGCCCCTGTTCCAAGCTCCTTCCCTGCAGTTCCTACCCTGCCTTCCCAGGTCGTCTGCTCAGCAGTTGACCTTGCCTCTAAATGATAATAAAATCAAGGCTCCTCTTCCTTCTGTACACTTCTCCTCCGGTGCCCTCCTGTCTCGGTGGGAGAGGTGTCCCTCCCCTCATCCAATCCCTTCCTCCTGTGCTTTGGAATCCATTCCCCGGGGCTCCACAAAAGCCCGCTCTCTCCGTGCTGTTATCTCTCTCCTGTTACTTCGGCCTCTCCTCCGCTGGGTCTTTCCTTCCAGTGGGAAGCATCCTGCAGATTAGTGGAACCTGGCCCTGACACCCTGGACCCGGTCTTCTCTTGCCCACCACCTTCCATGTTGCCAGAGCTAATGGCCACCTTACTGTGCTTCTTGGCAACATCTGACTCTCTTAACAACTCTGTTCTCTGCTGAGCTTCTTTGCTGCCACTGTTGGCTTTGCCTTTGTCCCTCTGAGCGTCCCTTCTTCTTCCTGCCCCTGAAGTAAAGGTCTCTCTCTTCCTTGAGCCGCTGTCCTTGGCCGTCTGTGCTGTCTAGTCTACAACCTCTTCCCAGCCAACCTCATTCACACCCATCGCTTCAATTACCACATATGTATTGACGACTCCCAAATCAATACCTGTAGCCCAGGCCTCTCCCCTGAACCTCAGCTGTGCATTTCTATCTGTTGCTTTCTGGACTTTTCTACCTATGTACATGTAGCATCTCAAACTCACGTGTTCGGACCACACTGATTCCATCCCCTCCCCAACCTACTCTAGCTCTTCCATTTTCTACGTTGGAGAGTGGCACCATTTTCTCTTCGGCTCCATAAGTCAGAAACCTCTGTGCAGTGTCCCTAGATTCCTCCCCCTCATCTGCCCCACCCCCTCGCACTTGCAGGTGCCAGGCACTCTCTCCTTCACGTGCCCGGCACTTCCGTCTCTCTCTTCCCTCTGGGTCACGCTCTAGCCTCCTCTCCTGTGAATCCCTCCAGTAGCTGCCTGAGGGGTCTCCATCTATTCTCCCCCCATGTGCCAGTGGGGATCCCTGGAAAATGCCAATCCGATCGTGTCCCTGCTTGACCGAACCCTCCAGGGCCTCTCAGTGCACGTGGGCTATTTTCCACCTTTCTAGTTGTGCCTTAACCGCCCTACTCCCTTCCCTCCTGAACTGCCTGGTTTCCTCAGTACGTTGTCTGCCTTGTGTGTCCATGTCTTTGCTCTTGCTTGTTCCTCTGCCCGAAATGCCCTCTCGGCGACTTTGGCTAATTCTTCCTTGTAACTGAAGACAGCACGAACTACATCTTGCCTCCTCCACGATGCCTTCCATGATCCCTTGCCTGACTTCGGTGCCTCCTCCTCTGTGTACTTCACTAATTCACTTGTCTCCCTCCCCAACAAGACAGCTTATTGCTCTCGTAGTCATCCTTACGTCCCTAAGGAACGTAGGAATCGCTACAGCCTGATTCTGTGGAAGCCCACCAAAAGCATTTGTTGAATGACTAACAGATTGTCTCAGCAGAAGCCCGGGAAGGACTCGTCCCTGGGCCAAGGAAGCCCAACGCGGAGATGGGGGAGGCCCTTGGCCTCCCTGACAGAGACCTCTCTCTGCAGGCGGTGGAGGAGCTTCTGGAGTCCTTGGACCTGGAGAAGAGCAGCTGCTGCATGGGCTTGAGCCGGGTGAGTAGTCGCTGCAGGAGGCCAAGAGGGCCCGGCCCTCACTCTCTGGTTGCCCTTATCCCAACAGCTGGCCCTCCCCTTCTGCAGCAAACTTGACTTCCCTCCCTCTGAATAACCACTCATTTGGTGCCTTGAACACCCCAGTGACGTGGGGAGGCGGAGTGTGTTGGAAGGTGGCCCTGAACTTGGCCTGAGTCCCAGTGTGGGGAGTGGGGAAGACAGAAGGGAGGAAAGCTGGACAAAGCAGGAAGGCAGCAGGCAGAGAGTTCCAGAGCCCCCGCCCCTTCCCCCCCACCCCCCCTGGGCTGCCAGGGTCCCAGAAGAGCAAGCAGGACGCCGTGAGGCTGTGCTGCCACCACCTGCCCACAAGCCCAGTTCCTCACCTGAATGGAACGTGGTGTCTAAGAGGCAGGCACGCCCGCACCCGGGTGCCAGTCTGCCACATCGCTCCACGCCAAAGGCCAGGCAAGCGTCCCTCCCACAGGCAGGAGCCCCGCTCACCTCTCGCTCCTCAGGCTGCGAGGCCTGACGGGTGGCATCCACGTATGTGCTCCCAGGGCCCGGGGTGGGAGGGAGGGCGTTTGGGAGCCCCGGAGGGGGTTCCGAACCTCTCTACCTGTCAGCAGGGAGTGGTGAGCCCAGGTTGCCGGGGCTTCATGGGGAGTGTGACGGGGACACAGATGCTCGGAAAAAAGGCCTGGTGTCGCTTGTCCGCTCTGTTCTCCCGGTTCTGTCTTCTGAGTCACAGTCCCCCCCCCCCGCCCCCCTTTGCTTTCCCATCTCCTGTCTGCATCTGTCTGCGCTGGTTTTCCCTTTTCCTTTTGGCCCTGGCAGCTCCCGGCTCTGTCATTTTCCGTTTCTTTCCTTGTTCTCTGGGTCTTCTGTGGGCTCGCTCTTTCTGTGTCATTTTTCTGGTTTTGGTCTCTTGCTGTGCCTGACTCCACGTCTCCTCATCCCGGACTTTCTGTCAGCGCGGGGGCTGCTGGCTGAGCTTCCTCCCCGGGAAGCCTGCAGTCCGAGGCTGAAGCAAAGCCTCTCGGTGTCTTGGGCGGGCTCCTGCCCCCCTTCCCCCCGCCCACAGGCTGGGCTGCTGCTGGCTAGCATGGGGGTGTCATCTCCTCCAGGGCATGTCTTGGGCAGGAGAGGGCCTGCACAGGCTGGTCCTCTTCCCAGCTACCCTCGCAGCCCCGCTGCTTCGTCCCAGGTGCCAGACCAAGGCGGGCGAGCCCCAGGGCCCACTCACGCTCGCAGAGACATTAGGGGCAAAGTGGGATGTTTGCTTACATCTGACTTGGGAGAACAATTTCAGGGCCTCTGGGCTGTGGTCGGACCAGCTGAGGAGCAGGGATTCTGTGAGCTCGTCAGATTGCTTTGGAGGACGGGGTCACAGTCTGAGCCCATGGGACCCTGAGGGTTCAGGCAGGGTGAGAGAGGATCCTGAGGGCCTCCTGGTATCGTTTGTAAAATATGTATGGATGTGTCTGTTGGGGAAGGACAGGGCCCTAAGCTTTCACCCAGTACTCAAAAGGATTCCTAACCCCACTAAGGTAGAGCTGTAGGACCCAGGCCTCAGGCTCCCCGCCCCAGCCCTGAGGCCATCTTTTCTCATCTCACCCTGAGGCAGTGAGAATGGGGGTCCACTCTCTAGCCCCTAACCCTCCGCCTCCCTTCTTCTGCCTCAGTCAGACCAGCTATGTGCCCTGACCATGAGCCCCTATGTCCGCCTCCAGGCGGGACTTGGCTATTTCCCACCCCCGGTGGAATCTCAAGGCTCAAGTAGGGCTTGAGGCCCGTGGGAGATCCTGGGCACCCAGCGCTCGAGGGCGGGGATTTGGGGAAGCAAGCGTTTGCTGACGCTGGCTTTCTCCTAGGCCAGCCCCAGGGGACCAGGTTTCTGTGGAGTCGCCAGAGGCAAACCTTTCTCAGCAAAAAGTGTAGGCCTTCTCTCCACTTCTCCCCTGAAGGGAGGCCTGGGGGTACTGTACAGACTGGTTCTGAGTATTTCCCGTGCTCTTTGACCCACAGAAGGGAATTTTCTGTGTTCTGGGCAAGGCAGAGGTGGGCACATGCCTAGGTGTCCCTTTGCCCTCTGTGAGGATCCCAGAGTCTTCGCTCACCAGTGTATTTTCCCCCCTCTTTTTCTCTTAGTAGGGAACACTTTACCCAGCCCCAGTTCTGAGCACCAGAGGGAGAGGAAATGCTGGCTCTGGGGGCGCCCAGCTGGTTCCTCTCCTGTCTGTCCTCCAGCCCCCAAACCTGTAGGACAGGTCCCTTGATTGGGCTGGCCCCCACCCACCCCCCCTGGCGTTTTCATGAGCTGAAACCTGGGTGTGTGTGTGGGGGTGGGATGCTGGCACATGAAAGAGGAGGCTGTCTGAGAGGAGACCGAGTGGGGGGGGGCCCACCCTTTCTCTGCACACGGCTTCTGGACCTTTCTCTCCTTACACGCTTTCACCACCATCTACTTGGCCTGATCCCAGGCAGCTGGCACCTGCGGTTGGGCCCTTCAGTGGGCTCTGGGCACGGGGGCCGGACATTGTTGCTGGCAGTCCTGGGGGAAGGAAACCTGGGGGAAGAGGATGTTGCTGAGGGCTGTCCTGTCCCCATTTGACTGTGGCTGCTTTATTTCCTTCTTGCCCCAGATACAGATACCTTCCCTTTGCCCTCCCTCTCCTTTTATCTCTCTTTGAAGTTAGATTTCCCACCTTCCTCCTCCTCTTCCGGAAAAACCTCCCCAGGCCCGGCCTGGCCCTCTTCCCTTAGCCTTCCTGGGGCCTCTCCTTGCTCCTTCCCTCCTCTCTTGTTCCCTTGGATCTTCAGGTTCTTCCCTGGGGGCAGAGGGCCACCTCCCAGGCCTGCTGGTGTCCTGCGCCCCCAGCCCATCTCCCGCCTCCATCTGGCCTGCTTCCCCACAGGTGTTCTTCCGGGCAGGCACGTTGGCTCGGCTGGAGGAGCAGCGGGACGAACAAACCAGCAGAAACCTAACCCTGTTCCAGGCGGCCTGCAGGGGCTACCTGGCCCGCCAGCACTTCAAGAAGAAAAAGGTGCTGTTTCTGGGGTATCTCCATCCCACTCCCCGGCCTAGACAGCGAAGCGGAGTTCCTGGGGTGGGGGTGGGGGTTCAAGGGAAGGTGCTGGAGCAGAGGCTGGTCTTGGGTCCACAAGTTATTGTCACCTGGGGGAGATGAAGCAGGGCCCTCTAGGGCCACCATGCCCGGGGCCAGGGTGGGGGATGGGCAGCTCCTTGGTGCCAGCGAGCCTGCTGGTTCTACACAGCACGGTCATGGGGCGGGGGTGGGGGGCAGCGGCTAGGCGAAGGTGGGCTCTGGCTCCTAGGCTGCTCCATGAAGATTAAGGAGCTGTGTCAGCGACTCCTTTTCTTATTAGCAAGTCCATAAAACAGCCAGCACCACCGCCTCTTGTGTTTCAGCAAGATTAGGTTTTATAGCACATCCAGGCCAGGGTGCTGGAAATAATCAGGCAGCAAATAAAGCAGATGAAATTATTCCTAATGACGCCAGAGCGGTTAGTGCCCAGTGCGGTGCTCCCAGGGCCGAGCTCTCGGCTGCCCACTCTCTGAGGGCTGGGGAGAGGCTGGGAGTGGGCGTTGGGGGGTGCAGGGAGTGTTCAAACCGGGGTTAAGGGGGCCAGAGGAGCGGCCCTGTGGCTGCGCTGGTGATGGGCGGGGGGAGGGGCCATCCTGGCTGGGCTTGGGACTGAGAGCTGTGCTGTGCGCCACTGTCACCCCAACTTAGATCCAGGACCTGGCCATTCGCTGTGTGCAGAAGAACATTAAGAAGAACAAAGGGGTGAAGGACTGGGCCTGGTGGAAACTCTTTACCACCGTGCGGCCCCTCATCGAGGTACAGCTGTCCGAGGAACAGATCCGGAACAAAGACGTACGTAACGGCTTGGGAAGGGCCAAGTCGATGGAGAAGGACTAGTTCATCCATGTGGGCAGAAAGTCTTGCCAGCTCGACCTGGGCTCCCAAGTACTCTTTATTTAGTCCAGAGAGCCGATGTCCTTGAACGATGCCCGTCAAACAGAAGGCATCCCTCTGGAGCGCTGGCTAAGCCGCTGGGTAGCCTCTTGGTATAAAATCTCAGGCATCCTCAGCATCTGGGGAGGGGTCTAGGATCAGAGCCCCTGGGAGGCAGGGGCTCCCTCCCTATTCCCCATGTCCTGGCAGGAACTTCACCAGCCTCATTTACCCCCACGGTGCAGATTCCAGGCCCCAACCTCTTACAGAGCCTCTGGCTCAGTCTGCCCTCTTCCCTACACCCCAGGAGGAGATCCAGCAGCTGCGGAACAAGCTTGAGAAGGTGGAGAAGGAGCGGAACGAGCTTCGGCTCAACAATGACCGGCTGGAGACCCGGGTCAGTGATTCCCAGGGCCAGGCCGACTGGCCCACCCATGCAGGGTGCCAGGTCCAGGAGCCCCCCCCCCCCCAGGGTTCTAGCTGAGTGAGGCAGGCATTTCAACTGGTGGCGACTCCCTCCCCCCGACTCCAGATCTCAGAGCTGACATCGGAGCTGACTGATGAACGTAACACAGGAGAGTCCGCCTCCCAGCTGCTGGACGCCGAGGCCGCGGAGAGGCTCCGAGCCGAGAAGGAGATGAAGGAGCTGCAGGTGAGGACAAGGCCGGGGTGGAGAGCGCCGTGCTAGCTGCCACCGCGCTCTGGCGTCCATCTGCTCCCCCCTGGGAACGGGTGGCCCGGCAGTCCTATCTGCCCGGGGTAAGCACGTGCCCGTGGTCTGCATGGCTTGGGGCCTTGGCTGGGCCTGGGTGAGGGGCTGGGCTGGCAGCCTCACAGGCTTCCCTTCCGCAGACCCAGTACGATGCGCTGAAGAAGCAGATGGAGGTGATGGAGATGGAGGTGATGGAGGCCCGCCTCATCCGGGCAGCAGAGATCAACGGGGAGGTGGACGATGATGACACGGGTGGGTCTGAGGCCCGAGGAGCTCAGGGGGGCCTGAACAGCAGCCCCCAGACAGCCCCAGCCCTGGCCTGTCTCCCTCCTGGAGCTGGGCCAAGGCTACAGAAATAGACAAGAGTTGAGGTGCCAGCAAACGCAAGGGAATATCGTGGAGGCCTGCGAGAGCCATGATAAGGACAGGGTCCGAGGGCCATGGTCTGCGGGTCCCTGGGATGGGACAGCACACAGCCACACACCCTCTCTAGTCTTTCCCTGGCTTGGGGGGAAGCCATCATTCCAGAGACCTTCCTGAGTCCCTCTGGCTAATGCCACCTGCTGCCCCTCCCCGTCCTGTCCTTCTCCCCCTCCACCCCTTGTCCAGGACTCTCAGCAGCCCAGTCCTCTCTTGTCGGCCCCACCCTCACAGGCGGTGAGTGGCGCCTGAAGTACGAGCGAGCTGTGCGGGAGGTGGACTTCACCAAGAAGCGGCTCCAGCAGGAGTTCGAGGACAAGCTGGAGGTGGAGCAGCAGAACAAGAGGCAGCTGGAGAGGCGGGTGAGGCTGGTGGAAGGATTGGAGGCCACGGGCCCTGGAGGGGCGTGGTGCCCTGGGAGCACCCAGGAGGGGTTGGCGGGTTAGCCTCTGGGCTGCAGACACCCAAGGGCAAATCGACTCCGTCCCTCATCCCTGGATGTCTCCCTCCCTCGCCCCCCTCCTTCTCCTCCCCTTCTCCACTTCTGGGCCTCTTCCCGGTTGCCGACCCCGCACCTCGTCCGCACCCTAGCTCGGGGACCTGCAGGCAGACAGCGACGAGAGCCAGCGGGCCCTGCAGCAACTGAAGAAGAAGTGCCAACGGCTGACAGCCGAGCTGCAGGACACCAAGCTGCACCTGGAGGGCCAGCAGGTCCGCAACCACGAGCTGGAGAAGAAGCAGAGGAGGTGGGTGGGTCCCCTGCCCCGGACACACGAGACTTCCTGGGGGCCTCCCCCTCCAGGGAAGGGAGAAGGAAGGAGGGCCTGGATTTGGCCGCATGGTCCTGTGGCCTAGAATGGGAACAGGCCTCTCTCCTGACCTCCGAGGAGCCCTCAGGCCCTGACCCCACTGAAGGCCTGCTCAGGCCTCGGCTCTCGGACGCGTTCCCTGCAGCGTGTGCCCGTCACCCTGCCTGGGCCCAGCAAGGACAAAGCTCCCACCAGGCCCTGTGCAGAAAGCATCCTCACCCCTCCTTGCCCCTTGCCCCTTGCCCCCACCCAGCTCCCCACATCTCACTCGCCTCAGCCACACAGACAGACACACTCTCCTGACTAATGTTGTTGAACTACCGTGCCACTTCCATCTCATTATGGTAATGACACAAAGGAGGGGGGCAGCCCTCACAGGATCAGATCCAATCTAAATTAATTTCCCCGGCTGGGGATGGGAATGGGACGCCTTTATTAGCTACACTGGGGAACCCACACACCCTGGGAACAGCAGGGGGCCCCAGGGAGTGGGAAGAGCGCCTGGTTGCCCTCTGCAGGGGAGGGCTTCTTGGCAGAGGCCCCGGGTGCCTTCGTGAAGGGACAGCCCCACACCCACAACCCTGGGGGTGAGCGGGGCAGAGCTGAGTCCTTCCTGTGACCCCGAGTTACCCTCAGCTTCCTGGGCGCTCTGCTGTCCTCCCAACTGGGTCCCGCCAACGGTGAGGGGAGCTGGGAGATCTTATTCCTCCCTCCCAGCACTGTGCCTCTCTGCCTTTACCCCCTCTCCCGTTCACTAGAGGCGGTTCACCCTTAGTGGGACCCCTTCTCCCAAGCACCCCTGCCATGGCAGTGCCAGCCTGGCCTAGTTACCAACTCGCCGCACTCCCTGCTGGGCAACTTATTAGGTTTCATTTCAGCTGCCCGGAGTTTGCTTACCCTTTTTTTTTTTTTTTGATGTGGGGTTGGGTTGGGAGGGAGTCTTTCAGTATTTTCGAAGGGAACCTTATTAGCTATTCGGGGAAGGTGTTAAGAGGACTTTCAGCAATTTGCTCCTTATTTAGAGTCACTGGGCGGGGAAATAGGAGGCTGGGAGGTAGAGGAGCCAAGAAAGGGGCCAGCACCTGCAGGCTGGGCCTGGTGGGACAGCTGGCTTCTGTTGGCAGGGATGGGGTCCTGGGGGTGACATGGGTACTGCTGGGCCACATGGCCCTGGCCAGGGGCTGGCACTGAGAGGTGGGGGCTGGAGCTGGCTGCCACTCTGGAGTGGCCAAGTGGAACCATGGAAAGTGAGTTAGATGAGGCAACGGTGTCCCTTTCTATGTATCTCTGAGCCCACTCTGCCCTCACCCTGGTCCCTCATTCTTTGATCTGTGGAAACAGAAAAAGGTTAAGACAACAATGGAGAGCCTGTCTACCTCTTCCCTGGAGCAGCCTGTCCACTGCTTCCCCAGAAGCAGTCTGTGGTCCCCTCCTCAGCTCACCTAGTGTAAGGGCTCTTTAGACCACCTCAGTGAAATGCTCCCCATCCCAGAGCAGACGGCCAGCTGGGCCTCAATGGCCTGTGAGCCTGGGTGTCACCTCACCGCTGCCTCCCACTTCTGGGCTGTATAAGGAGGTCCCCTCTGCTTGCATCCTGTCTGCATCCGTGGCCCTGCTTCCTGGCAGCCTCTGGGTGCTGGAGACCCAGACTCTTCCCTGCCCTGGCAGGGTCACCTTGGCCGTCCCTGCTTCCTCACAGGTTCGACAGCGAGCTCTCGCAGGCTCATGAAGAGGCCCAGCGGGAGAAACTGCAGCGGGAGAAGTTGCAGCGGGAGAAGGACACGCTCCTCGCCGAGGCTTTCAGCCTGAAGCAGCAACTGGAGGTGCGTGGGCCACCCACCATCCCCCCGTCCCCACTCCCACCCCCAGACCAGAGCTGGTCCCAGGCCAGCCTCATCTTCTCTTTCGCTCCAGGAAAAAGACATGGACATTGCCGGATTCACCCAGAAGGTTGTCTCCCTGGAGGCCGAACTCCAGGACATTTCTTCCCAAGAGTCTAAAGATGAAGCCTCTCTGGCCAAGGTCAAGAAACAGCTCCGGGACCTGGAGGCCAAGGTCAAGGATCAGGAAGAGGAGCTGGATGAGCAGGCCGGGACCATCCAGATGCTGGAGCAGGTGCTGCAGAGTCTGCCCGAGGGGGGCCCCACCATTCCCACAGCAAACCTAGGGGGTAGCTGGAGTGGAGGGGGCGGCGGGGGAGGGCGAGTTCCCACGTGCAGTCAGTCCTTCGTTCCCTTACTCACAAAATGCTGAGGGAGCACCTGATCTTTGCCAGACACAGTGTGAAAATAATTAAGCTTTCGTCCTGCTTTGAATAAATCTTGATTGAGCTTTAGTATTGAGGGGTTCGGGATGCCCAGCAGCCAGAAGGCCACGTGCCCACCCGGCCTGCCGCTGAGCCACCATGTCAGTTCAGAGAGCTAGAGCCTGAAGGCCAGATGGAAAAGCTGCCCAACTGTCCTCATGTCTGGCAGCCTGCTCTGGGCCAGCATCAGACATCTAGTGAGGGGATTTGGCTTCTCTGGGGAAGCCGGCTGCCCCAGGAGCAAGGTGGGAGCTTGGGGAAGTGCGGGCAGAGAAACTCCCTGCCCCTGAGCTCAGGGAGACCCATCCTGCAGGGGGAAGGGGGCTGCTCAGGAACCCGGTTCCTCCCCCCACCCCCATCACCTCCAGGCCAAGCTACGTCTAGAGATGGAGATGGAGCGGATGAGACAGACCCATTCCAAGGAGGTGGAAAGTCGGGATGAGGAAGTAGAGGAGGCCCGGCAGTCATGTCAGAAGAAGGTAAGAGAGTGGGTACTCAGCGTGTCCAGGATGAACCCTGCCTCCCCCATCCCTGCTTTAAAGTAAGGGGCTTTCTGATTCCCTTCCTGAGCCACTCTATCATCCATTTCCATTCTGGACCTGAGATCCTGGCCTTGGCTGGGATGTGTGCCCTCAGGGACTATGGAGAAAGCTTGGTCCTTTGAGGGACGTACGCTCCCTGCTTTCTGGGCACTCAGCGAGGCTGACCTGGCCTGCCCACTCTGGAATAAAGCCTTCCACTCTGGCGTGGGGCTGCGGTGCACGGCCTGCCATCCCTCCTCCCCCTCCCAGGCTGCTTTGAAACCCTGGGAACTTCGAATTCGGGGTCTGACCCCTCTGGGATCTGCTCAGCCTGCCCCACAGTTTTCCCAGGGTCCGGGTGTGGTGGGGGGAGGTGGGGGAGAGATCCAGAAGGGAAGGGGCCCGGCTGGCACTGAACACTGAAGGGACTGCGGGGCCTCTGTCCCCACGGCCCTCCAGTTGAAGCAAATGGAAGTGCAGCTTGAGGAGGAGTACGAGGATAAGCAGAAGGTGCTGCGAGAGAAGCGGGAACTGGAGAGCAAGCTCGCCACACTGAGTGACCAGGTGAGCAGAGCCTGCTGGCCGGCGCAGCCTCAGCGAGGTGACTTTCAGGGATACATAGCTGGGCAGGGGGTGGGGGGGGGGGCAGGCTCTGTGGAGCTCATTGTCGGCACATGGAGGATGGGGTGGTTACCGCACAGAGCACACCCTGGCTTCTCTCACCGGCTGGCCTGAGCCCGGCACATCCTCCACTGCTGTGTGTCCGGGGGGCTCTAGAATAAGGTCAGGGGTGAAGAGTGGGCATGGGGAAGACAGGAAGAGGCTCTGTGGGGGAGGCCAGAGCCCCAGCTCCTGCCATGTGCCCAGGTGAGCCAGAGGGACCTGGAGTCCGAGAAGCGGCTCCGGAAGGACCTGAAGCGCACCAAGGCCCTGCTGGCGGATGCCCAGATCATGCTGGACCACCTGAAGAACAACGCCCCCAGCAAGAGGGAGATCGCCCAGCTGAAGAACCAGGTGCCTGGACAGAGTGGGGCTGGTCAGCTCCAAGGGGCAATCGCACGCCTGTAATTTTAGTTCTTTCTCTCCCGCCCTTCCCCTGCCAGGGATTCTTGAGTCCTTGAGAAGGAAGGTAATGGGAGGGGGAGAAGCCACTCATAGCTGTAGACTCCTAGGATCTGTGAGTTCTAGATAGCATGACCGCCAGGCCCCCGGATGGCGTGGATGGTCCCACACCTGCCATCCCTGCCCTGGGAGACACCCGTGCGTGCTGGCCCAACAGGCCAGGGCTGGGCTCCTTCTCCCCTGCAAGCCCCCCCCCCCAACCTTGTCCAGCGCCCCCTGCCCCTGGGGTCTGGCTGACATCTCTCCCTGGGGTGGGGACGGCTCTGTGTCCAGCTGGAGGAGTCCGAGTTCACCTGCGCCGCAGCCGTGAAAGCGAGGAAGGCCATGGAGGTGGAGATCGAAGACCTGCACCTACAGATTGATGACATCGCCAAAGCCAAGACGGCGGTGAGGAGCAGGGGGTGTAGGCCGGGCTGGGGGCGGGGGTGGCTGAGGGAAAGTAGAGTGGGGACAGACGGGGCCCTTCCCCAGCCCAATTCCTTGACGCCAGGGCCTTCTGCAGGGAAAGCGGGCCTCCCCTCCTTTGCCTCTCCCCACTCAAAGCAGAGGCCCAGGAAGGGGGGGGTGAGGTGGAAGAGGGAGCCAGCCAGGGCCCGTCTCCCTGTTTAACCACCTGCCTGTGGGAGCTTGGCCACAGGCCCCGACACCATAAATAAAGGCAGCTAATGTGGCTGAGGGATGTAAACAGGTGCCTGGAGATTAGCCGAAGCACCGATAAGAGGATGGGATGGCTCCGGTTCCCTCCCCTTCCCCTGGCCAGCCCACTGATGACAAGCCCAAGCGGCAGCTAATTAGAGCTCTTATTTAATGCTTCCCTTTTAATTCCCTACCTCTCCCGCGGCCCATCCATCGGCCGGGAATGCATTACCGGGATACGGGCACCAGTACCTCCTTGGGCAGGGAATGGGGCAGCAGGGAGGCTGGGCTTGGCTCTGGGCTCCACGGACCCCCCCATCTGGTCACCCGTCTGTTGAGGGATGCCAGTCTCCCGGGCTTGATTTATCTCTGTGACATTTGTGCTCCTCAGCAGTTTTCAGGTGAGTAATTCAAATTCTTTAATTGTGTTAAAAAAGGCTGTTATAAAATTACCATTTTATTTAAATCCGAGTTAATAAATTTCTTGGCGGAGGCTTCCCCAGCTCCCCACAGCCCGGTAACAAGATGGATGGGGCCGGGAAGGAGCCAACGCAGTCATTTTGGTTTGGAATTACAGGCTAATAGATTCATTCACTTCCTGAAGCTGCTGTTGGCTGTCTGCTCCCCTCCCCCCAGGAGTGGACTGACTGTGGGGCTAGAGGGCCTGGGAGCAAGCCGTCCCAGGGGAGATGCGAATCCAAGCCAAGGGACCCTCACACATTCGAGGGGTCCTTCCCCGAGACCTGAAGGGGGCAGAGTGCATGCAGGTTAAGGCACAGACTGCTAGGGCCAGGAGGATGGGTCATTTGTTCTGGGCAGACCTTTTCTGCCTTCTCATTAGCCTTTGAAGAGCTGCCAGGAAGCAGCTGTCATTTAGCTCAGGGTCCGCCTGTGCCGTGAAGACAGCCTTTCCTGTACTCCCTGAACGCCCCTGGGTCTGGACCCTGCTCCCCTGGCCGGTCTGGCTGCATGGTCACCCCCCCTCCTGTTGGAGGCAGCGTGGGGAAGTTCAGACTTGCCACCAGGTGCCATTAGGCACTCGAGGCCTCGTGCCCTCTGATCGGTCTTGCCTCCGTCCAGCTGGAGGAGCAGCTGAGCCGCCTTCAGCGTGAGAAGAATGAGATCCAGAGCCGGCTGGAGGAGGATCAGGAGGACATGAACGAGCTGATGAAGAAGCACAAGGCGGCTGTGGCTCAGGTGCCCCACCACGCCCCTCCCCACGGCGCCGTCCCCGTGGTCCTCTTCCAAGAGCCCGCACGCCCCTTGTCTTGGGAGCGGGCCCCAGCCCCGTACCTGGTGTGTGGCAAGCGGGGATTTGTGTTCCCGGGGCAGCCCACGTCAATGCTCACTCCTTTTTCCCAGGCCTCGCGGGACTTAGCACAGATGAACGATCTCCAGGCCCAGCTAGAAGAAGCCAACAAGGAGAAGCAGGAGCTGCAGGAGAAGGTGGGGACCAGGGTCTCCCTTGGTAAAAAGAGGGTGCAGGATGGCTGTATGTGCGGACAAGCCCCCAAGCTCACAGTATAATAGGCGCTCCTCTCGCTCATCAGTAATCCACGGAGCAGCGTCTATGCGTGTGGAGGCCTAGGCTCCAAGCCAAAGGACCGTAGTAGACATTTTGGCTTTAGCTGCCTTATTTCACATTTCTATTCCCTCTCTGGTCCTTGGCTTTTCCCTTTCTCTCCAAAGAGCAAAATCTGTCAGCATTGGGCTAGGTGGAGCATGCCTCTGGCTCGGGCCCCATCCTTCCCCCTCCCCTGGGCACCCATCCCTCCCTGCCTCAGCCTTCTGGTCAGCATGGTGATGGTGTGGGGCCCAGACTCTGCGCCCTCCCTTCAGGGCTCAGTTCCTGCTTCTCTTCCTGCCCCTGCCCCCAGCTCCAAGCCCTCCAGAGCCAAGTGGAGTTCCTAGAACAATCCATGGTGGACAAGTCCCTGGTGAGCAGGCAGGAGGCTAAGATCCGAGAGCTGGAGACCCGCCTGGAGTTCGAGAGGACCCAAGTGAAGAGGCTGGAGGTGGGTGCACCCCCGTCCTGGCCCGCAGCCCAGAGCAGGGCCGGGCCGTCTCGGCGGCTGGAGCCACGCATGCTCCGCAGCCCTGGGCAGGCCACGGCTGCTCCTCGGAGGCTCCTGCCAGGCTGCCAGGCCAGCTGACGGGGCGGGTGCCTCCCCCCCAACCCACCCGCCTGCCCCTCCTGCTCTCTGGGCACCGCGGAGCCAGCCTGCTTTACATTCTGTTTCCGTGCTTGCTTTCTGCCAAGGGACCAGAGCAGCTTAGCTTTTTGTCTTCATATTTTCCTCTACCATGAGCTCCCCCCACCGGTCCCCTCACTCGCTCTCCGGCAGGGTCATAAATATGCAGTGGATGGCGCCACTTCTGTGAGGGCTGAAGTCTGTTCCCTCATCTCACCGCTCGCGTGCTCTCTCTCCTTTCCCGTTTTTATTGCCTTTTTCCCTCAGTTCTTCCCACCCTTCCTGTCTCTGCTTTTTCTCCTCTCTCCTTGCTTGTCTCCACGTCTGCCCCCTTCTTTCCTGTCCCTTTGCGTGTCTTCGCACCCACTCCGCACTCCTTCCTTTCTCCCCCTCCCCTCCCTCCTCCCCTCCTTCCTCTCCCTCTGCTCCTCATTCTTGCCTTTGACCCTTCTCCCGTTCTGCTCGCCCCTCTTCTGCTCCGTCTCGCTCTTCCTTTCGCCAGCAATCTCTGTGCTCCACATGCAGTCCGCTCGTTTCCAGGCCCCTGAAACCAGCACGCCCAGCCCCGCCCTCTCCGGTAGAGCAGGTAGGAAGCACAAGGCAGGCAGAATTGTCTCCAGTGAACGCTTCTCTTGCCCTGTTTTTAAGTTCTCCTCCCACTCGAGCTTGTACGCGTGTCTAAGCACAGACAGTTCTCCGTGAGAACTCTGTTCATGGGTGTGCGCACTGAGGAGCGTCTCTGCCTCCTCCCCAGCAGCCCCTGGGGCCGCCGAGCAGACACGAGGGTAGGGATGGGAACAGGTGACTATGGGGCTGGCAGCAGGCATTGAGAGGGCATTCGTCCCCTTGACGTGGGAAGAGAATACGGCAGAACCTCCCAAGGCAAAGTCCCAGTCCTCAGGAGAGCCAGGGAGAGTTGGGAGGCTTAGTCATGTTCCTGTTCCGCCCACCACAACCCAGAATGATCGGTAATATATATTGCCATCCCCATTTTGCATGCAGGAAGGGGTAAGGAGATTGCCTTTGGTCACAGAGCTGTCCAGGGGCTGAAGAAGCTATTGGTCTGGTGGCTCTGGGGCAGATCTGTGCACTTGTCTCCTTTTCTTTTGGGCCTCAGACCCTTTCCTCAGCCCTGTCTCTGTATCCTTCTGCCTGGAAAGGCAGTATTGTCCCTGAGACACACAGGATCTTAAATACAAATGGCCCTTAGAGATGGCATAGTCTAGTGCCATTATCTTAGCCACACAGAGGCTGGGGGTCCCCGAGGTGGAGATCCCACAGCCAGTCGGTGGTCAAACCCAAAACAGGTCCTTCTCTCACACCCTACCCCAGCCTCTAGGTCAATTTTTTGCCTACGGCCTGGTAAGGAAAAATGTATTCCATGTTTCCGGAGGAAGAGAGATGCATCAGGCTTAAAGGGATGGCTGTGTGCTTAGAATCTGATGACTCTTTAGTCTCCTAATCCAGGAACTCTCGACGAACCAATTACCTCCAAACAAGAGATCTAGCTTCCAGAGCTGCTGGGTTCAGGGTCTCTGAGGGAAGTGGGGCTGACAGTGGAGGCCCCACACTTGGCGTCAGGATGGGTAGGCCCAGGCTCTAGCCAGGGCACTGCTCCAGCCATGGGAGTAAAAATGATGATGGTGACGGTGATGGCACCTTTCATCGTCCCAGTCGCCTTCACGTACCTGACCTTATTCAGTCTTTAAAAGACCCTGAGGGATGGGCGCCTGAGTGGCTCAGTCGGTTAAGCATCTGCCTTTGGCTCAGGTCATGATCCTGGGGTCCTGGGATCGGGCCCTGTGTGGGGCTCCCTGCTCAGCAGAGAGTATGCTTCCCTCTCTCTCTCCCCGCCCCCCCCACTCTGCCCCTCCCCCCACTGCTTGTTTTCTCTCTCTCAAATGAATTAATAAAACCTTTAAAAAAAAAAGATCCTGAGGGAATAGGTGTTATTCTCCCATTTATCAGAAAGGCAAAGGAAGCCTCTTCGGAGGGCTTTAGTTCTTGCCCACCTACCAATGAGTGGTGTGGTGCCAGAGCCGGATCCCAGTCCTCCGGACTCTGGAGCTCAGAGCCAGAGCCACACCCGTGTCCGAGCCTAGCTGATGGGCCTGTCTTCCCCGCCTCCCTGTCCAGAGCCTGGCCAGCCGGCTCAAGGAGAACATGGAGAAGCTGACAGAGGAGCGCGACCAGCGCACTGCCGCCGAGAACCGGGAGAAGGAGCAGAACAAGAGGCTCCAGCGGCAGCTCCGGGACACCAAGGAGGAGATGGGCGAGCTCGCCAGGAAGGAGGCCGAGGCAAGCCGCAAGAAGCACGAACTGGTAATGCCCCCCACCCACAGGGCCCTGAGCACAAGGCCAGCTGAGTGGCTGTATGCACACACATCCCCCGGGCGGGTGTGGGGGGGTGGGCCATAAAGAAACCAGAGTTGAGATCATTGGAAGGAGGAGGAACATGTCCAGGAAGTCCCAAAGGCAGGCTAGGGGGCCAAGGGTGGGGTACCCCAGTGTCCATCAGGCGAACCCAGTCCACGGAGCTCATGCCTGGCTGGGAGAGACTTAAAGCGGGCTTTTTCTGGAGCACCTGGACGAGAGACTAGCCCTCCTGGTGAACTGGACTACCCACTCTGCTTCTTAGGAGATGGATCTGGAGAGCCTAGAGGCGGCTAACCAAAGCCTGCAGGCCGATCTAAAACTGGCATTCAAGCGCATTGGGGACCTACAGGCCGCCATCGAAGATGAGATGGAGAGTGACGAGAATGAGGACCTCATCACCAGGTGAGGGGGCCTCTGTGGCCGCAGCGGCCCGCCCCAAGGCCCTCTGACCACCTCTGGGTCAGGCCACAAGGTGGAACAGCTGCCACCTCTGTCTCCCTACCACTGAGTCACCAGCCCACCTTCCCCGCATCGCCAGACCCCAGCACGGACCCCATCCCGTAGCAACCAAAGGCAGGACGGGTGCCACCTGGGTGAGACATCTGCCCTCCCCCCCCCCCCCCCCCGTCTGTGCTCCCTCCCCAGGCCTCACGGAAACCTGGCTCTCCTGCTCTGCCTGTCCACAATGAGTTATTCCCCCGTTTAGCTGCATTTCCGATGGTGCCTGCCCCACTCTGGGGAAAGCAGAGATTTAAAGCCTGTGGTGCCTTGTTACCGTGCCAGAGATTTTCTCTCATAAAACCCACCCAGGGAATGGTTCAGGAGAGAGAGAGAGAGAGATTTGTAGTCTGAGGCTGATGAAGAAGCACAAGGCAGGTAGATCTGCAGCTCTGCAGGGTGGGGGTCGGGCCCTGGAGAAGCTCCCAAGGCTGCCTTGGGCAGAACCCTGGCCCCCAGACCTGCCCCCTTCCTGGGTGAGCACCAGTGCCCCATCCTGCAGGCAGAGGGAACCTGCTGGTTTCCAGGACAGGAGAACAGTGCCCCAGGGCAACCCAGCAAGTGAGCAGCATCACTCACCCTGCCCCCCAACTGGTCTCCACCAGTCAGAGGCATCTCTTGCTGAAGAAAAAGGGGTCCTCAGTGGAAAGGTCCACCTTGGTTTGCTCCCTGGTGATCTCCCTTGCCCACCATTTTCTTTCTGTTTCCAGTTTGCAGGACATGGTGACAAAGTATCAGAAAAGAAAGAATAAACCGTGAGGACTGGAGCGCATGCGCTCTCTGCCTCTCCGTGGTGTCTAACCGCCCCTAACACTGGCTCCCCACCCAGGGCCCCTGCTGCATGGACACAGCCTCTCACACCTCCTCCAAGCTGGCCTCACGCTAACACTGCTAACTCTGTCCTGAGGCGGGGCGAGGCGAAGGGACGGGCCCTGCACTGGGGGTAGAGGACAGGCCACGAGGTGCACTCCCGCAGGAAGATTTACAGCCTGGGTGGGCAGGATGGGGGGCTCCCACAGAGAAGAGCGTTCGGCCTCAGTCTGCCTTCCTGAGCTCCAGCCTTCTTCTCCCTCAGAAAGCAGATGTAGCTGCCTCCCCGGCCTATTTTGCTGGGGGAAAGTCTGATTGGGCTGGACTGGTCCACACCCTGGGGCTCCTTTGGAGCCTGTGCCACCCCCGAAAAAAGTGGATAGGTTTCATTTTGGAAGGGCCCACCACCTCCCTGTAGCAGACAAGGGTACGAGGTGTGGGGCGACGTCTAGCAGTTTCTTGTTTGCAGAAGGCATCCAGCCAGCTCCTCACGGGCTGCTTCCCCATAGCAGGAGAAAGGAACCTAGCCAGATGTGTTCACCTTGCTCCCTGCAGGCACACTGGCAGAGGAGCCCCCCCTTCCCCGCACTGGGCGTTTGCGCTGGTGCTTCCTGTCAGGTGACGGGGAGCCCAGGAGATCTGCCCTCACCCTCCTATTCCTGCTTTCTGAGTGGGAGCGGGATAGCGGGAGCAGACGCGCGGGCCTTGAGGCCGATCAGAGTGATCCTCTGTCAAGTTCGTCAGGGCTGTTTGTTTGGAGGTGTGCTTTTTGTTGTTGTTGTTTTTTACCGTGGTATTGGCTTTCCTCCCCCGACTCTCTCTTGCCTGGCAGGCCTCCTCCCCTGGCCGGGATGTGCTGGCGGCGGTGCCCAGGAGTCCGTGAGCGCTAATGATAAATGTAATAGTGTGTAACAGTGATAGAGGGCCGCTGGAGCCCGGTTGTCACACACAATTAATATCCCCCGCCATCCTGTCTCCGTTTGTTTGTTCCCCCGCGATTTGGCTCCCAGTTAACTAATAGCACATGAGCCTGGACATAAATTGTATTTGACTCGGGGTTTAATTCCGACCATTTAAAATTTCAACTGCCCCCTGAGCCCGCCTGCCCCTGGAGTTTGTTCACGGGCCTGATTATTTAAGGAAAAGAGCCTAAGCATCATCTATAGGCTTGACACTAAAGGGAAGGCGAGGGCAGGCCGGGCGGTGTCTCCACCCATTCATGCTCTGAAGGGAAGGAGGAGAATTTGTATTCTGGGTCCACAGCTGCCTGTCCCCTGTGTGTTCCAGCCTTGCCATCCTTGGGCTGGAGGAGCTTCGAGGGCTGATAAAATGCGCATTTAAGATCATCTTCTAAACCATTGCTAGGCAGGGGCACACGCGTGCGCGCGCACTCACATACACACCCAGTGTGCACTCACGCAGGCGCACTGGGGCGTGCAGTCCTCGCCACAGTCCCACTGCTGGCCGAGGTGGTGTGGCTCCGTGCTCAGCCGCTCTGGGCCCCAGCGCCAAGTTATCGAGCGAGCGAGTAAAGCGGGCAGAAAAATAATGTTTCGATTTACTTAGAGATACAGTTGTTATTGCCATAACCTTAATGAAAGCAGTAAACAGTGCAGTATTAAGGGAGATTTATACAGAAACACTTTTAACATGTAGACATAGATTTTGCGATGCACACAGAACCTCCTTTCTAAAGGCAATCAATATGGTTATGAACGGTGGTGATAAATTACAGGTTCTGAAGCTGGAGAAGGAGGTTTTTTGCGTGGGTGTATAAATCAGGTGGTGCTGGCGTTCTGTGGGGCCTGTGTACCATAGTAAATCTGCCGGGCTCGGACAGGCACGGGGCTTACATTAGTGGTTTCGGGGCTGTCTGCTAAACTCCTGTTTACCCGGGGTATCAGCCAGCCTCATCTTTGTTATAATTCTGTTTTTGATGGAAGCCCATAAAATATGCCTCTTTGTTCCCCTCCCAATGGGTCATGCTCTCTCACGGTCTCCAGAATGGAGTCTGGCAGTTTCCTCTGTGTGTGTGTGTGTGTGTGTGTGTGTGTGAGAGAGAGAGAGAGAGAGAGAGAGACAGACAGACAGAGACAGAGAGACAGAACACACTTGCATGCACAAACACGCACGCGTGCCTGTGTGGCTGTTTATTCAAGAACATAATTCAGGAATGGGGCTGCTCCTGTTGACACAGATGAAAGGAATATATATCAAGGAGAAATCCTTAGCATCTCCTTAGCAGGGGAATGTGGGAGCAGACGTTTTGCAGAATTCTAGAACATTCTCACTCAGAAGCTGTCCCTAAGCCCCTGCTGCTTTGTAAAGGAGTCACCGTGACTCCAGCCTCCGATTCTCACTCCTTTGGGCATTTCTGCCAGTAGAGAGGGCTCAGGCCAGCTTGGCGAGATGCACAACTAGGAAGCGAGAGCAGGAGGCTGCCTGAGGGAGGGAAGAGGAGACTGATCCATTGTCTGGGACTTTGTGAGGGCTCAGGTGGATCTCCAGGACACAGTTTGAATCCCAGAGCCATTGCCAGCACCTCGGGAAATGGCGGATGCCCCCTCTTCATCCTTCTCTGTTTCCTAAGGGTCGGGGACGTCACAGGATGGGATGGGTCTGAGATCTGGCCAGCCCCGCTCAGGTGTGCCACTGTCAGCTGAGCCAGGAGGCGTCCGGTTCACCCTAATCTGAAGGCATAATGATGCCTTTCTCTTCCCCGCCCCATGGCCTGCAATCTGGCTCTGATGGTGAAGGCGTGGGAAATGGCCGCAGTTGTGGCCACGTTTCTGGGAGTGGGCAGACAAGAAACGGAATAGGCCTCAGCAAGTAGCTATAGGGCCTCGGACTCCTCTCTTTAACCAGTGGCCGTTTAGCTGGAACTCATAAATGGACAGTTTCCCTGTCATCCTCACTGGAAGCGTTTGGCTCCATAGCAGTCTGTCTCCACAAGTAGAATGGGAGGTCCTCCATGCTCCTCAGGGTCCTCTTGGTGGCTGTCCTGTGTGTGGCCTGCTGAGCGGGGCAGGGTCCTCGTGAATGGGGCGCCCCATCTAACCTCCCCGTTCTGCTCCCTGACTCACTGATGTGCACGCCATCCTGCCCCCCCCCACTCCAGGCCAAACCGTGGCCCCTTCAGCGCACCCCACTGGGCCGTGGCTTAGCCCTTCCTCCCTCGTCTCTCCTACCTTTCTGCTCCTCATCCCACAGCGAGGGGGACTCAGATGTGGACTCGGAGCTGGAGGACCGCGTTGACGGAGTCAAGTCATGGTTGTCGAAAAACAAGGGGCCTTCCAAGGCAGCTTCTGATGACGGCAGCTTGAAGAGTTCCAGGTGAGTACATGGCCTTGAGCTGGGAGGGAAAAGCTACCTCATAAGCCAAGAATAAAGTAGCAGTGCCTCGGTCCAGGAGGGGCCAGGCCTCTGGTACCAGCCTCTCGGCCTGGCACGCGTACACGGAGCCTGGGCATGTCCCCAGCATGTGGAATGAGCACAGGAGGCTTGGGGTCTGTGCACCCTTATTTTTCCTAGGTAACGGTTTCCTACCAGGCTCAGGCCTTTGGTTTGCTGTAGGTTTGACTTCATCCCCATTTATTCATTCAACAAATAGTGGTTGAACCACCAGAAAGTTTGGGCCCCAGAATCAAGATGGGAATGGGGCATAAGGAGTGTCTGGACCCCATGACCCTCAACAGGACTGTCTCAGGCCAGTTCTGGATCTCTGAAATCTTAACAGGACTAGCAGCAGAAAAGGCACCGGTTCCCCTGACTTGCTTATCACAGCCACATTTCTCTTCCTGTCCCCATTCTCTCCTTCCTCTGATCTTTTCACCATGTCCCCTCCCCACTCCACCCCCGTGCTTCCTGCTCACACCTGTCCACTGGAGGAACTCCTTCCCCTCCTGTCCAGCCAAGTCAGTCCAGCTCCCCCTGGAATCTAGCTCCCCAGTCCCCATCCCTCACTTCCCGGCCAGCATGGCAGCAGAAAGGGTAATCCTCTGTTCCCTGTGCCAGTGCCTCCTGCTGGCTCCCCTGCCTAGCAGTTTCTTCCCAACTCAGAGCCATCCTGATCCACACCCCCCCTCCCAGAGTCAGCAGGCAGGCTGGGTTGACAAGTAATCCCACCTCCCTCCTCCCACTCCCCTGAGGCCCCTTCCCAAGTCCAGCCCCTCACCACCAGCACCCCAGCGGCCCCCTCTAATTGGTTTAATTTATTCAGCCAAACAGCATTTCGTTGTGGCAGATAATGCCGCCTTCCCCGCCCCGCTGCCGTTCACCACTGCGCGGCACAAGGCTCCAGGTAGTTGACAATGAAATAAATTGAACTAAACGTTTTAGAGGGGGAAAAGTGATGAAATAGAACAATGGTCTAATTTACATGACATTCTCCATGAAGCTATTTTCACTGACGCAAATTATTTTGCTTCATTTCCTCCAATGCGCTCACTGCCACTTCGCTGGGGTGCTGCTGGTGGCTCCCTTTGCCTCCTGTCTCCTCCCTCCCCCTGTGTCTTTATTCTCTGGGTTTCGTGCAGGCTCCTCTCCCTCTCTCTCTTTCTCTCTCTCCCTCTCTTATTCCGTCTGTGCTGCTTCTAATCCGCTGCTGGTTCTCTCTTCCCGGCCTCACCTACCTCCCCTAGAACGGCCCTCAACACCTCTGGCAAAGAGGGCAAGGGGGTGGAGGAGAGGCCGGCCTCGGCACTGAGCTCCCTGAGCTACCGGAAGCGGCTCACCCTGAAGGACTCCATCGGGGGCACCGGGGATGAGGACTCGCTCTTCACCACCCTGAGCGAGCGGGCGGCCTCCCCAGAGAGGCCACCCCGGAAGACCTGCATGGCCCCCAGGGAGGAGCCAGACGAGTGCGGCTCCATCGTCTCTGAGGCCCTGAGCCGCCCGGGCCGGGGGCTGGAGAAGCGGTGGGGCTCAGACTTTGACCGGGCCTCCACAGTCTCTGCTCCCACCAGCCGGGCCTCCTCGGCCACACGGCGTGGCTCCGGTGAGGATGGGGCCCGCTCGTCCATGAGCTTCTCACTCTCGGGCTCCCCCATCTCCCGGCGCAGCACCTCCCGGCTGGACACCCTGTCCAGGACCCTCAGTCCTTCCCTGAGTCGCGCCTCGGGCCGGGGCCGGGACAGCCCGGATTCCCGCCTGTCTCTGGGCCAGAGCTGCCTGGACGCGTGGGACGACGGAGCTAGTGTGGCCTTGAGCGAGGCCAACTCCCAGTATAGCCATCCGTCACTGGCCCGCAGTCTTTCGGTGCCACCACGGCCTCGTGTCTCAGCCTCGGCCACAGATGAGCCCCTGGGCGCTGGCATCCGCCCCGTCAGCCGGCACTCCTACTTGGACCCTGACCTGGAGGCTGCCATCAACGAGGTCTTAAGCTTCAAACCCGGCCCGTTCCAGAGGAGCAGCCTGGAGCCCGACTCGGAGGAAGATGACCGGAAGAGCATCCAAAGCGTCCGCAGCGCCCAGCTGGACCTCCCAGCGCGGGCAGCCAGCATCCGCCGCTCGGCCTCCGCTGCCGACGTCTCCCGCTCCCGCAGCAGCCACAAGGGCCGGAGCCGGAGACGCAGCAGCTCCCACTCCAGCTCCAGCTCCGAGGACTCCTCGGAGCCCAGACGGCGGAAGAAGGGGCGCTCGCGCAAGGGCAAGAAGAAATCCAGATCAAGGAGAAAGAGAACGGAGACCGAGTCCGAGTCCTCGTCCAGCTCCAGCGGCTCTACGGTGTCAGGCCACAGCCGCTCGAGCGTGAAGAAGGGCCCCAATGCTGAAGACGAGGAGGCTGCGGGACGGCAGTCCCGGCAGTCTCGGAAGGAGGAGAAGAAGCGCAAGAAGGAGGTGGACAGCCTGATGATGCGGTACCTGTACCGGCCCGAGAGCGACTAGCGCGGCAGTAGGTGGCAGCTGGCGTGGGGCATGGAGTGTGCCACTCGGTGTGAACTAACATGCCCCCATCTCGCCCGCCCGCACGAGGCCTCTGCTTCACTCCTGTCGGGCACGCCTGGCCTCAGGGAGCCTTCTGGCTCCCACCTTGGAGAGTAGGGCCCGTTAGTCATCCTGAGCCCCGTGCCCCCCCAGACTAATCCTGCGGTGGACAGTCGCTCGCACTTATTAAGTCCCTGCTGAGGGCCAGGGCCCCCCCTAGATACTCACCTAATCCTCGGGCTAACTCCATAACCAAGGCCGGATGAGCCCCACTTTACAGGAAAGAAAACCGAGGCTCGAGGAAGTGAAGTCACTTGCCACAGTCACAGGTCACACAGCTGGGAAGTGATGTTGCTGAGATCTGAATGGAGGCTATTCAATTTGCCCTTGAGCGCTCCTCCACACGGCCCAGGGCAGAGCAGGGGGATAACAGGTTTGGTGCGCGTGCCTGGCAGCACTGATGCCCCAACAGGCTGGTCTCGGGAAAGGGCTCTCGCTTCCCTCCCGGGTGTGAGTTGGTGCACTAGTGGCCGTCATCTATTTTGAGGCCTTCTGGCTCGGCTTTCCCCTGCCCTGCAAAGCCACCTTCCTCCCTGGCACACATCTCAAGCCTCAGAGTGCAAGGCTCCCCAGGGCCACAGCCCCCACAGTACCACCCCCTACATCACACCCCGAGGTGCCTGACTCCCTCCCCAGCCCTCCCACCTGAAGCCCACACATGGGCGGCACCTCAGCTCAGAGCATCTTAAAAAGTAATAATGAATAGAAATTAGCAGCTGCTGACTGACAGACCCCTCCTGGCTCTCCTGCCTCCCCCAGCCTTCTCTCTGTGGGAAGGGAGATCTAGCAGTTAGGCCCTTTATGCCCACACCCCCGTCTCAGAAGAAAGGCGCAAAGACTGACTCACTGGAATCCCATTGTTGCCAGTTTCCCTGGTGGGTGGTGACATTTGGATCACCCTGGTTATGTGAAGCTGTTTTCAGCATGGTACCTCCCAGGGCAAGCTTGCTGCTTCCCAGGAGATGTGACCCCAGAGTGCCGCCCCCTGGAGCATGGCCACTGCATGAACTAACACACCTGTCGCATGCCTGTGGGCCTCGCGTGCCATGGGCACCCGGGCAGGTACACTGATTGGGCAGAATCCTCTCCAAAGGGATCAATTACGTTTTAAGAAATGGACAGGTAGGAGTGAATGTTACCTGCAGCGATTTGGAGATGGGTGATGGGATGGTGCAGAGAGGGTAGAATTTAAACCCAGACCAGGCTCATGGCTGTCTCAGAATCCCCAGACCCTGAGCTGCTCTGACACCAAGCCCCTGGGCTCAGCATGGGCTCTGTCGCTTCCCCCATGTGGCTGATGATTGCAGGGTGCTCTGGGAAGAGCAGGGAGCATCTGGGTTGCACTAGGAAGCTGTTGTCAGAAAAGACAAGTCTACTGCCTCATTCTTCCCCTTGGCAGCCCTGCCGAGTGCCCTCCTCCCCCAGCACAGGAAGTCAGTTGGTAGGCCAGGCCCTTCTGGGTACTGCACCCCTGCCTGGAAAGGGAGAGAGGTGCAGGCCTAGCTGGGCATCGTACGCCACCCAGCCTCAGACCCAATGCTCTCAGCCTCAGTCCAATTTTTGATCCTATGACCAGCAAGAACAACAACAAAAAAGCCTGTTTCTTGCCCCAGCCACCTGCACAGTTCCTCTTGTCCACCAGGAAAGCAGGAGTAGTTCCGAAACCCTACACACCACCACCCAAGAGGATCAGATTCACAGCAGGGAGAGTGGGCCCCAAGCCAGAATCTAGCGGGCCAATACTGAGCCCGCCAGAGAAGGGCCGGGGAAGGGAGGGCCTGGCTGGGCTCAGTGTGAATTGGCTTTGGGTAGTTAAACTGCCAAGCATGGGGGCCAGGAGCAGAGCAGTGGCTTAGCTTCCCATCTGGCAAAGGAGCCCAGTGAGAACTCCGAAGCCAAGCTCATCCACAGCAAAGGCAAGGGGAGGGGGCTGCCACCCTGGGCTCACCCAGCAGAAATTAGCTCATACACCAAATTGTTTGTGACAGCGTTGTGCAGGAGTAGCTGGCTTGTGGGGAGGAAAGCTTTTTGAACAATTTGGTTAAAATTTTCACATTGCCAGCCCTGACTCTTGGCCTGGGGAGGGGGCAAGGTGCTGGCTGTTGACTCTACAGCTGTGGTTCCAGAGGCCACAAAGGAGCCTGGCTTGTAGCACACCTGGCTACCTAGGTTCGGAGCAGGGCAGAGGAGCATGGCATTGGCTCCCCTCTCTGGCTACCTCTGCCGCTTGCCCAGCACTCAGATGGAGCCGTATCAGAACCTGGCTGTCATTTATCCAGGCGTCTGTCTGCTTGGCAATCACAGGAATGTGGGAGTGGGGGCCTCAGCCCAACTCAGGAGAGGTGCGAGAATGGAAAAGAGCTCAGATTGGCCCTACCCGGCAATGCCCCATCGGCATCTGGGTCGCAGTCCTGGCATCTGCCTAGCCCCCTCTCCCCGCCCCCCGCCCCCCGCAAAATAACCCTACTGTTTTTCCACAAAGTCCTTTGCCCAACAGCAGACCTTCGCACTTGGGTGCCCAGAAATTCTGTCCAAAAATTGAAAATAAAACCAGGCTCCCACTAATTTAGAATTCAAACAACCCAAAAGCTAAAATAACCCCAATTTTTTCTATGTTGCACAGTCATCATTGAGCTTTATAATTTTGTCCCTGAGACACCCTAGAGTCCTTAAGTGCCTTTGGCCCATCAAAGTAAGACTCATTTACGTTCAGTCTAGTTTGTATGAAATGTGTTTTGTGCTATTCTGATTCCTTTAAAAATGGTAATACATTCATGAGAAATAGGATAACTATTAACCAGACTGCCCCATTCCTGAACCATTCTGCATAATTGAACATGTATTCTATCAGGCTCTTCCTTCTCCCCGGGGAGACACAGAGAGCGAGAGCGAGAGAGAGAGAGAGAGAGAGAGGCCTATCTTTACATACTCCCTGGGCTCTCACCCAGGAGGGCAGGGAACATTCAGGTTTGGTTGTGTTTTCTCTTCAGGTCACCCCATCTAGCAGCAGGCTGGAGTCAGCAAAAGGCTTTGAGGTCTAAGAGTCCAAGTTCAAATTTCCATACTGGCTATGTGACCTTGAGCCAGAACCTTTCTGTCTTTGAACCAGCTTCCTGGTGACATTTCATAGGGTTATCATGAAGAGTAAGATGGGTGTCCAGAGTGCCCGGGACAGTGTCACACACAGGAAGTACTCCGTAGCCAAACCCTATCCTCCGAACACAGTTGGAAAAGCTAAGAATGTGGGTCTTGCAGAACACTGTTTCCTCCCCTTTCGGTTTGGGGATGGAAGTTCTTCCAAGGGGCCAGTAAACAAGGTCCCCCATCGGATTCTTAAAGCAGAGTTGGAGGCAGAGGGATCACGGAATTCCTGTTTATCCTAGGGAAAGCTCTCTAGGATGGGGAGGCAGAGCTCTGTCCCTGGGAGCGTACTGAGCAGGGACTCTGGGTGCAGGGCCCTGAGGGGTGGGGGGGGAACACAGTCTGGGCTGCATTTTGTTCAGTGTTGAAACTCCAGTGCACTTGAACCAGTGAAGGCAGCAGAGGTGGGAGGGGCGAGGGCAGGCGTCTCTAAGGCTTTGGGAGAGAAGGAAAAAAGATAACTGCAGCAAGAGGTTTCTGTCCTTGCTCAATGCCATGAGCCTGCCCCATCCAGGGGATAATTATCCTTCCCATCCTGGTGAGAGGAAGCTGGAGGCCTGATGAAAACTCTGTAGGATTGGGTTATGGTACCAAGAAAGGGATGACTATGCCACCACGAAGCAGAATTCTAGCCAGTCCCTACATCCTGAGCCTCCCTCCTCTTGCGGTGAGTAGATGATGCCATGGTCAAGGGCAGAAATGCTCACAGGCCTTAGGAAAACAATGAAGAGAAAGGATTAAGGTCTGGGAGTATCCAGTGGGGAAAGACCCTCCCTCTCAGAAGGAATCATGGTTGGGGGTGAGGTTACCGACCCGCAGTCTCCAAGCCAGTGTGGCCCATGGACCACCAGCATCGGAGTTTTCTGGGGAAGAACTGAAAATGCAGAATTCCTCGGTTCCACCCAAAAGCTAACAAATCAAAATTTCTCAAGGGGAAGGACACAGGAGTCTGTTGCCGATTCTTAGGTTGAGACCTACAGCTCTACGGCATTACTTTCCAGGGACTTTCAGAGGTTTTTGGAATCCAGACAATGCTCTCCTTTCTCTCACTACTCTGCGTATCTTCCAGGGAAGTGAGGGATTGGAGTCACCTCTCAATTTGTGGCTTTTGAGGAATGCTGTGGCGGGGTTGTGGGAGCCTCCTCAGACCCAAGGGCTTTGGTGCTGAAGGTTTAAGAGCATCGTTCCATCATGACCTTGCTCCTCTCTCCTCGCAGCCCTACCAGCTACTGGAAGTCCCTTGCCCCTGACCGGTCAGATGATGAGCACGACCCTTTGGACAGCACCTCCAGGCCACGATACTCCCATAACTATCTGAGTGACAGCGACACAGAGGCCAGACCGACAGAAACCAACGCATAGCCCAGGGGAGTGGTCTGTACCTCTTGTACCCTCCGGGCCTCTGCTGCCACGGCGCCTCTCCCAGGGAGTGGCAGGGCACAGGTCTCCCCCACCAGACTGCTGATCCGCATGGGAAACACCCTCCCCCTCCAGGTCTGGGGGGCTTTCCACGCTGCGGGTGTCTGACATCTCCACATGGACGAGGTGGAGGGGTGGGCAGAGCAGAGAGGAGTTCCTGAAGAGAACTTTTTGCTCCTTCTGCCTCCACAATGCCACACTCTGTGGGCAGTGGCAGGTGGCTTTGGCACGGCATGGAGCCAGCAAGCTGACCTCCATCTCAGCCCCCTGCTCAGGGACGGTGGACACATTGCCTGCTGGGACACTCTAGGTTGCTGGGTCCACGGGGACGAGTCGGGGGCAGGAACAGCCATTCCTCCCTACTGCCTCCCCTCCCCACAGCCCCCGGCTTGGGGTGAGGGCTTCCTCTTCTCAGTGCCTGCTGTCTTTTTACTTTTAATTTAAATACCCAACCTCTCCATCACAGCTGCATCCCTGAGAGTGGGAGGGGGCCGTGATGGCAGCTGGAGTTTGCGGGAATGACTAGGGGAATCTCATCTCCACTTCTCCGAGAGCGGTCCTTTCTCTGTGCAGCTGGAGAGACCGGTGAACGGAGCAGGAGCCGGATTCTTCGGTCAGCCTGGGGAGGGGCTCTCAGGTGCTTCTGGGTATGGGTTGAACCAGCCTGCACGGGCAGGGGTGCCTTGGTACCATCCGGCACTTTCATGCCCCACCCCCTCTGTCTCATCAGTGTGTTAAGTGCAATGACCTATTTAAGACTAAACCCATTCCACCCACACCAGGTCAGGGCCTATCCGAGCGCTGCTTCCCTGCCGCTCTGTCATAGTTGCCTGGACCATAAGCCCAGCTGGAGAGGGAAGGCCGCAGGTGGAGGGCTTGTGATGAGAAAAACTGAAGATGGGGGTTTGGGTCAGTAGTGATGTGTATTAGACACAAGCCTCCACCTGTGTCCTAAGCCGGAGCCATTGTTTTTCTTCCAGTTGTCTTGTCCCCACACACTCACCCTAGACAGGACCACATGTGGCCTGACAGTCCCATCCCCCACTCTAAAGGTCATCCCGCCAATGCCACCAGACTTGGGGGCCCGAGGGCAGTGCCTGGTGCCGCTCCCATCCGCTGTCCCCCCCACCCCCCTCCTGCAATTGGTTTGTACTCATTGGGCTGTGCTCTCTCTTCCCCGTTTACCTGATGTATGGAAATAAATGTCCTTTTCCTCCTGGCTCTGCCAATTTTCCTGCCTGTTCCTTCAGGCTCAGGTAAAGTCCTGGGTGGTCCCTGGGGAACAGAGGATTCTTGTGGGGACCGGGGGAAGCGCCTGGGTCACTGTTCTACTCCCACACCAGACCAGTACCACTCAGAGCTTTTTGGAAGGTCATTTGGGGCAGGCAAAGCTAGTAGGATGAGAAGGTTGGTCCAGAAAGACAAACACCACCTTTTAAGAGCCTGCAAACTGTAATCAGGTGAGCCATCCTTGCCGCATCCTCTCCTGGTCTCCGCTCAGAAATGTTGAGATCTCTCTGATTATTTTTTTTTTAAGATTTTATGTATTATTTATTTGACAGAGAGAGATCACAAGTAGGCAGAGAGGCAGGCAGAGAGAGAGGAGGAAGCAGGCTCCCTGCTGAGCAGAGAGCCCGATGCGGGACTCGATCCCAAGACCCTGAGATCATGACCTGAGCCGAAGGCAGCGGCTTAACCCACTGAGCCGCCCAGGCGCCCGAGCTCTCTATGATTATTAAATCTCACCAATTACAGACAACTTTTTGTTTGTTTGAGGGAAGCAAGTCCTTCTTACTAGAAAAAAAGTTTTAGGTTTAATTTTAGTCATTCCAAATAAGACTTTCTTTTTTTTTTTATTTAAGATTTTATTTATTTGCGAGAGAGACAGTGAGAGAGAGCATGAGCGAGGAGAAGGTCAGAGGGAGAAGCAGACTCCACATGGAGCTGGGAGCCTGATGTGGGACTCAATCCCAGGACTCCAGGATCATGACCTGAGCCAAAGGCAGTCGTCCAACCAACTGAGCCACCCAGGCGCCCCCCAAAGAAGACTTTCTGACCAAACATGGCAGAACTCCCTCTGGCCCCCAGCCCCATTGGCCACAGGGCAACTTGAGTAGGCTGAGAGTTCTGGCTTCTCTGCCTTGTTCAGTCTCTGCCTTCATGCCTCCATTTACGCTTGGTCTGCTCACTGACAGCTAAGAGACAGCTCTTGCAAAAGGGCAAAAAACAAATGACTCCTCCTACTCCTCTACCTTCTGTAATGTGACCAGTTATAATCCCTGTACCCATAAAGTTTCTTTTATAACTGGTCAATTAGGCTCCCCTGGTTTGTACAGGAAGGCAGAAAAGGGTATGAGACAGTCCTAACACCAAAGCTCTGGTGATGTCAGCCATCCAGAAAGGGTCAAGAAAGAGAAGGAGGGAGGAGAGTCCTCCAGAATGACTGGGAGAGGAGTATAAAATGGGTCCATCTTGAATGAAAGAGTCTTCCTCTCTCCACTGCTTCCCCTTCCCTGGTTGAGTAGAGAAGGTAGTAAAAGTAAAGTTACTTTTTTTTTTTTTAAACTGTTGTCTCCTCATATTCATCTTTTACTCATGCTTTCAAATAGGTGGGTGCATTTTCTGTTTCTCCCAGGAGCTACTGTGACCCCAACCCTCCCATCTGCAGATAAGATTCCAACTCTGTTGATCCACACTGTCTTGGGCCTTTGGTTAACCAGAAAGACCATCATCAGTATATACTGATGCCAATAGTAGTCTGGGGCAGGGGGCTTTGCTCAAGTCTGAAAGCTTATATTATTCATTGATTCATTTACTCAACAGATATTTCATAGCTGCCTACTGTGACCTAGGCCCTATTCTAAGTACTGGGGATCGATGAGTTTCCTTCCTTCGTAAAGTAGATTTTCTAGTGGAGAAGACAGACATACAAAATAGGTACCTACTAATATGTATGTGCAAGTTTTGCGTGAATAGAAAGATGTAATTCATAGTGTTTGTCGTCTAGGGGCTCATGGATTGGGGCAGACCCACATGGAAATAATTACATGAGACCTAACAGAAGGAGAAAAAAGTTGCTTTGGGAGAGGAGTTTCAGGTGGAGGAGGATGGGAAGGCTTCTAAAAGCTGGTATTTTGAGCTGGGGCTTAAAGAAAGGCTTGTACTTCCACAGGTGTACTGGAAAAAAAGAAGAGCTTAAGCAAAGGCCCTGAGGCAGGGAAAGATGGGTGGTGGTAGGGATCTCCACAGGTTGCCTAAGGAAGCCTGACACAGCCTCTCATGACCAACACTTCAAGTTGCAGCAAAGTCCCTTGTCCCAGGGTGCTAGGCTCCAGGTTGGGACCAAGGCCATGCCCTCAGCACCAACTCCCCAGAGAAGTCCGGGAGCAGGGGGCCATCAAAGCCCAACTTCCTTTTGGGTGTGCCTTCAGAGCTCTATAAGCTCCCACCCTCCCCTGTACACTCATGCCAACTCTGGTCCCTAAGATATAAAGGATTCTCGCAAAACAGGCAGCAGATCTATGCCTGTACCAGGCTCAAAGGTGCCTCGACATTCTCTCCTCTCCAATTTTCAGACCCTCAGGACTGCTGACTCCTGGATGAGAGGTGAGGACCAAAGCCCAGCGAGGCTCCCCGTGGTACCCGGTCAATGCTCAGAGATGATAGCAGCCCACAGTTACTCCTGAACTACCTCCTTTTGTTCTGTGTCCCCTTGGCAGATTATCCTAGTTGTGGCTCCCCCCCTTGCCCTGCCCCCATGCCTGGTGGCACAGACACTTAGCGATTTGCTCCTTAATTGTCCCCCAGCTAGGCTGCGCAGATGCCGCTCTTTAATCTCTCCTGATAAATGAATCACGCCGCTCCTTTAATCATATGTTCATATCCAAGCCAATTTGAATCAATTTGGCCGTGAGCGTGTTGCAAGAGATGCCATGACTGCTGCTCTCCCCTCCGGGCCCCAGAGCCAGCCCTCTGCTGTCCTCATCCTCCACGAAGAGCCCAGGAGGCCCACGGCGGGGAAAGGATCTCCTACCTGAATGGTGGGGACTTTTCAAAGTCAATCATGCATTCCTGTCCTCCACGCTGGGCCCTGTGGGACTAGAGGAAGCCGGGTTCCCAAGGGCTCCCACGTGGGAGAGAGGAGGCTGAATCCACAGCCTGCCTTCCTTGTCACTGAACAAAGGGCCCCACTGTCATCCTTGGGAGAAAGTGCTGCCTTAAATCTAACCATCATCCTTCTGTTCCCCTTTCACTTCCTCTGAGCTGGTTCTCAGGGAGGCTGAAACTCTTCCTCACCTTCTACATAGCAACACATTCCAGACCAGCCTATGGTCATTTGTCCTTGGCTGCTGCTGCTTCTGGCTGCCACCCCAGCGGTGGGAGTCTGTCTGTCTGGAGCTGGTTCCTGTCCAGCAGACCAGAGAAACCTCCGCGTCCTCTTCGCGTCCTCTAGGTCCCACCCCGCAAGCTCTGCCAGTCCGGGAAGGCGCCCTCCCATTCGCTGGGAGCCGTGTATTAGCATATTCATATGACCTTTGCATGACCGGGACCCCGCCCCCGCCTGAAGGGTCTTCCGGCACCTCCGCACCTCCGGGAGGCCAAGGCCAGGAAGCCGCTGGCGTCCTCCAAATGTTCTTAAAGCAGTTTACTGGGGCCGAGCCCATCGGCCTTACCCTTCAAGGATTCCCTCTGCGTGAGGACCCGTCTCTTCCCTCAGCCCGACGTACTGTTTTCCCGCCTCTTTGAGGGCTCTTGGAGGTCGTTGGCAGAAGCTGGGAATGAAGGGTGCCCTTTCCCCCCTGTCATTGTGAAACAGGGATGAGAAGGATGAAAAAATCAACAATAATTCCCATTTTGCTGAGCACCTACTTATTATGTTCCCATTTGCTGAGCATTTACTATGTCTTCCAACCTTTGTCATAACCATGCAGTGTCCTCTCCTTGAGGCTCGAAGAGGGGATGTGTGTCCTAACAGCTTGGTTCCAGCAAAGGGCCAGGTGTCTCCCAGCTCTTCTGGCCTTGTCAGGGGAAAAAGGGAGACGGGAGAGTCCCAGGAATCATTGTCATGTTCCTCATCTTTAATCGCTGTGTGCCTGGTATTCAGCAAAGCTTGGCCTAAGTAAGGAAACACTTCTTGGCATTTTGGGGGGAAATGTCAACCTTACATTTCTGTTGCTCCTTACAATTTTCAGAGCACCCTCCATACATTATCACATTCGGTGCTTCGTGCATATGGTGCCAACAATATGAGTAACAGCTCCACATGGCCCGGAATGCATATATTAAGCTATATTTCCCTCAGTCTAATTTCATTACAGCATAATGGAAAAATCCAGACCGTTCTCTGGGATTGGATCTGGGAGGAGTAATTTCCAGACCAATAGTCATTTTGGAGTTAACAAGGATGCTAGATTTGTTTAGAAGGAATTTCACAGAGAAATTGAGTCTTTTGTAGTGTAAACCCCAGTGATGGGTCATATACATGAGGGAGATTCCAAAAGGGATGTGTGCTTTACAATTGAAGTCAGTGACATAAATCTCCCAGTGGAATACTTAAATGTGCAGATAGAATATGCTTTAGATATCAAAAGTCAGCAATGACAGTTTTACAAAAAAAAAAAAAAAAAAAAAAAAAAAAACCTCAAAAAGGATATTAAGGTTCAACACCATCCAGACAAATTCTATTTGAGGTGGCTTAAGAGTCAAAGAGTTTCCACATTTTAATAAATTTTTATATGTTTTGTGCCACATCTATGATCTGACTAGATTAGGAAAAGAAGCAAATGGATTTCGGGAAAAGAGGACGCTAGGGGATTTGAAAGCAGAGAATCAAAAAAGGAGTTTAAAAACGCACACACACACATTCTGGTATGAGAAGATGCGGCCAATAGCCTTGGAAACATTATGTCTCTGAAAGACAGATCAATGACTGGTAATCAGGCAAATGCAAAACTGTGTGCAGGAAAATAGGCCTTATGGCTCATATTTAGTCCTGGGGACAGACAGGTGGCAATGGCAGGTTGGCACCTTTTCTTGAGGGCTGCTTCCATCCCCCGTAGGAGTACTATCCTCGGGAGAGCAAGGAAGAGTTACCCCAGGGAGTGGCACTGCCCTGGAAGTTTCTAGAAGCACAGAACTTGCGGCCAGCCTCTGAAAGCCCTAGAGCGCCTCTGTGGAAGCTGCTCTTTCTGGTAGGCCACATACTGAGCCAACAGGGCAAGACTGAATAATAGAAAATGAATTTCTGCTCCCAGGAACTGGCAAAATAAGACTAGAGAACCAACTAGAAAGTGAGGCGGTCTTACAACTCTATGAATGGGTTCTTAAGAGGACATGTGCCTATGACAAAAGTACATGTGAAAACACAGATAAATAGATAAACCCCAGAAGGCGCCTTAAAAATTAGAAATAGGCTGGGTGCCTGGGTGGCTCCGTTGGTTGAGCATCTGCCTTCCACTCAGGTCATGATCCTGGGGGTCCTGAGTTCAAGTCCCATAGAGGGCTCTCTGCTGGAGGAGGAGAGGGACTGTTTCTCCCTCTGCCCCTTCCCCCTGCTCCTGCACGTTCTCTCTCTCAAATAAATAAGTAAAATCTTTTGAAAAATTAGAATAAGTTTATTTGAGGATGTGGGTTATAGATGAAGTATCTCTACTTATAAAGTTTTCAGATCATTTTTCTTAAGTCCCTACAGATGTATGTCTGTGCCAAACACCAAAGAAAGCCCTAAATTGTCATATTAGTGTGATTTTAAAGAGTAGCTTCTTTCCCGGCATTTCACAGATAGAAATAGTAGCCGATGGTTGGGGGTGGGGGGAACCAATGTGGCAAAGCTTCTTAGAAACCGCTTAGATCCCTTGCTCCGGGAAAGCCGTTTTCAAAGCAGCAGGCATCTCTTGGCACGGCTGAGAGTAGAAGCTGGAAGAGGAGCAGATTGGAAGGTGGAACCTGAACAGGGTATTTAGGGGAGAGGAAGGGGGGGAGAGCATCTAGACGGTTCCCCTCCCCATGCAGCCTGGAGCGCAGCAGGTGACAAGTTTAGGCAAAGAGACTCAAGCCCGCTTGTGGGTGAAGGGCCTGGTGCAGTGGGGTGAGGAGAAGCCAGGAGTCCAGAGGTCATTTAGGATATGTGCGTCATGGTTGTATAGCTTTTTTTTCTTTTTTTTTTTTTTTAAAGATCTCTGCGGGTGGACATGGTTCAGTGGCCGGATATTGTGCCCGGCGGATGGATTTGTGCTTCTCAGACCTGACTCCATCTAAGAAGATTTAGGCCCTGAAGGAAAAACTATTTTTGCTCTTTCAGAAAGTCAAGTGACTAGTGAGTTCTCGGAGAAAATGAGAAGGTAGAGGTATTAGAAAGGGCATAGCAGAAGATCCAGGAGTTAGTCCCCTGAGACGGAGGTGGGGGACACATGAGTTTCCTCTCCCTCCCTGCCCCCACTCCTTGCTCCCCAGTAGAAATCAGCTACAAATCTCAGCTTGTTGGGAACAGATGGCCTTGGCTGACGAATAAGCCACCGCAGGCTGCTCCACCTGTTCTCAGGCTGGAATAATCAGCTCGAGACAAACATCGGCGCTGAAATAACTCATGGCAGCGGGTGATGCGCGGGCACAGATTCCAAAAATCTTTTAAATAGACCCCCTCCACGTCTCCCCCCTCCCCAGCCCCTGGAGGCCATCAGGGAAAGGTAATGGAGCAGAGAAGACAGATCGAACACCCCCCTAAAGCCAGCCTGATGCTGAACCAGTGGTGCCGCTGGGTGGAGGTGGGGGTGGGGACCTGGGCAGGGCTGAGTTCTGCGTGGGAGGGGCATGGGGGTGGGGTGGAGGGGCCTCATTCACCTGCGCTGGGCAGGATGTTATCTCGGAAGAGCACGTGGAGAACGTGCTAATGGTTGGTCCATGTCAGGGATAGTAGAGAACTGAAAATTTGGGATTCATTTTAATTGTTCATTAAAGGAGTGATATGCAAATGAGACGGAGCTACAGCGACTCTCTCAGCAGCTCAGACAGCTCTGCCAGCAGCCCTTGAGAGTGGGTGCCTGGGTGCCCAGTCTTCTGTGGGTTTGTGTTGCCTCCCCTCACCTCCTTGATGAAGTCAGCTGGACTAATGTTCCCTGGCAGAGGCAGATGAGCCCGTCGGGGGAGTGACAGTGCAGGGAAGCAGTGGTGACGGCGGTTGGGGAAAGGGGGTGCCTTGGGAGATGCAGGTCCAGCTCCCGTGGAGTCAATCAAGAGAAGGCGGGAACTGAGATTGGAGTGAAGCTGACTTCTTGCTCCGGTGCCTCGGGCAGGTGGCTCCCCTTGGTACAGCAGCCAACCCCACGAACCCACTCCCACCCCCACCGGGTCACTCCCCACCCCTGCACCTTGGGGCACAGAGCATGGGAATTCAGAAGCTGTGCTGGCTGGAGAACAAGCCTGAGAGCCCTTGCTCACTCCCCATCCCAGGGCATCTCTTGGCACCGCTAAGAGTAGAAGCTGGAAGAGGAGCAGATTGGAAGGTGGAACCTGAACAGGGTATTTAGGGGAGAGGAAGTGGGGGGGGGGCATCTAGACGGCTCCTCTCCCCGTGCAGCCTGGAGCGCAGCAGGTGACAAGTTTAGGCAAGGAGACTCAAGCCCGCTTCATCCCTAACTGCCAGGTACCATTTCTCCCAAGTGGTTTCTGCTGCTCTGCCTGTGGCCAGGACCCTCACCTATCATTTAGAGTCCACTTATACTCACAGAGGTGTCATGGTGTCCCCTTTCCTGCTGAATGCCTGGCTGGGTGGTTCTTACCCTGGTGCGTATAGAAAACACTCAGGACAGGGCATCTGGGTGGCTCAGTCCGTTAAGCCTCAGACTCTTGATTTCTGCCCAGATCATGATCTCAGGGTGGAGAGACAGAGCCCCATATTGGGCTCTGCACGGAGCATGGCACCTTCTTAAGATTCTCTCTCTCCCTCTGCCCCCTCCCCCACCCTGCTCAGACTCTCTCTTCCTCATTCTTTCTCTAAAAGAGAAAGGAAGGAAGGGAGGGATGAAGGGAGACAGGCTCAAGGAGCTCCCTTTATTATGTTTTGTACACAAGTAAAAAGAATAATATAATGAACTTCTTTGTCTATCAAGCAGTTTCAACAGTTATCACTGAGCAAATCTTGTTTCATCTACCCCCCCACCCACTTTCCCTTTCCCTTCACTGGGTTATTTTGAAGTAGATCCCAGGTAGGCTATCACTTCGTTAGGAAATACTTTAGTGTCTATCCCTCAAAGAAAAGAAAATTACTCTAGGGATGCTTGGGTGGCTCAGTCGGTCAGGCGGCCAGCTCTTGATTGGGGCTCCGGTGGTGATCTCGAAGTCCTGGGATCGAGCCCCACGTCATGCTCTGTGCTCAGTGAGGAGTCTGCTTGAGGGCTTTCCTTCTCCCCCTCTGCCCCTTCCCTGGCTCACACTTTCTCTTTCCTTAAATAAATTAATTAATTTTTTAAAAAGACTTTAAAAAATGTAATCACAATACTCTTATCATACCTAAATAAATTATCAATAACTTCCTAATACCAAATAGTCAATGTTTAGATTTCTGATTTTATTTTACATATTAATAATTATACATCTTTTGGGCACCTGAGTGGCTCAGTGGGTTAAGCCGCTGCCTTCGGCTCAGGTCATGATCTCAGGGTCCTGGGATCGAGTCCCGCATCGGGCTCTCTGCTCAGCAGGGAGCCTGCTTCCCCTCTCTCTCTGCCTGCCTCTCTGCCTACTTGTGATCTCTCTCTGTCAAATAAATAAATAAAATCTTTTAAAAAATTATACATCTTTTAATATATAATAATTATATGTGTGTGCGTGTGTATATAACTTTAAAAGTATGTCCGGGGGCACCTGGGTTGCTCAGTGGGTTAAAGCCTCTGCCTTCGGCTCAGGTCATGATTCCAGGATCCTGGGTTTGAGCCCCACATTGGGCTCTCTGCTCTGCGGGGAGCCTGCTTCCTCCTCTTTCTCTCTCTGTCTGCCTCTCTGCCTACTTGTGACCTCTTTCTGTCAAAAAAATAAATAAAAATCTAAAAAAAAAAAATGTTAAAAAAATAATAAAATTAAAATATGTCCAAATTAGGATCCAAACAACACTGAGGAGCTTTTAAAAAAAATACTGTGCGGGACGCCTGGATGGCTCAGTTGGTTAAGCAGCTGCCTTCAGCTCAGATCATGATCCCAGCGTCCTGGGATCAAGTCCCACATCGGGCTCCTTGCTTGGCAGGGAGCCTGCTTCTCCCTCTGCCTCTGCCTGCCACTCTGTCTGCCTGTGCTCACTCTCGCTCCTCTCTCTCTGACAAATAAATAAATAAAATCTTTAAAAAAAAAAATTACTGAAATATTAAAAAAAAAAAATACTGTGCTTAAGAGCCTTCTTACTCAGGGATTCTAATTTAGTTGGTCTTGAGTGGGTCCCCAGCATCATATTTCTTTGCTCCCTCACTAGTGTTACTGTGCGGCCAGGGTTGAGAAATGCTCTACCTTTCCCCCACTCATTTCCTACCAACTCCTCCTTGCCTCAGCTTTTAATACCTCAGCCTGCCTCTAGCCGGTCCCCGGGGCAGGTCCCAGGGCATGTGACGCTCCCATGCCTACCCAGAGGCGTGGAGCGTGGACCGCCTTCTCCAGCCTTCACCTTCAGAGGGGCTCGAACTCTCTGTGGGCACAGGCCTTCTTTTCCCTGACCAATTCATGTATCATGTATGCCTGTGCCTATCTTTGTCTTCCCTTAGTATGCCTGGTGCCAGTTCTTACCTTGCAAGCGTAGCAGATTTGGGGGGGTGGGTGCGGTTTAAAATAGCAAAATTCCTGCCTCAGGAAAAAAATGAGAACTTCCCTGGCGGCTGTACTCATTTGGCTGCTTCTGTGGTTCGACACCACAATGGAACTGAGCAAGGGGCATGTCAGGGACTTGGCAGCAGATGCGAAGGAAACTGGGGATTGAATGGAACTGGAACCCAGCACACATTTCGGGGCATCTAAGAAACTTCTTCCGGAAGATGTCGGCCCCGGGAGCCTTTTAGAGAATTACGCCCGGGTCCCTAGCTCACAGTCTTCCCGTGGCTGCTGCTTTTGTTCTTCCCCTACCCTTCCACTCCGCCTGCCTTTTGGACTCATTCCTCCCTCCTGTGTCCCCCACTCCATGCCTCACTGAATGTTGGTGAAACAAATCTAGTCTAAAATAATGAGCAATCAACTACCCTGATGCTTGGGGCAGGCTGGGCAGGGGCTGGGGGGAAGGGGTAGGGAGCTGAATCATTTATAAAGCTTAATAAAGATGCAGATGAGCATGCCGACTAGGAGCCCCAGAGCTGGGCTTATTCATTATTCAAAGTTATGCAAATGACACTGGGTCCTGCCCATTACAATCCTGCCCCTGGTCTCTGCATTTCTCCGTGCTTGACAGATCCAGCCCACCTTGTGCCTCCCCTTCGCCCCACCCTCACTGCCACCCCCAGATGCTTACATTTGCCCTGCCTTTGGCCTGGATCCAGAAACCCATTTCAGACCCTACCTCAAGGGTTCTAAAAATCCCAGATCTCTCCAGCCAGAAGTCTTCCCGAGGTTTATGGGGAGGCTCTGGCCTACAGGAACGCCTCCATAAGCCCAGATGGAAGGGCTTCTTGCTGTTAAAAGATTTCCAAGGAAAGGGCTCTGTAAGAATGCTTAGGTACCTGTGTTAGTGTCTCACTAATCTACTTAGTGGCAGAGATTCTCTGCGGTCTAATCCAGATCCTTCTTGTAGCCCTGGAAGCCCACCATTGAAACACAGTATCTCCTAAGTAAATTCTCTCTCTCTCTTTTTTTTTTTAAGATTTTTTTTTTTTTTTTAATTTCACAGACAGAGATCATAAGTAGGCAGAGAGGCAGGCAGAGAGAGAAGGGGGGGAAGCAGGCTCCCCGCCGAGCAGAAAGCCCGATGTGGGGCTCAATCCCAGGACCCCGGAATCATGACCCAAGCCGAAGGCAGAGGCTTTAACCCACTGAGCCACCCAGGCGCCCCACAAATTCTCTTTCATCACCTTTCTGGGAAGTAAAAGTCAAGTATCAAGTCATCCTAGCTTACAGTCTCCAGACTAACTCATCCTTGTTGCTTCCTGTTACCTTTTTAAACAGTTGAACCACCTCCTTCCAAGTCATGCTCACACTCCTTAACCTCTTAAGCCCGTCCCAGGATACCAGACTCCCGCAAGTACTCAAACACTACCTACACGTGAACCCCTCTTTTCAGGGCCATAATTACTGACTTGTGCTCCTCAGCCGCCTAAGTCTTAGGACTCCGATTCTTTCCTCTGACTCTGGCCCCTCTGCACCAGTCTTTCCCTTTCCCCATACCCCTCTCTAGCTTTTCAGTTTGGTGAAGCTGAGAGATGAAGAATTGGGTCAGAGTCTCAATGGCATCGATTGCTTCTGCTTTCCCTTCTTTTCTGGACTGGCTTTCTTCCCTCCCCACCCCCCAACCTATTTTTAGCCTGCCTCTGTTTTCCTTAGTCTGGTTGGCAACCATGCCGGCCTCTTTCCCTTCTCTGCCCTTATCTCTCCCCTGCAGCCTGTGCAGACCCTAGCTGCCCTCCCAGAGGTCTCTCATTGCCCACCCGATGCGCTGTGATTTTCCTCCATCTTGAAGATATGTAGGGTCTGCCTGAAAGGGGGTGCCTGGCCACAGAGGGGAGGGCAGGAGGGAAGCAGGAAGATAATGTTGGTGGGTCTGTTTTAGCAAATGCTTTCGTGGTTCTAAAACCCTCTGGTTGTCTCCCCACCCCCACCCCTGCCTTCTTCAGTGGCATTTCCTCTCCTCTAGCCCTACATCCCCTCTTTGCCTCTAGGACCCCACCCCAGCAGCAATAAGAAATGCTCTTGGCCATTCCAGACCAGTTTCCTCTGGCTTTGGGGATGGGCAGCCTCCCTGGAGGTCCTCACCTGCCTTCTTGGCCTGCATATTACCAGTTTCTTCTCCAGTTCCTTTTTCTCTCCACTCCTCGCCCTGACCTCATCGCTCACACACACACACACACACACACACACACACACACCCCTTCCCACCCCCACCCGCCCCTGCCGCACCCCTCCCCGGCATTCGGGTTTCTAGGACACACCAGTTTGGGCAGGGCTTGTGTCAGCATCCCCCACTTGTCCTTTCTCAGCCTCTTCTAGACATTGGTCCCCTCCTTCACTGTCACCAGCAAGCTGAATAAGACTGGATATTTTGGAAGGGGAGCTGCAGCTGGCTGGGGGAGGAGGGCCATACTGGGAGAAGCAGAGGCAGAGGGAACTACGGGCAGGAAGCCGTTGAAAGAGAAGGAGAGGTTCCCAACACCCTTTCTCCCCAATTTTGCCAGCCTGAAAGATGGCATGTTCCTCCAATGATCTCTGTACCCCATTTTTCTCTCTCTTGGTAATAACACAATACCTCGCTTTACAGCTGACCACATGCTCCTGTACATATCCCGATCTCCTCATGGTGTGCTCCCTCTCTTCCAGGGGTTGCTCCAATGCCCATCCCCACTGTGTGTCCCCCCCCAAGACGACCATCACCCCATCACCCCGATCACTACTGTGGCAGAGGGCACCCCTCCCCCAGCATCCTCTGCCTTCCCTGCCCTGTTCTTTTTCCCAACACACTTGTCACCTTCCACATTAGGATATCATTTACTCATACATATTGTTTATATGTCTTCTCACTGGACTGGGTGAACACCACAAGAGCAAAATTTTGTTCACAGGTACATCCACAATACTCAGTACAGTCCCCACCACATTGTGGAATTTCAGTAAATATTTGTGGATGGGATAAATGATCTCATTCGATCCCCACACACTCTTGTAAAGTTAGTCCGTATTATTATTATTTTTTTAAAGATTTTATTTATTTATTTGACAGAGAGAGATCACAGTAGACAGAGAGGCAGGCAGAGAGAGAGAGAGGGAAGCAGGCTCCCTGCTGAGCAGGGAGCCCCATGAGGGACTAGATCCGAGGACCCTGAGATCATGACCTGAGCCGAAGGCAGCGGCTTAACCCACTGAGCCACCCAAGTTAGTCTGTATTATTATTCCCATTTTTTTAATGGGAATACAAAGCATGAAATGTATCATACAAAACATGAAATGTATCATTTTAATCATTTTTAAGTGTAACAGTTCCATAGCATTAAGTGCACTCTCTCTCTCTCTCTCTTTTAAAGATTTATTTATTTATTATTGGGGCAGTGTGCAGAAGGCAGAAGAGAGAGTCTTTTTTTTTTTTTTTAAGATTTTATTTATTATTGGGCGCCTGGGTGGCTCAGTGGGTTAAGCCGCTGCCTTCGGCTCAGGTCATGATCTCAGGGTCCTGGGATCGAGGCCCGCATCGGGCTCTCTGCTCAGCAGGGAGCCTGCTTCCTCCCCTCTCTCTCCCTGCTTGTAATCTCTCTCTGTCAAATAAATAAATAAAATTTAAAAAAAAAAAAAAAAAAAAAAAAAAAAAAAGATTTTATTTATTATTTATTTGGCACACAGAGAGAGAGAGTCAGGCAGAGGGAGAGGGGGAAGCAGGCTCCCTTTGAGCAGAGAGCCCCATGCAGGGTTGGATCCCAGGACCCAGGGACCATGACCTGAACTGAAGGCAGAGACTTAACCCACTGAACCACCCAGGCGCCCCAAGGGAGAGAGAGTCTTTTTTTTTTTTTTTTAAGATTTTATTTATTTATTTGACAGATAGCAAGTAGGCAGAGAGGCAGGCAGAGAGAGAGGAGGAAGTGCTCTCGGCGGAGCAGAGAGCCCAATGCGGGGCTCAATCTCAGGACCCTGGGATCATGACCTTAGCCGAAAGCAGAGGCTCAATCCACTGAGCCACCCAGGCACCCCAGGGAGAGAGAGTCTTAAGCAGACTCCCCGCTGGACATGAGCCAGACTCCAGAGATAATCTCATGACCCTGAGATCACAACCGGAGCCGAAACTGAGTCAGACGCCTAACTGACTCACCATCCGGGCACCCCTAAGTACCCTCCCTTAGGTAGTAAGTACCTTCAAACCACATTTGCGATGTGATTAAAACATGGTTTTGTGGGAGGCACCTGGGTGGCTCAGTGATTAACGGCTCAGGTCATGATCCCAGGGTCCTGGAATGGAGCCCCACATCAGACTCCCTGCTCCATGGGAAGTCTGCTTCTCCCTCTCCCACTCCCCCTGCTTGTGTTCCCTCTCTTGCTGTGTCTCTCTCTGTCAAATAAATAAATAAAATCTGGCTTTTAATTTAAAAATTATTTTTTAAAAATGGTGTGAAACTGATGTGGGAAACAAAGGCAGAAAAAAAATTATTACATTTCCTTACTATCTACAGCCCATTGACAAGTCCTTGAAACAGGCTAGGGACATTCCTCTACGGCTTCAGCTTCCTGGATGTTAATACCTTGCTAAAGGCAAAAGACAATCTTAGCCCAACCCTCCAGGATCCTGTAAGTCTTCTTTAACATATAAAAATTCCTTTGGAAACTTCCTTTATCTCTACCCACCCCACCCCAAGATACATGTTGGCAATCATCCCCCAAGCATAGGAACCACCGATATACCTCTGAAGGGTCTCATGACTGAGGGTTTACTAAACAGTAATAAATGACCTTTTCCCAACAAGAGCTAGACCCCTCAAGATCCAGGAAACTGGGGCACCTGGGTGGCTCAGTGGGTTAAGCCTCTGTCTTCAGCTCAGGTCGTGATCCCAGGGTCCTGGGATCAAGCTCTGCATCAGGCTCTCTGCTCAGCGGGAAGCCTGCTTCCCCCCCCCCACCCCCGCCCCTCTGCCTGCCTCTCTCTGCCTACTTGTCAAATAAATAAATAAAATCTTTTTTAAAAAAAAATCCAGAATACCTCGTTTCCAAAATACCTGGGAGGCTTACGCCATTCCTAACCCCCTCCCAACTTGAAAGTACATAATCCTCCAGTCTTCAGGACCCCAGCTCAGCTTTCTGCCCAAGGGTCCTGTCCCCGTGCTTTAATAAAACCACCTTTTGGCACCAAACATGTCTCAAGAATTCTATCTTGGCTGTCAGTTTGGAACCCTAACCTCTTTCCCACATCATCCAAACCATCACCACCATCCATCGGCCGAACGTCTTTATCTTCCCAAACTGAAACCCTGTGTCCATTAAACACTAATGTCTCCTGTGCCCCCTCTCCCCAGCCCCTGCAGGCAACCATTCCACCTCCCGTCCTTTTGCATCTGATTGCTGTCCGTGGAACCCTCCAGGGTCTGTCCTTTTGTGTCTGGTTTATTTCACTTAGCAGCACGTCTGCAAGGCTCATCCACATTGTGGCGCATTATTCCGACTTTACAGATGTGATTAGTCCCATTTTGTGGAGGCTGAGGTTCGGGGAGCCTCTGAGAGCACCCAAGATGCAGACCCAGCAGGGGGCTGGGGACGCTGTCTGGCTTTTAAAATACCCTGGAGAAATCAGGGTGGATCCGTGTGCCTAGGCCTATGAGGCAATTCCCTCTGTGTTGTCTTTCCTTTGGGGATATTTTTACTCCTACTCCCATTTCCCACTCTTCCCCCTCAGGGCCGCCTTCTCACATTTCTGCCCCAACCAGTCGCAGGGTTTTTCCTTTTCCTCCCCGGAGCAGGCAAGCTCTCAGGTCAAACCGGCCTGGTCCAGAGATGCTCCCCCAGGGGTCTCTGCCCAGCACACATCCCCCAAGTCCAGGTTTCCACCCCTCACTCCCCCACCCACCCTGGGGTCGTTATGAGCCTGTTCCCTTCCAAAGTAATTAGTGCAAGGAGGCCAGCCGACTCGGTGCTAATGCCGTTTCATTAAGTGGGAGCAATCCTAATGATAATAAAATGGCACATTTAACATTCAAACATTGAACAGGGTTTCTAAGCGAGTGTGTCTCTCTCTTCCTTTCTGGTATAACAGCTCCATCTTCATAAGGACCTGACAATACACCCTAATGAGAGACTGGGGAGCTAAGCCTCTTTACAGAGCTAGAGAGAGAATGAGGACCAGACAAAGGATCCAGGGAAAGAGGGTACAGGGCACTGAGGGGATAAAGACCCCAAGAATTCTTGGGGTTATGGACTCTGGCGCTGATTTAGACAACAAGAGTCTCTAAGAAGTAAGGTCGCATGGAGAAGAAAGCCCACCGCAGACTTGAATGCAATGCAGCTCTTCATTTCTTTGCTTATTCAACACGGTTTTTTCAACAAACATTTATTGTGCACCCAAGGTGAGCCAGATTTGTGGGGCTGGGGTTGTGATGGAGGGTGGCTCTAGTTTTAGGAAAAGGAACTCCAAAGGCAGTAGTGATCTACACGTCATCTTATTTACCCTCCCCTGGGCCGCTTCAGTTAAACCACCCCAAGTTTATAAATGTCTCATGGAAGACAATTCTAATAACTGCTTGGGTTCCCTGAGCCAGTCCCTGGGCATCCTCCTGATTGAGACATCCGTCTCAAAGGTCCTTGCTACTTGGTGATGATAGAATATCTGGTTGACCTTCTGAAAGCAAGAAAATAGTGGGACAGGGAGCTGGCCAGAGAAAGAAGGTCGATTCAATCATCCGCTGTTGACAGGGGACTCAAGAGAGACAAGGGAACAGGCTGCCATTTAATAGCCAGAGTTTAAAGATGGCCAGGGGTCAAAGGTGGGCTTTACCCAGGCCAGGGAAGCGGCTCATTCGAAAAGGTGTCAAGTCATAGGATGGTGTTAATTTCATGCTTAATTCATACAGGATCTTCCCCACAACAGGGGAGAGCTTGAATCCATGTCCTACGTAAAGGAGAGAAGGTGAGATTAGGCATCCTCAGGGACAATGGCCTAGATGTCTACCACCCTCTCCCCAAATTGGGCTAACTCTCTTCTTGGTCCACATCCCAACATGGGAAGTTGCCTCCCAACAGAAGTACCTCTTCTTCTCTGTCTGCTCACCCAGCCCCTTTGTACACTCAAGTCTAGGCCTTGGCCAGCCCAGAGTGTAGAAGACGCCATTTTGCCTGGCAGTGAGATAGATGGGCTTTGAGGCACATCCTGTCCCACTCAGGCTCACCAGAGAATCCAGCACCAATGACAATGTTGTCATACTTCGGGTGGCGATCAAGAACAAAGTGCTCATCTGGGGTGTTCTAGAAAGAAACAATCACACTGTTGTCCTTCGAGGAGAGAAGGGAGAAGGAAGAACTGCAGGTTCGGGGGGAGGGGAAGAGGCTGGGTTGCTTTCCAGAAAGAATGGGAACGGGGCACGGGAATGTGTTCTGCATGCCAGCGCCCCCTCCGGGGGCGACAGTCTTTCTCATTTGTCCATCTGCCTCTCCGCTCATCCAGGGCTATGAACCCAGTAGGTGCTCAGTGAATGCATATAAACTAACTTTAGCCAAGACGCCTCGGGCTCTGGTGACATCTGTCTCTTCTCTTCGTCCCTACGGCCTGTTCAACTAGAACATCTTGCCAAAAAATCTTTTAGAGCTCTTCTGGGAAACGTCGTGAGGGGCTGCCAGGCATAAGCCTAGCCTGCTAATGAAAAGGAATATGAAAACCTCTCATGGGTCCTCTCTGATATGGAGAGGAACCAAACCCACGGAAAAAAGTCATTCGTTTCAAGTCACCTACCAGGTCAGGGGTCAAACAGCAGCAAGCCCGAGCTGTGCAGAGTCTGTCTCCTTCCCCTGTTCCCCGGGCGGTGAAGGGGCCAGGCCTGGCCAGGCTGCCCACACCCTTACCGTATACAGGCAGCGCTCCATAATGGCAGGTTTGGGCTCTAGGTCAGGTAAGTGATCTCTAACAAAGCGGCTCAGAATGTGGATGTCTTGGGTTTCTGAGAATGCTTCCGGGCAGTCCCGCTCCTCAGGATCTGCATTGTTGCCGTGGTGATAGCAGACCTAGCTCCCAATCAGAGCAGTGTGAGCAGCAGAGAGGGGCTGGGCCTTCCCGAACACCCACCCAGCCCAGGGGGCAGACTCGTGCACAGAGTGCCCCCCGTCCATCATCCCAGCCATCCCCAGCCCTGACAGATGCCGTTTGTCACCATAGGAGGTTCCCTTGGCTGTTCCTTCTACACTGCCCCCCCACCCCACCCACAGCCCCATGTTTGCCAAGGAAGGGTTCCCTTTATTGGGCCTCCGGACAGCTTGGGGGGTGGGGTGTCTTGCACTGCAAATAAGGAAGAGGGAAGTGTTCTCCGCTCCTGCTGCTGGGGGATCCCTGGAATCTGTTGAAAGGGGAGTTAGAGCAGCTGCCCCAGATCTGAGGGTGGGGGGTGGGTGGGCCTTTCCGCTCACCTTCATCAGCCCTGGGTACTCTCCGGAAGGCAGCCCATAGATGTGGTGGGGAGCCTGGCTGAGGCCCAGTAACAGGAAGCAAGGAAAGGCCTGGGACACACCATAGCTTCCAGGAACCTTCTCTCGCCAGTAACACACATTGATCCGCAGGGTCTTGAAGCAGAAAGAGGAAGTGGGAGATGAAGGGGGAAAGCCATGAAACTGTCCAGACGGTGAGAACAGTTTCTTCTGAGATCCTATAGCTCTTGAATACAAGCCTGGATGCCTCCCTTAACCTGTCTATCCTGTTTTACCCAATTCTCACATCAGTGATCTATTCCATTTTAATATGAAACATAAAGATCTCCACATCTCTGTCTCCTCCCCCAGACTTAGTCTCCCACAACTGCACTCAGCCCTACTTCTCTCTCCAGCACTTACTAATGCCTCAGATTTAGTGAGTTCCCAAGGGCTTTCTATTGATTCGATCATTTAATTCTCCAACAGTCCAATCCCCATTTTACATGTTATAAAACTGAGGCTCTTGAGGGGAACTAATCAGCCCACGTTCGTCCACCGGCAAGCAGCAGTTCCAGGACTCAACCTTGAGTCCATCGGACTCCCAGGCATCTTCTCTTAGGCACCAATTCTCGGGCTTCCAGTGACTCCTTACCCGGAGGGGCAGCTCAATTCCCAGGGGACGGAGGAGCCGGTTGGTCCAAGGACCTGCTGTGATGATCAAGCTTCTGGCTTGGTAGCTCCTGGAAGTACTTCTCACTGTGATGGGTTGCCCTGGTTTTATCTCTTCCACCTTCTCTCCATCACGCACTAGGCCTCCGAGACGTTGAATTGCATCCTGAAAGGGCAGCGGCAGGGATGGGCAAAATGAGTTAGCTCTCTGTATGGTTCACCCTGGTGAACAAGAGTCCCTCACTTCCGGGGGAACAGACAGCACAGACTCCAGACCTCCTGTCCCATAGTGACAAGGCCTAGCAGCATATATAAAGTGCCTTGCCCAAAAAGTCCAGAATAAACCCAGCAGGGTGAAGGCCCTCGTCGGCCACCTTGCTCCACATGTTGTACGTATTACCTGGAGGGCTCTGAGGGCCCTGTCTGCATAGAGAACCCCTCCAGACTTGTCCAAGAGCCCCACTTCTCCCCTGGCCAACCGAACATTGGGGAAACATTGCTTTAGTTCCTCAGCCGAGAGACACTGGTGTTCCACCCCTTGTCGAGACAAAGTGGCCTGGATGGTTTTTAATTCTGAATTCTCCTTCATTCCCAGCAGCAGTAGCCCAGTCTGCCTGTAATAAATAAATAAATAAAGGCCTATGGGTGAGGGTATGAGTCAGAGCCCTGGGCCATTCACTCTCATTCTTCAGCAAGGGTCCCATCAAGGGACACTGTGCAAAGAACTGGTAAAGTCAGGGCACCTCGCTGGCTCAGTCAGTGGAGCATGGAGCCTTCTGCGAAAGATTAAAAAAAAAAAAATGGGGGTGCCTGGGTGGCTCAGTTGGTTGGGCGTCTGACTCTTGGTTTAGGTCCAGGTCATGATCTCATGGGTCACGGATCAAGCCCGTGTGGAGCTCCAAGCTCAGCAGGGAATCTGCTGAGATTCTCTCCCTCTGTCCCTCCCCCTGCTCATGCTCATGCAAGCGCTCTCTCTCTCTCTCTTTAAATCTTAAAAAAATATACTTAAGGGGCCCCTGAGTGACTCAGTCGTTAAGCGTCTGCCTTCGGCTCAGGTCATGATCCCAGCATCCTGGGATAGAGCCCTGCACTGGGCTCCCTGCTCAGTAGGAAGCCTGCTTCTCCCTCTCCCCCACTCCCCCTGCTTGTGTTCCCTCTCTCTGCCAAATAAGTAAATAAAATCTTTAAATATATATATACATATGTATATATATTTATATGTTATAAAATAAAAAGAACTGGTAAAGTCATCTCAATGCTGTCATTAGGGTCCCATTCAGTATTCCTGAGCTGACTGCCTGCCCACTCCCAAGTTCCCTGGCTCTCACTATTGGTTTGCTTGTCCCTCCATCCTCTCAGGATCCATCCCTCCCTGGAGGGCAGACATCGGAAATCCTCTTATCGCTGCACTAGAAAGTGGTAGGTGTTTCTTCCTCTTCCTCCATCCCCTGGCCCATTCACTTTTCTGATCGCGATCCTTTTTTTTTTTTTTTTTACGATTTTATTTATTTGGGACAGACAGAATACACATGAGAAGCGGGGAGGGAAGTGGGAGAGGGAGCTTGATCCCAGGATCCAGGGACCATGACCCTATCCGAAGGCAGAAACCCAACCGACTGAGCCACCAGGTGCCCCTGATCTTGATTCTTTATCCTCTTTCCCCCCTCCTCCACCTCCCTGCTCTTTCTTTTCCTGCAGGCCTTTTCCCCTCTATCATGTTCTGTCCCTTGCTGTGCATCTCTCAGGTCCCCCTCTGAGGCTGTCTGTTTCCTGGAAAGGATCCTAAACTAGGAGACTGAGCTCTGGGTCCTGTCTGGGCAGACGCCTCCTGATGTTTGGGTTGCCTACTGCTCCAGCCCCCAGATTCCTCTGTAATGCATGCCGGCTGACCTATTGGTGCTCCCGCCCCGACCCTGGGACACAGTGACCAGGCATGGGTCATTTTTTAAGTTGCCACAATGCCTGGGCGTGGCTCCTCACATTAAGTGGGCTGACCCTGCAAAGTTCAGTGAGATCCCGCCGAAATGCATGCGGACAGCACCCTCGTGCAGAAACACCAGGAGGTGGTCTCTGAGGGTTCCAGCAGAGGGCTCGATCCCAGAAAACCTCTATGGTTTTCTTCCTCCCTCTACTTCCCTTTCTGCTTCTTACTCTCTAGGGGAGGGAACGCTGTTTTTCTTTAATATTTCCTGTCTCTCTGTTGTGAGAGACCAGAGCCGATCTATACTTTCGGTGGGAACGGATCTGAACAATGTAAGGGTCACTTCGGCCCTTGGGACCATTGCCACAGTCCCTCTCCCTTTCAGCAGCTGCGGTGACCAGCATCAGCCTGGTACATCCCCCAGGTACTGTGTATAAAGCTCGTAATAGCCTATAATGGAGTCTCATGGATATTACATGCTTCCAAATCCCACATTATCTGGTTGGGGGGATTAAAGAGAAGATTGGGAGGGGGTAGGGACACAGCGGGCCCTGGGGCCGGTGTCAGTACACAGAGCCGCGCAGCGTGCCCAATCCATTCGCCATGGCCCCCGCCTACCCAGCACTGAGCACCGGCAAAAAGAATTGAGCGCCTCTGCCTCTTCAAAGCTTTGCAGAAGGAAGATGCTGTTGAATACCCACTAGCCAGCAGGGGCCTTTCCCCATGGCCCCCCAAAGGACTTTCAGATTGGTTCTCAGGTAATGAAAACTTGCCTAGGACACTCCTCAGTCAGGTAAAGGGGATCCTTAAGAAGTCACGCAAGTGCATGACCCTGAGCCATTTTTACTGGATGCGGTTGGGGCTGGATGGGATTCTGGGGAAGATGGGCTTAACCCTCACCTTCGCAGTTACCCTGTCAGATCCCTGGCTCAGGAATCTCAGAGCAGCCTATCCCAACCCCTGCCTGCAGTATACCCACCATGGTCTCCCACGTACCCTACAGTTTAGCTCCTTCCCTTCCACCCTTCCTCCCTTCCTCTTTCCCTCCCCCCCTTCCTTCCTTCTTTCCTTGCAGTCCGAACTCCTCGTACAGGAAGGTGCTGTATGGGGAAGACAAACTCAAGCCAAGACAACAGACCAATCTGTCGAATTCTGAAATGCTGAGTGATGTTCTAATTCCCAAGCCGTCCCATGGTGTATGAAGCCGGAGCTCCCATCCCCGGGAGTCATCAGTGAGCTGATTCTGCCGGTGAATGTAATTGTGCTGATTGTAATCATTTTGCTCCAGCTCTCTGCCCCTGTGGCATTTATTTCTTAGCCCAGATATTGATCTAACAGTGGGAAATTTTCCATCTGAATTTGTGATGCTGGACCCTCCCCTAGTCCAAAGATGCGTTTGGGAAATTCTCATTTTCCGTGGATCACAGCTGAGCTATTTGGCCTGAGGGAAACCGTGCACTGCTGGAGAAATGCCTCGGATTGGAGAGAGATTTTTGACCATTATGAGCAAATCGGAAATAAATGTAAAGCACTGCCTGCGAATGCAAAGGCCTGTCATTATGGGAGATAGGTGAGAGGCTCCTGTGGGAAATGCTTCGAGAATTGGAAATCAGTCAGTCAAAACCGGGATCAGAGAATGGGCCTTTTCTCCCCAGTATGAAGATAGATGACTTCCACGGGCAGATTGAAAATCATTTAAGTGCTTATTTTCTTAATGGCTTTTCCTAGATCCCAATAAACAGACGGCTCGTTCTGCACCAATTTCTCACCCCTGTGCTCTGGGCCTCCCTCCTGTCTTTTTCGACTCAGACCTAGGCTACAAAAGTTTGGGAGGAGAGGAATGAGAAGAGACAAGGCCATCGTAAAAAAAAAAATGGAAAAAGAAGAAAGGTCCAGGAAATGCCTGGTCAGGGCTGGCCTAGAAAGAAGCTCCTTGAAGTAAGACTGGGTTGTCAGGGACCCTTGGAAAGAGCGCAGCTCCCAGCACGCCGCCAGCTGAGCACAGAGAATGAGGTATGAGCTGTGCCTTCCTCCAGCCCTAGCTGGATCCAGCACGAGGAAGAGGTCATTGAAGAATCCTCCCAAGGGTCTTGTTGGCTTCTCTATCCGACTAAGCCTCGGACGTGATGTAAGGAGCTGGTGATCAGGGATTTCCATCTGTTACTAAAGCAGGACCGGAGGCCGCATGGAGAAGGGAGCCACCTGGAGGGGCACAGAGCTCTCCAAGCACCTGCCACCTCCCATCCCTGGCTCCCACTTCCCCCTCCGGGGGTTAAAAAATGCCAGTCAAGCAGGCTCCCAGAGTCACCTTGGGGAAGAGACTCAGTAATGGCTGCTGTCTTTGTTGGTTTTGGAGGAGCTCTTGGCTTTCATCTTCCGCTCAGTGGGCCGAGGTGGAATTGGTTAACAAAGACTGCTCCGGGGAGGGGATGTGGCTGACAAGCCAGACACTTCACAGACACAGGAAGCAGCAGCTGCGGAGGGGGCCCCCGCCAGGTTCTGCCAGCAGCTGTATTGCCTATGGCTGTGATCTTGTCTGATATTGTCAGTTAAGCAGGGGCAGCCTGGGTCAGGAGCTAGATATTAGGACTCAAAGGGAGAAGGCGGGGCAAGCGAGAGATGGGCCCCAGAGCTGGGATTTGCTGGTGGCATCAGGGTCCCCGGCTGTACACATCACAAAACACTCAGACCTTGTGATCTGACACACGGGTCGTCTGTACCCGGCATCTATGCAAATACCCTGAGCCCACCCAGGCTGAGTATGCCACTGTCACGGAAAGAGGCAGAACAGAATATAAAGAATCGGACAGCTGCCTTAGCGACCACCTCCCGAAGATACTTGTTTGTTTGTTTGTTATCACCATCAAATAGCCTTGAGAAAATACACTCGTATCTATCAGTTAGATTATGATGTTGTGCTCGTTCTCCCAGCAGCACCTAGGAGAGTAAGAACCACGAAGATGATGAATCATTTAGAAAATCAGAATCAAGAACAAAAGCTAAAGGGACTGAAATGGGAAGTATCCATTCTGTGTTCCTGAGTCAAAGAACCAAATAGATGAGTGTGCCCGTGTAAATCTGATTAGCCACGAGAAAGGACTTGATAATGATAATGGTAATAATAATAATGGCAACACCTAGCCCCCTGTAGAGCTTGAACGATTTTCCAAAGCACATTCACTTTACTCTTCATTTTTCATAACTGGGAAGGTAAGGCATCAGAATGGTCTTTGCAGAGGGTCTACGATATGTTCCTGGCTTTAAATATATATTAGCAGTCTTTCGACCCGGAATGATTTAGACATCAGTTTGTTGAACAGAGGGGATGGACAAGGTCACCAGTCTGCACTATCTTCTAAACCAGCCAGCAGACTATGACCCAGGCACCAGATCAGGTCTACCAACTTTTCTTGTTTGTCATACAAGCCAAGATGATTTTTATATTTTTTAGTGGTTGATTTAAAAAGAATATTTTGCGACACGAAAAGTGAATGAAATTTCAGCATCCATGAATAAAGTTTTATTGGCACACACCTATGCTCATTTATTTATGCATCACCTGGGGCTGCTTGCCCACTACAATGGCAGCACTGGGTAATCGGCAGAGTTGAACAGTTACAACAGAGACCATACGGTCTGCGAAGTCTAAAATACTATGCGGCCATTCTGGAAAAAGTCCATCAAGCCCTATTCTAGACTAAGAAGAATAGGGCTTGCGATTTGCACTAACAGGTTAAGACCCTCACGGCTCGGTAGCAACCCTTTCATAGGTTATGGGGAGAATTAAGTGACTTAACATGCATTGAGTTTGTTTTTTTTTTTTTAAGATTTTATTTATTTATTTGACAGATCACAAGTAGGCAGAGAGGCAGGCAGAGAGAGAGGGAAGCAGGCTCCCCACTGAGCAGAGAACCCGATGCGGGGCGCAATCCCAGGACGCCGAGATCATAACCTGAGCGGAAGGCAGAGGCTTAACCCACTGAGCCATCCAGGCACCCCCCTATTGAGCACTTCTAAAACAGCCTTAGTGGGACGCCTGGGTGGCTCAGTGGGTTAAGCAGCTGCCTTCGGCTCAGGTCATAATCCCAGCATCCTAGGATCGAGTCCCACATCGGGCTCCTTGCTCCACAGGGAGCCTGCCTCTCCCTCTGACTTTGCCTGCCATTCTGCCTGTGCTCGCTCTCTCTCTCTGACAAATAAATAAATACAAATCTTAAAAATAAATAAATAAACAACCTTAGTTTCTTATCACGAGCGCTAAATACAGGATGATGGCGGTGATGGTGATGACGAAGGACTGGTCAATACCACTCGAAGCCTTTCACCGACTCATCCTCACTATAGTCCCATGAAATCCGCACCCCTCCTTTACAGGTGAGAACGCTGAGTCTCACAGAGGTTAAACAACTTGCTCCAAACCACACACCTAAATGTGTCAGAGCTGACATGTAGAGCTAGGTCCCCCGGGTCCCACAGCCCTTCCAAATTCCTGTCCTCCTGCCAAGAGGAGGACGGCGAGATGAGAATCTTCTACCCAAGCATTCCTTTCCCTCGTTCCCACCGCCATGCCCCTTGACGTCCACAGGTGCTGCATCCCACCGGTCTCCCCTTGCCCTTCTTCCTCCCTGTGCAATGGAGATAGGATACAGCTGGTGCAAAATAGGTAGAACGAGCTGCCATTTATCGAAAGGGGCTAGGCTCTATGCCAAGTACTTCATGAGAGTCTCGTTTAAGGGGCACCTGGGTGGCTCAGTTGGTTAAGCCTCTGACTCTTGATTTCAGCTCAGGTCGTGATCTCAGGGTTGTGACATCAAGCCCCACAACTGCTCATCTGGGCGTGGAGCCTTCTTAATAGTCTCTCTCTTCCTCGCTCTCTGCCCCTCCCCACTCCTTCTCTTACAGATAAAGTCTCATTTAATCCTCCACAAAGCCTTGTGAAATAAAAATGAGGCAGAGAGAAGTACACAAACTTTTCCAATGTCACGCAGCCAGTAAGAGGTAGAGCACAAAGTCAAGTTCAAGCCCGTTCTCCAGAATCATGTCCCCTCTGAAAGATTCCAGAGACTCTCCTAACATCATTTCTTTGTTACTTCCTTGTCTGCTGGGGAGAAGGGTGCCCTCCAAGGCCTCACCACCTCTTTTAGTACCCGAAACTCAGCAGTATTCACAGATGGCTGACAGAGGGGGGTCGTTTAGCTGGGCCACCCTTCAGTGAGACATGCTCCTTTATTTGGGTGCTGGGCACATTAGCTGCCTCTGGAATAAATCTGTAATTAGCTGTCCTAGCTGTATTTGCATAATGGATTTCACTTTGTTCTTAAGTTAATGGTGTTTTTGCAACAGAACAGTAACCTCTTGGTTCCTGGCCATTAAAATAACTGCCACCCTCTAGGATAGAGCTGAGGTTTTGTAGAAAGTTCGGTTAAGAGCCACAGCGACGGTGGGAAGGGATGTGGGGCGGGTTGGTTAAAGCTCTCTATGGGCCGTGGATCGTCTGCCTTCTTCCCCATGAGTGTTTGGAAGGTCAGGGGAGGTTGTGGGCGGGAGTTGGGGGGAGCAGAGGAATCTTAAGGGTTAGAGAGCCACGGGGACAGCAGAGATCCCTAGCAAGCAATGGGGTCTGAAGAGGAGGCCTACAGGGAGAGGCATTCAGAGAAAATGAATGGATGATAGGGGTCGCTCTAGGGGAGAGGACCCGGTTATGCTATTAGCAGGAATATAAAGAATGAAGATGGCAGCCTCTTCCTTTATTTCAACCGCTTCCCTAAAAGAGTCTCAGATGACTACACCGAGATGCCGAGGCAAACCCCAGCTCTGGGTATCTGCTCCCAGCGTCTTTTCAGTCATCTTCCCCACACCCGCTCTGCCGGCCTTGGACACGTGCTGGGAACCCACTGCTGGAACTCAGAGGGTGGCAGGAGCCAGCTGGACTGACCGACAGGGCGATCAGGACAGTGAGCAGAACACGCCCACGTGTCTGGCACGTCCCGAGGCCCTGTGTCCCTCCACTGCACTTCCGGTGTTCATGGCCCTGCCGCCTCACCTACTCAAAGCTCCTCCAGGCCCTGGGTCCCACAATTCAAGCAATTCCCCCACCTGCCAACCTGTGTAACTGGGTCCCAGCCTCACGCTCCAGCTGGGCCCATATCTGATAGCACTCATCCATCATCTGGGTGTAAAAGTCTTCGGGGTATGCCCTCCGGATTATCCGGCTCTGCCCATGGGAGCTTCCTCGGGAGTGTGGTAGAAAAAACTGGAAATGGAGAACAAGAGAGACAACCGAAGCTGTTACCCCTTGCACACGGTCCCTTCCCCCGCTTAGGAGCTAGCTCCTTGTGTGTTGTCAGGCAGGAGCGTTTATTCTTTAAATATTTCCATACAGTCTCCCTTTATGGCCAAGTTACTGATCTGGCCAACAGCATAGATGTTCTCAGTAGCTTAACTCAGCTTCCCTTTTGGTAACATTACTCACTTCCCTAAATCCTTCTGTTAGTTAGTCTTTGGTCATGTTGCTGCAACCCCTCCCCACTTGGTCTCATAGAGAAGCATAATTGGTTTTTTTGTCTGTTTTTTTTTTAAAGATTTTATTTATTTATTTGACAGACAGAGATCACAAGTAGGCAGAGAGGCACGCAGAGAGAGAGGAGGAAGCAGAGAGCCCGATGTGGGGCTCGATCCCAGGACCCTGGGATCATGACGTGAGCTGAAGACAGACGCTTAACCGACTGAGCCACCTAGGTGCCTGAGGAGCATAACCAGAAAGAAACTTTGATATCATTCCAGTCTAGCCCCTTCTTATTTTTTTTCCCCCAAAATTTTGTTTAAATTCTAGTTAGTTAACATATGGTGTAATATCAGTTTCAGGAGTAGAAGTTAGTGATTCATCACTTGCCTATAACACCCCGTGCTCATCACCACAAGTGCCCTCCTTAATCCCCGTCACCCAGCCAGCCCATCCCCTGCCCACCTCCCTCTGTCAACCCTCAGTTTGTTCTCTATCGTTAAGAGTCTCTTATGGTTTGTTTCCCTCTCTTTTTGCCCCCTTCCCATATGTTCGTCAGTTTTGTTTCTTAAATTCCACACATTAAAAAAAAAAAAATCCACATATGAGTGAAATCATATGGTATTTGTCTTTCTCTAACTAATTTATTTCACTTAGCATAATACACTCTGGCTCCATCCCCATCACTGCAAATGGCAAGAGTTCCATTTTTTGATGGCTGAGTAATATTCCATTGTATATATATACCACATCTTCTTTATCCATTCATCTGTCGATGGACACTTGGGCTTTCCATAGTTTGATTATTGTTGATCATGCTACTCTAAACTTGGGGATGCATGTACATTTTCAGACAATATCGGGCGCGTTCAGGGTGGTATGGCCGTAGACTCATGTACATTTTCAAATCTGTATTTTTATACCCTAGGGGTCCAATACCTAGGGGAGCAATTGCTCGATTGTAGCGTAGCTCTATTTTTAACCTTTTGAGGAAACTCCAGGCTGTTTTCCATAACTCCCTTCATTTTCTGGACAAGGAAGCTGATGATTTTTCTCTGTGGGTTCCGATCACTTGGGACAAGGGAACCACCTTGGGATTTAGCAAAAGATGGAGAGTTTCCTGCAAGGTTAGACCAGGAATCCCTTAGGCTTTCTGAAAACCAAGAGAGAAACAAAAATGGTTTCTAACCAACCCAGTTCATTACCAAGAAGAGTGAACCAAAAGCCACCTGGATAGCCGTAGGCAGGATGGGAGAATAGAAGCCCTTGGAAAGTGGTCTGAGTGGACCTGCCCTGGGAAGGACCCTGGAGATACAGAGCTCCCTGACCCCAACATGTGCAGTGATCACAGTAGAATAGACTGCATGGGGTCACCTTCTCTATAATGACAAATAAGACCTACTTATTCCTGGTGTATCAAACAATAAGGCTGCTATCAACCAGAGGTAGCAGGAAAAACAAAAACAAAAACAAAAAAAACCCAGAAGGCTCCTCTGGGTTCCAAGGTGTGAGGCCAGGGAAACCCAGGGAAGAATCCTACCTCTTAGGCTGACAAATCAGCTTTTCCCTCTGGGCAAAATTATTTTTACTTAAGGTAACCCAAAGCAGAACGGATTATTTTTCTGGGCTGGATCAAACATTTTGGCACAGAAGAGACTGAGTGGCAGGAAGGAAGAGAATAGGACCTGGGATACTTTTTTTTTTTTTTTTAAGATTTTATTTACTTATTTGACAGAGATCACAAGTAGGCAGAGAGGCAGGCAGAGTGAGAGGAAGCAGGCTCCCCGCTGAGCAGACCAGGACCCGGGGATCATGACCTGAGCCGAAGGCAGAGGCTTTAACCTACTGAGCGACCCAGGCGCCCGACCTGGGATAGTTCTTGATCAAGGGCAGGAACCAGGAGGCAGGAAAAGGAGGAAATGTGCCTGGAAACCCAATATGGGTCTTAGGGAGGGTAGAACTCTCTTTGCATTGTCATGAAACACACCGGGCAGCAAAGCTGCAAATTGCACAAAATTTGACAGTCAGACCCTTTGGCCTCACCCCAAAGCCTGCTGGCTCTGGAAACTTCTCGCTAGAGGAGGAGGGAGGGACAGTCCCTAAAGTGGGGAGTGCAGAGGGGACACAGTACCTGCTCCAGCAGGATGACCCTCTTCCCGTGTCTGGCCAGGTGGTATGCTGTGAAGCAGCCTTGGATGCCTGCCCCGATCACAATGGCATCACAGAGATCTTTCTGAGCAGCCATGATGCCCGCTTAGCCCTACAGCTACAAAGCCCACACACAAAGGAGAAAGCAAGCAAAAGTAAGCTGGGGGCTAAAGGAGGAGGAGTAGGGCAAAGTCCAGCGTGACCAGCATTCCCACAATCCCCCGGGGCTGGGTCCTTCTCCCCTGCTCCTCCCTCCAGGCAAAGCCTGGCCTAGGGCTCAGCCCCCACCTCCCCCGCAGAGCGGGACTGGGTAGTCTGATTTCCGAGGTTTAGCCCAGCTCAGCTGCCGGCCTCACCCTTGTATCCCTCTAGCTTTCTATTCTTGGCTCAATTATTGTCATGCAAATGGCTTCCTATGCCACCTTCCTGTCTCATTATGATCTTTGTCTCTGGGACTTCGGCCCTGGAATTTCAATGCCTCCTAGACCAAGCTGGGCACCGGGAATGCTGCCTCCCCCTGCTGGCTTCCCTCCCTTCAGCCCGATTTCCTTTGGAGATTCTGAAAGGGCCAAGCTAAGGACTTGGCACTTTGCCCAGGGTAAGGCCCACCTCCCCCGCGGGTGGCGAGGTCAGGGGTAGACCCAGGAAACAATCAGGAGGGCTGTTCTGTGATTATGAAATTATTCTTAGTGTGGTTTACTTTCATTTTTTGCACAGGAGAAGAAATTATCTTGAACAAATGGGAAGGACAGAGGGAGAGGAGGAGACCTCTCCTGACGCAGAGGGGGCACTGGGCACCAGCTCCGGGCAGAGAGGGGCCCTGTAGTGAGCCGGCCACCCTCTGGGCCCGGCTGTGTGCTAAGTAAGTACCATTATATGCATTCAGGACAGAGCTGGGATTTCTAGGGCCCGGTTCTTAGACAATTCGGGGATCTTCTTTAAGGAAAGGAAAAGAAAATTTATGAATCCAAAGTTAGGTGCTAGGGACTAGAAAGAAACTGTCTAATTAACGAGCCCTGTGGTTGAAGTTAGCTTCACGGTAAATCTGTCTCTGTACGCATCACCTCGTTGAATTCCTGCAGCCCTAGAAGGACATATGTTTATCTCCACTTTGGGCACATTAAAGATGGTCCCCAATTCTTTGTCACTCCTCCACCATGGGCTCTGTGACAGTGTGACCAACATAGCGGAAGTGACCCTGGGACACAGGCCCAGGCCTGAGGACACTGAGAACTTCCTCTTCTGTTCCTACAGCTCCTCTTGGAGCCCTGAGCCACCATTTAGAGGTCCCACCAGCCTGTGGAAAAGACCATGTACAGAGGCCCCGAGACTGCATGGAGAGCCGGACAGACGAGGGAAGCCATCTTGGACCCCCAGCTCAGCCCAGCCACGAGCTCTGTACCGCTGAGTGACCCGACTAAGGCCACGTGAAAGAAAATTAGCCAGCCAAGCCCCACCTGAATTCCTGATCCACAGAATCTTGTGATAGAAAAGAAACAGTTATTTTAGCCACGAAATTTTGGGGTATACAGCCATACCTGAAACACCTCTTTTTTATTTTATTTTATTTATTATTATTTTTTTAATTTGAGAGGGAGAGAGCAGGAGCTGGGGGAAGGTGCAGAGGGAGAGAGAAAAGCAGGCTCCCCACCGAGGAGGGAGCCTGACGCAGGACTCAATACCAGAACTCCGGGATCATGACCCAAGCCAAAGGCAGATGCTTAACGTGCTGAGCCACCCAGGCACCCCTGAAATATCTCTTTATGGCCAAAGACATTAAGGCTTACAAAGACGCATACCTGGTAAACATAGGCACTGAGATGTGATCCTGATTATCTGGGGTTATCTGCTCCTGATCCTATTCTCTTAAGCACCAGGCCATACTAGGGATTTATCAGAATTTGTACTGATGATTCTGATTTCAATAGTTTGCTGTTTCTTTCATGGCCATATGTGAGTCGGGAAAAATATTGGATCAGGAAATCCGTGTGACTCCAGGTGGCTGCCTAGCCTTGGCGAAGTGCCCGCCCCCAGCAAACGATGCTCCCAGGGGACCAGAGAAACTAGCTATCTTCTCCACCAAGCCCCACCTTTACTAAGAAAATGGGTCCAGAGAGGGGGTACCATATGACTGGCTTTAGATGACTCTAGAGTCCAGGAATCATCTCAACTCCACCTCACCCCTAACCCACATGGACAGGCTAGCATTTGCCTCACAACCGGACATTTCCCTTAGAGGTAAAACATGGTAGACATAACAGGAAAAGTGTACTGTTTAAATATGCAAAGGCTTGGTAGAAATATGTAAGGTCAGCCCCCAGATTCCTCTTGATAAGATGTCAGAGAATATGAACAGTTTATACACAAGGAAAAGCAGACAATAAATCTTCACATGAAAGTGCCCAGCCTCACCGGCAGGGAAAGAAATGGGAATTAAATAACTTCAAGGTACGATTATGTGCCTATTAAATAAGCAGAAAATTTTAAAAAATGATAAAATCTATTGTCAGTGCTCTGGGAAAGCGGAGAAAATAAGGTGGCAACTCAGATGGTCTGGGCCTTCTGGAAAGAGCTGGGCAGTGTGCATCCATGATCGAATGGTTCACACCTTTTGATCTAGAAATCTGACTCAGGGAACCATACCCCCAGGAAATATCCTAGGGAAGAAAAAGACATTTGTATAAAGACACTCATAGCCATGCGCTTACAATATAGAAAATTGGAAACAACCCAAGCCAGAGGGAATCGCTGTGCAAATTCTGGCACATTGACACAACGGAATACTATGTAGCGATTCAAAATGACAAGCTGTGGACTGTGGGCTACATAGAAATGTGTGTATGTAGGAAATCATCCCGAGAAAAAGAACAGAACACAAATAGACACACTCGGATCACAACCGTGAGTTCTGTGTGTGCCTGTTATCAAAGTTCTAAAGAGAATTTGGCACAGTAATTAGGCTTAATGCTCATTAGCTTCCATATTCTATCAAAACCGCGCTTCCATTCACAATTTGTAAAAAGAGGAGGAATCCCCTGGGGAAGCCGATTCCTCAGATCTCCCTGGTCACTGGGTCCAGGGGGGGAGGTTCTTTCTTTGTTCTAACCTCAGTTCTTCCTGCTGCCCCGCCCCCGCTCCCAGGACCCGTTTCTTATTGTTCAGTTCTCCAGGGAGGCTACAAAAGCGGCTCTATAGCCCACCTCTCCTTTGTTTAATATAATATCCCTTCAGAAATAAGATGACAATTCCATCTCCCCATCCCTACTTCACAAGCCTGCCCTGGATTCCTGGACTCAAGCATTCGGCTTCTTGTTAAGAATTTCAAACAGCTCCTCGGAAAGCCGACGCTGGCCGCGGCCCAACCTTGAAATGAAAAGGAAATCGACTTCTGAAGGCTTCCACTCTCTCTCAGGGTTGCCCGTCCTTGTGGCTGTCCTGACAGGGGCAGGCAGAGAGAAGCGATCCCCTCAAATTCCATTTTAACACCCATTTTGGATCGGAAGACTATTAAAGAAAGAGCCAGCAGCCCTAGACCGCGCTGCTGTGTGTCAGCAATTGCGGCTTGTGTCCTGGGGCAGAGCCTCGGAGGATGTGAGGCTGAGCTGCTCATCTGACGGCTTGATTGACACTTCGCACACGGGGGTGGGAGAGCCCAGCCAGGGAAGCAGCAAGCTGTACAGCTCGAAATAATGAGAGGACTCGAGTCGGGAGAGAGCGAGGCATAAATAAGAGAGACCTAGGAGTTGAATGGCGGAGGAGAATCTTCTGTTCTCTAACCCCCCTCCCCGGGCCCGGCCCTCTTTGCCAAGGCGCTGGAGCCTGGGGTGAGGAAGCAGGCAGGCAGACCAGGAAGTGGCCCCTCCAGACCCATCCTGCCAGCTGCCAGGGGGGTTTGGGGCCCTGAATGTGCAGAAGATGCCAGAGTGAGAAAACCAAAAACGGCAGAGCTGGATCTGTGCATGGTCTCCATGCAGCTTGGAGACCCATTGCATGTCTCGGGTTTTGCTCCCCCACACCTCCATCATCGCTCCCCTGCCCTCTGCTGCCTTTGCCCCAGGTCATCCATATGCCTCCGCTCACCTAGATTCATGCATTAACCTCATAACCAGTCTCCCGGCCTCTCCTTGCCCCTCTTAATCTATCCTTCCACACTCCTGCCAGAATTCTCTCTCTAAACAGCAAATCGCACAGGTCACTCTCCCCTCCTGAAAATTCCATAACAGCTGCCTATTTCCTATTACGATAAAATCGCAGCTCCTTAGCTTGGCACGCAGGCAGCAGTTTGCATCCCGGCCTCTGCAGCTCAAGGGCGGGTCCCTTCTCCCTGTGCTCTTTAGGCCCTGGCAAGGCTGAGCTGAGAGAGGTTCCAGCCACGATGATGATTCCAAATTCCCCGACACCCCCAAGCCAGCTTGGATGTCCTCTGTCCTAGACTCCCTTCTCACTATCTGTGTCTAGTCTCAGGGGTACCAATGAGCAAAGTGGATTGCAATTGTTAGGAGGGCTGCCTCCACCCCCTCGCCACTCCTTAAGGGGACTGGGGTCTGCTTCTGATTGCCTTCTTCGGTAGGTAACCCAGACATAGGGACCAACAATGAAAGGGCTCAAAAGAGAACACCGCAAAAAGGATGTCTCCTTCGCACCCTGCCCTCAGCCACGTTGTTCTCCTGGCATGCAATAGTGTTAGCATTTTCATTTGTCTCCTTGCAGAGACATTCTATGAGTGTGCAAACATATTGAAAGTGCACATTCTTTCTTTGAAATCTCAGACATTGTACACTCTATGGCACCTTGCTGTTTCCATTTTTTATAACATGGATCCCACGTGAGTCCTATGGGGCTGGCCCATTCTTCCTGATGGCCTCGTAGTTGTCCGTGCATAGAGAAGGCATTTAGGACAGAGAAGGCACCCGTGCATGTTTGCTGAATGTGTGGCGGGTTCCTCTGGCCTCCTCAGGCACCCTAGACTCACACCGTTCTCCACACTTTGGATGTTGGGTGTTCAGGGAGGTCTTACCCAGGCTGGCCTGGCAAGATTTATCAAAGGCTGACAGTGTCCTCTGTGAGCTACAGGGAGGACAGTGCCCATCTTGAGGCCTGGAGGTCGTGAGGGGAACACACCCGGGGACCCTGGCTTCTGCTTCCTACCCCAGCTTCATGTTTGCATTTGTTTAAGTGGCGGATATTACCTTCCATCTCACTCCCTCAAGATACAAGGGTTCCATTGCTAGGCAGTCTCCAGGGGAAGAAAGGTAGTAAGGAAAGTCCTGGGAATTGGGGCTGAAACCTCTGAGAAAAAAACTAAATCACCATGTAGCTTTGGAAGGGACCAACCACCTCACACCTCACTAGGACAAAAGGAAATGCAATAAAAATGAGGGAGGAGACAAAAAGTTGAAAATAGAGCTACCCATAACCCAGCAATTGCACTACTGGGTATTTACCTGAAATATACAAACATAGTGATCCAAAGGGGCATGTGCATCCGAATGTTTATAGCAGCAATGTCCACAATAGCCAAACTATGGACAGAACCTAGATGTCCAACAGATGAATGGATAAAGAAGATGTGGTGTATATATACAATGGAATACTATGCAGCCATCAAAAGAAATGAAACCTTGCCATTTGCCATGATGTGGATGTAACTAGAGGGTATTATGCTGACCAAAATAAGTCAATCAGAGAAAGACAATTATCATATGATCTCTCTGATATGAGGAATTTGAGAGACAGGGCAGGGGGGTTGTGGTGGGTAAGGAAGGGAAAAATGAAACAAAATGGGATCATGAGGCAGACAAACTATGAGAGACTGTTAATCTCACGAAACAAACTGAGGGTCGCTGGGGGGTGGGGGGTTAGGGGTAGGGTGGTTGGGTTGTAGACATTGTGGAGGGTATGTGCTATGGTGAGTGCTGTGAATTGTGTAAGCCCAATGACTCACAGACCTGTACCTCTGAGGCAAAGAATACATTATATGTTAATAAAAATAATTTTTAAGGGGCGCCTGGGTGGCTGAGTGGGTTAAGCCTCTGCTTTTGGCTCAGGTCATGATCTCAGGGTCCTGAGATCAAGCCCCACATCTCACTCTGTGCTCGGCAGGGAGCCTGCTTCCTCCTCTCTCTCTCTCTGCCTGCCTCTCTGCCTACTTGTGATCTCTGTCTGTCAAATAAATAAATAAAATCTTTAAAAATATATATAATTTTTTTTTAAATGCAGGAGGAGATGTTCTCATTGTCTTAAAGGGAAACTTCCCTGAACACTGGAATCTTCTTTTTCCTCTCTTTCTTCTTCTTTTAAAAGTTTTACTTATTTACTTGACAGAGAGAGAGAGAGAGCACGAGCAGGGGAGTGGCAGGCAGAGGGAGAGGGAGAAGCAGGCTCCCCACCCAGCCAGGAGCTCAAGGTAGTGCTCCATCCCAGGGCCCTGGGGTCATGACCTGAATTGAAGGCAGATGCTTAACTGACTGAGCCACCCAGGTACCCCCAAGTAGGTCTCTTTACACCTATGTGTATCTGAGCTGGTCTATTTCTACCACTAGGCTTTTGGCGAGGTCCCATTAAAGCTGAGCAGACACTGGGGGAAATGGCAAATCAAGGAGAGCTCAAAACTAGCATCCCATTTCTGCCCCTTGGAGGTGAGGGTGTATCAGGGATGGAAACAATATATCAATCATCCAACAGGACCCTCTCCTCCCTTCTCTGGAGAGATTCTTCCATGGCTTTCTCATGCTTCATAGCTTGGCTATCAGGACACTCTGGGATGGGGATTTGCAGCAAGGAGTGAGAACTGGGGACAGGAAAAATCAAGTGGATTTCACTGGATCGAGCTGGCTTCACAGGAGACAAATAGCAACCCAACCTCAGTAGCATGCAGGAGGACCAACTCCAGGGCCTCAGGGCTCTGGCATTCTCCAGTTTTCAAGGGAACATGGTCTTTCCTTCTCCTGCCTCTGTAGCCTGACTGTTGATGTTGCTGTTTTCTAGGGAATGTAGATATGGGAGCTCAGGTCTTCCTGACATGATATTGCCGAAGGTAAGATCATGGAGGCAGAGAATCAGAGGGAATCCTGAGGGAGAGAAGGAAAGGGAAGGGAAGTAGAATTCTGGATAGAAAATCCTATGTCATCTTCAATCCCCCATCTTCCACCTGTTGCCTCCAGGTTGACCCCCAAAGCCAGTCTGGACCATCTCCCAAGTCATAACGCCTATAAGGCTCATCTCCCTTACTCTGATTTCTCTCTGATTCTTATTCATCTGTGCTTTTCTCTGTTTCTGTCTTAGGTCTCCTTCCTTTCCTTAAGGTCAAGAGAGAAAGAGAAGTCCGAGGGGGAGCCTTTGTGGAGAAGTGGTAGGATACCAGGTCCTGGCTGGGGGAGAGGGCTTGAGGCAGCAGAAGAGGGAGGGGACCCTAAGGGAGCAGAGAATCACAGGCATCGAAGCCACAAAGGTCTGCTTCTTGGAGACACAATTCTGAACTGTATCCCTCCCTCCTCTCTCATATGGCTGCTGATTTAGACAAGACATTCATGCTTGGGATTCACTGGCCTCTCTTGAATCTGTAGACTTAGTGCCTTTCTGGAAAGCTCTCAGCCATTTCTCTTCTCAAATATTTGTCTCTGCCCTATTTTACTTTTCTATTTTTGGGGGGATGCTAATTAAACATATACTAGGGCTCTAGCTACTGTATCTACTATCTTCTCCATCCCTCTCCCCTTTTTGTTTCTCCAAACAATTTCTCATTATTATCTTCCCCTTTGCCAATTCTCTGTTCTACTGCATCTCAGCTGCTTTTAAATTAATGGGTTGAATTTTAATTGCAGTTACTTTTATTTTTAAATTTTAAGTATTTGTAGGGATGTCTGGGTGGCTCAGTTGCTTATGTGTCTGCCTTTGGCTCAGACCATGATCCCAGAGTCCTGGGATCAAGTCCCTTGCTCAGCAGGGAGTCTGCTTCTTCCTTTGTCTGCTGCTCCCCCTGCCTTTGCTCTCTGTCTCTCTCTGACAAATAAATAAATAAAATTTAAAAAAAAAAAAGAATTTGTATTTGGGGAGGACACCTGGGTGGCTCAGTTGGTTAAGCATCTGCCTTTGGCTCAGGTCATGATCCCAGGCTCCTGCGATTGAGCCCCACATTGGGCTTCCTGCTCAGCGGGGGAGTCTGCTTCTCCTCTCCTCTGCTGCTCCCTCTGTTTGTGCTCTCTAGCTCTATCAAATAAATAAATAAACTATTTTTAAAAAATCAGTCAATAAATTTTTTAAAGATTTTATTTATTTCTTTGGCAGAGACAGATCACAAGTAGGCAGAGAGGCAGGCAGAGAGAGAGGAGGAAGCAGGCTCCCCACCAAGCAGAGAGCCCGACGCGGGGCTCGATCCCAGGACCCTGAGATCATGACCTGAGCCAAAGGCAGAGGCTTTAACCCACTGAGCCACCCAGGCGCCCCAATAAATACATTTTTAAAAAAAGATTTTGCATTTGGAATTTTTAAAGTCTATTTTGTCCCTTTAGATAATTTCTTATTCCATGTATCTATCTGCACTTGAGCAAATTATTATTTTATAATATTATATATTATATATTATTATTTATTTATATATTATATACATTATATAATAAATATTTATGTATTATAATTTATTTATTTATTATATATTATAATTTACAATGTATTATAATTTATTCCATACAGGAATAATCTGAATATGAAGGGGCTTTCCTCCAGAGAGGATTGTACTGACTTCTGCCAAGCACAAGGGCACCACCAGTCCCGAGCTATCTAAACAGAGTCCCAGGTCCCAGATTCTCTGCATCACGCAGAAGTCCTTTGGGATCTCAGTGTATTGAGGGGAGGGTATAAATGCTCCACCATGTGCAGGCACTGAGCGTGGACTGTTAGCCCGCTCATTCTCCCAGGCGTTCCAAATAAAAGTTCAGATTTGCTAGAATTGACAGGTGCTTTTTCAGAGAAAATTGGTTCCTATGTTTTGGTCTGTTCCATGTTGGTCTGTTGATTTCTTGGTATTTTATCAACTCTTTGGAGATTTTAAGATTTTTTAAATATTTTGCGGGGTGCCTGGGTGGCTCGGTCATTAAGCATCTGCCTTTGGCTCAAGTTATGATCCCAGGGTCCTGGGATCGAGCCCTGTATCAGGCTCCCTGCTCAGCGGGAAGCCTGCTTCTCCCTCTCCCACTCCCTCTGCTTATGTTCCCTATCTCGCTGTGTCTCTCTCTATCAAATAAATAAAATCTTTAAAATATATATATATTTTTTATATATTTAAAAAAAATTTTTTTTTTGACCTTCGAACTTTTTATTGGCCTCCTGCTCCCCAAAGTGTACCCTGCTTCTGCTCCCTCAACGCCTCAGAACTTTGGTGTCATTGGTCTCAGACACGACCTTGCCGTCCACAATCTTGCGGGTAGTGGTTTTCTGGATGGTTTGCATGGAGCTGCTGCTGTCCAGGGCGTCACTGAGATTGAAGTCCTCCCCATCTTCCAGCAGGCGACGGTAGGTAGCAATCTCAGCCTCCAGCTTGACCTTGACATTCAACAGGGCTTCGTACTCCTGGGCCTGGCGCTGCCCCTCTGCCCGGGTCTGGGACAGTTCAGACTCCAGGTGCAGCAGGACCCCGTTGAGCTGCTCCATCTGCATGGCGTAGCGGGTTTCGACCTCCCTGAGGCTGTTCTCTAAGCTGGCCTTCAGGTTTCTCATCGAATCCAGGTTGATCTCCAAGGACTGGGCGGTACGTCTCAGCTCCGTGAGGGTCATCTCAGCCTCTCCTATCTCTGAGGTCTGTGTGGTGATCACTGTGGTGCTTTCCTCAATCTGCTGGGACCAGTATTTGTCCAGCTCCTCTCGGTTCTTCCGAGCCAGCTCATCATACTGGGCCCGGATGTCTGCCATGATCTTGCTGAGGTCCTGAGACTTGGGGGCATCCAACTTCACCGTCAACCCAGAGTTGGCAATTTGGTTCTGTAGACCCTTTACTTCCTCCTCATGGTTCTTCTTCATAAAGAGCAACTCCTCCTTGAGAGCCTCAATCTCTGTCTCCAGCTGCAGCCTAGTGACATTGGTGTCATCGATGACCTTGCGGAGCCCGTGGATATCACTCTCCACGGACTGGCGCATGGCCAGTTCCGTCTCATACTTGACTCTGAAGTCATCAGCAGCAAGACGGGCATTGTCAATCTGCAGAACGATGCGGGCATTGTCCACAGAACTTGCAAAAATCTGAGACCTCAGCTCCTCGATGGTCTTGAAGTAATGCCCCCAGTCTCTGATCTGGGGTCCCTTCTTCTCCAGGTGTTCCCGGATTCTCACCTCCAGTCTCTGATTATCTGCCTCCAGGCTCCTCACCCTCTCCAGGTAGGAGGCCAGGCGGTCATTCAGGTCTTGCATGGTCTCCTTCTCGCCCTGCATGCCCCCTATGCCGGCCAGACCCCTGGCCATCCCGGCGGCCAACCCCGTGGCCAGGCCCCCGGACCCCCAACCGCCCCGGAAGCTGGTGGAGCGGGATACGGAGATCCGGGAGCCTGAGCCTCCGGCGCCTGCATAGACGCTGGCCGCGCTGCTGACAGGCCGGACCCGGTGGCTGGGCGACTGCATGGAGCCCAGGGACCGATAGTTGGAAGAGAAGGTGGAGTGGGTGGTGAAGCTCATGTTGTTCGGAGAGTAAGATGAGAGGCCAGGACTCGGGCTCGGGCCAGCTATATTTTAAAAATTTTAAGAAAGACTTCATTTATTTATTCATGAAACACAGGCAGAGGGAGAGGGAGAAGCAGACTCCCCAATGAACAGGGAGCCCGATGCGGGGCTCGATCCCAGGACTCTGGGGTCAAAACCTGAGCCGAAGTCAGATGCTTAACTGACTGACCCACCCAGGTGCCCTTTTTAAAAATATTTTATCTAGCACTTCCAGCTGTTTTTACTGGGATGGTCTGTCCAAATAATTCAGCCTGACATTAGCAGGCTTCCAACCTCAGTTACAACCAGATTACTGGGACCCAGAATACACGTCCTTCATTTACATTCCCCTCTCCCCTGGGCCTCAGATACAAAGAGTGAAAACAAAGTAGCAATTGTCAGCAAGAATGACCACCTGACAGACTCAGAAGAGCGCGTGTGACTCTTGGTCTTGGGGTCATGAGTTCAAGTTCCACGTTGGGTATAAAGATTACTTAAAAAAAACAAAATCTTGGGCACCTGGGTGGCTCAGTAGTTAAGCAGCTTCCTTTGGCTAGGGTCATGATCCTAGGGTCTTGGGATCTGGCTCCCTGTTCCACAGGAAGCCTGTTCTCCCTCTCCCACTCCCCCTACTTGTGTTCTCTCTCTCATTGACAAATAAATAAACAAAAAATCTGAAAAAAAAAAAAAAAAACCACCTCCCTCAGAGAGCAGTGAGAGTAAGAATTTCATAATAGCTACCAGCTGAACCAGATTTAGGAGTGGACCAGCCAAACTTCAGTAAAGGGCCGGAATATGTGTGACCCTAAAGCCTCATCATGAATTGGAATAAGATAGAAGAGAATTTAGCTGCCCTGGTGGCTTTCAGGGAAATCCCTGTGTTTGTTCGAAACGAGGACTGTTTTGGTCAGAGGCAGGTATAGGCTGTGACCTCCAAGGTTAACTACCTTCTGCTGAAAGTGGGTCCTGCTTATTTACAGCTTTTGTTTCAAAGACAGGCAGGCAATCACCCACGGGGAGGCTGACTTGCTGAGAACAATAGAGACGCCCGGTCCTCTGTTCATCCTTCTTTGCAGCACCTAACCTCTTTAAATAAAGTGTTGAACAAATATTTAAAGAAAATCAGTTTTCTCTCTATAACTATAGGAAGAAACTGGCAACACAAGTTGCCTCTGGGGAGTGAAGCTGGGTAGAATCTTGTTACAGAAAAAGGCTTAGAAGAAAATGCTGTACAGGTAATTGCCATCCTGAGGGGCTCAGGGCATCGTCAGCATTCTGCCCGCTCCCAAGCTCCCAGCCCCAGCAAGGGTTTGGCCTGGAGAGGATCCAAATCCACAGAAAGACCCAAAAACAGCTGAAAGGCGGTGTGCAGCATCTCGAAATGTAGGGAATGTAAAAGGGGTGAGATTGCGGCGCCTGGTCTCATCTCTCCGAGCAGGGTTCTCATTCAGAACTTTGGAAGGATCCCTGCGAATTCACAGTAGCCTGGTATTAACCGAAGTTTCCCTTCCTGCCTTCGTCCTTGGCAGCCCTCTCTCTGTCTCAGTGTCTCTCCACACCAGCCCCTCTCTCTCCCTCCCTCTCCCTATCATACTTGTCCACCTTTATTTTCTCAGGATTTAGAGGGGCAGAAGAAGGAAGGCTTAGAAAACGCACTGGGAAAAGTCCAGCTGTGTTTGGAACAGACTATCCGTGCTTCTTGCCCAGAATTCTGAAAGGAAAGGGAACAGCCAAGGTCTGTGGAATGGTCTAGGGAAGGTCTGCCTGGAGCCCATCCCTAAAGCTTCCCGGACGACCCCGGTCCTTATCATTGCCCCTTAGGGACCCTCACCACATCACGTGAGCTCATCAAAAGCTCCAGGGTGCTCACTGTCTAGACATCTCATTCAATCTGCAAGACAGCCCATGAGGTGGGTAGAGTAGGCATTCTTAGTCCCATTTTATAGACGGGGAAACTGACAGCTAGGAAGTGACAGAGCCAGCATTCTAACACCCACCCAGGAGTTGAAACCCCAAGCCTTTCTCTGCATCCAGAGACAGACACAATGCTCTCACTCCAGACCATCCTGGGTCCCTGGTTCAGCGTTTTTACGAAGGAGCAAGAAGGTGGCTCATTCCATGTTGCAAATCGTGGCCCTTCCCACCCCTCCCCTGCGAAGAAAGAGAAAGAACATGACCCCCAATGGAAAGATATTCTAAAGCAGCCCCTAGGGACCTTTGGAGAAGCTGTTTGATTTATTTTAGTCCCTACTGGTATTCTGTGCCACATTTATAAACGTCAGTGCCGGAAATGAACTTCCCACTGCCCTAGCAGCTGCCGGTTGCTGCTGTCGCTCACTAAGGGTTCAGATAAAGTGTCTCCCCCTCCCCTTGATTGATAGAAAGCTGAGAATAAAAGCAAAATAAAAGCCCCCTGGAGCACAGATGGAAGGGAGGGGGCAGCTTCTCTGGAAGAGAAAGGGCGTGATCTTTTCTAGGCTGATGTTAGTGGAAACAGAGAGGGTATGTGTGTGTGTGCATGTGTGTGTGCACGTGTGTGAGTGTATAAGGAAAAGATCCAGTTTTTAAGGCCACATGGAAAATAAACACCTTTGCTCCTATAGAGAGAGGAATAGTAGTGAAATCCGTGGTCTGTTTCAGGGGCTCTGACACCAAATGCGGGGGGAGGAAAGGCGATCTGTGAGGTTGTCTCTGTAACCTCTAGGTGTCTACCCTCCCTGAGCAAAGTCTGCTCTCTTCCAGGGTCTGGCAAGAGACAGAGACTGGCAGAGACCAAGAGCAAGAGAGTCCTGGAGGAGAGTAGCAAGAAATGAGAGGTAAAAGCTTCCCGAAGGACCACAGAGATCCAAGGCATTGCCATTATGAACTGAACCACCAGCTGAGATGGAAGCCTCCATGCCTGGAAAAGGCTGTGGTCTTGCCCAAGGTACCGTAGTAAATACTGATGGGCATACTTCTTCAGTAATACCTCCTCTTGCTCGTCTTCTAAATGTGTGGTGCTCTCTGGCCTTGGAGAAATGCTGGTTGGGATCCACTCTGACATCCCAGCCGAGCAACTACGGCGATTCCCAAAGCAACAAGGCGTTGAAACATCACTTTGAATTGCATTGTCTTGTACCTTTATTTTATTTTTATTTTTTAAAAAAGATTTTGTTTATTTATTTGTGAGAGAGAGTAAGCACAGACAGACAGAGTGGTAGGCAGAGGCAGAGGGAGAAGCAGGCTCCCTGTTGAGCAAGGAACAGGATGTGGGACTCAATCCCAGGACGCTGGGATCATAACCCGAGCCCAAGGCAGTGGCTTAACCAACTGAGCCACCCAAGCATCCCTTGTACCTTTATTTTAAAACATAAGCCGAATATTTCCAAATGACTGCTGTACTCTTCAAAGTTACCCCCCTGAGAGGTTTTGTAGTTAACCCAGTGTCACTGGATGTGTGGCCGATGTCATCCTAGAGGGCCATATGTTAATACTTCAGAACCAGTTTATAACCTAGGCAATAAAATGTCTTACTACTTCACAGAGGTTCCTTCCTTTGCCTTAACTTGTTTATCACGCCTGTTTCCTGGTAACTTTGCCCTTTCCAAACACTATATCCTCTATCACACTGCCGGCTCAGAGTGGTTTGAACCGGCCCTGGGAGGACAGGATTATTCATTGAGGGGGTGGAAATATAATTTTTAGCATAAGAGAGAAACACAAAAAAGGGAGAGGAACCATTATATTGATGCCATGGGATCTGGGTGGGTTCTAGCTTCTCACTTCTTTTCACTTTCCTTATATGGATAGAAGCATTTCTGTTTAAAACAAAAACAAAAACAAACCAGGGGCATCTGGGTGGCTCAGTGGGTTAAGCCTCTGCCTTCAGCTCAGGTCATGATCTTAGGGTCTTGGGATGGAGCCCCACATCAGGTTCTCTGCTCAACAGGGAGCCTGCTTCCCTCCTCTCTCCCTGCCTGCCTCTCTGCCTACTTGTGATCTTTCTCTCTGTCAAATACATAAATAAAATCCTTTTTTAAAAAAAGTGTGCAGTAAGCAAAAGGTGGTATATTTACACAATGGAGGATCATTCCGCCCTAAAAAGGTAGGAAATTCTGACACAGGCTATAACACGGATGGACCTTGAAACCGTTATGCTGAGTGAAATAAGCCAGTCACAAAAAGGACAAATACTGCAGGATTCTGCATGTACAAGGTACCTGGAGCGGTGAAGGTCACAGACACAGAAAACAGGTTGGTGGTTGCCAGGGACCAGGAAAGGCAGGAATGGGAGAGTTGGGGGCGCCTGGGTGGCTCAGTGGATTAAGCCTCTGCCTTCGGCTCAGGTCATGATCCCGGGGTCCTGGGATCGAGCCCCGAGCCGGGCTCTCTGCTCAGCAGGGAACCTGCTTCCTCCTCTCTCTGCCTGCCTCTCTGCTTACTTGTGATCTCTGTCTGTCAAATAAATAAATAAAATCTTTAAAAAAAAAAAAAAAAGGAATGGGAGAGTTGGTGCTTAATGGGATAAGAGTTTCAGTCTGGAAATGAAAAAGTTCTAGAGATAGCCGGTGGTAAGGTTTACACAACAATGTGAATGTACTTAGGGGCACCTGGGTGGCTCAGTCACTTGGGCATCTACTTTCAGCTCCAGTCATGATCCAGGGGTCCTGGAATCGAGCCCTGTTTTGCATTGGGCTCCCTGCTCAGTGGGGAGCCTGCTGTTCCCTCTCCCTCTGCCCCTCCCCCTCACTCATGCTCTCTCTACGTCTCAAATTAATAAAGCTAAAAAAAAAAAAAACTAATGTGAATGCACTTACCCATGAATTGTTCACCTCAAAACTGGTTAAAATGGCAAATAAGAAGTTATATGAATTTTTTAAAAAATATTTTATTTATTTATTTGAGAGAGCGAACACAAGCTGGGGGAGGGGCAGGGGGAGAAACAGGCTCCCCGCAGAGTGGAGAGCCTGACTCAGGACTCAATCCCAGGACCCTGAGATCATGACCCGAGCTGAAGGCAGAGGTTTAACTGATTGAGCCACCCAGTGCCCCAAGTTATGTGAATTTTACCACCACAAATTAAAAAAAAAAATCATCTATTCTCAAAAGGTGAAGATTTGACATCACTGATGTTATTCACCGGGGTGGGGGTGAGGGGTCAAGCAGGCAGCCTTCACGGGTGCTCCAAAGCCACTCCGGGGAGAGAAGTTACACCTCCAGGTCTTCCATTCTGACACTTCCTATAACCTTATTCACCTGCAGCTGCGAAGTCACCTTCCAGACCCTGGAAATGTTCCACAACGCAGCCTGGGTCTCCCTGACCCAGCCCACCGGGACTGGCCAGCTCCCCTAGCAGCATGAACCAGCCTATCCCAAGTCATGGCTCTGCTGGCCAGGCGGCTGCTGAGGTGGCTTTTTAATCCTCCAGCCGTGCCTTCCTAGTGATTGCTTTTATTAGGAAATGTAATGAAAAGACTGTATGAAGCCCCTGCCAGAAAAAAAAAAAAAAAAAAGAAAGAAAGAAAGAAAAAAAAAGCTAATAAGATTTTGCACCAAGTGTGGCGAGAAAAGAAAGGGGGGGAAAAGCACATTAGGAGTCAGATAATGAGATAAATGAAAGACCGCAGGGAAGATCATTTTTGCAGACTTGCTGGATGGTTGTAAAATTTTTAATTTGCTGAATTCTCTTTTTTCCGTTGTCTCTGCCTCTCTCCTTCTCTTTCCGTGGTTTTCTGATGCTCTGAATCTTGTCTCCGTCTTTCTATCTTCGCCTCTCCCGCTCTTCCTGGTTGCTCTGTTTCCGTTCTTGCCTTTGGACCCTGTGTGTGTGTGCATGCGTGCGTGTGTGTATGTGTGTGTTTGTGTCCTTCCACCAGGGCCAAATGTGCCCCGCGGGATGGGGTGAGGGGGGGCAGGAGGCTGGCACCTTGGGCAGCGAGCCCCACCCAGTCAGAAGGAGCAGGAGGACAAAGGACTGCCGCTCCCCACCCCCCTTCCAGGGAGCTGCTGTGATTTGGCTGAAGGGAGAGAAAGAGGGAGAGATCAAGGGAAGAAGGAGGAGAAAAATGGGACTGCAGAGGAAGGACAGGAGATCAAAGACCAGAAAAGTAAGGAGGAAGAGAAAGCCCCCGCTGCTCCCGCAAATCGATTCTTGGCAATGCCCGCCCTCCCGTCTGTGCTCTGAGCTGCGGAGCAGAATGCCACCTCCGTGGGACGCCAGGCCTGAACAGAAGGGCTCTGGGGGCACGGGGCAAGCACACAGGCCGGGCTGCTAGGGTCCACTGGGCCTTCCTTGCCCTGTGGAGAGAGGTCTCGCTTCTCCCAGGACGCCCCTATCACCACTCAGGCTTTGAGGAGGTCCTCTCCAAAATTCAGTTTCAGTACTGGCTTTGGCAGATGCCTTCCTTCTGTTCCACACTTGGGAATCCAGAGGCATCTCTTTGCTTCTCTGCATAAATCCCAGGTCACACTGCAGTTAGAGGGCTTGAGAGTGGACGTGATGAATAGCTTCCCCAGGGGGAGGAGGAGCCTGTGAAAGTACAGGAATGAATGGCTCAGGGTGGAGACACATTGTCAGTTATTAGGAAAATCTCTGTCGCTCTTCCATCTCTTGTTCCTTCCCCAGTGGGGATGATCTGTTCCGCTTCCTCCCAGGGAGGACTTCTCTCTCTCTGCTCTGCCTCCAGCAAAAGTGTGCTGTCAGCGACCTAGGGGATGGGCGTTCCCTCCACCAGCCACGATCGAGGAAAAGAAAAGAGCCTCGGAAATCGGCAAGGTCTGTGGGAAGCAGAGGACCAGTCAATAGGGGGTGTGGGGAGTCAGGTGGTGGGGCCCCAAGACGGCTGGACAGAAAAGGTAGATTGGGACAAAGAAAGGCAGTCCCAAGTGGGACGATCGGTCAAGGTCAGTGGGAGGGGTGTGGTTGCAACTTGACCTGGAGTAAAAATAAGCTGGGAATAAGAACAAAGGCACACGGTGCTTCCTATGCAGAGCCTGGAGTGTAATGATTTATTTAACCCTCACCACAATCCCATGAGGTTGGTATGATTGTTAACATCTCCATTTTATACCCAAGAGAACTGAGGCATGGGGAGAGGTTAGCCACTTCTCTGTTGCCCCTCCAGAACAGGAGACCAGTTTGGCAAAGCATCAGAGATGACTCAAGAGGGAGAGCAGCACTGTGCTTAAAAACGTGAACTTTGGGGCCAGACAGCCCAACAGGGACTGGCAGAGGGACCTTGGAGGGGGAGATCCTTAGAACTTAAGGACACTCCTCACAGAATGCACCTGGCCCCTGAGCTCAGTCAGAGGCACGGCCATTACTCCCCATCACCCATGAGAGGAGGGGAGCCTCTCCCATGTTTGGCAGCACCTCTGGCCGCCCACCAGCAACGCTGGAGATGGGCCCACCCAGGGATCAATGTCTTAGGGGCAGGCCGTCCTGCAGACAGGAGAGCCCCTGCACCCACCACACAGCCTCGCACCCCAGAGCCTCCCTACCCTTCTCTGACCTGGTGATCCCCGGGGGTTCCCAGGCTGTGGGAGCATCCCCCCCACCCCGCAACCCAGCACCCTGGCTCAGTGAATTGCTTGAGGAGTGTGTCATCCTCCTTCTCTGCCTCCTTCCCTTCCCTCGCCCCTGCTTTTCTCTTGATGGAGAAGGCACAAATTAGGCAGAAAGGAAAATGTTGACAGTTCCCAGCCCTCCCTTGCTAGGGATAAAGAGAAAACCGTTAACCGCTGAAGCTTTAGGCGGATCAAACATAGGTTGCGAGATGCTTCAAATGTATTATTCATCTCACCAATGAGATGCGGTCTTGGGCTTTCCCTTGTCACCCCCACCAAGAGGAACCCTCAGCCACCGTGGAGACGCTGGGCTCCAGAAATCAGGGGGCACCTCCAGAGTGCCATCTTTTCAATATTAAATCAGTAAGTCTGTCTCCACTCCTTCTATCTCCTCTTGAAGCTTTCCAAATGGGATGGGTCAGCTTGGCGGAGAATCCAAGGGTACAAAGGCTGCACGTGAGACCCACAGAAGTGGGCACAACCGACACTTGGAATCAAAGAGTAACTGTGACCCTCAGGAGGCAAGAGCTGGAGACCTCGCTCCTGGAAGGTGTACCACCTTGAACTTGAGGGATGTAACTCTCATAGGCTAGAAGAGCTCTCAGAGAAGGCATCCCAGCCATGCTATTAGCTCTAAATTGCACTGCGGATGGAGGGGCTGAACTCACCCTATAGCTGGATGCCTGGAGGAAGGCTCTAGATCAGACACAACCCATAGACCTTGGAATTGGGACAAGTGGAGGCCCCTTAGGGTTCTGCATTTCATTCCTTGCTCCTCCTCCTTTTTCCCTTTGGCCACTGAGGTCCCCTGTGAGCTCCTGCCAGCATCCGGGGTTCTGAGGCACCAGGGCAGGCTTCCCAAAAATCACGCACTGCCCTGTTCTTAAACCTCACCCGGAGAAGAAACCATCCCAACTTCCATGCTTTTGTTTCACTATCTCACAAACCTTACACTTGTGCAGCCCTGGGAATAGAGAGTGGGCACTGCTGGTGGAATGAGAGAAGAGAACAGCCTGGAAGGAAGGAATTTTGACGCCACACATCAAAAAGCCTTAAAGCATACATTCCCTTTAACCCAGCAAGTCTATCTCTTAAAAAGCGCTCCAAGGTAACACTGGACAGGTGTGCAAAGTTGTACAAAAATGTCCATTCCAGCTTGTTGATAATGACAAAGCCTACAAACACTTTTTTTAAAAAAAACTTTTATGTATTTATTTGAGAGAGACAGAAAACAAGGGGGGGGAGGGACAGAGGGAGAGCGACAAGCAAACTCCCCACTGAGCAAGGAGCTTGATCCCAGCACCCTGAGATCCTGACCTGAGCCCAAGGCAGACACTTAACCAGCTGAGCCACCAAGGAACCCCTAAACCTGGAAACATCTTAACACCACAATCATAAAGGATCAGATGAATAGTCACTTCTTTTTTTTTTTTTCCAAAGATTTTATTTATTTGAGAGAGAGACACACATCGAGAGAGGGAACATAAGCAGAGGGAGTGGGAGAGGAAGAAGCAGGTTTCTTGCCGAGCAGGGAGCCCGATGTGGGGCTCGATGTGGGGCTCGATCCCAGAACCCTGGGATCCAGACCAGATCCGAAGGCAGATGATTAACAGCTGAGCCACCCAGGTGCCCCTGAATAGTTGCTGATACAGTCTTTTAAAATCAGATTCTGGGGTGCCTGGGTGGCTCAGTGGGTTAAGCCGCTGCCTTCAGCTCGGGTCATGATCTCAGGGTCCTGGGATCGAGTCCTGTATCGGGCTCTCTGCTCAGCAGGGAGCCTGCTTCCTCCTCTCTCTCTCTGCCTGCCTCTCTGCCTACTTGTGATCTCTCTGTGTCAAATAAATAAATAAAATCTTTTAAAAAATAAAAATAAATAAATAAAATCAGATTCTGCAATATGGGGGGAGTAATATACAAATATATTTTCACTCTAAAAAAATGTCAAATAATAGAGGTAAACCACCCTCCCCCTCCCTAACCCTAACCCAGTCCCATTCCTCCCCTCTGAGTACTCATTATTAGCAGTTTAGCATGTTATTTTAAAGAATCGCATTTAATGTAAACAAATAAGAAACCCAGGTTATGCAAGTTGGTAACTAGAGACACATCCATGCAAAGAGAAAAGTCTTGCTGCTTCTACACCAAAATGTCCACAGTATTCAGCCCTAAATAGCGGGACTGTATATGATCTTTACTTCCTTCTGCAGAAATCACTGCATTTTCTACATGAACAGAAAAGAGAAACAATGCTATCTTAAAACAGAGTAAACCACAAGGAATTCATACCATTGGCTGCCTCCAAGGAGTGAGAAGAGAGAGTGCCCAGATATTCTTTTATGTCTTTTGAATTTTGCACCTTGGACATGGGTTACCTATTCAAAAAAATGAATAAAATTTTCTAAAATTTAATATGGCCATAAAATAAAACGAGGGAGCTGGTGGAGAAGCTCTCCAAAGGGCAGCATGCCTTGGTATTCTGGAAATCTGTGGAATCCTTCCAGCTGTAGTAACGGGTTCTGAATCTGCTCAGGATTCACTCTAGTAATGCTAGTCTCTTTCTGACTCACCGGGCAAGGAATTAGGGCCCATAACCTGGAAGAAATGAGGTAGGGTCTAAAATAAACCAGGCTGCCAGCCAGAAATAACTTTGTAATAATTTACCGCACGGCAACAGTAATGGCTCGGTTGAGCCCGTTTTCATACTTTTTTCAAAGTATTTTTCATCTCCTTTTAGTTCTCCCAATTTTCCTTGAGGCTACCTGCTGCTGTCTGATGCCTGGGCAGGAAAGGACGGGGTCCAAAGCCTGTCTGAAGGGCCATTGTTTGAAGTCTGCCCCGAAGATCCATGTTTCCCAGGGCTGGGCATTGGGTCTCAGACAAGAGTCTGCTCTCCCTCCTGCGCAGGGCCCCTCTGCTCCCATCAGCCCCCAGCGCCTCCCTCAGTTCCCAACTTGTCAGAGGAGGGTAATCCACCTTGCCCCGTGGAAGGCAGTGACATGTGAGTGATGGTTGACAGACCCTATAGCAAGGTGGCCGCCCAGTCAGAGCAGAGGGTCCCCAAAGCTGGAGCCGCTTCCCAGCATCCACTGTGGGGGATGATGTAGATGGCGGATGAAGGCTCCCTGAGGCCTGGGAAAACCACTATGTATCAACAGATGACAGACATTTTTTTTTTTAAGATTTTTTTATTTATTTGTTTGACAGACAGAGATCACAAGTAGGCAGAGAGGCAGGCAGAGAGAGAGGAGGAAGCAAGTTCCCTGCTGAGCAGGGAGCCCGATGTGGGGCTCCATCCCATGACCCTGGGACCATGACCTGAGCTGAAGGCAGAGGCTTTAACCCACTGAGCCACCCAGGCGCCCCAATGACAGACATTTTTAATTGACCATGTTATGAGAGGTACAGGAGGTGACGTGTGTCTGTGTATGAGGACACAGGGAGCCCACCCAGCCTAGAACGTGCTCCCTGAAGTATTCATTCCCTCCCCTGGAAAGCCTCCTCTTCGGGTCTCCTCCCCTCCTACCAGTCATCCCCTTTCCTCCTCGGGGCTGCCCCACCCCTCTCCACTCCTCTACCCCCCAGAATTACGATTGGATGCCTGTGTCACACACAGTCTCACCAGACCGGATTACTTAAGGGCAAGATTTATATCCAAATCAGTTTTAATACGTCCCATAGTAGGTCTCAGAAACTACTTCCTGAATAAATAAACGCAATTGGGGGGCCCAGGAATTCTTGTAAATTCTCATTAAGGGATCTCACTCCAGGCCCAGAGGCTACCCTAAGCCCTGAGCTCCCTGCCCCGGCTCACTCCAGACTGGACATGGAGGAGGCAGGGGCAGCCAGCTGCAGGAGCCGCCCCCAGTTTGGTCAGAAGCACGCTGGGCTATTGTCCCCGCCATCGCCATGGGAGACTTAACTGCTCCGACACAGCTCCTTCATCTATCTACATGTGATCATTAGATCAGATCAGCCACTGAAAACTCTGATACCTACGGAGGAAAATAACCCGGAGAGGGAAGCAGAGGGTGGAAGACAGTGCAGTCAGGTAACCAGTGTGTCCTCTGAACGGCACTACCCCTCACCGCCAGCTGGTCATTGTCAACTGATACAAAACCCGTGGGTTTGGTGTGGCGAGATCTTGTTTTTGGAGACAAGCCAGAAATCTAGAATTTTCGGTGAGGGCTCCGCTGACCGGGTCTAACTCAAACCTGTAAACCTTTTGCCAAGTGGAGGTTGCCAGTTTGGGATGAAATACCAGGTGACCCTTGACCTCCTTTCTGGCTCTTAAATTACAGGAATTTCAAGAAAGCGGCCTGGATACTTATGTTGGGGGGGGGTGGGGCAACCTTTTTGGTTTTTTAAAAAAGACTATTTATTTATTTATCAGAGAGAGAGCGCGCGCGCACAAGCGGGCAGAGTGGCAGGCAGAGTCAGAGAGAGAAGCAGACTCCCCGCTGAGCAAGGAGCTGGATGCTGGGATCATGACCTGAGCCCAAGGCAGCTGCTTAATTGACTGAGCCACCCAGGCGTCCTGCGGGGGGCGGGGAGTAACCTTTTAAGGGCCAGAGTCAAAAGTCCGGGGTTCCTTCTGGCAACTTCCATCGCGACCCTCAAACTGCTACTCCCCGGCGAGTGCTGTCCCCCGCCTACCACCAACCGCCCCCACACAGCAGGCAGAGATGCCGAGGCGAGGAGGAGCCAATGACTGGCTTGTCCCAGGGTGGGCCAGAGGGCAGCCCCTCAAAGCGCAGGTCCAGGAGCAAACCCGCCGCCTCACCTTGCCCTGCACAGGGACGCCCACCGGTGATGCCAACTCACCTAATAAATTCCCGTCAGAGAGGCTGTCAGGGCCTGGGAAATAAATAATGATATTTAACATTTTGTAATAACAACAATTAACCAGTAAATAATGTCCTTTAAACTGCAAACGCTGGAGTAAATTAATTCTTCTAATGAGCTGTCTGGCGCGGAAGAAAAAAAAGGACCCGTTCCCTTTGGTGCCACGCGGCTGCCGTGTGAGCATCAGGGGAAGCTCACCTCGGGCCCCGGGAGCTCATTACCGGGAAGCACGCGGCTCGGGGTTCCCGGGGAATCGGCGGGCCCCGCCTGTTCCCACGTGGCGCGCGGCCGCCGCTGTCCTCCCTGCACCCCGGCGCCCCGGGCCCGCCGCGCTCCCGCACCGCTCACCGCCAAGTGCCGATTGCCGAGGAGCCGCGCGGCCAGCATTTCAATTAGAGACGCCCCGCTCCCTGGCCTTCCCCCCACCCCGCCCCCGTTGCCCAGGCCCGCGCGGAGCCTCGAGGTGGCTGAGGGCAACGAGCTGGGGACAGAGGAGGGGGAGAAGCCCGGCGCGCGCGCACCCCTAAGTCCTTGCTGCGTGACCTTGGAGAGCTTTCTGCCCTCTCTGGGCCGGGACGTCGTAAATGGAAATGTGAAGCTAATCAAACCAGATGTGATTACTTCTGAGCTCCCCAGAAGCCTGCGACCATAAAAAGACACCTAAGAGTAAAGCAGCTCTTTATGTACTGATTCGGAGTAATCTCCAAGATATATTGTCAGGTGACAAAGGCAAGGCACAGAACAGTGTGCGGGGTAGGCTACATTTTGTGTATTAAAAATAGGAAGAAAGAAAGAGAATATGTGTCCCTATTCGCTTGTATATGTCTAGACAGGAAACGTATAATAATGCGCTTGCCTCTGGGGAGAACTGGGAGACGGGGGTGGGGGGGTGGGGGGTGTCTTTTCACCCAATGGCTTTATGACCACCCTTATGTTTGGAACCATGGGGAGTTATTACCTATTCAAAAAAAAAAAAAAAAAGACAAAGCCACACACGGCAGAGGACATTCTTGACTCTCAGGAGCTTTCGGGAAGTGAGAGCCACAGGGGCACAGGCGTACCTGGAGCCTACCTGAAAACCCTCAGGAGAGAGCCCCCTGCCTGCCTCCTGACCCATCCTAGAATGCAAGTTCCTGAGTCAGGAAGTCCTTGCCCGTATCTAATCCCATTTCCCTCCTGCTACAATTTGAGTTCCTCTCCAAATTCTGTCTTTGGTGGGTGGAAGGGCAGGCAGTCATGGCCCTCTGGAACCACATAGGCCTGGGTGTGAATCTTCCTCAGTCACTCTCTAGCTGTGTGGTCCTTTGTGTCCTTCTCCATTGCTAGGGTGTAGAATCTGGACGTCCCTGCCTCCTTTGGGGAGGACATGGGGGGCTGAGCTCGATGAACAGGCATCCATCTCCCACAAGGGCCTGCCCAGGCCCTTTGCTCCCCAGGACAGACAGAAGACCCCTTTCAGGGGCGCCTGGGTGGCTCAGCGGGTTAAAGCCTCTGCCTTCGGCTCAGGTCATGATACCAGGACCCTAGGATCGAGTCCCGCATCCGGCTCTCTGCTCAGCAGGGAGCCTGCTTCCTCCTCCCTCTCTCTGCCTGCCTCTCTGCCTACTTGTGATCTCTGTCAAATAAATAAATAAAATCTTTAATAAAAAAAAAAAAAAAAGAAGACCCCTTTCATGATCCAGGGCCTTCTGGTCTCCAAATTTGTACCTCCCCACAACACCCAATGCTAGCCCCCAAAGGAGATAGATGTGGGGCCTCACTGGGGCCAAGGGCAGCTTTGCCCACTTAGCACCTAAATTACCATGCTCTAAATCCAGAACAGGCTGAGGGATAGTGTTGAAGCTGGAAAATCAGCCAGGCCCCAGGCTCAACGGAAGCACCTGGAAGGTGTGGGAAGGAGAGGCCTGGGGTTTGCTGCTCCAAGGCTGGGGGCAAGAGAAGGGTCCAGCTCCTAGGCCCCTATTGCTAGCTGACCGGCTCCATTTTGTCTGTTTGTATCCTTGCCTTCCTCATAAGGAGTCTCCTGATTAGAGAGCTTCTTAGCTAGAATATATTTGAAATGCCCTGACCTTGGCCCTTCAGTGCACACCCTGCAGCCTGTCCAAGGCCCCACTCCTCATCACCTAGTTACATTAACAGGACTGGGGGAGGGAAAGAGAGTACATACTGTACTGTAGGAAGATGGCCAGCTTGGCCTCCTGACCCTCCTGTGTCCTCAACACCCTCAACTCAGTACCTGGAAAATCAGGGTGAACATTCAGGGAATAATTACTGATTGTGGGGATGTCTGAGAGTCTCTCTTCTCTGGCAGCCTGGAGGAAAAGCAATGGTTTCATTTCACCTGACAGGATCCAGGGAAGGGTGGGGGTGGAGAATGAGGGCTTCTCTGGTGTCATCTTTAAGACATTGTCAGTGGCTAAGGCTTAGGGGAAGGGAGTCTCACAGTCCTGGGTTCAAATCCAGACTCCATCATCTATCAGCTGTGTGACTCAGGACAAGTAGCTTAACTTCTCCAAGCTTTGGTTTCCTCATCTACAAAATGTGGAGAACTGTTCCCTATCTCTCTGGGCTGCTGTGAGGGGTAAGGAGGTATAAAACACTTAGCATAGTGCCTGAGCATAGAGTAAGCCCCCAGTAAAAGACTGTTCCTGTTCTGGTGAGCTATTTGCTGCTCTGCTACACAAACTCCATCTCCAAGACCAAGAAGGGCAATTGTCCCGCCTCCTGAGGTAGGCAGACCCTCTCTTTGACTCCCTGATTTGGGAGGCAGCCCGGAAAGGCCTCCAGGCTTGGTTTTTTGCAGAGGGCAGCGGGAAAGAAAAAAAAAAAAAAAAAAATGGAGCTGAAGCCAGCAAAAAGGATCCCAACCGCGGGTCTGAGTCAGCTCCTCCTGGATCTGGGGGTTCCAGAGCCTTCCTCAAGGTCACACGACCTCCCAGTCACCCTGCCCTCCATGTGATGACCGCCCCCTTGGCCTGAGTCCCCTTGAGGGCCTGCCCAGGCCCCCCGAGAGTCTGCAACACGGGCTGGGAAAGCGCTCGGTGTTCCAGTGCGCAGCGGAAGCTGGGTCTTAGCCACACGGAAATTAAAACCAGCTTGCCCAGTGCAGAGTTACCATGTCGCTTGAAATCAGATTGATTTCTTGGGCTTGTTGTGACGGCAGTGTTACAATTGATTCGTCTGGATGGCAGGGAGTTTATCTGTTTGGAGCTGTCTGTCATTGATCTGAATAAGCTTCTAAAATAGCGCAAATACCTGGCCAGGGCGAGGTCACCACCAAGCCTGGCTCAATATTAATTATAATAATGAACAGGCATGAGCAGGGCTGGTTCATTGCCTGCCCTGAGGGCTGGCCTCTGTGAGGTTTCTTGCTTAATATTCCTTGCAGGCCAACCCAGGCAAAGAGTGGGTGGACCCTCCGCAACTGGGGGAAGTTTGCACGGGACAGAGACGGGACTGGTGCTGTTGCAACGTGAAAGGTTTAGGTTAAACCTTAAGGAGGACTTCCTCATGACTAAAAGAGGTGGATAGAGCCTACCATTCACTTATTAGCTGAGACAGGCTAGTTCTTCCTGTGTCTGTTTCCTCTGTAAGGTGGGGTTTATGATACTTCTTGTAGCTGCTGCTAGAAAATAGCATAAAGCAAAACACTGGAAGCCTCTTCTGGTTCAGAGAGAAGCAAAAGGGTCCGACTCTAGGTAAAAAAGCGTCTGCCTTTCTCAGCTTTGGCACAGAGTAAGCATTCAATCAATGGAGTTGTTATTATCATAATTATTGATTCGATGAATATTTATTGAGCGCCCCGAGGAAACACTGGTGAATGAGCCATGATCCCCTGCCTTTGAGATGAAGCCTGGGTTACTATGGGAGCCAGAACAGCCCCCCTTGTAGGCTCTCAGGAACAAGGGGAGAGCCCTATGGGTGGGAGACAGCTTGGAAGTAGCTCATGGAGGCCAGCAGAGGAGCCTGAGGACCTCATGAGGTGGCTGCCAGTCCCAGGCTATGTCCCCCATCAGTAGACAACTCCACTAAAAATCCAGGGGTGCCTGCACGGCTCAGTCGGTTAAGCATCTGCCTTTGGCTTGGGTCATGATTCTGGGGTCGAGGGATCAAGCCCCACATCGGGCTCCCTGCTCAGCAGGGAGCTTGCTTCTCCCTCTCCCTCTGCTGCTCCCCCTGCTTGTACTCTCTCTCTCTGTCAAATAAATAAAATCTTAAAAAAAAAAAAAAAAAAAAAAAGAGCCCCTCCAGAATAACGTTATTCCGGAAGAGGAGAATCCTTTCTTCTAAGGATCTGGCAGAAATGTGATCAGGCTTGGGGCTCAGGTCTGCAAGAAGCAAAAAATAACAAGCTGTCCTTGACAACACCAGCTGATGAGCAGCAAGAAGCATGGAGGCTGAACCGACATCAGGACTTCCCGGCCGTGCTTTGGAGGGCTGTGAAGTAGACCCTGGATGGAGAGACTCTCAGGCCTGTCTTCTGGGAGCCTGGTCTGCTGCCTTCTTTGCGACATTCCTTGCTCTGTACCTGCAAAGCTCTCCTCTCTCTTGCAGCTTGTGGCTGGCAGGGACCCCCACAGCCAGCCTTAAGAGAAACATCAGAAGAAAGTTAATAGCGAAATGCTCTGGCGGATCTAATTGATTTTTTTCCTATTGGTTCCCTAATATAGGCAACACTGTTCCTACCGCTTTTCTGGGCTGGAGATTATGTCATAAATAAAGAGATTTGCTCCCAATTTCCATGTGCTTATCTTTAATAAGTTAAGAACTCAACAAGCTTTAGGAGGACTTGAAATAAGCAAGGGATCCGGCAGTGGCTTCGGCTGTGGCAGTGGCAGTGGCAGTCACAGCTTTATTTCAGCAGAGAGGGGGAGGCAGATGGCTGAGCCCGGTGGGGGTAGAATTTGCATCCTGCACTGGGCTGCCCGGGATCCAGGCTCAGCTGGAAGAAGCCAGGAGCAGGAGGGAGAGGCAGGGGAGGGAATTCAGGGAGGCGGAATGAGGCAGAATGGACGGGCAGGGCCCCCTTGAGGCTGGGGAGACCCTGGGGATGGAGAGGGTAGGTTCTAGAACTAGCCTGAGTTCAAATTCCAGACCCATCATTGCTTTCCAGCTGTGTGACCTTGGGCTCTCTTTCCTATTTTATTTTCCTATTTTATTTTATTTTTAAAAGATTTTATTTGTTTGACAGACAGAGATTACAAGTAGGCAGAGAGGCAGACAGAGAGAGAGGAAGGGAAGCAGGCTTCCTGCTGAGCAGAGAGCCCAGTGATGCGGGGCTCCATCCCAGAACCCTGGGATCATGACCTGAGCTGAAGGCAGAGGCTTTAACCCACTGAGCCACCCAGGTGCCCCTCTTTCCTCATTTTAAAGATGATTAATATCATCTGTCTGGTTGCGTGGGGCTCGGCAACAGGCGAAGAGCTTAGAAAAGAGCCTGGGACGGGGGGTACATGCGATATGTTAGCCAGCCCGTGACCATAAAGACACGGTCTAACTCCATGGACCTTAACCACTACTGAGCCTCTGCCATGTGCCAGGCTCTGGGTTTCACCGATGAGTGAGACACTGCTCAGCTGTGACTTCAAGGAGTACCAAGCCAGCCAGCACCCCAGCGCCTGTGACTAGCATGAGCTGGGTGGCCATTCTTTTTTTTTTTTTTTTTTTTTTTTTGAGGTTGCCATTCTTATGCCCCAGTCTCAAGGCTCACCCACTCTCCAGTTCCGGACACGCCATGGATTAACTCTCGTTTCCTTGAAGCTGACAGGGAACAGAAACTGCCAAAAACAGCCCTCCTCAAAACTGAGGACAGGTGCCACCATCCACCACGCGCTTAACACGTGCCTGGCTTATTATAAGGACCAGGATTTGAACCCAGGCCTGTGGACTTCCCCTGCTCTAAGCACTGTCCTCTATTCCTCATGCTGTTCTGACAGTCACAAGCATTAACGAAGCACATATAATATACAAAACCCTCAGCTAAGAGCTAAGGGGATATAAAAGTGAATATGACAAGCATTTATGGAGTCCCTTACTCTGTCCCAAGTCTTCCTACAGTTTATCTCACTGAATACTTTTCTCAAAGGCAAGTAGTACTGTTTTCCCTTTCTTTCTCTCTTTTTAATATTTTACTTATTTTTTTGGCAGAGAGAGCAAGAGAGCACAAGCAGGGGGAGCAGCAGAGAGGGAGAGGGAGAAACAGGAGAAACAGGCTTCCTGCTGAGCACCGAGCCCAATGTGGGGCTCCATCCCAGGACCCTGGGATCATGACCTGAGCCAAAGGCAGATACTTAACTGCCTGAGCCACCCAGGCATCCCTGTATTCCCTTTCTAAGTAAGGAAGTGGAAGCCCAGTGAGGCCCAGAAACTTGCCCAAGGAAAGCATGAGGTTGGGATAACTTGAACCCAGACCTGACTTTCAAGCCTGGGCACTAAGCCCCTGGATGAGTGGTCTCCCTCTCCAGGGGGTCCTGCTCTCACAAAACACTAACATGGTTTCAGAGACACCAGCAGCTGTCCCAGCCCATCCAAAAACACCCGTGTGCCCACCCTTACCCTTCTCCCCTCACAGCCACTTCCCCCACTCACTCACAGAAGATGGAGGGCAGACCCAACAGCCTTAAGCCAAGCTGTTGCTTATCCTCTAAGTCAGGAATCAAGGTTCCTTGGCACCTTCACTCCTCCTCTGAGGAGGAAATCAAGGCTCAAACATATGTCAGGTCTTGGTCAGACCCTCTGACTCAGTGGGGTTGAGACCAGAACCACACTCCCATCTCCACTTCCCAGTGGTACATGGGGCCAAGTCAGTGATCCCAGGATTCTGTTCAGCAACCCCATCAATTTCTGCAGCCCATCTGAGTCAGATTATATGAAGTTCTACCTTCATGGGCAATTTTGGAGGGGATCAGTGTCAGTGTAGAAGCTTTTCAGTGAGGGACAAGACCAAGAAACTGTTTTAAACCCCTCTCTGCAAAGGGGCTTGAAGTGGAACCCTCCTCCCTCCCATAGGTTTTAGGTGGCCCTTTTCCGGGAGGAGATGGTTTCCCTCTTGGACCCGCATTTTGCACTCACCCTCTCTCCTCCAAACCATTGTCCAGACCCATAGATTCTGTTGCTTTAAGGATTGGTGACCTCACAGTTGGTTGCCATGGAGACCATTGTGATGTCACATGCAGAGGACAAGTAGTTCAAGGAGGAGTGGAGGGTGGAAATGCATGGCTAGAATCGAGGGACATCCGGGGTTTCTGTCCTCTTTTTATGTCCAGGAAAGGAAGTGTCTGGAGCTGTATTCCAATATCTGAGGGAGACCTGGCCACATTTCCCTATGTTCTCCTGAGATGAAGAGACCTCTGAGACCCAAAAGAGGGGTCAATGAAAGCAAACATCAGAAACAGTCCCCACCCTGGGGTGGTAAGAAGTGGGCTGCATTGGGAGCAGAAAGGAATGAGGTTGGAAGAGGAACCACGGGACTGGAAGACCCCCCATGGAAGGAATGATGTCGCCTCGCCTTAGGAAGCTCAAACCATGGGAGACAGCCTCTAGGCATTTATTATCCTGTTTAAGCACCTTGCAGAGATAGACACGCTGCATCACAGTGACCTGACACTCAATCTCCCCTCCCTGGTATGGGAGCTCTTTGAGAGCTCTGCCTCTCCCTATTCCCCTCAGATCCTGGCACAAAAAGATGTTCCCTCATTCAGTAAACAAATGAGTGAAAGGGTGATGAACGAAATGGGTAGGAAGTTGGGTAGGAGGAGGGAACGCATGGACTGATGGATGGATGGACGTACGGGCAGCTGAGAAGGGTAGATCATGTATAGCTCCACTAAACTTTGGAGCTCTACACCTGCCTACCTCTCTAGCAGCATCCCACCACATCCTTCTTTTCTGTGATCCAGCCACATCAACCATCTCTTAGTCCTGCTGACCCCAGGACTTTGCACATGCTGTTCTGTTCCCTCTGTATGAAAGGTGTTTCCTTTCCCTCTTCAATCAAGTTAACACCAACCCCTCCTGCGGCTTTCTACTCAATCACTTCCTCTTCAAGGTAGCCTTCCCTGACTGGGTCAAACCCCTAGTTTGTGAACCTCACCTGAGTACCTGGTTTGTTAACAGTTTATATTTACTTGGGTGGTTCTGGGTAGGGTCTCCATTCTAGACTGTGAGCTCCGATCCAGCAGGGCCAATGTCTGCTTTCATTCCCCTCTGTACCCCCAGCACTTAGGACATTGAATATGTAATAAATATTTGTCTAATGAACAAGTTAATAAGTGACCAGCCCTGCCTTCCCCTATTCCAAGCAGCCTACCCTCCCTGGACTGCACCAGAGGAGGAAAGGTAGGCACTGGTCCCCTGCAGGTGAACCAAGGACACAGGCCAGAGGTTTAGGGAGCCTGAGGTCCCTCCCACACCTCCCCCTTCTAAGGCCCACGGTCACCTATGCTTTCTGCTCTGCCTTGTTAGTACATCTTGGTTTAACCATGAACTGCCTACAAATCACTCAGCCACTCAGGCCCTCCATGTCCTCATCTGTACAACAGGGACAATAACAGTACCTACCTCAGAGAATTGTTGTGAAGATGTAGTTAAATCCTTCAACCTGATGTCCGGTAACAGCAAGTAATAAATGGTGCTAGTATTCTTATTTTTAAAGGTCAGGAATAGCCCATTGCATTCAGGGGCTAATTTCCAAAAAAATGAGAATATAATACATTTTTGTGAATCTGCTCTAGATGCAGGTGGCAATCTTTTTAATTTTTTAAAATTTTTATGTATTTATTTGTAAAGATTTTAATTTATTAAGATTTTACTTATTTATTTGAGATAGAGAGAACATGAGCCAGGGGACAGAAGGAGAAGCAGGCTCCCCACAGAGCAGGGAGCACGATGCGGGGCTCAATCCCAGGACCCTGGATCATGACCAGAGCCTAAGGCAGAGACTTAACTGACTGAGCCACTCACCAGTCCCTGAAGTTTTATTAAGTAATCTCCACCCCCAGTGTGGGGCTTGAACTTACAACCACGAGATCAAGATCAAGCATCGCATGCTCCACTGACTGAGCCAGCCAGGCGCCCCTGTGTGGCAATCTTTTTAAAGAGGCAATACTTCCACCCTTTCCATAAAATATGAGCCAGTTATGAGCCCATTCCTTATGTAATGCCAAAGCTTCCTGCCTGGGTTTGCTCAAAGAGGAAAACTCAATTATCTTCTTGCGTTATTCAAAGCAACCCCCCCCCAACAATCTTGCATCAGTCATAAAAAGGATACAGAGCATTCTTTTGCCCCCAGCTATGGCTTGCCCCAGAGTGAGTACTGCTTGGGACAGGGGTGTGAGGTCAATCTGGCTGGGATAATTGTTCACGCCCACCCCACCCCCCATTCCTGCCCTATTTCTCAGAAGTGGGAGGAGTTGGCCAGGGATTCTGTCGGGTTGAGGGGCTTCCCCTGACAAAAAGGAGACCACCTTTGGGTCAAACACCTCCTCCTTGCTGGTCCGATGCATAAACACCCTCACATCTATTGACCAAGATTTCAGGACAGACCACTCAGGCAAAAGGTCAGTTGAGCACCCTAGTGGGTTCCCCATAGGAAAGAACTGAGATGCCTTTGAGGAAGACTGGGAAGCTTTGATCTCCCACGCCCCCAGCTGACTGTAGCTTCCTGAGGCCCAGCTGCCAGGGGCAGCCTCAGGATACACAGAGGGTTTTCTCCTCCTTTCTCAGGGGCTCGCCCTACCTGGTCTGGTGCCCCACCCCTTCTTCACATGGCCATCACCCTGGTACCAGGGCTCCAGGCCCAGAGCCACACCACCATGAACCCCATGCCTCTGGACAAGTGTATTTTATGTAAGTTCAAGTACTAGAAATATTGAGTTCAGGGAATTTTATTTCTAGAGCCCTCTATATTTCTCTGGGATTATCACCTGTCTTGGTTCCCTCCCTCTCCTGGTTATTATCTTTGGACACTTTCCAAGCCAAGCCACCTGACTGCTTGGGGAGAAGGCTGCCAGCATCATCCCATGGTATCTGTGGGTCTGGTGAGAGTGACCTCAAGGGATCATTTCTTCGTATCACCCTGAACGTGTCCACACTGCCCACACAGGCCTGGCCTTTGGGAGCTGGCTTCACCAAGGGACTCCCAAGTGCCAGGAAACATTGGGGTGTGGTGGTGGAAAGGAGACCTCAATCTCCCCAAGTTAGGGAGGGCTAGGCTCAGGGTGAGCCTCAGGATACAGAGGGGAGGGAGAAGGCCAGCTGTTCTTTTTTCTACTCCACGCCAACCTAGCCTGACACCAAATTAATAGCATTCAAATGAGATGCAAAACATTATGCAAATCTAGAGGAGAAGGCCGCTTTCACGGGCCTCTGGGCCTTTGGAAGGCCAACACCTTAAGCTCTTTCCTGGAGGACCCCACGGGCTCCCTTCAACTTCCACACTCATCCCTTCAGCACCAGCTGGCGTGAAGATTCCAATGAGACTGGAGTGACCCTCTCAAGGTCCTCTGATTCATGCGCCTCCCCTAGTCTCACCTCCCAAGCACCCGGGGCCTCTTCGATTCTGAAATGGTGCAGAGGCAGCTACAGACCTCGGCATAGCCTCGCCTTGGATGCCAGGATTCTGGATCCCCACTCATTAGCAGTATATGCAAAATAGATGCAGGGATTTTTTGCATCTATTTAATTGTCCATTAAAACGGTCCCACGCCCGTCACCTCTGCTCGGGCCCAGGCTTCCAAATTGCCAACCCCCGCTGCCTGCAAACACCATGTGGTTCCTTCGCCTGATAATTGCTATGGTGTTTGTTGAGCTGTATTTGCATTTGATTGTCATTTAACTTTCCATCTTTCTCCTTCAATCAAACTCGGGATCAGGCTGTTGCAATTGATTATTCATTTTATTTTCAGCCCCTTGGTGGGTTTTCAAAGAGTTTCCTTTATTAGTGCCGCAAACTTGAACCCTGGGACTTCTGTCACGTGGAGGGGGAAAGGCTTCCTCCCACCCATTCCAGGGCTCCTACGTGAAAATAATCTGGCCAGCATTGTGGATTTTAAGTATTATTCCCAGTCTCTCTGTCCCAGCACCTGCCTCATTTCTGCCCAGCCAGTGGCATTAAACATTTATGGAGCTGTAGAGGATCAAAGGCCTTGGCTGGGGGTGACGGGCAGGCTGGAGGCCTTGGTTTGGAGCTGGAAAACAGCTCACATCAAACCACTATGTGCTACCGTCTCCATCCATCCTGGGCTCTTGCTGCAGTGTGGTCCTGCTCCCGGAGCAAGAGCAAATGCCCAGGCTCCAGGACTCCCCATTTATGAGGGTAGGGCCCACCTCCTACCCCTAAACTCAAAGGGTTGACTTCGGGTACTCCAGGAAATACTATCCCGGCCTGTTCAAGATGCTGCCAGGTCTGGGAGCCCCCTCTGAGGAGTGGGTGGAAGTGAACCCACAGCTCTGTGTCCCCGGGAATCTCCAGAGTCAGGTGTCAGGCAGTCTCTTGCCCCTGCTTCTCTAAAGTCCCCAACCCCCTTGGCTCCACAGAAGATGTAGCTTTGGTTCGAGAACTATCTCAGAGGAGACTAATTTTCTTCTCCTCTCACTCAGAAAGCAAGTGTCATCCATGTGAAGACAGAGACTTCAAAATAAGTCACCAGTGCGCCTGTGATCCTGCAAATTGATGGGCTGTTTGGAAGTGGCTTCTCCAGAGACATGGGCTGGTTGTCTGCCACTGTCTGGGCAGAAGCTGCAAAGGTCCTTGGGACTGGAGAGCCCCACTTCTCTCTCTCTGGCCCTCAGTCCTAGCACAGCCATTGTAACTCAGACCCCTACCCTCCAACCTTCAGGGTCAGCCCTGAACCCTTCTCAGTTACTACCACTTGCTGTGGTGCTTAAAAACCCACCTTAATAATTCCAGACTCCCTTGTTTTGGTGCAGATATCTCTGTGATGGGATAAATCCTTCAGCCCCCAAGAATGTCTTGCAACTCAGATGACTACCATGTCTGGCCACAAGCCACCCCACATCCTCCCTCTTAGATCTCTACAAGGATGTCCCACTCTACCAGAGCCAAGCCTTCACACTGACCCCAGACTCTCTCGCATTTTCCACCACTTTGTCTTCGTACACGCCACTCCCTCAACTTTGGATGTCCTCCCCGTTCCTTTCCACTGACTGAAACCTAAAACTTATTTAAGACTTTGTGTCAGTCCACCTGTCTTCTGTGTGATGCTTTCAATGACCTCCCCTCACCGCCACAAGAAGATCCTGTCCCCCTTTTCCAGGATCTCACAGCACTCGTTTGGCACCAATGACCTGCGTTGGGCTTTAGACAATCCTCCCTCACCACCCTACCTCCGCTACTCCCACATCATTTATTCACAAATATTTATGAGGCACCTATTAAGTGCCAGGCACATAGTGAGCTAGGTTGGGAATGAAGGAGACAGATATGTTTTGTGCCTTCTAGGAGTTGACAATGAATGGAGAAGACAGACAATTAAGCAACTCTCTCTGAGTTCTGGGCAGAATGGGTCTCTTGGAGGACATAGACAGGGTGCTTGACAAAAACTTTACTGCTTCCCAGTCTGGGCCAGTCTCCACCTCAGCCTAACTGGGAACCCATTTCACAGGGACAACACTGACCATCTTTAGGAGGGAGAGACAACCCGGGAGCATTATTCTTCCCATAATGCAGTACACACCCATCCTCTGAGCTCAGGGCAGAGTGCTGCATTCTGGGACTTGTAGTCTCCATTGGATTCTCTCCTGAATGCTTACCTTAGTTCAAGCAATAGGGAAGGAGACCTGGAAAGTTCCTGGGTGTCTCCATTTACCCTTCTTGTGAGTAGTGTCCATCCCAGCTGCCTGGAGACAAGCCTCCCACCAGCCTCCAAAACACCGTGAATCATCCTGTCATACAAAGCTCATCCCTGGGTCATGACTCGCCCTCCTTTTCCCAAGCTACTAAGTTCAAATGGGCCAAAAATCAAGGAGAAGGTCAGGAATACCTTTAAAGAGGAAAGAAGGACTCTCATGCCATTTACCAGCATTTCTCCAAATTTCCCTCAGCCACAGAACCTTCTACCTCCCTCTTGTCCTGACAACTTTTTCTCTCTTCTGCACCTTTCCTGGCTTCCTCTCCTCACCTTTGATTCTTTTGTCAACCTTTCCCCCCCACACTTCTGCCAATCTTCTGCTACTGTCCTCTTTTTTTCTCAGCTTCTTGAAAAGACTGTCCAAAAATCCTCCATTCCACAAGTCACCTGCCTGCTGCCTGGGATTCTTTATGGAAGTGTTTCGGTTGAAGGTGACTCTCGAGAGCCCACAGCAAGAGGATCTGGAGAGATTGTGATGAGCTGAGCTGGAAGATAGTGGAGGTAGTAAGGATCAAAAGATTCTCTGAGGAATGAGACTTAAGAAGAGAAGTCTTGCCACCTGCTTCCAGGATGAAGTCAGGAAGGGTACTGGACAGTCAATAGGTTCTGAAAGCTTTGGGGAAGAGCCAAGTTCATGTGAAAAGCACTAATAAAAAAGCTGTTCAGCCCTCCTCTTCCTCTATGGGGAATATCATCAGTCACATGGTCATGTCCCACTGTGTCCACTGAGGCTCAAGTGAGCCTGTCTATGGAGCCAGAAACCCCTAAGTCTAAACATCACCCTCAGGGATGACACAGCTCTGACTGCCCTTTCTGCTGCCCTATGACTCATTGGAGCTCCTGAGCCCAAGCAGAGCCATGGAAGTTTATTTTTCCATGTCCTTGAATGGCAGAGCCTCCCTGGCTACTCCCCTGAGCTTCAAGTTTCTATCTAAAATAACCCTAGGGAAAGACTCCCATCCTCCATGCCTGTCCCATTTTCTCCCCCAGTTCCAGGAAAGTGGGCATGGATAGGCATGAAGGGTCTTTTCTCACTGGCTGTTCTTTGTTTTCTCTGGTCCTGGGGGTGGGGAGTGCATGTTGCCAAAACAGGGTCCTGGAGCTCCTGGGCTGCATGAGGACCGAGAATACTATCTTCAGCTGCCCACAGGTTGGCCCAAGTTGCCTCCTGTGAAGAATGTCTTCCCAGGACGCGAGTACCACTGGCTTTTAACTATAATATCGAATAATTAAGCTTTTCTGTGAGCACAGTTTGCTGCTGATGCAGCTGCCTGGAGCCCTGGCATTTATTGAGCGCAAAGTAATAATTTATTATCTTTTGTATGCTCAAAAGCCATCTTCATTATGAGCCCAAGACGGAGCTGCCACAAGGGCACGCAGGCCTCGCCAGCTGCCTCACTCGAGAACATCTTCCCAGGTCACCCTTGGTGCCCTCAGGTACCAGGATGGGGTGGAGAGAGGTGGAGAGGGGGTTGCTCTCTCATGGAAAATCAGGTGAGGACCCCACTTCCTTGGCAGGCTGTTAATAAGGGAAAGGGTGGCAGGCTTGGCTGGGCGTGGGCAGCACGGAAGGGAGGAGGCCGTGTGCCCACATTGAACAGGGCAGCTCTTCCTCAGAGCGGGCGGTGGCGCGGGAGCCTGTGCTCCCGCCGCTGGGTCTTCTGCGCCTTTGCTTGAGACTTTACGGTAAACGCTCCTCCCGCGCCCCCGCCCCCAGCCCCGCGCGGCGATCCCCGGCGCCGACGCCAGGCGCTGACCGTGGTGCTGATTCTGTTAGGCGCTGGCGGCGCGGCGGCGGCGGCCCCGCTCCCTCTACCCCGCAGGACCCCGCTGTCCCCCGCGACTACGCCCCGCCGAGCCCCCCGCTTCCCCGCCGTAGCTCCGACCCGGGGCGCGGCCGCAACCGGCACCATGCGCTCGGTAGCTCTGCTGCTCCTGCCCTCACTGCTGGCGCTCCTGGCTCACGGTAAGGGACCCCGGCGTCCGGCGGCAGGACGGGGGCGGGGGCGGGGGCGGGGTCCCGGGGGTGGGAAGAGAGGACCGTACCGCCGCCCAGCCTCGCGCATCTGGCTGTCCAGCGCAAGCACCGCGCTCTGCCGGCTGCGCTGGCCCCCGCGCCGGCCGAGCCGGGCGGGGCGCGGGCTCCAACCGGCGGGAAGCTGCCGCGGCTCCCGCCATTCGCGCCCGGCCAAGACCTCGCCTTTAATCATCTCCCCGGATCTAATGGGATTTCTCTGCTGCAATTCATCACGCCACCCCCTTCCCTCACACACTCACGCGCTCACCCGCGCGCTACCTCGCCACACTCCAGGCGTCTAGCAGCGCCGGGACGCGTGCAGGAAGGGGGAGAGGGCAAGGGGCGGTGAGTCTGGATGGTCTTGCTGGCCGCCCGTGGTCCCGCCTTCCCTACTGCCCGCCAAACTTCGCTAGACTTTGCTGCCCGTACCGGGGCCCCCCGCGTCCTCACTGCGGAGGGACGGAGCCGGATGGCGGCCGGACCCCGGGGTTGGGAAGTCGTTCACCTCCCTCCGCTTCGCGCAGCCACGCCGGAGTCGGAACCTAGAGTACAATTCCAGGGAGAAACTCGGGGGAGCGGGGCCCCCAGATTCGGCTACTTGCTCTGATGGGCCGCAACGGCTGAGGTCCTGGGCTAGGGACTCTGCACCAGAGCCTCCCTCTCCGAAGTCCTTTCCTTGCACTCTCCGCCTTGCCCATTCCCGGAGCTTTTCCTCCCTCCCGGCCCGCGGACCTGCTCACCCCCCGCCCATCCCACGGCCGCAGACTCGTCGCAGGAGAGCAGGCACCTTACCCTGCTGCCTCCGGCCCTCTGCTCGCAGTCGGGTCTCCAACTTAATTGGTCCCGGGTCGAGGGAAGCTTGGCCTGAAGTGAGCAGCAAGGGAGTGTTAGGGAGAGGATGAAGGCTCTATGCCTCTGGGGAAGGAAGGTTTCCAAGTCTCAACGGGACCTGCGCGGCCCTGGCTCAAACAAACATTCACCAAAGCTACAGACCCCCAGGTCTTTCTTCCACCGCAGCCGGTAGTCTGGTGGGCCTGCACCTTGCTTGGAATTGGGACCTGCTGTCCCTCAAAGTATATGGTTCATAGCTTCTGATGTAGAGTGGGGAGAAGGTGGGAGTTTCTAATCTAATCGTTGGATCTTTTCAGGCCATGTTGGAGGTCAGGGCAGCGGGGCCAGGCCCAGGCTGGGCCTCTGGATGGCAGTTTTCTGCGCTCTGCGTCCCTAGGGACGCAGAAGCTGCTCTCTGAGACTCCCAGGCTTGGATCCGTGTGGGTGGAAGGGAGCCGGGTGTCCTCGCCCCGCCCCCTGGCTGCCCTCCTCTGTTCCTCCCTTGACGCCTGGTCCTCCCTTGGTGCCCAGAACTCAGAACCTAGTGTTCACGTTGTGGGCTGGAGGGTGGGGGAAAGCAAGGAGACCCCCAAAACCCCACCCTGCTGGGGGCAGGAAGAGGAAGGAAGAAGCCTGCATCCTTGCCCAGCCATCTGAGGATGTCCCTGGGCGTCCGGGACTCCCAGGTCTGGCCACATCTTGCTCTGGACACCTCCCCTGGGGCTCAGAGCCTGTGTCTGAAGCCTCTTTTGCAGGTGTGTGGGTCTGAGTGTGAACGTGTGAACCAGGGCCCAGTGTGTCTGGAATAACAGATCCAACCAAGGATGTCTGCCCCTCCGGAGGTCTGGATGTCGGGTGAGGGCTCAGCAGTGAGCCAGTGAGAAGAGTGTGTAAGGCCGCTAGTGTGCAGCGCAGCCTATGCCAGAGAGCTCCCTGCAGGGCTGGAGTGAGACTGTGGGTCTCCAGGAGGATGGATGGCTGGTGTGGCTGAGAGTTGGAGGACCCCCACTGGGCATAAGTGTGCAAGTGTTGGGAGGAATCTGTCCACTGTGGCCAAGAGTCTGGGTGCCCCCAGCCAGGATCCCTCCTTGACCTAGCTGGACCTCTCCAATGCCAATGGGGCCACATGCCCAAGGGGCTAGGAGTTCACCTGCTGGGCAAGACCTTTATTTTCACTCCCCAAGGGAGAAAAGGAAGCAGCCATGCAGTGCCAGGCATGAGGAGAGGGGACCTGGACCAGAGCAAGCCCTGGCATGCCCCTCCATCTCTGTGGAGATTCCAGGTCCTAGTGGCTGGGGGACTGAGTTGTCTCATTGAGAGGCAGAGCATTTGGCCATCTCGGGGCTCCTGGGAGCTCCAGCCATGAGAAGGCAGGCCTCGAGCAGTAAAGACCTGGAGTTAGGGTTAGGTGGTACAGCACAAGGCCTGTGGCCTCAAGATCGCCCCCAGCCCAGAGTTTTGCTCACGCATAAGTTGAGGGACACAGCTCTGGGCAGCCCATGAGATGCCCTGGGACCCGCCCAGAAGTGGCACAAGGGCCCCTGATGTCGGAGGCCTCAGAAGTGGGGTGGGGGGAGGCAGGATAAGATCACCCTGGGCCTGGCTCAACCCCTCTCTGGATCCCACCCCGCAGTTGTACGGTGGGGGGAGGGTGCGGTAATATCGGTCTCTGGTTTGAGGGCCACTGTGGGCCACCGTGATCCTCCTGACCAGAGGATGGTACCCCAGGGATCCTGCCACATGGAGGAAAGCCGTTCTCTGGGAGGGGTGGTGTGTGCCTGGGCCTGCTGTGTCAGTTTAATGATTTTTAATGAGCAATTACCTTTAGTCATTCTCCTAATTTCTGAATATCAATAAAGTTAATTAAACTCTGCGTGTGTGAATGTGGCCTGGGGAGATTGTGAAGGTGGAAGTGGTACAGACTGGGGTGGGGTAGGGTCTCTCCTGGGACAGAGGCTGCCTTGCTGGCCCTGTGACCTTGGACCCAATGCTTCCAGTCTCTAAACTCGGAGGAGAGTGTGTGGCAGAAAGAGGGAGGGAGGGAGGGGACCACAAACAGGGACTGCTCTCTCTGTCAGGAACCAGGGGATGGTGTCTGGGAGGCACGGCTTGAAGGAGGAAGGCGAGAAAGAGGAGGGCTTGGCCTCAGGAATCCCAGTGCGGAAAGGGTTAACAAACCAGGGCTGCTTTAACCTAAAATGGTAATTGCGGTTTCCTGTAGACTAGATGGGAGATGTGGAATTCTAACAGTACATTTCAAAATCTGGGGGCTGCAGCCTAAGCCCAAGCCAGGTCTTGCTCTTTGCCCCAAGTCTGGCACTTTGGGGTCAGGAAGTGGCTGCTGGGGATAAGGCCCCATGGGATGCAGTCACATGTCACTCAGAGCCCCAGAGGTAGCCATGGTACACAAGAGGCTTGCCTAGGCTTCTGAGGAGACTAGAGGACCCAGAGACTAGAAGGGAAGTCTGGGCTGGCTTCTTGCCCCTCCTGGGTCTAGGCTCATCAGGCTTGGCAGGCCTTGGCGGCTCTCCCAGCCTCCTCAGCAGGGTGGCAGCTTAAAATGCCTTGGGGACAATAATGGGGAGTGAGGCGACACAGGGGCTGGGCTTAATTAGAAACTGGGCTTAATTAGAGCTTTCATGCCCCTCCCACCTTGGCTGCCTGAATGCTGGGAGGAATTCTGAATGTCGGCTTCCTTACCCCCTCCCTCCACCCAGACGTAGATGTCCAAGTCCTCCAGCGTGCCCCCTCCCTCCTTGTCCCCATCCCTCCTAGTCCATTTGGTCTGCATGTGCTGGATGATCTCCGCTCAGGGATGTTACGCCCCCACCTGGGCAGAAGTTTCAGAGCTGGGGACCCCACCCCCCCAAACAAGAAAGATGGGAAAGAAGGGATTACTTTAGTGAAGGAACTCTCAGCCCTGATGGTGAAGAGCACAGGCCCCCTGGGTGGCCCAAGGCGCACCTCTGCCCTCTCTGAGTCTCCACTGTCTGGAGCGCTCAACGTACATTTGCACCACCTGATGGTTGCCAAGCCTAGGAGCACATCAGGGCCTCCAAGGGCTTGTCAAGTCATGCAGATTTCTGGGCCCCCAGCTTCCTGGCCTGCTCTGAGGGAGAAAGAGCCAGGATCTAGAAGTAAGAGTCTGGGGAATGGGGGAAACAATGTTGCTAGCCATGGTCAGCAGCTGGGAGGTGTGGGAAAGACAGAGGGGGTCTTCAAGTCCCCTTCCAGACTAATTCCAGCAGGAAGCACCAGGTCTAGGAAGCCCACTCACCCAGCTAGGCCAATCAATCCCCCAAACCATCCATATTCTCAACAGCTTCTGGGCTCTTTCCATTCCTTCTGCATGAAATTCTTCTCCCCTCTTGGGCCACTCTCACTCTATCTCATGCTTTGGGTTTTGCCTTGGTTGGCACTTCCTGCAATTCTTCAGCAGTATTTTTGGTTCTTCAGGGGAAATCTCATCCGACTGGACCTCTGGCCTGGGTCAGGGGTCTCTCGGCCTCCCACCAGCCCCCACTTTCCCTCATCAGGGTACCCATCTTGTTAGGTCTCAAGTGCCCAGCTGCTTACTGTTTCTCTCCAAGGAGCAAGACTGAGCTCAGAAAGGAGGCAACCAAGTCTGATTTGCTCAGCCCCTCTCTTGGGGCAGTTCCAAGAAGTCCTATTTGGATCAGGTTCAGGGTCAGTAAGGAGAGGTGGGGGCAGAGCAGCGGAGCCTGTGCCTTGAGGCTGCGTTTGCCTAGCAAGCACACTATTTTTACATAGATTGTATGTTAGGATTTTTTTTCCTTTTCCTAACAGTTGGCCAATTATCCCCACTATAAATTATAGCCTTGACTTAGTTTTTTCGTTCCACAAATTATGCTGTCACATCGTCAGCCTGAGGTGGCTTGGGGGTGGGATGCTGATGGCCATTCTGAGAAAGCTCAAGCCTGTCTCCAGCCACCCCTGCTTGTGTCCCCTGTGGCACAGAGCCTGGCATATGACAGACATTAAATACATGTTGAATAACTTCATGAGAGTTGCACGGGCAGACAGCAGTGGAGGTAAGCCCAGAGCCCGGTCTTCTTGATTCCCTCCCACAGCACCTGCCTACCACCTCTGCCAGCTGAGAGAGGTGCCCTGTATGAAATTAAGGACTAATGAAAGGGAGGGGCAACCCCATGTCGTCGGACTTCTCACCATATCTCCCCGTCCATCTCAGCTTCAGACATCCTCACAAAGCTCAGAGGGGCCAGCATGAAACCTTGGGAGCAGCTCTCAGCCTAGCATGTCCTTGAATGGGAAAGTGGGGGCCCGGGGGTCATCTAGTAATTCATGTCCACAGAGCTTTCAGAGTCTAGGTGCCTAGCCTGCCCCAGCTTCCCTCCACCTCTCCTGAGAGAACAGTCCCTAGAGTACCTGTATCCATACTTCTCTCATTCATGCCACAGCCAGGTACTAAAGCATGAGGCTTGGCCCAGAACCCTCATACGAGCCTCTCACGTGCTCTTCTAGTTATTTATTTATTTAACAGAGAGAGAAAGATCACAAGTAGGTAGAGCAGCAGGCAGAGAGAGGAGGAAGCAGGCTCCCGGCTGAGCAGAGAGCCCGATGCAGGGCTCCATCCCAGGACCCTGGAATCATGACCTGAGCCAAAGGCAGAGGCTTAACCCACTGAGCCACCCAGGTGCCCCTCACATGCTCTTTCTATTTAATACAAGAAATTAGTTATCCCCACTTTTCAGATGGGAAGACTGAGTTTCAGAGAGATTAAGTCACTGAACTTGGGCTTCACTGCCATTAAGTAGGCTACTCCAAAGTGGCTACTCCCTGTTTTGCAAAACCTGGCTACAGACAGCACTGTGTCCAGTGCTGCCCAGATGGAGGCAAAGCTTTAGTACAAGCTCATGGGAACCCAGGCGACTATCACTCATTCTCATCACCATGATGACAGCAATACTAGCAAACATTTATTAGGTACCAGCTATGTGCCAGGCACCATACTAACTAAGCGCTTTCCATGCCTTAGCTCGTTTAGTTATCATCCCAACTCTAGATAGAAGTTACTACCTGCATTCCATAGACCAAGTTCAAGCCCATGTGGTTGCACAGAACTGTAAATATCACCTAACTTTCTTCTTGCACATTTCTGATGATGGCAGTGGCTTAGCTTCCTGTCTACTCTCTTCCTTGCTGCTGTAGACTAGGGATATTTTATCTTGCTCAGTTCTTAGTGGCAATGAATCAAACATCCCTTCAGACACTTGGAGCCCAGAGCAGAGGCTAGGAGTCAAGTGAATCTTGGTCTTGGGGACCTTGGTGAATGAGAGGACCAGTTAATCCTGTCTTGGCCTCCAGGCTGCCCCAGCCTAACCCCTCAGCCCCATTGCTGAGGCCCACCCCTCCCCCACCTTCCCCCCAACCGGGCAGGAAAGCCCAAACTTGCCTGAAGCTCAACTCAGCTCCTAGACAGGGCCCGGTGCCAAGCCTGCCCCAGCTTCCCTCCACCTGCCTACCTGCCACCCAGCTGCCAGCCCAGGGAGGGCTTTGGGGAGATCGATGCTGCAGCCGCCGGCAGTGTTGTTGGCCATTGATTGTTGAGATTTCTCGGCGGGCTCTGGAGCAAACAAATCTGCCGCTTCTCCAACAACAACCTGGGTCTCCAGCTTCAGTCTGCAGTCTTGCCGGCAGGCAGGCTGGCAAGAGGGGTGGGGGGAGGGCCGGGGGAGGTCCTGGCTAGTCCCAGCAGGGACAAGGGACTTTGCCAAGAGATGAGAAGAAACTGAGTGGTGATGGGAGGGGAGGGCCATGGAGAGACTGATTGAAGATGCTAGGGTAAACCCCAGACCCCACTCGTGTCTTGTTTGGGCCAACCTCTACAATTTTGCTTAGCCATTTTTCCATTCCTGAAATGCTATCCTGTGTCCCTCTGCTTATTTCTGTTCTCCCACACCCTCTTTTCCTGATCATCCAGCCCAGAGGGCTCTCTGTCCTCTAAAAGCTAAATACCTCCCATTAGGAACCTAGCCTGACAATCCTTCATCCACCCATCCATTCTCCATTCAACAGCCTTCTATCCAGCCCCATCAGGTGTTTGATAAGTAGGAATACAACATGATCAACGCCCTAAAGGAACCCAGTTTAGAGGGGGAGCTGCCTTCTTAATGATAAACTCAGCTGTCACTGCCTTCTCAGTTAGACCTGGACCCTCTGATTTTAATGAAATGAGATACAAATGAGATGCCAAACAGCACCTATGTGATCCAACCCCTGGCCTTCGGAAGCACAGGAGATTCCTAGCCAGGGACTGCTCTGGGTCAGTTTCTTGTCTGAGGCTAGAGGGCTCACCTTTTAGGTCTTTGAAGGTCCAGTAAGCCTCTGGGACCCTTAGGGCAGGCCATTGTGGTGCCCTTCATCACAACTCTTCCCATCTTTGCTGGGACTAGGTGTCCCCTAACCCCCAAAAAGAGCAGTTGCAGGGCCCCTCCTGGCAACAAGTCATGTCCATGCTGCAGAATGCAAGCAGTGGGTCTCTCCCTTCCTCCCCCAACCCTCCCACATCCCCTGCCGTCTCCAGGATCCCAGTCAGAATCCTGACATCAACCTCAGCATCTTCCTTGGTCCCCCAATCCTTCCCTCCCCACGGGATCCTCCCTCTACCCTCAGGACCCTCCTTTCAGCTGGTCATTGGGCTGGAAGGACAGAACTGGAGAGCCCCTATGAAAAGTGCCTGAACCACTGAGCACCCCCTCCACACAGATGCTCATTTGCATGCTGTTTTAGCCCCCCCCTTTGCATGCTTGCTCCCTATTAAAGGCACAGAAGCAGACCCTGCCTCTCCCCACTCCTAGACCAGATCCCTCCACCCCACCCCCCATTGCTTCTCCCTCCCTCGCAGCACAGCAGCTGAGCACCAGCTCCTTTGTCCCCCAAGCAGCCACCTGCTGAGTGTCTGGCCTGGGTCCCATCAGCCAGCAGGTGCCTAGGGAGTCCCAGAGCCTGGGAGGGGGGCTATCGGGGCAGTGTGGAGAGCCAACTTCTGCCTCAGGGAGGAGGGGACATCCTCTAAGGAATAGCAGAAGAGTGCTCGTCAGCGAACCAGGACCCCCCAGGACTTAAACCCAGTTCTGGCTCTTGCTGGCTGGGTGAGCTTGCGCAATTCACGTCACTTTCCTTTGCCTCCATTTCCTTGGGGGTTCATGGCACCTGTCCCACCTTTCACTGAACATCACGGAGATCAAAGGAAATCAGAGCCAGTGGTGTTGGAAGGAAACCAAAAACCCCACTTGGGGCGGTGTCCTCCGGGATCCGGAGCTGTCCAGCACCAAGAAGGGCTAATTTTCAGATTGTCAGTGGAAGAGCCCAGTGACAGACTGTTAAGGCAGGAATGCGGAGGGAGCACCAGCTGGTCCAGGTCTGACCGGGAAGGTGAGACTAGCAGTACGGAGGGAGGAAGGTTGGATTCAGGGTGCTTCTAAGGGCCTTCGACCCTCACTTGCTGCTCTGATGGACACTGTCTTAGACATCATTTGCATCTAGCAAGGGGATGTGTTCATGAATTGAAACATCTGGTCCAGCAGCTGGCAGGCCCCCTCCTGTCATGAGGCCCTATTTTCTGGCTGGTTAGAGGAAATGGGGGAAAGAGAGTCGCCTTCTTTTGAGGACAGAAGAGCCTCTGGCATCTCCAGGCAAAGGTGTAAAGGTGGGATGAAACAACGCATGCCTGAGAGAGGTCATTTATTTATTTATTTATTTATCCAGCCTCTGCTTCTTCCTCTTCCCTCATTGCCCATTCACTTCTTGCCCATCCCCTGGTAGATCTCTAGTCCTGCCCTGCTGGGTCCTTACCAGCCAGGCCAGGAAGACACCTGCTGCTTAAGTTGAGGTGGTATTCCTGAGACTCAAACCACCTGCGTGGTAGGTACCCTGAGTCTGGTCGCTGTTGCAGCCGTGTCACTGACACTGCCCACTGGCCTTTCCCAACCCTGGGCTTCAAGCAGATGAGACTGGAGAGATCAGAGAAGGAAGACTTAGCCCTCTCAACTCAAAGCGACCACACACCCAATCTGGCAGAGCCCTTGAAGGTCAAAACAAGGTTGAGACAGGAGAGAAGGCTGAAGGGTTGGGGGCAGCAGAGCTGCGTCTCTCTGGTATTCCTGAGGGTCTTGGGAAGAAAAAGCCCCAGATGTGCAAAGAGCTGCATCTGTGTGCCTCTCTGCCTGGCTTGTTCTTCTTTCCCTGGCTGTCCATGTCCGTGTGTCCCTGCATATGCTTCTATCCCTGCACCGTAGGGCTGTGGTCCTGGTGGAGGCACAAGAGGCCCCAATTGAGGCTGGTGTGTTTCCCTCCCTGCAGCCCCCTCCATTCTTTTCCTCCCCAACCTTGGGCTCCACTGACCCCTCAAGGAGACTTGTAACTGGCGCTGCTGCTGCTATTTTTAGTAGCTCTGCACCCCTCCCCTCCCCCACTCAGCTTGCTGGGGAAGTGGGGAGGATGAGCAGAGCCTGGGGACCCTCACAGTCTGGAATGCTGGGTAGGTAAGGCCCTCTCCCCTCAGTCCTACAAGTCTATGGAGGCAAGGAGAGCCTGGGCTTGTCCGTAGGTTCAGGGCCCATACCCCGGGGCAGATTAGGCTCCATCCCATCTGCTTGGGGCTGGGAGAAGGTCCCAGGCTGTTCTCTCCCTCCCTTCTCCCCAGGCTCCTAAGAGTAGAGCCCAGGTCTCCAGTGACTCTTCCCTAAGCTCTTTGGAAGTAAGGCCAGAACTCCTAGGTCTTCGCCCATAGAAGCTGAAGTCAGAGGAGGGCTCAAAGTGTCGGGAACTTCAGTGTAGGGGGCTAACCTGGACTAGGTGACCTCCCCCCAAGACCCCCATCCCCGATTTCTGGTGCTGCCCTGGCACTTCCCAAAGTGATTTCAGCCCCAGACTCTTGGTGTTCCTGGGTCCCACCCCTCCACTGCCTCATCTGCTCTGGAAACTGGCACCAGCTGAAAGGGGCTAGGATACAGCAGTCCAAAGGGCATGAACTAGAGGACGGAGCGGGGAGGCAGCCCCAGCTGGCTTCCTTGGAGTGGGTGCCTGCCCTTTGGGCTCTGAAACGCCCTTTCTTTCTGAGGGCCTTTGTTCCTCTGTCTCTCTTCTGCCTGTCTCTTGAGCTTAGCAGGGCAGGGATAGCCCCAGGTCAGCTTCTGGGGCCCACTAGAGCACTTCCCACCTCTGTCAAGTTCTCTAACTATGGGATGGGGCAAATTAATCAAGCAGTGTGGGTGAATAGGCCAGCAGATCCTGGCACACCATAGATGCTCAAAAATATTCAATCCCTCCCGGGGTTCTTTTCTCACACCTCCATCCCCCACCTCCCAGCTTGTCTTCCCCCAATGCACATATATATATATATATATATATATATATATATATACATATATATATATATATATATATATTCATACATAACACAAACACATAATTGCTTGCACATGTGTATGCACATACACACAGCCTAGCCTTCCAAGTTCTCAACAAATACTGACCAACATAGAGAGGTGAGGATCCTGAGCTCCACTGCCATACAGAAGGCAAGTGGTAAGTCAAAAGAGCACAGTGTCCCATGCTGTCAGCCCTCTCCCAACCCCGCACATATACTCCTGCCCAAGTGGTTCCATCAGCTCCTGAGCGTGGGAACTCCCATTAGGAAATTAGCCTGACAATCCTTCATCCACCCATCCATTCTCCTTCCAACAGCCTTCTATCCAACCCCAGAGAAGGCGGGGCTGAGTCTCCACCCAACCTATCCAAAGACTCTAAAACACCAGAGTCCAAGTACTCTATAAAAAAAGAGACGGGGAGCGCCTGGGTGACTAAGTCATTAAGCGTCTGGCTTCTGCTCAGGTCATGATCCCAGGGTCCTGGGATCGAGCCCCACATTGGGCTCCCTGCTCAGCGGGGAGTCTGCTTCTCCTTCTTCCACTCCCCCTGCTTGTGTTCCCTCTCTCTCCATCTCTCTCTCTCTGTCAAATAAATAAATAAATAAAATCTTTTTTAAAAAGAAAAAAAAAAAATGGACAGATCCAGAGAAGGCAAGACAAGCTCAAGGTCACACAGCTTGTCAGTAGAGAGAGCCACCTTCATGCTGGAGTCAGAGTTCTGACAAGACCTCACCAGGCTCCTCAGCTTCACAGCTAAGAACAGACACTCAAGTGACTTCTTGGGCAGAGAGTGGCCAGAAGCATACAGCAGCATTAAGGACCAGGACAGCCCAGAGGTCTGGGTTCAGCTCCCTTCCATCCCTAGCCAACTCTCCCAGGCCATCTCCTCTCAGAGGCGGCTCACAAAAGCAGCCACAGGGCCAAAATCACAAGGTCCGGGACATAACTTTGGCCTCTGTGCACAAAACAAGCCTCAGAATCTTCGGGCTACCGCGCTGTTCATTCACTCCATGTCAAACACAGGCCCTGAGAGCAACCTCAGTGGTGTTGGCTGTTGAACTTCAGGGAAAGGGCAGCAGCCCAGAGATGCTGGTCTTGAACTCAGGAAGGTACCCACTCTGAGGCCCTGACACCCTGTGGCCAGGTCTTGCTGGGCTGGGCGGCTGGGAGGAACTGTCCATGGTAGGTACATAGAGGGAAGCGGGCAAAAGAAGGAGGGGATAGCTGTTCCTCCTGAGATCAACTCCTGTTCCCCAACTTCACCAGTGGGCTGGGCCGAGCTGGCCCCAGCACAGGCTCCATGGAGAATGCAGCTCCTGCCTTCACAGCCTTCCTCGGCCCAGCTAACATTCCCAAGGTTTTTCATTCAGAGAAATACCTCCCTGCTGCTAACAGCCTGGTGACTGGAGCATTAGAGCTGGGAGAGGGATGACCTGAGTATCCAGCTCAGGGCCAAGTCCCTCCCTTGCCCTGGCCACACTATGTGACATAATCGGGGTGGAGTATGGCAGATTAATGAGTTAACAGGCTGGTGAGGGAGGTGAGGCCACTGGGACTCCAGCAGCTTCCCCCACTCCTCTGGTCTCCCCCAGGGGTGGAGGTCAATTCTATTACCTCTACTCCGGGGCCACCCCCATCCTTTCCCCAAGTTCAGTGCCACTTTCCCAGCCCCAAGGAACTGAGGGTGGGCAGGGCTAGGACCCCTGGGTCCCCAGGACCAGCAGGCAGGCAGGAGAGGGGAGTGCAGGGCCACAGGGGAAGATGGAGCACGCAGCAGGTGACACTGTTCCAGAGGCCTCATTAATCACCTCTCCAGCCCCCAGCTCTGCAGTGGCAAGACCATATTAGATTTTAAATTGGAAAGCAAAGAACATGGCAGTTAGCTGGGAGTTCCCTCTACCCTGGGCCCCTGGTCATAGCCTTAAGGGAGAAAGGGTGCAGTGGGAAAAAGGGAAGAGAGCTGCCCCCCTGCAGTCCAGAGTCCTGTCTCCCCATACCCCCGCACAACTGACCCCTACCCAGCCCACGTACCCAGACCCTTGAGTTGTCCAGGCCACATGGTCCTGGAAAGAGTCAGGTTAGGGTCCAAGAAAAGGGCAGAGTAAAAAGGAGGGAGCACAGTGGCCATCTTGGGGAAAAGTGCATCCTTTCTGGGAGCTAGTGCCTTTTTGAGCTTGAGGACTGTAGGAAGCCAGTCATGTTCCAGGGTGTGCCATCCATGGGCAGGGACAAATAGTAATGACTTACAGCCCATGCATGTGTTTGGATCTGCATACACACACTCACATATACCCCTAGATCCGCACACTCATACACGCATACACAAGCAGCAACCCAGTGTGGTAGAAATTTCAAGCCCAGACGGGGGAACAGGCAGACCCAGTTCAAACCCCTCATTCGCCAGTTTCTTCCACTATGAACTGGGATGATTTACTTTGCTTCTTAGCCTTGGTTCTTTCATATGTAAAGTGGAAAATATTGATTCCAAGCATGAAAGGCTGATGCTCCAGCGGGGGAAGACAGCTCTCTCGAAGGTCCTCACCTGCCCATAGAGGGTGCTCAGTAACTGTGAGGCCATGGCCTCAAGGTCAGCCAGCTGCTCTGGGGCTGCCCTGGGAGCCCTGTGGAGGGACAGGCCAGGCTCCCTACCCGCTGTGCTAATGACTGGGCAGGGAGTTGCGGCAAGTCAACAAAGCACAAGAGGACATTGTCACTGGACATTCACACACCCTGGTCCCATCCTGGACTGTATCCCAAGAGACCAAGGCTTCCTGGCTTTTGGCCACCCACAAAGCCCTCCCAAACTGGTTCTATCTGTATTTCCAAAATTGCCCATCAAACACCCCACTCCTCAGAACACCAGTGCTCAGCCAAGGTTGGGAAGCCAACAGCACTCATCCTCCCCAAAGGGTGAGTGACGATAGGCCCAGCTCTCATAAGACCTTTTGGAAAATCTGAAGAAGCTCCAGGGCTCCTTGTCATTTCTCCCTGCCAACCCCAGTCCCCAGTTTTCTAAGCTTAAAGGAGGAGAGCAGAGACTGCCATGCCATTTTAACTCTTCTCCAGAACCCCAGCTCTAGACTCTTCCCTTCTGAGAGGTGGTGAAAACTGTGGGAGGTAAGGTTAGGTTTGAGCTACTTTCCGTTATGATAGCAATAACCACATGTGGCTATTTCAATGTAAGTTCGGTTACATGAAATACAATTTAAAATTCAGTCTCTCAGTCTCCCAAACCACATTTCAAGGGCCCAAATCACCATTTGTAGCTACTGGCTACCATATTGGACACACAGATATAAAATGTTTCCCCTCATCACAAAAAGTTCTGTTAGATAGCACTGCCCCAGGGCTGGATCACCCCTGTGTTTGAATCTGATATATTCAAATTAGTCATCTTGCGAACTATGCTCCCTGAGTCCCAGTTTCTCCATCTGTAAAATGGAATAATGAAAGTTCGTAACTCACAGAGTTATTGTGGGAATTGAACAAGTTAATGCTGGTAAAGCCCTTCGAATGGTGCTGGGCATGTGACAAATTTTCAATCAACAGTAACATTCCATATTTTTTTGAAAGATTTTATTTATTTATTTCACAGAAAGAGAGAGATCACAAGTAGCCAGAGAGGCAGGCAGAGACGGGGGTGAAGCAGGCTCCATGCTGAGCAGAGAGCCCGATGCAGGGCTTGATCCCAGGACCCTGGGATCATGACCTGACCTGAAGGCAGAGGCTTTAAAGCCACTGAACCACCCAGGCACCCCAACATTCCATATTTTTATTCACAAAGTCCTCTTTAGCTCAGTGGATCTTGGGAGGTGAGATCTGCCAGGGTCCTCGGATACTTCTCCCATTTTACCAGTGGGGAGATGGAGACTCGGGTTTGGGAAGCGATTTGTGCAGGGGACCCCAGCCTGTTAGGGACTGGACCAGGACCAGGTGGGCTGACTCCTGGCTGGTGGTCTCTACTTACCCCCACACCTGCTCTCTCCATCTAGCAAGAAGACCCCAACCTTGAGATGCCAAAGCCCAGGGTTATCCACCACCCCAACCCACGATGCTGGGAGACAAATCTACCCCTGGCAGCTTAGGAAGTAGTGAGCTCTCTGTCCCCAGAGGTATGCCCAGAGATGGTACACAGCCCCAGAAGTTTTAGAGAGTTTATTCTTCAGAGCGGTTGGGCAAGATGCTCCCTGAGCCCCAACATCCTGATCCCCAGCCCTGCTCCAAGTTTTCTGCGTCACCTGGGAAAGCCCTTTGGACTCAGGTTCCTCTTGTATTAATGAGGGAGGGATGAGATGTTCACAGAGGCTCCGTGGGCTCAGATTCTGGGGATCAGTGTCTTCCCTGCCTGGGGCCTGGCCAAGAAGGGGTGCCTCTATTCATATCTGCACTCCAGATTTTACTGGACTGCCAGGGGTTGACCAAGAGAGGGTAGTAGAAGGGTGTGATGAGAAGGTGAACGGTGGCAGAGAAGAAGAGGGTGGTCTGGGACTGGGCAGCCCACTAGCTTGTGTCAGCAGACACTCTTCCTCAATTGCCAGTTGGGGCTGTGCTGGGGAACTGCCAAGGGATGGCTGCCCATCTTTTCCCTGTAGGACCCGCCCCTGCCCGCCTCTGCCCTCCCCTGCCCACCCCTGCTGGACAAAGGCCAGGCACTTTGGGGAGAAGGGAGCCTTCCAAGTATGCAGACAGGCAGAATCCTTGAGCCCACCCTTCACTGTGCCAAGCACCAGGGGTCAGCATTTGTGGGCAGAGATGTGGGAAGAGAGAGGCCTTGTGCTGGACCCTTGCTCACAGACCCAATCAGTACATGTGCGGAGCATCCCCCGCCAGGAAGTCCCCCCCACCCAGGAGGTCAGAGGTGGGAGCTATTGTGACCCATTTGGCCAGCACCGATGACTCCCCAGAAGGGGGATAGGAGCTGGGCCTAGTAGGATGGGGAGGGTTTGAAGAGACAAAGGAAGAGTGAGCAAATGGGGCAGAAGGAAGAAGGCATCTGTTCTAGCTGAGAAGATCCCTTTGAGTGTATCTCTGTGTCCGCTCTAACCACTGTCCCCATGGGAAACCATGGGGACTTCCTTCCCCATCGCCCCAAACTGTGGGGCTCCCATGACAAGTGCCCTAAGATAGTGGGGCCAGGCTACTAGAAAGACAGTCCGGAGGCCCCAGGGAGAGAGTGGACAGAGATGAGCTATGGAGCTGTCCAGCTCGGAGTTCCAGTCATTAGACGCAAGACCTTAGATGTGTTACTTAACCTCTCTGGACTTGGGAGTCTTTATCTCTGGGGATAATGATACAAACCTCCTTAGAGGAAGGGGAGGAGGAGCATGGCACGTGAAGGTACTGGGTCAACACTGAGTCCTGACAGCTATCCGGCTCCAGATGAGGCCGAATGTGTCCATTCAGGCTCTGCCATGTCTTCTGGGTGACCTTGGAGAACCACACTCCCGCTCTGGGCCTCAGTTTCCCCATTTGTCACATGGGGTTTATATCGCCTTTCCTGTTAATACAAGTAATCAGACAGCAGCAAACCGACCTCAGATGTGGGGATAGTGGCTGTAAATACCACAGGAGCACATAGAATCAAATCAGAAGCCTCCAGAACTGGACCTCAGGCCTCAGGGGCCCTATGTGGCCCTGCTAGTTTCTAGCTGGGGTCTCTTATTTCAGGCGGCAGGCCTGGGCCCAGTAGTACTGTCACTATGGAGACCAGGCTGCCGCTCTGGGGGCCCAGGCTCTCTCACTCTCAGAACCTCTCTTCCCTCCCTTGGGCTCTGGGATAATGAGGGTCTGCAGGGGCCAGGCCCTCACTAATCCCCTATTAAAAGTTGAAAGGGGCCAGGGAACCTCCAGAATAAACTCATTAACTTTTATGGGATAATAAATGTATCCCATTAAATTCTCATTCTTATGCTGGGCCAGCTTAACCTCCAGAACCCAGAGGGGTGGGCTCCCTGCCCACTGTATCCCCAGGCACCCCTGTATACCCACCTGCTGTCAAGCTCTCCCCTCCCCCACAACCCCAGCTGGGAGCCACTGCTACCACAAAGAAGGGATCAAGGCTGACCTCAGCTCAGAACTCTGGGCTCCCCTCCCTGTGCCCTCTTTGGCTTCCTCCTTAGGAGGCCAGCAACTGTGGCCCTCTGCAGGAACTACCGGAGTGACAGGGGCCCCTTCTGCCCTTGCAGAGAACCGGGTGGGGCTGGCAGATGGGAGCAGAGGCCTGTCTCTAGATGGCCCTCACCAAACCCAGACGTCACCACTCCACAGAGGGAGAGACCGAGGCCCAAGCGGGCGGCCCCCTGCCCAGGTCACGGAGGCAGTGAGGCATATGGATTTGGGATTGGAACCTGAAGTTTTCCAGCTGGCTGGTGCAGAAAGATTTGCAGAAACAATAGCACCAATTGGGGCAGCCCAGCTGGTCCTGAGGGGGCATCTGGAGTCTGTTCCAGGCATGCAGCAGGTGCTCCAGGCAGGGCCACTCCACTGTGACCCCAATCCTTCCATCACTCCCTCCACAGACCAATTCCACAGCCCACGAGCACTGTAAACCCTTGGCAGCCTCCTGGGCCTCCGCGCACCTCAGTTTCCCCATCTATAAGACAAGGACGATAATGCCTACCTGGTTGGATGCTGTGAAGAAAAGTCCCCAGTCTTTCCAGCTTCCCCTAAGCAGAGGCTAGACAACCCCTCACCCCGCCCCCACATCCAATCAGAGGCTGCCCGGTGTGGATCACCCGACTCCCGTTTCTCCCCTTACCAAGCTGGGCCCTGGGGAGGAACGGCCAGGCAGGTGGCCTTCCCCGGGAGGCCCAGTCTGGGCCTGGGGAAGGGGAGGGGCCTCCAATCCCAAGAGGGGCCACGGTTGGGGGGTGGGGGTGGCACGGGCTGGGAGGCGGGAGCGGGAGAGAATCCACCGGGGAGGCATCCTGAATGGCTCATTAGTGCCGATGAAAGCCTTTTTTCATTTCGTCTAAATACTTTAAACAGGGCTCCCTCCGATGTCTATTTGCATAGCTTAAGAGCTAATGCGGGGGGAGGGCCCAGGCGGCGGCAGGGCCACGCCGGGGCGGGGGGCTGCCGGGGAGTTCCGGGGCTCCTCCGGGGTGGGGATGGCGGTGGCGGGGAGGAAAAGGGTGTTTCCCCGGACCCACCCCTCATAAAGGAAGAGGCCCCAGGCCCTGCATCCCTCCTGGAGAAGAGGAGAGAGGAGCAGCCCTGGGAGTGCTTTTGGGCCTTCCTGCACCAGGCAGAGCAGACAGGTGGGGAGACCTTGGGGGAACCCATCCACGTCCTACACGGGGGCCTTAGACGCAGCTGCCCTTTGCTTGACAGAGGCAGTAATATCCTCATTTAAAGATGAGGATGCTGACACGCTCGGGGTCAACACATTCTCTCGGACAGCAGAGGCCTCATCTATAGCTGTCCTCTCCTCACCCCAGGCCTGCCTCAATGTTGCCCCAATGGTGGGGGGTGCTGCCTGCCCTTTTGAGTCCCTGTAGCCTCAAAAGCTCTGAGAGGCAGCTTTCCTGGGCTGACATTTGAACACAGGGGTGCCTGCCCCTGCCCCTGCCCCTGCCCAGAGAAACCAGTGTTAAGGGTTTCTGATTTGGGGTCCAGACTCAGATGTGGTTTGGGCACTGGGTGGGTGCTCTCTGGGTCCCAGCCAGGAGGCTTCCTGAGAGTCCGGACCAGGTCAGGCTCGACTCAGGTTCCAGATACTAGAAATTCTGATCCCAGCTCTACTTCCAGATTGCATGAGACCTTGGACAAGTCTATTCTCTCTCTGAGTCTTAGTCACTCAGGCTGGCTAGGGGGGTTCTCTACTGGACAGCTCCTCTCTCCTCCTGTGAGACAGGTAGTATCCTGGGAAGACTAAGCAAAGGTTCAAACCCCAGCTCCACCACTGTATGACCCAACGAGTCCTTACCCCACCTATCTGGGCTTCAGGTTCTTTGTAATTCCCATCTCCAGAGTTGCAATGTCAATGATATAATACAAGATCTGAGAACAGCCTGACTGAGCATGTGGGTCCCTGCCATCCCTTTCACTATGCCCAACATCACATGCTCCCTCTCTGTCAATCTCTGTACCTTTGAACTCAGCGCCAGCGGAGAACCTAGGGAGCCTGGTGACAGGGAGGGCAGGTCACAGGGCCTCAAACTTCCATCAGAATCACCCAAGATATCCGGAGATGCCCTGTCCCCAAAAATGGCTTGTCTTCTGGAGATTATCTTACCTCTCTGACAGTGGGTAGCACCCTCCGGGACCAAGTGGCAGCTGATTACGGAATCAATTTGCTCCTTTGATATGCTATCTCGATCCCATTTAACCAAGAGCTCAGTCCCCCCAGATAACACAGTCAGTGCAATTGACAGTGACACGGGAGGTGCCCATTAGCTCTGCTCCATTGCCCAGCACCCACCTGGCAGCCAGCGGGAGGAGCTCTGCCCGCTGCGCTGTCTTCCTGAGGCAGAGGATCTCCTTGCCCTCCCTCCCCAAGGGAAGAATCCCACAGGTACCTACCCTGGGAGCCACAGGCCACATCTCTTAGGGGGCAATCCTGGAAAGAGACACTTGGTCTTCAGTCTATGCAATGAGAAAGGCTCCTCTTCCTTGTACTAGGCTAAGATCAGTCTCTATTTACCTGGCAAAGACCGTGTGACATCTGGGAGGTGGGCAAAGAGAGGAACCATGTCCTGGCATGTCATAGCCACTGCTCAGACCCTCTATTGATGACTCAAATGAATGACGCGGGGCCACTGGCAGATCATGTGCTCCAGAGGGTATGAGCCTGCCTGGGCGCTGTGTTGTTGGTGACTGGCACAGAATGCCAAGGCACAGATGGGCTGCTTTGCTGGGCATCTCAGGAGATGCAATTGGTCCTGTTTTCTTGGTGCTTTGGGGCATCAAGACCCCTCTGACCCAAAGCAATGGAGAGCCAGCCCTCTGACCTCCACCCACCTCTCCCACCCCATCTCTTCCCTCCTCCCCTTTGTCTGACACATCAGAGCTGCTATGGACTCCTGAACAGAATGTAGGCCATCTGCCACTTCCTTGTGCCTGCCAATCCATGGGGTGGGTGTGAGTCTGTGAAATGACAGCCCCACCATCAGACATTCAGAGTAACCAACCTTCTTCTTGCAAACTGTTAACGCCCTGGCTGTGTCTCCCGTCAAGTGCTCATGCAGCCATTTTGAGAGCTGTTAGGATCAGAATCCCCTCCCAGCCTTCTCAGGCAGGCAAAATTCTACAGGAGCTGAATCTGGAGCCAGCATCCATTGACCTTTTCCCGGCAGATGAGGAGCTGGAGAGCCTAGTGGGCCACAAGCAGAATAGGCATCATCTGTCCAGATATGGGGTTGTAAAAGTCAAAATAATTAATGGCAGAGCAATCTGTACCTCGAACCAGCAAGAGCAACTAAGTTTCATCTTCCAGAGCCTATCTAATTGACTGGTAGTGGCTGCTTGGATAATTGTGTTGAGAAGGATTCTGAAGTCCCATGTGGCTCAGCAAGAAATACCCAAAATTGGTTAACAGTGTCTGCCATGGATTAGGACTAACTATTCTATCCCTGCTTTGGCTAGTAACACAGGAAAGATAATGGGGGGAGGGCAGAGAAAGAAAGATAATGGGAATTCAGAAAGATGTGTCAAATGAGGAAAAGTAATATCAGTTAATCCTCAGTTAATCCTAAAAATGAAACCCTGGTTTACAGATGAGTAGACGAAGTTTCAGAGAGTTTAGGTTATTTGCTTGAGGTCACACAACCCGGAAGTGGAATGGATTTGGGATTTGAAGCCACACAGGCTTTACTCTAGAGCTTGTCTCTTCCCCCCTCTATTCACATCACTGTTCTAAAAGGATTTAAAAATAAAAAAAGATAAATGACTGAGAAGTGAGAGAAATAGGACATAATGGGACCCTAACAAAGATGTCGTGTACCCATGAGGGAATCTAAAACAAAACCCCAGGGCTCCTGGATGGCTTAATCAGTTAAGTATCTGCCTTCGGCTCCGGTCATGATCCTGGAGTCCCGGGGTTGAGTCCCACATCAGGCTTCCTCCTTGGCAGGGAGTCTGATTCTCCTTCTTCCCCTCACGCCACCGGTATTCCCACTCTCTCTCTCAAATAAATAAATAAAATGAAGGGAAAAAATTGAAAATAAAACAAAACCCCAAATATATGAAACATTTCCTGAGACTAATGACCAGCAGCTTCACTGAGAATAGAAAATGAACTTGAATGACCTATAATCTCAGCAGAAAAGTCACTGTGGTGGGGCCTGGCCTTCTTGGTAAGGGTCTTACCTCAGGGCTTCAACTCACTGGTTGAAGCCACTTCCTTTCTTTGGCCTGTCTCTTCATCTATTAAATGAGACCCCGATTAGGTGTGGCAAATATTTCTCTCTCATGTCAGTCTAAGGTGGCAAGCATGGCTGCCCAGAGTGTTGTGTTGAGAAGGATTCTGAGGCCAAATCTGAGAAGAGCAGGAACTCATGGCAAGATAAATCAGTAACGTCTGTCTACCTCTGGTGTTGGAGGAGAAAGGATATCTCATGAGACATCCTGGAAATAGATGATATCATCTCATTCCCAGGTCTTGGATTCTAGAGCTCCTGGTTCTCAACAGATCGTAGGATCTCAACAAATCATAGGGTCTCCTATGATTTGGATGGGCTGTGGTGCCCCTCCCTGTGGGGGAGGGGGAGAATCTCTGATCATGCGTTATTATTTCAGGACTCTCCTCAGAGACCCCAACCACGGGGGACGGGCAGGCCCCAGGCATCGAGGAGACAGACGGGGAGCTGACTGTGGCCCCCACACCTGAGCAGTCAGAACGAGGCGTCCACTTCGTCACAACAGCCCCTACGTTGAAGCTGCTCAACCACCACCCACTGCTCGAGGAATTCTTACAAGAAGGGCTGGAGGGTGGCGAGGAGGGGCTGAGGCCAGCACTGCCTTTCCAGCCTGACCCACCAACACCGTTCACCCCGAGTCCCCTTCCCCGCCTGACCAACCAGGACAGCCGCCCTGTCTTCACCAGCCCTACTCCGGCCATGGCTGCAGCTCCCACTCACCCCCAGGCCAGAGAAAGACCCTGGAGCCGGGAGTCTGAGCCCCCTGTACATCATATCACAGCTCCCCTACCTCCCGTACCCAGCCTGGGTTCCAGGGAAAGGCCTAATACTACACCCCCCAGCAGAGCCTGGACCCCGACCCAAGAGGGTCCTGGAGATATGGGCAGACCATGGGCTCCAGAGGTCAAGTCCCAGACCCTGGGGCTTGGGGTGGAGGGATCCATCACGACCTCCACGGCTTCAGGGGACGATGAGGAGACCACCACCACCATTGTCACCACCACCATCACCACCGTCCAGCCACCAGGTCAGCTCCCCGCTGGCTTGGAGATATGGAAATGGGTATGGGGGAACGGCGGGGCCCCTGTAGTCCCCTGCCCCTGTCACTATGCCAGCCTGCCTTGCCCTTTGGCACCAAGGGCCAGCCTGCAGTAGGCAAGTGGATGAGAACCAGATGGCCTGGGTTCTAATCCGGATCTGAAGGAATGACAACAGACCCTAGGAATTTTGCTGAACTTCGCTGAGACTCATCTGTAAAACGGTGATAAGACCTACCTCATTGAGCCACTGTGACAACTGAGATAAAATTGCACCTAGTAGGTGCTCAAAGGTGGTCCCCTTCTTTCAACAGGGAAATAGGTGCCCCAAGAGCTGGGCTTCACCATACACACACACACACACACACACACACACACACACACACACACAGTGGTCAGTTTTAGTTGAACCAACACCCTCAGAGCTGGGCTTAGCCTTGTGTTTCCTCCTGCCTCCCAGGCCCTTGTAGCTGGAATTTCTCAGGCCCGGAGGGCTCTCTGGACTCCCCCACGGCCCCCAGCTCACCTACAGATGTCGGCCTGGACTGTTTCTACTACATTTCCGTCTACCCCGGCTACGGTGTAGAAATCAAGGTAAGCAACCTGGCTCCCACCGGGACAAAGCTGGGACTAGTGTGTTATTTTTCCAGAAACGTGCTGGCCACTGGCCGAGGTGAGGATGCTCAGCGGCATGGTTGGCCTAGAGCTGGGGCTGGGCCTAAAACTTGGTCAGCTTCTGCCCTGTGCTCTAGAGAGGGAAGAGCTTCTGTTCCCAAGGGCTTCATCAGGAGCTAAGGAGAGTTTAAGGAGGGGCTTAACTCTTGGATGAGCAGAGGAGTGTGTGAGGGTCTGAATTTATGTGGTTGGGGGAGCATGAATGTAGGGCTCCATGGTTGGGCCTGAAAGAGCCAGGGGGCCTCATTGACTGACTTACGCACTCAATAATTCCTTCAGCAAATACTCCCTGAGCAGCTCCTCTGGGCCAGGCCCAGTGCTGGCTCCTGGGGTGCAGAGCTGGGGAAGATAGACATGGCACACCATCAGAGAGAACCATCTGGTGGGCAAGTCAGACCCACAGCCCCAGCTTCCTTCCGGCTGCCTCCCTGGGCCATCTCATCCTTCCCTTGGGATTAAGACTCTCTCTTGCTCCTCAACCCTGAGCCTGCCGGTCCTCCTGGATGTCCCATAGGCTCTTCCACCTCCACGAGCCTCAAAGCTAACTCTTCCCTTTTGCTCCCCTAAACCTGCTTGCCAAACACCACTCCTGACCTCAGAGATGGACACCCCAACCCTTCAGAAACAGGGAGCAGGGCCGCCACCATGCAATGTGGATGGTGCCTGGAGGCGAGGCCAGCTTGGCCCCTCTTTCTTCCTCTTCCCTGAGTCCCATCAACTGGTGTCTCCATTCTATCATGACGTTCCCCAAAACTCAGATCTGCCGGCTTCTCCCGTCCATCCCACCACCACCATGTGGTCCAGCCTCCATCATCCCTCCCCCAGGTGAAGCAGTGGCTGCCTCACTGGTCACCCCACTCTTGCCTGCCCCCACTGTCCTTCCCCTCCACTGTAGTCACTTTTCTTTTATTATCTTTTTTTTTTTTAATTATATAATTAAGCTCTTCAGCCCAACGTGGCACTTGAACTCATGACCGCAAGATCAAGAGTCGCATGTTCTATAGACTGAGCCAGCCAGGCGCCCCTCCACTGCAGTCATTTTCCCATATGAAGACAGTCCTCCCCTCCACACCTCCCCAGAGGCCTCTGAATGGAGGCCAGTCCCTCCAGCCCATGTCCAACCACTCCCTCCCTCATTGTCTCCCTGACCCTTTGCATTGACCAGCTAGCTGGATGGGCCAAGGTTGCTTTCCCCACAAGCCCCAATGATACATGCTGGTCCCTCTGCCCAGAAGTGTCATCCTCTTATCCCTTTCTGGGACTCACTCTCGGTGTCACTTTCTCAGGGACTTATCTCCTGATGCCCCATCTTATGAGTCTGTTAATAGCTGGCCACATCCCCAGCCAGACTGTGGGCTCCTTGAGGAGTACCCTGAGTGGGGGCCCAGAATGGGGTCTCCGTGGACTGGCTGAATGAATGCACAGATGGTTGGAGGAAGGAAGGAAAGAGGTAACAGTGGCCTGAGTATGGAGAGAGAATGGAGGTAGAGGCGGGCATTCGGCCCAGCTGAGAGTATCAGGCAAGTGACTGAGAACAGAGGGAAGAGGGCAGAGGAGGAGTCTGGGAAACAGGGCAGTGCTGGCCGCTCCTAGCTCTCAGCCTGCTCCCTACCCGTCCCTATGCTCCCCACCCATCCCTAAACCCCTGGATCTGAGCCTGGAGCCAGCTACGCCTGTCCTGGGGATGTCAAGGGCAGGTCTCTGAGTCAGGACCAGAGGAAGGGGAACCCTCTCCCCCCACCAGTGGGCCCCTCCCCTTCTCTCTGTGACTGTTTGCTCCTGCTCTGCCAAGCCCTGGGCCCCTCGCTCTGGGCTGACAGGGAGGGTAATTAGGAGCCTCCGCCACCCCCCCCAAGCCATTAGCACTCAGTGCCGCTTAATTAAGGTAATTAATGTAAAATCATCACCTAATGAGAGGTGGCACCGGCTGTGGCTCACCGGGTAGAAGGCACCAGCTGCAGGTGTGGGGAAGGGGGTGGGAAGGGGCAGATGCCAGGCTGAGGGCCCTCCTGCCAGCCTGAGCTGGCATCACCTGCCCCCCAAGGCTGCCATTCCCACTGAAGCCCCCTGAGCCAGGCTGGGCCCGGTCTAGGTCCTCTCCACAAAGGGGCAAGATGCTGGCTCTGTGGGCTCCAGCCCTGGCCCCGGGCATGAGCCCCACCCTTGCCCCCCACCATAAGCCCTATGTCTGTTGTCGTCTGGGGCTGCCACATTTTTTTTTTCCCATCAGAATGCAAAAGCTGTTACCAGGCAACCCTGAGATGAAGACCTGTCACAGCCCGGGATGGCGGTCTGCAAATGTGGCAGCCAGACGCTGGCACCGCCCTCCACCCCACCACCGTGGGGCAGAGTCCTTGAGGGATCCAGTTGGCCCTGATGGCCAGAATTAAGAGTCTGAGACCATGGCAGGAAGTCCCGGGGGGTGGGGAGGGGGAGAAGGGACAGCATCAGCCAGTGCTGAAGCAAAGGTTACGGTTCATCTCCTTCGGGGGCCAGATCTGGAACCTCTGCTCCTCCTGGGCCTCCCAGCCACACCACCCAGATCTCCTGGGGACCAGAAGAATTAATTACTGATCCTGCAGACCGGTACCAATGGAGAGTTGGGGAAACTGAGGCCAGCAAGGAAAGGCAATCCCTAAGGTCACTCAGTGAGCCATTAACTCACATTTTTTTGTTTGATGAATGACTTTGCTCTACAAACATAAGTGGAGAAATTATCACGTGGCAGGCTGTGTGAGGGGGCGCTGGACACAGTTCCTGGGGGAGATGGAAATCGGAAGCACTGACCGGAGAAGGCTCGGCACCATTGGGATGGAGTGGGAAGCAGGAGCATGGCAGGAATGCAGGGATACGGCACACTTTTCAGCCTGGAGGGTCAGAGAAGGCCTTCCGGAGGCCGTGATAGCCGCTCTGGGACCTGACAGAGGAGAGGTCAGCTGACACACCAGGATCAGGAAGCCATGGCTAAGGTGGTCTGGCTGTTGATGGTTCCCAGGACTGCATGGGACAGGTGACTTTCATTGCATGCGAGCAAGAGGTGAACTTAGGTGCTTCCAGATCGCCCTCCTGCCAGAGGCTAGGCCTGAAAACAGTGCTGGTCTCCCTGGGCAGTGGGGAATGGAATGGGTGAGGTGGCTGGAAGACTGAGAAGGTGGCCGTGGCCTCTTCAGACTTGGGGAAAGACTTGTGGCTTCCCTCCAATGTGGGTGAGCCCTGGCCTGCCCCTCCTCGAGTTCACAGGTACGGTTCAGGGCAGGTGGAAGGGATGGAATCCAGGCAGGGGTGGGTGGGAGAAACCATGGGAGGAGAGAAGCATGTGAAGGACCCACAGCTCACATCCCTGACACCATGCTGGGCCCCTGCCATGTGACCATAGCTCTGGATAAAGTCTGGGGCCTCTTTTCATGAGGAACAGGCTCAGGGCTTCCAGAACTCCAAACTCCCATGCTCTCCATATCTTGGACTCCAGCCCCTCATAACCTGCTTTATCCCCTGCCCCCACCTCCCTTCAGGCCGCTGCACTGATCTGTGCACTGTGGCCGAGGGTCTGAGCTGCCCAGAGGGAGGAGGCCACCTCAGGTCCTCCGTAAACAGAGGAGGTTTACCTCTTTCAGCTGGGGTCAGGCACTGCGCTAGGCTCTCTTGAGAAGTCCCTTCAGGATGGCTGGACACCAGACCCTGGGCCCGTGTGGATGCCATCCCTTCTCCAGGCAGCCGGTCTCCCCTGAGGGCTCCAGGCCTTTCAAATGGGCCTGGCATGTGCATCTCATTGCACTTGGCATTTCAAGAGCCTTCTCACTGCCAGTCTCCATCTTGGCTTGACTGCTCTCTGTACCATCTGGAGCCTGGGCACAGCTGCCCATTATCCCCACCCTTGTGCCCCAGGTGGCCCCATTGGAACATAGCTCTTCCACGCCAGGCCAGCTGCCACTTTGATAGCCAGAACTCCAGGACCAGGCCTGATAGGGACACCAATAGGGTGGTGGGTCCATGGGGTGAGATTTCTGGGCAACCTCCTCTTTTCCAGCTTCTGGAAGGCTCGTCTGAGAGGAATTAGGGAGGTGCAGGCAGGTCTGGCCCCATGCATTTAGACCCCTCTCCCCATCCCTAAAGCAGACTCTGTCCCATAAGGGTTTGTGGACAGGCACAGAGGCTGTCATGTGGGACTGGGGTTCCAGCCTCGGCAGCCCGTCCCTTGGTGACCAGCAAAGCCCCCAGCCTTCCCTGGAACTGTTTGCTTCTCTATAAAAGAAGATGAATCAGATGATGCTGAAAGGTGCTCCCAGCCAGTCCATCTGAGCATGTTCCCTCTCCTGGGTTCAGGAAGCCCCCTTCTAGGCCAACCGGGCCGTGGTCTTTCAAGCTCTTGACCCTGCTTCCTTTTCCTAGCAGCTGTAGAACCTGGTCCAGAGAGAGGGTGGCTCCCATGGACAGTATCCCGGAGGCAGAGCCCTAGAAGAGCTGGGGCTGTGGTGGGTTGACGGCCAGCTACCATCACATCAAAAGCATTAGTCTCACCAAGGTAGAGCCCAGATCCCCCCCAAAAAGGGGAAGAGGACCCCTCGGCAGTGCTCAGCCCCTTACAGGTGGGATCTCACTTAATCCTTACAACCTTATCAAGTAGGTACAACCATCCCGTTCCACACATGAAAACTGGGGTTCAGGAAGGTCATGTAACTTCCCCCAAGGACCTTTCAGCTAGTCAGTGATAGAGCTGGAAGCTATTTCAGGACTCAAGAGCCCCTGTTCTTCCCCTGGCCTAGGAGATTGGCCCAGGCATGGTTAAGCCGAACAGGGGGTGCATGGGGGTGCATCCCTTTCCTCAGCTCCTCCCTGCCTGCGCCTGTAAGACGCCACCTGGAATTCTTCCAGTCTGGGGAAGGGCCTAGGAGGCTATGCATGAAGACAAAGCCCTAGGCCAGGAATCGGGGGGTCCCAGTCCAGAATCCTGACTTTGCTTTGGGTGTATGGTATGACACAAAGAGGAACTCTGCACTTTTCTGATTGCGAGGTGCCCTTGTCTATAGAGCAGAAGTAAATAAAATCTGCTCGGATTCCCTCCTTGAGATTTTGTGATACAGGAAAGGATAAAGGGTGTGAAAGCTTTGAAACGACAAAGGGTCTCCTGGGAAAAGTTGTGCCTCTCCTGCTGTGGGGAGTGGGGGAGCACGTGGGTGTGGGGGAGCACGTAGAGTTGGGGGAGCACATGGATTTTGTGGAGCATGCACATGTGAGGAGGGGCTTGTATGTGGGGGAGCACATGGGAACGAGGGCGCACGTGTGCCCTGCCATGTGTTTGAGGGAGCTGCATGTGTGCAACCGGGCTTGTGTCAGAGTACACACGTGGGTGCTGGTGACCAGAAGAGCGTAGGGGAGCAGGGCCTGTGGCCATCTTCTGGGGGAGGGGCTCACACACCAGAGTCACCCTTGAGCTTGTCCTTGGCCTGTGCAGGGTTTTTACTGGGGGGAATTGTGGCACTGTCCCACCTATGAGTCACACCATTAGGGCATGTTCTGGAAACCTGACTGGTGGCTTCAATGGGGACAGACAAGCCAGTCAAGCCTGATGATCTGGGGGGGCCAGCAGAGGGCAACCTAAATCCTCCCTGCCTCCTGGGAGTTTAGGAAGGAGTGGTGTCCCCTCCCCCCACCCCACGTCCTTCCTTGTACTGACTTCAGGGGCAGCAGGAAGCCAGGCAGTGCAAGACAGCCCTAGGTCCTGTCAGAATTGTCCTCACCTCCCTCTGCTCCTTCCCCCTACCCAGCCCCCAGCTCCCTCCTCCTCACCCCTTGTCACAGGCTAGGGGGTGTGGGAAGAAGGCCCTTGTGAGCAGAGCTGACATTTCAATCGGTCTCCCAAGCTCTTCCGATGCCTGCAAATTGCATCAAGACTCTATCACCCTCCTTGTCCAACACTCAGCCCTGTCTGGCCCCTGTCAGGCCTGGCCCTCGAAAAAGTGACAAATTACATTGCAGCCACTGCGGCAGGCCTGGAAGTGGGTGCTCGGAACCAAGGGGAGCAGAGCCACTCAAACAGCCTCTAGCTGAGAACAGGAGGCCTTCAGGAAGTGAGCCCCGGGGTAGTCCAAGTCCATTCCATCCCATGGTCTTGAGGTAGCCCTCACCATGGCTGGGCTGGAAGCCAGGCTGGCTGGAGGGGGCCATAAGCCTCAGCTCCCAGTTTTCCCAGCCTTACAGGGTTCTGGGTGATGGGGGGAGGGGTGTTGTGTGGAAGGATAGCTAGGATAGCTGATAGAAACATAAATCTTAACATCTTGGAAAAAGCTCAGTCTGGCCCAAACGCCAGCGCTAAAGCTGATGGGCCTGGGGCCTGGGAACAAGCATCTGGACATCTGGATGTCTGTCTGCAGGTGACTGTGGCAGGAGTTTGGGAGGGAAGGGGTTGCCTCCAACAAGGCAAGATTCTTCTACTCAACACCTTGGCGACCTTTTGCAAGTTCCTTAGCCTCTCTGAGCCTCTGTTGACTTGTGGGGATTTCACCACGAGCCTTATAGAAGTGTGGGGGCAAGGAAATCATGCCTGTGAACAGAACAAGGCTTGGCACCTGACAGGTGCTCCATGAATACTAATTGTTTTTGCCATGTTTTCACTACTGGTGGGGAGTGGCAGGGTCGAGAGCTGGAAGCTCTAGGTCAAAGGATGTTTACAGCAATGAGACACAAGGCTAAACTCATCTCTGCTTCTCTGCTTTTGTTTCTTTAGTGATTTCCCTGCAGGGATGTCCTCCCTCCCTTCCCCTCCTCCCCCCAGGTCCAGCCCCCCAAGGTCCTCTGAGATCCACCTGCTCTACACTCTCCTCGAGCCTGCAACCCCTCCCCCCCACCAGAGGATCCCTGCCACATGCATTCAGTGCCACTTAAGGCAGAATTATATGCTGCCTAGCATCTCTCAATAATTACAGATTCCACGTGTGTGAGTCTTGTTTGCCCAACTCTAGAATCATAGAATCTCCAAGTTTGAAGGGACCTCATCCAGCCTCTGCCGGGCGGCAGGAATTCCCCAAGGAATGTCCCCGGCAGATGGTCAGGCAGCCTCCCCCAGAATGTCCCCTGGAAGGGAAGCTCCTTGTAGAGAGCCAACACTGCTGCCCTGCCATGAGCTGTCTTTGGGGCCCCAAAAACCCACAGGGTCTTTTCTCCCGGGCAGGCAGAGAAGTCCCCAGGGCACCTCAGTTGTCTGCATTGTCAGCACCTAGAGTCTCAGGGGTCCAGAGCTCGGCTCTCTCCTCCGATCTGCCTGAGCTCAGCATCCATCCTTGCACTTCTCAGCCCACAGGAATCGGGCGAAGAAGGTACTTCCAGGGGGTCCACACATTCACTGTCTCCATCTTGATTGCAACTGCGTCTTTTTTGCAACTCACCACTGAAGAGGGTGTTGTGACCCCAGATCTTGCCCTGGGCTTTATTTTTATTTTTATTTTTATTTTTTTGCCCTGGGCTTTAATGGAGAAATGCAGAGAGGACGAGTAGGGAGGGCTTGAGGCAAAAGAATTGATTGGCCAGGCTTGGTAGGCAGAGGGTGAGGGTCCTGAGATGGGAAAGAATGACCAGCTTCACCTGGAAGGCAGGAGGAGAGGGTATTCCTTGCATACGCAAATACCCAGGGGAGTGGAGGGGAGAGAAGGCTGCAGTGTGTGCAAGAGAGGCTGGCTGAGCAATCAGGTCAGCTGAAGCCAAGCTGGGCAGGGCCTTGAGGGCCAGGTAGTGGGGGCTTTGTGGAGCGCCACCAAAAGATTTCATCAAGGAAGCACTCTGTTCCGATGGCTGGCCACAGGTTGGGGCTATTCACGGGCTGCAGTTCCGAAAGTACTGATGAGGAGGGAGGAGTGGTGAAGCCCTGGAGGCAGGGAGGCCGGCTGGGAGACTGCTGGGGCTCCAAGTGAACCAAAGTAGCCAGGAGCTGGGAGTGGCAGGAGGGATGAAGAATAATAAAAAGATCTGGGTCCAATAGATCGGAGGGAATGACTGATTGGCTGTGGGGAATAAGGGAGGAGGCAAGATGTCAGTTTCAAACTTGGGCATGGGATGGATGGAGAGGGAAGCTGCTGGTGGAGGGGAACAGGGCGGCGGGTGGAGGGGAGAAGGAAGAGGGTAGCTCAGTGTGAGGCAGGCTGGGGGTGGGGTGCCTGGGAGACATCCAACAGGGGGCATCCAGGGAAAGTGAGTACATGGGTCTGATGCTTAAAAGACCTCACAAAGGGGCACCTGGGTGGCTCAGTGGGTTAAAGCCTCTGCCTTCGGCTCAGGTCATGATCCCAGGATCCTGGGATGGAGCCCAGCGGTGGCATCGGGCTCCCTGCTCAGCAGGGAGCCTTCTTCCACCCCCACCCTGGCCTACCTCTCTGCCTACTTGTGATCTCTCTCTCTCTCTGTCAAATAAATAAAATCTTTAAAAAAAAAAAAAAAAAAAAGACCTCAAAGGGCTGGTCAGGCCCTTGGACACCCTCTAGCTCAACACACCTACTCCGTCCCCACTTTGCAGATGGGAAAACTGAGCCCTGAGAAGTAGTGAAGGGACGGGAAGCAGCTGGTGTTCTAGTGTCACTGAAAAGTTTTGGAGACAGAAAGACAAGCCTACAAATTCCAGTTCTGCTAATCATCCCTGTGTGACCTTGGATATGAACTTCAGATCCCCTCTCCCAGGGTTATCGGGAAGGTGAAATGAGCCCCTCCTGCGCTCAAGTGCCCAGCTCAGGGCCTGGGGGCTCCAGTGGCCAAGTGACGCTGAGGATTGGCTGTGTCTGGGGCCCCTAGGAGTCTGTGGGCAGCAGGGCTCCGTCAGCAGGAAGAAGGCTGACTGCTCCGCTTTGCACTGTCTATCCCATGACAGGTCCAGAACATCAGCCTCCGAGAGGGGGAGACGGTGACTGTGGAGGGCCTGGGGGGGCCTGACCCACTGCCCCTGGCCAACCAGTCTTTCCTACTGAAGGGGCAAGTCATCCGTAGCCCCACCCACCAAGCAGCACTGAGGTTCCAGAGCCTCCCACCACCTGCTGGGCCTGGCACCTTCCATTTCCACTACCAAGGTAGGCCTGGGCAGCTGGGGGAAGAACCAGCCCAGACTGGGTGTCCTCCTGGGGATCTCTGGTGCCATTATAGATATGGGTGTGGGGAGTCAGCGGGACAGGCGCAGGTGCCCTGTGACGCTCTGTACAACTAAAGGTGATTATTGCACACCTGACACTTCCAGAACCTTCCCTCTGCCACCTACTACCTTGTAGAAATCTGGTTGTGAAGGGGGCCTGACACAGAACCCTGTAGTCCCAGGGGGCCCATTTCCACTTACTCATTCACTCACTTATTCATTCGGTAAACTCTTCCTAGCTATCCGCTCTTTGCTCTTCGCCAGGCTGTGCTGGACAATGACAATGTCAAGGATCTTTGAGGGCCTTGAGGCATTCCTTGACCTCAAGGAGTTCCGAATCTCTAGAGGAGGTAGACACTGAAATAGGCAATAACAATAGAAGGCCTACCTCCCAAATGCAAGGGGGTCAAGGTCAAAGGGGCTTGATGTGACCTTCTGGAGGTTCTTAGCAACCAACGTGGCTTTCCTGAACCACCTCATCCACTCTAGACCTGGCTCATGCCCCAGTCAGCTCAGAAAACCTCTGGAAATAGGGGAGTGGCCAGATAAAATGGGAAAAATCACAGACTCAAGAGATGGGCAGATCTGTGTCTAAATCCTCTTCCCATTGGCTGCTGACCTTGGACAGGTCATTTGACCTCTCTAACCCTTCCTTTCCTCTGCTGTACATGTGACCAACATGCCTATTCCATAAAGTCACAAGGAGGATTAAACAAAAGGGTTCATGGCAAATGCTTAGCACTTAGCCCGTTCCATGAACTTAGCGTGTTCCATGAAGGAACCAGAAACAAGGGTTAAAGAACTGGCAGGATGGGAACGGGAGGAAAAGGGGCTTGCCTCTGCCCCTTTCCCATCAGCATCTCTCCTGATACCCCTTCCCCCAGGCAAAGTCTTCTTGACAGGGTAACTCACCAGTTCAGGCTGGGGAGTGCTAACGGGGAAATAATTGGTGTGAGCGATTATGGCATTGCCCTGCGTTGTCAGGGACCGATTCTGCAGCCCTGCTGGGTCCACAGCCCCGAGGGGGAGGAAGACGGGGCGCTGGAGAGGGAAATGCTTAGAACCCACCTAAGATGCACTCACCCCTCGCTAGCCTCTCCGCCCAAACTGGGAGAGCAGTCTGGTGCTGGCATCAGGAATGGCCAGCAGGGCTTGGCAGAGGCAGGGGGCCAGCTGAGACAAGGGTGAGCATCTAGGCGGCCCGGCCAGCCTCCCTAATAGCTCATCAATCCTCCCCAGCAGCGGGCATAATTTCACGGCATGGTAACCTCTCTTGCCGCAAATTCCTTTGCACAAAACCCCGGACATTCTCTCTGTTGGGCCAGACAAAGGTGGCTGAAAGACAGTGAGCTGGAGGCCCGGCAAAGGGTACAGACCCCAAGGAGGGGCTGGGAGAGCTGGCCCAGTCCTGCCTTCTGCTCAGCTCCCAGAAGCCCTCCCTCCTCGGCCCAGTTTTTGTCAATGATCAGCTCTTTCCTTAATGAGTGTAATTCCCCTAATTATAGGCTGTAATTAGCCCTGATCCCAGAGATGGGAACAGGAGGAGCATGTGCTCACACGCGTGTCTCCCTGGGCTGGAGAAAGAGGGTGCCAGAAGAGGGGGCGAGGGGACTAGTACCCACAGCACTGCCGGAGCTATCCAAGATAATGTTGGAGATCACAAGGAAGGGCCCCCACAAGGGCTTCATCTGTAGAATCAGGCTCCGACTCCCCTCCCACAGCCCCAGGCAGGGTGAGGAAGCAGAGGGCCCTGCCAGGCATCCCCTCCTCCCTCCTGAGCATTCCTGGCACTGGACTTGGCCCCAGAAACAGACGCCGGGAGAAAATAGCTCAACAGATTGCCGTCATCCAGGCTCCCTGGGAACGGTAGTCATGGCAACAGGAGGAAGCTCCTCCTGGGAAGTGGCCACTATGGAGTCTGGGGGCTTCCTCATCTGCCCCCAGCCTCCTGCTCTCACCTCTTCCCAGCCCAGTTTCCTAATTTGTGAAATGGGAGACCGCTCTTTCCAGGGTTGCGATAAGGACCCACAGGGAAGATATAAGGACATCTGACTCATGACCGGGAGCTGTCTGGGTATCACCCCCCACTCCCTGCACTCTGGTTGGGAGTGCCCCACACTCTTCTCCGCATCCCATTCTAGCCAGGGGTCTCTCCTCAGGTCATTGTGAGGGGTTACCCTCACCAACTACCCAGGGCAATCTTGTCTATCACTCATGGGTTCCTCAGAATCCTGAGCCCTGGTTTTTACTTCACCAGGGGAAGCAGGTGGGAGACGGGAGATGGAAAGCTCTAGAGCCAGGAGCTTCAAATGCCTTCTCCACCACTTACTGGCTATGTGATCAGGGCAATTCCCCCAGTCTCTCTGAACCTCAGTTTTCCTTATTGGGAAATGTGTTAATAATACATACTTTGCCTTCCTTCCTCCCAAGCATACTGTAGAAGTGTGAAGGCATTTTAGAAGCTGGAAGGTGCCTGCAGATGTGAGGTGCTTTTGTTAATTGAGATTCCGAACAATAACAGCGGGCTGGGACATTTGGTATTTGTTCTGTGCCAGGAATTATGCATATGTCCTCTCAGTTAACCTCTCATGTAACAAGTCTGGATGCAGTACTGGAAGGGGAGGGGGTGCTCAACAGGGAAATGGAGGCACAGAGAAGTTAGGTAACTTGCCCAAGGTGGCACAGCAAGTAAGGGAGCTTGTATTCTTTAAACCCAGGCAGTCAGACCCCAGAACCCACTCCCTAAACGTTACCCTTTCATCCCTGTCAATCACAAAGAACCACTCATTGGCTATGAGAGAGGGAAGAATAAGAATCATCCTTTCCCTTTTCCTAAGCCCAGTGACTGTAGAGCCAGGATGGGTAAAAATCATGGAACTCATTTCTGGATCCTGTTCTGCCCAGAGGCGGCCCCTTTGTCTATTTACACAAACCACACGGAGGCTAGCCGAGGACCTCTAGAACTGCCTGGACCTCTCTTTCCATCCACCTAGTGCCATCAGTAAGGGCGGGCCCCTCCACCCCAAGATCCTCAGTCTAGACAATCCCTATCCCTCTTACTACCCCCACGGGTTTTCAGACTCTGTAGCCCACGCCTTCACTCGGCCTCTCTCCTTGACCTCCTCCAGCCTTCTTTCCCCCTGTGGGACACAAGCCCTAACCCTCATTTTTAGCTATCTCCCTGGCTTGGCACCGGTCTGGGACTTGCCAGGTTGTTTTGTAGGATTTGCTGCCACCATTCGGTCATACTTGGTATCACAATTCCAAAAGTTACCAAGCTTTCCCAGGCAACTTGTCTTTCCCCCAACTTTCAAGGCAGGCGTGCCCTGCCTCCCCACCCTTGCCCCATCCTGTTTTTAAAAGGAGTCCACAGTCCTTGCCAGTGAACACTGGGAAAGCTTTTACTGTCTGACTTCAGTCGTTCTAGCTGTAATTCATATCCGTCCCCTACAGGAAAAATAGCATCAATACTTTACATGAGGATAGACTTACTGTTTCAAGTGCTTTCCCATCTAGAAGTCATTCAATAAACCTTTCTTAAAGATGTGCTCTCAGCTGGATTCCAGGGACGCCAAAGCTGAATAAAATCCTATCCCCTTTATTCTCTTAATAACCCTGTAGGTAGCCTGGCATTTTGAACCTCATTTAACAAGTGGGAAACTGGGACACAGAAAGGCTGAAAAACTGGCCAAAAGCGTCAGGAAGCTTGGACCAGGACTCAAGCCTCTTAACTTCCAGCTCTGCACTTGCTCCACTCACCAGCCCAGGATGCTGGAAATATCTCTGGCCCCTTCTGGGGTGGGGACCAGAGTCTTTCCTGGAATTCCCGATGCTTCTTCCGGTCCCGAGTGACACCTCCAGGCAGGCTGTGGCAGACCTCTTTTGTCCTGACTATGACTCAGCCCCTTAGTGCACACGCGCGCACAAACACACACACACACACACACACACACACAATGTCACCCAATTTCTCTCTGCAGCCTACCTCCTGAGCTGCCACTTTCCCCGGCGTCCTGCTTATGGAGCCGTGACCGTCACCAGCCTCCACCCAGGAGGTAGCGCCCGCTTCCGCTGTGCCACTGGCTACCAGCTGAAGGGTGCCAGGCTTCTCACCTGTCTCAATGCCACCCAGCCCTTCTGGGATTTCCAGGAGCCTGTCTGCATTGGTAAGTGGCTCCAGGGGACTCAGGGCTAAACAGAGGAGTAAGGGGAGGTGGTGCTTATCCCTGCTCTACATTGCTGTCTGGAATCTTCATTTACTCTCTGAAAGGAAGCCAGAAAATGGTCACATACCTCTGTAGCATTTATCCAAACCCTATATTGAGCACTTCCTATATCCAGGCACTACGGGTATACAGAACTGAATTAAATGGAAACCATGCCCTCAAAGGGTCCACAATTCTGGGAAATGGAAGAAGAAGGAAGCACATGGATCACCAATTTCCAAAGCAGGCAGTAAAAAACACCAATGAAGAATCATAAAAAAACACCAATGACGTGGGCAGGGAGGAAGCAATGGTTCTTGGATGGGTATTTGGGAGGCATCTTGGGGGAATTGACATTGAAAGCTTGACTTTTTTTTTAAGATTTATTTATTTGACAGAGAGAGAGAGAGAGCAAGAGCAAGCACAGGCAGGGAGAGTGGCAGGCAGAGGGAGTGGGAGAAGCAGGCTTCCCACTGAGCAAGGAGGCCTGATATGGGGCTCAGTCTCAGGACCCTGGGATCATCACCTGACCCGAAGGCAGACACTTAACCGACTAAACCCCCCAGGTACCCCTGAAGGTTTGACCATTAAAATATGGACACATATTATGCAAATTACACATATTAATTGTGTGAATAGACAAGAGTACAGGCACTTAGCACAGAGGCAACAAGGTGAGGCAGTGTTTGGGGCTCAGAAATCAGCCAGGGAGGAGCTCAGAACAATTCTGCAGGAGAGCCAGCTAGGTGGTATCCAGAGGCCAGGAGGCCAGGCAGGCAAGAGGCTCCAAACTTGACAGTGACTTTGGGAATAGAGAGGAGGGAAGAGGTCCCAGAGACACTGTCGAGCAAAGCAGGACAAGTGAAAGGAGACTTTCTCCCAGGTTCTGGGCCTGGACAATGAATAATTCTGAGGTTGTTGCCAAGGGAGAGGGGCTTCTTGGCAGAAGGAAGATGGAGCATTTAATCAGCAGTGTAAAAGGCAGAGGAGTAAGGAGGGTGGTGCTTGGACATCTTTTCTCTTCTCTTTCTTTTTTAATAGCTCAGGTTCTTAAACCTTATGTCATTTTATTTTCCAAAAAGATTTTATTTATTTGACAGACAGAGATCACAAGTAGGAGGCAGAGAGGCAGGCAGAGAGAGAGGGGGAAGCAGGTTCCCTGCCGAGCAGAGAACCCCATCTGGGGCTTGATCCCAGGACCCTGGGATCATGACCAGAGCTGAAGGCAGAGGCTTTAACCCACTGAGCCACCCAGGCGCCTCCTTTATGTCATTTTATAAACTCTTCCTGGGTGCCGGGAACAAGCAGAGGTGAATAAGCCAGATGTGGTCTCTGCTCTCCGGCAACTCTCTGGCCAGTGGGGAAACCAGCATGCAGCAGATTCTGTGCAAACCGTACTGGGATGGGGTGAATTCAGGGCATGGTTGGGATCCAAGGGAGGGAGAGCTGCTCCAAAATGAAGAAGAAGGCAAAGAGAGCTTCCCAGGGAGAAAGCATGGAAGGACAAGAATGTTAGCTCAGGGAAGTGGAGTGGATTCTTGGGACGGAACATGCAAAGGTGTGGAAAGCACAAAGCATGCTACAGTGAGGACATGACAAGGTGCGCCTGAAGAGTGCATGCGGGATGGGGCTGAAGCCGAGTCAGAAGGCCAGCTTCGTAAAGGGCTTAAAGGCCACCTTGAGCTTGGATGACCTGGGGGAACCACAGACAAATTCAAGTGAAGGTGGGCATGATCACATTCGCGGGGCAGTTCTGTTCTGAGCCCAGGCAGAAAGATGGGTCTTGCCCTCTCTGCAGGGAAGTGGAGAAGAAACTCACCACAAGCCCCTCCCCAAGAACTTTATGAAGTTAAAATATTCTGCCATCTTAAATATCTAGAGACAAGGGTGTTGTGTCTTGGCCAGGACAGCCTGGTCTCAGAGCAGGCAGGGTCCAGAGCTGAGTGCCCAGGAGAGGAAAGTGCTTCCTGGACTCCTCTTGCCTTTGAAACCCCTTCTCTGGCCCCACTCAATTACTTGTGGCCACATAACCCAGAAGTCTTCGGTGATGGGGCTGGGTGGGCTACTCAGCTTCCCCTTGAAAAAGGACAGTCCCAGGCCAGAGGGGTCAGCCCAGAAACAATGGTGATAGTGAGGCTATCTCTGAAAGTAGATAAGGCCAGGTTCTGGCCAGCAGTGTCCGCTGAGGGCGCAACATCTGGAGGTAGATGGTAGGGATACCAGATGTTTGTCAGGCCAGAGCGGGTCCTGCCCTCTTCTTTACCCCCACTCACTCATTTTATTCAACAGACACTGAATACCAACTCTTCCTGGCCTGAAAAGACCTCGCCCCTGCCCGAGGGGGTCCTAATGAAGGGACATATCCAAGCAATAACTAGTTGCAGGAAAGTGGCATGAGCTAGAAGAGGCAGATATATCCAAGAAGGTTGGAGCCCCGGTGTGAAGGCCTTTAAAGGGCTTCCTGGAAGGAGTGAGGGAAGGTGTCCCAGGGGAGTCAGCAGAGAGGGAAAGTGACTTCCCCAGGGCCACATGGCTAGATCTACCACTGTCAATGGAGCTGCACATGAATAATCCCAGAGGTGTGGAAGGTTAGGATTCTAGAAACCAGGCTGTCTCGGGCTGAAGGGTCATGGAGGCCAAGGATGGACCTCCAGAACCACAGGTGCAGAGGGCACAAGAGCCGGGGTGGGCTGGCAGGTCTGGTAGGCCATCCAGAATCCAGCCCACAGTCCTGGCCCTGTCTCACAGCCGCCTGCGGTGGAGTGACCCGCAATGCCACCACTGGCCGTATTGTCTCCCCGGGCTTCCCGGGCAACTACAGCAACAATCTCACCTGCCACTGGCTGCTTGAGGCCCCAGAAGGCCAGAGGCTGCACTTACACTTTGAGAAGGTTTCCCTGGCAGAGGATGACGACAGGTGAGGGGAGCTGTGGGGGGTTGGGAGCACCAGGCCAGCCAGCATTCCTGCTGTGGGGACAGAACAGAAGTCCGGGCCACACCCCAGCCGGGACAGTGGGACCAGCCGTGCCCCTCCTGCTCTCCTGACCCAGACTCATCATCCGCAATGGAGACAACGTGGAGGCCCCTCCAGTGTATGACTCCTACGAGGTAGAGTACCTGCCCATCGAGGGACTGCTCAGTTCCGGCCGGCACTTCTTCGTGGAGCTCAGCACTGACAGCAGCGGGGCAGCTGCCGGCATGGCCCTGCGCTATGAGGGTGAGCCTGCAGGGGGCCCGCAGGGCTGAAGGGCTGGAGCCTAGGCCTCTCCTAGGGCTCCTAGGTCCTCTCCTCTCACACCACGCCCCTGCCTCCATTCCATCATCATTCCTTCCAACTCAGCCCCTGCTCACCTAGCACTTAGGTGCCCCTCCCCGAGTCCTTAGGGATTCCCACCCCATTCTTGCAGGAGACTCTCACCTGGACCCAGGCCCTCTAGTCCGAGAGAATGAATCCTTTAGAGTTTGAAGAGCAAAAAAGGCCCTAACCTATAGAGAAGGACAATTGCTGCAAGAGATATTCTAGAATCGCTCCTGCATGCATGCATTAATTAATTTAAAAACCATTTATTGAGTGCCTCGTGTGTATGGAGCACAAAACTAGGTGCTAGGAATACAACGGTGATCAAGCCTGTCTCCTGCACATGATAGGGTATGGTGCTCTGGGCATCCTTTCTCTGCTGCAAGCCTAGGACTGTGGTCGGGAAGATAAAGACCTTGGGGCGGGAGACAGAAGGACACCTGCTCCCCCCACCCCCCATTTGGCCTGGCTGAGGCTAAGCTGTGCCGGTCCGTGGTTTGTAGCCTTCCAGCAGGGCCACTGCTATGAACCTTTTGTCAAATACGGCAACTTCAGCAGCAGCGCCCCCTCTTACCCTGTGGGCACCACCGTGGAGTTCAGCTGTGACCCTGGCTACACTCTGGAGCAGGGCTCTATCATCATCGAGTGCATTGACCCCCACGACCCGCAGTGGAACGAGACAGAACCAGCCTGCCGAGGTCAGTAGGTACCTGTGGATGGGCCTGCCCTGGGGGCAGGAAGCAAGGTGGGGGACCAGAGCCAACGGCAGAGCCCGGGGCCATAGGGGCCCTGTGACTTGTGAGATTCAAGCTCACCCCCAACGCAAGGAGGAGGTGGGGGCTCCTGGCCATGGGTCAGCACTCTTGTGGGCAGGTGGCAGCCCGAGAACATAGCACAGGGGGCGGGGGGGTGGTGAATGCAGAAGGGACACACCTCTGGGGCCTCCCCTGCCTTCCAGCTGTGTGCAGTGGGGAGATCACAGACTCAGCTGGTGTGGTGCTCTCCCCCAACTGGCCGGAGCCTTATAGCCGCGGGCAAGACTGCATCTGGGGTGTGCACGTGGAGGAGGACAAGCGCGTCCTGCTGGACGTCCGAGTGTGAGTGCCCGCTGGGTGAGGCCGAGCCAGCTCCTGGGCTCTGGGGCCATCTGTGGCCCCAGCCCAACCTGGAGTCCCCAGGCCAACCCTCCCTGACAGTCCTCCTCCACAGGCTGCGCATAGGCCCTGGTGACGTGCTTACCTTCTATGATGGGGACGACCTGACGGCCCGGGTCCTGGGCCAGTACTCAGGGCCCCGTGGCCACTTCAAGCTCTTTACCTCCATGGCCGACGTCACCATACAGTTCCAGTCAGACCCCGGGGCCTCGGTGCTGGGCTACCAACAGGGCTTTGTCATCCACTTCTTTGGTGAGCTTGTTGTCCTTGGGGGAGTCAGGGGAGAGGGGAGGCCCGAATATGGATCCTAAACTGCAAGTTGGAGAGACCAGGGCAATGAGCCTTGGTTCTCTTATCCGACAAGGGAAAGCTGGGAAAAGCTCCAGGCATCCCAGCCCCTGAAGGAAGCTAGTCTAATTCTGCATCGTCCCTCGGGGCCCTGTGATAGGGAGCCTTCCACTGAAGAGATTTGGGTAGACAGCAGGAAGACCTTTGTCACAAATGTGACAAACTAAGGAAAGGGGTTTGTTTCTACCTTCTGACCATCTTGAACAGAAGTGACAATTTCCCCACCCTCCCCAGCCCCCATCTCGGGACCGGGGAACCGGCCAATGTGCTTTTTAAAGTAAAGCCAAAGCCAAAATGATAATCCACGAAGCTCAGAAACCGAATGATGTCGGGGACAGGCCAGGAGGGGCCCCTGGGCAGGAAGGAATGCGTTGCTATGCCTGTCCAGGCCAGGCGAGGCCCAGGCCGAACCGGCAGGAAGTGGGGTGCCCTCGCAGTTGGGAAAGTAATCACAGTTATTTCAGTGCTCGCTGAGGGCCTATATCTTGCTGCCTCTGTGTCCCCCAGAGGTGCCCCGCAATGACACATGTCCAGAGCTGCCAGAGATCCCCAATGGCTGGAAGAGCCCGTCTCAGCCTGAGCTGGTACATGGTACAGTTGTCACTTACCAGTGCTACCCTGGCTACCAGGTGGTAGGATCTAGTGTCCTTATGTGCCAGTGGGACCTAACCTGGAGCGAGGACCTGCCTTCCTGTCAGAGAGGTGAGTACCTGTTCCCAACGGTCCCCTCCTCAGTGCAAGACACTAGCCTCTCTCCTTGATCCTGAACCTGACTTCGGCTGTTACCAGCTAGTGCCCTTGAATTTCCTCCACCTCTTGTAGCCTCTGTTGCCTACCCTGTGATATGGGACGATACCTTTTCAAAGGGTTACCGCCAAGCCTTTCAAATATTTCCTTCCTGGTAGATAGCCAGTGTTTGTTGACTCTAGTGGGTAGGAAGGGGACAAAGGAGGGAGGCACCCCAGCCAAATGGCAGGGACAGAGAAATAGGCAGCAGCGCCATGTGACAAGAAGATAATGGGCTGGCCTGGAGCAAAGCCAGGGTGGACTGGCCTTTGCTGAGTTCTACCTGGGCTACTTTCCCCCATGACCCTCTCCCTATAGTGACTTCCTGCCATGACCCTGGGGATGTGGAGCACAGCCGACGCCTCGTATCTAGCTCCAAATTTCCTGTGGGGGCCACCGTGCAGTATATCTGTGACCAGGGTTTTGTACTGACCGGTAGTCCCATCCTCACGTGCCACGACCGTCAGGCCAGCAGCCCCAAGTGGAGCGACCGGGCCCCCAAGTGTCTCCGTAAGTGTTGAATGGGGAAGAGGGGAATCATTTCGTAGGAAAGATGCCACCTCTGGGGGCTCGGGACCTGGCACCCTCACTGGGCTCTGCCTGCTTTGCAGTGGAACAGCTCAAGCCATGCCATGGCCTCAGCGCCCCTGAGAATGGTGCCCACAGTCCTGAGAAGCGGCTTCACCCAGCAGGGGCTACTGTCCACTTCTCATGTGCCCCTGGCTATGTGCTGAAGGGCCAGGCCAGCATCAAGTGTGTGCCCGGGCACCCTTCCCATTGGAGTGACCCCCCACCCATCTGTAGGGCTGGTGAGTATTCTGCCACCCTCAGAACTCCTGTCTGCCCCGGGGCACCTGGGTGGCACAGTCGGTTGAGTGTCTGACTCTTGGTTTTCACATGGGTTGTGATCTTAGGGCTGTGGGATGGTGCCCTGCGTCAGGCTCTGAGCTCAGTGTGAGGTCTGCTTACAATTCCCTCTCCCTTTCCCTCTGCTCCTCCTGCTCATGCTCTCTCTCTCAAATAAATTTTAAAAATCCTAAAAAAAAAAATAAAAATAAAAAAGCCAAAACTCCTGCCCGTCCCACAGGGCTGTTCTAGCAGAGAATTTAGCAAAGATGCCAAGTGTTGAACGACCTGTCCACAGCCCCCTTCATGTTACCCTTAGTCTCTCCAGTCTCTGCAAGATCCTTCTGACCTGGTGACAAGACAATGCTAGTGTGGGCTCTCCTTGGACAAATCCTTGCCATGATCAGTCTACTCCCTACCTTAGTGGTTTGGCCCATTGGTCTTACCTTTGCCCTTGGCCCTCCCCTCTTGTTCCAGCCTCTCTGGATGGGTTCTACAGCGGCCGCAGCCTGGATGGTGAGCCCCCCCCTTGAGGGTCAGGGAAATAGTCTCTCTGCCCCTGGCTCTCACAGCTCCCAGGCCATGGGTTCCCCCAGAAGGGAGGGCAGAGAAAGAGAGAGGTCTGGGACCAGCAAAGCAAAATTTCCCTTCACTGCCCCCAGCTAGCTACAGGGAGCTGGTCCCTGGATTCTCCTGGCCAGAGGTGAGGACAGATATGGGCTCTGGGTCACAGGAACTTCTGCCCCAATCCCACCCACTGTGTTTTCAGTTGCCAAGGCACCTGCTCCCTCCAGCTCCCTGGATGCCGCCCACATTGCAGCTGCCATTTTCTTGCCCCTGGTGGTGATGGTGCTCTTGGTGGGAGGTGTGTATCTCTACTTCTCTAGGTGAGTCTGGTTTCCCTTCCTGCCCTACATACCCAACTCACTTCTGCCCAGCATTTTTGACTCACAGGCATCTCCGTCCCACAGGCTCCAAGGGAAAAGCCCCCTGCGGCTGCCCCGGACGCGACCCCGTCCCTACGACCGCATTACTGTGGAGTCAGCATTTGACAATCCAACTTACGAGATTGGAGTAAGTACCCATGCCATTCTTTGCACCCTATCCAGGCCCTAATTCTATGCTCTCTTGGGTGGGTACCCCTGAGAGTCCCTCCAAGCCCTCTCACTCTTCCCCTTTTCCTTGGGAAGCGGATTATGGGCTAGCAAACCTTATACAAGTTTCCAACTCCCAGCAGTCTCTTTACTTTGCAGGAGACGAAAGAATATGAAGTCTCCATCTAGGTGGGGGCAGCTTTGGAGAGGCCAGCTCAGCCCAGCATCACAGCCCAGCAGCAGAGTTTCCAGCTTCCTGCTGTCCCTACACTTCCTGTACATACCATCTGGGAAGAGATTTCACCAGTCCCTCAAGAAGCTGTGCCCTTCCCCACCTGCAATGCCCACCAGGGCCTATTTTCTTGGTACCACTGCCCACACAGGGCCTTTGCTTGGGTTCAAGTCAAGCGGCATCTTCCTCTGGGCAGAGCAGAGCTGGAGTACATGTATCAAGAACCAGCATTCTCCTGACCCTTCTTCATGACCTGGACCTCTAGCCTGGAATTCACAAGCAGAGGAAGAGCACCTCTCTCCAGGTTGACCACCATCCAGCCTGGCATGTGGCACCCTGCAGCAGGGTGAACTCGATGGTGGTGGAAATTGCTCCAGGGTGTTCCTCATGGGGCCATCACCAGTGGCCAAATCTGCTGTCAACCGTGACCTCTGGGGAGTCCTGGCACGCTGACATCAGCCTCTCGGGGAGGTCTCTAGTCCTTCTCTAAGGCCCTAGGAATGGACAGTTCTGCTTCCTGGAGGCAATAATTCTAAGGGACCCTAAGGGGTTTAGGGACCCCATCCCAAGCTCAGGTTGGGCTTCCCTAGGCACTCATGCTCCACACCAAAGCAGGACACCCCACTGCTTCCCAGGCAGCCCTACATGCCAGTGAGAGGGAGACCTTCCCCTGATGTCGATCTGGCTTTACAAACATTTTCTTTCCCATTAGTCCCTCCCCCAACCCCAGCCACTCACAGTCTCCCTTCCTGGCCACTGGGTTTTAGGATAAGGGGAGCGGGCAGGCATATTCTGGAGAGGAGCTGAGGTCCAAGGGCCCAGGAATTTGGCATGGAACAGGGGGTTAGAGACCCAGAGAGAGACCCAGGAGTTGGCTACAGGCCACTTTGTACATGTAATGTATTATATGGGGTCTGGGCTCCAGCCAGAGAACAATCTTCTATTTCTGTTGTTTCCTTATTAAAACAGTGTTTTGGAAAAAAAAAAAAAAAAAAAAAAGTAATGGCCAGGTAGATGGTGCTTTCTTGGAGGGAAGGGAGGTGGGAAATAAGTGCCATGGGAACTTCAGAAGGCATGATGGACCCACCAACTGATCACTCCCACATTTCATCCAAAACAAGTTACATGCAGATACTTCAGGGACCACTGTCCCAACAAGGTCAATGCAACAGACGGCAGGTGAAGTAAGAGACCCCAGTGGCTGGCCCACAGGGGTGTGGAAGCCCAGGAACCCAACTGCTCACCTACCCCAATGCTTCCTTTCTTTCTCTTTGCTAGGTCCAGTACTACAGGCCAACACACTCCCAAACCCCTCCTCAATACCACTGTATTGTTGACAAGGCCCAGGAAGCCTAACACCTCTCTCCTTCCCCTTCGTCCCAGCTAGCAAGGGTTAGGAAATTGGAATAAAAATCAGAGTCTGGGGGCGCCTGGGTGGCTCAGTGGGTTGGGCCGCTGCCTTCGGCTCGGGTCATGATCTCGGGGTCCTGGGATCGAGTCCCACATCGGGCTCTCTGCTCAGCAGGGAGCCTGCTTCCCTCTCTCTCTCTCTGCCTGCCTCTCCGTCTACTTGTGATTTCTCTCTGTCAAATAAATAAATAAAATCTTTAAAAAAAAAAAAAAAAAAAAAAAAAAAAAAATCAGAGTCTGAACTCCTAAAACGTGAGGCTCCAGTCCGTCCTGGCCTCTGGGAATATCCAGACTATCAGGAGGAGGGGCAACGCAGCTTAGGGTAGGGACCTGGCTCCTATTTTAGCAAAAGCCCTCTCCATGGGCTCCAGAAAGAAGTTGGCTGGAAAGGACCTGCTTAAGTTTGCCATGTTTGGTCACTTGCAGCCCTAATGCCCCTTCCCTATGTCTCCCAAGCACCTCCTGAGTTGAAAGTGTTAGCTCAGTTTTGGTCCCCAGCACGCACATCTGTGCTTAGAGGTGCACTATGCATGGCTGCTCTCCAGAGTAAGAGCAAGAGACAGGCATTGGAGTTATGGACACTCCGAGGCCAGAAAACAAAATCCCTGAAGGAAATAATGACAGCCACCAGCACGTTCTACTTCCACAGTCTTCCAGCAGAGAAGTCCCGGTCACTCATGGCTGGCCACCTTCTGGCTCTACCACAGGCCACCTTGCAGGCCTGAGAAACTCGTCCATGCAGAGTGCAGTCCCTAGACTAGCCACAAGAGGTCACTTCAGAAGACATCTGTATCCCACCTGCTAGCTCCCCTCAACCCCCCTTGAATAACCAGGACTGGAGCTCTCCAAGGTGGTACCAACTTCCAACCACTGGGCTGACCTCCCCCTCCAAGTTCTAAGAAGAAGGTGTGTAGAGTGATTAGTTCCCCCTGGCACTTGTCAACAGAGCCAAGTATTATTTCCCTGGTTAGCCCAACAGCTGTTCCTGTTCTCCACTGCAAATGATGACGTTGATCAAAGCAAAGCCTTTCTCATTGGGCATAGGCCAATGGACTATTTATCTGCCCCATAATGCTTTCAGGCTGACACAGCAGCACAGCTGGGTCCTGAGCAGTAAGAAGCCAGGGAAGGAGGGCACATATGCTCCCAACTTCTGAGGACCCATGGCATGAAACAAAACCTCAGACTAGAAGAGGTCTGGCCACTTTCATATAACTAGCTCAGCCCTACTCTCTCTGAAGTCCACCTCTCTGATCTATAACCACAAGGATTTCTTGTGTGCTGAGGCTGGTAGAGGGCAGAAAGCAGCTAATCAATCTCTCTCTCTCTCTCTCTCTCTCTCTCTCACACACACACACACACACACACACACCCATGACCTTATCATTCTTCCTAAGCACCAAGAGGATCATCAGAAAAGTCAGAAAAACGGAAACCCAAGACCACACGCTGACATCCCCACCGTATCTAACTCATCCTCCTTACTATCCCAAAAGAAGAAGCAGCAACAACTCCTCGCAGACAGTTAACCTGGTGTAGTGGAAAGTGTCCTGGCCTGGGAATCAAATCTATTTCATTCATAGGTCTGCCATAAATTCACTATGAGAACTAGGCGAATCACCGCTCCTCTCTATGCATCTGGAAATGAGATTAACAAAGATAGTATTTAATCCCTTTCCGGTTTTATTCTTCTGCAAATATTAAGTACACCCTAACGATCACAGGTGAGCAGGACACAACTACCTGGCAACAATGCCAACTAAACGCCTAGTGGCAAGCACAGTGATGTTATCCCCTTCTCCACTTCTTCGCCTACAGTCAGGCAAGATAAACCGATAAAAAGGGCAGGGGTGCGTGCCGTGGAGGAAGCCAGAATTCGAGGTGAGGCCTTCAGACTACAAATCCCAGCATACAGCACAGCAGCTCTCAAAAGCATCCCTTCCTGGCAGGCAAATCTCTCCTCCCCGAGTCCATCCCACCATACAGTGCATATACGGCATGCACACGGAACTACGGCTCCCACAACCCACCACATCCCTCGCGAATTCTTGCTCCCAGGGTGCAGTGCGCTCCCGTTCGGCCTTTGGACGTCTTGCGCATTGCAAACTGGGAGTTGAAGTCCGCTATAGACAGGTAGCTGGGCGTTGTCAGCGTTACTAACTCTTCGCTGTGGGCTTCCCCTGGAACAGTTCTCAGGGACAGTGATCAAGAGAGGGTAGTAATGGGCCTGCTAAACTCTCCACGGTGTCTTCATTACGCAAGGCAGGGATGCTGAGGCTAAAATTAACTGTCAGGAGCGGGAGGGTAGTGTGTACAGCAGCCATCCAACCCGTCACCAAAAGAATAGTTTTCCGTCGCGGTGGCTTTTCTTTTCTCTTTACCAATATGGCGCCTAGTTTTGCCACACCTGATGCTGGGAACTAAACAATTCAGTACAATATCCCTATGAATACTGCTGTCACCGACAGCCTACCGGCTCCAGCCAACACCACACCTTGCTACTTCTTGTTCTTGCCTGAGGACTCCAAGGACATGGTAGCCTAGATCCCATTACCAAAATGGCGAAAGTAGAAGCATTCTTGTTAGGGCCTGCAGATGACAATACGCTTGCGCGGAAGGCGGCTGTGTTGTGGGGCGGGAGGGGAGCATTCTCAACACGCCTGCGCAGGAACAGAGTAGTCTTGGTCTATACACAAACACCAATGGATGAAGAGCCCCCATGTTCCTGCGGCTGCGCTATGACCCTTAGAAACTCTCCGAGGCGCCTGCGCGAGACCTCAGGTCCCGCCCTCTTATCTTAGTACGCTGGCGCAAGGCAGGAAGGCGGGGCTTCGGCCCTCCAGACGAATGCCAGCGCGGCTGCGCGCCGGGGGGTACCCGCTCACTGCGGCTGCGCGGGAGCCCGGCCGCCGGCTGTCACTGCGGTTGCGCGCGGCGAGCGGCGATCCCGGGGCGCCTGCGCGGGTGGCTTTGCGGGCGCTCGCGGTAAGTTTGCGCCAAGTGCGCGGCAGCCGGGACGCAGACGGCGGCGGCGGCGAGAGGCGGAGCCCGGGGACCACCCCCCATCACCCTCCCCGCAGTCACCTCACGTACCACAACCTCACCTAACCTCTCACCCCCCCTCCGATCCCCCCAACCCCGGGATGGCAGCGCCCGCCAGCCTTCCCGGCCGGACCAGCGGTCGCCAGCGCCGGCTTTAGCCTGTGGGACTAGGCCCCGCCGAGGCCTGACCCCGGGAGCCGGGACCCACCGTGCAGCCAGCCGCCGGGCCGAGGCTGAGGGGCCGCTCCCCCCTCACGGCCCGTGGGGAGGACGCTGCCGTCCCGGGGACTGGGGGCCGGGGGGTGGGGGGGAGCCAGGGCGAGGAAGTCGGGACCCGTGTTGGGAAAAAAGAAGAGGGGCCGGGGTCAGGAGCGCCCCCTCCCCCCGCTTCCCCCCTCCCCCCGGGGTTGGGGGGGCCGGAGCAGAGAGCGCCCAGCCCGGGAGGTGGATGAATGTGGGAGAAAATGGAGACCAAGACGATCGTGTACGACTTGGACACGTCGGGGGGGCTGATGGAGGTAAGAGTGGCCCTCCTCATCCCCTTCCCCCAGCGCCGGGAGGGAACCTCCGCCCTCCGCCCCACAAAGCCGGTCCTGAGCTCACAGCGCAAAAGGGCCAGAGGAAGGGGGGCTTCTTCCTCACCCAGACTCTCCCTCCCTTCTTTGCAATTCGAGGGGCTGAGCTCAGCCTCCGAGGACGTTTGCAGCAGTTTCACCTACCCGCCGCCCTGGATTCGCTCTCCCGAGGCACCAACCCACTCCATGTCGTTGCACCGGCGAGCCTCCCCACCCCCTTCTTGTCGGCCCCTTTGTGCTTCCCCCAGCACGTCCGGGTACCGGGTTTCAGGCCTCTTCAGAGCCTGGCTTTGGAGTCCCCCACTGTCCATACAAGGAAGTGGCGAGAAGGGAACCGCGCACCCTCTCCCCATCCCCCTATCCTGATCCTCCCCATTTGGAAGAAGCTGTTCTCGTTGTGCTGCAGGAAAGCTGTTAGGGTGGGCTCCCCCCGGTTCCGGGGGCTGAGAGGTTCTGGGAGCAGCTTGGATGGGAGGAAGAAGGACAAAAGGGGGGAGAAGGGTGGGTGACGGAGAAGCCTTGCCGGGGGGGCGACGGACCGCCCGGGAGCTCCGAGTGTGCACACACGCCGTTTGTATGTGTGTGCAGCAAATCCAAGCTCTGCTGGCTCCCCCCAAGACGGACGAGGCAGAAAAGCGGAGTCGGAAACCTGAAAAAGAGCCCCGGAGAAGCGGCAGGGCCACCAACCACGACAGCTGCGATAGCTGCAAAGAAGGTGGGGATCTTCTGTGCTGTGACCATTGCCCGGCCGCCTTCCACCTCCAGTGCTGGTAAGGTCTGGGGACCCCTTTGGAGCTCCTTGGCGGACCCTTCTCGGCACATTCCTTCACCCGGCCTACCCCTGGCTGCCGAAATAACGGGCGCTTGCAGCCGCTAGCTGACTTTCTGCAGCGGCTGGGGCGAGCGCCTCCCCACCCCCAGGTGTCTGCCGGGATCTGGCCGTTTGGGAGTGGGGGGAGGAGCAGCAGTGGGTCCGGACCCCGAGGTGGGGGTTGGGATGAGTGAGGAGAGCCCCATCTGGGATTGGAAGGCTCTGGGTAGCCGGGACAGAGCCGGCAGGGCACGGCCGGCGGTGGCGGGGGAGGAAGGGGAGGAGCTCCGGGCCCAGTGCCGCTCGGCTGCCCGCGCGCCCGCCGCCCTCGGGCTCCTGCCGGGCTGGGCTCTCTTGCGGGCGGGTGCGCGGAGCCCTCGGCCGCCGGAGTTGGCGGTGTCCAGACCCGGGGGGCCGGACACCCGGGCGATTGCGGCTGTGGAAGAAATCATGGAGGGTGTCTCTCGAGTCCGCCTCTTCTCCGCTTCTCTGTTTACAATATGGCGACCTGCCTTTAAATTATATTTTTATTCTCAGCGCCATTTTGGCTGCATATATGATTTGCAAACGTCTCCCGGGGAACGGTGGGGGTAGAGGCCTGGAGTCCTTTCTGCAGAAGCTCGTCGGGGACCCGGGCTAGGATCTCGCCGCTTTGGTCCCCTTTCTCTGGCTCCGCTTGCCCCTGTTGCCTCTCGGAGCTGCCTCACTCTCTCCCTCCCCTCCCCGCGCTGCCGCCTCTTAGGAAATCGGGCCGGGTTAGACAATTAAAATTGCCCTTGGGCGCCGATTTCACTTCTCTGCTCCGGATCGGCGAGCCCTTCGCGGCAAAATTCTTTGCTGCCGGGGTGGGATTGTGTGCGGTTAGCTCCGCGAGGGCATTTTTAAGGAGCAGAGAGCTGGAAAGCTGTGCGCTTCCCTCCGCCGCACCCCCCCCCCCAAGGGGAGAGGAGGGGAGAGACGGGAGAGAGAGGGAGGGAGGGAGGGACCTGGGTTGATCGCCTGCTGCGTGATCCTCCTCAGCAGCTCGGCCCAGAACAATCCGGCCAGGAAGAGTTTAAACTCCAGCTTCTGCCTGGAGAAACCATCTCCACAGAAATCCCACATCTGCTTAGGGAACTCAGATTGCGTCGTGTTGTGATGGGTCTTGTTCTGTTGTTCAGCAACAGTTGACTGATGCAGGCGTTTTTGAGAGCAGGAAAGAGAGGGGTTTCTGTTTGTTCCCACCCGTTTTTGATGTTGCCTTTTTTTTTTTTTTTAAGTCTACTGTTTAAAAAGAAAAAGTGAGGTTTTTCTTAAACTCTCTACACTGTTCCATTTCACATTCCGTCTCTTGGTTTGTGGACTAGTGCCTACTGTGTATTTGTACTAATTGCAGGTTTTGGAACACTTATTAGACAGATGACTGATACTGGGCAAATTAAGTCTGTGGTCAGAAGTTATGTAGGAAGCTCCCATTGCTATTCCCCAGATACTTTTGCCCAGGAGGGCACCCCATCTGGGCTTGTAATGTTGCAGGGACAAAAATGGTTATCCTGGAGGAAGCTTTGTTGCTGGTTTTAAATTTTTATTACCAGGTGACTAATACCAGCAGGAAGGGTCTGTGGTTTTTAGCTTTGCTTCCTGTAAGGTGTAATCCACCTGGAGAAAATACCTCTGGTCAAGTTTCCCCATGTTCTTGAGCAAAGAAGAGATTTGTACTTGGATATGTATGTTGTTTATCAGTTTTTTCCCTCTTGCTTACATTTTTTATTGTGCTTGTTTGATGCATATGCTCGTACTGAATTGTAGGCTTCTTCATGTAAAGTGTGGGTGTTTCACCTCTAGGATGAAGCTAGGGTTAGCTAAAGGAGAAGGGTGATCTCCATATTGAGAATTTTATAAGCTCTTTATCTGTAGCCTCCTGTGTTTATTAGTAAAGCTGAGATTTTTTTTTTTTAAGATTTTATTTATTTATTTGACAGACAGAGATCACAAGTAGGCAGAGAGGCAGGCAGAGAGAGAGGGGAAGGGAAGCAGGCTCCCTGCCAAGCAGAGAGCCCAATGTGGGTCTCAATCCCAGGACCCCGGGATCATGACCTGAGTCACCGAGGCGCCCCAAAGCTGAGATTGTTTGTTAGAATTTTAGGTATGGAAAAAGTGTGCTGTTTTGCCGGAGTTTGGGCTTCAAATTCTAAAACCTAACCTCTGGATCTTCTAATTAGATGAGTGTGAGACTTGTCAAGTTGTAACAATTAACAGTTTCTGCTTCTGCTAGGAAAGAGGGAGGTGCTTGTAGCTGTTGGTGAGACTCAGACTTGCCCAGACTGTGCATTTCATTGAATACTTTTTTTTTTTTTTTTTTAAGACCATGAATGGGAACTGGTAATCAGAGATTTGAGAATCCTAATAAGTGAGGCAGGGTTTATTTTACATCTCCAGTTCCCTCTTTGAAGATGCCAGTACTGAAGGTACCATTGACTTAGCAGAGTTGTTATATAAATTACAAAACATTCTGGATATTGGTACAAAGACAAGAAGTCTTCTTTCAAGTGAGGCTTATCCCACTTTCCTGCCTCCTGTTCCACACTCGTTCCAGCCCAAGTGAACTACTTCATTAACCATCTCCACGAGAGTAGTCGGGTCCTGCCTTTGACATTCTTAGACCATTTTTATTCCTGAGTGTGCCGGCTTTAATTCATGCCATTACTGATTACTTGTGCCCTGTAGGAGTGCAGTTAGGTGTGGCTATATTTTCTCTTGTTTTCCTTTTCAGCTGGCTATGACTGGCTTACAGTTGACCCTTGAACAATGCTGGGGGCTTAGGGACACTGACCCCCATGCAGCCAAAAATCTACATAAGTTTTGATTTTTCAAACACTTAACTCCTTACAGGGCTGTTGACCAGAAAGAAGCCTTACCGGTACCATCAGCAGTCAGTTAACACATATTCTGCATGTTGTATGTATTGTACACTGTATTCTTACAACACAGTAGGCTAGAGAAAAGAAAATGTTATGGAAATCATAAAGAGAAAATGCCCGTACGGTACCATACTCTTAAAAAGTCTCCATAGAAGAGGACCTGCAGTTCAAATGCATGTTTTCCAAGGGTCAGCTGTATTTAGACAAGCACAAAAATGATCATTTTCCTTACGTACAGAATGTACAAGAGTGAAGATGGAGGTTTTGCAAACCCAGTTGATCATAATTGTAGTGCTATTGCGGGTCTTCATTCAAAATTCTCTGAGACAATCCTTTCTCTGTCTCCAGTGCGTCTTGCCAGCTTGCCTCACAGTGAACAAGATCTAACAAAATGTTCCAAAAGTGATTTAGGCAAACTTTACCTCCTGGGCTTAGTGACATAGTCATAACCACAGGGTATTTTTCTTAGATAAACTACTGTAGGAAATGACTGGTAAGATAAACTGTTAATTGTCTTGTCTTTTCTCAGGGGCCAGGGCTCTGTATGAGGAACTGTTCTCTCTTCCCAATTAGACTGGGAGCCCTATTTCTGGGTTCCCTGTCATGAGCCTTTGGGTGAGGGAATGAATTGTCCTGTGCTCAGTACCATGACCTCGCTGAAGAATTAAACTTAAGGAGGTGATCGATTAGTTTTTAAGTAACAGTGTGATCATTTTATCTGAGTTTAACTGGCTTATCAGTTATTCAGAGTGGTAGTGGGGGTTACCAAACCTGCCCCACGAACTGAAAGAGGTATTTTTTTAAGTGTTTTCTGGTGAACCTGACCCCTATCATAATTGTCATGCCATTAGTTGAACTTTCTGAAAATACTGGTCTCCATGGAATGGTCCCTAAGAATTGGTTTTTAAAAAAAAGGAATAACTGGTAGAGCTCTATTTGCCGCTGACCATCTTTCTGTTTGAAATGGATTGAATTGTTCTCACTGATAAAGTGAGCACCATAGGCCATCAGTAATGAGGCTGAAAAAACTGGATGTTTTTCTCTGATTGTTTTCTCGTGGCATTTTGCTCCAAACGGACTGAGGGATCAAAATGGTCTGAGAAACGCATCTACCTCAGCAGACCTCAGCATGGTTGCTTCCCGTCAGACAGATTTCTGTAGCATTTGCCTCCGCATGTTATATTTGGAATTGTTGGCCGGCTTTCCTCTCTTCGGTGTTGGCAGTGAGATCCAAAATGAGGTTTTCGAAGAATGAGAGTAAAAAGGTCTCTGTGCACAGGCAAAACTAAGCTCAGCTTGGAGTTTTGCATATTTAATTTTCAGTGAGTCATAACAAGAAAGGTTTCACACATAGAGTAGAAAACTGTGTTGCAGAACATCTTTGCTATTTGAACTTTTCAGAAGGTGATTTTTTTTTTCTGATTTTGTTGCATTTAGCTCCTCATTAGAAAAGTAACAGGCTAGTGCTGAATTAAAATACATTTAATTTAATGTTATCTTACGAATCTGTTATTTCTGACATTTGAGGTAGTTGGAAACCTGGCACTAAAGAACTGGAGGGGTCGGCATCTGGACTTCCTCCTGTCACCCTGCCTCCTCCGTAGTAAAATGATTCAACAATAAACAAACCTAATTTGGTTTTATGTGTATTTTATCTATTTATTTTTGCATTTGCTACATTGTGTTGGAATCTGGGTGTGTATTACTGTTTTTAAATCACTCCGAAAGGGAGGGTCCAGTAACATTGAGCTTTAGTTCAGTTTTATATACATGCTTTGTAAACTTAACGTGGGGCTTGGGCTCATTCTTGTGATCAGAGTGCTTTGTTTCAGTGATGAAAGTATAATCACTGTTTAAAAATGATAACATTTAGTATGAAATGTTTATTCAGAATTGGGTGTGATCTGGGGGCGCCTGGGTGGCTCAGTGGGTTAAGCCTCTGTCTTTGGCTCAGGTCATGATTTCAGGGTCCTGGATTGAGCCCTGTATCAGGCTCTCTGCACAGCAGGGAGCCTGATTCCCCCTCTCTCTCTGGCTGCCTCTCTGCCTGCCTGTGATCTCTCTCTGTCAAATAAATAAACTCTTTTAAAAAAATGGGTGTGATCTAGGATCTAGGTGGCTTTGGTTAAGAAAGGATGCAGGGGGCGCCTAGGTGGCTCAGTGGGTTAAGGCCTCTGTCTTTGGCTCAGGTCATGATCCCAGGGTCCTGGGATCAAGCCCCACATGGGGCTCTCTGCTCGGCAGGGAACATTCTTCCCTTTCTCTCTCTGCCTGCCTCTCTGCCTACTTGTGATCTCTGTCTGTCAAATAAATAAATAAAATCTTTTTAAAAAGAAAAGAAAAGAAGCATCAGGAATTTTTTTGAACTGTAGGAGGAGGTAGTGCTCCTCACAAGTAACAGTGTCTGTGTGACGTAAGGCAAGCATTTCATGGTACTATTGCGGGAAATTTGGGGGGGGGGGTCTGTCCCGAGATTAATCGCCATACTCAGTGAGAGGTAGAATACAGTTGTAAACTCAGCAGTTTCCTGCTGCTTTCTAAGGCTCTCACAGTACTTTGTAGGTGGGCTATATTAAAATATTAGGACTGCTTATATTGTTTACATGTAAAATCATGTATAAGACATATTTAGGTAGCATCTTCATTTATAACTGGAGAAGGGATTCATGTTGATCTGTTTTAAATTCTTAAGTATGTATTCAAGAGATTTTTTCTTTTTTTTTTTTTTAAGATTATTTATTTATTTATTTATTTGACAGAGAGAGAGACACAGCCAGAGAGGGAACAAGCAGGGGGAGTGGGAGAGGAAGAAGCAGGCTTCCTGCTGAGCAGGGAGCCCTGGTGCAGAGCTCGATCCCAGGACCCTGGGATCATGACCTGAGCTGAAGTCAGACACTTAATGCCTGAGCCACCCAGGCTCCCCTCCAAGAGAATTTTTTAAGCCAAATCGTAAAATAGAAACAAATTATGTAATTTGAACTGAAAAAGGATCCAAATAGTCACTACTGTGTGTTACTGAATGAGACAATGGTTTTTATTAAGCTCTGAGTGAAAGGACAAGTGATAACTCAAAAGGGCTCAGTGAGTTTTCAAGGTTCACCCTTGTAGGGTTTATCTGTACTTCATCCCTTTTTGTGGCTGAATACTATTCCATGTATGGATATACCACATTTTGTCTATCCATTTATCAGTTAATAGACATTTGGGGTTTTTTTCTACTTTTTGTTATTGTGAATAAGGATGCTGTAACATTTGTGTGCAAATCTTATGTGGACATCTGTTTTCATTTCTCTTGGTTGTATATCCCAGAAATGGAATTGCTGGGTCATAGGGTAACTCATGTTTAACCTTTTTTTTTTTTAAGATTTTATTTATTTATTTGAAAGACAGAGATAGCAAGCCAGAGCATGAGGTGTGGGGGACCAGAGGGAGAGGGAGAAGCAGAGACTCCCTGCTGAGCAGACACCCACCCTCACTCAATCCCCAGTGCAGGGGCTCCATCCCAGGACCCCGGGATCATGACCCAAGCCAAAGGCAGATAGATGCTTAACCAACTGAGCCATCCAGGCGCCCCCATGTTTAACCTTTGAAGAACTGCCAAACTGTTTTCCAAAATGGCTGCACCATTTTGTATCCTCACCAATACATCAGGGTTCCAGTTTATCCACATCCTTTCCAACACTTGTTATTATCTGTCTTCTTGATAAAAGCTATCCTATGGGCAGGAAGTGCTATAGTTTTGATTTGCATTTCCCTAATGACTAATGATCCCAAACATCTTTTCACGTGCTTATTAACCATTTGTATATTTTCTTGGAGAAATGTTTGTTTTGATCCTTTGTCCAGTTTTTTGTTTTTTTTGTTTTTTTTTTTAAGATTTTATTTATTTGACAGTGTGCAGACGCAGGGGGAATGGCAGGCAGGGAAAAGCAGGCTCCTGCTGTGGGGCATGATCCCACCAGGACCCTGGTTGGAATTGTGATGGTTATATTATTATGATAATGCAGCACTGGCTCCTGGAAATGCATTCCTATTTTAAGGTGCCAGAGTTTTAAGTCACCAGAGCAGGGGAAGGGGGTTTGCTTTCCCACTTCTACTGTGCTCTTCCTTTGACTTAAAAGTCCCCAGGGAGGGGGCGCCTGGGTGGCTCCAGGGGTTAAGCCTTTGCCTTCCTCTGCCTTCAGTCAAGTCATGGGCTCAGGGTCCTGGGATCAAGCCCTGCATCAGGCTTTCTGCTCATCAGGGATCCTGCTTCCCCCTCTCCCTCCACCTGCCTCTCTGCCTACTTGTGATCTCTCTTTCTCTTTCTGGCAGATAAATAAATAAAATCTTAAAAAAAAAAAAAAAGTCCCCGAGGAGTACAAACATGGCCAGCTGCATTGCCATTCAGTAAGTGACACTTATAAGAGCACCTCTGCATAATGCTAGCCTCCCAAGAGACTGGACAGGAGTACAGCTGTCCCCCTGCCAGTTTCCTGAAAGAGGAGGACATTGTATTCAGTGCAAGTCCTAGACCAAATTTCAGAAAGGCACTTTGGTATTGCGGATTTGTCACCATGCCCAGGACACATGCACAGGTCACTAGCTCACTGCTTTTCCCATGACTTGAGAACAGTTAAGAAGAATAAGAAGGTGACTCCTTTTTCTGCCTGCCATTTATAGGTGTCAAAGTCTTCATCCTTTTTAAGTCTAACATTATTTCTGAATCTAGGTCTCAGCAAATAAGAATAAAGATGAAGTGTTAGCACATTTGCATGGGAGGCAGAAGACCCTGAGGGTTACAGTAGACACCAATAAAAGGAAAAACCATTGCTTTTGACCCCTTGTCAAAAAAGAACTTAATCTACTATGTAGACCTGTTATTGCATTCATAGTAAGCAAATTCCAAGTACACCTTACAGATTGATGACGTTTCGGGTAATATAGAACTTGACTCGCTCATTCAAAAAGCTACTTTCCCTTTTGCAACCATGTATTAAATGCACACTACACTACTCAAAAGCCAGGGGCTAACATGTATCCTCTGTTCACTGCTGTGCAATATGTAGTGGTATTACAAATGCGAGACGTGCTAAGACGTGCAAAGATAAGCACTTAGTTGGGGAACAGAACTGATGTCTTCTGCTACCAAGTGGATGATACCTTTAACAGGAACACACGGTCACTATTCCTTTCCCCTTAATTAGATTTGTTTCCTGTATATTAATAGCGTTGGTGTTTAGTCTTTGCCCTTCCCTTGTTTTTCTGACAAACTATATAAGATATATCTCCCAGGAAATGTTTCCCAGTCTTGAAAAGTCAAAAGACAGGGAATGTAACAGTGGGGCGGGGACTCTAAGCCTGTACCTAGCGTCAGTGTTTCCCACTGATGTGGGCTCTGCATGAGGCTCTTTTTTGAAATAAGCTGGAGTGAGCAAGAGAGGATTCTTCACAGGGTTTGAATTTAACCATAGCCGGAAGACATCACTCTACCACCAGGCCAGGCAAGGGTGAGGGAATCTCTCAATTACTAGCAAGCTTGAGTTTCAGGGTGGAAGGAACCCTGTTTGCAGCAGCACAAACACATGGGCCGTCTTGTATCCAGCTGTGATCCTTAGATAGACGTTGAATAATATTTTTCTCCTGTCTGCAGTAGTGCAGAGAAGAGAGCAGAGAAACTAATGAAATGCATAGAACTCTTATGTGGTTGTAGGTAAGTCTCCTCATTACAAAACTGGGCAGTGAGCAGCTACTCTTATTCTTTACACCAGACCAGGTCTCCAGTGATGAGCTGGGTGCTTTTTAATTCCCACATTCATTGAACCAGCAGATAGAGTTCTACTGATTCTTGGTTCTAGTGAAGCTCTGGAGACATTAGAGGGAAATTCTGCAGTGAACTTTTTCGGGTTTTCAATCATCAGTTATTAGAACGCATTATGAAAATTATACTTTGTTAATCTCATTAAATGTATCTAAATCTATACCTTTTGGTAGTTCTTTCTATACATAGATTAGCTATATTCGGTTTTCCTTGATCTTGCTGGCCATTTTTTTTGAAAGAGCATCTTAAATGTAGGGAGAATTCTGTTAATGATTTTGGCCTTTGATAGACATTGTCTTGCTTTATCTTTTTTTTTTTTAATATTTTATTTATTTATTTGACAGAGAGATCACAAGTAGGCAGAGAGGCAGGCAGAGAGAGGGGAGGGGAAGCAGGCTCCCCACTGAGCAGAGAACCCGATGATTCAGGGCTTGATCCCAGGAGCCTGAGACCATGACCTGAGCTGAAGGCAGAGGCTTAACCCACTGAGCCATCCAGGTGCCCCTGTTTTGCTCTTATCTTTTTTGTTTGTTTGTTTGTTAATCCTTTGGTTGTAGTCCTCATGGTTTTGCCTGGCTTAGATAACACTTAGCCATTCTAGCTTAACTTAATATTAACACTAATTCATGAGACATCTTTGACTGCAGGCCTTAGTTTGTTGGAGCTGAAGTAAGCTGAAAGGTAAGAAAAGTATCTGCAGTTTATTTAAGTTAGTGGGAAAGAGCTTATGTTCAGGACTTGAATGCTTGCTGCATATGAGCTTTCCTCAAAATCTTACCGCTTGTGTGCATACTTTCAGGCCTTTGGGGTGATCATTCTTTGGTTAGGAATCATCTGAGAGAAAAGTGGGCCAAAGGGAAAAAAAACTATGGTGCTCTGTCTCTGAGAGGTCTGTTCACCTCCTAAATAGGTCACTGGGGGTGTAACTGGAAGGCTTCAGAAGCCCAAGTCAGCACTTAGCTGTGGCATCAAACCACGACAGCACAGTTTGACAGCATGCCCAGGAGATTACTTCAGTCGTGTCAGGTGGGGAGTTTTGAGGTTTATGAGTAAAATGGGGCTTATGAGTAAAAAGAAAGAGGGAATAGGCCCTGTGCTGTTTTGGTGCAAATCATATCATTATTCTCTATCTTTCCTTTTAAGAAGACCTTTTCAGAGGAGGGTAAATGAAGCAGAAATCCTCCTTAGGGAAAAGCAGCTGGGTCTTAAGTAGAAACCTGCTCTCTCTGTATTTAGTTGAATTTCAAATAAAGATTTTTTTTCTAACTTAAAATTTTTTTAAAAAAATTGTTAGTTTTTTCTTTTTCTTTCTTTTTCTTTTTTTTTTTTTTTTTTTAAGATTTTATTCATTTATTTGTGAGAGAGAGCACAAGGGGGGGGTAAGAGGGAGAAGCAGACTTCCACTGAGCAGGGAGCCCAACATGGGGCTCCATACCTGGACTCCAGGATCATGATCTGAGCCAAAGGCAGCCGCTTAACCAACTGAGCCACGCAGTTACCCCAAGACATTGTTAGTGTTTTTAGTTTTCCCAGCCTTTATACAATTTTAGATCTAGTATCTATAAGATAGAAACTGATCGAGATCGCCTGAGCTGCGTACGCCAAAAAAAATATATGTATATATGTGTGTGTGTGCCCTGCCTTTTTCCTTGATTTGACCATGGAACAGTACCCAGTTTTCCATACCTCTGAGACTCCTCTGGAATACACAATTACAGTTCTTGATTCTTCCTTCCAAGGAAGAACATTCCCTGGGAACATCAGAAAGTGTCTGCTGAGGCCAGAATGGTGACTCTTCCAAAACACTTAGGCTCCAAAATCTTATCAGGAGGGAGGTGAATAAATGAAACCCATTTTCTTTCTTTCTTTTTTTTTTTTTTTAAAGATTTTATTTATTTTTATTTGAGAGAGAGAGTGAGAGAGCGCATGAAAGGGGAGAAGGTCAGAGGGAAAAGCAGACTCCCCATAGAGCCCGAGCCCGATGCAGGACTTGACCCCGGGACTCCAGGGTCATGGCCTCAGCCGAAGGCAGCCACCCAACCAACTGAACCACCCAGGCTCCCCGAAACCCATTTTAAAATGTTTGCAGCCACCTCTCCATCGTGGAGAAGCCAAGATTGCCAGAATAGCCAAACTAATGATAGATAAGGCCCTGTGGCACCCCGTCTCCGCTTGTCGAGAAGTTAGCAGGGGCAACACCTAGTGTAACTGTTGGTACTCTACCCTCCCACCCTCCTTTTGCTGCCCTGACTCATAACCCTGTTCTCCAGGTGTCCTTCACTGGGAGGATGCCACCACAGCCCAGCTCTGCATAGAAGGCAGTGAAATTTGGGGGCCCAGTCCGCTAATTTGAAAGGATCGTACGCCTGTGGAAGTTTGCAGCTAGCAAAGTTTCTCAATGGGGCACTTGTAATGGCCTGGCACTTCATTGGTCTCCTTGTTAACACTGCTCCTGAGGCTCTGCATGAAAAAGCCAGCGGTCCTTACACTTTTTATGTACTTTGTGACATTAGCTGTATTTGAGTCAGTAGCTGGGATGGAGGAGGGTAAGGAATTAAGGATCAGGGACCCCAGGACCTTTCTGCTCTCGTTTCTTGTATCTTCCAGTGTGGCCGTCTTCCTAGCCTTTGAAAGGTAGGCTGTACTTGAAAATAAAAACTGATGCCCATGCAAGTGTCCAGGGGAAGCTGGCTATTTATGCTGACACTTAAATTTCATTAGGTTTTGTTTCAAGCCATTAAATTGGGGTACATTAATACAGCTTTTATGCTTTAAAAGATAATTTTTAAATTAGATCTTACTCAGCATCTCTTTTCTAGAACTGGTTTCAGTTCTAGAAGCTGGTTTCGGTTTATAAAAGGCTTGTTTTCTGTGCTCATAGGTTCTTTGTAGATAAGATAGCTACCAGGAGGCAGAGATGTGATGGTGGTCCTATCAGTGGTTACCTTCCCTCCCATTTTGGCTAGTACCAACGCAGATCCTCAGCTGGCCAAGGGCAGCGGGGCTGGTTTGAGGGAGAGCAGGCCTGTTCTGAGCATGTATTGTCTTTTGCAGTCACTCTTACACAATGCCGTTAGATATGATTATAGGATTTTTATCTGGTAGTGGACCTCAGATGGATGGACGAGACCCATGAACTGTGAAATTAAAAATCAAAACTGCTCCGGTGCTATTGTTTGCTGGCTGAATACCCCACCACCACCCAAAAAAGGGAGGAGACATCCAGATGCGGGGAGGGGTCAATGAAATCTTTCTTAGTCTGATATTTTAACTGAGACTACCATATATGGCTAGAGAGCTTCTGATTCTTGGAGAATGATGGGTTCTGACAGGAGGGACCCTAGCAGTTCACGCGACTGACCTCTTTTAGAAGTGAACCCGAGTGGAATGCTGTATGTATATTGTGTACAGATACGCTGTCTGCATAGTGTTCCTGTTCAGTCTTCATATTAAATAGAATATTTTGTCAGTCTAGGAAGAGACAATAAAATGTCTTCTTTCTTAAATAGTTTTCATCTGTTTTGCTTCCTTTTGTCCTAAGACACACACCAAAGCTTTTAATTTGGTTAAGTGATATTTCCATGTCTCCCCAGCTGCCTTTGGCTCAAGTTTTAAAAATGTCAGTGTCACTTAGCTGGATAGATATTTGCAGGCCATACATCAGTAAACTAACATATTTTTAAAAAATAAGTCCAGAGCCTAACACCATTTTGTTCCCCACCATTTTTACCTGCATGTTGTAATGGAAAAAAAAAAAAAAAAAAAAACAGGTCTCTGAAATCAAAGGCAGTCTTTCTGCTTCCCTGTCTCCTTCTCTCCCTTCACCTCTCCCCTCCTCCCTTTGTTCTCTCATTCCCCTCCCCCTGCTCCCTTCCAGTTCCATATTGAAAAACTGCTTGCGCTGGATGGATAATTAACGCAGAGCTATGGAGCAACAGGTCCCACTGGTGGCGACTAAATCTGAAGTAAATGTTAATGTGGTGCAGGCTCACGTGTGTATTAATAGGTGAGGGAGATGAGTGAGGTGAGACTCAGATCAGCCACTCTGGTGTATGACTTGAAATAGATCCTCTTAATTAGAGAGCCAAGAACCATGACAACTAACACCTTCCACCGGCAGTGGTGGGCTGCCGCCTCATTAGTGAATGAAAGAGGCATTCTAAATTAAAACCGGACTTCATCCTTTGGCTGTGAGTTGGGATCATCTGGCTCTGGGCTTTGAATCTTTGACACGGAGGGGGCTATCAGCACAGGCACAGTGAGCCAAGGGTGTGTGTGTGTGTGTGTGTGTGTGTGCATGTGCGTGTGTGTTTGGTTTTCTCTTCCATAACTCCAGAAATATACCAACCTAGGCAGCGTCATCAGCTATAGAGTCAGGTCATTTGGATTTGTTTGTGGGAGTCTGGATGCTGGAGTCCTGCCGCAGAGGCTGGCTTTAGGAGTTTTAGTTTTGAAAAATAAATGCAGGGGCACCTGGGTGGCTGAGTCAGTTAAGTCAGTCCCCATTCTCCCAAAGAGAATTAAAAAGAAAAAAAATCGTTGGGATGCCTGGCTGGCTCAGTCAAAACAACATGCAACTCTTGACCTCAGGATTGTGAGTTCCAGCCCCTTGTTGGATATAGAGATTACTTAAAATCTCCAGGAGCACTTGGGTGGCTCAGTCAGTTAAGTGACCCACTCTTGATTTCGGCTCAGTTTGTGATCTCAGGGTTGTGAGATGAACCCCCACATTAAGCTCTGCGCTCAGCACAGAGTCTGCTTGAGATTCTGTCCCTCCCTCCGACTCCCCACTCCTGCATACATTCCCTCTCTCTCTAAAATAAATAAATCTTTCTTAGAAAAATTAATGCTTTGACCAGCTTTCTAATTGGTTTGTGTACAGGTATTACTGTCATCGGTTTATAGGCCCTGACAGGCCTCACAGAGAGCCACACCAGGCTTTGAGATGCATATCTTTCAGATGTACAGTCTTTGAGGAATTAGAGCTCTATTGTTACGAACTGTTTTATAGCTAACAGAATGTCTTTGAGATCAGGTGGTGGTCAAACAGCAAGTTAGAAAGCTGTGAATAGCCACTTTCTGGCCAGGAATTGCAGGCCAGGGCCTTTTTTTTTTTTTTTTAAGATTTTATTTATTTGACAGAGATCACAAGCAGGCAGAAAGGCAGGCGGGGGGGGGGGGCTTCCCACTGAGCAGAGAGCCTGATGCGGGGCTCAATCCCAGGACCCCAAGATCATGACCTGAGCCGAAGGCAGAGGCCTAACTGAGCCCCCCAGGCTGGGGCTTTTTTAACAAATGATCTGAGAGGAAGCATTTATAGCAGTGAAGGCAGATGGATATCTGCAGAAGCTCTGCCCTCACAGGGTACTCTCTAAAGAGCTACATTTCCCAAGACAAGCCAGCTCACAGACTTTCCAGGACTCCCCTTCCTTTCTAGGACTTGGACTGTTCTCAGAAGGAATGCTAAAGTCTTAACGTACTTTTGGGTTCTAGATGAACAGCTGAGTCCTCTGTAGGTCTTTAGGGTAGGTTCAGTTCATAGTTGATTGTATGTGGTCTCGTGGTCAGCTCTCCTTTTCAAGTTGTTCTAGGCTATGATCCCTGAGAACAAAGACTTTGAAATCTCACCACTTAGCACATTGCCTAGTGTGAAATAATTAATTGTTCATTAAATGCTTGAATGACTTTGATCTTCTCTCCCCAAAGGCTGTTTCTTGGTGGGATAGATCATAACTTGTCTGCTTTGTCTCTTTCCTCCAGTGTGGTGCCTCTGGCATGGCACTGGTTAGTTAGTTTAGTTAGTAAGCAGTGGGAATGCAATAAATATTGACTGATGGAGAAGGAAGTGCTCAACCTTGAGATTGAGAACGCTACCTTGATGGATAGTCCACTGTGTCCCCCAGAAATAAGAGAACTACCAAAGTTTTGTTTTGTTTTGTTTTGTTTTGTTTTGAGGAATTAGAGCTCTATTGTTACGAACTGTTTTATAGCTGACAGAATGAGGACTCAAGATTTGAAAGAGCCAGGAAACTGATTTGGGTTGTAATTCTGCAACTTCACTGGTTCTGTGGCGTTAGATAAGTCCTGTTCATCACCTGCATGATGGGAGTAAGAATTCTCACAGTGAGCTGGTGAAGATCAAATAAGACCATCTGTGAAAACACTTGTGAACTGTAGTACACTATGTAGATGTAAGATGAGATAATCGTTCTGCTATTTCTAGGCTTTAGTGATTAGGAAGCATATTGATGTCTTTACAAGCAGCACTGGCACATTATAGCGTCCTCATGGTTTTCACTGCTGAGCAGCGGAAACTCTGATAGAGCATTTCCAACATTACCTGACTTCTTAACTTTTAATGATTTCCTTTTATAGAGAATGGCCCTTAGCACCCTGTCTTCACTGATACATAAGGATAAGAGGATGCTGAGACAAAGCCTTGTTTTTCTTGACAAACATATCATGGTTTAAAGACTCGCATGTGTATAATTGTTTCAGGGTTGCACACAAGGGAGTATCATTCTTATGGGGGAAAGAGCTTTGAGATGGGAAAGTCTTCAGGATGTGGATGAGGGCCCTGAGGTTACAGAATCTCCTTTCTCCCTAGAATCCTTTCCTTATTGGCAGTATTTCTGACATAGAGCAAAACTAGTCTTTTGCAAAGCAGCCTCTTTACAAAATAGTTCCTGAGCTGATTACTCCAACAGTCTTTCTTTCCTGGATCCATTTCATGAATCCTTTTGCTCTAGATAATTGAGTTGAAAAACTGCCTGCTTGGGGCGCCTCAGTGACTCAGATGGTTAACCATCTGCCTTCGGCTCAGGTCATGATCCCAGGACCCTGGGATCAAGCCCCATGTCCGGCTCCATGCTCAGAGGGAAGCCTGCTTCTCCCTCTCCCACTCCCCCTGCTTGTGTTCCCTCTCTTGCTGTCATATAAATTGGAAAAAAGGTGGGGGGGACTGCCTACTAAATATCTTGAAAGGAATTGCTAGGGGCAAAGAGGAAACACCGAGAAAACTTTATGATGGGCAGTTTCTGTATTCCTGCTGTACCTGCGCTAAGCATTGTCTAGAAACACAGACTTTCCTTCCCTGTCCATTCTATCTTACAGTTACTGCCTTCTCAAAATACTGCATTTTCACGTTTATTTCAAGATGTACATTCTTTCTCTGAGAAAGCAGCAACATCTCAACAAGGCCTCACTCTTTTAAATGTTCTATGTTCATCCTGGAGACAGTACTCTGACTTTCTTGTGCTATTCCCTAAACTCACAGCCCTCGGGCACCTGGGTGGCTCAGTGGGTTAAGCCTCTGCCTTCGGCTCAGGTCATGATCCTGGGGTCCTGGGATCAAGCCCCCGTATCGGGCTCTCTGCTCAGCAGGGAGTCTGCTTCCTCCCTCTCTCTCTGCCTGACTCTCTGCCTGCTTATGATCTCTGTCTGTCAAATAAATAAAATCTTAAAAAACAAAACCAAACTCACAGCCCTCATCATGCACTTTAGGGCAGACAAGAAGAGCCTGTAGCCGTGATCTAGAATTCTGAGAAATGAGTGTTCTTAAACTTGGTTTCCCTGAAAGTGATCCTTTAGAAACCAATCAGGAGCTACTTTTAAAAAACCTCTTAAGGGGCGCCTGGGTGGTTCAGTGGGTTAAGCCTCTGCCTTTGCCTTGGGTCATGGTCTCAGGGTCCTGGGATCAAGCCCCACGTCAGGCTCTCTGCTCTGCCTCCCCTCTCTCTGTGCCTGCCTCTCTGCCTACTTGTGATCTCTATCTCTCTGTCAAATAAATAAAAAAAATCTTTAAAAAAAAAAGTCTTAAAATTTTTAAGCATTTGACCCACGTGTTTAGAAAAAGAAATGAGAAATCAAATTGTTTAAAGAAGATATAAATGAGTCAGGTGGGGTGGTTCAGTGAGTCTCAGGTTTGCAAGTGTGGACTTTGACTCTGATGTCTTACTGTTTGTGACTTAGAAAACAAATTATTTCATATGTGATTTAACCACCAAAACAAGGGTCCTCCCAATTGCATTGCCTTGCCTCATGACTTTGGAGGGTTACGTTCACTTCCTAGAAGCTCATTCTTTTCGTGTCCCTCAGTTCTTTCAAGCTTTATTGAGCACCTAGTATGTGCCAGGCATCTTGCAGAGTGTGGAGGTACAAAGATAAATAAGCCATAAAGAAAGGGATTTTGGTACAGTGTGGCACAGAACTGCTATAGGGAATCAGGGGTTGCCAGAGAAGGCTTCCTGGAGGCACTACCTGACTTGAGCCCCAAAACATAAAGAGTCCACTGGGTGAAGACATGAGGGAAGGCCCAGCTTTTGTAATTACAGGGAGCAGCTCCAGAATGAATAGACATGCAGTGTGGAGGAAGGGTATGGACTGTGTGGGGAGCCGCCAGGTTAATGAAGCTGGAGAAAGATGGAGAATTCTGGCCACAGGAGTCTTAACCTATAATACTAATACTGATAAAGCTTAAACTTTATCCTGTAATAAAGGATAGGGTAGGGTAGGGGTGATACTGAAGAACTTTTTAATTAGGAGGGTGATATGGTCAGAATTGTGCTTTAAATAACTAATTCTGCCAGCAGGGGTTGGGGCTAGATTGAGGGAAGTGTGAAGGGTGGCCAGGAGGCCCTTTACATCTTGGTAAAAGATCGAAGCTCAAACCACCTTGCCTTGCCCACCTCTGCTTTACATGTTTGGTGGATAGTGTCTTGGTACAAAGCCAAGCGGGCAGATGAAAAGAAAGGATGAAAAACTGAATCAGAAGTGACAGCCTTTTCAGGGTTAATTTTAATATGACAGCTGCTGAAGCATAGCAGTCTGTAGGCCTTTGCAGATTACATGCAGGCATCTCATTAGTTTGGATGTGGCCTATGTAAAAATCCATTGGAGAGAAGTGGGAAAGACTTTACAGGTGACATTCATCTGTGGTCCTCTGGGATTTGAAGACCTGTCACAGTAGACCAGTGTGCTCCAGTTTTCTGCCTCCTAGTAAGGATCTCCTGAGATTCCACCAAGGAAAAAGGGAGAAAAGGAAGCAAGGACCTGTGAAGGCCTGGTAGAATACCTAGGGCTGCAGGGAAGCATGGCAAAGCAGGAGCGAGAAATGTTTGCCAAGTCAAGTGCTCTCCTAGCTAGAAACAGACCAATGTAATATTAAGCCCTGGGACTTCAGGAAGAGTCCTTATGTTATTCAGCCCTCAATTTTTTTTTTTTAGTATTTCTCGGGAGGGGGGTTCTTTTTTATAAGATTTTATTTATTAGAGAGAGAGAGAGAAAACATGAGTGGGAGCAGGGGCAGAGGGAAAGGGAGAGAATCTCAAGCCGACTTCCTGCTAAAGCAGAGCCTAACTTGGGCCCCGGAATCCCAGGGCCCCAGGATCATGACCTGAGTTGGAGGCAGATGTGTCATCGACTGAGCCACCCAGGTGCCCCTTTCTCATCCTTTTTTTTTTTTTTTTTAAAGCTTTTATTTATTTACTAGGGCGCCTGGGTGGCTCAGTGGGTTGAGCCTCTGCTTTCGGCTCGGGTCATGATCTCAGGGTCCTGAGATTGAGCCCTATATTGGGCTCTCTGCTTAGCAGGGAGCCTGCTTCTGCCTGCCTCTCTGCCTACTTGTGATATCTCTCTCTCTCTCTCTCTCTCTCTGTCAAGTAAATAAATAAAAATCTTAAAAAAAAATTTTTTTTTAATTTATTTACTTGTCAAAGAGAGACAGAGCACAAGCAAGGGGAAGGGCAGGCAGAGGGAGAAGCAGGCTCCCCACCCAGCAAGGAACCCCATGGGGATTCAGTCTCAGGATGCTGGGAACATGACCTGAGCCGAAGGCAGACATCCAGCTGACTGAGCTGCCCAGGTGTCCCTCAGAATTTGCATTTCTCATAAGCTCCCAGATGATACTGATTTTTCCTTCTGATCTAGGTACCACACTTCGAGAACCACTACTGTATAGACATTAGAAATGTGACCCTCCCAAGGATTTAATAAAGTCTCATTATATGGTTCTTGGTGTTACCTTAATGGAAATCAGCGGAGGATCAGTAAGGCCTGCCCTACACAGCTCTGATTCTGACTCAGTATTGACTTGAGTGACTACTCTGTGTACAACCTCTGTATTATAATATAAACCTACAGAGAGGGAAGAGATCCAGTCTTTGTGTTGGGCCCTCTAATGAAAGAAATAAGAGGGGCATCTGGCCAGCTCAGTTGGTAGAGCGTGCAGCTCTTGATCTCAGGGTTGTGACTTCAAGCCCAGCATTGGGCATAGAGCTTATAATGAATGAATGAATGATAGTTCAAGCCCCACATTGGGCATAGAGCTTACAATAAGTAATAAATAAGAAAAGAGAGAACTAGGGTTCCTGTCTGGCTCAGTCAGAAGAGCATATGACTCTTGATCTTGGAGTCGTGAGTTTGAGCCCCATGTTGGTTGTAGAGATTACTTGAAAAGAAAAGAAAAAACCTGTCACACAAGGGAAAACAAGAGAAATACAAAGAGAAAGCGGTGGGGGTAGAGAAAGTACAAAAAGAGAACTAAACCATGTAGCTCAGAGGTCCGGGATGTCTGAGTAACCCAGGAAGAGCATATGGAGGAGCTGTACTCGGTTTTCTGTTGCTGCGTAAAAAGCTATCCAACACTCAGTGGCTTGAAACAGACGCTAGTTATTATCTCTCTTAAGCCTGCAGGTTAACTGAGCTCAGCTGGGTGGTTTTTCTGCTCAGTGTGCTGTTGTCTGGGACCGCAGTCCTTTAGAGGCTCGTCTAAGCTGGCATGGTCCAAGAGGACTTAGTCACACAGCAGTAGTTCATGCTGGCTTTTGGCTTGGCATCCAGAGGAAGCTGTTAATTGGAGTGCCTTAAGTCTCCACAGTGTGGCCTCTCAGCGTGACAGCAGGGCTCTGAGATGGAACATTCCAAACATGTAAAAATGGAATCTGCAGGTCTCCTAACACCCAGCCTCGGAAGTTACAACATGGTTACCTCCGGGGCATTCTATTAGTCAAAACAAGTCACAAGACAAGCCTCATTCAAGAGGAAGGAAATGGCCTACCTCTGGATAGTAGGAGTAGCAAAGAATTTGCAGCCATCTTTAATCTACCATATGCTGATTGAAGCAAGTTTTACAGGATTAATAGGGTTTTAACAGGGCACAGCTTTCTAGGAGAAAAAGTAGTGTAGAGAAAGAGATATCTGCAAGTCTTTGGTTTGACAGGAGGGGATGGGGGGGGTGGGTCCTGGGAAGGGGTGATGGGTCTGTGCTACACAGGCTCCGAATAGCAGGTGGAAGAGCTTAGCCTTACACTGACAGACTTTGAGGAGTGTGGAGGACCTAGCAATGATTTTATCAGCATGGTACAGTTTGGGAAATGATTCTTAAGGCTCCAAACTAGCTCTTTGTGTCTTTTCCTGTAAGCCTAGTGTTCATAGCTATGGATTTCTTCTCTTTCTGAGATGTGGGAGGGGGTCCTCACTCTTGAGGTTATTACAAATAATGCTAGGTAACCATTTTGAAGGAAGAGAGCACCCTAGCAGTGCTTGCAGGACTGGCCAGAATAGGGGACTTTCGTCTTTGTGCCAGACCCAGCCAGGCTTTTTCATGCTGCATCAAAGGTTAGTAATTAGTCTTGCCATTGTCTTTTCCCTACAGTAACCCTCCACTGAGTGAAGAGATGTTGCCTCCTGGGGAGTGGATGTGTCACCGGTGCACTGTTCGCCGAAAGGTAATAATGCTGCTTCCTGCAGGCTTTGCTCAGAATGCCAGATCTAGAGCACTGATATTCTAGAGCTAAGATGGCCTGGCCCTGAAGGCATTTTCGTCCCTTCTTCTTGTCTTTTCCAGCCCTGGAATCACCCTCATTCTCCCCATGGTGACTCTTTGGAATCCAGTAGGGCCTAAAATCCAAACATGAGCTGCTGAAATGGGCAGAAGAGGTGTGTTAATTTACTGAGCCCTGTTCATTCACTAGTGACAGGAGTAGGCTGATAAGTGGCTTGAATGTGGCAGCTATATCCATGACTGAAAATGGCTAAAGAAAAACAAGCTTTTCTAGCTTGGTGGAAAAAGGATTTCCCTTACCCCAAGGCAAATAAGTCACTGATATCCAGAGGCTTGGCTAGGTGTATGAGGGACCGAAGACTTTGAACCCATCTGCACCCCAGGTTGCCTAATCCCTCTTTAGCTCCCCTTCCCTTGTCTTTGATAATTCAGCACTGGCTTGGAGAACGTGATTTTCTGTTTTGAGACCTTTTATGGCTTGCAAAAGCTAAATTCCTCTTTCTCAAAAAAGGAAGTAGGTGTGTTTCCATCCAGATTATGAGAGACCCAATCCTCAAATTATAGACTGTGGATTAGAATCTGTCTATGAATCGTAAACTATCTCCTTCCCTCCCATCACACTAATTACACAGCAAGCAACTTGCCTTCGTTGTGACATCACCTCTGTTTTCCCAGCCCCTGAACGTGATGTCACAATGAATGATGATTTCCTTGGTTGCAGAAACAGGATGAGATGATTCAGAGATTGTGGTTTATGTGTATAACAGTTTTTGGCCTTTAGGAAGGTAAACAGATAGACTTTTATTTTTCAACATGTGCACAAGGGTTCTTATTAAAAGGCAAGGCAAGGCCCAGTCAACAACTTAGCCCCAGCTGTAGTTTGATTATCTCCTAAGGTCCACAAACCAGGCTGTCCTCCAGCCTGTCCACCTCACAAGATCTCTTCCTATGTGTCCCTGGTTAGGTTAGAGCAGGGCCCATTAGTAGCACCTGCCAGCCAGGAGGCCTTTCAGAAACCTGCCACTGAAGAAGCTGGATGTGAAAGGGTTGGGAACAGCTCAGGGAGAAGTGAAGCCAGGAAAAGAGGGTGGAAAAGAGGAATTAACATTAGTTTGGTGCCCATCATGTGCCGGGTATTTTGCATATGTTGTCTCATTTAATCCATACAGCCATCTGTGGGTAGGGGAGTTGTACCTCCATTTTAAAGAGGAAGAAACTGAGGCTCACTAATGTAGAGTAACTTTCCCAAGTTAGAAGTAAAGAATTAACAGAGCCAAGATTTGAGCCGAATTGCTTCGCTCCAAAGCTCTGTTACCTCTTCATCAGTTTTCTAGAAGCAGAGCTGCTTGGTGGGGATTCTAGTAGCCTTTTTCTAACATAGTGTTCTTTGCTCATTGTCAAGTCTGCCTTTGCCAAGCACCACTATCTCTGTCCGCCTTTGACCTCCTGTAGTTATGCTGAAGTAGACTGAAATGATACATCCTTTGGCCCTCAGCAACCTCTGATGTTCAGGTCCTGTTCCTAGTGGAGGCTGGATCTTCCCCTGACTCAGAGCCTTCATCCTTTTCATATATGGGACCCTCTTTCTCTACCATATCTCTGAAAGGTAGAGAAGAAAGGTTTTATAAGTCTTACTTTCCAAACAGAGAAATTCCTGCACACCAACCTGAGTCATCTAGGGTCATAAGGAATCATTGGCAGGCAGTACAGGGACAGATCCCAGGTCTCCTGACTGGGGACCAGTGTTAAACCTTCATTTGACCACTCCTTTGAGTCCTAGAGGAAAATGTAATACCAGCCATCCAGTCCTACTGAGTAAACATAGTCTTTTTCCATTTCCCCATCATCCCATTTGAAGAAGTGTCTCTTTCAGAGTTCTAGTTAAACTTGAAACATTGAAAGCCACTGGTCTCAGACACTGTGGTGGCTATCTTCCACACACCAGCCGCCGTCCACCTTGTAGTGTAGTTACTTTACATGTTAGCACCCAGCCTCCCTGGACAGGGAGCTATGCTTGCCTATTTTACCTCTTACCTTTGTATTTGCAGACTTTATTTGGAGCAAAATTCTTAAAACCATTCAGAAGGTCAGGATGCTTCAAGGCAAACTACAGTGATGTTGAATCCCTTTATGTTTTTCTCACTGTTCTCACTTAGCCTCACTCTGTTTATTCTCACTGTGGTAACTTTTTATCCCTTTGCCTCCGTGCTTTGTATAGAGATAGTGTGGATCATACGATGACTTAGAGTAAAGGATGTATGAGAAGCGTGTATAATTGTTTCTAACTTTCCCTGCTGTTTGGTGATTCTCTGCTGCTGTAGTTTGTTAGTTTAGTGTAGTTCAGGTGTAGTTTTGTCAACTTGAACAGACAGGTGTGAGACCGGTGTTCCGAGTCTCCAGGCGGAGGAGTCTGACAGGTTAGAAAATTTCATAATTTTGGCTAGTGGCCTAGCAAGGACTTGGTAGTATCCGTTTCTTTCTCTTTTGTGGTACTTGATGTGATGGTCCTGCCTGTTCATTTGCACAGAAACGAGAGCAGAAAAAGGAGCTGGGCCACGTTAATGGACTGGTGGACAAATCCGGCAAACGGACTACATCCCCCAGCAGTGATACTGACTTGTTGGACAGATCAGCCAGCAAAACTGAGCTCAAGGCCATTGCCCATGCCCGGATCCTGGAAAGGAGAGCCAGCCGGCCTGGCACACCCACATCCAATGCCAGCACAGAGACCCCCACTTCTGAGCAGAATGATGTCGACGAGGACATCATTGACGTGGACGAGGAGCCAGTGGCAGCGGAGCCGGACTACGTGCAGCCCCAGCTAAGGCGGCCCTTTGAGCTGCTGATCGCTGCCGCCATGGAGCGGAACCCCACCCAGTTTCAGTTGCCCAATGAACTGACTTGTACCACCGCACTACCAGGTTAGCCAAACTCTTACACCCCACCCCCACCTCACCCCAGCTTCCCCAAAGGGCTGCTGTCGGGCTGGAAGGCTGTGCTGCCTGTGGGGTCACTGTGCGCGGAGCTGCCCTCAGGTTCCTGTTCTTCATTCTTCCTGGACATTTTTTAAGGTTTTAGCTTTTACTCTGCTTATTCAGTTTTTTGTTTTCTGCCCTTCAGTGTATCACCTTTTTAAAAATACAGGTAATATGTTCTCATGGTTTGAAAGCGAAAAAATATACAAAGACTTTAAGTGAAAAATTTCCCTTTTGCCCCGTCTGCCATTTGCCTTGTTCCTACCTTCCGACCCCTCACAGATAACCACTGTTTGGTTCTTGTGTATTTCCTTCTAGAGTTTCTTTGTGCATATACAAGCAGTTATAGATAATATGCTCGGTATTTTCCCTCTAACTAGCTTACTTGGCATACTGCTCTACGCCTTGCTTTTTTCACTTCACGATATCCTCTAGCAGTCTTTCCATATTAAATGTAGGCATTCCTCAGTTTTTTTTTTTTTTTTTTTTAAAGATTTTATTTATTTATCAGAGAGAGAGAGGGGGAGAGAGCGAACACAGGCAGACAGAATGGCAGGCAGAGGCAGAGGGAGAAGCAGGCTCCCTGCTGAGCAAGGAGCCCGATGTGGGACTCGATCCCAGGACGCTGGGATCATGACCTGAGCCGAAGGCAGCTGCTTAACCAACTGAGCCACCCAGGCGTCCCCCTCAGTTTTTCTTAATGGTTACATAATGACCTATTATATAGACATGCCATAATTTATTTAACTGATTTCCTGGTAATGGACATTCCGATTGTTCCTAATCTTTTGTTGCTATAGATGGTGCTTCAACAAATTTTATAATTATATCATTGTGTACATGTGATTGTATCTGTAGGGTAAATTTCAATTTCTAATGTTTGAATTGCTGGGTTATAACTATGCATTTATCGTTTGGTAAGATGTTACTAAATTGCCCTCCATACTTTTTTTTTTTTTTTTTTTTTAAATCAAGTCATGTCTTCCACTTGATACCACAAAGCTTCTAGATGTTCCTTTCTTTTTCCCAGAGAAGGTGAAATTGGGAGTCTTAAGAATCCTGGTCAGGGCGCCTGGGTGGCTCAGTGGGTTAAGCCGCTGCCTTCGGCTCAGGTCATGATCTCAGGGTCCTGGGATTGAGTCCCGCATCAGGCTCTCTGCTCAGCAGGGAACCTGCTTCCCTCTCTCTCTCTCTCTCTCTGCCTGCCTCTCCATCTACTTGTGATTTCTCTCTGTCAGATAAATAAATAAAATCTTTAAAATTAAAAAAATTTTTTAAAAAAAGAATCCTGGTCAGGGGCCACCTGGGTGGCTCACTTGGTTAACCAGCTACCTTCAGCTCAGGTCATGCGTGATCCCAGGGTCCTGAGATCGAGTTCCACATCGGGCTCCTTGCTCAGCATAGAGCCTGCTTCTCTATCTCCCTCTACCCGCTGCTCCCCCTGCTTGTTCTCTCTCTCTCTCTCTCTCTCTCTCAGATGAATAAATAAATAATTAAAATTTAAAAAAAAAAATCCTGGTTGTCAGCAGGTTGTATATGGAATCCAAGCTTTTCTGATTTCTGTTAAAAATGCAGTAAAATTACAGTCTTTTCCTCAGGTACCTCCATCAAACAGTCTTTGTTGAGTGACTCGGGCCCTTATATTTCCTTAGGTTACCAGTATCTAACAACCCAGGCTTTTGACTGCTTCATATTTGCCAAACATAGAGCTAGCTGTGTTTCTGCCCCAGAACAAATGACCTCTGACCATGGTTCTGATTTTTATCTGTGTTCCTTTCCCTGCTTTCCTATTATGTTTCTCATTTGAAGCCATCCCAAGGGGTCTCAGAGAGAGACCCATATCTAGGCCATGCCACAGCTTTTTCCTGAGATCTGATCTTTCACATACTGTTGTTTCTGTGTCCCAGACTAGGAACTCAACATCCAGGAAAGCTCAGCACCATCAATTTCTCTTCTAGGTTCTAGCAAGAGGAGAAGAAAGGAGGAAACCACAGGGAAAAACGTTAAAAAGACACAGCACGAGTTAGATCACAATGGTCTTGTTCCCCTACCAGTCAAAGTCTGCTTCACATGCAACAGGTATTTTTCTTCCATCCTAAGGACTCTTCTCCATAGTCAGCAAATGATATTTTTTCTCTCTCCTGTATCCTCTTCCAAACCCTCTCTGTTAAATGTGGACAACCCGTATTCTGATGGTGTGAGTACAGAGACTGGCTGACCGACTAACCAGAGCCTTGACTGTCTTAACAAATTCCCTGAAGTACCTGAGACTGTGTTTATAGAAACTTGGGTGAGAGGAGTTGGACTTAAACAGAAGCAGGAGATACTTAAACTAGCTAAGAGGAGCAGCTCTGGCCAGCAGAGACACAGGTCCCTGGAAAAGGCAGATAATTTTTTAAATCACCAAAGGTGAATTTAAAAGTAGTTCAAGTGTCCATGTAGCTAGTATGCATCAGACTGGATGACTTCCAAACGCCTCCAGGATTCCCCAGTTGTAGCTTTCCTGAGACACTGGTTTCCTTCAAATAGGATCTCCTCAGTGACAGGAACCTGCTGCTTCAATTACTGAAGCCGGACTTTGTGGCTTGGGTGTCTTAGAAGGGCAGGATAGCAGGAGAAAATAGCTATCAAAAAGAAATGTGCCAAAGGGAAAAAAAGAAATGTTCCACAACAAAAGCTGTAGGAAACTAGATAGTAGAGCAGTAGAACTCTGAGCCAGGCCCAGGCCGAGGCTCCCATGCATCTCAGAAACCTGAGGAGAATCGTGGTTACAAGTCAGAGTTGGTGTTTGCTGAAGCTCCTCCCTTAAACCATGCATACAATAATATGTTACAAAATCCTTCCCCAGCACACGGATCTCTGTGTGTCATTTTTGCTGAGTGCTTCGTGCAGAAGAGACATCTTTTCTTGCTTTAGTGTAAGACTCTAGAAACATGGCTAGAGATTTTTTTTTTAATGAGGTAGAAGTTAACTTTCTTTTAAGGAGTAGAAAGATCAGAGCAGAGTTGGCCGTCTTCCCCTTGTGGGTACTGAGCATTGATCGTTCCTGCTCTGACAGCCACTGTAGCTGTACTCCAAATAAACATTCCCTTCCCCACAAGACACATTCCTCTGAAAAGAGAGAATAATGGAGAGCCTGGTGGCAGCCCCGAACTTCATCCATCTTCCTGATCGTGAGTGGAACTGATCACTGGGGGAGGAGGCTCTGGGAGAACGTAGTGAGGGTTAAGGAGGAGAGGCTGTTCCACAGTGCAGAGTTGGTTTGAATTTCCCAACTTGCCACAGAAATGGCCTACAACTCTTTTTTGCAGGAGCTGCCGTGTGGCCCCTCTCATCCAGTGTGACTATTGCCCCCTCCTGTTCCACATGGACTGCCTCGAGCCACCGCTCACTGCCATGCCCCTGGGCAGATGGATGTGTCCGAATCACATCGAACATGTGGTGGTAAGTATAGCGTCGCCCCTTCAGTTCTCTTTGGGCACAGCTGGAACGTGTGGACTGATTCAGTAGAAAGCATAGTAGGGTCAGGTTTGTACCAGAGTTCACCATAATCTCGCAGATACTGGGTTCTGTAGACCGTCCTCTTCAGGTTTGATTATTTTGAAATGCCTCAGCTGTGCATTTTGCCTTTCCCCGCAATGCCTTGTTTTAGCTGTACAGGCAGACTTGGTTGTTTATGTATAATTTCTTCCACAGTGAATTAAGCAGCTGATGTTACAGCTCTAAAAGGGGAGTATGTTAGATCCAACTTATGGGAATAAATGCTCTTGTAGTAGTTGCTTCCATATTTTCCTGCCTCTTATTTTTAGAGGAAACAAAATAAGAAACTCTAAAACATTTATTCTTCTATCCTAGGAATTATCACAGGCAGTCAACTCCCAGTAACTCAGGAGAGTTGAAGAATTGGCATGGGTCACAGCCAGTCAGCTAGTGACTAAACCCTAATGTGTTTTGGGCACCACATGAGTCTCTTTCCTTTCTCTAGTTTTTGACACCCACCTTGTCATGGTACATAATAGATATTCGTCGAATGAATGAATGGTGTGAGGGTCCTTCTGTCTTCTCTCCCAGGAGTCTCGGGTGCAGTTTCCAGATGCTTCCTGGGGCTCAAACAGAACTCTAGTTTGCTGTCTCCAAAAGAGGCTTAAGCTTAGTTCCTTTCCTGCTAGGCACTAAGAACAGTCATTTACAAGGTTGAATGGGTGAGCGCTTCCGAAGAGCAGCTCCCTCAGAAGAGCAGCCTTTCAGATTAAAAAGAGATTATCGCTTAAGACACTGTCTCTCAGATGGTAATAACCATGGAATGTCTTGTGACACTCAGCGTGACCGTGTGCTCCTCGCGTTGCACTGAGGGACCGTAGTTAGAGACTTGTACGCGTGTTGCTTCGGCCTCTTCATTCGGCTGACGCTGCTCAGGGCTCAGCTAGGAGGATGCTTCTCTCTGAGCCGCAGTTATGAGTGTTTCATTTTGCCTCCTGCTGAACTGGAAAAAAAGCAACCATGAGTGGTATGGCCAAATACGAATCTTAAAGAGCAGCTTTCCTACAGATGAAAAATTAATTAGGTAATTTTTTTATTAGCCATTTAGGGGTTCTTCCTACTTGACTAATTAGGAAGCTGTGGTGCAGATCTTTTCTTTTGAGTTACAGTGTAGTGGACCAGACGTGGAAGCGGAAAGGTGGCTCAGGATTTGTATGCCTTCTGTGTGCCGCTGCATCAGCTTCGTTCTTCCCTCCCTCTGGCCTCTTGAGAGCAGTCCCAGTTTCCCACCTCTTGTAGAGCAGGACTGTGGGAGCCAAGTGGGCTTGCTGCTATTCCGTGTTATGTTGAAAGAGGACTAGGGCAGGGTGCATGGGCGTTCTGGTGCTGATCCCTGCTGTCAGCCACACTCCTGTATAGGAAACTGTCCTGCTTCCTGTGGGCAAGAGTGCCTTCTAGAAAGGGAGTCTGGGTCTTGAGGGCCAAGGCCTGCATCTCCACTGAAACCTGTGCTCTGTTAGGGTATGCTGACAAAAGGTGTGAGCTGTCAGAGGCTGAATTTGAAGGGCATTTCTTGGCTAATTTCCTATTTCCTGTCCCCCTCAAGCCTCTCTAGGGAATAGAACATACCAGCTTTCCCTGGCTAGACCAGGCAGAGCGGAGGGAGGATGTCTTACCCATGTTCCCCTGGCCTTCTGATAGGAGGGTTGCTATAATAACAGCTCTTGATAGAAGAAGCCTGTGTGGCCAAGAGCTTCTATTTTTCGAACCTAGAGAATAGAGGTCATTGGGAAGGGGATGCCTTTTGAGGTTCATTGCGAGAGTGTGTCTCCTTTGTCCCTAGCTGAACCAGAAGAATATGACGTTGAGCAATCGGTGCCAGGTGTTTGACCGTTTCCAGGACACCATTTCACAGCACGTGGTCAAAGTGGACTTCCTGAACCGAATCCATAAGAAGCACCCTCCTAACCGCCGTGTGCTCCAGTCAGTCAAAAGAAGAAGCTTGAAGGTGAGTCCCAGCCTGGTGCAGGCAAGATGGTAGGCTCTGATTGTTTTCAGGGAACAGACAGGATCATGGGCCTAAATTTATAGATAAGGAGACTGAAGCCCCGACTTTTGTCTCTGGTGTCTCAACAAGTGGTGAATATGACCATACATTTTCATGTTTGAGGATGGAGATCAGGACTTCCAAGGCCAAGCCCCAAATTCTACGAGTCTCCTGTTCTGAGGATCAGTGCTCTTTAGCCCCTTCTGCCAACAGATGTGCTCTGCCTCTGCTACCCTCATGGGGCACTCATGCTCTCTGTTCCTGGGAGATGACCCCCGTCCCAGAGCTGCCTGGTGGGGTGAAGGCGGTGGTGATGAAGCAGAGGACCACCTGTCCCGGCTGAGGAACTTAAGAGGAGAATGACTAAAGGAGAGTTAAAACAGTTTTTCCAGGATGCTGGTAATATATCATGAATACCCCCAAATTGTGGCCTTGGCTGTAATATTACCTAACATTCATATGCACTTGACAGTTGCTAAAGTGCGTCCACAGGGGCGTCTGGGTGGCTCAGATGGTTAAGCGTCTGCCCTCAGCCTGGGTCACAATCCCAGAGGCCTGGGATTGAGCCCCTCATCAGGTTTCCTGCTCAGTGGGGAGCCTCCTTCTTCCTCTCCCTCTGCCATTCCCTCCACTTGTGCTCTCTGCTTCTCTCTTCTCTGTCAGATAAATAAAAGCTTTTTAAAAATAAAGTGTGGGGGCACGTGGATGGCTCGGTCATTAAGTATCTGCCTTCGGCTCAGGTGGTGGCCCCAAGGTCCTGGGATTGAGCCCCACATCGGGCTCCCTGCTCAGTAGGAGGCCTGCTTCTCCCTCTCCCACTCCCCCTGCTTGTGTTTCCTCTCTCACTGTCTGTCTCTCTCTCTCTCTCTCAAATTAAAAAAAAAAAAAAAAACTTGAAAAAATAATAAATAAAATGTGTCTACAGAGATCAACAGGGGAAAAAAAAATCCCTTTGTTGAAAAGCATTTGGGGGTGTTGAGGCTGTTTTCATAAACTAGTCAGTTCCCTCATTTAACCTGGAGAGCCCAGCACTGTATACACAAACATAGGGGTGAATTTTATCTTCTGAGAAATCCCACAGATGGTGCTCCATGCCAGTGGAGACCAGCAGTTCTCAAATAGGGCCACTTGGTGGCATCCTCGCTTTAACGCACTCACACCACTCCCATCACTTGGCAGTGGATGTCAGCACCAGCAAGATGCTAACTGTTGGAAATTGTATGACAATCTCTTAACCATGTAAATATTTACACTTCAGTGCAAACACCAGTTTCCAAAATTAAATGAAGGTGTTTTCAGTTGGGGGTATTATAGAGGTGGCATGACTCATACCTTAGTGAAATAGATTTAAAAGAGATCTGAACTGTAGATTAGGAAGAGAACCTGATGACTAAAATGAACAGGTCAAGAAGCCTTGATAAAACCCTGCTGTTTGGGGCACCTGGGTGGCTCAATGGGTTAAAGCCTCTGCCTTCGGCTCAGGTCATGGTTCCAGGGTCCTGGGAATGAGCCCCACTTCGGGCTCTCTGCTCCACAGAGAGCCTGCTTCCTCCCCTCTCTCTCTGCCTGCCTCTCTGCCTGTCAAATAAATAAATAGAATCTTTAAAAAAGGGGGGGGGGGGGCGCCTGGGTGGCTCAGTGGGTTAATCCTCTGCCTTTGGCTCAGGTCATGATCTCAGGGTCCTGGGATCCAGCCCCACATCAGGCTCTCTGCTCGGCAGGGGGCCTGCTTCCTCCTCTCTGCCTCCTCTCTGCCTGTGTCTCTGCCTACTTGTGATCTCTGTCTGTCAAATAAATAAAAAAATCTTTAAAAAAAAAAAAAGAAGAAGAAGAATTGGACACTTAGGGGCACCTGGGTGGCTCATTTGGTTAAGCCACTGCCTTTGGCTCAGGTCATAATCCCGGTGTCCCAGGATCAACTCTAGCATCAGGCTCCCAGCTCCACGGGAGTCTGCTTCTTCTGACCTTCTCCCCTCATGCACGTGCGCGCACGCTCTCTCTCTCTCAAATAAAATCTGTTAAAAAAAAAAAAAAAAGGATCGGACACTTAACCAATTGAGCCACCCAGGCACCCCCTCCCCTTCTATAAAGGGTTCCCTGTTCTTGAGGAAAATCCAAGGCCATGAATTTTCTGAGAAGCATTTTGTACTTAGGCAATCTGGGAGCGGATTGAGGACTGTGGCCAAGGACTGCTCAGCTCTGTCCTGGAACATCTCTATCATTGACTGAGCAGTTCAGCAAAATCAGCTTAAGAACTTTATAGTTTTGCTGGGGATTCATCTTCCTGCTATGTCTTCACTCTTCACCAGGGGACAACCTTAGATTTGCATACCATTCCATTCCTCCGCCTCCCATTCCTGGATGACCTCAGACAAGCCCCTGGCACCGGCCATCAATATTAATGGTGCTGACTCTTAATTCCACTTGCCTTGCCTTTCTCCTCATATGCAGAGTTATGTCTGCCTACCCATCCCACGGGCATTTCAGTCTCAACTTGCCCAAGACCAAAAGTCTTCTGCCTCCAAATCTGCTCTTCCTCTTGTATTTCTTGTTTCTACAGTAAATAACCACAGTTTCCACCCAGCCTCTCAAACCAGAATGCTAGAAACCATTTTCACCTCTTCTCCCCTTATCCTCCATAAGGACTTGGTCATCTGTCCTCCAAATGTTTTCCAAATCGACCAAGTGCTTCCACCTCTCTGTGCCATGTATGCTGCTCCACTGCCCTCAGTTCCCCTTCCTCTGCCTGGAAGTTCTCAACTTAACAAGGCTCAGATCAAATACTGCCTTCCTGTAAAATCTTTCCTAATCCCAAATTCCTGTGCCCCCCGACCCAGACAAAAATGAGCACTCTTCCTCTATGTTTTTTATAGTTCCTTAGCCATGCCTCTATCCTAGGACTCATTGTGCTGTGTTGTAATGTTTCTGTGTTTATCTCCCCAAGTAGACTGTGTGCTCCTTGAGAGCAGAGCTTAAGTTTTATTAGTCTCTGGATCTCTAGGACTTGGGACAGTACCTAGACTCAGGAGGTGCCCAGTAAATACTGGTCGGATGTATGAATGACTCTTTGCTTGTGGTGTGGCTCTTTCATTCTTACGTGGTATGATTCAGAATGTGTCTTCTGTCTTTGTACAACAAAGAGGTCTTTAGCTGTTTGATTAGTCTTGAATGAATGGCTGAAGAAAACTGACCTTGACTGAGTGCTTGTCACAGGCCAGGCCTCATGCCGAGCATTTCCACTGTGAACATGACCTCCTTCAATTTCTTGCCTGTCAGATACTGCTCACTCCCCTCCCAAACTTGATGCCGAGCAGTGGGAGCCTAGAGTACTGCTGTGAGTCTGTGTCCAGAGTCAGTCTTACACTTCTTAGGCCAAAGCAGTGTTTTCTGCCCTCTGTGGGCCTTAGACTTTGCTGAAGAAGTTGGGGGGGGGGGTGGCAGCATGTGCCTGCTGTCTCCATTTCTGTGCCTTCTCAGGCTGACGAGTGTGTGTCTGAGGCACAGAGCAGTTGCAGCCCACGGATCCTTCTTGTCCTAGTGGACCCCAGAGTGCATGATGGTCCCATGGGCATTGGCTCCACCAGCAGAAAAAATGCAGTCGGGGCAGAATCCGCTGGACTTGTTGACGCCATCTCCCTCTCCTTCCTCCTCCTGTCTATCCTAAACAGGTTCCTGATGCTATCAAATCCCAGTACCAGTTTCCACCCCCTCTCATTGCACCTGCGGCCATTCGGGACGGGGAGCTGATCTGCAATGGGATCCCTGAGGAATCGCAGATGCACCTTTTGAACTCTGAGCACTTAGCCACCCAGGCAGAGCAGCAAGAGGTGAGTGAAGGCAGGGCCGGGATCCTGCAGCCAGTCTTCCTTCCATCGCACCACAGCTGTTACTGGAAGTAGCCTCAGTGCCATCCCCATCCCCATCTTCTGCAACCCCACCCACCCCACCCCCATCCCCCAAGAGTTGACTATTCCGGAGAGAACTTCTGGCCAATATTCTGAGGCAAATAGAAGAAGTACAGAGTCAACCAGTCTGCTTCTCTCCGTTGGCCCCCTGCTGTGCTGCGAGACGGGCACATCCGTCTCGTAGAAAGAGCGCAGTAGACCCCCAGAGAAGTCAGGTGGTAGTGCTGAGCGCACAGCAGTGGCTTAGGGTACCTGCCGCCTCTTGGTTCGCGAGGTGAGCCTTAGGGGCAGAGCCCGAACGGGAACCCCAAGCTCTGCTGACCAGGGTGTTGCCTGCTGAGTGCACCAACAAGTCTCACTTGGGACTGGAAGTGGAATCCTGTCGGAAGTCCAGCACACCTTTTCTGGGCATTCGCGATGGGACCTCGGAAACGGCGCTTATCGGCTCTGCTCTAGCCCTGGCCACTGGGGCAGGAAGGACCAGCGCCTCCCAGGCCTCTCACCCTCCTCTCCTCTCCTCTCCTTCCGTTGCAGTGGCTCTGTAGTGTTGTTGCGCTCCAGTGCAGCATATTGAAACATTTATCTGCTAAGCAGATGCCTTCGCATTGGGACTCTGAACAGACAGAGAAGGCTGATATTAAGCCTGTTATTGTGACTGACAGCTCAATCACCACCTCCCTGCAAACAGCTGACAAGGCACCTACACCTTCCCACTGCCCCTTGTCCTGCCCCTCAGGGATTAGCACCCAGAATTCCCTGAGCTGCTCTCCACCCCACCAGCCCCCAGCCCTAGAGGACATCAGCTGCAGTTCTTGTGCGGAAAAATCCAAGAAAGCCCCCTGCGGGACTGCCAACGGGCCAGTGAGCACAGAGGTGAAAGCCAATGGCCCACACCTCTACAGCAGCCCCACTGATTCCACGGACCCCCGGCGACTTCCAGGCGCCAACACCCCCTTACCAGGCCTCTCCCACCGGCAAGGCTGGCCCCGGCCCCTCACGCCACCAGCGGCTGGGGGGCTTCAGAACCACACCGTCGGCATCATTGTGAAGACAGAGAATGCCACTGGCCCCAGCTCTTGCCCCCAGAGGAGTTTGGTTCCTGTCCCAAGCCTGCCCCCTTCCATTCCCAGCTCTTGTGCCAGCATCGAGAACACCAGCACTTTGCAAAGAAAGACTGTCCAATCACAGATAGGACCTCCGTTGACAGATTCAAGGCCACTGGGCTCACCCCCAAATGCCACCCGGGTGCTCACTCCCCCTCAAGCAGCAGGAGATGGTATCTTGGCCACAGGAGCCAACCAACGATTCTGCTCACCAGCGCCATCATCAGGTGAGTGCTGCTCAGCCTTGGGGTAATTTTGGATCCAGTCCTTTCTTGCTCTTCCTGGCAGTTAAACTTCAAAAAACACTTGTATTCCTGTGAATATTTCAGAGGACTTTGGTCTCTCTCTTACTTGCCCTCCCCACATTTAGGTGGTAGAGGGGAAGGCATGCTTTAACTTGTCCCCGTTTTATTGGTGGGATTGCTTTGGCTCTGAAAGTTCAGTGATTTCCTCCAGGTAACCTACCAAGTCAATGGCAGGATTGGAACTACAGCCAGGTCTCCTGACTCCCCTTCCCACACCTCTCAGGCCTAGTCTTCTGCCTGTTCTTGTTCTATCTCCTTAGAGGAAGGCAGCATGCTCTGTTCAGCCACTGTGGTCAGCTGGAGATTCTAGGCAGTGGCCTCCCGAGTTTCAGTATCCACACCAGAGACCAGATCCCACCTGATCTACATTCTCAGAGCCCGCTCATTTGAAGGAACTTCCAGGTCGGGGGAAGCAGGGATAGAAAGCAACACTGCCTTTCAGAATAGCAGCACAGCGGCATGCCCGCAGAGGTTAGCCTGGCCCAAACACTCTCCCTCAGGCCACGTGCAAAAAGGCAGTCCCCTGTACCCATACTTGGCCTAGTGTGGGCCTGCTCTCTCAGCTGTCCCCAGTCAGCACTCTGGACCTCGAGATTGCTGACCCCAGCATCTGAACCAGGTTTCAGATGCTGCTGGAAACCCCTGTGGTCTCTCCCGTGTGAACTGAAGCTGGCCTCCTAGTCAGCTGGGAGTCTCGGTAACCAGGTGACTGTGACTTCTCTGCATGGGGGCCCCTGGTCCCAGGATGGCCCCTACCTTCAGGCTCTTTTCCTGTCTTTGTTTACCTCTTAATACCAACCTGGTTTTGCTCCCTGTGAGTTGAGCGTCAGGAGGCAGGAGTTACAGGGGCAGGCGCTGCTTACGTGAGTGCATAGTGCAGGGAGGTAGTGGTGGCCCAGAGAACAGAGCCACCCCGTCACGTTCCCCAGAGCAGTAGATTTCACCAGCTCCCGGTGCCCTGGAGACTCCTGCGTGCCCGGGTGCATTGTTCCATCTGCCCTTCCTCACCACACATTTTTAGCTCTAGGAGTTCCAGAGCCTATGGGGTGAGAATCAAGAAGGGAACATCACCTTGGGTCCGAAATCCAGACCTGTCTCGGCAGTGGGGGATTGGACCGGTGGGTTTCCCTCGTAAGGCGACGTAAGTAACCATCTTCCTGCTCCATCCCCAGATGGCAAGGTCAGCCCCGGCACGTTATCCATAGGAAGCGCTTTAACCGTACCCTCTTTCCCAGCCAACTCTACTGCCATGGTGGACCTCACCAGCTCACTGCGAGCGTTTATGGATGGAAATGGAGGTGAGTGAGTGAGCTACTGCGTGGAGGTGCTGTTCCTGCGCCTTCGAGCTCATTTCAGAAGGGAACAGAAGGGATGCCTGATCTCCGAGGGCTGGGGAGGTGGGTTAAGAAAGAAAGCCCCTCCTTCCTCTGCCTTCTACACCTCATAATCAAAGGTGAAGGGAGAGCAGAGCCAGCTGAGCCTGTGAGAAAAAAGGATAATTACCCAGGGCAGAGTAAAACCAGGAGGTCGTTGTTCCCTGAGTCAGAGAGAACGGAGGCGCCACTGGCCCTCTGTGAAGAGAGGCTGGGTAGAAAAATCTGATTCTCAGGTCAGATATCCAGCCCTCCCCCGATAGGCGGCAAGTGGTGTATCTTGCTCTGCCCTTCTAGGACCACTGGACCCGAAATCAGGCCACCCACCTCCAAGAGACAGCTGCACTGGCTGCAGTGGGGCCTGTCTCTCACTGCACATGGCCGTGAGAGATGCCCAGCTCGGGATCCTTACGCCATTTTGTACTCTTTGCCGTTCGAGAACAGTCACTTGGCTAGAATGCAGAAATGCTAAACAATTCGCTGTGTGATCCTCACCTATTTCCACGTTGTATTTCCTCCTCAGCTGCTTTTTAATCTTTCTCTTTGGTTAATAGAAATCGAGATAAATATGCTGGACGAGAAGCTGATCAAGTTTCTGGCCTTGCAGAGAATACATCAGCTTTTCCCCTCCCGGGTCCAAGCTTCACCAGGCAGTGTCGGGGCACACCCGCTGGCTTCTGGAGGGCACCACACTGAAGGTGCGCATGCACACATCTGCCGCTACAGCCCACCATCCAGTCTCCCCTCTGTGTGTGAGCAGCTGACTCCACTCCTTGAGCCATCTCGGTTTTCAGAATCACAGTGCCCCGTGTGTGCCTTTCACAGGCTCAGTAAAGCACCATGGTTTCTTTCCCCAGAAAACAGGAACAAAAAGCAACAGCTTTCACCTCAGACTCAGGGAAATCTGCTTAACTCTCTTTCATGCTCATCCGCTTTGAGACACAGAGGGCAGCTACTGGTGCCTTTGGGTATATATGGTATGCTTTCTGCTGAACGGTGTTCAGATATTTGGGTTACAAAGATTTCCCAAGAGGGAATTATTCAAGTTCAAGGTGAGAAGCCAAATAACAGTTGGGCTAGGGGTACCTGGCTGACTCAGTTGATAGAGACTCTAGAACTTAGGGTCATGAGGCTGAGCCCCGTTTTGGGCATGGAGCCTACTTTAAAAATAAAAAAGAAAGAAAATAACAGTTGGGCTAACCTCCTGGAAATTCTTCCCACAAGTCTGACTGCTTAGGTTCTTTTTCTGAGCATTAACCCTTATTGAGCCTTACTGATTGAAATCATGTGGTCCCCAGACCAGCAGTACCAGCGGGTTTGTGGGAAACAGAGAGTTCAGGCCCCACTTCTGACCTGCGACATCAGAACAACATTTAAGCAAGATCCCTAGTTGATTTGTGTGCACACCAAAGTTTGAGAAATGCTGGTCTGTGCCTTCTGCTGTTTGGCATCCCTCTCTATGGTATCGTCTGGTCTGTCCCTGATAAGCCAGTCAACAGCCCAGGAACTTAGAGTACTTTCATCCATGACTTCTGTGACCTTCTTTTAAGGTAGAAATGCTTAACCCATGTTGGGAATGCTATGGGTGGGAGAGTGTCACACTGAAGCAGCCCAATGTCCAAGGTGTGTTTGGTGGGATAATTCATCTAGTGGGATCTTTTTCTGTAGGCCACAAGCCAAAGGTCTGGGTTCTTCTGGTTTATGTTTGGGTCTCAGGTTCTGAGTTTCTGAATGATCCTATCCCTGTGTTTGTCTTGTAGTGCAAAGAAAGGAGGTACAGGCCCGAGCTGTGTTCTACCCTCTCTTAGGGTTGGGAGGAGCTGTGAACATGTGCTACCGAACCCTATACATCGGGACAGGTGAGCCATCTGGGGAAGGCGCCGAAATCTCTTCAGCCCCAAATACTAATATCCTTTCCCACAGAGGCCAGAAAGTGGGGAGGGAAACCCTCTCCAGGGCTGACTGGTTTAACCCAGCAAATATCCAGGCAAGAGGGACTAAGAAAGGAGATTATCAGCTGCCTGTCTTCCCCAGCTCCAGCCCTTTCGCTTGGGCCCAGCATGACCTCGGTAGAGAGGGGAGTCAGCTCTGATTGCTGCTCAGCGAGCCATTCCAGGCGTGCAGGAAATACCTGTGTAGAGGGCACACACTATGTCCCTGGAGGTCTTCAAGAAAGTGATAGGGCTCACACACCCATAACCTTTCCTTAGTCCTGTATCTTGTACAGAGGGATAGTCAGCTTAGCCTGTGACCAAGAAATCTCCTTTCTTTCCAATGATAGGATTTATGAACCCTGCAGCCCATGTTGTGCCCTCATGGAAGTAACCCCCCCTCTTCAGGAGTTCACTCTTCCCTTCTGGGCAGTAGCCGCATGTTCTGAATGAGATCGGCTGGCAGGGACAGCTGTTCTTTCCAAGGGGATTGGAAAAGAAATCAGTGTTTGTTCAAAAATACAAGGAAGGGGCCCCAAGCTAGCTTCACCATGAGGTCTTACCAGTAGCCGCCCAGAAGCTAACTCCCTGCCCCCTACCCTCCCCATGCATACACCTTACAGTCTGTTCTCTGCCTGCCTTTGCTTCTACTCCTGCCACTTGCAGGAGCTGACATGGACGTGTGCCTTACAAACTATGGTCACTGTAACTACGTGTCTGGGAAACACGCCTGCATATTCTATGATGAGGTGAGGGTTGGGGGTGGGGTGGGAGGGGGCTCTCCCCAACCCCTCTCCTAGGCACTGGGTTTTTTGTTCAAGTGTCCTGGGTGTGGGGAAGCGGGGCGGGGAGGTCGTCTCTTCCTCCGTCCCTGTCATTCCTGGAGGAGAAGAGTCTTGGTATGAAAAGGTGTCCTACCATGGCTACCCTCCCCAGGAACAGGGCTGCCATTTCTCCTGAGGTTGGTCATGGGCTCAGCAGGGGGAGCTCCCCCAAAATCAGGGCAGGGGACCAGCATAGAAGGAAGCCAAGTCCTCTGTGCCAGTGAATAACATTTCAAGAGGAGGCAGAGTAAAGGAGCAATGGGAGAGGGGAGGGAGATGTAGGGGGGTGGGGGCCACTGGGAAGGAAGGCTTCCCAGAGGAGGTGAGTCTTGAGCCCTATTTGAAAGAGACAGGGAAGCGGGGCTTGACTGGGGAAGAAAGAGAGCTCCCCAGGTAGAGCAGCACAGCCTTCTCCATGTGTCCTCTCTCCCCTTAGCCCCAGGCCCCACGCAGCAGACCACACATCTTATCTTCCCTCCTCCTCCTCAGAATACCAAACATTATGAGCTGTTAAACTACAGTGAGCACGGGACAACGGTGGACAATGTGCTGTATTCGTGTGACTTCTCTGAGAAGACCCCGCCAACCCCCCCAAGCAGTATTGTTGCCAAAGTGCAGAGTGTCATCAGTAAGTTGGACCCTGTGGCCCCAGAGCCGGCTGTTTTTGACCTGTTGTGTTAAGAGCCCCAACTGGGTGGCTCTGGATTGCCGCCAATGACTGGCACATGCCTTCCTGGTCCCACTGGGCAGACTCTCCTTGCTCATGGGCCCAGGGAAAGCCACGGAGAAGCCAGTGCCATACATGTGCACACCTGCTTGGGGACTTCAGACTCCCTTTGTCCTTTCACAGCATCCCCCAGCCCTAGTCACCCTGCAGTTAGAATTGGGAGGTGCAGGGGCCCAGCCACAGCCAACAGCCCCGGCCCCTTCACTGTTCCTCTCCCAGTGACCACACTCCTCCTTCCCAGGGCGCCGCCGGCACCGGAAACAGGACGAAGAGCCGAGTGAGGAGGCAGCCGTGATGAGCTCCCAGGCCCAGGGGCCGCCGCGGAGACCCTGCAACTGCAAAGCCAGCAGCTCGAGCTTGATTGGGGGCAGTGGGGCCGGCTGGGAGGGCACGGCCTTACTGCACCACGGCAGCTACATCAAGCTGGGGTGCCTGCAGTTCGTCTTCAGCATCACTGAGTTTGCGACCAAACAGCCCAAAGGCGATGCTGGCCTGCTGCAGGATGGGGTCTTGGCCGAGAAGCTGTCTCTCAAGCCCCACCAGGGCCCTGTGCTGCGCTCCAACTCCGTTCCCTAGGACTGGCGGCTACCCCGTGACCCGCCTGTCCGCCCAACCCAAGACTCCTGCAATGCAAAAATGTACACAAACCAAGCCCGGGTTTTTTCTATACTCCACCAGAAACCCTTCAACTACAATCTTTGCATGAAATGAAGAAAACCTTTTGACTGTTTTTTAAAAATCCTTTTTCTTTTCTCAAGTTTTAGGGGGCATTTGCACATATATTTGTACTCAACATTTCATGGGAAAGCGGCAGACCCGAGCTGAGGAACAGCGTGGGCAGGGAGGGGAAGGCCCACGGTCTGGACACTTCCTCCAACACGAAACCATTCCCCACCCACCTCCTGCCCACCTCCTGCTCCCTCCCCCTCACCCGCCGTTGTAAAATAATCAGAAACTTGTTCTATTTTGTGGCAGTGACAATAGTTTTATATTAAAAGAAAAAATACAGTTTTCATACAGCAAAATCTATACAATATCATTGTTTTATTTAATATAAAGATCGCTACCCACCCTACTTCCGTGGTTCCCACCCTCCAAGTTATTTTCCCTTTCTGCAGCGGTTGCACTACAGGTAGCTACTGTGTATTATGGACAAATGAGAAATGAATTCTTTTTCTGGCTGTCCATCTATTTTATTTCAAATAAGGAAAAGTGTATTTGGATTTTGTGTAAATACATCTAGTGATGACATTTTTTTCAATGTTTTTAAAAACTGTACAGTACTACATGTGGTAGAGCGTTTTCTTCAAATTGTCTATTGTAGCAAAAACGTTTTTGTCGTAAACCTGTTTCGTCTTCTTTTTTTGTTCTCTTGCCACTTCTCCTGTTCCTCCCACCCCCGGCTCCCTCCTCTCCCCCCAACCCCCACCCCCAAGTAGTACCAATGTACATAGTAATTGTAATGTTTTAGACTTTACAGAAACTTTCCTGTATTCTGTATATAAAAAAACAAAAATACTTCAAATTATGTTTTCTGCCTGTCTGTCCTACCTGTCATCACCCTTAGAGGGGACCCTCCCCAAGATTCTGGTCACAGTCTTATTGAACTAGTCTCATCCCCAGACACTCAGTCCCCAAGGGAAAGCAGAAAAGCAGAGGTCTGGAGGAAAGAGCCCGAGGTGGGTGTGGGAAAGTGGAGGGCTAGGGGTGCATTTGCGGTTGGGTGGGGGGTAGCTGTTGTCTGGCCTTCTAAGTGACCTGGAATCATTTGACATGACCACGTACTGCAAGAATCTGAGAACGTGCAGGCCCTCACTCCTTCCTGATGACTCCAAAACCAAGATAATAAAACAGGAGCTGCTCTGAGACCTCTGCACGCTGGTCTAGAAACTTGAACCTCAGGAGCTGGGGCTGCCTTTAGTTTCAGTTGTTTGCTATCATATTTGAGTCATCAGTTCTGGGAGAAGTCAACACCTGGCTCTGTCCTTTAGCTGTCCGCCTGAACTGGGCACGTTGCAACTCATTCAGGCATCACTAGAGTCCCTCCCCTATGCATGGCCTTTGCTGGGACTTTGGACTTTGTCTGGGGAACTCGATATGAGCAGTCAAGAGGTATGGCTCCTGCCTCCTGAAGCTTAGAATCTAGTGGGGAGCAATCAGTCAATTCAAACGTCTCTGGGAAGCATGATGAAGAAAAAGACCAGTGGAGCCGCAGCGTGCGTGACTAGCAATCCTAACTTCCCTATAATCACAGCTCATCAGTAGAATCTGCTGCATTACCTTAATTCTAAGGCCCTGAGAATCCTCTCATCAAACCAAGCTCTAATCCTTTTTCAACTCCTTTTAGACCTGCCATGAGACACTTTCTCTGGGAAGTTCTTTTTGACTCCTTAGAGATACCTGCTCATCTATCCCAGCAGTGTTCAAGGAAGTGGTACCTGTTGGTGTGTCAGGAATTTGCCTTGAGGATGGAGAGCACACCGATTTGTTTCATTAATATTCTTTCCAGCTTCATCCCACAGCGTCTACAACTGAACCCCAAATCCATAGCGCAGCCAAGTCAGAAACGTCCCCTCTCCCCAAATCGGGTCTGTCCCTGGCTTCTACCTACCCGCCTAGCTTCGTCTCCACCACTCAGCTCCTCCTACCCTGATGGGCCTCCTGAACTCCTTGAGGGTAGAAACACATTGTTCCGCTCAGTATTTCCAAGGCTAACCACACTGCTGGGCACAGTGTCAAACAGTGGGTACTCAGTTGTAATGGTTTCTTCAGGCAAGTCCTTGTCCTGGCAAGTCACCTGGCCCGCAGTCCCCTTACCCGAGCCTCCCTAGCTGTCCCCACCCACCTTGCCTTCATAGTCTCTTCTTGCATTGAGTCATGGAGATTCTTATCTTTCTACCACCTGTGAGGACCACTCCAGAGAAATTTCCTCCTGGAAGTCAGATAATAGATTTTGTGTTTTATTGTCTTCCTGCTGCTTCCCTTCAGAAATGTAGGGGATGGGGGGGCATCAGAGGGTACCAAAGGCAGGGAGATAAAGACAGGTAATGAATGAGTGTGGCATCATCTCTCTGACCTTTATAGGAAAAATGAGGAAGAATTCTAGAACCTGAGGGCTGGAAGTGAGGATAAGGAATTGAAGGACTTGTTTACGGAGGCCAAGGCATCCAGGACCAGACTCACTCCCTCTCAGACATAACAGCATTGACGTACACACCTCTCCAGAAGGGGAAGACTCTGCTAAGCACAGAGGACACCCAGAGGGCTCACACACACCCTGTGAGCCCCTCCCGGCAAGGCCTCTGCTACGGCGCATGCGCACAAAGGACAGTTACATAGAGGCTCGTTCAAGGGCACACATTGACAGAGACCAGAGATGCATGCACAAACCTGGAGGGACTCTTGGCGCTCATGGGCACAAACCCGTAAAAGGTGGTCCCGCAGCACACACAGCCACAGGTTACTTCCTGGGCCTGCAAGTACACCCACATCTCCAAGGTGCTTACATCCAGGATCCAAGGGCACAAACACAACCTGAAGAGCAATCCTGGGGCCCACGGGCACATTACACACTCACAGAGTCATTCACACTCTCAAGAGTAGGTGTGAATGCACAGAAACAGGCATCTGGAAGGAGTTCCCACAGGCACACGCCCAGAGGGCGCTGCCAGGGTCCAAAGGCACACGCGCACCTAGAAGGTGTTCCACAAGCACACACCGGGAGGACGAAAACGCATGCCTAGGGGGCGCTCGTAGGGCCCACGCTCACACGCACGCATACACACCCCTGTCCTGCCTCTCGCCCGCCTCCGCCTCCGCCTCCGCCTTCCAAGGAGGCGCGAGCGGGTGCGGGGCGGACCGGCAGCCGCCGGGCGGGCGACGATCCAGGGAGTTGCGGGGCCTGTGCGGGCGGCGTGGGGGTGCTGGCGGCACGGCGGGCATGGAGGCGCTGCTGCTGGGCGCGGGGTTGCTGCTGGGTGCCTACGTGCTTGTCTATTACAACCTGGTGAAGGCCCCGCCCTGCGGCGGCATAGCTAGCCTGCGCGGCCGCACGGCAGTGGTCACGGGTAAGTGCTAGAAGGCCCGCGGGCGGCCGGGTGGCGGGGAGGCCGTACGGCGGGGTCAGTGACCCACGGGGCTCAGCGAGGCTACCGCCCAACCACCGCAGGCGCCAACAGCGGCATCGGGAAGATGACGGCGCTGGAGCTGGCGCGCCGGGGAGCGCGCGTGGTGCTGGCCTGTCGCAGCCGGGAGCGCGGTGAGGCGGCCGCCTTCGACCTCCGCCAGGTGAGGCGTCGGGGGAGAGGCCGGAGAAGGGGAGAGGGTGAGCGGAAAACACACTAGGACGCGGAAGGGCGAACAGAGCGGCTTCCTTAACTGGTCGTTACTTGCAGAAAACAGTCGGCTGGTGCTCTGGTCATACAGGGAAGGAGCACCAGACTCAAGCTAGCTAGTACGTTGGCTTTCTGAAAGAACTGATCGCTTTTTGAAGACGTTTAAGGATCGGTAAAACTTACATCAATGAAAGACAGTAGGAAAGGGAACAGCGGAGGGAACAGCATATGCAAAGGCCCTGAGGCAAGATAGCTGGAATTGATTTTTTTAAAAACTGAAAGCAAAGGTTTATTGAGGCTGGATGGACCACAAAATATGGAGTAAAGAGGTGAAATAAAGAGGCTGGAACCTCTGAACCGGGGCTAGATTCTGGAATCCCTTGCAGACTCTGTTGAGAAACTCAGATTTTATAGGATGAGCAGTGAAGATCCAGTGAAGGGTCCTGAGCAGGGTATGGACTGTCAAAATAGACTTCTGGGAAAAACCCCTCAGTGGCTGTACAGGCCCGGACTAGGGTGGGGGTGGTGGGTGAGAGGAGGGGCAAGAGAGGGGCAAGAATGGGTGAGGGGAGACCAAGGAGAAAGAAGTCAGTTGTAAATGTTAGGATAAGCAATAATGGTCAGAGGGAATGATGATAATAATACCAAGAGCTACCTACACAGTGCTGACTGGTGGCCAAGCACTGTTCTAAGTATTTCACACTTATTAACTCATTGAATCTTCACAACAACTTCATGAGATACATACTACGTTGTTCCCATTTTACAGCGAGAAAACTCAGCCCCAGAGAGATGAATGTCACACTTGTCTAACGTCACGCTCTAATGAAAGACAGAGTCAGGATTTTGCATCCAGAGTCCATATACTTGTCCACTATATTCTAATGCATAAGGGCAGATCTTAGTAAAAGGAGGAGGAGGACTCTCAAAATTTGGTACCTGGGGAGAGGGAAGAGGAGAGAGGTGCCTGGTGACAAGCCCAGCCCTTGCTGCCCCACAGGAAAGTGGGAACAATGAGGTCATCTTCATGGCCTTGGACTTGGCCAGTCTGGCCTCCGTGCGGGCCTTTGCCACCGCCTTCCTGAGCTCTGAGCCACGGTTGGACATCCTCATCCACAATGCCGGTGAGGGGCAGCAGGCCCTGCAGGGGGGGCGGCGGGTGGGCAACTGTCCCCTCCAGCCAGGTGTATGCCAAGGGCCAGTGGATCCATGGGAAGGACACCCCCTACCACCCTCTCACAGATGGGGATACTGAGGTCTTCAGGGGTCCCAGTGGAGCAGTGGTTCATGTCGAGCCCCTGCCCCAGGGATCAGTTCCTGTGGCCGGACCCACAAGCCATTCAATCTGATGCTGCGAGTGAACCATATTGGCCCCTTCCTGCTGACTCATCTGCTGCTGCCCCGGCTGAAGACATGCGCCCCAAGTCGCGTGGTGGTGGTATCATCAGCCGCCCACCGGCGAGGGCGCCTCGACTTCACGCGCTTGGACCGCCCGGTGGTGGGCTGGCGGCAGGAGCTACGGGCATATGCCGACAGTAAGCTGGCCAACGTGTTGTTTGCCAGGGAGCTCGCCACGCAGCTGGAGGGTACTGGTGTCACCTGCTATGCAGCCCACCCAGGTGAGGCCTGGCTCTCTGACTGTGCTTTGAGTCCCCTCTCCGATCCACGGCCCATCCTGTGCACCCCCCACCTCTCACTGAGCCCCAGACTCTCAGAACAGTAAGGAAGCACTGTATGAGGAGAGACCTGTCTTGGAAGGAGGTTCTCCTTGTCTGAGCTCTTCCTCTCACACCAGTAAGCCTGGATGCTGGCTACTGGATAGGGTATGTAATGACTGAAGGCCAGGTTCTCACCCCAAGGAGCCATCCATATGAATGAACTCACTATAATAGGAGGATAATGATGATGATGGCTAATAACTACTTGTTCATTCAAGAAGTTTTTACTGATTACCTATTATGTACCGGGCATTAATCTTGGTGCTGGGAAGACAGCAGTCAATAAAACAGGCCCTTTCCTTGTAGAATTTACATTCTAGTTTAAGGAAAGGGGAGATCGCTAATACATATATTCAATGACAGGTGGCGATAAAATGCTATGGGAAAGATAAAGCAGAGTGACAGGGATAGGAAATGACAGCAGGTGCTATTTTTCTGTGGCAGTCAAGGAAGGCATAGACGAAAAGGTGACAGGCTTAAAGGAGATGAGAATGAGCCATGTGGTCTTCAGAGGAGAAGAGCATAAAGAACAGAGCACGTGCAAAGGCCCTGAGGCAGAAGTCCCTGGTATGCCTGAGAAGGAACAAGGGACCGCATGAGGCTAGAACAGAGTTAGAGGAGGAGAGTGGCAAGAGATGAGGTATAGGGGCATCTGGGTGGCTCAGTGCGTTAAAGCCTCTGCCTTCAACTCGGGTCATGATCCCAGGGTTCTGGGATCGAGCCCCACGTTGGGCTCTCTGCTCAGCGGGGAGCCTGCTTCCACCTCTCTCTCTGCCTGCTTGTGATCTCTGTCTGTCGAATAAATAAATAAAATCTTAAAAAAAAAGAGAGAGAGAGAGAGAGATGAGGTATAGAGATGGGCTGGGTCATCTAGGGTCTAGAAGTCCACTTCTAGCATTTTAACTTTTAGTCTGAGGGAGTTAATGGATGAATAAGGCCCATCTCTGCCTTATGGAACACATTATAGGATGACCCATATTGCCATACTGCATTTTTTTAAGATTTTATTTTTAAGTAATCTCTACAGCCAGCATGGGGCTCAAACTCACAACCCGGAGGTTGAGAGTCACACTCCAACGACTGAGACACCAACCATACTGCACTTTAGAAAGTCGTTGCCTGAGGCTCACTAGTAATTATAACAGCGACAATAATAATCACAGCTAACATTTATAAGCCTTTATTACACTCCCCATCTCTAATGTCCAGAACAGTGGCTGGTCTGCCATAGGCATTAGTACACATTTGCTGGTTAAACAAAGGAATAGGACTTGAGCTAGAAGAAAAGAGGTCCCCTTGGGCAGGGGATTCAACATGTGGGAAAACCTGGGAGATGGGGGATGTACAGGTGGAGAGGAGGAGCCTTGCTGTTGAAATGAGTGAGGTCACCTTGTGGGGACCCTGAATGCTCACTCAATACTATCCTGGTCTCCCTGGAACTGGACTCTGTTCCCCACTCGCTTCTAGCCCTGTTCTTGTTGCTCTTCCCCTGGGCCCTCGCCCACCATCCTCACTACTCCTTCCTTTCTTCCTGTCTACAGGGCCTGTGAACTCGGAGCTTTTCTTGCGCCATGTTCCTGGATGGCTGCGCCCACTTCTGCGCCCACTAGCTTGGCTTGTGCTGCGGGCTCCAAGAGGAGGTGCCCAGACACCCCTGTACTGCGCTCTCCAGGAGGGCATTGAGCCCCTTAGTGGGAGATACTTTGCCAACTGCCATGTGGAGGAGGTGTCCCCAGCTGCCCGAGATGACCGTGCAGCTCACCGGCTATGGGAGGCCAGCAAGAGGCTGGCAGGCCTTGGGCCTGGAGAGGAGGCCGAACCTGATGAAGAGCCCCAGCCTGAGGACCCAGGGGCCCCATCTTCCCTGAGCAGACCCCACTCTAAGGAGCCCACAGTTTCTGAACCCCACCCCAGCCCTCAGAGTTCACCAGACCTATCTAAAGTCACACACAGAATTCACGTTAAAACTGAACCTGAGCCCTAAATCTCCTAATCCCCAGGCTGGGATGCTTTCCATGACACTTGGTGGCCCTGGAAAACCTTAACTGCATGTCAAACCCTGCCCTGGGCACTGAGGGGTTTGCAATTTTTACCTCCATGCCTCCTGGCTGGGGCTTCAGATTGTGTCCTGAACAGCTCTTTTCCTGGTGGAAGGAAATCGTGGGTGGTGATCTCTTCCTGAGAATAACAATAATCCCAGATTGAGAGGTGAGGGCTAATGCGCCAGACGTTGCTTCTGAGCAATATGAATTCCATACCTCTGTCCCCACTCTGGGTGATGCTGATCAGCTTTGGATGAGGGCTTACGGGGGTTGTAATTTCTAATTACAGTGCAACACTGGGCCGAACTGGGCCCTTTGCAAAACCATGTAGCCACGTAGTTACATGCCCCCCATTTGCTGAGGCGGGATTGGGCTGCAGAGGTAAGGGACTTGCCCAAGGTCTCACCGCCGGTGGTGGGGCGGAGGGGAGGGCGGGAGCGGTGTGACTCCGGGGCCCACGGCGGTCGGCTGGGTGCGGAGAGGTGAGGCAGGGCCGCGCCGTCGGGTGCGGGAGGCCCGCAGGAGTAGGGTGCGCTGTCCCGGGGTGCTGCGGGGCTGGACCCCAGGGAAATAAAGCGTGTGGACTGACGCCCGAAGCTTTGCGGCCGCCGCTGTCGCCCGGCGGCCCCGCCTTCCGCCGCCACACTTCCGGCGGGGCGGCGAGCGCGGAGGGGCGCGGGCGGGCGGCCGCTGGGGGTGGCGGGATAGGCAGGGCGCGGCCGGTGGTGCGCGCGGTGCTGTCCAGGTCCCTGCGGTGCCCGGGGGCCTTCCGTCCCGCTGGCGCCATGGGCAATTGCCACACGGTGGGGCCCAACGAGGCGCTGGTGGTTTCAGGTGAGAGAGCTGCGAGGGAGGTGGGGCCGGGGTTCAGGGGCCTGGAGGGTGTTGGGACGCGCCGGCCGTGCCCGCGGAGGTAGTCGAGGAGGGAGTTCGGGGTAGGTGCGGGGCTGCGGAGCAAGCGGGGACCGGCTAGGCCGGGGAAGGGCGCGGAGGGTGAGGGACGGGGTAAGGGGCGCGGGTGTCGGGCTGAGAACCTTCCAGGAAGGGCCCCCCCCCCCCCCATTCTCACGCTTGCGGTGCTCGGCGCCCTCGGGACTCCCCCTGCCACTGCGTGTTTTCTCGTGTTTATTCTCTCCCTTCTCCGCCTCTTCCCCTCTACTCCACCGTGGCCTAGGGGGTCCCGACCTGAGGCCGGAGAGAGTGAACCCGTGGTTACCGGAACACAGCGGTTTGGCTGGATTCCGGCGCCCAGGCCTTGGGGCGGGTCTTACAGCTTCCGAGGGCAGGTGCCTGCCTGGGGAGGGGCGCTGAGACCGGGATCCCTGTGCTCCCGTTAATTCTGAGCAGGTTGGGGCTTGCTGGGGCTTACTGACATTGCCCGCCCGAGAAATGCGGGTGCGGCCTCTACAGGTTGAGAAATCGGGTTCTGGGCTGTATCGCCCTGATTGCAAAAATGCTACAGGCTCTAGAATTTCTGGGAGCTTCCACAGGGCCGTGGGACTGCTGTACTGGGGAGGGCAGATGTACCTTTGCCTTAAGACTGCTTAATTTGGTATATTTGGGTATCTTGAGAGATGGCTGAAGCCTTTGAAGCCCCGTTTGTGCAGCTCCTGGCTCACCGGTGCTGGGGAGGGTGGTGTTTGCTGACAGCTTGAAGACCTGCTGCAGGAATCCTTCAGGTGATCCCCCCATCGATGCCAGTTTCCAGCCTGTGTGAAGAGTTGTTAGGGCTGTAGAAGGGGGTGGACTAGACCAGGGTTTGGAGCTGTGCCTTGGGGGTGGTGTGATCAATGCACTGGGAGGTTTTACCCCAGAACCTGGCCTGTGGCTGTTTGGATCTCAGAATCAGTCTCTCCTGGAGGACAGGAAATCCCCACTCTTCCTGACAAGCACACTCCTCTCTGGGGGGAGAGCAGATAAAACCAGAGGTGGCCTTGGGATTGGGAGGGCACCGAGGCCAACTTGAACCTGTCTCCCAGGCCCTGATCCTAAAGACAACTTTTAGAACCTATCTGCACCACACTTTTTCTCTCTCGGGGAGTTTCTTTCTGGAAGCCAAGACTCTGGGCTGAGAGAGCAAGCTTCGAGACTGAGAGGTGAGAGGAGCACCTAACATGGGCCGCTCTGTACCTTCCCCTTGCTGGAATCCTGGTTTTCTGGCTAGAGGCCAGTGCATTGTAGCTTCGAAGCTGTTTCAGGGGTGGGGAGAGGAAGCTGAGCTGAGAATTGAGGGTGCTGGAGTCGAGGAAGGATGGGTGAGAAGAGGGAGTAGCACAGTACCTGGGGATTTGAGTTGATCCTGCCGAGATCCCTCTCTCTCCCTGCACCCAAGTTGTGGAAGAGGGGAGCAGCCACTCCCAGCCCTGCCCCCACCTGGTTACTTAAGCTGGTGTCCAAGTCTAGAAGCATCTCGTTCAGCCCAATTGGAGAAGGATGCTGATATATCCCCTGGTCATCTTCTCCACCTGAAAAGGCTGGAAGTTTTTCTGGTTGTCTTACCTCCCTCTGCCCATCTGTAATATAAAACCTCTTTCTCTGTTTCTACTGTCAGGAACCTAAAAGGAGAATCCAAACCCCATACACCTTTCTCTTGTCTCTACAATAAATCAGAGGTTTCTAACCTGGGGTCCATGGGGAGAATTTAGAGGTGTGTGCATTTGGATAGGGAGAGACGTGAATTTTTATTCTCACTAACCTGAATCGAAAGTTAGCATTTCTTCACTTTATAAATGCCGGCCACAACCCAGGATAGTATTAGGAGATATTTTCCTACCACACCACAGTTTTTGTAGGTACCATCAAAGTCACTCGTGCTCATCATGCCTTTGAAGTTAAGCTAGTTATTAAATTTACCACTGGATTTTATTATTTAATGTTTTTACTGTATCACATGTATTACCACGTATTACATGCCATACATTTGGTTATTTTAATATTTTTATAACTTTCCAGATGTGTTTCCTGTTTATTTTATGCATTTATGAACACTCCAGCATTGCTCAATGGCTAAGGGGGGTTGTGGCTCAACAAAAGCTAAATCCCCCTTATAGAGTATGGTCTTCTGGAGTAGTGGGAAGAAGGTAGAAAAGAGGCAGGAAGGGAGGAGAGTGTTCCTGAGAGGGCAGAGGGGTGGGCTGGGTCTGGAGGGGCTGAGAGCGGGGTGGAGGTTATTGTGGGATGTTTCATGATTTTTTTTTTTTTTTTAAGATTTTATTTATTTATTTGTCAGAGAGAAAGCGAGCGAGATCGAGCACAGGCAGACAGAGTGGAAGGCAGAGTCAGAGGGAGAAGCAGGCTCCCTGCGGAGCAAGGAGCCCGATGTGGGACTTGATCCCAGGACGCTGGGATCATGACCTGAGCCGAAGGCAGCTGCTTAACCAACTGAGCCACCCAGGCGTCCCCATGATTTTTTTTTTTTAAGATTTCCTTTATTTATTTGAGAAAGAGAGAGCATGAGTGGAAGAGAGGGGCAGAGGCAGAAGCAGACTCCCCACTAAGCAGGGAGCCTGATGCAGGCCTTGATCCCAGGACCCTTCAACCTGGGCCGAAGGCAGACGCTTCATGACTGAGCCACCCAGGCACCCCTGTTTTGTGATTCTTCAGCTTGGGCGAAGACAGAACAAATGAAAGTAAGTTGGGTTAGAAAACGTACGATAAAACCAGAAGAAACTTCCAGGTGTGAAAAGAGTGAGAGCAAGGGAGATCAAGGAAGGGACATGGTCTCCTTGGGGAGTGGTGCTTCTTAGACTCCGGGTGACCAGGAACCTGGGAGGAAGATGCCTTCAAGGGGAGGAGCCTGCTGGTGGGCAGAGCAGGCAGACTAGAAGGCCCAGCTTCCTATTGTTGCTACCCCTGAGAACCTGGCTATGTTGCCCTTGGCCAAGACCCAGCTTAAGTGGTGACAGCCTGCTCCCAAGGTCAAAGACTAAGTTAAGGGTAAAGCATGGACCTCCCCACCTCCCATTACTTAAGCTTCTCCCACCCCACCCCTACCACCTCTACCCCCTACACTGAAGAAGCTCCCTAGCGCTGGCCAGAGGCAGCTAGGCCCTAGCCCTCACCAGGCCAGAGTGAAACAGGCTGTGATGTGTGACCCTTTCAGGTTCTCATATCCTAAAATGGCTTAGGTTTCAGCTTGATCATTTACCCTTAGAGCCTCCCCACCCCACTCCCAGGGCCTAGAAGCCTGCAGTAGCTTCCCTTGTCAGCAGCCCTGCAGGCTGGTATTTCCATCACAGAGAAACAGAGTTCCTCTTCCCTCCCCTACTCATATTGCATGCCTGCTGTTTGCTCCCTGAACTTCCGGTAAGGCTCCTTGTGCACAGTGTAGGCCCTGGAGGCCAAGTGGGCCGGCCGCCCAATGAGCTGGCTCAGGCACCAGCTCTCTGTGCTGGTTGTCACTCTGCCCTTGTGGGGTCCCCTTCGCCTCCACCTGTCCAGAACTCCTCTCCAGCTCCCTGTTGTCTTTCTCTCCCTTGTTGGTGTCCCCACACACTCCGACCTGGACTCCACAGCTACACTGATAGGGTAGCCACTAACCATTTAAACTTAAATTAATTAAATTTCTAAATTAGAAATTTAGAAATGGAAACTTAAAGTGGCTCAGTCGGTTGGGTGTCTGCCTTTGGCTCAGGTTGCAATCCCAGGGTCCCAAGATGGGCCCCATGTTGAGCTTTCTGCTCAGCAGTGAGCCTGCTTCTCCCTCTCTCTCTGCTCCTCCTGTTTCCCCCGCCCCCGCACCCATTCATACTCTCCCTAATAAAGAAATAAAATCTTTTAAAAAAATTTAAAAAAAAAAAAAAAAGAGGGCTCCTGGGTGGCCCAGTGGGTTAAAGCCTCTGCCTTCGGCTCAGGTCATGATCTCAGGGTCCTGGGATCGAGGCCCGCATCGGGCTCTCTGCTCAGCAGGGAGCCTGCTTCCTCCTCTCTCTCTGTCTGCCTCTCTGCCTACTTGTGATCTCTGTCAAATAAATAAATAAAGTCTTTAAAAAAAAAAAAAGAAATTTAGTTCTTCAGTCACATTGGCCACATTTCAGGTGTGAAGTAAGCCCCCGTATTACACACTGCAACTATGCAACATTTCAACCCTCACAGGAAATCCTCTCGGACTAGATTGCTCTGGAAGTTAATTCCCCAACATCAGCCACCATGCCTTGCCTAGGTCACTGCAGAAGGCTTCTCCCCAGTCTCCTAGACCACCCCATCCCCATCTTCCGTGGGCAAAGTGGTGTTTCTGAAATGCAAATGTAATTTTGTTGCTCCCCCCGCTTAAATTCCTATGTGACCCCCTCTCACACACACACTCTCTCTCTCTTTCACACACACACACACACACACACACACACACAGTTTCTTGGCCTGATACTTGAGACACCCTATGATCTGCTCTCCCTGCTCTGGGTCCTCAGAGACACTGTGACCCAGCTACAGGAAACGACCCCTGACCCTTGCCCATTGGAAGCACACATGCTAAGTCTTTCCTGAAAATCCAAGCTGGTAAATACAGAAATGACAACACCCACTGGCTTTTTCCCAAATCACATTTCCTTTGAATCATCTACTTCCTGTACATTTTTGGTTTTGGGTTTTTTTTTGTTTTTTGGGTTTTTTGCGCTGCAAGGAAACTGCCTTCTAGCTTTTACTAAAGTTTCCTTGAACTTGATGAATAATTTTGGCATTTGCAGGAGAGTTCACAACAAGAATTTCAGGAATTGGTTTTTCTCACTTCTGCACAGACAGCGTGCCGGTCATGTCTACAGCTAGATTCAAGTTGGGGCCTGATTCAACATTCTGTGTAATTGATAGAGTTTCCTTTTCGACCTTTCCCCTTTCTCTTCACTTATCCCATGGGTGCCACAGGCTGGCCTTTGTTTGGAGGCCTTGCCTTCCCTCTTCACTCTACTCCCCAGAGGCCCACAGTCAGTGTGCAGCCCTGGGAATAGAGAAACAGCTTTACTGAGATGTGTCTGCTGGGCGTGAGTGAGGATCCCATCTTGGCTCCGAGACTCCTCCCTCCCATCGGCATCCCAGTGCCCCGTGCCCCCCGCCCGGGGTCCCCTGCGTTCCCCCTTGGCCTGCACATGCCTTGATTACATGCAGATCACACAGTATTAGTATTAATGATCTCAGGAGAAGTTCCCAGCTCCTTCCAGATGGGAGTCGTGTCTTCATCTCTGACTTCCTAGCCCAGAAACCTACATAACGAGTTTGCTGAATGAATGGTTGAATGAAAGATGGAAGCTTTTCCCGTTCACTCCTGCCCACTGACTTCCTCTGTTCCCTGAAAACACTTACATTCGGAACCACTCATTGGATAGCTTTTTATGCAAATCACGTATCTACTGAACTTGAGTTTCAGGCCCTTAGGAGCTCTCTTCCCCTTCTGTGTGACCTCAGCAACCAACAGTGGGAATTGTCAAGGGTCAGGGCCAGTAAAGGGCCAGAGTTGCTGGTGAAGGGACGGGGAGTAGAGAGACCCAAGAACTGACTGACCAGCAGTGGTTTGCTTTGCTCTCCAGGGGGCTGTTGTGGTTCTGACTATAAACAGTACGTGTTTGGCGGCTGGGCCTGGGCCTGGTGGTGTATCTCCGACACTCAGAGGTAAGGGTTCAGGGGCCCCCGGGAACCTGGCATCCAGGTGGGCAAGGGAGAAAGAAGGATTTCCAGCCTTCCCCTAGCCCCGCTTCCCCCTGCAGTGAGCTAGAGCATCTACCACTTGCCACATTCCATCCTGGGGGGTGGGACCTCCTAAGATGCAGGTGAGAACAGGTGTAGGGGGTTCGTCTGGGCACCTTCTCCTTAGTGGGGATGCTTTGTTTCGCTGGAGACATTGGTTGTGTCCCAGAGCATCTGGGGGTCATGCCCAGACAGAATCCTCATTCCGTAAGTTTAACTCAGTTATTCACGAATTCTAAATTTTCCTCCCTGTGCAGAGGAGAGGCTGAAAAGACCCACACACGCCCTTACCTGTGCAGGCCCAGACAATGCAGGCAGTGGCTACTTACAGACAGGGGGAGGAGAGCCAAGGAATTGGTGCTGGGCGGGGCAAAACAGATCTGGACCTCTGTGGTTAGTCTGGAAAGACTCACTAAACGAAGGGAGATGTCATCGGGCTCTCCCTGGAGCTCCCCCAGGACCCCCAGCAGGCCCAGACTTGCCCCCCCGCCCCCCAGGAAGAGATGAGGCAGGCCAGCCACCTTTCCACCATCACCCTCTTCCTGACTGTGCCCAGATCCTTCCAGGCCAGACCCAGGCAGCAGGGACAGCAGAACTGGGAGGGTAGGAGGGGCAGTGGCGGTTCCAGTGGAAATCCCCCTCTGTCCCAGCTCCACCAGTCAGCAGAGGGAAGCCCCATGGTTACACAGAGGTTGAGGGTGTTAGCTAGGGTCAAGAGCAGGAGATCAACTGTTTAACTTCACTGATTTCCCAGTAGCCCTCTCCTCACTTTGCTCCACCTGAATTGAGGGATCCTAGGGGACTGTTAGGGCCCGAGGCTGAAAGTGTCCGAGAATAACCGCAACTGGTCACAGCTTCCTCTCAGGAGTGGGCCAGCTGGCCTGTCGGAAGCCACAGGCTGCCCTCTCCAGAGGCATTGTCCCGGGATGACAGTGTCCTGTCCAAAGACCTTGCTGCACGCCTGGCCCTGGAGAGTTCACAGCTCACCCAGACACCTGTCCCTCACGGCCATCCACCACTAGGGTCACACCCCTACAGCCCTTGCTCAGTGTTCTTGGTACCCCCCATCCCCTGCTGCTTACTCTAGGGAGCAGAGCCCCTGAGACAGGGGGCCAGGCTTCTCTGACAGTAAGTCTGGAGGTAAGGAGAAGAGGGCTTCATGCCTTGTCCTAGGAAACGGATCTCCCCCACCCAGGCTTAGCGTTCTCCCTCTGGTCCCACTTGCTGGGGAGTCTGAGCCCGTAGCCCCGCCCCTTCCCAGACCCCTGGCCTATATGAAGGACATCTCTACAAGCTGGGGCCTCAAAATTCCGAGGCTGACAGGAGCCTCTCAGGTCAGAGTAGGGGCTTCTAACCCCAGGCTGGATTCTAAGCCTCCCATCCCACAGCCACCCTCAACGTCCCCCACCTCCGTTGTCAGCCATCCGTCTCCAGCCATCTGTGAAGTTGCTCCTTCTGCACTTTGCTGCCAAGTCCTATAGGATCCTGAGGCCCGCCTGTGGGCTCCCTCTCTCTCACCTGAGTGACTGCTCCCCCTCTGGCGTCTGAGTTGCAGCCTCCTTCCTTCCCTCGTTCCTTCTCTCCTTCCTTCCCTCTCTCCTCCTTCCCTGGAAGAGAGCTTGGTGCGTTCCTGTCTGAGCCGGGTCTAGAGTCCTCTCAGGCCCAGGAGTGCTAGGATTAGGGGCTTGAATGAAGGCAGCCTTTGCACACCTGCATGGCTGAGGGCCCCCAGGGCTGGCACTGTGACCTGTGCCAGCAGTGCTCCACGAGGCCTACTTCTCCCATCCCCCGGCCCACCTGCTTCTGCTCCTTGGGCCTCAGCCACTGTCCTCCCTTCCTCTGATCTCAGGAAACCTCCCACACTGCCCACAGCCTAGCCCAGCCCGCTACCCAGCACGCACACACACACACACTCACACTCACACAGGCTGTGCTAGGGAGGCCTAGCGAGGGTGGGCCGAGCAGCTTCAAGGCACCTCGCTTTCTTTGCCATAACCCCTTCTCTACCTGGGCCCAACTTTGGAAATTCCAAAGTGAATTACTCCATCCCCTCCCTGTTGTCCATGTGAATATCCTGGCAGGGACACACTTCTTCCCCCAGCCTTCCCTGACACCTGTCCCCCCAAATCAGAAAATCCCAGGTTCTCCCTAGGCTTTTTTGGCCCAAAATTCCCTTCTTAGTGACAAGGAGCGCAGACCAAAGAAGGACTTGGTATTTTCCCTGGCCTGTGAATCCCCACATTGGCCTCTCCTGCCCAGTTTCTGGACACAGAGGTTTGCCTGTGTTTGGAAGGTAGAAGTGAGGCCAAGTCTCCCAGACTGTGCCAGGACTGTCCTGAGAAAGTGAGGCGGTGGGCAACCTTGGTGCCCTGTGCATAGGCCTCCCCACCTCGGGGAGGCCCAGGGTGTCAGCAGGCTTTACTCCCAGCCCAGCAGCTCCTCCTTAGATGGATATGGGGGCTAGGGAAAGCATCCAGGCCAGCAAGGGGGTTTCCTCTGTCCCCCTACAGTCCTAGGCTGAGCTGGCAAGAGAGGGCTCAAATACTGAGAGCAATCTCCCCCCGCCCCCAGGCATCAGGCATCATTGCTAGTCTGGTAACCACTGTGTGTGTTTGCTGTGTCCCCTCCTATCCCTCCTGTCCCTACCTCTCCCTCCCCCTGGCCGCTCCTCAGACTGTCTCTGGAGGTTATGACCATCCTGTGTCGCTGTGAGAATATTGAGACGTCGGAGGGGGTCCCGCTATTCGTAACAGGGGTTGCACAGGTAATAACCCACCTGCTTCCTCCTCTGTGTCTAACCTTTTCTCTTCCTGCCCTGTGGGGCCCGGCAGGCAAGACCCAGATGGACTCCCCTCCTGAGAGTGTGCCTCCCTCCCCTCTGCTCTCTCTTGCGCTGCTCTGGGTGCCAGGATAGACCCCTGTAGATCCCCAGTTCCCTTGCCCTCACCTACTGGGGCTGCTAGTGGGGAAAGAGCAAGGGAGTCTGGAAGCTCTGCCTAAGTCTGCCAGGGGGGTGTCCTTGGATGCCAAGGGGTAAGTTGAGGCAGGAGACACAGGGCCCCTGTGTGCCAGAGCAAGGCTGTCGGGGTAGAGGGGTTTCAGTCCAACCACTCCAGGCGCCACGGAGCCCCTTGCTAGCCAGTCCCCACCTGTCCATCTGGACACACGTCAAGTCCTAGCCCTCCTCCTCGAAGGGCCAGAAGATGGGTTTCCTGAAGATTTCTGTTCTCCCAACTCCTTGGCCTCCTCTGATCTCCCTGACAGGTCTTAGCAAAACCAGTCTTGGCTCTTCCCTACCCCTCGTTTTTGTGCAGAAACCTCTGAGCAAATCTCTCGTCACTTGTGTTAGTTTCCTTACATGTGAGATAGGGGAATCCTGTCCTCTGTGCTTTGTAGGGAGTTGGGAAAGGCAAGTAAAGCAATATGAGGGCTCTTTGGGATTTTTGGAAAAGAAGTGCCACAGAGAGGCACCTGGGGGGCTCAGTCGGTTGATCGTCTGACTCTTGGTCTCAGCTCAGGTCTTGATCTCCAGGTCGTGAGTTCAAGCCCCAGTTTGGGCTCCATGCTGGGCATGGAGCCTACTGAAAAAAAAAAAAAAAAAAAAAAAAAAAAAAGGCAGCAGAAGAGGGAGTGCTAGAGAAACCCAGGCTTTATCATGGATCCAATCTCACTTAGAAAAGCAAGTGACCGGATATCTTACTCTCCGTTGCTGTGCAGCTGGCCATAGCCGGGGAAACCCTTTCCTGACCCCTCCCAGTGCTTTCCTTGTGCTGTGCCAACACTCACCTTCATCGCTTCACTCGTCAGCTCTCTGTTGAGCACTGTGGATGTAGCAGTGAGCATCAAAAAGCCCCTGTCCCCCCTCAGAGCCTACACACTGGGTCCCCAGACTGGAAGAGCCCTAACCATCCTCTTACCCATCCCCTTCTCTTGCGTGAAATCGCCCTTCAGGTTTCTCAGGCAAAACCCTACACCACCTCTCCTCTGCCTCGCCTGTCCTGCTGGCTCTTCCCGGGTGGAGGACTGTCCCCACCTCACACATTGCTTGTAGCCTCTGGCAGTTGGGCCTCAGCACAGAGGCCTGAGAAGCCCAGAGCACCTTGTGTGGAGTGGGCAGAGTCCCCGGTTCCCTCGCAAAAGTGGCTCCGCTCCCCCTCCAACCCACTACCTACTTGGAACAGCTGCAAGTGCCCACATCCCCAAGTCTCCAGAGGGATTGGAAAGTCCCTTTCAAGCTGGGTGGTGTGGTCCCTTGAGATGGTCTGGGCCAGGGAGCTCTCATGTGACCTCTGCCCTCACTCCACACTTGAGCCACGTGGGACCAGCCCTAGAGGGTAGGCTTCAAGGCAAACCTGCCGCCACCTGAAGGGACCAGCCGGGACTTCCCCGGCAAGGGGCAGACGAAGGATCACCTCCCTCGTGGTCCAGCTGCGGGCAGACTTCAAACAAGCCAGGCTAGTAGGCAGAGCTTTCCAGGGTATCTCAGGGTACCGAGCAAACCCAGGATCAGACGAAGGCCTCTGAGGGATGTTCCCATGACGCCCGCAGACGACCAACACAGCACAGCCGGGGGTACCAGGACTTCCGGAGCATTCCCAGGCCATCTGCACACAGCTACCCCTGCAACCCTCCAACCGGCCCAGGTCACCCCCACCCACTTCTCGGCTTCCTTACCCCACGCCGCTAGCCAGGCTGCCCTGAGCAGGGGACATGTGTGCCGTGGGTAGCACATTCCACTGGTGCTGCTCTGCCTCCTCCCGCATCTCCTCACACACCCCTCCCCACAAGCCCTCAAAGCGTCCCCCCATCCCTCTGTAGCAGGACCCCAGCCCATCCCAGCTGGAGCAGTGAGGTGCTGGACTCTCCCCACACCCCAGGCCCGGGGCCCCCAGACCCATGCCCCTGTTTTGCATTTCTTGGCAGGATTTCCCTAGAGATTATGACGTTGCAGCCCCGCTGCGAGGACGTAGAGACGGCCGAGGGGGTAGCTTTAACTGTGACGGGTGTCGCCCAGGTATAGTAACTCAGCAGCCCTGCGCATGTCCGTTGAGCTGCCTCGTCCCTCTACTGGGTGTGGGAGGAGGAGGAGAGGACAGCAGCCAGGGGCAGTCTCTCTCCAGTGCCCCTGCCCCTACCCCCCCCCCCCACCAAGAGAGGGTCGTCGCCACTGGAACGTGCTCACTCGGCCCCTTGGCCACTCAGCAGGACTAACAGACACCCCTTTTCTCCTCAGCGGGGCCCGCAAGGGACAGAACCAGTGCTGAGGGCTGCTATCTGACTAACCCCCCGATTCTTTGCAGGTGTTGGAAGTGCCACGTCCCAGAATCCAGGCCTTCCCTGTGCCTGGGTTGGGGTCTAAAGGGGAGGGGACCAGAGGACAATGCCACATAAGGCAGAGCAACTCTCTGGGAGGTTACTTAGTATTCCCAGCTCAGGGCCTGGGCAAGGGGCTTCCTGCTGTAGCCCAGTTCTCAACTTCACAGAGCAGCAAGGTGCAACCGTGTTAGAGGCCTCTGGTAAGGGGGTGGTTGCCTTAGTACCTGGGGAAGGAAAGGCAGGAAGATACCCACCCTCAGTGGCATCCCCCCAGACCTCTCTCTTGCCCTGTCCAGGCTCTCTTCCTCAGCCTATCTGTCTGTGTCCCTACTATTCCTTCTCCTTTTCACCCTCTCTGACCCTCAGCCTGCAGGTGTCCCACCTGTGGGGAGCCTGCATGGGAGGAACTGGCTAATGAGGGAAGAGTGAATGGGCTGAGGGGTGAAGAGATGAGCCCCAGATGCCTAGCAGACAGGCCGTGTCAGGGCCTGAGGCTGCCTGTGAACATCAGGTTTGTCAGTGTAAGAATTCCTGGTGTGCTGTCCCAACTAGAGGCCTTGGTCAGTCTCTACCACCTCCTGGCCCCTGGGCCTCCAGGTCTGAAAAAGGAGGGGGGAGGGGCACAGCCACCATCCTCCACACCTTTGGGTCTGGGGCCTCTGCCTGCCCCACTCCAGCCTGGTTCAGGCACCTCTGTGATCACTGGCAGGTGAAGATCATGACAGAGAAGGAGCTGCTGGCAGTGGCCTGTGAGCAGTTTCTGGGCAAGAATGTGCAGGACATCAAGAACGTTGTTCTGCAGACCCTGGAGGGGCACCTGCGCTCCATCCTCGGTAAGGCTCCAGCCCCCCCAGGGACCCTTCTGCTGCCTTCAAGAACCTCACAGGATCTCCAAGGCCGGGGCAGGGAGGGGTGCAGTGCAGGGCAAGGGAATCCGTCAGTCCCACCAAGACTTTATTTTCAAAACTTTAGGTGGCCCAAGGGAAGGGGAGGGCGCCGGGATGGGGGGGGACGAGGGCTGCCAGTCTGGTCAGGCAACCTGGTGTTGCTTGGGACACCTCTCCTCATCCAGCCTGGGCTCTCAGAAGGAGGCTCGGTGTTAAATGCTGTGAAAAAGAACCCCGAGGAGTACAACGTGTGCACAACGTGTGCACGACAGCTCAGAGTACAACGTGTGCACACACTCAGACCACTGCTTGCATGGTGCTTCCCTTGCCCAGTAGGCCCCCAGGAAGCCAGCCCACGATCCCTCTTTCCCCAGGGACCCTGACCGTGGAGCAGATTTATCAGGACCGAGACCAGTTTGCCAAGCTGGTGCGGGAGGTGGCTGCCCCTGACGTCGGCCGCATGGGCATCGAGATCCTCAGCTTCACCATCAAGGTGATGGGTGCAGCCACCCTTTGGGTGTTTGGTCCCTTTGTGCCTGTTCCCAAGGATGACTCCCCCTTCCCTCCCAGGACGTGTATGACAAAGTGGACTATCTGAGCTCCTTGGGCAAGACGCAGACCGCCGTGGTGCAGAGAGATGCAGACATTGGGGTGGCCGAGGCCGAGCGGGACGCAGGCATCCGGGTACACGGTCTTTCCTTCCCACCCCCAGGGACAGGGATCTCAGGGCTGGTGGGACCTTGCCAGCACCGGGGACCCTCAGCACCTGCCCCTGCGGTTGCCAGGAAGCGGAGTGCAAGAAGGAGATGCTGGATGTGAAGTTCATGGCAGACACCAAGATTGCCGACTCCAAGCGAGCCTTCGAGCTGCAGAAGTCCGCTTTTAGTGAGGAGGTCAACATCAAGGTGAGGTGCCATCGGGCATCCCAGGTCGGGGCTCAGGGCTCAGAACCTGGCAGCCGGCCTCTGACAGCCCATCCTCCCACCTCAGACAGCCGAGGCCCAGCTGGCCTATGAGCTGCAGGGCGCCCGGGAGCAGCAGAAGATCCGGCAGGAAGAGATTGAGATCGAGGTTGTACAGCGCAAGAAGCAGATCGCAGTGGAGGCGCAGGAGATCCTTCGCACTGACAAGGAGTTGATCGCCACAGTGCGCCGCCCCGCTGAGGCTGAGGCCCACCGCATACAGCAGATCGCCGAGGGTGAAAAGTGAGCACCCTGGCTGCAGCCCAGTGGGCACTAGACAGGCTCCTTGGTCCGTGCACCCTGCTTGCTTCCCAGCCCCAGCTTGGAAGCTGCCTCTCCCGGAGCCTCTTGACTGTGAAGTGGAGGTGACCTGCCTCCCCCATGGGATTGGCACTGGGAGGGCCGGAGGGGATAATGGAGGTTTGAGGGCCCGCTGTGGGGTTTGGCTCAGCGGGCATCCTGGCTAGTCCCCCCTCCCATTTACCTCTAAGCAGCCAGTGCCAGAGCCAGAAAGCGGGGGCACCTCCTTTCCTGGGTCCCCGCCCGCCGACACCCATCAGAGCAGAGGGCTTGAGGATTTGTCGGCGCCCAGGCAAGGCCTGGGGGGCCCCTGGTTCTTGCCACTTATCCTGCCTGGTGTGAACTCCTACAGGGTGAAGCAGGTCCTCTTGGCGCAGGCAGAGGCTGAGAAGATCCGCAAGCTCGGGGAGGCAGAGGCAGCGGTCATCGAGGCAATGGGCACAGCAGAGGCTGAGCGGATGAAGCTCAAGGCCGAGGCCTACCAGAAATATGGGGATGCTGCCAAGATGGCTCTGGTGCTGGAGGCCCTGCCCCAGGTGAGGCCTCCACCCTGGGGTGGGTCTGGAGGGCCTCTTCCAGAGCACAGCCACAGGCTGGCTAGAAGCATTCAATGCAGAGGGGCCCAGCAGCTGGACAGGACGCCTACAACACACATGGGCTCACCTGACCCCCTGGGTCTCTGACTGTGGCTTGGGGATAAAAGCCCCAAGCTGCGCTGGGATGGAAGGAGGCAGAAGGAGGAGGGAGAAATAGCCGATGGGGCCGGTGGGCAGAGTCAGCACCAGCCAAGCTCTCCTCCCACCCCCCCACCTCCTAGATTGCTGCTAAAATCGCCGCCCCCCTGGCCAGAGTTGATGAGATTGTGGTCCTCAGCGGGGACAACAGCAAGGTGACATCAGAAGTCAACCGGCTGCTGGCCGAGCTGCCAGCCTCCGTGCACGCCCTCACAGGTGTGGACCTGTCCAAGGTGAGTGCCTGGCTGGTGGCAGGAGGAGCCATCACTGGCCCCAGAGCCCCAGCCTCACAGCATCTCCCATCCTGGCAGATACCCCTGATCAAGAAGGCCACCGGTGCACAGGCGTGAGGCTCCCGAAGGAGCCGTTTTCAGCAGCCGTTTTCCTACCACAGCGACAACAGGAACATTACTGACTCTGGTGCCTTATTTCGTAGGGACCAGAAGTGCTGCGTGTTCAGGCCTTCTCTGGCTGTCTTCCCGCCTCTCCTGTCTCTGGCTGTGTCCTCTCACTTCTCTCCTTCCCACACCTTCACATTCACTGCCACATCCATCTGGTTCGTCTCTTCTGCCCTCGTCTCCCATCTCCCCAGACGTTTCTCCCTTTGTCGTCTTCTCTCCCTCTCTTTTCCCACCCTCTACACAGATCATGTAGTTCAAGCTGAAAACATTTATTATAATCACTGTCTTGTCTTGTGGGGGGCGGTGGCCCTGCTGCCTCTCTGAATCCTGGTGCCTTGAAGTTCTCTGTGCATCTGACCATCCTCCCCGTGGCCCTTGCCCAGACTTGGCATGGGTGTGGAGGGTCTGGGTTGGATGGCGCCCCTCCCCTCTCCTGGCCTGGTCTTCCCAGCCCTAAGCCCTACCCCAGGAAGTCCCCAGCCTTACGCACTCCTGAGCCCCTAGGCCTCACTGGCCATCGCCCTCCCCAGCCCTACACTTGCACCTTCCCTCTCTCTCCCTACCTAGGGGCACAGAGGCAAGGCCTCCTGTCTATAGCAGCTCCCTCAGTTCACTACTGCCTTAGGAGGCCCCTGCTTGTGCTCAGGGAAGTCCCCTTCACGGACATGTCCCTACTAGGTGGAGTAGGGCTCAGTCCCAACTCTGTTAAGCCTTTCTGGGATCAGGGTCTAGCTCTGTTGGGGACTAGAAGGTGTGTAGACCCTCTTCCTGCTAGGCCTGCGCTGTCCCAGGTATGGGGCCAGGCCCTTCCAGTGGGCATGACTGCACCAACCCCATACAGAATCGAGTGCTGTAGACTGGTCAGACTCTATACCCCTTGTGCCATCTTTCTTCTGACCAGAGTGATAGGGTTCCAGCCATGGGGAAGCAGCCCAGCCCTCTGTCTCCTGGCTCTAGTGGAGACAGAAGAACCCAGAGTCCAAGCGTCATGGTGGGGGTGCTGTGGGCATCCGCTGGTCCCTGTCTCCCACTTCTGGCTCTGCCCCAGCCTGTGTAGCTGTTCCTGCATGTGGATGCTGCATGTCTGGTCTGGGGCTTGGATGCTGCACTGCCCCACTGCCTGTCCCTTCTAGTAAAATAAAGATCTGTTATGCCTATACCCCAGACTGTGTCTTCTGTGAGGGGAGGGACTAGGAAGCAAGGATGGACCAGGTTCTCACCCATACACACATTTGGCCTGAAGGCTACACCTTGTTCTTACCCATTATAGCCACTGGGGGGCATCAGCACCCCAGCCTTGTCCCCAGTAGCACCCTGGGGCGGCGAGGCCATCAGCCGGGTGCTGTGGCCAGAGCTGAGCCTTGGGAGACGTGGTTCCATTGCAGGCAGAAGATGGTGGGGGCTGCTGGGTTCACTGCACCTCGCTGTCCGTCCTAAGTCCCGCTCAGTAATGGAGCCCGTTTCCCAGCCTTAAGAGCATGAACTCTGAAGTCAGACTGCTTAGGTTTAAATTTTAGCTCTGTTGGTATTCCCCTGTGTGATCTTGAGCAAGTAACGTCATCTGTCTGGGCTTTCATATTCTTGCTCATTTTACAAACTTCTCTAATGCTTGCTCTGTGCCAGGCATTGTCCTGGATGGTGAGGGGACCACAGTGAACAATATGGATGCTGGCTTTTAGAGCTTACATTCAGGTAGAGGTACAAAATAGAAAGTTTGGGGTGGTGGTGAAATTTTAGGGTGTCAAAGGAAGGCCTCACTGAAAAGGTAGCACTGAAGAAAGTAAAGGCATGAGCCAATGAGGAGCTTCCTGTCCAAAGACCCTGAGGTAGAAGTGGGTCTGGCAGGATGCTTGGGTGGCTCAGTCGGTTAATCATCTGCCTTTGGCTCAGGTCATGATCTCAGGGTCCTAGCATTGATCCCCTTAGTGGGGCTCCCCACTCAGCTGGGAGTCTGCTTGTCTTCCTCTCCTTCTGCCCCTCCCCCTGCTCACGCTTACTTGTTCACTCTCTCTCAAATAAATAATCTTATAAATAAATAAAATATTTTTTTAAAATAATAAATAAAATAATAAAAAAAATGAAGAGGGCCATGGAGGGAGCAGGGAGGACAGTTGCTTCTCACCAATACTGCAATAATACAGCCAAAATAGGATGACTACTTAGACCAATGGGGGTGGTGAGAAGCACTGTAATTCTGGATATATTTTGAACTAGCCTGAGTGGAGGACAATAGATGTGACATAAAAAAAGAAAATATATCTCCAATATGCCATGCCTATGAATTTGAAGACTCCGTATTGCAAAGATACCAATTCTCCACAATTCCAACCAAAATCCCAAGAGATTTTTTTCACTTCTTTTCCCTTTCTTTTTTACACTTAACAATATTTGTGTATCTTTTTTTTTTCACTGGAGTATAATTGACACTCAATGTAACATTTGAGGTACAACATAGTAATAGTACAACATAGTAATTCTACAGCTCTGTACACATTAGGCCATGCTCCCAAGTGTGGCTCCCATCTGTTACCACAAAAACACTATTACAGTACCGTTGACTGTATTCCCTGTGCTGTGCCTTTCATCCCCATGACTTAGTCATTCCAGAACCGGAAGCCTGTATCTCCTACTCCCCTTCACCCATTTTGCCCATCTCCCCTCTCTTTACTACCTCTCTCCTCCAGCAACCACCCAGTGTGTTCTCTGTATTTATAGGTCTGTTTCTGCTTTGTTTTGTTTTTAGATGCCACATGAGTGAAATTAATCTCAAGAGGTTTTTTAAAGATCTTTTTTTAAAAAATTTTATTTATTTATTTCACAGAGAGAGAGAAAGAAAGAGAGTATAAGCAGGGGGAGTGGCAGACAGAGGAGAGGGAAAAGCAGGCTCCCCACTGAGCAGGAAGCCCAATGTGGGGCTCGATCCCTGAACCTGAAGATCATGACCTGAGCCAAAGGCAGACACTTAGCCAACTGAACCACCTATGCACCCTTAAAGGTCTTTTTTATTTTATTTTATTTTATTTTTTTAAGATTTTATTTATTTATTTAACAGAGAGAGATCACAAGTAGGCAGAGAGGCAGGCAGAGAGAGAGGAAAGGAAGCAGGCTCCCTGCTGAGCAGAGAGCCCGATGCGGGACTCGATCCCAGGACCCTGAGATCATGACCTGAGCCGAAGGCAGCGGCTTAACACACTGAGTCACCCAGGCGCCCCTTTTTTAATTTTATTTATTTTTTTTTCAAAGTTTATACTTGGTCTTTAATACATTCTTCTGAAGGGATGTTTTGTAATTATTTTTTTTTTTTTTCCAATTGGCAAATAGTCATCATGACATACTGCTTAGGGGTGCTAAGCGGTTGTCCATATGAGATATGATAATAAGCAGAAAACAGGAGTTCAGGGTGCCTGGGTGGCTCAGTGGGTTAAGCCGCTGCCTTCTGAGTAAAGCAGATTGCTGTCCATAATGTGAGTGAATGTCATTCAGTCAAGTGAGAGAGAATAGAACACAAACGCTCAGAAAACAGGAGATCCTCCTGCCTGAATGCTTGAGCGAGAACATGGATGTCTTTTCCCCCTTTAGACTTGGATTGATCATTGTATTTCTTGAATCTCCAGTCTGCTGGTTTGCAGACAAGAACTTAACACCATCAAAACCCAGATATGTTAAAGATCTTTTTTTAAAAAATTAAACTCTAGGGGCGCCTGGGTGGCTCAGTGGGTTAATCCTCTGCCTTCGGCTCAGGTTATGATCTCAGGGTCCTGGGATCGAGCCCCACATCGGGCTCTCTGCTCGGCAGGGGGCCTGCTTCCTCCTCTCTGCCTGTGTCTCTGCCTACTTGTGATCCCTGTCTGTCATATAAATAAATAGAGTCTTTAAAAAAAAAATAAAAAGAGTTTCTTATTAAAAAAAAAAATTAAACTCTACACCTAACATGGGGCTCCCCGTCAAAACCCCAGATCAAGAGTCACATGCTCGGGGTGCCTGGGTGGCTCAGTGGGTTAAAGCCTCTGCCTTCAGCTCAGGTCATGATCCCAGTGTCTTGGGATCGAGCCCCACATCGGGCTCTCTGCTCGCCAGGGAGCCTGCTTCCTCCTCTCTCTCTGCCTGCCTCTCTGCCTACTTCTGATCTCTGTCTGCCAAATAAATAAATAAAATCTAAAAAAAAAAAAAAAAGAGTCACATGCTCTACCAACTGAGCCAGCCAGGTGCCCCAGTCCAAGAGGTGTTTTGTTTTTGTTTTTTGTGGTTTTTTTAGAACTTATTCATTTGAGAGAGAGAGAGCACAAGCAGAGGGGAGAGTCAGAGGGAGAAGCAGACTCCCCCTTAGCAGGAAGCCAGATGTGGGGCTTAATCCCCAAACCTGAAGATCATGACCTGAGCAGAAGGCAGATGCTTAACCATCTGAGCCACTGAGCCATCCCTCAAAGATTTTTAATTGACAAACTAATGCTGAAACTTAGAGGGAAATGCCAAAGTACAAAGAATAAGCAAGACAAACTTGAAAAAGAGCAAAGTTGAAGGATTAAAACTATCAGATACCAAGACTTAAAGTTTTAGTCATTCAGACAGTCTGAAATTGGTACATAGTAGACCAGTGCAATAGAACAGAGTCCAAAAATAGATCCACACTTGTTTTATGACAAAAGTAGCAATGCAGAGCTGTGGGGAAAGGACAGTCTTTTCAATAAAAGATACTAGACATTGTGGGCACCTGGGTGGCTCAGTCGTTAAGTGTCTCCCTCTCCCTTTGCTCTTCCCCTTGCTCCTGCTCTCTGGCTCTCTCAAATAAATAAAATCTTTAAAAAAATACTAAACATCTAGGGGTGGGGGGATGTTTCTTGAACTTAAACCTCACATTATACACAGAATCAATTCCAGATAGATTGTAGATCTAAATGTGAAAAGTAAAATAATAAACATGTAGAAAGAGGCGCCTGGGTGGCTCAGTCATTAAGCATCTGCATTCAGTTCAAGTCATGATCCCAGAGTCCTGGGATGGAGCCCACACTGGGCTTCCTGCTCAGCGGGAAGCCTGCTTCTCCCTTTCCCACTGCTTGTGTTCCCTCTCTCGCTGTGTCTTCTATCAAATAAATAAATAAAATCTTTAAAAAACAAACATATAGAAAATAACAATATATCTATGACTTTAGGGTAAGCAAACTTTTTTTTTTTTTTTTTTTTAAAGATTTTATTTATTTGATAGAGAGAAATCACAAGTAGACGGAGAGGCAGACAGAGAGAGAGAGGGGAAGCAGGCTCCCTGCTGAGCAGAGAGCCCGATGCGGGACTCGACCCCAGGACCCTGAGATCATGACCTGAGCCGAAGGCAGCGGCTCAACCCACTGAGCCACCCAGGTGCCCCAAGCAAACTTTTTTTTAAGCAAACATTTTTTAAGACCAATACAAAAATCAATAACTTTGGGGCGCCTGCATGGCTCAGTCAGTTAAGCACCTGCCTTCAGCTCAGGTCATGATCCCAGGGTCCTGGGATTGAGCCCCACACTGGGCTCTCTGCTTGGCAGGGAGCCTGCTTCCCCTCCTCTCTCTGCCTATGTCTCTGCCTACTTGTGATCTCTGTGTGTCAAATAAAATCTTTAAAAAAAAAAAAAAAAAAAGAATATCTATTTACCTAGGTGCCTGGCTAGCTCAGTCAGTGGAACATGTGAATGCTGATCTTGGGGTCATACATTCAAGCCCCGTGTTGGGAGTTTACCTTAATTTACCTAATTTATTAATTTTTAAGGGTTTACCTTAAATAAATACCCAGAAGAAAAAAGAAATGTAATTTTTTAAAAATATGTTTATCAAAAGACATTTTAATCTCCAGGGGATTATACCAGGCTAAAAGAGCCCATTTCTGTCTGAGTGGCTCAGTGGGTTAACTGCCTGCCTTCAGCTCAGGTCATGATCCCAGAGTCCTGGTATTAAATCCCATATTGGCCCCCCATCTGAACGCATCCTCACGAGAAATGCTAAACCAACTTCTCAAATCCTGACCCTCAAAACTGGAACAGTGTGAGATAGTAAAAGGACTGTTCGTTGTCTTGAGTTTCTACATTTGGGGATGATTTCTTACACAGCAATAATGGGAAGGGCAGCCTAACCATTAGTCTTTAGAGAAATGCAAATTAAAACCAAAATGAAAAGAAAAGAAAAAAAAAAAAAGATGTCCCTACACACCCAGCAGAATGACCAAAATGGAAAAGAGTGACAATTTTGAGTGCGGGTGAGGATGTGATTCAGTTAGGAATTTCATATACTGCCGGAAGAAATGAATATTTTTTTTTAAGATTTTATTTATTTATTTGACAGAGAGAGATCACAAGTAGATGGAGAGGCAGGCAGAGAGAGAGAGAGGGAAGCAGTCTCCCCGCTGAGCAGAGAGCCCGATGTGGGACTCGATCCCAGGACCCTGAAATCATGACCTGAGCCGAAGGCAGCGGCTTAACCCACTGAGCCACCCAGGCGCCCCAAGAAATGAAGATTGATGCAAACAATTTGAAAACCTATTTGAGGTACACCTGAGTGGCTCAGTTGTTAAGTGTCTACCTTCAGTTCAGGTCATGATCCTGGGGTCCTGGGATCGAGCCCCCCATCAGAGTTCCTGCTCAGTGGGAGGACTGCTTCTCCCTCTCCCTCTTCCACTGCCCATATTCCCTTTTGCTGTCTCTCTCTCTGTCAAATAAATAAAATATTTTTTATTTTTTTTAAATATTTTATTTATTTATTTGACAGAGAGAGAGAGATCACAAGTAGGCAGAGGCAGGCAGAGAGAGAGATGGAAGCAGGCTCCCTGCCGAGCAGAGAGTCTGGTGTGGGGCTCGATCCCAGGACTCTGGGATCATGACCTGAGCCGAAGGCAGAGGCTTTAACCCACTGAGCCACCCAGGCGCCCCAATAAAATATTTTTAAAAAAGAAAACCTATTTGATGGCATCTACTACTGTTGAACATAAGCATATCTTTTGATACAACCATTCCACTCCCAACAGAAATATACATATATGTCCATACAAGAATATTCTTAGCAGTATTATCAATAACGTCCTCTAAATTCAAACAAACCAGTTGTTTAAAGATGGTAGGCTTTGGGTTAAGTCTCTGTCTTTGGCTCAGGTCATGATCTCAGGGTCCTGGGTTCGAGTCTTTAGTTGGGCTCTCTGCTCAGCAAGGAGACTGCTTCCCTCTCTCCCTCTCTGCCTGCCTCTCTGCCTACTTGTGATCTCTCTCTCTCTCTATCAAGTAAATAAAGAAAACCTTAAAAATATATATATTAAAAAAAGATGGTGGGTGGGGTGCCTAGGTGGCTCAGTGTGTTAAAGCCTCTGCCTTCGGCTCAGGTTGTGATCCCGGGGTCCTGGGATCGAGCCCCACATCGGGCTCTCTGCTCAGCAGGGAGCCTGCTTCCCTCCCTCTCTCTCTGCCTGCCTCTCTGCCTACTTCTGATCTCTGCCTGTCAAATAAATAAATAAAATCTTTAAAAAAAAAAAAGAATAAATAAAGCATAGAATATTCATGACTTTGAATGCCATGTAGTAATAAAAATGAACTATTTTTTTTAAAGATTTTATTTATTGATTTGACAGAGAGAAATCACAAGTAGATGGAGAGGCAGGCAGAGAGAGAGAGAGAGGGAAGCAGGCTCCCTGCTGAGCAGAGAGCCCGATGCGGGACTCGATCCCAGGACCCTGAGATCATGACCCGAGCCGAAGGCAGCAGCTCAACCCACTGAGCCACCCAGGCGCCCCAAAAATGAACTATTGATACACGCAACAATTTGAATCTTGCAAACATAACATTGAACCAAAGAAACCAGGCAAAAGAATACATAGTGTATCATTCCATTATCTGAAGTCCAAAAAGCAAGCAGAGCTTGCTCCTGGGATGGAGCCCCACGATGGTGCTTCTCTCTCTCCTGATCCCCCTGTCTGTCCTCTCTCTCTCCCCATCTCAAATAAATAACATTAAAAAAATATATTTTATGGGACGCCTGGGTGGCTCAGTTGGTTGAGCAGCTGCCTTCGGCTCAGGTCGTGATCCCAGCGTCCTGGGATCGAGTCCCACATCGGGCTCCTTGCTCCGCAGGGAGCCTGCTTCTCCCTCTGACTCTGCCTTCCACTCTGTCTGCCTGTGCTCGCTCTCGCTCGCTCTCTCTGACAAATAAATAAAATCTTAAAGAAAAAAAAATATATATATATATATATTTTAGGGCAACCCTGTTGGGACACCTCTCATTCTTTAGAGCTTTTTCTGTATCCTTACTTAATAAACTTCTATCACTTTACTCACACATCCCCACATACAAATATATATCATATATTTAAATATATTTTATACTCTATATTAATATTGTATAGTAAATAATATAATATAATAAATATATTTTTTAAAGATTTTATTTGACAGACAGATCATAAGTAGGCAGAGAGGCAGGCAGAGAGAGAGGGGGAAGCAGGCTTCCTGCTGAGCTGAGAGCTCGATGTGGGGCTCGATCCCAGGACCCTGAGATCATGACCTGAGCCAAAGGCAGAGGCTTTAACCCACTGAGCCACCCAGGTGCCCTTATGTTTTTTATTTTTAAGTGATCTCTGCACCCAACATGGGGCTCAAACTTACAACCGTGAGATCAAGGGTTGCATGGTCTACCAACTAAGCCAGCCAGTTACCTCATGTTTTCAGATATTAATGTTGTTTTCTAGCTGATTACTAAAATTATATATGTATATGTGTATACACACACACACACATATATATTTAATTCATTTAATCCCTAAGTCAACCCTGTGAAAAGAGCTCCTGCCCTCTGTTTTATCAAATGAGGACACAGAGGAGCCTGGAATTCAAGGAACTTGCCCAAGTCACATGGTGTCTGAGCCTGAACCAGGACTGCAAGCCAGACTCCCAGACTCCATGCTCCTGCTCTTTTCATACCTTCCTGCTGGACTTCAGGAAAGGGAGGCCTGGGGGAGTTGCAGTGGGGACCAACTAGGACTCGGTCCTGGTTAGCCTTAGTATCTGGGACCGCAGCTAGCATGAGGAGATGACAGGAGCGATCCGGAAAAAGGCAATTGGCAAGAAAACAGGGGACCTGCTGACAGGGGCTTAAAAGATCCTGCAGAGGAGGAAGCAGCCATGATGTGGGGGAGGAAGGAGAGGGATGATGTATCAGGACCTTTGCTGAAGCCAGGGGTCCCCAGAGCCTGGAACCAGCCTCGGGAAGGGGGAGTAGAGAGGTAGAGAGTATAGAGCCTTTGGCCTAAGCCCTTAATGGCCTGCCCCGGGGTGGGTTGTCCCTTCATTCCCTAGGCTGCCATGGATCCAGGACGGGCTGGAGAGTGCCCAGTGTGTAGACTGGGCTCCTGGAGGACACAGGTGATACTGTACCCCACTTCCTTGTGCTCACGATTCTGGTCTTGGGAACTGATTATGGGGGGGGGGGGGGCAGAGGCCTACCCCCTTCCCTGTTCTTCCCAGTCCCTAGGCCTGAGGGCCCGGCACAGAGGGAGTTAAGGGCCCTGGAACCTTTGCCTTGCAGGGGGGTGGGGAGGCCATGGGGAACTGTCAGAAGGAGCCTTGTCTGCCCTGATAATCCAGGCTGCCTATCTCTTCCACAGCAGCTGTGAGGCGGACAGGTTGTCCTGGCAGGGAGGGAAGTAAGGGCCTGGCTGATGGCGGGAAGGATTTGAGGAGGGACACCCGGGCTCCCTGGGGATCCTTTCCCACCCGATAGCCACCTTTAGGACTGTGCCTTCAGGCCATAGGTCAGGGCCCGAGTCTGAACGTGGGGGTTCCCACTGATCCAGAGACCAGGAAGTGGGAGCTGATGAATGAACAGACTTAGGGAGGTGTTGATTGGGAAGTTTCTATTTCTGACTCAGTGTGTGTCTGGGCAGGGGTGCGAGGGGTGCCCTACTACAGGCACCGGCATAGGCGTTTGAGCGAGCACACATGCCCATGGTTCCTACCACACTGGGGAGGGCCAGCAGGGAAAGGCCGCTGCAAAGCCAGGATGGAATAAATCCCACATTTGTGGAGCTCCTAGGATATGGGAGCCAGACTCTACCTAGACCTTTTCACCTCTACTATCTCATTCCATCTGCACACCAGTCCTGGAAAAAAAGCCATTTAAAGCCCATGTATCTGATAAGGAAGCCAAGGCTCCAAGGATAGGCAAGCACTGGGGCTACCCAGCAGGGAGGAGCGGAGTCCAGGGTCTGACAAATCTGGAGCTGTGCTTTTCCCTGTGGGCTCTGAGTCCCTCCCCGGGGCAGGTGGTCTGGAAGAAAAGCAACTCGAAGGCATAAACCTGGAACTATACAGGCTAAGGCTCTGGTTCAAGCCAAGGATGGCATGGGAGTCCAGGGCTGGTGAACCCCGCACAGGGGCCTGGTCCACAAACGGCAGGAACCAGAAGAGGGAGGATTATTCCTTGGCTGGAGCGGCTGTGGAGGAAGTTCAAAAAGGGGTTGGACAGGGGCACCTGGGTGGCTCAGTGTGTTAAAGCCTCTGCCTTCGGCTCAGGTCATGATCTCAGGGTCCTGGGATTGAGCCCCAGATCAGGCTTTCTGCTCAGCGAGGAGCCTGCTTCCCCCTCTCTCTCTGCCTGCTGCTCTGCCTACTTGTGATCTCTGCCTGTCAAATAAATAAATAAAAATCTTTAAAAAAAGGGGGGGGGTTTGGACAGGTGAGAAAATCAGAGCAAGTGGGAGTGAGAAGGGCATCCTGAGGCTTCACACACATTCATTCACCGAATCTTTCCCAGGGTCTTGTAGTCCCCATTTTTAAAAAATTTATTTATTTGACAGAGAGAGATCACAAGTAGGCAGAGAGGCTAGCAGGAGAGGAGGAAGCAGGCTCCCTGCCGAGCAGAGAGCCCGATGTAGAACTTGATCCCAGGACCCTGAGATCATGATCTGAGCGGAAGGCAGAGGCTTAACCCACTGAGCCACCCACATGCCCCTGTCATCCCCATTTTAGAGATGGGGAGACCAGGGCTCAGAGCAATGAGACAACAGGCTCAGAAACATATTACTGGTAAGTGCTAAAACTCAGGTCTCGTTCTCTTTCCTTTGAAACTCAAAAAGTTGGGGGTGCCTGGGTGGCTCAGTCAGTTAAGCATCTGCCTTCAGCTAAGGTCATGATCTTGGGGTCCTGGGATTGAGTCCTGCATGGGGCTCCCTGCTCAGCAGGGGGTCTGCTTCTCCCTCTGCCCCTCACCCCGGTCAAGCTCTCTCTCTCTCAAATAAATAAATAGAGGTGCCCGGTGGCTCAGTTGGTTAAGCGACTGCCTTCAGCACAGGTCATGATCCTGGAGTCTCAGGATCGAGTCCCACATCAGGCTCCCAGCTCCAAGGGGAGTCTGCTTCTCCCTCTGACCTTCTCCCTTCTCATGCTTTCTCTCACTCTTTCTCAAATAAATAAATAAAATCTTTAAAAATATACATACATACATACATAAAATCTTAAAAAAAAAAAAAAACTCAAAAAGTCCCCACGGAGACACACACAAAATCCACCTCATTCGTAGCAAGCTTGTGCACAAAGCCTGGGGCCTGGGGTCTGGAGAGCAGAACTGAAGTCCTGCCTCATCTCCCAATATACTCGCTCACACAGGCCGAGCGTTTACTCCAGGAGCCTCAATTTCTCTACGATAAAATTGGCCCATGGGGCGCCTGGCTGGCTCAGTCAGCAGAGTGCGTGACTCTTGATCTCAGGGTCATGAGTTTGAGCCCCACACTGGATATAGAGATTACTTGAAAATAAAATCTTTACCAAACAAATAAAATTGGCATGTAGTCACCTTTTGGAGACTGATGGACAGACATTGGCAAAGTCTCCCAGTAGCCAGGGCTAGGACTCCACTGTGCCTGTTTATCTTCAACACGTACACTTGCTCATGGGGCTGAAAGGCACAGAGAGTGTGAAGGCGCAAGGCGGGAACTCACACGCTCATGGGACGCCATCTGTGGGGGCAGCGTCTTTTCAGTGCAAACATGTCCTCTGAGCACCTTGCAGGACAAGACCCATGAGGGCTGTGGGGGCCACAGAGAAGATTCCAATGGTGCCTGCTCCCAGGATAACTGGGGACAAATAAGGGATCACATGAATTCTCCATGTGATGAAGGAAACAGAGCAGGTTCAAAGCCTGGACACAAGGAAGCAGGTGTCAGGGAGGGTTAGGGGAAGCTTCACGGGTTGTCCACGATGAAACCAAGCCATCATCTCTGATAGTTCCCCTACATCTCAAGCCCCAGTCCATCACAGAGAGAGTGGAGATTAGAACTGTGTTTCAGCTTTTCTTTCTTACACCTGCTGAGCTCCTAGGACTGTACCAGGCTCTCGCTTTGGATCCCCTGTAGGTAAAGCAAAACAGGAAAGCAAGAACCTCCCAGAACTTCTCATTTAGTCCTTGGTTCCAGGATGAGTTTTGCTGCTGATTGTACTGTGAGTGGGACACTAGTGACCCTGTGACTTGGCCACCATCTTTGTGCACAACTGTCAACTCCATGGAACTTCAAAGAGTGAGGAAGAGGGAATTAAGAGCAATTCTACTACCTGACTTTTTAAAAATACGTGCGCTGTGTATCTGTGTATTTGCAGGCATTGCACATGTGTGCTGTGCACATATGTGTCTGTTCCACGTGCTGTATGTGTCTGTATATCTGCCTTGCTGTACATGGGTTCCTAGGTGTGGAGAGGTGGACAGAACCCTGAGGCTTTGGGGGTGATTCATTCCTCTTCTCTGGGCCTCGGCTTCCTCTCCTCTATGCATGGATTACTCAAATTCCATGATTTTGAAGGATTCTTGCAGATCTGACCCTCTTTAACTTTGTCATTCACCGTACTATTTAAGGATTTCAGCCAAAGAAGATCAAAATAAGAGTAAAGGACTCGAAGCTGCTGCCCATGCAGGGACTGGAATTAGACATGAGAAGGTTAAGGTCCCAGACCAGTCCACACTGGCCTCAGGAGAGCCATGGAACTCCTGATCTGAAGCAACAGTTGTTAGAATGCAAGGTCATGGGCGCCTGGGTAGCTCAGTTGTTTAAGTGTCTCCCTTTGGCTCGGGTCATGATCCCAGGGTCCTCAGATAGAGTCCTGCCTTCTCCCTCTCTCTCTCTCTCTCTGTTGCTCCCCCTGCTTGTGCTTCCTCTCTCAAATAAATAAATAAAATTTAGAATGCAAGACTAGACCCAAGGAAATGGATTGTATCCCCCATCCCCATGCTGGCCAGGGAGAAGGGGCAAGTCTGCATATGACTTCCTGAAGGGCTCTAAGGAGGCAAAGGGATGGAAGGGGGCCATCCAGGAGACAGCGCTGGGCGGGAAGTGTCCGCAGGTCCTATTGTGCCATCTGCAGTCTCCTGATAAGAAGGGCCACCACCCTGATAGTCTCAAGTCTGCTTATCATGCTCCCCAGACTACCCCACCCAGGCTCAGACTCTACTCCAGTCCACACCCTGATGAGAGCACCCTCCACCCCAGCCAGGGCCACAGCCTCAGAATCTCTGGCGGGCTGAGATATCTCTGTTTTACCTTCAGGACCCCTGGTTTCTGCCCATGTTCACCTTTGGTCTTAGAACTAAGCGAGGACCAGGCAGGAGCCTAGGCAATGAGTGGCATAAATCTTGGCTTCCCTGCATGAAGCCTTTACTCTGGTAAAGGAGCCTGACCTGCTTGTGAGGTCTCGGAGTAGAGGTGGCGAGGTAGGAGGGGTCGCAGGACAGGAAAGGGGGCAAGGAGCAGACATATGATAATTCCTCACCTGGACACACAACCTGGGGGTTTGATGAGCACTGCCATGACCCTGGTCACCTCCACAGGAGCTGGGTATGGATTGCTCCCACTGTACATACAAGAAAACTGAACCTGAGAGTGCTTGGTCCAAGGACAGAGCTGGATGCAGGGGACGGATGTCATTTGGGGTCTATAATTGCTTCCTTCCTTCCTTTCTCCCCCTCCCTTCCTTCCTTCTTTTTTCCTCCCTTCCTTCTTTTCTTTCAAGATTTTATTTATTTTTCCAAAATATTTTATTTATTTGAGAGAGAGACACACAGAGATAGTGACAGTATGAGCAGGCAGCAGAGGGAGCAGGCTCCCTATTGACAAGGAAGCCGATGCAGGGCCCAATCCCAGGACCTGAGCCAAAGGCAGATGCTTAACCCACTGAGCCACCCAGTCCTCCCTATTTTAAGCAATCTTTACACTCAGTGTGGGGCTTGAACTTACAATCCCAAGGTCAAGAGTCGCATGCCTCACTAACTGAGCCAGCCTGTTGTCCCAGGGCCCTTTACTTCTAAACCTGGGCTCGCAGTGGCCTTAAGCAGCTTTCAAGAATATTCCATGAGGGGCATTTGGCTACTTCATTTGGCTAAGTGCTTTGCAGGTAGCTAGTCACCGAGTTCCCAGCACTGAACTGGGGATGGCTATTACTGTCTACATGGAGAACAGGAAGGGCCTAGAGAAAAAGACTTGCCTAAGAGCCACAATTTTGTCTGCCTTCCTCCCCAGGCCAAAGTTTTTCTCCTCCCCCACATCAACAGTTTAGCTCCCTGTCATTTGACATGATCGGCCAATAACCAGGCCTCTGTGATTATTTGCCTAAATGATTAATCACACAAATAAACGAGCCCATAATAGGGAGATTTAACCAGCCAGAGAAGACTTCCCTACGAAGTGTTACTTACGTACGAAGAGGAACAGGAGTTAACTAGATGATAAAGGGGCGAAGATTATGTCAGAGGGAAGAGCAGGGCACCTGGCTGCCTCAGTCAGGCGGGCGTGCAACTTTTGATCTTGGTGTTGTAAGTTCAAGCTTCTTGTTGGCTATAGAGATCTTTTTTTTTTTTTTTTTAAGATTTTATTTATTTATTTGACAGAGATTACAAGTAGGCAGAGAAGAGGCAGAGAGAGAGGAGGAAGCAGGCTCCCGGCTGAGCAGAGAGCCCGATGTGGGGCTTGATCCCAAGAACCTGGGACTCTGACCTGAGCGGAAGGCAGAGGCTTTAACCCATTGAGCCACCCAGGCGCCCCTGGCTATAGAGATCTTAAAAAAACAAAATCTAGGGGCACCTGGGTGGCTCAGTGGGTTAAAGCCTCTGTCTTCAGCTTGGGTCATGATCCCAGGATCCTGGGATCGAATACCACTTCGGATTCTGCTCGGCGGGGAGCCTACTTCCTCCTTCTCTCTCTGCCTGCCTCTCTGCCTACTTGTGATCTCTGTCAATTAAATAAATAAAATCTTAAAAAAATAAAGTTAAAAAAAAAAAGATTAAAAACAAAAACCAGGATGTCTAGGTGGCTCAGATGGTTAAGCAGCTGCCTTCGGCTCTGGTCATGACCCCAGCATCCTGGAATCAAGTCCTGTATCAGGCTCCTTGCTTGGTGGGGAGCCTGCTTCTCCCTCTGCCTCTGCCTGCCACTCTGCCTCTCTGACAAATGGACAAGTAAAATCTTTAAAAATAAATAAATGCCAAAACCAAAACCAGGGGGAAGAGCATGTGCCAACATTCTGTGGCAGCAGGAAGTAGAACATTCCCCAGGAACCAAAAGGTTTGGTCTCCCCTCCCACTCCGCATCTTGGCCTCATCTGCCCTTGCAGAGATGGGGTCTAACTGCCTCCCAGCACACAGATCAGATTGTCTAGGATGGAGAAGGGGAGGGAGCAGAGCAGCAGATGTGTCTCCCAGAATGGGGGGTCTAAAATAACAGTTGCAGGGTGCCTGGTGGGGCTCAGTCGGTTGTGTGTCCAACTCTTGGTTCCAGCTCAGGGTGTGATCCTAGGGTTGTGGGGTTGAGCCCTGCATTGGGCTCTACACTCAGCCGGGAATCTGCTTGAGAGTCTCTTCCTCTCCCTTAGATCCTGCTACTCTGCACCCCCCTAGTCCCACTGCCCGCCCCCACATCACAAGCACATGCTCTCTCTTTCAGATAAATAAATCTTTAAGAATCAGGGGTGCCTGGATGGCTCAGTTGGTTGAGCAAACTGCCTTCAGCTCAGGTCATGATTCTGGAGTCCTGGGATGAGTTCCACATTGGGCTCCCAGCTCAGTGAGGAGTCTGCTTCTCCTTCTGATCCCAAAATTAAATAAAATGAAATAAACAGACCCTCTCCCCGCCCTGCCAGCTTTCTGAGAAGTCTCTACACTAGGAATCTTGCACTAAATATTGTCAAGCTCTCACTCTAAGTGGCTTAGATCTCAACAGGCCCCTACCTGTTCTTATGCTGGCTCTCAGAAGAGCTCGAATCCCCCTGCCCTCAAATGACCCAGCAGAGGACCATTCCACCAAGAGGAGCTTGCATGGCAGTGGTAGCCTAGGTCTACCCTCCTTGGGCTCTACGTAAACATAGGCAGGGGCCCAGGAACTGAAATTTAAGCCAGAGCTTGCCCTAGGAATCCAGCTTTCAGGACTCTTCCCGCTTTATAGGATTCAACTAACATTTCCACTGCCACCACACTAGTGCCATGGCCGAAACAACCCGGCACCTGGCTATGGCCAACAATGAAACCCTAAAGGATGGGATGAGGCTGTCCTTCCTCCTCCCAGTGCTGGCAGACAGATGATCAACTTCAAGGGGACAGGACTGAAAGGTAGACCGTAGCCTTAGAAAGGTCCATAAAGTCTATGGGAGAAAGAGCCTACTAGAGTGACCAGTCACCCTTGTTCCAAGGAGCCCAGCAGGGAAAGGGTTAAGAGGCCGGGCTTTCTGGAACCCGGGAAAGTGTCCCACCCAAGGGAGGGGCCAGTGGATTAAAAGGCGGGCAGTTTGAGTTGAGAGGCAGGGTCAGGGCCTCCTCACCCCTGAAGGCCTCCCCGGCTCCAGTTCCAGCTCCAGGTGAGTACCCTCTCCTGGGCCTGTCTGCTTGTTGGTCTGACCTGAGGGAAACTTCTGCCTCATCATGGGATCTCTGGCTTCTTTAATTCTGACACTGGGGTCCCCAGGGAGATCTCAACAGACCCTAGTTCTGCAGGGTTTTCCCGGCCAGTCCCCTTCCTTACCTGACCTTGACCACAGCCATCATGGAGCTGTTGGCTCAGAAGCTATGGAGCAGGGAGTGGGGAGTGCTGCGTGTCCAGCACTGACTGGTCCTGCTCTGCCCCCAGCCCGTCTCTCCCTGCCTCAGTGCTCTCCAAGCCATGCTCCCTGTGCCTGCTGCGGGGCCCTGGCTGGGATATCATCATATACTGTAAGTTTGCAATGAGATACTACAGTATAGATGATGTACTAGTCCGGGTCCCCACAGCTCTGGAGCCAGATGAGGAGGGCAGGGCATGCTGCAAACCCACCAAGCTCACCGCTCAGCCTATCACAGCCTGCTGACCGCCGGGACGCTTGGGGATGGCGAGGAAACCGTTACCATTACTGAGTTTAGTAATGGTAACGGTTCTCTTGCTGTACCCAGAATACGTGTCAAGAAGAGAGCTCAGGACCCTGGAGCAGATCACTGGAAGGGAGGGAGACTCCAGCTCAGACAACAGGGTGGGGGTGAGGGAATGGGTTTTCTCTTTCCTGTTCTAAAGAAATAAAGATGAGAACCAGTATGGCTTGTCTTTTAATTTTATTAGCATTCGAGCCTGGGAAGAGGGATGGGGCAAGTGGCACTATCTCCCTTAGGACCCACAAGTCCTTATGCGTGGTTTTAAGGTAGAGGAACTGAGGGGATAGGAAAAAGGCCTCTCTGCTAAAACTGGCAACACAGGGAGAAACTCTGGGTTTGATGCCAGCCAGAAGCAGAGTGGCATTGTTCCTACTGAAGAGCCAATTTCTAGACCTAAGCAGCTGGAATCCCAGGCAGAGGCACGACCCTGTAACCGAGCTAAGTTTCTTCCTCCAACAGATGTGGTCAGGTAGGGCCTAGGCAGACTCACTAAGGCCATGCCAGCCAGTCAGTCCATCAGGCAGTGCCCATGCCTCTCACCAGTCCCCATCCCAGGCAGGGGCCATCCTGGTCAGTGGCTCCTGCCAGCAGCTAGGGCTGGGATGCCATGGGAAAGGCAGCTGAGGGCGGTCATGTGAGAAGCTTCACAGAGAGCCGCAGCTGTACATCGCAGAGGAAGATGTCCATGAGATCTCGGCCCACCTCCTGTGCAATCTGGGAGATCAAGCGCCCCTTTGGACCAATCAGGATCCTCTGAGGGTGGGGTGAGAGAGAGAGACACACACACAAGACTGCTCTCGGGGCTCCTGAGCAGTGGAGGAAGAACCCCTGCCTAATGCCCTGGTCCTTTCTCCAAGCCTAACCCTGCTTACCACATGAGATTCTTTGAGCACCAGAAGCTTCTGTTCAATCACCAGCTCCCCGCTTGGCCCTTCCTCCCACATCACTGTCCTCTGCACAGGGAGACATCATGATTAGTCAGACGGACCCGCATTCCTAGCTCTCCAGACCCCAGGTGTCTGGTCCTGGGTGCTGTGCCTGGTGAAGAGCCCCCGAATTCCTTCACTGTGCCCACACCTGCTGCACACTGTAGGGAATCTCCTGGGGCAGGTGCTCTAGGAGCTTCTCTCGGATGATGTTGGCACAGATCTCCTCAGGCGTCTGGCTAGTGAGGACTCCACTGTGGAATTCCCAGGGTCCTGGCCGGGCCTGTGCCAGGAGGTATTGCTGTGGGTACAGAGAGGGACAGGTGGGCAGCTCAGTCCCAACCAAGACTTTCCTACTCACTCTCAGGAGGAACTCCAAGGCTTGTCTTCACATGGTAGAAATCAAAGGCCAGGCTCCGGTCAAGGCTAACTGACCTTTAGTGTTTTCACATCCTCTTGGCTTAGGGCTGACAACATGAAGATTTCCTGGAAGTGGGGCCAGCCGATCCTCTGAGGGCCTCCCACAGACTGTGTTTTTGGGCCCTCAGCTGCTGGGCTGGGGCACGGAGTGCCAGGCTGTGAGCGAAGGGCCTGCCTCATCTTGAGCTTCTTGCCATTGACCACACCTTCAGTAAGGGCTGCTGTGAGCTCCAAAAGAACGGACTTCTGCTTCAGGCAATCTACCTGGGCGTGGAGGATGGGCAGAGGGTGTGTGGTCAGTGAGATGGGCCCCACAGAGGAGAGTAGACCCCTTCATCAAGTAGGTGGTGCTCACCTTGTTCATGACAAGGATGCTAGGGACTTGCGAGAACTGAGTCAGGCACTGGAGCACCTGGGGGCTGAGCTGGTTCCGAGTCCACTTGTCTGAGACATCCACAAGGACCACAACTAGAAGTTGGCAGGGTGGGGAACAGGAAAAATATATGACCACTCTCTCCCCACCCCTCCAAAATGTCCATGATATGGGCTCCAGATTCCCATCATGAGTCTAACCCAGATCAGCAGATTCCATGCTCTTCCATGGATCTTCCAACAAAGAAAGTTCCAGATGGTGCCTGAGGGACAGACAAACAGGTCAGAAAGGGTCTTATGACTGATATACTCCTAATGAGGGATAGGGTATGATAAGATGGTTTTCCAGACCTTATGGTGGAATCTCCCCACCTTCTCCTCAACACCTTTCCCTCTACATACCTGTTTCCACAGCTATTACCTTTTCTGTTTAACAGGGCTGATGAGGCCAGGGGTGTCAAGTAGAATCTAATCAGGAAAGAGAGATGCCCACCCCCCAAGATGGAACAATTATGACTAGCAAGTGAGAGAAAGGCCACCACTGATGTCAGAAAACTGCACCCACTCTAGGACAGGATGACTTTAGAATTTTACCCTTCAGCTTTGTTTTAATTCTAGACAGGATCTAAGAGAAAGATAATGACTGTGAATATATGGAAGATTAGGAAGGAGTAAAGAGGGAAATAGATCTTTCTGACTATAAGCCAGAGGGTAAAAAGTAGAGAGAACTGCACTAGGCCTGATTAAAGAGGAGACTCCCCTTCCCTCAGAAAAGTGAATCTCAGGGCGCCTAGGTGGCTCAGTGGGTTAAGCCTCTGCCTTTGGCTCAGGTCATGATCTCAGGGTCCTGGGATCAAGCCCCTCATGGGGTTCTCTGCTCAGTGGGGAGCCTGCTTCCCCCTCTCTCTCTCTGCCAGCTGCTCTGCCTTGTGATCTCCCTCTCTTTTAAATAAATAAATAAATACATCTTTTTTAAAAAAAGTGAATCTAAATACTTTGTTCAGGTCTAACTGTAAGGGAGACCCTCTTAAGTTCACCCCCCGTCCAGTTTGCTGGACTTCCTTTGAAGGTACCCACCACCTGGGCCTCTTTCTCCGTGATGACCCCCAGAGCTTGGCAGCGAGTGGTGTGCACCTTCTTGGAGACAGGGAACACCTGCCAAAAACAAGTAAGTCCCAACTGAGTTCCCAGATCACTATGGGACAATTCATAAAGAAACAGAAAAAAGTGACAGATGAAAGGGGCGGGGTAGGAGGGGATGTCAAAGATGCAGCATACTTTCCGACCCAGCAGCTGGTTGGAGAGTGTTGACTTCCCTGCATTCGGGGCACCCAGGATGACGACTCGTAGGACCCGGGGGTTCTCAGGCATGTTGGGATGATGGACCAATAGGAGATCCTGCTCATCTGTGTGTGGGGTAGGGGCAGGAAGGAAGCGATAGGTAATGCAATCTGGATCCCCTCTCAGGTACTCAGTCCTACTGGCCCACAAAGGAAATAGGGAATACAAGCTTAGTGTACCAGGCTGAAGCTGAGACCTGGCTTCAAGACTTAGTTTGCCCATTCATTTGTTTATATGATTTTCTCAAATTCTCTAACTTCTCTCATCTCCTTAGTTTTCCTCACCTGTAAAATGGGAGATAATATTAACAATGCCTCCTTAAAATCTTCTGATGATTGGCAATTTTGCAAAAACCATCAACACAATCCCTGGCATTTAATACTCAATCACTGTGTGGAATTGTACTTTGTAGTTATCCCTGATAAATGTATGTACATGTGTACATGTGTGAAAGCACAGCCAGAACAGATAAAATCAGAAATCCCTCCAGCTCAGACAATCTCACCCTACTAAGGGTGTTATAAAGGCTCTGCAAGCTTTCTCCGTGTTTTTAAGTATTAGTTTCTTATAATACTGCATTACTATGACCAGTTTTTGTGTCCAGCCTCCCTACCAGAATGTAGTCTCAGATGCTTGAGAAACAGAGGGTGCTATTTCCTAGGTGTAACTCAGTCTCTTGACAAGGAGATGGGGCACTTATTGGATCCAGTTCGCTTCCCATTTCGGGACAGAGAGCCACAGTTCTGCCCTGCCCGTGTCCCTTCAATCTCCTGCTCTTTGTGAGCGTCTGATTGTGACCACATCGGTTCCCTCTGGCTCCTAACTCTTAGAACGTATTATCTCTCTCCTGTGAGATACTCCAAGGCTCGCCTCTCTCTCGGGGCCTCAAGATCGTTTTCCATAATATAGGACCAAAGACGATATCCCCAGGGATTGAGGAGTTTCCCCGACCCAGAAGTTTCACGTTTTCGCTAAAGTGGGGACAGTCCGGAACAAGCCTATCTGGGCGCTTTACCTCTGTGCATAGACACGCCGGGAGGGTGAGAAGTCAACGAACTGTCCGGCTGAGAGAGTCCAAGGAAGCGGTCCAAGGCTGAGCTCTGGCCATAACGGCGAGAAGCAGAGGACAGGCGGGGACCAGAGAAGGCGGCGCCCGCGAAACAGGACACGCACCTCCGCTGACAGTCAAAGAGCGAGGAGAGCCGGACCCCCCACTCCCTCTCGGCACTGGGGCCCAACTGCCGGACCCCTGACACCGCCCGAAACAGAGTAGCCGCGCGACGGCTGGGAGCAGCCATTACTGCCGCAAGGAACTCCGGGAACTGACCAGGAACTCACCTACGATTGGATAGGGAGGTGGAAAAGCGAACGAGCGGAATGCTAGATTGGCCCAGAGTGCGGAAATACAGGGGATGTTGGAGGTGGGCTGGGGAGAAACTGCTCCGGAGACTGACCAAGGCTAAGGGAAAGGAAAAATGTGTATTTAAGTTTGCGTGGACATAATGATCCTTTTGGACTCCCATAAATATCCTGTTTTCTTCGCCTCCTGCCGAAGTTTTATAAAAAGCCCTTCGAGCCCTGAGAGACTACAACTCCCATGAGGCCAAGCGGCAGAATTTATTTTTTTATTTTTTCCTCTTAGCTTCTGACTTCGGAATGGGTGCCTTTTTAGTTCTCTCTGGTTTCAGGCTTGCAGATTCTCTCCCAGTATCTCCCTGGCTTGTTCTAGCGGTGGGCCGCGTTTTCCGACAGTCTGCACCTTTGCTTTATGTGAGCCTCCTGTAGGGAGTACTCCCTGGGTCGGTGCTCCTGAGGAGAAATAGATCCTATTTCCCATCTATGAACCTCTGTTACTATTTTCTCCCTAAGGCCAGTCCTTTCCGAGAAAAAAGCAGAAGGGAGGAGAAGCTGCGTAGTCAGCTATAGTCTCCCAGATTGCCTTTTGTGCCCTTTAACCCTTAATCATCCTTGAAGTCTCTCAATCACATCACTCTTGAAATTGAGAGAGAAGTGTTGCGGTTGTTGGAGAAATGGGGATTTATTCATATGCTGTGTACAGGCCATGTCCACGTGAATTAAGAAAATGGACAAAAATCTGTGTCACAGGAGTTATGTCCTGGAGGCTGTGTGTGTGTGTGTGAGAGAGAGAGAGACAGAGACAGAGACACCTGACAGCTCAGGTAGCATGGTCTAGGTGAAAACCTAAAGACAGAATGAAAAATGGGGCGACTGTCTGGTTCAGATGCAACACCTGATCTCAGGCTTGTGCATTTGAGTCCAGTGTTTGGTTGGGTGTAGAGTTTACTTAAAAGAGAGAGGGGTGCCTGGATGGTTCAGTAGGTTAAGTGTGTGCCTTCGGCTCAGGTCATGATCCCACGGTCCTGAGATGGAGCCCTCTATGGGTCTCCCTGCTTAGTGGGAGGCCTGCTACTCTCTCTCCCTCTACCTGCTGCTCCCCCTGCTATGCTCTATCTCTCTCTCTCAGATACATAAAATCTTTAAAAATAGAGCGAGAATGAGAGGAGAGGTAATTGAGAAAAGCCAGGGGAAAAAATATATATACGCATCTTTCCAGGGGAGCAGAGCAAAAGGGAGGGGTAACAGAAGAGGGGGAGAGAAGTGGGGTTAAGAAAATATTTTTTTCTTTTTTAAGATCAAATATTTTTGTTTGCTCATGGCAATGACCAGGTAGAAAGGAGAAAATAGTTGGTATAGGACAGAGAGAGGAGAATTGTTGGGAGGATGGAACCAATTGACTGGGCTGTGGTTGGAGTGGAGGCTGAGTGTTCAGAATAGCTCTGAATGACACAGGATTGACAGAGACTGGGCATCTAAATGCACTGATGGTTTGCAAATGGCGCCAGGCTCCAGCTTTTAGGCTGCTTGCTCTATTAGCAGAAGAAACAACCTTTCTGGAACATGATATTCTGCATGTTCTTTGGGCATATGGGTGCCCAAAGAACAAAATACCACTTAATGCAGGGCAGCTGGCAACCAGAAAAATATGAATCTTGCATGGAGAGTAAGGTGAAATGCCATTTCAACTGTAATTAGGTTGAAGGGCAATATCAGGTTAAATGGTGGTTGAAGAATTTAATTAAATAAATGCAAAATCATCCAAAGGACACATACCAAGTACTACAGCATTGGCAATAGAGAACACCTTGGAAGAATCCCTGGGATAACACAAAAACTTAGAGGAAATGTGTCAAAGTGCTTTGTTAATTCTCTTCTTTCCCCCAGATTTTCCCTCAAAGGATATTGTAGGGAAATGTATTTTTGTGAGATTAGGAGAGGCTAATCAAATGAAATAGACTGCGCTGGTTCGTATGTCAACTTGCCACTTAGCTGTGCGAGTTTGGACAAGTTATTTCAACTTTCCAAATGTCAGTTTTGTCATCTGTAAAATGAAGAAGAAAATGATAAACACGTCTACCTAATATCATGTGTTCATTTGAATCTAGGATTTAGAACAATGGAGGCTTTCAATAAATGTCCTTATCTTAAAGCTAATTGTTTTAATCTTTCTTTTCTATAGAGACAATTTCTCTCTGTACTGTATTCCTCTCATCAGCATTTATTTAAAAAATGCTTGATTTCCGGATGCCTGGGTAGCTTAGTGGGTTAAGTGTATGCCTTTCTCTCAGGTCATGATCCCAGGGTCCTGGGATTGAGCCCTGTCTTGGGCTCCTTGCTCCGTGAGGAGTCCATTTCTTACTCTCCCTCTGCCTCCCCACCCCGGCTTTTTTTTTTTTTTTTTTTCAAGGTTCCAGGTTCCTAGGATTGAGTCCTGCATAGGTCTCCCTGCTCAGTGGGGAGCATGCTTCTCCCTCCCCATCTTCCTGTGGCTCTCCCTACTTGTGCACTCTCTCTGTGTGTGCCTCTGTCAAATAAGTAAATAAAACCTTAAAAAAAAAAGATTTTATTTATTTGTTTGAGAGCGAGGGAGAGCCATCCCTCTTCCCATCATTTCTTGAATATATCAAGCTAATTTCTGCCCCAAGGCCTTTATATCTGCTGCTCCTGCCTCCTAGGTTCAAGATTTGGCTTCTGTTTCCTATTCAGGTCTCAGTTTAAATGTCCTTTTCTCACAGCATTTATCACTACCTGCAATGATTTTCTTGTATGCCTGAAATGCTATAGGAGCATCGCCAAGAGTCTTCACAGTCTTACCAACCCCTCATGGCCCCAATCTGAACAAGTCCCTCCCTTGCTTCACTGTCCTCAGAAAAAAGTGTAAAGTAACGTGGCTCCGGCTTACTTTGCTAGATTCCTCTCTCTTTGTTTTGCTTCTTTAAAAAGTTTATTTATTTTTAGTAGTCTCTACATTCAACGTGGGACTCTTTGGACTGAGTCAGCCACACGCCTCCACTAGTCGCAACTCTTGTCATTCCTCTTTTTCAGCTTAACTGAATTTTTTTCAGTCTCCCAACTGCCTGGTATTCTTTCCCACTTCCAGGTGTCTCCTTTGGTTGTTCCTTCCATGACTGATTAAATTCTCTCTGAGGATGCTTATTTTTTTCTTCCCCTCCTATGATAAGACAGTTTATAATATCTTTTTTTTTTTAAGATTTTTATTTATTTATTTGACAGACAGGGATCACAAGTAAGCAGAGAGGCAGGCAGAGAGAGAGAGGGAGAAGCAGGCTCCCCGCCGAGCAGAGAGCCCGATGCGGGGCTCGATCCCAGGACCCTGAGACCATGACCTGAGCCGAAGGCAGAGGCTTAACCCACTGAGCCACCCAGGCGCCCCAGTTTATAATATCTTGATTGAGCACAAAGATTATTGAGCCAGGGGCGCCTAGGTGGCTCAGAGGGTTAAGCCTCTGCCTTCAGCTAGGGTCATGATCTCAGGGTCCTGGGATCGAGCCCCGCATTGGCTCTCTGCTCAGCGGGGAGCCTGCTTTCCCCTCTCTCTGCCTGCTTGTGATCTCTCTCTCTTTGTCAAATAAATAAATAAAATCTTTTTTTTTTTTTTTTTTTTTTTTTTTTTTTTTTTTTAAGATTTTATTTATTTATTTGGCAGACAGAGATCACAAGTAGGCAGAGAGGCAGGCAGAGAGAGAGGAGGAAGCAGGCTCCCTGCTGAGCAGGAGCCTGATGTGGGGCTCGATCCCAGGACCCTGGGATTATGACCTGAGCCAAAGGCAGAGGCTTTAACCCACTGAGCCACCCAGGCGCCCCTAAATAAATAAAATCTTAAAAAAATATATTATTAAGGGGCGCCTGGGTGGCTCAGTGGGTTAAGCCTCTGCTTTCGGCTCAGGTCATGATCTCAGGGTCTTAGGATCAAGCCCCGCATGGGGCTCTCTGCTCAGCAGGGAGCCTGCTTCCCCCCCCACCCCGCCCCTCTCTGCTTGTGATCTTTCTCTCTCTCTCAGTCAAATAAATAAATTAAATATTATTTATTTATTTATTTGTTTTTTAACATTTTATTTATTTATCTGACAGAGAGAGATGACAAGCAGGCAGAGAGGCAGGCAGAGAAGAGAGGAGGAAGCAGGCTCCCTGCCGAGCAGAGAGCCCGACGCGGGGCTCGATCCCAGGACCCTGAGATCATGACCTGAGCCAAAGGCAGTGGCCCAACCCACTGAGCCACCCAGGCACCCCAGATAAAATATATATTTTTTAAATCATTGAGCCAGATATCCTGGGTTTGATTTTCGGTTCCATTATTTACTGTGTGACCAGGGCAAGTTAGTTCTCTCTCCTTCAATTTCCTTATCTATAAAATAGGGATAGGGATGTGATGATGAAAAGAACTGATATGTATAAAGGACTTAGAACAGTGCTTGACACATAGTAAATGTTATTCAAGTGTTTGTTGTTGTTATTAGATGTCCCCTACTAGACTGTAAGTTCTATGGGGTCAAGGACAATACATATTACTACTCACTGTTGTATCTCCAACACCTACAACAGTGTCTAACACATCATGGGTACTCATTAAATTTTTGTTCAGTGAGTGAATAAATTATATCTTTCCATAGATAGATTGGCATACCTTTGTGGTGTCAACATGGCTGCAGCATCTTGTTCTCACATCTGGTTTTAGTTGGAAAGAGCAACAGATTTCCCCTGAAGGAACGTTCTCCATGTGCATTTTGGCTCTGACGGGGTTACATGCCCATTCCTGAAACAATGATTGTAGCTTAGAGAATGTTATGCGCTGAATGACTTAGGTCTGGGTTATGTAAATGTGCTCTATGCCCAGAGTGACCTCATCCAAATCACAGGGTCTGAAAATGGAGTAGGGGTGGTTCTCTGAATGATTATCATCTGATATAGTGTGTCGATACTTGGCAGGAAAAAAAAAGTCTGCCGTTCTGCCCTTGGTAAGAAATTCAAGTAGTTTGGGGAGCCTGGCTGGCTGGACTCTTGATTATGAGTTTGAGCCCCACATCGAGTGTAGTTTTTAAAGATTTTATTTATTTGACAGAGACACAGTGAGAGAGGGAAAACAAGCAGGGGGTGTAGGAGAGGGAGAAGCAGGCTTCCCACTGAACAGGGAGCCCAATGTGGGGCTTGATCCTAGAACCCTAGGATTGTGACCTGAGCCGAAGGCAGACACTTAACGACTGAGCCACTCAGGAGCTCTATAGAGATTACTTAAAAATAAATAAGTAAATGAGCTTAATAAATAAATCTATATAAATAAAGAAATTCAAGTAGGGAAATGGTTCAGGAGACCCGTATGGTTCATGTATGCTGTTGGGGCACCTGGCTGGCTCAGTTGGAAGAATGTGCAACTCTTGATCTTGGGGTCGTGAGTTCAGGCCCTACACTGGATATAGAGATTCCTTTAATAAACAAATAAACAAAACTAAACAAAAAAGATATGTCATCATCACGTAGATTCCAACAGAGGACTTCATGTGGTGGTAGAATTAGGAAAATACAGTTCCTGGAAACTTCGGGGTCAGCTTTGGCTTTTTTTTTTTTTTTTAAACACATCCATTCATCTGCACATAGTATCAATATTAATTCTTCCTCCCTCTGGCTCTTAGATTTCCCCATGGTGCCAAATGTGTTCTCGTTCCAAAGGGTAATACTTTTGCAAGTAAAGACAACTCTTCCAAATCAGGAGCTAGCTTATGGGATTGGTCCTGGGCCCCACCACCCTACTCTGTCAGCAGTTGCATCTTACTCTATGTATGTCAAGAGATTGGGAGACACTTCATATATGAGGCAAGCACTTTTGTGTAGATTTGCTTTTCTGGGAACTGAATTATGCTATCTGTACAGTGTTTTCCCACAGCAACATATAGCTATGTATGTAAAAGTCACATGCATCTGATAAGTAAAAAATCCTTCAGTTCCTAGGTGCCTTAATTTCTTAGTGACTTGAGAATTCCATTATATATATTTTTAAAAAGACTTATTTATTTTAGAGAGAGGGAGGAGAATGAGCAGGAGGGACAGAGGGAGAGAGAGAGAAAGAATCTCAGTCAGATTCCATGATGAGTGTGTGGAGCCCCATGAGGGTCTTGATCTCTCGATCCTGAGATCACCATCTAGCCAAAGCCAAGCGTCACACGTTTAACTGACTACACCAGCCAGGTGCCCCTATATGCATTTTTAATTAATAATCTGTAATAAAAAAATACTAGTGACACTCCATTTTTAGCATTCTCAAACTTTACTGTTGGGCCTATTCTTGCTTCTTTCCAAAATGAGGAAAAAATTTCCTTAATCTTAAAAGTTTAAACATTCATATCAGATCCTGGCATTAGGAGTAGCTTTTGCTTTCCCCAAAAGTACAAAGAATTTAACACCTTTCACAGAAAGAATGGAACTGCTCCCCCGCCTTCCCCTTCTCTTCTTTGATCTTCTTTTGCCTTACATTATATCTTGGTTCTGAGATTTCCAAACTCTGAACTGTAGAGGGAAGACTGGGCTGGAGATGGGATGGGGGTCATGGTTATAAGAAGAGAGTTTATTCCTGTGTCTCCTCTTCCTTTCTACTGCAGTGCACTGCCCTCCTCTGAAAAGTATGTAGTGAATTTCCAAGATTCAATTAAGCCTAGTCTGTTGTTTGGCTATGCCAAGGCAGCACAGTGGTCTAGGAGCTGATGGTTGGGTTTCCATGGGATAAAGGTCTAGTTTTTGTTTAAACATTTACACAAGGGCCAGGCTTCATAGTGAGAACTGGAAAGTAGGGGACTATTAGCCTTCAGGTCCCTTGATGGCACATAGGAGATGCCTAGAACATTTTTGTCCAATAAACAGTATGCGCTTGATAAACAGACTGATTTAGCAGTGTCCCAAAGAAGTTTTGGTGTGGTCACCGCCTTGCCAAGATCTTTGGGGCTTCTGAGCACCTCCTGGCCCGTAGTATATTCAGGGATGTAAAAGTTGCCTCTTACACCATTAGCCCCAGTGTATTCTAGATGTGATCGTCTTCTTGAAAGAAATCCCAAGTTCATTATCAGTCACCTCAGAGCACCTGCATTCAGGCCTTTAAGTGTAAGTAGGATCTAGAATCTTAAAAGTGTCATTATGTCTATGGTTCCTTACGAGCATCGCGGTCCAAGCGTTAGTAACCTAGGCAAGGTAATCCAGAGGCCTTGGACCTGGGGTCAGCCGCCACAGCCTGTAAGCCTAACCAGTCCTCGAGGGCAGCAGCCATGTACACCCGAAACCCAGGGGTCCAGGACATCAGGCACTGAAGAAGACGCCTCGGCGCGGGCTGCGCAAGCGCGGGCGTCGGTAGAGGGCCCCGGTACTCCAGGCTGCGCAGGCGCATGAGCGGCTCCCGGCGAGTCCCGACGGCGGCGGCGGCTACTGAGGGGCCGGGCGTGGAGCAGCGGTGGCGGCGGCGGGCGGCAACGGAGCAGCCATGAGGGCCGGGCCCAGTCACCGACAGTGAGTAATGGTGGAAGAGGGGTGGGCGGCGGGAGAGAAGAGGGGTGGCCTGGTGGAAGGATACCTCGACTTAGCAGGGGGGTGGGCTCTGCCTGTCGGAGGCGAAGGGGCGTGGGGGAGGGACAGTTTGAGGTGATGATGGAAGCATTTGGGGCATAGGTGGTCGGACCGCCCGCGCCAGGGCTGGACAGCTTGGCGGAGGGAAGGAGGTGAGTGCTGCAGAGTGAAGGAGCCCACGGCAGGGGCAGTGTCCCGCGCTTCCCCGTTTATCATCGTCCCTTCCCCCAGGAGCTTTCGGTCGCCTCTCCCTTTCCGCTTCTTTCAGAGAATGGTCGCGGGGGGAGGGTGGTGGAGGATGAAAGCCCTGCCGGAGCTGAAGAAGCTAACTCTGATCCAGGCGGGCAAGGGCCGGTCGTCCGGAGTCATGGGCTTTTCTGGGTGGAGGATGGGAGTCAGGAGCCCTCCGTTTAAAGCTGGGAGGGATCTAGAGAAAAAAGCTAGGGGCTTAGAGTCTGGCAGGTTCGAAACCACGTCCACCATTGATAAAGCTGATAGATAACCTTGGGCAGGTCCCACTTAACCTTTCTGAACCTCTGAAAGATGCAGTGGTTCAGTGGGCTATTTCAAGGATCTTGTATGTGATTGAGATTGTGTATGAAAACTGTAAATTGTAGGTGCTATGCCGATGGTACTGTATCACCAGCAATATTACCTTACCGTCATTAGTAGAATGATTGATTTCTTTGTCAAGGCGAAGCATATTGTTTGTAAAACCCCAGTAGGCACATATGTCCGTTCTACGTAGGCTCGGTAGATCATGTGCAAAAAATACCAGTTTGTGATGTGACTAATTAGCCATCAGACTTGTGTAGGAAAAATACCATACTCTTGGGCATTTTTACAAATGGTGTGTAGCTCCTACTCAAGAGGAAGGAAATAGAGAATGGAGGGCCAATCTGTTAAATGCTTTCAGAACATAGCTCACTCACGTCGCTTGACTTGTAACACAGCTGGTACCAATGTGCTTTATTAAGAGTGGAGAAAACTAGTTTGACACAAGCTGGGAGGGCTGCACAATGAGGGATGTGCAAATACAATTTGTTATTTTTATTTTTTTATTTTTTTTTTTTTTTAAAGATTTTATCTATTTATTTGACAGAGAGAGATCACAAGTAGGCAGAGAGGCAGGCAGAGAGAGAGAGGAGGAAGCAGGCTCCCCGCTAAGCAGAGAGCCCGATGCGGGACTCGATCCCAGGACCCTGAGATCATGACCCGAGCCGAAGGCAGCGGCTTAACCCACTGAGCCACCCAGGCGCCCCACAATTTGTTATTTTTAAATTGTGAAAAAGTTTTCTTTTGCAAGGGAGTTTCTGGCTGCCCTAGGTCCCAGTCTCTATTCTGGAGGTCAGATACGCATATAGCAGCTTTTCAGTTCCTACTTTTTGTTATCCTGCCTGTGGAACCTTCAGGGTGGAGTGTCTCTCTGAGAAAGACAGAGGCAGCTGTGCTAGAGCCCAGGAGGTGGCTGGTTCTTTTCTGAGAGGCTGAAGGAGCACTCCTGAGGCTTTGTTGTTTTTCTTGTTGTTATTTAGGGTAGACAAAGCAGAGGACAGCATTAAACCTTGTGCTTCTAGAGAGAGAAAATGGCTTTTTGGCCACAGCTTTTGGAAGAGGTGAAACTTTTTTCAGAAGGAGACAGAAGCTGATGCTTCAGCTTTTCTGGCTATGAAGATTGATTGAAAGCTTGAAATGGCGAGGCCTTTTGGAAATTAGTGATTTGTCTTTCGTCTGAGCAAAGGTAGGGAGTGGCTGTACTAGATCCTTGAAGATTCACAGATAAGAACAGTGAATTATTTTATAGGAATGGGGGAAATGAACCCTAATTGTCTTTAACTTCTCCTTCTGGTAGAACGTGTTTTACCTCTCTTTCCTGGAAATGCACAGTATATATTATTTTTAATTTTTTGCTCTAGTTCTTTGGTTCTTCCAATAAGTATCCATAACACCGATTATTTTTTGTTTGTTTTTGTTTTAGAGGGTATTTTTTTTTTTAAAAGCACTTGTTACTCTTGTCATAGGTCATTTACAGAGTACAAATTTCTTCTGTTTTGACTTACAAACGAAGATGAAGTAGAGGTATAAAATGTTAGAGCTGGCCTAGCTGTCTTATTTTATTTTAATAATTGGGCATTTATTTTTAATTTTGGTAATGTATTTTTCCCTCTACTGGAAATTTCCATTGGTTCAAACAAGTCCATAATGCTGTCTGTGTTATGTTAAAATGATAGAGGTTTGTTCAGCTGTGATGAGAATTTCCTGTCCTTCTCTCTCTTCTTTTTCCTATTTGTGGTTATTTTTATGTAGTAGATGACTGTGACCAAACGGAGAGGCTTCCCCTGGGGAAGAGAAAAGGCATGGTCAGAGCTTTGATTAACTGTTGTTTGATCAGTCTGTCTAAAGTGGGGATGTAAAGGGTTGTCTGGGTGGCAGAGTCCATTAAGGGTCTGACTCTTGCTTGCAGCTCAGGTCATGATCTCAGGGTCCTAATATCAAACCCTGCACTGTGGTCAGCGGCGAGTTTGCTTGGGATGCTTTCTCTTTCTCTCCCTCTGCCCCTCTTGCTTGTGCTTGCATGCTGTCTCTCAAATAAATATGTAAATCCTTGTTTTTTTTTTTAAATTTTTTGGAATATTTCATTCATTTATTTGACAGAGGAAGTGAGAGACCACAAGGAGAGAGAGCAGCAGAGGGAGAGGGGGAAGCAGGCTCCCTACTGAGCAGGGAGCATGATGTGGAGCTCGATCCCAGGACCCAAGCCAAAGGCAGATGCTTAACTGGCTGAGCCACCCAGGTGTCCCAAAATAAATGAATCTTTAAAAAAAAATAGGAAAAAAAAGGGGCGCCTGGGTGGCTCAGTGGGTTAAGCTGCTGCCTTAGGCTCGGGTCATGATCTCAGGGTCCTGGGATGGAGCCCCGCATCAGGCTCTCTGCTCAGCGGGGAGCCTGCTTCCTCCTCTCTTTCTGCCTGCCTCTGCCTGCTTGTCATCTCTCTTGGTCAAATAAATAAATAAAATCTTAAAAAAAAAAAAAAGGAAAAAAAATAAAATTGGAGCGCCTGGTGGCTCAGTTGTTAAGCATCTGTCTTCAGCTCAGGGTCCTGGGATCAAGCCCCACATCAGGCTTCTGCTTGGCAGGAGGGCTGCTTCTGCCACTTTTAAAAAAGATTTTTTAAAGAGTTAAAAAATAAAAATAAAAATAAAATATTCTAACAACAATAAAACAAAGTGGAGACATAAGAACTTCCCATGAATCTCTGAGGTAGCAAGTGCTAAAATAAAAGGAATTAATGGTTACTACCTCATTTTTATTCTGATTAAAAATTTTTAAAATTTTATTTCTTTATTAGAGGTAGAGAGAGCAGTAGCAGGGAAGAGAGGAAGAAGCAGGCTCCCTGCTCAGTGGAGCTTGATCCCAAGACCCTGGGATCATGGCTTGAGCCAAAGGCAGATACTTAACCAATTGAGCCACCCAGGCGCCTCTATCCTGATAAAAGTAATACTTTTTAAAAAAGATTTTATTTATTTGGGGTGCCTGGGTGGCTTAGTGGGTTAAGCCTCTGCCTTCTGCCTTCTTCTCTTGGTCTTGGGATAGACACCCACATTAGGCTCTCTGCTCAGCAGGGAGCCTGCTTCCCCCCTCTCTCTGCCTGCTTCTCTGCCTACTTTCGATCTCTCTGTCAAATAAATAAATAAAATCTTGAAAAAAAAGGACTTTAGGGGCACCTGGGTGGCTCAGTGGATTAAAGCCTCTGCCTTCGGCTCGGGTCATGGTCCCAGGGTGCTGGGATTGAGTCCCACATTGGGCTGTCTGCTCGGTGGGGAGCCTGCTTCCCCCTCTCTCTCTGCCTACCTCTCTGCCTGCTTGTGATCTCTGTCAAATAAATAAATAAATAATCTTTAAAAAAATAAAGATTTTATTATTTGACACATAGAGAGAGAGAGAGCAAGAGAGGGAACACAAGGGGCGCCTGGGTGGCTCAGTGGGTTAAAGCCTCTGCCTTTGGCTCAGGTCATGATCCCAGAATCCTGGGATCGAGCCCCGCATCGGGCTCTCTGCTTGTCAGGGAGCCTGCTTCCTCCTCTGCCTGCCTCTCTGCCTACTTAGTGATCTCTGTGTCAAATAAATAAATAAAATCTTTAACCAAAAAAACACAAACAAACAAACAACAACTCTTAAAAATAAAAAAATAGAGAGGGAACACAAGCAGGGAGAGTGGGAGGGGGAGAAGCAGGCTTCCTGAAGAGATGGGAGCCCAACAGGGGGCTTAATCCCAGGATCCGGGTATCATGACCTGAGCCAAAGACAAATGCTTAACGACTGAACCACCCAGGCACCTCCAAATTAATAATACTTAAAAAAGCATCTCATGCCTCTGGGGAAAACTATCTATCTGTTTACTTGGTAGGCTCCACACCTAGAGTCGAGCCCAGCTCATGGCTTGAACTCACGATCTAGATCAAGCACGGGACCCTTAACCAACTGAGCCACCCAGGTGCCCCAGGGGAAAAGTTTTTTTTTTTTTAAGATTTTCTTTATTTATTTTACAGAAATCACAAGTAGTCAGAGAGGCAGGCAGAGAGAGAGGGGGGGAAAGCAGGCTCCCCGCTGAGCAGAGAGCCCGCTGGGGGCTCCATCCCAAGACCCTGAGATCATGACCTGAGCCGAAGGCAGAGGCTTAACCACTGAGCCACCCAGGTGCCCCAGGGGAAAAGTTTTTAAAACGGTCTATTTAAAAACAAAATTATGGTGTTTTTACCTTTCTTTTACTTTGAATATTTGCTTATGAACAGAATCTTTGTTCCTTTATGGCCCTTTTGATTTTGCCACCCATTCCTTAACTGAAGTGTCTTTTGTGATATTTTCACAGCTGCTGATAATTGAGCACAAAGGTTTTTTTGTTCTTTTTTTGTCAGTTGTTTGGCTCTTGATAGAGTGCTAAAGACTTTAAAGGAGGGCTGTATGGGAAGATGTTAACAAGGAAAAGTAAAGAGGAAAGCAGATTAATTTAGTGAATTTGTGGTGGGTTCTGATGTTTGGAGGGTGAAGGATTCAAGAATGTTTATATGATTCATTGTAACCTTCTGAGGACCAGGTTTTGCTTACCAGTGTTTGGCAGAGTGCATAGTTGCCCCAGAGTAATTGCTCATTAAATATTTGCCAAATGGTGGGGCGGGGCACCTGGATGGCTCGGTCAGTTAAGGTCTGACTCTTGATTTCTGCTCAGGTCATGATCTCAGGATTGTGAGATTGAGCTGCCCCTCCTCCCCCAGTACTCAGTGGGGAGTCTGTTTGCCATTCTTTTCCTTTCCCTCTGTCCCTCCCTTGGCTTTCTTGGCTGTGCTCTGTCTCTCATTCACTCAATTAAATCTTTTTCTTTTCTTTTTTTTTTTTTTTTTTAAGATTTTACTTATTTATTTGACAGAGAGAGATGGCGAGAGAGGGAATACAAGCGGGGTGGGGGGAGTGGGAGAGGGAGAAGTAGGCTTCCTACCTGGGCGGGGAGCCTGACGTGGGGCTCAATCCCAGAACCCTGGGATCATGACCCAAGGCAAAGGCAGAGACTTAACAACTGAGCCACCCAGGCGCCCCTCAAATAAATCTTTTAAAAAATATTTGCTTTGGGGCACCTGGGTGGCTCAGTGGGTTAGGGCCTCTGTCTTAGGCTCAGGTCTTGATCCCAGGGTCCTGGGATCAAGCCCCGCATCGGGCTCTCTGCTCCGCAGGGAGCCTGCTTCCTCCTCTCTCTCTGCCTGCCTCTCTGCCTGCTTGTGATCTCTGTCTGTCAAATAAATAAATAAAATCTTAAAAAAAAATTGCTGAATGGAAAAATGATAACCTCCAATATAAATCATAATCAGCAAACTTGAGTTCAAATCTTCTGCAACTTTGTCTTTTTTTTTTTTTTTTTTTTTTTTTTTTTTTATTATTTGACAGACAGAGATCACAAGCAGGCAGAGAGGCAGGCAGAGGGAGAGGAGAAAGCAGGCTCCCCGCTGAGCAGAGAGCCCGATGTGGGACTCGATCCCAGGACCCTGAGATCATGATCTGAGCCGAAGGCAGCGGCTTAACCCACTGAGCCACCCAGGCGCCCCTGCAACTTTGTCTTTGAATGAGCTTACCTATATTTCTTTACCTCAGTTTCTTCATCTATAATAACCATACTTACTGCACAGGTTGTTATGAGGGTTAAATGTGTTAGTACATGTAAAACATTTAGGATAGTACTTAATACTTAGTAAATGCTAATTAAATACTATCCAGCTAGTGTTGTCAGATGCACGCTCTTTTTGTGCCAAGATCTGTGCTGGTCAGAGATATTTATAATGTAGTCCCTGCCCTTCCAGTTCACAGTTTGGCAGAGGAAACAGAAGTATATAAAGTAATTATTATAGAATGTAATACCTTATTTAATCAAATCTGTGGGGCCAGTGATTGTAAGGCTCATAATTACTTTAACAAGAAAGAAAAAATGCTGCTAATGAGACTGACATGCTATCACTTGTAAGGTATATCCTGTTTTCAGAGAAATATGGGAAGGAAAGTATGTCTTAGAATTGATGAAATAGGGGCACCTGGGTGGCTCAGTGGGTTAAGCCGCTGCCTTCGGCTCAGGTCATGATCTTAGGGTCCTGGGATCGAGTCCCGCATCGGGCTCTCTGCTCAGCAGGGAGCCTGCTTCCCTCTCTCTCTCTCTCTCTGCCTGCCTCTCAGTGTACTTGTAATTTCTCTCTGTCAAATAAATAAATAAAATCTTTAAAAAAAAATAGAATTGATGAAATACAGTAAGTTCTCTACTGGAGGGAAGTGCAACTTGTAAGAGTTAATGGAAGGCTGCGTGCAGGTATTGTCATTAAAGGCCCTTTGCATAATCTGTGTGATATACCCTCACAGATGGACAAGGAAGATAGGACATTCCAAGCAGACAGTGACGTCTGAAAATGGGAAGGGTGAAGGCAGTATTGATGTGTACCACCATATCAGGACAAGAAGGAGGAGGAAATGAGCTAAGATTTTGGCAGAGTAACATCGTATAATGTCGCAGAGCAGGACAGGAAGCTTGGAACATTTTCAGAAGAGACATGAGCCTAATTCTTGGATTTCAACTCCTAAAATATAATAGCAACTCTAAAAAGATGATATTAATATAATAAAGTGGGAAGTGAGAGTAGTGTGAGAAGCAAAGTGGCCAGGGGAAGAGTTGAAGCTTCACAGCTGACCAGAGTAGGGATAAGTGTGAAGTCACTGTACTCATGGTGAGAGGTTGAATGCTTTCTCAGCAGAGAAGTGTTTAATATCTATTTCTGTCTTTTCAGTGCCTTTGAAGGTCTTGATTATGTCCCTTTTAGAGCTAGAGAGCATAAGCAGGGGGAGTGACAGGAAATACAACCCAAGAGGAAAAATGCTAAATTATCTTTATTAAAAATGCATTTAGGGGTGCCTGGTTGGCTCAGTCAGTTAAGCCTCTGCCTTTGACTCAGGTTGTGATCTCAGGATGCTGGGACTGAGCCCCAAGTTGGGCACCCTTGCACAGTGGGGCGTCTGCTTCTTTCACTGTCCCTCCCCCTGCTTGTGCTCTCTAGCTTTTTCTCAAATAATTAAATAAAATCTTTTAAGAAATGCATTTATTGAGGCGCCTGGGTGGCTCAGTGGGTTAAAGCCTCTGCCTTCAGCTCAGGTCATGATCCCAGGGTCCTGGGATTGAGCCCACATTGGGCTCTCTGCTCAGTGGGAAGCCTGCTTCCTCCTCTCTCTCTGCCTGCCTCTCTGCCTACTTGTGATCTGTCTATCAAATTAAAAAAAAAAAAAAAAGAAATGCATTTATTAAATTTTTCCTAAAGATTTTATTTATTTATTTGACAGAGAGCAAGAGACAGTGAGAGAGGGAACACAAGCAGGGGAAGTGGGAGAGGGAGAAGCAGGTTTCCTGCTGAGCAGGGAGCCCAATGCAGGGCTCCATCCCAGGACTCCAGGATATTTACCTGAGCCCAAAGGCAGATGCTTAACTGACTCAGCCACCCAGGTGCCCCATAGAAATGCATTTATTTTTATTTTATTTATTTATTTTTTAAAGTTTCAGTTATTTAATCTCTGTACTCAGTGTGGGGTTCAAACTCATTACCCCAAGATCAGGAATCACATGCCGTTCTAACTGAGCCAGCTAGAGCCAAATGCTCTTAAAAATTCATTCATTTCTTTATTTATTTTAAATTTATTTATTAGACAGCCAGAGATCACATGTAAGCAGAGAGGCAGGCAGAGATAGAGGAAGGGAAGCAGGCTCCCTGCTGAGCAGAGAGCCTGATGTGGGGCTTGTTCCCAGGACCCTGAGATCACGACCTGAGCCGAAGGCAGAGGCTTTAGCCCACTGAGCCACCCAGGCGCCCTTAACTTATTTATTTTTTAAGTAGGCTCCATGCCCAGTGTGGAGCCCAGTGAAGACCCTGAGATCAAGACCTGAGCTGAGACCACGAGTATACATTTAATGGACTGAGTTACCCAGGCACCCCTAAAAATGTTTTTAACACAGGGCGGGTAATAAGTTACTGGATTTGAGGTTTAATTATAAAATGGTGGTTTAGTATAGCATTGTATTGTACTGTTTCATGGGAAAATATAGATCATTTAAGGAGTGTTTTAAGAGACTAAGTTACTAATTTTCTGGCAACTAAACCTGAAACTAGTAGGGGAAGATATGAAACACTAGAAATAGCATAAGCATAAGCTTGTGTGATGTCTTCTTTTCACCAGTAAACCAAAACTAGGTTTGAATGTCTTAAACTTTTTAGTCCCTGGTCTCATTAAAAAATGTTGGAGTTGATCCTTTCAGCAATCGAATTCAGCAGATGAAGTGCCTACTGTATGTTAGGCATTGTGCTAGGCACTGGAATTAAAATATGAATAACAATCCTTGTTTGTAAGGAGTGCATTTTTTTTTAAATTTTTTTTTTTAAAGATTTTATTTATTCACTTGACAGAAAGAGATCACAAGTAGGCAGAGAGGCAGGCAGAGAGAGAGAGGAGGAAGCAGGCTCCCTGCGGAGCAGAGAGCCCGATGCGGGACTCGATCCCAGGACCCTGAGATCATGACCCGAGCTGAAGGCAGAGGCTTAATCCACTGAGCCACCCAGGCACCACTTATTTATTTTTTTTAGAGGTATTATTTATTTATTTATTTGACAGAGATCACAAGTAGGCGGAGAGATAGGTGGTAGGGGGACCAGACCCCCCACTGCAGAGAGCCCGATGCAGGGCTCAATCCCAGGACCCTGAGATTATGACCCAAGTCGAAGGCAGAGGCTTAACCCACTGAGCCACCCAGGCACCCCTAATGTTTTTATTTAAAAAAAAAAAACTTATTTTAAGATTTTTATTTATTTATTTGACAGAGATCACAAGTAGGCAGAGAGGCAGGCAGAGAGAGAGGGGGGAGGAGTAGGCTCCCTGCGGAGCAGAGAGCCCAGTTTGGGGCTCAATCCCAGGACCCTGGGATCATGACCCAAGCCAAAGGCAGAGGCTTTAACCCATTGAGCCACCCAGGTGCCCCAAAACTTTTTATTTTTTTAATATATTTTAGAGAGAGAGAGTGTGCAGTGGGGAAGGGGCAGAGGGAGAGGGAGAGAGACTCTCAAGCAGACTCGGTGCTGAGCTGGGAGCCCTGTGTGGGGTACCATCTCATGACCCTGAGATCATGCCTGAGCTGAAACCAAAAGTCGGATGCTCAGTGGACCGAGCCACCCCGGCGCCTCAGAGTCAGTTGGGTTTTAAAGGATGAATACAGTTTGGTTGCTTCAACAAAAAAGGATTAGAGATGATAGTGTTTCAAATACAGAGAACAACTTGCACAAGGGCACAGAGGTATATGAGTATGGACCTGTGAGCCAGTGGTTTAATGTGGCTAGATAATGGGGCATGAGGAAGGAATGGAATGAATTGAGGTGGAAGGTGAGTTGGAGCCCAGTTGTGGATGGCCTTGGTGAGGGGTCTGAATTTTATTTTGTAGATACTAGGGAATCATGGGAGAGTTTTAAGTCAGGTAAGGAACATGTTCAGATCACTGTTTAAGAAAATTAACACTGTTGGCAGTGTGGTAGTTAGATTTTCAAGGGTGAAATTGGTTGCAGGGAGACTAGTTGGTTATGAGACCAGTGTGATGATCACTTTAGAGATACTGAAGATCTCAATTAAAGTAGTAATGGTGGAACTCTAGGCAGGTTAAAGAGCTTTTTAGGAAACTGACGGGGAGGATCTTACTGACTTTATATAGGGGAGTGTGTAAGGGAGAAGGAGTTGTGAAAGATGGATTTGAAATTGCTTGCTTGGGGGGCGCCTGGGTGGCTCAGTGGGTTAAGCCGCTGCCTTCGGCTCAGGTCATGATCTCAGAGTCCTGGGATCGAGTCCCGCATCGGGCTCTCTGCTCATTGGAGAGCCTGCTTCCCTCTCTCTCTCTCTGCCTGCCTCTCCATCTACTTGTGATTTCTCTCTGTCAAATAAATAAATAAAATCTTTAAAAAAAAAAAAAAAAAAAAAGAAATTGCTTGCTTGGGCAACTAAGTGGATGGTAATGTCATTGACCAAGGTGGGGAATACAGGGGTGAGACAGTGTTACATTCGAGGGAAAATGAGTTTGATTTTGTTATATTAGATTTGAGGTGTCAGGAAAATCCAGGAGCAAATGACCAATAGGGTTCTGGGTATTTAGGTCTTGAGTTTAGTAGAAAAGTTTAAAGTGGAGATACAGATCTAGAAATCATTAGAGTATAAGTAAGAGTTAAAGTCAGTGTGATTACTCTGTGCATCTGTGTTCCAGTTGCTTTGTATGTTCATTCACATCATCTGGAGGGATTGGCTTTATGGGAATGTGGTACTAAGTATCTTCTCTATAGTAGTAATTTATACAGTGGTAATACTTTTCCTTAGTTTTCCTTTTATTTATTTAAGAGCTTATTTATTTATTTATTTAAAGAGTTTATTTATTTATTTGACAGAGATCACAAGTAGGCAGAGAGGCAGACAGAGAGGGGAGGAAGCAGGCTCCCCACTGAGCAGAGAGCCCGATGCGGGGCTTGATCCTAGGGCCCTGGGATCATGACCTGAGCTGAAGGCAGAGGCTTTAACCCACTGAGCCACCCAGGCGCCCATCTTAGTTTTCTTAAAAAAAAAAAAAAAAAGATTTGGGGAGCCTGAGTGGCTCAGTCAAGTGTCTGCCTTCGGCTCATGTCATGATCTCAGAGTTCTGGGATTAAGCCCCACTTTGGGCTCTCTGCTCATCGGGGAGTCTGCTTCTCCCTCTCCCACTACCCCTCTGCTTGTGCTCTCTCTCAAACAAATAAAATCTTTAAAGAAAGTTTAGAAAAAGATGTTACCTATTTATAGAATAATAAAAGATTTATCTGTTTTTTATCTATTTATTTGAGAGAGAGAGAGAGAGAGAACTCACGCATGCTTGTTTGAGCAGAGAGGAGAGACAGAGGGAGAGGGAAGAACAGGTTCCCTATTGAGTAGGGAGCCCGACACAGGGCTTGTTCCCATGTTCTCGCATCATGACCTGAGCCTAAGGCAGATGCTTAACCAACTGAGTCACCCAGGTGCCCCATTTTCCCATTTTTTAAAAAACCTTTTAAAAATTCATTTATGTAATTTCTGTACCCATCCAGCATGGGGCTTGAACTCATGATCTCGAGATCGAGTTGCCTACTTTACCAACTGAGCCAGCCAGGTTCTCCAGTGAAATTTTCTTTTTCTTTCTTTCCTTTCCTTCCCTTTCCCCCACTTACCTACTTCTTCCCTCCTCCCCTCCCTCTTCCTTCTTTTCTTTGCTTTTTTTTCTTTCTTTCTATTTTATTTTACTTATTTATTTGATAGAGAGCACAAGCAGGTGGAGCTGCAGGCAGAGGGAGAGGGAAAATCAGGCTCCCAGCTGAGCAGGGAGCCCGATGTGGACCTCAGTCTGGCGCTGGATCGATCTGGGGCTGGATTGCAGGACCCTGAGATCATGACCTGAGCTGAAGGCAGATGTTTAACCAACTGAGCCACCCAGGACCGCCCCCCCCCCCCACTTTTTTTTAAGTAGCCTCCACACCCAGTGTGGAGCTTGAGGATCCTGAGATCAAGAGTTACATGCTCTACCAACTGAGCAAGCCAGGTTCTCAGAAAACCGCCTTTTCTAACATCAGTTCTGTTATAAATGTGGAGGAAAAAAGAATCTATTCCACTGAATGCCTGTGATTAGAAACTAGATGGTTTTTATGAACTAGACCCTCAGCAGATTTGGTTTGAAGTTCACAGGACAGTTTTGAACCAGTGCCAGGTTAGTTCAGAGTTGTGATTAGGAATTTAAGCCAGCTAACTAGTTGTCTGCTACCCCATAGCTTTTTCACCAGTTATATAGGAACTGAAAACACTGAAATACATATACCTGATGGTAAGTGAAAGATACACATGCTGTTGTTGCTGTCTGGAAGGACAGTTTGGTATGATTTAGATGCTTTTTTTGTAGTTCATGATTTTGAAATAAAAGTAGAAACATGTTTTATGAAAGCAAGAAATATGCAGAGTATCTAAAGTTGTTGGTTGATTTTTAGCTAAACATTTTTAATATTGACATTAAACAGGATGTCTGGCTTTGACAGAAGAATCAAATGCTGGAAATTGCAGACATCCCTAGGGTCTCAACTTGATTCAAGGCTTAACTCCCCATATATCTCTTTTTCTCCCTTTCTTTGGGGATTTAAGGTTAAAGAAAAAATTAATTCTCTAGATAGGCTTTTTTTTTTTTAACCTCTTTAGTATGGAGATTTTCAAATAAATACAAGGGTAAGGGTGCCTCGGTGGCTCAGTTGTTGAGTGTTTGCCTTCAGCTCAGGTCATGATCCCATGGTACTGGGATCCAGCCCCGCATCAGGCTCCCTGCTCAGCAGGAAGTCTGCTTCTCCCTCTCCCACTCCCCCTGCTTGTGTTCCCTCTCTCTCTGTGTCTCTCTCTGTCAAATAAATAAATAAAATCTTAAAAAAAAAATGCAAGAGTAGATGTCGATGTCATGAATCCATATCATTCTGCTACAGTAATTGTCAACTATTGCCAGTCTTGTGTTATCTATGTTTCTTCTACCCACTAACCCACCGTGGGTATTTTTAAACAAATTGTAGATTCATAAATTAACAAATATTTCTGTATATATCTCTAAAAGATAAGGACTAAAAGAAAAATCCCATAGAAAAATTAACAAACATTTAAAAATTTTTTTAAAAGGTTTTATTTATTTATTTGACAGAGACAAGAGAGTACAGCAGGAGGAGAGGGAGAAACAGGCTCCCTTCTGAGCAAGGTGCCTGACACAGGCAGAGCCCAGGATCCCCCCACCCCCAAGGCCAATTCCAGGATCCCAGGATAATTACCTGATCGGAAGACAGATATTTAACCGGCTGGGCCACCCAGGTGCCCCAACAAGCATTTTTTAAAAGATTTTTATTATTTATTTATTTATTTATAGGATTTTGTTTATTTATTTTAGGAGAGAGAGAGAGCGAGCGAGCATGTGTGTCTGCACTCCTGAGGGGTATGGGGAGCAGAGGAAAAGGGAAAGGGAGATAATTTCTAGTTGATTCCCTGCGGAGCCCAGAGCCCATCTCGGGGCTTGATCCTGGGACCCTGAGATCATGACCTGAGCTGAAGCCAAGAGTTGGACACTTAACCAAATGAGCCATCCAGGCACTCTAGGATTTTAAGTAATCTGTACACACAATGTGGGGCTCAAATGTAGAACCCCGAGATCAAGAGTTGCACGCTCTACCGATTGAGCCAGGTAGGCTCCCCTAACAAGCATTTCTTTCTTTCTTTTTTTTTTTTTTTAAGATTTTATTTATTTATTTGGCAGAGAGAGAGGAGGAAGCAGGCTCCCTGCTGAGCAGAGAGCCTGACTCGGGGCTCGATCCCAGGACCCTGGGATCATGACCCGAGCCAAAGGCAGCGGCTTAACCCGCTGAGCCACCCAGGTGCCCCTAACAAGCATTTCTTAATATGATCAATTTTCCAGTTTTCACATTTCCCCCTTTATACCAATAAATTTTCAACTGGTTTTTAAAACTGTGGTCAAATAAAGTCCATACATTATGGTTTTCTTATGTCTTCTGTTTAGCTTTTAATCTGTCTGTCCTCCATTTATTCATGTATTTATTGAAGATCTTTTTAAAAGCTGCTATTACTCCTTTTACAGTATTTCTGCAACTTTTACAGTATTTCTACAAAGTAAGGTATCCTATTTTCAGCTTTATTCCTTTCTTGCTGTCTTTCAAAACAAAAGATCATTCAAAACAAACATTTATGCATTGCCCGCTCTGTGCTATGAACTAAGAAGTAGCTAGTGTAGTTAACTCCTGCCCATCCAGGGTTTATGTCCTGATGGGAGAAACAAAGTTGACTGTCAGTTACAGAATACAATGTATTAAGAGTGATGTTAGAGGACCTCAGGGTGCAGTGGAAACATGTTAACCTTTAACCTGTATTTGGGGAATCAGGAAAGCCTTGTAGATGGAGGAATGTGCAAGATAAGGATGACTTAGGAATTAGATGAGGAATGAGGTAAGGTTACTGACAGCAGAGGGACCATTGCTTGTAAAACACAAGAAGTTTGGGGTGTCTTGGTGGCTTAGTTGGTTAAGCGTCTCTGACTTTGGCTCGGGTCATATAATCTTAGGGTCCTGGGATTGAGCCCTGTGTTGGGGTCTGTACTTAGCCTGGTATCTGCTTGAGGATTCTCTCTCTTTCCCTCTGCCTGTCCCTCTGCTTGTGTGCATGTGTGCACACTCACTCTCCCAAATAAGTAAAAGCTTTGGGAAAAAAAAAAAAAAAAAACGCAAGAGGGGTGCCTGGGTGGTTCAGTCAGTTAAGAGTATGCCTTTGGCTCAGGTCATGATCCTGCGGTACTGGGATAGAGCCCCGCATCAGGCTCCCTGCTGAGCCAGGGAGCTGTTTCTCCCTCTCCCTCTGCTACTCCTCCCGCTTGTGCTCTCTCGCTTTCTCTCTGTCAAATAAATGAATAAAATCTCTCATAAAAAAAGAGGAAAATAAGAAAAAAACACAAGTTTAACATTTTTATTTTATTTTATTTATTTATTTTTAAAGATTTTATTTATTTATTTGACAGAGAGAGTACAAATAAGTAGAGGGGCAGGCAGAGGGAGAGAGAGAAGCAGGCTCTCAGCTGAGCAGAGAGCCCAATGCAGGGCTCCATCCCAGGACCCTGAGATCATGACCTGAGCCGAAGGCAGCTGCTTAACCAACTGAGCCACCCAGGCGGCCCAACATTTTAATTTTCACTATTTGAAATAAATAGCATGTCTTTTAGGAAAATTAGGTTTTCAGCTTTATTGTACCATGTACAATATACTTGAAGATTTTATTTATTTGAGAGAGAGAGAGAGAGAGAGCGCGTGCGCACGCGCGAGAACAGAGGAGTTTGGGGAGGGACAGAAGCCGACTCCTGAGCTGGGAGTGGGGCTTGATCCTAGGACCTAGAGATCACCACTTGAGCTGAAGGCCAATGCTCAACTGACTGAATCACCCAGGCGCCCCACCCCACCTCCCTGTACCATATATTAGTACATATCTTTATACAAAGTATTTTTCTTTATTTTTTAAAGGGTTTTGCTTTTTTTTTCTTTTTTAAGATTTTATTTATTTATTTGTCAGAGAGAGAGAGAGGGAGAGAGAACGAGCAAGCACAGGCAGACAGAGTGGCAGGCAGAGGCAGAGGGAGAAGCAGGCTCCCTGCCAAGCAAGGAGCCCGATGTGGGACTTGATCCCAGGACGCTGGGATCATGACCTGAGCCGAAGGCAGCCGCTTAATCAACTGAGCCACCCAGGCGTCCCTTAAGATCTTATTTATTTGACAGAGAGGGACACAGAGAGAGAGGGAACACAGGTAAAGGAGTGGGAGAGGGTTTTCAGTCAAGCAGGGATCCTGAAGCGGGGCTTGATCCCAGGACTCTGGGATCATGACCTGAGCCAAAGGCAAACACTTGAGCCACCCAGGTGCCCATACTTATTCACTCATTCATTTATTTATTTCCTAGTTATTTGCTTCATTTTTTAAAAGGTTTTATTTATTTAAAGGTTTTATTTATTTATTTAAAGGAACACAGCAAGAGAGGGAACGCAAGCAGGGGAGTGGGAGAGGGAGAAACGGGCTTTCAGGGAGCCCAATGCTTGTCTGTATCCAAGGACCATGGGATCATGACCTGAGCAGAAGGCAGACGCTTAACAACTGAGCCACCTGGGTGCCCCTGTTTATTTACTCTAAAGATATATATTTTTTTAAGGTTTTATCTTAAGTCATCTCTACACCCAACGTGGGGCTCAAACTCACAACCCCAAAATCAAGAGACATATGCTTCATGGACTCAGCCGGCCAGCCTCTCCTATATATTTTTTTTCTGCACAACTTAGGAGCAGCTGTGTAAGTAAAAATCAGAACCTTGAAAAATAAACATATGGGGTGCCTGAGTGGCTCAGTTGGTTAAGCGTCTGCCTTCAGTGTCCTGTGTCCTGGGATTGAGCCCTGCATCGGGCTCTCTGCTCAGTGGAGAGCCTGCTTGTCCCTCTCCCTCTGCCTACCGCTCTGCCTACTTGTAGCCTCTCTCTCTCTGTCAAATAAATAAATAAAATCTTTTAAAGATTTTAAATAAATAAACATAAGATTTCTAACCTGAACAATACCACCATCATCTTTGTTAAAGTAATCCTAGGCAGCTTATTTCCACCTAAAAATAAACACTTGTGGAAGGTTTAGAAAAGTCTTTGACAGCTGATTGTAAATTTATAATAGGAAGGCAGAGAAGCCAAGATAACTAATACGGTTTTGAAAAAGGACAACAAAGTTGGAAGATTCATAATGCCTAATTTCAAGACTCACTAAAGAAGTACAATAAGCAAGACATGTGATATTGGTGAAGGGATAGTTTGGCAGATCAATGCACAAAATAGAAAGTCTGGAAATAGACCCACACTATTAAATATAGCCATTTGATCTCTGACAGAGGTGCAGAGGTAAATCAAAGGAAAAAAAGATAGAGTTTTTCTCAACAGTTAGTTGTTGGAACAACTAGATATCTTTAAATTAAAAAAAAAAAAAAAAAAAAAAAGAGGGAGGGGGCACCTGGGTGGCTCAGCTGGTAAGCATCTACCTTTGGCTGTGGTCATGATCCCAGGGCCCTGGGATCAAGCCCTGCTTTGGGCTCCCCACTCCGCGGGAAGCCTCCTTCTCCCTCTCAGACTACACTTGCTTGTGTTCCCTCTCTCACAGTCTGTCAAATAAATAAATAAATCTTAAAAAAAAAGAATGTGATTCTTGATCTCGGGGTCATGCGTTTGAGCCTCACGTTGGACATGAAGCTTACTTTTATTTTTTTTACTTTTATTTTTTTTAAAGATTTTATTTATTAATTTATTTGACAGACAGAGATCACCAGGAGGCAGAGAGGCAGGCAGAGAGAGAGTAGGAAGTAGGCTCCCTGCTGAGCAGAGAGCCCCATGCAGGGCTCGATCCCAGGACCCTGGGATCATGACCTGAGCTGAAGGCAGAGGCTTTAACCCACTGAGCCACCCAGGCGCCCCTGAAGCTTACTTTAAAAAAAAATATAAGTAAAATAATAAAAACAAGACACAGACTGGGAGAATGTCTTTGCAGGTCATATATCAGGAATGTATAGACCTATATCTAGAATGTATAAAGAGCTCAAAGCTCATCAAGAAGCAAACAGCACCATAAAAAAATGGGTGAAAGATTTGAATAGGGTCGCCTAGGTGGCTCAGTTAGTTAAGCCTCCTTTTTTTTTTTCTTTTTTAATTTTTTTATTTTGTTCAGTTAGCCAACATATAGTAAGTACATCATTAAGTTTTGAGGTAGTGTTTAATGATTCATTAGTTGCATATAACACCCAGGGCTCATGGTAACATGTGCCCTTGTCATAACCATCACCTGGTTACCCATCCCCCTGCCCCCTGTAAACCTCAGTTTATTTCCTGGAGTCCAGAGTCTCTCATGGTTTGTCTCCCTGTCTGATTTCTTCTCATTCAGTTTTCCTTCCCTTCCTCTGTGGTTCTCCACGCTATTCTTTATGTTCTACATATGAATGAAACCATGTGATAATTGTCTTTCTCTGCTTGATGGAACTGGAAGCATAATGCCTTCCAGTTCCATCCATGTCGATGCAAATGGTGGGTATTCATCCTTTCTGATGGCTGAGTAATATTCCATTGTTTAAATGAACCACATCTACTTTATCCATTCTTCTCTTGAAGGACATCTCCTTCCACAGTTTGGCTATTGTGGACATTGCTGCTGTGAACATTGGGGTGCAGGTGCCCCTCTTTTCACTACATCTGTATCTCTGGTATAAACAACCTAGTAGTGCAAGTGGTGGGGCATAGGGTAGCTCTATTTTTAACATCTTGAGAACCGTCCATACTGTTTTCCAGAGTGGCTGTACAGGTTGCATTCCCACCAATAGTGTAAGAGAGTTCCCCTTTCTCCATAACCTCTCCAACATTTGTTGCTTCCTGTCTTGTTAATTTTTGCCATTCTAACTTGTATAAGGTGGTATCTCCTGGTGGTTTTGATTTGTATTTCCATGATTAAGCATCTGACTCGACTTCAGCTAAGGTTATGATCTCAGGGCTTTGAGATTGAGCCCCACATTGGGTTCTGCACTGAGTGAGGAGTCTGCTGGAGATCCTCTGCTCTTTCCTGTGCTTTCTCGCTCTCTCTCTTTCTCTCTCTCAAATAAATAAATATTTTAAAAGATTTTATTTACTTATTTGACAGAACACAAACGGGGAGTGGCAGGCAGAGGGAGAGGGAGAAGCAGGCTCCCCAAGGAGCAAGGAGCCCGATGTGAGTCTCAGTCCTAGGACCCTGGGATCATGACCTGAGCTGAAAGCAGATGCTTAACTGACTAAGCTACCCAGGCACCCCAATAAATAAATCTTTAAAAGAAAAAGATTTGAATGACTTTACTGGAGGGGACAGTTTGTTGTTATTTTCTTTTGAGAGAGTGAGCTAATGGAGGGGTGCAGAGGGAGAGAGTGAGAACCTTAAGCAGGCTCCACACTCAGCAGTGTGGAGCCCGATGCAGGGCTTGATCCCATGACCCTGAGATCATGACCTGAGCCGAAATCAAGAGTCAGATACTTAACTGCTGACCTACCAACCTGCCCCTGGAGAAGATAGATCAAAGGCAGGTAAGTGAGTGAGAATGCTCAGCATCTCCGTCATTATCTCACTCATTAGAGATAGCAAGTTAAAATCATAAGGAGATATGCCAGGAGACCAACCGAAAACTGACCAGATTATGGGCTGGCAGGGATGTGGAACAATGAGAACTTTGGCAAACGCTGTGGTAGTTTCTTACTTGGTAAAACTTGCACACTTAACATATGACCTAAGTATTTACCCAAGTGGAATGACAAGCTATGACATAAAAATCTCTATGTGAATATTTATTACTACTCAACTGAAAACTAGAAACAACCTGAATATCCTTCAGCTTCAGTATGGATAAACCAATTGTCATATATTCACATAGTAGAATACTACTTAGTAATAAAAAGGAACTATTTATATATGCAGTAACAGGAGTGAATGTCATATGCATTATGGTAAGTGAAAGAAGCCAAACTCAAAAGGCTCCTCATTATATGACATTCCAGAAAACACTGTAGGGACAGTGAAGAACAGATCAGTGATTTTCTTGGGCTAAGGGTAGGGAATGTGTTACTACAAAGAGATATTATGAGGAGATTTTTGGGGGGGTGATGGAACTGTTCTGTATCTTGATTGTGATTACACAACTGTAGGTTTATGAGAACTTTTAGAACTGAACACTAAAAAATGAATTTTACTGTGTAAAATTAGAAAAAAAAAGCTTGGGGGTGGCAGAGGGAGACTTGAAAGAATTACAGAAATGTAATTTCCTAAATATAAATTTTAACTTAATTTTATTTCTTTCTTGAATATATTTTAAGTAACTTAAAAGATACATAGTGTGGGGGTGCCTGGCTGGCTCAGTCAGCAGAGCATAAGACTCTTGATCTAGGGATTGTGAGTTTGAACCCTACACTGAGTGTGGAGCCTACTTAAAAAAAAAATGCATAGTAAAAGTCTCTGAGTGGCAATTTTATTTATTTTTTATTTTTAAAAAGATTTTATTTATTTGACAGAGATCACAGGTAGGCAGAGAGGCAGGCAGAGAGAGGAAGAAGCAGGCTCCCTGCTGAGCAGAGAGCTCAATGTGGGGCTCGATCCCAGGACCCTAGGATCATGACTTGAGCTGAAGGCAGAGGCTTTAACCCACTGGGCCACCCAGGCACCTTCTGAGTGGCAATTTTGATCCTTTAGAATTTATTATTTACTTTAAAAAAAAAAACAACCTAACATTTAATGTATTATTTGTGGGACGCCTGGGTGGCTCAGTTGGTTAAGCAGCTGCCTTGGCTCAGGTCATGATCCCAGCGTCCTGGGATCGAGTCCCGCATCAGGCTCCTTGCTCGGCAGGGAGCCTGCTTCTCCCTCTGCCTCTGCCTGCCTCTCTGTCTGCCTGTGCTTGCTCTCTCGCCCTCTCTCTCTGATAAAATAAATTAAAAAAAAAAATCTTAATGTATTATTTGTTTCAGGGGTACAGGTTTGTGAAATCATCAGTCTTACACAATTCACTGTACTCATCTTAGCACATACTGTTCCTAATGTCCATCCCCCAGCCACCCTGACCCTCCCTCCACCCCACCCCCACTTCATTTACTTTGAAATTCAGTTGTATACTCTGATTCTTTTTTTTTTTTTTTTTTAAGATTTTTTCTTTATTTATCTGACAGAGATCACAAGTAGGCAGAGAGGCAGGCAGAGAGAGAGGAGGAAGCAGGCTTCCTGCAGAGCAGAGAGCCCGATGTGGGGCTCGATCCCAGGACCCTGGGATCATGACCTGAGCCGAAGGCAGAGGCTTAACCCACTGAGCCCCCCAGGCGCCCCATGTGCTCTGATTCTTAAGACTTCAAGAGTATTTTGCCATTTCAGTTTGTTAAGTTTGCTTATCCTCAAGCATGATGCTGCTAGCTTTCCTTCCCCACTCTCTTCCTATCCTGGGACACTGCTGTGTCACCTAAAAATATATTCTTCAATGCATAAAAAAGTATAGGAAGATATTTCACAAGTTAATTGGGGGATATATGAATATCATGCGAAGTGTAGCCAAGCTCTATCTGTTCTCCCAGGGATTGCTTAATGAACTGAAGCTTAGACATTCAGAATATTGTGGGAGGACACATCCTTCAAATTCTTGGAAGTTAAGTGTTATAGCTTCTAGGTGAGTGTAGATTTTCAGATTTGGTAAGACATTGAGAAAATTGGCTGTGATTTTTGGGCAGCTGGACCAGGCCCAATATTGATTAACAGTATTTCTCCCTCCGCTTGGTCATCCATCCTCTTCTCTCTGCTACTGCTTTCTTGTGAGGAGCAATCTGAACTATTTGCTAGTGTTTCTGGATTATGTCTCTGCTCTTTTTTTCCACAACTACCTGATTTTCCGCCACATCTTAAATTTCTAAGTAAGGACTGTTACTTAGATAAAGTAAGATCATTTCTCTTAGCAGGAGGTTGTTGGGTGATTAGTTAGGCTCCTGTGTCTCACCTAAATATCTGCCTGCCCTTAGTAAATTGTTATCTAGTCCCTTAATGTTAGTCTCTCCCCTACCTTTCTCTCCAAGTCTATCAAGTGAAAGTTACCTTTACTACTTTCTTCCACACCTACAGACTTGACTATATTCATGTAGTCCTTTCCTTTCTTCTCCATGTTGTTACTTCCTCTGTGACCCTGTTGTATCACTGTTTCTCTTTCATCTGAATCTTCAGAGTTTATGCCTGTATTTCTTTCTCTTTTTTTAGGATTTTATTTATTTGAGAGAGAAAGAGAGAGAGAGATTGTGAGCAAGGGGGAAGGGTAAAGGGAGAAGCAGACTTCCTGCTGAGCAAGGAGCCCTTGGGATCAGGACCCCAGCCAAAGGCAGACATTTAACTGACTGAGCCACCCAGGCACCGGTCTGTATTTATTTCTTTCCCCCAATACTTTGTCCTCACCCTACCCCCCAGTTACTGCTCAGTTTCTCTTTTGTTCGTAAAAGTAGTTTTCCTCCTGCTCTTTTCACTTTCTCACAGCCTATTTATTCCTCAAGCACATAATTTGATTTTGTCCCCACCATTCCACTGAAATTGCTCTGCTCGGTGACCTAATTGTCAAATCCAGATGATGCTTTTCAGTTCTTTGTTTTGCTTCTCTGCATCTTTTATTTTTTATTATTATTATTTTTAAAGATTTTATTTATATATTTGACAGAGAGACACACACAGCAAGAGAGGGAACACAAGCAGGGGGAATGGGAGAGGGAGAAGCAGGCTTCCTACTGAGCAGGGAGCCGGATGTAGGGCTTGATCCCAGGACCCCAGGATCATGACCTGAGCTGAAGGCAGATGCTTAATAAGTGAGCCACCCAGGTGCCTCTATTTTATTTTTTAAAAAGATTATTTATTTATTTGACAGACACACACACACACACACACACACACACACACAGTGAGAGAGGAAACAGAGGTGCAGTGGGAGAGGGAGAAGTAGGCTCCCTACCGAGCAGTGAGCAGAATGTGGGGCTCGATCCCAGGACCCCAGAATCATGACCTGAGCTAAAGGCAGACACTTAATGACTGAGCCACCCAGGAGCCTCTGCTTCTTTTATTTTATTTATTAAATTAATTAATTAACTAATTAATTATTTTGCCTCTCTGCTTTTTAAAAATTATTATTATTTTTTAGAGAGGGAAGGGCAGAAGAGAGGGAGAGAGAATTTTAAGCAGTCTTCATGCCCTGCTCCATCTTACAAACCTGAGACCATGACCTGAGCCAGAATTAAGAGTTGGATGCTTAACGACTGAACTACCCAGGCACCCCATCTTTCTGCTTCTTTAAACTGGATATTGTCCACACTTGGTTTTTCTCTTCCTATTCCTCTTTAGTCTCCCTCATAGTCTCATAGTCTCCTTTTCTTCAATCCAGTCTCTACATGTTAATGTTTCTGAGAATCCTGTTCTTAGCCACCTTTTTCTTTTTTCTTATTTTAAAGATTTTATTTATTTATTTGACAGACAGAGATCACAAGTAGGCAGAGAGGCAGGCAGAGAGAGAGAGGAAGGGAAGCAGGCTCCCTGCTGAGCAGAGAGCCCAATGTGGGGCTCGATCCCAGGACCCTGAGATCATGACCTGAGCCGAAGGCAGAGGCTTAACCACTGAGACACCCAGGCACCCTGGCCACCTTTTTCTTCTACTTTCATTTTTTAAGGTAACGTAATTCACTATACACAGACAGCATCCAAATCTCTTATTTTTTTTTTTAAGATTTTATTTATTTAGGGGCGCCTGGGTGGCTCAGTGGGTTAAAGCCTGTGCCTTCGGCTCAGGTCATGATCCCAGGGTCCTGGGATCGAGCCCCACATTGGGCTCTCTGCTCTGTGGAGAGCCTGCTTCCTTCTCTCTCTCTGCCTGCCTCTCTGCCTATTCGTGATCTCTCTCTGTCAAATAAATAAAAAAAATCTTAAAAAAAAAAAAAGATTTTATTTATTTATTTGACAGATATCTCATGTAGGCGGAGAAGCAGATAGAGAAGGGTGGGGGAAGCAGGCTCCCCGCTGAGCAGAGTTCGACTCATGATCCCAGGACCCTGGGATCATGACCCAAGGCAAAGGCAGAAGCTTAACCCACTGAGCCACCCCCAAATCTCTGTGTTTAACTCAAATCTCTTTCTCCTGGGATCCAGACCTGTATTTACAAAATCCACCCAAACATCTTATGGGCACCTTGGACTTCATTATTTTTCCTACAAAATCTAAACTTTCTATATTCCCTGCTTATTAATAGCCATACAGTTAGTTGCCTATATCAGACAATTGACCTCGGTTCTTTCTTTTCCCTTATCACTTGTATCTGCTTGATTCCTAGATTTGATTTTAACCTCAAAGATCTCCTTAATCTGCCTTTCCTTTCCAGCTATCCATAGTCTTGGATTGGACCATTTTTATTTCTCCTTGGACAGCTGCAATAACCTCTTAACGGGTCTGCATGACTCAAGTCTTATCACCCCTTCAGCTGATCCACCACACTGCCACAAGAGTGATCTTCCTAAATTGTAAGATTACTTATGTCCTTTCCCTTTAGGACCCTTCATTATCCAGAGTGCCTAATATATAGCAAATGATTGATTCCATCTTCCTTCCTCCTTTCCTCATTATATTTTTGCTCAGGCTATTTTCTTTCCCTCCATGGATGTTTTTTCCAAAACAGACAAACATAACCCATAAGCTGGTGAATCTCCTAATTAATCGTTAGGATTTAGCTCATACCTCATTTCTTCTGTGAAGTCTTCTAGTTCCCAAGGCAGAATAAATCACTCCTGCTGTTGGGCTACCGTGACGTTTCATTATCCTGCTAGCATTGCATTATTATGAAATGTTTTTTGTTTTTTCCACTGGTTTGTGAGCTCTTTGTGGGTAGGGGTAACTAAGCCTGCCAAATTTATTGAGTTTCTAGTATGTGTAGAGCACTAGTAATACACTGGTATCAAGATAGACAAAGTCCCTCCTCTTATGGAGCTTGTTTTCTGGGGGTGGGGGTGGTGGTGGTAAACAGACAACAAATACTTTTTTTTTTTTTTTAAGATTTTATTTATTTATTTGAGAGAGAGAGAGAGATCATAAGTAGGCAGAGACAGGCAGGGAGAGGAAAGGAGGCTCCTTGCTGAGCAGAGAGCCCGATGTGGGGCTTGATCCCAGGACCCTGAGATCATGACCTGAGCTGAAGGCAGAGGCTTAACCCACTGAGCCACCCAGGTGCCCCATCAAACAATTTTTTAAAAGCCATTTAATGAGGGGTACCTGGGTGGCTCAGTGGGTTAAGCATCTGCCTTCAGCTTGGGTCATGATCCCGGGGTCCTAGGATCCAGCCCCTCATCAGCCTCCCTGATCAGTAGGGAGTCTGCTTCTTCCTCTCCCTATTCTCCTCCCCTCCCACTTGTGTTCTCTCTCTAGCTTGCTGTCTCTCAAGTAAATAAATAAAATCTTTTTTAAAAAGAACCCATTTAGTAGTAAATATTATGCAGAGAATTAAAAACTAGAGTGATGTATTAGAGAATGAATGAGGAGCTACTTCAGATTAGGAGACTAGGGAATACTTCTCCTCCGAGAGTGTGGCAATTAAGATCTAGGAGGATTCAGAGATGACCAGATCAGATATTCTAATGCAAAGCCAAAGAGGAATGAACCCTGTATCTTGGAGGAATAGAAGTAGGGCTAATATGGCTTGAATATGGTGAATGAGAGGGAGAGTGATGCCAGAAGAAGACAGAGACCAGATGACACAGAGATTTGAAAACTAGGATAATGTGTTTTTTGGAGGTTTAGGTGGGGATACAATGTGAGTTCATATGTAATTAGAATGAATGTTCTGGTTACTGTGTGGAAATGGATTGATTGTAGGGCGATCCAGAGTAGAGACAGGGAGACTAGTTACAATACTTGTATGAATTCAGAGTCGATGGTGTTGAAGTTGATGGTGACTTGGACCAGAGGGATGGTAGGTAGAAGACCTATAGAGAAGTAGACAGATTTGGAGTTTCTTTTGGCAATGAAGTGGACAGGGCTTGCTCAGGGGTGGGGCCCAGATAGGGGGAGTGAGGCAAAGAGAAGAATCATGCCTAACTTCTGCCTTATTGGCTGGAGCAATTAGGTAGGTGAATGGTGATGATATTTATTGAGATGGGTAGGACTTCGGCAGAACATATTTGTTAAGAATTTTGTTTTGAGCGGCACCTGGGTGGCTCAGTTGGTTAAGTGACTGCTTTCAGTTCAGGTCATGATCCCGGGGTCCTGGGATGGAGCCCTGCATTGGGCTCCCTGCTCAGTGAGGGGGTCTGTTTCTCCCTCTGCCCCTCACCCTGCTCATGCTCTCTCTCTCTCTCTCTCCCCCAAATAAATAAATAAATATATATTTTTTTAAAGATTTTATTTATTGATTTGACAGAGAGAGATCATAAGTAGGCAGAGAGGCAGGTGGTGGGAGTTGGAGGAAGCAGGCTCTCTGCTGAGCAGAGAGCCCCCTGCAGGGCTTTATCCCAGGACCCTGAGATCATGACCCGAGCCAAAGGCAGAGGAATAACCCACTGAGCCACCCAGGCACCCCAAATAAATAAAATCTTAAAAAAGCAAAGGATTTTGTTTTGGTCATGGTGGCTGGGTGGCACAGTTGATTGTGTTAGACTCTTTTCAGCTCAGGTCATGATCTCAGGGTTGTGAGATTGAGCCCCATGTCGTGCTCCCTATTTGGTACAGTGTCTGCTTGAATTTTTATCTCCCTTTCTCTCTGCCGCTTCTGTTTGTGCTCTCTCTTTCTCTCTGTAAAAAAAATAAATCTTTAAAAAAAAAAAGCTACTTAGCATTAGAAATTTTCTGATTAAAAAAAAAAAAAAAGAATTTTGTTTTGGTCATGTCAAATTTGAGATGCTTGTTAGGCAACCAGCTGGAGCTATAAGATGGTTAACTAGAAAAGCCTGGCATTCCTCAGAGAAATCTGGGCTGGAATCATAGACTTGTAAATCATCAACACGTATACAGAATTTGAAGTCCTAAAATTCAATCAGGAGGTCACCTAAGAATGGATTTTGGCTAGATAAGAGGGGTCTGACAGAGAAGGAACAGCCAGTGAGGTAGGAGGAAAACCAGTGCTGTTACAGAAGCCAAGTAAAGAATATGTTTCAAGGATGGAATGGGTCACTGTATTGATTGTTGCCTCAGAGGAGAACAGAGAAGTACTCATGGGTTTTAGTAACCTGTAGGTTATTGTTGACCTTGAGTAGAACCACTCATTGGAATGATGGAGTTAGAAGTCTGCTTGTAGTAGATTGAGGAGAAAAATAAGATGAAGAAGCATTTGATCCTTTTTTGTTTTCAAATGAAGACAAAGATTTTAGAAACCAGTTTCTGAAAATTTCCTGTCATTGTTATTAAGTCCTTACCAATTTATATTTGAGTTGTATGTTTTTGTTGAACTGCTGTAATAACTTAATGTTTTTGTACCACCGTTTTGATGGATTTCTATTCTCTAAGAACCTACTGAAACTAGGGTTATGAGCAATACAGATACACTGGTTGAGTGAATGAGACTGTTTTTAAGGGTTAGGTTCCTGGTTTTAGAAAGGAACAGACTGGCTTGACCTTGGCCTTACAAATACATCAGTTTTCTCAGCTATCAAATGAGGATAACAGGACCAGTTTAGCTCATGCGTGGTTATGAGGCATGACTACTAATGAAAATAATTGTAAAACACTTTTGCAAGTTGAAGTGTGATATAAATGCTAAGTAATAGTTCTTTATTGGGATGTTGTGAAAATTAGCAACATGCTGTCTGTTAGAGGCCTTATAAGTTCATTTTGAGAAAGGTGATACATTTTTATAAATACTATTTAAAGAAAAAATAGCTCTGGATTTGGGAGAAGATATGCTACCCTGATTTCTGGAATGTAACAATTATGGAATCACAAACAAATTTTAGTCAAAGAATATTTCTTTTTCTTTTCCTTTTTTTAAAAAAAATTATTTATTCATATGAGAGACAGCACAAGCAGGGGGAGTGACAGAGGCAGAGAGAAAAGCAGGACCCCTCAATGCAGAACTCAATCCCAGGACCCAGACCGAGATCATGACCTGAGCTGAAGGCAGTTGCTTAATGGACTAAACTACCTAGGCGCCCCTCAAAGAATGTTTCTAAAGGATTTATTATAATATCACTTCAGAGGATTCTTCTCACAAGTTGCTTTTATTTTTTTACCATTCTTGGCTTTTTGGTTCAAGTGAGGGTATGAATGCCGCCCTATGGCATTTATAATGTTGAATGTTTAAATGACTGGTAGGGGCAATTATCTATATTTAAAGCATCATAGCTGATTAGTGGAATCACTCACCAAAAAAAGCATTGAAAATGCATTTTAATTTATTTTAGGCAACATCATATAGCCACCTCCATGAAGGCTTAGGTGATGGCAGCAGTTAGGCTTGGAGGAGGGACATGGTGCCATTTCAGGCAAAGCTAGCACTCCTTGTTCCACACCCCGAGGCTAAATATAGAATCTGTGGCATCATTACCTATAATGTACTTAGCAAATGCTTGAAATTTGAATCTGATGAACTAAATTTTTCTTGGCCTCTAAAGTGGCATTAACAATAGAGCAAACTTGGGATGTGGTTCTTTTATGTCTGAAACTGATAGGGGAAAACTGAAATGGTTAAGCAGTAATCTGCTGACATGTTTAGAACTTTACCCTGCTGACAGCTCAGTTGGGATTTTGTGTATTGTTTTTTCAGTAGGGACCTGTGTATTGATAATTTTAGAACAAAGTGATGTGAAATTCTTAGCTTTACATAGGTTGCAATTGAATCTTTTTCTGGTATTTGAGTTTTCCCACAATTCATTCCCTCTTTTTTCTTTTTAAGATTTTTATTTTTAAGTAATCTCTACACCCAACGTGAGGCTCAGACTCATAACCCTGAGATCAAGAGTCACGTGCTCTACCGACTGAGCCCTCCAGGCACTCCCATTCCCTCTTTGTATCAAGGATAAGTAAAAGGCTTAGCTTTCTTTTCCTCTTTGATAGGAAGACTTTTGTTGCATCCAGGCATTGTTTGCTTTTCTTTTGCATTTGGTGACTGGAAAAGGGGTCCCAGAATGGCCTGTTTCCACAGCAGGGCAGTTGAGTAAGCTTTACCTTTGTGGTTGTATTTAGATTTTCTTTTATTTGCTTCCATTATCTCCCTTGTTCATGGTAGACTTGGGGATTGGCTTCGGCTATTTTATGTTCACAAGTAGAGTTTCATCTTATATTCTTATTTTAGTGCCTTTGGATTTTTTTTTTTTTTTTTAAAGATTTATTTATTTATTTATTTGACAGAGAGAAATCACAAGTAGGCAGAGAGGCAGGCAGAGAGAGAGAGAGGAGGAAGCAGGCTCCCTGCTGAGCAGAGAGCCCGATGCGGGACTCGATCCCAGGACCCTGAGATCATGACCCGAGCCGAAGGCAGCGGCTTAACCACTGAGCCACCCAGGCGCCCTGTGCCTTTGGATTTGATTTGCAGTTTACCTGTATCCATTCTCTTTAGTAGTTGCCTTTCCAGAGTAGGTGTTTCACAAAGCTTCTGTTCTAAATATTTTTAGCAATGTATTACTTATGCTAAGCACCCTAATTTCCCCTGCCCTGGCTTATCTGAGTTATAACTGATGAACAAAATTGTAAGATATTTAGAGTGTACAATGTGATGATTTTAGGTACCATTATCTTTTGTTTTTTGTTTTTTCATTCTGAGCAGCCAAGTTTCTTTGGAGCTTGCAGATGGCAGTACTGTCATGGGAAAATACGTTTAGGACTGTATAGAGAAGGTACTTTCCACTGCTTTCTAACAATTTGAAATATATATATATATTTTTTTTTTTTTTTTTTTTTAAGATTTTATTTATTTATTTGACAGAGATCACAAGTAGGCAGAGAGGCAGGCAGAGAGAGAGAGAGGGAAGCAGCCTCCCCGGTGAGCAGAGAGCCCGATGTGGGGCCCGATCCCAGGACCCCAGGATCATGACCTGAGCCGAAGGCAGAGGCTCCAACCCACTGAGCCACCCAGGTGCCCCTGAAATATATATATTTTATTTGACCTTACTATTACTTCTGTGACTACCAGTTAATGCCTTTTGAAGATTTCCCCTTTGGTTGCCTTTTTCTTACTGACTTGTAAATGTTCTTTGTGTTTTGTGGCCACCAACTCTTTTTTGGAAGTGTTGCAAATTATTCTTGAAGGCTATGAATAAGAAGTGAGAAAGTAGGCTATTGCATCAAATGCTTATCCAAGATGGTATTTGGTTAAAATGTTTGCCTTGGTTATTTGAGCAGTAGTAAGCTTCTTTTGTCTCTCTCCTTCCAGAGATGCATAGAAAAGCTCCTTCTGTCTGAAGTAAAGTGTTGGCTCTGTGTTGGTTATAATTTGCTTTTTCTGGCTGGCAAAGCCGCCTTTTTGTTTTCTGTCTTCTGACAGATTATAGGATTGTGGGGAAACAGCGTCCAGGGCTTTTTCAGGAACTGTGCCATTTCATCTACGGGAGAAGCCATTGGCTTTGGCACTAGAAGAGAATCGGCTCTGCATTTAAAGATGCCAAATCATGCTTGATTCACAAGTTTGCTGCCTCATTTTGTGTATGTGTGTGAAACTTTTTCAGGATGTTGGCTTTTACTTTTTCTACCATGTGCTATCCCATGAGTATGAGAAATTTACCCTCAGTATGAGAAATTAACAACTTGTTCCTTGTCTCCAACTCCCCAATCCAACCCACACAATCTAGATATCCCAGACCATAGCAAAAGATGCAACAGTCATTTTAGGATTAGGGGAAAATAGACCACACAAATGTTTCCATGGCTCTTATGGTGACTTGAGTTTAAGTCTTAGCCTTTCCTACGTAGGGTTGAATTATTTAGGTGTGGAAATGATTTGCTTGATCAGGATGTCTCTTGACAAAGGCATCAGTGAAAGCTAATTGTCAGAGTATTCTTATTTCCTAACTTGGAAAGCTTAATTTGTATAAGACAGAGTACATTTAGGAACTTCTTTTTTTTACCCTTGACACACTTCAGGGATGTATAATATAATTTATCATGATTGCAAACAAGAGTTTTTATTATCATGTAAGCAGTCTTAACTCCACTTGTACCTGTTTCCTTCATGTTTTTAAGACTGTAATAGGGAGCACCAGGCTGGCTCAGTCGGAAGAGCAGGAGACTCTTGATCTTGGGGTCATGAGTTCAAGCCCCTGGGTGATTGTAGAGCTTACTTAAATAAACTTATAAAAATTCTTTAACAACTGTGTATAATAGATTTTGAAATCTAGTCAATTCAGTATTTTAGCAAGTCTTCCACATTTGTTAACATCTCATGCCTCTACTTTCTATAGATAATAGTTTAAAGATACCTTATAGGTATAGGTTATTTCCATTTGGATTAAGGTGGGGAAAAATAAATAGAAGAAACTAAGTTCAGATAAGCACACTTGTCTAGTGTGAGTTATCATATGGATATATGCTTTTTTCTCCCTCTGCCAGAAATGCTTCCCCTTCTTTCCTGCCTCAAACCCATAGTCTTGTGAAAGTTGGGTTTGATTCTTGCATACATTCTTTGTTTAGTTTCCTTTTTTTTTTTTTAAACTGATGTGTTTCCCCTCCTTAGAGTTAAGTACCTTAAAGACCAGGAGTGTAGCTTATTCACTTGTTTTTGTCTCTGGGTCTAACAGAATTCTTGGTATATAGGAATACAGTAACATATGATGATGTGAGTGAATTAATGAATAAATTGAATTTTCAAAGATATAGTGAATGGATTTTACATTTCCCTCTAGTGTCTGAAAGAGAAAGTGCAGCCAGCTAAAAAAACGCCCTACAAACTTAATACTTTGCTACGTTGAAAGCATTGCCTTTTTTTTCTTTATTCTTTTTTTTTTTTTTTTTAAAGATTTTATTTATTTATTTGACAGAGATCACAAGTAGGCAGAGAGGCAGGCAGAGAGAGGTGGGGAGGAGGGGAAGCAGGCTCCTCGCTAAGCAGAGAGCCTGATGGTGGGTTCCATCCCAGGACCCTGGAATCATGACCTGAGCAGAAGGCAGAGGCTTAACCAACACTGAGCCACCCAGGCGCCCCTGTTTCTTGTTTTTTTAAATCAAAGTCTGTGCTGTATCTCATGGGTATTTGAATTCTATAAAATGTCACATAGCAGGTCGTTATGGGGAAAATGCCCTTTTAGTACTTTCAGCTTCTGCTGGGGATAGATCACTGTTACAGTTTTGTTTTTGTTATTCAGTTCTACTGAAAACTGTTTATTTTGATTGGACTAAATAAGTGTCAAAGGCACTTTTTTGTTGTTTTGTTTGTTACAAATGTCATTTGGGAAATTTGCCAGAGTACTCAAGAAATATTGAAATGTGATCAGACTGGTTGGATGTTACCTGAACTAGTTTTCAGTCTAGCTCATTGATCTTTTCCTTCTTCTGAAAGGCAATGTGCTTGTTTTCTTTTTAATATCTTCTACTGATTATAAAAGATGCATTCAACATAAAAAGTTTAAAAACTAGAAAAGATAATCTCTTAATTCCACTTCTCAACTAATCTAAAATTACAAAATTAATACATATTCTTTACTTTGTGAAAGATCCAGTAAAACAAATATTTAAAAACTTCTCTCCTTTGTTCCCCCTTAGCCCTCTTATCCTCTCAGTGGTAACTACTGTTGATAGATTGGTGTATATACTTCTAGCTATTTTCTTAGACCTAGCTATTTTCTTAGACCTGCAGACACATATAATACTCATATATGCTTAAAAATAGATGTGATTATTTTATAATGCATTATGAAACTTTATATTTTAAAACTTTTTATTGAGACAAAATATATAGCATAGAAAAGTGCACATAAGTGTATGGCTGTGTGAATTTTCACAAATTGATACCTATTAACTAGTTCCCAGATAAAGAAACACAACCAGCTCTCTTGAAGCCCCTCCTATCAATTTTTCCATAAAACTTTTGAAGCACAGAGTAGATAAGTATTTAGTAGTGGCAGATTTACAATTTGATTGTTGTATCATGAAAATTAATGAAGAGAATTATTTCAATTTTAGTGGCTATTATGAGAACTTGGATCATTGAGGTGGTTTGGATCATTCTTGGTATAAAGTTTACTGATCTAAATATATATTGAGGACTTTACTATGTGCCTTATTGTGCATAATGGGGAATAGAGAAGATACAAAGACAAATATATAAGTTCAGAGTTAACAATCTAAATTAGGAAGACAGGGGTGCCTGGGTGGCTCAATGGGTTAAATTAGGAAGACAAATCACATATCAGACAAAAGAATGAGTATTAAATTGTGTAGTATTGATTCAGAAAAGGAGTTATTGCTGACAGCATCAAAGAAGGCTCTACAGAGGAGGTGGAATTTGAGCTGTGTCTTGAATAATGGGTAGGATTTAACTCGCATGACTTCCATCCATGGCATGGAAGTAGAAATGGATGAACATGATACACAGTGGGCAAGCAGATTCGTTTGTCTGGTATGGGGAAAACATGCCGAGGAAAGGTAGGAAGTAAGTTGGTAATGTGGGCTAATGCTAGATTATGGAACATATAACAACCATAGAATGGAAACTTGGCTCAATGACATAGGTGCAAGAGAGAGAGAGCCACAGATAGCTTAGTGGATAGGAGTATTAAATTTGGAGCCAAGAAGACTCAAATTCTAATATTGACTTTCCCATTTACCAGCTATTACCTAGAGAAGATCCTTCAACCTCTCTGGACTTGAGTTTCTTCATCTGTAAAAATGGGGGAAATGTCTATTTCATAGGTTTATTATGACAAAATAATAAATATAAATATATAGTTTTTTTTTTTTTTAAAGATTTTACTTATTTATTTGACACAGTGGGAGAGAGGGAATGCAGAGAGCAGGGGGAGTGGGAGAGGAAGAAGCAGGCTTCCTTCTGAGCAGGAGTCCCAATGCTTGGGCTCCATCCCAGGACCCTGGGATCATGACCTGAACAGAAGGCAGACGCTTAACGACGGAACCACCCAAGCACCTAAATATGTAGTTCTTTTTTTTTTTTTTTTTTAAGATTTTATTTATTTATTTGACGGAGAGAAATCACAAGTAGATGTGGGGCAGGCAGAGAGAGAGAGAGGGAAGCAGGCTCCCTGCTGAGCAGAGAGCCCGATGCAGGACCCGATCCCAGAACCCTGAGATCATGACCTGAGCCGAAGTCAGCGGCTTAAACCACTGAGCCACCCAGGCGCCCCTAAATATGTAGTTCTTGACGTAGGACCTTGCATCCACTAAATGTACAATAAACTTAACTGTTTCTGTAGTTTTTTTTTATTTTTATCTTTTAAAATTTATTTACTTGAGAGAGAGCGAGCACAGAGGGAGAGGGAGAAGCAGACCCCGGCTAAGCAAGGAGCCTGATGTAAGCCCATGACCCAAGCCGAAGGCAGACAGACACTCAAATGACTGAATCACCCAGGTGCTCCTGTTTCTGTAGTTCTTAAGAAGAGCAAATGGTTGGGGCACCTGGGTGGCTCAGTGGGTTGGAACCTCTGCCTTCGGCTCGGGTCATGATCCCAGGGTTCTGGGATGGAGCCCCGAATTGGGCTCTCTGCTCAGAAAGGAGCCTGCTTCCCCACCTCTGTCTCTCTCTGCCTGCCTCTCCACCTGCTTGTGCTCGCTGTCTGTCAAATAAATAAATAAAATCTTTATCTTTTTTTTTTTTTTTAAGATTTATTTACTTACTTATTTGACAGATCACAAGTAGGCAGAGAGGCAGGCAGGCAGAGAGAGGGAAGCAGGCTCCCTGCTGAGCAGAGAGCCTGATGTGGGGCTTGATCCCAGGACCCTGAGATTATGACTTGAGCCACCCAGGAGCCCCAATAAATAAAATCTTAAAAAAAAAAAAAAGAACAAAAGGTTGAAAGCAGTGGTATGCAGAATGAGGGAAACTAGAAAGAAGTTACAGTTACCCCACAGACATGTTAAGGGTCTCTGTTAGGGTAATGGTAATAAGATAGAGTACATTTGAGGAACATGAAAAGAAATTGGACTTGAATTCTTTTTTAGGAGGAAGTGTTTCGGGTTTCCCCAGTGTATTTTGTTTGTTTGTTTGTTTGTTTGTTTTAAGATTCCATCCATTTATTTGACAGAGATCACAAGTTGGTGGAGAGACAGGCAGAGAGAGAGAGGGGGAAGCAGGCTCCCCTCTGAGCAGAAAGCCCGATGATGCAGGGCTCTATCCCAGGACCCTGGGATCATGATGTGACCAAAGGCAGAGGCTTTAACCCACTGAGCCACCCAGCCTCCCCTCCTCAGTGATCTTTTATTAAACTGTTGTAATTCCTCCGTGGAATATAATATATAGATACTTTGCAGGGTGAATTTGACATTTTAATTTAGTTAAGGTATTTGAAACTTCCTAAGAGTTCCTAGTTTATATTTTAGAAGAGGTTATTAGAAATTTTATCTGGATTATCCTCTTGTCAAGAACATTTGTGTTAATAGTGGTGAGATTGGTATGTTTTTTTTTTTTTTTAATAAAAGATTTTCTTTATTTGAGAGAGAGAACGAGAGATAGCCTGAGAGGGGAGAAGGTCAGAGAGAGAAGCAGACTCCCCATGGAGCTAGGAGCCCAAGTGGGACTCAGTCCCGGAACTCTGGGATCATGACCTGAGCTGAAAGCAATCGCTTAACCAACTGAGCCACCCAGGTGCCCTGTTTCTTTGTTTTTTGATGTCTTGGCAAATTAATTGGCGCATGCATGATCTTGGAATCATTTAAGTTTTAGTTTTAGTTTCTGGGCACCTGCCTGGGTGGCTCAGTTAGTTAAGCAGTTAATCATCTGCCTTCAGGCTAGGGTCGTGAGTGGGGGTCCTGGGATTGAGCCTTGCGTGAGTGGAGCCTGCTTGTCCTTCTCCTCCTCCTCCTCCTCTGCTCCCCCACCCCCTGCATATGTACTCCCTCTCTTTCTCAGACAAATAAAAATCTTTAAAAAAAGAAAAAAAGAACAAGAGCTGTCTTTAAAGGGAGCATGTCATACAGTTCCTTTTCTTATGAGAAGACTGGGGTTCTAGATATGAAATGCCTTGAGCTCCACATAAGAAAGGGGTACTTAAATTGCAAGTATTTTGTTGTCTTTTAAAAATTATAGTACTACTTGGGGGGGAGCTAAGGGGGATTGTAGAGTGTGATGTAGATACTTAACATTTGTTTCAAGAACTCTGTGGACAAGAATAACAATATAGGCAATAGCTTGCCTTCTCTGATCCCCATTGTATTTTACTTAAATGAGCCCCATGCACTGTTCTACCAGTACCCCCAAGAAAATATTCTACAGTCTTTGATATGTTCCATCCCAGCAGTGTTATGCCCCTAACGTTGGCGTTACTGATTGAAGTGTTGATGTAACCTGCCAGTTATCTAGCCACCTGACTGTTGCTAAGAGGTTTTTTCCCCCCCAATATTTGGTATATGGTTTAAACAAGACTTAAATCTTTGCTTCCTGATTGTACTGAAACCACCTAAAGGAGTGGTTTGCTTGGATTTAACTGGATGTAGATGTTTTGTATCTGAACTGGGTTGGAGCCAACTGAGTGTTTTTGGGCGTCTGTGTTTTTGCAGATTATTTGATGTATTCCTTCTGCCTCCACAACTTCCAAATACATACCTTCCCATACATGCCCCCTCCCTTCTTAATTTCTGCATCACAGGAAGCAGGAGTTTCAGATAGGGTGGATTGTTGTGTGCAGCTGATATAAATGTGCAAACCTCTATCTATCCAGGTCTAAAGTTGATAAGTCTGAGAAAAGAAGGGCGAGGCAGAAAGGCCCCAAGAGCTTCTTCTTACTGTCGGGTGTCATCTGGTGGCTATTGCTGTGGAAGTCTGAGGCACTCTCGGATGTATCACCTGGGTGAGGGTCACTGCTAGCACTCAGGCAGAGTGAGTGGGCAGGGGAGCTGTCGAAGGAGCACTGCATCACCTGGCCCAGCTGTGGGATGCTTGGCTCCTGGCTTTGAGGTGGTAGCCAGGGGAGATGGGGGCAGCTCTAACAAAGAGGAGACACGCAGGGGCCGGGGCCGCGGGTAGCTGGCCTATCCCTGGCGGCTGACCTCCCAGTGGGCCTCCCCAGTTGGCTGCTTGGTGGGTCGCTCTCCTGGCTCCCTGGCTTGCCATTGGCTGTGCGGACGGGAGGGGGTTTGCGGAGGGCTGGGATGGAGTTGAGGGGGCGGGGCTGGCTTCCGGCAGCATAGGGGAGCAAGCAGCAGCCGGCTGGGGGAGGGGGTGTCGGCGCACCACGGAGTGCTGTGCTCTAAGAGCCTGGCACTCTGAGCAGCCGCCTCCCCCTCCCCCTGCCAAGACAGCTCTAAGCCCCTTCTCATCCCTCCTGCCCGGGCGGGGCGAGGAGGGTTGAGCTGCCCCAGGCGGGTGGGGCGGAGCCCGGAGCCCCACCGAGCGCTGCGGAGCGAACCTCACCTCCCTTCCAGGGCTCAAGGTGTGTGTGTGTGCTTTTTCTAATGCAACACCGACTTCAGCGGACTTAACCTTGTGAGAAAAAGGGAAATGGAAGGGGAAGTAAGAGCTCCACATCCCATCAGTTTATTTTTATTTTCTGATTCTACCCTTCATTCTTCTTTCCCTGCCATCATCTCACCCCTGCAGCAGGGTAAGGAGATTCAGGACTCTTATCTCTCTCTCTCTCTCTCTATTTTTTTTTTTTTTTTTTTACTCCTATTTCGATGTCGGTCTCATATGTAGTAAAATGAACAGAGAGGGAAAGAGGAGCCTTTTCTTGTGTGGCATCTGATGCAGTAAACCGCGGGAGGGGGAAAAAAAAAAGAAAAAGAAAAAAGGCTAGGAGTAGTTTTTTGGAACTGTACTACATCTATGTCCATTAAGGCTGTCTTCACCATTTTCGTACTTGGGACTGCCTTAATCAGCAAAAACAATCTGAAAAGGAAGGAGGTGCTAGTGGAAAGAGGGAGCAGCCCCTGTCAAATGGTGGTTGAAGGAAATCCTGATAGTTGTTGGAGATTAACTCTGCTTAAGTCTTTTCCTGAGGACCTTGTTACCACCGGCTTTGTTTAGTATTCAGCTCTATTGGAGGAACCTAACTAGAGTGAGCAAACTTACCTTACTGTTACTGAAACCTAAAAGTCTTGTCTATCTTTCCATAGGTTTATTTCTCATATCCATAGGTTCTCAGAGAGGTTAGTTTGTCATGAAAAACCAGAACCAAACTTTTTAAAAAATCCAGGTGAATTTTGTTTGATTAGTTTATTTTTTAAGTTTCCTCTCTGACCCAAACTTTATTGAATTGGGTGGCTGAATCATTACAATTTAAATTCTGTTTACCTCTTTTGCGTTCTTTTGCTTCTGAAACGTAAGGATCCCTTCTTTCTGAAGGACACAGAGCTTCTGCCAAAATTAGGAACCTCTTTATAAGTTTTTAATTTGAGAGGAAAGTTATCAGTTGAAGATAGAGAACCCAAATTTTATGATGTTAGAAACAGGGTTTGTGTGTGTGTGTGTCTGTGTGTCTGTGTCTGTCTGTCTGTCTGTCTTTCTGTGGTGAGTGGCAGTGTTCTTGATAAACTTGCTTAATTTCACTGGGTGTTTTTACCAAAGGTGTTTGGACCAGATACATCTTAATGTTGATTAGCAAAGAGCTAGAACACCAGACGGGATGAATATCAATTTTTGGCAGCACTTTGGTAAATATTAATTGAAATGATTGAGTTCATTCTTACAATTCAGGTTCAGTTTCCACGGTTTGTTCTAACTGGAATTCAATTTTGAAGACAGAAATTATATGCTGGAGCTCTCTTACAGTTTTAACTGATCAGTGTTTTTCCTTTGCAGTGATATAGTGGATCTCTAATAAAAGGCAGTTTTTGGTAAAAGCAAGTGTTACAAAGAAGAGGGGTAGTGACATAGGAAACCATCTCAGTTGTGGAAACTTACTGGGGATCAGAACTCTATTTTTTATTTTTTTTATTTTTTTTTTTTTAAGATTTTATTTATTTATTTGACAGAGAGAAATCACAAGTAGGCAGAGAGGCAGGCAGAGAGAGAGAGAGGAGGAAGCAGGTTCCCTGCTGAGCAGAGAGCCCGATGCGGGACTCGATCCCAGGACCCTGAGATCATGACCTGAGCCGAAGGCAGCGGCTTAACCACTGAGCCACCCAGGCGCCCCAGAACTCTATTTTTTAAATTTCAGATAGCTTTACTACAGAACTGTACAAAAAAGTGGGCACCTAGCTGCCTCAGTTGGTAGAATATGTGACCCTTGACCTCGGGGGTTCAAGCCCCACATAGGGTATAGAGATTACTTGGGGGAAAAAAAAAGAATTGTGCAAAAAAGTAGATTCACAGTAAACCTTTGTTGGATTTGAGATGTGTTGTTTATTACCCATTTATCCCTTACGACTCCATAATCTTGTTTAAATTGAAAGGCTAAAAGGATCCCCTAGATGTTTTCTTACCTAACTTGTTACTGAGAATAAACTGTTAAAAATCACTGATTGGAGCCTTGACAGCTAGCTGCTGTATAAAACAAAACACACTTTAATGTCTAAGCTATAGCAAGCTGAGAAAGTAACAAGAACAAAAAATATTTAGAGGCCATTTAAAGCATGTATCACTTCAGCTTGCTTCTACTAAAAAATAAGTTGATGTCCTGTTTGGTATCCTTGGTGGTTTTTTTTGTCTACCCATGAGTAAGCAATTAATACAGTTTTGTAAAGTTACATTAAACTTTGTTTACATTACTTTTTTATGTATCTATTTTCTTGCCTGATTTGTGTAATCAGTATTTTGCATGGTACAGTGATTTCCCCAAAGAATGTTCCCCAGGAGAAAAGGCTATGTATAGAACTAATCATAGGTGTATCTACACTGATTTCCAAATATCATTTAAAGGGGGATGGAACTCCTCAAATTTGGTCCTCTGCAAGGAAACAATTATATATGAAGCCATGACTTCCCGTAATCTCTTAGGTTGAGGGGACATGGTGCTGCTGAAGTTAAAGTAGCTGATTTAATTTTCTTTAGCAATCTGTTTTTATCCATCCTGATTATTTCTGTGAGTCAGAGCTTAGAACGTGTTAAGAAAAAGGGCCCTGTGTTCTCTCTAAAGGGAGGACTCAAACCCAATCCCCCATTCACATCAGAAGTATAAAATGATCCCCTTGAGAAGGTGAAGGAAAAGATTGGACCCTTGGTGTTGATTCTCATAATAATCACCTTGAGTGTTGTAAGGTTTGGAATCGGGAAAAGCTTGCTCAAGATGGGGAAATAGTAGAGACAAACAACTGGGAATGCTGCTCTGTGAGAGACTTATTTAGAGACAATGAATGCATTCATATGGAGATGTGGTTGGTGATAGTTTTAAGCTATTCGATTTTGTCAGTCAGGTGTCTGAGACAATATTTTGTGTGTGCTTAAATCCAACCCCCTCCCCCAGGGGTTGACTCTTGGAAGCTCAGTCTTTTGAGGAAGTTTGCTGTGAGTCTGAATCTGGAGGGGAAAGGACTTGGTAGAGTCTGTTATTTGCTCAGATAAAGATGTGGAATTGATTGCTGGTGAGTTACTGAACTCTTCCTAATGAATGGTTGCTAGGCAAAATGCATCTCAATCAGTTTAATCCTCAATAGTTTACAGGTCTGCTCTTGGTGAGGGCCAGAGCTGCCTTTCTAATGATACTGCCCTTTAAGAATTCTGTTGCATTTGCATATATGTTGCTTGGTGGGACACACACACACACATACACACACACACCAGAATGACTTATGGATCTCACTTCATCCATCTAAGAGAATTTAGCTTTTGGTAACGTTGGGTCAGCATTGTCTTTCTTCAGGATTAAGTGGTGAGTAGGATTGGCTCTTTAGTTGTAGGATACCACTGTATTTGATTATCTTTGGTTTTGTTACTAGTAAGGCAGTGAACTAACACATTCATTTTGGAAATAGGCCAGTGATAACACTGCCCTTGGGCCTGGATGGATGGAAAATAGGACAGAGTAAACAATTGAGGGCATAAATAATGAATCTTCCAACTGAGCCCTGGGAGAATGGAGATTATCCTCAGAGCTGTTCAAGCTGGCAGTGGAAGGGGAAAAGTCCACTGAATTAATTACCCTGACTCTGTTTGATACTGCAGTTATTATGGGGCTGTTAAAGCTATTCAAAGCAGGGGTGCTTTAAAAAAAATTTTTTTTTAAAAAGACTTAATTATTTGAGAGAGCGAGAGCACATGCACTAGCTACGAGGGGGCACAGGGAGATGTTGAAATAAACTCCTCACTGAGCAGGGAGCCTGACATGGGGCTCCATTCCGGGACCCCAGTCATGACCCTAGCTGAAGGCAGATGCTTAACCGACTGAGCCATCCAGGCACCCCCCAAAGGTTATAACCCTTTTTTTTTTTTTTTAAACCATTCAAGTTGCTCATCTTTTTAGAATCCAGGCCTTTGCCCATTCCCCCAGCTTTGATCTATATGTTAGCATTCCGTGAATACTGGACAGTCCTCTTGTTTGGCCAGATCTTAGAATTTTACTTACTGGGAGGTTTTATTAGCTGTAAATACATGTGGTAATAGAAGAAAATGGAGAAAGCCTGTATCTGGTTTAAAAAAATTCTTTAACTTCTTTAGTACATATTGTATGTATTTTTACTACATTACTTTTTTATATTATTTTATTACATTACTACATTTTTTAATTTTTACTATAATACTTTGAAATTAAATGTGGAGTTGTAGAGTAGCATTATATAACGATTCACAAAAGTTTAAGACAAGAGTTTCTTCAACCCAAAAGTCATTTCCAGTATTGACACAAACATTTTTACATTTAGATTAGTTTCATTCAGTGAATGAAATAAGCAGTGTCACTGTTTTCAGCATTTCTCCGAAGTAGGAAAAAGGATGTCCTGAGAATGTCTAAATAACTTAGTGATTTAGTAGTGAAGCCAGATCTGGAGCCAAGGTCTCTGAATCCTTCCCTTTGAATTTCTAATATATTTATATATTTTTTAAAGGAAACTCTGTGCCCAAGTTAGGGCTTGAATTTACCACCCCGAGATTAGGTGTCACATACATGCTCACTGACTGAGCCAACCAGGTGCCCTGAATTTTTAATACATTTAATTCTTTTCTCCAAGAACTCCTTCCAGGATCCTTATTTATGTATTTATTTATTTATTTTTAAAGATTTTGACAGAGATCATAAGCAGGCGGGCAGAGAGAGAAGGAGAAGCAAACTCCCTGCAGAGTAGAGAGCCTGATGGGGTGCTCGATCCCAGGACCCTGAGATCATGACCTGAGCTGAAGGCAGAGGCTTAACCCACTGAGCCACCCAGGCACCCCTCAGGATCCTTATTTGAAGTGACTTGAAATTTTCCAGTTTGGTGATATTTGGTATGATATTTGTTGCCATTGGATCTCAGGGAGGGAGCATTAGGCATATTAGATTAAATTCAATCATGGACTGAGTTTGTTACATTTCAGCCTAGCTGAAAAGGGCAGAGGCATCTTTGTAACACATGGGCAGAACTCTAGTTAAGGATTCATTCCTGATCAGAGATTATAGTTATTGATTATTCATGCAGAAGGGCAAACAGGCAAAGTAGAGATAGGTAAAATCCAAAGATACTCCTAGCAATAGCTTAAATAACTTCCTCTGCTTTTTAACTGGGATTTACGAGCTGAACAAACGGATTAGAGATTTGTTTTCTTTCTCTGGTCATTCAAGAGACCAGTAAGTAAATATCCACAAGCTTGAATTAAACTTAGTTTTTTGATCAACAAAGGTATATAGTATATACACAAAATAAAAGTATATATACAGCAAAAGTATATAGCTCATTATTGGACCTAGAAAAGTTTAGCTCAGTTTAGTATCCTTGAGATTGTTTATTTAATTTTTTAAGACTTTGACCCTTGTTATCTAATTACACTGATATCCTTTGGAAAATTGAGATTTTCCTAGTAGATCATAGTAAACTAGCTTTTGGTACTAGCATGTCTTCTTTGTTAGCATCTTCTGGCACCATGGTATTGTCCAGTGATTCATTATATGTGGACAAATTGTAGATAACCAAACCAAAGAAGTGTTACCAAAGCAAACCCATCCTCTTAACACTGGACTGTGTATACTGTAATGATGAGAACTGTTGGCCAAAATGAAATCCATTTAGGAGTCCGATGTCAGATTGTGATTAAAGTAGTGCTATATGTTAACAATTTTCGAAGCTGAGGATTTCTTTAAGTGCTGTCTGATGGGAAAATGTTTGTTTGTTTCTGTTTCTTTCAGTGGAGGATCAGCTGAATATTACAGCAGATTTAAAAGGCAAGGTTTCCATGACCAACCGCTAATTCTTTGCACTCAGCAAAGTGGTTTTGAAGATCAATTGCTGATCTGAGTGAAAAATCAGATTTTATCCCACTTGGAAAATTGAAGGGATTTTGACACTATCCCTGTTGCTTCAGAGAAGAAGCATAAATGTTGTTAGTCATAACTTAAGTTTCTTCTTTTGTTCCAAAAGCTAAAGTATTTTTTTCCATTGGCAGCTCCTTTACCGCTTCATGTGTAAAGGATAGAACTTAATCTATTTTTAAAGGACTATCAAGTCTGTGAGAGGTTAAAGACCGCTCATCCCAGGTCACAGTATATCAATGGAAAAGACACATTTCCTGAGTTCCTGAATGGACTGTCTGTATTACCTAGCTATTCAGCTGGAAGTGGATAAACCATTGTGAAGACATTAATTTTGTAGCTGTGAAGGTACTGGTTTGGCTTTTGCTTATCTCATTCTCCCAGAACCTTTTTCATTCAGCAGAAAGTGGGACCAGTGGATTAATGAAGAATCCATATCTTGGTTTTAAACTGTCCTGCTAGGTATTACTGTGCATTCACTAAGGTGCTTTACAAAAGATTTTGGTACTTAGGTTTCATTCAATCCCTGTGAAGTTATGGTGCAGTTGGAGTGTATAGTGTGATAGGACATTTCTGCAGAGAGACAAAACGAACCTTTCTTTTTTTTTTTTTTTTTTTTAAGATTTATTTATTGGACAGAGAGAGATCATAAGTAGGCAGAGAGGTAGGCAAACACAGAGAGGGGGAAGCAGGCTCCCTGCTGAGCAGAGAGCCCAATGCAGGGCTCAATCTCAGGACCCTGAGATCATGACCTGAGCTGAAGGCAGAGGCTTAACCCACTGAGGCACCCAGGTGCCGCCAAACCTTTCTTTTTAAGAAAAGCCCTTCACCTATTTCCATAGTCCATGGCAAAATTAAATTGGAACAAGTTGCTTTTTCAGCGGGCCATATTTTAATTTTTGCCTCTTCTCCAAGCTAAACAAATGTCCCAACTGAAATCTTATCATTCTTATCATTCATAGTATGTTTTAGGGAGATTGTTCCAAGTGCACTTGGAAGTGAGACGCTGATGCCACTTAAGCCTGCACACCAATTCTGTAACTCTCTCAAATTGTTTCCACCAACTGCCTGCATCCCCCCGTCTGTCCATATCTGCTCATCTCTCAGCTTCCCACAACTAGTTAAGAAAGTACCATTGCTCAACCAGGGAAATGGTAGTTTTTATCAAAGTCAGAGTTGTGTGTGCCCATGTGCGAAGGAGCAGACTTATATTAGTTCGTTGCATTATTGTGTGAAGAGTATTTCCATGTTACAGAAATAAGATTCCACTCTTCTAAACAAGTTGATAAGTTGCTTTTTATTAGAAGTGCAAGTCTAAGAGTTAAGCTTGAAAGGAGGGGACAACTATATTGATTATAGTTTAATTGCTTTAAAAAAATCTGTTAAATTGGGACACTTGGGTGGCTCAGCCAGGTAAGCATCTGCCTTCATCTCAGGTCATGATCCCAGGGTCCTGGGATCGAGTCCCGCATCTGGCTCCCTGCTTGGTAAGGACCCTGCTTCTCCCTCTCTCTGCCACTCCTCCGCTTGTGCGCATGCACATACTCACTTGTTCTCTCTCTGGCAAATAAATTAAATAATATCTTTTTAAAAATCTGTTATGAAATTAAAAGCTATATTTCTGTTTTGCACTGAAACTAGCAGATAAGCCATGGAGAACTACAGTTTCTCAGTGAGGACCCCTCTAGCCATGCTATTTAAAATCACTATCCCATCCAGTATGCTCATCTCCTAACACTGCTTTGTCTTTCTTTGCCTAGCGTTTATCATCTTCTAAGAGTCTATGGAACTTAATTTGCTCATTAAATTTATCTGACCCTCCCACTGTACCTTGTGTAAAAATGGAAGCACAAGTTTTTGTTTTGTTCTTTGCCAAACTCCTCACTCCTGGAGCAATGTCTTGTTACATAGTTGGTGCTCAGTAAATACTGGTATGAATTAATTGGAGAAGTACTCTTTAAAAGATACCGGGGGATTAGAATTTGGAGTATATGGGAAGAGATTATTGTCTTATTGGAGTTAATACTAAATTAGGGATCACATTTCTTGATTAGTTTAAGGGAAAGAATACGTGGAGAAAAAAACCTCAAGGAATTAGGGTTAATTAGCTCAGATTAGGGAAATGACAGATATTTTATATTATGCGAATATGAAGGAGCATTATATAAAGATAGCTCTTACTCATCTTGAAGAGGACAAAGGAATAGTCTGAAGCTCCTGAACAATGAATATAAGACATGCAGAAGAATTTCCCAATTTTGGGGGCGCCTGGGTGGCTCAGTGGGTTAAGCCACTGCCTTCGGCTCAGGTCATGATCTCAGGGTCCTGGGATCGAGTACCGCATCGGGCTCTCTGCTCAGCAGGGAGCCTGCTTCCTTCTCTCTCTCTCTGCCTGCCTCTCAGTGTACTTGTAATTTCTCTCTGTCAAATAAATAAATAAAATCTTAAAAAAAAAATTTTTAGAATTTCCCAATTTTGAAATAAATGCTGGAACAGGTGACCAAAGAAGGATGGTTTCTCAGAATTGATTTCTCAGCTGTGGCACTATGTTGGAGGCAGTGGTGAGAATGAAAAGAGAGAGCCCAGGGATCAGAAAACCTGGTTGTAGTCAATGCACTTAAGAACTTTTCCTTCTTTCCTTTCTTCCTACCTTTTTTCTTTTCTTTTCTTTCTTTTCTTCTTTCTTTCTTTCTTTCTTTCTTTCTTTCTTTCTTTCTTTCTTTCTTTCTAGATTCTATGTATTTATTTGACAGAGATCACAAGTAGGCAGAGGGGGAGGGGAAAGCAGGCCCACCCCAGCCCCAGCAGAGAGCCGGAGAGCCCAACTTGGGGCTCAATCCCAGGATCGAGCTCATGACCCGAGCCAAAGGCAGACGCCCAGCCCAGTGAGCCACCCAGGCTCCCCAAGAGCTTTTCCTAGTTTCTTTATCTCTGAAAATGGGATAATGATCCTTGCACAAACTATTTGAGAAAATCAAGTGAGAACATTCATGTGAAAGCACTTCAAAAATTATGAACTTTTCTATAAAGGAAGCAGTCATTAATGACCATATGAAATCACCTTTGTTAGTGATTTAGAGTCATGGAATCTGGAAGTTGGTTTAATGATCGATCATCTAGTTCAGATTCTTAGCTCCTGAAAATAAATTTTCCATCATTTTTTTTTTATGACCCTGAGATCAAGACCTGAGCTGAAATCAAGGGGGTTGGATGCTTAACCGACTGAACCACCCAGGAGCCCCTCTTTTCCATCATTCTTAAGGAGTAGTCATGACTTTTGCTTCAGCATTTCTAGTACTGTGCCACTATTGAATTGAATAAGTTCATTGTTGTTTAAATGTTCATCTAAAATTGCCTTTCTTCAGACTCTACTAACCTGTTTTTGAACTCAGAAATAAATCTACTCCCTCTTTTGTGTGATGGCCCTGTTATGGCACCCTTGTTTAAGATCATCTTGCCTTGAAATCACTATAGCTGCTTAACTGATTTCTGCCATCTCCTGTTTGTCTTTCACATTTTTGGCAGATTGATTTAAAATAGACATCTGATCATGTTAGTCTCCTTGAAACCTGTCCCTGTCTCCCCATGGCTTCAGGATAAAGTCTGACATTAACTAATAAGAGTTACAGTTACCATTGTTGAGCATAGACACTGAACTAAGCACTTTATGAATATAATCTTATTTAATCATCACAGTTATTCTGTAAGATGTTGGGACTATTATACTGATTTAATGTTAAGAATATTGAGCCATGTGGGCGCCTGGGTGGCTCAGTCAGTTAAGTGACTACCTTCAGCCCAGGTCATGATCCCAGGGTTCTAGCTTCGAGCGCCACATTGGGATCCTTGCTCACCGTGGAGCCTGCTTCTCCCTCTTCCTCTGCTTGCCACTCCCCCTGCTTGTGCTCACTCTCCGCCCCACCCCCGTCAAATAAATAAAATTTTAAAGAAAAAGAATATTGAGCTGTGACTCCAACCCAGCTTTATTCTTTTTTTTTCTTTTTTAAAGATTTTTTTTTATTATTATTATTATTTTTTTTTTTTTGAGAGAGTGACAGTATGATAGGTAGAGGGATGAGAGAGAACCTCAAGCAGACTCCATGCTGTATGTGGAGCCCAACACAGGGCTCATTCCCAGGACCCTGAGATCATGACCTGAGCCAAACCAGGAGTCTGGCTGCTTAACTGTGCCAACCCACCTTTATTCTTTTTTTTTTTTTTTTTTAAAGATTTTATTTATTTATTTGCCAGAGAGAGATCACAAGTAAGCAGAGAGGCAGACAGAGAGAGAGAGAGGAGGAAGCAGGCTGAGCAGAGAGCCCGATACAGGACTCGATTCCAGGACCCTGGGATCATGACCTGAGCCGAAGGCAGCAGCTCAACCCACTGAGCCACCCAGGCGCCCCCCACCTTTATTCTTAATCTGGTGTTCTGTCCCTCTAGTATGAAATGCAAGGCTCTTCATAACTTGGCACATCAGACTCATATCCAAGTTTGGCATATACATCTAACACCCCTTCTTTATACCATACCATACCATTTGTGGTTTCCCAAAGATGCATTTAGTTATGTTAGTTTTCTGGCATAGTTGTGCATGCCTTTCATTATGTTAGTTTTCTCTGCCTAGAGTAGCTTACCCTTCTCAATCCAGCAAATTCTTGATTGTCTTTCAATGACCCATGTTATTGTTCTCCCTTCTTTCTCACTGTACCTTGGAAGTATTTGTTTAGTTACTTTGATTTTCAAACAGTTTCACCCACATTTTTTTTTAAAGATTTTATTTATTTATTTGTTAGAGAGAGTGAGAGAGCACAATTAGGGGGAGCCGTAGAGGCAAAAGGAGAAGCAGGCTCCCTGCTGAGCTGGGAGCCTGATACGGGCCTCAGTTCCAGGTCTCTGGGATCATGACCTGAGCCGAAGGCAGAGAATTTAACCCACTGAGGCACCCAGGCGCCCCTATACTGTGATACTTTCACCACAGTAATCATGTTTCTTACCAGGGATTTTGTCTGCCATATTTGTATTCCTAATACATAGTATTACCACAGTGCCTACTGCATCACATTTGCTCAGGGATTGAATGAGTGAAGGATGTTCGTACTAAATGTTCTCTTTTTCCATTTACTATTCATATTACAGTTTCTAGATCCCTCTCTGTTTATTGCATCTTGGCTGAGTTATTCCTAGACTTTCTTGTATTTCCATCAGAAATGGAATGACTGCAGAAAGTGAACTCCCAACCTTCCAAAATAACTTTTAATGAAAAATGTACCAAATGAACAGGTTGTCCAGCTACTGCTTTGCAAAAGGTTCTGATTGCATTAATTTCTAGTCACCTCGGGGCACCTGGGTGGCTCTGCCTTCTGCTCAGGTCATGATCCCAGGGTCCTGGGATAGAGTCCTGCATCGGGCTCTCTGCTCAGCAGGGAGCCTGCTTTCTCCTCTCTCTCTGCCTGCCTCTCCGCCTGCTTGTGGTCTCTGCCTGTCAAATAAATAAATAAAATCTTAAAAAAAAAAATTAAAAATTTCTAGTCACCTCCTTGCTAGAATAGAGCCCAAATAAAATAAGAAAAATAAGCAGAGTAGGGGCACAGAGAGGGGCGCCTGGGTGGCTCAGTGGGTTAAGCCGCTGCCTTCAGCTCAGGTCATGATCTCAGTGTCCTGGGATTGAGTCCCACATTGGGCTTTCTGCTCGGCAGGGAGCCTGCTTCCTCCTCTCTCTCTCTGCCTGCCTCTCTGCCTACTTGTGATCTCTCTCTGTCAAATAAATAAATAAAATCTTAAAAAAAAAAAAAAAAGCAGCAGAGAAAAAAATTAGCAGAGATGAGCACTTTGTGCCTGCTTTTCTCTTATTTTCTGTCACCTCAGCAGGGTCATCCCACTTTATAAGTCACTGTTGATTTAAAAAAAAAAAAAAGACCGCAATTTCCCCCTTTCTATAAAACAGAATGGTTGGGGCACCTGAGTGGCTCATTGGGTTAAGCCTCTACCTTCAGCTTGGGTCATGATCTCAGAGTCCTGGGATGGAGCCCTGCATCAGGCTCTCTGCTCAGCAGGGAGCCTGCTTCCCCCCTCCTCTGCCTATTTCTCTGCCTACCTGAGATCTTTAAAAAAAAAAACAACAAAAAAAAACAGAATGGTTTCCTAAGGCTCCACAATACCCTTAGGGGAGTCTTAGTCCCTTGGGCTGTGACACAATTGAAAAACAGAGAGTCTGGTACTAAATTTCAGGGGAAAGGTTGCAGCTCTTATCCAGAATTGAAGGCAAAAGAGTTAAGCAGCAGGAATCTATCAGCTCCAAAGTCTATTCAAAAGTGATTTAGTCTTTGCTGTTAGGACAGAACAACAATGCCATTCGCCTGTCTAAAATATGAGATTACACAGGATTCCTGTAGAAGAGACAGATTATTAGCATAATAGTAGCTCCTGGCCTTGTATAACATTTCTTCTTAGTATTACATGTTAGTGTCACAGGGCACATCTAAGACATAGTACTAGGGTCTAGTAGATCAGGCCATATGCCTTACTTAGGGTAGTTAGGGGAAATTTACCAATCCTCAGCAACTCTCAGCCTAAATGGACTTGGTTATTGTTAAAATTCATCTTTATCAAAGGAAGCACTGGTTAATGATTTTTCTTCTGGCTCAACATGCTGGGCATTAGCTGGAATTGCTGAGTGATTTGCAGTGGGGAAACCATGAGACCAATTTCTTGTTTGTCCACAAATTATCATTAGCAGTTTCATTTGCAGATTGAAGAAGCAGGAGGAGTGGGCTGTGTGCCAGTTACAGCTTCCCTCCGATTAGGGTGTTAGTTCAATTATGTCCAATTAACTTTTATTGCGGATAGTGGTGATAATTACTTCCAAGTCAGTTTTTTGGCTGCAGTTATCCCAAGGCTGAAGTATGAGCTTGATGGATTTTAATAACTAGAATGACACATTTTACTCCCTCCCTCCACTGTAGCTAGTTCTTTTTCCAGACCTCTTTTATTTTTTTTTTTTTTTTTTTTTAAAGATTTTATTTATCCATCTGACAGACAGAGATCACAAGTAGGCAGAGAGGCAGGCAGAGAGAGAGAGGAGGAAGCAGGCTCCCCGCTGAGCAGAGAGCCCGATGTGGGGCTCGATCCCAGGACGCTGAGATCATGACCTGAGCCGAAGGCAGCGGCTCAACCCACTGAGCCACCCAGGCGCCCCTCCAGACCTCTTTTAGACGGGAGATCAAAGCATTGTAAAAATTCATCTCACAATTAAAATGTATTGTCCTTCTTTGGAAGAGCTGTATAGGATCATATTTTAGAAGAATCTATTAAAAGCAGCCTTAATGGCTTCTTATATTCTGAAATCATACCCTTGAGTTTATTGCTGCTTAGAGAATAGACAGAGATGGAACTGAATGTCATTCACAGCTATATGTGCTTATTGTTAAGATTGTAATAATTTGGCAAGGTGCAGTCTAGTCTTCTGGTCGCATATGAAATTCTTTGAAGTGTAAAAGTAAACTTTGCTTGGGGCACTTTCATAAAAATATTTATTTATTTAAAGATTTTATTTATTTATTTGACAGAGAGAGATCACAAGTAGTCAGAGAGGCAGGCAGAAAGAGGGGAGGGGGAGAAGCAGGCTCTCTGCTCTATTCCAGGACCCTGGGATGGTGACCCGAGCTGAAGGCAGAGGCTTCAATCCACTGAGGCACCCAGGTGCCCCTAAAGATTCATTTATTAGAGAAAGAGGTGAGCACAAGTGGGGGGAGGGGCAGAGAGAGAGTGAGAATCTCCAGCAGACCCTATGCTAAGTGTGGAGCCTGACATGGGTCAGTCCTACAACCTCCTTAAGATCGTGGCCTTAGCTGAAATTAAGATCACCTGCTTAACTGACTGAACCACCTAGGTACCCCTATTTGGGGCACTTATTTATTTATTTTTATTTATTATTTATTTGAGAGAGAGAGGAAACTTGAAGACGGGGAGGGGCAGAGGGCTAAGCAGATTCCTTACTGAGTGGGGAGCCCGACATGAGGCTCAGTCCCAGGACTGTGAGATCATGCATGACCTGAGCCGAAATCAGATGCTTAACCACCTGTGCTACTCAGCACCCCTGGTTTTTTTGTTTGTTTTGTTTTAAGAGTTATTTATTTATTTGGCAGAGAGAGAGAGAGAGATCACAAGAAGCAGGAAGAGACGCAGAGAGAGAGGGGGAAGCAGGCTCTCCACTGAGCAGAGAGCCTGATGTGAGGCTCTATTCCAGGACCCCGAGATTATGACTTGAGCCGAAGGCAGAGGCCCAGTCAACTAAGCCGCTCAGGCACCCCCAGGCACACCTGTTTTGAGCCACTTTTAAAATCGGCACACTAAGGATACATTTTGTTACCATACAGGAATTTTGGTATGTTATTTTAATAGAGGTTTTTTGACTATTACAAAAGTTTATTTAACAAAATAGTCCAATATGAAAATGCGCATGACCTGATTTTTGTACTGTAATAAAAGAGGCGCTAAGGAGAGGGCACATGTGGAAGCAATTTATTTCTTCTGGTGAACATACCTGTAGTTTTTTGTTTTGTTTTTATTAACTTTTTTTTTTTTAAGATTTTATTTATTTATTTGACAGAGATCACAAGTAGGCAGAGAGGCAGGCATAGAGAGAGAGAGAGGAAAGCAGGCTCCCTGCTGAGCAGAGAGCCCCATGCTTAGCTCGATCCCAAGACCCTGGGATCATGACCTGAGCCAGAGGCAGAGACTTTAACCCACTGAGCCATCCAGGCGCCCAGTGTTTTTTGAAGATTTTATTTATTTACTTGATGGAGCACAAGCATGGGAAGGGAGAAGCAGGCTCCCTGCTGTGCAAGGAACCCAATGCAGGACTAGATCCCAGGACCCTGGGATCGTGACTCAAATGAAGGCAGCCACTCAACTGACTGAGCCACCCAGGCGCCCTGAACACCGTTGTTTATGCTCTTTCTAAGGCTTTTCTAACATTATGGTGTTATTTCGTTCTATTACCACCATTCCGATATTCTGTTGCTCACGAGTTGCCATCTCCATACATTCATCTGTCATAAGATTCATAAAGGAATTGAACCCTTGCAATATTCCTTGGACATGTCTGCCACCATTTAACTTCAGTGATAATTTCTTGTCCCTAATTTTTTTTTAATTTGGGAGCATGAGCTTTGCTCTTGATGTCTACTCAGTGAGCTCAAAAGGTGCCTCCTTAAAAAATTTTTTTAATTTTAGCTGTTTCTAATAGAAAGTTGCATAATACCTTTGGAAACATCCTTGCCAGGTGGAGAGAGAAAGAGACAGAAGGAATAGTTTTGTTTTTCTCTAAATATGACAAAGTCTTTTTGCTATTTTTTTAGACTTTCCCTTCATTATTGTTTGATGGTAACCCTGAAAAGTAAGTGGTCTTATGAGCAAAGTCTTATCTCCTTAACATGCAGAAAACTAAAGTTAATTCCAAACTGGGACTGTTCCTAGATATTCAGGTTATTTGCTGTTTCTTTCATTTCGGATGTCTTTGCTCACCCTAATGTCCTTTGTTGCTCTGGTTTCTTCCCAGGGGCTCCCTGGTCTCCTTAGATACTTCATGGATGTGGCTGCATAAAAAATTTGTTGAGGGGCGCCTGGGTGGCTCAGTGGGTTAAGCCTCTGCCTTCAGCTCAGAACATGATCCCAGGGTCTTGTGATCGAGCCCCGCATCAGGCTCTCTGCTCATCGGGGAGCCTGCTCCCCTCCTCTCTCTGCCTGCCTCTCTGCCTACTTGTGATCTCTGTCTGTCAAATAAATAAATAAAATCTTTAAAAAAATTTTTTTTTGTTGAGAGTAAGTGGCCAGGGAGAATGGCAATGCATTTTAAGAGCTTGCTTTTCTTAGTGTTTGAGTGAAGTAAAGGGAAAAAGTTCATGGCTGCTTGGAGAAAGGCCATAATACAGTTATTTCTTCCCCAAAGCTTCCCTGATCACACTAAAAAGAAAGAAGAGGAAAGGGTGAGTGATAAACATCATCCTTACACAACTTCAAAGCTCTTCATTGATTGTTACTGAAAACCTTTCTGCTGTAGAATAACTGAGACTCTCTGCCTGCCAGCTGCTGTTGGTGTGAAAGTGGAGAAGCTAGTTATAGTGGGTACTTTTCAGGAAGTCTGGAGATAAAGTTTATAATGTCATTTGAAACTTTTTGTGTAGTGGGAGGAAAGAGTGTCAAAACTCTTTTCCACTCTGTAAGATACAATAAGGATTTCCTTTAGAGTAAAGGGGTTTTCATGGCACTTTTGATGAGGTTCAGGATGTGTGCTTAGAAGGAAAGGCCTTGCAAAACACATGAACTTGATGGAAATGCTAGTGAATGTCAGGCCTGAAAAAGGAGGGTTATTAATAGGGCCATTTCAGAATAGACATTTCTTTTGGAATCTTTCCAAAAGTTGAATTCTCTATCTTTAAGTAAGAGAGTTGCGTTGAACGCCACACAGTGGAAGCATTGCCAGAACAGAGTGGAGGTTGGGAGAGAATTTGAAGGATAGGCACTGGAGAAAATATTATTCAGGTAAGTGTTGAAAAGAAATTGGAAGTTGATGAGGCAGAAAGTTACGGGAAACCTATTCCAGATGGCAAGAACCCCAAATGTCAGTACTTACCAATGTAGAGGTAAGTTACCTGCATTAAGATAAAACAGTATGGTTACCAACAGACCATTCTCTCCAACTCTTCTTCGTAATCTCCAGCCCCTGTGCCCTTTGCAGACTTCAATGCTGCTGCCTCTTTTATTTTTTTATTTTTGTTAATTTTTGGAAGTGAAAGTAGAGGGATCATGACCTGAGCTGAAAGCAGAGGCTTTAACCCACTGAGCCACCCAGGCACCCTCTTTTGTTTTTCAAATAAAATGTCAGTGGCATCTGAGTGGCTCAGTTGATTAAGGGGCTGCCTTCGGCTCAGGTTATGGTCCCAGGGTCCTGGGATTGAGCCCCACATTGGGCTCCTTGCTCAGCAGGGAACCTGCTTCTCCCTCTCTCCTTGGACTTCCCCACTGCTTGTGTTCTCTCTCTCTCTCTCTCTCTCTCAAGTAACTTTAAAAATAAAATAAAGGGGCGCCTGGGTGGCTCAGTGGGTTAAGCCTCTGCCTTCGGCTCAGATCATGATCGCAGGGTCCTGGGATCGAGTCTTGCATTGGGCTCTCTGCTCAGCAGGGAGCCTGGTTCCCCCTCTCTGCCTGCCTCTGCCTACTTGTGATCTTTCTCTCTGTGTCAAATAAATAAGAAATCTTAAAGAAATAAATAAAAATAAAATAAAATGCCTTGAAACAAGCTCAAAATTACAGAAAAGTTGCAAGTACAATACAAAGGATATTTTTCTTCCTTAAGTCGTTTGACCTGATTGCTTCTTCATCTCAGAATACTTTAGTGTTTATCTTCTATAAACAAGGACACTCACCAGCATTATCACAATTTAACCATCAAAATCAGGAAGCTAACATTGATATATTGCTGTCATATAATTCTCAGACTCCTGTCAGATGTTACTAGTTGTACCAATAATGTCTTTCATTGCAGCAAGGATCCAGTTCAGAATCAACATTACACTTATTTTATTTAAAGTGGGTTTATTTGTTGTTGTTTGTTTATTTAAATAAACTCTACCCCCAGCATGGGACTTGAATTCAGAAAGCACCAAGTTCTGGAGTTCTATAGTCATGTGCTCTACCAGTTTAGCCAGCCAGGCGCCCCACACATTGCATTTATTTGTTACATGTTCTTGGTCTCCTTCAATCTGGAACAGTTCTTCAGGCCTTTGACTTTCATGACCTTAATGCTACTGAGAGTTATTTTGTATAAAGTCCCTCAATTTAGATTTGTCTGGTGGTTCCTCTTGTTTAATTAAGGTTATATATCTTCAGGAATATTGCAGTATTGATGCTATGTTCTTCATAATTTTAAGAAGTGCAGAATTTTTTGTGCCCTATTTCTGGTAATGTTCAATGACTTGATTAAGGTGGTGCCTGCTAGGCATTTCTAGTGTAAAGTTACTCTTTTTCCCTTTTTAATTAGTAAGCATTTTAGAAGGAAATACCTTTTTCTTTTTTAAAGTAGGCTCCATGCCCAACGTGCGCAAGGATCCAGTTCAGAATCAACATTACACTTATTTATTTATTTAAATAAAGGCTTGATCTCATGACCTTGAGATCAAGAATCCCATGCTTTGCCAGCTGAGTCAGCCAGATGCCCCCTGGAGGGAGATACTTTGAGACTATGCAAATATCTTGTTCCTCTCCATCTTTTCAGTTTATTAGTTTATATATTTACATTAGTATGGACTCATGATTTTCTATTAAAAATTTTTTTCTAATTTGAGTATAGTTGACACACAAAGTTACAGTAGTTTCCGGTATATAACACTAGTAGATTTTTTTCAGGTATATAACACTTAAAGATTGTTTAAAAATTATTTTAGAGAGAGACATAGCAAGAGAGAGCACAAGCAGAGGAGGTAGGGGGGAAGAAGCAGGCTCCCCACAGAGCTCTGGGATCCTGAATCGGGGCTGGATCCCAGGATTCTGGGATCATAACCTGAGCTGAAGGCAAATGCTTAATCGACTGAGCCACCCAGATGCCCTGTGATTCAACTTCTTTATAATTATGGATTTTTTATTTTATTCAGTAGCCTAATCTGTTATCATCATTTGCTTGTTGTTGGTTTTTTTTTTTTTAAGTTTTTTTGTTGTTGTTGTTGTTGTTTTAAAGAGTTTATTTATTTGACAGAGGTCACAAGTAGGCAGAGAGAGGAGGAAGCAGGCTCCCTGCTGAGCAGAGATCCTGATGCGGGGCTCCGTCCCATGACGCTAGGATCATGACCTGAGCTGAAAACAGAGGCTTTAACCCACTGAGCCACCCAGGTATCCCTGTTGTTGTTTTTTAAGGATTTTATTTATTTATTTGAGAGAACATGAACAGAGGGAGGAGCAGAGGGAGGGGGACAAGCTGACTCCACAATGAGCGCGGAGCCTGATGTGGGGCTTGATCCCGCAACCCTGAGATCATGACCCGGACCAAAATGAAGGGTTGGTGTATTACCTGACTGAGCCACCCAGCGCCCCTGTTTTTTTGATGTTCAGATTATCCCTGAATTTGTCAGTATATCAGGAAAAAAATTATATATCTATATATTTAGTTGTAAAGATACTACCCAAACTAACATCTTAATGAATAGTAGTAGAAAACAGAAGGTTTTAATTCTTCTGTTACTAGGACATACCTCCTTTACTCATGAAGTTTATTGTTCTTTCCAGTTCCTACTGTGCAAACTTCTCTTTTAGGGGTTTCTGTCACCATTTGAGTATTTCATAGCTTCTCTGTTCTTTGACATGTCACCATTAGTCTTTTTCTTTTTTTTTTTTAAAGATTTTATTTATTTATTTATTTGACAGAGAGAAATCACAAGTAGATGGAGAGGCAGACAGAGAGAGACAGAGGGAAGCAGGCTCCCCGCTGAGCAGAGAGCCTGATGCGGGACTCGATCCCAGCACCCTGAGATCATGACCTGAGCCAAAGGCAGCGGCTTAAACCACTGAGCCACCCAGGCGCCCCACCATTAGTGTTTAAACACTTCCTTCCTTTCCTGCACAATAAGATGTTCCAGACTCATTTCTCTGCCTCAGCTATTTCTCCATAGAGCTTTTGTTCCTGTTAGTAGATGACTTTGGAAATCAGGTATCCAGAAATCAAGATCTCTTTGGACTTTAGTGGGGCTCATTGCTCTTGGATGGTGGAGTCATCATTGCTTCCCTCCGGGGATGCTCTCATAGCGGTTGGTTTCTGGCTTCCTATAACAAGCCCCCCACCACTTTGTGGCTGCCATCCTCACTCTGCTTGGGTACCTTTTATTTCCAGTCTAGTTGAAGTGATTTAACAGGGAGCTGGGTGAAGGCTGGTAAGGATGCTTAGTTGGTGAGGGAGGCCCTGGAGAGAGTAGTTTGCAGAGGAGAAATTAGGACAGGGAATGGGCATGCTGGGTGAAGGAGGCAGTGTACTGGGAATAGAAGAGTTATGAACTTTTGTTGTTGACTGCTGTCCAGAAGATGTTAATTTGGGTAGTGTTAGTCATTTCTTTGAGGTGTCTTTGAGGTAAAGGAAAGCACATCATTTGGACATCTGTAGGATAAAACATGTATTTATATATTCTTTTTCTGATTCATTTGGTGCTAAGGTAATCTTGAGTTAAATTCTTTGTTTGGGTGGGGTTTAATATGTGGTATAAGACACACGGTTGACCAGTTAGAACTAGTCATACACTGATTAAAGAAAAAAAAAACCCGTGCTGTGGGGCGCCTGGGTGGTTCAGTTGGTTAATCATCTGCCTTCAGCTCAGATCTGGATCCCCAGGTCCCAGGATGAGTCCCGCATTGGGCTCCTTGCTCTGTGGGGAGCCTGTTTCTCTCTCTGCCTGCCGCTCCCCCTGTTTGGGCTCTCTTTCTCTCTCTCTCTCTCTCTCTCTGACAAATAAATTAAAAAATCTTAAAAACAACAACAACAACAACAGTGCAGAATGATTATGGAATTTTTCAGGGCTGTAGAAAGGAGCAAAAGAATTCTGGTCAGTGAATGAGTTGGGTACTTTGAATCTTTGAGAGGTTTAAAGGACTACTTTTTTAGTTTTTGTTTTGTTTACAAAGTAATTCCTGAAATGAGGATGCCTCCTGAAGCTCGGTACAGAATTTTATTTTAGTGGATGTTTACTCTAGCTATAAAAGTACTCTTCTAGTAGGGACTGTCTGTTCTCTCTTCTTTCTATAGATTGAACCAGTATTCCAAATTTCATTAGCTAGTTGCAATAATTTGTAGGACGTAGAGGGAGGGGGTGCTCCTCTTCCTCAGTGGGCTTTCAGTTCCTCGGTGGTTTTGAGGCTGGAGGCCTATCGCACTTTCAGAGACCCTTTAGCTTCAGAAACCTGGTAATTCCTCAGGTATGTGGGGTATGAGCCATAAAACTTCAGGTTATAGTGATCTCAGTGAAATGACAAAGTCAGATCTTGGAATGTTGCTAAGGCTACAGAAGCCCTCACCCCAAATTGTTACACATCAGGATTCCTCATGGTCCTCTGCTTCCACTGGCAGAGGAAAAAGGAGGGGCTCAGTAAACAGAATATATTAAAATAGCAGTTATGCCTTGTCCTCTTACCTTAAAATCTGCCTACTGCCAAACTAACCCTGGATGGCAGCAGACTAGAGGATAGAGAGGGCAGTGTGTTAACTAAAAGTAAAGCTTCATTCCCCATCTGCAGGGAATTTATTAGCCTTTCTGAAACTTCACTAGATATATAAGGCACATAAACTCAAGGCATTGTGTTCAGAGAACAAGTTCTGAGAAAATAATAGACCAAATGAATACAGAGTGGATATAGTAAATGTGAGGCATGGGAAAGTATGAGCCCACCCTCCCTCCGCCCTGGCCCAAATTTAAAACTGAGAGAGCAGAGGGATGTTTTCTGTCAGAGACCTGGGTGAGCTCTATGATGCTCAGCTTCCAAAAGCTGTCATAGTACAAGTGTCCAAATGGCAACTAACTTAGAAAAGGTATGAATTGAGAATAGGTTCAGAGTTAGAGTTCAGGGAAGAGCCTGAGGAGATATGTAGTAGAGTTTTCTGTCCCAGGATTGTTTGAGGATGAGGAATGGTGTTCATTCATTATTTAACATCCTTAGATGTAGTTTCCGCAGTGTAAATTGATACAATTTTTGCCTGAAAAAAAGTTTGACAACTCGAACATGAAGTTTGCTTTTGCCTTTATGTAGATACTTTCCCAGTGCATTCTTACCTTGGTTATAGTTACTGGCTTTATAGTTCAGCTTGAAAGAATTTTCACTGAGGGCTGATTAGAAAGTGTTAGGCTAGCCAAAGGATAATAAAGTTCCAGTGCAGAGTACTGATCTGGGACAGGCAAGTCCCCAGATCCATAGGAAAGTCAGTAATAACATTCACACTTAAAAAACAAAACCATGGCTTAGAATTGTATGTTTTTGTTGTATGTAATAGTGTAAGAAGAGGGCTGTGATAGATAGTCAATAAATATTGATTGAGGGCCAGCTATGGTATAGTGCAGTTTTTCAAACATTTTTGTCTAAGCCCACAATACGGACTGCATCCCACTGAAAAATAGATAAATGAGATATTTGAAGTCAGAATCATTAAACAATAAGCATTCTGACTTTGTGAATTTTTTTGCTCATTTTTTTTTAAAAGGCTGGTCACAGTCTGCAGATTAGAAAATACTTGTCTAATGGAATGAGCCACAAGTCTAGGAGTTAAGACAATTTAATATGAGGTCCACTGTTGCAGCTGCATATCACTGGACAGGTAATTTAAATCTTTCTGAGCCTGGGTTTCCTAATTTATAGAAGAGGAATGATACTTGTTTCATCTCAATTAAGAGATTGTTCTAAATTTCAAGTGAAATCATTTGTTTGAACATGCTTCAGCATATAAAGAACTATAAAATATGAGGTGATGGTTTGGTTCAGTTGGCAAAATAAAAAGTGATCTGAATTTTAATAGATTAGGAAAGTGATAATAGCCAACATTTATTATTATTATTTTTTAAGGATTTTATTTTATTTATTTGACAGAGAGAATGCAGAAGCAGGCAGAGGGAGAGGGAGAAGCAGACTTCCTGCTGAGCAGGGAGCCTGATGTGGGACTCAGTCCCAGGATCCTGGGATCATGACCCGAGCCGAAGGCAGCGGCCTAACCCACTGAGCTACCCAGGCGCCATAGTGCCACTTGTTAATCCAGGTTTCTTGGAGGTGATTTGAATGGTGGTTGACATTTATCTGCATGTGAATTTTACACTTATAAAAACTTAACCAGAAAATGGCTTGCCTTTGCCACTCACTTTCTTCCTAAGTTACTTAACTGCCTCTCTTGACTTTACGTTCAGGAAGTGAAAGCTAATTAGGATCTTATCCTAGGGATGACTGGGTGGATCAGTCAGTTAAGCATCTGCCTTTGGCTCAGGTCATTATCCCAGGGTCTTGGGATCACATCAAGTCCCACATCGGGCTCTTTGCTTAGCAGGGAATCTGCTTCTCCCTCTGCCTGCCGCTCCCCCTATTTGTGCTCTCTCTCTGACAAACAAAATATTTTTTTTAAAAAGAATATGGGCCAGGAATGAGCATTTATCCCCACAAAGTGCTATGAAGTACTATAATGCACTTTGTGCATTATTGTGTATAATGGTATAGTGTATAATGGTCAAATACAAATGGCTTTATAATTTGTGTGTGTGTGTGTATAAAATAAATTTTACAACTTATACCATATTTGTCTATTGTATATACGTTTCTCACTTAGCATTTATATCATAAAAATTTTCCTTCATTTTTAGCTACTCTTTAACAATTAAAAATTGAGAGGCTTGGGGCGCCTGGATGGCTCAGTGGGTTAAAACCTCTGCCTTTGGCTGAGGGCATGATCTTCGGGTCCTGGGTTCGAGCCCCGCATCGGGCTCTCTGCTCAGCAGGGAGCCTGCTTCCCCCCCCCAACCTTCTCTGCCTGCCTTTCTGCCTACTTGTGATCTCTGTCAATTAAATAAATAAAATCTTTAAAAAAAAAATTGAGAGACTCACGCTAACTTTATTAGATGAATATCCCATAATTTATATAACTGTTTCCTTGCTTTGGGACATTTAGATTGTTTCTAGTTTCTACACAACTTTGAACAACACTGAAGTGAATGAAGAGAGTCATAAATAAATCTTTGTTTGCATCTCTCATTGATTGTTCCTTAAATTAGATTTTAGAAGTGCAATAACTATGTTGAAAAATATGAGTATTTAAAAAACTGTCCACGCAGGGGCTCCTGGGTGGCACAGTTGGTTGAACGTCTTGGTTTCAGGTCTTGATTGCAGAGTTGTGGGATCAAGTCCTGCATCAGAGTCTGTTTAAGATCCTCTATCACTGGGGTACCTGGGTGACTCAGTGGGATAAAGTCTATGCCTTCAACTCAGGTCATGATCTCAGGGTCCTAGGATCAAGCCCCCACATTGGGCTTTTTGCTCCATGGAGAGCCTGCTTCCTCCTCTCCCTCTGCCTGCCTCTCTGCCTACTTGTGATCTCTGTCTGTCAAATAAATCTTAAAGAAAAAAAAAAAGATTCTCTAATATTCTGCCCTTCCTCCCTTTTCTCTCTCTCTCTCTCAAATAAGATCTTTAAAAAAACAAAAACCAAAAACTGTTTGTGCTTATTTCCAGAAAGAATGTATTAATTTAAACATCTCACTTTAGACTCAATCTTAGGAAACAAACTGAAGGTTGATGGCGGGGAGGAGGTTGAGAGAGGGAGTGGCTGGGTGATGGACACTGGGGAGGGTATGTGTTGTGGTGAGCTCTATGTAAGACTGATGAATCACAGACCTGTACCCCTGAAACAAATAATATATTAGATGCTAATTTAAAAAAATAAAAATCCTACTTCAGTGATTCTTCGCTATATCCCTGACTCTATATGTTTTAGATTTTTTTCAAAAATGTTTGTCATTTTTTAAGGAGAAAATAAAATCTCATTCCACTTAATTTATATTTCTTTAATTATTAGATAGTTGCACCATTTCTTCATACATTTAGTAGTTGCTTATATTTCTCCATACAACTTTGGTGGGAGCCATGTCTTCACTCCCCTTACATGGATTCAGATGTTGCTGTGAATCCTCTTTCACTCCTTCCATTCATAGCTCTTCAACGCTTGTTCAAAATTTCATTTAAGCTATTCTCTACAGTTTTGATAAACTACTGTCTTATCCAGTGCAAATCAGTGTTACTTATTACATGGCAAAAATACTGATCTGTAAATAGTCTTTTTAAATTTTTAAATGCAGCAGTGAACTTTGATGAGACACATTAGACTCGGAAAAGAAAGACACATCTGTACCAGGGTCAAGAAAACATAAGCACACATGGTCCTAACGCTTTTACCTCAGCTTACTTCAGAATAACACCCTGGAAATGTATACCCAGAATGGGGGCAGCTACGTGACTGCCCTTAAACCTCTTCAATTTCTGTCACCCTTCAGACTTCAAAGTCAGACTCTAGACTGGGTTAGAGGGCCTACTGTCTGATGCAAGGGAGTCACTAAAGAAATTGGGCCTCTGTTGTACCTTGTGCAGTTGAGGGGAGGAGAAAGGGCATGAATAAGCAACTTGTTTAGCTGTTCTCTAAACATATGCTTGCCAAAATTTTTTAACAGCCTGCTAAATTCTTAAAATTCTTTTTCTGTGTTGTAGCTGTGGGCTATATAATTTACACAAGCTAACTGGGGAACTGCCTTTTCTATTTTTATCAGAATGAATACCATCTGTGGTCTGCCTTGTTTTGTGTTCAGGGCCTATTAAAGGTCTTTTTAGACACCCTCAGACTTAAAATTGTACCCAACTTTGATATCTTTTTAACAGATTCCCCCTTTAAAAAATAGTTTTGGTCTGTTGCCTCAATTTCCCCCATGGGGGTGTGAGATAAGTACTTGCCTGTCACTGCGGAGTTTTTCTTGGACTTCTATGGGACTCAGGGTTTTGAAGATTAAAAATTGCCACAAATTGTAACATTTGTTGATTTATATTTTATCTGAGTAATAATTTAAAACTTTCTGATTCAGAACAAGTTTCCACAGAAAATTGTGAAAGGTAATGATCCAGTATTTGTGTCTTACTACAAGGAAGCAGTTTCTTCTGGTTTCTTTTTCTTCTTGTCCTGCTGGGCATAGTCCAGGTACTTGTGAGCAAAATTCTACCCAGTCTGACAGCTCTGCTTGCAGTTATGAATGGAGTTAAATGCACAGGTCAGTCTTTGTTTCTAAGATGGTTCATCTTAAGTTACAGCGATCCAGTCCTGATATGCCTTTGGAAACTCAGGCCTTATTCCATACCATGATGAAAAATCGCAGGTTCTGATTTAGCTGCCTACAAAGAACACAGCCTGCATTTTCACATTTTTAGGAAAACTGATTTCTACTTGATGGAGATTAAAGTACAGATATCAAATGATACCTTCCAATACAGTGTAAATAAAAAGTAGTACCTGGGGCTTTCTTATTTATTTATTTATTCATTCATTCATTCATTCATTCGTTCATTTATTTATTTGAAAGAGATCACAAGCAGGCAGAGGGAGAGGAAGGGAAGCAGACTCCCTGCTGAGCAGAGAGCCCGATGTGGGGCTTGATCCCAGGACTCTGGGATCATGACCTGAGCCTAAGTTAGAGGCTTCAACCCACAGAGCCATCCAGGCGCCCCTCCTTTTTTTTTTTTTTTTTTTTTTTTTTTTTTTTTTTTAAGAAAGATTGTATTTATTTGTGAGAGAGAGAGAACACGAGTGGGTTGGGGCTGGGGGAGAGGGCGAAGCAGACTCCCTCCTGAGCCTCACAGGGTGATCAGTCCCAGGACCCTGGGGTCATGACCAGAGCCAAATTCAGGTGCTTAACCAACTGAGCCACCCAGGTGCCCTGGTGTGTGTGTGTGTGTGTGTGTGTGTGTCTGTGTCTGTGTGTCATCTTTATTGCTTTGGAGGTGGGGTCAGGTGCTCAGGAGCTCTTGGTAGGGGCGGGCTGATTCCTCTTCACCGTCACAGGCTTCTGGCTGCATGGGATAGCACTGGATCTGTGAATGGCAACCATGCACAGGTCTGGGCAGTACTTGTTCTTGTGGATCATGTGCCTGATGCTGCAGGCGGAGGGGCATTCTTGTTCGTGGTGGTCCCTTGTAGGAGATGGAAGGTTTTCGCCGGCTGGATCTCGGCTTCCTGTCCACTGCTAACCTTTGCCATTGGCTGCCAGCTCCATACTCACAGCCTTGCAGTGAATCGGTAGTGGAAGAAGTCGTAAACCTTCAAGTTACTGGGTTCTGTGCTGTATGTCTTCTTGTTCCTTTTGATCAGGAAGCTGGAGTAGTTGTGCAAGAACATTCATTGCTGGTGGGTGGACATGGCGGCAGCTCCTCTCACTACAGCAGCCAGAGCCGGAAAGAGCTGCCCAAGCATTTTTTTATCTCCTCGGTGCTCTCACAGGGCGAAGGTACCTGCCCCACGCATAAGCACAAGCACTTGCTGATGCTTCTGTTATCCGTGTCTCAAGGATGTAAATTCAGATAATTTCCAGATCCTGAGATTAAAGTATATGCTATTTTCTTCAGGAATGTGAGCCAGTGATACTTATTCAGTGTCTATTTTGTGATAATCTTATTCCTGATTCTGTAATTTAGAAGAATAAAATAAAAGACAGGCTCTGGTCTAGGGACACTCAGTCACACTCAGGTTGAAAAGTTAAAATGTCTGGGGAGCATACTTCCTGGTACCAGAGTAACACATTCAAGAGAAAGCACTGGGTCATAGATGAGTTAAATAATTACAGGATCCAGGAAGGAGCATCCTAGCTGAAGAAGAGAGAGTGCTAGGGATTAGGGTGAGGTGGGACCGGACAGAAAGAGTACCTGTTGTCATAGGTTCTGAAGGGCATTTAGGAGAGAAGTAATGTTTCCAAACCCAGAGTTTGGAATGGTTTGCAGTAGGGGTGGTTCTGGGCTTTCAAAAAAGTAAGCCCTGGGCACCTAGCTGACTCAGCCTGTGGAGCATGCCACTCTTGGTCTCGGGTCATGAGATTGAGCCCCACGTTGGTCATTGAGATTACTTGAAAAAAATGTAGAGGCCCTGGGTGGCTCAGTTGGTTATGTGTCTGCCTTTGGGTCAGGTCATGATCCCAGGGTCCTGGGATTGAGCCCCACATCAGGCTCCCTGCTGACCAAGGGAGTCTGCTTCTCCCTTTCCCTTCACCCCTCTCCGTCTTGCTCACTCTCTCTCTGTCTCAAACAAATAAAATCTTAAAAAAAACTAGTAAGCCTGGAGTGAACATTTGTTCTCTTCCCTGCCTCCCTAGAATTGTGGGGGCACAATTCCAAGTGACTTTTAGCTCCCCTTATAGGTTAAAGATGGAAAAGAAAGATGCCTTTGAGCAGTGGCTGAACTTTATTCAGGTTGGGTAATTAGTGAAAAGTTCGATTTAATTGGAAGTTTACAGTTAAACCTGGACTGACAGAATTACCCATTGAATAGATTATTTTATTGTAACAGACCATGCAGGTGACTGACTTTGCAGAGTCTGATTGGATAAACACGTAATTTTTACTGTCTTTCGTCCTACTTATTTTCCCCAGAGCAATATTTTGGTGTTTCCCTTAGCTTTTAACCTAATTTCTTGGACCCCACAAGTAAAGAAAGGAATGGGGAGCAAGTAGTAGTAGGATAAAAAATTTTCCCTGTTATTGGGGCACCTGGGTGACTCAGTGGGTTAAAGCCTCTGCCTTCGGCTCAGGTCATGATCTCAGGGTCCTGGGATCGAGCCCCGCATTGGGTTCTCTGCTCAGCGGGGAGCCTTCTTCCTCCTCTCTCTCTGCCTGCCTCTCTGCCTTTAAAAAAAAAAAAAAAAATTCCCTGTTATCAAAAAATAGTCTTTTTAAATAAGCCTTTAACTCACAGATGAGAAAGCTTTAATCACAGATACTGAAGACTCTTAAATTAATGCAGTTTTGTGGTAGTAATCTTATTTTCTTAAGATGCATGTCCGCAGGATTTTCACTATTGTTTGTATTTTATAAACTGAAGGCAAATGAGGAGCATAATGTTTCTGTACCCTATAATCGCAGAGATGGCGCTGGTGTCAATTTTAGCTTTTAATTAAAGACCACAAGTAACAAACTAAAATTTTTGAACCACAGCATGAATCAGAAAGTTGGCTAGTTAACCTCTTTTTTGAGGGGGTGTTCTTTTTGAAGGTGGGGGGGTTGCAGTCAGAGAAGGGAAAGTGGGAGAGAAAATGGCAAAGAGGTGTAGTGGGAGGCAGTAGATTGTGGGTGGTGAAACTGGAATGGAAGTGATGGCTCTAGACCACTTCACCTTGCCCCAGAGCCCTGAGCAAAAATAAATCCTTTTCCCAGCACTCCATCTCCTCTCCTCTCTCTTCTCTACTTTTCAGTGGTCTTAGGAATGAGCAGGGACAAGCAGCACAAACAATGACTGAGGTTTTCTAACTGCCACAGAGATACTCCCAAGGTAGAGATAGTCCTTTCTTTATCAGACGCCATTCAGGAAAACTGTGTGTGACATTACAACTCTAATATAATCTCTGGCAGTCTTCTGACAGGGATGGTGGAGGGTAGGGATAGGGGGAGCAGATGGAAGTATTTTTGAATTTTCCCAGTGGGCACAAGGGTTTTGTTCCTTAATTAGAGGTCGTCTGGTAAATGCTCACACTGGTGCTAATGCCCCAGGAGAGTTTGAACACCTTCGTTCTGGGTTTACTGGGATATTACAGTCCCCCTGCTTAGGGAGCATACCAACTAGCAGCAGGAAAGCTGGCCTGAGAGCTCACCTGGGCTGAGCTCTGGATTACTACTTAATTCTGTTTGGAAGTCAAGCCTGGAATCTTGAGGTCCCTTGAGAAGGTAGTGCTAGTGTTGATTTCTGTCTCTACTTGTGCTTCTGGAAGTAACAACTAAAATTATATTGAAATTTGCTTTTTAGAAAAAGTTAGGTGATAATCAGAATGTGTGGGTGGTTTGAAGTTTTTTTGTGTCCTTTTTTTTTTTTTTTTTTTAAGATTTTATGTATTTATTTGACAGAGGCACAGCTAGAGAGGGAATACAGGCAGAGGGAGTGGGAGAAGCAGGCCTCCTGCCCAGCAGTGAGCCCCATGCCGAGCTTGATCCCTGGACCCTAGGATCATGTCCTGATCCGAAGGCAAGCTTAATGACGGAACCACCCAGGCACGTGGGGTTTTTTTTTTTTTTTTTACTTTTATTTTTTAAGATTCATTTATTTATTTTTAGAGAGAGACTGCGAGAGTGTGAGTGGAGGGAGGGCCAGAGGGAGAGAGAGAGAAAATCCCCAGCAGACTCCCCTGCTAAGCATTGAGTGCAACACGGGGCTGGATCCCAGGATCCTGAGCCAAAATCAAGAATTGGATGCTTTAACTACTGAGCCACCCGGGTGCCCCTGGTTTGAAGTTTTTATTTTTGTTTTATTTTATTTGTTTATTGACAGAGCCAGAGAGCACAAGTGGGGAAATGGCAAAGGGAGAGGGAGAAGCAGGCACCCCGCTGAACAGGGAGCCTGATGTGGGGCTTGATCCCAGGACCTTGGGATCATGACCCGAGCAGAAGGCAGATGTTTAACCAGCTGAGCCCCCCAGGAACCCCTGGTTTGAAGTTTTTAAATAAAGGCCTGTGCTCTACTACCAGGCCTCCAGAGGAGTACTTTATATTGTATATCCCTGCTGCTAGAATGGGTTCTGGAAGGAAGTTGCTTCCTTCCTGTTTCATCACAACCCTTGTGACCTTGCCATATTCCCTGCCTTCTCGGCTCTAGCAGAATCTAATTCTTAACTAAAGTTGAAACTGGTCAAGGGGCTTGAAGTCTTCCTTAAATACAGAGGGCAGTCTTTTGGAAAGGTTGGCAGATCCCTGAAGTCTTTAAAGAAAGGGTCACAAAATGGAGGCTGTACTCTTAGCAACCTTGACGAGGAGTTTTCCAAACTTGCTGGGTGCTTCTTGTTGGAGACATCATCATGGAGGGCCCCAAGCTGTGGTATCTTTCTTCCTCATTCACCCCCTCCTGTCCAGACTAAAAGCTGACTTTCTGCAGTCCTTTTCCTCTTTATTTTTAAGTAAGCTCTACACCCAGCATGGGGCCTGAACACAACCCTGAGATCAAGAGCTTCATGCTCCACTGACTGAGCCAGCCAGGTGCCCTGACTTTCTGGCGTCTTGACAGAATTCATCTATTATTTTTACTCCTTTGTTTGCTATTAATAAATCCATTATTGTGTCTTTGCCACAGTTAGCTGGTTTAATTGTCTCTTCTGTTGAAATCCAGAGTTGTGGTTTTGAGGGGCAGTATGTTATGGTCAACTTGGACGATCCACAGCCCCCCACACTCATCTCTTTCTGGTTGTAGGCATCAAGATTTAATAGGTCTATCAGAGATTCCTGTGAACTTGCATAGTTTGGTGCCTTCTCAGAAGTACAGGGGTACTTGGTCTGCAAGACAGCCTCTAGTGAATGTGTTCTCTGAACCTCCATATCACAGCATCTCCACCATCTGGATGAAGTACAAGCAGGGAAGCGAAATGTACTTGGCTTGTTGGAGGGGCTGCAAGGAGACCATTGTGGCTGAAAGTAGAGTCAGCAAGAGGGGGGGTTAGAAGATGAGGTCAGAGAAGTAGTAGTAACAGATTGTGGTAGGCCTTGTGGACCTGTTAGGATTTTGTATTCAGAGTGAGATGGCGATCATTGGAGATTTTTGAGTTGATATGATTTCTAATTAAAAAAGTAAATTGCTCTGGCTGCTGTGTAAAAAGCAGACTGGGTGATAGGGGCGAGGGAGGAACAGAGAAACCATTTAGAAGGCTATTGTAGTAATCCAGGCTAGATATGATGCAATGGCAAGTGGAATTATTACCTATCTCCAAGAAAGGTTGGGAGACCTAATTAAGAAAACCTCACTAATGCCTCTCATACAGCCATTTCACAATCTTAGGCTCCAGTATTTGCTAATTCCCTTCTTTTCCTTGGATTTTGCCCTCTCCTATATTAGGGCCATAGGGGAGAGGTTATTAAATAAAGAACAGCCTTCACAAGGGAAGGAATTGTAAGCAGTACTTCAGTTATTTGACCCCAACAGAAGCCTTTTTATTTCTTGAGGCACTGCAATCGGTGCCCTGTGTACATTCTGTTATCCCACCCACCGGAGACCTGAAAAGGCGGAATCTGTGCCAGAACTCTGAGGCAGCTCGATTCTCATTGAGGCATTTTCATTCTGCAGTTGCTATCTTAGACAGTTTGAGCAGCCTCTTTTTACAAAGTGTCTTTTCAGCTACCTGGCCTTGCAAGCTAGAGCTCTCTGATGCTCATGGTGACAAGGTAGTTTCACATACCTGAGAGGGCCCTCAAAGAGGAAGAAAGAGGATTTGTGGTGTTTGTTTAACACTTGAGCTCTTTCCCCACTCCTCTTTTGTTGGGATTAAAGCCTTAACGTGCCACCTGGATTCCTGGGTTTTACAGCAAGGAAAAGGAATTCCGTGTATTTTATTTTAGTACATTATACTTGTTTGAGAAGAGCCTGGTCTTTGGTACACAGGGAGCTTATTCCCTACAGAGGCCACATCTGGTCGGCTTTATTGGGCAGGTCTTGTTGGTAGACATTACTGAGGAAACTGTGCCATCTTGACATAATGTCAGGATTACTGGCCTAGAGAGGGCTGCTGGCAGCCTATTATCACCTTGATTTATTCTGGGAACAATGCAATTTTTTTTTCCCCCCTGGGGGCCAGAGGGGTCTAATTGTGTGATAGGCAACAGGAAAGGTAAATCCCCAGAAACTTAAAAACAGAATTTGCTTTAACAGTGCTCAATTGTATCTCCTAGGGAGCTTTGCCCCTTCTTCTAAAAGTGAGCTCAGATTACTGCCATTGCAAGTTGGACTTTGGGTGCCTTTGCAGCTCATATACTGTACTGCTTCTAGAAATGTCTGACTGCCCCTGCCCTGGTCAGTTCTGTAAATAGACTGAGCCAGGACCTATGAAGGCCAGCTCTCTTCAGGAACCCTGTTCTATTTTCAGGGAGAAATAATTTTTCCGTTCACCTCAGTTAGAATCTGCCCTAGCCTTTCTGGTCCTGCCTTAGCTGGGGCACAGATGAGAGCTGGCATGCCATGTCTCTGGCAGTCCTGTGGGCCTGCCCAAAAGTAGTAGGGAGAGGCTGTCTGTAGGAAATGTGCATGCCAGAAGTGCATCCACAGCTAGTGAACATTAAAGACTTGATAGATGCACCGTATTTTCCAGTTATTTGTGTAGATAGGTATTTCCAGTTTTTATCCCCCCCCCCCCCAGTGCTTCGGTGCTAACTGAAACATTGTTTTAGCCATAGTAATAGTTGAGAGCAAATTGTTGCTGCAGATAAAAACATAGATGTATTTTCAGCCAACATGCTGCTAATTAAATTGCATATCTATCTAAATGTGGGCCTCTGCTACTCATATCTGACGTCCCTGGTATCTTCCTTGAGTGAGTTGCCTTGTATTCTATGATCTTGTTTTTTCGTTCATTGCAGTGTGAGTGACTGCCCCATGTTGTGTTGATGCCAGTCTGCCATGCTAGCCTGTCTGCCAGGGCCAGGTGACCTGTCCTTTCCGCTTCTTTCTCACACGCAGATGAACACTGGACTTCAGAAATGTAAGTAATCTGGATCCCAGAGAAGGATGTGGCCCTTATTTTGTCTCTACATTTGGATAATAACAGAGGCACATCAGGGGTATGTTGACCGTGAACTTTGGTACCTTCAAGATACTCTTCAACAAAGACAACAGGAAGGCAGCAGCCAAACTTGTTAGCAGTGTGGATGCTTCTTTGATCAGAGAGATCCTCTTAAATACTAGAATTCCTCAGTGTGTGTCATCTGTAGCTATCTGTTGTTGTTGCTGTAGCTATCTGTTGAGCGACAAAGCTATACAGAGTTTTACAGGATATATATGTCCCCCTTCAGAAAGGTGTTTCAGTTTGAACCCCAATGAGGAATTGAATGAAAACTCACACTCTTGATTATTTACTGTATCTCTGAAACATATTCTTTACCCTTTTCTGTTGTTCTGGACTCTCTGAGCATTCTCTACCATTCCCTTTGGCTTTGCTTTCTGCTGAACCAGTGACCTCAGTTCACAAGTCAAGAAGCTTTCACCTCCAGAAGGGACAGGGAGCTAGTTTTATCAGTCTCTCTGGGTATATTCTTGCTAATAAACTTGCCCACAAGACTGAACTTTTGAGAACTATTAGAATCCTGTCTTTTTTCCTCTTTTCTTTCTTTTCTTCCTTCCTTCCTTTCCTTCTTTTCTTTTAAAGTAAGTTCTTCGCCCAATCTGGGCCTTGAACTCCTAACCCCGAGGTCAAGAGTCACATGCTCTTGACTGAGCCAGCCAGGAGCCCCAGATTCCCGGCTTCTTTCCCTGCACTACAACGATGTGCAAGGAAAAGATTCTGTTCCTAGCTCATTACCATGTACAGTGTCTTCAGGTATAAATATTGCTCTAAATTTGGGATAGACCTTTTTTTTTTTTTTTTTTTTTTCAGAGCAAAAGGGGAAATCATTGAGGCATCTAGGCTAACCCTTTAATATAAAAGGTGCTTCAGCACCTTACCCAAATCCTTTATGACAGGGGCTGGCAAATTTCTTCTGTGAAGGGCCAGATAACAAGTATTTTAGGTTTTGTGGGCCATATGGTCCCTCTTGGATGTACTCAGAGGTGCTGTCGTAGGGTAAATAAAGGTAGCTATAGACGTCATGTAAACGAATGAGTGTGGCTGTGTTCTTCTAAAACTTTTTACACAAAGCAGTTGTATTTTGGCCCACAGGCTATAGTTTGCTTCCACCCGCTGTATGAGATCATCTTCAGAAGTTAAAAAGGGGGGTGCCTGGGTGGCTCAGTCGTTAAGCATCTGCCTTTGGCCCAGGTCATGATCCCAGGGTCCTGGGATCAAGCCCCCCATCAGGCTCCCTGCTCAACGGGGAGTCTGCTTCTCCCTCTCCCACTTCCCCTACTTGTGTTCCCTCTCTTGCTGTCTCTCTCTCAAATAAATAGATATCTTAAAAAAAAAAAAATGCTCTCGCCTCTTGACTTCCTTTCTTTGAAGGAGAGTAAGGCTCAGAGCCTGGCTAGTTCTGGAATTTGCCCAGTGAATCCAGCTTGTGGAATGACAAAGCTGAAAGTTAAGTTTTCCTTCTGCAGCTGCCTGACTCCATAGGCAAGCTATATTATGCTGTACCAGCTTTTCCCTTAGTCTTTCTCTTAATAAATGATGATTGTCAGGTGATAGAGTTGTACATGCTCCTTGGCCACTGAAATCTGCATGCTAACTGCATTTTGACTGGTTCTGGGGTTCCAGGGACACATCTGGAGAAGGAAGTATACTTGGAAGCATGACAGAGCAGCTCACTGACTTTCTTCTAGGTTCCTTCATATACCCAAACCCCAGAGATGGGGTATTAAGCAGGTAGCTTTATCTTGGGTGCTGACTTTGGATTTCCACTCCTTTTCTGTCCAAAACAGCCTCAGAGGTAGCCTCTGCTAACCACTGTTTTCAAATTCTGTTCAAGAATTGAGATAACCTTCCCTGGTCTCCGGCTTGTCTGTCTGTTTGAGGAGAATAGTGTTTTAGAATCCCTTTGTCTCACTTGGTTGCTGTCCTTAATTATATCTAAGCCTTTGCAGAGAAGAAAACCTGATGGTGTTTTTTTGTTTGTTTGTTTGTTTGTTTTTGTTTTTTTTTTTTAAAGATTTTATTTATTTATCTGACAGAGAGAGATCACAAGTAGGCAGAGAGGCAGGCATAGAGAGAGGAGGAAGCAGGCTCCCCGCTGAGCAGAGAGCCCGATGCGGGACTCGATCCCAGGACTCTGAGATCATGACCTGAGCCGAAGGCAGCGGCCCAACCCACTGAGCCACCCAGGCGCCCCACCTGATGGTGTTTTAAGCTTATGTGCTTTCTTCTCACCTCTCCCAAAATGTATATGAAAAGATATTCTGCCATGTCACTTACAGCTGTTAGCATGGAACACTGAAGGTGAGATGGAGCATAAACTCTCCTTTGGGAACCAGCACCAGGGTCCTTCTCAGAGGACCTCTCAGCTGTAGAGAGCTTAACCAGTTTTGTGACTCTGCTTTTCACCCTTTCTCTGCCCCTCATCCTCGGGAGGGTTTTACGAGTTGTTAGAAACACAGAATATAGTGTCTGGTGGGGCAGGGATAGAATACAGATGTTTATTGATTATTGTGCTTTATATTGTAAGAGCTCAGGCAGGAGAGATGTAGCAGGGGTCTGGAGGTGTGGGGTATGTGGTATCTTGGCCAGCACTCGAAGTCACCTGGCTAATCACTTTCCCCAGGCTTACCCCACTATGGGTACAGAATCACGGGATTGATCCCTTCTAACACCAGCATTTCCTCCTCTCCCCTTTCTTCGTAAGAGGATGTAATGCATTTCCCACCCTAGATGTGGCATTTGCCTTGGGGCAGTCTGGATTAAGGAATGCCTTGGCCTTGGTGGGTCCTGGGCTTGATAGAGGACCACAGTTTGGGTTAGCTGGATACCCTCCTAGAGCTTTTTTGTATATTCCATGATGTTACTTGTTTTACGAGTTCTCAGCTGTTTGAGAACTTTATTTAGAAAAATTTTCTCTGACCCATCTTTTCCCAGTTCCTTAGAAAATGTGTTTTTGAACTTACCCCCCCCCCCCCATTAACTGCAAGCCTCTGCTCTTCCCCAGCTCACCGTCAGGTATATCGTGGTGGCCCAGTAAATATGTCTAGGTGAGTGGCTGAAATGACCAAAGGTCATTCATTCATTAATTCGTTTAGATTTTATTTATTTATTTGACAGAGAGCAGGAAAACACAAGCAAGGGGAGCAGTAGAGGGTAGGGGAGAAACAGGCTTCTGACTGAGTGGGAGCCGGATGGGGGGCTTGATCCCAGGACCCTGGGATCATGACCTGAGCCGAAGGCAGACACTTAACTGACTGAGCTACCTAGGCCCCCCTCAAATCATCTTTTAGTCAACAGCTCTGACCTCCTTCCTTAAAGAGTATCAGGGTTTGATACCAACCTCAAATTACCCAGTTTTACTACTTTTCTATGCGTGTCTGCCGCCTAGTGGAAGGGCCTGGAAATGGTGAATTGGCCCAGAAACTGGATAAGCTGTAGAAATCTCAGAAATATTAGCTAATATTTGTTGATTGCTTACTATGTGCCAGGCACGATTTTGAGTGTACTTATGCATATTCTTATTCGCTCCTCAATAATCCCATATGAGAAACTTTCATTGTTCTTTTGAGGAGGAGACCTAGAGTAGCCCTCGCCAGTGTCACATTAATGTTGAGTGACTACATTAGAACTCCCTCTTTTTTTTTTTTTTTTTAAAGATTTTATTTATTTATTTGACAGAGAGATCACAAGTAGGCAGAGAGACAGGCAGAGAGAGAGAGGAGGAAGCAGGCTCCCTGCTGAGCAGAGAGCTGATGCGGGACTCGATTCCAGGACACTGAGATCATGACCTGAGCCGAAGGCAGCGGCTTAACCCAGGCGCCCTAGAACTCCCTCTTGGGTCAGACTCCAAACCCAGTGTTTGAAACACTGCCTGTGCCTCTCCATCTATTGATAGAATTTCCGGCTGCATATGGTACTTGTGTCTTCTGACGAATTTCCGGCTGCATATGGTACTTGTGTCTTCTGACCTTCAAAATGGAAGGATAAACAGGGAGGCCCCTGTGGAAAGCTGGAATTCAGGGAGATATCGGCCTTCACCACCTGCCCCCACCTCTTGCAGTGCCTGGAATAGACAACACTGCTTTCTGCTACATTTAAGTCCCAGACTCAAGTCCTGTGTGGGCTTTCTCCATCAGGTTACTTTTTCTATCTGTACAAACTCAACCAAACGTGCTATCCTTGAATAGCTTTTGATAGTCATGGTTCCTGTTCACAGAGCTTTTTCCTATTCACTGAATCTCTTGATCCTAGTAATTCTGTGAGGTACAGGGGTACCTCTGGGTGGCTCAGTTGATTGAATGTCAGACTTGGTTTTGGCTTAGGTCATGATCTCAGGGTCGTGAGATCAAAGCTCACACCAGGCTCTGCACTCAGCATGGAGTCTTCTTGGGATTCCCCTCTCCTTCTCCCCCTCTCCCCACTTGAGCACACGTGTGTGCTCACATTTGCTCGTTCTCTCACTCCAAAGTAAAATGAAATTCTTTAAAAAAAATTCTGTGAGGTATGACAGCAGGTATCATCCCTGTTTATAAATGAAGAATAACTGAGACCCTGAATAGTAGATAATAAAGCCAGTATTTGAATCTAGATTCTAAGCACAGATTCCCTGTGCACTGCCTTATGTCCCAATTAATAACACCCTTAGTATCACATATTTAAATAAGTTGCTTTACAGGGAAGCCTGGTTGGCCCAGTCTGTGGAGCATACAACTCTTGATCCTCAGGGTTGTGAGTTTGAGCGTCACGTTGGGCACATAGCTTTTTTTTTTTTTTTTTTTTTCCTCAAAGATTTTATTTATTCATTTGACAGAGAGAGATCACAAGTAGGCAGAGAGGCAGGCAGAGAGAGAGAGAGGAGGAAGCAGGCTCCCTGCTGAGCAGAGAGCCCGATGCGGGACTCAATCCCAGGACCCTGAGATCATGACCTGAGCCGAAGGCAGCGGCTTAACCCACTGAGCCACCCAGGCGCCCGGGCACATAGCTTTTTAAAAAAAATTAAAATAAGTTGCTTACAAAGCTGTGGTATCTGTGTCAGCTGTACACTTAGGGGAAGATGTTAGAGAAGAAAGCAAGCTTCTGGGATGACTGCATGGGACTGAGATAAAGTATTGAGAAAACTTGGGGGTTTTTTTTCTTTCAAGGGCTGAACTTAAGGCTGGTACATGAGATGGATGGTGCTAGATTCCAAGAATGTAGCCTCTTTTTTATCCAGTATACTCCTCTCATCCTGGAGAGTCCTTCTTCTTTTTTTTTTTTTTTTTCTGGAGAGTCCTTCTTAACAAAGATAACTACAGCCTGTGTCCACCCTTCCCCCTTCTTGTGATTCTGATTCCTTTATTTGACTGTCCTCATCACCACTGTCAACATCAGCAGAAGCAGGACAAAGAGAACTAATCGGTATCCGTGTCCCATTCCATACTCCTGAATCAAGCCAAGCTGCCTTCTGCCTCTGCTAGGGGAAAAAAAAAACCACTCTGAAACTTGGTACTAACTTGGAACATAGGAACTTTTATCAGTCAGCAAGCCCCTGTACCACTCTCTCTTCCCTGGCCCTCAAGAAGGGAAGCCCAAAAAAAAAAATAATAATAATAAGGGAAGCCCACCAACATGGAGGAAAGCCCAGGAGCCAACCTGTATTACCTGTCTGAACTAAACCCCGGCAGCTTTAGACTGCTGGCCCTCAGCTGAGCCCAAGTCGTTCCATCAGAATAGAACCTATACTGCTGATACTTACTGAGTCTTCTACACATCTGCTCTGGGTCAGGCGCGGGGCTAGGAGAGTCACGTGGTTTTGACCAGTCAGCACCTAAGTACAGTGGCTGATCTGGTCAGTTTCTAATGGAATTCTGGTGTCTTGAGTAATCCCAGATTTTCTGGAATTTTCTTATCTAGGAGAATGTAGCAAGGGTCAGAAAATGGCCCCACTTTATGGAAACTGAAGCTCCCTGAGGGTCAGTGGCTTGTAAGAAGCAGCAGAACTCAGACTCTCCTCTCGGGGCTCTGATTCTGCTCCCCAGCTAGTGTTACTTCGAGAAGGTTTCTGGGCCTCGGCCTCCCTCCTTTCTGGACTCAGCTATCTCTTTTACATTCATTCTTTTTTTTTTTTTTTTTTTTTTAAAGATTTTATTTATTTATTTGACAGAGATCCAAGTAGGCAGAGAGGCAGGCAGAGAGAGAGGAGGAAGCAGGCTCCCCACTGAGCAGAGAACCCGATGCGGGGCTCGATCCCAGGACCCCGAGATCATGACCTGAGCTGAAGGCAGAGGCATTAACCCACTGAGCCACCCAGGCGCCCATACATTCATTCTTTTAAGACTCTCTCCAAATCAGTCATCTTACAAACATTTTGTTTATGGATAGAGCATCCATTCTGTATGCGGTTAATAAAGCAGACCTCAAACATGTGGGAGTGCCTACTATATCGTGGCACTGTGCCCCTGAGAGCACAGCTCTTTCTGTACTCTTGTGCTCAGTTCTACCTTGATGAGCGTGGGACTAAATCTCTCTGCGCCTTGTGGACTTGAGCTCTCTTTTCTTGCCTCTAAAAGCAACATTTTCTAAGCAGTTGCTGCCAGGCTAACCAGCAATGCCACCAAAGGAAGGCAGCTGTGCCCTCTTCCCTCTAGCCCACTCCTTGAGCCACTTCCCTTTCAGTTGATGCCCAGTGATGTGACTGAATGGGGTCTCCTAGGGCCAAGGCAGCTGAGGCCACAAGCTGCGCATTCAGTCAGCTTAGTCCTTGCTCTGTCTTGGCTGCCTCCTGTAAGGGGAGGAAATAGGGTGGGCGTTCGCCAGCTGAGCCAAGGCTCCCCGCCAAGCCCCTTCCTTCTGCTTGGGCAGTCTGTGGGCTTACTCGCTCAGCAAACCTTTATTAAGCACCTTCTGTGTACACTTAGGAGAGACCCTACCTCAGAGAGGGAGTAGAGGGCTGAGACCTTTTGCTGGACCCTGGCATCCTTACGGGGCCCTTGTTCTCAGAACCTTTTCCTTTTTGACTGGAAGTCTGACATCCGCTGGAGCCCCCGATGGGTGGCCGCTGGAGATGGGAACAAAGAGACTGTTAACGTTAATGAGGCACATTGAGTGGGTATTTCCGCAGTCTCCAAAGGAAGGCAGGTTTTTCCTCTTTCATTTTGGAAAGTGACAGCTGACAAGGGCGGAATACAGACTATTTTTGGCTCGGGGGACTTAAAGATTCTCTGAATCCTTTCTTCTCAGCTCCCTCCCTGCTGCCCTGTCATTATTGTCACCCCCCCCACACACACACACACACAAGGAAATAAATAAAGGCTTTTGATCCTCACCCAATCAGGCAGAGAGTGAGCTGTAAACAAAACTGAACTTGTGACATAAGGCTAGGGGAGGGATGCTGGCAGCGTATTCCTCTGCTCCTGAGGAAAAAAGCATCCTGTTTGCTGTGCCAGGGTGCTCACCCAGTGGGTATGGCGTCCCAGCTGCCGGGGCACAAGGGAAAGCTGCTGCCTCCCAGACCACCGCAGCCTGAAGAGGCGTCACTGCGGGCGCCCTCTTTACGACGGTGTCTTGGGGAAGGGACTGAGTGGCCACAGAGGGCTCTGACATGCAGCTCCGTGCAGAACCTTCACCCCCAAGGCCAGTGTAAGCTGGTAGGAACTTAGAGTTCCATGTAGGGGAACAACCATCAGTAACCTTCGTGACAATTGGCCAGGTTCTGGCTCTCCAAAATCTGGGACTTTAAAAGTTGCTCTGCTGTTCTGATCTTTGGTGGCCTCATTTATAAATGAGAATCCTAATAGTAGCTGCCTTCTAAAGCTGGAGCGAGGATTCATTGATAAAGCCTATCACTTAGCACAAGGCCTGACCAGTTACAGTTATAAGTAGTGACTAAATGTTAGCAGTGCTTGTGACTGTGGGGCTCGGTGAGACTGGGTCTAAGATGAAGAGAAGACCAGGGACGACTTCCTTATCCCCTGCTCTACCCTGCACCCTCAGAGGGGGAATCTAGAAGGGCTGGTTGGCTTGGCACTGATGAGCTCCCTCTCCTTCTTTGCTCTCCTTACCCTTCTCTCTCTCTAGGGGACACTACACAGAAAATGAGAGCTGCTCACTATCCTACCCCAGCCGAATTGGACGCGTATGCTAAGAAGGTCGCAAACAACCCACTGACTATAAAAATCTTCCCCAACAGTGTGAAGGTTCCCCAGCGGAAACACGTTCGTCGTACTGTGAACGGCCTCGACACATCAGCCCAGCGCTACAGCCCCTACCCGACTCAGGCCGCCACCAAGGCAGGCCTGCTTGCCATTGTCAAAGTGCCAGCCAAAAGCATACTCAAGGACTTTGACGGCACCCGAGCCCGATTGCTCCCTGAGGCCATCATGAACCCCCCAGTGGCGCCCTATGCTACTGTGGCACCCAGCACTTTAGCCCACCCCCAGGCCCAGGCTCTGGCCCGCCAGCAGGCCCTGCAGCACGCACAGACCCTGGCCCATGCCCCTCCCCAGACGCTGCAGCACCCTCAGGGTATCCCGCCAGCCCAGGCGCTGTCCCACCCTCAGAGCCTCCAGCAGCCTCAGGGCCTGGGCCACCCTCAGCCCATGGCCCAGACCCAGGGCCTGGTCCACCCTCCTGCCCTGTCTCACCAGGGTCTCCAGCACCCCCCCAATCCCTTGCTGCATGGAGGTCGGAAGATGCCAGACTCAGATGCCCCCCCGAATGTGACCGTGTCTACCTCAACTATCCCCCTTTCAATGGCGGCCACCCTGCAGCACAGCCAGCCCCCGGACCTGAGCAGCATCGTGCACCAGATCAACCAGTTTTGCCAGACGAGGGCGGGCATCAGCACTACCTCAGTGTGTGAGGGCCAGATCGCCAACCCCAGCCCCATTAGTCGCAGTCTGCTCATCAATGCAAGCACCCGGGTGTCCACCCACAGCGTCCCCACGCCAATGCCTTCATGTGTGGTCAATCCCATGGAGCACACCCATGCGGCCTCGGCCGCGCTGCCTGCCGCAGGCCCTGTCAACCTGCCCACGGGCGTCTCTCGAGCCCCCACTGGCTACCCTAGCGACCTCAAGCCAGTCGCCTGGAACCAGCACCAGCTGGCCCACCTACAGCAGATGTGCAGTGAGGCTGGTGGGACGCCGGCCCCTGGCCTGACAGGCAAGCATGCAGCAGGACGCGAGTTGGCAGGGCCTGGCTTTGTGGGCAAGGCCCCTGCCTACCCGCAGGAACTCTGCCTGGCACAGTCCTTCCATCTGAAGCCAGCCCTGGAGAAGCCAACCCCGTCCCCACCCGTCAACGGCCTGGCAGCCCCACTGGCCTACCCAAATGGTCACTACTTCCAGCCCCTGTGGAACAACATTCTGCCCACCCCCAATAGCGACAGCTCGGGGTCTCAGGACCTCGCCATGCCGTTCCATGGTGGGCAGCCCACGGGTGCACCCCTCGACTGTGGGACCGCTGCTGCTGGGGCCCACTACCGAGCAGGGACCGGGGGTGGGCCGGTGGCAAGCCAGAACAGCTTGATGCAAACGGTGGATTACCTAAGCGGGGATTTCCAACAGGCCTGCTTTCGAGAACAGAGCCTGGCCATGCTGAGCAAGGCCCACCGAGCCCCTGGCACCCGAGCCCCTGATCCCGCAGATAGTCGAAATCTTCATCTTCAGCACCCTGGGTATAGATAGGGAGCCCTGGTGCCCTCCACAAGCTACACATCCTACAGCACCCTCCTAGGTGTAGACTTTTGAGTAATTGGATAGTTTCAAAATTTCGCTGCTCCAGTGTGATCATTCTTAGATGTCTAAGAAAGGGAATTTGGTGGGCTCTAATTGAGGACAGCAGGGGATCCCCTGTGCCCTCATCCTCCCCTCCACCACCCCTAGCAACTTCTGGGTTTATATGAGGACCTGACCCCAGCTCCAGGCTTTTCTCTCTGCTGCCTCTCATCCCTTGCCTTGGCCATTTCCTACCAGGCACCTCCTATCCTTTCTTGCACCTCTGCCTGTTTTCCTTAGGACTGAGGTGTGGGAAGGGGAAGGGGCCTGGGGGAGGTGGCTGTGGTGTGCAGCCCCTTCAGCTTGGCCACTCCCTGTCTGTCTCTGTCTTTGGGACTAAGAAGCCAGACTTCCCAAGTGCTCTGGAAGCTAATTCCTTATTCACCCAAAGATCTTCAGTCAAAACTGACCCAGTCTTCACCTCCTCTCACCCCTCTCCATTCCTCAGGGCTTCGTTGTACACCTGTGTTGATTCCAGAGCCACTGCACTAGTCCTTGCTACACTCCTCAAGGGCACCCTGCAGGCACTTGGCCGCCTTATTAGCCTTGAGGCATGGGAAGATCTTTGTGCTGATATCTTAGTTCCTGACCACACCCCCCTTTCCAGTGCTAGAGAAAGGTAGTAAGGTGGTAGTGACCATTCAGTGCAGCCAAAATCCCTTTCTCACTGTTGTTTCTCCTTAATCATCTGTTGCTCCCATCCCCCATGCCCCTTCAGAAACCAAGCAAAACAAAACAGGATGTTGAGGAACTAAGTAGGTAAAGGGTGATCACATTGGAGTTCAGAATTAAACCCCCCCCCAAAAAAAAAAAAGTTACAATGCATTTGGTTCTCTTTACACTGGCTAAGAATATTGCTCTACACTGTAAGTTTTAAATGTCCTGTTTCTGTGTGAATGTAGTGTGGGTTTGAGTAGCGTGTGAGCGGCCCCACAGGTACATTCACCCTCACCTCCTTTTGCAGCCCCTCAGTTTAGTGAAGAAAGAAAGAAAGAAAAAAAAAAACACAAAGCCTTAAGCTCTTTGAATTCTTCCTTTACCAAATGAGCATGGTTCTAACAGCTGGAGGCGGACGTCTGTGGGAAACAGCCCCTCCTGCCCTTGCCCGCCCTTCACATGCCCATCCTTCACCCCATGCTCAGCGTGTCTCACCCCCAAGTGGCAAATAGTTGGCTAGAAATTTAAGACTTTTCTATAACTTTAAATTTAGAACGTTTCGTAATTTCTTGCACCTTTTTGTTAAAGATATGTAGTTGGGCTCTTTTTTTGTTTTGTTTTGTTTTAACCAAATAAGCCCTTACCTTTCCTGTCTCTGGGGAATGTGAGCTGATGATGTTATTTAAGATTTGGGGTTTTGTTTACTATACTATCCACTGTTCTTTAGCCAGAAATTCTCTAGTGATCTGAAGCAATGTGACTGAAGACCAGTTTTTAAATTATGTGTTGGCAAGTTGCCTTATATTTAAAAAGAAAAAAAAGAAAAAAAATGCCTGATTGTGTTATGCCAAATGATAGCAACATGAAGTCCTAATTTATTGTTCTGATTTCCCTGCCGTCTGTGAACACTGGTACCTCCCTGTCCCTGAGCCCTTGTGTTGGGGGGGGGGGGGCGGTGCCTGCAGCTTCTGGTTCAGGGCCAGCCCTCCAAGGCGTTGGCCACTGTCTCACCCAGGGCCCCCTTCTGGTTCTTGCTTTTCGGAATTACATTTAAAGAACACCACTGTCTCCCCTTACCCTTGCTTGATCTCCAAACCAGGTATTTTTGCTGTAATTTTTTCCAATGCCTCTTCCCCAAAAGGTGAGCTGCCATCTTAGGAAATTGGACCAGACACCAACTTGGGGGCTTTAAATCAAACCTCAAACCCTCAAATCTCTTCCTGTGTAGGGGTGCAACTCTCTGAACTCTCACTCCCACCCCTGGTCTGCATGGAAAATGTACTGTGACCCCCCCCCCCCAACTACCCTTGCCTTTGGTGTGAGATGTTTCCTAGTTCACCCTGAGCCCCCTCCCCCTCTGCCAGCCAACCCCAACCAGCAATAAGGGTCCAAGCCAGGGCCTCCTATCCACGCTCCCTGCCTCCATCCCACACTGCCCCTAGGGAATACCTGATTCCCTACGCTGTCCACATATTGTAGCACTCATTCTCCATCTCCCTCATCTTCTCACCTGTGGTGGTTTATGGGTGTGATGGGGTTTTTAAGATTATTATAAACCAGTAAAAAGGAAAAACTCACCTTCTGATCTTGTCCTATTCGTTGAATGCTGTGAATGTTTGAGGTCATTTTTCTTGCAATGGTTTCTGACATGTCTGACTTCCAGAAGGGAAGCCAGTTCTCATTTTTGAGGGGAGCCATATAGTGTCTATCCCTCAGAAGCCTGAGGAGGTGGCCCACAGCCAGTGCCAGGCCTCCCCCTGGTCGAGGTGGTTTGCAGCTCTGTCCTGCCCTGCCGGCTGAGTGTGCAGTCACTTGTACTTAGAGGACCATTGAAAAAGGGATCTGGTTTGCTCATAAGCCAACTGAAGACTAAGCCCCTCCCCCTGCCCTCCTTTGTTTTTTGTTTTAAAAGATTTTATTTGAGAAAGGGAGGGAGAAGCCGACTCCTACTGAGCAGGGAGCCCAAGGTGAGGCTCGATCCCAGAGACCTGGGATCATGGCCTGAACCAAAGGCAGAATCTTAACCCACCAAGCCACCCAGGCACCCCTACCTCCAACACTTTGGAAGTTCTTAGGGCCTCTGACTGGTGGAGGTAATAGGTGCAGTAATCTGTAACACGGGAAGCGGCCTCTAGGAATACTGATGGAGTTGTGCAAGTCTGGTCCCTTTCTGAGCATGCCAGTCTCTGTGGTGCTCTTCAGAGAAGGCGCTTTGCCTCCTTTACTCCCATGACATCCCTGTGAAAGCCGGCCGCCTTCTACTTGGGTCACATATTTGCAGTGAGCCTGAAGTCCCACTGCTAGAGTGGACCAAGGGGAGCCCAGTTATGTCTGGCCTCTTTGGGCAGGTGCTTGCAGAGTCCAGCTTACTTTCTGGTGCATAACCTGGCCGAAGTTTCACAAAGCAATTCTCCCTGCCTGCGGCTGCACTGGGATGAGGAGGTCTGGAGTCTGGCGCTGACTGTGACACCCACTGTTGCACAACTCTAGGAGGCTCCCTTCAACCTTCCCCTATGAATGCGCAACGGCAGCGCTGCCAGCAGAGGGAGCCCAAGGGAAGACCGAGGCTGGATGGGAGGTTCCACTTCCTCCCTAAGGGAGGAGCCACAGAGCCGATGCTAGAGCCCATGCTTTTCCCTCCCAGCTTCCAGATGTCACTGTATGGAGATGATTTATTTGGGGAAGAGGTGGTCTTTCCTTTCTCAGCAAGGCAGGCAGGACCCCATCTCCTCCTAGGTCATTGAATTTGGCCCTTTGAAGGGTAAGCTGGTGGCTCGTTCCCCAGGCTGGCATTTCAGACCGTCCTGTCACCTAACAAGGGCTCTTTTCACCCGGGCCTGAATGTGGGAGAGTGAAGGCAAAAACTCCAGCCTTGAACCTTCCCCTACTAGGTAATAGCTGCCACACACCGGTCCTCTTCCCGGGGCCAAGACAGTAGAGTAAGGGACTCGATGCTGATGAATCGTACAGTTTACAAGTCTAGGGGAACAGGAGTACTCCCGTCTTACCATAAGACTAACGATGCCCCATGTAGCTGAGCAACTTGGCAAAAAAGCAAGCACAGGAAGGATCCAAACCAACCCTACTGCCAAACTGGAGGGAGATATTCTACCAGGGATTGCTAGAGCTTCAAACAGAATCCAGGCCCTATCCCAAACCAGCTGAAAGAGCAATGAGAGTCAGTTCACGCCTCTGTGCCTATTTCATCAGCCAGATGTGGATAATCGCACTCACTGAGGCCTGTATGGAGAGTAAACAAATACGGATGAGAAAACCAAAAGGCCCTTGGCTCTGCTTAGGCCCTGGGTATGGGATGGGCTTTGGAACTGGATGACCATTCTGTCCAGCACATTCTTAGTGCTGGAAACAAGCACTGTCTTACCAAGTCTTCACTACAGCTGGCTGAGATGGCTGCTTTTACGATGGTGATAAAAGCGACTTCATTTGCCTACTGTATTAAAGCCATGCATGTAAAGCGTTTTGCAGTGTCTGCCACATGATAGCTACTGTCATTAGACCAAGAAAGACCTATCTAGGGCAGAAACACTAGTCTGGTGGAGTTATGGATCAGGGACTCCAGTCTTAAAAAAAAAAAAAAAAAAAAAGAAAGGAAGAAAGCAAGAAAAAAAAAAAAAAAAGTCCGGAGCCTGCACTTCCCCCATTTACCCACCAGACGGGCAGCGGCAGGCAACTGCTTTCCTAAAGCCCGATGCAGCTCTCCTGTCGTCCACCAGAGGGCGACCCAACAGGGCAGAGAGGCGAGCAGCAGCCCGACTTTGGCTTGGTGCCTTCACAGTCGGGCCAGCCTTCCAGGGCCCTAACCATCCCAGATAAGTCAGGCTGGAACCAAGTTAATAAATACAATTCAGGATTTATTAAAAACCAGGGCTCCCCTGCCGTGCCCCCCTGGCACTAAGTAATAAATAACCAGGGGAGGCACAGCTGGGGAAAGGGGAAGAGAAATCAGATCTCAAGACAGATTTTTTTAACTACCCCTCCCTCTCCCACCTCCCACCCCCTGACTATGGCTCTTGGGACATAGCACCAGCAGGCACCTCAGTCCCGGGTAGAGTGTGACCGGCACCAAGGCATGTCTTTCTTCCCTGCCCAGGAGAGGAGAAAGACCCTGGGATCTCTTGTTTCCAAGCCCTTGATGACCCCAAGACTGGCTCCCCTCCAGGGGCCAGGGCTGAAGCACCAATAGGAGGCACCTGAGGGTGGTATGGAAGGCGGGAGGGGGAGCAAGGGAATAGAACCTAGGCAGCAGAAGAGGCTGAAAGGGGGTCCGGCCCCCTCTCTGGGTTCAGCCAGTTCCTAACTGAGGTCACAATCCCCCCTCCCTTTCTCGGGGAGCCCCGTCTGTACTCAGCTGAGGATCTTTCGGGGCAATTCAACAGAGGCACGGATGAACACGGCGTCATCCCGCACGTAGTTTCGCTTACGGATATCCTGGTGGGAGATGAACTTGGGATAACCAAAGCCCAGAGAGCTCTCATCCAGGGAGCCCCGCCAAGTGCCTGGTTTTTGGAAATTCTTCCAGTTTGGGTCGGGGTGAAAGGTCTCAGTGACGTGCTGTGGCTTGGCCAGCCCAGGGTCACTCTGATCCAGCAGGGAGAAGGTGACACGGCGGGCAAACGGCCACTCGAGAAGATTGTCAAAGGCACCTGGCAGCACGCGGATGTAGAGCGAGAGGTGTGTGCCCTCACCGCTGCCATTGCCATTGAGGAACGCAGACACCTGCAGCTTGTAGCCATACTTGTGCGTGTAGAAGGCTGGGCTGAAGCACTCGAGGTTGGGCTTAGCTTTGGCTTCCTGAAGCCGCCGTCCGTAGCTGCCGATCTTCCAGATGAGCACGCCGTCACTGCCCACTGACAGCTCCTCCAGCTCCCGCCGCAGTTCCTGCAGCTCCTGCCGCTGCCGGCTCACCAGGGCGCACATCATGGCAAGGTGCGGCTTCACGCTCTCCTCCACGTGTCGGGCCATCGCCAACTTCGGGCACTGTGGGCAAAGCCCAGGGCCGCAGGGGGGTGGTGCAGAAGGGGTAGGAAGGGAGGACAGTTCTTAGTAGGCACTGGCCCTGGAGAGAGAGGGGGCCGGGGACAGGGCCCCAACTCTAAACGGGAATGACAGAGGACACTTAGGAGCCCGGCAGCGGCTGGCACAGGGAAGGACCAAAGTCTTCCGAGCAGCACAACAGGGGCCACGGAGGGCCAAGAAGGGGGCTGGCAGGAAAGCCGAGGGGTGGTGGGGGGGGGGGGGAATAGCTCACCCTGTGCTTGCAACCGGAGTCCTTGAACGGACACAGCACCAGCGCCGTGCTGCAGCTCTCCTTCAGGTGGCCAGGCAGGTCCTCCCGTGCCACCGAGCCCACGCCGCACTGGTTGGGGCAGGGCACAGGCAAGCGCGGACACTGGTACTGGTGGCTCTAGGGCCGCAGAAGGAGAAGGATAGAGGTCAGCAGCCTGACTCCCCGCTCCCACCCCTCACACCTGCCACCTAGAAAGGGCGTCACCTGGATAGTGTCAAAGACAAACTCCTTGGTGCAGTAGGTGCAAGGCTGGGTGCGCTTGGGGCACTCGGAGGCAGCGTGCTGGGCCAGCAGGCGCCGCATCATACGGGCGCCGCACTTGTTCTCACAGTACACGCTCTCCTGAGGGCACACGCCTTCGTGGCTCTGCGGAGATGCCCCGGGGGGCCAAGTTAAGGGTGCCCGGCTCAACTACACCCCTCAGCCAGGCCCCCCGCCCCAGCTTACCTCAAAGGCCTCCCCACTGAAGTCGCAGCCACAGAACTCGCACTTGAGGCGCCGCTTGGGGCAGTCGTGCTGCAAATGGGCAGGCAGGTCCCGGCGGCTCAGCTTCGTGGGGCAGCGGTTGGGGCAGGGGATGACGTTGAAGCTGCATGCATTCAGGTGGCTCTGGTGAGAAAGGAGGCGGTGAGCGCCCGCCGGGAAAGGACTCATCCCTCCCTCCCCGCCGAGGACTCACCTGCAGGTGCCGCAGTGGCCCACTCCAGCGGCAGCCCTCCTCACTGTGGATACAGCGGATGGCCAGGCCCAACACCTGCACCTCCAGCTCGGGGTCTGGGTAGATCTGGGTGGATGGGGAGGAACCGGCCAGGGTCAAAGGCTGCTCCAGTACCCAGTCACCACCACCCCACCCTACCCCAGCCAGGCTAGCTCTACCTGAGCTTCAGGAACACGCTCTCTTGATCTATAGTCCCTTCTGTGCCCAGCGATAAAAGGCACAGGTGGTGTCTGCTCCAAAGCTGGACACCAGGATCCCCAGCGTGCCTGTACATGACACTCCCTCCAGAGGGGCAACCAATCGGCCTGCTCAGTTCCAGGCAGCCCCCACATCCTCTGCTTCCTTCCTCCTGGTAGAGGGGTCCTGGCCGTCAGCCACGGGTCTGGCTTGCCACCCAAAGGGGAGGGGAGCACTCCCTTCGGGCACAGAGCGGCTCTGTGCACCCCCACAGGCTGGGCATTGTGCCTGCCCTCCAGGGCAAACACTGGCCTCATTTGCAAACTGGCCTGGTGGGAGGGAAGAGGCCACCTTCATGGGGGCACAAGATTCCACAGTACTGGGTTGACACTGGCCCTGAGCCAACTGGCTGCCAACAGCTCCAACCTCCACCAAGGGCAAAACCCTGTAACCTGGGCCCCCCGCCTGGCACTGTAGGCTCACCTTGGCATAGTCCAAAGGAAGCTGGTCCTCAGGGCATTTGAAGACGCCTTCACTGTGAAGGGGGAGGGGATAGGGTCAGGCTCCAACTCCGGGAAGGAAGAACCCAGGCCTCACCCCCTCAACCAGGGTACCCTCCCTCCCTCACCAGACCTCTCAGCGGAGACCCCAGATCCCAGCTCTTGTCCTGAGGAGAGGGGTTCTGGGCCCACTGGAGGCAGACAGCTGCCTCTGAGAGCATTTGGCCAACAGGTGGCAGCTGGTATCCCTCCCCCCCTCACCCAGGAGGGCAGCTGGACTGGAAAAGCAACAGGACACCTGCCCTCCACCCGTTAGTTTTCACTGGCTGGGGGTACCGATGCGGGGAAGGGGGAGGTGGGGAGGTGGGCAGCGATGGGCTGAAATTAAGTGGCAGGGCACCCCAGCCCCCCTTAGGATTCTTGTCCCAGAACCCAGGGCAAAGGTCAGTTTCTGGACCTTCTGGAAAGGTCCCTTTCCTCCTCCCGTGAGGGTGTGTCTTCTAAAGCAAAGAGGAGAGTCTCACCCTCAGGCAATGTTTACACTCCTATCCAGTCCTAACCAGCTGCCTATGGGAAGGGGCTGCGTGCCCCCCATTTTGCAGATGAAAGAACTGAGACATCTTCAGACAGTTCAGACAGGTTCTACTACGCTATACACACACAAGGGGCTGGGGCAAGAAAAACCCTCCAGGCAAGCTCGGCCAAGACTCTGGTCACCTAAAGGCAACCTCTGAAAGCTTCCTTTCACTAATTCACCTTGCACTAATCCCCACCGGGAGGTCAGCACCAAGAAACCTGCTGGCACACCTGCTTCCACCAACATGACCTTGCTGACCCTGGCTAGGGCCAGTCACACACATCTGGCGTGGCCTAGGCAGGGCACCGGCTCACCCAGTAGGACCCAAGGCCCTCAGGCATGGCATTCCCGTCAGATCTGAGTCAAGCAGGTGGAAGGCAGAAACCAAGAAACCAAGGCGGAAGAGGAAGCCACATGGCAGCCTGTCCATGATGCTACTCTGTAGGACCTGGGGAGTTCAGGCCCCGGGTGCTTTAAAGATCTCTAGCACCCACCTCCCCCGACCCCATCACCACCACTGGTTATGCCACCAATGCCAAGAACAATACACGTCCAGGTACTGAAGAGGTGCACCCATGCCCACAAGGCAGCCAGCGCTCCTGGACCAACCTGAGCAATAGCCCAGGCAGGAATGGGGAAAGAGGGGTGGGCAATAGGGGGAAGGGTCTGTTTGGCTGCTTCAGGAATGTGCTGATTTAGTGGTCTGGGAGACCGGGAGGGGACTGAGGCAAGTCCCCAGTCTTCAGGCAGATTAGCAGGAGCAGCTTGGGGCCCAGCCAGGACAAAGGTTCCGCCAGGGTTATGGACACCCTGGTAGGGTAGGGGGTGGTGGTGAGGGACAGAGCCTGTTCAACCACTTCTGTCCTTCGGGGGCCTCAGCTGCACAGCTCAAGAGCTGGGGAAGGGGAAGGAGAGGGGCCCAGACAGCTCCAGGCTGTGCAGTGGAGGCCCAGGCCCAGGGGAGAAAACAGGATGGGGGGAGGGGGCTGTGGGAGAGGAAGAGGGGATTTCCGGGAGGGGGAGGGGCAGAAGCTGGAGAAAGGGGCAGAGGAGGTGGTGGAGGGAAATGGCCTGACAGCCCCCTCCCCTGCTCCCTCGGAGGCTGTAAGGGTGGGTTGGCTGGGGGTGGAGGCAGGGGCTAAGCTGGCCTCATCTGGAAACCAGAGGGCCGGGGAAGGGCACCGCAGAAGACAATGGGACTGTGTGTCTGTAGGGGAGTATGTGTGTACACTGCAGGGAGGTGGGAGGAGGGTGAGGGAAAAGGAGGAGGGGGGCAGGCAGCGCCGCAGCTCTGGCAGGAGCATATGTGAGGGCAGGAGCCGGCCCAGACTGGGGGGAACTGAAAACAAAGGGCCTGCTGAGATTTCCGCCAGCGAGGGGCTGCGGAGGGCTAAGAGAGGGAGCGGGGTGCACTGAAGGCAGGAACCCCAGAAATGCTGTCTGCGCCCCTAACTCGCCTCAGCAGACAGGCGGCAGTGGCTGGCCCAGCTGTCCCCTGTGCTCCTGGGGCACGACTTTCCCCAGGAGTGGGGGCTCCCTCATCTCGCCTCCCCACACCCGGGCCTGAACAGTTCCCAGCAAAGGAGTTTAGACTCCCGACACGGCAGAGCGCCCAGAACTCAACAGAGGCCCCAGAGCCAAGGGGCCACCTGGATCCCTAGTTCAGTTACACCCAGGATGCGCGGCCCTCCCTCACGATTTACAGACCACCCTCGGTACTCAAGATCCCCAGGGACGAGGAGGGACACCCGAACGGTTCCACGGCTTCAGGGGCGATCAGTAGCGTCACAGTTCTCCCTCTATTGTGCGACCAAAAGCAGCCCGGGTTTAATCCCACTTAAACCTTTAAGGAACTGTGTGACCGTGGGCAAGTCGCAGCCTTTCTTTGAGTCTCTTGTTTCACCATCTGTGAAATGGGAGAACAATAGCTGCCGCTCTCGGATTGCTCTTAGCTCAGGAGGTTAGATGGGCGGAAACCCGAGAGGCTTAAGGCCCTGTACGGGACCGGGACCGAGGGTTCGGTCCTCCTCTTCCCCTGCGGATTCAAAGTTCAAGGATGCGGCCGCTCCAGCTTTCAGGTGAGGGGGAGGGCCTGCCACGGGTCAGGAAGGGCGTTTTCTCCCACCTCTACCCCGCCGGCAGGCACGGAATTCTTCCGAAGGGCCCCAGGAACCTTCACATTAGTGCGTGGGGTCCTCCCTCGGGGCCTGACGTCACCGCCGCCCCGTGACGTCACGGTGGGCGCCCCTGAGGTCAGAGAGCCGCGGCGCAGACAAAGGCCCGGCGTGCCTCCCGCCTGGGCCCCTCCCCACGCTCTGTCCCCCCTCGCCACGGCCACGGCCGTTCCCCGCTCCCCACCCCCGGCCCGCACCTGAGGAACTCCTGCAGGCAGGTGTCGCAGAAGCGGTGGCCGCAGGTAGAAACCTGCACCGGCTCGCGCATGGGCTTCCCGCACAGTGGGCACAGCAGCCGCCGCTTGGGCTTCTCAAGGAACTTGTAGTCGAAGCCGGGCATGGCGGGTGGACAGCGGGCACGGGCGAGCGCGGCCGGGCACGGGGCGGCCTCACAGCCCGCGCCTCGCTCCGGCCGCGCTCCCGGCTCCGGGCGGCGCCGACTGGCGGCCGCGGCCTGCGCCCAGCCCCCGAGCCCGCGAGCCCGCCCGCCGGAAGAGGGGGTGGAGCCGCGCCCGCGGGGTCCTAGCGCCCTCCGCACCCGGCTCCCACCCACCTCGCGGGCTAGCCACTTCGGGATCGGCGGGCAGCCCGCCTGGCGCCCTCCGCCGAGCGCGGGCTCCACCTCTCTCCCTTTCGGAAGAGCGGTCGTGGCTGCTCCGCTTCTCCCCGGGGCTGGGGGGTCTCTTGACGCTGGATGGGGCGCAGGGCCCCGGCGGTCACGCTGGGCCGCACCACAAAGGTTCGCTTCTCCGGCGTCAACACCTCGGTCTCGGGGGGCCACGTGTCGCCCCGGGGCCCGGGACTCCAGCTTGCAGGTGCTAGGCAGCCGAAGCCTGGCAACCAGATCTGGGGAGCTCGGCTGGCGCAGGGAAGCCTAGCTGGGCGCTGGGCCAGAGGAACCTCGGCCCCAGCCTCAGGCTGCGCCCACATTCCTCCCTGGACCTCGGCCTTGCCCAGCCCTGGGGTGTCGGGTCTCCACCCCCATCCCCGAAGAGATCACATTCGGGGCAGGCAGTTGATGTTTTTATTGGCGCTATTTCCCAGTCATCTGGAAAACTGGTCTGGCCCAGCCAGTTACTCTTTCTCCCAACCTGCTTTGGGGGAATGGCGTGGGTGGAGGGGCAACCTTCGGCAGGGACCCCATTCTGCAGTGGATACTTTGGTGCCCTTGCAGATACACTCCCAGTCCACTCAGAAGTTCTGTGCCTCCAGATCTCTGAGCAATGCAGAAGCCAGGCAGCCAGAATGGCCAGTCCAGGCAGGACCGGGCTTGCCCTGCTCCAAAGCTCTGAGCTGCTCTCCCAGGGGGCACCAGCGACTTATTCTCTAATTGTGCTGGGGGTAAAGGGCAGGGTCTGGGTGGAGCCACAGCTGCCTCCAGCTTTTTCCTGCCAAGACACTGGAGACCACCCTGCTTGGGAAGGTTGGGTCTGGTTTCCGACCCTAGCCAGGCTGGACCCTGAGGATACCAACTTAAAAGGGGTAGGAAGAGAAAAAAGATGTTGGGGGAATGGGGTGGTTGGGGTTTCCGGATCCAGGGCCAAAGGAGAGTGGCTGTTCCGCTGGTTCTTCTCCGGCACTGAGGACACTCCAGTGCTGGTGGGGACAGTCCTCTGCAAGTGTCTGGAGTTTTCAAGCATGTTCCGATGAGCAGCAATATTGGGGTGGTCCAGCAGTGTATCTAGATGCCTCACGGTGGGATGGGCTCATCTGTAACCGCTGGAGGTACAAATGAGAAACCCCTGCAGACACCCAGAGGGCAGTGCCTCCAGCAAGGGATACCCACCTTCGCTCCCACTCCCACACACACTGTGCCCTGGACTCTGGACCTTGACCGGCCAGAAACAGAGTTTCAAACTAAACTGGACTGGGGGTAGCAGAAAGAATGCCTTTGGGCCCTGGGAAGCACTGGGAACAGTCCTTCAAGTGAGGCCCAAGAAGTAGACTCCCTTGCCTTCACCAGGCAGGCAGCTGTCTTACCCAACAGCTTCTGCTTTCATTTATCTGGAGGCTTAACATGCTCTTAGTGCTTTGGGCTGTGACCACTGGGGGATGGGAGGGTGGGCAGGGCCCCCACCACTGGATTAAACTTTGTGGAGGTGAGGCGGGAAAAGGTAACAACTCACGACGGACAGCCAGGAGAGTGTTTCCATGGCAACAGGACACAGACGTCACTGTGTAGGGATGTGTCTCCTGCAGCTGCACTGGCCGAGGGAGTCCAGCATCCTCATCCCGTCTTCCTAGTCGACCTCGGGCCCCTTTCCCCCAAGAGTACACTTCACCTTCTGCCAAAGAGAATCCCAAGGACGGGAAGAGGAGGACACGGCTTAGTAAGCAGCTACCCTCCATCCATCTAGCCCCAAGAGGAGGTTCAGCAGCCCTGAGTGGGATACCACCCCCATCCCCACTGCCCATGGGCCTGCCAGCACCCCTATCTGGCCCCACAGTGCCCACGGATCAATCACCTGTCCCAATGGCTACAGTGAAGGCATCCCCACAGGCCACCATTGCTATCTTGATGTTCTGCAGGCCTTGGACTTGACAAGGTGCCCTGCTGACCCGGCGGGCATGGGTACCCAACTGCCCGTGCTGATTGCTGCCAAAAGTGTAGCAGTCACCAGAGGCTGTAGGGGAGGAAAGAGGAGGGGATAGGGGCTGTCTCAGCTGAGATCCTGAGACGGGGGAGTCCACCCGTGGCCTCCTGGGCCTGGGTCCTACTCACCAGTCACGGCAGCTGAGTGAGCAGTGCCCAGGTCCACACTGAGCAGGGGCTCCTGGTCGAGGGGTGCAGAGCCTAGTGGTGTGAAGCTCAGGGCCTCCTCCACCTGCTGGTGGGGGGCAGTCTCCTCCCCCAGGGAGAGGGGGTCCAGGCCCAGCTTGTTGAACCTGAAGGTAAAACCAGAAGCCAAGTCCGACTGGTGGTTTGCACAGACCCTCCTGACCCCACCAATGTGTGCCAGGGCTGGTTCCCAGAGGACAGTTCCCACCCTGGGTTGAACCCAGCAGTGTGCTCAGCCCCACCCTCAGCTTGGACCCTGGGGGGAAGGTAGGCAATGACGGACAGAGCATTAGCAGCCAGGGAGGGGGAGGGCAGTCTAGTCATCCCACTGGACCCATTTACCTGTTACTCCCACAGGCCAGGGCTCGGCCTGGGACAGTGAGGATCATGGAAGAGTCAATGCCACATATCACCCGCTGGGCTTCCTGTCCTGGGGGCATGGACACCTGCTGGGGGCAGCTGTGGGACTCCCTGGTACCCAGTCCCAGCCGGCCTACAAGGAGAAACAAGGATGGGGCTAGTTTGGATTTTAGGGTTGGTGATGCCAGGATGCGGACCAGCCATGGAGAGGCGGTAATGGCGTGAGTTAAGGCTGTGCCCTCTGCCAGAAATAGCTAAGCTCTGTGGTCAAAATCCTACTCCCCCTTAATGCCCTGTTCAGATGCCAACTCTGTCTCCTCCAGGGATGTCCCATGCCATTCCTTGAGTTCCCACATCTCTGGACCTTGGGGGGAGCCCTGATGTTGTCTGTTCTTTATTGTAGGGAGATGTCATCCCTCCCCCCACTAGGCCAGGAGGACAGAAACTCCATGTTTTTAAGTCCTCTCTAGTTTCCAATGCCCAGCATGACATCTGACCCAGAGAGGGCCGCCGGATGAAAGAGATCTCTCACTACATCATAAGCCCCTGAAGGAAGGTATTCCTCCTCATCTTGTCTCTGCACCCAGCACAGGAGGGGCTTGTACTAGATGGGCAGTAAAGTTTTGGTGAATGAAGAAATGAATGGAATCAGCTTAAGAGAAAAGAGGGAGAAGAGGCCAGGGTTGGGAGGTGGGTATGAAGTCCTCTTCAAGTCCCAGTCAGGGTGCTGTGAGATAGAACCTAGAAGCTTGAACAGGGAGGAAAGCTTACCACCGTCTCCGCGGCCCCAGGCAAAGAGTTCTCGCTCAGTGGACAGGGCCAGCACGTGGGACGCTCCACAGGCCACCTGCACCATCTCATAGCCCAGCAGGGCCTCCACAATGGTGGGCTAGAGAGAGAGAGAGAGGAAGAAAGAGATAGTAGGCAAGGGGCCTGGACTGCTGCCTGGCCTCAGCATCCCATGGAGGGATGATGAAGAAGTTGGAGGCTGCAAATTCTCACCAGACAGCTGTGTCTTTAACACACACACACACACTACACACACGCATGCACTGCCACCACTGGGGAAGCCTGGTCTTTCTGTACTTCCCCTGGTGTTGCTCAGAACAGGTGCAACCCAGGAGCTAGAGGGACCGGTGGCTGCTGGGGATTCCCGGCCCCCAACTCGGGTGTCAGCTGTCAGATGTGCACTCCTTGCCACCACCCCACTTCCTCCTCCCCCAAGTACCTGCAGCACCCACCTGGCTGAGGTCATTGAGGCTGCCATGGCCTAGGCACCCATTGCTGCCACTGCCAAAGGTCATGATGATACCTCGGTCTGCAAAGAGGGGTGGTGAGGAAAAAGAAGGGAGAGAGGTTGGGCTGTTTTTCCGGAGAGGCCAGTCCATGGGTTGGAAGAGAAAGAAGTTGGAAGCAAAGGCTGGAAGAATGGGGCAGAAGGTAGAAAAGGACAGGCAGGGTATCTCTTTGGTTGAGTTTGGACAAGAGACAGCCTCTGAGCTGTAGATCTGAGCTTTCCAAGTCTGTCACTCAGCCTCCCTCAAATGAAGATAATCTACAGTAACTACCTCGCCAGGCCTGTTGTGAAGGGTAAAGGAGACTGTGTAAGTAAAGCACCTCTCTCTCTCAAAATATTAAATACACCTTAAAAAAATAATAAAGCCGGGCACCTGGGTGGCTCAGTGGGTTAAAGCCTCTGCCTTCGGCATAGGTCATGATCCCAGGGTCCTGGGATCGAGCCCCACATCAGGCTCTCTACTCAGCGGGGAGCTTGCTTCCTCCTCTCTTTCTCTGCCTGCCTCTCCGCCTACTTGTGATCTCTGTCAAATAAGTAAATAAAATCTAAATAATAATAATAATAATAATAAAGCACCTGATGCAAGATAACAAGTAGAGCATTAATGAGTGCGCAAATGACAACCAGTGAGGGGAGCTGCTCTGGGGGGGCCTTCTCAGACTCTGTGGAATGCCCCAGGATAGTCCCCTGCTGGACTCACCGGTCAGGCAGGCTGTGAAGAGGTCCCCACAGGCCACATGCTTGATAGTCACGCCCGACTGGCCCTCCAGGAAACGGGAGACGAACTGGGGCTGCTGCTGCTCCACGGCCCCAGGCAGGAGGGCGCCCCCTCCCGCGCCTAGGGGCGGGGCCTGTGGAGGGCATGGGTGGGGCCTGAGTGGCCCCTCAGGACTTACCCCCCCCTTCACTGGACCCCAGGCTCCCCCCACCCAACAGCCTGCTCACCTCCCACAAGATAAGGCGTCCAGAGCGCGTGACGCCCGCCTTCTGCGTGCGTCCGGCCGCCACCTGGACCACTTCTGTGTTGAGCATCGGCAGCCGCAGCGGGGTGCTCAGCCCGCCACCCCACGCGTACACGGACGACAGTGGTGGCGGAATGGCCGGCCGGGGGGGTCCCCGGGGTATGCCTGCGGGACACCGTGTCAGGTCTATTAAACTGGTGGGAATGGCTTGGCATCGGGGAGGCACCGGAGGTCGGCTCTGACTTACCCCTGCAGCGGGAGCCGGTGGTCCTGCTTCCTGGGCTGCAGCCCGGGGCCATGGGTGGCCCAGGGACCAGGGACTTCTCTGCCCTGTGGGTCAAATGGGGGCTTCAGGACACGGACCGTTCCTGGCACCTGCCCTCCCACCCCCCATCCCCCCACCCCCCAACACACCACACACGCAGGAACAGAGGATTTGCCCAGGCTTATTGTGCTGCTCTCACTGGGTGTCTCTCTCTCTCTTTCACACACACACACACACACACACACACCCGCTTCCCAGAGCTACAGCACCCCCCCACTCCCCACACAGGCCTCCTCATGCGGACACTGCCCAGATCAGTGTGAAGGTTGAGGAGGGCGCGGATGCAGAGGGGCTGCGACATAATGTGGCTGAGCGGTGGACGCTGTGAGGGCTCCAGGCTGAGCAGACTGAGGACAAGCTGGCGCAGCTCAGGGCTGTACCGGTCAGAGATTGGTGCAAAGGTGCCACTCATGATCTTCAGGACCAGTGCTGGCAGGTTCTGTGGAAGCACCAAGGGTAAGGTTGGCCAGAGCCTGTCCCAGGCTCTTGGGTGGCAGCACCTCCTGCCTCCAGGTCTAACCGGAGGGTCAAAGCCTTGCACCACGAACCTGCAGTCTGACGAGGGGACTCCCAGGGATAGGAACTCCTGATAGGGGAGCTGCAGCTATGTCCTCAGAAACCCTAGGTGGTTGGTTGGGAGAACTCAGGTCAGGTCTTGCCCTTGGTGGAAGCAGCGGGGGTTGGGGGCAGTCTCTAATCTGGTGGGAGAGCCCTGCTCTCAGGAGTCCTCAGTTTAACGGGGGACCCAAGCCTGAGGGAAGCCACAGCCCAGCCATGGGGTAATTTCCCAGTCTGACGAGGGAAACAACTCCACCACAAGGGAAGGAACACAGAAGTGGCTGGAGCCAAGGACTTCTAGGGCAGGGAGATAGACATAGATATTTCTCACTTGTCTCTCTGGGGGTATAACTCACCGCAGCTTCAAAGGCCCTCTTGAGGCTGGCCAGTTCATAGAGGACACAGCCCAGGGCCCAGATGTCACTCTTCTGGTTGTAAGGCTTGCCCTCACACAGTTCAGGGGAGATGTAGCACGGGGTGCCCACCACCTGCAAGAGGGAAGCAGATCTTATTACAGCTTAGGGGAGAGAAGGCTCTGTCCAAGGCCCAATGGAGACTGCTTCCTCCTGCAGGACCAACCAGCCCGGGGCGGGGGGGCAGGGGGCCAAGGTCTTGGGAAGGGAGGGGGTTGGGACGCAGAGTGAGCCTTGGCCCTCAAAACCCCTCCAGCACCCATGAAGTCCCCTCTGTGCCCAGGCACCGTGTAGGCCTTGCTCTTGCTACTAAGGATCTTGGAGATGCCGAAGTCCCCAATCTTGACAACCATGCGGTGTTTGTCCAGAAGGATGTTTTGAGTCTTGAGGTCCCGGTGCAGGATGAGATGGGTGTGCACGTGGTGCAGTGCGAGCAGGATCTGCACAAAGAAGTGTAGGATGGTCTCTTCCTCCAGCAGGGAATTACAGCGCTTCTGGATAAACTCGGCCAGCGTGCCACCTGAAGCAGGAAGGAACTAGCTAAGGTCTAGTCTTTTCCCGTGCCTGGCACTCTCCTGTTAAGAAATCAACAGCGGGGGGCGCCTGGGTGGCTCAGTGGGTTAAGCCGCTGCCTTCAGCTCAGGTCATGATCTCAGGGTCCTGGGATCGAGTCCCGCATCAGGCTCTCTGCTCAGCAGGGAGCCTGCTCCCTCTCTCTCTCTCTGCCTGCCTCTCTGTGTACTGTGATCTCTCTCTGTCAAATAAATAATTATCTGTCAAATAAATAAATAAAATATTTAAAAAAAAAAAAGAAATCAACAGCGGAAAAAAAAGAAACCAACAGTGCAGACAGGGCAAGGGTCTACCAGCCTTGCACACCTGGTGTCACAACCCTATACCTGTGAACTGCCATCAAACCCAGTCTGAGGATGGAAGCTGGCTGATCTGGGTCTGCTTGTCCCAGAAGAGAGGGGCCCTTGGAGCCAGGCCAATGTGAGGAGGCTGGCCCACCTGGTGCATACTCCATGGCAATCATGAGTGCCTTGTCCTCCAGGAAGTTCTCATAGTACTCGATGACATTGGGGTGGTTGAGCAGCTTGAGGACCTGGCACTCATTTTGGGCTGCCTGCCGCTCTTCTTTGGTCATTTGCTCCACTGGGATCTGCTTAATGATCACCAGCTTCTGGTCAGCCTTGCGCAGGCACAGGTGCACAATCCTGGGGACACAGAGCACAGGGGTGGATCCCAGCTGAGCTTCCAGCCACACATCAGGCAGGGCAGACCTGGTCACTGGATGCTCCTTAGGAGAGGGGAAACAGGCATGGAGACTAAGAGGTCATCTAAAATGCATAGGACAAGTTCAAGAATAGGGATAACTGGCCACAAACACTGTGTGTGAGACCTGGGGCAAGTCATTTAACCTGAGGCTTGGTTTCAGCACAGGCACAGTGAAGTTAGTCTTGATCGTCCTTAGTGCGCACAGATTTCAGAGTTAACTGCCTGGGTTCAAATCCTGGCTCCTCCTTGTATTACTTACCTGGTTTGGGATTATATGACATATTCATCTGGAAACCAGAATCAATTTCCCTGGGTTGTTGAGAGCATGAGTGGAAGCTGTTCATACTATTATTTTCTTCCAACTCTGGACAGTGGCCATAAAAGCAGTGTTCCTAGTCTCCTTCACAACTATATCCCCAGAGCACAACCCAGCATTTAGCACACAGTAGGGGGTCAATAAGTATCTGCTGAATGAATGGACTATAAGAGGATCATCTGAGTATCAAATTTATATTTCCATCTCAAACCTCTCCTCTGAGCCCCAGACTAACAAATCCAACTACCTGCTTTGCATTTCTACCAGAGTGACTTGCAAACATTCTAATTTTTTTAAAGATTTTATTTAATTTTTTTAAAAGATTTTATTTATTTATTTGACAGAGAGAGATCACAAATAGGCAGAGAGGCAGGCAGAGAGAGAGAGAGAGGAGGAAGCAGGCTCCCTGCTGAGCAGAGAGCCTGATGCGGAACTCGATCCCGGGACCCCGAGATCATGACCTGAGCTGAAGGCAGCGGCTTAACCCACTGAGCCACCCAGGTGCCCCTAAAAGATTTTATTTGTCAGAGAGACAGAGCATTCAGGAGTGACCAGTACAAGGAGGGGGAGTGGCAGGCAGAGGGAGAAGCAGGCTCCCCCCAGTGAGCAAGGCACCTGATGCAGCACTTGAGCCCAGGACCCTGGGATCATAACCTGAGGTGAAGGCAGACACTTAACAGACTGAGCCACCCATGCATCCTGCATCTTAAATTTTAACAAATTCAAAATAAAACTTTTGATTTCTGCCCCCAAACCTTTTCTTCCTCAGCCTCTTCCATCTCAGTAACTGATAAAACCATTCAAGTCAGACACCTGGGGGTGTCTGGGTGGTTCAGTAGTTAATACTCTGCTCAGTCGTGATCCCAGAGTCTTGGGATCCTGTCCTGCCTCAGTCTCCCTGCTCCGTGGGAAGCTTCTCCCTCTCCCACTCCCCCGGCTTGTGTTACCTCTCTTGAAGTATCTCTGTCAAATAAAATCTTTTTTCTTTTTAAAGATTTTATTTATTTATTTGACAGACAGAGATCACAAGAGAGAGGTAGGCAGAGGTAAAGATGGGGAAGCAGGCTCCCCACTGAGCAGAGAGAGAGATGCAGGGCTGGCTCCTAAGACCCTGAGATCATGACCTGAGCTGAAGGCAGAGACTTAACCCACTGACCCACCCAGGCGCCCCATAAATAAAAATCTTTAAAAAAAAGGGGGTGCCTGGGTGGCTCAAAGGGTGAAGCCTCTACCTTGGGCTCAGGTCATGATCTCAGGGTCCTGGGATCCAGCTCTGTATCAGGCTCTCTGCTCAGCAGGGAGCCTGCTTCCCTCTTTTTCTGCCTGCCTCTCTGCCTACTTGTGATCTCTCTCTCTCTCTCTGTCAAATAAATAAAATCTTAAAAAAAAAAAAAAGGAATTTAAAAAAAAGACACCTGGGGACACCTGGGTGGCTCAGTTGGTTAAGCAGCTGCCTTTGGCTCAGGTCCTGATCCCGGCGTCCTGGGATCGAGTCCCACATCGGGCTCCTTGCTCCGAGGGGAGCCTGCTTGTCCCTCTGACTCTGCCTGCCACTCTGTCTGCCTGTGCTCGCTCTCTCTCTCCCTCTCTCTGACAAATAAATAAATAAAATCTTTAAAAAAAAAAAAAAGACACCTAAAAATCACGCCAAAATCTTTCCTGTTTCCACTTCTTTTTTTTTTTTTTTTTTTTTTTATTTTTTTTTAAAGATTTTATTTATTTATCTGACAGAGAGAAATTACAAGTACATTGAGAGGCAGGCAGAGAGAGAGAGAAGGAAGCAGGCTCCCTGCTGAGCAGAGAGCCCGATGCGGGACTCGATCCCAGGACCCTGAGATCATGACCTGAGCCGAAGGCAGCGGCTTAACCCACTGAGCCACCCAGGCGCCCCTGTTTCCACTTCTAAAATAATATGAACTCATCCATTTCTGACTTGCAGCCAGAATGACATTTTAAAAATGCAAATCAGGGGCACCTGGGTGGCGCAGTGGGTTAAGCAGCTGCCTTCTGCTCAGGTCATGATCCCAGGACCCTGGAATGAGGCCATATCCGGCTCCCTGCTCAGCAAGGAGTCTGCTTCTCCCTCTCCCCCTGCCCCCTCCTTCTCTCTCTCTATCTCACACACACACACACTCTCTCTCAAATAAATAAAATCTTTAAAACAAATAAAAAAAAATAAAAATGCAAATCATATCAAGACCATTCATTCTGCTTAAACCCCTTCCCTTTTACACTTCGAATAAACCCAACCTCTTTACCTCTGCCTATTAGGCCATCAGCTGTCCTCTGTGACAATCACATTTTATACCATTCTCTCTCTCTCTCTCTCTATATATATATACCATCCTTTACTTTGCCCACTACATTCCAACTTCACCAGTCTTTTTCTCAGTTCCTTGAATACTCTGAAGTCCTTCCCGCGTGAGGATATGCTGCTTCCTCTGCCTGAAAAGCTCTAGCCTTCACCTTCGGATTACTGGTTTTCATCCCTCAAGTCTTGGCTTTACAATTCACCTCTCAAAGAGAAATTTTCCTTCACCACCCCAAATAAGTAGTCGTGGTGTATGCCACGTTCGCAGCTTGTTAACAATTGCTTTAGGATCTTGTTTATTGTATTATTTTACTACAGTCTACAAGCCCCGAGAGGGAAAAAAAAACACGCCTATTTTGGACTTTACTGTACACTCGGCGCCGAGAGCCTGATGGGTATAGCTAGCGCTCAATATTTGTTGAATGGCTGAGTCAGGTATCAGAGAACGGAACTCTGCGGCGGCGCAGAGGCTTGCCCGCCGGGGCTCGAAGGGGGGTGGGGGGGCGTGACCTCGTTAGAGGCGGAGTCTCCCAACTAGGACCGGGACCGGAAGCCTGGGCGGGGCTTTCCAAGCGGGCTCTCACGCCTCGGGGCGGGGCTAACCGGGCAGCGAATTCGCTGTAGAGTTGGAGCTCATTTTCCCTCTCCCCGACCAATTCCTTCCCCAGATCCCTGGCTCACCCGAAGGCACCTCTCCCCACCACTCGGATCCGCTCGTACTTCTCCATCTCGTTTCTCAGAGTCACATTTCCGGAACCCATCCCCACCCAGACGCGGCGCGTGCGCGGACCCGCCCACCCTGTGGCCGCACCCCCGACACTGTAAGATAATTGCGGGGCGGAGCAAGGGAAATCGGTGTGAGTTTCGGCTTTGCATTTGTCTAGTGCCGTTTGCACGTCCTTGCAGCTCACTCCCACAGTTACTTTTTCAGAATCCCAGAAATGGGGTTTTATGGCATTTCTTGGCGCGCTTGGCAGCTAGGACGGTACCAGCCATTCCCTACACACGTGTTCGCATCTGGCCCTCACAAAGCTTTAGACCCGAGGGCTGCTCTTCACAACCAGTGAGGATGGAAAGCGAGGACCAATCTCCCTAACCCACTTCTTTTTCTTTAAGATTGTATTTATTTGAGACAGGGAGAGCAGGAGCGGGCAGAGGAAGGCAGAGGTAGAGGGAAAAGCACATTCCCCGCTGAGCGGGGAGCCCCACGCGGGGCTCCATCACAGGACCCTGAGATCGTGTCCTGAGTGGAAAGCAGACGCTTAACCGAGTCACCCGGGCGCCCATCTCAGCCCACCTCTTTGCTCACTAGTGACACTATTTCAGGAGAGAGCGGATTCTCATTGGCACGCAAATGATAAACTACCAAAACTACGAAGAGCGTCAGCATTCTCGGTTTGTGGGGCAGGGATCAGGGTTAGTTTCGTGTTTGCCTAGGGAGGGACCGGGGAAACCCCGAGCCTTGCACACTGATTCACCTAGGGAGAAGGAGACTCCAGGCTGTCCCAACAAGTGAGCATCGCCCGCGTCAGCACTCTCATCACACCCCTCCCTCCCCCGCAACTTTGCCGCCGGTAATCCGCCTTCGAGGCTCAACTGTAAGGAGAATCGCCTTGTGGGGAAGATGGGAGGGATGTAGACCACTATGTGAAAGCATCAGAGAGAGGAGGGAGAGCTGTTTGACCGGTGTGGGATCAAGGCTTCTGCCTAAACGTAAGGGGCTGGTTAGTGTGATTGTCTAAGGTCTTGGCCGGAAGTGAGTATAATTCCTGTTGTCTCCCTGTGCCTCCTGCTCTGTTCGAGCTCCATAAAAGCTAAGGAGCAAGAGGATGGTGATTAGCTAAGAGTCAGCGTCCCTGTTTCTGAGTGAGTGAGGAATGTGAGGAAAGGAGTGTTTATGTTCTGTCCCGCCCCACCCCTCAAAAGAGACTCAAACCTGTCCACCTGGAAAGACCACGAGAGGGGCCCTACGAGGGGCCCTCGGTGTGGCTGGCTCAGGCTGCTGTTGGCTGATGAACAAAGCTGTCCTGGGAGCAAAGGGAAGTGCAGAGGGGAAAAGCCGCACAACCCTGGACACTCGTGCCCTCACCTAGAAACCAGTCGGGCTGTGGTTGACCCAGGAGCCCCACAGGCGTTAATATGTAACATTGGAGCCAGCAAGGGAGGCAGAGCAAACACCCAAACCTCTTGGTCCCTGGGTCTCCGGCGCCTAAGGCTTCTAGCTTTCCCTCCCGCTCGCAGAATCTCTTCCCAACCCCCGTCCCTTCCTACTTACCACCCCCTCCCCCAGCACTCGTTTTCAGCCTTTCCGCTGTTTGCACCTCGCTTGCCTGGAGGCGGGAAGGGGATCCCGCGCCAAGGTAGGGATAGGCTGACACCTCGTGACCACGAGCTGCAACTGCTCCAGCCCACTGTCCTGAAGAATAAGGGTCACCCCAGCAGCCCGGTCTTCCTCGTGCCAGCCTCCACGGAGCCAGGAGAAGAGCCGGGATTGTCTAAGGGAGGACTGTGACAGCCGCTGGACCTCAGGAACCCAAGAGCGGGCTGGGAAGAAGGGTGATGGATTAGTCGACCCCTCCTAGACACCGAGTCGATGCGGGGCGCCACAGATGCTGATAAACATGTCCGTCTCTGGCCCAAAGAAGCTAAAGATCCGGTGAAAATAACAATATAGGCGGAGACCATTATCGAGGCTCGGCTCGGACCCCTCCCCAGGACCAGGGCTTAAAGGACGCGGGTGTGTGACGGGCCCCGCCCCGCTCTGCCCAGAAAGGAGTTGAGGGCGGAGAGAGAGTTCTCTCAGTACCCGCCGAGGCGGGGGAGCCGGTAGCCCCGGGAAAAGTGGGGACGCAGGTTAATGAGGCCAAGCAACCGAGGCGGGACTCTGTCGGCCGTCGGGAGGCGCCAGCGAGGGGTGCCGCGGCGTCGCCGCCCCCCAGGACAGCCCCTTTTTCGCCCGAAGTCCGCGGAAGCGAGGCGGGGCCCAGAGGCCCCCGGGAAATGGGGTTCTGGCCCTCGGTGCCGCGGCGGCGCCGGAGGGGCGGGGGCAGGCGGCCGGGGCGGGGCGGGGGTGGCTGGGGGCGGGGGCAGAGGCCGGCGGGGAGGGGACTGGAGGAGCTAGGGGCCTAGAGGGCTCCGCGAAAACTGTGCGAGGCTGGCGGCTGGCGTGCACTGGCCGGAGAGGAGCCCGGTTCGCGGAGCAGTCGGACGAGGCAGCGTAGGGGGCAGACAGACTGACTGCAGGGAGGGCCAGCATGCCCCTACTGCTGCACCCCGCCCTGCCGCTGCTCCTGGGCGCCACGCTGACCTTCCGGGCCCTCCGGCGCGCGCTCAGCCGCCTGCCCCTGCCGGAGCACGTGCGCGCGGACCCCCTGCGCACCTGGCGCTGGCACAACCTGCTGGTCTCCTTCGCCCACTCCATTGTGTCCGGGGTCTGGGCAGTGCTGTGGTGAGTGAAGGACTGGGGGAGTGAGGGTGGGTGGTTGGGGGATCCCACGTTACTCTCCGCATCACCCTCTGGCAGGCTCAGGCCATGCAGTCTCACCTGATTCCCTCTTCAGAAAGCTCTCCAACTAGGAGCGGCAGAGGTCCCAGGGGAGGGGGAAAGCTCATCTGGGAACCGGGAGACACCTGGGTTTCAGCCAAGCCTCTCCACTTCCCACAAAGCCAATAGCGCGAGCCCGGATCCCTCGGGGACTGGGAGGGGTAATGGGGGAGTAGAGGGTTCTTGGGGATGCGGAGATGTTGAGAGCCTGCCTTCTTCCCTCCCAGTCTATGGCAGACCCCCGAGATGCTGGTGGAGATTGAGACGGCATGGTCGCTTTCTGGCTATCTGCTCGCTTGCTTCTCTGCAGGTAGGTCTTGCCCAGAAAATACTAAGTAGGTGTGGGGACAGGGAGCTTTTTGTTCAGTTCCTTTCATGACTTTTTTCCATACGACCCGCTAGGGTATTTCATCCACGACACGGTGGACATCGTGATTAGTCGTCAAACACGAGCTTCTTGGGAATACCTCGTTCATCACGTTATGGTAAATGAGAGGCAAGGGTTGGGGTGTAGGCCTGGTGCTAACAACCTGGTCTCAGCCTTTTCTGAACCTGGTAGGTAAAGACCATGTTTCTTAACCTCATCTCCAACCAATGTCAGAACACTGAAGGCTGGCAGTATCCGTGCCCTTTGTGAATTCACTTTTGAGGCCAGTAATCCATGGTCTTACCTATTACCACCTTTAACAAATTAGAAACCCTACTCAGAGCCAGAATCTGTGGGCAGGGATCAAGATTTAATCATGTTGAATCTACCACAGACTATAACCCAGGATGAAGTAAGAATGGATTTCCCAACCATTAATCCGGTAGCCTTGATATGCCCACCAACTTTCAGGAAAGCCATGGTATTTGGGTCCCCTAACACATTATCTCCCTTGCATTCTAGGCCCTGGGTGCCTTCTTTGCAGGCATCTTCTGGAACAGTTTTGTTGGTGGGGGTGTCCTAACATTGCTGGTGGAAGTCAGCAACATATTCCTCACCATCCGCATGATGATGAAGATCAACAATGCCCAGCACCTCCTCCTGTACCGGGTCAACAAGTATGTCAACTTGGTCATGTACTTTCTCTTCCGCCTGGCCCCTCAGGCCTACCTCACCCACTTCTTCCTGCGTTATTTGGGCCAGAGGACTCTGGGCACCTTTCTGCTGGGTAACCTGCTCATGCTGGACATCATGATCCTCATCTACTTTTCCCGCCTCCTCCGCTCAGACTTCTGCCCTGGACATGTCCCCAGCCAGCAACACAAAGACAAGTTTTTGACAGAGTGAGAGGACTGCAACTTGTGGAAAGAAGAGCAAACACCGCCAAGAACAGCCTCACCATACAAGAGAATTAGCCCCAAGTCTGGGGCATCCTCTGAGGACAGGCTCTGCACCTATTATTGAAAATGCTAATGAAAGCACTCCTCTGAAGTCCTTGTCCTTTCTTGGGCAAGGGGTGAGGGAAGCAGACAGACCGGTTGGACATGGTAGTTGGGTGCGGGGGACAGGTGCTGTAGAAGCCAGCCAGTCCACACTGCCCTGAAATGGATGCTAGTGAGAATTCTTATATTGGTTTCCTACAAAGCCCCTTCCAGATAAAAGGAGAGATTCTTGTTTGCCATCATCACGGGGTTAAGACAACACATTTTCATTGTCCAAAACCCAACCTGGGTCACAAATACCTGAGCTCCCACTGCTAGGATTAACAAGTGTGGTGAGGTACTAAGGCAGAGTGTTCCAACAGGGTAAGTAGACCAAAGTCTTGCCCTGTTAATTAAATGTGTGTAACCCCAGTATGGCCTCCCCAAAGCCCAGCCAACAAATCAACAGACAAACATGTATCATGAAAAAACTGTATTTAGATTTAGCCAGCTGGACTCAGTTTAGATGATCCCAATCTGAAAAACAAAAGGGAAGCTTTGTTACTGGGAGTTGAAATGTGAAGATTAAGCTAGAATGTCACAGTTAAAAACCAAAATGAGGTGAGGGTAGGGCCCATTCAGGATTGGAGTACAGTGAGTTAAGCAGCCAAAGTCAGGTTTTGGTCACTAACAGACATCTCACTTGGACCCAGGTGATGGGTGGGTGAGTTGATAGCACAGGTAAGGTAGCTTACTTTGTTGGCAACATCCAATGCATCATAGTCAGGGGCCAGCCGAACGTATGCCTTCTTCTCTCCATCAGGCCTAGGATAAAGGAAGTCTTAATTCCTCCCACCATCACTGCCCCTAAGCCTTCCGTTTCCCCCCTAGTCTTTCTAGCATATCAGTGGTTCCTTTGTTCATGTCATTCTTTCCCAAATGGTGACTTTTCCATCATTTGCACAGGCTAGGAATGCCACCAAACCACAAATGAACCCACTTCCCCTTTCTGGGGGAATATCACAGAATATCTTAGGACTAAGTCCAGGTTATCTGACATAAATTGCATCTTACTCTAGGGCCTGCCTCTGTCTAGAAGTGTAGGGATCAAGAAAACACCAACACTATACATTAAGTCCTAGAGGCAGGAGAGCTAACGTGTCCTCAAAAGCCCATATTAGATACAAAAGACTAGAATTACAGCAGAAGATGCTCATTTCTTAAGGCTTGTAAGCTGTGAAACCTACTTCTGACTCCATGCACGTTTCCTGGCTCCTGAGATCCTACTCACCTGATTAAGGTGTTGACCTTGGCTACATCAATGTCATAGAGCTTCTTCACAGCCTGTTTGATCTGGTGCTTGTTGGCCTTGACATCCACAATGAACACAAGTGTGTTGTTGTCTTCTATTTTCTTCATGGCTGACTCAGTAGTCAGGGGGAACTTGATGATGGCATAGTGGTCAAGCCTTGGGAAGAAGCAAAATGGTGTCAGCTGGCCTGGGTCAAAGGGAAGGATAGGCCCTCTTTTAGAGCCCAACCCCAGAAGAGCCCAGGTGCATCAGACCATGAAGTAGCAATCATTTCTGTCAGACTTTGGTCGCTAAACAGTGTCATCATCTGCACCCTGAAACTTAGGGACCTGGGGGCAGAAACTTTTGCACTTTCTTCCCCTTGAAAGACTTTAAAAATTTTTTTTTGTTAGAACACACACAAAGTGCAAGGTGAGGGGCAGAGGGAGAAGCAGGGAGACTGATGTGGGGCTTGATCCTAGGTCTCTGGAGATCATGACCTGAGTTGAACCAACTGGGCAAAGGGCGCCCCCACTTGAAGGACTTTCATCCTTCAGTTTATTTAAGAATCATCTCTGAGTTCCAAACCCCCTTCATTCTTTGACTTCAACATTTTTTTAAAAAATGTATTTATTTGACAGAGATCACAAGTAGGCAGAGAGAGAGAGAGAGGAGGAAACCGGCTCCCCACTGAGCAGAGAGCCCGACGTGGGGCTCGATCCCAGGACCCTGGGATCATGACCTGAGCTGAATGCAGAGGCTTTAACCCACTGAGCCATCTAGACACCCCCTCCCAAGCAAGAGGCACCTGGGTGGCTCAGTGGATTAAACCTCTGCCTCTGGCTCAGGTCGTGGTCTCAGGGTCCTGGGATCTATTAAGCCCTGTGTCAGGCTCTCTGTTCAGTGAGGAGTCTGCTCCGCCCCCCTCTGCCTGCCTGTCTGCCTACTTGTGATCTCCGTCAAATGAATGAATAAAATCTTTAAAAAAAAAGAAAAGAAGGGGCACCTAGGTGGCTCCGTGGGTTGGGCCTCTGCCTTCGGCTTGGGTCGTGATCTCGGGGTCCTGGGATCGAGCCCCGCCTCGGGCTCTCTCCTCGGCCGGGAGCCTGCCTCCCCCCTCTCTTTCTGCCTGTCTTTCTGCCCACTTGTGATCTCTCTCTGTCAAATAAACAAAACAATTAAAAAAAAAAAAAAGAAAAGAAAGAAAAAAAAAGCAGCACTGGGAGGTGACAGTTATTACTACTGTTCCAATCTGTGGCCCCCTAAGCTCAGTTTTATCATTAGTAGTGTGGCACCAATACACTCAAGACCTTAAACCTTTCTGCCCATTTCCCCGTCTCTTGAGTGTAAAGACTTAAGAGTAAATGAGAAGACCTGTTGCAGGTCTTCTCTTTCCAATACAGATTTTTTAACAGTGTCCTTATCAACCTAGAATCACCCCACACTGTCACCCTCAAGGGTTATTCCCTACAGGAATAGGTGCAATGAACAACTAAACCTGTAACTCAAAAAAATAAAAAATCAAAGTCCCACTGTATACTCAAAGAAAGCAGAATTTAAAACGCTGACCATATATAAAGCAACCATTAACCTTAATAATCATTGAGCTGCTTTAAACTGTTCCCGTCAATACTGTAAAAACGTCTCTTCTTGTTCTTAAATCAGGCATTAACAATCTCTTCACACTCCCCTTAGAGACACACACTACCTACTAACAAGTATTCCCGAAGCTGTGCTGTAGGTTTGGTAAATTTCCAAATTACAAACAGCTACCCAACATCTTTCCAAGGGAAAGGGCAGTACTGACTTGTTTCTCCTGGGGGCGCTCTTTCGAGGGTATTTGGGTTGCCTTCGGAGACGCAGAGTCTTGGGTCGTCGGAACGTAGGTGATGTGCGGATCTTCTTTTTTTTGTGACTGTGGACGCCTTTCAGCACCGCTTTCTTGGCTTTCAAAGCCTTTGCTTTGGCTTCGGCTTTGGGAGGGGCAGGGGCTGAGAGAAAGAAGGAAAACGAGGGCACAGGAGTCACTTCCGTACTCAAAACCCCTAGCGGGTGCTCCAGGCCACACGTGCATCAGTGGTTCCTTTGAAGACATCACAAGTCTCAGGTTAAAATTTTTCCATCATATGCACGATACTGGGGCGAACTTAAGAGTAATTCCAGAAATACGACGAAGAAAAAAGGGAACTAGCAATGATCGAAAGGTTGATATCTGACAAGATAGGTGCTAGTGGTTTTACCTACCTATATAGCTCTAACGCGGAAGAAAAAAAAAGGAAACTAAGTTGAGGACTTAATTCTTTACAGGTCTGGAGACATGGGCTCCGTCCTGTGGATGCGTGTTGTTCCCCAAAGCCAACAGTCCGGCAGCCCCGAGAGGTGGTGCCGGCCGGGCTTGCCTCCCCAACCTCCTCACAGAAGCTCAGCCCATGCGGCTGGGCCCACGCGCACCGCAGCGTGCCAGAATCCCAGAAGCGGCTCCGGAGCAGACACCGCAAGGCTTAGCTCAGCCATTGTCCTCCCGGTCCGTTCACTCTGAGGGGCTCTCACGCCAGCTACCCGCAGTCACCCCCCAGCTCCAGCACAAACCTTCCTTCTTAGCTTTCGGCGCCATCTTCGTAAAAGGGATTTCCAACGCTCGTTTCCAGGGGCTTATAGAGCAGAGTCTCACCGAAGACTCGCGATGCTTTTTACTTAAAGCTGATTGGGTAATCTGTAGCGCGGCGCCCTCTGGGAATGGTAGTTAAGTTTAATTTCCTCGGGAGAGTGATTAAGCATGCGCCACCTCTTCCCTCAAAAGAGTGTAAAGCTTCTTGGGGGTTGTAGTTATTTTGTAGACACGTGTTTATTTGTTGAGGCTGTTGGATATGGATGGTGTAGCCATTGTCTGGTCCTGAGCGCTTTCCCATCTTGAGGAAAGAGTACTGTAGGTCCAGGAGATAGTAACACTGAAAACAGGACGGTGTATAATTAGGTTGACTCGGGGAGGGTGAAGCAAAGTTCTAGAATGTCGGAGCAGAAATTGTGTGGGCCAGGGGCGCCTAGGTGGCTCAGTCAGTTAAGCGGCTGTTTTCCGGTCAGATCATAATCTCGGGGTCCTTGGAGAGAGCCCAGCATCCGGCTCCCTCCTCAGCGGGAAGCCTGCTTTTCCCTCTCCTTCGGCCTCTCGCCCCGCTTGCGCGCGCGCGCTCTCTCTCTCTCTCAAAACAAACAAAAAAGAACTTTAAGAATCTGTCTGGCCCAAGTCCCTCTAACAAATTCTACTCTTCTTTACCTGTGACAGATTTCGTGTGTTTTACCGCACTTGAAACTACCAATATTCCAAACACCCGGGGTACAGATTTCTCTAGGGCTCCCTAGTTCTTGCGAATTTCATTCAGTCTACTCCCTTTAATTAGTCTTCCTTTCCCTGCTCCAGTCATATCTGCATCCTCAGATTCAGTTCCCGACACAGAACAAGTTTTAATAAAGCTTAGGTTTGCTTCTCTGCGGGTCTGTTTCTGTCCCACCTCCACCCTGCCCTGTTTTCCTCCTTCCCTCTTTAGAACCAGATCTCCCCTTTGACGGTGAGAATCATTGTATACTACACTCCTCCTCTACCCTGCAGAACTGCGAAATGGAAAAATTGTCCTTGATTCCAATGGGATCAGACAGAACACGGGTACCAATGCGGCGACCTACCCAAAGGGCGAAGTTTCAGGTCCACTTAACCCTTCTTTAGACGAGGGAGGCAGGTTGGTCTTTGGCCTCACACCCCTCAGTCTACACGAAGGAAAACACCCCAGAATTTGGACGTCTCTTTCTTCGGTGTGCATCCCATTCCGACCCTGGAATCCCTGTCTGCTTCCCCCCACCCCACCCCTATCCCGGGCAGAAAGGCGAGCGGGGGCAGACTCTTATGAGTCACGTCCTGGGCCTGGAGTTGAGGGAAGCGCCGCCTCTCCTTGGGCCCCTTCTCTCCTCCTTTCCCCTCCCAGCCGTTGTTGGCCCAGCCAGATACTGCGTAGCAATCACCGATTCTCCATCACCAATTTGACCGGGTAAGGGTCCCCTTGGAGCCGGAGCCCGGCCCAGAGGCGCAGCGGAGAGCGACCTGGGGGACTTCGATCTGGGCGGGTTCCAGCCTGGTTGGAGGCGGTCCTGATGCCCTTGAGCGGTCTGGCAGGGTACCAGGGGCTGGGGCAGCGCGGTGGAGAGGAGAGGAGAGGAGAGGAGAGGAGGGGGAGGCTGGGACAGGCTGCAAGGCCGGGAGCTGCCGGGAGAGGGGCAGGGGGCGGCCCTTCTCCAGGAATTTCCGGGGATCATGTTACAGCCCTAGCGGAGGGAGAGCGGAGTGGGACGCTGGTCCCTGCGGCGGACTGGGCCCCTGGCCCCCTCCTCCAGCAGTCCGCAGGCCTTGCAGCGCCATCGCTGCCCACACTGACCCCGTGCGGCGGGGCTGCTTCGCGCCCCCTGGCAGCTGTTATGGTAGGACAGCCTCAACCCCGAGGTGTCGTCGGGTCACCGCGGCCCCGAGTCATTGTAGGAACCATCCGGCCCCGAGTTATTGTGGGGTCTACGCGGGCCCGGCCCCCCCCCGACGGGACTTCCCGCCCCCATTTGGCGGCGGAGGAGTCACCCCGCCCCCGAGTCGTAGTCGGGACGCCCAGGGCCCGGGTGATTGTGGGTTCGCCCCGGCCCCGGATGATCGTCTCATCCCCGTGGCCCGCCGTGGTCGTAGCGTCCCCGAGGCCGCGGGCTCCCGTAGGCTCCCCGTGGCCCAGAGTTATAGTCGGGACACCCCGGTCGCGGGTAATTGTCGGGTCTCCACGGGCCCGGGTCGCTGGGGCGGATCAGGTCCCCGCGCCTTCTCGGGGCTCCCCGCAAAGTCGCAGGCGAGATGAACATTCTGGCTCCGGTGCGGAGGGACCGCGTCCTGGCGGAGCTGCCCCAGGTAGGCGCCAGGGCCACGTCGGGCTTCTGGCTGCGATGGGGTGTGGGCGGGGAGGAGGCGGCACCAGTTCAGTTAGAGGCCTGGGCCCAGCCCTGCGGCCCAGCGAAGTCTGCTGCTTCTGGGTGGTCCCCTACCCCCGCCCAGGGCAGCTTGGCTGCGGGACATGGGCCAGGAGTGGGTGAGTCCCGTTCTCTTCTAACTCTCTCAGTGCCTGAGGAAGGAGGCCGCTTTGCACGTGCGCAAAGACTTCCACCCCCGCGTCATCTGCGCCTGCCAGGAGCAGAGGACAGGCACGGTGGGGTGAGTTAGACATCCTTAACAAAGAAAGGAAGTCTCAGTCAAAGCTAGGATACACAAGCACCCCCCCCTCCTCCCAGGGGGGGGGGGGCTCCATTTCAGCCTCTACCAGCTGTATGGTAATTCCCCCTTTTTTATACCAATGTGTTCTCCCTTTTCTTCCCAGCAAGGATGTGATGAATCCTATGAAATGGGGTGGGTAGAGAGGTGGCTCTTCACTTCTTCACACAAAGAAGGTGTCCAACAGGAGAGGGTGGTTCCCAGGTCAGCTTCCCACATACTATACATTTGAGCCCCAGGACAGAGGGCTGTGCCTGAAGGGATGTGTCCCATTATGGGTAAAAGAAGGTAATCCTGATAAAATTTGTGGGCCGGGGATGCCTGGGTGGCTCAGTTGGTTGGACGACTGCCTTTGGCTCAGGTCGTGATCCGGGAGTCCCAGGATCAAATCCCACATCGGGCTCCCAGCTCCATGGGGAGTCTGCTTCTCCCTCTGACCTTCTCCTCGCTCATGCTCTCTCTCACTGTCTCTCTCTCTCAAATAAATAAATAAAATCTTTTTTAAAAAATAAATAAATAAAAGATTTGTGGGCGGGTCAGTAATTGAGCATTTACTGTGTGCCAGGCAGTGTGTTGGTTACTATAATTATCTTTTATTAAATGAAAAACACCATCCGTTTTTTATTTTACCTATTTGTTTTACCTAACATAATCTGATTTCATGGGGTGCCTGGATGGTACAGTGGGTTAAGTGACAGCTTTTGGTTCAGGTTATGATCCCGGGGTCCTGGGATTGAGCCCCACATCGAGCCCCTGCTCTCTCTCTCTTTCTCTGTGTCAAATAAGTAAGTAAAATCTTTATTTGTTTATTTGATATATATAGACAGAGCACAGCGGGGGAGCTGCAGGCAGAAGGAGAGAGAAAAGCAGGCTCACCCCAAGCAGGGAGCCTGATGCGGTGCTGGATCCCAGGGCCCTGGTATCATGACCTGGGCCAAAGGCAGAGGCTTAACGACTGAGGCACCCAGACACCCCAATAAAATCTTTAAAAAGGGGGGCACTTAAGAAAAAAGATGTATCCTGATTTCAGAGATGTTAAGATGTATGTGGGGGAATGAAGGGGAGGATATATAGGACATTTATCTCAGAATATAGGACATTAATCTCATTATAACCTTCACAACAACCCTATAGAATATATACTAAATCTCCACCTAACAAGTGTTGAAACTGAGGCTCAGGGAAGCTGAGTAACTTGTCCCAAGTCACACAGCTGGTCAATGGAAGAACTGGAATTCACATTCATGGCTTTCTGATGCTGAAGCACAAAACACTCTTCTGCAAGCGTATGTGTCCAGGCAAGCCGCCTGGGAGGCCTCCTGCCCATGGTAACCTCAGCCTTGGTGCAGCTACCTTTATGCACTTAGTAGGGAACATTGAGACACTCTAGGTTGGAAGAGTTAGTGCTCACTCCTCCTGCTGGAGGAGGACACAAAAGGGGTTTTGTGCCCTGCAGATTTAAGATCTCCAAAGTCATTGTGGTGGGGGACCTGTCAGTGGGGAAGACTTGTCTCATCAACAGGTAAGAAGGTGCTCTCGTTGAGCTGGATTGGGCTGGGCTGGGCAGGGTTCGGCCAGACCTAGCCACGTGGGCTGGGCTCAGGGCCAGAGTGTCCCATGCTCCCTCAGGTTCTGCAAAGACACTTTTGATAAGAATTACAAGGCCACCATTGGAGTGGACTTTGAGATGGAACGATTTGAGGTGTTGGGCATCCCCTTCAGTCTGCAGCTGTGAGTGCTACCTCTATACATTCCAGCCATTCTTTCCCTCAGCCCCTGAACCCCATCTCACGCCCCCTTCCCATATACCTGTGTTGTACCCCCCTCCTTCCTCCCAGCTGGGATACTGCTGGACAGGAGAGGTTCAAGTGCATTGCATCAACCTATTACCGAGGAGCTCAAGGTAAGGGCCTCGGAGAAGTGGGGCAGGTGGGGGGTCCTGGTGTCTAAGCTAGGGCTGAGTGGTTGGGGTAATGAGCTAGTAATGTCCGCTGTTTTTGCCACTTTTCCAGCCATCATCATTGTCTTCAACCTGAATGATGTGGCCTCCTTGGAACATACCAAGTATGTGGGGATGCGGAACTATACTGGGGGCCTCGGGAAGAGAGGGCACAGAAAAGAGGGGTGGTCAGGGGCATTAGTAGGGAAGGAGAAGAATGCATCGAGGACCAGAGAGAAGGTGGTGAGCCTGTGAGTGTCAGCAGGAGGAGCCTTTCCAGCTCACCCGTCCTTGGTTGTCTATCCTCTGTGGCAGACAGTGGCTAGCCGATGCCCTCAAGGAGAACGACCCGTCCAGTGTGCTGCTCTTCCTTGTGGGTTCCAAGAAGGACTTGAGTGTGAGTGTGTCCTGGGGAAGGGGCGGCTACCAACTCGGGGAGGGGACCCCCTTGCCATCTGACTCCGACCTTCACTTAGACTCCCGCTCAGTATGTGCTGATGGAGAAAGACGCACTCAAGGTGGCCCAAGAGATGAAGGCTGAGTACTGGGCGGTCTCATCTCTCACTGGTGAGTCAGAGGCTTTGGGTCTTCTGCTGTGGTGCTCCTGTCTACCTGGCCTCTCCCTCCTGTCCCTTGAGCCGTACCCAGGGACCCAAGCCCTGGAATGTCCTTTGAATGCCCATCTGCTCCATGTGTCAGGTGAAAATGTCCGGGAATTCTTCTTCCGTGTGGCAGCGCTGACCTTTGAGGCCAACGTGCTGGCTGAGCTAGAGAAATCAGGGGCCCGGCGCATTGGGGATGTTGTCCGTGAGTGCCTGCCTGCCTGGCTGGGAGGTGTCAGAGAGCGTGGGGGACCTCTGATCCCCGCTTCATATATTTCCCACCCTTCTTGAAGGCATCCACAGTGATGACAGCAACCTCTACCTAACTGCCAGCAAGAAGAAACCAACGTGTTGCCCATGAGCGGTAAGGGGACTGTCCAGCACCTGCCCAGCCCTGGGGCACTGTGCCACCCTGACTCTCCTAGAGCTCAACCCTGGACATTTGCACTGATTGTTTTTCCAGACCAAAGAGCTGCCTCTTGATGGCAGTACCCGTGGAGGGGTAACAGGGACCATGCTAGTTGCTCCCTGCCCTGGGCACCATGCCAAAGACTAGATGTCCTCCTCTTCCGGGGGCTCTCCAGGGTGCCCAGCAGTGGGGAGGTAATCCCTGCTGCTTTTGCTTAGCCTGATGGATCCTTTGGAGTAGGAGGATGCTTAATGATCCCAGCCTCACACTGTGCCTTATGCATTAAAATCTCTGTTTTTAGCAGTTTGGGGACTGGAGTCCTTTGTTGGGGATGAGGGATGTGGAACGGGCAGGACTGGATGGCTATCCTGGGACTCAAGCTTCCTGCTGGATTCTAGCTGTCCCACTCGCAGTGGTTGGCTTTGAGAGCGCTTTTCTTTGGTTCCTCATCTCTGTGTCCCCCTACTTGGTGTTTATTCCTAAATTTCTACCACTGGATAATTGTTTTATTTCTTTCACTCCCTTCTCGCCTTCTCTTTAAAAAAATACTTCACCGAGGGGAACACAGTAAAAAGTGATTGAGTTTTGGATGCTCTTTGGGTTGACCAGAGGCCCAGGGCAGTGTGGGTTTGTCTCTTACTCAGAAGATGTGCTATGTAGGAATGCCTGGGTGGCTCAGTTGGTTCAGCGTCTGCCTTCAGCTCAGGTCGTGATTCCCAGGGTCCTGGGATCGAGTACCACTTCTGGCCACCTTAGTTGGTGGGAAGCCTGCTTCTCCCTCTGCCTGTTGCTCCCCGTGCTTGTGCTTGCTTGCTCTCACTCTCTCCCTCTGGCAAATAAATAAATAAAATCTTAAAAAGAAAAAGATGTGCTAATATCTATCTAACATTATTAGTGATATAAGCATAAATTTATGAGTAGTGTCTTTTTATATTTTAAAACCTGATTAAAACAAACAAACAGCATAGGGGCACCTGGCCGGCTTACTTGGTAGAGCCTGTGACTGTTGATCTCAGGGTCATGAGTTCAAACTCCACGATCCATGTTATGCCTAGAGCTTACTTAAAATAAGAAAGAAAAAAAAAAAGGAGAGAGAAAAACAGCATACTTTGTTTCCTTTTCAAAAAAAAAAAAAAATGCTCTGAGTCAGGAGGTCCTTCATCTGAGTTCTCACTGTCCTCTTCAATCACTTCTCACTGTGTTCTCAGAGTATTTATTTATTTATTTATTTTTCTTTTTTCTCTTCTTCTTTTTTTTTTTTTTTAAGATTATTTATTCCATTTGAGAGAGAACGCAGAGCGAGTGAGAGAGAACGCGAGTTGCGGGGGGGAGGATGGGCAGAGGGAAAGAGAGAAGCAGGTTCCTTGAGCAGGCTTCCTGCTGAACCGGGAGCCGGAGGCCAGGCTTGATCCCAGGGCCCAGGGATCATGACCTGATCTGAAGGCTTAATCAACTGAACCACACAGGTGCCCCTATTTATTTATTTTTTTAAGATTTATCCATTTATTTATTTATTTTTTAAAGATTTTATTTATTTATCGGGGTGGGGGGAGAGAGCGAGCAGAGGCAGACAGAATGGCAGGCAGAGGCAGAGGGAGAAGCAGGCTCCCTGCTGAGCAAGGAGCCCGATGTGGGACTCGATCCCAGGATGCTGGGATCATGACCTGAGCCGAAGGCAGCTGCTTAACCAACTGAGCCACCCAGGTGTCCCTAAGATTTATCCATTTAATTTAGAGAGGGAGAGTGAGTACACACTCACAAGCATTTAGAGGGACAGAGGGAGAGGGAGAAGCAGACTCCTCACTGAGCAGGGAGCCCAGCTGGGGCTCTATTCTGGAACCCTGAGATCATGACCTGAGCTAATATCAAGAGTTGGATGCTCAACCAACTGAGCCACCCAGGCACTCCAAAGAGAAGTATTTCTTAAAGGGAAGGCAGGAAGGGGATAAAAAAAAAAGAAAACAATTATCCAATGGTAAAAATTTGTGAATAGGCACCAAGTAGAAGGATACAGTTGGGGCTAAGGAACCAAAAGAAAGAGCTCTCAGACTCCCAAGCAAATCACTTATCCTCTGTGCCTGTTTCCTCAGGCTAATAATACTGATGAGGAGGGTGCTGGGTGGCTCACTGGGTAGAGCCTCTGCCTTCGGCTCGGGTCATGATCCCAGGGTCCTGGGATCGAGCTCCACATCGGGTGCTCTGCTCGGCGGCGAGCCTGCTTCCCTTCCTCTCTTTCTGCCTGCCTCTCTGCCTACTTGTGATCTCTGTCTGTGAAATAAATAAATAAAATCTTAAAAAAAAAATACTGATGAGGTTTCATGGATGAAATAAGGTAAAGCGCGAACATACATGGCAAGAGCTCAAAAAACCTCATCTACTATAACTAATTGGAGGGAAGAGTGGCGAGGAACCTGCTCTCTGTTGACATCTGACCCAGAGTCAGATGGGCAGGGAGTATCTCAGACATTCGGCCCAACAGTGGTGTGACACATGTAGCCTCAGTGTCATTGTGAGAGGCCATGGAGGGCCAAGATTAGAACAGAGATCTGGGCTCCCAGTCAGCGAGTGCTCTGTCCATTCCATGCTTGGTACCATTCTCACCCAGCTACTCTGTCCTGAAAGGTTTGGCTTTTCTGCATACTCCTCCCCACTGGCTTCTCCCTTCTTCAACTCTCTTCCTCGAGCTGTCAAGAGCTAAGGTGGAAAGGGGAGTCTGGCTAGTGACCCTATCTGCTCAGATTCCTGGGTTTGGAGGAAGGTGAAGGCTGGGATCACGCAGATAGAGCGGCAGCAGCAGGAGAGACCCTGGATGACTGGAGAAAACAGTTTAAACACCATCCTCTCCTCTTTTTCCATCTGTTGAGGCATATCCTAGCTTAAGAGCCTGGTGCCAAGAGAACTGGAGCGGAGTGAGGTGTGGAGTGTGGGTGGTACGGCTCTAACACTTTCACACTCTCTGGGATTGTTTTTTCCATATCTCTTCCCTCACAGGACTGTGCGCTTCACTCCTCCTCTTGTACAGAGCCTGTAACTCAGAGTGTGTGTGTGTGTGTGTGTGTGCGGGTGCGCACGCATGCACGTGCGCAGAGCTGTTGTGGAATGTTTGTGCTGCAGGGGTGGTGGTTGGGGTGGGGATCAGGGGTATGGTTCGGTTTTCTGGGTGATACCTGTGAGGAGCATGTGGCTGTGTGCATATTGCATCAGTCCATGTGTGAGGAGTAGATTTTTTATGTAGGCAACGGGTGTGATCGATGCCTGTGCCATGTATATGCTTTATCTAAGGGTGTCATGGGTGTGTGTAGTAGGTTACTATGAATGCAGCCGGCCCTGCTTCCTCTCACAGCAAGCCTATGGAGACACATGCGGTTGCCAAAGTGAAGTAAGATTGGGGCGCCTGGGTGGCTCAGTGGTTGGGCCGCTGCCTTCGGCTCAGGTCATGATCTCAGGGTCCTGGGATCGAGTCCCGCATCGGGCTCTCTGCTCGGCAGGGAGCCTGCTTCCTCCTCTCTCTCTCTGCCTGCCTCTCTGCCTACTTGTGATTTCTCTCTGTCAAATAAATAAATAAAATCTTTAAAAAAAAAAAAAAAAAAAAAGGTGAAGTAAGATTAAAGCACTACCATACAAAAAGATTTTACTTAGGGGCGCCTGGGTGGCTCCGTCCTGCGATCTAGCCCCTTATGGGGCTCTCTGTTCAGCAGGGAGCCTGCTTCCCTCTCTATCTCTGCCTGCCTCTCTGCCTACTTATGATTTCTGTCAAATAAATAAAATCTTTAAAAAAAAAGGCTTTTACTTATTTGAGAGAGGGAATACAAGCAGGGGGAGTGGGAGAGGGAGAAGGGGGCTTCCGGTAGTGCAGGAAGCCGGAAGGCGGGGCTCCATCCCCGGGATCATGACCTGGGATCATGACCCGAGCCGAAGGCAGATGCTTAACGACTGAGCCACCAAGGCGCCCCTCGAAATACTTAATTATTTTAATAACTGTTTGGGGTAAGAATAACCTGAGATCTTGGCTCTATGTTGACATCTTTATTGGGCAGTGTTGTCTCCGGGAACTGTTGGGGGGGAGCGGGTGCAAGGAGGGAACGCGGTGGGGAGGGGGCCCTGAGGATGGGCGCCACGAGGGTTTGGGAGCCGACAGCAAGTCCTCATCTTTAGAACTGGGCCTTGTGCTCCTGTGGAGGAGCGTGAGGGCAGAAAGAGAAAACGCAAAAGAAAAAAAGAAGAATGGGCGCCTGGGTGGCTCAGTGGGTTAAGCCGCTGCCTTCGGCTCAGGTCATGATCTCAGGGTCCTGGGATCGAGTCCCGCATGGGGCTCTCTGCTCAGCAGGGAGCCTGCTTCCTCCTCTCTCTCTCTCTGCCTGCCTCTCCAACTACTTGTGATTTCTCTCTGTCAAATAAATAAATAAAATCTTTAAAAAATATATAATTAAATTAAAAAAAAAAAAAAAAAAAGAAGAAGAAGAAGAAAAAGAACGAACGCGAGCGAGCCGGAAACAGCCTTACTCCAGAGCGAGAAGGAGCCAGGAGAAGGCGGGTTGGCTGCGGGGAGGCGGGCGGGGCTCCAGGGCCGCGCGCGGCTGGGTTCCGACCGCTTGGGAGGGGCTGGATTGCGGCGGAAGCTTGAGGTGGAGAGAATGCCTGGGGCGGGGCTAAGAACGGGGGTGGGGGGTGGGGCGGGGCTAAGGTCTGGGGGTAGGACTAAGAGCTGGGAGTAGATCTGGAGAGGAACTAGGGATGGGATTGAGGGCTGGGCCTGAGCGGCCGAGCTAAGGTTTAGGCCTGAGAGAAAGAGGTGGTACGAAGGCTAAAAGGTGGGACAAAGAGGGTCTTGGAAGGAGCTGCAAGGCCCCGGATGAAGAGCGCGGCTGAAGCTTAGATTTGGGCTAAGACAACACAGAGCCGGGGGAGGGTGGAGGGGGGGATTGGGCAAGCATGAGGCGGAGTTAAGGCTGGATTGGGGCGAACCTGAGATTGGGGTTTACGGCTGGCTCGACCAAGCTGAGGTTCAGGATTGGACTTCTGCGAGGAAGAGTTTTATAGAGACGAGAACTGGGCTGAGAGCGATGTGGGTCAGGACGACACTGAGGATTGAAAGGTGGACTAAGGAAAAGACTGAGGACAATGCCAGCATCTGGGATGAGAGCAGCACTGGTAAAGAGGGGCGGGGCAGGAATTTGGGGGTGGGTTTCAGCCTGGGGGCGTGGCACCAAGGAGGGTTTAGAACTGGGAAGAGCTGGCGAAGGAGGCGGGGCCAGGGGCTGGGCTGGGGCGGAGTTAGGGCCTGGGGGCGGGCTCACGCCGAGCCGTGGACCAATGATTGAGGACTGGGGTCCTGAGGCCCTGGAGAGTCCGGCAGGAGCCGGAGCTACCAACCCAACCCCTAGTTTGTAGGGATGGAAGGCGTTGCGGTGCTGCCTCCGGAGGCCCGGATGCCGCCTAACAAATGCGGATCCTGGCTGGAGCACCTGCTCCAGCACCCACCCTGTCGCCAGGCTGGGATGAGGGGTTTCATTTAGTCTGAGGGGAGGAAGGAGTCTGGAGGTTCCTCGCGTGACATCACAATCACCACCAGATGTGGGCGGGGCCAGAGGGGCATTTCCCAGGAGATGCGTGCACACAGCACTGTCTAGCTCCCTCCTTCCTGCTTCCCCTCCTTTCTCCCTTTCCCCTCCCTTCCTCCCCCATTCAGCTGCTTGGGTGTCCGACCTGGAACCCTGCCACCTGCGCCACAAGGGCGGGGGGAGCTTCTCGGCCTTCAGGACTGGGAGGATTCTGTATCAATGAGTCTTACCTGTGAGTTTTGAGTTAGGCCCCCGCGCCTGGTTGAGTGCCCCTCCCAAGAAAAAGACCACAAGCTACCCTCTTCCTTTCAAGCTATCACTCTCCTCATTTCATTATGAAGTTCGCTCTGTGCCTGCCACAGTTACTTCTGCTGACGGAGCGCTGGACTGCTGCTCCAGTAGGAGCTCTCCTGTCTGTGAAACTAGAGAGCAGGTTGCCTTCCTCGTATCTGAGGAGAGTTACTAAACCCCACCCCTTGGCAAACAGAGTTATGACTGTTAGGGCTTCTTGGTGGTTTGGGAAGAGTTCATCAGTGGACTCTGTCTACAAGCCGCCTTCACCATGACTCTGGAGAAAGCAAGAACATTGGAGTCAGATAAAGCAGAGTTTGAATCCTCACCCTTGGGCTTCAGGCTGGATCTGGGAGGTGGTGAAGTCAGGACTGAGTCAAACCAGAGGATGAAGAATTGGCTGTGTTGGAGCTGAAAAGCAGGTGCCGTAGGGAAGTGACAGCTAGCAGGGTGGGCTTTGGATAGGAACCCCATGTAGACAGGGCTGAAGGAGCCCAGGTCATACAAGGCCAAGAAGATTCGGTTAACTCCTACCCCTACCATCTATTAACTTGTGTCTTTAGACAGGTTTTTTATCCTGAGTCTCTGAGTCCACATTGATAGAATGGATTGTGGTGAGGATTTTGAATCAAAGGCATATTTTAAAAGCCCAGTACAGTGCCTAACGTTGGGGAGATGCTCATCCTGGGTCGATTCTCTTTCTTTAGAAAAATCCCCAGCTTTGAACCCTGGGCAGAATTTCCAATGCTGTAGTTTCTTTGTGGTTCCAATAGGGGATTAATTTTATTCTACTCATGTAGTCATTCAGTCCACCAACATTTGCTGGGCACTTTTAATGTCCCAGGACTTGCAGATACAGAGGCAGATCAAATATGGGTCATGTCTCATGTTGCCATAGAGTAAGTACATGAAATGCCATGGCAGGGTAAAGGGGCACAAGACATGTGTGACCAATTCTACTTGGGTGAATAGCATTGTTCTTTCCAAATGAACAGGTATTTCTGGGGAGGGAGAGGCAGGAGAGAAGGAATGGAGAAGGGAGTGGTGGGAGGAAGGATGAATGGGTGGGAGAAACTTATAACTGAGGAAGGAACCAGGACCTGGGTCCTGGTGGGGGGGGGGGGTCCGTTATGTCATGATAAGGAGTTTCACTTCATCCTGAAGGCAATGGATGGCTATTGAACAGGAGGAACATGGTGTTTGAGTTGGTATTCTAGAAAATTCAATTTGACTGCACTGTGAAGACTGAATGGGAGTAATGAAACAGAAGGCAAGGAGGCCAGCCAGGAGGCTCCTGCAGTGGTCTTAGGGATAATGGAAGTCTGAACCAAGATAGAGGCAGATGTGGGGGACACGTAGGCATGGCAAGACTTGGTCATCAAGTTGATGTAGAGGTAAAAGAAAGAACAATCCCTAGATTTCTAGATGAGGTGTCTGTTCCTCTCTGAAATGGAAGAGATAAGAGGAGACAGTTTATTGGGGGTAAGGAGAAGATGAAAGGCTTGTATGGGACATGCTGGTCTAAGATGTATTGGGGAAGTCCAAGAGGATATTAACTACGTGCTCAGGAAAGCTGTCTGGATTGGAGACCCTGATTTATGTCTTTTTTTTTTTTTTTTTTTTTTGGTGTATGTTGAAACCATGTAAGTAGATGACGTTATCCAAGAGAAGGCTGTAGAGTCTTTGAGAAGGAGGCCAAACACAGAATCCTGGTCTTCTCCAATTTTAGGGGGACAGCAGAGGAAAAGGAAACTGCAAAGAAGTCAGGAAAGAAAGAAACAGCTAGTCAGAGAAGGAAGGCAGGTGAGAGGAGAGAGGTCTGTCATGGGAGTCAGCAGAACAGTTTGCAGGAGAAAAGAGATTGAATGGCCAAGAGTGTTGGGTGAGATGAGACAAAAAGAAGGCCACTGGGTTAAATTATTAGGAGATTGTTGGCGGGGGAGCGCCTGGCTGGCTCAGTTGGTAGAGCATGGGATTCAGTCTTGGGCTTGTGAGTTTGAGCCCCACTTTGGACATAGAGATTACTTAAAAAAATAATAATTAAAATCTTAAAAAAATAATAAAAAGGAAATTGCTGCCTGGGCTCTTTTGAAAGAAGGGTCCAGTAGCTGCCATGTTGTACGTGGCTGACATGGAAGAGAGGTGGACTCTGAGCTCACTGAAGATAGGGACTGGGCCTCCCTCACAGGTGCCTCCTGAAGCTAGTATGTCTGTTAGAGGAAGGAGTGAATGATACGGATTGAAAAGGATATGCAGTGTTAGAGGGAGGAACGGGGTTTATTGAGTGTTTTGTTTAGAGGGAGAAACAGGGTTTATAGAGTGTTTTGTTTAAAGATATTCATTGCCTGTAGAAGAAAAACCACAACAGTAAAGTGGGAGGAGGTAAACATTTCTGGCTGGGACCTAGAATCCAGGAGCTTTGGGCAGGAGGACAGCGGAGGGATACTTCCCCAGATTGGAGGAGAGAGGCTGAGGGTGGGAGGGGCCTGGGGTAATGCTGGTGCGATGAGCTCAGAGGAACAGCACCAGGGTGGGAAGCTCCAGAAGGTGCTAGAATTTTCATTTATTCATTCCTTCCATACATTTTGAGTACTTATTAAGCTGTGGAAAACAGAAGGAGATGACCAGGACCTGGCAATCAGCTCAAGGGACAGGACTCAGCTCTGATGCCCCAAAGGGGAAAGCTCATTGCAGGAAGGCAATCCTGTGGTGGTTGATGGTGGTGGGGTCTCAACCCAGGGAGGGACTGTCTGACCAGTCTCCTTACACCCCGGGAATTCCTGAAATTGTCCCTCCTTACCTCGGCTCTGGCTCATTCCTATTCATTACTCCGGACTCCACTCCTGCCATGCTTCTTCCAGGAAGTCTCTCTCAAGAGCACCGCAACACTGGCGCTCTTGTTCTCTGCTTCCACAGGCCTCCTTCCCACCACCTCCCTTCCCATCAGGGTCTGTGTCACGCAGCTGCCTTGAACCGTTCATCCTCTGTGTCCCTCTCCTCACCTTGAGAACAGGCACTGTTGGGTTGTTTTGGAAATTTCCACATCCCCCCCCCCGGGGGGGGGGGCAGGTGGAGCTTGTCAGGGAATGGCTGAGGCCTGAAGGGTGTGGGGAGGGGGCTGCAGCTGCTGCCACTCTGTGCTCTCTCAGATGTAAACAGGTTACCGGGCTGGGAGAGAGGACATCTGCTGGCTGGTGTGCCTTCTAGCACTGATGCATCTACCTTCTCCTCTGAAGGTGGGTCCAGGGAATCTCTGGGCCCCGGGGTTCCCCATCCATCTCACTTGAGAGAACAGACGCCGGTGGCAGGCAGGAGGGAGAGAAGTGTTTGGTCCTGAACGGGTTCCCCCCCCACCCCATACTCCTGCCAGGCTGGGAGGGCCCATACCCCATTCCCCAAGTCCACAATTACTCCTATCTTCAGCCGTGCATCTTATGGGGCATGGATTTCTTTGACATATATGAACTGAGCCCTCTCGACAATCCTGCAAAATACATATTACTGCCATCCCCATTTTACGGATAAGGAAACGAAGTCTCAGAGAAGTCACGTGCTCTGGGATGCCCAGCTAGTGACAGAGCCGAGACTTGGACTCAGGCCTGTCTGATATGCCACTCTGCTGCCCCTTGCTCCCAGTTCAGCAGTGCTGAAGAAGGTAGAGGTGTTGGTGACCTGAGGCCCAGCCTCACGTGCCTTATTCCCCCCCGGGGTAGAAAGGGGTCATGGGAGAAGCAAAAAAGGAGGCCTCCAAGTGGGTCAGGGGTATGTGTGGGACCTGGGGCCCTCACAGCCTGGGGGAGAGAAGGGAAGGGAGGAGGAAAATGGGACAAAGCTCATACCAAGCTGCTGTCCCCTCATCTCTCAAGTACTTTTAAGGCCACTTGGACTGACACACCCCCAGCCTGGGTTACCTCCCTAGGGATGGCCAGTGAGAGGTCCTGTCCCAGTTCCACCTTCACAGAGGCTAGATAAAGGCTCAGTCCTCCTGGCCTGTCTGGGGGGAGGGGAGTAAGCTAGCCATAGCACCCCATACCAGGCGGGAACTCATCAGGGCCAGCTCACATCTCCCTCCACGCGTGGGAGGAGCTGGAGTTCAAGGGGGGACCTGCAAGAAGGTGCCTTGTTGTCTCTGTCCTGATACATGAGACCTTGGGCACGTGGAGTCACTTCATAGGCTCACCTTTTAGCTAGCGGCTTGAGGGAGAGCCATTGGTGGACTGGAGCCTTTGGCAGGGTCCGAGGGGAGGCAGTGGGGGTGTGCTGCTGTCGCCACCCCTGTGTGACCCAGACCCCACCACCCCCCTCAGGTGAATTCAAAGACCTGGACAGGTGCTGCTGGAAACACAAACAGTGCACTGGGCATGTCATCCACCCCTTCCCCTCGGACTATGGCCACCACAACCTGCACCTGCACTCCATCAGCCACTGCGACTGCGAGTCTAGGTAAGGGCCCTCCTCCTTGGGAGACCCCCAGCCCAGGGGAGACTCCTGGGTGCAGCTAGGCCCACCATTGCCCTGTGGTTTGCCCCTCAGCTTTGACCCAGCACCGGCTAGCCTCACCGCAGCTTTGTAAACCTGGCTCCGCTCTGGAGCCACAGGGAGGAGGTCTTTCGGCAGTCTGGGCTGAGCCGGGAAGAAGCCAGCTGTCCCTCAGGCTTCTGGCTCTGGGTCCCCGGGGGAGTCACAGAGGCATGGGAGCCAGGCTGAGTCCTCTGTGTGGCAGGCTGAAGGACTGCTCAGAGAAGACAAATAGCGACAACTCCCGAGATGTGGGCCCAACCTGCTCCCGAGATGAGGGTCCAACATGTTTCAACATCATCCAGTCCCCTTGCTTTGAGCTCATCCCAGAGGAGGAGTGTGTGGAGCGGTTCTGGTATGGCTGGTGAGTGCCGGCAGGCTGACGGGCGGCACGAAGGGGCATGGGCCCCCCACTCTCTGTCAATCTTCTCTCCTCCTGTCCCCTTCCCTCCCAGGTGCAAAAGCTATAGGCCTGTCTCTGTGGCAGTGATCCACCATCCCATCCACCATGACTATGTGGCAGATGACTTGAATGAAGAGGAGGAGGAGGAGGAGGAAGAAAGCAAGCCTCCCATTCCTACCCAGGTGGGGCCTGCCACCACCGCCCCCGCTGACACAGGCCTGGGCACTGTCACAACTACCCCGGACTCGGCAGCTCCCATCACTATCTGGCGCTCCGAGAGCCCCACAGGGAAGTCCCAGGGCAACAAGGTGATCAAGAAAGTAAAGAAGAAAAAAGAAAAGGAGAAAGACAAGGAAGAGGAGCTGGATGAGAAGCCAAAGCCGAAGAAAAAAGTCAAGAAGGGCAAGTTGATGAAGAAGAAAAGCCCGGTTAAATCGGAATCTTCACCTCCGGACTTGAACCGATCAATAAGCCCCAGAGAGCTGACCAGGATGTCAGAGTCCAGCCCAGACAGCCGGGAAGACCTGGAGAGTGAGGACAGTTACAATGACCCCCGGCGGGAGGAGCCCTCCAGTGACGATATCGTGGAGTCTTCCTCACCCAGGAAGAGAGAGAAGAACACAGTCCAGACTAAGAAAGCTGGGGCGAAGACCTCACCAGTCAAGAAGGTCAAGAGGAAATCTCCCCCAGGATCCAACCCCAATCTCAGTTGAGGCCAGGGCGTCCAGTGTGAAGAATAAATGCGATCAAGCCTGTAGCTGATGCCCTGCGGCTGTTCTCTCTTCCTCCAACCCATCCCCGGTTGGGGCAAGGAGGGGGGCTCTGCGCGTAGCTGGAGCTAAGGGGGGGCTGCAGGGGTATTTGAAGGGTAATGTGTCTTTCAGGAGGGAATCCGTGGGAACGTAGGTGGGAGGCCATGCAGCCTGTTTATCTGTAACATTGTAGGCTCGGGGCAGGAGAGGAGCACATCAGGGTGGGGTGGGAAGAAGGCTGCCCATCTCCTGGGAGATCGGTCTGTGTGAAATCTGCTCGGCGGACAGGCAGTGCTATCTGCAGCGATACCCCTAATAAACTGAACCTTTTAATCCACTCTGTGCCACTGTGCCTGGCCTTTCCCTCCTCTAAGTGGCCCTTAGGAAGACACGTGCTGGTGGCACCAAAGGGAACATCATCTTCCAGGCTGGTGTGTCCCTGCTCCTGCTAGGCCCTTCCAGACCTTTGTGCTGAAGGGTATGGAACTGAGTTCCTGGCAGACCAGCCTTTCCCTCCCAGCTCTTGCCAACAGCCAAAGAGGTCTTGAATGCTGGGATAAAGTCGAGATGGGAGACTCATTAAGTTTGGGCAGTAATGACCTTTTCTGAGTTCTCTGCTGAGCCCCAAGCAGAGGAAAAGGAGGGGGTAAAGGCTCACTTTCTCAGCACCAACTTGCAAAGCTGTGAGACAAGGCCCTTCTTAAGAAACATGGAATACCAGGAGTCTAGAACACAAAGAGGCAGTGGGGTTGGGGGAAAGGGCAAGGGCCAGACGCTGGTTGGACCAAGCTGGTAAGAGGGGGACTGGCCTTCCCTGCAACAGGCCGGCACTCCCTTTTCCAGGGCGGGTGTGGGAGCAGACAAGCATGGGGCCCATCCTCGGCTGACGTGTCTGTGTAGAGGTACTGTACTATCACAGACCGAGGCCCAGCTGGCAAAAAGAGTGTAGAGGGAGGAGGTAGAGGGGCTCGAGAAACTGAAACTTACTCTCGGCCCTTCTTCACTATGCCAGAGGTGGCTTGTGGACCCAGTAGTTGGAGTGGCTGCCTGCCAGTGTAGTAACAGCAGCTACTGGGTCCTAGGGCCTCACAAGGTCCGAGGCCCTGGGCTGAGCACGCACACATCCTCTCAGTGCTGGTAGCTGCCCTGACAAGGCAGGTAGCAATCACTCCACTTTACAGAGAAGATGGCACAGGCCCAGGGCTGGGGAAGCGGTGCAGGGATGTGATCCCAGGTAGTCAGATACAGATGCTGCTTGCTGTTCTGAGTCAGTCTCTCTGATGGCCTCGGAGGAGTTACAGGGAGCCTGCAGAGCTCCACACACTGCTCTGAAAGCCATCCTTCAAGCGCCGGAATGTTGGAGAGAGAGACTTTGCCAAGTGCTCTGTAGAAACACTGTTTATTCAAATGACAGGCAGGAAGCGGAGACAGCAGCACGTGGGTGAAGGCGGCCAGGCGGGGGTGGGTCAGGTTAGCACTGCTCCCCCACATTCCCTGCAATTCTGCTCTGCTAGCCACCCAGGCTGTCGGCATCAGGGTCAGAAATACTTTTCCTCCTCTCCCTCCTGCCCCAAACTGAATAAATAGCATTCCTCTCCCTGCGAGAGCTGGGGGAGACTCATGTGCTGAGCTTGGTGCCCCAGGGTCACAGCCCAGAGTCAGATGAGGGCAGAAGCTCAAAATGGCTTGTAGGGAGTAGAATACAAAACTGTTCCACTCTCATTCTCGTCTTCCTCTTCTTCCTCCCCACCACACACCCCTCCCAGCCTGGTCCCGGGACAGGTGGTCAGTGAGGGCCTGGAGTGGGGCACTGCTGCCTAGCGTGCACTGAGCTCAAATTCGTGAGGCCATCCAGCTTGTCACCCATCCAGGCTGACCACCAATGAGAATGTCAATTCACGCCACTTTATGGACAGTAAAGGAGGGGCAGGGAGTGAGGCAGTGGGCAGCTGGGCCTCTCCCAGCCTCAGAGGTAACCAGAGTCCTAGGGGCAGACCCCCTACCGATCCATCTCATCCAGGAGCGGGGTGGCATCGCCGGCAATGGACATGGGGGTGCTTTCGATCATGGGGCTGGGAGAGGGTCGAGGTGTCAGCCGCTGCTTCTGTTTCCGCCTCTCGGCTTCCTTCTCCTGTAGCCACTGCTCTGCCATCTTCCCCCAGTCGATGGCGGCATGGCTGTTGGACCTGGGAGCGGGAAAAGGGGCATCTGCGATCAGGACTCTCCCAGAGATCACTAGAAGAAAGCCTTCCCTTTTCCATCCTTATAGAAATGGACTACCTATTTTTGGCAGCAGCCATGGCCAGCTGCCACGTCACCCTCTTCTGTCTGCACCCAGCGTCATCCCGGGCTATCACCTGGGTCACAGCTCTCACAAGGCCCAAGGTACCTGCCTATGCCGGGCCTGCTGGCCTCTTGACGATGCCCGCCCCAGGATCCTGCTCCATGCCACCGACCACACACTTACTTTGGCTGCTGCTGCCGTTGCCGAGAGCTGGAAGAAGGCTGGGGCTGGGCCTGGGCAGACTGTGGGGTGGTGCTGGCCTGGAGCTGGTGGTACTGTGGTGTGGTGATGGGCTGGCTGGGGGTTGTGTAGGAGTAGCTGGGGGTCATTAGTGGTGTGGCCACTGGCTGCTGGGCTGGCGTTGGGAATACCTGGACAAAGGAGAACCATTAAATGGCGATGAGACTGGGGCCTATTTGGCCTTGCTATGAACTTCTGACAAACTGAGAGCTGGGGCTTGGCCCAGAGCTTTCCAGCTAACCAACCATCTCTTGGGCAGTGTGTAGTCCCAAGCAGCAGATGGCGCCGGGCACAATGGGGCCCACCACTCCTGGCTGCCTAAGAGTTCCAAAGATCCCAAAGGACTGTGGAAAAATCAGACCTCACTCCCTTTACCCTCAAGTGGACCCAAGGAAAAGGACTGTGGGTTGGAGACAGTTCCTAAGGCTGTGCTGACCCCATCTGTATGTATGAAGCCCCCCATGGTGGTCACTGCCAGAGGCCAGTCTATAGACATGGGAACGGATGACGTCCCCTTTCAGTCTTCTCCACCCTCTGCAGGGAGCCTTGTCCCCAAGCCACGTACATGGTAAGCGCTACTGCCCCCTCCACTGCCGCCATAGCCATACTGGCTGGAGGCCCACTGGGCTGGGGTGGCATTAGGGTTCTGTCCTTGGCCTGTCACGGCTGCAATGGCACTGAACATCTGGGAGGTCATGTTCTGGGGCAAGGCATTCACAGCTCGCGTCAGATCTGTAAGCACACAGAGGTGGGAGATGGGCACGTTATCAGTCCAAGTCCTTCTGGTCCCATCCCTCCAGGTCCTAGTCCCAGGGTTAAGCTCCTTACCTGCAAGGTTGATGTTGGCTGGGGTGGCATTGATAGAAGCAGGTGTCCGGGTCCTGCTGCTGCTACTGGGGGTGATGCCTACAGGAAATGGCTTAAGTTAGTTATGTCCCTCCAGGAACCTATTTCTGGTTTCACAACATAGGGGGCTGGAGGAGGTCTGAGGTGGGTAGAGAGAAGAGAAGCTGCACTGGCAAAGTAGATGGAGGACATCCTTGATGCCAGGAGGCTGAAGCAGGCATGAGACAGTTGTGGTGACAGCTTAGACCTTGTCCCTTCCGCAGGGGGCAAGTGAGCATTCTGATTCAGGGCCTACCTGTCCCTCTAAGCACACTACAGAGCTCAGTGCAGAACTCACCCGGTACAGGATCCTGGTAGTGATCCTTAAACCATCTGAAAAGTCCATTCACAGTAGGGAAGATTTGGCCCCGGTACCGGAATCCTTCGGGAGTCACTGTTACATATTCTATCCTGGGATTTTGGAAGAAAACACATATCAGACACCACTTGGGGCCAGCCCTGAGCGAGCGGCCAGAAAAGATCTCTACCACTTGAAGGAGCCAAACTAGGTGCTGGGGGGAAAGCAGAGATGAAAGAGCACTGACTCCATCAAAGGAGGCCACACTCTGAGGAGGTAAGCAGGTCAAGGCCAGGCATCAGCAGCCCCTAGTATGCTAGGTACAGACCACCAGAGGAAGGCCTGCTGTGGGCTGGGCCACCACCCTGGGCTGTAGGATGATGGCAGCACCTGCAGATGAGGGTAAGACTGAGGTCCCGGTGTCAGGGCCGAAGGGGCTTCCCAGGGCAGCAAAAACAATTCCCTGAGAACTGGAATCTGGAAGCACCCCTGTTCAGGTGGGGAGTCTGACCTTACTCAACACTTGGCAGTGGTGGGAGTGCAGGAGGATGGGCTCTGGGTTCAGACCAGTTCTAGCTCTAGCTTTGCCTCGGTCATTCGATGCCTAGATGACCTTATATGAAGTTACTAACCCCAAATCTCAGCTTCATTTGAAAATGAGAGTAACAACACTTAAACCTTTAGAACTGAGTGTGGGGAATAAATGAGACAAGGCATGAGATACACTCAGCACAATGCCTGAAAGAGAGCTCTGTTCAATTAAGGATAACTGTCAATGACCAACAGACAAAGACAACTACCACCATATCCTTATTTATACCGAAGTTGAACTCTGCTTCCTAAATGTGATGACAAACAAGTGTTCTTAGTTTGGCGACAGAAGGAATCTGCACACCTTCCCATGGAAGGTTATCACGGTGCTTCTACTCCCTTGTTTAAAGCTCCCTCCTTTGTTCAACCGTTCCTCACGGGAGATGTCCAGCCAAGAGCTCTGGCTGCCATCCTCTGGAAGCATGATAGTGAATCAGAAATGGCTTCCCAGAAACGACAGCAGTATTCCATATGTGCCCAAGGCGGTGTAGGGTCTGGTCTAGAGCTTCTTGTCACCAAGCCACTGAGCCCTCACCTATAGTCTACACTATCTAGCATGTGCAGGCAGTAGGAGGACAAGAGCAGAAATGCACTGGCCTTGGCCAAGGGGCGAAGAGAGGATGGGGGCATAGAGAAGGATGCTGGGTAACAGACAAAAAGAAAGCAGAGCCCTCCCCCCCAACCCCAAAAGAGACTTTGATTCAGTGTGAGCTCCAGAGGGACCCAAAGGAATACGTAGGAAGGTCAGCTTAGTCACACATGGAAGGGAGCAGAGGGGGGTCAGTGGGAGAAAGAGAAGCTCTTCTGACCCACCCCTGCAATGCAGGCAGAAGTCATCTAGCACACTACAGCAACCGTGAGCCACCATGAGATGACCACCCTGGCCAGGGCAAAGCAGGAAAGAAAAAGGAGAGACCCATGTCCTGGCCCCCATCTTTGCCAGTCAGGTGGAGAGAGGCTGGTAATTTCCATCACTCCGTGGGGGAGAGAACAGGTGAAGGAAACTTTCTCTTACAGAGTTAAGGAAGGTATCTTTCTTACCAAATCTTTGCTAAATCATCACCCTCTTTCCCCAACTCCAACCTCCACTGCTGGTCTAAACAGGTAAGAGGGAAAAGACAGTCAAGCAGAACCAGAGAGAGGACCAATCCAGAGGTCTCTAACTCCCCTGCTGGCCTTTCTGCAGACCCTGGTGGCAGTACCTTCTTGGCACGAGTGCTCACCTGGGTTTACCCCGGGGCTGGTATCCCAGGAGGAACTTGCCGGGCAGTTCCTTGCAGGCACAGATGAAATAAGGGATGAAGGTGGGCTTCTCCTTCTTAGTTTTGATGAGCAGCTCCTCTAATTTCTGGGGGAAGAACAAGGGGGAGAGGTTGGGATAGCAGCATGCTTGGCACACGGTGTCTGGTGCACACACGAGGCACACATCCCCTGCACTGAAAGGAAACTAGACATCTTGAAGTGACTGGGAGAGGTCATGCCTTGAAGAGCCCTGGGCTCACCTTACGGTCACCACCACTGCAGTCCTGATAATACTTGTGGTTCAGGAGGTCACGGGCAAAGGATGCCATGGGCTGGACATAGCGAGCAACAATCTCATCCAAGTCTTCAAATTCCTGTGGGGAAACGGGAAAGGCCCCACGTGTCACAGTGAGCTGGGACTCCTGGCCCTTCAACTGAGGCACTCTGAAGAGAACCCAAGGGAGGACGTGGCCTTCCCAGCCTGCTGTGGCCTCACTATGCTGGAAAGTCCCCTCCTTTTACCCAGCTGTTTGAGTTGTGCCCAGATTGATCAGCTTACAGGCACAAAATTTTTTAAACCATAACCCTGATTCTCCCCTGCTGCTTGGGAACAACAGGGAGCTTCATACAATTTTTCTCTACTGAAACCAAAAAAGAGAAACACATGTGTACGTGTGTGTGCGGGTATGTACACAATTATACATTTCTGTGTGTGTATTTTCTCCTCTTCCTCTGCTGGTGCTCTCCGGGTAGTCTATTTTAAAATTTAAAGGACACAGAAAAGGAAACAAAATACACAAAAATTGTTATCAAATGACTCATCTCACAATCAACCTCCTGTTCTGTCACTCTGTGTAGCTAAAATACACATAATGCATATAAGTCACTAACGTCAGCTCAAAGTAGCCAGAAATGCCTTGTTTCTGGAAGCAGGAGAGGGGATGGGAAGTGTGTGGGAGCCAGCTCTCACCTCACTATTGATCCACAGGGTGGCTCCCAGGCTGAAGGCATTTTCCTTGCCTTCTTCCCGGACATCCACGTGTTGGTAGATGCCGTCGCTGACCTTCCAGGTCACGGTCAGGTGATTTTCACCCTTGCTACTCGGGCGGATGATCACATCACCCTGGTCCATGGTCTCCATCATCTTTTCTGCTTGCTTGAAGTTTATATTATGGAAAGATGGGTGTGCGATCACTCGCTTGATGTATGCTGAGGAGGACAGGAAAAGAAGTACAGATCAGGTGAAGGGGACTGGGAGCCCACAACAGGACAAATCGTGGCTTCATTTCTGACCCGCTGTCAAATTCTGAGACTCTTTCACCCTCTCCAGACCTGACTTCTCTGATGTGAAGGATGTGTGCACCTGGGTTCCTGAGGTGCTCAGAGAACGAGCCTTTAAATGTCACAGTGCATTAGCAAAGAACGTGTGACCCCAGAAGACCCTGGCTTCCAGCCCTGCCACCGTGAGGTCTATGGGCCTCAGACCTCAGAGCTGAGCACTCACTCCCACCAGGGAACAGCCATCAGCAAGTACATCCTGAAGAGGGAGGGCTGCCGAGACTTGGGCTGTACAGGTGTGGTGGTGGCCACACTCACTGGTCCGCTGCTGCTTCCGTTTCATATCCTCCTCCTGCTTGTGGTCTGCTGCTTCGGCGTCAAAGTCATAGTAGGTGTCTTTGGGCAGTTTCCACTCATTGTTCCTGTCCATGAGGTCTGAGGTTCGGCAGGTAAGGTCGGCGCTGAACTTCTCAATGTCAATCTTCATGATGCGGCAGTGAACAGTCATTCCCACCTAGATCCACAGAACATTTGAGCTGGAAGGGACAAAGATGATCTAGCCCGATGTCCCATTTTACATGTGAGAAAACCACAGTCCAGGAAGAAGGATGGGAGAGTGACTTGCCCAAAGCGAGCCGGCTAGCAAACAACCGATCAGGAGTTTAGTGCGGAGTCTGGTCTACAGATTACAGGCCATGTCTTGCACAGATGCCTACCGCTCTAGGCAGGAAAAGCAACTAGGGCTTACTGCGACTACCCTGCCCCTGGCTAGTCCCTTCTCCCATGAAGTTACTTAATTACTGCTCCCAGGGTGCCATCAAAGCCTGGCTGCCCTTTCTGGAGGGGAGGCAAAGTAAGAGCTTTCTGTTCTTTCCCTGACTTGTGTCTTTCTGTCTAAACAGCAGCATAAGCCAATCACACGGCACGGCTCTCCTTTTGAAAATCTCCTGAGCTTCCATTTTTCAGGAAGATCTTTCCCCAACCTCCCTATCTCCACACTTCTTGGGTGTTTGTGACACTCAGAACCAGAGAATTTGGCAGATCTGGTACCAGCCGTGTCACCAACTAACTGGGTGATCCTGGAAAAGACACTCCAATTTCTCCCGCCAGAAAGGTCCTATTTTCCTTTCCCCTCACATGAGATTAAAGACAACGTATGTAAATGTCAAGTGCTGGTATCTAGTGGGTGCCTAATAAATGGCAGCTGGCAAGAGAATACTAGAACAGAAAGAGAGCGTAGCCTTTCTGATTTCACAGCATGGAACGCTGGGCCCTGCTTCCTGCCTGCAGACTCAAGCACAGCTTCCCACACAGGAAGAGAGAGCCCTCTCTGAAGGGCTGGCAACCCAGTGAGATCTCACAAAGACAGTGAACAAAAGCTGCTTCTCATTCACATGCTTCTCACCCTGGCTTCTTTCAACTAGTTACACATCGTCCTGATGGCCTCTCCCTACCGGCAGCCAGTGGGAACAGAGCTTCACTTCTGGGGGGCACAGCCCAAAGTTCTGGATCACCCAGTTTGGGTGGCTGAAAGCCCTACTAGATGCCTTAGCCTGGTCGTTTATCTACCTTCACTCGCTCCTCTGGCCGCTTTACCACTTTGTCACTGAGGAATTTGGTGGGGATGAAGCCGGTGACACCATTGTCTAGCCGTGTTTTGACACCAATGGCCTGGCCAGGGCACGAACCGCTGTCAAAGTGGTTCCAGACCTGAAAAGTACATCAGGAGAGGAGCTTGGTCATTAAGATTCTGGAGATCACACGTTCAAAAAAGAGCTGCCGGGCACTGCAATTTATCTGCCGTAATACCTGGCAAAGTGGTCTGAAAGCACAATGACTCAGCCACCCACCAACACAGATTCTGAACATCCCTAATGTTCAGTGACTCATAAGTGATCTCAGTGACTGGCACCACCAGCCATCAGAGCAATCCTTCATGTTAATTGAAATGTGTACGTCCCTCTAGCCACAACTGAAGTCCCTTCTCCCACCTTGTTCCGACACAAGAAATATACATGACCGTCTCCACAGAACCACCCATTTCAGTGACCCAGGTGCCCCCTGGCTTTCTTAAAACCCAGGCAAATCCCACAGCTTCTTTTATTAGGTCAAGTTCAGAAATCAACTCTTTCATAGACTGCCTGATAACATCTGAAGACTCAGAAAAAGCGTTCAGGATGCCTTTAGTTAACTTCTGACCATCAGAAAGGGAGATAATGTTTAGAAGAAAGTACAACAAATTAAAATGTATGTGGAAAACGGGAAAATTCAAAAGAGCCTAGAGATACCTTCTAATTAGCATGTATGGGGACACTGTGCCTCCCCTGTAAGAAATGCTCATCTTCGTATCTTCAATCTGGTTGAGTTAGTTAGATCCCCAGAGAACAGAAAACTCGGGTTAAAGGCTGAGCAGGCTCAGCTTCCTGTATGCAGGAAGCATACAGATTTCTGACCTGCATACCTAGGGACTTCACGTTAGACCTGTATGTGTTCTAGCCCTCTTCCCCCTCTTGTGTATTTGGTAAAAGCACCACGTAAAACACCCCAATTCTCAACTCCTCTCTAGGGCACAGAGAACATTCAATCAAGACGTCCAGTGACCACGCTAGCATGGCAGCACGTACCTCACTGAGTTCGGGGAAATTGTCTTGCTGACAGAAGGGACACTGCCAGAGCCCTGTCTCATCGTTGCGGATTGCCTGGTCATAGCTCTCACCCTGGGGACGCCTGTGGGCAATGCCGGTGACATTGCAGATGATAAGCTTTCCTGCAGAAAGGGCGAGGTGGACAGGGAAGGGAAGAAGAGAATGGGGAACAGGCTAAAAGAACTGGAGGGGTGATTCCTTCCCACTGACATGTAGTGATAGAATTCGGTCTTACAGCATTTCCAAAGATTTCCCTCACATCCTTGAGAAGGGAAATCCTCCCCTGATTTGGTGATGGGGTAACATGAAGCCCCCACGAGTGACTCCCTCAAGATCCTGCAGTAGCAGGTTAAAGGCACAGTTTGACCCTGGACTCAGTTTTGACTTCTAGCCCAGGGCTTTATTTTATTTTATTTAAAAAAAAAAATTTATTTATTTATTTGACAGACAGAAATCACAAGGAGGCAGAGAGGCAGGCAGAGAGAGAGGAGGAAGCAGGCTCCCGGCTGAGTAGAGAGCCCGATGCGGGGCTTGATCCCAGGACCCTGGGATCATGACCAGAGCCGAAGGCAGAGGCTTTAACCCACTGAGCCACCCAGGCGCCCCAAGCCCAGGGCTTTATAATCTTATTATTATTTTTTAAGATTTTATTTATAATTATTTGACAGAGATCACAAGTAGGCAGAGAGAGAGGAGAAAGCAGGCTCTCCGCTGAGCAAGCAGAGAACCCAATGTGGAGCTCGATCCCAGGACCCTAGGATCATGACCTGAGCCAAAGGCAGAGGCTTTAACCCACTGAGTCACCCAGGTGACCCTAGTTATAATCTTCTTACAGGCCCCCCTGGTCTTTTCTCCCTGCAGACCTGCCTCATTCTGTGGGAATCATGGCTTGGTTTGAACGTACACAGTGAACACATCCCCCACCCTTATACATCCTTCTCCAGCTGAAAACCAGGCCCAGAATTTACCAATGTAGAAGGTCTCTGGTGTTTCTTTGGTTAACATATTGAAGATTTCCTCTGTGTTGGGAGAGCGATAGGCTGTCCGGAGGTCCTTATACCGGCAGCTCAGCTCCGCCCGGATGTCATATAAGGTGATGTGTTTGTCACCATAGCCCTGTGGAAGAAGCCCATCAGGAAGAACCTTGCAACCATTCCCTAACTGGAGCCACAGGGGCTTTCAAGGAAAGGAATAGGCCAGCTGGCCTCTGTCAGGGCTTCTCTTCTCTTGTTCTCCTTTAACACTTACGACAAGAAGTTTTCAAGTTTTCTCTAAAACGCTTCAGAGAACCCCAATGTGTGAAACAGACACATGCAAAGCTGTGCTATTGGAGAGGAGGCGAGAAGGCCTAGAAGGAAACTTGACAACTGCCCCGAACCACTGATAATGGCTATAGGAGTCTGAGACTTCCTTGCTCCTTAATAAGCAGACTGAACACTTCCTTGAAAATCCCGGTAGAGCCTGCTAGGGTAAGGTGAAGAGAGGATGGAGTCTCCCATGTCCATAGTATCAAGAGGTTTCCTGGGGACTTGCTGCCTGAGTCTCCTCCCAACCAGGGGACTTGGAATGATTTCTGCACTGGGCCTCTATGCTGTCACCCACCTGCCTCTCCAGTTCTTCTGCAAAGGCATCTAGGTCCAGGTCCTTGAGTCGCTCTGGGTTTTCCAATATCTCTTCGAGGGCTCCTGCAGGGTTGGCGTCCTCAGCTGATTCATCATATTCCAGAGCGTCCACTGCCATCTTCCTGGCCCACTCATAGGTCTCAGGGTGGACTCGGGAACCATCAAGAACTTCAATGTATGAGTCAGTGCTGAAGGAAAGGCAGAAAAGGAGCCAGGATATAGAACGAGAAGCTTCTAGTAACAACCCAAATGTCCACCAATGGGGAACTGGTTAAATAAATTAGGGTACCTCCATACAATGGAATACTATACAGCCATTAAAAATAATGAGGTAGATCTATGTGTGCTGACATGGAAAGATGGCCACGATATACTGATACGTGAAAAATGCACTGCAAAACACTATGAACCATATGATCCCATTTTTGTAGTAAATGGGTAGTTAGTAAATGCATAGCAAAAATAAAATTTAGGAACGTTGTAGTATACACCAAATTGTTATGGTAGTTATCTCTGGGGGGTGGGATTATGGGGGACTTCCACTTTCTGCATAATACTGCTATACATTGAATTTTATATCATGAACTTAAGTGTTATAACAAGATAAAACAAGAAGGGGGAAAAAGACTTCTGACAATTTGCTGGCAGCTATTTTCCCCCATAAAGCCTTCCCAGGCTGGTCTTGCCCGTGCACTCACATGGACCTATGTTATTCGTGGAGTGTTACAGCAAAGCTGGGTGGAAAATGAAGTTTTAGAACTTGAAGCCTATTTCCCCACTGATTTCCATTACTGAATGAGGAGCTATGTGCCCGTGGAAAAGATCCTCCAAAGACTGAGTTGATAACTTCTGGAGAGGAAGAGGTCAATAGTGAAGTCCAAAGTCCAAGTGAATAGAACTTTCTCTCAATAACATCATCTCAAAACATACAGAATCTCTCTCCCCCTTCCTTATTTCATCATACCCCCACAACTCCTTTTCCATTGCCCCTGCTATTCCCACCCTCATCTAGCCATGGCAAGATCATAACAGAACATGTTGTGTTTACTGAACAAAGTATTGTGTTTCCTGTCCTTAATTTATAAAATAAGTTGGTTCTTTTTATGTTTTTCTCACACAAAAAAAGCTTCACATAATTGAACCGATCTTTTCCATAGGTCAGAGGCTCTTGACTTAATAAAGCTTCCTCACCTTTGCTTTAAAATATTTCTTAATTCAAATACCTCAGGCCCTTTGACAGCCCTAATTCCCTGAATCCCCAAAGCAAAGCCCAAGGGAATTCCTCCTGGCCCACCCAGGCAGAGGGTATCACCTGTCCCCCAGGGAGGCTGTGTCGATCTTGAGGAAGCCAGCACAATTCATGAAGACTTTGGGACCCATGTGGCACATGGTGACCAGCTGGGTCCGGCTCTCAAGCCTGGTGTTGTTTTGCTTCAGGATCTAGGGGAGAGATGTGGAGTGAGCCAGAGCAGCAGGCAGGCCCCACCCTCCCCGCCTCCTTTCAGGTTTCTGGGAAACCGTCCGTGATGGGAACTCTGTCCCTATCCCTCAGTATCTAACTGAGCACTATGCCATACTGTCCATTTAAAAGAAATTATTTTAGTAAATGATGTCATACCTGCCAAAAATAATACATAACTAATATATAGCTTAAAAGTTAATGATAAAATGGGGCGCCTGGCTGGCTCAGTTGGAAGAGCATGCAATTCCTGATCTCGAGGTTGTGAATTCGAGTCCCACACTGGGCATAGAGATCACTTATAAAAATTAGTAATAATTTAAAAAAGTTAATGATAGGGATCCCTGGGTGGCTCAGTTGGTTGAGCGGCTGCCTTAGGCTCAGGTCATGATCCCAGCATCCTGGGATCGAGTCCCACATCGGACTCCTTGCTTGGCAGGGAGCCTGCTTCTCCCTCTGCCTCTGCCTGCCACTCTGTCTGCCTGTGCTTGCTCTCGCTTCTCTCTCTATGACAAATAAATAAATAAAATCTTAAAAAAAAAAAAAGTTAATGATAAAACATATATCCGAGTGCCCACCACTCATCTTAAGAAAAAAAAATATATATTACCAAAATTTCTAAAGCTCCCTGCATACCACCCTCTTTAGCCTCTGAATGAAATCCCTTTTTTTTTTTCCCACTGGAATGAACCACTATCCAGAGGCTGGATACTCTTCTCACTTTTTCCATCTGTTTTAAATCTTGGTTTATGGCTATCTTTCCCACAGTATGGTAGTGACTTGGACTCTCACTAGCTGGATGACTCTGGACAAATCCCTTGACTCCTCTGACTTTGGTCTTTTGTCAAATCATGCTGGCAGAGTGTGAAGGCTCAATGAAATGGGAACTTTTCTTATTTTCTAATTCAACCCCATCCTACCTTGAGGAGATGTGTCCCTTTTCGAGGTCCCAGGCCACAGACATATTGGATTAAGGCCTGGCTGTATGGGTGGGCAATGGCACGGTTGACATCGACCCCAACCTCATTGACTCGGTTGATAAATTCACAGTACAAGGCGTTGAGCAGCTCCTCTTTCACCACGTGCTCCTGCAAACACAGAACAGGCAGGGGTAAGGTTCTTGTACCATTTTGCCTGCTCAAGCTTGCCTGTCAAACCCTACTCACCTGCAAGGGATGAAACTTGAGACACAGGATGTCTTCATCAGAGCTGCACACCTGGGCAAATTCAATCAGAGGGTCCTGGATGCGCCGGGCCAGGGAGACAGCCTGTCTCAGCACTGGAGGGTAATCCCGGAACTCTGCCTAGAGTCAAATGAGGACCAGCAGGACGATTAAGTTCTCTCAGCTCTCAACAGCAAAAGGAATCACAAAGTGTTCTGGCCTCAAGTCACTTTCTTGTCCCCTCAGGGGCCAATTTTATCTGCAGGGCTCCCTATCTGAGCCATGACTGGTGAAATGAAGCACCCCCACAAGGGTAATTGAGTAAGCGCAGTCCTGTGCCCGTGATCACTTTCGTTTCCCTATTAAATTTCCCTGGGATTCACAGCTCTTACGTGTGCAGCTCCCAAGAATGGGGCTCCAGCATTACCTCTGATTTCTTGCTGTTCATATAGAGAATGGCCAACTCATTATCAACCAGCTCCACCCCAATAGAGGACAGCTGTTGGCCCTGGTCCAGTTCATGCACAATGCGCTTCACATCTTCAATCAACATCTGGGCGTCCCTGGAGGGAGGAGGGGTGTTGGGTCAGGGCTTTTTCTGAATAGTTTATCAAGGACGGACAGACTCAGGGCTGGGATGGGGGCAGGTTGGGGAAGGAAAGAACTCTGAAGACAAAGAGATACTCCTTGGGGATGGGAAATTTACCAATGGTCTACACAGGCATATGCCAGATTCGATAAGAAAGGACGAGTGAATTTAAGTGAGGTCTAGTCTGATCCCCTGGTGCCCCTACCTGTTTTCTCCTGCGACTGTTACCACATGAGGCTTTTTGTTCAGAAGAAATTTCTTTAGGGTTTCAATATCTTGAGCCTGGATTGAAATAAAATTAGAACTAAATGGCTCCGAAGATCATGAGATTTTTAACAGCTTTCTCTCCCTAAGTAATACCAAGACCTCATAAGACCAAAGAACAGTAAGCTCCAAGTTAGACTGTCTAAGTGGAACACAAATCAAGGAGACTAAGGTCTCTAGATTCAATATCGTATATGCATTAATGTTTCCTAAAATTACTATACCTCTGGCTCATACTTGGTTGTGATCAAACACATTTGTCTTCCTTTTCTTCCTTTTTAGTAACCGCTACACTCAACATGGGGCTTCAACTCACAACCCCGAGAGCAAGAGTCCCATGCTCCCCTGACTGATCCAAACATACTTGGTTTTTACTAACATAAACCACTGTTTGGTTGGCAGGATTATTCTAAACTCATTTCACTGTTTTCTTTTAAAAAAAATGGTTGTTAGGGGTGCCTGGGTGGCTCAGTGGGTTAAAGCCCCTGCCTTTGGCTCAGGTCATGATCCCAGGGTCCTAAGATCGAGCCCTGCATCGGGCTCCCTGCTCAGCGGGAAGCCTGCTTCCTCTTCTCTCTCTGCCTGCCTCTCTGCCTACTTGTGATCGCTGTCTGTCAAATAAATAAATTAAAAAAAAAATCTTAAAAAAAAAAAAAGGTTGTTAATGGGGCACCTGGGTGGGTCAGTCGGTTAAGCGTCTGCCTTATACTCAGGTCATGATCCCAGGATCCTAGGATTGAGCCCCATGATGGGCTCCTGCTCGAGAACTAGGCTCTCCCTCCCTCTTCCCCATACTCATGCTCTATTTTCTCTTGCTCTCTCAAATAAATAATAATAATAAAAAAAAGGTCGTTAAAAATTATTTTAGAATGTAGCGCTCTCGGCAAAAGGCAAGATACCGTTAGGTTAAAAAAAAAAATCAGAAACATATACGTGAGATGAATTCGAATTCCCCTTTCCTTAGAAAAAAGACACTGAATGGCTAAAGCTGGGAAAAGGTTGGCTTAATGCCTCACTGGCTTTCAGCTCCTGGAACAGGATGACCCAGATGCTGGTAAGAACAGAAGCCATAATGGCAGCTCCCAGAAGCACACAAGGCCGAGGATTTGGCCTCCAGCCAGAAGTAAATTCTGCATCAGGACTTGAGTGCCATCTACTGCTTATGGAAGTGAGGCTTCTCCCAAGACTCCAGGGTTTAGCAAACGGGTAGAGGTAATCAGGGTCTTGCATAGTCGTTGTATAGACCATGAACACGCATCCCCATGGAATTGTAAATGCACTTAAAATGTACACTTGGTTACCCCATCCCAGCCACTTGCCTTCTTTTCCCGTTCCTCCTCTCTCCATGCAGTTCGCCGTTTGGTAAAATGGGGCAGCCGAAGGAAGTCTGTCACTTCTCCTTCGCCGTTGACCAAGGCGCAGAACACAGGGTGATCTCTGCCAACCAGACCAGGAAAGAACAGTGCAACAGTCAGAAATAAAAGAATACAGCTAGAGAAGAATGGGATTAGGAAGATAGGGAAGGGGTGAGGCTGGGCAGGCACGAACGGGCAGTCACCTGGCAGAGGAGAAAGCGATGCCTAGAACGCGGATGCCCTTCCCTTGGTTCTCATCCATAAAGTCATCATCTTCCTCTACCTGCTGATCTGGCCGGTAGGGTGCGACCCTCAACCAGTTGTAGAGTTTCCGACTACAGGCCTGAGGAGACACACCAGACACTATGGCCGAGAGGCTCACCGAGTGTGCGAAGGACACAGATGTGGGTGCGCATGTGCAAAGGTTGTACTGACATGCGCACATACTTCTAATCCTTCACGGGCTTATGGTGCGAAGGCATACATTGCTTCTGGATACAGGGGAGTATACGGAGAACAGTAATAAAGACAAAGAATGTTTGGATTGGGGGTGGCAAGTCAAGAGGCTCTTCAAATAGGGAGGTCTTGGAGTGACCCCTGGCCTTGTATGTGCTCCCCGTGATTACCTCCCCCTGCCCCCAGTGTTTCTCTATTAGCTAGAAGACTACTGTTAAGGGGTTCCTGAATTCTCAGCTCTAGGTTGGAGAAATCACAGGACAAAGGACCGCCGAGTTTCTGTCTTCACCTTTATGACATATTCTTTGGCTTCTGCCAGCAACTTGTTCTTGAGCTCTTTGGCCATCTGTACATAGAGGAACTGCTGCAAAGCCCGTTCGATGGCCATGGTACGCTGCCGGTTCCACTCCTGCACCTGGTGGCTGAACTCATCTCGGTAGTAAAACTGTTTGATCTCTTCGAAATATGTCTGGTCATTGCCGTAGCTGAGGAGAGACAACACGGCAGTGTTGGGGAGGAAGGAAAGGGGATACTCCAGTGTCCATAAACGTTGAGTGAGCCAGGGACAATGACTCGCTCAACTCTGAAACTGCAGTTCACATTCCTGAGGGAACCCCTCCCTCATCAAGCCCTCCCCCAAGGCTCTGCTTACCCTTCTACCCCCTTCATGTCTATGCTGATGTCAATGGTGAGCAGCCCCTCGTCTTCAGCCAAGCATATCTTGAGGAACTGGTCATCTCTCAGTTCCTTAACAGGCTTGTTCTTTAAGTACTTGAAGGAATAAGCGTAGTGGGCCTCATCCACATCCTGTAGACACCAAGAGGAATCATCAGCCTACTGACAGAATGGCTTGAGCAGATGGCTCAGCTGCGCACGAAAGCAAGAAACTCAGTTCAGTTGAACACAGAGCTGGGCTGCGTGTCAGATCAAAACCCTGCACCCAGCTCACCTTTCTACCTTTCTTGGTGGGGGTTATATTGAGTTTGGCTCTCTCCTGGAAGGTCTGCCTCAGCACCTGTCGGACGAGGGGCTCTCGGGCAATCTGCAGGGCTACCATGTAGCGGGCACCTTCTAGCACAGCTTCTGGCGTAGGGAACTGGCTGTGGGGAAAACATGGCAGCTGCAGGATGACAGTGTCTGGCCCTCAGGCCCTTCCTCCTGCCAGCTACTTGTTGCATGCCTACCTGCAAACGTAATCCTTGGCCAACTCCAAAGGCTCTGCAGGGAACTGTTCTGTCTCATGCCGCTGGTAGCTGTCCCGGAGGTTTTCCCCGAACTGCTCAGGAGTAAGCCCGAACTTTTTGGCCAGACCATCTAAAGCATACAGGAGGGTGAAGGGTAAAACAACAGCTAGGCTGACAAATCCCTTTGCTCTGGGTCCAGAGTAGCAACTCTGGGCACTAGTCTTTAAGAGGGTCACAAAAAAGCAGGACCAGGAATTTTACAAGGAATAGTAAAATGGCCTTTAAACACCTGACAAGCTGTTATGAAACAGGAATTTTCTCTGACTCCTGCACTCAGAACTAAGGTAGAATTTATAGTAAAAGAACATCTGAAAGATAGGAAGGACCCTGCCTCTCTGTATGCACTTCCCATTCCTTCAGGAAGTTAGGGAAAGACCGGACCATTACTGTGAAGTGGGTGTGGGTGCTGGGGGCCTGTGGTCAGAACTGGACTGGTGATTTGCTCAAATGTCTGTTAAGTCCTCTTCCTGCCCACCAGTGACTACCAGGAAACTTCCCTTGCTCATGGCTACAAGACCCAGGACACAAAGCAGCTAGTTTTTACCTAGCCCAGCACTCTGGCAGATGGTGTACATGTCTCGGCGGGAGGCCTGCTTGAGCTCTGGGCCCCTCTGCTCCTCATCTTCTGCCTCTTCACCCTCACCTGGGAAGAAACCATGTGTTAGTGTTCCAGTTTCCAGTCACTCCCAAGGATCTGACACATGTAGAGAGAAGCCCCAAAGGGCACTCAGCCCGGGCCGTCCCAGGGGACGGTGTGGCCATTAAGCCTCCTGGGTTTTCTTTTCCAGCACTCGCCTTCCTCATCTCCCTCTTCCCGTACACGCTTCAGCTTCTTGCGGCTGGCCTTGGCGGCATTCTGCATCTTGGGGATATCACGGCCATAATAAAGCAAGAAATGGTTGTAGACATCTTTCAGTTCATCCATTGACTGCACATCCTTAAGCCTGGAGGAAAGGGACACAAGACCTTAATTGTCACTGAGTAAAAGTATAAACCCAGTCAGTACTGCTGCAAGAGGTCCAGTTCCCATGGAGGCAAGATCCCAACTGGGATGGGTGCCTGTACTCTTCAATTATTAGAACTATACACCACCACCAGACCATGACTTACTTGCAACCAAGATATCTTAGAGAAGCAATACACTGAATGGTGGTTGGCGGTTGTTACAACACTTGATCTTAGCCAAAAGGACAAGAAGGGATGGTTGGCAGTTGTTACAAATGGAGATGAAGCTGTGAAGTATCATGTCTCTAGCAAAGTTCAGAGTCCTTGAGAAGTCTGCCCCCCCTACCCTCCAGCTTCAAGACACTGGCCACTAAAGTCATCTGCTCCCCTCCCACACGCCACACTGACTGCAAGCTGTTCAAACTCCTTTCTGGTTGTAATTTGGTTTCCCATGTAACTTTACATGCAAGGAATTCTCAGATCAGTATTATCCTTTTAACCTTTTAGAACCAACATAGATCACTAAGATGAATTTGCCTGCCAGAAAAATCACTTCTGATGTGGTGACAAATCAGATTTTTAAAGGACGGACCCTGCGCTGAGGACTTAGTAGCTTACACTGCTCCCTGGGCGCCTGCCTGTGGTCTCCCTGAATGGAATAAACCCTGCACACATCACCTCTCCATGTCGGTGGTATCCAGAGCCCGGATGCCATCAGCAAGGGGTTTGTCAGGGTCAGCGGAAATCTGCTCATACTGGTAAGCCTGCATCTTCTCAAACAGCCGTGTTAGGTTCTCTTTGCGGATCCTTAGTTGGGTCCACTAGGATGAGAGAGGGCAGGAGTAAGTGCTGGTGTTTGGCTTCAGAGACCTGAGGCTGACTGTTTCTTACCCAGAGCCCCTGGAGGGAGAGCTTGATAGGCTGGGGAGGTTTGGGTTGCCACCTGGTATGTATAGGCAGCTCAGGTTCTGGCAGTAGTGGTTCCCAATCCACACCTCAGCCTCTTAGGGGCCATAGATCCATCTTACCTTTTCATCCCACTGCCACACCCTCCATAGGTCATTGATATGCAACTCAGGCTCCACATATTCTTTACGGTAGAAAGCAATAAAAGGCACCTAGAGTAGTATGGAGACTGCAGTCAACCAGAGTGGAAAGATATGTAAGGAGCTCCTTTGACAGAGGGGTAAATAGGGCTAGAAAATTTCAGTCAGAAGTTTGACCTCCCTCACTGGCTCATCAAGGGCCTCTGCTCTCCCCAGCAGGGGAAAATGATGTTGGAGACAGGTAACATCATTTTCCTGATCACCACCAGAGTCTCCTTTGGTTCTCACACTCTTGAGCCAAGGGACCACATCTGAGGACAGGAGAAGGGGGTTCCCATCTGACAGGTAGCTCCCTTTTCCCTCAATCCCTAGGTGAATTTCTTCCTTTTTTTTTTTAAAGATTTTTATTTATTTATTTGACAGAGAGATACAGCAAGAGAGGGAACAGAAGCAGGGGGAGTGGGAGAGGAAGACGCAAGCTCCCTGCTAAGCAGGGAGCCTGATGTGGGGCTTGATCCCACACAACCTGAGCCGAAGGCAGATCTTAACAACTGAGCCACCCAGGTGCCCCCCTCCTTTTTAAACATTTTATTTATTTATTTGATGGAGAGAGAGATCACAAGTAGGCAGAGAGGCAGGCAGATAGGGGGAAGCAGGCTCCCCACAGAGCAGAGAGCCCGATGTGGGGCTCGATCCCAGGACCTTGGGATCATGACCTGAGCCGAAGGCAGAGGCTTTAACCCACTGAGCCACCCAGGTGCCCCGCCCTTTTTTTTTTTTTTTTTTTTTTTGAGAGTGCGCACACAAGCATGTGCACAGCAGGGTGGGATGGGGTGCCGGGTGGGCAGAGGGGCATGGAGACAATCTAAAGCAGGTTCCATGCCCAACACAGAGCCTGATGTGGAGCTCAATCCTAAAATCCCAAGATCAGGACCTGAGCCAAAATCAAGAGCTGGACACTCAACTGAGCCACCCAGGCACCCCCACAGCTCAATTTCTAACCAGTGGGCCGTCAGAGAGCTTGAGCCGCTACCTCAAAGTGTTGATTTCGCATGAAGCCTAGGGCTTCTTTAATCTTCTGAATTGTGCTGGGTCCTTTTCGACTGAAGCTGCTGGTTGGCTGCCCTCGGTCTAGGTAATCACAGCTTTCCTAGGGCCAGAAGAAAACAGAAACATCAACAATGCTTTCATTTGTTTTGTCTTACCATGTGTGAAACTGCTTCATGTCAAAGGATGACCTTATCAGATGAAATCTAGAACAATCTCTCATACGCATACACACACTCATACTATCCTGTACTAAGCACACAGACGTCTGGAGCAGATCTTCACCTTGATAAAGTGGCCCCCAGTTCATGTCAAACCTAAGGATCTTTTTTTTGGATACCTGCAGAGAAATGGTTGGTGTGGCAAAGGCATTCCTGTATATCCAGTCAGCTTCTTCTTCTAGTTCATCATCTTCAGCCCCCTTAACTGGGATGGAGCGGAGCTGTTGGGGAGAAGACAACGGTGAGGCCGACTTTATCCTGTATTCCTGTGGGAAACACATATACCACTCCAGGACAGAAATGTTAGCTCCACAGACAAACATTTCCGGCACCCTGGAAGAGTGTTGTCCTGGCACGAAGTAAACGCCTTGTGTATCTGCTAAAGGAAGCGTGCCATTTTAAGAACCAGAAGCACAAGCGCCTTCTCTAAGAGCTGGACTCCCTGCACCCCCTGGTCAGATGGGGTTCAAAGCCAATTTCCAACATACCATCCAGTATCAGATTGTTGCTAGACTGTTCCTCTGCTACAACTTTTGGAGGAAGGCTGCACAAGGCAGGTGATGACAGACTGGCAGAAGGACAGAAGCTGGTGCTTGCTTGCTTGCTTTCTTTTTTAAGAGAGAGGGAGAGAGACAGCAAGGGAACACAAGCAGGGGGAGTGGGAGAGGGAGAAGTAGGCTTCCCACCGAGCAGGGAGCCTGAGGCGGGACAGGATCCCAAGATTCTGGGATCATGATCTGAGCTGAAGGCAGAGGCTAAACAACTTAAGCCACGCAAGTGTGCAAAGCTGGTGCTTTCTTTTTTTTTTTTAAAGATTTTATTTATTTATTTGACAGACAGAGATCAAAAGTAGGCAGAGAGGCAGGCAGAGAGGAGGAAGCAGGATCCCTGCTGAGCAGAGAGCCCGATGCAGGGCTTGATCCCAGGACCCTGAGATCATGACCTGAGCCGAAAGCAGAGGCTTTAACCCACTGAGCCACCCAGGCGCCCCAAGCTGGTGCTTTCTTACCTGGAACCTCTCAGGCAGGTCTGTGGCCCGGATTTCATTGTCCTGATCTGTGAGGTGGCTGCTTTCTAGTTCGCTGGGCTCGTACATCTCAAAGATGCTCCTGCGGCTCACACGTTTCTTGGTGGTCTTCTTGGGGCGCACGCGGATCTCACCCTCAGCCTCATCATCCTCGTACTCATACTCTTCCTCCAGTTCTTCATCGTACTCATTGTATTTCTCAAACTCGTCATAGTCAAAGTCCACACCAAAAATCTCCTGGGCTTCCTGCAGGGCCCTGTGGGTGACAGCAAGAGGCTGCTGGGCCAGGTTCTGGTGAGAGGAGAGAGATGCACCCCATGCATAGATCCTTTACTTGCCCCAAAGGAAACAAAGATTAAGAAAAAGGTAAATTAAAAAAGCGTATTTACTGTGGAATAAAGGCTTAATTGGGAGATATTTCTGGGAAAATTATTATATATGGAAGATAAAAAGCCCATGGCTGGTAATGTGCCCATGTCAGGGATCAAAGAGCAATAGGGCACAACAACACAGGTCCACATTCTGCTTAGCAGGGCCATCTTCTGCTAAGGCAACACAGTATTCCCTTAGAGCAAAAGCTTTTGTCAACAAAATTATACTTAGAAGGCTGATATACAGATGAGTAAACACAAATCCGCAGGTGCAGAGGAAGGCTGGACGGAGGCGTACACACAGGTGACTCCGCCCTGAGCCCACAATGGCCCCACAATGCAGAGAGCTCTCAGGGCTTCTAGGAGCAGTCTGACATTCCTGACCAGGAAAGCTTATCTGAGGCAGGGAAGCAAAAACGGTTCAGAGCTGGGATGTTCCATTTTTGGCAGAAACATCTGACCTCCTCCTTCCTGACTGCGCCTACTCAAATGCCCTTATCGCCACCCTGTAGCAGACCCCACTCACGCATCTGTGTATCCGGGAAGCTTTTTCCGCCACTTAGGTTTTTTCAGAGGCTGTCCATCATCATCCACAATGAAGTCATCAATGTCTGGGCAGGGAAGGAAGGGATTAGTGCTCAGAGGCAGGGCATGAGTTAGGACTGAATGGCTTTATTTCCTATCACGTGAGTGGCCAGGGAGAAGAGTAGGGAGACTCCTAAAAATGAACTTCCTTTCTGTCAGATGCTGGGGGCCTTTAGTTACAGGATGGTTTCCCACCCTGCTTGTAGGAGCTAGGCAATCCCAGGCTTCCCTGCCTGATGCCACATACCTGATTCTTCATCATCTTCCTCCTCCTCCTCTGGAGGAGCCATGGGGGCCTCCACGGCTTCCTGCCCTTCTTCCCCTTCCCCATCCTGGAAGATTTCCTCCGCAATTGCCTCTTTTTCATGTTCTTCTTTGCCATATTCCTCCTCGTCATCATCCTCATCATCTGACATTTTTTTGACACGTCGGTATTTTTGCTAGGGGTGGGAAAACCTTTCTCATCAGGGTCTGAGGGGGCGGGCATTAAGGATGCTTGCTTTCTAGTCTCACTCCCATTTTCCCACCATGGTTGCGCTGACCAAGGGAGATGGCAAAGAACATGTTAAGTGATGCTCTTTGAGCACCAAGCCCACCCCTGAAACTCTGACAAGCCTGTCTCCAACAGGCATCCAGTTCGGGGATGCAAAGCTGGTCTCCATGGCACAAGGACTCGGAGCAACTTTCTCTTCCCTAATGCTTCCCAAAGCATTCTGGAGTGCCTCATCCCCCCCAAAATCATGGAATTTCAAGGATTTTTCTTTCCTTCATTCCCTAGGGACAGAGATAAAGAGTGAGACTTACTCCTCTTTTGACTTTGACACCCAAATTCTCCTCAATGAGGTCAAAATCATCATCCTCCAGGCGGTCATCAAAAGATGCTGGAGAAAACAAAGTGTTACCCATGGCGACAGAGAGGTCCCCTTCTCCACTGCAACTTCCACCCCAGCCTCGCTTGACTGAGGAGAGACTACTCACTGCGTTTTCTCTTCTTGTGGCCAACATCATCTTCTGAATCACCAGAGTCACTACCCTCATCCTCCTCCCCTTCATCTTCATCGTCATCATCATTGATAAAGCCTTTCAGATTGCCTTGCTCATCCTGATCATCTAGGTTCTCCTCCTCCTCCTCCTCATCTGGAAAACATGCATGTTTGAGGTATGGAGTTTGGGTAATGGGCTGGAATGGGGCGGGGCCACCTGCTGGACTGTGATTCTCTCTGCTCTAAAGCTAATGATATGGGTGCCATGCTAACTTTTCAGCCTCATTTAAAGATGTAAAACATGGCCAGTGACTTATAGCAGCAGTATCTGGAAAAGGATGATCTCCTTTCTATGTTCACTATCTGTATTTAGGCAAAGATGATCTTCCTAATTAGTTGGGCTCTTCAAAATTCACACTAGATTTAGAGCCACCAATAATCTTTGTTTTCCTCTTAGTTTATAAATTTGGCAGCTATATTACTTCTTTTATCCCTAATTCTTTTGATAAAACTTACATTTACCTTTCTGTCTTTAAAACCATTTCATGGTTCTACTCTGCTGAGGATCCTAATGGTTGCGTTTGGCCAGAGAAATAGGAAACTGGGCACAAAAATACCAACACTGCTAGGTCTCTAAAAGAGGAAAACATTACGTATATATTTATTCGTTGGTTTACTATCTGTCCCCACCCACTAATGTAAACTCCAAGATAGCAGGGTCTTTATATTTCTAGTTCTAGGCACAGTGCCTGGCATACAGCAGACAGATGCTCAGTAAGTATTTTCTATAAATTACTGAAAATTCTCAAGCTGGTACCTCATGTGTGATAACTTCTGTGCTCAGCCTGAGCCTCTCATCAGCAAGATTCCAACTATCCAAAGCTTAGCAATAGTGGGGAGAAGCTTGAGGCTGGGGCCTCCTCACCGTCATCCTCCTCTTCTACAAATTTCTTGGGCACTCGGGGCACCACTTCGCCTTCATCATTGTACTCTTCCTCCGACTCCTCGGCCTCGCTTTCCACAAAATCAGACATGGCTGCAGCTTCTCACGGCCTGCCCAAAGATGACTAGGGAAGAAAGGAAGATAGGGATAAAAAAATTTAAAAATGAGACACATGACTTTACAGAGTACCCTTAAGCCTTTCCACCAATAGCCGTTTAGTCACATGCCACAACTCTGCCTCCTCCATCATTCCCACCGAGGGAGGAGACAGTAAGAATCAGATGGCTCCATCGCATCCATTTTCCACCCCTCCCATTGTTACCACTCTCACATGTTCCTTTAAAAAGATGATTGATTAAAAAAAGAAGATAACTGATTACCGTGGACTTCTTCATACATAGTTGACTCTTGAACAGCAGGAGTTTAAGCTGCATGGATCCACTTACAGTTTTTTTTTCAATAAATACAGACTACTGTAAATGCATTTTCTCCTCCATGTGATTTTTTTTTTTTAAGATTTTATTTATTTATTTGACAGAGACAGAGAGTGATCACAAGTAGGCAGAGAGACAGGCAGAGAGAAAGAGAGGGAAGCAGGCTCCCTGCTGAGCAGAGAGCCCAATGCGGGGCTCGATCCCAGGACCCTGAGATCATGACCTGAACCGAAGGCAAAGGCTTATTAACCCACTGAGCCACCCAGGTGCCCCTCAATGTGCTTTTCTTAACATTTTCTTTTCTCTAGTTCACTTTAAGCATATATAGTAATATATATATAGGTATATAAATATAATACATATGACGTCCAAAATGTATTCATTGACTATTTAGGTTATCATGTTATATTATCCCAGTCCACAGTAGGCTATTGGTAAAGTTTTCGGGGAGTCAAAAGTTATATGCAGATTTTTAATGGTCGGGGAGGCCAGTGTCCCTAACTCCCATGTTCTTCAAGGGTCAATTGCATAACAAAGAATTTTATCTCACTTATCATTTGGGGGCAGGAATGAGGAAAGAAATTAGTGTAGGAGTGGTTATATAGGTAGGGATATGGTAGCAGCGAGATTATATGACTTGCTCATAAGAAATTTGGGTATTTCTTAAGCAAGTGCCATCTAAATGACAAATACTTCATTTACACTACATTTGGCTGCTGACAGAGTGAAAAGGACAATTCTTCTCCACAGATTAAATGACATTTCATGAACTTAAGCCATGTGTGTGACTACTGATTGGGAGTATGTGAATGGAGAAGGGGGTCTCTTTAGAAACATGAGAACCATAACTCTATTTTTACCATTTACTTCCCTAGCCAAAAAACATTTTGAAAGTCACCTCCACGGCTTACAAAATAAAGGCAACATAGTTAAATGCAAAGATTGCTGAGCTTAAGAGTACAGATCAAAACCTGGTCCCGTCATCTACCAGATATATAAACTAAGCGAATTATTGAATTTGTCTGGATTATCAACTTCTTCTGAAAAACAGGAATAGCACTACCTACCTACAACTGTAGAGCAGTTGAGACTATTAGATGACACAGGGGAAAGAACCAAATTTATGGTTTCAATCAATGTTAACTGAGTCTGAATTTGAATCTTGGGCCCAATTTTTCTTAGCATTCTGTAATTTTGTACCAACCAGTCCCAACTCGTCTTCTACCTCCCCGCTTTCAGACTCACCCAGAGCCTGGAAATGGCAGAACCATAACATGGAGTTACCTGGGCCTTGTAGGACTTTATTAGATTTATTTATTTGAGAAAGAGAGAGAGGGAGGAGAATCTCAAGCGGACTCTGCACTGAACATGGAGTCCAATGCATAGCTAGGTCTCACGACCCTGAGATCAGGGCCTGAGCCAAAACCAAGAGTAGGACGCTTAAACGACCATGCTACCCAGGTGCCCCACATCTTGTAGGACTTTAAAAAAACCAGGGGCGGGGCGCCTGGGTGGCTCAGTGGTTTGGGCTGCTGCCTTCGGCTCGGGTCATGATCTCAGGGTCCTGGGATCGAGTCCTGCATCGGGCTCTCTGCTCCACAGGGAGCCTGCTTCCCTCTCTCTCTCTCTCTGCCTGCCTCTCTGCCTACTTGTGATCTCTGTCTGTCAAATAAATAAATAAAATCTTAAAAAAAAAAAAAAAAAAAAACCAAAAAAAAAAAAACCAGGGGCACCTTGGTGGTTCAGTGGGTTAAAGCCCCTGCCTTTGGCTCAGGTCATGATCCTGGGAGGGGGGGGGTCTCTGCTCAGCAAGGAGCTCCCCCCCCCCGCCCCACCGCCTGCCTCGCTGCCTACTTGTGATCTCTGTCAAATAAATAAATAAAATCTTAAAAAAAAAAACAAAACTTAAAACACAGCACACATCACACACATCATAATATCAAGATCCTATTCTGGAATCCTGAAGCTGGCTGCTGATAAACTCAGCATCATTCCTCACCTTGTCCTGAATTATGGTCCATTGTGTATGTGCCCATTCTCCACACCTAAGACCACAAGCTTCAGGATATTAAAGACCATATCTAATTGAAGGAGTACTAAAAACTATGAAAACATAAATGGCCAAACGAGAGGCATCAGAAGGCACTTTGTGATTCTGTACCAAGGAACTTATATCCTTCTAGTGCTCTGCACAAAATAGGAACAGCTAAATATCTGTTAAATAAATTACTTGTGTTTTCATATTGTTGCCACATTTCCAGGTAAAGATGGCAGTGGGATGGGAGAAAAGAGGAGGTTGGCTAAGTTACCTGAAATGGTCTGAGCTCTAGAAAGAGCCTTAGGTGCTATGGCTCTAATTTTTCTGGAAATTACCCTTACTGATATCAACTGATATCACAAGCAATTAATTTAAGATTGACTGAACTCAAAGAAACAAAACTGAAGGTACCGAGTTCTGGTGGAAAGGGAGGGGCAATGACATGGTCTTATGTTCAATTTCAGGCTGAGGTTTCAGATGCCATTCAAGCTTTACTGAATGCCTGCCGTGTACGTAGACGTGTACATACGTTCTGCTCAGACCTGGGGATTTGAGGAGCAGGATTATTTCTGGTAGAGGGAGAGAGATGTGAAAACAAATAAGGACCACGGAACAATTTTATGCATTATATGCAGAAAGCAGGCACAGGAAGAGAATTAGAAACCACCCAACCCACAACACTCATACAAAACTCAAGCAAACTAATATAGGCTTTTCCTTTAAGCAATTAAAAAAACAAGAGTGCCCAGAGGAACAGTAATCACACACCTACCAAGTCCCAGACACTTAAGGACATCTATTAACCCCTACACTGTCCTAGGAGTTAGAGTGCACTCTCTCCACTCAACAAAGGAGATGAAAGGCTCACAGAGGAAGTCACTTGTTCAAGTTGCTACAAATATCTCAGTAAGAGCTGAGATCTGAGTTAAATTGTGTCAGACTCCGAAGTCACAGCTGCACAGCTGTTTCTAGTATGTCAGCAAGCCTAGTTCAAGTGTGGTCAGGAAACCATCTCCTCCCTTCTCTCATGAGTGTACAGTGGAGTTTTCCAGAGGTAATATGATGAATAGTATCACAACACTGAATGCAGAAGCAGATATGAAAACCCAGCTGTATTCTATGAAGGGAGACATTAAAAAGATTGGGGGGGGGCACCTGGGTGGCTCAGTCAGGTAAGCATCCGACTCTTGGATTCAGCTCAGGTCGTGATCTTAGAGTATGGGATGGAGCCCTGCACTGGGTGGAGTCTGCCTGTCCCTCTTCCTCTGCTCCCCTCATTCCCCACACCGTGTACATGTTCTCTCTCTCAAATAAATAAAGTCTTTAAAACAATGTCACTCTTCTCACTACTTTTGTTTTGAAGATTATAATTGTTTTTTAATAAAAGTATCATTTATGTTAAAATGTAGTGAGCTTATTTTTTCCCGTTATATTATTAACATATAATAGGCATAAAACACTGTGTAAGTTTAAGGTGCACATAATATGTTAATTTAATATACCCATATACTGTAAAATAATTACTTTTTTGGTGATACTTTATTGTTATTTCAAAATGAATTAATATACCCAATTGTAATTTCTTATCTCATAAACATCAAAATACAAAAATCTCATAAACATCAACAGATACAACTCACATAAACACGATGTCTTTGCAATCTGAAATTATTTTTCAGATTATAAAAGGGTCCTAAGATCAACACATTTGAGAGTTGCTATGCTATACAGCTATACACCCACAGGGTGGTGATACAAGTCTTGTGCTTAGACCAATATTCTTTTTTCCCCCAAGACCTATGTCCTTAAGGTAATTTACTTTGAGTACTGTAAAAAGTGAGTATGTAAAACTGCTAATTAAATCTGGTGCTCTAATTTGAATCCTCACATCAAGCCCCTGCCCCCAGCCCTGAACTAAGCCATTAAAAATAGACTTGGGTACAGTATCCCCCCCCCCCCACATGCTTGCTTTAATTAGGCTATCAGACCCACAAATTCAGTCTTATAAGGCCTCAACATCTTCATATTAAATCCCAGCTCCTGCAGACCAGATGCCCTTCTGTCTACTCACCAGAGAGAAACAGACAGCCTACCTGACAAAAACAACAGCTTTTTCCCTCTGGGGGGCAGCTGGTGCTCTGTGCTACGCGCAGCTTTCCTCCCATTCCCTAGGTTAGCAATAAAGTACATGCTGTGCTCTAGTGGGGGGAATGCTTCCAGTCTAGCTCAGTGCCAAGACTTTCAGTTAAAGAGGTGTACCAGAAGCAAGCCTGACTTGCTGCAACTCGCAGGAGCTAAATGTGTGGAGGGTGCCGCAGCACTGCAGGCTGAGGTTGGCAAGCAGCAACTATTCTCGAACAAAAACACTCTTTATTAGCGTTTGATTACTATTAACGTATGAGATCTGAGATGAGCCCAGCAGAATTCAGATTTTTTATTTAGAACTTAGGCTCTTGAATTTTCCCCCATTCAGATGGTTAAGTTAAATCTGCTACTGAAATAGGTCTAGAAAGGGCATGGGGTAGCAAAGAGAAGTTTCTCCAGGCAGAAGCACAGCTGCAGTACAAGATGTGGCTCAAAGGGAGAGGCTGGCCGTTACCATGACATTCTCTGGAAGAGGAATGGAGCTGGGATCAGATTGCCACAGGGAGGCCCTCGGCAGTCCCTCCTTTTCAACAAGATGATGTAGGAGGCAATTTAAAGGAGACCAGAGCAAAAAAGATGGCTGTTAATTCCCTCCGCCAGCTTCAGTGAACATTTATTTTTAAATACATACATATATATGTGTGTACACACACACACACAGACACACACAGACACAGGATTAAGCTCTGTGCTGGGACTTGGGTATATATAAATGAGTAAAATATGCTTTTTACCTTGGTTGAATTCAATCTATGTCAAAAATTTTGTACATGCACTTATGACAAAGCATAATGAACATTGTATTATAGTTATATACCAGGACTATGGAAGCGATATGAAGAGAGAGAGATGTCAGAGAATGCCTCAGAAAAGCTGATGCCTGGGGCGCCTGGGTGGCTCAGTGGGTTGAGCCGCAGCCTTCGGCTCAGGTCATGATCTCAGGGTCCTGGGATCGAGTCCCGCATCGGGCTCTCTGCTCAGCAGGGAGCCTGCTTCCCTATCTCTCTCTCTCTCTCTGGCTGCCTCTCCGTCTACTTGTGATTTCTCTCTGTCAAATTAATAAATAAAAGCTTTAAAAAAAAAAAAAAAAAAAAAAAAAAGAAAAGCTGATGCCTGAGTTGAGAGGAGTTAAGAGGATAATCTGGAAAAAGCAACATGAGCAAAGGTTTAGGTCTAAAAGGGCCTAGTGGTATGGGGAACAGCTCCACAAGTCTGCTATGGAGTTTCAACTCTAAAACGTTCTGTATTTTAAATTGAACAAAAGCCCAGGACTATTTCAGAAGTGTTCACAAGGGACTATCCAATTTGGAATTCAAAAACCTGGAAGTTTAGTAAATGAAGTATTCAGAATCCACTTAAAACTTCTTTTAAATTCAGAACTCTTGAAGAAAAATCCTAATCAAACCAAATCAAGGTGTTAAAATAAAGAAAAAGTAAGAGGTTTCTGGCTGGCTCAGTCAGTAGAGCATGCACTGATCTCAGGGTTGTAAATTCAAGCCCATGTTGGGTGCAGAGATTACTTAAAAAACAAAACAAAACAGGCCTGGGTGGCCCAGTGGGTTAAGCCTCTGCCTTCGGCTCAGGTCATGATCCCAGGGTCCTGGGATTGAGCCCCACATCGGGCTCTCTGCTCAACAGGGAGCCTGCTTCCCTTCCTCTCTCTCTGCCTCCTTCTCTGACTACAAAATAAATAAATAAAATTAAAACAAAACGAAACAAAACAAAACCGCACATACACAAAAAACAGAAAACATTAACTCTACCTATCATCACTTTAATGTGCACACCACGTTTATAGGAAATAATATTATGAACTTTTATTTATTTTTTTTAAGGGTTTTACTTATTTATTTGAGTGAGAGAAAGCACAAGCCAGAAGGGAGAGTCTGGGGGAGAGGGAGAAGCCGACTCCTCCCTGACCAGGGAGCCCGATGAGGGGCTTGATCCCAGGACCCTGACATCATGACCTGAGCTAAAGGTAGATGCTTAACAACTGAGCCACCTAAGTGCCCCTCTTAGGATCTTTTCAATAACAGAGCATAGAAAGCATTATTTGTTAATGATGACTAGCATAAGTAATTTAAAAATACAAGTAATCTCTTCTCTTTCCACATTTACTTGCAGAATAAGGACAAAAGAGGAGCAGAAACAACTGAAATATGTAATCAGAATCAGAATCCCTGCAAGAGAGGGTGGGAGTAAGTTACTGAGTCTTGTGCCACACACACTGGGGAACATATTCCTAACCACAGAGGGCCAGATCTGCCACTGCAGCACAAAATCTGACACTGATGATATGTAAATGATTGGGAGTTGCTTAATTTGGCCAAGGAGCTTTAATTTGTTGACCCATGATCTAGGAGTACAGGGATAACTGAAAGAACTGGTGACCAAGGTACCATGGGAGCCCATAAGAGTGGATTCCAATCTGGTTTTGAGAAAGTGACTTTGAATAAAGACTGTAAAACTGTGGAGGAATTAGCTAAGGGGAGGAGCTGGCTTCTCTGGTGGTCATACGAGTGGTGGTGGTGTTGGAGGAGAGTATTTCCAGCACAAGGCCCAAGGCCAGTGGCAGGGCCAATGAGGGCCAGTTTGACTAGAGAGGGAGCAGGGTTCATAATGAGTTGGAGTGAAGTCATAAGAATCTTGATAGAGTAAGTTAAAGACTGTGGACTCTAAAAGGTGCTGGGAAAACCCCTGTAGGGTTTTAAACCGAATGGACTTAAACTGAATTGACTTAGTGTACTTGCTAATTCAACAAAGATTTATTTGATGAGTGCCTACTACATGTCAGGTATATTAAAAAAAAAAAAAAAAAAAGAGTCCTTGTTCCTAGGATATCTATATTCTGGTGTAGAAAACAAACAAAATAAACATTGCTCTAAGTACCAGAAAGGAAGTAAATACGCTCATCTCTGAGAAAGTGAGTTTAGCCTGAGATGTCAACAATAGGTAGAAGAGGTTCCTGGTAGAAAAGGTAGGCAAGAACTTGGCATATGGTAGGCAATGTCCTAAGGCCAGTGTGACCAGAGAATAATGAAGGCAGTAGAATGGGAGAAGGAGGAGGGGCCTGCTCAAGTAGGGCTCTGAAAGCCATTGAAAACCACTGGAGTGCTTTAAGCAGGGAGACCTGGATTGAAACAGGGAAAACTGAGGATACTCTTCTTGGAGCCCAGGCAAAAGATGATGGTGGTTTGGAATAGGGTGGTAGAAGCAGAGATGAGAACAGAAGACAGATTTGAAATATATTTTGGAAGAAATGACAGGACTTACCAAAAGCCTTGGGTAGGAGGGTAGTAAGGGAAGAGAATCCAAGATGATTCTCAGAGGTCTGGCTTCAGTTACCATGTCGATGAGAGTACTTCTTAGTGAAACAGGGAAGATCACGTTTGGAATTATGGGAAAACTAAAATGTTCTTTTTATTATGTTAGGTTTGGGATGTCTAAGAAACATCCAAATGGAACTATTAAATAGGCATACTGTATATGATTCTGGAACACAGAGGAGGTAGGACTAAAGAGCTGAACTTTTGAACAGTTGCCACTTTTCAGATGGTAATTTAAGCCGTGAGACTGGATCATCTAAGGACGTATGCAGAGAGCCCAAGATTAAACTCTGAAGGAAATTCAACATTTACACACTAGGCAGAGAGCAAAAGTGGCTAGCAAAGGACACTGAGAAGGAGCAGCCAGAAAAATGGAGATGATCCAGGAGTTAAGTGTCAATGAAACCAAGAGAAGAGTTTCTTGTTTTTTAAAAAAGATTTCATTTATTTGAGAGTGAGCGAGCACAAGCAATGGAAGGGAGAGAGAGAGAAGCAAGACACACCAGTGACCAGGAAGCCTGACGGGGGCTCTATCTTAGGACTGTGGGATCATGACCTGAACCGAAGGCAGATGCTTAACAGGCTGAGCCACCCCCACCCCAAGAGAAGACTGAGTGTCAAGACAGAAGTAAACTGTGTTGCATATTCCAGGGATTGAGGAAAGTAAAAACAAAGTATCCATGAGATTTGGCAATAAAGAAATCATTAGTAACCTCAACCAGAGACCTTCAACCAAATGGTCAGAAGAGAAACCAGACTAGTAGAGCCAGAAAAATGAATAAAATTCGAGAAAGTTGACACAGATAGAAATCTGGCTATGAGAGAATTAAAAAAAAATAAGGATGATAGCTGGAGGGGGATGAGGGGGATTCCAGAATGTAATTTGTATGTGATGGGGAGAGATTTTTTTTTTTAAAGATTTTATTTATTACTTATTTGACAGGCTGAGATCACAAGTAGGCAGAGAAGCAGGCAGAGAGAGGAGGAAGCAGGCTCCCTGCTGAGCAGAAAGCCCAATGTGGGGCTCGACCCCAGGACCCTGGGATCATGACCTGAGCCGAAGGCAGAGGCTTTAACCCACTAAGCCATCCAGGAGCCCTGGGAAGAGATTTTTATGGAGAGGTAGGATTGGGTGATTGATTTTACCAGAGAATAATGGAGAGGAAGAATCTAAGGATTTTACAAAGGATCCTGACCACAATGCCATTTATTGAGACCAAGAACATAGGAGCACGGGCAAATTTACTTGCCTCCAAAGACGGTTTCCAGTATATTACATGGGCTTCCATTCTTATGAAGGTCTACTGACTGTGAAACCTGACAGCCTCTCTAGACTGCACCACTTCTAGACGTGAATAATCTCTTAATAAGGTTTAAACCTTTTAGGGAGTAACTACGCTAATCTAATTTAGTAGCCATACAAGCCAACTAAAGAAGAATGTATTTGTATTGGCTGAAGGGACTCAAGTGATGGAAAGGGGCTCTAAAATCAGGTGATGAAGGAGCAATCATACTTTTGAAATCAATATACTGAAGACTTTAGAATCGGTACCTTCCAAATAAACACTGCAAGTTAAGTTTTTTTATTTTTTTCCCTAGAAGGAATTAATCAAATTCAAAACTGTTTACATTCTCCATGCTCATTAATAGCAGCGGTGTAACTCAATACTCCCTTGCTACTTCTGATATTACAGTGAATTTCCACGGATGCATTTTCAGAGAGCTTAGCCTCCTCTTAAAAAAAAAAAAAATAATAAGTATCACTTCTTGAAACAACCAAGAGAAACGAACTGCTCCAGCTGGTTCAAGGGACTGCCTGGAGAGAAAGGCAGAAACTGGAAGAAAATCAAGTTTTGACTCAGTAGCCCATTCGGATGTTTGCAGTAGGCGGTTGATGGTTGCAACCATCTATAAAAAGTTCTAATTTTATTTTCTACAATACTGAAAAAGAAGGTGTTTAGCATCGCCCTCTAGCCCAATGGCCCAACTCCTGAAAGATCCGTAGGTTTAACATCGCCAGAACAAAAAATTCGATCACCTGATCCTGACTCAGATGCCCCAAGTCCCTTCCATTCCCAAATCCTTTGGCGTGGCCCAATTTTCACAAGCTCTCGAGAGAAGCACGGAATCCCAGGAAGCCTGTTGATACAATTCACGGGATCCGGGTAGCATAGGGCTGGGAAAAGCTCTGAGACTGTAGGAAACTACTCCGGTTTCCTTCCCCTTTTTCCTCGTAGAGTAGGGAAGGCCGGGGGGGCCCCCTTCTTCCCGCACACCGCTCCCCAGTAACTCTTCCCTTACGGGACCAGGCCCTAGGAGCCTTGTTCCTCACCTGACCCTTTCGAGGAACACGCTTTCCAGCTCGAACTTTACCTGCCTGAAGCCCGCCGCTACTCCGGTGCACTAAGCCCCCACCGAGGAAAATGGAGTCGTCGAACCGAGACTGGGAAAGGATAGTACGAACCCACCGCACGGCCCCTCCGCCGCCGCCACCGCCGCCGCTGCTGCGTCAACGTGCTACGTCACGTCCGGCTCCCTGTCACCGGGAGTGGGCGGACCATTTCTTTCACTCTTCTCCCACCTGACTCTCGGGGCTTCGTTTAGTAGGGCGCGAAAACTGGCCGAAACGGCTCAGGAAGGTAAGTGTCACAGAAACTTGGGAACAGAACTTGGGGATCGGAAGCGTCCGGACGCTCGGCTTCCTCGGGCCGCTCTAGCCAAAGGAACCATAAAGAGTAAATTAGGGCTTTCTCATTTCCTCCTCTCTGTGGTTCCGCCGGCAGCTTCCGGTTCCGGGGAGGGGCCGAGTTTTCTTCGAAGATTAGGGGCTCTGCGCTTCAGCTAGGATGGTTGTGGTGTCGCTACTGTTGTTGGGGGGTTTGTGGAGTGCTGTGGGAGCGTCCAATCTGGCTGTCGTTACATGCGGCTCGGTGGTGAAGCTACTCAATACGCGCCACAACGTGAGACTGCACTCACACGACGTGCGCTATGGGTCAGGTACTGCCACCCGGGTTAGGTGGGTTGGGAGGGGCTGGTAGGCTCTGGAGGGGGCGGGGCCAAGAGAAAATTTGAGGGGTGTGGTCTGGGACGGTTAGGGGAATCCGGGGGAGGTTCCTGAGGTCTAGAGGCGGAGAATCGGAGAACTGGGCAAAATATCATCTTCTGTCCGGTGAGCTGTGTATCGGGCGTATTACACGTACACTTTTTTGGACTTACAACATTCCTACGAGGTAGAGACGATTGTTATCCTCATTTTACAGATGAGGAAACAAACTCAGATAAGTCGCATGCTCAGAGCCTTGCAGCTAGTGAATGACAGAGACGGGGTTCGAACCAAATCTGTCCAGTTTCAAAGCCTGCTTTCAGCTACTCCAGGCTGGCACTATTCAGTGCGGGAGAGACAAACATGTAGAAAATTACAGTAAGTGCTGTATCTCTGAAGTCTTGAATTCCAAGACCTCACTCTTTGACTGTATCTTTCTGTTCTAGCTGTTTTGCATCTTACACTTGCTCTTCAACCATTTTCCTTTGGCCTCTTTTTATTCAAACTTTACCCTTCTTGTAAAGAATTTAAAGCACTCATTGGAATTGGAGAGGAAATCGTTAAGAGGGCTTTTTAACATAGGATATTAAAATGCTTGGTTTGGGTTCATTTATAATTTAGTAATTATTTGTGGGTTTATTCATTCAGTATAGCTATAATAAACTGTTATTACATCCCTAATAGTGATCTAGATACAGGAGATAAAATAGTGAGCCAGTCACCAAGTTACAGGAAAACCAGAACTAACAAAAAAAAAAAAAAAGAGAGAGAGAGAGAGAGGAAAGTTCAGTTAGTGAGATGTGAGATGCATCTAAGATGATTGCTAGATTTCTGTGTTAGATGTCTGATGATGCTATCAGTTAAGAGAGGGTGGGGGCTAGTCTGTGGTTCATGATTCTCAAAATGTATCTGACTAGTTAGACTAGGGAAGGACTGAGTTGTCATTGTTGGGATGTTTTATAATCCTAGCAGCCATTCAGTGAACACTTGCTATGTGTCCAGCTCCCCACTTTTTAATTTAATCTAGATTCCTAGTTTGGCTCTACTAAATCAGAATGTGGGAGAAAGGCCTGATAATAGGAATAGGCATAGGAAAGAGAATATCCTGGGAATTTATGTGAGATTGTGGTCTCTGATGTAACTTGACAGAAAATAAAGTTTCTTGGGAGACCATGTGATAGAGTGGTTAAGAGTGAGTTCTAGGGGCACCTGGGTGGCTCAGAGGGTTAAGCCTCTGCCTTCAGCTCAGGTCATGATCTCAGGGTCCTGGGATCGAGCCCTACATTGGGTTCTCTGCTTGGCAGGGAGCCTGCTTCCCCATCTCTATCTGCCTGCTTCTCTGCCTACTTGTGATCTCTCTGTCAAATAAATAAAATCTTTAAAAAAAAAAAAAAAGAGTTAGTTCTAGAGTTGGGCCATCTGAGTTCAAACCCCAACACTGTGTCTTGGTGCTGTGTGGCCTGGGGTGTACTATTCAGCCTTTCTGAGACTCCAGTGTATATTGGGGATGATAATAATATTTACCTTAGGGTATATGCATGTATCAAATAAGAATATTCAGGCAAAGGGTTTGGATTGGTATCTGACATTTAGAAAGCGCTCAGTACACATAGCTGGCTAGCAATTATTATTTATATATTTTCTTTTTTCTTTTTAAGTCTGTAGGTGTGTGTTTAGTCTGGTACCTTTTAACCAGAATTTTATCTCTTTAGGCAGTATTAACCAGATTTAGGGGACTTATGATTACTTTTATAACACATTGATTGGTCACTCACAGGGCACTGGGGAGCTGCAGTGATTGCTTAAAGTTCACAGCAAAATCTGGTCTCCTTTTTATTGTGAAATGTGACAAAAGTTTTGATTGTAATACATAGTAAACATTTAAAAATATTAAACATGTTTCAATCATGTGACATATACTAGGGGCTATTCAGGTTATTGTATATAGGTACATCATACTTGTGTTTCAAAAATGAACATAAGTTCATTCACTAAATAGTGCCCTTTGATGCAAATTGTTAGAGTTTTCTGATATTGTACATATAAGTATAATTTATCGAACAATAATACTGTATAAATATATTTAGTATTTCTCATGTATTTTTTAAATGTTATAGACAAAGAAATAACAAGCATAGGGTTTCCTCTCCACTCTTCCAAACCTATTTTATAATACAGGGCCCATTATTGGCCTTAGGAAAGAGGGATTAGGTTGAACGCATTTTCTCTCTCTTTTTCTTTTTGGACTACAGGTAGTGGGCAGCAGTCAGTGACAGGTGTAACCTCTGTGGACGACAGCAATAGTTACTGGAGGATACGGGGGAAGACTGCTACAGTGTGTGAGAGGGGAACCCCCATCAAATGTGGCCAACCCATCCGGCTAACACATGTCAACACTGGCCGAAACCTCCATAGTCACCATTTCACCTCACCTCTTTCTGGAAACCAGGTGAGGTGGCATCCTGTGGATCACTGGTGCCCTGTGCATTTATTGCATTGTCTAATATCTTGGTCCTTAGCCCTTTCTTTCCTGGGAGTAGATGTTCTTTTTTGTGCAGGCATGGAGAATTGACTTTGTCTCATAAGTATGAAGGAAATTATTTCTGGTCAAAATAGAGACTTTACATCTAGATGAAATCAAGAAATGAGAAAAGAACAGAATAGGTATATAATGGCATATCATAAGTCATCTTGATAAATTCTGCAGCAAAGAAACCCAGTGTTGACACATGAAAAGAGCTCAACGTCATTAATCATCAGGGAAATGCGAATTAAAACCATAGTAAGGTATCACCTTATACCTGACAGAATGGATATAATCAAAAAACAAATAGCAAGTATTAGTGAGGATGTGGAGAAAACGGAACCCTTATACACTGTTGGTGGGAATTTAGATTGGTGTAGCCACTTTAGAAAACAGTATGGAGGTTCCTAAAAAAATTAAAAAATAGAAATGTCATATAATTCAGTAATTCTGTTATTGTATGTTTAACTAAAGAAAATGAAAACACTGATTTGGAAAGAAATGTGCACCCCTATGTTTATTGCAGCATTATTTACAAAACCTGAGATATGGAAGCAAACCAAGCATACGTCAGTGGATGCATGGGTGATGAAGATACGGTATATACGTATATACACAGTATACACAGCCATAAAAAAAATGAGATCTTGTCATTTGTAACAATATGGATGGACCTAAAGGGTATTAGGCTAAATAAAATAAATAGGAGAAAGACAAATACCATGTGATTTCTTTTATATGTGGAATCTCAGAAAACAAATGAACAAACAAAAAGCAGAATCAGACCTATAAATGTGGAGAACAAACTGATGGTTGTCAGAGAGGAAGGAGGTGCAGAGATGGGCAGAATGGGTAAAGGGAGTGGAAGATAACAGGCTTCCAGTTACGGAATGACTAAGTCATAGGGATAAAAGGTACAGCATAGAGAATATAATCTGTGATACTGTAAAAGCATTGTATGGTGACCAGTGGTAGTAGCTATACGCTTATGGTGAGTGTAGCATAATGTATAGACTTCTTGAATGACTATGTTGTACACCTGAAACTGATAAAACAATTGTGTGTCAACTATATTCACATAAAAAAAATAACTGTTTCCAAAGTTTGAATAAAAATTATTTTAAATGAGTTCAGCTAACCAATCACATTAGGAAAATGGATTAAGTATTATGCCACTTTTTAATTTTTATTTTTATTTATTTTTTTTTAAAAAGATTTTATGTATTTATCTGACAGAGAGAGATCACAAGTAGGCAGAGAGAGAGGAGGAAGCAGTCTCCCTTCTGAGCAGAGAGCCTGATGTGGGCCTTGATCCCAGAACCCTGAGACCATGACCTGAGCTGTAAGGCAGAGGCTTAACCTACTGAGCCACCCAGGGGCCCTTAATTTTTATTTTTTAACTATAGTAAGCTCTGTGCCCAGTGTGGGGCTTGAACTCACTGCCCCAAGATCAAGAGTTGCATGCCCCACATGAGCCAGCCAGACACCCTGGTATTGTGCCATTTTTTTTAAAGCCTTGAGCTTTTGGGAGATATGAACTCATTTATGAGTTCAAACTATGTGCCACTTTGCACATAGTTTTTCCTGTTAGCATCTTATATTAGTATGGTAAATTTCCTATAGTTTATAAAGCAGTTAAAGATACATTGTTATCAACTAAAGTCCTAGTTTATTTTGATATCCTTAGTTTTTACGTACTATACTTTTTATGTTCCAGTTGCCCATCCAGGATACCCATTACATTTAGTTGTCATGTCTCCTCAGGCTCCTCTGAGGTGTGGCAGTTTTTCAAATTCTTGTTTTTTTGTTCTTTGTTTTTGTTTTCTTCTTCTTCTTTTTTTTTTTTTTTTCCAAATTCTTTTTTTTTTATTACCTTGACAGTTTTGAGGAATGCTGGTCAAGTATACGATAAGGTGCTCTTCTATTGAGAATTGTCTGGTGTTTTTGTTACGGTTAGATCAGGCTTAGAAAGATTTTTAGGAGGATGGCCACAGGGGTAAAGTGCCATTTTTATCACATCGTGTCACAGGTACACACTATCTACATGATTTATGACTGTTGAAATAGTGTTTGTGATGTTTCTCCTTAAAAGTTATTCTTTTCATCTCTCCACCCCACTCCTTTCTGTATTGTACTTTTGGAAGGATGTCACTATGCACAGCCCATACTTAAGGAATGGGGAGTTATGCTCCCCTTCCTTTAGATAAAGTAGATAAAAAAGTTACTTGGAATTCTTCTGCATGGGTATATGTTTCTTCTGTACTTATATATGCAATCATTTGTATCAGTATGGACTCATGAATATTTTATACTTTGAGTTAAAATCACATACCACTGCCTTTATTTTGTTGCTCAGATTGTTTCAACATTGGCCATTGGGAACTTTTTTACTTGTCTCCTATGTCCATTTTTGTGTATGTGTGTGTTTTAACCTTTCCTTTTCTTTTTGGCACTTGAAGATACTCTAGACTCGTCTTGTATATTTCTTTCTTTTTTTTTTTATTGGTAAGATATTTATTTATTTGTCAGGTAGAGAGGACACAAGCAGGGGGAGTGGCAGGCAGAGAGAGAAGGAGGCTCCTGGCTGAGCAAGGAGCAATGTGGGTCTTGATCCCAGGACCCTGGCATCATGACCTGAGCTGAAGGCAGACGCTTAACAACTGAGCCACCCAGGTGCCCCATCTTGTATATTTCTTGCCCCAGTCCTAGAATCAGCTATTTCTCCAAGGAGTTCTGTTTCCTTTTATTGAAGAATGATATTAGAAACCATGATCTTAGCCCTTACGTGAGCTTGTTGCTACTGGGGTATTGTCTCTTTTAGGCCTTCTCACCTGACAGAACAAAGAAACGTGTATATATATGTAGGCCTATCTATAAATATTTTTATGTAAAAATATATCTTGATTATGTTAAATGTGAGTTCCTATTGATGTCTCCAACTATAAATCCATTACCATTTAGACCATACTATTCTCCTCCCTTTACTTATTTGTAAATTTCCACACAGATATCTGGTTCCCACCACTGTCATCCATTTACTTGTTCAGTTCCATATACAAGTATGGTAGAATTGTGGGGTGCCTGGGTGGCTTGGTTGGTTAAATAACTTTGTGGGTGGTTTTTCTTTTTTTAAGATTTTATATATTTATTTATTTGACAGACAGAGATCTTAACCCACTGAGACACCCAGGTACCTCCCCCCCTTTTTTAAGAAATTTATTTGAGAGAGAGACAGCATGCTGTGGGGCAGAGGAAGAGAGAGAAGCAGACTCCCTACTGAGCGTGGAGTCTGATGCAGGGTTTGATACCAGCATCCCAAGATCAAGACCCAAGCCGATACCAGACGCTTTTTAAAAAATATTTTATTTATTTATTTGACAGAGTGCACAAGTAGGAGGAGCAGCCTGCAGAGGGAGAGGGAGAAGGAGGCTCCCTGCTGAGCAAGGAGCCTGCCATGGGGGTCAGTCACAGGACCCTGGGATCATGGCCTGAGCCAAAGGCAGATGCTTAACTGACTACCCAGGTGCCCACCAAGTCAGACGCTTAACCAATAGCCATTCAGGTGCCCCAGTTGTCTGACTCTTGATCTCAGCTCAGGCCTTGATCTCAGGGTCATGAGTTCAGTCCCCCGTTAGGCTCCATGCTGGGCATAGAGCCTACTTTAAAAAAAAAGTCTATAGCAACAAACAAACAGATGATCAACAAAAAGTTGCACTCACAACAATACAAGTAGGGACGCCTGGGTGGCTGTTGTTTAAGCCGCTGCCTTCGGCTCAGGTCATGATCCCGGGGTCCTGGGATCAAGTTCCACATGGGGCTCCTTGCTTGGCCTGCTTCTCTCTCCACCTCCGCCTGCCACTCTGCCTGCTTGTGCGCTCATTCTCTCTCTCTGACAAGTAAATAAAATCTTAAAAAAAAAAAAAATACGGATGCCTGGGTGGCTCAGTTGGTTAAGCCGCTGCCATCGACTCAGGTCATGATCCTGGGATCTTGGGATCGAGTCCCACATCGGGCTCTCTGCTCAGCAGGGAGCCTGCTTCCTCCTCTCTCTGCCTGCCTCTCTGCCTGCTTGTGTGTACTTTCTCTCTCTGACAAATAAATAAAATCTTAAAAAATACAAGTATAGTAGAATTGTTAATTATGTACATTTCCTTTTGCCTTTTGTCTTAGAGACTATTGCCAAATGACTGGTTTAATTATCTGAAATTATATAGCTTAGGATGGATTTATATATTTCTGAAATAATCAGTAACTTTTTTTAAATGACTTTCTACCCTTTAAAAAAAGGGGGGGGTGCGCCTGGGTGGCTCAGTGGGTTAGGCCACTGCCTTCGGCTCGGGTCATGATCTCGGGGTCCTGGGATCGAGTCCCGCATCGGGCTTTCTGCTCAGCAGGGAGCCTGCTTCCCTTCCTCTCTCTCTCTCTGCCTGCCTCTCTGCCTACTTGTGATCTCTCTCTGTCAAATAAATAAATAAAATATTAAAAAAAAAAAAAGATTTATTTATTTATTTATTTGGCAGACAGAGATCACAAGTAGGCAGAGAGGCAGGCAGAGAGAGAGGAAGGGAAGCAGGCTCCCCGCCAAGCAGAGAGCCCAATGCGGTGCTCGATCCTAGGATTCTGGGATCATGACCTGAGCTGAAGGCAGAGGCTTTAACCCACTGAGTCACCCAGGTCCCCTCTACCTTTTTTTTTTTAAGTTTTTTTTTTTTTTTTTTTCAATTTATTTGTCAGAGTGAGAACACCAGCAGGGTCAGTGGCAGGCAGAGGGAGAAGGAGAAGCAGACTTCCTACTGAGCAAGGAGCCTGACACAGAAATTGATCCCAGGACCCTGGGATCATGACCTGAGCCAAAGGCAGACAGTTAAATCAACGGAGCCATCCTGGTGTCCCATTAATTTTTTATTGCAATAGAAACTCTATGAGTATTTGTTCTTAAGGGGAGTGGGAGTAGAAGAGAAAGGGAGGAACTCTGCTATTTATTTTATTTAGTTCTCACAATTATTTTGTAAGGTGATACTGTCATGAGTTTTTAGAGGAGGAAATGAAGGAGTTGCACAGGAAGGAATGGAATGGAGTGGAGATTCAAGGTCTGCCAGTCTCGAGAGCCCATCCCCCGCTTTCTATTTTTGTGGCTTACCATGTCACTTAAAATGTAGTTAAGGGAATGAGGCAGGAATATTTAAAGTCAAATAACAAGAGTAAGGCAAATACAGGATTACTTGCAAAGTAAGTGTTTGGAATGTAATCCTAGGGCAACTGATTTCATGTCCTTTGTGTCTTTTTATCTTTTTTTAAATCTTTTTTCACCATTTATTTTTGAAAGTTTTATTAAAAAACTTTTCCCCGTGGGTTTTTTTTTTTTTTTTTAAGATTTATTTAATTAATTCATTTATTTGACAGAGAGAGAGCGGAGAGAGGGAACACAAGCAGGGGGAGCTGGAGAGGGAGAAGCAGATCCCCCACTGAGCAGGGAGCCCAATGCAGGGCTTGATCCCAGGACGCTGGGATCATGACCTGAGCGGAAGGCAGCAGCTTAATGACTGAGACACGCAGGTGCCCCTCCCACAGTTTATTTTTAAATAGCACTGGAAAGCCTTTTATTTTTTACTTTTCAGTAGCCTTATTTTTCTTCGCATTGCTTCTTTTTCCCTTCTAAGCCTATGTGTCAGTTATGCTAATGTTGCTACCATTTGTGTCTTTCAGGAAGTGAGTGCTTTTGGTGAGGAAGGTGAAGGTGATTATCTAGATGACTGGACGGTGCTCTGTAACGGGCCCTACTGGGTGAGGGATGGTGAGGTGCGGTTCAAGCATTCTTCCACTGAAGTTCTGCTGTCTGTCACAGGAGAACAATATGGCCGACCCATTAGTGGGCAAAAGGAGGTACATGGCATGGCCCAGCCAAGCCAGAACAACTACTGGAAAGCCATGGAAGGCATCTTCATGAAACCCAGTGAGTTGTTAAAGGCAGAAGCTCATCATGCAGAGCTATGAGTCTGGAAGCTGTGAGCCAATGTCACCACACAGTGTTCATGACATCTGTTGCTGCTCCACCCGGGGATCCCTGCCCTAGGTTCCCTGGGCAGTGGCCATTTCACCACTGAGATGAAGATGCATGACAGAAAACAGTGGCTGTGTTTGGAAGCTTCAACCCTTCACACTTGAATTTGTTGTTCTCCCAGACTCTGGGTCAGTTCTTTTTGAGTACAGGACTTGCTGGTGAAGGAGCAGATATTTTTATTAATATCGATAAAACAGAAACTGAGGGAGATACCCCTCCTAGTTGGGAAATTTTTACTCCTCAGAATCTTGGGATCATGGATTATTGATGTGTGACTTTTCTCCTACTTTCTTTCTCCAAAATGATAAAGAATTTCATTATTAGTCACCAGTGTTGTCCTTTATTAGGTGTGCTGTTTCATAATCTGATTGATCCTTGAGTCTGACACATGTTACTGCTATCACTCTAGAGATGCTGGGAGCCTTTGGTGTGGGCCCTTTTAAGAGCCTTACTTGCATCCAGACTTTTTCTCCATTTTCACTTCTCTCCTAGCACCTCTTTTACTAGATTTTTAATTATGGCTGAAGACCCTCAAGGAATTCAGCTTAAAAAATAGTGAAATGTTTTACTCTGGATGTGTTAACTGCAGTTGAGAAAAAAAAACAAAAAACTAATATTCACTGTCTGCTAAATATTAGATACTGTATGATAGCTCTTACCTCCTTTAATCTTCATACATCTAGTGTAAGTATTACGGTATTACCAATGCAGAACATGAAGATTGAATAACTGCCTTACTTACTTAAATGCTTAAATTGTCCTTGAGTAAGTAACTTAAAGCTAGTAAATAAGGATAGGAATCCAACTGTGTCTGGCTCACATTCTTTCTCTACAGTATAGTTATGTTCACTCTTGGATAATAATTGCTCTTTTATGGATAAATGTAGGGATAGCTTTTTCTGAAAGAGGGGTTAGAATACTTTTGTCCTATGCTTACCTCATTTCTTCCTTTCTGTCTGCTGGTCAGTTCCAGAAAGTTTGCTCCTAGGTCTTTTGAGCATGGTAGTGGTGAACAGAGGTGTCTTCTCTCTGCTGGAATTTCAGTGACTAGCAGGCCTTTTATTTTTAGAAACAATTGTTCCCCCGTCCTTTCCTTTATGGACTTAAGGTTAAACATTTGGGCATAATGGGTCTATGCCAGGTTTAGCCCATGATATTAAGAGGCTTGGTCTCTTTCACAAGGACTTGTTTCAGTATGTCGAGACCGTGAACTAGTTGAGCTCCATATCCATTCTCTTCCCTCTTCCCACTTCAGTTGCATTGATATTTGAGATTTCCAGAAGTAGGCAAACGATAAAATCAACATTTCAGGTTATTGTGATACTGGGAGTAGGCTGGAAATAGTCTGGGGAGAAAGTAGAAAGGAAGGGATAGGAATCAGCTGGGTAAAGGGAACATATTGGACAAGATGAAAATGAATAGAGAGGTATGTTGCAAGGTACCCCCAACTTGGCTTGAACAGAGTTTTCACTGAGTTGCTGGGCCTTCCCTGAGGGTTCACAGACAGAACCTACCTTGCTAAGAGGCTGCAGATTATAATGCTTGAGAGATAAGTGTGAATTTGAAACAAATGGTGGAGTCTTTGGGGGGATGTGAAATGACTGACAAGAGGACTAGATAAGGAAACCAGTTGAAGGGGTAAAAACTGTGGGTAACCCAATGTGAAAATTGAAATGGTCCTTTTCTGAAGGAGTGGAAAAGAGTTTCCAAGTAAAATCTTGAAGGACATTTATGGAGATTGGGATGTAAGAGTAAAGGGATATGAAGTAATGTTGAAATCCTCAGAACTTGTTTTAGCTTGTATTGTATTAGCATCACTGTATCAGAGTTTGAAGGGATCTTTGTCCAGTTTCCTCATTTCACAGAGACGGACACAGGCAAAATAAAGTTGATCCTGAATTATCTATTTCTTGCAATTATGTTTGCCTCCAAAATAAATTATTTGTTGAGCAGTAAGAATAATATTCTCTATTTTTGTCATATCCCCTCAGCTCAGTGCCCGAATTGTGCTTTACACAGTAGAGACTGAAAACTTGTCCAGTGAAGGGTCCAGAAAATTGCGTTTCTCACACAGTAGGTCAGTACATACTGACTAGAACAGTATTCAATCAGTAACATGAATGAACAACTCATTCCTCTGTGGCTGGAATGAATTTCGACTGTTGTCTTTTAGTTCTTGGTTTCCTCAGTGATTCTCAGATAAGGCTCTTGAGTAAGATAGGACAGCTACTCCGTGTGACCTAGGGGCCTAACTTCCGCCGTACCCTCAGTTCGGACCCGAAGTGTAAAGCGGACTCTAACCACCCTGGGAAAGTGCTTTGAAAGTGGAAGTCTGCCATGAAAATGAGACAGCCAGGTCTGTTGCCAGCCGGGGACTCCTGCAAGCCTCAGGCTCCCCATTTCCGGGTGCGGAAGGGTGGGTCAGGGGCGGGGCATGAGTGTCAGTCGGCGCGAGGTCCGCCCCCTACCCCTTCGTGCGCCCTGGCTCCTCTGGAGCCACGCCCGAACTTCGCGCAGGCAGCCGGTCGGCCCTGCCGGCTTGCTGGCGCGGGGAGGAGTGGGGCAGGGAGACAGCTGGCTGGCTGGCTGGCGGGCTGTGGGGGGCGGGGTGCACGCGCGCCAACGCTTCCCAGTCCAGCGCTTTTCCTGCGCGTGCGGCTGGTCGGCCCGCGGCGGCGCAGAGCGGAGCCGGCGTGGGGGGGCCCCGGCAGGGCGGGGGCCGGAGCCAGGCCGGGCAGGGGCCGGAATGCCCCTGTTCTCCGCGCTGTTGGCCTTGCTCTTGGTTGCCCTCAGCGCCCTCTTCTTAGGCCGGTGAGAGGATCCCGGCTACAGCGGGTGGAGGCTGGGGAAGGAAGAGAGACTGAGGAGGGGGCACGCGCTGGAAAGGCGCGCGGGGCCGGGCGGGAAGGGAAAGCGGGCTGGAGGAGAAGCTGCGCTGGCGGCGGAGGGGGAGGGCTTGAGGGGAGCCGCGGAGGGCGCGCGCGGCGGGCTTGAGCGGGGGCGTGCGGCCCGAGCTGGCACCGAGAAACTGGGAGTAGGGGACACTGAGGGACCGGGCGAGGCCTGAGGGGATGCTGAGGCTGGGAACTGAATAGGGGTGTGTGTGTGTGTGTGTGTGTGTGTGTCGGGGGGGGGGAAGAGAAGGGGGCCCGGCCTGGTGGCCTCCATTTGCCCCTGAGTGTCCCCGTCACTGAGCGCAGAGGGCACCTGCAGCCTCGCCCTAGGAGACGGAACAGGTCTGGCTGCCCAGGGAAGAGCGGCATTTGAGCCGGCCGGGTGTGACCCCACGGTGCCTTCTCGCTGACACCTGTCTGGGGGGCGGAGACAGAGACCCCGTGGGGGTAGTGTGTGATGACACATCTGACACTGCTGCCTGTATTTCGACTCCCCGTTGGGCTTCTTCCTCCTTCATCTGGGGTTCCTAAGGATTGGAAAGATTGCTTTCTTTGTCCCCAATTTAGGAGGTGGACTGTAGTTTGTCTGATTTCATTTGGGTGGAGGGGACACTCCAGGGCTAGGGTTTTGATCTTTGCGGCCGAGTGTACCTGACAGAATGTTGTTTTGGGAGACCGGAGAGTTGCCCAGAAGATCCAGCTTTAGGACATGACCTTTTTGCAAGGCCTTCTAGGACCAGGAAGGGGTGAGGGAAGCCAAAATTGGAAGATGGTCCTGGGAACTCACAGGGATTTTTCTGCAGGTGGTTTGTGGTCCGGTTGGCCACCAAGTGGTGTCAGCGGAAGCTGCAGGCGGAACTAAAGATTGGCTCCTTTTTTTGGATCCAGAATGTCAGCCTTAAGTTTCAGCAACACCAGCAAACAGTGGTGAGTCTTGGGGAACTCCCTGGGTGTGTGTGGGGTGGATTCAGCTAAATTTTAACTATTTCTTTTTTTTTTTTTTCTCTAAAATCCTGGGTAGCTTTCCTAGTTAGCCCAGCCTTGTCACTTCTTTGCCAAGATGATTTTAGAGTTTGGAAGCACTGGGATTGATGCAAGTTGTTGAGTTAAAAATGCTTATAAGGCACAGAGTGTTCAGGGTACAATAAGAAAGATACAGAACTGAGCACAGAGAAAAGATAACAGGAAATAAGCACTTACTGTTCTAATTTAAGAGGAGAAATAGTAACATGTCCATAAAAGAGAAATACTGAGCAAGTTCAACCAGTGTCATTGTGAGGAGCAGGATATAGTGCTGAGGAGAGAAGTTGGTGGAAATGGAGTGGAGAATATTTAGTGGAAGGGCTATAGGACTTCCTCCTCTTCTTAGAAAATTTCCTGGCTGTCAAGCTGCTCATGGCTTAACTAGCAGCTAGTGTACAAAGCTATTTTCCACACTGTTTTAGGAAATTGATAGCCTGTGGATTTCCAGCAAACTCCTTAGCCATGATCTGCCGTGAGTACCCTATATCCTCTCTCTTCCCTTGGGGAATATTTTGGGATTGGAGTTTGCAGACTGACATTCTGCAGGGGCCTCACAGCCCAAGGAGGGGGCTGGGGTTTTGCTGATGTCTCCTGGTTAGCCTGGAGGCTATTATTTTGTGAGACAGATATTGATAACTGCTATGAGGCTATTCTCCATGATTTGAGCTGCATTTTTAGGGAGGATTGGAGAGTGAATATTGGGGAGGGGAGAAGACTGCCATAAAGGGCTGGACCTGATGGCAGTGGGATCTCTCTTCTGGGCAGACGCTATGTGGCATTGTGCTTTGGAGAAGTGCGTATCAGAACGGACCTACAGAAGGTTTCTGGCCTGTTTGCCCCATTTTCCCAGAGCACTGGGGTGCATCAAAAGGAACTGTCCTTCAGTCCATCCTTACTGAAGATCTTCTGTCAGGTGAGATTCTTTTCCCAGTTTCTTGGACTGTAGTAGGATAGCTGGCTGTAGAGTGATGGGTGAATTTTTCTGCTGTTTTGGGAATATAATACCAAGAGCTGTCTCTTATTCTTTCTCCACTGGAAAGGAAAGGCAGTGCCTTGGTACTAATGATTATTCTTTGCTGCTTCTTTCTAGCTCTTCTCCATTCATGTAGAGTCTATAAACATCATGGTTCTCAAGGTGGCTACTTCTGAGTCTTTGTGGCACATTCAGATCAGAGGAAGCAGCTTTCTTTTGGATAGTGATGGGAAAAGGTAACCACTGGGTGAAAGAAGATCTGGTAGTCCCATTCTTGCCTTACAGTGTCCGCATGGCTGGATGTCTGGGTTTTATAAAGGTGTCAAGTTCTCATTCTATAACAATTTGAGGAGAGGTTAAGGTTAGGCACTTTTCTTTGCCTTGTTCCATTTAGCCAGTAAAGCTTGACTGAAGTTAAGTGGTGAGAAAGGGGCCGAGTGCTCTTAATTTTTTTCCTTTCCCAGGCTGAAATGTGAGGTGAGCCTAAATCAGATCAACAGCAAAGTTCTTAAGAGTGGCCAGTTGGTGAGTATGCCATGGTCATTTAGATGCCTTGTTTCCTTCTGGGCGTGGGATATGAAGGAGCTTACATTCTAGGTTCTGTGTTCTTATGGGGAGTTCTCTCAAGGTGGTGTTCTAGACCACTGCATTTTGACCCAAAACTCCCTGATTCCCTACATCTTAACACCTTAGCAGCTTATCCTCCCTACAGGAGGACACCTGCTTAGCGGAGCTCTCACTGGCCCTAAAGCTGTGTCTAGAGGTGGGCATCAGCAGTCGGCAACTGAAGGCGATCACTGTGGATATGTGGACACTCCATGCTGAACTGCATGAGGGCCTTTTTCATAGTCAGCTGCTACGCCAGGGCCCAAGCCTGGCACCCACATCTGTTCCTTGTTCAGGTAAAGCCCTGGTCAGTTAGCTTCTTGGGTGTGCTGTTCTCTTATTATTCTGGAATTATGTAAAAACAGTGGTCTCACTACTCATTAGGTGTGCTTTGTTATTCAGCATGACTTTTGACACTGAGGATAGCTAAAGGAGATAGGGCATTTACTTGTGGGTGAAAGAACTAATATTTAGTGGGTAATTATTAAAAATTAGACTTGTAGTATGAGTTTTTTGTATTGTCTCTCTAAATTCTCAGCATTTCACAAATGAGGAAACTGAAGCAAGAAGACCAGATAGGTGACTTGACTGAGGTCATAGAGCTAGTCAGTAGTAAAAATGCAGTATAAGTTATTTTGTCCCAAAGTCCATATTCTTTTTTTTTATTGAGGGTTGTTTTATTACCTTTTTTTGTTATTCATTTATTTATTTTTTTCAGCGTAACAGTATTCATTGTTTTTTGCACCACACCCAGTGCTCCATGCAATCCGTGCCCTCTATAATACCCACCACCTGGTACCCCGACCTCCCACCTCCTGGCCCCTTCAAAACCCTCAGATTGTTTTTCAGAGTCCATAGTCTCTCTCTCTCTCTCTTTTTTTTTTTTTTTTTTAAGATTTTATTTATTTATTTGACAGACAGAGATCACAAGCAGGCAGAGAGGCAGGCAGAGAGAGAGAGGAAGCAGGCTCCCCTCAGAGCAGAGAGCCTGATGCAGGGCTTGATCCCAGGACCCTGGGATCATGACCTGAGCCGAAGGCAGAGGCTTTAACCCACTGAGCTACCCAGGTGCCCCAGGATTGATGGCTCTTGTGTTATTCATTCATGTTTTCAGAAGTGACAGAGAACTTGACTGAGCCAGGTCTGCCTGGCCTGTACCTCCTCCAGCAGCTGCCAGATCAGGTCAAGGTGAAAATGGAGATCACAAGTGTGGTGCTGTCCATGAATAGTCAGAAGAGGTGAGATCTCTGCTGACACAGTGTGGAGAGAGATGGTTCGAGCTCTATGCTGGGGTCTCAGTAACCTGCCTAGTAGCTCCACTGCACTGAGCTTGTCTGTGGGGGGAAAGGGAGTAAGAATGACATTCCACGTATTTTTGAGTCAAAGTCTGGCTCTGCTCTAGGCACCTGAATTGGACGCTGAAGCTGCTGCATTTCCTGTACCACCGTGATGAGGATCAGCTGCCTCTTCGAAGCTTCACGGCAAACTCTGATATGGCACAGATGAGCACTGAACTCATACTGAAAGGTTCCTGGTGGGGGGGCCGTCGATACCCAAAGGACTAGACCCTCTCTTTCCCCCATGCCCCAGTTGGCCTTCTTAATTTAATATCCATGTAGCTGAGGATGGGGAGGAGGGAATATACTGAGAGAAAATAACCCCAACTCACGAGTTTTGGTGATAGTCTATTCATCTGCTTGTCTGTCTCTGTTTCCTAGTTTTACCTTTTGTTTTCCCAGTATTCTCTGATCACTCTTTGCCCTCACAGATGGTTTGTTGCTGTCCCAGAGTCGCCAGCGCATCGTCTGTCTCAGCTCCCTCAAGGCTAATGTGCAGGTGTGATGACTGTGGGACCAAGAATCCTTCCTTTCTGTGTTCTCTCCCTGTATCATTACCTTGTGAGCTACTGAGATAAAACCCAAGCCAATAGTTCTGGTGTTATTTCCAGGTGACAACGATTGACCTCTCAGCCTCCCTGGTTTTGAATACTTGTATTATTCATTACCGGCACCAAGAATTCTCTCACTGGCTGCACATGCTGGCCCTGGAGACCCAAGAGTCTAGTTCATCTGTTTTTAAGCAAAGAAAGAAAAGGTAGGTGTAATCTTTTTTTAGCCACCATCTTATCAGGTGGATTTTCAGATTCTTTTGATCTAAAGTGGTATATTGTGTTAAATATGTATTTTGATGAGTTCAATACCATTTCTATTTTATTTATTTTTATTTTTTGAGAGAGAGAGAGCAAGCATGGGAGCTGTGGGGGGAGGGGCAGAAGAAGAGGGAGGGGCTTGATTCCACCACCCTGAAACCAAGACCTGGGCTGAAATCAAGAGTTGGATGCCTAACTTACTGAGCCACCCAGGTGCCCCAATAGCACTTCTATTTTATATATCTTCCCCATTAAACTAGATTCTTTGACAGTAGGATGAGGTCCTTTTTGTTTTTATTTCTTCAGTGCCCAGCACAGTGCCGTGTTATATAAAATAAATAATTGTGCTGAATTTAAATGATCCACAGTCTTGTCTGCTTTAGATTATAAGATGGTACATCCTGTCAGCAGTGTCATCTCTCTCTGCATTGTGTTGCATAGAGAACTTAAGGTTAATGGCCTGGAAGCAGGGGCCACCTGGGTAGCTCAGTTGGTTAAGTGTCTGCCTTTTGCTCATAATCTGCTCATAATCTCAGAGTCCTTCGATCAAGTTCCACATCGGGCTCCCTGCTCAGTGGGGAACTTGCTTCTCCCTCTGCCTGCTGCTCTGCCTGCTTGTGCACGCGCCATCTCTCTCTCCTTTTCCGACAAATAAATAAAATCTTTAAAAATAAGATGACTTGGGGTACCTGGGTGGCTCAGTGGTTTAAGCCTCTGCCTTTGGCTCAGGTCATGATCTCAGGGTCCTGGATTGAGCCCCACATCAGGCTTTCTGCTCAGCAGGGAGCCTGCTTCCTCCCCCCAACCCCCGCCTGCCTCTCTGACTACATGTGGTCTCTGTCAAATAAATAAACAAAATCTTAAAAAAAAAAAAAGATAGGGGCACCTGGGTGGCTCAGTGGGTTAAGCCTCTGCCTTCGGCTCGGGTCATAATCTCAGGGTCCTGGGATTGAGCCCCACATCGGGCTCTTTGCTTAGCGGGGAGCCTGCTTCTCTCTCTCTCTCTCTGCCTGCCTCTCTGCCTACTTGTGATCTTTCTCTGTCAAATAAATAAAATCTTTAAAAAATAAAAATAAAGTAAATTTAATTTAAAAAATAATAAAATAAATAAATAATAAATTAAAATAAATTAATAAATAAAATATAAAAATAAATTTAAAAAAAGATGGCTTGGAAGCAGTGCTCCTTGGTTGTATTAGGTTGAATCATGTGATATACTGATGTTTATATTTACAGTTCTATTTGATCTCTGAATTGGCAGTCTCATATAGTTCAACCTAATAATCTTTCTTGCATCCCCACAGTTTACCATTAGGAATAACAAATTTAGGAGTTTGGTCTTTTATTTTCTAGTTGCATTCCATCCTGAGAATCACAACAAAACTCACCCTGACTTTTGAGAGTTTCAGTTATCTGTTTCATAATAGGAAGTTCCAGTTCTTTCTTTATCAAACAATCTTGTCTTGTCTCTATGCAGAACCTTCCCCCAAATCCTGGCTCCCATCATCTTTAGCACCTCCATCTCCAATGTCAACGTTTCCGTTCAGCTTGGTGATACACCACCCTTTGCCTTGGGATTCAATTCCATCTCTCTAGGTAAGACTCTGGGATAGAAAAGGAACAAGAATCGGTCCATTCGTGAAGCTAGGCCTAATTGATGGCTACAGTGGCTCCATAGAACTCTCTCCTACCTTCTTTGTTCAGATTACCAGCACCTGAGGCCACAGAGTATCCATCAGCGGGGTGTGTTAACTGTGGACCATCTCTGCTGGCGGGTGGGCAGTGACTCCCACATTCAGCGGGCACCCCACCCACCCAATATGCATGTTTGGGGTGAGGCACTTGTCCTGGACTCCTTCACACTACAGGTAGGTGGGGTACTTTGGTGAACAGCGGCCCATACAGTTTCCTTTCCCTGCCATGCTTTAGAGCACGGAGCACCTTTTTGGCAGAAAATGAGTCATCAGGGTGTTATAGAACTGTGTGTTCTGCATGCTCCTAATGGGGCTCGCTCTCTCTTCTTTTCTAGGGTAGCTATAACCAGCCTTTGGGCCTGTCTAGCACCCAGTCAGATACCCTGTTTCTTGATTGTACCATCCGTGGACTGCAGGTAGAAGCATCAGATACCTGTTCCCAGTGTCTCTCTCGCATTTTATCCTTGATGGACACACAATCTGGGAAGTCAGCTGCCTCTAGAGAATCTTCATTTGGGGAATCTGTGTCATTACTGTGGAAGGTGGACTTGAAGGTGGAGGACATGAACTTGTTCACCCTTTCTGCCCTGGTTGGTAAGTGGGACAGGGAGTCTATAGTTAACTGGGTAGTTTGTAACCTAAGCAGATTATACCGGTTCAGTCTGCTCCTTCTCATTTAAAGAAGGTGATTATTTGGACTTTTTCTAAATTAAAGGCATGAGATGCTGGAAGGTCTTACGTAACTTGGGTTTCTTGTTACTTCTTACAAGCTGATAGAAGGTATTAAGTATTAAGACAGATTTATTTTTAAAAAAAAGCTTTGATAGTTGATCAAGAAATTGAGACTTGTGTAGTTTTTTATTTCCTTATGTGTTTGGTTCTAGAGAGTAATATATCTCTGGGCACTTTGTAGGAGTTAGGGAGCTTCTTTGGCTTTGCTACCAGATTTAGGTAGAGCAAGATAGGAGAGGAAAAATTGCACTAAAATATGAGGAATGAACTTAGGGAGGTATAGGGAATAAAGAAAACTAGAGTGAAGAGAATGAGTAAGAAAGGAGAGTGAAGGCTGAAGTTGCCATTCGAGAGCTGAGAACCAATGCTAACGTGGTTTCTGGATATTAGGTGCTTCAGAGATCCGACTAGACACGCTGACCGTCCTGGGAAGCGCTGAAACCTCCACTGTGGGTGTCCAGGGACTTGTGCTGGCCCTGGTGAAGTCAGTCACAGAGAAGATGCAGCCCTGCTGCAAGGCTCCTGACATCCCCACTCCTGTGCTCAGCCTCTCCATGCTCTCCATCACCTATCACAGCAGCATCCGCTCTCTGGAGGTAATGCTTCTCTGGGGAGGTGGAGTCAGGTTGGTTTTTCTCTAGGCTGAAGAGCATTTTCCAGTCTTTTTTCTTTTTTTAAAAAAATATTTTATTTATTTATTTGACAGAGATCACAAATAGGCAGAGAGGCAGGCAGAGAGAAGAGGGTGAAGCAGGTTCCCCTCTGAACAGAGAGCCTGATGTGGGTCTCAATCCCAGGACCCTGAGACCATGACCTGAGCCGAAGGCAGAGGCTTAACCCACTGTGCCACGCAGGCGCCCCTCCCAGTCTTTTGAGTCTGTTGTGAAATTCATCTGTGTGAAATATGACATCTTGCATTATCCTTTTTGTCCTGGCTTGTTCTGTACATTTTTAACTCTTTATTATGGAACATAAAATACACACAGAACTAGAGAGAATATATGAACTTGTATGTATCCATACCTAGCTTCAGTAATTACCACTTAGGACCAACTTGTTTCAGCTCTGTACCCACCAGTCACCCTGCCGCCCGCTCCTGGATTATTTTGAAGCTTCAAAATAATATACCAGGACATATAATTAATATAATGTATAATATAATGTAATATACCAGGACATATAATTTCAACCGTAAATATTTCAGTGCATATCTCCGAAAAATAAGAGGCTTTTTTTGTTTTGTTTTTGTTTTTTTTTGTTTTGTTTTTTTAAAGATCATGATGTGTTATTTCACTGAAGCCCTCAGCTTATTAAAAGGCTGGAAGGGAGGGGCACCTGGCTGGCTCAGTGGGTGGAGTGTATGACTCTTGATGTTGGGGTTGTAAGTTCGAACCCCATGTTGGGTTTAGAGATTACCTAAAAATAGAGTTTTTTAAAAAATAAAAGGTCGAAAGGGATCGGAAGATGGAGGCAGTGGCAAGTTCTAAGAGGCTTTCCAAGATCTTTTTCCTCAGGGTATCAGGTGAATATGGAACCCTCTTAGGAAGGGAGTTGGGGGTATCTTTCCAACTGTCAGACTTCAGCTTCCTTTGGAAGAAGTTGCCTTTTCAAGGCTGGAATTCAAAGGCATTTTTCTGTTCTGGAATTTAAATTTTCTCTGCTTAACTATTCAGAATGGACTTTGTCGGGGCACCTGGGTGGTTCAGTGGATTGGGCCGCTGCCTTCTGCTCGGGTCGTGATCTCAGTGTCCTGGGATCGAGCCCCGCATCGGGCTCTTTGCTCAGTGGGGAGCCTGCTTCTCTCTCTCTCTTTCTGCCTACTTGTGATCTCTCTGTCAAATAAATAAAAATCTTTAAAACAAACAAACAAACAAAAAAACCCCCAAAAAACCAGAATGGACTTTGTTTTTCAAACTTACAAGGACTCCTTTCTTTGAAGCATACTTTCACATATAAGTCATTTGCTATATTGACTTGTGTGGTCAGTCTTTTTTATATTTTTTAAGAATTAAATTAAGTGGCACCTGGATGGCTCTGTTGGTTGAGTGTCTGATTCTTGGATTCCGCTCAGGTTGTGATCTCGTGGTTGTGAGGTCGAGCCCCATGTCAGGCTCTGTGCTCAGTGTGAAATCTTCAGATACTTTCTCCCTCTCCCTCTGCCCCTCCCCATTCGCACACACACCCTCTCCCCCTAAAATGAATAAATAAAATCTTTTTTTTTTTTTAATTTTATTTATTTATTTGACAGAGATTACAAGTGGGCAGAGAGGCAGGCAGAGAGAGAGAGGGGGAAGCAGGCTCCCTGCTGAGCAGAGAGTCCAATGCAAGGCTGGATCCCAGGACCCTGGGACCGTGACCTGAGCTGAAGGCAGAGGCTTAACCCACTGAGCCACCAGGCACCCCAATAAATAAAATCTTTTTATTTTTTTAAGATTTTATTTATTTAATTTGACAGAGATCACAAGTAGGCAGACAGGCAGGCAGATAGAGAGAGAGGAAGAAGCAGGCTCCCCCTGAGCAGAGAGCCTGACGCGGGACTCGATCCCAGGACCCCGAGATCATGACCCGAGCTGAAGGCAGTGGCCCAACCCACCGAGCCACCCAGGTGACCCAAATCTTTAAAAAAATTTTTTTTAAAGATTTTGTTTGTTTATTTGACAGGCGGAGATCACAAGTAGGCAGAGAGGCAGGCAGAAAGAGAGGGGGAAACAGGCTCCCTGCTGCACAGAGAGCCCGATGTGGGGCTCGATCCCAGGACCCTGGGATCATGACCTGAGCCAAAGGCAGAGGCTTTAACCCACTGAGCCATCCCGGTGCCCCAATAAATAAAATCTTTAAAAAAAAAAAATTAGGGAGCCTGGGTGGCTCAGTGGGTTAAGCCGCTGCCTTCGGCTCAGGTCATGATCTCAGGGTCCTGGGATCGAGTCCCGCATCGGGCTCTCTGCTCAGCAGGGAGCCTGCTTCCTTCTCTCTCTCTCTGCCTGCCTCTCAATGTACTTGTAATTTCTCTCTGTCAAATAAATAAATAAAATCTTTAAAAAAAAAAAAAATTAAGTCAAGATGCAATCATTGCATGAAACAGTTCCCCCCCCCCTTTTTTTTTCAAAGATTTTATTTACTTACTTAAGGTAAAGAGTGGGACAGAGAGCACGAGCGGGGTGAGGGGCAGAGGGAGAAGTAGACTCCCTGCTGGGCAGGGAGCTCAGTGCGGGATTCAATCCCAGGACTCTGGGATCATGACCCGAGCCAAAAGCAGATGCTTAACTGACTGAGGTACCCAGGTGCCCTGCATGAAACTTTCAATGGACATTGGGGAGGGTATGTGCTATGGTGAGTGCTGTGAAGTGTGTAAACCTGGCGATTCACAGACCTATACCCCTGGGGCTACAGGTCTGATAATACATTATATGTATATTTTTAAAGATTTTATTTATTTATTTGACAGAGATCACAAGTAGGCAGAGAGAGAGGGGGAGGCAGGTTCCCTGTCAAGCAGAGACCCTGATGCAGACCCTCGGCAGGGAGCCTGCTTCCTCCTCTCTTCTCTGCCTGCCTCTCTGCCTGCTTGTCATCTCTCTCTGTCAAATAAATAAAATCTTTAAAAATATGGTTATTATATAGAGTATGGCTATTATAGAAGATAACTCACAGAAACAAAAAGTGAAATGACTTATTAAGTATGTGCTGTATATACTGCATATTCTGTGGTAGTTACTGAAGAATCAACAGTCTAGAATCCAGTTGGGAACTCAAGAGTGTGTAAGTAAGAACTGTTAGCTCCATATATTCATGCTAAGGAAAACAAGGCAAGGGTGTAATTGATGCAGTTGCTCAAGAAATGGTCCTGAGTGGAGATGGTTCTGGACCCATGTGTGCATATATAATAATAATCTCAGCCATCTCTTATATTTTGGGATCTTGTAATTGACAGATCCTTTTCTCTTGCTCCCTGAAGGTTCAGTGTGGTACAGGGCTCACCTTACTTTGGAGCCCTCCAGATCACATGTACCTATACCAGCATGTCCTGGCTACCCTGCATTGCCGAGACCTGCTGAGAGCCACTCTGTTTCCTGAGTCTGTGCCACTCCTTACACTAGAGATCCCAGAGACTGCATCTGAACCAGAAGGCCTTCTCCCTGAGCCGTCTCCCCCAAAGCGGCTACTAAACCTGACACTAGAGGTGAGCACAGCTAAGCTGACAGCTTTTGTAGCTGAGGACAAGTTCATTACCCTGGCTGCGGAGAGTGTGTCGCTGAGCCGGCATGGGGGTTCTCTGCAGGCTTACTGCCCAGAGCTGGCTGCTGGCTTTGATGGCAATAGCATCTTCAACTTCAAGGAGGTGGAGGTACAGCTGCTGCCTGAACTGGAAGAGATGATCCTCCACCGGAATCCTTTCCCCGTGCTGCAGACCCTCCGGAACCGTGTGTGGCTTCTCTCCCTGGGCTCAGTCTCAGTGGAGTTTCCTTATCAGTATGATTTCTCTCGAACTCTGGATGAGGCTGTGGGTGTACAGAAATGGCTGAAGGGGCTGCATGGAGGAACTCATGCTCCGGCTTCTCCAAGCCCTGCCCCACTCCCACCTGATCTACTCTTGAAGGTTCATCACTTCTCATGGGTTTTCCTGGATGACGTTTTTGAGGTGAAACTTCGTGATAACTATGAACTAATGAAGGATGAAAGTAAGGAGAGCGCCAAAAGGCTGCAGTTGCTGGATGCCAAGGTGGCTGCCCTTCGGAAGCAACATGGGGAGTTACTGCCAGCCCGTAAAATTGAGGAGCTCTACGCCTCTTTGGAACATAAAAACATTGAAATCTACATTCAGCGCTCCCGTCGTCTCTATGGCAACACACCTATGCGCCGGGCTCTGCTCACTTGGAGCCTGTCAGGTCTAGAGCTGGTAGCTCTGGCAGATGCCTCCTTCCATGGGCCTGAGCGTGTGATAGAGCAAGTTCAAGAGCTTGATCCAGGCAGCCCTTTCCCTGCTGAGGGGATAGATCTTGTCATTCAGTGGTGTCGTATGCTCAAGTGCAGTGTTAAGACATTCTTGGGTAAGTAACACTTCTTCATTTGTAAATAGAGTGTAGTGTTCGCCCTCAGAGCTCCAGAAAGCTCTCTGAGTGACTGAAGAGGAACTCAGTTATATTGGGAACTGTGGTGGTTTTTGGATGGGTGGAGTGGGATGGGTGGGCTCCTCTTCATTTCTTGGTTCCTGAATTTCACCCTGAAACTGCTTGGCTAACACGAAGGACAACTAACACAGTCATCTTCAGGGTTAGTGTGCCTCTTGGATCTCGGTGTTATTCTACTCACCATCTGCTCGTGTCTGCACGCTGTTTTCCAGCTTTCCTGCCAACTGCCAGCTCTTGTTCTCTCAGTTGACCTTGTTAAATAGATGGGTAAAAGTAGTGGCAGGGGAGAAAATGCTCAAGAATGTTGAGACAGTCCTCTGAATAGCCAGCGTATATCCTCCCTGTAATAACAGTTCGGATAAGAGATTATCCCCGGTACCTGTTTGAGATACGTGACTGGCGGCTGATGGGTCGACTTGTGGGCACCGAGCAGAGTGGTCAGCCTTGCTCCCGGCGGCGTCAAATCTTGCACTTGGGGCTTCCATGGGGTAATGTGGCAGTAGAGAGGAACATGCCCCCACTCAAGTTCTACCACGACTTCCACTGTGAGTAGAGGAGGGCAGTTGGTGTGGCTGAGGGATGTTGTGATGGCTGGGATGGGAGATGAGTTGAGGTCCTCTGGAGTGAAGAAAGAAGTAGCGTAATAAGCTGTACCCTTTGCTCCTCTATCCCAGCGGAAATCTTTCAGTACACAGTGGTATGGGGTCCGTGCTGGGATCCAGCCTGGACACTGATTAGCCAGTCTGTGGACCTCTTGACCAAGCCCTCAGCTGACCCCAGCCCACCCTTGCCCTGGTGGGACAAGAGCCGTCTTCTGTTCCATGGGGACTGGCACATGGACATTGAACAGGCAAATCTGCACCAACTGGCTACTGAGGTGAGGGCTTCCGGAGTTGTTTTCTTACTAGGATGCTATGATTTGGGCTTGTATAGCACATGGCAGGGGGAGACCCAACGATACTTATTTGGGAGATTGGGAGATACTCTTATCCAGATCTCACCGAGTTGTTGGGGGTGGTTACAGGACCCATACAACACAACAGAAAATATGCACTGGGAGTGGAGCCACCTGTCTTTTCATTGGAAACCTGGTCAATTTGTGTTCAAGGGTGACTTGGATGTCAACGTGAGAACAGCTTCTAAGTGAGTGGAGTGATGGGTGGGGCCTCAACAGGGTGAGGGATTCAGGTTGGTGGGAGAGGGGAAGAGCCAGGGGGTTCCAAGTGATCAGGGCACTGAGAGCTGGGACTCTGTTGTGAGACAGGTATGATGACTGCTGCTTCCTTCACCTGCCTGACCTCTGCATGACACTGGACCTGCAGTGGCTATGCCATGGGAACCCCCATGATCACCACAGTGTCACTCTGCGGGCCCCAGAGTTTCTGCCTGAGGTGCCCTTGGGCCAACTCCATGACTCCTACCGGGCATTCCGCTCCGAGAACCTCAATCTCTCCATCAAGATGGATCTGACCCGGCACAGTGGGAGTGAGGCTTGGGTCTGGGGCAATGGGAGGAAGAGTTGAGAGGATGGGCTTAAACACAAAGGACTTGACCCTTTGGGGCGGGGATAGGGAAAGCAAGGGAGGATTTGGATTAGGACGTTTTTTTGAGAAAGGGTTGGTGAAGACAAAGCTTAGATTTTTTTTTTTTTTTTTTTAAGATTTTATTTATTTGGGAGAGAGAGAGTACAAGTATAGAGAGAAGGAGAAGCAGACTCACCACTGAGCAGGGATTCAGATGCGGGGCTCTATCCCAGGACTTGGAGATCATGACTTGAGCTGAAGGCAGAGGCCTAACCATCTGTGCCACCCAGGCGCCCCCAAAGCTTAGATCTTTAAAAGGAAAGGGTATTGGGGATATTGATTTGGAGCTGAAAGCTACTTGGGTTTTTAAACTTCTAAAAGCTGAAGCTAGGGATGGATTTAGGTTCATCTCTGTTTTAATCACAGGTAGGAGATATCTATCTTGTCTTTTACAGCAATATCCCAGCCCAGGATTCTGTTATATAGTAGTACCCTGCGCTGGATGCAAAACTTCTGGGCAACTTGGACTAGTGTCACAAGGCCTATCTGTCGGGGAAAGCTCTTCAATAACCTGAAACCAAGCAAGAAGAAACTTGGCCAGCACTACAAGCAGCTTTCCTATACTGCGCTTTTTCCCCAGCTGCAGGTCAGGCTCTGACATCTTCAGTTCTGTTCCCCTTCCCTAGTTTTTTCATTTTTCCTTATCTTCATCATCTCTCAGATACCATTCTTTGTTCAGCATTATGCTCTCTGCTTGTCAGGTGCATTATTGGGCCTCATTTGCCCAGCAACGGGGCATCCAGATTGAGTGCAGTCAGGGCCATGTCTTCACTAGGGGAACTCAGCGGCTTATACCTCAAGGTAGGTTCAAAGACTGCCTTCCTTTCTCGTAGTTCTTGCCCTCTTCGCCCTTCTCGTTTCTCTTCCTGCTTTCTGTCCCATGTTGCCCTTCTCTGTCGGTCTGCATGGGCTCTGTATGGCTCCTTCTCTCAGCGGGCACAGTGATGCGGCGCCTCATCTCTGACTGGAGTGTGACCCAGATGGTTAGTGACCTAAGTCAGGTGACTGTTCACCTGATGGCTTCGCCCACTGAAGAGAATGCTGATCACTGCCTTGATCCTTTGGTGACAAAGACCCACCTACTGAGCCTGTCCTCCCTCACCTACCAGCGGCACAGCAATCGCACAGCTGAAGAGGTACCGCTTGACTCAGTCTCTTTACAACCTTATTTGTGTCAGTATGTGTCTTGGTTTGTTTGGGCGGCCATAACAAAATACCAAAGACTGTGTGGCTTAAGCAACAAAAATATATTTCTCACAGTTTTGGGGGCTAGAGGTCTAAGATCAGGGTGCCAAGCATAGTCAGATTCTGGTGAGGGCTCTTTCCTGGCTTGTAGACAGTTGCCTTTGCTGTGTTCTCACAAGGCAGGAAAAGAGAAAGGGAGCATCCTCTTTGGTGTCTCTTTTTTTTAGATTTGGAGGAGAGCGAGCACAGGCAGACAAAGTGGCAGGCAGAGGCAGAGGGAGAAGCAGTTTCCCTGCAAAGCAAGGAGCCTGATGTGGGACTCGATCCCAGGATGCTGGGATCATGACCTGAGCTAAAGGCAGCTGCTTAACCAACTGAGCCACCCAGGTGTCCCTGGTGTCTCTTCTTATAAGGGCACACTGATCCCATCATAAAGCCCTACCCTCATGACATTTAAATCTAATTACCTCCTAAAGGCCACATCTCCAAATATTATCATACTGGGGATTATGATCTCAACATACGAAGTTTGGTTGGGGCAACAATTCAGTCCATGGCAGTGGGTTGCAGGCAAAGGTCCAGGTAATGTTTCTAACTACATTCCAAGCATATATATCATTATTATATAATGAATTCACTTATCAACTGTATCAGTGTCCCTCTTTTTGAAAATTCCTTTTCTCCTTCTCCTTCTAAAGATAGTCTCTTGCCCTTCAGGAAACAGTAAAACTTTTTTCCTAGGACCTTATTTGGTGGGATTTTTTGCCCCCTAATTAAGGAAAGATTTTATTTATTTATTTATTTATTTATTTTTTTAAAGATTTTATTTATTTGACAGAGAGAAATCACAAGTAGACGGAGAGGCAGGCAGAGAGAGAGGGGGAAGCGGGCTCCCCGCTGAGCAGAGAGCCCGATGCGGGACTCGATCCCAGGACCCTGAGATCATGACCCGAGCCAAAGGCAGCGGCTTAACCCACTGAGCCACCCAGGCGCCCCAAGGAAAGATTTTATGTTGAAATTTTTTTTATTCTCGTTTTTAATTAAGTAGGCTCCATGCCCAAGCTGGGGCTTGAATTCACAACCCTGAGATCAAGAGTCACATGCTCTACCAACTGAGACAGTTAGGTGACCGTATGTTGACATTTTCTGAACCATATAAATATAGTGGATATAGTCTGAGTGTATTCTAATGCACACATTAAGACCATTTAGTTTTTCTTTTTCTAGGGTTGCTTTATCTCTCCTAGAACAGATTTGTTTTTTCTTTTTAGGTGGCAGGGGGCAGAAAGAGAGAGAAATTTTTTTTTTTTGTTAAAGATTTTATTTATTTATATGAGAGAGAATGAGTGAGAGCATGAGTAGGGAGAGGAGCAGAGGGAGAGGTAGACTTCCACCAAGCAGGGCCTCCCCGACCCCTGACGTGGGACTTGATCCCAGGAGCTTGGACTCATGACCTGAGCCGAAAGCAGATGCTTAACCAACTGAGCCAGGCACCCAAATAGATTGCTTATTCGACAAGTTTGTTTTCTTATCTCTATATCTGTGGTACGGGAGAAATTGTGGGAATTTCCATGCTATCTTGTGGTTTTTGTTTCTTAGGAGCTCTCTACTCGGGTTGGGGATCCTGCCTTTCACACACACCAGCTGCACTTGGTAGATTTACGGGCTTCGTGGACAACCACAAATCGGGACATTGCCTTTGGTTTATATGATGGCTATAAAAAGGCGGCAGTACTCAAACGTAACCTCTCTACTGAGGCCCTGAAGGGGTTAAAGATTGAACCCCAGATGCCAGCTAAAAAGCCAAAGCAGAGTGTTCTGACCAGTGCCCCAGCCCCACCTCCCGTCAACACTCCCAGCTTTAGTGGACAGCCTGAGAAGGGGTCATCAGGAGGTAAGCTGGGGCAGATGAGACTTCATTGGGTTAGGGTTAGAATATGTCCATGGGATTGGACAGGAATTGGGAAGGACTAATTGTGGATGGTTCCATCTAGGTGTAGAGATGAAAACTATTGTTTCTCCATATTAGGCCACCTTAGTCTCTCTCTCTCTCTCTTTTTTTTTTAAAGATTTATTTATTTATTTAACAGGCAGAGATCACAAGTGGGAGAGAGGCAGGCAGAGAGAGGGAGAAGCAGGCTCCCTGCTGAGCAGAGAGCCCAACTCAGGGCTTGATCCCAGGACCCTGGGATCATGACCTGAGCCGAAGGCAGAGGCTTTAACCCACTGAGCCATCCAGGCACCCCTCTCTTTTTTTTTTTTTTTAAAGATTTTATTTATTTATTTGACAGAGAGAAGTGCAGTAGCTGAGGGGAGGGGCAAAGGGGGAGGGAGAAGTATGTTCCCTGCTGGGCAGGGAGCCTGAAGCGGGACTCAGTCCCAGGACCCTGGGATCATGACCTGAGCTGAAGGCAGACGCTTATCCGACAGCTCTGGAGGTGACCCAGTCCACCTTAGTCTTACATAGCAATGATATAAGGGCATTTAAAGGGTGTGATTCTGTGACCAAGAGAAGAGGATCATGAAGGAGTGATGGGTCAAAACAGTATGAGTAAGGGAAAGAAAGGATTAAAGAATTGTTTTGTGGTTTGATGAATTAATTTGTTCAGTCAGCCAATACTGAGTACTTAACAGGCACAAAGCACTGTGATGGGTTCATGAGAAATATAAAATGGAAGACCTTCTACTTGCTACAGCAAGTAGTTTATCATCTCTGGATGAGCTAACTAAGATTATTTGTTCATTCACTCAACCACTCATTCATTCATAGATTCTTTTTAGCTTATAGACGATTTATAATGCACCAGACATAACCCTAGACATTAGCGATATAAAGGTGAGGGAAAGCTCAGAAACTAGTAGGTAGGCATGTAAATTATTATTTCATTATGAAAATGCTTTGTAAGAATGTTCAAGGAGAAAGTATTTAAATCAGCATCGGGAAGTCTAGAAAGGCTTCCCAGAAAAGATCGTTGAGATGGGTCTTAAAAGATGAGTAAGAGGGGCTCCTGGGTGGCTCAGTGGGTTAAAGCCTCTGCCTTCAGCTCAGGTCATGATCCCAGAGTCCTGGGATTGAGCTCCGCGTCGGGCTCCCTGCTCAGCAGAGAGCCTACTTCCGACCCCTGTCTGCCTCTCTGCCTACTTGTGATCTGTCTGTCAAATAAATAAATAAACTCTTAAAAAAAAAAAGTAATAGTTCAACAGGCAAGGAGAAAGGAGAGGGCATTTTAGGGAGAAGGAATGATAAGTACAGAGGAATGCAAGTTCATGGTGAGTTTAGAACAAGGTGAAAAGTGATCATGTCACAAGTGAGAAGTGAAAGTATATGGGAGTTCTTGACTAGAGTGAAGAAGGGAGTGCAATCAGGGAAAGATTTATTGATGAAATAATATTTAAGCTGGACTTCGAAGCCTTATTATAGTTTGAACTTGTGGAAATGGGGAGAAAGGGCACTCAAGGCAGAGGGCGTATCCTGATAGGAGTAGAATTGGTAAAGCTCAATACGTTCAAAGGAGAGCAAAGAGTCTGTTTCAGTTGTCATAGAGAGTAGCTAAGATGAGGGGTGAGGGAAGATCCTGGAAAGGAAGGCTGTACATAGACCATCAAAAGTCTTCCATACAAGGCTAAGGAGTTTTTGGTCCTTACTTAGCAGACAGTGGTGAACTACTGAAGGCTTTTGAATAGGGATGTGTCATCATTAGACTTAATTTTTAGGAAGATAAATCTTGGGGTGCTGTGGAGAAGGACTCGGGGAAAACTGGAGGTGGAGGGACCAATAAGGAAACTATTGTGGCATCTCAACAACATGTAATAGTAGAGGCAATGAGAATGGAGATGGGGAGATAGATAGAAATGTTAATGTGTCTATGAAATGTGCAATGCAAGGAACACATCTAGGTAATGTCTAACAGCTGGAGATGAGATCTAAAAGCTTAGTTTCAGCATGAGCTAAGAGGTAAGGCCAAGGAGGTAATAATAGTTGCCTACTGTGTGGCAGGTACTCTGCAAAATACTTCTATATGTTTTTGCATTAAATTCCCTCAACAACCTTATGAGACACTTACTCTTATTTTACAGACATGGAAACTGAGGCCCAGGTTAAAGCAAGCTGCCAAAGGTCACAATCAAGAAACTGGCAGAGATACGATCTTAAATATAGGCAGACTAGTCTGATTCTGGAGGCTGCTATTAACCATAACACACTGTTAGACAAACTCATTAGAAGAAAAGAGGAAGAGGGGAACATGCCAAGGATGGACCTTAGGAGATACTTATTTTCTAAAACTTGGGAGAAAAGGATTTAGAGGCATAATCAGAGGAAGCAGTAGAAGTATGAGAACACAGTGGCACTAATGGCAAGGGAGTGGTTTCATGGGGAAAGGAGTGGTCAACAAACGTTTAAGATAATATGAAGTAAAAAATGCAAGTAACAAAATGAGAAAAAAAAGATCCTAGAATAATTCAGAGTTTGATATACCTAGGAGAAAAAATGCTGCCACTTACATAGTATTTCTAAGTTTCTTTTGGGAATCTATTACTTTTGTTAAATTGAAGGGGAAATGAAATGACAACCCTTATTGTGCCCTCAAGGATGAAGAGGTGGAGTGGATAAGTTGCAGATAGGAGAATGTGTTGTAGAGAAATTGAAGGAAGATCATTTGGGCCCTAGATGTGTTCCCTATCCTTTTGAGATTATGACTTTTTCCCACTTGCTGTGTCCCTGCAGGTGCCTACATGTTGCAGAAGCTGATTGAAGAGACAGATAGGTTTGTAGTGTTCACAGAAGAGGAGTCAGGTGTGAGTGACCAGTTGTGTGGCATTGCTGCCTGCCAGACGGATGACATATATAACCGAAACTGCCTTATTGAGCTGGTTAACTGCCAGGTAACTTGTCTTTACCAGAGCACCTCAGCCTTGGGCTAGATCATAGTATGTGTTCATCTTCTCCCACCATCAAATAAGAACGGGCAGACAGAGTTCCAAAAAAATATTCCTTCCAGCAGGTATCCAGGATAATCCAACTTTCATGTCTAAAACCATAGCATTCACTCAGTAAGCCAGAATTAGGCCCAGCTGTAGTCATAGGTGCAATCCTTTCATTAACCTTCTCACCTTCCCTGGTGGCCCTTGTGCTGTAATTCTGCTTCTGTCTGTGGTATAGATGGTTCTTCGTGGAGCGGAGACAGAAGGCTGTGTCATTGTATCAGCTGCCAAAGCTCAGCTGCTGCAGTGCCAACACCATCCAGCCTGGTATGGTGACACGTTGAAGCAAAAAACGTCCTGGACTTGCTTACTGGATGGCATGCAGTACTTCGCCACCACTGAAAGCAGCCCCACTGAGCAGGATGGCCGACAGCTCTGGTTAGAGGTTAGTTAGTGGCACTGGGAAGGCCCATTATAGTCCCACTTTTCCATATTTGGCTCCTTCCAGAAGACTGTTTGCAAGATTCCTGCTAGTACCTATTGCTCCAGCTTAGTAGAATAACGAAGCTGGTAACACCTTGAATGTAGGAATTGTAGGTAGTCTCTGATTTTATGGTCTGTGAGCACATAGTGCTTTTTTTTTTTAATCTCTTGCTATTCTTTTTCATTGCAAAGGAAATTCTCATTTCCCAGCACCAGAATGAAGTAGATTGGAACTTTTTTACTTCTCTTTTTTTTTTTAAGATTTTATTTATTTATTTGACAGAGAGATCACAAGTAGGTAGAGAGGCAGGCAGGGAGGGAAAGCATGCTCCCTGCTGAGCAGAGAGCCTGATGCGGGGCTCAATCCCAGGACCCTGAGACCATGACCTGAGATGAAGGCAGAGGCTTAACCCTCTGAGCCACCTAGGCACCCCAAGAACTTTTTTACTTTTTTTTTTTTTTTTAAAGATTTTATTTATTTATTTGACAGAGAGAGATCACAAGTAGACAGAGAGGCAGGCAGAGAGAGAGAGAGGGAAGCAGGCTCCCTGCTGAGCAGAGAGCCCAATGCGGGGCTCGATTCCAGGACCCTGAGCTCATGACCTGAGCCGAAGGCAGCGGCTTAACCCACTGAGCCACCCAGGCGCCCCACTTTTTTACTTTTGAGAAGATTGCTGATCCCTTCTAATAAAGCACAAAACCAGTGGGCAGCCAAGAAAATAGGCAGTAAGTTTGAGAACTTGAGATAAGTTCTCTATCTGCCCTTTCTCTTATTTCTCTTATGAAGATGGTTGATTGGTTGTTTCAGCAAAGTAGTAAGATTGAATAGAAAGATTGCTTGTCTAGTAGTCAGGTTATGTGAATTCTAATGCCACCTTTGCTATTATAGTAGCCATGAGCCCTTGAGCAAGTCATTGTTATTTATACAATTGAGTTAATACTTCCTTCTTACAAGATTATTGAAAGGATCAGTGAGACAGTGCTTTGAAAAACAAAGCTTCATTTAGAGGGAAAATAATCCTATCATTTTTAAAAAGTTGTTAGGTCAGAGGTGGTGTGTGTGTCAAGGTAATGTTTTCTTAGATGGTGAAATTATGAACAGTTGGCAGGGACTAGGTTTTCTTTTCAGCTTAGTAAAACAATTTGCATTATAATTTCTAGGATATAATATCAGAATTATTGAGAGATCTTAGTTTGTAAGGTAAGATGTACCTAGCCAGTATTCTTTTTTTTTTTTTTAAAGATTTTATTTATTTATTTGAGAGAAAGACAGAGAGAGAGCATGAGCGAGGAGAAGTCAGAGGGAGAAGCAGACTCCCCATGGAGCTGGGAGCCCGATGTGGGTCCAACCAACTGAGCCACCCAGGCGCCCCACCTACCCAGTATTCTTGCACAGGCGTGAAGTGGTCACGTTGTGCTGGGCATGGTACACCCAAACAGCTTATGCATCCAGCTGCATCTGTTAAGCACCAGTGTGGTAACTTCATTTGCCATTATACTCAATGGGGAAAAAGCTAATCCCTCTTCCCTGCCTGGTGCTTCTTATTCCAACAACCTTTGGGCTCAAATCTAGCAACCTCAGATGTAATTACATACAAGGTAATCATTTAATCAGATGTCAAGCCAAGGAAGGGTCAGGTTGTTGATAATATGAGAGGTCATGTAATGTATCATATTACAGCTGTGGTTCAAACAAACCGTGCTCTTTACCAGTAGTCGCAGGAGGTAGGCACAGAATATTCTAACTGCTCAGGCAGAGGTGGGCAAGATGAGCTATGTAAGATCTCGCATTTTCTGGGCCTCTGCTGCTTTCAGGCATGCCTTCTTTTGCTTGTGAACCCTTTATTCCCTGTCAGGCTATGGTATTAGCATTAGAATAGAATGTGGATTTGGCTTAGATGGGAGGGACTTTGTGGGTGGGTTTTTTTTTTTTTTTTTTTAGATTTTATTTATTTGGGGCGCCTGGGTGGCTCAGTGGGTTGGTTAAGGCCTCTGCCTTAGGCTCAGGTCATGATCCCTGGGTCCTGGCTTTCTGCTTGGCGAGGAGCCTGCTTCCTCCTCTTTCTCTGCCTGCTTCTCTGCCTCCTTGTGATCTCTCTCAAATAAATAAATAAAATCTTTTTTTTTTTTTTCTAATCTTTTTTAAAAAAAAAAATTTATTGGGCGCCTGGGTGGCTCAGTGGGTTAAGCCGCTGCCTTTGGCTCAGGTCATGATCTCAGGGTCCTGGGATCGAATCCCGCATCGGGCTCTCTGCTCAGCGGGGAGTCTGCTTCCTCCTCTCTCTCTCTCTGCCTGCCTCTCTGCCTACTTGTGATCTCTCTCTGTCAAATAAATAAATAAAAAATCTTAAAAAAAATTTATTTATTTGAGAGAGGGAAAAAGTGTGCTTGTTGTGCATGGGTGTTCAGGGGTAGGGGCAGAGGGAGAGAGAGAGGGAGAGAGAATCTGGAGCAGACTCCATGCTGAGTGCCAAGCTGAAGCCCTGAAATCATGACCTGAGCTGAAACCAAGAGTCGATCGTTGAACCGACTGATCCAACCAGAAACCCTGATATTAGCTATTTTGGTGTGAAGTGGTTTTGATTTGCATTACCCTGATGATCAGTGATGTTGAACATCTTTTCGTGTTTCTGTTAGACATCTGTATGTCTTTTTTGGAAAAACATCTACTCAGGTCCTCTGCCCATTTTTAAATTGGATTAATGTTTTTTTGATGTTGAGTTGGAGGAGTTCCTTATGTATCATTTGCAAATATCTTCTTCCATTCATTCTTCCAGCCTGTTTGTTTTGCTTATGGTGTCCTTTACGGAGTTGGCAGAGGACTTTCATCTTGCCTTTCCTATATGAATTTTTTGTGACTTGGCAGATTTGCTTATGGTCTATCCATATCACTCATTCTGTTACTCATTTTGACTTAAGCTTAGCAGAGACTTAGCTCAGCAGAGAGCCTGCTTCCTCCTCCTCTCTCTCTGCCTGCCTACCTCTCTGCCTACTTGTGATCTCTGTCTGTCAAATAAATAAATAAAATCTTTAAAAAAAAAAAAATTCATTCCCCTTACCCCATAGTAAGTGTCAGAGTGATCATCTGAAGATGAACACATGAATATCAAAGTGGGTGGGAAAGTCATTGGTTTTGATCAAATTTGTTGTGCTTAACATGATTTGAATTTTTTCCTGTTTTCTTAATCTTGGTAAAATACATACAAAATTTATTGTTTTAACCATTTTTAAGTATAAAGTTTGGTGGTATTAAATATATTCATGATGTTATTCAACCATCACTACTATCCATTTCCATGACTCCTCATCTTGTAAAACTGAAATTGTACCCATTAAACAATAACTCCCCACCTCCCCCTTTTCAGTCCTTAACAACTACCATTGTACTTTCTGTCTCTATAATTTTGACTATTCATTTTTGGTTTTGTTTTTTTAAGATTTTATTTGATATAGACAGTGAGAGAGGGAACACCAGCAGGGGGAGTGGAAGAGGGAGAAGCAGGCTCTCTGCTCAGGGGTCCTTGATCCCTGTTCGCTGGGATCATGACCCCAGCTGAAGGCAGACACTTAATGACTGAGCCACCTAAGCATCTAGTTTTGACTATTCTTTTTTTTTTTTTTTTTAAGTTTTTATTTATTTATTTGACAGACAGTTATCACAAGTAGGCAGAGAGGCAGGCAGAGACAGAGGGGGAATCAGGCTCCCCGCTGAGCAGAGAGCCAGATGCAGGGCTCAGTCCCAGGACCCCGAGATCATGACCTGAGCTGAAGACAGGCTTAACCCACTGAGCCACCGAGGCGCCCCTAGTTTTGAATATTCTTTTTTTTTTTTTTAAGATTTTATTTGTTCATTTCACAGACAGAGATCACAAGTAAGCAGAGAGGCAGGCAGAGAGAGAGGAAAGGAAGCAGACTCCCTGCCGAGCAGAGAGCCCCATGCAGGGCTCGATCCCAGGACCCTGGGACCATGACCTGAGCCGAAGCCAGAAGCTTTAACCCACTGAGCTACCCAGGCACCCCTAGTTTTGACTATTCTTAAGTATCTCATATAAATGAAATCATATAGCACTTGTCTTTTTGTTGTAACTGACTTAATTTCACTTTCTAGAATCTCTTCAAGGTTTATCTGTGTTGTAGCGTCTTCCTTTTTTTTTTTTTTAAGAGAGGGAGAAAGGAAGTGGGAAAGAGAGAGAGAGGCAGGTAGGGGGAAGGGCAGAGAATCTTAAGCAGGCTCTGTGCACAATGCAGAGCCCAGTGTGGGGCTTGATCTCACAATCCTGAGATTATGACCTGAGCCAAAATCAAGTGTTGGACACTTAACCAACTGAGCACCCAGGTGCCCCAGCATCTTCCTTTTTAAGACTGAATTCCATTGTGTGTGTGTGTGTGTGTGTGTGTGTGTGTGTGTGTATACACCACATGTTGCTTATCCATTCTTCTACCAATGGATATTTGGGTTTCTTCCATATTTTAGCTATTGTGAATAATGCCATATGAACATATACAAATCTCTTCAAGACCCTGCTTTCAGTTCTTTTGTGTATATATCCAGAAGTAGAATTGCTGGATCATATAGTAATTCTGTTCTTAACTTTTTGAGGAATTGTGCTTGAGGTAGTATTTGCCACAGTACCATTATACCATTTGACACATCCCCAACAGTGCACAAGGAATCCAATTTCAGCACACCCTTGCCAGCATTTGGTATATTCTCTCTCTCTCTTTTTTTTTTTTTTTTTGATAGTCGCTATCCTAATGGGTGTGAGGTAGGACAGGATTTAATTTTAACCTAGCTTGCTTTTCTGGCCTCAGGCCTGCAGGTTTGGCAAATGTGCATGTAAATCATTTGGCTTTGGGGAATTTGAGTGGTTTGGGCCAGGAGGAAGTCACGTATGTCTTATACCATGGGAGATCCTTAGGCTATTCTAGGCAGTGGAAGTCTGAATAGTAAGTATAACTTCTTGCATCTTAGAGGTCTGTGACCCAGTTGGCCAGGAGTTAAATATACCTGTATCTCTCTCTTCAGGTAAAGAATATCGAGGAGCACCGGCAGCGTAGTCTGGATTCTGTGCAGGAGCTGATGGAGAGCGGGCAGGCAGTGGGAGGCATGGTTACCACCACCACAGGTCAGCTCTCTCTTATTCCCCATCATGTGGTTAGGAAGAGAGGCGCATTTTCATACATACTCTCAAGATTAACATATGCTGGGTAGGACCATTTTGTGTTAGGCTAGATTGAAAGCAAGTGTCTATAGAATTCCCTAGACATCACATGTAGCCAGAGACATCACTCCTAGCTCTTACAGTACCTTTTTTGAGAATGTCTTTTATCTCTTTCCCACCTCTTCCCAGATTGGAACCAGCCAGCTGAAGCGCAACAAGCCCAGCAAGTCCAGCGGATCATTTCACGCTGTAGCTGCCGAATGTACTATATCAGTTACAGCCATGACATTGATCCTGAGCTGGCAACTCAGATTAAACCACCTGAGGTCCATGAGAACCAGGAAAAGGAAGATCTCCTAAAGAAACAGGAAGGTATTCAGGGCTTGAAAGACTTTTAGAAGGGGACTAGGATACTTGTGAAAGTAGTTGCTTCCTTCATGGTTCTGAGTCAGTAGTGTTATTAGAAGTCCCACTGTGCACTGGACATTACTTTGTTCTGCATTATGTAAGGTCTGCTGTAAGAGGCTGAAGTGTGCTCTTGGAGGGAACTGGGATGAATGGGAATTGTTTGATTCCAAAATAAGCAAACATATTTCTACCCATGAGCATCTCACTAAGCTGTTTCTATGGGGTTAACAGGAGAAGTTTCAAGTATGGGTTTAAAGATGGGGTAGGTATTTAGAGAGAACCTTGAGTTTCTTACTTAGCTGCTAATAATTACGTAGGGGCTGTGGATACCTTTACCCTTATTCATCATGAGCTGGAAATCTCCACCAACCCGGCTCAGTATGCCATGATCCTGGACATTGTCAACAACCTGCTGCTCCATGTAGAACCTAAGCGGAAGGTGAGCATGAGCCTTTATAGAATGCCAGTTAGCCTCATAGGAACCCATAGACCTTGTGCTTTATTTGGGGTCCAGTAAGAAAAGCCATGATTCAGACTGAAAAAGGGCCTTGTGATTGGTACATCCTCTGTTAATCAGTAGTAGCCGTTGAAATTTCACTTACCCAGGAAGGGCCTTGAGTGTTCCGGAGACTGTAGAGCTTGTTTACTTGATTGTTTTTCTTGGTCAGTTCTCTACTCAGTCACTTTGATACCTCTGAAATTAGTAACTAGTCCCCACTATCACCTCCATTCCTACCCTGTGGGACTGGCTTACTGTGAAATCTTTACTACTTCTGCATGGGCCTACCCCTTACACTTGCTACTAACGCTGACAGATACAGGTAAGCTTTCTAGAAGAGATCCATATTCCTTGTCACTTTTTCTGTTTCACTTTACTGCAAGACAACTGTTAAGAAATCTTGTTCATTTCCTTTTCCACTGCTTCAGGAACATAGTGAGAAGAAGCAGCGGGTCAGGTTTCAGCTCGAGATCTCTAGCAATCCTGAGGAACAGCGCAGTAGCATACTACATTTGCAGGAGGCTGTGCGGCAGCATGTGGCCCAGATACGGCAGCTGGAAAAGCAGATATATTCTATCATGAAGGTAGTTACCGGGGCAGTCTGAGGAGAGGGTGTTCTTCTAGGACAAGGGAGATCTCCTCTCAGTTTCTCCTGCCCTGGATCCCTAGTCTTTGCAGGATGACAGCAAGAATGAGAACCTGCTTGACCTGAACCAAAAGCTTCAGTTACAGCTAAACCAGGAGAAGGCCAGTTTACAGCTGGAAAGCGAAGAACTTAATATCCTCATCAGGTGCCACAGCATTCTTTCTCTGCCTCTTTCCGGTGCCCCAGCTAGGGTTGATCTCTCTTCCTTGCCCATGTTTTTTTTTCTTTTTTTTAAAGGTTTTTATTTATTTATTTGAGAGACAGAAATCACAAGCAGGCAGAGAGGCAGGCAGAGAGAGGGGGGAAGCAGGCTCCCTGCCAAGCAGAGAGCCCAACACGTGGCTTGATCCCAGGACCCTGAAATCATGACCCGAGCCAAAGGCAGAGGCCTCAACCCACTGAGCCACCCAAGTGCCCCTTCCTTGCCCATGTTAATGATAGTCTTTGGGTCTCGTGCACATCATTGAAGGCTGATATAGATTTGGATACTTCCTGAATGAACCTGGCTGGACTTGGCCAAAAGACTGAGAATAAGAGACCCCCTCCTTTGACTCTTCATTAGAGTACCTCTTAGGAAAGAAGAAAACCAAATGGTTTGGAAAGATCACTTTTGTGGCCTTGCTGTGTGCAGATGAACTGACAATAAAATGTCTTGAAGTTGATCAGTAAGGAGCACAATTGCAGATACAATCATAGGGGTTTATGAGTGGGCATAGGCTTTTTTTAAAAAGATTTAATTAATTAATTTATTTATTTGTCAGAGAGAGAGTGAGCGTGCGCACAAGCAAGTAGAGTAGCAGGCAGACGCGGAGAGAGAAGCAGGCTCCCCGCCAAGCGAGGAACCCAATGTGGGACTCGATCGCAGGACCCTGGGATCATGACCTGAGCTGAAGGCAGTGGCTCAACCGACTGAGCCACCCAGACATCCCTGGGCAGAGAATATTTTATTAGCTGCGGGGGATGCCTGGCTGGCTCAGTCAGTAGAGCATGCAACTCTTGATGTCGGGATCATGAGTTTAAGCCCCAGATTGGCTGTAGAGATTACTTAAAAAAACAAAAAAAAGCAGCAGCAGCTGTGGAACTTAAGGATGGGCTTTAGCTCCCAGGCTCCAGGTGTGAGGAGCAGTGAATCCAGTGGAAAAAATTTAGGGAGTACCTGTTCCAAAATAGGTCCATCTCTGGGTTTACCTCCTGCATCATTCTAGAGCATTCCACCCCACCCTAACCCAAATGCTGTTACCGTTATTGGCTCTGGCCCTCCTGTCCATCTGCAGGTGTTTTAAGGACTTCCAGTTGCAACAGGCCAATAAGATGGAATTGCGAAAGCAACAAGAAGATGTGAGTGTTGTCCGTCGCACTGAGTTCTACTTTGCTCAGGCACGATGGCGCTTGACAGAGGAAGACGGACAGCTAGGAATTGCTGAACTGGAGCTGCAGCGGTTCCTCTATAGCAAGGTATCGAGTATACAAAGGCAAACTGTGTTGAGAGGCATTGACCTGTCTCAGGACTCTTATAGAAAGAGACACAAAGAGGCTAATTATTATATAATTACTGATGATGTTACTGATGGTAGAGACATGAGCATAGTTCTCCTCAGACACAATTGTTTGTACTTTGAAATTACACAGATATAGATGAGCTTGATCAAATGCTTCTTTCACTGAATAAGAGTATCCCTAGAAATATGGCCCAGAGGGAAGTCATTTTCCAAGTCCAGCTTGGAATAGCCTTGTTAAATCTATATGGACATTCAGCTCTCCAGCAATAAGTAACTAATGGCATGGAGGAGAGAACATGATTCATTATTCCACACCCTTTTCCCCCTGGGAGTTTGGAAATATGTAAGACCATTTTTAAAATATCACAGTGACTGGGAAATGCTATTGGCACTTAGCGTCCTTGCCAACAGTGCCCTCGCCAGTAGTGCCCATGAGAAACACTGGATGAAAGGGTGAATTGATTGTATGAAATTGAAAGGGATGCCAAAGGTTGGGATTAGACACTTGGAGAACCTAAAAATAGGATATGTAGCCATTCTCTGGCAAGCTCCTGAGAAAGGCTAATTATAGTATATTGGGTCGGGGGGGTGGTGGGAAATCTTTTTATAGGTGAATAAGTCTGATGACACAGCAGAACATCTTCTGGAGTTGGGCTGGTTCACTATGAACAACCTCCTCCCCAATGCGATCTATAAGGCAAGTCTTATTTCCCCATTCCTCCCCCATTCTCATGCTTCCTAACAAAGGGCATTTGTAAGATTTTATTTATTTGAAAGAGAGAGAGAGAGAAGAGGGGCAGAGGGAGAGGAAAAGAGAGAATCCCATACAGACTTTGTGCTCAGTGCAGAGCCCGACACAGGGCTAGATCTCATGACCCTGAGATCATGACCTGAGTGTAAATCAAGAGTCAGATGCTTAACTGAGCCACCCAGGTGCTCCCTAACACAGGGTATGTGTAAGGGCCCTTTCACATAAATCCAGGGTGGGAGGTAGTGTGGTGATCTGAGAGGTTGAAAGCTTGCCCAGCTTAGCAAGACCATTGCTTTTTCTCGTAGTTTGAACAGACTTGTGGATTGATTTGTTACTCATTATCCTGTAGGTAGTCCTGCGGCCCCAGAGCTCTTGCCAGTCTGGGCGACAGCTGGCCCTTCGCCTCTTCAGCAAAGTCCGGCCCCCTGTTGGGGGTATTTCTGTTAAGGAACATTTTGAGGTTAGTATACAGTCCTTTGGGGATACAGAAACAAAGGCACTCAAAAGCTATCTGTGTGTTACTGTGCTACATTAGGGGTAGGTAAAACTGAGGGATGATGTCTGAGCTTAATTGCTTCTTCAGCCTTTTTCCTCTTTAGGTAAATGTGGTGCCTCTCACCATCCAGCTGACACACCAGTTCTTCCATAGAATAATGGGCTTTTTCTTTCCTGGCCGAAGTGTGGAAGATGATGAGGTTGGAGATGAAGAAGATAAGTCCAAACTGGTGACTACTGGTGAGAACTTTTATGGTGGAGCTCCAGAAGACTGGGGTAGTGGCCCCAGAGATAGCTAAAGCTTCAGAAAGAGGATAGCAGCTGGTTTGCTTGCTTTCTCGTAGGGATACCAGTGGTGAAGCCTCGGCAGCTGATTGCAACAGATGATGCGGCACCACTGGGCGCTGGGAAGGGTGTGGCACAAGGCTTAAATCGGAGTTCTGGCGTCAGGAGGTCATTTCGGAAAGTACCTGAGGTACCACACATGCCCCTAATGATGGAGAGATGGGAAAGTCCTGGGGTTCTCTGTTTGGCCCCACTAGGGATTTCTTCATTCTTTTCCAGGGATGAAAGGAGATGGAGATGTTTGGGGTCCTAAGTTTCTTCCGATGGTTTCAGGGACTCACATTCCTTTCCTGCCTTTCCTAGCACCCTGTGGATGATATTGACAAGATGAAAGAGCGAGCTGCCATGAACAACTCGTTCATCTACATAAAGATTCCACAGGTTCCTCTGTGCGTCAGCTACAAGGTCTGCTTCTCCCCAGTACTTTCTAGAATAGGGTGGGAATGGAACCAGATAAGATCAGAGAGTAAAGTTAGGCACCACCGTCTAGTTTGTGAAGCTGGTCTGTGGGAGTCAGTACCATTACAGGATGAGGTAAAGGGAAATCAGTAGCTAAACTGCTGCTGTAGGAAAGCATTGGGCTCGGATTCAGGTATGGCTTGAATTAAAAATGGCAGCTGATATGTCTTTTGATTCTTCTTTTCTCTGTCCCCTCCCTCACCTTCTCTTGCAGGGTGAGAAGAACAGTGTGGATTGGGGTGACCTTAACCTGGTGCTGCCCTGTCTGGAGTACCACAACAACACCTGGACATGGCTCGACTTTGCCATGGCTGTCAAGCGGGACAGCCGCAAAGCCCTGGTTGCCCAGGTATGCCGGCAGAGTTTGTGGAGGTTTGGTTAGCAGGAGCTGGCAAACAGATCCTGTGCTCAGGTGCATTTCATTGTAGGATATATGTAGGACAAGCAGCCTTTGGGGATGGGCAGCTGAATGAAGTGAGCAACTTCTATCCCTACCCACTCTGTGACTTTGGTCAGATGATTAAATTAGATGGTTACTGAGTATTTTGTATATCTTAACAGTTGATTTTTAGGAAACTGAGGGCTGACACAACTTGAGGTTCAGAGTGGGTTCTAATTAGACTGTAAGCTTCTTAAAAGCAGAGATTATTTTATAATTTGAATTGCCCCGCTGTGCCTTCATGTAAGCTTAATAAATCTTTATTGACTTGTTCACATTGATTTATTCTGCTTGTACCGCTAATATTTACCTTCCCTTTTACTCCTCTCTAACCTATCAGGTAATCAAAGAGAAGCTAAGGCTGAAGCCTGCAGCAGGGTCTGAGGTCCGGGGAAAGCTAGAAACTAAATCAGACCTCAACATGCAACAGCAGGAAGAGGAGGAGAAAGCCCGGCTCCTCATCGGTTTAAGTGTGGGCAACAAGAACCCTGGCAAGAAGTCCATCTTTGGGAGGCGCAAGTGATCCAGCATCCAAGAGTGGCTGCAGTACAGGATCTGACTCTGGCTTGGGCCCCAGGGACTTGTGGGGTGGGAGGTGCTTCCCTTTACCCATCAGGATTTGTGGGAGGTCAGGAGCCCACAGGGTACTGTGGAGAGAGGCACTGCTATTTTAGCAGCTGGCCTTTTCCCTGCAGAATACAGTGGATAATAACGCTGAGTTCTACCTCACACTGATCAGCAAGCCAAGGGCCAGAGAGGCATCAAGAGAGTATGACCCAGGGAATGGGCCCAGGACTAGGATCTGGTTCCATTGGGGCCAACTGAAAGGGTGGGAGGGACAGTTCTGATCAAGTGTGATAAATTTTTATAGACCTATATATAAATATATACATATATATTTCTAAGTGTAATTGCTCTCCCTCTGTGTTAGAAAGTTGAGGGGAGGAGTCGATCTCCTGTTCCTCATTCCACTGCCTTGTATGAGAGGTATTAGGGTTCTGGGGGGAGATCAGCCCCTTCTCAATCTGTGCCAAGTTCACTTGGGAAGATGGCAATAGATGCCAGGGCTGGCCATGTGTCCCCTTGGGGTATACCCTGGAGAATGGTAAGAAAACAACTTAAAGAGAAAAAAATATATATTTTAAATTTGATTTTTTTTCTTTTTGGTGTGTTAAATGCATGGATTTCAACCTGTGTCTCTTCCTTCCCATCAACCTAAGACATATCCTCTAGCTACCACTTTAATGGGGATGACCTCTTCTCTCCTCTGTGAGACTGTATCACAGATATGTCCCAGCTCTGCTTTGACACTGGCCTTCTAATAGGTCTCTACACATTTTAGTGCTGGCTCAGCCTATTCATAACTGGGGTTGGGGGGGGATAGAATTTGGGGATAAGAGTGGGGTTTGGCTGCATCAACTTGCATCTCCAGTCATGAATAGCAGAGAAGAGGCGGGGCTCATGTGTAATGTAGCATCAGGGGCAGGGGTTGCTTATGTAACTAGGACAGCAGATTTAGCAGGAGGAGAGGAGGCAGAGGCTTTGGATGGGAACAGTGAGCTGTCGGCAGGGGCAACATGCCCCGGTGGCTACTTCTCATAAGGTAGGCTGTGGGGCTCTGGTAGCCTGTTTAGGGGGAGGTAAAGGGGGCATGGGCTTAAGGCCTGGGAACTGAATTAGGAGGGAACTGAGGAGAATGTTAGTGATGCCCACTGTGGAGGGGAACTAGCAGGCTAGTCAGCCACAGGCTGAATCTCTTGATGCCTCAAGAGGAAAAATATCCAAATACTAGTTTCTTAGAGGATTTAAATCATGTCCAGGAAATTTAGGCCTTGGCCCAAAGCAATGGTAATGGCAATGACAATTTTGCCTGGTGCTCAAAAATGGATCCCTAAGGTTGTGATTTGAGGGTATGTCTTCTAAGATGGGAAGAACTTGTAATGCCTCAAGGGCAGAGGTTTAGAGTGGCTCCCTTGGTTCTCAGCAGGGTGACAGCATCCGGGGTCCCTGGGTCCGAGGCTGGAAGAGCCTCTGGTCAGGTGTGGGGACTACCAGGTCAGGTGTGGAAGAGCTGTGGGGACTACGGGGGCATCAATACCTACACCAGGAGTCCTTGGAACCGGCCCGGTTGCTAACAGAGAAGCCTCTGTCTGAGTGGCCAGTACCTCAGTTCGTCAACCTTTTTCTGCCGGAATTTCCCATTAGGCCCCTCAGGGGGCATCACCAGCTGAAGGTAGGTCAGTCCCTGGAAGGGGTTTCAGTCTTGGGGAGACATCTAAGAATGGCCAGAGTTTCAATTGTGCTATTCTCCATTTCTCTGTACAGATTTTAGGCCTTGTGGCTAAAGGCTCCTTCGGAACAGTCCTCAAGGTGCTAGACTGTGGCCAGAAAGCAGTATTTGCAGTGAAGGTAGGGACCTAGATACTCTTCCACATCATTCTCTAGTCCCTGCCTCCAATCTTGGTTTCAGAAAGGTTTGGTAGGCATAAACAACCTGTTGGAGTCACCACTCCTCTCCTTTTATAGGTGGTGCCCAAGGTAAAGGTCCTACAGAGGGACATCCTGAGGCAGTGCAAAGAGGAGGTTAGTATCCAGGTATGCACAGAGCCCAGGAATGGATCCTAGGAAGAAGTAAACCACAGGTGGACAAAGTACCTTTCCTGTCCCAACTGTCCTGCTCCTCCTGGTTCTGCCCACTCCCTCTGCTTCAACCAAAGTAGATCCTGGGAAATGTAGTTATCAGCAATTAATTCTAGACCCTTCCATGGAAATCTCTCCAGCATGTCATAATGTGTTCCTCAGTATCATGCTGGTTTTGGAATTACCAGGCAGGAAACTTAGTTCACCTGAACTGAGAGGTGGGGCAGCAGCTCCTTTTCTGCAGAACTAGATAAATCCTGACTTCTTGGCTGCCTTGATTCTCAGTGACATTTTACCTCCCTAACTTCCTGTTTTCTTCATTCCTAGCGACAGATCAACCATCCTTTTGTACACTGTTTGGGGGACAGCTGGCAGGGAAAACGGCACCTCTTCATTAGTGAGTGATGGGCCTCTCATTCCCAAGAACCCTTTTATTGTACTCCCCACCTGAGAGTACCTATTCCTTTGGCCTGTCCTCCCTTTGCTCTGTTTCCCTTCTCAGAGCACTTTTCTCTCCCAAGAGAGGGAACAACGGGTAGCATCCGTTTGGGCAAGAGGCCTAAAATGCCTTGAGCCCATGAACAGTAACCCCAAACATTGCCTAGACTTCTGGTACTTTGCAGTGTGCAGCTACTGCAGTACAGATCTGTACTCCCTGTGGTCCTCTGTTGGCTGCTTTGCTGAGGCTTCCATCCGCCTCTTTGCTGCTGAACTGGTTCTGGTGCTGTGTAAGTGAAACAAGAATGGTAATGGAAATGAGGGAAGAATTGAGAGGGAGGGACAGAGAAGAGATCTGATATTAACTCTGGAGGTCAAAGAACAGGGATAGGAATGGGATGGGAACTACAGGAGAGCTTTACCACACCCCAAACTTGCTGTCATCTGCAGGCTATCTCCATGATTTGGGCATCATCCATCGGGATGTGAAGGTAGAGTTAAGTGCTTTTTTCTTTGTCTGAAGTGGGGCCTCAGAAGTTCCAGCAGATCTAAGAAGGCAACGGGGGAGGGAGCTGAGAAGAGCTGACCTTGGGGCCTTCAGGAGTGCTAAGGATTTGGGCAAGGGCCATCAATGTATAGGCCTGAATATTGAATAGGGCCTTTTTCTCAGCTGGGACATATACGTGTTGGAAGAGGGTTGAAAGGAAGAGGATGAAAAAAAAAAAAAAAGAAAAAGGAAGAGGATGACTAATAACTTCTCATCTGTGATTTTTCAGATGGAGAATATCCTTCTGGATGAACGAGGTAAGTCCTTTTCTTTTCCTAGCCCCAGATTGAGAGGACCCTCAGTTTGGGAATAAGTCGTGGCTGATGAGGGGAGGACCAGAGTGGTGCTGTTGCCTTATCTTTCATAGGCCATCTGAAACTGACAGACTTTGGTCTGTCCCGCCGCCTGCCCCAGGGAACCCGAGCCTATACTATCTGTGGCACTCTTCAGTACATGGGTGAGAGAGGGGCTAAAGCCGGTGGGGTAAGCGTTGGCAGAAGTCTAGCTGATTGATGTCAATGACAACTGTCTTTCAAATCTAGCCCCAGAGGTCCTGAGTGGAGGGCCTTACAACCACGCTGCTGATTGGTGGTCCCTCGGTGTCTTGCTTTTCTCTCTGGCAACTGGGAAGGTGAGAGAATGGTAGGGATTTTGAGCAAAGAGAGGAGCTTTGCCCTGTAATGGGAAAAAGACCTTAGGAAATCTTGCCTCACTCCTCACCAACCAGTGATACTGTGCCCCCCCCCCCCCCCCCGCCCAACTCAGTTCCCAGTGGCTGCAGAGAGAGATCATGTGGCCATGCTGGCAAGTGTGACCCACTATGGTTCTGAGATCCCAGCTTCTCTTAACCAGGGGCTCTCACTCCTGCTCCATGAGGTAAGGGTGAACACTATTTTCCTTCTATCCCTATCACTGAAGTGATACTTCCCCTTTCCTCTAATAATCTGGCCAGGGTGGGCATGTGCTCCAACTTGATCAAAGTACCACCTCACCACTCGCCTTCTAACCTGCACTTTAAATTCCAGTTCTGAGTTTTTCATCCTTCATCTATCCTCCCCATCCATAACAGGTCACTTCTGTGAGAGAGAGCCAGTTCTACTCTCTTACCAATACAGTGCCTTTCTTTCTTCCTACCTTTGCCCGGAAATCAGCCTGTTTCTGTCTCTTTCAAATATTCTTTAGGATTCTTCTTCCTGCCCTCCACAGCTTGATGAACTTCTCCTTTTCCAGCTTTTCTGTTTAGCCCCCTTCCCATCCCAGTTCCTCACCCTTCATGCTCTATTTGCCTTCAGCTCTTATGCCAGAATCCCCTCCAGCGTCTGCGTTACTTGCATCACTTCCAGGTCCACCCTTTCTTTCGGGGTGTGGCCTTTGACCCAGAGCTCCTACAGAAGCAGCCAGTGAACTTTGTCATGAAGGCGCAAGCTACTCAGCCCAGTCCATCGGAGTCCATGATTTTCAAGGATTTTGACTGTAACCTGGAGTCCTACCTGGTCCATCCCAGCCTTGCTTGAGCCCCTCTACTGTAGATTTGAGCCTATCTGGGAACCTGAGGGTTTCTTCCACTGCCATATCATTATGACCACTTTGATGATCTGGTTTGTTTTCAATCTGTAGCCTCTTACCATTCTGTTATACTTGTTGGACCAGAGTTCAAATTTTGAGCATGCTGCTATTGGCAGCCACAATTCCTGACCCCTCACCCTCTAATACAACCCACCTCTCAATTCAACATCTCGTATCAGAGTGTCGACCTTTTCCTTTGCTTCATTTCTTCAATGCTCATACCCTGAAGCTTTCAGCCAGAGGCTTATTCTACTTTTCCTGTTCCTTCCCTCTGCCATATTTCCTTTCATTATTTATTAGAGAGGGGAGGGGCACAAGGAGACAGAATCTTTTTTTTTTTTTTTTTAAGATTTTATTTATGTATTTGACAGAGAGAGAGATCAGAAGTAGGCAGAGAGATGGGGGAAGCAGGCTCCCTGCTAAGCAGGGAGCCTGATGCAGGGCTCTATCCCAGAACCCTGAGATCATGACCTGAGCTAAAGGCAGAGGCTTAATCCACTGAACCACCCAGGCACCCCAAGGAGACAGAATCTTAAGCAGGCTCCATGCCCAGCACAGAGCCTGACATGGGGCTCAGTCTCTCGACCCTGAATTCATGATCTGAGCTAAAATAAGGAGTTGGATGCTTAACCAACCAAGCCACTCAGGCTCCCCTGCCATATTTCCTTTCTTGAGCAATATTAACACTTCATAGGGACCTTAAGGTGCTATTTATAGACTTGTTGGAAGCAGTATGAATGTTTTTCAAAGGTCTCATAAGCTGGCATTTAAAAAAAAATATTTGACAGACATCACAAGTAGGCAGAGGCAGGCGTGAGGGGTAGGCAGGCTCCCTGCTGAGCAGAGAGCCCGATGTGGGGCTCCATCCCAGAACCCTAGGATGGCAACCTGAGCCAAAGGCAGACGCTTTAACCCACTGAGCCACCCAGGTGCCCCATAAGCTGGCATTTTAACCCCTAAATATGCAGTTAAAACATAAAACCTGGGGGCTCAAAGCCTGTCTGTAACATCTAATTTTTAAAAATTTCAAAAGTGAAATGTAAGGAATAGGAATAGGAACTGAAACAAATGTGGGTTAAATGTCTTCTAGGGCTGATTGGGATAGCTATTGAATTTTTTTTTCCAAGACAAAACCTCTTCAAAAGACAAGATTCTTAAACTGATCATTTTCCTAGATAACCTAGGATTCACATTCTGATGGACAAACCAAGGGATTAACAGGCATGACGTCAACCTTCAGATTTAAGGTTAGATGTATTTCGAGAACCTTTTCCTAAAGGAAAAGGTAAATCATCTGGACCTTAAATTTGTATGTATTTCTGGCGTTTACTGACTTCTTTTCATTTTTCTTAAACTTCTCAAAACCATTAAAATTTTTTTTATTTATGTATATAAGTAATCTCTACACCCAATGGGGGGTTCAAACTTCCAACCCTGAGATCACAAGTCGCACGCTCTTCTGACTGATGCATCCAGGAGGCCTTCAAAGTCTTCATTTTCATTATTCTTCAGTTATATCTGATCTCTCTTTACAGACCGAAAAGAGTCTGGAACACCCTGTATACATGTGTTTATTAATTCTGTTCCTTGGATTAAGCCAGATTTTCCCTGTACAAAGCTGGCATTTTATGGCCTCTGCAAAATTGCTTTCTCTGGATTGTACTTTAGCAATCTAGGAAAATCCCTATGAAATTTAACTGCTGTGGATATACTATAAAGGTTGTTCATTATAATTCATAATGTTAATTTAAGTATGCATGGGAGAAATTTCCTCTGGACCCAACTGTGCTTTTCCTAAATTGCTATTTGGTTTTACCTTAAAGACACTAAATATTCAACAGACTGTATTTTTCTCTTCATATCACTGCTAGGCCACTTAAAGCCTAATTTGTAGTCTACTTCCAGCAAGTGTTTAGGATTTCATGTTGTATATTTTGTGTGCTAGCCACATTTTTGGTTCCATCTTTGCTACCTTTATTTTCTTTTTTTCTGTTTCTAAATGAATAATAAAATCTAACATTAATCCTTTTATCTCATTTGTTTCTCTTTAGATACTATTTTAGCTTTCTTAAATTTTTTTGTAAAAGTTGTAGTGACCACAACTGCATATTGGATAAAAACCCTGAACACTAGAAATAGGAATTAATGGTTTCTGAACTCATTAAGAGTATTAGACTTGTGCTTAGATCCACCAATAACTATCTCAGAGTCTTTAAACAGTTTTGAACTTCTCTGGATCTTAGTTTCCTATATATAAAATGAGGAGGTTATAATCACTGGTTCTTGATTGAAGGGGATTGGGCTTCAGAGTTCTGTGATGCTTTTTCAAAGGGAAGTTGTAGATGATTTTATGATGCTTTGTGTCTGGTCCAGTGTTAATGTTCAGGTCACCTACCATTATATAGCCTCTCTGGTCACAACCAGCATATTGGGTGAAGGTCTTTTGGACATGGTTGACATGTCTCTAGGGTCCCTTTCTTAGGTAATATTAGGTAGCTTTGGGACCATAATTATATAAGTGTAATTTGGATCATTTATCAAATGTGGACATTTTTAATCAGTGGATCATTGTAGTAATGATTATCAATGTAGAGTGGAGGGGGTGACAGAAAATCGAAGTTTCAGAAAGTATAATTTGAAAAAGCACTGTCTTCACCCCCCAGTTTTGATATGCTTATCTCTGGAAGGCATTCTTTCCTGCTATCCTCCACCCCCATTTAAAATCACTGACCTATAAATATAATAGGTTGTACTTATCCACATGAAATCCACTTAAAAATACTTTCATATACCACCTGATATCACCTCTTAACTCTGTTTTTTCATTATCTAGAGGAAGTCAGATATAGCTATCAATATGGATATTTTATGCTGTACTCCCTTCTGTCTTTTCTAAATATGTAAGATTCATCTTAACACCAATCCGTATAGTCTTCTAGAAAAGTGTTTATAATTCTACTCATTGTTTCTTACCTCTGAATTTCTTTACCTTGTATCGATCTGTTCATTTCTTCGTTAATTTAACAAACTGGTAATCACAATTCCTTAGTTACTTATTTAAATAGAGTCTTCAGTGTAAAAATCTTGTCAAAGCTTTTTCAAAATAAAGTCATATTCACTGCATTATTAATCCCCCTTACAAGCTGAATTGTGTCTACACTGCAGTCTGCCTTCCTGCATTCATACGTTGAAGTCCTAACCCCCACCCCACCCCCCCGTACTTCAGAATGTGACTGTATTTGTAGATAGTCTTTAACGATGTAATTAAGTTAAAATGAGGTCATGGGTTGGCCTTAATCCAATGAGTGGTGTCCTTAAAAAGAAGAAATTAGGACACAGACACACACACACACACACACAGAAGGAAGACGGAGCGAAGATACAGGGAGACAACAGCTATCTGCAACAAGCCAATGGGAATGCCTCAGAAGAAACCAGCTCTGTTGACACCTTGATCTCACACTTATAGCCCCCGGAATTGTGAGAAAATAAATTTCTGTTGTTTGTGCCACCCAGTCTGTGGTATTTTGTTATAGCAACCCTAGTACACTGATACAGCCACTATGATGAGTTCTAATAGATTAATCAGGAATGATTATTTGCAAAAAAGCATGCTACCTTACTCCCTATAGTTTGGTTTTGCTTATATTCTGAGAACATACCATTTTTCCATGAATTTTGCTGGTTTATGGAGCTCCACTGATTAGCAGCTGTCACACTGCCTCCTTTGCTCAGTACTCCCATCATACACATACACACATCAGTCATTGTAGCAGGGCTACTAATTCCACAGTTTCATCCTTGAGTTCACTTAGAACTGCCAGGTACATACTTCTCAGAGTTGCTGATTTGGGTTATGTATTTGGATTTTTACAAAATAAGTAATGTCTAATCCTAAAATTAAAAGCTACAAGTGTTGGGATGCCTGGCTGTTTCAGTTGGTAGACCAGGTGACTCTTGATCTTGGGATTGTAAATTTGCCCCACGTTAAGCATAGAGATTACTTAAAAAATAAAACAGGTGTTTTTAAATATTTGGACCCCAACTTCATATCATATACAAAACTTAATACCAGATACATTTAGGATTTAAATGTAATTGTCAAAACATTAAAAATTTTAGAACATTTGGGAGATTAGATCTACACTCAAGGAATGGAGGAGATACCTAAACCAAGACAGAAAATGAAAGCACTATAAAAGAAAAACATTTACATAAAAATGTGAAGAATGAATGACTCCATCAAGATACTTTTAAAGGAAAGATAAACAACTTGACTGCATAAAAGTCTTCTATGGTAATGCCTGGGTGGCTCAGTCAGTTAAACGTTAGCCTTTGGCTCAGGTCATGATGCCAAGGGTCCTGGGATCCAGTCCACATCGGGCTCCTAGCTCAGTGGAGAGCCTGCTTCTTCCTCTGCCTGCTGCTCTCCTTGCTTGTGTGTGCTCTCTCTCTCTCTCACTTGTGTTCTCTCTGATAATAAAATCTGGGGTGCCTGGGTGGGTCAGTCATTAAGCGTCTGCCTTAGGCTCAGGTCATGATCCCAGGGTCCTGGGATCGCCCTGCATCAGGCTCCCTGCTCAACCGGGAGCCTACTTCTCCCTCTCCAGCTCCCCTGTGCTTGTGCTCCCTCTCTTGCTATCTCTCTCCGTCATAAATAAAATCTTTTTTAAAAAAGATTTTTATTTATTTATTTGACAGAGATCACAAGTAGGCAGAGAGGCATGCCGAGGTCGGGGGGGGGGGGGGGGAAGGTAGGGGGTTGGAAGAAGGCTCCCTGCTGAGCAGAGTGCCGGATGTGGGGCTCGATCCCAGAACCCTGGGATCATGACCTGGGCCAAAGGCAGAGGCTTTAACCCACTGAACCACCCAGGCGCCCCAATAAAATCTAAATAAATAAATAAAACCTTAAAAATAAAAGTCTTTTATGTAGGGCCAAAGATACCATTAATAAAAGTCAATGGACAAAAACAGTTTAAAAAAGCTTGTAATGAGTTAAGGTCTATCACACGAAACTCTGACAAATTAGAACAGAGGAAAAAAACCAATTTTTTAAAAAAGGGCAAGGAATACAAAGTGATAAATAAGTTAGTTACATCTATATCAGTTAACAGAAGGCTGTTTATACAGGGTGCACCTAGTTGGCTCAGTTGGTAGAGCGTGCGACTCTTGATGTTGGGGCTGTGAGTCAAAGCCTCACAATGGGAGCAGAGTTCACTTTAAAAAAAAAAAAAAAAAGGGCAGCTCCATACAAGATATTGAGTGGAGAAGAAAAAAATGCATAAGTGTAAGAAGTGATGCTGTTTTTGTAAAGAACTCAGTGCCTTCTTCTCCTCCATGTGTGTGGTCAGAGAACATGAAAAAAATGGAAGAAAGGAGTAAGTACAAATGGAGTTAAAAAAAAAAAAAAAAAAAGACACTAGCCCCTCAATCCCAGAGACACCTTCTACATATTAATTTGGGGGAGGAAAATGTATGTGTAAACAGACATACAGAATCTGTATGAGTATGCATATATATATTTTTAAAGATGTTATTTATTTGACAGAGATCACAAGTAGAGAGAGGAAGGAGTAGGCTCCCTGCCTAGCAGAGAGCCCGACGCAGGACTCGCGCCCCACCTGCATATGTTTTTTACAAAGGTGTACACACTATTGATTACCTCAGACAGGTAGAATGGGAGGAGGCTTTGACTTTAATACATCTTTGCATTGCATTGTTTCACTTGCTATAACAGGCATCTATTATAATTTGAAAAACATCAAATTTTAAAAATTATGCAAAACACCACCAATAAACATTCTGTTTATGTTACCTATTTATAAACAGTATTTTCCCACTCATCTACCCTTCCATATTTCTCCTGATTTGCTGCTGGAAGCACTATAACCTTTTGGCTACTCACCTAGCATCTGACAAACTGCAACAAGAACTAAGCATTCCAATTCACACATTTCTATGATACAAGCTTTTATCAGTAGCACTTAGTTATTTTTCTTTTTTCTGCCACTTCCCACTCTTGTTTTATTTGCTGAATCTTTTTGATTGATCAGAAGTACATACACCTTGGGATACCCTCTGCTGAGTCTTGGGAAACCCCACGCTCATGCTTGTGCTCTTAGGTGGTCTTTCTTCCCAGTTTCCCATTCAAGCAACTGTTCTCCATAGTGCCTGCAGGCTAGAACTGTTACATTTCAAGAGCAGTGCTGTCCCATAGAAGTATAGTGTAAGCCCCATAAGTCATTTTAAATTTGCTAGTAGCCACATTACAAAGGTAAAAAGAAACAGGTGAAATTAATTTTAATGTATTTTACTTAACCTAATATACCTAAAATACAATTTCAACATGTAATCAATATTTTAAAAATATTTTATATTCTCTTTTCCATACAAAGTCTTCGAAACCCAGCTTGTGTTTTACACCTATAATATATCTCAGTTGGGATTAGCCACAGCTGAAGTGCTCAGTAATTCCATGTGGCTAGTGGCTATGCTATTAGACCCCAGGGTTGAACAGGAGCTCATCATCTGAAAGCCCTATATAGTTCATGACAAATTTCTAATTCTTCCTCTTTGGCTGATTTCCTTTTCCAAATTCATTAACACCTCAGAGTATAAATAAGGTACAGTGAGTGTTGCAATGAACACACTTTATCATGAACTCAATACTTAGCATTAGGCTGTTTCCAAAAATCAGGTCCACCTTCAACAGCTAGACTTCCCATGGAGGTGATTCAGGCCCACAGGAGAATACAGTCCTGTCGTTAGGTGGTGGTGTGGGTTGAAATCTCGACTCTGTCATTTACTACCGGGGCCAATTTCATTAGGACTCAGTTTCTCGTCTGCAAAAGGGTGATATTTACATCACCTACTCACAGGTCCTTAGGAGGATTAGAGGAGTTAATATAGATAAAGCATCTGGAACAGTGCCAGGTACAGAATAAATGTTCAATACTGGTTAGCTGTTGTTCCCGTAAACTTGTAGCAGGCTATGTGTAAGTTCCAGGAAAACACGAGAAATTCTGAAGAGGCTAAATTCCAGCTCAGGCCACCCCAGACGTAGGGCCCACGCGCTCGGACGCACCAGTCCTGGTTACAGAAGGCTCCACTCCCCTCCCCCTTCCTCGCTCCCCGGCCCGCACTTCCCCGACAAGACTGAGGCGCCAGGTAACTAAGGCAAACCTGGGGAGACACCTGTGGCCGGCGACCGAGACACTTCAGACAGGGTGTGAGGAGGGTCCACTGGAAGTGGGAGGGACAGACTCTTTGACTCTCCAGCTATCTGGATACCCGCCCCGAGGTGAGACCACAAAACGGGCCTCGGGCCCCGGGGACTTCCAAACCTCCAACCCCCTCCTGCGCAGGTGGTGAAGACTCCCGTCCTTAAAGACTACGCGCTGGGCCCGCGAGCCCGTGGGTGGGGGCGGGGCCGGGCCATCTTAAGCCCCGCCTCCTCCGCCGGGCTCGAGCCTGCTGCGGACCGCTAGGCCGACGCACCTAGACCCTCGCAGCCAATCGAGAGGCGCGGCGCAGTTTCAAATAAAGACGGCGGGTGAACATGGCGTCTGCTTTTGGGTCTGGGTGGTGATCGCTGCGCGTTCTGTGGTGAAAATGTGGCGGGTGAAAAAACTGAACGTTATCCTGTCGCCTTCGCCCCAACCGGTGAGCAAGAGAACCTCAGGGACGGAGAGAGCTGGGTCGGGGCTTTGGGGCGGGACGCCGCAGCGCCGAGTGTCCTGGAAAGCTGGGTCGAGGGGAACTTGGGGAAGGGCTGTGTGTCTGTGTGTCTGTGTGTGTGGTCTATTAACGGTCCTGCCGCTTAAGCGCGACTGCGGTGGAAGTCTACTCTTCCTATTGCCGCAGGAGCTTCTTAGAAAGAGAAGAGGGGCCGGCCTGGCCCAGCCCAGGCTTTCTCACACTCTCCTTTCTCAGGGAAAACCAGCTATGAGAACTCCTCTCCGAGAACTTATTCTGCAGCCCGGTGCCCTCCCCAACTCTGGAAAAGGGCCCCCGATAGGCTACTCGCCGACCTCATCACTGTGCAAGCTGGGATTGCAGGTGAGATTCGCCTGGCCGGCTTCTCGACTGGGCTCTTCGCCGAGGTCGAAAGCTCAGAGGAACAGAGGGCCAAGGCTGGAACGTAATTAATAAGGATAATGAAGTCTTCTGCCTTAGTGACATCCATTTACAGCTATTCAGGCCAACAGAGAGGTGCCCTAGGGTGGTTAAAGGAAATCCACGGGGAACCCAGACCTCTATTTAGCTGTTAGTTTTTATCACCTCCTCCCCCGTTAAACCTTTACCAAACTACTGAGAAACACTATCACTTTGATTAGTGGTTCTCCCGCTAATGTGGGCTCACACGCAGAGATCAGTCAGCTGCCACAGTGAGGCAATATCCACGTTCATTCCAAGAGGTTGCCAGAACTCTTCCTGGGATCAAGTTACCCCACTAGAAGGCAGGGTACCTGGACAGACTTCTTTTAAACTAGCCCCATGTAGAATTGCCCTCACTGAGTTGTACTTTTTTCAAAAGTCTTGAGAGAAGTAGCCACTTTGAAACTGCTTTTCAGTTGTTGTAAAAACTTGCCGAGGAAGGAGATTGACCCCTCTATAAAATTCCTTAAAGAAATTTCTTTTAGAACTTAACTGCCTGGGATACTTGTCTTCCTGAAGAAATTGCTATCCTCTTTTTTTCTGATAAGGAGAATTAGGTAGTCTACGGTATTTTCCCTCTTGCTCTGGCTTCTAGAGAGCTTAGGGTCAAATTTGATCATCAGATATAGCTACGGTTACTCCTTGAAATAGGAAGATTTGCTTCCTTTTTCTTTTCTATGATTTGGTATCTCATTAACCTCTATCTGCCCTTTTTCATGCAGACTAAATTATTTGTAACATTTTTATTTTTAGTTGATTTTTTAAAAGATTTTTAAAATTTATTCATTTGTCAGCGAGAGAGAGAGCACAAGCAGGCAGAGTGGCAGGCAGAGGCAGAGAGAGAAGCAGGCTTCCTGCTGAGCAAGGAGCCCAATTCGAAACTCGATCCCGGGACTCTGGGATCACAACCTGGGCCAAAGGCAGCCAATAAACAGACTGAGCCACCCAAGTGTCCCTATTTTTAGTTATTTTTATTTATTTATTTTTTTAATTTAAAAAAATATGGAACGCTTCACGAATTTGCGTGTCATCCTTGCGCAGGGGCCATGCTAATCTTCTCTGTATCGTTCCAATTTTAGTATATGTGCTGCCGAAGCGAGCACTAGTTATTTTTATTTTTTCTTTAGTAGGCTCCATACCCAACGTGGGGCTTGAATTCAGGACCCCAAGTTCAAGAGTTGCATGCTCCACCCACTAAGCCATTCCACTGCTCCTTTGGAGTCTGAATTATTTTTGAGATACAACATAAATTAAATAGGTTAGAGGAGGAAAGAAGAATATGTAAAAACAGAGACTTCCTGAATAACATATGTATAAAGGTAGCAGCCTTTCTTAAAAACACTGTTTTAACACTTACTGACCAGTAGAACTTTCTGGTGGGGCACTGTCATTTGAGCATTTGACTTGGTTTCAGCTCAGGTTGTCCTCTCAGGATCATGGGAATGAGCCCCATGTTGGCTCTGCAGTCTGCTTCCCCTCTCCCTCTCCTGCCCCTCCCCCTGCTCGCTCACCCTCATTCTCTCTTTCTCTTTCTCTCTCTCAAATAAATAAATAAATCTTAAAAACAAATCTTAAAAACAAAACAAAACAAAAATACCCAAAACTTTCTGGGTTGAAGGGAATGTTTGATAATATGTGTTGTCCAGTATGGTGGCCATAAGTTTTGTGGCTGTTGAGCACTTAAAAGGTAGTTATTATGACTGAGGACCTAAATTTTGACTTTTAGGGGAGCCTGGGTGGCTCAGTCAGTTAAGTGGCTACCTTTGGCTCAGGTCAGGATCCCAGGGTCCTGGGAGCAAGCCCTACATTGGGCTCCCTGCACATCAGGAAGCCTGCTTCTCCCTCTCCCACCAACCCCCCACTCCCCTCTACTTGCATGCTCTCTCTCACTGTGTCTGTCTCTGTAAATAAATAAATAAAATCTTTAAAAATTTTTTTTAATTAAAATTAAAATATATTTTAGTTTTATTTAATTGTAATTTACCATATTAGTATAGTCTAGGTTAAAAAAAAGAGTACCTGCCTCCCTTTCCCTGCTCTCCCATGTGTGTACTTGTGCTATCTCTCTTTCTCTCAAATAAATAAATAAATCCTTAAAGTAATTTTCTACATCTTCACCAACACTTGGTACTTTTTTTTTTTTTAAGATTTTTATTTATTTTTATTTGATAGAGAGAGATCACAGATAGGCAGAAAAGACGGCAGAAAGAGAGGAGGAAGCAGGCTCCCCACCGAGCAGAGAGCCTGACACGGGACTTGATCCCAGGACCCTGAGATCATGACCTGAGCCGAAGACAGGTGCCCCCACTTGGTACTTTTTTTTTTTTTTTTTTTTCCCACTTGGTACTTTTTGTTTTGTTTTTTATAGTGGCCATTTTAATGGGTGTGAGGTGTTATGTCATTGTGGTTTTTTATTTGCATTTCCCTAATAATTAGTGATGTTGAGGATCTTTTCACGTACTTTTTGGTCATTTGTATTACCTCAAGAAATGTCTATTTTAAAGTTTTTTGTCCATTTTTTTTTTTTTTTTTATTTGACAGAGAGAGATCACAAGTAGGCAGAGAGGCAGGCAGAGAGAGAGGAGGAAGCAGGCTCCCTGCTAAGCAGAGAGCCTGACGTGGGACTCCATTCCAGGACCCTGAGATCATGACCTGAGCCGAAGGCCGCGGCTTAACCCACTGAGCCACCCAGGCGCCCCTGTCCATTTTTTTTTTAAGATTTTGCTTATTTAGGGGCGCCTGGGTGGCTCAGTGGATTAGGCCGCTGCCTTCGGCTCAGGTCATGATCTCAGTGTCCTGGGATCGAGCCCCGCATCGGGCTCTTTGCTCAGCGGGAGCCTGCTTCTCTCTCTCTCTCTGCCTGACTCTCCGCCTACTTGTGATTTCTCTCTCTGTCAAATAAATAATAAATAAAATCTTAAAAAAAAAAAAAAAAAGATTTTGCTTATTTATTTGAAAGAGAATGAGAGAGAGAGCATGAGAAGGGGGAAGGGTCAGAGGAAGAAGCAGGCTTCCTGTGGGACTCGATCCTAGGACTCCCTCCAGGATCATGACCTCTGAGCCTAAGGCAGTCGGTTAACCAACTGAGCCACACAGGCACCCCAATTTTTTGCCCATTTTTTAAAAAGATTTATTTATTTGACAGAGAGATCAGAAGTAGGCAGAGAGGCGGGCAAAGAGAGGAGGAAGCAGGCTCACCACTGAGCAGAGAGCCTGCTGTGGGGCTTGATCCCAGGACCCTGAGACCATGACCTGAGCTGAAGGCAGAGGCTTAACCCACTGAGCCATCCAGGAGCCCCTTTTTGCCCATTTTTAAATTGGGTTATTTTGTTGTTGTTGTTGTTGTTGAATTGTAAGAGTTCTTTATATACTATATATTACCAGTTTTAAGATTTTCAAATATTGTTTCCATAAGTGATTTAAAAAAAAAAATGAATAGGAACTTGATAAACACAGCAAAAACTGTAAGTGTAAGTTTACATTTCTCAGAGTCTTTGGTTTGTTTATTTAGTTTCTGAGCTATCGCATACTGATTTATGTTTTTTATTTCATATCTTCATTTATGTCTTTTATTACGGTAATGCTCTAACCTTACTAATATTGCTGTCTTTGCTCTTTTTGTTTGCTTTAACCTCATGTCTCTTTGTCATCACTTTATTTTCTACTTTTCCTTTAAAGCACTTTGAAAGAAAAACTTCTAAAAACTGGAAAAACAAACAAACAAACCAAACCTGAAATAAAGGGACGCCTGGTGGCTCAGTCTGTTAAGCCACTTGTCTTTGTCACGGGTCATGATCCCGGGATCCTGGGATCCTTGCTAAGCCAAGAGGCTGCTTCTCTCTTTGCCTCTGCCTGTCACTCTCCCTGCCTGTGCTCTCTCCTTCTGACAGATAAGTAAATAAATAAAATCTTTAAAAAAAAACTGAAATAAAATGTGTGAAAGTACATAAAATATACAACTTAACAAATTTGTATGAAGTACCTGTCATTGTAATCAACACTCAATCAGCAAATTGCCAGAATATCAGAAGCCCTTTTTAGCTTAACCTTATGTTTTAAAGTTTTATCCACTGATGTAAATGAGAGATTTCACGTAAGTCTGATTTTTTGGGTTTTTTGGGGAACATAATTGTTCTTTCTATCTCAAGCTACTGAAATAGTTTTATCTTCCTTATATACTTCAGTAATTTTATTTTTTCTTAACAGTCTTGCTTGGAACTTGGTAAGCCATTTCAATATGCAAACTCTGGTCTTTCTTTACCTTGGAGAAACTTTCTTATAATATTTGTTAATTATATTTGTTTACTTGTTAGTAATTAAATATTGTTAATTATAAAATTTGTTAATTTCTTCATGGCACTTTTTTCTTCACATGTTAGATTTACTGGATTTATCTTCCAATTCTTTTAGGTCTTCCCTAAGGTTTATATTTCTTTGTATTTTTGTCTTTGCTTTAAGATACTTTTCCACTTGATGAGCCAGGCCAGTAATTCCAACCTCTACTCTGATCATTGTCTTTCAATTCATTTTATTGAATTTTTTAATTAAAAGTAATATTTATTATTTCCATAAGGGCTTTGTATGTATGTATTGTACTATCCTCTTTTAATTCAGTTTGCTGAATTTTTTGTTTTAAAAGTACTTTTTAGGGCGCCTGGGTGGCTCAGTGGGTTAAGCCACTGCCTTCAGCTCAGGTCATGATCTCAGGGTCCTGGGATCGAGTCCCACATCGGGCTCTCTGCTCAGCAGGGAGCCTGCTTCCTCACCTCTCTCTCTGCCTGCCTCTCTGCCTACTTGTAATCTCTCTCTGTTAAATAAATAAATAAAATCTTTAAAAAAAAAAAAAAAAAAAATAAAAGTACTTTTTAGGGGCGCCTGGGTGGCTCAGTTGGTCAAGTGTCTGCCTTCGGCTCAGGTCATGATCTCAGGGTCCTGGGATCGAGTCCCGCATCGGGCTCTCTGCTCAGCAGGGAGCCTGCTTCCCTCTCTCTCTCTCTCTGCCTGCCTCTCCGTCTACTTGTGATTTCTCTCTGTCAAATAAATAAATAAAATCTTAAAAAAAATAAAATAAAATAAAAATAAAAGTTCTTTTTACTATTTCCAGAAGGTCTTTGTATATGTGTGTTGTTGTACTCAAATCTTCTTCCATTGTCATCTGTTTCTTCTATCAGCTGTTTTGTTAGGGTCTACTTTTTCTAACTATCTTAGGATTTATCCTTTCTGTGCCTATTACATCCATTTAAGTACAGTCATATTTTCCCTTTCTTGTTCATTGAGTCTCAGGACCAGCAACCCTGGAGGTGGTAGAGGGCACAGTGGTCTTTGTGGCTGTGAACCAGCATGTGGGGGGTTATCAGTCCTTTATGAGGCATCAGGAGGAAGTCTCTGTTCTTCATTTTCCTCTGCTGTAAAGGTTAGAGCTCTAAAAATACCAAGGGTTAAATGGATTCATCCCATGTGTTTCAGGACACTCTCAGCTCTTGAGGCCAAGGAGACTGGGTCTCTACTTCAGATTGATGTTGCCCTTTATCCTAGGGTCCATAGATTTCTGTGGTCTCCAGCAAGACAGTATACTAACTCTGGTCCCCAATTTCTCATCTATCCCAGAAGAGGGAAAATCTTGGAGCAACTCTTGTTCTAGCAGAGCTTACCTAGAGATCCTTCCTACCCATTCCTCTAAAAGTAGGTTGGAGTTAGGATTGGAGACAAGTGGGTCACATTCAAGCTACCATCTCCCCAGGATATAGATAGATTATCTCAGCCTTGTTTATATTGTAGGCTTGTTCACTTGCAAAGATCCAAGTTGGTTTCCCAGCTTTAGTCAGGGTGTAGTTTAGGGTTTCTTTAGTGCGCAGCAAGACTTAGCCAAATTTTACCTATACAGAGGTGATGAAAACTCTTCCTTTGAGTTCAGACAATATTCTGTACCCATAATTATATGTTGGGAACCTGAATTGACTGCCTTGGTCACCTCCTTTTGTTTTCTTTGTCAGGAAGGCAGCAACACCGCATCTCCACCCGATTTTATCAATGCCAAGAGGACTGATTCCCCTTCAGAACAGTTCACCCATCCCTCAAAGTGGCTAAAAGATCCTTGTCAGCATGAATCAGATGAGCAGCCCCTAGATCTGAATCCCCAAACTAACTCTACTCCTAAAATATCTGAGGAAGCTGTAGATCCACTGGACAACAATGTGGTTAAAACCATGGTCCTTGTACCCTCTCCAGTGAGACAACAGCAAGACGTTACACTTGAAGCTCATTTAGATACTATGACAGAGACAAACAGCTCATTTCCAGATGAGCCTCTGAGGCTAGGAGATCTGCTAAGAGAAGGGGTGGCAGCCTGCAAAGAAGACAGCTTTTCAGAGGTTGTTCCCGCTATACCTGATAAACCTACATTTCTGCATCCTCCATCCCATATCTTGGGGAGTCTACCAAATCCCTGTTCAGCGCAACAGCCACACTGCTCCAAAGAAAGCCTCAGGGGTGGTAGGACTGAGGCTATGGTTGAGGACTTAGTCCCTTCGGAAAGTAATATCTTCTTGCCTTCCTCCATGCTCTGGCTCTCCCCGTCAACTGCCTTAGCAGCAGATTTCCCTGCCAGGCATGTGGACCCAGGGGAGGGAATTGTAGAGCACAGATCTGTAGAGGAAAGAGAACTTAGCTTTCCCACACTCCTTGAGAAGACTGAGTTAGGAGATCAAGCACTTGTCTTAAATATGGGAGATACTCCATCCACATGCCTAACTCCAAATCCAGGAGAGATGGAATCCCAGGCAGCTCCAGACCCAGCAGTAGAAGATGCTGGTAGGGTTCTCATCTCTGATACAGGGCCTTGGATGTCCCCACTGGCCTGGTTGGAAAAAGATGTAAATACTTCGATTATGCTGGAAAATCTCCGCCAGAGCTTATCCCTTCCCTCTGTGCTTCGGGATGCTGCGATTAGTACTACCCCTTTCCCTACTTGCTCCGTGGGGACTTGGTTTACTCCCCCAGCAGCACAGGAAAAGAGTACAAACACCTCACAGACAGGCCCAGTGGATATCAAGGATGGTACTTCTGAGACAGAGCACCTCCTATGGGGGTAAGTGTCCTGTATCTTTGTGCCCCTGGGCTCCATTAATCAGGACCTGCTGCTCCCATTCCCTCACCCTTTCTTTCTTCTCATGTTCTTTTCTTGCAGCAACCGTCCTCTGGATCTAACTGCCTTATCTCGACATGACCTAGAAGATAACCTGCTGAACTCTCTCATCCTCCTGGAGGTTCTCTCCCGCCAGCTGCGGGACTGGAAGAGCCAGCTGACTGTCCCTCACTCAGAGGTTCGGGACAGCAGCACACAGACTGATACATCTCCCAGTGGGGTAAGAAGTTCTTCCCAGTGGGCCCTCTTCTTTAAAATATGTATAAAAGCTGAGGATCTGGAAAATCCCTTAGAGCTGTGGGTACTCATTATACCCCTGGGATACATCATCATTTTCCTAGGGAATATAAGCAAGGAAAGTTTTAAAGGAATCAGTTTCTAGATGTTCATCTTTCACATGTACTCTTTTTGTTTTAAATTTTAATTTTTTATTAATATATAATGTATTATTAGCCCCAGGGGTACAGGTCTGTGAATCACCACACATGTATTCTTTTTTTTTTTTTTTTAATTTTATTTATTTATTTGACAGAGATCACAAGCAGGCAGAGAGGCAGACAGAGAGAGAGAGGAGGAAGCAGGCTTCCCTCTGAGCAGAGAGCCCGATGCGGGGCTTGATCCCAGAAGTCTGGGATCATGACCCAAACTGAAGGCAGAGGCTTTAACCCACTGAGCTATCCAGGTGCCCCCCGCACATGTATTCTTAACTAATTTTTTTCTTTCCTACTTCCTCATTCTCAGTGGCCCTTTCCTACTTTCCTAAAGAGCAGCATATTCACGACCTATCCTGAATCTTACATTGTCAAGGAATAATAATCAAAGGACAGTAGAAAATCTTTGTGTACATGCTGAGAAAGCAAATGGCTGCAATGATAACGTAACACATGTGGATTATTAAAAATTTTGACTGAAGTTCACTATTGAGATTTTGGCATGTATCTCCAAAGGAGCACCTAGAATTGGGTCTTTTCTTCCTCCATTCCTACTTATGCCCATTACTTATGTGAAGCAGATTCTCAGTTCTTACATCTAGAAGAAAGGAAAATCAGCATAGAATTGTTGCTGAAGCATGTCTTAGTGTAGGAATTATAGTAATCCACAGACACATGAGTTAATAAGGGGAGGGAATTGCTGTCCTTTTTATTAATAGATTATTCCCAATAAAATGTTACTGGGTTAAATGGACTTCTTGTTTGCAGAGATATTGATTAATAATAGACTTAATATATTATAGAATTAAAATATATTACGTGAGGATAAAATTCTGAGTGTAAAAATACAAGGTTCAAGGAAGAAAGGATGATAAAAAATTTCTGACTCTTTTTAAAGATTTAAAGATTTATTTAGTTGAGAGGGAGGATGTGCATGCATGCAGAGGCAGAGGGAGAACGAGAAGGAGAGAAGCAGACTCCCCACTGAGGGTAAAGCCCAAAGCAGGGCTTGATCTCACCACCCTGAAATCATGACCCGAGCTGAAATCAAGAGTCAGATGCTTAATCAACTGAGCCACCCAGGGACCCCCAAATTTCTGATCTTTTTTTGTTTTAAATTATTTTATTTTTAAAATTTATTTTATTTTAAATTTTTAAAATTAAAAAAAATTAAATCTATTTTTATTATTTATTATTATTATTATCATTATTATTATTATTTTAAATTTCTGACCTTTAGGAAGAGCTTGTATATGCATTGTTTAAAAAGATTTATTTATTTGAGAGAGAGTGTACATGTGCGCAGGGGCAGGGGCAGAGGGAAAGGGAGAGAGAGGATCCTTATGTGAACGCCCTACTGAGTGCAGAGCCCCATGTAGGGCTTGATCCCAGGACCATGAGATCATGACCTGATCAAAATCAAGAGTGGGATGCTTAACTGGCTGAGCTACCCAGTGGCCCCTGTTTATGCATTTTTTTTTAAAGATTTTTTATTTATTTATTTGACACACAGAGAGAGATCACAAGTAGGCAGAGAGGCAGGCAGAGAGAGGAGGAAGCAGGCTCCCTGCTGAGCAGAGAGCCAGATGCAGGGCTCGATCCCAGGACCCCGGGGTCATGACCTGAGCTGAAGGCAGAGGCTCTAACCCACTGAGCCACCCAGGCGCCCCTCAAACTATCAATATTTATAACATGGTTAAAATTACAGCCTTTATAACATTTTAAACTTAAGAGTACTCAGTCTTTCAAGGTTATCCTGTGAGATATGAGAGGAAAACAGTTTAAAGACCACTATTCTAGAGGATTCTGGTTGTGACAGCACAGGTTGAGAAAGGAAAGGAATGGTGTCCAGGGAAGGAATTGAGAGCCTCAGTCTTGTGGCCTTTGAGATAACGGGTAGCTACTGCTAAGAAGAGCTGGTCTCCAAATGCCCAGAGACCTGGGGTTGAAAATATCCTCAACTTTACCTTCTGCCAAAATCCTGACCTCCTTCCCCACTCTTTCCCTGAAGCTTGCCAAATCCCTTTGGAGGCCACTGAGCCAGAGCCAAAGAGGGGCAGTGACAGCACCTGCCGCCATTCCCTATTCCCCATCACAGTGTCCTGTCCTTCCCACTTGGCTGCCTCCTTCACACTAATCTCATCACTTGCCTGACTGCCCCGCTCTGAGGAGCATTCGTGCCCTGCCCAGCTCTCACAGAGTGCTGTGGGCCTTACCACACACGATGTGGTGGGGAATAATGGCCGCTCTGCAGGGGAGGGGAGCAGCGAATGCCACAAGCTCTGTTGCCTTAAATCCAGACTGCTGTAACATCATGACTCAGCACTGCTGCTCCCACAGGTTTTGTCTCAGATGATGGCTGCCTTTCAGCAGTAATGACATTTCTGGGCTTTTCTCTCAGAACCTGAGTCTTTGTATGGCTCTGCTGTCTCAAGATCATACTTTTCCACTCTACACAGCATACTAATTTTTATCTGCACTAAGGTAAGGCATAGACAGAGAATGAGAAAAACGACTAAGAAATATTCAAGAAGGTTACTAGAAATTAAGAGAATTACAAATTAAAAGAATGAAATTAAAACTATTTTCGTCTCACAAAATGGCAAAAAATAAAATAGATAATACTGGTAAATATTGTCCCATTGTAGGTAGGGTGTATAAATTGGTTCAACCTTTTTTGAAAGTAGTTTAAGATCATTAAAGCAATTCAGACTTTTTGACCCAGTAGTTCCACTTCTAGGAATGTATCCTAAGAGTTAAAAAAAAATGCTGCATAAAGGCAGTAGCTTTTTTCGGAAACACCGTAAGATGGGATTTTATGTAATTTTATTTATTTATTTATTTAAAGATGTTTATTTGAGAGAGAGAGAGAATGAGCAGTGGGGAGGGGCTGAGGGAGAGAAAGAGAGAGAAGCAGACTCCCTGCTGAGCAGGGCGGTGGTGGGGGGTGCTAGATCTCAGGACCTGGAGATCATGACCTAAGCCAAAGGCAGATGAACCAACATACCACCCAGGCACCTTGCAACGTAATTTTAAAGTATGCTTATGAAGAGTTTTTAATAACATGGAAAGGAAGTATAACATAAATCATGGCTTTTAAAGAAAGGAAATTACAAAAAAAAAGAAAGGAAATCAGAGTTTAGATAATTTCTGAAAGGCTTCGAGGTGAGGTAAAGTATCAGCGGAAGTTAAAAATGAGTGTACTCTACTTTGATAGGTCCCCATGTTCCAGTCTCAGGCAATTTCAGTGAAGAGAGTGAATATAAACTCAAGGTTAAATAACATTAATATAATGAAATTAAGTAATAGAAGGAAGACCCCATGTTTATGTTATAATCTCAATTGTGATTTTCTTTCTTTTTTTTTTTTTTTTAAAGATTTTATTTATTTATTTGACAGAGAGAAATCACAAGTACACTGAGAGGCAGGCAGAGAGAGAGAGAGAGAAGGAAGCAGGCTCCCTGCTGAGCAGAGAGCCCGATGCGGGACTCGATCTCGGGACCCTGAGATCATGACCTGTGCCGAAGGCAGCGGCTTAACCCACTGAGCCACCCAGGCGCCCCTCAGTTGTGATTTTCTTAAGCATTACTGTCTTTCATCATACCTAAAACACTGTCAGTATTAAGATGCATCCCAATTTCAGTGGCACTATTGTATAAAAAGATAATCATCTTAGAATTTATTGAATAAGGTAGTTTCTTTTTTCAAGATTTTATTTATTTGATAGAGCACAAGCAAGGGGATTGGCAGGCAGAGCAGGGAGAGCCTGATGTAGGGCTCGATCCCAGGACCCTGGGATCATGACCTGAGCCACCCAGGCCCCTTGAATATGGTAGTTTCTTTCTAAATCAGTAATCTTCCTGACACCTGAGGGAAGTAATATATTCCTCAGTTACAGCAAATCCCTATAGCCAGAAAATCTCTGGTGTGGAGTTATAGTGAAATCTTTCAGGGTAGTTGCTATACTGTTGGTTAAGAATCATTGCTCTCGGGCACCTGGGTGGCTCAGTGGGTTGAGCCGCTGCTTTCAGCTCGGGTCATGATCTTGGGGTCCTGGGATCGAGTCCTGCATTGGGCTCTCTGCTCAGCAGGAAGCCTGCTTCCTCCCCTCTCTCTGCCTGCCTCTCTGCCTACTTGTGATCTCTCTCTGTCAAATAAATAAATAAAATCTTAAAAAAAAAAAAAAATCATTGCTCTAGGGGTCCTTGGGCGGGTCAGTCGGTTAAGCGGCCAACTCTTGATTTCTGCTCAGATCATGATCTCAGAGTCCTGGGATAGAGTCCTGGGTCTGGCTCTGAGGTCAGCAGGGAGTCTGCTTGGCCCTGTCCTTCTCCCTCTGTCCCCCTCCCCACTCATGCTTGCTGTCTCTCAAATAAATAAATTACATCTAAAAAAAAAAAAAAAGAATCATTGCTCCGGATGGTGAAATTATTAATGGCTTCTTTTTCCATTTTATTCACTCTATATTTCCAAACTTTTATAAACCTTTAAACACATGTCATCCTTATAGGTAGAAAAAGGTTGGTTTTTTTTGTTTTTTTTTAAGATTTTATTTATTTGACAGAGAGAGAAATCACAAGCAGGCAGAGAGAGAGGGGGGAAGCAGGCTCCCCGCCGAGCAGAGAGCCTGTTGCGGGACTCTATCCCAGGACTCTGGGATCATGACCTGAGCCAAAGGCAGCAGCTTAACCCACTGAGCCACCCAGGCGCCTGAAAAAGGTTATTTTGAAAAGGAATTTTTTTATGTACCTCTGGATTTTTTTCTGACTCAGCTTCCTTCAGCTGTGAGCCTTGCTCCTGCTTTTCATAGGAGAGGGTCCTGGATCTTGGCAGATGGGAGGGGGAATGTGGCGCTGGTGGGGCATGTTGCCTCTTCAAAGGGCACACTTTTGTTTCTCTGACTAGACAAGTAAGAAACCTCAGCATCTTCAGGAGAGCCAAGAGATTGGACAGGCTCTGCAGCAGTCCAGGAATGTCATGGTAAGTACTGATTGCCTTTATGCCATCTCTGGGTGTCCTGTGACGATCAAGAATGAGTCTTGGGGCACTTGGGTGGCTCAGTGGGTTGGGCCGCTGCCTTTGGCTTGGGTCATGGTATCAGGGTCCTGGGATCGAGCCTCACATCGAGCTCTCTGCTCAGCGGGGAGCCTGCTTCCCTCTCTCTTTCTCTGCCTGCCTCTCGGCCTACTTGTGATCTCTCTCTCTCAAATAAATAAATAAAATCTTAAAAAAAGAAGAATGGAGAGTTCTGGGTGGTTAGCAGATGGTGATTATCTTCTCCCTACTGGGAGCTTGAAACTGGGGTCAGTGGTTTCCCCTCCCAGTGCCCTTGGTTATTAGTTCCGACTTAGTGACTTTATTTGGTCTCTGGTCTAACCTAACCACCTTTCCATTTACAGCAGTCTTGGATGCTGGCTTCTAAAGAGCTGATATCCTTGCTTCATCTATCTCTGTTGCACTTAGAGGAAGATAAAACTGCCGTGAGTCAGGAGGTAAGCAGCACGAAGGTGAAGGCACTCCGGTGAGACTGAAAGTCCAAAAAAAGGAACTGGACGTGGTGTCTGATTCTTTTTTTTTTTTTTTTTAGATTTTATTCATTCATTCATTTATTTATTTTAGAGATTTTATTTATTTATCTGACAGAGAGAGATCACAAGTAGGCAGAGAGGCAGGCAGAGAGAGAGAGAAAGGAGGAAGCAGGCTCCCCGCTGAGCAGAGAGCCCGAAGCGGGACTCGATCCCAGGACCCTGAGATCATGACCTGAGCCGAAGGCCGCGGCTTAACCCACTGAGCCACCCAGGCGCCCACGATGTCTGATTCTTATCTTGTAGTCTCGGCATGCAGAAACCCTGGTCTCCTGCTGTTGTGACGTGTTGAAGAAGTTGAAGGCAAGGCTCCAGAGCCTCAAAGCAGAAAGGGAGGAGGCAAAACACAAAGAGGAAATGGCCCTTAGAGGCAAGGACGCGGTAAGGTGCCAGGCCTTTGTTCCTGGATGTGGGAGGTCTCTTCTTCAGGGTTCCTGCAAGAACACAGAGTTACTTGCCCTCTTCCCTCAACAGGCGGAGGCTGTGCTAGAGGCTTTCTGTGCACATGCCAGCCAGCGCATCAGCCAGCTGGAACAGGACCTGGCATCCACTGGGAACTTCAGAGGCCTTTTGAAGGAGACCCAGGCCCAGCTGGTAATTTGAAGGCATTTTCTTCCCTGGGATCTAAGCTGACACACTGGGATGGCCATATCCCCGCACTCTGTTGTATCCAGAGGGAGGGGGCCATCTCTGTAGGCAATCCTTCTTGTGTAGGTTGGGCTTCATGCTGAGCAGAAAGAGGTGGCTCAGCAGTCAGCGAGTCTGACTTCAAACCTACAACAGGACTGGATATCCATGCAGCTGGATGTGAGTATTTGGGGCTATTATATCACCCTTTACTCCCAGCCCGCCCTGTTAGGAGCCCTGCCTCGAATGTGCTCTCCTGACCTGCTTGCTTCCCCTACTAGTACGTAACATGGACAGCCTTGCTGAGCCGGTCTCAACAACTCACAGAGAAACTCAAAGCCAAGAGCCGGCAGACCCTGCAGGAACGTGATGCTGCAATTGAGGAAAAGCAGCAGGTACAAACCAGAAGTGGGGACTTCTTAGGCCTGGTTTCCTCATCCTCCTCTGTAGAAGGCCTTTCTAATGAGTGGTATCATTAGCCTCTTTCCCTGGTTGTGTCCTTTTTCTCCTCTGGGTTTGGAGACCAGCCAGGTCCTTTCACTGTAGATGGCTTTGGGCCCAGTTGTTTCCTTTTCTCTTTAGTACCTTCTTCAGCTACTTTTCTCCTCTTTCTCCTTTTTACTGGGGAACTTATTTCTGCAGTGTTACTGCCCAGGAGCAAGGTGCTTTGCTGTTCTGTCCAGAAAGAGAAGCTGGTCTGAGTCCTAGGATTCCTGATTCAGGAAGAATCATAGGAGAAAAATCTATCTTTTCTTCCTAGGTTTCCAGGGAGCTGGAACAAGCTACTACCCATTTAGAGGACTGCAAAAGCCGAATAGAACAACTAGAGTTGGAAAACAGTCACCTAGCAACAGGTAGGGGTGTGTGTGTGTGTGTGTGTGTGTGTGTGTGTGTGCGCGCGCGCGTGCAACAGGTAGGGGTGTGTGTGTGTGTGTGTGTGTGTGTACATGTACACATACATACACGAACAAGCCCTGTGCCCTGCTGAAGCCTGGCGTATGGCAGTAGAACAAAGAAGTGCTGTGGAGCATTTTTTTCAGAGCAGAAGAACAGAGAGGTTTTGGCCTGATGACTACATGGTGTCATTAGGATACTTTTTGTTTAGATATCCGGGCTCAGCTGCAGAGTCTGGCCAGCATGGAGAGTCAGCTAAAAGAGCTACAGAGTCAGCATGCCCATTGTACCCAGGACCTGGCCATGAAGGATGAGTTGCTCAGCCAGCTGACCCAGAGCAATGAGGAACAGGCTACTCAGTGAGTCACTATCGGGTTGTGGTGGCAGTCAGCACCCAGAGTGTAGGATGGCTGGGATCTAAAAGAAGGTCTTTGGCAGATGGCAAAAGGAAGCGGTGGCACTAAAACACACGCAGGCAGAGCTGCAGCAGCAACAGGCCGTCCTGGCCAAGGAGGTCCAAGACCTGAAGGAGACCCTGGAGGTGAGGAACATGGCTCGGGGCAGGGGAGCTGGGAGCAGTGTGCCTCTTACCTGATGCTATGCTGGTGACATTTGAGGCCGGGGACCAGAAAAAGCCTCTGTTCCCAGGGCTCTGAAATTTCCCACTTAGCTCATTTTCACCCCCTCCTTCTCTCGCCCCTTGCCTTCCTTCCTTTTCCTGTGTCCCCAGTTTGCAGACCAAGAGAATCAGGTTGCTCACTTAGAGCTGGGTCAGGTGGAATGTCAGTTGAAAACCACGCTGGAAGCACTCCGGGAGCGCAGCCTGCAGTGTGAGGACCTCAAGGACACTGTGGAGAACCTGAAGTAAGATTTCTACGTTCCTGTGCTTCACCTACTAAGTGTTTCCCATCCAAGTACTAACCAGGCCCAATCCTGCTTAGCTTCCGAGATCAGACGAGATCAGGCGCGTTCAGGGTGGTATGGCCGTAGACATTCACCTACTAAGTGTTTATGCTTCCTCGGAACACTTCAGAAACTGCAGTCTCCAAGGAGACTGTGACATGATCCAAGATCCTCTTGTTTTCCTCTTTTTTTTTTAAAGATGTTATTTATTCATTTGAAAGAGAGAAAAAGAGAATGAGAGCATGAGAAGGGGGAGAACTAGAGGGAGGGGGACAGCAGACCCCACACTGAGTGCAGAGGCTGAGGCCAGGCTGGATCCCAGGACTCATGACCTGAGCTGAAATCAAGAGTCAGACGCCCAACTGACTGAGTCACCCAGGTGCCCCATGTTTCCTTTTTGAATGAAGCTCCGTGTGGGGATTTGGGAGAGGAGTTCAGAGGTTGCCTGGTCTTTGGCTGTATTCTCTATTCTTTCCTGATTTCAGGGCTAACCTGGCTAGAACCATAGCAGAGAACCAGGAACAACACCTGGAGAAGACCCGCCAGTATTCCCAAGAGCTAGGGGTGCTGACTGAGCAACTACGGAGACTCACCCTCTTCTTACAGGCAAAACTAAAGGAGAAGGTAGGATCCAGGGATTCCTTCTCTTCCTTTCCAATCATATCTTCAACCAAAGACAATTTTATTCCTTCCTTCCCAATCTGTAGATTTTTAATTTCCTTTTCTCATCCTACTTCATTAGCTAGAACTTCCACCACTACATGGAAAGTATGATGTTAGCTGCAGGCTTTTGTAGGTTGAGGAAGTTCTCCTCTATTCCTAGTTGATGAGAGTTTTTCCAGTTGTATCTTTATCATGCAGAATGGTCTTCCTAAAACACTATTCTTCCATCTCTGACCTTCACTGACTTTCAGTTACCTACAGTACTTCATCCTGTCATCCTTTTTTTCATCTGTTTCCTGCCTATTATGAACCCTTTACTCCAACTAGACTGCCTGTATACCACATGTCTCTAATCATACATGCCCTGTCTCTAATCATACCCAGACTTGGGCTGTTACCATGCCCATTTTCTAGAAACTAGAAATACCTTTCCTTTCTTTATCCTCCTTATTTCAACTTCTTTCAAATGTTCCAGAATCACATGGACTCAGTGATCTCCTGCTGTATTCTTCATGAACTTACTCTCCTTTTGCACTTGCATTAGTTTCCCTCAGATGTCTGTTCTCATCATCTAGATTATGATGTTTAAAGAAAGCAGATGGGGGGCGCCTGGGTGGCTCAGTGGGTTAAAGCCTCTGCCTTTGGCTCAGGTCATGATCTCAGGGTCCTAGGATTGAGCCCCACATCGGGCTCTCTGCTCAGCAGGGAGCCTGCTTTCTCCTCCCTCTCTCTGCCTGCCTCTCTGCCTGCTTGTGATCTCTGTCAAATAAAATCAATAAAATCTTTAAAAAAAAAAAAAAGAAAGAAAGCAAGCAGATGGGACACCTGTGTGATTCGGTTAGTTAAGCATCTGACTAGATTTCAGCTCAGTTCATGATCTCAGGATCATGAGATCAAGCCCCAGGCTGGGCTCCACACTCTGGTGAGTCTGCTGGAGATTTTCTCTCTCTTCCTCTCACTCTGGCCCTCCCCCTGCACTCACTCTTCCTCTCTCTTTCTCTCTCTCTCAAATAAATAAATATTAAAAAAAAAAAAAAAAAAAAAGAGGGGGCACCTATGTGGCTCAGTGGATTAAGCCTCTGTCTTTGGCTCAGGTCTTGATCTCAGGGTCCTGGGATCAAGCCCCCGCATCAGGCTCTCTAGCAGAGAGCCTGCTTCCCCCCGCCCTACCCCATCTACCTACTTGTGAACTTGCTCTCTCTGTCAAATAAATAAAATCTTTAACAGAAAACAGAAATTTAGCCTTTCTTCTTTGGCTTTCCCACAGTGCACACCACACAATATATTGTTGATATCTTTCAGAATAGTTAATCAGCTTATTCAACATTGAAAGGTACAACCACGATCCTGAAATTTGGAAGTGCTTATGATCTGACCCTAGTGTGTGCTGAGCACAGAAAATGTGAAAGAATCTACAGTGTTGCAGGGAAGATAGGTGTAACCTTGACATCTTGACTTGGGATCATGATAGAGGTCTTCATGGAGGAAGCATCAGTTATACCTTTGAGAGTTAGCATGTCTTCTCAGAGCAGGTGATCCTTGGGCAGAGTCTTGAGTTTTGGAAGGTGGGGGTGGGCCAGGGGCACCTGTAGGAAGTAGGAAGGCCTACTAGGCCTACTAGGCAAAGTCAGAAAGTGCCTTTCTGACTATGAAAGTCAGAGAGGCACTGTGTGTACTCTTCTTGTAGTGTCTACCTTATAACACGACCTGGGTTATGTGCTGGGGTTACAGGTGAACAAGATAAGGCCCTGCTCATAAGGAATTTGGCAGGTTTGGAGTCTGGGAAGTAGCTTTTCAGTATAGAAGCTATATGGGGCAAGAATGACAAGGAGACAAAACTAGAGAAGTAGACAGGAGGCCTGGAGGTTTGAACTAATGGCGATTATAGAAGGGTTAGAAAGGAAAGGGTGGACTGGATGAATTGAATACGTATTTAGAAAATAGAAGTGGGGGCGCCTGGGTGGCTCAATGGGTTAAGCCATTGCCTTCGGCTCAGGTCATGATCTCAGGGTCCTGGGATCGAGTCCCGCATCGGGCTCTTTGCTCAGCAGGGAGCCTGCTTCCCCCTCTCTCTCTCTGCCTGCCTCTCTGCCTACTTGTGATCTCTCTCTGTCAAATAAATAAATAAAATCTTAAAAAAAAAAAATTAATTAATTTAAAAAAAAAAAGAAAATAGAAGTGGGCGCCTGGGTGGTTCAGTGGGTTAAGCTGCTGCCTTCGGCTCAGGTCATGATCTCAGGGTCCTGGGATCGAGTCCCACATCGGGCTCTCTGCTCAGCAGGGAGCCTGTTTCCTCCTCTCTCTTTCTCTGCCTGCCTCTCTGCCTACTTGTGATCTCTCTCTGTCAAATAAATAAATAAAATCTTTAAAAAAAAAAAAAAAGAAGAAGAAAATAAAAGTAATAGAACCTGGTAACCAATTTGGTGTAGGAGTAAGGTGGAAGAGTGAAGGGTCGTCTCTAAATTGCTGGAAAGATGATACCTTCTAGAACTGGGGGTGGCACACTTTTCCCATAAAGTACAATATCGTACTTTTGTCTTTTTGGCCATGTTGTCACTATCTTAACTACTCAACTATGCCTTTGTAGCTCAAAAGCAGCCATAGATAATATGTAAATAAATGTATGGCTGTATTTCAATAAAGCTTACTTACCAAGACAGGTGGCAGGCCAGATCTGAACCACAGACTGTCAGTTGCTGCCCTCCCAATCCCCCGGCCCTAGTATCATAAACTGGAGGAGGAACAGATTTTTGGTGGGATGGGACAGGGAAAATGGTGAGGTCAGCCTTATGTAACCTAAATTTCAGGTAGACTGTGGAGCGTTCTGGTAGATTTTTCACAGGCTTTTGGGTCTGGAGATTGAGAAAAAAATCTACTTGAGAGAGACAGATAGAAAGTTCATCCACGTAGTAGTAGCTTTTTTGTGGAGTTCCCCAAGGCAAGGCCTAGGGAATGGATTAGAGTATAAAGAAGGCCAAGGATGAACCAAAAGGAGTCCAACAGTTTAAGGAACAACCTGTGGATAGAGAGAAGAAATAGTGAGAAAGTTATGAGGCGTGTGTATGAAGGAGAGAGTCATGTCCCAGAAGCTGAGAAAAAGAAGTTTCTTTTTTTTTAAAGTTTTAAATTTTTTTATTTTTTTTATTTATTTATTTTTTTTTTTTATTAAAAGATTTTATTTATTTATTCGACAGAGAGAGAGATCACAAGCAGGCAGAGAGAGAGAGAGAGGAGGAAGCAGGCTCCCCGCTGAGCAGAGAGCCCGATGTGGGACTCGATCCCAGGACCCTGAGATCATGACCCGAGCCGAAGGCAGCGGCTCAACCCACTGAGCCACCCAGGCGCCCAAAATTTTTTTTATTTTTTAAAATTTGTCAGAGATCGCAAGTAGGCAGAGAGGCAGGCAGAGAGAGCAGGGGGAGGAAGCAGGCTCCCTGCTGAGCAGAGAGCCCAATGTGGGGCTTGATCCTGGGATCATGACCTGGGCTGAAGGCAGAGGCTTTAACCCACTGAGCCACCCAGGCACCCCAAGAAAAGGAAGTTTCTAAAAGAAGAACATGGTCATCGATTATCAAATAGGTCAGGTAAAACAAGAGCTGAAACATGTCTGTGGAATTTGAAAGTAAGGATGCCCTTAGTGAACCAAACGAGTTTTGGTGGAATGGTGAGGAAGAAGACTGAGTGTAGTGGGCTAGGGAGTCACTAGATAATGACAGTTTTAGGCGGGAAATGTAGGCTTCTTTATCTTTTTCTTGATCGGAGGGGAAAGAGAAAAGGCAGTTTAAAAATGGGATTTAGTGGGGCACCTGGGTGGCTCAGTGGGTTGAGCCTCTGCCTTCGGCTCGGGTCGTGATCTCAGGGTCCTGGGATCGAGCCCCACATCGGGCTCTCTGCTCAGCGGGGAGCCTGCTTCCCCCTCTCTCTCTGCCTGCCTCTCTGCCTACTTGTGATCTGTCTGTCAAATAAATAAATAAAATTAAATTAAAAAATGGGATTTAATTTAAGAAGGTTTCTGTGTTTAATTGTGTTTTTGTTGTTGTTGTTTTTTTGTGAGAGAATTAAATTCTGGGAAAGGAGCTAATTGAAAAGGTGCTGAAAGAGAAAAAAGAGAGTAGATGGAACAGCATTCCAGAGGAGGTGGCTTCTTGGTACCTGGAAGTTTAAGAGATCATAAGCCTGAAGAGCCGCTGACCATGTTTCTCCTCTACCCTTAGGCTGAACCAGAGACCCCCGTGGTAAGCACAGCCTGTGCTCCTGCCCAGGAATGCCCTCTGCCTACTGCCAGCGCCTTCCTGGGAAATGTCTTGACAACAGTGGCAGATGAAGGTTAAAGGCCCTGGGATTTAGGGGTGGGAGAGTTGTGGCCCTGGCTTCTGTTATGGCAGACCCTTGACTGGGTCACCAGAGGAGCCCTCTACCTTGGTTGGTTTTGTTTCAGAGTCAGAAGCATCTCCTGTGCCCTTGCTCGGAAGTGACAAGAGTGCTTTCACCCGAGTAGCATCAATGGTTTCCCTTCAGCCTACAGGTTAGGATGGGCTCCAGGGATCCTGCCTCATTTCTAGATCTGGTACTCATGATAAAGAGTAAAACAGTGAGAAGTAATTTGCTCTAAAAACCTCAATTTTACATGGGCTCATTTTATTTCTGCCTTTTGGGATCTGCGGTGTTCTGGAAATTTAAATCCTATGGGTGGGGAACATGGATAAGAGTTGTGGTGGCGATGGCTACCCACACTTCTTCCTTCCAGAGCCCAAGGGCTCTGCTTCCAGCTAGCACTTGCTCTTTCAGAGATCCCAGGCATGGAGAAGAGCCTGGCAGAAATGGGTGAAATGACTCTGGAGCTTCAAAGCCTGTGCTCCCTGCTGCAAGAGTCTAAAGAGGAAGCTGTCAGGACTTGGCAACGAAAGATGTGAGTGGAGGGTGGCCTTGATCAGAGGGGGCAGGTCACGTGAGATGGCTCCTTATGTCCAGGGCCCAGCCAGCACCTGGGAGGACAGAAATAATGCTGAATTTTTCCCTCCCCTAGTTGTGATCTGCAGGCAAATCTGCAGGCCCAGGAAGAACAGCATCAGGAAGCCCAGAAGGCAAAGGAGGCAGACATAGAGAAGCTGAACCAGGCCTTGTGCTTGCGCTACAAGGTGAAGGAAGGGCCTAGAAGTGGGGCGATGAAGAACTGGGGCAGCTCTACTGGCCCATTGGGAGCAGTGGTCTCTCCAGGAATCTGGGTGGTGGGGATTTTCCAATCCTTGCCCTAGTTTTGCCCTTCCTGGGGTCAGCCATTTTACACGTTTGGGAATTAGCAATGGGCTGACCCATCTCCCAGGATGACCTAGAAGTCAGGAACTCTGGCAGAACTCTCTCAACACTGAAACATGCCTTGCTTGATGTAGCCCTAGAGGAAGAATCGGGAGTGTTATCAATTGGTGTTATTGGAGCTGGACAGGGGTCAGACACTAAATCCTATCTCCTGGCAAGGGCTGCTAAGAAGCCAGCTCTCTCAGTGCTTCTTACCTCCCTTTCCCTCACAGAATGAAAAGGAGCTCCAGGAAGTGATACAACAGCAGAATGAGAAGATCCTAGAGCAGATAGACAGGAGCGGCGAGCTCATAGTATGTTCAGTATGATGCCTGGCCCTCCGCCTTCTGTGTCCCTGAGGGATAGAATTTCAGATTTGGTGGGAAATGGATCCCTGGTCTTCCCTTGTTCACCGTTCACCACATGGGATAATAAGGGTAGAGAGGCCCTTTGAGGGCTACTGGACATCTCTCCATTCTCGTCCCCAGAGCCTTAGAGAGGAGGTAACCCAGCTCACCCGCTCACTTCGGCGTGCGGAGACAGAGACTAAGGTGCTCCAAGAGACTCTAGCAGGTCAGCTGAACCCCGACTGTCAGCCTATGGCTACTAACTGGATCCAGGAGAAAGTGTGGCTCTCCCAAGAGGTGAGAGGTGACTCAGCAGAGGAGCTGGGCAGCTGGCGGGAACCCTAGGCTGTGCCTCTACTGATCTGAATATACCTACAGGTGGACAAATTGAGGGTGATGTTCCTGGAGATGAAAAATGAGAAGGCAAAACTCATGGTCAAGTTCCAGAGCCATGTAAGAATTCCCATGCCATTCAGGGCCATTTCCCACTACTACTAGCAAGTGCTCTGCCATATTTTCCTTGCCCCACAAGCTATGCTGTTTTTCTGAATGTAGGACTTAATGCATCTTGTCTGTTTTCTAGAGAAACATACTAGAGGAGAATCTTCGGCGCTCTGACAAGGAGTTAAAGAAACTAGATGACATTGTTCAGCATATTTATGAGGTAAAGGAGGGAGGGAGTTGATGTAGCTAAGGCACCTGGCATAGGGCTTGGCCCCAGGAAGTACTCAGGAGCATCTCTGTGGTTCCCAGCCTGTGCTGAGCCCTGGGCCTGACTCACTGTTGCAGGCTTCTCTGTGGCTTCTGCTCTCCCCTCTGACCCAGTTGGTGCTTCCTGGGGCTGGGAGCCTTGGACTTATGACCCTAATCTGCCTTTTATGCCTCTTCCCAGACTCTGCAGTCCATCCCAGAGGTTGTGAGGGGTTGCAAGGAGCTACAGGGATTGCTGGAATTTCTGAGCTAAGAAACTGAAAGCTGGAATCTGTTTCACCCTTACCTGCAGTACTCCCTTAGCCCAACACCAGGACCAACGGACAAAGAGCTAGCTGTGTTTAATGTTATTTAAATAAAATATATTTAATATATTTCTTCAAGTTCACTGAATCGTGTTTTTTGGGTGTGGGGGATCTATGAGGTTAGAGAACCTTGTTGGCTCTCCTGCCTGGGCTCCCTCCATACCACCCTCCCCCTGCATCCAGAGCAATGGCTCCTCCTCCCTTCCCTTGCTTCCTCAAACACACTGGGCACTGGACTGCTTGTTCTTTGGCTCTTAGCCTGGGGGTGGGACAGACAAGGATTCATTCTCTTACCTTCTTCATCCCCCCTCCAGGCTAGGTCCTAAATAAGAGGGTGAGGACTGTGAAACTCATTCCTACTCTCTGCCCCAGACTACCACACTTTGTTTATGCCTCTCCTTACCCCACCAGTTGCAACTACTTAGGTGACTCTCCTTCATCAGACCAGGCTCAGACCCCTGCATCCAGCTCCGTGCCCGGCACATGGTAAAAGCGATTGTGGCAGAAATGAGGGCAAAGCCAGTTCTTGCCTCCGGGGACCCAAGTGGTAAGGAGGTGGGAGTGGGACGACAGCCTCCCAGAACCCGGCGGGGTAGTCACTCCACCTCGTGGCCCCGCCTCAGTGGGCGTGGCTCTGTCTGGTCACCAGTCCGGGGAGGGGGCGTGGCCAAGGCGGGGATGTGCCCTCCCCTCGGGGGAGTCACGTAGCTTTGCGGCATCCGCAGCCTCATTTACAGGAGCCTGAGCTTCAGGCGCAGCTGTTGTGGATTTGAATCCGCGCCCTTCCTGTGGCTGACGCCGCTAACTCGCTGCGCACCTTGCTGCACACAGGTGAGGTAATCCGGCGAGGCAAGAGCTGCTCAGCGTCTCCCCTTCCTCTCCCTGACTCTTCCCTCTATCACCCTTGTCCTACTCTCGGGGGTCCTTGGATGTGCCTTCTCGGTTCTCTTCTTAATCCTCTCTCCTTTCTGTCCACTCGGAAACCCTATGGTTCAGCTTCTCCCACAGGACCCCTTCCTCTTAGCTCTCATGCCCGGACCTCAGCTTTTCTAATCCCAAGTCTTCCTCTGCCTACAGAATTTTTCCTCGGGGTCAGCCTCTCCCAGCCAGCCCATTTTCATCTCAGCCTACACCCTCTTCTAGGCTAAGTTCCTGGTCCAGTTGTCTTGCCTACTCTCTCCCCCTGGTTTAGGTCTTTCCCTTGGCTAGTTAGCCTGTCTCTCTGTCACCTCCCCACAGATCTCCCTGCTCCATCCTCCCTTTCTCAGGCCCTTTGCTTACCCCTTTCAACCCTGGTCCTTTGCTCCCATCTGGCTGCAAAGGCAGTCAGATTTGGGGTATGGAAAAGAAGAGGTTACAGAAGCCTATGGCAGTTACGTGTGCCACTCCTGCTCCCCACTTGTCACCCACTTTTCCTCCAGAACCCGAGGGAAGAGGATGATAGGTACTTTTGCTTCATTCTGAAGCCTTGGAAGTAAGTATGCTTTTCCTAGGAGTCTTGCTGAAGATGGTAAGATGGAAGTTGCAAAGGCCAGGGCTTATGTCCTACCCGAAGGGGCCAGATTCAGTGAAAGAAGGACTGGATCTTTGTTTGGGCAGTAGTTTCACAAGAAGACCTGTAGCTTCCGGCAGTTCACCTCCCCACCCCCACCCCGCATCTTTCCCCAGGGCTGGGAAGGGTGCCCACCAGAGACAAAAGGAGATGTGGGAACTGGGGCCCTAAGCCTGCTAGCTGTCAGAGGGATTGGTGCCACTGTGTTGCCCAGGACCCACGCCAAGGACTACTGCCTTGTTCCTAGCTCTATGCTTGTTGGGAGGTGGGGGGAGGCCATTTGGCCCCCATGTGGCCAAGAGAGGAAGCAGAGGAAGTCCTAGGTCGGATCCAGCTTTTTTTTTTTTTTAAAGATTTTATTTATTCATTTGACACAGAGTGAGAGTGAGAGCGAGAGAGAGAGAGAGAGAGAGAGAGAGAGAGAGAAAGAAGCAGGCTCCCTGCTGTGCAGAGAGCCCGATGTGGGGCTTGATCCCAGAACCCTGGGATCATGACCTGAGCTGAAGGCAGAGGCTTAACCCACTGAGCCACCCAGGCGCCCCGGATCCAGCTTTTATATCTCGTCTCTACTCCACAGAGCTGTCACCATGCCCCACTCATTCCCAGCCCTTTCTGCTGAGCAGAAAAAGGAGTTGTCTGACATTGCGCTCAGGATTGTGGCCCCAGGCAAAGGCATTCTGGCTGCCGATGAGTCTGTAGGTAGGTGGGGACCTGTGCCTAGGTGGGGTGGGGTAGAGATGGCCAGAGAGCCCTGGGAATGAGCTTGCTACCCCTCTTTTTTTTGCCTCCAGGCAGCATGGCCAAGCGGCTGAGCCAAATTGGTGTGGAGAACACAGAGGAAAACCGCAGGTTGTACCGCCAGGTCCTGTTCAGTGCTGATGACCGTGTGAAGAAGTGCATTGGCGGGGTCATCTTCTTCCATGAGACGCTCTACCAGAAAGACGATAATGGCGTTCCCTTCGTTCGTACCATTCAGGATAAAGGCATTGTCGTGGGGATCAAGGTGCAGCCACTCGCCCTTGATGGGGGCTGAACATGGAAATAGATATGTGTGTGTGTGTGTGTGTGTGTGTTGACAAGGGGAATCCTGCCTGGGTTCAGCCCTCTGTCTGTGTGTTTCCTCTACAGGTTGACAAGGGCGTAGTGCCTCTAGCAGGGACTGACGGAGAAACCACCACTCAAGGTACAGGATGGGTGGGTGAAGACCACAGGGTTGTTGGATGGTTGATGCTGGCAAAGAAGGGCAGAGTAATGAGGCTGGCACTATGCCTGCAGGGCTGGATGGGCTCTCGGAACGCTGTGCCCAATACAAGAAGGATGGTGCTGACTTTGCCAAGTGGCGTTGCGTGCTGAAAATCAGTGAGCGCACACCCTCAGCACTTGCCATTCTAGAGAATGCCAACGTGCTGGCCCGCTACGCCAGCATCTGCCAACAGGTATGTATATGTGTGCGTAAGGGGCTTAGGTGGGTGCCCTGTGTCTAGTGGGGAGAGGGGTACAGGGCTTTCTCCCCTCCCACCTGCTGACCCGCCCAAGCTACTCTGCTCTTACCTGCAGAATGGCATTGTGCCTATTGTGGAGCCTGAAATCCTGCCAGATGGAGACCACGACCTCAAACGTTGTCAGTATGTTACCGAGAAGGTGAGTCCACAGCCGCACAAAGACACATACTGCAAGGGCACATACTGACGGGGGAGCCTGTTCCCCATAGTCCCTCGCTCAGATGCAGGCACTCACCCCAAGCACCCTTTACACTGTCCCAGAACACACCTGCGAGTTTGAGCCTGTACTGACCCTCACAGTCATGCCCACGTTCCCCTAAAAAAGGGGCCACCAGAACCTTAGTAAGCCTCCTTTGATCTCCAGGTCTTGGCTGCTGTGTACAAGGCCCTGAGTGACCATCACGTGTACCTGGAGGGGACCTTGCTCAAGCCCAACATGGTGACCCCTGGCCATGCCTGTCCCATTAAATATAGCCCAGAGGAGATCGCCATGGCAACTGTCACTGCCCTGCGTCGCACTGTGCCCCCAGCTGTCCCAGGTACTGCCCTGCTTCCTAACTTGCTCTGTCCCTAAGACCCATTCTCAGGTTCTTGTGGCCTTCATGGGTCCCTTGCCCTGGAAAAATAGGGGCTTGACCAACCAGTTTGTCTTCTCTTCTCTACTCTAGGAGTGACTTTCCTATCTGGGGGTCAGAGTGAAGAGGAGGCATCACTCAACCTCAATGCTATCAACCGCTGCCCCCTTCCTCGGCCCTGGGCCCTCACCTTTTCCTATGGGCGTGCCCTTCAGGCCTCTGCCCTCAATGCCTGGAGAGGGCAACAAGACAATGCTGGGGCTGCCACTGAGGAGTTCATCAAGCGGGCTGAGGTAGGGAGCTAGAGATGGTGGTTGTGGGAGAGGGGTATGGCTAGGTGGGAGGGCAGCACCCACAGACTAGAGCCTGGGCAGGGTTTGGCACCTCTGGGCAGTGTCAGCCCGCTTACTCCACCTCCCTCCTACCCCTCATCCTTTTGCAGGTGAATGGGCTTGCAGCCCAGGGCAAGTATGAAGGCAGCGGAGAAGACGGGGGAGCAGCAGCACAGTCCCTCTATATTGCAAACCACGCCTACTGAGTATGCATTCCACACTACAGCCCTTGGTCTGGCCATCTGCACCCTATTTTGCCTATAGTTACGGCTAGGACCGAATAGCCATGCAGAGCAGAGATGCCTCCATCCAGCACTGAGTCATCTTCCTTTTCTTGTCCTCCCCTCCCCCCTCCCACTGCTGCACCCGGGACCATTGGATGGGAAGATAGGACGCCCCTTGTGACTGAAGACAGGAGAAGTTGCTAGAAATCAGAGCAGGATGCCTGGGTTTCCCCCTGCCTCCTTCAGCCCCCACAATTTCCTCATGATGTGGTAGCTTCTCCTTGGGCTTTCCTTCCCTGCCCTGCTTCCTCGGATCAGAAAGTAAGACACCAGATGTGACTCATGCCTTGGGTACATACCACAAAGCAAATAAATGGTAGCAAACCATGCTAATTTGTCTGTCTGTTTTACACATCAAATTCCCACCTCAGTTTCTGATTTCCATTGACTGTCTCTGGGCCTCCTGCCTGTGGAGATGGGGAGGGTAGTTTTCCTGGGTTCTAAGTTTATGAGGGAGGGGTACACCGAGTCACCATTCCCGGCTCAGGCTCTTGCTGGTGATGTCCATGGCTGCAGTGTGGGCAGTGCAGACGGCTGCATGTTCTTCAGGGACTGCTGCCTCAGGCACTAGGGGGCAGCTGAAGGATGGAGGAAGGTGAGAACTTGTACAATTCCTGAAGGCAGCTTTTGCACAGAGCCCAAAACAGATAAGGGGATGGGAGTCTCTCACTTGTCCTCTGCGTTGAACCCTGCTGGGGCTTGACACATTGTGCTGGGGTTGTAGGGTGGGCACTGCAGGAGCAGCACTTGGGCTCCTGCCCAACATGGAAAAGCCCCAAGGCTCAGGACTGCCAGACGGAGCAGACTGTCTAGGAGGTTGCCAGGGGCTCTTGCCCATTCCCACTGGGGTAGATGAGGACACAGAGAAGGCTGATTTGAGGGTCTGGGCAAGGGTAGAACTGTTGAGGTTTCATGCTAAAGTTTGCCCACTTAGCTGGGGCGTGGGGGTACATCAAACACCTGGTCTGTCTGAGGGGATGAAAAGATGAGAGAACTAGGTGTGTTTTGTGTGAACTGGGGAGGCCAGGCTCTGTGTAAAGTACTCCACCCAGCTAATTACTGCAGCATGGGGATGTAGGCCCAGTGGGACCTGCCCTTATATTAATAAAAATAGATAACACTTATATGGTACTTTGTTTTTTAAAAAAAAGTTTTATTTAGGGGCACCTCGGTGGCTCAGTCAGTTAAGCATCTGCCTTCAGCTTGGGTCATGATCTCAGGGTCCTGGGATCAAGCCCCGCATTGGGCTCCCGGCTCCGTGGAGAGTCTGCTTCTCCTTCTCTCTCTGATACTCCTCCACACTTGTGCATGCTCTCTTTCTGTCTCGAATAAATTAAAAAAAATAATAAGAGATTTATATATCTGAGAGAGAGGGAAAGATTGCTTGAGCAAGGTAAGGGACAGAGGGAAGGAGAGAGAATCTCAAGCAGACTCCCTGCTGAGCATGGGGCTCAACGCAGGGCTCGATCTATCCCACAGCAACCCCAACTCATGCCTGAGTTGAAACCAAGAGTCAGATGCTGAACCAACTGAGTCACCCAGGCATCCCCTGTTGCACTGACTATGTATTCCTGGCAGGCCAGGCCCTATTCTAATCACGCTACATTTAGTAACTCATTTACTACAACACTGTATAAAGCAGATACTGTTACTATCCCTATTTTAATATGAGGAAACAGGCACAGAGTGGTTAATTAATTAAACTCTTGAGAGCACTCAGGTGAAGTGAAGAAGTCAGGATTTAAACCTAAGTGATCCAGAATTCTGGATCCAGGATTCAGAATCCGCTTGTGAATTTTCTAAAATTTAAGGTGAAGTATTCACTTATATGAGTTGGAAATGAATTCAAATGAATTAACAAAATACTGAATGAGCCAAATATGCTAAAAAGGTACTACTGGCTTTCCACCTCCATATTTAAGGCTTGAGGAGAGGACGCCCAGAAGAGACGTTCTATAATATGGATAAACAGCTATGTGATCGGTGATATTTGGGTGCTTCCTGTGCCGGGCTCTTTACATGAATGACCTCATTTTATTTTATTTATTTCTTTATTAAAGTTTTTTTTTTTTTTTTAAAGATTTTATTTATTTATTTGACAGCGAGAGAGCACAAGCAAGGAGAGCAGCAGAGGGAGACGAAGAAGCAGGTTCCCCACTGAGCAGAAAGCCCGATGTGAGACTGGATCCCAGCACTCTGGGATCATGACCTGAGCCGAAGGCAGATGCTTAACCTTGTGAGCCACCCAGGCACCTCTTTAATTAAAGATTTTATTTGAGAGAGAGAGAGAGAGAGAGAGAGAGAGAGAGAGAACGAGCTGGGCGTGGGGGGCGGGGACGAGGAGAGGCAGAAGCAGGCTCCCGGCTAAACAGGGAGCCCGATGTGGGGATCAATTTCAGGACACCTGGATCATGACCGGAGCCAAAGGCAGATTCTTAACCAACTGAGGCATACAGGCGGCGCATTTTATTTCTTTAAGTAATCTCTATACCCAACGTGGGGTTGGAATTTATGAGCTCTAGATCAAGCCCTCTGCGCTCTATGGATTGGGCAAGCCACCCTAAGTGGTGGCTTACATTTTAGTAAATGTATCCATTTTCCAGATGAGAAAACTGAGACTTAGAGCTGCCTGTGGTAGCCCAACTAGTGTATAACGCCTGCAGAGTTTGCGCTCTTAATCCGTGGGACTAGGGATGTGTTCTGCAAAAAAGCGGGGGACTAACGAAAAGTTTTCGAGCAACACAGAAATCCGCGTACCTCCTCGACTGCCCTTGGCGCGGGATAGACTCCTTTCAAACTGGCCGACACGCTCCTTGTGGACCCCGCCCACCCTCAACCTCTTTTCCTCCCCGCGCCCCGGGAGTGCGGCTCGCGATTGGCTGCGACCGCTGTCGTGGTCCCACCCCCTCCTTGCGGGTTTCCGATTGGGGGCGGCTTGCGTAGCTCCGCCCTCGGCGCCTAGAGCAACCGGAAGGAAGCATGGCGGCTCCCGGGGAAGCCGCTACAGACCTAGGTTCGGTGGCTTTCTGGCGGGGCCCGCGGCTCGTGTATTGAGAGGGAGGAGTGAGGGATTTGGGGATTGTGGTATGCAAGAGGTCCCGCGGACTGGGGGTCGGAGGGTCGTTTCAGACAAGATCCCTTTAGACTTGGGCGCGGGCCCCTAGCACAGGGATTCCTACCTATGAACGCGGCCGGAGAGCCTCTGAGTGCAGGTTGCTGGGACTCTTAAGGGTCGGGTGTGGGGAGTGCACCTAAGCCCACTTCCAGCGGCTCAAGTCGCTACCTCCGTACCCCCCAGAGGTGATCCGAGGCAAGCGGGCGGCTCTCTTCTTCGCTGCGGTGGCCATCCTGCTGGGGTTGCCGCTCTGGTGGAAGACCACAGAGACCTACAGGGCCCCGTTGCCTTACTCCCAGATCAGTGGACTGAATGCCCTGCAGGTGAGAGGGCTCGGTGGGAGAAAGCCAGGGTACAGCCCGCTGGCAAGGTGGAGACTCAGCTGTTGGCCCTGGTGCTCCTTCCCGTAGCTGCGGCTCACGGTGCGCGTCACTGTCGTGTTTACCCGAGAATCAGTGCCATTGGACGACCAGGAGAAGCTGCCCTTCACCGTTGTGCATGAGAGAGAGATCCCCCTGAAATGTGAGTTCCTGGAGAGTCAGGGCTGCTTTTCTGGTCGGAGTTCAGTCCAGAGATGGGTTAGCTAAGACGAGCGTGGGTGTCCCTTAAAGTTAAAAACTTACTAAAAGCCCTCTCTGAATGAACAGTGTGGTTGGGTAGAAGAAAAACAACTTTAAATTCAGTGTTCACTATTAAGGCGACAGTTTTATTCATAAAACAGTTATGCTACCCGATGAGAAGCAATTACTACTCATTAGGGGATAGGAGAGGAAGTGGGATGTAGCGGAGAGGACACTGGGTTTGGAATCAAGTTGGGGTTGTATACAGGCCTTATTAAATTTAATGTGAAATAGGTTACTGAATGTTAGGTACTTTTCAGTACCAGGGGTTTTGGAGTGCATGAGGAAATGATGATGTTTATAAGAAATTCATAGTCCAGTAGGAGAGAAAGACACTTAGATAAAGAAATCACAATCAAAAGTATTTAAGAAACCACGATTGCACCAAAGAAAGAGACTTTAACTGTCTGGGAGGAAAGGCAGGCAGAGAAGGTTTTGGGGATGTCATTTTTAAGCCGGATTTTTAAAGGATGTGCAGGAATTCAGGTTAAATGGGGGAAGGGAAGAAGGGAACAGCATGAGCCAGTAATAATAATCTCTAATATTAGTTGTTCATTATATGCCAGAAACTAGGTAAAGGACTTTACATGTGCTGCCTCATTTAATCCTCTCTTAACATTATGATCTCCATTTTATAAATGAAGAAACAGACTTAAGAGATTTTGATTTGTTCAGGATCACACAGCTAGCTAGTAAGAGGTGGAATCCAGGCCTGACTGATTCCGGTGTTCTGGCTTTTCACCAACAAACTACTGCTTCCCGTGTAGAAGCATGGAGGGGTGAATCAACGTGTTGGGGGATCTGTGAGAAGTTTTACTTTTCTGAAGTGTGAAGTGAAAGTTTAGGAGTGACTGGATGAGTAGGCCAAGTCCAGACCGTGACATTCCTGTATGCTGTTAACTGTCTAGCTTTTTAACCTTGGTAATACACATTTAATATTTCATGGGACCCCTGGATGATTCAGGTGGTTAAGTGTCTGTCTGACTCTTGATCTCCACTTGAGTCTTGATCTCAGGGTTGTGAGTTAAGCTCTGTGTTGCACTCCACACTGGGGAGGGAGCTTACATTAAAAAAAAATAATAAAATAAAAAATCATATTTCATACAGTTTGAGCTAATGTAAACACACATAGTTTTTGTTTCTCAAAGCAAGAATGGATCATACCTCACCTGTTAGTTTAAACATTATTGTTACCAATTTGTTGTGGAATTTTTCGTATTTAGTGACACGCCATTCTGTAATATGGACGTATTATGGAGTAGGATAGTGGAATGACCGAGAGTATGGAATTTGGTGTAAGAGAGCGGAATAAAGCCTTGGTTCTACTACTTATTTGTGTGAATTTGGGTGAGGTTGTTAACCTCTTTAAATCTTGGTTTTCTAATCTGTTAGATAGGAATAGTAATGGGTTTGTTCATTTATTCAACAAATATTTATTGAGTGTCTATATCAGATACTGTTGCAGTTGCTGGAGATACAGCAAACAAAATACGCAAAATACAGTGAACAAAATAGACGAAAAAGAGAAGAGACATAGGAAGATAAATGTTTGTCTGATGGAGGAGAGGTCTCCTGGCTGGCTCAGTCAGTAGAATATGACTCTGAATCTTGGGATCATGGGTTCCAACTTCAGGTTGGATGTAGAGATTATTTAAAATAAAATCTTAAGTAAATAAATGTATGTTGGGTGGCGAGGAGAAAAATAGTTCAGGACAGGGATAGGGCAGTTTTCTTGGGGGATAAGGAGATCATTGCTGTTTTAGAAGCACGGCCAGGGAGGGCAGCATTTGCCCTCTAAATGCTTCATTCTTCCAAATGAAGACCTAAGAAGAGATAAAGGAGTAAACTGTATAGGTATCTGGGAGAAGAACATTTTTGGTAGAGGGATCAGCAAGTATAAGGTCCTCAAGTAGGAGCAGAAATGATGCCTTTGCAGAACAGTGAGAATCCCATTGTGGTGAGAGGGAGGTGAATGAGGGAAAGAGTAAGAGAAGATGACATAAGACCAGAGTGAGGGCAGAGGGGGCAGAGGAGGCTAGACTCACATACAGCTTTTATTCTGGGTGAGAAGGGAAGCCCTTGAAGGATATTGTTTTGTTTCCTTTTGTTTTTTCCAAGATTTTATTTTTAAGTAATCTCTACTCCCAACATGGGGTTGGAACTCACAACCCCAAGATCAAGAGTTGCACCACAGGGATGCGTGGGTGGCTCAGTCGGTTAAGCGTCTGCCTTTGGCTCAGGTCCTGATTCCAGGGTCCTAGGATGGAGTCCTGCATCGGGCTCTGTGCTCAACAGGGAGCCTGCCTCTCCCTCTGCCTGCCACTCCCCCTGCTTGTGCATGCTCTCTCGCTCTCTCTCTCTCTCTCCCTCCCCTTCTCCCTCTGTCAAATAAATAAAATATTAAAAAAAAAAGAGAGAGAGAGAGAGAGAGAGATAGCAAGAGCAGGAACAAAAGCAGGGGGAGTGGGAGAGGGAAAGCAGGCTTCCTTTGAAGCAGCGAGCCCAGTGTGGAGCTCGATCCTATGACCCTAAGATCATGACCTGAGCCAAAATCAAGAGTCAGATGCTTAACTGCCCCTTATTACTAATTTTAGTGGAACTACATTTAGTGTTTTGTCATTAAGTGTGCATCTTATCTGTATCAAGAACATTCATTGAACTTCATTATTTTGAGGCACATATTGAAGTGATCATTGGTTTTTCTCCTTTCACCTGTTAGTATAGTGAATATTATAGTAGATTTCCCCTTGGGAGGGTTGATGGTAGGATGGTGGAATGGTTGATAGTAGGATGTCCACAGGCAGAGGCAAGAGCTAGTTAGGGGAAGGAGATGGGGTGCCTTGTATTTGATACCATCTGTGTAGAAATAATTAGAATTGGCTGCAGCTTCTTGGTCTTTCTTTGCAAACAATATCCTTGCTGTCCTGAGACACTGGACAGTGTGAGGGCTAGGAAGGAGGACAGAGGTCTGTACTTAGTCTTCTTACCTTGCTTCTTCCTTTTCCTCTCAGACAAAATGAAAATCAAGTGCCGTTTCCAGAAGGCCTATCGAAGGGCTTTGGAGCGCGAGGAGGAGGCCTTGTCCCTGGGCAGTATGCAAGGTACCTGAAGGGGTGATTATACTGGTTTAACACGAAGCCCTCTTTTTCCTCTTCCAATCTCTTGTCTTAACTTCAGAATCTCTGGGAAAGCTGGGAATGAGATACCTGTTTCAGCCTGGGCCACCGGGGGCTGAACCTGGCCTCAGTGCCAGCCAGGTGTGAGCGGGAGGTGGAAAGCTCAGGCCCTCTGTAGGCGGCTAGAGGGAAAGGGAATGGTGTTTTTGCTTCTGGTGCACCTCCTGCTTTTGTCCCCAGAGGCAGAAACCATGTTAGCTGAGCCGCAGGAGCAAGCAGAGGGCTCCCTGACTGTGTACGTGATCTCTGAAAACTCCTCGCTTCTGCCCCAGGTAGGGTGAGCAGAGGGGCTGCAGTCTTGCCTTATCCCGTCAGCTCATTCTCTCCTAGGTCACCTCCTCTTTGCAGTAGCACCCCCCATTGCTGGCATTTGCTCCAAAAAACTCTTTAACAAATAGTTTTTTTAAAGAATGAAAATGGAAAAAAACAGAATGCAAATAGGGATTTTTTCATTGACCCTGGGTCTTTCTAAAGCCCAGACCAAGGTCCGATGACCATTTAAAGTGGAAAAAAAAAATCAGGATGAAAAAGAAAAGAAGCTTGATTGAATGGGTTGTGATGGGAATACGGGCGACACATTGACCTTTTCACTTGACGAGCAAGAGGCTCAGTGGGAACTATATCACGTACTGTTTTCTTTTACAATTTGTGATGAAATATGTAATTCTTTTTTTTCTTTTTAAAGATTTTATTTATTTGACAGAAAGAGAGAGATCACAAATAGGCAGAGAGGCAGGCAGAGGTGGAAGGGGAAACAGGCTCCCTGCCCAGCAGAGAGCCCAGTGCAGAGCTCGATCCCAGGACCCTGAGATCACAACCTGAGCTGAAAGCAGAGGCTTAACGTACTTAGCCACCCAGGTGCCCCCAAATATATAATTCTTACAAAAAGATGAAAAAATTTTAATGACCATCCACGTATCCAACCCCCACTCACACACTACAGTCTAGCCGTATTGCTGAACTCGTGCATCTCCATGGTTCTACGCAGACCTGCTCCCTTTTGGCCCGGGGTGACCATATTTTATATGTGTCATTTTCTTACTTTTCATTCAAGTTTTATTATATGCTTTGTATCTCACTAAGCAACATACACAATTTTACAAATTTTTGAACTTCATATTAATACCCCACATGTTCTGCAACTTTCGTTTTGTTCCACGTTTATGTTTGAGAGAATCATCTGTGATAATCAATGTGTAGTTGAGTCTAATTTGTTCATTTTTTAATATGTTTCATTATTGAAACATAACCACACAATTTATCCATCCTGTTGCTGATGGGCAGTTGGATTGTCTTCTGGTTTTTGACTCTTAGCATTTCTAAGAGTGCTAAGAATTTCTAAGAATGCTACTGTGAGCATTCCAGGGCTTGCCTCTTTGCCACGTGCTGTCTACTTATATCAGACTTTTCAGGTGTGTGTTTATTCCGCTGTCTGTGTTCAGCATGGCATCTCCTATTAGTTTCCAGCCTGTGGAGATCTAGATCACTCCTGGGACTTAAGTCTGCTGGGAAGGGTAAGGGAACAGAAATGAATGAAAACATTCATGCGCACTGATTGGTCAGAGCTGCTGAGATAGGTGTTCACTATGAATCTAGAGGGAGGGGTAGGCCTGTTGGTCAGTGGCAAAATGTCAGATTCTCTGAGACAGGAGCCAGCATGCTCTTCTGCTTTCTTCCCTGAGCCCTCGACGTTCTGTCCCTTGGTGGCCTCTCACAGGACATGATGAGCTACATTGGGCCCGAGAGGACAGCAGTTGTGCGAGGGATCACGCACCGGGAGGCCTTTCACATCGTGGGCCGCCGCGTAATCCAAGTAGCACAGGCCATGTCTTTGACCGAGGATGTGCTCGCGGCAGCCCTGGCTGACCACCTTCCAGAGGACAAGTGGAGCTCTGATAAGAGGCGGCCTCTCAAGTCCAGCTTGGGTAGGGTGACGGGGTAGGGACAGGGAAATGAATGATACGGAGGTGATGGGGTGGAAGGGGAATCTGCATGGGGACTCTTCACTCCTTTCTTCTGTGGTTTCACTTTTTTTTTTTTTTTTTTAAAGATTTTTATTTATTTATTTGACAGAGATCACAAGTAGGCAGAGAGGCAGGCAGAGAGAGAGGAGGAAGCAGGCTCACTGCTGAGCAGAGAGCCCAATGCGGGGCTCGATCCCAGGACCCTGGGATCATGACCTGAGCTGAAGGCAGAGGCTTTAACCCACTGAGCCACCCAGGTGCCCCTGGTTTCACCTTTTTAAAGGACTTAGTGTCCCTCCTCCTAGTTTTATCCTCCCTTGGGTTCCCTGATGGCCACCAACCCCATCCCGGAGGAGAAACAAGTTCAACTCAGTGCAGGGTACGACTGCCTCTGGCTTCCCTGACTCCTGTTTTTCTAGGCTATGAGATCACCTTCAGTTTACTCAACCCAGACCCCAAGTCCCATGACGTCCACTGGGACATCGAGGGGGCCGTCCGGCGTTATGTGCAGCCCTTCTTGAGTGCCCTCAGTGCTGCGGGCAACTTCTCTGTGGACTCTCAGGTGAGATTGGGAGCAAGCAAGTCCCTTCCCTGACCGCACCAGAGTCTTCCATATTGTTTTCAAGTGGAGTCTGTTCGCCCAGTTCTTAGAGCTCACTCATTTGCTAGGAATTGCCTGTGTGTATATATGACTAGTGTCTGCTTTCCCACCGTGGTGTTCAGCTCAGGGACTTTTGTGAAGGTTTGTTTAAAAAAACAGCCTTCCTTACAGCCCCCTTTAGAACCATATTCACCCACTTGTGCCATCCTTAAGGAATTTATTTTAAAAATAAAACTTCCCAAAATATGTTAATGTAGTAGCAGCGAAGATGGCAAGAATGTAGCTTCCTACGTGTGAAGAATGTATCACACAGTGTCCTTTTAGGGAAAATGTGGGAGACATTTTTATCAGGTCTTGCTAGTGGGAGTACTTCTGAATCACTGATTTGAGTTGATCTTGCGGATACTGAATTAGGCTCTTCTTGTTTCCCTCTTTGTTTTAGAAAGTCTGGTTTTAAAAAATGCAGTTTCAAAGCATGCATTTACTGTATTAACTTTACCCTGAGCTTTGTTGCCCCCCTGCCCTGCCCCTCCACCACACCTACTTTTCTCTCAGCTCTGATTTTGTCTCTTATATTTCGTCCTGTCCTCATTGTATCTTTTTTTTTTTTTTTTTAAAGATTTTATTTACTTATTTGACAGAGAGAGAGAGAGAGAGAGATCGATCACAAGTAGGCAGAGAGAGATTCGGGGCTCGATCCCAGGATCCTGAGATTATGACCTGAGCTGAAGGCAGAGGCTTAACCCATTGAGCCACTCATGTGCCCCTCACTGTATGTTTTTAAGGCACTTCAGATCCTTTTTGGGACAACGTGGAGCATGAATCAATACACAAAATAACGTTCTCCTTTCTTTGCTTTACAGATTCTTTACTATGCAGTGTTGGGGGTAAACCCCCGCTTTGACCCGGCTTCCTCCAGCTACTACTTGGCTGCACACAGCCTCCCCCATGTCATTAACCCAGTGGAGTCCCGGCTGGGTGAGCTGAAGACGAGGGTCTATCTGCCAGGCTGGGGAGGGACCCTGAAGGCTCAGGGTGGGGTTGGAGGCTGGTAGTGTATCGTTCTGGTTCCCAGGTTGGGTGGCCTGAGGGCATCAAGGAAGTTTTGGGCATTTAGGCTCCTTTTTCATGAGACTCATGAAACATATCCAGAAACATTTTTTTTTTTAAGATTTTATTTATTTATTTGACAGAGAGAGATCACAGGCAGGCAGAGAGAGAGGGGGAAGCAGGCTCCCTTCTAAGCGGAGAGCCTGATGTGGGGCTCATCCCAGGACCCTGAGGTCATGATCTGAGCTGAAGGCAGAGGCTTAATCCACTGAGCCACCCAGGCGCCCCCAGGAACATTTATTAAACATGACTCCCAATGCTTTTTATAAAGACATGGTGGCTGCATCTCCCTCCGTGCGAGTCATCCAGGAAAGATACATATGTAGGAAAGATAACAGCAAAAGTACGTGAAGGCAGAATTTGGAAGGTTCTGCTGATTGAGGTTTGAAGCTGGGATTCTAGACTTTAAGTGTGAGGGTGGTATCTATAAAGAAGAGATGACCACAAGCTGTAATATAAGCAAACCGAAGTTAGTATATCACTCATTGTGGGATTTCAGACAGTAAGGCTAGGCCAGCGTGGACCATGATATGGGAGGGACTACAGGTGATCCCTCCCTCCCTCTCTCCTTCCCTCCCTCTCTCCTCTCTTCCCTCCCTCCCTCCCTCTCTCTCTCCCTCCAGCAGCGTGAGAACAGAGATAGAAGGGCTTTCCAGGCGAGGAAAACTCTGAGCTTAGATGCAGAAGAGGCAGAAAAGATAGGCATTCAGAAAGGTCAGCAGAGTTAGTGTAGAGGAATTGTGAGGGAGTGACTGAGGTAAAGCTGGCAAGGCAGGCTGGTGCCAGATCATAAGGCCCATGGTAAGTAGCTTGAGCCTTTACCTGGTGTGAATGGCTAGTTATTGAAGGATTAAGAGGGAATTGACATGAGGTCATATTTACACTTATGTATAAAATGGGCTATAGTTATACAGGTGTGATGGTGCAATGCCCAAGATGGTGGTCTTAGATAGTGAAGGGGGCCTGTTAGAGAGGGGGAGATTCCAGGGACCTTTGAGGGGCTAAGAACTCTACATGTATGTGGCACATCTTGGGAGAATGTTCAGAGGACATCCTTGACCGCAGAAACCCAGGACTGGAGGTTATCCTGGTGATTATCAGCTGGGGAAAATGAGGCCCAGAGTGAGTGACCAGAAAGTTAGAGGCTGACCCAGAACTGAGATCTAGACCCAGTCGGTTTTGGTAATCTGACTAACCTTCTCTTTGTACCGCAGGATCCAGCGCTGCCTCCCTTTACCCTGTGCTCAACTTTCTGCTCTATGTACCCGAGCTTGCTCACTCCCCACTGTACATTCAGGACAAGGATGGGGCTCCAGTGGCCACCAACGCCTTCCACAGTCCCCGCTGGGGTGGCATTATGGTAATGGTCCTAGAGCCCCAGCTTTAGGGACAGACACATGTTCCCTGAGACTGTTCCTTCTGTTATTCCTCTGGTGTCCTCCATGGCCCAGCCTGTGGGAGGGGCAGCACCAAGGAGGTTAGAGTGCTGTGAGCTCGTCCTCTCCCCTGCCGGCCCCACAGCTTCTTATTTCTGTCACTGTTTTCTATAATACGACCCTTTTGCATGTAGCGGTTTGCACTCACTGAGGACTTCTCTGTGTGTCCATCTTAGATCTTGGCCCTGTTTATGGCAGTCTTGCAAGGCTGGGGACTTTGTTTCTCCGGTTAGACTGGGAGTTTCTCATAGGAACTCGTAAAATGGAATAAAAAATATTTTGTACAGGACTTTTGAGGGGATAATGGAGATAATTTATGAAAAGGTCCTAATAGGTTTTAAAAAAAATATTAGCTAGACCATCAGGTTTATAATTTCTAGAGACCTTAAGGTCTTTTTTTCTCCCCGCCTCCGGAGTGTCTAGGGCAGAGCCGTGAACCATCTGGGTGTGGTCCTGAGGCAACCTCCTTTCCCCCCTGCAGGTCTACAATGTGGACCCCAAAGCCTACAACGGCTCGGAGCTGCCAGTGAGGGTCGAGGTGGACATGGTGCGAGTGATGGAGGTGTTCCTGGCCCAGTTGCGGTGAGGTCCTGGCTGATGCGCCTGGGGATGTTCCACTGAGTCTGACCCCAGCCTCCCTAGCTGAGTAGAATGACATCTCACCTGGCAGGGATACCTCCCCTGTGCCTACAGCTGCAGGGAAACGAAGCAAGCTTTCTAAGGATCACCTTCTTCTCCCAAGAAGGAGTAGTTGCTGACAGAGAAAAAAAACAAACTCCTGAACGTCAGGTCCCTGGGGTATGATTAGGGGTGCTTAAGGAAAGAGCTATGAATTCTGATGCTAACCGCTATGTTGGTAGTGGCTGCCTGATGCCCTGTGCTGAGGATTCTAGGGCTGTGCCTAGGACGATCAGGAAAGAGGATTCTGATTGATTAGCAATGTCTGCCCTGGGTGCGGGATTAGAGAGGCACAATCACCTGTTTATCAGAAGTGCTGCTGGATCCGGGCACCTGAGTGGCTCAGTCAGGTGGGTGGCTGACTCCTGGTTTTGGCTCAGGTCACGATCTCTGGATCGTGGGATCAAGCCGTGCATTGGGCTCCACACTCAGTGTGGAATCTGCTTGTCTCTCTTCCTCTGCTCCTCCCCTGCTTGCCCCCCCCCCCACTCTCTCTCTCTCAAGTAGATGAATAAAATCTTTTAAAAAACAACAAAAAAAGAAGTGGTCCTGGATCATCCCCTTAACTAAAGGCTCAGTGGTCCCATTTGTCCAAAGAGAGGGTAAGAAGGATGAGGGGATTAAGCTAGGTATTACCAGAAATCTTGTTGCCATGGGACCTTTTTTCAAACAAGATCTTAGAAATCTAATCCAGAAGCAGGTAAAAGCAAAAACACTGGTTAAAATGGGGCTTGAGGCTGTGTTTTGCTGAATGTTGCCACTTACCTCTCCAAGACCCCGAGGCACTTCCCTATGACTTCCGTGGTTCTGGGTAAGACTGAAAATCTTCCTCGTTATTCTAGGAAGCTTAGCCATCTTCTACTCCCAGCCTTCCTGACTTCACTCTTCCTACAGGCTGCTCTTCGGGATTGGACAGCCCCAGATACCTCTGAAATGCCTGTTTTCAGGGCCCAAGAGTGAAGGGCTAACGATCTGGGAGCTCGATCGGCTGCTCTGGGCTCGGTCAGTGGAGAACGTGGCCACGGCCACCACCACTCTCACTTCCTTGGCTCAGCTTCTGGGCAAGATCAGCAACATTGTCATCAAGGACGATGTGGCATCTGAGGTGAGTGGGCAGGGGATGGATTCTGTGACAGGACCCAGAGTGGCCAGCAAGGGCCAGGGTGTGGTGTGAGACCAGAGCCAGACGAGGCCCAGGGTGTGTGTGGGCATACATCTGGGAGTGCCCCAGGTTTCCTCTAGGGGGCAGGACACCAGATGGGGTGTGAGGTTTTAAGCTGGCACAAAAAAGATACACTGTAGCCCTTTTATACTGATCTCCATATCCTGGGCAAACTCCAGGCAGTGCAAATACAGTAAGACCCAGTCCCACTCCTGCCCCAATACCCCTCTGGTGCCTAGGACTTAATGGTATCCCCCTGCCCACTTCCTAGGTGTACAGGGCTGTAGCTGCAGTCCAGAAGGCGGCAGAGGAATTGGCCGCTGGGCACCTAGCCTCTGCCTTTACTGCCAGCCAGGAAGCTGTGACGTCCTCAGAGCGTGCCTTTTTTGATCCCTCGCTCCTCCACCTCCTCTATTTCCCGGATGACCAGAAGTTTGCCATCTATATCCCGCTCTTCCTGCCTATGGCCGTGCCCATCCTCCTGTCCCTGGTCAAGATCTTCCTGGAAACCCGCAAGTCCTGGAAAAAGCCTGAGAAGAGAGACTGAACAGGACAGCAGAATCTCAGTAGGAAGCCTTCCTTTCTGGCCAGAATGGGAGGTGGGAGATTGAGAGGCACATAAACGGGGCCTGCCGTGAAGGACTTAGCTCCAGTAACCAAAGTACAACACTCCAAGCGGGGTTCATCTTTCCTTCCCTTCCCATTCCGCTAGCTCAGGTTCCCCCCACAACCTTTGTGCCCTCCTCTCCCCTTCCCTCCAGAAGACGTGTCATTTGGGTCTCCTTACCTGGCTTAAACTTGAAGGCCCTTTCCTGTCTCCCACCGGGGCAGGGACAGTTTGTTGTGCTTCTGTCCTGTTCCTCGAGGTTCTCTTGCACTCAGAGGGAGCCTTAGGGGAAAGCCCTGGGTTGGATTCCAGCCCCCTCCCCTCCATGCTTCTCTCTAACCCCTCAGAGAGAGCCCTAGCACTGCTCTCTTGGAAGGGGCCAGGTCGCCTCTGGGGCCTTCTCCCTCCCTCCCATCCCTCCCGGTTGGCTGTGCCTTTTGGGTATAGCCTGATGCTGAGCATGTGGCTGAGTTTCCCTTCACCCTTTTATAGGGTTAGTGTGGTGCAGTGGGGAAGGTTCCAGACTTGGGATCAAGCATGCCTGAATTCAGACCCTTGTTTCTGTACCTTCTGTACTTAACATCTGGGGAGCGCTGAATAAGCCACTTAATCTCCCTGAGCCTCAATTTTTCATTTGTTCAAATAGCACTAATGATTCCTCCCTTACAAGGTGGTTATGAGGATTAAATGTGATAAGCATACGAGAGTGTCAGGTATATTTTAGGCTCTCAATAAACATTGGTCGAATGTTAATTGGAATGATAAGAAGTACGAGCATACCTTTCATTCTTCATTTGTGTCCAAGTAATGGTTTCCTGCCAACTGTCCTGGGTGCCTGGGCCCACCTTGCTTCTACCTGGCCATGTGCCCTAGAGAGAGGCCCCGCTTCCCTGCCCTGGAGGGCCCTGTGGTGGCGAGTCGCCTAGGCTGTTGTCCCTTAGCACGTACAAGGTTGCCCAACAAAGCTGTTAGCATCTACTTCTGCCTTTTTCTCAGGGGGTCTGGGAGGGAATAGCTTGTGCCAGTATAAGCCTTTAAATACAAACTCATTCATAAATTCATAAAAAGAATATATTAAGCACAGTTGTAACTGCTAGGTATTATAAGAGAACAGACAGGATCTCTGCTTCCACGGAACTGATCTTTTAGCGGGGAGAGTCAATGAACAAAAACTAATTTCAGATCCTGCATTAGAAGGAAAAAACAGGCTGATCAGATGGGGACCTGCAGCTAGTGCTCTAGATTGGGTGTTGGTGGGGGGGCGGCTTTGAGCAGATGACATTCGAACTAAGACCAGAAGAGGAAACCATCTGGGGGAAGAGCATCCCAGGCAAAGATCTTGAGACGGGAACTCGCTTGAGGGGCAGATGGCAGAACAGAGTGGCGACAGCGCAGCGAGTATGGAGAGGTAGACAGGACTCCTAGTACCTAGTGAAAAAGTGAATGAAGCCCAAGGCGAGGCCCCGCCCAGCCCCAGGGGAGTGATCCCAGGTTGGCGCGCCCGCGGCCTCTCGCGGGGTGGGCGGGGCCCAGAGCTGGCCCACCCCTGGGGGCGGGGCGGTACCTGGGGCCCCGGCCGGGGGCGGGGCTGCGGACGCTCCCCCTTCTCTTCGTTCCAGCCAGCGCAGGCAGCCGCCTCGGCAGCAGGCGAGCTGCGGCCCCGCGAGGCCATGAAGGTGAAGAAGGGCGGCGGCGGGGCTGGTACGGGGGCGGAGCCCGCACCAGGGGCCTCCGGCCCGAGCGTGGAGCCCAAGCCCGAGCCGCAGCTGCAGGAATCCGAGTCCGGGTCCGAGTCGGAGCCCGAAGCTGGCCTGGGGCCCAGGCCGGCGCCGTTGCAGAGGAAGCAGCCGATCGGGCCAGAGGACGTGCTGGGGCTGCAGCGGATCACCGGCGGTGAGCACCGGCCGGGCAGCGCCGCCCGCGGTGGGAGGGCGGGAGGGAGAGAGCGCCGGAGGGGGCTCTTGCGGAGCTCGGAGCCTGGGCCCCCGCCCCCTTTCCCGCCCTACCACCTTCCCCTACCTCCCCTCCCCCACCCGGGTGCCCCTCGCCTGAGTTCCCTACCCTTCTGCCTCCGAGCCTGAGATTTCCATGTTCCCTCTTCCCTTGATCTCCTTGTGCCCACTTCTTCTCCCTTTAGACATTTATTTTCAGCCTACTCCTTCCTTCCTGAGGAGGCCATCCCCCTATCCCATGGTGGAGGTCGGGCAGCAGCTGCAACTGTGACCCCTTCCCCACGGAGCCGTCACAGCCCTTTGAGGCTTTTCTCTGCAATAATGAGGATGGGTGCTAAGTGCTATCTGTCCTCAGTCCCCACCCTGGAGGCTAGGCAGAGGCTGAGTTACTTAGGTGACTTTAAGACCCTCCAGTCTCCCTGACCATTAAATGCCCTCACTCTGGGTCCCCCCAGGAAGTCTCCGGCCATCCTCCAGCCCCAGGGAAGGACCTGGGCAGGAAGCTTCAGTGGGTTGGTCTGAGCCCTCTCAAGGGAGTAGGTTACTGCTCCCTGCACCCTCCCCCGCTACCGCCTTAGCCTGTCTTCTTCCGGGAGGCCTAGTCTCTGCTGTGGTTTAGTTTCTGAACTGAGCTGCCTGGGTGGAAGTCCCAGCTATGACATGTAATTGGCTGTGTGACCTTGGGCAAGTAATTGCACCTCTCTGACCATGTTCATCTGTAAAATGGGGATAACAGCACTTACTTCATAGGGCTGCTGTGGAAACCAGTTTTCTGATTTTGCTTAGTGCCTGGCCTGCTGTGTGTGCTCTGTAAATAGGGCTCTTTTGTCAGTAGTACTGAGGGCCCCACAGGACTGCTCACGGCTGCTGCCTGGAGGCAGACAACTGGGCATTCAGGGCCCGGGAGGAGGTTACCACAGTCAGGGAACAAGGGCTAGGAAGCCTCGTGCCAGAGGCAGTGGCTGAGCCTCAAAGAACAGAGGCATTTGGAGAGAGAGAGGCCCTCTACCTTAGCTTCATTCTTCAGTAATCCTGCTCTGGCTACCTCTGCGAGAGCAACTTTTGGAACCCCTCACTAGTGCTGGGGGGGGGGGCAGGTGCTGGAATGGGCCTGAGCCCTGGAGTTGGGGGAGCAGCAGAGCCTGAGGCTGCCAGCTGGAGCTGTAATGGCAGATCTAGCTAGGCCTGTGCATCTGAGTCCCTGGGGGACCAGCTTCTCCCTCCTCTCAAAGCCAGGCAGCAGCCATTCTTGGCTGGGCCCCCAGAGCACTGAGCTGCCTTGCCCAAGCAGACAGTAGCAAAGGGAGGGGGCCTGGACCAGTCTGATGTTCGTGCCAGTTGAGCTGGAACTGGTAACAGCAGCATTTAGGATGGGGGCAGAACTTACAGGGTTTGTGGAGGTCAGGCTGACCTGTCTGGGTCTTCGATAACTTTAGAGGTTATTTTGCGACTCTGGGGGCGCCCAGCCCATGTCACTGCCATGTGTCCCCTAATTTGGAGGAGATTCAAAGCCCTTAGACATGGGGCATCTGTGAGGAAGAGCAGTGGAAGGGGCTTCCTGGGAACTCTTTACTCTCTAGAAGCTGAGAACCAGGTTCCAGGGATCTCTATCCTGGCACCCCCTGGTCTCCTTTGACCCTAATCACACAGGTCTGAGTTTTGCTCCTCCTGGATTATTGGCCCTGAATCCAGCTTAGGAAGATATTTGTGGCAGAAGGCAAGGGGGTGGCAGTTGTGTTCTGAGCCTTCGGCCACTCTGCCCCTTTATCTGTCCTGACCCTGGTCCCAGGCCTCATCCTTCCCTTGGCAGACGGGAGGGTGTGGGCGCCGCATTCTGAGCCAGGGGCATCCCACTTCCCTCACTTCCTCTAAGGACAAAAGGGCTGCTAATTCAAGGTGTGGTAGAAGAGACTGAGGGCAGACCTAAGAACTTAGCTCGGCATTCGAGGAGAGGCTCAAAGAGCAGAAGAATGTGAAGAAGGAAGGACATTCCCAGGAGCTGGAGCTGGGCAGCTAGGATTTTGCTCCCAGTTCTGCTACTTCTTTCCCTTGTGCCCCGCACCTTCTTTCAGCATCTGTTTAAATAAGGTGTGTTGAGGGTGAGGTGAGGGCTGCTCACTGGCATTCCTCCTCCTTCTCTCTCTCTCCACCATGGACAGTGGTTGACAGGCCAGGGATCTAGCCTCTTCCCTTAAGCCCTGCTGGACCCTAAGATGCCAGGAGGCTACCAGGAGGGCTTCCTGGAGGGGGCCGCACTGGGCTTGGGGAAGAGAGAAGGACTTTACATTCACTTCCTCTTCCTGCCTCAGAGGAATAGGAGGTGGCCCAGGGGCCTGGAGGGTGATTTCCGGGCCTCTGTCAGGGAGGATGTGATGGCCTGCCGGCTGACAGCACCAGACCTACCATTGCTCCTTTCAGTTTGCAGGGGCCTCCCTGAGCACCTACAGTTGTTGGTGGACCAGGCCCTGATGATCCTAAGCAAGCATCCTCAGCCACGGCTCACCACTGTGTCCCGGTTCCTCTTCTGGGCCCGAGGACTCCCTTTCCCCCGTGCACACACCCACTTCCTGGCTTTGCTTGTACTCTTCTCTCTGGGGGTGGCTCAGAGCTCAGGCTAGGTCGATGAGTTTGAGGGGGTTCCCTCCATTTGCTAAGACTTCCTCCCATTTGGAGATCAGCAGGGGATGGGAGCAAAGGTGGCCCCCTTCCCCCAATATTCCAGGCTCTGGGCTTGAGTCAGCAGAGCTTTTGCTAAGCTGCTTAAGGGAGCTGGGCTTATATAAGCCGCTTATGGGGAGAGGAGGGGGTTGGGGGGGATAAACCTTAGAGGGGTTGTTTGCCTGCCCTAGCACAACCTAGGTCAGGGAAGTCCTTGCCTTGACACCTCCTAGAGGTAGCACCAGGGGCAGCTATGTGGCGGGGGGTGTGAATGTTCTCCGGGTGAAGTACTGTGTTTCTCCTGAGGTGGAGCTGTGTCACCCTCTTTAGCACGAGGTTCTCAAAGGCCAGGTCTGTATCCCTCTCTAGCTGGGGTTCCTTGTTAGGTTGGAGACCCATCAGGCTCACAGTCACTGAGCTGGCCCCACCAGAGCAAAGGCTGAAATAAGGCCCCACAACTCCAGGATGGAAAGGAGACTGAGTAGGGGGGTGACCTTGTCTTCTACCCTCCTCCTTCACTCTGCCCCTTGCTGACCTCCCTGACCTCAGAGGATAGAGCTGTTTGTCCCTCATTAGAAGCTGGGACTCCGTTCTCTCTGGAAGGCAATGACCTTCTGGAATCAGAGAAAGTGGTAGCTAGTCTGGGGTCCCCCAAAGGCTGAGCTTGGCAGCTGGGGCTTCTGGGTGGGTCCCTTTTTTGCTTAGCTGCCTGTCTTCCCTAGACTACCTGTGCTCCCCCGAGGAGAATATCTACAAGATCGACTTCATCAGGTTCAAGATTCGAGACATGGACTCAGGCACTGTCCTCTTTGAAATCAAGAAGCCCCCAGCCTCAGGTGAGTGGTCTGGCTGGGTAGGCCATCAACAGAAGGATGAGGTGGGTGAGGGCTGTGAAGCAGGTTGCCCAGGGACTCGTCAGGTGGCAGAGGAGTCAGAGAAGAGCTGGGGCTGGGCCTCTGCTTTTCTTTCCCATCCGTTTCTGGGGCTGGACATCTGGGGTGGACAGTCTGGCCCCTTCGGTCCCTGCCAGCCTGCCCTCTGCAGGCCTTCCTGGGAACTGCAGTCCCAGAGGCCCCAGGCCTCTGTCTCCTGGGGCCCCCCCGGGAACCTCAATTGAAATTGGTGACCTGCTGACCTAGAAACTACCCTCCCTTCCTGGGGTGGGGAACCAGTTGGCCAAATGTCTGAATCCTCAAGGTGCATCAGAATCTCCTGGGGGAATTTTTTAAGAATTCAGACAGATGGGGGCCCTGGGATGGGAACCCTGGGTGGGCCCGGGGCCCTGGCCTGAAGCCCTCTGAGCCCCAGTTGGGGTACATTACAGAGCGGTTGCCCATCAACCGGCGGGACCTGGACCCCAATGCTGGGCGCTTTGTTCGCTACCAGTTCACGCCTGCCTTCCTCCGCCTGAGGCAGGTGGGAGCCACGTGAGTCACTGGATGGAGGTGGGGTGGGAGGTGGGCAGGGGCTGGGGATAGGGGTGAGAGTGGGGAATGAGTTCTTACTGAGCCTTTCTTTTTTGGGGGTGGTGTCTGTCTGGAGCCTTGCGGCCTGACTTCAAGGCCAAGCTCAGGTCTGCCCTCTCCTATCTGCCAGGGTGGAGTTCACAGTGGGAGACAAGCCTGTCAACAACTTCCGCATGATTGAGAGGCACTACTTCCGCAACCAGCTCCTCAAAAGTTTTGACTTCCACTTTGGATTCTGCATCCCCAGCAGCAAGAACACCTGCGAGCACATCTACGACTTCCCCCCTCTCTCTGAGGAGCTGAGTGCGTGGGAGGGGCCGTGGGGGTCTGGGGGGAGGCAGGGAAGACTAGAGAGACCAAACTGGCGGGGGAGTGTGGTTCTGACCTCTTTCTCCTGCCCTGGGTCTCTTTTGTTTGGCTGCCATTCCTATGCCACCGGTAGGGAAACTGAGGTTCAAAAAGGCTGGGGGAACTTTGTGAGGTGGAGGGAGGTCTGAGGGTTGTTCAGCTTGTCCCCATCCCACAGTCCCAAAGCCTCCTTGGCAGGGGCCCCGGCTCAGGCTCCTGACCTTTGCCCCAATTGGCGGGGCCTCTCTTGCAGTCAGTGAGATGATCCGTCACCCATACGAGACACAGTCTGACAGCTTCTACTTCGTGGATGACCGGCTGGTGATGCACAACAAAGCAGACTATTCCTACAGTGGAACACCCTGACCCGCAAAACCAGCCCCCTGCCCCAGGAGGGTCCTGGGCCCTTAGCTGTGTCCTCCCCAACACTCACCTCTCAACCCGAGGTCTTCTGCCTGGGGAGTGGTCCGAGAGCCCTGGACCCCCAAGTTGGCGATGGGAGGGAGGGTACCTGATGTCCCCAGTCCAGGTCTCTGAAGCCCGTGGGGTGGGAGTGGGGTAGGAGGGCTGTCTGCCTCCATGTCCAGGAGGGCCTCCTAGGAGAGGAGTAGCCAGGACTTCCGGACAGCCTAGCTGGTCCTCTGGGACCCAGGTTTAAGAGTAGTGTTCCGCTATCCAGGCTTTGGCAAGGTCAGGGCCGGGACCTGTTCCCTGTTCCTTGCCTGCCACCAACAGGCTATTTAGGATATCCATTGGAGTGGGGGGCTGGTCTGGCTGCCAAGATTTCTAAGGGAGCCAGGACCTGGCCCAGCCCCGGCTCCAGCCCTAGCCCTTACCATCGGGGCCCGAGCTACTGCCTAAGGTGTGGGGGGGATCCCTCCAGACTGTGGCCTGTGATAGGGCCTGGACCAACTGTATATAGTTTTCAATAAACTCTCTCCTTTTCTGTTCTTCGACTGTGAGCCCACATGTGTGTATGGGGAAGGGGTGGAGTTGGGGGTGGGGCAATAACATGGCCCCCAGGTCATCCTGTCCACTAATCCTTTATACCCTGGTGTCACACTCAGCATCTCGAGTCAGATTTAGCATATGTTGCAGCCAGAAGGGGGTTTTTCCTTTGTTAAAGATGGAGACCCAGACTGTGAGAAGGGAAGCTTTGTCCCAAAGTCATAGCCAGATCTGGCAAAACAGAGGCTGGGACAAAGGCCCTCAACTCTAGGGTAGACGGAAGGTGTGTGTGGAGGGGGTGGTCTGGTTCTCTAGAGCACCTTTCCCCACCCAGAGACCACTAAGAGTGCTAACTAGGTTGTGCACTGAGCCCTCATCAGAGAGACAAGGTGGACATGGTTTTGGCTCAGGTCCAGGGGAGCATCCCCTGGCCTGGCTGGCCTGCAGAGGATGCTGCCGCTGGCCCCTAGCACCACCCCAAACCCAGAAGAGCTCTTAATTTCCTTAGTGGAGGAAACCGAGAACCGGGGGTAGATAGAGAACTCACACCCTACTGTTCTCAGGCACTAATTTGGATATGCCTGGTGACCACCCTCTCTGGGCTGAGACTTAACTCTAAGATACCTATAAGTGCCAGGATTCCTCTGGCAGGCACTGTTATTATGCCCATTTCACAGGAAGTGTGGGCCTAGAGGGATGAATGTGTGTGGCCAAAGCTGTGTGTCTATTCAGTGGCAGGGTCATGGCTCTAACCCCACAGTGTGGCTCCAGATCACAGACCCTCACGGCAAGCAGAGGGGCCCTCGGGAGGGTGGTGCAGGAATTTGGGCTGACAGCCAAGGGAACCTGAACTCGGTCAGTATCCACGGAGATGGCGAGAAACAGACGAAGTGGAGATTTTCAGAGGGAAGATTTCCAGAACTGGCGGCTGATGGGATGAGACGGCCAGAGACAGGAAGGAGTTGAAGCTGAAGCTTGGTCTGGGGCCTGTATGTCGGGGTGGGGTGGGGAGTGGGAGAGCTGTCACGGGGCTGGGGGAGATGATGAGTTCAGGTTGGGACCTGCTGGCATGTGCATACAGATGTCCTGAAGGAGGTGACCAGGAAGAGACAGGAAATTCAGGCCCTGAGACCAGGAAGTGGGTGAAGGCTGGAGACGGTGATCCTTGGAGGTCAATGGCCACAAGATGGTTGCTGAAGCTGCAATGATGGCTGAATTATGGGGTTGGCCCTCACACCGAGAGTCCCATGTACTTTGGGCCTGGAGGAGGAGTTCTGGCTAGGAAGAGTCTTGGCCCCCTGTCTCCTTGGAAGTCTTCATGTCTCTGGCACTGGTCTGCTGCCAAGGGTGCACCTTGCTGCATCTGGTTCCCGGCACTTCCCCTGAGAATGTAGAGGGTCCCTGGGCAATAGAAGGAGGGAGAAGATGGGGTAAGGGTGAATCTGGTCCTGGCTCTGATGTTGACGAGCTGGAAGGTCCATATGGACCTGGCCGGATCTGGGCCTCAGATTTCATTTCTCTGCTGTGGTCCAGATTTCTTGGCTTTGACTCTTCAGGAATTGTCACATGGACCCTGCCACTGGGTCGAGCAAGAAAGCCCGAGAGACCCACCATTTGTGCCTACCCAGGCTGGTCATGGTATGGTGCACGTTAGGACTGCCAAACCCATGATGAAATATTGAGATGCTTCCCTTCCAGTGGTAAAAAATTGCTAGCTGCAACCCCCAGCACCTTCCTCTCTGCCCCACGCCCTCCTGTTAAGAGCCACCATCCATCCCTTACCACCCTGTTAACGAAAACAAGGGTGCTTTACCTTTTTGTGTGTTATGGACCCCATTGTTATCGTCTCCTGAAGCCTAGAAACAGTAAGGGTCTTATGTGTACAAAATATGCGGTAATCCTAAGTATTTTAGGTATTTAAAAACTGTGTAATAGGAATCTACATATCTATTCTGTGATACCTGTAATATAATATGAGAACATCTGTGATTTTGAATCTGCAATTTCTCTACTTTATGACAATGTCACAGATTCTTCTTCTTCTTTTTTTTTTTTTTTTAAAGATTTTTATTTTACATATTTGACAGAGAAAGATCACAAGTAGGCAGAGAGGCAGGCAGAGAGAGAGGAGGAAGCAGGCTCCCTACTGAGCAGAGAGCCCGATATGGGGCTCGATCCCAGGACCCTGAGATCATGACCTGAGCTTTAACCCACTGAGACACCCAGGCACCCAGTTACAGATTCTTTTATAGCTATTGTGATTTGTGACTGACATTTGTAATGGAGGGAAATACTAAGTTTGAGGTTGAGATGAGTGACAATGAAGGTATGATTTCTTCATCCAGCTTTTTAAGAAACTTCATTTTATTTATTTATTTATTTTAGAGAGAGAGAGAGAGAGAGCGTGAGCAGGGGTGAAAGGAGGAGCAGAGGGAGAGAGAGAAAGAGAATCTCAAGTGACCTTGCACTGAGCACAGAGCCCGAAGCAGGGCTTGATCTCACAGCTGAGGAGCCGACCGAGCCACCCAGGCACCCCTGTTCATCCAATTTAATGAACCCATGAACTAACCAATTTTAGAACCCTTCTGTTTAGAGCCACTCAACACCCCCGCCCCCGCCAGAAAGAAAAGGCTAACTCCCCCAGAGCGGAGCACTTCCAGACCCTGCATCTGTTCAGCTCACATCCTCAAACGGTGACTGTTTGTTGTGAGATGACCAGCAGGGGGCAGCCTATGAATGGGAGAGCGGCTGCAGTCCTTTCAAGTTTAAGGGCCGGTCTGGTTACAAAAACAAACTCAGAGACCCCAAATTCTGTTTGCCACCTGCCTTACTTGTGTGGGCGCCAACTGCCTTGTAGGTGCGCTCAATGGGCCCACAGGACTGAGGTTTTACTCTGGAGGAGATCTTGATCTCTGCTCACCGCTGGAGCCAGAGGTGTAGGGTAGGGGCTTCACAGAGAGTCTCCCCCCACCCCTTCCCTCTATAGTCAGGGCTAGGCTGAGGGAGGTGGGTCTTCCTTTTGGGTGCACCGGCTGGCCCTGTCTCCCCCAGCTGCCGACTGTGCCCTATCCCTCTAGTCCTGGACACAGGCTCTCAGGGAGGGTGGAGGCTGAGTAGGGCCCTGACCCCCCAGAGACCACCTTCCAGGGCCAGCAGTGTCCGCGGTACCGGGCTCCCTTCCAGTCACCTCACCCGTGGAACCCGGAGCTCCCACCAGGGAAAGATGGAGAACAGGAAGTTATGACCCGGACAGGGAAGAGACCCCTTCCTGTGTGAAGAGATGGTGGGGTTCAAGGAGGAAAGCAGTGAATCTCAGTAAGAAGGGGTTGAGGGTGGGAAGGGAATCATCTTCCTTCTTAGGGGCAGAACTGCTTCCTTGGATCTTTCTGGACGTTCTCCTGGGAAGAGGCCCCGCCTACCTGCCCTCTCTCGCCCTCCTCAGGCTGGTCCAGGAGTCTTCCTGGGTGCCTCACTCATTGGATTTGGAAACTTCACAGTACAGAATGAGGGTCGGGGTGACATCCCAGACCAGGGTGTCTACAGAAAGGCCTGGCCTTTCTGCCCAGGGAGGGGAAATCTGGAAATGAAGCCTCAGGAGCCAAGACCACAGGCACTTGCTTTATTGTTCTAGGTCAGGGGAAAACTGCAGGCTGTCTAGAGATCTGCTTGTGCCTAACCAAGCCCAGGCCAACCTCTGAGGATTTCTGTCACCCCTGGGTACAGGGTAGGCTGAAGCTCCCACTCGGTGGGGGTTAGACTCTCCAGTAGGGCATGGTGGCTGACTAGGCCACATCCCCAGCTCTGGGCTACATCGTGGGTCTGCCAAACAGTCAAAGAGAGGCGGGTGTCGGCCACCACACACACCCCCTTCCCACCCCTGCCAGTCTGTGTCAGGCTCTCCTTCCCTGAATGCCCAGGCTGCCTGGGCCAGTGGAAAGTCATTAGTAAGTTGGGAACTAAACTACATGAAGTTCTTCCAGAGAAGGAGTGAGATTGTCGTGCCCTGGAGAGGCCCTTCCAGAGCCCAGGGCTGGGAGAAGAGGACACTCTGAAGTTTCTGAGGGCAAGGGCTTTTCCAAACACTTTGTGCCAGAACTGGGCTCAGTTTGGTCCTGGGGTGGCCGTTACCTCTCCTGTGTGGCATTCTGGGGGAGGTCAGACAGAGCAGACACTGAGGCTGGGTGGAGCCTGGCCAGGTGGGTGCCCTGAACAGCAGCCCCCTGGGGGACCTACAGACAACTTGGGGAGAGGCTGTACAATGACTCCTCCCTGACAGGCTGCTGGGATGAAGATGGGAGAATAAATACAGGGGCCTTCCAGGAGAGAACATGTTAGAAGGGGCCAGGCCTGCAGAGCATGCGGACATCAGAAGAGGGTTTCCAGGTGGTCTTGGATCTCACACAAGGACCTGGGCCCTCAGCTGTCCGTCACGTCAGAAGTGGAGTCAGACTCTCGGTGATGCAGTTCTGATTCTTCTGGATAGTAGGTATGTGGGTGCGTGTGGGTTTGATTTGACTGTGTGTGTGTGTGCACACATATTATGCAGGACGTAGGTGTGGATGAGTGTGAGCTAGGGAGGGTGTGTTCTTTCCTCGCCTGGACACTCGGTCTCTGGGGATCCTGAGTGAGGAGCTGGCTCCCCAGATGGCAGAAATGTGTGAGGGGTGGCATTGGGGGGTACCTTCTTCACCCCCAAGCTGCCAGCTGACAATCAGTTGGCTTGGTGGCTTAGGGGACAGGGCTGGTTTTCCTTCCTTGACCTTTAAGGTGGGCCCCATGTGGGCGGCCAGCGGGGATGTCCAGGCCGGATGGAGGCCAGAGTGGCTGCTGGGCGTGGCTCAGGCTAGGGCCATGGGCTTGGAGCTGGGGCTGAGGTACACAGAGGGGCCGGCAGGGGCCGCGGAGGGTGTGGGCTCCAGCTCCATGAAGGCCGAGTAGAGGGTGGTGAGGTGCAGGTCACCCAGTGCCCCGGAGGCCCCACTGCCGGGTGGTCCCAAGTCGCCGGCCCCGCTGCCTGTCTCTGCCAGACAGGGCCCTGGGGGGAAGCCATGGGGTGGGGGAGGAGGTGGTGGCATTGAAGAGGATGTTGGAGATGAGGTCACCAGTACCAAGGGGTCAAGGGCCAAGCTGTCATCCTTCAGCTGTTCCCACAGGTTTCCTAGTTGGGGGAGAGAACAGGAGTCACTGGGAGGTACCGAGGAACCCTGTGGACCCCCACCCCTGGCTCTTACATGCTAAAAAGACCATTGTTGGGGTGACCTTGACCAGGGAACAGACTGTTGGCCCCAGGGAGTAGCTGGAACCCTCCGATTCCTCTGCCATAGCTTAGATGATCTCTGGGGCTCTTATTTTGCAGTGCGGGCGGGGGGTAGCCAAGGACTTGAGAGCTGGCCCTTTGAAAGGAGGGATGTCTGTGCTGTGCACTCCCAAGTTAGCCTGCAGAGGGAGCCCTGGTGCTCTTCCCCCTCGCTGGTGCCCAGGCTTCCAAGGAAGGCAATCTGCAGTCAAGACCAAGGATCTTCTTCTAACAGTGCTCCTCGGGACCCGATGAAGTCCTCCACTGCAGGCCCCAGGGAGAGCAGAGCCTGGAGCAGAGACTCTAGGGAGGAGTCATTGCTGCTACCCCGTCCTCCTCTCTGGGCTGTGGATCTGCATTGTGGCAGGCCAGGGCCTGGGCATCAGCGCTGCAGGGATGGAGGAAGGGGGTCGGACTAAACCCCAGACTGAACTTGGCTGCTTGGGTTCCAATCCTTAATCTCCTTCTTCCTAGCCAAGTAACCTTGAATAAGTTACTTAACCTCCATGTGCTTTTGTGAAAGGGGTTTAATAATCCTTCCTCTGGTTCGAGAGGCCCAGAGGAGAGGGGGCCCGTGAAGCTGATGGTCCCCGGTGAGCGCTGCTCCCCACTTCTGGCTACTTCTGGGCTGAGGCTCTAGCTGTGCATTCCTAACAAGTTTACCAAGACCTGGGCTCCAGGACCAGGAGCTCTGTAAGGGTCAGCAGTCTCCAGCTGCCTATGGATGTCCTCAATCACCCCCGTGCTCCCAGAGGGTCTGAGGCCTGGGTCAGGCACCTCCTCCAAGCCTCCCGGGGCCAGGACCAGGGACTGGGCACCCACTGGAGTTTAGGTCTGAACGGATGGACTTGGCCGTGTGCAGAGATGGGGCGGGCAAGGTGGAATGGACTTGATAGAACCCCTCCCCAGATTCCTATCCCGCAAATCTCGGCAGGGCCTGCCTAGTTCTGAGGTCTTGCATTCTTCCCCGGGGGGAACACCTCTCTCCTTCTGCCCTAAAAGATGAGTGAGAAAACGCAGCCGCTTCTTGGAATGTTCAGATGGGCAGTCGCTCACAGCCACTATTCAATGGCACACTGGACTTTTTCCCAGCTACCTGGAGCTGGGAGTGGTTTGATGATGGGGTCCATTGCAACATGTTCAGGGGTAGCAGAAGGAGGGGAGTGGGGGCAAGGACGTTTCTCTTTGCCCCTTGGCACCCCTGGCTGGCTAGGGACTTCTCCGTTTCAACTGACCAGAAACCTGGCAGCTAGCTAGGCCCCAGCCTGGAGACTTGGAGGGGATGGGCCACACCATTGGACGCACCTCTCCAGCCCTTTCCCACCTTCCCTTTTCCGCCCCCAGCTCACCCTGGAAGTCAAAGTCGGTGAGAGAGGGGTTGATGGCGTCCAGGTCAGTGCCAAGGTCTCCGTCTGGGAGCAGAGGGTCCTGCATGGTCCTGGCCGGGGAAGGCTCAGCCAGGAGCTTGGCACTGTGGCTGGGCGGGGTGTTGGCGGGCAGAGGCGAGTCCTGGGGTGTGCCTGGCTGGGCCCGCAGCTCCAAGTGCCCATCCGGCTGCGGGAACAGCGACTGTGGAGGTCCGGGAGGGGGCAGGCCCGGTGAGAGGTGCGAGTATGTCTGCCCATAGCAGGAGGACACGTGTCCCCCAAGTAGGTCCTGCAGGGGGTTCTTGCCGGGAATGGGGCCCGGAGCTGGGTGGATGGAGTGCAGTGGCTGGGAGAGCCCAACTGGAGGGGCCAGGGGCCGGATGGGGCCTGAGCTGGTCAGCCCAGGGGGTGGGCAGCCCAGCAATGGGGAGCCCAGCTTCTCCCTCTTCTCTCCAATGAGGCTATCCAGCTCTTCTGCGAAGGCCCGAGAGAGAAGAGAGAGGGACACCGTGAGACCTCCCTTTCCCCACAAGCCCTCTCCCCAGCCTTGGAACCACTCAGACCTTCACTCATTGATAAATTCTCTTTGCTCAGCTTCTCTCCCTCTCCCCCTCCCCTCTACTGTCCCCCTCGCCCTGCTCTTAGGTGCACCACGCCCTTCCTTGCGTTGCCCCCCAGCCTCTCACCCGGCTTGGCCATGCTCTTGCGCACGGCAATAGGGTCTTTCCTCTTCCACTTCTGCAGTTCCTCCTGCATCTTGTCGATTTTAGCCGGATTGAGGGCCCACAGGCAGCCCTTGCGAGAGGAGCTTCCCGATTTGTTCTCTACCTTCTCAAAACATTTGTTGAGAGAGAGGTTGTGGCGGACAGAATTCTTCCAGCCATCGGGTGCCGTCTGCCGGAGCAGAGCAGGACAAGGTCAGGGTCAGGGTCAAGTAGCCAGAGCCAGGTCTGGGCTCCAGAAAACTCCTTTGCCCTCTGGGCACCTAACCGCCACCCATTCCAGGGCTTGTCGTCCTCCTCAGCACCCAGCCTGCATCTGGCACCCTTCCGGGGTGGGGCAGGGGTGGGCAGGAATCTTGGCCGCAAATTATTTTCACCTAAAATCTGCCTTCATCCCCACCACTGGCCGACCCTTCTGAGGACTGTCGAGGTGATTCGTACAGGAAGGGCCCGTTCCCTGTCTGGAGCTGGACCACCCCCCGGCCCCGGGTCTCCAGGCCTGTGCTCCGAGCCCTGTGCCAAAAGCAAACTCACAACACCCAGGTCTCCCCAAGGAAGCTAGGGGATGATCCTTTCCCTGGGGGCTGCCTCATCTCTGCTTGGGCAAACCCTGGAGGGAAGAATGATGGGTGAGGTCGTCTTTGGGTGTGTGACCGTGTCGCATATATGTTGTGTGTACAGCTGGGTTTTGGAGAGAGAGCGAGGTGTGTGTGTGTGTTTGGAGTGGGGGGGGGGGGATTGGTTATGAGTCTGTGTGTGCTTGTGCCCCTAAATATGTCTCCCTGGTGTGAGCCCGTCTCTGGGGTGTGGGCCTGTGAGTTCCTTTGAGTGCAAGGATGTGCGTGTGAGAAAGTCTCCCTGGGTGTGTGGGGGGATCCATGACTGTATGTGGGTGTGAGTGTGCGGGGGCCCCGGTGGGGAGGCCAGCCCTAGGTGGGGAGTGGGGGGGCTCGTGCCAACAGAATAAACACCCATTAGGAGGCCCGGTCATGCCACCAGTGCAGTAATTGTGCCCAGGGAGGGTTGTAAAAACCATTAGGCTGACTCAGTGGGGTGAGAGGCGGTGGCGAGGGTGCCAGTGGGCTCCCCCCATCCCCCCACCTCCAGCTCTGTCCCAGGCTCTGTGACAGTCCTAAGCCCAGCAGTGGCTGACGGGTGGGCAGAACATGGGCTCCAGCCAGTGGGGCCCCCACACCCTCAGCCCCCGTCCCTTTTCCCTTTCAGCTTGCAGTTTCTGCTTAATGAGGGGCGGCCACGCCCTCCTCCCCAGCTCACTTGCCCCAGGGAGCAGCCGGGCTGAATCACGCCCCGCAGAACTGGGTCCTGATGCCAGCGTCACGGCAAGTCAAGTCGCTGGCAGGAGCTGCTGGATTCTTTCCCAGGGGCAGCTGGCCGGGGGCAGGGGGCTGGTGGAGATGACCCCCTTCAAGGCTCCTGGGGTTCAGGAGGAAGGATTCTCGAGTCACCAGACCGGTCAGCTTGGGATTCACCTTCAACTCCCACGACAGTCCGTACTAGGAGTCAAGGCTGTGTCGCCTGATGGGCAGAGTTAATGTGCACTGGGCCCTTTTATGGGCCCATAAATCTGTGACTTTTGGGATGCCAGGGCACCCCCCCACCCCAGCCACTTCCTGTTTGGAAGAGGGATGGTCGGCAGTAGCAATTATGCCCAGTGGCTGGACACTTCCCCAGTCCCGTAGCCCTGACTCATGGGGCTACAGGACGCCCACCTCCATTGCCTGGGGCATGAGAGCTACCCACCCTAGGGTCCACTCTGTTCTTGTTGGGGAAAATGACCCTTCAAATGAAGAGTGAGCGATAAAGGGGGCCGGCCTTAGGTAGGTCAGAGGGGAAGAGTCAGAGTTGGAGGGAATGGATGAGCCAACTGGTCCAACCTGACCATTTTACAGATTGGGAAACTGATGTCCAGGGAAGAAGGGGCCTGGCCCTAGATCACACAGAAGACAGTGACAGAGCCCAGACTCCAGCTCTGTCCCCTTATGAAGGGCCCTGCCCAGGTCACCCTATAGAGCTGGCTTCACTACTGGGGCCTGTCCCATCCTCACAGATGCTTTCTCTCTGAAGTCAAATGTAAACTCAGGAGTGAGGGAGTGATGCAACTGGCTAAGAACAACAACTAGAACCAAAAAAAAAAAAAGTTGTTAGACCTCTTCACTCTTCAGCCCCATAAAACAAGGATTACATGGCTCCCAGGAAAAATAATTAAGCCAGGAAGATGAGATGCAGGGAGGGGCTGGGGGCCAGGCCAGGAGTTGGCAGGGAGGAAGGGCTGAGAGGAGCAGGGCAGGGCCCTCACTTCCCTCTCTCTGGCCTGGCCCTTTGAAGCCCTATATAGGACCCTCCAAAAGCTTTGGGGTTAGGGAAGCTCTTGTCTCAGGATCTGTCGGGATATAGGGGCAGCCCTAGATATTGGCTTTGATGCTTTTCAGATCTCGGAGACAGCTCCCTTCCCTCCTCCTCTCCATTCCAGAATCTCTGGTGGATGACGGTATTTCCCCCTTCTCTGGCCAGACCATGCTGGCCAGCTGACCCACTCCTCCTTTGATTGCCATGTGGCAAATTCAAACTTGCTGGAGTATCAGGTTCAGATTACCCTCAGGCGGGACAGTTGGGAAGCCAGTGGGGCTAGAGACCACCTTCTGGCTGGTGGGAGCTGAGTTCTGGACCTTGGCCTCAGCTCCCACTTTTGGCCTGGCTTGCAGATGAGATTAGATCCATCGGAGTAGAGACCTCAGAGAAGACACTCCTCACATACAAGCTCTGATCTCCCTTGCACCCACCCTGGAAGCAGAGGTCTGTGCTGGAGGGTATGGGGGCACATGCCGAGAACAGAAGTGGGTGATGTGAAGCCAAACAGCTTGAGCCACCAACCCATCCCCCCTGTTGTGTGACCTTGAGCAGGAGGAGTACCCTGTTATGTGTTTGCCTATCTGGAGAGAAGGGCATCTGTCCCACCTCTAAGGAGGGAATCTGATAGAAGCCCCTTCTGTGGATGACAGGAACTAGAAGTTGCACAAAGGAAGGTCAGGTGAGCCACGGAGTTCCCTGAGACACTTGAAGACCATGAAACCCACACCCTGCTTTCTGGCAGCACTGCTGCAGAGCCTGCCGCCCACAGGGACAGATCTTAATCTCTCCCTGGAATGCAGTGGGTCCTGGGGTCCCCCCCTCCCCTGCCCCCTGGCTGGCTGGAGCGCTTACTCTGATCCCTCTAATACTACAGCCTTCTCGGGGGCAGGGATGGGGACAGCCTCTCATTTCTTCCCTAGCTCTCTCTCTCCCCACTTGGGGCAGGTAGAGGCTTCTTGAAGCCCATCAGGACTGAGATTTCCGCTTTCCACCAGCATGAGGTTGGATTCCAGCCTGCTGTGCAACCTTGGGTGAATGGCTCGAGCTCTCTGTTCCTGATGCAGAACTCTCTTGAGAGGAAGTGTGGAAAAGAGGAGGCAAGTTCTCTCCTGGTTTTCATTCTAACCCGTGCTCTACCTTCCCGCTGAACCTTCTGGCTCAGAGAGGCCTGGCTCACCCAGGACTCGGGGTGGGAGGATTCGGGTGGATCTTGGGCTCACCTTGAAGTAGGGAAAGTGCTCCGTCATGAAATTGTAGATCTCACTGACAGGAAGGCTCCCCGTTTTACTGTTCTTAAGGGCCATGAAGATGAGGATGCTGAAGGCAGAGAACAACCTTGAGGGTTTGAACTTCTGAGCAGACAGGGAGTTTCCCCCTGACCTGCCCCTCCCCACCCCCTGCCTGCCCTGGCTAGAGTAGTTGAGGAGAAATAATCCACTGTGGATTTAGGTGAGAGGCTCTATGATGTTGAAAGGAGAAAGGATGAGAAGGTGTCCACTGACATCGGGAATTACTGAGATACAAAGGCCTTGTGAAATCTGAGAGATCAGGGTTGTCATCCTGGCCTGGCCACTCACTAGCTGTGTGACCTCGGGTGAGTGCCTTAACTTCTCTGAACCTCAGTTTCCTCAGCTTTGAAGTAAGGAAAGTAATAGCTACCTCAGAGTTGTGAGGATTAAGGATGATGCCTTGAATATAGAAGGCACTCGTTAAATGGAATCTGTCATTACCAGTCAGCCCTCAGCCAACTGCACGCTGAAGGGATGGAACTACGGTTTCTTGAGCCCCTACAGTGTGCCAAGCGTATTCTCTCACTTAATCTTTCCAAAGGCCTGAATCTTGCTGTTCTTTTTCATTTTTTTCTTAAACAGAAAGATTAAGGAACCTGCCTGAGGTTCACATCTAGTCAATTCAAGAGCCTGGACCTGAACTCTGTCTTGTTGGCCTCCGAGGATGGGGCGTGCTCTTTTCTGTGCCCCACCCTGCCTCCCACAAACCCCTTCTCTGTGCTCGGGGCTGCTGTTTGAGTTCCTTGTCCTTCCCTGAGCTTGGACACTGGCTGATGACCTGATCCCATGTGGGGCCTGGCACACAGGAAGGAGGTCAGGTGTCACTGTGGATGGGAGGAATGAAAGCTCAGGGGAAAGGTGTTCTAGATTGGCTGGAGGTGTGGGCTTGGCGCTTATAACCCCAGCCCCAACCCTGCAGGAGCTGGCTGCTGAGCTGCATCTGTAGACTTCATTCCTCTCTTATTTCCAGGAGAGCTTTGGGGGTTGGTCTTCGCTCTGTCCCTAGGGCTGAGCCTCCCTCCTCAACTCTTAGTCCCAGGCCCTGGACCCCATGAGGCCAGAACTTAGGGGGCCCAATCTCAGGGCAACAGCCTCTGCTGAGCAGAGCCTCTGACATAGCTCCACGGGGTCAGACAAGGAGGTCAGAGGTGATCTAGTCTATCCGCCTGCCCCCATTCAGGAATCTCCTCTCCAGCATCTTCTCGAAGCCTGCTGGGTATGATTTCCATCCTCTGCCATGATCTTGTACCTTGAGGATTCTGTGCCTCAGTTTCCTCACTGGTTCTCTTATCCCTCTGCCTTCCACCCCAGGGGGGGCGGGAAACATACCTGTAGGAGTAGATGGGTTTGGGGAAGAGAGGCTGGTGCCCATCCGTGCTGGCCTGAGGTGCGATCCGCTGGTACGGATAGTGTGAAGAGCCCAGGTAGGGAATGGGGTAACCACCACCACCTGGTGAGTACTGTAGGGGTCAAAGGGGCAGAGTGGTTGCCATGGTAACCGGTGTTTCCCAAGGTGGGGGAATCCCATCCCCCACACCCCATACACATACATCCAGAGAGAGAGCTGAGGCTAGATTCTTCTCTCCCTGGTTACTGGCTCCAAGAGCAGAGCCATCTGAGGGGGCTGGCCAAGGGCGTGGACATCTGAGGGCCTCTGAGGAGATCCCCATCCCCAGATGTGAGATCTCAGAGACCTCAAAGCTCCTCTCCTCCAGTTCCTTTCTCTAGGCCGGCCAGATCCTCCGGTTGCCATGGCGATGGGGAAGCAGCCCAGATGGGCCAGAGCATGTGAGGCCCTCCAGACTTCCCCTCCATTTCCAGAGCAGCTGGGTCAGAAGTGGGGTGTCCAGGCCAGGCACTCTTTTGCTGGGCACTGCCACCTTTTATGAGTTTCAGTGGCTCTTTGAAAGGGCCGGTCATGGTGGTGGGCAGGTGGGGGTAGGAGGTAATTTTACGGCAAAGGGAGTGGCTGCGGTGCCAGGGGTGGTGTTTTATGGGGGCAAAGGGGGTAGGAGACTCTGACTCCCCCATGTGCTCCGGGCTGAGGTGCTCTTTCCAGGTCACCCGAGAGACACTTGGTGCCTGAGTCACCCTCTCTGCAGCCTCTATAAAGCCCTGGGTGCGGCCATCTTGTTGGGGGGGGTGCGGAATGCAGAAGGCATCAAAGCAGGCACCATGAGGCCACTTGAGGTCTGGCAGCACCTGAACCCCGCTGCGGCTCTGTCCCTGATGGGCCAAGCTGCCTCCGGGACACCCCCTGCCCCAGGTCAGACTCCAAGCCTCAGGAGGGCTTTAGCCATTCCAGCTGGGCTCCTTGTGGCAGCGAGGATGACCCCTCCTGGTCTCCCTTGGTGCCCCTCCATCTCCTTTCTTGCCTCCCTCCCTCACGGCAAGCAGTCTGACCACCTCCCCCCACGGTATCCTCCCCCCACAACATGCCTGCCTCCCTGGCTTGGCCAAGATCAGGGCCAAAGCTAAAGAGCTGGGAGTAGAACCTGCTCCACAGGCAGGTCCTGTCTCAGCGCCAGGCTGCAGGTGGATGGAGCTGGGCGCTGGGCAGCCACTTGCTCCGTCTTGCCCGGTGACTCCTGGGATCTGCCTGGCAGCTCTGGGGCTCTTTTCTTTCTCTTTTGTAAAAACCTGCATCCCATGCCAGTGTGGGGCAATTACCTGGCATCCTGGCCATGTTGGAGGAGCTGAGGCTGGGCCGTGGGGTGGGGGAGGAGGGATGGGCCAGAGATGATGGGGTCGTGGAGCCTTCCAGGTGGGAAGGTCCCCCAACCTCCATGCCTGGTCCTACCCTGTCTCGGTGAAAGGGAAGTTAGGGGACAGGGCTCCATAGTAAGACAGTGGCAGACCCAGGCGGGAGCCCATTGTTGCCTTTCTGCTCAGTCACCCCACACATTCCTTTTCTCTTGGTCCCTGTCTTTGTTGGGATCTCCTCCTCTCTCTCTTTTTGGTTCACATCTGGGACGTGCCCCATTCTCAGCGCCACTCTCTTTCCTGAGACTCTCCGTCTGCAACTCTCAGATGAACCCCACCTCCTCCTAGAGAAGGGCGATTGCTTCCTTCCCCAGGGGGCCCTGGCCTCAGGCGGCCTCTCCCTGGGGATGCAGACATGCACACTCACATCTCATACCACATGCACACTTCAGTGCTCGCTTCGGCAGCACATATACTAAAATTGGAACGATACAGAGAAGATTAGCATGGCCCCTGCGCAAGGATGACCACATGCACACTTCATACCATCACACCTCATACCACATAGTATCCTAGGGCCCACCTGTCCCTGACCCACCTGATGGAAGGGGGGCTGGGAGGGACAGTACAGGTGCTGCAAGGGGGGCTGGTAACAGTACATCCCAGGGCCGGTCTCCAGAGCTGGGGGCTTCACCTTGATTTCTGACCCCTGTTGGAAGGCAAAAAAACAGATGATCAGGTGAGGCCTTGGTTTTCTTCCTCCCTCCCTTCTGTGGCTTTGAAACTTGTATGAAAGCAACCTCTCCTCTACTTGCCCCAAAGCTTAGTCCTAGAGACCAAATGGAGAACAGAGAAGGTCAGAGATTTGTTTCTGAGGGAGCTCAGCAGGTTAGCCGTGGAGCTGGAGCTGGAATCCCTAACCCGCACCTCACTTCAGGTGAGAGGCAGAGGGCAAGCTGTCCGGGTCGGGGTTTGGGGTGGGGGGACTGGCGGAGATTTGACAATGGTCACAGTGAGGTGGGGTGGGGTCAGAGATCTCTCTGGAATATCGTGAAGATACAGGGCCTGATCCCACGCATCAAGCCTGGCTTGGGGTCTGCTCGCTTTCAGAGCTGCCAGCCTCCGGGAGCAGGTCTGTGAAGGACACCTGGAAAAATCCCACTCTACAATTCCCACTGCAGAGCCCTAGCAGGGGGAGCACAGGAAGTGGCCAGACAGGTTGGCCCAGCTGGTGACCCAAAGCCCCGCCCCTTCCTCCTTGGCAAAGCGCAGAGGAGCTCTGGCAGGCTCCTTGGAGGGGGCCGATGAGTCCTCCCCACTCTATCTCCCGGCCATCCTCAACTCAAAGGCCTTTGCGGCCTGCTCTGGGGAGTCTCCCTCATTGCTGGTCTGCTGGAGCCCCACAGCTGTTTTACCCTGGCACAGAGAACCTGGGTGCTAGCGGCTAGGCTCTGGCTCTCCACGGGGAGTGAGCTCCCCATGGGGCCTCCAGAGTCTAGCACAAGGCTCTGCCCTGAGTAGAGTCAGAGGGAGTGCACAGCTAGGTACTGGAAGGTGAAGAAGCCCACTCTTCCTGGGCTTCCCGGGGGCCTGGGGAACCAGCATCTGGGCCCCGAGGATCGAATCAACTGTCAGCTTTCTGGATGCGCCCTGGGGTTGCTGATGCAGAGATATAGCCATAATCATAGAATCTCAGGCCTGGAAGGGCCAGCAGCATGAGGTCCAACCGCCTCATTTGGAAGATGATGGGGCTGAGCCCACAGAGGGGAAGGGACATGTCCGAGGTCACCCTGTGAGTCGACAAGCTAGCTGTGGTTCTCTGGGCCCAAGCCCCTCTTCACTGCACAGGAGGGAAGGGAGTGGGCTCAAATCTCAGCCTCACTTCCTATAGGGCCAAAGGACATCTTGGGAAAGTCACTTGATTTCTATGGAATGTCGGTTTCCTCAGCTGCAAAATGGGGATAGTGGGAAGTCTGTCGAGGGTGGTCATGAGGATTAAATGGGGCACTTGAGAGAAAGCCTCTGGCACGATGCCCGGGGGCTGGCAGTGAGTGGATTTGGGGGGCAGTAGCTAATATGACACCCTCACTATGAGTGACTGTCACGTTCAATGGGCCTGAGGAGAAGCCATCCAAAGGGCCCCAGAACCAAGGGTCCTGTCTTGGCTGCTACTGGTAGGTACCCAACCCCTTCAGGCTTTGTTGGGGTGGCTTGGGGATGGAGTAGGAGCCTGTTTGAGAATAAAAGGTGAGGAGAGCTGGTGAGCATCTGAAGCAGGCACAACCCAGCCTAGCCCATTCGTGCCTACTCTCTCAGGGACCTCCAAACCCTCCTCTAACTTTTCTCTTCCCAGGGCAACAAGACTAGGAGGCAGTTCCTCTTTTTACATGAGGCCCAGAGAGGTTAAGTGACTTGCCCAAGATCACACAACTAGTGGGTATGACTGTGGAAGGATATCCCCACTTTCCAAGGTGCTTTCAAGGTATTTCTATGAATATACCCAGGCCCCCCTCTCTGGGCAAAGAATAGGGTCCGGAAGTGTCCTCTGAGAAACCGGAAGCCCTCTCTCAACCCGTGTATGCTGATGCTGGAGAAGGAACCCTTCTGTGGCTCCTCCCTAACTCCCTAAACCCTTTCTCTTGGTCTCTGGAATGTGTTTTTCTTCTCACATTTGCATATGGGCGGGTAGGTCTGGCTGGGGATTCTTAAACAAACAGAGAAGTCACAGGCAGGAATCCTGACTCAGGAGCCTCTGGGAAGCTGCCAGCTTCCTCAGCCTGACCTCCTGCCTCCCCTCACCTTGGCCCCTCCATGGCCAGGGCAGGTCAGCATCACACTCCCCTCCCCCATATGGCCTGGAGGCCAGAAAGAAGCTGAGACCCCAGCTCTCTGAGCTTGCTGCTTCCCTGGAGCCCACAGACCCTGAGTCCAAGATGGGGAAGGTCTGGGAAGGGAAGGCGGAGTTTGATCTCAGAGGACTCATCTTGGGCTTCTGGGAATTAGGACCCCTTGGGGTGGGTGGGATGCCCACCGGCCACTGGTACTCACCAGGACTTGGGGGCTGTGCTCTTGGCTGGGATAGGGGAGCCCGTTGCTCCAGGCCTCTGCTGAGAAGCCAGGCAGGAAGGCCTCAGCCTCCCCGACATCCACAGGGATCTCCTCGAAGGCCTCCAGCGCCCCCGGGGTCTTAAAGGAGTGTCCATCAAGGGCCAGGGCGGTCTGGGCCTCGGGGAAGACGTCCTCATGGAAATGCCGCTTGTATGGGTGGTAAGGCCCATGGCTGCCCTTGAGGAAGCGCCCAGGGCTGCTTGCTGGGCCCTCCTCAAAGCCGAAGCTGGGGTACTTGTCTGAGGGTGAGAGCCGGAAGGGGCCCGGGCCTGGGCCGGCTGGGCAGTGGACTTGCTCAGGGCCTGGTGATGTGACGCTGGGGCTCTGTGGGGGCAGTGAGGGTGCCCTCTCTGGGGGGCCGTCGGGCACAAATGATGAGCAGCTGAAGCCGGCAAGCTTCTGGGGTGGACAGAGGGTAGAGAGCCTGTGAGTAGAGGCTGGACCAGGACCCTACTCTGGGCTAGGGTAATGGGGACTGCGGCTGAGCTCTGGGTGACCCCCAAATGATTGAGGAGACATAGACTGCCCTTGGAAGCCCTAATCTGATGAGGGCACTCTGCTCCTGGATCTGAGATGCCCCAGGTCAGAGAGATGCACAGCCCTGCCCTGGGAAAGCCCCAGATGGAAGGGATAAGCAGAGGTGGGGATCCGAACCCTCTGGATCTTGGAGTCACTGGGTAATTTGCTCACTGCTGGAAGGGACAAGGCAGATCCCAGGAGGTCCCCTGGGGTTGGAGGGGACTGGTCCAGCTGCTGCTGGGCTGTGTTTGGGCCCAGGTGCTGGGTACTTACGTTCTGTGAGGCAGGGGAGCCTGGGAGGCCCGGTGCCTGCATGAGGTCCCCCTGGGGCTCGCCCTCCAGTCTGGCGGGGCCGGGCAGCGTGGCGTCAGACTGCGGCGGGAGTAGCGACACCATCACCCAGTCCTGGCCTCGAAGAAAGCCGGCTGTGATGAGAGTGAGGACTAGGGTCCTGGGGTGACCAACCCCACGCTCACACCCTCTACTCCCACCCCATCCTTGGGCTGGTGCCCTCACTCCAGCCAGACATCTGGTAAGACAGAGAGAGACAGACAGACAGACAGGCAGAGAAACAGACACCGTGAGAGACAAACTCGAGCCAGAAGGAAGCAGATAAACAATGAGAGACAGAGGAAGAAAGCACAGAGGGAAGACTGGAGAGAGAACAAAACACACCAGGTGGGAGGCCCCCTTACCCCTACCCCAACCCCCTTCCCCATGAGGGAGAGTTGGCTTCTCTGGAGCTCAGCTGCGGATGGTCCCCTTGAGACCCCGCGTCTGGCCCCTATCTCCCAGAGAGGGACAAGACTAGGTGACCATTGCCAGCTGCCTCTGCTCAGGGGCTGAACAGGTGGTCGGTCTGGAGAGAAGGGGACTGCAGAGAGTGGGTCAAGCCCTGAACCTCACACTTCTCATGCTGCAGGTGACCGAGCCCTCTGTAGAGGTGGGACCTGTCACCGATGCCACTTCAGGGACTGGCATGCCCAGGGTGCCCCTGGGGACTCGAGGAGACCTGGCTGCCTGGTGGTCCTGTGAGCCTGGCCCGGCCCTGGGGTGCCACCACTGGCCCACTGGGCGATGTTTGGCATGGGCTGTTCCTCCTGCCGCCTCCAAACTGCCTCTTATACCTATGTATATACGAGAGGCCCTAACCTCTTTTTTTTTTTTTTTTTAATATTTCAATTTTGGGATGCCTGGGTGGCTCAGTCGTTAGGCGTCTGCCTTTGGCTTGGGTCATGATCCCAGGGTCCTGGGATCGAGTCCCGTGTCGGGTTCCCTGCTCAGTGGGACCCTGCTTCTCCCTCTGCTCCCCCTGATTGTATGTGTGCTCTCTCTCTGACAGGTGAATGAACAAAATTTAAAAAAAAAAAAATTTAAAATTTAAAAGAAATTTCATTTTCAAGTAATCTCTACACCCGACTCAGAGCTCAAACTCATAATCCCAAGTTTATCCCAAACTCATAATCCCTGGCATCCCCAGGCCACTGCCCTTTCTGAGTTTTGGTTTCACTATTTGAAAACTAGGGCCTCGCACTAGATGATAGCTTAGGACTCTTTCAGCTCCCACTTCTAGAAGTATAGAACCTTGTCCCCGGCACACCCCAGAGGTTGAGAGGACTTAGGTCCAAGCCCTTCCTTGCTAGCTGTGTCAGGGAAGCTCTCAGAGCTTCGACACCATCATCGACAGAGCGGGAGAGAGGTAGGGCCTCCCACCAAGGAATGCTGTAATAAAGGAAATCACACACAGGAACCATTTTGCACAGTGCCTAGCATACCCTCAGTGGTCTCCAGATGCCTGCTCTCGTTATTAATATCCTTATTAGTACAACTTTACTATACTCAGCCTCAGCTTTCTGCCTTCCTTCCCCACCACCTGCCAAGGACAGTTCCTCTGGAATGTTCTCCTCTTTGCCAAGTGGCCTCAGATAAAGCCTGCCATTGGCTGAGGGCCTGCTCTGGGCTGGCCTCTCTGTAAGCAATTTGGAAAGTTTTCTCATAGGTTTGTCAGAACAAACCCATAAGGAAGGTTTAAGCCCACTTTAAGCCCACTTTACAGCTGAGGAAATTGAGGGTTACACGACTTGCCCAAATCACATAGCAAATCCTTAATAGAGTCAAGATTCAAACCCAGCTCTGTTCGCTGGGCTCCTCATATGGTTTTTTCATTTGGTGGGGGCCAGACTGAGAGTGGGCTGAGCTGGGGGGTGCCAAAGAACAAGAAAAGCGTGAAGTTCACACTCACTCCCTCCTACCCGAGACCTCTGCAAAGCAGATGAGGGTAACTGTGCATTTCCCAGACTGAGCTCTCTTGGGAGTGCCCTGTGGGACCCCATGGTGCCCAGTCTAGGATCTGCATGCCAGGGAGGCATGAACTGTCTCTTCCCTTTGCTTGGGGGGTGCCGTGAACAAGGAAGGGAGGGCATTTGCCCCAAGTCCCTCCAGGGATCAGTGGCAGAGGCGTCTAGTAACTGGGGTCCAGATGAGGGGGGGCATGGGGAGGCTTTCCCGCCCCTTCAAGAGTCCCTACCGCCCCTTCTCCATGTCCTGGCACCCGCTCAATCATAATGCTAAATGCGGCGTGACCAGGGAAGCGCAGAGCTGGCCGTAACTGGACACCACAGCGGAGCAGGCATGGGGCCCGGGGTGCAGGGTAGCCTATCTCCGGCTCCGCATGACTGACGGCCCGCCCCCCGCCCCCCACACTGCCGTTCCCTGGACAGTCCTGGGACAGCCGGGGCCTGCCTGCCACGCCTGGATGTGGCCCAGGGCTGCTTTCCCAAGCCTCCTCCGGCACCTCCACAGGTGAGGCCGGGGCCCTTTCGTCTCCCCCAGGTCTTGGGCTTTGGAACCCATGGGGGGGGGGTGGTCACTCCCCTCTCCCGAGGCAGAATGGTGTGTGATTAAGAGCAAAGGTTTTAGGTTCGGTCCAACCTGACTTTGAGTCCCAGCTGTGTCACCACCTGGCTCCTCGATTTTGAAAAACCCCTGTAATTCTTTGTATCTTGTTCCTCTGATGAATGGGGCTTGTGGGCCTATCTCCCGGGGTCAGATGAAGGGAGATAACGTGTGAAAGATGACTGGCCCATAGCAAACCCTCAAGGACATGTGTCACGCATTTGGCCTTACTGACCCAGGCCTCTGGTTTCCCTGACGGTCCTGCAACTTTGGGCCTGGCAGGCCTGGGGAGATCGGTCAATGACTCCCCAGGAGGCAGCTGCCCTCTCTGCCTGGCCTTCACTCAGCCTGGCCTCTGGGGGCTCAGATCCCAGCTCTGCTCCTCTGAGATGTGAATCTGAGCAGGCCGCACCTCCTTCTGAGGGCCCGACCTTCCCGGAAGGCCCCCTGAAGCCTCTGCCCCACTCCCACCCTTGCATCAGCCTCTGCGTCCCAGGATATCATCTGGAGACCTGGCTCACTTCCTGATCTCAGAGACCTCAACTGAAGGCTTTAGTTCACACACAGCTGTATGATGCACATGGACTTGGCCAAGCCCCATAGACAGGCTTAAAACCAGGGAGTGCACACAGAGCTCAGAGGTCCACTGCCCTGGAATGGTCTTCCTGCCGAGCTTCCTCTGGGTTGGTTTTATGAGGGCCCACTCCTGACTCAGTGGTACCCTTTTGGTCACCTCAGACCAGACTGTTTTACAAATGAGGAAAGGAGGCCCAGAGAAGAGGTTCAGTGACTTAGCCTAAGACCACACAGCCCCTGAAAGAGGCGGTTCCCTGCCAAATGCATCCAAAAGAGGCTGGGCAGGGGAGCCTGGGTAGCTCATTTGTTTTTGTGTGTGTTGTTTTTTTTTAAAAGATTTTATTTATTTATTTGACAGAGATCACAAGTAGGCAGAGAGGCAGACAGAGAGAGGGAGAGGAGGAAGCAGGCTCCCCGCTGAGCAAAGAGCCCAATGCGGGGCTCGATCCCAGGACCCTGAGATCATGACCTGAACTGAAGGCAGAGGCTTTAACCCACTGAGCCACCTAGGCGCCCCTGGGTAGCTCATTTGTTAAGCATCTGCCTTTGGCTTGGGTCACGGTCCAAGGGTCCTGGGATCAAGCATCGCATTGGGCTCCTTGCTCAGCGGGAAGCCTGCTTCTCCCTCTCCCACTCCTCCTGCTTGAGTTCCCTCCCTCGCTGTGTCTCTCTCCATCAAATACATAAATAAAACCTTAAAAAAAAAAAAAGAAAAGAAAGGAAAAGAAAAAAGAAAAGAGGCCGGCCTGTGGGGCTTTGATTGGTATAAGTAGGGGGTCCTGTCCAGCACAGGAAGGAGCTCACTGTTGGGTAAGGGAGAGGGCTGGGCTGGTCCCCGACCCCTCCCTGGAGTAGCTCTCAGTGACCCTGAGGTTGGATGATCTAGTTCAGAAGCTCTAGGGTCAGGATTGAATCTGAATCCCAGGAACTGCAGGACTTCGGTTGGGCAAGGTGCTTCACTTCCGTCCCTGGGCCTCAGTTTCCTCATCTGTAATAGAGGGCTAATAATACATACCTCTCTGGAGCATTAGATGAAATATTGCTTGTAAATAGCTTAATGCATAGTACATACTCAATAAATAGTAGCTATTAGTAATAATTAGCAGTGGGGCAGAGTTAATTTAAAGCATGAGCTCTGGGGATGGGGGAAGGAGGACTCCCCCCTCTGTCTCCATGGCATCATCCACCTGCACTGGTGGAGGCTAAACTTCCCTCCCCTTGACTCTCTGGCCTCAGAGATCATGCCAGCTATCCCCCTGTGGTAGATGGAGCCAGGGTCCGTAGAAGCTCCCAGGGAAGGTAGGGAGTGGGGAGGGCTGCTCTATTGCTTTAGATCTCTCAGGAGGCTTCGCCAATGGCTCCAGTGTCCTGAGGCTAGCATCCACATTCAGAGGGAATCTTGGCGTCTAACCTCTATCCTACCTGCTTTTGTTCCAAGGAACACGATCGTGTGTGTGTGTGTGTGTGTGTGTGTGTGTGTGTGTGTGTGTGTACGCACGCGCAAATAGCAGCAAACCCATGGGGGAGGTCCAGTCAGCTCACCTCCTCTCTCAGATCCCAGCAGCTACCAGAAATGACTGCCATGACCCTGCCGCTTAGTGTGGGCTCCCCCGATCCACAGCCTGCCCCCTTCCTGGACTGAAGCTGGGCCAGGGCTCTCAAAGGCAGACTGTGCCCTGAGGTCCCTTCGACTGTAAGGATGACCGACCTACCGACCGATCGTCCTCCTGACTCTCCATCTGTAGAGCACCCTGCAATTTACAAAGCTCTCGTATCTCTCATCTGCTTTGTTCTCCCTCTGCCCCAGAGGGTAACAGGCAGTGGTGTGCTAGAGACAGCTACTGTGGCCTTGCAGGAGCCAACTGTGCCCACGTCTTTCCAGCTCCCCGTTCTGTCAAATCAGACTGGATTGGCCATGGTGTAAGCATTTACCCATGGACATTAGCAAACACTACAAATCAGAGACTTTTTTAGGGGGTGGGGGTGGGAAGAGCTCGTTGGTGAGCATTGACCAGCACAGCACCAGGAGAGGGGGCAAGGTCATTAACCCCATTTTTCAGGAGAGAAAATTGAGGTCCAGAGAGAGGAAGGGACGTGCCCAGTGCCCTACAGCTAAAACTGAAAATCCCGTCTCCCGAAACTCCGGGCACAGGAGCCCCAGCCACACCCCCAAACACACAATAACCCTGACCAAACAGGGTCTGGAGACCAGCTCAGTAACTCAGCACCCTGTCTACCCTCGGCTCTCTAAGCTACCTCTCCTCTGCCCATGATCCTCAGAGAGTCTCGGGGCATGGCTAGGGCTGGAAGAAGGACACTTGATCTTCCTTGGGCTCAGAGGGAAGGCAGAGCAGAGTCCCTGCTCCCTAACCTGCTTAGGGAGCACGATAGGAAGAAATTCCCCAGAAAGCATGACAGCAGGAACAACAAGGAGCATCACTGCGTCCTTGGTCTGTGCCCTTCTCGCAAACAGCCAGGCCCTGTGCTCCCTCTACCCAGGACATCTCCCCACTTCTCAGAGACCCTTCTCCTGGTGCCTTAGAACTCAGGCAGAAGAGACCATTTGGAAGAAGTGGGAGGCGGAGGACCCCCTGTTTGCCGATTGTGTGACCTTGGCCAAGTCATTTTCTCTTTCTGTACCTCTGTTTCCTTATAAGTGCAATGAGGGGTCGCAACCATTTGCATCTGAAGTTGCTGACACTGGTCCTGCCTCCAGCAGTGCCCATGTCCTACGAGCTGTCCGCGGGGCCTCCCCCGTGCCGTGCCTCCCTGAGGGACCTCCCTGAGGAAATCCTCCAGTTACAGCTGGGGGGAATCATTATACCCCAGAAGAGGATTTATTATCCTCATGTTATAGATGAAGGGATTGAGGCTCCCGTTAACCCTACTTAACCCGAGTTGGTCTAGCTACCAAATTATATGACCCCCTCCCATCCCCCCGGATTCACACCTGGGCCTCAGAACCTGTGTGCCTAACCATGACACTCCCCGGCCTCCGCTCAGGGACCCCTCAGCATCCTCGCTCGCACCTGGGAGCCAGAGTGGCGGGCTGGGGACAACGTTGGAGGTTCCCTTGGGAGGGTCTGTCTGTCTCTGCATCCTCTGTGGGCAGCTGAGTCACAGAGGACACGGAGGGCCCTTCCTGGGCTCTCTGCACACTCCCTCCCACTGGGCAGCCTCCCACCCGCCTTTATGAGTGGGGAGGAGATGGTAGAGTTCCGCCTTAATGGTTTCTGTCACTGGCTGCGGCAGCATGTTTTATGAGAGGTGGGGCCCGGGCCTGGTGCTGCCGGTGGCCCCACCCAGGGCTCCGCCCTCCCGGCCACTGGGAGGGGGCCCCTGGAGCAGCTCAGTAATTACCTAGCTGGGGGAGGCCACGAAGGGCCCTGGGGCTGCTCCCGAGGCTTGAGCACCCCAGGATACTGGGAGTGCAAGTGTGCCAAGAAGGAGGGAGTTTCTCCATCCTCTCGTCCCATGCAGGTTGGGGGTTCAGAAGCTGAAATTCTGGCCCCTCTGGCTCTCCACCCGGCCTCAGTTTCAGGAAAAAGGGTCAGCTGCCCTGAGATCTGATTAAAGTGCTGTGAGAGGCAGCCTAGGGACAGAAAGAGCAGGGGGAGGAGTGGAGAAGAGCAAGCAGCAATAGCAAGCAGCAATAGCAAGCAGCATCCCCCTCATGGGATGCTTTCCTCAAACCTGAGCCAAGGACACCTGCCGCTGAGCCATTCCCATCCCCCAAGACAGAGCTGTCCCAGAGCCACTGCAGTCGTTCCCCTGCGGCTGGAAACCGACTGGTCCTAGACTGGCACTCGGTGCGCCCATCCTGAGAAAGCACTTGAGCCCCCTTCCATGTCTGGGGCTGACCTGGAAGTTCTTCCAGATATCGAACCATAGTCTCCCTTGTCATCTTAGTCCTCCTGCCCTGTTCTTCCCGCCATCCATCAAGGAATCCTCCAGAGGCAACCGACTCATCCCTTCTCCGGGGTGGGTCCCAGCCTTGCTGTGGATGCCCGACTCCAGCAGCTTCCTATTTTCCCCCACTCTCCTTTGCCGGGCATCCTTTCCTTTCCACCATCCCTGGCCACCTCTGAACAGCTTCCCATCTCTTTGGCCCATCCCCAACCCTGCCACCCAGCTCTGGCCTCGGAGGAGCTGAACCCAAGCACTCACAGTGGGCTCGGGGCCATGGCCACCATCACGGCTTCGGGGAGTCATTCAGCCCAGCAACACCCAGGGAGCCTCCATCGAGGTATAAATACTCCCACATGCCTGGACCGGCCCCCTGCCTGAGGGCTGGGGCGGGGCTGCCTCCCCAGGCCAGGCAGGCAGGTCACGTGCCCCATAAATGCCACAGGACCACAGGCCCTTCGTGGCAGCCCCGGGGAGACCAACTGGGGCCTGACCTTTCTGGATGGATGGACGACGGATGGGTGGATGCAGTCTACAGGGGGACGGATGGACAGATTGATGGGTGGACTGATGACTGGATGGGAAGCTGGACAGCTGGATAGATGGACAGATGGAGAGACTGATGGATGAATGGATGGGGAACATCCCTGAGGATGTTCATTTGGTAAATGGGAACCCGGAAGGGTTGCTTGGTTTTAAGGAAATAAGAAATGCCACCCTTCATGCTCCTATCCATTCCTTTTGAGACACACTTCTTCCCAGGACCCCTTTTCTCCTAGAAAAGACTGTCCACCTAGTCACAGTCCACTGGCTCTAATGGGTTCTCCCTACTCCTTAGATGCCCCTTTCTGGAGACCTAAACACCCCAAGAGTAAAAGAGATCTTTTACTCTTACTCTTGAAGATCATTCATGGTCTGCCTTTTCCTCCCTCCTGCCTATTCCCGAGCCCAGGCTCTGCAGCCATGAGCCCACCCCAGATCTTGCTCCCAGAAGCAAGGTTAGCTTGCTCGCCAAGGTTAGTAGGAAGAAGAGGAGGAAAATTCTCAATTCCAAGAACATGAGCCCCTTAGACGGGCAACTTAGAGAGGAAGGTGCCCCTCCCCTCTACCTTCCCTCAGGGGTTTTTATTTTTTTATTTTTATTTTTTTTGAAGATTTAAAAAATCTATTTGTTTGACACAAAGAGAGAGAGCAAGAAAGAGAGAGAGAGATCACAAGTAGGCAGAGAGGTAGGCAGAGAGAGAGGGGGAAGCAGGCTCCCTGCTGAGCAGAGAGCCCAATGTGGGGCTCCATCCCAGGACCCTGAGATCATGACCTGAGCCAACAGCAGAGGTTTAACCCACTGAGCCACCAAAGCGCCCCCCCCCCCACCCAGGGGTTTTTAAAAGCATAATTGGGTCTGATGGTGAGAACAAGCTTGGCAAGGGACTCGTAGATAGACAAAGCAACCAGGCACCACTGGGGGCTTGACAAGAGAGCTGGGCTCCTGGAGGGTGGGGACTCTTGCCTGCTAAAGCCCCCCAGGGGGACCAGCGTGCAGAAAGCAGTGTTCTGAGGCCCCAGATACTGATCTCCGGAGAAGCAATTTCCTTCTAAACCTCAGTCTTCCCAACTGTGAAAGGGGCCAAAGAGCAGAGGGTGAGGTGGGGAGTGATGGAAGGAACAGGAGGATTTTTCACAGATTATGAAATATGGCCTCATTCTCCCTTATGACAAGCTTCCTCCAGCCATGCATGCTGTCTGAGGAGGTGGAGGAATGGGCGGGTGGATAGGACTACATTGCCAGCCTCTGACCACCAATTAGCTCGACAGACAGTCCTGTGTTCAGAAGTTCCCCCATAAGAAGTCACTCAGTGAACCTGTCGTCCCGTCCCTGGCATCCTGCGGGCCTCATGGATAGTTGGCTGAGATGCCGATGGGCTATGGTGTGATTGGCAGCTGAGCATCTGAGCTCGGAGACTGATAGGGATGACTACAACCTTGTTTTACCTCATCCCCCTAGCCTGGCCGTTATCATCTCAGAAGCCCCCAGCCGCTCCACCAAGCCCCCTGCTCCCTCCCTTTGGTCCTTCTGACCAAAGACCTCAGAAGTGTTCTTTCCCAGCTCTGCCATCAGCATGGGCTAGCACGGCCATGAACCTCAGTTCCTCCTGTGTTCAGTGGGATCATCTTTGCCCTACATAACTCTCTTGGCTATCCTGGAGACTGACTGAGGACTCGGAAAATCAAAATGGTTGGAGGAAGCTAAACTGACATCACTTTTTTCTGGGTCTCCTGCTTCCTCCCCCGAGGTCCTGGGCCCATGGGATTTCAGGAAAGGGTTGGGGGCTGACATCATTCCCCCTTCAACCATTGGCCCTTCCCAGGGTGTTCCCATGGGGGAAGGTAAGAGTGCTCCCATTCAGTTGGTGGGCCCTCTTTGCCTACCCACCCTAGTGGGGGCTCGGGACCCCCCACCTTCCCTTGGGCCAGGGGCCTCTTGTGCTCTGTACATTTTCAGAAGACCTGCTCATTATTACCAGCCTATTCTCACGGGTATGAATTCTGTCATCACTACTAATAATACAGATCTAGTACCAGACAAATCCTTCAGGGTGCGGCCCCTCCCCCCAAGTCATCCAGAGCCCGTGCGCCCTCCTCCAAGGTGGGCAGCAAGCTAACTGCTTGAGTTTACCCAGCTGGAGAGAAAAGAGCACGGGAGGGCCCACCCAGCCAAGCCCTTTCTCCATCTGACAGATGAGGAAACTGAAGGGATTGTGAAAGGGGCTATTCTCCACTACGCAGGTATCTGGGCGCTGGTTCTTCCTCCAGGCTCCCCCAGACTGGGTGAAGCCAGCCGAGTGCCCACTCACTCCCTTGCGCATCTGAGGAGAAGGATGCAGAGAAGCAGTTCCTTCTGGGGGTGTTTCTCTGAATGCATCTAGTTCGCGGGCTCCAGTCCTCACCTTTCTCCCCTAAGCATCCCCGGGTCCAGCCCAAAGAACTTTCTCTCCAAAACCCTTCCCACCTCGGAGAGCATGGGAAGGCTCAGAGAGGCTGAGCCTCCTCTCCAAAACCACATGCTCTGGGGGGCCCCACGTGGGCTCCAGCCACCGCTCCCGGAAGGAGCCAGGGACGTCTCTGACGGTGAGCCCTGCTGCCTGGGCTCTGCTAAGATCGCTCTGGTTCTGCTAAGGGGAAGTCTGATCCCTGGGTTTTCTGAGCTTGTTGATGTGTGTGTGTGTGTGTGTGTGTGTGTGTGTGTGTGCGCGCACATCTGATGGCTTCCAAGACTGACAGACTTGTGTAGTGTGGGACATGGCTATGGAATTTACAAGTGTAGGTGGACTCCAAGTGTCTCCGGGCAATCCAGCTCCAGTGACACGCCCCATGCTAGGGGTGTGTGTGTGTGTGTGTGTGTGTGTGTGTGTGTGTTGGTGGCCAAGCCGGCTGTCATTTGTCAGAAGCAGTAGTTTCAGGCTGGAGGAGCAGGGCTTCAAGCTAACTGATGAACCATCTTCCCATGAGCTCGGGGTGGAGGTTAGGGGCGGAACTCCCAGTGGGCTCTCTGGTTCTTGGGGGTTGCCCACCCCAGTGAGCTCCCAGAGTAGCCAGGACAGCAAGGGTTCCCTTTCTTTCTGTGACTCACAGCTGGCTCTTGGGTCAAGTTTCTTGAGTGATCACGATTCAGCTAATTCTCTCTCCGGCCCCATTAATCTGAGCTGACTAAGCAAGAACCACAGGCAGGGTAGAGACCCAGGGATGCTCACGACAGCAGTCATTCCTAAACAACCCGGCAGGTTTTCTGGCTTCAGCTTCTGTCCATCTCTCTGCTTTGGGGCCAGCCATGCCTAACTGGATTGGTTATACTTGAGGCCCCCCCAAGAAAGCTTGCTGCTACCTCCCTCTGGGGCCCTCTGGGCGTGTCTCTCCAGCTTCCCCCTGGCCTGCCACCCACCTGCAATGCAGAGAGGTCCATCTGAACATCAGACCTCAACTCGTCTTGTTGCACTTGACCTCATTTTTACTGTTTGGCCAGCATCCAGCCTTGAAGGCCTGGACAGGCTCAGGAAGTAGAGGACTTCTTCGAGGATGACCCCATCCAGTCCTTTCTGTTCTAGTGGCATTGCTCTGGGCTTTTCCTAAACACTGGGAGAAGGGGGAGGACATGGAAGGACCTGGTGAGGATGAGGCTGAGGGGTGTTGGACTTTGAGGGGGATTTCTGGTGCATGGAGAGATCCATCCCAGGGAGGTGGGGATGGAAGATGGATTTGGGGTTGAGGATGGACGTGGGGCTGTGGAGGTGAGGTAGAAGGGGAAGAGAGGGGTGGGATTGTAGAGACTGAGGTGAAACTGGGGATGTGGGTGGGAGTGGAGGTGTTAGGGGGAGGCTGGAGATTAAGGCTGGAGATGGGCACAGAGATGGAAGAAGGGGCAGTAAATCGGAAAGATCAAAATTATTCAGGGATGTTTGATGCTTCTGAGATGCACTCTCCCAAAGGTTATCTTGTCATTTCCCTGCTCCTGGGCATGTTGCCAGCCCAGCCACACCCATCCCAGATCAATGGTTGCCTCTCCGCTCAGGAAACCACCTCCTGTGGTCACACAGTCCAGCCAAATTCAGTTTATGACCCTGAAACATGTCACGAAGTCCAACGTCCATCTCTCCTGCTTGCAGAAGCCAGTCTCAGCTTGCTGGAGTCCCCTTGCAGGCCTAGCCGGGGTGGTGGGCTGTGATGAGGAAGGGAAGAGGGGAGGGCAGGGCTGCGGGACCCCTGTCCTTGCCTCCCTCTGTAATGGGGGGAGATTAGGGGAGGCGGGCAGAAGTGGCTCCCAACAGCCCCATCTCATCAGAGTGTGGGGTTGGAAAGACCACGAGAAGGGCAGTGGGGCTGTCCTTCTGTCCTTTCCCATATACCAGGTCTCTGGAAGTTTCAGTGTGCCTCAGTAACAGTCTCTAGCCATATGCTTGGGCCCTGTGCATGCGGTGGGGTTTTGCTGTGCAAGAAGACACAAGCCGGAAGGAGGGAGTTAGACATCAGGGAGGACTTCCCGGCTGTGAAGGATGGACCGAGCCCGTGGGAAGGAAGGCAGATGGGGCTCTCCTTGGGGGCTAAAGAAAGGCCCTCCCTGAGACTAGGGTGTGGGTGGGGGCTGGCATCCGACGGCCTCCTGGAAGGCACGTGTCCCTGGTGGGCTTTCCCCTCTGTCTTTCACTTCCCGAGCCTTCTCCCCTTCTCACGATGAATGGCGAAGGCCATTGGTAGGGGGAAAGGTGGTGGGCTCAGTTTGCAGATGAGACAAAGATGGGGGAGCAGGGACCCCCCATCTTTCTCTCCCCTAACCGAGAGCAGAATTGAGAGGATTCTGGGGCTCCCTGAGCCCCTGGGAAATGAAGTCCTCTGAGAACTCCCTGGCATTCCCGGGAGAACAGGTTCCTGGCCCTGGGAGGTGAGCGAGGCGCCGGGCCTGGGGGGCCAGCATGCCTCAGCAGGCCCCGGAGCCGGGAGCTGAGCTCCACAGAGGCACCACGGGCGGGGCTGGGTGGGGAGCTGGGAGGACATGGCCTCTCCCCATGGCACCGTGGGCCCTGAGGATCCCGAGTCTCCCCAACCTCAGCCTGTGTCTGGCCCTGCCTGGCCCCCCAACACAAGAGAAGGTCTAGGACAGGAGGTGCCACACCCCCCATCAGTGGGGGATGGCCTCCTACGGCCTGTGTCTTGTGGGTCGGGCAATGACCGAGGTGGCAAAAGGACCTGAGTCAATCTCTGTGGGGACAGGACTGGAGTGCAAGGCCATCCTCCAGTCAGCCCAGAGAAGCTGGGTCTCATCAGTGGGGGAAGGCCAAGGCTATGGGTCAAGCAGAGCAGTGGAGACTTCCTGACTTTGACAGAGCTGTGCGAGCCTCCACCTGCAGGATTAGAAAGTGGGGAGGGCAGTCCCGCCTGGCATGGGACTTAAGCGGCATCGGGGCTGGGAGAGGGATGAGGGGACTTCTCTGGGCCGAGTCCTGTTCACCCAGGTCCTTTCCCGCCGGCCAGCTGGGTCTGGACACAATGCACACACAAACGCACACATACTCCCCCACACCAACGTCCACCCCACGCTCGTAGGTGCAGAGAGAGCAGGCAAACACGCCCACTTGTTAGAGTCTGTGCTTTATCTAACTTGCTTCTTTGGACATTTAGGGAGGGCCTGGGGGACTCCCCGGGGAATGCCAGAACCTTACCTGATCAGGTAGGTGGTGGGGAGAAGCTGTGGGAGCCCGAGGGGGCTTCCTGCGCTCCAGCCATTTCCCTAAGAGCCTTTGCTTGCCAGACTCCCAGTTCTACCCTTCAAGGGTCCTAGAGCTGCCTGCCCATCCCAGGTCTGCTCGCCAGACCTCTTGATCACAGAGGTCTTGAGGGAGGGAGGTGTTCCTAGACCTCCGGGGGATTCTGCCTTGAGCTCTGCATCCGTGCTGGCCACAACACCTGTTTGCCACCTGTTTGCTTCTCCACCAGCCGTGCCATCTCCTTCCTGCATCCTAGGCCTCCCTCCAGCCCCCAGGCGTCCAGACCCCAGCCCAAGCGGCCCAGAGACATTAAGTGATGTCTGCATCAACAGAGCCCCTTGGCATCACCCAGCCCCTTGGAGCTGGGATGTCCCCTCTCCCCCAGAAAGCCACTACAATTGAGAATCTGCCTCCCCGACTTTCAGCTCTAGTTTTCCGGTCCTAGTATTGCCGAGTCCTCATTTCTCCCCAGCATGGGGGTGGCTCAGCCCAGCCTCTCCAGCCACAGAGCCACACACAAAATCCAGCCAACCCCAGAACCGCAAGTCCTACTCAGTGAGAAGGGTTGATGTTAGGCAGCCTGGGACAGGGACGAGAGGGAAGAACACGAGGGGGGTGGTCCTCTTTGTCCTCCAGGCACTCACCCCGCTTCCTGAGTCTCCCTTCGGCTGCAGTGAGAAGATGGGGAGCACCCAGCGGCTGCCAGCCTCTCCCAGGGCCCGTTAAAAAGGCAAACTCCCACCCCCCCATGCTCTGGTCCTGCCTTGTTGGCCTCCACGGCTGACTTGGGACCAGTCTCCTCTTACCTGCTCAGTGAAGCAGGTCGGCGTGGGGGCCCGGGTCTGGGGGGCCAGGAGCTCCGTCCGCCTGTCAGTCCGTCAGCGTGGCCGTCCTGGGTCTGTGCTGACATCAGGTGAGGGGAGGCAGCTGCTGGGTGAGCCAATAATTATGATATCAGCTTCCCCTTGCCCTGAGGGGCTGCTGCCAAAACGGGGAGAAGAGCAAGGTGACTAAGAAGCTCGTTTGCTCCTTGGCTCTTGTTTGACAGGTCCCGGCTCCTGCGCCCGCCCCAGCCGCACCCCGGCTCCCCCCCCAACCCCTCCCTTTGCCCAGGCCAGCCCCAGCCCCCAGTCTCTGCCAGCGGGCACAGCCTGTGGCCTGTGGAGGAGAGGGTTGTCCCGTGGCCCCCACCTGCACCCCAGAAAGGGGATGTCAGTCCCCACGGGTGGGGCACAGGCTTGTTGGGACACGCACACGTGTGTCAGGAGAGCTGGGCCACCACACGTATGTTCACGGAACCTGCAAAGGGATCCTGGGGAGCGGCACTGCATGGCAGCACAGCGTTCTCTGCGGCCTGATGGGACCAGGCAGTGGCCGTGATCTCTCAAAGGCTGGGTTCAAACACAGACGTGCAGAGAACTATCCGTCTACGGAGTCCAACCCTCTGTCTCTCCAGTCCCTCGGATACCTTCAGGGTCTCTCCGTGTGTGTGTGTGTGTGTGTGTGTGTGTGTGTGTGCGCGCGCGCACGTGGGCACCCTGATGTGGATATGCACACGGCTCCCTCCATGGGTCTGTGGACATGTGAGTCTCTCCAGGTGTCTATACACCTGTCTCCTAGAGTGGCATACATCTGCGTCAGTGTCTTCCCCTGTGTCTGTGTGGGGGTCTAGATCTTATGTCCGCATCCTCTTTTTACTTATTTATTTAATTTTTACTAATGTATTTTTATTTTATTTTTTTAAGATTTTATTTATTCGCTTGAGAGAGTGAGTCAGAGAGAGAGCATGAGCAGGAGTCGGGGGTTGGGAGGGTGAGGGGAGAGGCAGAGGGAGAAGCAGACTCCTCGCTGAGTGGGGAGACCTGATGTGGGACTCGATCCTGGGATTCTGGGATCATGACCTGAGCAGATGCTTAACTGACTGAGCCACCCAAGCGCCCCTGTCTGTGTCCTCTGGTAGGCCCTCTGTATCTGTGCTCTGGGTCAGCAGTCTTGGTCTGTGTGTGTATCTGTTGGTTTGTGCAGGTGGAGGTGGGGGGAGGTAGCCCTTGGTTCTATATCATGATCCCAGAGCCACTCTTTATGTTCTGGGGGATGGAAAAAGAAATGCATATGGTTGTGGCCCTGATTCTGGCCCCTCAGAGTCGACATGGATAGCGGGGTGCCTCGTGAGCCCTTGGAATTGGTCCCCACTGCTCCCCTCTGAACCCTGACCTTCCTCTCCTCCCCCCTCCCCCCCGCCGCCCCAGGTCCTATCCCCATCTCCTTCTCACTGCTTCCTTTCCCATCTTCTTTGCCCCACCCCCGTCTCTTGTCCCTGGGCATTCTTTCTCTCCTCTCTCTTCCCCACTTGTCCTGGTTTCTAAGCCCACTTGTATCTGTTTCTGGAGCTGAAGTGTCCAGAGACCTAGCGGTGATCTGCCGCTCAGTAATGCCTGGGGTTTGGCTTTTGGCCTGAGGGTTTGGAGATGGCCATTCCTCCCCACTTTCTCCATCTCATTCTGAGGAGGGAGGTCAGGCTAACCTTGGCTGGGGGATGGTGGCTGTCATCTTCCACCAGACTTAAACATTTGGAGACTCCTTGGTCTAGGCAGGGAACAATCATTTCAGAAAAGAGAGTGCTGAGGTAGATAATAATGAACCCATCTGTGAGTGATGGTTAGTGGTGTTATCCTCCATACTTACCACTGGGGTCTCAGATTCCTCATCTGTTAACAAGGGAATAATATTATTTACTCATAGAATTGTGGCAAAGATTAGGGGCACTTGGGTGGCTCAGAGGGTTAAGCCTCTGCCTTCGGCTCAGGTCATGATCCCGGGGTCCTGGGATTGAGTCCTGCATCGGGCTCTCTGCTCAGAAGGGAGCCTGCTTCCCTCTCTCTCTCTCTGCCTGCTTCTCTGCCTACTTGTGATTTCTGTCTGTCAAATAAATAAAATCTTAAAAAAAATAAAAGAATTGTGGCAAAGATTAAATAAGATCATGTTTAAAGTTCCTAGCACAATGTCTGGTATACAGTAGATTCTCAATAAATATGTGCCCTCTCTTTCTTCCCCAGGCCCAGTGGTGGTGGGTGGGAAATGAGGATGTGCTGGTTTGCTCACCTGGATGTAGGAATTGTGTTCTGGGGCTAGAACAGGGGCCCTGACTCAATGCATCTTTCTCTGGGGCTCATGTTAGCAATCAAAGCTCTATTCCCTTAACCTCATAAAAAATGGGTGTTTCATAATGAAAGAACAGCTGTCTGGACCTTCTAGTGTGTTTGTTACTGCTCCTCTCTAGTGTATATGAGGGTAATTATTATTTTAGACTTATGGGTATTTCCATATGGGCACAGAGAACCATGAAAGCTATGAATTGGAAGCTGCTCTCATTGCTATCAATCAGCATTATTCTGAAGGTGCTAACCAACGCAATAAGATAAGAAAAAGAAATAAGGGGCATAAATATGAGAAGGGAAGAGGCAAAGTCTTCAAAAATTACAGATGATGTGATTACTTAGGAATTTAAGAGAATCACCTAAAAAGCTATTAGGACTAATGAGAGAATTTAGTAAAGTACCAGAACATACAGAAAACCCCAAAACCATGTCTATGCAACTAAAATAGCCAAGTGGAAAATAAAAGGAGACAAAAGATCCTATTCACAATAGTAACAACATTAGACAGTACCCATGAATAAACGTAATAAGAAGTACATAGAATCTCCATGAAGAAAACAATAGAACTTCACTGACGGACATCAAATAAAGCCTGAGTAAATATAAAGACAATCACGTTCTTGAACGGAAAGGTCAATATAATATTGTAATGATGTCAGTTCTGCTTTAAATAATCTACAAACTGAATGTAATTCAGACCAAATCTAATCTTTCACCCCCTGAACTTGACAGGTTGATTCTAAATTTTGGTGAAGATTTAATACATGAGGATAATCTAGAACTTTTGGAAAAGAAGACTAATAGGGAGAACTTGCCTTCCAGATTTCAAAATGTTCTTTTTTTTTTTTAAAGATTTTATTTATTTATTTGACAGAGATCACAAGTAGGTAGAGAGGCAGGCAGAGAGAGAGAGGAGGAAGCAGGCTCCCTGCTGAGCAGAGAGCCCAATGCGAGACTCGATCCCAGGACCCTGAGATCATGACCTGAGCCGAAGGCAGCGGCTTAACCCACTGAGCCACCCAGGCACCCCAGATTTCAAAATGTTCTATAAGGGCTTCTGCAGTTAAAACAGTGTGATTTTGGTGCAAATTAGCAAATGAATTAGTGGAAGATAATAGAGTCTGGGATGAATGGGAATTTTTGAGAATTGAACATATAATAACAAGAGTTGTAAGCAGCAGGAAAGTGTAAAAAACTCAATGAATGGACTTCGGATAATGGGTTTCCCATTTTTTAAAAGATCTTATTTATTTATTTATTTATTTGAGAGCGAGAGAGAGAGAGAGAGAGAGAGAGAGAGAGAAAGCACAAACAGGAGGAGGGGCAGAGGGAGAATAAGGCTCCTTGCCAAGCAGGGAGCCCAATGCAGGTTCCATCACAGGAACATGGGATCATGACCTGAGCCGAAGGCAGACACCCAGTGGACTGAGTCACCATGGTGCCCTTGGGTTTTCCATTTGAAAGAAATAAAGTTAAATCCTACTTCACACTATTCATTTAAAAACTTTAGGTAGATGAAAGACTAATGTAAAATGAAACCGTACACATAAATTTTAAAAATATAGAAAACATTTTAATAATTACAGAGCAGAGAAGGCAGTTTTAAAGAAAGGCATCAAATCCAGAAACCACGAATGAGTATGTTGATAGACTTGACCAGGTAAAAGTTACAAATTTCATTAGAAAAAAATATACCATAAACAAAGCTAAATTATATATGTTTAAAAAAGAAAAACAAAAACAGCCTGGAAGAAAGTGTTGCGACATATATAACAGACAAATACTTAATCAATAATATATAAAGAGCTCCTCTAAATAAATCAAATGATCATAGGACAATGGGCCAAGGACACGAGTAATCAATTCAGAGGTAAAATACAAATGGCCAATAAACAAATGAAAAAGATTTTTAACTTCCTTAAAAATCAAGAAAATGGAAATTGATTCGGGGGCCAAGGGTCCCAGAGGGGCTCTGATGGGATGCCAGGAGAGACTGGTTTTCAACTTCCTACAGACTCTGCTTCTGATGAAGAGGTGAATTCTTTTTTCCCCCTTGGGAGACAGGATCCACCCCTGCCCCAGCATTGGGTGCAGGCTCTGGGTCCCTGTTTCTTTCTGAGAAGTACTATTTCCTCATTGCAGGCCGTCTGGGAGTTGAAGTAGGAGCCTTGGGAATTCCAGTGTTTTCGGACTACAGGGGGGTTTGTGAGGTCTTTCTTCTCTTCTCCACCTTGAGACAGGACCATCCTCTCCTTCTCCCATCACATCGGCTCCTCAGAGTTCAGTCCTAGGCCTAGAAAATCTGTCCTGGTGTCTAACCTCAGCTCTAGGGGCTGCAGTGTTGGCTCTGCTCTCCTTGGAAAGGACTTCCGTCTGGATGTTTGATCTCACACATTCCAGCAGCCTCATTTCAGGGCCTGTAGGTATAGCCTAGCTCTGCCCTGGATGGACTGTGGCTGGGTGTTGAAACAGACCGGGGCCAGGGGAAGCTGTGTCTCTCCAGAGACTGGAGGTCAGAACCCATTCGCTGCCGGCTGCTGAGCTCTGCCCAGGGCTGGGCTGCTTTGAGCCTGTATCAGCCCTAACCGGGGATGGAATTCCCTGATGCTGCTGTCCGCCATCCCCATCCCATGTGAGACTCTGGTGACCCCAGGGAGAAGAAAGGGGAGGGGTGTTTCCACCGTGGGGAGTCCCAGTGTGATGAAGCAGGGGCTCCCTCCGTGTACCCCATATCAGGACTAGCCATCTTCTGTCTGCTTTTGTTTGTGTGAATTGGACTCGTCTCCCCAAAATGGGTTCCCAAGACTGAGCCTGCCACTTCCCAGGCTTTCCAAGTCTCACTCCATTGGCGGGGAAGACATGTAAGACCATCTGCAGAGGAACTGGGCCCTAGTGGAGCTGCCCGGAGGCCCTGAGGCCTGAGGACCCCATGTCAAAGAAGGGTTGGAGAGGCCTGAGGTTAATCCGGGGGGGCTTCCTGGGGGAGAGCAGGAAGCTCCTTCGCTGTAGATGGCAGAGGAGCACTGGCCAGAGTTGTGGAGGGTGTGTGGCTGGGGCACCCAGGTGAGAGGTCTGAGCCTGTTCTGGTTGGCTGACCCTCTGGGGAATTCAGGGAGTTTCCAAGCTGAGAGCTTGGTTGGGGGAGGGTGGTCCAGGATGGAGGGAGGGAGGGACACAGCTAGAGTCCTGCTGGGGGAGGACAGGCTTCTCCTGGCTAGTCTTAATCCCTCCTGCTTTAAGAAGCAAGGTCGTGGAGGTGGGGAAGAGTGATGCCAGAGTGTGTGTGTGTGTGTGTGTGTGTGTGTGCAGAAATATGTCCGTGACTGTGTTTGTGTTTTTGTGAATGACTGGGCTTCCGAAGGGCTGTAACTTTTCACATGAGTGTATATGTGTGTGTATAACTGTGTATGCAGGTACTCACGTCTGTGTGTGTATCTGTGAGTTGTTCTGTGCCTAAGAATCTGTGTCTCTGTGTATACATGTGTGTAGGTCGCCTGCCCTTAGGAGCAACTCTTTGGAATCCCTGTCCTGGTCTTTCCGATCAGGCTGCTCTGTGCTCTTGCCCCCACACTCTTCTTTGTCCCCTCCTTACCCCCTCCCCTCCCTGAAGTTGTCGGCTCACCCTTTTGACTGCCTGCGCCTAGTAGAACCTCACGGCTCTGCTGACCACGAATAATGGGGCCCAGACCGGGTTGCGTCTCTCCGGGCTGGCACCTACCAGAACCTCAGCCATCCCAGTCCTACCCCACCCCTCACCCTGTACCCCTCATCATATCACCCTCCAGCCTGCAGGAAACAGCCTTCCATCGGGGACTTTGGGGGGATAGAGAAGTCATGGCCTGAGCCTCCCAAGGGACCTCTTCTGGGTTTGAGGACCCTAACCCCCAGAGCTGCCCTTGACCTAAGGCCCAAGTCAACAAGAACCCAGAAGGTGGTATCGTGGCTCTCCTTTCACCTTCTCCGTCCTCCTAAGTAAGGCTCCCTTTCCACCTCGCTAGTTTCTCTTTGAAAACTTGGCTTGAGAGGTCCTCCATGCTCTCTTTGGCTGCCAGTTGCCTCTGGGCTTGGGGCTGCCTGGCAGGAGGAAGGAGGCAAAGGGGACACTCCCAGAACTCTAGGAGACAGAGGCAGGGGAAAAAGAGACGGCTGAGAAATCTGGGCCTCTGGACTGAGCCTGAAGACAACATTGGTTCTGCCCAGCAGCCTGGAAAGGGGCTTTGAGGGCAGTATGTCACCTCCAGGGACAAGAAGTCCCCCTATGTTTCTGATACACTCATGCCTTCATGCATGCATTTTACACAACCGTCCCTGGGCCTGGCCCTGCGCGAGGAACTGGGAAAACAGTGGCATCAGGCAGGTGGACGGTCCTTGGGCTGCTTCCAGCCTCACTTCTTCTCTAGCAACAGGGAGTTCGCTCTCACAGAAGTTCTTGCATCCCAGCACTGTGCAAATTCAGCCTCTAGGAGACACCCGGAGCTTCCCTGCCCCCACCCTTTGCTCCCTTTCTGGAAGTCACGGGAGAAAGGGTGCAGGTGCCCAGGCAGAGAGGGTGCAGCCCATCGTCCCCATGGGGCCCCATCCACCTGCCACAGCCCTGAGTGTGTGCAGGAGGTGCCGAGGGGCTAGGGCTGGCTACAAAAACCAGATCTGGGCTGACAGGCCCTTCCCTTCAAAGGCTGGCCCAGTCCGTGCCACTTTATTGCCTCGCTAATGACGGTGATTAGCCAACAGGTGCTACCTGCCTCCTGTGTCCATCTTCCTGCCTGCCGAGGATGGTTTCCAAACACCTGGCGGTGGGGGGGGGGGAGCTGCCCTGCACTCTGCCAGGGCACCCGCCACCCCTGATCCCCTCAACCGTCACCCCAGTTTTTGCCTATTGTGGCCCCAAAGAATGCAGGGCCAGTTCAGTCCTCATCTGCTGGGGATTGCTGTGTGGCCTCAGTCCCGATCTGGCCCTCTCTGAGCAGGACTGAGGGGGAAGTGAAGGTAGGAAGGGAAGCGGAGGACAGTGGGTGGGAGCTGAGAAGCACGCTTTCCTCTTCCCCAGTGAGGACTTTACTGTGGGCACCCAACTAGAATCCAAAAGAAGATAGTAGCAGAGGGCCTTCCTTGGAGATGAGCTGGGGCTGCTTCTTAGGCACCCACTGCATTGTGGGGAAGTCACTGGAAAAATCCCACCATTCTGGAGGGGTTGGCCCACCACTCCCTGTTGGGGGGGTGCCAGAACCTAGGGCCCCAGGTTGTGGAGGACGGGGGCCCTAGTGCGGGTCTGGGTGGGAGCCATGATTTATGACCTGCTTCCTGAGTGAGGAATGCCAGCCTGGGGGGCTGGGTTGGGGGTGGAGCCTCTTGCCTGACACTCCTCATTCTGCTGGATGTCTGCCAGGTCCTGTCAGGACTCTCTTGTCCCCTGGGGACAGCCATGTTCTCCCACATGCAGCAGCCCCCTCCTGTCTGGAGCTCGACCCTCCAGCTCTGGGAAGACTGAGCAACGGCCCAGCTGAGGGGGAATGCAGAACTGAGTCCATTCCAGTTTTCTGTCTTCGCAGCTCAGCCCCCTTTGTCAGTGGTCATGAGAGTGTTGGAAAATTGCTCTTTTCTCTCCTGCTGCAGCAGGAGGGAACTCGGAGGAGACTTTTGGAAACTTCCATCCCGATGAACTCAAGGCTTACGCACCATGGTCCCAGCGAGGGACTTAGGACTGACACAAAGATGAACTTGCAGGCAGGAAAGGGGCGTTGAGCTCCTAGAATGGATGATGGCTGTGGCATGAGGAATTCAGGAAGGTGGGGAAGCAGAGGGGGTCTGGCGGGGAGGGAGGCGGAGTGACCCAGAGCGTTGTCTGGTCCTGGACTCCGCAGTCCGTGCCGACTTTGGACCTGTTCCTGTGTGTCTCACTGGTATCCCTCTTGTTCCGCCCCCCTCTCTGGGTGAGGGTCCCTCTTTCTGGACACCTAGCATGGGGTCAGTGTGCCTTCCCTGGTCTGGTGGGACTGGTTTTTCAAGCTGGAGGAAGGGTCGGTGAGGAACTGGCAGAGGGAGAGGGTTTTATGTAAATGCCCAGGGAGTGCTCTGGGAACGGGGAGGCCGGTTTTCCCAAAGACACGCAGGGACTGGCAGCTCCCAATTAGCCGGGCCCGGTGATGTCAGTGCTGCTCTCCTGGGTGGCTGCGCCCACTCCAGTCAGCCTTGGCAGGGGTTCCTGGCCATTACCTTCCCCCTCGGGTGGGAGAGGTGCCAAGGGGGCCACCACTCAGGACAGAGGCCAAGTCCCCTCCCAGCACTCCCCAACCTGGGGCCTGAGCCATGTGGTGGACCAGCCCAAGAAAGTGCCATGAAAACCAGCCCAGACTCTACTGAAAAAAAAAAAAAAAAAAAAAAAAAAAAAAAAAAAGACTTTAATGGGGCTAATATTCCATCCCTCTCCCCCAAACCTGAGAAACTGGGGAGACCTCGTAGCTGGGCTGGTCCTAGGGACCGTTGCCATGACAACTGCTGGTAGGCCCTGCTCCCTGGGTTACCCCACCCCCAAATTTCAATAAATACAGTGCAAAGGGGGCTGGTCACCCACCAAGTGGGGGAGATGAGGACCTGAAGTGCTAGACAGGGTGCGTCGTATGGTCCGAGAACCCAGACGTGCACCCCACCCAGCATGCACACCGAGGGTCGTGTGCGCACACAAGAACCCCCTTCAGACATCCTCATGTGACACCACACACACACACACACACACACATACACACACACACGCTTTCCTTGGAAATGCAGCACAGAGCACACATGCCCCTTCCTCACAGACATGCGTACAAGGTTCCGTGTATATGCGCCTTTCTCTCCATGTTCGGCTTAGAGCCTGAACATGTCCCGTCCTGGCTCAGAGGCATCCGGACAGGCGGGTCTCCCTGGTCTTAGCCAGACCATCCCTGGGTCTAGGGGCTTGGTGTTGTGATGTTCCCCTGGATGGCCAGGCAGCTGGCCGTGTTGTTGGTGTCAGCCCAGGATGGGAAGGTGTGCAGGTTAAAGATGGGGTAGCTCCAGCTGTTGATGGCCAGTGTGATGATCAGTACTCCGATGATGTTGAGCAGGAATCCTGTCCGGGCCTGGTGGCAGGAGAGCCAGTCTGAGTGACCGGTCACTGAGCTGGGCCGGAAACTATCCCTTAGGGGCTCCTAGGGGCTCAGGAGCTCTCTGACTGGCCAAAGTCTCCCTGAGAAGTCTCTCTGTGGGTCTGACCTGCAGCACTAGGCAAGGTCCCTGTCCCTTGCTTTCATCCTGGCACTAAGGAGGGAGCAGGAAGCTCTGTGTGAGCTTTCAAGACCTTGGGCTCTGTTCTTCCTGAGTCCACCTCCCCAGGGGCAGGTGCCTTGCAGGAAGGAGCACACAGGCATTCAGGCCCCACTGCCACTCACCATGTCTGACACTTTGAGGCCCCCAAAAGAGAAGACGATGGCATTGGGTGGGGTGGCCACGGGCAGCATGAAGGCCAGGGAGGCAGCCAGCGTGCAGGGAAGCATGACGTAGAGAGGGTGGAGGCAGATGGCCTGAGCCTGGATGGGGAGACAGTGGGCAGAACTGATCCCAGTCCCCATTCCCAATTCTCCAGCTTCCCCTCTCTGGAGGACAGTATCCCCCACCAACGACATACCCTCTGGCCACAAACCCACCACTTCTGCCAGGAGGCACTAGGGTGACCTGGGAAGGGCCCTTTGACCTCTCTGGAGGGGATGAGTGTGCGGCCCTGCCCAGTGGGGCGTGGTGAGGGGAGGGGCCCATAAAACGGATCTCAAAGGGGCTCCAGGGTGTCATCAAAGGCTGTGGGAACGCGCCAGGGGAGGAAGGGGCTGGGGACGCTCCAGGGAGTCATTTCAACCTGTCACCTCAGGACTGACCAGAACAGGGGCTGGGCCGGGGAGGTGGGCGAGGCCACCAATGAGGCCCATCAGGATACTCAAGGGGTGACATCACCAGGGACGGAGTGAGTCAGGGGCCAGAGGGCCTCAGGGCTCAAGGTAGCCAAAGAGTCTGAGGAAGGGTGGGAAGTTCAGGGGTCTTCTCCCAGAAGCAAGAGGAGGTGCAGACAGGTCACTCCGACCTGCAGGCAGGGCCCCTGGATGAGGTGGGCGGGAGGGCTGCCGGAAAGAAGCATGTCTGAAGGACCAGCTCACCATGGAGGCCAGAATGGGCAGGAAAAGTGTGGTGGTGGCCACGTTGCTGGTGCACTCGGTGAACGTGGCAACCAGGAGGCTGATGATGAGGGCAATGGCAGGAGGTGGCACATTCTCTAGGGGGGTCAGCTTTTTCCCCAGCCACTCAGATAGTCCTGATTGCTGTGGGCAGAGGAAGATAGTGTGTGAGAATTTGGGGTCCCTGGGGCTCCAGAGTCCCCTGCTGGGGGTCCGGGAGGGTCCTGCTCCTGCCTCTATCTCTCTAGAGTCTTCAAACTCCCATCTGCTTGGGAAAGAAGGTAAGACCCAGCCAGCACCAAAAGGCCCCTCTAGCATTTTGAAGAACACTTGGGTGTGGGGAGAAGGGTCAGATGAGAAGCTAGGAGATGGCGCCAAAGTGCCTTCTTGGGAAGCCTGGGGCTTAGTGGGAGTAAAGGCTTTAATTCCTTTTACTCCTGTTCTCCCAAAGGCTCTTGGGAGCTCCCTGGCCATCCTTAGCCCTCTCCCGGACTCCGCCAGCCCAGCAGACTGGCAAGGAGAGAGAAGGGCGGAGGGCCCTGGGAAGATGCTGGGACAAGGCTGGCAGGAGAATGGGGGGCAATTCACAGGGTCATGAGGCCTCCAAGGTCATTCATTACCTGTCCACGAGTGTACTGCCAGACTGTGAGTCCCAGGGCGCTGGGACTTTATCTCGCATGATACTGCCCACCCAGCAGGCAGCACAGTGCCTGGCACAGTCCGTGAGAACTAACCCCAGATCCAGGATTCTCTGACCCAGGGAAGCTGCCTCCTGCCTGCACAATGAATGAGCTTAGCCAGAACACGGAGGCGCAGAGGGGCGCAGGCAGTTTCAGGGACTTCCCTCCTGCTGGGAGGCTCTGGGGAATGTTGCGCTCTCCGGTCCCTAGAGCCCGGCCGGGTGTGATCATGGCGCCCCCTGGTGGCCTCAGCGGGCCAACTGCGTCCCCTTGACGCTCACTACTCCCTAAAGCTGTTGCATTCTCCGCCTGGCAGAGGGTGAGGCTGCTGGAGTGAGGTGAGACAGGGTTGGAACTGAGAACAAATAGTTCCTGCCCACCAGGGAAGCCCGCCTTTCCTTTGGCTTTGGGAACCGTAACAAGCGGAGGTCCTTAAGGCTTGTGTTTCCTCCCCCTCCCTTAGACGGATTTCTAACCTGTCTCTCCTGCCGCTGCCAAGGCTCCACCCACCAGGAGGATCCTGTGTGGGATGGAGGCAGGGTGCCTCTTTCCCTGCCACAGGGTCCCCGTCCAACGGGCCGGCGAGGGGGCGGGGCTTTCTCACCTCGCTGCCCTTGGCCAGAGCAAAGCCTCCCCCCAGCAGGAGCACGATATTCCAGGGCATCTTCTCATTTACAGTCTTCCAGTTGAGGAGGGCCGGAGGGGCCTTCAGCCTTCCAGGGTTTTCTATTTCCCAAGCAGAGGAGGACGGGTCACCGAGAGCTGACAGGTTTTTCCTCCCCTCCCCCTGGGTCGCTCTGTGGGTCCCTATCAGAGCTCAAGGCACGCAGCATCCTCACTTTGACCCTGAGTCCCAGCACCCTTGGCAAGTCATCCCAGCCTCTCTGGGCTTTGACTGTTCCTATCAAGTGTAGTTGAAGGCGCATTCCATGCTGGAAGGCAGGGGCTGCCCAGAGGCCCCTCCCTGCCCCACTCCAGGTTCTTACCTGGATCCTGAGTCAGCCCTGGGATCTTGGAGGGCACCAAGAACAGAATTACGCCAATGAAGATGGCCACTGTTCCATCAGATGCCATGCTGTGGGTAGGGCAAGGAGGCTAGGCTTAGACTCAGGGCTGCTCAGGGTCATAGGGTAGAACAGGGGTGGAGAGGAGCCCCTCCCATAGAAGTGCAAAGCCCTCCCTGCAAGTCCTCCCCACCATGTCCCCTCTGGGTCTGCACCAGGGGCCCTGCTCCCTTCCCTCCTCCCTTAGCCAGGTGAGCCCCAGAAGTATCTCACTCTCCCCAAGAATGCTCACCTGTTTCCATCCTTGTCAGAAAAAGCCAGGTTGCCCCAGCCAAGGAAAAAGCCCGGCTCCCGGGTGAACCACAGCACCACCAAGGTGACAAAGAGGACAGAGACAGCCTTTTCTGCAAAGCTCATGGGGCCCAGTAGCTTGTGTTCTGTTTGGATGACACGGAAGGCTGCCTGCGCTCTCTCCTGCGCCTGCTCCCCAAAACCGAAGTTTTTCCGGAAGCTGTGGGTGGGGGCGGGGAGTTGGGGTAGCTCCTGAGGATCCCGTGCCAGGCAGGGAAGCAAGGGACTCTTGAGCACCTGTGATACGCTGATGCTGGCAGGACTGCTACCCCACCAACCTGGCCCTGACCCTACCCAAGGTTCTGGAAGAAGAGCAGAAGACTCAGGGGGAGGGTTGGGGTGGGGTCATGGTTCTTCTTTAGCAGAAGCAAGGCTTCGACTCCAGGGGCAGGTTTCCCCATGCTTAGCCCTGCTCCATCTGCCCCACTGACCCCTTTCCCTCTCGGGATTGTCTTGCGCTAAGGACTTCTGGCCAGGACTCCCCACTCCCCCCTTCCAGCAGCCTTTCGGGAAATCTTTCCCTCCCTCTCCTACCTGCTTCTCGGCATCCCCTGGGAGCCTGAGCCCCACCCACACCACTCTTGGAGGCTGAGGAGACTGCCACCCACTTCTGTGTGCCCCTTGCGTAATTTGGGTTGACTTTTAATTTTTCACTTGGGTAAGTCTCAACTCCCCTGATGGACCGTGAATTCCTCAGCGGCAAAGACCATCTACCTAGCACAGCTTTGAATGTCCCATGATGCCTTGCATATGCGGGCGTCTTTGACCACCACCCAGCCTCATACCAGCCCCCAGCCTCCATCCGGCTGCCTTGCACTGGCCCAAGTGACTGTTCCAAAGCACAGCAACAATACTTAAAAACTTTCCACGTCCCCTCTTCCATCCTCACCGCCCCCACACACCATACCCTGGGCAGGGAAGGCCTATAACTCCTACCACAATACCACAATACCACCCTTATCACTATTCTCCTCCCTCACTGACAGCAGACATCACCAGTCGATCTCAGACCCAATTCCAGCTGAGCTCCAGCAAGGTCTGACTGGATGGTCAACTCAGACTTCTCTGGTCACTACCCATAACCCAGGGCTGGAAGTTAAGAATAAAACCTATTTGCTACTCCTGGCCTCAAGGACAAGGTCCCAGCGCTTGATGTGGCACACAGGACCTCCGTCATCTTCCCCTGCCTCCTTCTCCAGCTTCAGTTCCTGATACTGCTTTTTGATCTTGATGTTTCAACCAACAGAACTCGAGTTTTCTCACATTCTTTCTTGCGTCTGCACCTTTGTGTAGGCTGTTGCTACCACCTGGAGTGCCGTTACCCCATTCGCTATCTGGCTGGCTTCTCGTTCTACAAGATTTGGCTTTGACATCATGTCCCACAGGGGCATTCTGGGATCTCCACTATCCTCAGCCTTCTGGGATCTCTACTATCCTCAGCCCCAGGCTTCTTGCTGTTGAGTTAGACAAGCTCCAAGGACAGGGGCTGCACCTAACATCCCCTAGTATTCTCAGTGTCTCACACAGGGCCAGATGTCCAGTAAGAACGCAAAAAAACCCTTTGGAACTGACCCTGCTCACTGTGTGCTCCTTAAGCATTAACCAAAGGACTGTGGAACATTATGGAATGGATCTGGCCTGGGCATCAAGAGACCTAGTTTTCAGCTTCTGCATTGGCAAATCTAGCTGTACACCACTCTTGGAGCCTCAGTTTGCTCATCTGCTAAAAGGAGTAATAATCTCCGCGCAGTAAATCCCTCAATGGTGGTGGCAAGGGCATACAGAGGCCTTGGCAGGGAGAGGCCTTCTCAATGGGAAGGTAATTATACCCTTGGTGGAAACGGCTACCAGATTACCAGAGGGTAAGGGCAGGACCCTGGGCTGCTTCCACTTCTGCCACCACTTACTTGAATCCCAGAAAGAGGATCTGCAGCCACAGCCAAGAAAGCACCAGCAAGATGACCATGGTGGGGAAGGCAAAGCCGAACCAGGAGGCAAAGTTCACCACGTTGCCGTTTTTGGGGAAGAGCCTGGGGGTGGGGGTGGGAGGGACACAGCCGGTTGCATGACCTTGCCCCAGGGGCCTCCCAGGGCAAGTGCAGACCCCTTCACCCCACCCTCAGCCCCGCCCTGGCGCCGCCCCCAGTTACTCACGAGTTGACTTGGCCTTGCAGCACCAGGTTGGGCGTGGTGCCCGTCAGTGTGGCGATGCCCCCAATGCTGGCCGCGTAGCACACGCACAGGCTCATGCCCTGGCTGAAGCGGACCTGCTCCTGTGGCTGTGTGGTTGGCTCTAAGGACGTGGCGGGGATGGGGTGGACCTGCCCGTTATCTGGGAACAAAGGAGAGCTCAGCGCGGGGGAGGGTGGGGGGGTGGGGGGGCTGTCCGTGAGCACCCTGGACCAGCTGGGAGGTAGGGGAGTGAGGGGAGCGAGGCTGCAGTCCAGGTCTGCGAGGGCTTGCACTCCCTGGGCTCTCAGGCTAGGTCAACCCTCAGACACCATCTGGCCCAACCTCTCTCTTGAGAGGGGGAAACTGAGGCACGGAGCCCGAAAGAGGATTACCCGAAGCACACAGGACGAAGGGAGCCGGGATCCCTGACAGCCCACCCAGAGTCCAGCTCTCTGTCTTCCTGAGTGGTCTAGCATCTCATCTGGTCCTGCATGGAAGGGATCCTCAGAATGTGGGATTTTTCATTTTAAAACTAGGGATAGGGGCACCTGGGTGGCTCAGTTGGTTAAGTGTCTGCCTTTGGCTCAGGTCATGATCCCCGGGGGTCCAGGGATGAGTGCCGCATTTGGCTCCCCACTCCGCGGGGAGTCTGCTTCTCCCTCACCCTCTGTGCTTCTGCCTGCTTGTGCTCTCTCTCTCTCTCTCTCTCTCTCAAATAAATAAAATCTTTTAAAAAGTTAAAAAAATAAAACTAGGGTCCGTCTTGGGCAAACCAGGACAAGTTGGTCGTTGCACGTCTCCCTTTTCTCTCCCTGAAAGCTCTGAGATGACCACTCTGTCAAGAACGTCACCCCAGACCACCCCCCCCCCACCACCACCAAGAGCTGAGATGGAGGGGGCAGGGATGGGGGCAGAGCAGGGTTGACCTTCACCTTTCTCATCAAACTTGGTCACTTTTTTCTGGGGTCCTGGCTCCTGGAGTTCAAAGGCGGGGTTGTTGCTGCCTTTCTCTGCGTCCTTGCCTGTGGGTGACTGGTGCAGCTGGTCCAGGACAGCATGTGCGATGGGCACCATCATGGCGGTGGTGGCTGTGTTGCTGATCCACATGGATAGGAAGGCTGTCACCAACATGAAGCCCAGGAGCAGCCTAGAGAGAGACAAAGATGGAACCGCTGGCTGGCGTCCCGCCATCCCTTCGGGGACTGGATCCCCAGCACCCCACCCGTTCCAGGTTCTCCAGTCCTGGTTGGTGGGAACTCACAGGGCTGGCCGCACCCCAATGATGAGGAGCACCCGGAGAGCAATGCGTTTGTGCAGGTTCCAGTGCTCCACGGCAATGGCCACCAGCAGCCCCCCGACGAACAGGATGTTGCTGTCCTTAAAATACTCGAGGCAGACCTAGCAGGCAGGGACAGCTGAGAGGCAGGAAGGGGTCTCTCCCATGACCCCTGATATTCCCACAAACACAGACTGGTCTCCTGGGCTCTAGGAACCAAGTGGGAATGGTCTTTGGATTATCTTCCATTGAAAACAAACCAGGTTCCAGGGCACCTGGGTGGCTCCGTGGTTAACCATCTGCCTTCGGCTCAGGCTGTAATACCAGGGTCCTGGGATTGAGCCCTGCATCAGGCTCCCTGTTTGGTGGAGAGCCTGCTTCTCTGCCTTTGCTACTCCCCTTGCTTGTGCTCTCTCTCTGTCACATAAATAAATAAAATCTTTAAAAAAGAATTTAACCAGGTTCCTCCCCTTCTTTCTCCCCTCAGAAATGAGTGGGAGATAATCTAGCCTGATTCCAGTCATGTTTCAAGCCATTGACTGGGAGATAGAGAATTTAGCACTGACACTAGAAAGTACAGCAGTGACTCTCCAAGTGTGGTCCACAAGCCGGCTTATCCCCCATCTGGAGCTTGCTGGGAACAAAATGCTCAGGCATTTTGTCCCTGATTTCCTGACTCGGAAGCTCTGGAGTTGGGGCCCAGCAGTCTGTGTTTTCACCAGCCTTGCACGTGGTCCCAAGACACACACACTCATGATTCAGAGCTGTTGACCCAGGAGAATACACATTCTTTAGCTGACTTTCAAGGACCCTTTTCCTGGGTCACCTGGCCTGTCCACCTCCCTGGCCTATACCTGATCCACTTTGAATTAACCCTCAACACCGACCATGCCCTCGGCATTTCTAGAATGCGCCCCCCCACAACACTGTCATCTTCTGACTCCTCCCTTAGTGCTCCCTGACCTGCCAAACAGAGGCAAGGACTCCTCTTCTGTGTGCCCTGCCTGTGATGAGGCTTTCCTCCATACCAGACCCCCTCCATCCCAGGAACCTTACCTCAGAGGCATCCATTATGCCCATCAAGGGGTACAGGAAGATGGGGAAGAGGGCGGTGACAGCCAGGGGCAGAGCCTCAGTGCACCAGAAGAGCGCCATGATGATGATGGAATAGGCACAGGAGGCTTCCTGGGGGCAGGAGAGGAGCAGAAGAGCTGTTGGAAGGTCAGGCCTGTGTCCCAAAGTCATGTCACCTCTTGGCCCCGAGAGAAAACAGGCCATTGGCAACAGTGTAGGAAGAGTCTGCAGAAGCCCCAGTCATTGATTCCTGAGTCCAAGGTCTCATTTCAAAATGGAAATAAAGAACAAAGGAAGGCACTCACCACCTCGTCTTTGACCTTGAGGAGGCTACACGCTGTAATCCAGCCACACAGGAGGGACTGGAGAGCTTAGAGTTGGTCATCAGGCCCCACCCAGCCCGAGGGGACTAGTCGCAGGGGGCCAAAGTGAGGATCCCCTAGATGAGATGGGGGGCTCATCTAGATGGGACTGAGGCCTGGATTCTGCAGACCTCTACCTGGCTCCCTGGCCTTCCCCGACTTTGTCAGAGCCTGTGAGAATTATTTGTATGACGATGCAATGAAATGTTCGTTTCCTCTCCCGGAAGGGGAGCTTCATGAGGACTGAGTCGGTTTTGTGGCATCTGGGTGCTTGGAGTTCAGGACCCAGCAGGCTTCAGTGCAAAACTTTTCTGAATGAATGAACCACTAGGAAGTTTTGTAATAGTGGGAGTTCTCCTTCCCAGCAAGCCTGGAATGACCCCAGCATCACACAACGCCGGGAGCTGTCATACACATTTATAGAGTATGTAAAGGTTCCCACAGCCCTGAGCTGTGCAGGAGATTGTGGTGGGGGGAACTTGAATCATAGTCTTGCAAGTCTTTGGGTACCAGAAGTGCTCCTTTCTTTCTGGAGAGGCCAGACATCAGAACTGGGAGGGGACCTGGGGTGGACATGGAAGTCAGAGAGCCTCCAGGGTCCTGGGGCCCCTGCAGGGAGGGCCCGAGAATCATTAGCTAGAAGGGGGCCTCTGGGGCACCTGCCCACTCTTTGCCAAAGGGGTTGTGGGGCTGCAGGTGTGCCAGGACAATGGGCTGGGAGGCTTGTCCTGACCTCTTGTTTTTTTCACCTGGTGCTCACCCCGGAGTACCTCTTCCCCTTAGTGCCCTGAAGCTTGGGGAGCATCCCTGGGGGAAGACGAAGCTGCTGCTGATGGAGCAACTTTTAGGGGCTGGGTGTTTTCCTGGGTAACTCAAGCAGCCCTGAAGGTGGGTGTGGTGGGCCCAGGATCTAGAGAAGCTGGAGGGGGTGAGTGGCTTGCTCAAGGTCACAGAGAACTGGGGAGTGGGAGAGCCAGTCTGGAACCCAGGCCAGGCATCCAGACTGAAGAACTCCAAGGGCGTCTCCCCAGTGCTCTAGGAATGCCTGGAATGGAATAGCATGCAGCCTGCCCATTCCCCACCGTCCTCACGAAACTTCCATGAGCTCTCCTCACCCTGGACATGGACTCTTCGGCCCCAGGGGTGGGGCCACCTTGACCTTCGTCCAGAGACCCACCCTACCTTTCCCCCAGCAGGAGGCCAGTTCTGCTGACTTTGCTGTTCTCAGCGGCTTCCTTCTCACTTGCATGGATGGTGTGGCCAGTTACTCATCTCTGCACACCCCCGCCCACCCCGGGCTAAGGGCAGGCCGGTCCCTTCTGGACCCTGGCGGCCCCCACCCCCAACTGACTCGGAATTCTCTGGCCAGAGACAAGGAGGGGGCTGGGGTGTGCGGTCAGTGCTGATTCGAGAGGAGTGAGCTGACAACAGCACATGTATCCCCCGGACTCCTCCGTGCCAGGCCTTGGGTGCCCCGTGCTTTGGGTGACTGTCACATTTCATGGCTCGGTGAGGTCATGACTGACTATTGTTCCCATCCCACCGATGAAGAAACGGAGGCATAAATAAATGAAGCCAGTGTCTCCGTGTCACACGTCCGCAAGTGAAGCAGCCCGACTACTTGGCTCTTGATCTTTCCCTTTCTGTCCTGAGTTGAATCCCTTAGTTGTGGGCTGCCCTCCAGCCTCAGGTTCGCTGAGACTAGGTGGTTGGATAGGGATGGGCTGGGGCTCTCAATTCCAACAGAACTGTCTTCCCTGGGGCCTGCCACTTCCCGCCATCAGGCTCCAGGCAAGTAAAGCCCAAACCTTCCCCATCTGAGACCCCATTCCCAGGCTGCAGAGAGAGCTGTTAATCGTTAACCCAGCCCCCCCCCCCCGAACTCCAGTGTGTTCTGTCTATGGCTTCCTTACCCCTTTACAACTTCCCGGAGTCCTCTTCTCGTCCGTCAGTCTGTCTCTGGATCAAGCCCAAAACCAGTTTCAAAGTCCCATCCAGAAGCCTTCTCTGGCCCAGGTGTCCCTAGCCCCGAGTCTACATCCTATCCACCTGGGCAGTCTTGTCCAGCTGTAACATAACTTGCTGACCTGTTCTTCCTGGGTCATAGGGTGCTTAACTGAGGCGTGGAATTCCAAGGAATCTGCAGGAAAACTATTCCATCTTTGCGCTAACATCTAACTAAGGCTCCAAACATAGGCATTGAAGCCATGTTGTGGTTAGGGATACCGCGGCTGATTTTGTCTCAAAGGCCCTTGATCATGGCCATCAGCCATCAGCTATGTGCTGCATAGATCAGTTGATGCCGTTATCTCCAAATGTATCTCGAAATACTGTTTCTATCCATCACTCATTCTGACATGGTAGTTGTATCAATGCCAGATCTTTATTTAATGCATGAATGATCACCTGTATTCCTGAATTGCACTTGGCTTTTTCATATTTTTAGTACTTTCTTTCAAAGTAACTGGTTTCCTTGGCAATCCCATATGTTTTCTTTGGGGCATTTTAAAGCTCTATTCCAGAAGGGTCCGAAGTCTTCCCCAGACAGCCAAAGGTGTTCATAGCTCAGAAATGGGTTCGTGTCTGTGAACGAGGGGCGCCTGGGTAGCACAGTCGGTGAGAGGACCGACTCTTGGTTTTGGCTCAGGTCGGGATCTTACAGTCACGAGATGGAGCTCCAGGTCGGGCTCCAAGCAGTGCCCCTCTCCCTCTGCCCTTCCCTCTTGTGCACTTTCTCTCTCATGAATAAATTAATTAATCTTTTTTTAAAAAAAGATTCTATTTATTTATTCGACAGAGAGATAGAGAGAGAGAGCACAAGTAGGCAGAGTAGCAGGCAGAGGGAGACGCAGAAGCAGGCTCTCTCCTGAGCAAGGAACCTGATGTGGGGCTCGATCCCAGGAACCTGAGATCATGACCTGAGCTAAAGGCAAACACTTAACCAACTGAGCCATCTAGGCACCCCAAATTAATTAATCTTTAAGAAAAAAAAAATCCGGGGCGCCTGGGTGGCTCAGTGGGTTAAGCTGCTGCCTTTGGCTCAGGTCATGATTTCAGGGTGCTAGGATCAAGTCCCGCATCGGGCTCTCTGCTCAGCAGGGAGCCTGCTTCCCTTCCTCTCTCTCTCTGCCTGCCTCTCTGCCTACTTGTGATCTCTCTCTCTCTCTCTGTCAAATAAATAAATAAATAAATAAATAAATCTTTAAAAAAAAAAATCCCTGAACGAGGTTTTCAGCTACCTCCATTTTCACCTCAGTCCGTACTTTCTAATTAAGTTCTTCTTTTAAAAAAAAAAAAATTATTTGATGGAGAGAGAGAGAGAGAGAAAGAGTACTGCAGGGAGGGACAGAGGCACAGGGAGCAAGAATCCCAAGCAGACTCTGTGCTGGGCATGGAGCCTGACATGGGGCTTGAACCCATAACCTAAGCTGCAACCAAGAGCCAGATGACCCACCGGCTGCACCACCCAGACGCCCCTAAGTTCTTCCTTCCGCTTTTCTCTTATCTCAAGCCAAAAAGATGCAGGCAAAGAAACCCTGATGGAAACCAAAATGACCCCCCAAGCAACAGCAGGGACTACCCTGACAGCCACAGGAAACTGCATGATTGACCCCGAGACCTAGTGGTCAACTTGACCTTTCTTGCCCACCTGTGGGACCTTTTCTTTGTCCCACATTTTCCTTATATAAACCAGCATGTATTTTCAGCACTTTGGAGACCTTTCTGGAGACACTAGTTTGCTCTCTTACCTGTGATGGACGTGTTGAGAGAAATCCCTTCCTCTTCCACCATGGCTCATCTCTCTGCCTTTGAGTTTTAGGAGCAGCAAGTGGCCCAACCCCCTCTGTTTGGGTCCCTCACAGCCAGGTGCTCTTGCTCTCTTGGGCCCCAGTTTTATCCCTGCCTTAAGGTGAAGGGAAAGAGAACAATGACCTAGCACTAACTATGGTAGCTTCCCTGAATTAACCTTGGGAACTTTCTAAACCTGTAGGTCCATCTCCAAGTGGAATCCGTCTCTCGGTGGGAGAAGGGGTCTCTAGGAGCCCCAGCGATGCAGTGTGAGCCAGAGCGAGGAATCAACAGAGGTCAAGCTTGTGGAGCTGGGTGGGCACTCCGTGTCCCTTCCCTCTCATTTCCTCCTCACATCTCCATGGGGCAGTGGTTGTTGCTCCTTCCGCAGTGAGGGAGGAACCCGGGCTGGCCAAGCCCAGCTGGCAGCCTATGGCGTGGGACCCAGTCAGTTTATGCTCTGGCCACTGGCAGTTCCCCAAGGTTGCTGGCACCGTACAAGCCCACACACCAATCCCATACGCATAGCCTGCACTGCAGTCTATGGTGGCTCAGCTAGCAGTGGGGCAGAGTTTCCCCCTGCCCCCCCCCGGCAGCTAATGCTTCTTGCTCCCTTCCTCTGTCACTACCTTTCCCTTGCCCAGGCGGGCAGGGGAGGTGCTCCCCAGCTCTGTGCCTTGGCTGAGGATTTGCTCCTCTTTCAGTATCTGTTTATGGGCTGCTGAGGACAGGGAGTGAGTTTTTTCACCTCTGGGTGGTTTACCCCTGGCTCTTCGGTGGGTGCTGGCCTGGATGCAAAATCCTCCTTTCCCACTTGTGCCACACCACCCCTACATCAGGAAGTCCCTGCTATTGGGAGCCTCTGGGGGGCAAGCCCTAGGCCCCTCAACTGTTCATCAGGCACTCATTAGACAAATACCCTCTCCCCTCCAAGTCTGCAGTCCTGCTGGTCATCTATACCTCAAATGCCCTCACTGACTTCTCTCCAGCTCTTGGCCACCGGCTTCGTCCGAGCCCCAGCATCTGTCACCAAGAATCCTATAAGGTCTCCTGGTTCACCTCTCTTCTTCTCTTGTGCCGAAATCCCTTCTCCTTGCTGCAGGCAGAGCAATCTCAAGTCACAAGTCTGTTTGATCCACTCCAATTCTCCAACATGGATACACTCACCTCAAAACAACTCAAATCCCTTCAGAGTACCCCACTGCTCTCAGGAGAAGTTTGGGGCTTATTTGAGCCTCTCTTCCTTGCTCTCTGCTCCAGCCACACCAGCCCTCTTCCAGTTCCTCAAATGCTCCATCCTTCTCCCAGCCACAGGGCCTTTGCACACACGATTTCCTCTCTTCACACTTTGCTCAGTTGATGTCTACTCATTCTCAAGATCTCAAGTATTCCTTTTTCAGGGAATCCTCCATGGGTTCCCTGTTTTCACACATGAAGCCCATGTATCTCTTCTGCCTAGCACTCATCACAGGCTATAATTAAATGTTTTGTTTCATGAATTTTTTTATGAACATCAACCTTTTTCATTAGACCATAGTCTCTAGGGAGCTAGGGCCGAGTCCGTTTCAGCCTACCCCATCAGACACCTACATGGAATGGGCAGGAATGCATAAATGAGAGCAGCAGGCATGAATGAGGCCCAGCCCTGGCCCTCTGGGGCTCTGGGTGCCCCCATGTGGGCTGGCCCTTCGGCCCACTGTGGGCAGGCTGCCCTGCAAAGTCAACAGAGGACAGGAGAGATCAATACTCAGAGGACTTCCAACCCCCCAGGTTGGCAGCTAATGGGAAACACAGGTGAGAGGTCAGAAAACTCACGTGCCCAGGCCCAGCTTAATGGCTGTGTCCTTGGGCAAGTTACATCACCTCTCTCAGCTTTTTCTTTCTTTCTTTTTTTGTAAGCAACACTGATCATTTCCAGCTATACACACATTTATCTCTTTTATATGGTTTCCTTATCTGCAAGTGGGAATAAAAGAAACACCTGCCCCTCTGGGCTATTATAAGGATAAAGGATGTGAGTATGTCATAAAGTACGGTTGACAGCGGTGAGCAATTGGTGGGGTTGGTGTTGAGAGATGAATGTACTCCCGGTTCCCGGAAAACCAGTATGGATTCATGAGGCACACATGGAGATGACAGTGCCAGAGTCCAGGGCAGACTCTGGACCCAGGGTGCGGGCAAGGTGTGGGACCTGTGGGCATCATGGCCTTTACCCATGATGGGCACAGAGCAGCCCGTGGCTATTGCACAGCTGCAAACTTGCCTTTAGTCTCAGAGCACCATGACTTATTCCTCCTGGAGACTGAAGGTTAACCCAGGGAGGGGGGATGGGCTGGCACACAGGGGGCCACTCCCACTACCCCCTGCCCCTAGTGAGGAGTGATGCAGTGAGCACTCCCAGGTCTGGGAGTGAGGTGACGTACTAGGCGGCAGCCGGCCAAGAACCATGGCAAAGGCGAGACCAGAGTGGGATCCCAGAGGAGAAGGGGCCTGAGGGGTTCCAGAGGGGATGCTGAACGGGTGCTGAGGGATGAAGAGGAGTTCTGCGGGCGGGTGGGCAAAAGGTATTGAGGTGAGGGAGGGAGCAGAGAGAGAACAGAATGAGGCATGAGTGATTTTGATGCATTCTTGGAGGGGTGTCATGCTTGGAACAGGCCTTGTCTGCCTTAGGGGAGATCCAGGGCTTTATCTGGAAGACAGTGGTGAAAAGTGAGGCCCTTAAAGGGTTTTAAGAGGAGAGAGTTACACTGTCAGGTTACACGAATGCTACTCTATGTGATTTTTTTTTTTTTTTTAAGATTTTATTTTAGAGAGAGAGAGGGAGAGAGAGAGAAAACATATATGAGCAGGGACAGAGGGAGAGAGAGAACCCTAAGTAGGCTTCACACTCAGCACGGAGCCTGACGAGGGGCTCCATCTCACAACCCTGAGATCATGACCTGAGCCAAAACCAAGAGTTAAATGCTTAACCAACTGAGCCACCCAGGCACCCCATCCCCTATGTGATTTTTAAAAATATGTGCACAGTGTCTGTCTGTAAATATATATATATATATATGAATCAGAATTAGAAAGATAGAATGAATCTAATGAAATGTAACAATATCTGTGACTTTTTTTTCCTGGTGGCCAAATCAAACACATGGTTAATACTATTGTGATTTGCTATCTACATTCATAACAGAAGGAAGTACTAAATTTTCCTTAGATGTTATAGACCACAAAATATAGGGTTTCTTTCCATCCAAGTTCACAGACTTCCTGAATTCTCCCCCTAGATTCCCAGGGATGAGGAGTCCCTGCCCTGGCCACTGAGGCTGTCATCTGGATGGGCGCCAGGGACCAGGATGGGAGCAGGACGTCTCCATTTCATTCTTTGGTACTGTCCAATGTCAAACGATGTCAGTGTGTCATCTAATTAAATAAATACATCATCTAAAGAGGAAAATAGGGGGGCTCCTCGGTGGCTCCGCTGGTCAAGCGTCTGCCTTCAGCTCAGGTCATGATCCCCGGGGTCCTGGGATCGAGTCCCGCCTGCACTGGGATCCCGGCTCAGTGGGAAACCTTCTTCTCCCTCTCTTCCCTGCTTGCGTTTTCTCTTGCTATCTCTGTCTCTGTCTCTCACTCAAATAAGTAAACAAAATCTTGGGTAGGAGGAAAGGGAAGCAAACACTCCCACGTGCCTGCTCTGGGTGTCTAGACACACTGCAGTGAGCCCAAGGGCTGGAGGGACCTGGGGCAGGAGATGCAGAGCAGGCCGGACTGCCGGATAGTCTTTCCAGGTAATAGTAGGTCCAGGCTAAATACCTAACCTTTTCAAGAGACTGAATATGCAAAGGGGAAGACAACCAGTTCATATACGAAAATATGTCCCGTGGTCTGCAGCGACCAGCCCGGGGAAGCCAAATTACAGCCTCTAGAGCCGGTGGCCTGAGCGCTCCGGATTTGCTCAATGACAGCGGGCTTTCCTCCATGTTGCCCCTACTCTCTACCCTCACTTCCAGTGCCAGAACAACTGGTGAGAGCCAAATCTGCATCCCTAACCAATCACATGGCCTACCTGCCGCCTATCAGGCCCTCCGGCCTCCCCTGCCCACAGCCTCTTGTCGGGGCACCCCTGAAGCCTCCCCTTTCCTCCAGTAAAGCATTTCCGTCCCCGCCCCACCTTTGAGGGTCTGCTAACAGTGAGCGGTGGTGGCTGGCTGCCTGCCTTTCCTCTGCCCGCTCTCACTCCTGAGATCTTTGTTTATTTCTGCACTCAAGTCTGAATGAGTTAGTTGCGTCATCCGCTCTAAGAGGCCAAAGGGAAACAATGGGTTTCTGAGTGTCAGAGAAGACCAACGCCGGGAGTGGTGGGGGGGAATCCTGACCTCTTGGGCTGGGGGCCAGGTCAGCATGGGTCCACAGAAGAGCAAAACGGCAGGCAAGACTGACTGTGAGCAAAGCATTTCCACACTCCATGCATTCGATGGACCTCGCCGCTGGATTCTATGCAGGAAACTACTGTGGAAGATTCTACCTGGTTTGCCCATTCCTGACCCTCACCTAGCAGGTGCTGACGGGCTTCGACATAATTTGGGAACAAAGTCCAGACTGGGGAAAACTCTCTCTCTCTCTCTCTCTCTCTCTCCTCCAGGAACCCCGCTGGATTTGGAGGCTGGGTTCTTCTTCTTCTTTTTTATTAAAGATTTTATTTATTTATTTGACAGAGATCACAAGTAGGCAGAGAGGCAGGCAGAGACAGAGAGAGGGGGAAGCAGGCTCCAGGCTGAGCAGAGAGCCCGATGTGGGGCTCGATCCCAGGACTCTGGGATCATGACCTGAGTGGAAGTCAGAGGCTTTAACCCACTGAGCCACCCAGGCGCCCTGGGTTCTTCTAATCCTACTCCCAGGCACCCCCAGAGGCCAGAAAGTCGTCTCCAGGTGGTGGTTACACTTAGGGACTCTACCTCACTGCTCTCATGGCCGTGACCAGCTGTACCTCACCTTCCTGATTCACAGGTGGGAACATCAAGGCCCCCTTGTCCGGACAACTGCCCCTGTGAACAGAAGTCATCTCTGGAAAAGAAGTCAGGTGCCTGGGGCTGGCTGTGCTTTTCAGAGGTTAAAAATTCAGATGAGAGGCAGAAGGCACAGGGAACCACCGCCTACGGGGCCCCAGGTACCAGGGATCCTATGTCCACAGGTTCTTATTTTTAATCTTCACACAGCCCCTTAGAGAGGAGAGGGCTGGTGAGGTCACATACAGTGTGGATTTGAACCCACATCTGTCTGGCTCCGAAATCCCATTTTGTTCCCTGGGCTCTGCCTTCTTGATCAAGAGCCAAGAAGTTTCAAAAGATAGAGGGGAACCCCAGCACCGAGGTCCAGATTCCACGTGCAGTCTTCATGCCCACGGGGAATCATCTGAGTCCTGCTCTGTCCCTGGGGTTCAGGAATAGCTTGCAGTTAGGGTATTTTAGTTACACGGGTCTTAAAGCTCACGTGGGCAACACGACATACCATTCGTCTAGTCTAGGAGAGCAGCTGATTCAGATTAAGAATTTCTGCCTTCTGTTCCTCCTGTAACTACGATCTGGATTTTAGCTAAGCTCGGTCCTGGCAAACACTGTGCCCCTAGGAGACTGTTTTTCCAGATGGTCCCATGTGGGGGGCGGGGTTGGGGAGTGGGGCACCTGCAGTTTTGACCTAAAAACCCTCCTTCCCCGGGGCCTTGCAGGGCTGACCACATGGGCTGACCTCCCCGACTCTCTAACTGAACGTACACGGTCTTCCCCTTGCTCTACTCCCTGTGCCACGCTGGCCTTGATCATCCCTCCAGCTTTGCCAAGCTTGCTCTTGGCCTTAGGCCTTTGCACTGCGTGTTCTGCCTGGACAGCTCTTTGCTCAGAGCCGTGCTTGACTGGCCCTCGCTTGTCATTCAGGTCCGAGGGTAAATATCATTGCCCCAGGAGGCCTTTCCTGAACACCCCATCCCAAGCAGCCCGTCCCTAAGCCATAGTCACAGTCGGTTCTCACAGCATATGTTTCTGTGTGTCTTTCCAGCCCCTGCACCTAAACAGTCCTTGGGACGTATTACTTGCTTCCTGATGGGCAAGGGAGCAGGCAAGTGAATGGGTGGGTATGAGGTTTGGGGCACACCCATAGTGCCCCTTCACTGTCCGGTGGTTGAGCTGGGGGAAGCAGTGAGGAGGCCTCGGGCCCCACCGTCCCTCCTCCCCTGGGACCACCAGAGGATGGTGAGCATTTCCAGGATTGGTTGCTATTTCTGGAACACACATTATGATTCTGGCCCCTACACCTTTACTCCTATGGTTGCCTTCACCCGGCCGGCCGTCTATGGGTGCCTCTGACTGTTGGCATCTCACTCAGCCTTCAAGGCCCAACTCAAACAACACCTGCTTTGGGTTCACCCCTGAGTCAGTGGGAAGAATTTGCTCCCTTCTCTGAGCTCCTTTGCTATATCTCTGTGTAAACACATGTTCCTCTGACAGCAACCTGAGGACAGAATCCCGTACTCCTTTCCAGTAACCTCTAGCACAGAGCCTTGGAGCTCAACAGACTTCCCCAACTGCAGCCCAGTGGGAGCACTGGCTGATGGCAGGGTGGATGGGAGGGTAGATGGCTCAAGAGGTGACTCACAATGGGGCCACCAGCCTGTATCCCTGGACAGCTTTAAGCAGAGACCCTCAAAGCCATGTTCCAGTTTAGACTTTGCCTTTCTCTAGCTGGCATTTCAGACAAATTACTACTCTGTGCCTTAGTTGATAGGTCTGTAAAATGGGATAATAGTTCTCTCACAGTAACTCACAGGTTATTGTGAGAAGTAAATGGGTTAGTGCTTTGAAGTGCTTGGCATCATGACTAGCACAGAAATAATACTCAATAAATGTCAACTGTTACAATATGGACATCTGTCTGAGCCTTGTCTGGGACTCATCAAACTCTCCATCCTGACAACTCCCCAGTCTTCCCACTTCAGGGGCTCGGGGGCATGGAGGTAAGCTTGGGAACTCACTCCAGACAGCAGGGGTTCAACACAGGGTCCTCTTTGCCCACAATCATGCATTCATGCAACGTGTGTTTTGTTGAGCACCTACTATGTGCCAGGTCCTGGAGATTCTGCATGGAAGAAGACAAAAGGCCTGCATGCATGGAGCCTACCTTCTAGCATAGGGAGTCAGAGAATAAATAAAAAATAAACAAATGCATCACTTCAGTTAGGGAAAGCCCTTTACTTAGGACAACAGGGCTTCCTAATAGTGTGACCGGCAGCGGTCAGAGAAGGCTTTTTCTGAGCAGGTAGATTGAGGCTGAAACCCGAGTGAGAAGCAATCATCTGGAAAAGAACATTCCAGGCAGGGAGACGAGCGATGTGCGGAGCACGGAGAAAGCTGGTGAGGCTGGAGAAGAGTGAACGAAAGGGAAGGGAAGATACTGGGCACTGGGGACCAAGGGGTCTCCAGGGGTGCAGCCCTAGGGACTCCTGGCTGCCCTAAGAGGTCTGGGTTTTATTTCGAGTTTGATTCGAAGCCTGTAGAAGGGCTTCCACAGGTAGTGGTTGAGTGAAGAATGGTCTGGGGAGGGAGAGGGAGAGGAGAGGAATGATGGCGGCCTGGACCCACTGGGGGGGCAGTGGCAAGCACTTCCACTCAGTATTTCGTAGGTCTCGAGTCAATCGGAACCTACTGACAGAACTGGAAATGAAGGGAAAAGAGGAATCAGTAAAGGCTCTAGGGGCACCTGGCTGGCTCAGTGGGGAGAGCTCATGTCTCTTGACCAAGTCGGGGTTGTGAGTTCGAGCCCCACGTTGGATATAGAGATTACTTAAAAATAAAATATTTAAAAAAAAAAAAAAAGGGAAACACTCTGAAGTAGAAAGTTGAACCACATCTTGGTAAGACGGCAGAAAGAACCAGTTGGGAAAGATGGGCAAGCAGTGTTGTTTTGGACCTGTCCATGTGGAAACATAAGCCGTTTGGAGAAGATTCGGGAGCAAGTGTCCAGTGTTGGCTAGGTAATATGGAGGTTAGGGCTGGGCTTAAGACTGGGGAGTTGTCAGCAAGGAGATAGCCAAAGTCACCTGGGCGGGGGAGTGGGAATAAGGGGGGGCTTGGAAGGTAGCCTTTTGGAGACGGGAGTTGTCGTAAGGGAAGACACGTGCAGACAGATTCCAAGACCTTCCATCTGGAGAGACAGAGAAAGCAGACCTCTGTGGAGGGAATGTGGGATTCAGGGAGGGTCTGTTTGTTTTTTCACAGTGAGAGAGATTACAGCACATTTGTATGCTGATGGCAGAGATTAGGCGAGAGGGAAAAATTGAGGAGGCTGGGGAGGGGACAGTGAGGGGAGCAAAGTCCTTGAGAGGAGCTGGTTTCCAGGGCCTCCGTGGAGGGCCTAGACTCTGCGGGTAGGACTGGGAACAGTTCCTCCGAGTCAGGCCCGGGTCAGCACCATCTATGAGGCCAAAGCAGGCAGCAGGGCAGGGTGCAGCACAGGGCACATGGGCAGGGGTGAGGGGGGGGGTGCTCCCAACCCCTAGCCCTCCTGCCAGGGGGCTGGCTTCTCTTCTGACTTGGTCTTTCCTGTGTGACCTTAGGCAAGTTGCTGAATCTTTCTGGGCTGCACTTTACTGTCCTTCTCTCTGCAGTTCACACATAAAGCCCAACCTGTTTCAAAACCCATCAGACGGGTCCCCAGCACAGGGAAGTCACTGGCTTTGGCCTGAGATGAGGATCTCCTTGAAGGTCAGACAGGGCTTTGTCACTTACCAAGTGTCAGAGGCTCAGGAGCTGTGCCCCAGCATCCCTATTCTCTCACCCCTTTGTGATGCCGTGAACAAAAAGCCTGCCCCGATTTCCCTTTTGGGGACAAAAGGATGAAAATGGCTCAGTGGGCAGTCCTGGGCTTGTGGGGTGGGGGTTGGACCAGGGGATCCTGTGTCAGCCTTCAGGAGGCAGCAGGGTAGAGAGAAGACAGCCTAGGCTTTGGTGCTCAACCACACCCCCAGCTCTGCCACTTTCTGTGACTTGCCTCACCTGCTGTTTGTGAAACTTGAGTTTCAGGACCCTCCTCCTGAACTGACCCTCCCCTAAAGCCCTATAATTTTAGATTCATCATTTTATCTTGTTTTTTTTTTTTTTACTTACAAGGGGTCCCCCAAAGTGTATTATAGCCAAGCTCTGTGAAGCCAGGATCTGCCCTGGTTTCAGTGACTTAACTTCACTTTTCCCATCTGTAAAATGGGGCAGTCAGGCTTGCCTCTGAAGGTGAGAGGAAGGGTCTGTCAGGGGAGGGGGAAGAGGAGAGGAAGGGAGACTGGATGCATGGTCCAGAGCAGGTGGTGAGGGCTCCAGTAAATGGGAGCCAAAGTTTTGGCTCCTGCTGCTTGGCCAAGGGAGGCAGGAGGCTGTGGCACCTGTCCCTCCACCCAGGATATGCTGTTTATAGTGCCCACTGGCAGGGTCCCGTCCATTGTCCAATTCCTGCCCCTCTCCCTCAGCTGACTTAGCCTTTGGGATCAAGGGTGAGCTCGCTCTCTTTCAGTTTATACTCTCTCTCTCTTTTTTTAGGTTTTATTTATTTGAGAGAGAGAGTGCGTGCACGCACATGGCCGAGGGAGAGGGAGAAGCAGGCTCCCTGCTGAGCAGGGAGCCCCATGGGGCTTGATCCCTGCACCCTGGCATCATGACCAGAGCCGGAGGCAGAAGGCAGAGACTTAACCGGCTGAGCCACCCAGGTGCCCCTCTGTTTACACTCTTAAAGGCACAAACTGCCTGAAGCCAGCTTCCTCCTACACCCTTTCCACCCTTCTCCAGCAGCCAGCACCGCTCTCACCCCACTGAGCCCGGCAGGGCTGGGGTAGCCTACGGTAGCCAGATAACCCCAGGTGCCTCCACCTGCACCCACCTTTACGGAACTGGCTTCCCGTCTCCCCAGGCAGCAGATTTCAAGTGCACCTAAGCCATTCCCCTTGGGCGGCTACTCCTGGGTGCCAAGCCCCCTTTGTGGTGCCTGGGTGGCTCAGTGGGTTAAGCCTCTGCTTTCAGCTCAGGTCATGATCTCAGAGTCCTGGGATCGAGGCCCGCGTCGGGCTCTTTGCTTGGCAGGGAGCCTGCTTCCCCTTCTCTCTCTCTGCCTGCCTCTCTGCCTAATTGTGACCTCTCTCTCTGTCAAATAAATAAATAAAATCTTAAAAACAAACAAACCAAAAAAAATCCCTTTGGCCTCTTAGCCGTCAGTCTGAGGAAGACCACGAGGTCAGAGCCTCACTTCCAGGACAGGGAGGGATGAGTAAACCACGCCGGTCCTCAGGACGCCCAGCGCTCATCCAGACTGCCCTCCCCCGTCCTTCCTTCACCCCTTTGGAGCCAAACCCCGAGTGCTTACCTTGGTGGGGATGAAGATGGGCAGGGGCAGAAGTAAAATAGGCAGGAAGAACACGAGCAGGTAGGAGCGATAGGCCCACAGGCCCTGCCAGCAGGTGGCCATGGTGTGACCCGTGAGGGTTTCTGGAGCCACTGCCTCCGGGATCCAGGGAGCCAAAGGAGCGATGCGGCAGGTAGGCGGCAGGCCAGGGCAAACTTATATAAAGCTGGTTGAGTGTTAACCATTGACCCACCCTGGCAATCAGACTGTTTTGGAGTCCAGGAGGTGAGAGTAAGGAGGAGGGACCTGCTGGAGGTATAAAGATCAGGAAGACTTTGCAAAGAAAGGGAGCAGGCAAGATCAAGGAGTAAAAGCTTCGGGTTCTTTGAAGAAGTTAAGTCCAAAGTTAACTCCTTCTGTGAGTGCAGGCTGCTAAGGGCTGGAGGAGTCGGAGAAGGAAGGGTGTCTGGGAAGCCCCAGAGCCAGCTTCTGTGAGGCAAGACCCAGGCCCTCTCCCCAGCTCAATCTCCCCTCTCTCCCTTTATTCCCTCAAAGCTGGGTTATCCGCAGTACTGAGCCCCAGGAGGCAGTCTGGAGACGCCCTGCCCTCCAGGGGGTTTCCAATCTAAGATCGAGCCCAGCCAATCTGAAGCAAGCCCTCCTCCTCCTCCCTCCGGGTATCCAGGAAACTGTCAAAGGAAACTGTCAAAGTTACCCATCCTGACTGTCTCTTATTTGCTGTGTGACTTTGAGCCACTGACTTAACCTCTCTGAATAAACACTTCCTTGTTCTGCTGTAACAACTTCCTATTATGAGGCATAAGTGAGACAACCTATGGTATGTTGATCAGAAAAGGTTAGGTTTTTTTTTTTTTTAAGTTCTTCCTGGTCCCCCACCCCCAACCCCAAACTGCCACAGAAGACCAGAGAGATTGATCTCTCCATTTACCCATCATCCATCCATCCCTTCACCCATCCCATTCACCAGACAAGTATGTGGCACCAACTGTAGACTCAGCCCCGTGTTCAGTGCCATGGTTGTAGTAATTAAGATGGTGCTGGTAACAGTGAATGTTTGTTTAGCATTTAGTACGAGCTGGTTAGGGCACTGGTTCATTTACTCTGTACAAAACACACTATGAATTAGGTGTGACTATTCAATTTTACAGGTGGGACAACTGAGGCCCCGGGACATAGAGCCAGCCGGAATTTAAACATGCTTTCTGAGTGCCCTGAGTGCCCTGAGTGCCCTGGGGAGGTCTAAACCCATCCGGGGGCACCAGGTGGAAGGAGAGAACAAGGAGCATGGGGGCGGGGGGGGGGGGGCGTGTGAGCTAAACCTTTGAAGCTGAATCTCATTTGGTTACCTGGTGCTGAAGGGAAGATGGCTGGCAGAGGGAAGAAGCAACCAGCTAAGGCCGGGAGGGTGGAGTGTGCATAGAGGTGTTTGTGTTGGAGGGGGCGGATTGAGGGTTGCAAGGAATGGCTGGAGTCTGTCCACCCAGAACCTCTGTCTCCTGGTGCTGCCACCCTGCCCCCAGCCCATAACTGCACACAGGAGAAATTCAATCCATATTTCCACGATTATGTTGAAGATCCGTGTGTGCCTGGGTGAGAAGGCAGGATGTCAAGGAGAATGTTTCAGGATGGAAACACAGCCTGGGCAAAGAGGCGGAACCGTGGCGGAGTTCAGAGAACAGAAAGTTCTCTGTGGTTGGAGTATGGGTTTGCGGGGGGCAGGACTGAGAGCCAATTGCTACACTTCCAGGGTGTTCAGTGAATGGCCTGGCTTGGCTGGTTTGTCAGTGAGATCCTCCTGGAGCCAGTGAGGTCTGTGGGGGAGAGACCCCCGGTGCCCTCTGCGAGGAGAGCAGAGAGCTATGGAGGGAATCAAGTCATCCGACTGCTGAGGGCAGCCTGGTGGGAAGCTGCCATAAGACAGGACAGACCGGCCACCCTACACCCCTGTCTGGGGTTATGGCTTCTTCCCTCCCATTCAGCCAACCTGCCGCCTGCTTAGGGCTAGGCGAGGAGCAGTCAGGAGGCGTAGGACAAAGGGTTTCAGATACCCAAGACAATACCTGAATTCTGTCTCCATGCAGAGATGGCTTCTTCTGTAGCCTGGGGCTTTAGAGGAGCCACGAGTGGGGCTGGGCCTCCAGTATGTGTGTCCTCTGCAACCCAGTTTACCCAACCCCCAACCCACACTTCACACTTGCAACGCCCTTCAAAGTCATAGACCCTCAGGCCCTTTTGAGGACCCACAGCAGCTTGATGTGGGGGGGGGGGTCCCAGGAACCAGGGCCCATCAGTGATCAGGTCCTCTACAAGGCAACGTGCTGAGACCAGCGGGGGAGTCTCCACTCAACACTACATCAGGAGGACCTTCCCCCCACTCGGTGGTCGCAGCCACGGCCCCCGCCCCCAGGCTTTGCCCACTTTGCACCACCCTCTATTTCCTTCAATGATTGCAGCAAATAACTCTTGTTTTTGTCATCGTTGTTGTTTTTCCATGCCTCCTAGTGCATGTAAGCAATCCACGACAGGATGCCATGACTGTCTTTCTTCAGTCTTTGTGGGGCTCTTCCCATGACAGGCCTCTGTATGATGTCAGGGAGGAGCCCTGACCTTGCACTTGGACCATTGACCCTCCTGGAGAGGGCCGTCTGAGAACTGCTGAGGAGGCCCTAGCCAGACAGGAGGTGATCCCCGACTTCCAAGAACCAGCCTATCCTCAGAATCAAGGGGAAGATACACTGGGGAGAGAAAGCCAAGGCTGGGGATGGGGTCCAAACGTGGCTTTTAGGAAGTTTGGACCAAGACACAGGGCCAGACATTTAGACAAAGGCCCCTGGGACAACTGGGGGTTGGACTGAACAAGGGCCCTATCCAAGTGGTCCCGGAAAGGTGGGAAAGGTGGGAAAGGCTGGATGTGGGCCCAGAAATGAGTTATAAGAGCTGGAGCTGCCTGGCCTAAAGGGGAGAAGATAGGGTCGGGGGTGGCCGTCAGACCATCAGTGGAAGCATCGGGCGTGAGCATTCTCCTGGGCGGAAAGGACTGCAGGGGGCAAGGTAGGAAGGCACACTGTGGCTTTTTTGAGGCCCCCTGGTGAAAGGTGATATGGGCCTCAGCCCTGGAAGGGCCCCTCCTGGGCAGCTAGCCTGCCCTGGGGCAGGAGGGAGAAATGGAGGGGATCCTACAGTGCGTGGGGGGCAGGAAACTTGCTCAGAGCTCTGAGAATCCCAGACCCAGAATCCGACTCCAAAGGCCCTTGTCTTCCAGTGTCTTTCCAACGGGGCATGTTCATTTCATCTTTTACCTGTTCCCATCCCCCAACAGCACCTTGCAGACTGCTCAGAAGGCACTTCCATGAACCTACATGACCCTATCTTTGTGCTGCAGGCTGGCCGGGGCTGAGGATGCAGAGGGGTTTCCAGGGGAACCAGCCAAGAAGGTCCTTTGGCTTCGTGCAGGATAGAAATCAAATGTGAGCCAAGAGGAAGTGAGACTATTTATTAAAGATGTGGGGAAAGCGTAGATCAAACAGAGTGTCAGGGAGACCTGGAGAGGAAAAAGAGTGAGTCTTGTCTTTGTTTGGGGTCTGGGGTTTTTATTAAGGAAAGTGGTTCAGCACACGTGTCTTCTCAGTAATCCAGGAACAAAACAAACCTTTAGGTGTCCTCCAGAAGTCACTTAAGCCCTGCAGTCAGGGGTCTTGATGAGTCAGTGGTCTTGGAGAACCTTCATGACCAACGACCCCATCAAGTCATTCCTTAGATGTTACCCATTGTGCTGGAAAGCTCCAGAGAAATCGCTAATTCCTGGACATGCATTATCTGTGCTATAAGGCGTGTATAAGTTGGGGGTGTAGGTGCTGGGAGGACTCAAAGCAGAAAAAGGCGTCCAAAAAGCAGGTCCTTCAGTGGCTGTTTCATTTTCTCCCCTCTTTGCCTCAGCTCTCACCACTCCTGCCATGACTCCACTCTTTACAGAGTCTCACTGGGCCCTGCCTTTACTAAGATCTCTGGCAGGTGCCTATGTTCTTGCTTCTCTCAGGCATACTCTCCCAGGCTCCCTCTCCCTGTGTGGCTGGTTGAATCTTGTTTACCCTTCAAGTCTCAGCCTGAGACTGAACTTCCTTTGAGAACCTTCATTACCACTTGGAACAGGTCCCTGCTGAGTGCCCTTGAAGACACTATCACCGCATAAGCACATAGGACACTGCATTTTGTTCTCTTCCACCAGGTTCTGAGTTTGGGGACGGTAGGGTCTGTCTTGTATGACTGTCCCTATAGACCTCTTCAGCCTCTTGAGTGAATATCCAACAAATATGTTGAAAGGATGAATGCGTGGATGGATGGATGGATGGATGGATGGTTGGGTGTGTGGGTGGATAGTGCCCACGAGATAATTTATAAGGTTCGTGCCAGAGAGTCAAACCCTCTTACTATCATGTTGTGGAGCTGCTCTCTGGATCTTTCAATAGGACGATGGGGGCTGTTGGTCAGGTGAGAAGGCAAAGAAGTCAATGGGTTTTTACCACCATCAAGAATGTGAAGAGGCAATAGGGAACCCCCCTTCCAGGGTTGGCCCTGCACACGTCCTCTGGAAGCTGAGCCTGGGCAAGAATCTACAGAATGTTCTGATGCTAACCTGAGACTCATTTGGATACAGTCAGCCCAAGAACCTCCCCCCTGCATTACTGAGCAGCAAGCCTGTCCCCTTGTCTTCTGAGTTTCCATGTCTTGCTCTTTTAAAAAATTGTAATGTAATATACATAAGGTAAAATTTACCATCTTAATCAGTTTTATACATACAGATCTGTCCTGTCAAGTATAATCACATTGTTTTGCTATCAGTCTCTAGAACTTTTTCATCTTGCAAACCTGATACTCTATACCCATTAAGCAAAAACTCCTACCTCCTTCTCCCCAAGCCCTGGCAACCACCGTTCCACTTTCTGGTTCTAAAGGTGCTATTTTTTTTTCTTTTTTAAAAGGTTTTATTTATTTATTTATTTATTTATTTATTTATTTGACAGGGAGAGAGAGAGTTCACAAGTAGGCAGAGAGAGAGAGAGGGGGGAAGCAGGCTCCCTGCTGAGCAGAGAGTCTGATGTGGGGCTCCATCCCAGGACCCTGAGATCAGATCATGACTTGCACTGAAAGCAGAGGCTTAACCCAATAAGCCAGCCAGGTGCCCCAGTTTTTCTTTCTCTTTCTTTTCTTTCTTTTTTTTTTTAAGTAGGCTTCATGGCCAACGTGGGACTCAAACTCATGATCCCAAGATCAAGAGTATTTGTCTTTTTGTGACTGCCTTATTTCACTTAGCAGAATGTCCTGAAGGTTCATCCATGTTATAGCATGGGCCAGAACTCCCTTCCTCTTTAAGGCTGGTATTCCATTGTATGTATATACCACATTTTATTTATCTCTTCATCTTTGGACATTGAATTGCTTCCATCTTTTGGCTATTGTGAAAAATGCAGCTACAAACATTGCTTCAAACTTGATTTCAGTTCTTTTGGCTATATACCCAAAGATGGGATTGCTAGATCATATGTTAGTTCTGTTTTCAGAAATTCTCTACTGTTTGAGGAAATTCTCTACTGTTTTCCATAGTAGCTGCACCAATTTACATTCCCACCAACAGTGCACAAGTTTCCAATTTCTCCACATCCTTCCCCACACTTGTTATTTTCTTTTTTTGTGTGTTTTTGTTGTTGTTGTTGTTGTTTTAAAGATTTTATTTATTTGACAGATAGAGATCACAAGTAGGCAGAGAGGCAGGCAGAGAGAGAGAGGAGGAAGCAGGCTCCCTGCCGAGCAGAAAGCCCAATGCAGGGCTCGATCCCACGACCCTGGGATCATGACCTGAGCTGAAGGTAGAGGCTTTAACCCACTGAGCCACCCAGGCGCCCCTGTTGTTGTTGTTGTTTTGTTTTGTTGCTTGTCTGTTTCAGGCAGCCATCCTAATGGGGACGAGCTAATGTCTCATTTTACTGTGGTTTTAATTTGCCTTAAATTTGCCTTTCCCTAATGACAAGTGATGTTGTGCATCTTTGCATATGCTTGTTGGCCATTTGTATATTTTGGAGAAATGTCTACTGACCCTTTCTCCATTAAAAAAAAAAAAAAAAACATTATTTATTTATTTATTTATTTGTCAGAAAGAAAGGGAGAGAGAGAGAGAGTGCACAGAAGCAGGCAGAAAGGCCAGCAGAAGAGAGAGAAGGAGGCTCCCTGCCAAGCAAGGAGCCGGATGTGACTCTATCCTATGACCCTGGGATCATGACCTGAGCTGAAAGCAGCGGCTTAACCCACTGAGCCACCCAGGCATCCCCCTTTCCCCATTTTTAAAACAAGTTATTTAGGGGCGCCTGGGTGGCTCAGTGGGTTAAAGCCTCTGCCTTCCATTCAGGTCATGATCAAAGGGTTCTGGGATGGAGCCCCACATCAGGATCTCTGCTCAGCAGGGAGCCTGCTTCTCCCTCTCTCTCTGCCTCTCTGCCTACTTGTGATCTCTGTCAAATAAATAAAATCTTTAAAAAATATAAAACAAGTTATTTGGGTTTTGTTGCTGTTGAGTTGTAGGAGTCCTTTATTTATGCTGGATACTGATCCCCTGTCAGATATTGATGTGTGAGTATTTTTCTTTCATTCCACAGGGTGTCTTTTCACTCTGCTGACTGCGGCCTTAGATACATATACCCAGCTCTTTTGAGGCCTGTTTTCTCATTTAAACTTTCTTTTGACATTTGTTTTATCCTGATTTCACCTATCTAAACATTGTGCAGAGGCCACAGAGTCAGGAGGAGATGGTAAGATGAATGCTGGCTTCCAATCTTTGGGTTTCTGAACCTGATCCCTTCCATTCATTATCATTCATCATTCATTCATTCATTCATCCATCCATTCATTCACCGAACACTTACAGAAGAGCATGGCCAAGATCTGGAATCAAACAGACCTAGGTTTGAATCCTGCCTTTCTTTGTAAGCTTAGTCCCGTCATGGCTTTGGACAGAACAACCTCTCTGAGCTTTAGTTCTATCTCTATAAAGCAGAAAAACTGAAAATGTAGCCAGAGGAGAACACTTGAATTGACCTTGCTGGGTGGTAGAAAGAGCTAGGAGGTGGGCAAACAGGTCCACCGAGGTGGGGACTCCCTAAAGGCAGCCATTATTATTTCTTGGTGGCTAGTATTGGGTAACACAACCATTCCCCAGGGTCCCTTGAGTGTCAGGACCAAGGCACCAAGGCTCTCTTAGGGTTCAACTTCCGTTTAGTCGCTCAGGAGATCATTACTTGTTGACAAATGTAGCAGGACTCTGTCTGATCAAGCCTCTCCCAGATGGGACGGTAACCAAGCTTCCCTTCGATCCTGACCTTGAAGGCTGGGAGGCGGGGAGCATGTTCTGTCCGGCAAGGAGGCTGTGCTTGAGGAAAGCAAAGACTTTTTTTTTTTTTTTTTTTTTTTTTTTTTTTAATAAAAGACCTTTTACTGACGACAGCAGTATTTAATCAGATTGTTCTGGGTGGGGAGTGGCGATAAGGGTATAGGGTTGGGGACAGTGTTTGTTTGGATCATAGAACTCTCTGACTCTGAGAGCAGCTGGAAGACTACCCGGAAGAGGAGAGAGGCCTGATTGGGCCTCCTGGGGAGAAGACATCTTCCCCTCTTGCGAAAGAATCCTCTACTTTTCAAAGCCTAGAAAGTAGCTCCCAAGGGTAGGGAGGAGGGGCTGTGGCTCAGGACCCAGCTGCCAACCCCAGCTGTGCCCCTTGCTAACTGCACAACTAGCGTGTAGTCCCTGCAAAGCTCAATTGTAAAGTGAGCACAAGAACAACCTGCCTGGAAGGGTTGGTGTGGGGTTTCTGAGAGAGGACGGGTCGTGCACAGGAGGTCCTGAGGCCAAGGTTGCCTTCCTCCTCCCTTTCCTCTTAAGTCTCTGCTTCCTGCTGGGCTCTCAAACGGGGATGGTGGGGATGGCCTTGCAGATGGCGGGGGCGGGGGGCGGCGAGTACCCTTCCAAGGCTGAACATCCTCAGGGCATGCCATGCCCCCCACCTCTCCACCGGGCACAGTAGAGCCTTAACTTCTGGAATGTGCTGCCCACCTCCCTTTCCACTCCATGAAAACTCTCCCTATCCCACAAGACCGGGCCCCATCTGTTACCCATGCCCGATGTCAAGGCTCTTCTTGACTACGGTCCCCAGAACTCCTTTGGGGATCTGTTAGCTGCTCTGGTTTCCCGCACTGAAGGTACTTTTGGTGGTACCTTTTGTCCCTGGCTTGTTTCACTGGATGGTGAGAGGCCGGCGAGCAGAGCCAGGATCCAATTTGTCCCCCTTTGGTCACTTGTTCAGTGTGTAGCCCAGTGCTCTTCTCAGATCAGAGGTCTCAGAGACTGTGATGGCTGACAGATACTGGATTCCTTATCAAACACCCAGAACCCCCTCTCCCCCCACATACTGACCTCATTCCCTCAACAAGATGTCAAGACAGAGTTCCTCACTATTGAATTTGCAAAGCATACAGGTCTCCAGGGGAGATGGGGCCTCCCTCTGTGTGTCCCCAACCTTGACACCCTTCACTCCATATGTGATGAGGGAGCAGAAGGCCAGCTAAGGACAAAGCACAAAGTGACACGCTGCGACCTAATCCCCTCCCCCAACCCCTGGGTGGGATACGTGGGACATTCCTCTGGGAAGCCCCCCAACTATCTTTTTTTTTTTTTTTTTAAAGATCTTTATTTATTTATTTATTTATTACGATTTTATTTATTTATTTGACAGAGAGAAATCACAAGTAGATGGAGAGGCAGGCAGAGAGAGAGAGAGAGAGGGAAGCAGGCTCCCCGCTGAGCAGAGAGCCCGATGCGGGACTCGATCCCAGGACCCTGAGATCATGACCTGAGCCGAAGGCAGCGGCTTAACCTACTGAGCCACCCAGGCCCCCCAACTATCTTTTTAAAAATATTTATGTATTTGACAGAGAGAGAGACAGCAAGAGAGGTACCACAAGCAGGGGGGAGTGGGAGAGGGAGAAGCCGGCTTCCCACTGAGCGGGTAGCCCAAGGTGGGGCTTGATCTTGGGATCCTGGGATCCTGGGATCCTGACCTGAGTCAGAGCTGAATGCAAACATTTTATAGCTAAGCCACCCAGTTGCCCCGCCCCCCTGCCCCCACTATCTTCATGTTAATACCTTGCTAGAGGGAAAAACAACCTCAACTTGACAATGGCAAGGCTTCCAGTATCCTGTGAGTCTTTTAACATCCTTGTGAAACCTCCCTTTTCCTTATGTCCCCCAACTCCCACATATATAATCAGTCACCCCTCACAACCCTAGGGGACAGCAACTCTTTCTGCCCACAGGTCCTGTCCCCATGCTTTTATGAAACCACCGTTTTGTAAGCAAACCGGGCCTCAGAGGCCTCAGGAATGCTGCAGGGCAGCTCCCTGGCTCAGGACCGCTGAGAGTAGGCAGGCCCGGCAGGATTTCCTGGTAGCGGTTGGGTCCCACACCCCCAGCTCAGGCCTGGCTCCTGAGCCTCCCATCCGGGGACACGTCCTGCAGCGCAAGCATCACCCGCACCCTCCTTCCCATCTGTCATTTTCATTCCTGTGGGCCTTGATTTCCTGGTCTCCAACGGGATGATGGTACTAATCGTCTATATGAAGGGCTTTTTGTGTGTGTTTTTTAAAAAAATATTTTATTTATTTATTTGAGAGCGAGTCAGAGATTGCGAGAGAGCATAAGCTGTAAGGAGAGGGAGAAACGGGCTTCCCCCAGCAGGGAGCCTGATGTGCGGCTCTGATGAGGGAGCAGGAGGCTGGCTGAGGACAAAGCAGGAGCTGGCGCCTTGCACCCCCTCTTCACCCTTTCCCCTCCATAAGTGTAGCATCCCTCAGGCAGCCCTGACTGCCATGAACAATAAGCAAATCGTTAACTTTCAGAGCTCACAATCCTGCTAGACAGGAGTCTCCCTTGGCTTACAAATGTCCTAAATCTCACTAACAAAGACGATTGATAGCAGGATTGTGACACCCCACCAAAAAGTCTCCCAACTATCTTAATGTTAATGGCTGGTCTAAAGACAACACTGATCCAGCAGCAAGGGCAAGGCCTTCGGCAGGCCTGGAACATCCTGGCACCTTGTAGGCCCTCTTTAGCATATGAAAACTCCACTGACACCTCCCTTCCCTCACCTTCCCCCAACAGCAGGGTACAGAACCTGCCATCCCTCACAACCCGGGGCAGCAGCTCTTCCTGCCCACGGGTCCTGTCCCCCGTGCTTTAATAAACCACCATTTTGCACCAAAGATGTCTCAAGAATTCCTTCTTGGTCATCGGCTCCGGACCTCAGCCCACCAAACCTCACCTAGGTTCTAGAACTTCATCAGCTCCATCCCAGGATCCTGGGGTCATGACCCAAGCCCAAGGCAGACGCCCAATGGCTGAGCCCCCCAGCGGCCCCACATTGTTCTTTTTCCAATTTCTTAGTTTAAGATCTAGTTTAGGATAAACCCTTTTGTTTCCCAGTATAGGCACTTAAAGCTATACATTTCTCTGGAAGGGTCATCATGTTGACTTTACCCCACCCCCCTTGTTTTAAAAAGTCTTCCAAAGGGCTGCCTGGCTGGCTCATTTGGAAGAGCGTACAAGTCTTAATCTCAGGGTCATGAGTTTGAGCCCCTCGGGTGCAGAGCTTACTTAAAAAATAAAATCTTTAGGGGTGCCTGGGTGGCTCAGTGGGTTAAGCCGCTGCCTTCGGCTCAGGTCATGATCCCAGGGTCCTGGGATCGAGCCCCACGTCAGGCTCTCTGCTCAGCAGGGAGCCTGCTTCCTCCCCTCTCTCTCTGCCTGCCTCTCTGTCTGCTTGTGATCTCTGTCTGTCAAATAAATAAATAAAATCTTAAAAAAAAAATAAAATAAAATCTTTAAAACAGAATTCTTCTGAAACTTGCTGATTCTCATCAAATAGACCATGACTCAGATTATGGTCTACCTTGGTGGACATTCTGTGTCTATTTGAAGAGAAGGTGTATTTCACAGCTGTTGTAGATTGTGTTTTTTATAAATGTCAGTCAGGTTAAGTCAGTTGTTAGTATTATGCAAATCGGCAGCTGTATGCTTTCTGATTTAGCATCTGCTTGTTCTAATCAATTACTTGGAGATATTCCTCTTATTTTTGAAATTACATTTTTCTTGCTTTTTCTGTGCTTTGTTTTTATGTTTTCCTGTTCTCTTTAGGATTAAATGGCATTTCTAAGCTAATTTTTATTTTATCAAAATACCACATTAATAGCCAAATACAATATAATACATTCATGTAGCCAAATATTCTGAAAGGCTAAAAAATATAGAAGTTTCTGGTCCCACTCCTTCTCACTCCCCTAGGATCCCTTCTTAGCATCAGACATTTTCAAATCTTTTAGCCATTTGTTTGAGCATTTATATAATCCTTATTTCTAAAGAGAATGCATACATCCATATTTTAGTTTATTTTGTTTTAAAGATTTTACTTATTTGACAGAAAGAGAGTATGCACAAAGAGGGGGAGCAGCAGAGGGAAAGGGAGAAGCAGTCTCCCAACTGAGAGGGAGTCCACCATAGGTCTCGTGATCCCAAGACTGCAGGATCATGACCCGAGCCAAAGGCAGATGCTTAACTCACTGAGCCACCCAGGTGCCCCACATATCATATTTCATTTATCAATTTTGAAAGTTATCCATCAGCTTCCCATTAGAGAATCATTTCAGTATAATACAACTATATTGAGAATACTTAGCTCTCTCAAGTCAAATGTGATTATAATTTTTTAAAAATTTATTCACTTGAGAGAGAGAGGGAGAGGGAGAAGCAGACTCCCCACTGGGCAAGGAGCCCAATGAGGGAGTCGATCCCAGGACCCCGGGATCATGACCTGAGCTGAAGGCAGACGCTTAACTGAGCCATCCAGGCGCCCCTGTTTATATTATAATTTAAAATTGAGTCAGGGATGCCTGGGTGGCTCAGTCAGTTAAGCATCTGCCTTTGGCTCAGGTCATGGATCCCGGGGTCCTGGGATCGAGCGCCTCATCAGGCTCCCTTTTCCAGTGAGGAAACTGCTTCTTCTCTCGTTCTGCCTGCTGCTTCCCCTTCTTGTTCTCTCTCTCTGTCTCTCTCTCTGGCAAAGGAACAAATATAATCTTAAAAGAATTTGAATCAATATTTAGTTTTTACCTTAGAATGCTTATGCAAATACTCACAGTTGGGCGTTGTGGTGGATGATGATTATGTTTCCTTTATTTTTATTAAAGTTAATATGTGCCTTGTTAGCATAGTTGTCTTTGTACACATTGTTCACCCTCTCATGCCACCTAAAAGCCTCTTCTTACTACAGTTTTCCCAAATGCTCTTCACAGTAGGTGATAAGCCGCTTTCACATCATTTCTTAGAGATCTTCATTCTCCTCCCTCCTGGAGACATCCAGTCTCCTTCAGGCTAGTCTAGTGGCTCTCCAGCCCTGCTGCACAGCTATCTACCTGGGACTTTTGTCGTGTTCTTGGTGCTTCCTTTGCCTTTCTCCTGAGTTGGGTGATAGGCTTTCCTCTTTGATTTACTTCCTTCTTTTAGTGGCGCACGTTGGCCAGCAGAGGGCGTGTTCATGACCACCCTCAATAGGGTGACTCACGAGGCATTTCTATTGAGGGTGATCATAACCCCACCCATGGGGCGGGGGCTTGCCCTTTATAATCTGGGGCACTACTGTCATCCTGGAATCTCCCTACATCATCATTCTGGAGATTTCCTTCCTTCCTCCTCGGTGTCGAATCTCCTGTTTCCTGTATCCGTTTCTTTTCTTTTAATTTACGTCCTCCTATTGGTAGAGGACAACTTCCCATAGATCGTTGAGAAAGGATATATGAAGTAAACTTTTTGTTTCAATTTTAGTATATGCGCTGCAGAAGCGAGCCCTGAAGTAAACTTTTTGAACTTGCATATCTGAAAATGCCCGATTGCTCCTTCACACTGGAACAACAGCTTGGTTGGTTATAGAATTCTAGGTAGGAAATCATTTGCCTTTAGAATTTTGAAGTCATTTCTGCATTGTTTTCTTGCTTCCAGTGACTCTTTTGAGACGTTTAAAGTCGTTCTGGGGGTGCCTGGGTGGCTCAGTCAGTTAAGCGTGTCTGCCTTTGGCTCAGGTCATGATCTCTGGGTCATGAGATCGAGCCCTGTGACCAGTTCTCCACCCAGTGGGGAGTCTGTTTCTTCCTCCCCCTCTCCCTCTGTGCTCTCTCTCAAATAAATAAATCAAAAATTAAAAAAAAAAAATAAAGTCAGGGCCGCCTGGGAGTCTCAGTGGGTTAAGCCTCTGCCTTCCCTCAGGTCATGCTCGCAGGGTCCTGGGATTGAGCCCCATATTGGGCTCTCTGCATAGCGGGGAGCCTGCTCCCTCCTTTTTCTCTGCCTGCCTCTCTGCCTACTTGTGATCTCTCTCTGTGTTGAATGAATTAATAAAATCTTTTTAAAAATATAAATAAAGTCATTCTGATTTTTTTTTAAGGAAAACTCTACACCCAAAGCTGTGAGTTGCTTGAACTCACAACCTGACTCCAAGATTTATTTCTTAAAAAAAGAAATAAAATCGAGAATTGTTCAGTATCTCTACCATTCTCCTTAACACCAATCACTCGCTCCTCTCATACATGTAACTGTCATTCGTTATTTGATTTGTGTGGGTTTTTTTTTTTACAACCTTCCTCCCAAATTAAACATCGTCATCATAAGATTCCTTTGTACATACAGTTAATGCTTGCTTTGATTTTACATGTTTTCTTGCCCATTATTGGCATTCAGCTCCTTCTTCCATCTCATACCTGCTTTGGGGATCATTTATCCTAGATTGAACTTATTATGATTCTGATGGTTTGTGTCCTTCTGAATTCTGGGAACTCCTCAGCCCATGTCTCTTCAAAAATGGCCTCTTTTCACTCTTTAGACTCTGCTCCCAGCTTCCAGATTAGACCTATAGTAGACTTCAAATTTTATTTTATTCTCTGTGTTTCTTTCTTTCTTTTTTGAAGATTTTATTCATTTATTTGACAGAGAGAGAGAGGTCCCAAGTAGGCAGAGAGGCAGGCAGAGACAGGGGTGCGGGTGGGAAGCAAGCTCCCCACTGAGCGGAGAGCCCGATGCGAGGCTCGATCCCAGGACCCTGAGATCATGACCTGAGCCAAGGGCAGAGGCTTAACCCACTGAGCCACGCAGGTGCCCCATGGGTTTCTTAGCCTCTAATCAGCATAGATAAATGTTTAGCCAGTCCTCTGAATTTTGTATTGAATTTGAATATGTATTGATTTATTTGACGTAAGTAGAAGAGGGTAGAGGTATATGAGAATATACGGCTAATGGACTTTTAAAAATATGGTATCTGCTTCACATGCTGATGGGAAGTTTGAACCCTGGAGCCTCATCTCTAGCTACTCCCCAAAAGTAAAAGATAGGTGCACCACTGTGCTTTGCAGAATTTCCAGACTCCCAGCCTCTGACCTCTAGCTCATTGCTCTCCTGTGCTGGAGGGAGATTAGATCACTGCAGTTGCATGGGAGTCTAGAAAGTGCAAATTCTTCTGGCCTCTATAATACAGGAAGGCAAGATAGAAATGGGTTGGAATGGTACTGAGTAAACCAATTTACAGTCTCTGCCACTTATGTAGTTTTATGTCTGGTGATAAGAGACGCAGAGTGTATTTCCATGCATGGGATCAATGTCCACTCGGGGTATTTCACAGCAAGGTCCGTGTCTATCAGTGTCCTGCCCACAGCAGTGACCAGCTGAGTCCCAACCCGACAGTTCTTGGGGCAAGCCATGGCTGCAGTTTCATCATTTTCCAAGCCTGGTTTTCCATTCTCCTAGCCGGTTCTCTGAATTCCTCAATGACCTTCCAGAGCCTTTCTGCTTAAGTTGGCTGATCAGTATCTATGCTGCCAATAGATTTGTACCCACCTCACTCCTCCTTTTTACCCAATCATTTAATGTAAATTGCGGTCTGTAAGGTAAGACAGAATTCAAAACAGAGGCTGGGAGTAGTGGGCATTTGTCATATTGTTTGCCTCGCGTCCACTCCTCTCCTTTTGATTCCTTTTTGGGAACCTGTCCCCCCTCTCCCATTCAGCCTCTGCAGTAGGGGTGAAGCAGACTCCACTGGACAGATCCAGGGATGATGCAGGCCTAGCCAATCAGAACATTCCCTCCTCCTGCTCAGGTGATGTACTCACAGCACACCCCTCCGGCCTGGTTAAAGACACTTAATGCTAGTACATTCGGTTCTCTTTATCTGGGATCATTATGTTCCATCAAGTTGGCGGAAACAGCAAATTAGCAAATACAGAACCCTTTCTCCTAGGGGAAATAAATGATTAGGTTCCTATCAGCCTCTGCTCACATTTTCCTCAACCAATCGATACATAATCTTGATTTATGTCTTTCTGTTTAGACATCCTATTTAATATATGATCGAGTCACTAAGGTTGAACTCACAGCCAATGGCACTATTACTCATGCATGAGGGAGGCTTCTCTAACACGTGCATTTTCTCCCTAAGTTACGTTAGAGGCAGGCTGCTCGTGGTTCAGAACAATAGACAGTACGTCAGTGTTATCTTTGGGGCCATTTAAAATAGTGAAATCAGCAGGAAAAAACACAACAATGCCCAAAACACAGCACTAAATAGACTGCAAAAGGGGCAGCTGTTTACAGGATGAGCAAAAGCAAGAAGAGAGAGTGTTGGCTTATTGGATCTCAGCTGGGAACCTGTGTGCTAGGTGACTCAAAAATCTTTTTTCTTTTCTTCTGTTTTGGAAGCAAAAGAGAAACAAAGGTTGCCAAGTTTTATTTGGGTTGTACTGGTTACAGATAACATATCTAACCCTCTATCCCGCCCATGCTATGCAGTCCCCATGGGTGACTCAAAATTTTCTTCCACACATGTGTACAAATGACTTTGAAAGCATGGTGAAAGTGCCTGGCATTGATTTTTGGGGTTATAAATACATTTAAAAGAGGAGGTGAATTCACAGGTCCATAACCCATGACTAATGATGACTTTTGCTGGAAGCAACTTTCGTTGGAAGAGGAGTTCTATTTCTTCCAGGGGTAGGCTGAGAAGCATCCCTTGGGATCTAAGCTGGGGGCTGCCGCTAGCAGGTGTGCAAAGCCTTCATCAGTGAAATCAGCACCAAGGAAAACAAAAGTAAGATGTAAAGATACTTGGTCTGGAAGAGGTCTGTGAGCCTCTGGATCAAGTCATGGCTTGAGGCATGCTACCCCCACATTTTACTGTGTGATGAATCAATAACTTCTCCTTTTGCCTAAAATAAAACAAAACAAAAGGCAACTGGTAGAAAGGTCTTAATAAGGGTGTTAAACATCAGAACATGACTCCTTACTTTTTTTTTTTTTTTAAGACTTTTTATTTATTTGACAGAGAGAGACAGAGCAAGGTGGAACACAAGTCGGGGGAGTGGGAGAGGGAGAAGGATCCTGCCATTGAGCAGAGAGTCATATGCCGGGCTTGATCTGCCTTTGGACCTGAGCCAAAGGCAGAAGCTTAACTGCCTGAGCCACCCAGATGCCCCCACTCCTGACTTGTTGAAAGGACACAAATTATCAAAATGTCAAAACTATTTGCAACTTCTTTCCTTCTCCCCTGTCCCTGGAGGACTACCCTTGTCAGTATCTTTCTTCCCTTCAGCTCCTGGCCTCCCTGTGAAAACTAGAGAAATCAATGAGTGAAGCAAGGAGGTGGTGTGGGGAGTTTTGTAGGAATGATGTGATGTTATCTGGGAGAGGGGAAAGGATAATAAGATTGGGGTGGTGGAAAGAGAGAGGGAGGAACGAAAAGACCCCAAGTGGGTGACTGGTGTCAAGAAGAATGGGGGAGGAGAGGTTTGGGGGGCAAAAATGGAGAAACATCAAAGTAATAGAGGAAAGGGGATTAACATTTTTTCTCTTGAGATAAAATATGCATACAGAAAAGTACACAAATTTTAAGTATTCAGTGGGATGACTTGCCACAGATAGAACCCATGTAACCACCACCCACATGAAGGGATGTTAGCAGCTCCTCGCAGCTACCACCTCCCGCCATCCCAGTACCACCTCCCAGTTACCACCTCCTGCCTCACCCTGCCAAGAGGAACCACTGTGTGGACAGTTAACAAAATAGATTTGTCTTACTGGCTCTTTGAAGGCCATGTAGGTGAACTCACACAGTATGTACTCATTTGTATCTGATTTTTGTTGTCACATGTAGTGCTTGCTCTTTAATATTTGCTTGTGTGATTACCCACAACTTCTCTTGACACATATTTGAGTTGTTTCCACATGGTTGGCTACCCTAGTCAAGACTTGATATTATCTCCCTTTCCTTTGAGCTCATCAGGTCTGGAGTGATACTATGTTGTGGCTTCAGTCTGTGCTTCCCTGGTGACAAGTGAAGATGGGCAATTTTTCATGTTTACCCGACGTCTGAACATTGTCTTTTGTGAAATATCTGTTTCTCCTTCTCACTTTTTCCTCCTCCTCCTTTTTCTTCTCTCTGACAATGAGGTATAGCCTATCTTCTGGTTGTGCCTAATACAGGGGGGCTGAAAATTGCCTTTGATGGACCAAAGGCTGACAGGATCTGGAGGAGAAATACTGGCAGTCAGGTCTGGAGGGGGTGAGAGGAATTGTGACCAAAGAGGAGTTGTGATCAAGGAAGCTGGGGATGGATGTGTGTGTGCTGAGAAGGAAGTTTCTGGAGAAGCATATGAGACGTGTTGACAGGCTAACCTTTCATCAGTGTAGACCATTTCCCCCAGTGTAAAGCCCCACAGAGCCAAGAGGGCTGGTCTCTGACGGTAGAAACATTCTTCCAGGAGAGTCCTGGTGTCATGCACTTCTTCTTGTTTCAGTGTAGGGACTAAACCGTGGCTTGGTCCATATAATTGTTCATTCATACCTTTATAGGACTGTCATTACACAAGTCAACCCCTCGGGAAAAAAAGCCCTTCTGTCTTGATGGTTCTTTCTGTGGAAAATACACTTGCTTAATCTGGTAGACTCACTATCAAGATGTAGAGCTAGGTCCCTGCCAGTTGGGGACTTCTTCCCAGAAACTGGAGAGTATTGTCATACCAGGCATGGCCACCAGGAAGCAAGCAAGAGCAGCTGGGACCCAGTCTGGAGAGAATCCATTAGAAGCAGGACTCAAGGAATGGAAAGAGGCTAAGGCTTTCCGTCACCAGAAGATAAGAAAACCTCCTAAGCCGTGGAGATTGGATTGTCTTGCTGCTGGTTCCTGGTGTTAACTTTTGGGTGGTGAGCACAAAGCCCATGCACACTGTATAAGTCTTAGCCTGTCCCTTGGTGGGGTTGGCTCTGAACCAGACTGGTGCCATAGCGCCACACTGGCTGCTCAGCTACCCTTAGGACACCCTGCCACAGTGTTGAGCTACTCAGAAGAGAGCCTTGGGTGGACCCTGCTGGAGCCTGACCCAAGGTTACCCTTTGAACATTGCACTGAATCGTCCCCATCCTGGCTTCCTTGATCTCTAGAATTTGTCCAAGTTAGAGCAAAAGGCCAGCAGCATGGAGATCAGTGTTTCCCCCTGACTAGCAACCAACTCGCCTTCTGATAACAGTATCTTGCTTTGCCTGCCCTACTGGGTGCAGCCATGGAAAAGTTAAAGAACCTCCCTCCTTGCCCAAGGGTGGGTGCATGACCCACTGAAACAGGCCAGTCAGCCTGTTTCCCGTGAACCAGAATCTTGAGAATGATAGAAATGGGATATAGCTGATTTCTCCTGACAGCGATGTCCTGTAAGTGTGTCTGATGGTTTCTGCTGCCCAGGTTCCCAGAACTGTCCTGCTTCTTGTCCCAACTGTGACCTGGCCATTCAGCATTCTTTGTATTCTGAGAGTTTACCCTTCCAGGAACTTCAAACAAATCCGTTTGAAAAAGACAGCCAGAATGTATTTCTTTTCCTTGCAACTAGAGAACGCTAAGTGACCCAGATGGGCCAAATCGAAGAAGGTGACATCACATGTAAGGGATACTTGTATGAACCTGACGATGGGTTCAAAACCCACCTGCGTGTGGGCCAGGAGGTGAAAGCAGACCCAGGGGTAGAGTGTGAGGTGAGAGCCTGGGGATTCCCAGGAACAGCACAGCAGAAGCCAGCCAGGCAGTGTGAATGCACTTTCCCTCCCCAGTTATGGCTTCTTTAATGGGGCATAGAACTTGGACAAGCCAGGGGACGCTTAGGCAGCAATCTGCAGGGTGCTCTGTTCCTGCAAGAAGGGCCACTGTGAGGAGGGATCTGGACATCTCATCAAAAGAGAAGAAGTGATAGGAGCCCAGGGGCTTTAGCCTGGAGCCAAGAAGGCATTCAATCTTAAAGTGTCACTTTTTCGGTCATCCGACAGTAATTCCTGGCACATCGGGCACTGCTGGATAAGGCAAGACATATTCGGCTTCAGAGGACTAACAGTCTAGTAACCCAGTGTGGGGAGTATGGGGCTCTGTGGTATTGCCTATTCTGAATGGGGAGTGGGCTTTCTGCAGGAGGGGTTATTTAACGTGAGTCTAGAAAGATGTGTAGGAAGGAGTTACCCTTGCCAGGGGGATGGACACGGGAGAGGGGAGTAGCCAGTGCCAGGGTTGTATGGGAGGAGACATGGTGTCTTGCATGGAATGGGAACTGAGGGGGATGGAGCTGGCATCAGATCAGAAAGACCCTCGGATGTCAGGCCAAGGGAATCACAGAAGGTTTTTAAGGGGGGAAGAAACCAAATGATATTTGCATTAAAAAAAAAAAAATCACTGTGGAAATGATTTGGAAGCAGAGCAAGACTGGAATGTATAAGACAAGCCAGGAGGTGGTTGGAATAGTCCCAGGAAGAAAGTGGTCTAGGCTGGTGAAGAGCAGTGGGGACAGGGAAGGAACCATTGGAGGGTTACTGGGGTGGCAGGATGGGAAAAGATGAGGTCACAGAAGGCCTGTCCACCAGGTAAGATATCGAGGGATGAGGATGGCAGGTGGCCTCCCAAAGCCCCATCCTGGTCACAGCAATGGAAGCTTGGCTGGTCAATGCCACTTTGTCAGAACAGCCAGACCATCTGGTTTTCAGAGGCGGATGCACAGTAACCGAGCCCAACAGGGACTGCCTCAAAGTTTCAAATGTCAATGTGTTAACTCCCAGGAGAAAATTAAACTTCTGGGGAGCCTGGGTGGCTCAGTGGAGTCTGGGTCAGACTCAGGCAGACCTCAGTCTGCCTTCAGCTCAGGTCATGATCCTGGGGTCCTGGGATCGAGTCCTGCATTGGGCTCTTTGCTCCATGGGGAGTCTGCTTCTCCTTCTCCTCTGCCTAGCTAGTGCTCTCTGTCTGTTAAATAAATAAATAAAATCTTAAGGGAAAAAAAAAAAAAAGAAAAGAAACTCAAACTACTGTAAACCTAAACAGATCTAAACAGGGACAGCGTTCACTTGCCGCTCACCAGGCACCTCTATTCCCTCACTCTGGGGCCTGGAAGGGCCATCAGAGGTCACCAAGGGAGAAGGAGAATGAAAGTGTGGGATTGTGGGGTCCCTGTAAGGCTCTTTAGGACAACCATGAGCCGCTTGCTGGTGAAGACTGCTGTCCACTGGGGCATCCATGTTGCCTGGGAAATGAATGCCCACGTCTGCTGGGTTCAACACCTCTCACCCTGGAGTGCATAAATTGCCAAATTTCATTTTTCCCTTCGATCTCTGTTTTCCGGATGTTCCTCCCAACCTATTCTGGGCCCCTCTTTTCTGTTGATACATTTTCCACTATAAGCAGTGCCTTGTTTCTTACATATTGTGACAGTGATGGATGCAAAAATTGAGAATTAAGTTTACACGTCATAGGATGGAGCCCATTCCTGGAGCCCACAAGTGTTGTAAAACCTGTATTTATTATATAAATGTTTATGGTTATTGTTTTTTTACAACTCAGGAAAAGCAGACACGGGGGATGATGAGGAGTGAAGAGACTGTTCCGGAACAAAAGAGATTTAAGAGCCGGTACATGCCCTTAAAATGCACTGTGTGGGCTTGTCTGAAGTCTAATCCAAGCACATCAATAGTAAAAAGACATTTTTTGGCAACAGTTATTGAATACCCAGTATTAGATCATGTTGAAGAATTGTTACTTTTTTTTTTTTTTTTAAGATTTTATTTATTTATTTTTGACAGAGAAAGATACAGTGAGAGAGGGAACACAAGCAGGGGCAGTGGTGGGGGAGAAGCAGGCTTCCCACTGAGTAGGCAGCCCGACCTGGGGCTGGATCCCAGGACCTTGGGACATGACCTGAGGTGAAGGCAGATGCCTAATGACTGAGCCACTCAGGTGCTCCAAATTGCTACATTTTAAGGGGTGATAATAACATATGCTTATGTGAGACAATGTCTATATATTTTAGAAATGACAGAACATTATAATGTCAGGAATTTGTTTTAAAATAGTCTAGAAGGGACGCCTGGGTGGTTCAGTGGGTTAAAGCCTCTGCCTTTGGGTGATCCCAGGGTCCTCCGCAGGGAGCCTGTTTCCTCCTCTCTCTCTGCTTGCCTCTCTGCCTACTTGTGATCTGTCTGTCAGATAAATAAATAAAGTATAAAAAAATACTCTAACAAAGGACAAAACTAGGCAAATCTGTGGCAAGATTTGATTAATTGTTGAATCTGAGTTATGAGTATATGGGGGTTCTTTGCACTAATCTATTTTGTGTGTGTGTACGTTTTCGTAATCATATAAAAATTAAAGCTGGGGCGCCTGGGTGGCTCAGTGGGTTAAGCCGCTGCCTTTGGCTCAGGTCATGATCTCAGGGTCCTGGGATCGAGTCCCGCATCGGGCTCTCTGCTCAGCAGGGAGCCTGCTTCCCTCTCTCTCTCTCTGCCTGCCTCTCTGTCTGCTTGTGATCTCTCTCTGTCAAAAAAAAAAAAAAAAAAAAATCTTAAAAAAAAAAGAAATTAAAGCTGGATTACATGACAGTATTAAATACAAGTAACAACAAAATTAAGTTTCGAGGGTAATTTCTCTTTTTAAGATTTTAAAAAATATTTTATGTATTTGACAGAGAGAGACAGTGGGAGAGGGAACACAAGCAGGGGGAGTGGGAGAGGGAGAAGCAGGGATCATGACAGGAGCTGAAGGCAGAGGATTGACGACTGAGCCACCCAGCTGTCCTAAGATTTTCTTTTTTTAAGATTTTTTTTTTTTTAATTTACTTGACAGGGAGAGAGAGAACAGAAGCAAGGGGAGCAGCAGGCAGAGGAAGCAGCAGGGTCCTCGCTGAGCAGGGAGCCAAATGAGGGACTGGATCCCCGGACGGGGGTGGGGGGATCATGACCTGAGCTAAAGGCAGACTCTCAACTGCCTGAGCCACCAGGCACTCCTCTCATTGAATTTTCAAAGCACACTCTTATTTAAAGTATATATTTGGAAAGAAATTCAAGTCCACACTTTGATAACAGAGGAAATAAAATAAATGTAGACTTAAAAAGAGATTCAGGGGCACCTGGGTGGCTTAGTTGGTTAAGTGTCTGCCTTTACCTCGGGTCATGATCCAAAGATCCTGGGATGGAGACCCGCATCCAGCTCCCTGCTCAGGAAGTCTGCTTCTTCCTCTCCCGCTCCCCCTGCTTGTGTTCCTTCTCTCACTGTGTCTCTCTCTGTCAAACAAGTAAAATCTTAAAAAAAGAGAGAGATTCAACTATACATTTTGAAAACAAGTGGAATTGCAGTACACAGATAAAGTACATATCTAAGAGGAAATTCATATACGTTTAAAAAGAGGGGCATGGTTCTCACTCAGCGTTATTAACATTTAGAAGGTCTCATATCATGTGCTTTGATTTTGGGAAGCTCCTTTTTCTCTCTTTGATGACACACAAGCCCCGTGTTTATACCTGTCCATTTGTTAGGCTCTAAAGATACAGAGAGACCTGCGAGGGAGGGAACAAGGTGAGCTGTATGGAAAGGCACTGCTTCTGGCAGTGGCGAACTGCAGATGCAAATGCGGTCAAGAGTTAGAAATTCTGGGATGCCTGGGTGGCTCAGTCGCTAAGTGTCTGACTTTGGCTTAGGTCATGATCCCAGGGTCCTGGGATCGATCCCCACATGGGACTCCCTGCTCTGCAGGAAGCCTGCTTCTCCCTCTCCCACTCCCCATGCTGTGTTCCTTCTCTCGCTGTGTCTCTGTCAAATAAATAAATAAAGTCTTAAAAAAAAAAAAAAAAAGAATTCGAAATCCTGCCAGAAATTCCATTTGTGGGTATGTATGGGAAGAAATGAACCACCGTCTCAGAGAGCTTGTTGAAACCCCACGTCCGGTGCAGTATTATTATTATTATTTTTAAAGATTTTATTTATTTATTTGACACAGAGAGAGAGATCACAAGTAGGCAGAGAGGCAGGCAGAGAGAGAGGGAAAAGCAGGCTCCCTGCTGAGCAGAGAGCCTGATGCGGGGCTTGATCCCAGGACCCCGAGATCATGACCTGAGACGAAGGCAGAGGCTTAACCCACTGAGCCACCCAGACACCCTCAGTGCAGTATTATCGACAGTAGTCAAGATATGGAAGCAAGCTAAATGTCCATCAATGAATGAATGAATGAATGAAGACGAGGTGGTATGCAGAGGTAATAGAATGGGACTCATCCATAAAGAGGAAGGAAACCCTGCTGTTTGGAATCCCGTGGACGGACCTTGAGGACATGATGCTAAGTGAGATAAGTCAAACAGAGAAAGACAAATACTGCGTGACCTCACTTCTATGGATCTGAAAAAAACAAAACTCCCAGAAATAGAAAGTAGTTGGGTGGGTTGTAGGAAAAATGGGTGCTTAAGGGGTACAAACGTCCCCATGAATAGGTATTTTTAAGATGAATAAGTTCTGGGGCACGTGGCTGGCTCAATAGGTGGCACATACTACTCTTGGTCTCCGGATTTTGAGTTCGAGCCCCACATTGGGTGGAGAGATTACTTAAAAATAAAATCTTAAAAAAAAAAAAAAAGAAAAAAAGATGAGAAGTTCCCAGGTGACTCAGTCAGTTGAGCTCTGACTCTTTTTCTTTTTCTTTTTTTTTTTTTTTTAAGATTTTATTTATTTACTTGACAGAGACAGACACAGCAAGAGAGGGAACACAGCAGGGGGAGTGGGAGAGGGAGAAGTAGGCTTCCTGCAGAGCAGAGAGCCTGATGCAGGGCTCAATCCCAGGACCCTGGGACCATGATCGGAGCTGAAGGCAGACGCTTAACGACGAGACACCCAGGCACCCCAAGATCTGACTCTTGATTTTGGCCCAGGTCATGATCTCAGGGTCCTGGGGTCGATCCCTGTGTCAGGCTCCTCACTCGGTGGGGAGTGTGCTTGGGATTCTCTCTCTCCCTCTCCCTCTGGCCTCCCCACTCTCTCTCTTGCTGTCTCTCTCTCTAAAATGGATAAATAAATCTTAAAAAAGAATGAGTAAATTCACGGATGTAATATATAGCATGGTGACTAGTTAAAAATATTCTGTTATATACTTGAAAGTTGTTAAGAAAGTAGGTCTGGGGGCGCCTGGGTGGCTCAGTGGGTTAAAGCCTCTGCTTTTGGCTTGGGTCATGATCCCAGGGTCCTGGGATCGAGCCCCGCGTCGGGCTCTCTGCTCAGCGGGGAACCTGCTTCTCTTCCTCTCTCTCTGCCTGCCTCTCTGCCTACTTGTGATCTCTGTCTGTCAAATAAATAAATAAAATCTTTAAAAAAAAAATAAAGTAGGTCTGAAAAGTTTTCAACAGATACACACACAAAAGGTGAGGGGATTAACGTGTTACCTAACCTCATTGTGGTAGTCATTCTGCAATATATCCACATATGACACCTTCAGTCTACACAATGTTATAGGTCAATGATATCTCAAAGCTGGGGGAAAAAATTAGGAATCCTGCCAGAACCCTAGATCGGTGTTCATCACCAGTCATACCAGGGGTCCTAAGGTGGTTTATCGCGGTAGGTGTTTTGATCCTCAATCGTCCTCTTAGAGACATCCCATCTCTTCAAGTATTAGACACACCTTGGAAACCCAGGCCCATCATGTCACACGTGGTCCTTACATTTGCCTTTTCCCTTCACCACTGAACATCTGTCACTCACCCTCGGCCCCAAGTGCCTTTCCAGCGGCTGCTGATGTTTCTTCTTTATCTGAAGTACACAGCATTGGAGTCAGCCCTGTGTTTTCCCTTTTTCGTGTCTTCCCTTTCCCCCAGCAGTATAGAGTAAGAGGGAACATCAAGATAAGTGCCTAGAAAAGCTACGGAGGAAGGCACTGTGGAACAGCCTGAAGTATTGGTTTGGCAGGGCTGTGACGATGTCCCAGCTTAGCCTCTGACAGGTGACCCAGGAGTGTTGGAACAGAAGTATGAAAGGGTCAGCTTGTGGGCCCTCGAGGGCAGCTAGCTGCCTTGGCCAGTGAATGCCGTGGAACATTCGAGAACGCGTCTCCTGCTGTCGTCCTTGTAGCCAGCTAGGGTTGGCTGGGGTTGCAGCACCTTTCGCTTTCCTACTCCCCGTGACTAGGTTTCCACCTCAGATATGCTTCTTTGAGATTGCACTGGTCACTGAGATTAAGCCTACCTGTCCCTTAGGCTCCTCAGTTCCACCTCTGAGAGAGGAGCTCACCTCACACATGTGTGCTGTATCCTGCTTGTTACATTCTCCAAGGGAGAGCCTACCAAGGGATACCTCCGATTCTTTCCTCTGTGCTAAATGTCCAGCTGATACTGAACCCATTGTGATCTGCTTTCTATCCTTCCCTTCCCTTACCTCAGCTTCTGGAACTTCGAGGGTGTCCAGCACAGACCCCTGATTACCAAGATGTCTCTTTAGTGACCAGCACGTCCCCACTCATATCTACAAATTCTCTTCTCTTGGCTTCCTCAACCCTCTCTTCTGCTTCTCCTCCTCCCTCTCTGCCTGCTCCCTCTTTGTCCGTTCATCTGAAGTGGCCGGCTCCCCACCAACCCGGGCTCTTTGTCGCTTCTGTCCTTTCACGATGGGCTGTTCACTCCCAGGACTCCATCAGACAACAGCGGATGGCTCCCAGCCCGGCCCTTCTTTGTGAATCTGGGGACAGCTGGCCCTGGGAGCCCTCCTCCACCAGGATGTCCCACAGGCACTGCAAACTCAGACAGATCCAAACGGAACTCCTTAGAGGCATCATCTGATCCCCACAGATGTCTCTGGCCTCACGATCTCCCACATTGTGGTGGGCTCAGCACGAACGTGGCCTTAGAGCTAATTAAATCAAACGAATATGGAAGGCAACAGAATGTTTTCAGACCCTTAGAATAGCAGCTTGGCATAATGTCACAGTGATCCCATCTGCTTTATGTTCAGAAAGTCTCAGTATAGATCCTATAGAAACTTTGGGATCTCATTCTCGGACAATAGCAGGGCGCCTCAAGGGGCCAGGCATCCTTCCCCTGAGTGAAGGCGAGTGGCGGGGCGGTGGTGAGCTGGAGGACACAGGCTCCACCCCAAAGGAGGGGACAATTCCTTCAGCGGGAGTAGGCTTGTGTGCACGTAGCCACGACCCCGAGTTTTCAAGAGAATCCAGAAATCTAGATTTTCATGTGAATCTTCCAACTCTTAAATGGTGGCAACGAATTCAGAATTAAAAATATACTATGTGAGCCACATAATTTTTTAAGAACACCGTGCTATCCCTGTCTTGGGTGCAGGCTCTGTGTCTGTGAATAGAAGATGTGGGTGTGGGGCTTGGGGGTCAGACAGACACCAGCTCAAATATTTCCCTGCGTGGTAATGAGGATAAGAGATTGTATTTATGAAACGACGGGTCCAGAGCAGTGCCCTAAATGGAAGTCAATTTTTTTTAAGATTTTTATTTCTTTATCTGAGAGAGAGAGAGAGAGAGAGGGAGAGAGAAATCAGGATTAGGAGAGAAGGGGGAGAGGGAGAAACAGACTCCCCAGTGAGCAGGGAGCCCGATGCAGAGCTCCATCCCAGGGCCCATGAGCTGAATGAAGGCAGATGCTTAACCCACTGAGCCACCCAGGCGCCCGGAAGTCTGTTTTCACTTCATCAGCACGACTGACATGTATATCAAAAGAATGTGTTGACACGGTCAGCATAGGACAACTGGGTATATGAACACACCAAGGAAGGGGAGGGTCAGTCACAAGCACTCGCTGCTCAGTAATTCTGTTGCCCATTTCCCCTGGACTGGGAATGAGCATCTCTGGATAAGCCACGTGGCTGTACAGTGTAGGCACAGCCTTCTGATTTGTCCCCCAGCCTTGTCTATGTTTCATTCTCCGACGCGCTTTGAAAAGCCAGATGCTCCAGGCCATCAGTGCCGGGGTTCTGAGCCTGGAACTGGAGGGAGGGCCTGGCCAAAATATGTCCTTCCCAAGAACCCCTAGACATGACCTTCATTGTCAGCCTCAAACTATGTTGGCCATGAGGAGCCCCTGCATGGTCTCCCAGAGGTCAAGAGGCCTGGAACCATTTCCCTCACTTGAGGATTCAGGCAAATTAAAAATGAACACTTGCCGGGCACCTGGTGGCTCAGTCAGTTAAGCATCTGCCATTGGCTCTGGTCAGGATCCCAGGGTCCTGGGATTGAGTCCCGTATCGGGCTCCCTGCTCACTGGGGAGCCTGCTTCTCCCTCTCCCTCTGCTGTTCCCCCTGCTCATATTCCCTCTCTGTCAAATAAATAAAATCTTTTAAAAAAATGAACACTTTCCAAGACAAGCTTTTGCAGTATAAATATTTACATTGAACAAATTAGCTTAACACACACACAATAATTCTATTTAACTGTGGTATTCATGGATAATTAGATGGAACTGCCTTCTCTACAGCACAGAAAGCCCTTCTTCATTTCCTTTCCCTGTTCCTCTAGCAACTTCTCTTCAATTCAGCTCCTTTGCTGTGACTCCTTCTTTGACTTCCTCTTGAGGAAGTTCTGAACTAATTTGCATTGCTGCATACGTTTACTACTGCGATTTGGGATTGGCAGTGCACCTTCTGCTGGCCTGGGGACGCCTCCAGGCAAGAGACTGGGGAAACCCTTGTCTGTAACCCCAGCACCCAGCCTGGTCCTGGCAGACTGTTGATGGGAAATGAATGGAGGGAGGGAAGGAGAGATGAGAAGGCTCTAGCAAGAACAAAGTGTTGGGGAGCCTGGCTGGCTCAGTCCAGTAGAGTGGCCTGCTCTGGATTTCGGCTCGGGTCATGATCTCAGGGTCCTGGCATCAAGCCTCGGCATCAGGCTCCATGCTCAGCGGGGAGTCTGCTTCAGATTCTCTCTTCCTCTCCCTCTGCTCCTCCCCCCTTGTATGTGTGTATGCACGCACTCTCTCACTTGCTAAAATAAATAAATAAATATATTTTTTTAAACTTAGAAAAAGAAAATGAGATCAAAAGCAGAAGCCCCAGGGCACCTGGGTGGATCAGGAGGTTAAGCCTCTGCTTTTGGCACGGACCATGATCCCAGGGTCCTGGGATCGAGCCCCGCATCGGGCTCTCTGCTCAGCGGGGAGCCTGCTTCCTCCTCTCTCTCTCTGCCTGCTTGTGATCTCTTGCTCTCTCTCTCTCTGTCAAATAAATAAATAAATAATCTTTTTTAAAAAGGTAGGAGCCCCAAGACAAGAAGTGGTTTGGGGAATTGCTCCTGTGGGGTAAGTGGTTGGGGAGCTCCCCCTCCAGCCCCTCACTTCTGTGGCCTCTAGCCAGCACTCCTGTCTGCAGTTCAGCTGGCCCCCTGGTTTGTAACAGCCTCAGTTCTTTCTGGTGAATTCCCTCCCCACCTTCAAGATCAGATCAACAGAAACCACCGTCCCTGGCAGCTGGACACAGCCACACACGTCTTCTCATTTGATCCTAACAACCATGCCCCTAGACGGATGTTATGACTTCATTTTTCACAGGCAAGGAAACAGAGGCCAGACGTAACTTACTAGGTGAAAAAACAGTAGTCAGAAAGGCACTCGGCCGAAGTCTCATCAGGAGACAGATGTACTTGCCACTTCCATATTAGTGCTAGGGACACCCGTGGTCATGATATGGATGCTGCTTTGACCTTTAGAATTGGCATGTGAGAAATACAACTCAAAATGGGAATAGGCTTTCCCCTCATGCTCTCTCTGCATTCCCTGTTAAGATCCGAAAACATAAATAGCTCTTCAGAAGCTGTGGTTGATGACCTGTGGAAAGGAAGTACGAGCTTTGGGTGGAAGCTGGGACAGACTGCCGTTTAGTTTTTGTTTTGTTTTCTTTTGTTTTAAGCAGACTCCACACCAACGTGGAGCCCAACGAGGAGCTGGAACTCATGACCTTGAGAACAAGACCTGAGCTGAGATCAAGAGTTAGAAGCTCAACTGACTGAGTCACCCAAGCATCCCCCAGACTGCCATTTAAATGAGGAATCCCTGTTGCGACCACCTCTCACCGTGACTGTAACACAGTCTTCTACAGGCATTACCCAGATGGGTGTGAAGAAGCCAGGATAGCTTCCAAAAACTTCTCTAAAGCTTTTCAACAAAAAGTACCGAGTACACACCCAGGGTTGGACAACACTGTCATTAGCGCCAAGACTTTTCATTCCTAAGACTATGGCAGACATCACTTATGGATCACAGGACTCCCTCCCACCAAGCCAGAGAAATAGCCTATCAATGCAGCAATTCAAGTAGCCGCAACTAATTGACTGGAGTGGGTGCATGCCAACAAACCTAGTCAACATTTTACCTTATTGCATGCCAGGCCCCTTGCTAGGAGATGCAAGGATGAATAACACACTGTCTCTGCCCTCAAGTCAAATACGGGTAGGGGCAGGGAGTAGGCAAAACTGTGAACCCATATTTACAGCCAGGTTATGTATAAAACCAGGGCTAAATTATGAACATGGTATTGTGGAAGTTCATATGAGGCAATGACCAATTCTTCATAGCAGTGTGACACAGAAGCGGGTTTTGAAGGATGAATAGGAGTTGAATAGGCCAAGTGATGTGGAAAAGGCATTCCTGGCAAAGGAACTAACACATACTAAGGCTTGGGATTCAGAAAGCCCTGGAATGGGTGTCAGGAGAAGAAAATCGACTCTCAAAGTGGGAAGAACCTCTTTCCTACATTTCTCTAATACAGATATGTCATCTGTAAAAACGATAATAGTGCCTATCTCTTAAGTGCTGAGGACTGAATAAGATAATATATGTAATGACCTCACACAGTTCCTAGTTCAGTGAAAGGCAGCTTCTACAAACGGTTCCAGAATGCCAATGGGCATGAAATTGATCTATGGCAACTGAGCTAGAATGGGTTTAAAGTAGAGGAACGTCATCAGATACTTAAAAATGTGATATTTTCCATGATTAAAATACATGCCTATTTTAGGGAAATTGACAATATTTTAAAAGGAGAAAGAAGAGAAGAAAACATGACCTCACTGCCTCTCCACCCAGAGAGATCTCTGTGAATATTTTTGGTGTGGTATCTTCTCGTCTTTACTCAGCAGATTTTTCTTTCTTTTTTTTTTTTTTAAAGATTTTATTCATTTATTTGACAGAGAGAAATTACAAGTACACTGAGAGGCAGGCAGAGAGAGAGAGAAGGAAGCAGGCTCCCTGCTGAGCAGAGAGCCCGATGTGGGACTCGATCCCAGGACCCTGAGATCATGACCTGAGCCGAAGGCAGCAGCTTAACCCACTGAGCCACCCAGGCGCCCCTCAGCAGATTTTTCTATACCCATGACCGTACCATATGGACAAAAACTTCTCTAGTTTTTCCACATAAAAATGGTGACATAAGCAGTTTCTATATTACGACAATCTCTTTGAATATATCATCTTAACGGTGAATAGCCATTTGAATGGATCTATTATAATTTACTCCACGAATTTCCTGCTTGTTGGACAAATATGTTGTTCTCAATCAATAATATGATAGAGAATGTCTTGACTCATAAGGCTTTTTTTGGTGGGGAGTACTTCATATTATTTCCTTAAGCTAGAGCCTCAAAGTAACTCGAGAATTTAAGAATCGTGATGCAACATTAGCCACCTGTCTCTTGAAAGGGTGCATTCAAACTCCCTCAGCTGTGTTTGGTTCACACCAGCTTTACCAGCTTTGGGCATTCTCCCTTAAAACAAAATCTCTGCTAATGTGTTGGCCACAAAAAACAAAAGCAAAGGCACAGCTTTCCTTTCATTATCCAAAAGCCGGAGAAAAGCACACATGTGTGTTTCACACACAGTTCCGAGTTCCAACCTCTCGGGGCTTGGTTTTTATTTAGCCACTTGATGGATGAGGGAGAGATCTTAAGTTGTTATCAAATACACTTAAAAAAGAGCTAAAAGGAATATTTTGTTTTCTGTTTGCCGTTTAATCAACTGAGCCACCCAGGTACCCACTCTGTTTGCCTGTTAATCTAGGGGTTTAATTCTGATGGAGTTAAGTCCTACGTCTTTCTTTCTTTCGTTTTTAAAGATTTTTATTTATTTATTCGACCGACTGAGATCACAAGTAGGCAGTGAGACAGGCAGGGGTGGGGGTGGGGGGAAGCAGGATCCCCGCTCAGCAGAGAGCCTGATGCAGGGCTGGATGCCAGGACTCTGGGATCATTACCCAAGCCAAAGGCAGAGGCTTTTACCCACTGAGCCACCCAGACACCCCTACCTAGCTCTTTCTTGACAATCACTTCTTTCCTTTAAAGGTTTGAAAGGGCAAGAATTTTTCACTCCCTCTAGTAAGACCTCAATTTCTTTTATTTATCTTTAATTTATTTATTCACTTTTAAAGATTTATTTATTTGGGGTAGGGGAGGAGCAGAGGGAGAGGGAGAGACTGTCTTGAGCAGGTTCCGCGCTGAACATGGAGATCGCCACAGGGCTTGATCTCACAACCCTGAGATCACAACTTGAGTTGAAACCAAGTGCACCACCCAGGCACCCCTCCTCACCTTTTAAAAGGGTGGGTAGGCAAAGCTATGATCTCTAGGCTTCCTTCTGGGTGAGGATTCCTGGACTCTGGACTCTACAGTGCAGCCTGACACTGGCAACCCTCTCCATGGGGACTGGGGCTCCTTTCTCCTCGAGGAACTAATTTATTCATTCAACTAACACCTTCTGAGCATCTGCCCTGCCCTGTGCTGAACATTATTCTAGGTGCTGAGGATACAGTAGCAAAGTAAATAAAGCCCCTGCCATCCCTTCTAGTAAGGAGAGATGGAAAACAGAGAAACCAGAGAGTTATAATAATTCAGATAGTGCAAATACTATGGAGAGAATAAACGAGTTGAGGGGTTAGGGAGTGCCAGGAGATGGGGGAGGGAAGTTGCCACTATATCTAGAAGGCTCAGGTGACATTTCAGCAGAGATGTGAATGAAGCCAGGAAGCTTCATTCACACCTTCTTCTGGTAGAAGAGCACTGCAGGTAGAGCAAAGAGTAAATGCAAAGACCCTGGGGGCAGGAACCTGCGGGACTGATTAAAGGAACAAAGAGGCCAGGTTGGCTAAAGCCAAGGAGCACAAGGGATGGTGTGTAGGGAAAGGGTCAGAGAGGGCAAATCGTCTTAGGGCACTCTTAATGGTTTGGCTTTCACTGAATGAAATGGAAACCACTGGATGGTTTTGTGCAGAGCAATGACCTGATTGCAGCTAGGTTTTAAAGGGGTTAGAAGAGGCCTCTGGTCTAGGGGTGCCTGGCTCAAAGGTTAAGCATTGCACTCTGGATTTCAGCTCATGATCTCAGCAGAGAGTCTGCTTGGGATTCTCTCTGTCCCTCTCCCTGCTTGTTGCTGTCTCCCTCTCTCAAATAAATAAATTTTATTTTATTATTACTATTTTTTAGCTGTTTTATTTTGTGAATTTATTGAACATTTAATTACCAAACAAAACACATGGACCCCAAGTGCCCAAGGGCCAATACAGGCAAAAGATTAGGCACCAATAATAAAGTAGCAACTACTGCAGAAATCAGTGCCCTAGTGAGGGGTGCCTCGGATGGGACATATAGTTGGGTTTAGGCCCCTTTATCCTGCTGTGGCTTAGCACAAAAGGGAGGCACAATGTGTTGCATAGTTCAAATAAATTAATTTTAAAAGAAGGAGGGGGGAACGCGGAGGAGGAGGAGGAGGAGAAGGAAAAGGGGAGGTGGTGGCCTCTGGTTTAGTGACCACCATAGGCTCCAGCTCCGGAGTGGTCTAAACCCTGTCCCATTCCCAGCTGAGGGAACTTGGCCTTAGTTCTCCAGGAAAGAACAATCCAATTTCAGCTAGGAATTCTTCCCTTCCTGCAGCTGACATAACCGGGCCAAGCTTTTCTGTAGGTAGTGGGGAGGGGAGGGAGACAACCCTGGGGCTTGTATGTTAAATGTGGAATTTACTACCTCTGGGATGACCACAGGGTGCTAATGGTTCTGGGGGTGGGCGGTGCAGGCCTCATTCAGTCCACCAGCATCTAGCCAGCATCTACCAGTTGTGAGCCTAGGACACCTTCTGGCTGGGGGTGGAGGTGGGGTTGGGGTGGGGGCGGGGAGGTGGGGGATGGTCAATAAGCCAGCAGCAAGCACCAAACACAGTCATGGTATCCGGAAAGGGAACTTCACCATGCCCAAAATTCAGGCCTGTGGGTCACTGCCCAAAGCTTGCTTCCAGAAATACATTCAGCTGCGCTACTGTCAGGGCAGGAGGCCTTTTTTTGGTCCTTTCCCTCCTAGACCTGGTCAGGCCCTCAAATGAGCAGCCTTGGAGTCCCACAGCTCCTCCCCTTTAAAGCTCTTTCCACAGTGGAACTCTTGTGGAGATTAGTAGGATTCTTTGATGCTTCTAACCCCACCGTTCTAAAAACTACAGGGCCTGGTAAAGGCGTTCTTGGAGCATGCGGGGCATGGTCCCTGACATATAAGGGGTGCTCAAGAAATGGGCTAAGTGAGTCAATGATAAAGGAGAAAGGCAGGTAATGTTTTCCCCTTTTATAGGCAATAAAACATGCCCAGACAGGTGTGACTGCCTTCTGGCCCAGTTCCTACAGTAGGAGGAGCATAGGGCCACACCTGATGGCCTCCCAGGTCCTCCTCCAGCTTCTCCTCTGCTCCTCGGAGGGCAGAGCCAGTCCTGAGCCTCCGAAACAAGACTGGCTTCCCAGGAAAAGATCCTATGGCAGATGTGGAGCAAGTGACAGCCCATTGATAACAATAATAGCATTTAGAATGTACCAAACTATTTCCACAGCAGCTCTTTGAGGCAGCTTCTGTTAGCATCCTCTCTTTAAAGATGAAGAAATGGAGCACAGTGGTTAAGTGCCATGGCCATGGTGGTAGCAGAGCCAAAGTCACAGAACTAAGCTGCCTCTGCTGCTGCGCAGAACATCAGCATGGGCATCAGAGGTTAGGTGCTCCCCGGGCTCTGCTTGCAGTGTCCCATGTCCCGACTTCCTCATCTGTAGACGGTGACCATTAATAATGGCTAGCCATAGGGTTGTTGGAAGGATAATGCATGCGGAGTTTAGTACAGTGCCCAGCAGATGATCAATAAATGTTAATTATTGATATTTTTGTTATCGTTTGGAGAGTTTCTGGGCCTGGAAAGGAGGGCTGCAGGGCGGTATCGTCGCACAGACTGCAGATGAGGTCACTCTGGGGCAGGGGTGTGGGGCCCCTCTCCCGCCCTCACCGGCCCACAGCGGGCGGGGCGAGAGTGAGGGGGACAGCGGCCCCGCCCCGTCAGACTTTTTTAAAAAGGGACGCTGGGCGGAGGCGCAGGCGCAGAAAGCCCAGCCACCCGTCTGGCGAAGCCCCTGAGGCGCACGCGCATGGAGGGGTGCGCGACCCCCTCGGGAGAGGCCCGCGCGCGCCTCACCCCCGCGGTGCTGTGCCGCGGCCCCGTGGAGCCGCTCGTCTTCCTCGCCAACTTCGCTTTGGTCCTGCAGGGCCCGCTCACTACGCAGTACTTGTGGCACCGCTTCAGTGCCGACCTCGGCTACAATGGGACCCGCGACAGGCCCGGCTGCAGCAACCACAGCACGGACCCCGTCATGAAGGTGGCGGCGCGGGAGGAGCGCGGGAGGCGCGCTGAGCCGGGCACCGGCGGTGCGGTGGGGGCGGGGGGAGGTGGCCCGGGCGGGATCGTGGGGGCGGCCGAGGGGCGGGGCTTGCGTCCGGGAGAGGGCGGGCTGGTTTTGGGGTAGGTAATGGACGGGGCCAGAGCAAAGTTGGGGCCTGAGCGACCGCTGCGGGGGGAAAAGGGGCGGGTGTTGTGCTTAATGTCGCTCTGGGTAAAGCGAGGCAATGAGAATTAACAAAAGAGAGTGAAAGTAAGGGAGTGGGACCGTGGTCCATTCCCCCATAAGCCAGGGCCAAGTTTTTGGGAGTTTTACTAAGATTCTCTGAGGTTAAGGGCTTCGAGGAGAGTCCCTATCCCTGTATCTCCCAGGATGGTGGTGTTTTGCAGGACGGGCAGCCCACAGTGAGGAATAGCACCTGTTTATGATTCATGTCCCCACAGGAAGTGGAGACCCTTACCTCCCACTGGACCCTCTACATGAACCTGGGCGGCTTCCTGGTGGGGCTGTTCTCGTCCACCCTGCTGGGTGCCTGGAGTGACTGCGTGGGCCGCCGTCCCCTACTGGTGCTGGCCTCCCTGGGCCTCTTGCTGCAGGCGCTGGTGTCCATCTTCGTGGTGCAGCTGCAGCTCCACGTGGGCTACTTCGTGCTGGGCCGGATCCTTTGCGCACTACTGGGGGACTTCAGTGGCCTGCTGGCTGCAGGCTTTGCCTCGGTGGCGGATGTTAGCTCCAGCCGCAGCCGCACCATTCGAATGGCCCTGCTGGAGGCATGCATTGGGGTGGCAGGGATGCTGGCCAGTCTCCTTGGGGGCCACTGGCTCAGGGCCCAGGGTTATGCTAACCCCTTCTGGCTGGCCTTGGCCTTGTTGATAGCCATGACTCTCTATGCAGCCTTCTGCTTTGGTGAGACGGTAAAGGAGCCAACACCTGCACGGCTCTTCACGCTCCGCCATCACCGGTCCATTGTCCAGCTGTATGCGTCTCCGGCCCCAGAGAAGTCCAGGAGACACTTAGCCCTGTACTCTTTGGCCATCTTCATGGTAGTTACTGTGCACTTTGGAGCCCAGGACATCCTGACCCTCTACGAGCTGAGCAGACCCCTCTGCTGGGACTCCAAGCTGATCGGCTACGGTTCTGCCGCGCAGCATCTGCCATACCTCACCAGCCTGGTGGGCCTGCGGCTCCTGCAGCACTGCCTGGCCGACACCTGGGTGGCCGAGATTGGCCTGGCCTTCAACATTCTGGGAATGGGGGTCTTTGCGTTTGCTACCATCACCCCTCTCATGTTTACAGGTTAAGTGGGTGGGCTCGGGGACGGTTTGTCCCAGAGGTGCTGGGTGAAAATTGGGGGTCAGACACTCATGGCCTTTAAATGTGGTTCGTGCCTGTGTCTAGAATCATTGTTAGGCTCCTTGCCTGCACTGGAGGACAGACAACCAAGAATCTTCATAAAAATGCCATCCTTGTTAGCTGGAAAAGACAGACCTCGGTCATTAATCCACGTTGTCAACTATAAACATCATTAGTAAGATAGAGCAAAAGACACAAGTATGGCTCATACACTGATTACTTCACTTGTTGGCCTCCCACAGCCAGCATTTATGGTGTTCTTAAACAAAGTCCATGCCATTAATGCCTTAATATTCACTTCTCTGATAAGAATCACAGGCCCTACCTCAAATATCCTTGATCACCTTCCTTGAGGTTTTTTTTTTTTTTTTTTTTTTTTAAGATTTTATTCATTTATTTGACAGAGTGAGACACACAGCAAGAGAGAGAACACAAGCAGGGGGAATAGGAGAGGGATAAGCAGACTATCCACTGAGCAGGGAGCCTGATGTGGGGCTCAATCCTAGGACCCTGGGATCATGACCTGAGCAGAAGGCAGACTCTTAATGACTGAGCCACCCAGGCACCCCTTCCTTGAGTTTTTTTTTTTTTTTTTTTAAGTCTTCTCTGACACAGATATCAAATTTCTGCCTGCCTTAGTTCTTTTTTTTCTTTCTCTTCCTCTCCCTCATCCCCTTCCCCTTCCTCCCTCTCTCTTCCCCCTTTTTCTTTTGGTAGGAGAGGGGTGGCTAGGAATGAGGAAGTTAACTTTTTTTAGAGAGACAGATGAATTTTGTTCGAGTCCTTAAATACATTGTTTACAAAGTGAGCTGATCAGTAATCAGAGATGTCTTAACTTGGCTGCTTGCATGGAGAGTGATGCTGAAGGGGACCAGGTACCTTCCTCTCCTGCCCACAGCATCTCCTGAGGCCCCGGTGCTGGGCTTAGTGCCCTCAGGAGTGCAGAGATGATGGAGACACTGTCATGACTCTGGGGAGCCTCAGCGGAGTGGGGTTTGAGGGCTGGACACCTGAAGGGGCCGTGGGTTACCTCAGATACCCACTTGTGAGGGTCCACTGTGCTCTAGGACCAACAGCCACGGAAGGGAGAGAAACTGTTACGAAAGAAAGCTTGTAAGCCCTTGAGTAACAAACGCAAGGGGAAAAGGAACTTCATTTCCCGGGGCTACTGTAACAAATTTTCACCAACTGGATGGCTTAAAATAATGGAAATATGTATCCTCTCATAGTTCTGGAGGCCGGAAGTGAAGTATCTGTGTCAGTGGGCCTCAGGCAAGGGGTTAGCAGGGTCATGCTGCCTTCGGAGGCTCTGGGAGAGGATCTCCCTCCCCTCTTCCAGCTTCTGCTGGCTGCCTGCATTCTGTGGCTTGTGGCCAAGTCACCCTAATCTCTGCCTCTGTAGTGACATGGCCTCTTTCTTTTCTGTGAGCCTTCTCTGTTCTGTCACATCTCCCTCCATTTCCCCCTAAGGATTCACTTGATTGCATTTAGGGCCCAGTCCAATCCAGGAAGATCGCCTCATTGCAAGATCCTTAATCACATCTTCAAAGACCCGTTTTCCAAATAAGGCATCATTAACAAATTCCAGGAATTACGACCTGATGTCTTAAGGTGACCATTATTCAGCCTCCTACAGACCCTAGAGCCATTCTGTGATAAAGGCTTTGTTATCATTTCACAGATGGGAGTCATGTCCAAGGCCACACAGTTAGTAAGAGATGGCATCAGGTTAGGAACTCAAGGCCAACTCCAAAGCCCATGCTTATTTTCTGTGCCTTGCCATCCCTTTGAAACTCAAGGTGGGTGCATCGTGCCTGCTGTGACCGCAAGAGGCATTCTGACAAGAACATAATTGGAGGGAAATCAGCATTCATTCACAAAAGAGGTAGTGGGTGGGTCAAGCCTTGAGAAAGGTGGTCTCTGACCCTCCATGATCACTGTCTCCTTCAATAGGGAAGCTTTTCCTGTGTCCATCCTGAGTCCCACGTGGGCTATGCATGTAGAGGAGCTCTGCTGTGCACCGTGCTTAGGCACCCCACTCCCTGACCCTGTTTTCTTGTTTGTTTCTTTCTCTGCAGGGTATGGACTCCTGTTCCTGTCCTTAGTCATCACACCCATCATTCGGGCCAAGCTCTCCAGGCTGGTGGGCGAGTCAGAGCAGGGTGAGTGCCAGGGTCAGCCTGCATTTGGTTGCTCAGAGCCGGTGTTGCCCGAACTGGGCAGAGAGCAACTGTGAGCCAGGAGGGACCTACCTTCCTCCCTCCCACCCAGAACACGTTAGTAGCCAGGACAAATGCGCTTCTATCAAATTGCCTAGGGCTGGCAGAGGACCATAGGACCTTGGATTTTGAGATCACGGGGTTGGAATTTGCAGTCAGCAGAGCACACTTGTTCTCTTGGGTAACCCGAGCACAGGATTTACTCTCTCCAGACCTCAGCTTTTTTGTCTGTAAAATGGATGTGATGATGTCAGAGTTCCCTGCTTCACTAGGGCCAGTGTGCAAGCTTAGAGAGGAAGCAAGCAACCTTTAGATACTTCCTTGTCCCCAAGTAACAGATGAAGAAGCAGAGACCCAGAGGGTTAAATCGGGACAGCCAAGGTCCCTCAGTTAGTGGTAGAGCTAGGATGCAAACCCAGCTCTGTTTTTTGTTTTTTGTTTTTTTTTTTTAAGATTTAAAAAATTTATTTGACAGAGAGAGAAATCACAAGTATGCAGAGAGGCAGTCAGAGAAAAGGGGAAGCAGACTCCCTGCTGAACAGAGCCCCATGTGGGGCTCGATCCCAGGACCCTGAGATCATGACCTGAGCTGAAGGCAGAGGCTTGAGCCACCTAGGCGCTCCCCCAGCTCTGTTTTTAAGAGCAGCAGGTTCTGGCTTTGTCACCCACTGGCTGTGTGATCTTGGGCAGGTCCCTTTCTGTCTTGGTGCCTGTTTCCTCTTGTGTAACGTGAGTGGTTTGCTCCTGATGACAAGGTCCTCCTGGCTCTGACACTCTGACAGAGTGCAAACTCAACTTCTGTTGGGTTGTTGCTCGTTTTGCAAAATTTGGGTTCTGCTGGCATCTCTCTAAGGAATAGCTTCTGGGGCCTCTGGGTCTTTAGATCCTAGTCTGGAAATACCTGGCTCATCCATTTCCCCCCATCTGGCCTAGAAGGGGGATCTGGTGCCATGTGCAGCCCACTACGGGTTCATTCTGTATGACCCCCACCCCCACCCTGAACCCATGTACCTTCATTCATTCACTCAGTAAGCCTTTTTTCTAGCACCTTCACTGTACCCAGAGAGGCCCCAAGGGGAACCGGAGAAAAGAACAGCCCTCACTGCCTGCCTGCCTGCAGGGGGCTAGGGCCTGTGATGGATGTTTTTACATGTGAATTTACTCTTGCTGCCAATCTGTGAAATAGGTATTGTCCTTGTTCAACAGAAGAGGGACAGAAACCCGGAAGAATAAGCAACTTATTCAGTGATGACACAGATAATAAGTGTTGGAACTGGGAATTAAGCCAGCAATTAATCCAAACAGGAGATGATTCCCAAAGAACATAAACCAAAACCCATTTTATCAGGGTTTTGGTAGAAGATAGCACACATACTTTGAACACATGGATTTAACAACAGTCATTTATTTGGTAGCCCGTGTGCCAACCGCTCTCCATGCACGACCTCATTGAACCCTTATCACAACACATGATGTAGGATTTATTATTGAGGAAGGGGAGACTCAGAAACGCTAAGTGACTTGCCCCAGGCACACAGCAGTGAGCTAGTGATGCTGGGATTTGAACCTATGTCTTCCATCTCAAAGTAAAAGTATGATGTTTATTTCTTCGCAGGTGCTCTCTTTTCTGCTGTGGCCTGTGTCAATGGCTTGGCCATGCTGATGGCTTCTGGCATCTTCAACTCGCTCTACCCAGCCACCTTGAACTTCATGAAGGGGTTCCCCTTCCTCCTGGGAGCCGCCCTCCTCTTCATCCCGGCCATTTTGATTGGGTAATGCAGGGCTCTGACTCTTGATCATAATAATGCCCTTTATCCCAAAGAATTCCACTTTCTTCTCCTCCCAACCAGAACTCATTCATGGAACCCCTTGACTCTCCCTGTGAGGACAGCTGCCTAATCTTCCAGGGGCCGTTCCCCAAGGGCAAGGCTGAGGGGTGGAGAGGCAGTAGGGGAAGGGACAGGCTCCCATTGCTTGCTGGCAAGGCTGTGTTCTCTCCCTCAGCTCCCCTCCTCCACTCCCATTTTGCAGATGGAAGTAAGGTGGCGGGAATGTGCTAACAAGAAGCCTGGAGAGCTTTCTCAGCTAATATAGCTAGCCCCCAGGCTAGCCTGACCTTCTGGGTTCTTCCCCCTGTAGCCTTAAGAGTTGCTTTCCAGAGCCCTGTCTCTGGACATTTCCTTGTCTTCCACCTCTCGGCTTTGGGAGGGAATACCTGTCCCAGTCCACGCGAGAAAGCCTGTGTCCCATCTCTAAGAGCTGAGGATGTCTCCCCATGTCAAATCTGAACCCTTTATCTGGTCTCTCTCACAGGGTGCTGGAAAAGGCTAATCCTCACCCTGAATTCCAGCAGTTTCCTCAGAGCCCCTGATCCGCCTGCACCGGAGACAGAGGGCAAAGGGAGCGAAGCGAACACAAAGCAACCCCAAGTATGCATCTGGATCCCGGCCCGCGCGACACGGGCACCGCCCCTCAGAGGGCGCGCATCTGCCTCGGACAGGGTGGTCCAGCTAGACGGCTGTGCCAGCCCAGGACTTCAACCTAGGCTTGGAACCCAGACGGTCCTACTCCAGGAGGCAGTGGGGGAGCCATTTTTAACGGGGGTGGGTGCCCCCTTCCTACCAGCAGTCACACGGAACCCTCCAGGAGAGTGGAGGTCCCGACGGAGGGACACCTCAGGGAGCAGCTGAAGCGCAAGGGCTGGCATCTCTGGCATCTCTGCTTCAGCCCAGATCGCACAGCTCACCGGGCCATTTCTGGGGCGCAGCCACCAGTAGTCCCTCAGTGACGGATGTGGTTCTGAGGGGAAGGCTGTGGCAGGGCTGGGTGCCCTCTGGGGGAGGGTGCTGCCATTTGGGGCTGGGATCGACCCTCTGAACTTAGCAATGCCAATCACAATAAATCCAAAGAATCACACTGAAGTGAACCTTCTGGGCCCGGAAGGCCTTGGGCTCTGGGGCTGTCTGCTTTCCCACTCCCGGTCTGCCCACCAGCAGTCAGACAGCAGCAAGCTTCTGGGCTGGGCAGGGGCCCCCTGAGTTGCCGTGGGCTGGCCCACACCGCATCTCACTGCTCATTCTCTTCTCTTGAGCTGCTGGAGAGACTGGAGGGTTGCCCGGCTGGCCTTAGGCCAGTGGAGAGATTGGGGACAGAGCCCATTCCCGAGGGTCCACCAGAGATCCACCCCTGAAGGCATCGGGTTTTGATACTATGCCCTCCAACGCTCCTGTTGGCACGCTTTTCAGTGGGACCGTGTGTTGAGACTGTCCTCCTACTTCTGTAGCTCAACAGGAACCCGGAGAGGGGCCTGACTCCCCGATATGATCGGGGCTGCACTTTCTCAGAGAACAAGGGGCCCTTTTCCAGGCTGTTAGGGAAGCCCGGCCCAGAAGTAGTAAGGCACCACCTTTGTTGAGGGCTGCCAGCCCCTCCATAGACCCAGATCAGGTGGCACTTGCCTGCATTGGCCACAGGGCTTGGCTCCTTTCCCTGCTTTAGAAATCACACAGGTGTGAATTGTGACCCCACCAGGGTCAGCTGTGGCTTCTGCAGCTCGGGCCTGTTGCCACGTTCCCAATTTACCGACCAAAGCAAGGCGGGGAATACGGTTTTTCACTGTCCCAGCCTAAGGCAGTGAGAAGGGTTGGGAAAAGGTTTTGGTCTGGCCTTAGGCCTGGCCTCTGCTCTGGGCACTGCCTTGGGCTTGCTTGTGACCTTGAGCAAAGCCCTCCTCCGAAGGGCTGGGTCAGCAGTGCTCTGAGCTATCTGATCACAGGTGGTCAAGTTAGGAAACACTGGATTAGATGACATGCTGAGACCTTTCCCACCTCATACATTCTAGAATGAAATGCCTCTCTTGTTGGGCAGGGGAGAAGAATGAAGGAGTTGGAGCTGAACTTTTGACCTCTGGGTGTCCCTGAGCAGTCCTCAGTCCCTGGGGACGGCTAGGGTGAGGTAGGTAGGGGCCTTGCTCACTCAGCCTGGACTTGCAGACGGAAAACCCTGACCCTGCAGGCCCATGTCAGAGCAGGCTCTGGGGGAAAGGCTGTTTCTCAGCCCCCGTTCAGGACTAACCCTGTGGGGCCAAGCCTGGCTGGGGGTGGGGGTCATCACTCAGGTTTGGAGGCTGAGCTCGGATTCCCCAGTCATGAAGGGGCAGCAGTTGAGGGTGCAGGAACAGAAGAAATGGCCTGGCAGCCTCCCTGAATACCACCCGCAGAGCACCTCAGGAGGGAGGGGGACTGATGATGACAAAAAGAAAGCTTCCCTGGGAGAGCATTCATGCCCGGGTATTATTACTGACGCTGCTCTGCAAGGGCAATGTCCACTCTGCATCCAGGGCCTGGCACTGGTGGCCGCTCCTGTGGCCTGAAGGAGACAGGGTCAAGAGCAGTGAAGGCCAGAGCTGGGGCCGGGACTGGCTAGAGAGCGAATCTTTGGCAGGAGGGGGAGTAGAAGGAAGGTGTCCCAAGCCCAGCGTGAGACCTCTGACTTTCTGACCGTGAGGCTCAGGAGCTAGGAGTGACCTGGCTGGTCCCCGCGTGAGGTGACTCTGGAAGCTGAGCCAGCCTGAGGTGTCAGGCCACTGCCCACTGCCCCCAGGAGGGGAGAGGCAGGGCGGGTTCCAGCTGACCCTTTTAGCCGAAGCCCGGGTTTATGGGAGCAGGGAGATACTTTCTTGCTCTCCTACCCAAGTGGAGAAAGGGGCATAGGGATGTTCCTGCTTGTTTATTTCTGTATAGCTCTTGGACCAGCCTTTTTTGGTGAAAACCTGTCCCTCTCTGCCGGACCTTTGGGGCCGAGAAGCCAGCCATGGGGATAGCAACAGTCCTGCCCTGAGCACAGCTTCTAGGATGGTTCTCTAGACATGGCTTGGACTGAGCACCAGAAGGCCAGGTCCGGATCCTGGGGTGGCCGCTGCTGATTTGGGAAGTGGCCCGTCATTCAGTCATTCAGTCCCTTCTCCATGCAAGGGACATAATACCGAGTGGGGCTACAAGATCCGTGGAGTGGCATGAAGAGGGGCAGGGGTGGGGGTGGGAGGCGGAATGGCAAAGGTTTGGGGAGGGATTTGTGTTTCAGAGGCTCGCTAGATCAGGTGTCTCATTCCTTGACCGTCTGTACCCACCCACCTGGGAATTTGTGAGAAAAGCAGAAACCCAAACTCTGACCAGGTCTCCTGAACGTCCTTGTTGCAAAATTTCCGGGTGGTTCCAACACACCCCTCACCCTTCTTCAGGATCCTGCCTCTTCCCGTGTTGCTGCGGGCTCTGTCCAGCCCAGCACTGCCATCACAGGGGGCTGTTTCCCCCGGCTGCCCTCTGAGCGAAAGGGTGGGGAGGGGCTGGGCAAGCCAGCAGAGCCAGGCTGGGAGCTGGCAACAAGGCCCAGCAACAAGGCACGGGGAGGGTGGCTAGCTGCCTGTCGAGACGGCCTTGGTGGCCCTGGCCTGGTGAACAGCTGCCAGCCAGAGTGAGGGATGGCTTGGCCGACCCTGACCTCCCGTGTGGCTAAGAGGACTGCACCTCAGGAAGGCTGGGAGGGGACTGGAGACCAGGCCAGCTAAGGACACAGTGATTACAGGTCAAGGCCACGGGGTGGCAGGATGCGGTGAGGCCAGAAGCCAGGCACAATCTGGGTGGAGAGCCATCACTGGAGCCTGATCTCCAGCTGGCTGCTGGGCCCCCCCCCGGCTTAGCTCAGAGGGGAAAGCGTTGCCCCGAACTCGTCAGAGGGAGGCTGCCAGCCTTCCCCCTACTCAAGCTGGCTGCTGTCTGGGGAGGAGGGGGTGTCCTGTGTGGCAAACCCTCAATTGTCCAGGGTTTCTCCTACACCTGAGATAGAGAACCTGGTAGCAGGACCTGGGGATGGGGCGGGGGAAGGTGTCTGGCCCTGAGCACCCCCAATGCCTGGCTCCCATTCCCTTTGCAGACACGGAGGAGGCTGGGCTTGAGGTGGACCGTGAGGATGGGGGCAGAGCGACATTAATTTCCAGAGAAGGGCCCAGGTGGCTGCAGCTGAGAGAGGCCAGGTCGAGGAGCAGTTTCTTCGAGCGGGATTATGGGAATGGGGGTCACAGCAGGGCCTAGGATCTAAGAGTTGGTTAAGTTGGGCCCATGGGTGTGGCCCCCTCCAAACTGGTGTCAGAGCCTGCCGATGAGTCCCGGGAGGAGCGGCCCTGCAGGAATCGGATTATCTTCTCAATCGTGGCCTCCTGGTATTCGTGGGACCACCTGTGGGCACAGGGGCTGGTGGGTCAGGGGGCCGCGTGGGGGTGGGGGGAGCTGCTGGCTGGGGGCTGTGCACCCGCCCCTCTCCTCACTTGATGCCATTGAAGGTGAGCACGGCCTGCATGTCCTCGGGCAGGTCCTGGGGCTCTGGCCACTCGAAGCCATCGATGACCGGCACAATGTTCTTGCCACAGCTCAAAGCAGTCACAATCTCCTGCAGGAACAAACGGGATAAGGAAGAGACCTGGGTCCCCCATCTAGGGACCCTGGTGCCAGGCAGTCCGTAGGAGGGGTGCTGGTGCCGAAGTCCGCTTTGGCTTTTCCCTCACCCCTTGTTTTTTTAATAAAAATCAAATATTTGGTTTTTGCCCCAAGTCCTTGGCATAGAGCTCCTGAAACACTGGGAATCCCCAGATGACTGGAGGTTGGGCATGGGGGTTGCCTAGAGAGCTTCTGGATGGGGGCTGCTTGCCAGGAAGACCAAGCTATGATGAAAAAGTTGGAAACTAAGTATCCCACATAGAGTCACAGAGGCACACCTCCCAGCAGGAGAGAGAGGCTTAGAGGTTGAGTTCACTCACCAGGGCCCAATGACTTCACCATGCCTCCACAGTGAACCCTCCATCAAATCCCCGAAGGATGGGGTGGTTTGGTGAACACATCCAGGTGTTGGGAGGGTGGCCTGCAGAGGGCATGGGAGCTCTGAGCCTCCCTGCCTGTGCCCCACACCCCATACCTTTGCCCTATGCATGGCCCCCATTCGAATGTCCCCGAGTTACAGCCTCTACAATGAACCCGGAATATAGTTAAGTGCTTTCTCAGTTCTGCATGTCATTCTAGCAAATGATTGCACTGGCCAGGGGAGGGATGTGTGTCATGGGAACTCCTGACTTAGTAACCAAGTCAGACAGAAGTGCGGGTGGCCAAGGAACCCGGGACTCTCAGACGTCTGAAGTGAGCGCAGACATGTGGGACTAAGCCCTTCTGGAGTTTGACACTCGCTCTGGGTGAGTCAGTATCAGAACTGAACTGGGGGTGCCTGAGTGGTTTGGTCGGTTAAGCGTAGGACTCTTGGTTTCAGCTCGGGTCACGATCTCAGGGTCGTGAGATGGAGCCCCATGTTGGGCTCTGCACTCAGGGGAAGGAGTCTGCTTCTCCCTCTTCCCCTGCCCCCCTCACACTTGCGGCGCAGCCTCCCGCTCTCTGATAAATAAATCAATCTAAAAATTTTTCTTAAAAAGAACTGAATTATGGGACACCCAGTTGGTGTTGGCAGATTGGAGAAATGGTGGTTAGTGCTGGCAAGAAAAACCCACACAACTTGGTGTCAGGAGAAAAACATCCCTGTCTGGACCCAAACTGATCCATCATCAGCCCTGCAGTTGTCCTCATTTCTCAGACCTACCCATTTTGGCTCTTCCTCCATACACACAACCCTCACCGTGCTGCTCCAACCCCTTTATCTTTGTCCCCCACCAGGTCTCTCCTCATCACTCTTGCCTCCTCTAACTTGTTCTCTACATTGCCCCTTCACCTGGCTGCTCTTTCCAAAATCCAAATCTGATCATGTCCCCCCCTCCTTAAAAGTCTTCAAGACTTTACACAGCTCTTAGAATAAAATTCAGGGCACCGGGGTGGCTCAGTTGGTTAAGCGACTGCCTTTGGCTCGGGTATGATCCCGGGGTCCTGGGGTTGAGTCCCACATCGGGCTCCTCTAGCTCTTCAGGGAGCCTGCTTCTCTTTCTCTCTGCCTGCCACTCCCCCTGCTTGTGCTCTTTCTCTGTCAAATAAACACACACAGTCTTAAAAAACAAACAAACAAAAAAACCCCTCCATACTGTGTTCTGAAGGCTCCGTGTGGTTGGCCACAGCTCCCTTTCCAGACTCCAGCCCTGCACTGTTCTCTCAGCCACAGAGACCTTGCCCCCCTTAGATTAGCCACCCTCCCTCCCTGCGCAGTGCCTTTGCACAGGTTCTTCCTGGCCCCTTCCCCTAACTAATTTTTCTGATCTGAGTTACTTATTAGCTTACTAATTTTTCTGATCTGAGCTCAATCCATACTTTCCCAAGGAAGTCTCCCCTCCCATCTCTGACCATGCACCATCTCCCTATTGTAGGCTCTCGAAGGCTCTTCTTTTTTTTTTTTTTTTTTTTAAGATTTTATTTATTTATTTGACAGACAGAGATTACAAGTATGCAGAGAGGCAGTCAGAGAGAGGAGGAAGCAGGCTCCCTGCCGAGCAGAGAGCCCGATGCGGGGCTCGATCCCAGGACCATGGGGCTCGATCCCAGGACCCTGGGATCATGACCTGAGCCGAAGGCAGAGGCCTTAACCCACTGAGCCACCCAGGCGCCCCTCTCGAAGGCTCTTTAACACATGCTAGAGTTGCAAACTTAATTAATGAGTAATTTACTTAATATCTGTCTTCCCCACCAGACATAAAGACAGGGAACATGTCCGGTTTTTATCCATCTTGTATCTCAGCATCTTTCACAAAGCCTTGCCCATAGTCAGTCCTTGCCAAATACTTAATGGATGGCTGGATGGCTGGAATGCATGAAGGAAGGGAGGTGGGGAGGGGGACAACAAAGCACAGCTGTTAGGGGCTGCACTCCAGAACCCTGAGACTGGGGTTCATATCGAATCTCTGACATAGGCTTTGTGGCATGAGGCAACCAACGGGCCCTCAAAGCCTCTGTTTTCTCTTCTGTTGGGGGGTACCTGCCATGTCCTGTGGCAAGTGCTTAGGCCAGTGCCCAGCATGTAGCCTCTGCTTAATCAATCAATCACAGGTGTTATGATTTCCTCCTCTGTAAAAGAGGATAATAAACCCCCCTCACAAGGTGTTTCTGAGGATATTACTATTAATGGGTGCTCTGGTAAGTGCTTATTGAATTTTATTTTTTCTTTTCAAGGGGGAACCTCAGGGATTGGAATTACTTGAGTGCAGTTCACTTGTGGTTTTCTGTATTGATTACCCACTAAATGTGGCTTCGGGGAAAGGAGTCTTAAAACCAGAGGCAGTGAAGCACTAACAACCAAGGAAGGCTAATGGGGCCTTTGGGACTGGTCCAAGGCAGAGGCTCCCCCCATCCTTCCTCCCTCAATGCAGTCAGCTAGATGGGTGTCAACCACCCTTGGGGACCAGAGCCTTCCTGGGGAAAAAACCCACATAACTCCAGCCTTGATTGGTTTGGGGGGAACCTCTCATTTTATGAATGAGAAGAAGAAAGCCCAGAGAGGGGACTTGCCCCCAAGTCACACAAATCCCAGCCCAAGCAGGGCCAGGCTTCTGAATCAAGCCTTCAGATTCCAAGCCCAGGGCTCTTTCAGCTAAGTCCTGGTTTGAATTCTGACCCTGCATAAATTTATTTGAGAGCCTTTAGACATATGTTTTATCCAAAACCAAAGACAGCATGCTTCAGGCAAGAGAGGAAGAATGGCTTGTTCAAGGTCATCCAGCAGGTTACGAATGAAAACTTGAGGGCGCCTGGGTGGCTCAGCGGGTTAAGGCACTGCCTTCGGTTCAGGTCATGGTCGCGGGGTCGAGTCCCACTTCGGGCTCTCTGCTCAGCAGGGAGCCTGCTTCCTCTGCCTGCCTCTTTGCCTACTTGTGATTTCTCTCTGTCAAATAAATAAATAAAATCTTAAAAAAAAAAAAAAAGAAGAGAAAACTTGATCAGAGTCGAGTGTTCTGGCCGGGTGAACCTGGTGGACCTGTATGGCCTTCCCAGTTATTTCAGCTTCCTCTGCTTGGTCACTGATTCAAGTACCCCATCAACTAGTCAAGAGCCTTCTTCGTACCATGCAGGCTTGTAAGCATTCGGGATATAGAGTGAACACAGCAAGGTATGACCTCGCGTGGAGCGCAGCTACTCCTCTCTTTATCCCAGAAGGCCGCCTGCCACCTGCTCTGGGCCATTAACCATGATCCTCCAGGTGTCTCTTTGGCCTACCATCCAACCAAGCCCAGTACTCAGCCTCTAAAACACGGCTTCCAGGGCCTGGCCTGGCCTGGCTGGCCTGGCCTCACTGCCCTTGTGGGATCCCTTTCCCCCAGTGCTTTATTTTTTTTTTAACTTTTTTTTTTTTTTTAAGATTTTATTATTTATTTGACAGAGAGAGATCACAAGTAGGCAGAGAGGCAGGCAGAGAGAGAGAGAGAGAGAGAGAGAGAGAGGAGGAAGCAGGCTCCCTGCTGAGCAGAGAGCCGGATGCGGGACTCAATCCCAGGACCCTGAGATCATGACCCGAGCCGAAGGCAGCGGCTTAACCCACTGAGCCACCCAGGCGCCCTTCCCCTGTGCTTTAAACACAAGTCTTCTCCCAACCTTTAGGTGCTGAGGGAACGGGTTCTGTAGTTTGTTTGTTTTAAGAGAGGGAGAGAGCCAGTGAGGAGGGGAGAGGGGAGGGCTGGAGAGAATCTTAAACAGGCTCCACGTCCAGTGTGGAGCCCGATCTCACCACCCTGAGATCATGACCTGAGCCAAAGTCAAGAGTCAGTGTTTACCCAACTGAGCCACGCGGGGAACCCCAGCGGTGTGCTGGCAAATGTTTAACAAATAACTCTCTGGGGGCAAAAACAAAAACCCAAAACCAACCAAACAAAAAACAACCAGCTAACCAAATAAAATCCTGCTTTGTAGTCTTTACCAATTTCCTTTGTGCAAATATTCCCACCAGGGTTGATCTCAGGCTACCAACATGGCCTCACCGGACATGGAGTTGGGGAGGGATGCGAACGGCCATTTCTGGTGTCAGCAGAATCCTGCCCCATCCCCCCACCTCCCCACCCACCCCCTCAGGTCTGAGCCACGGAAGGTGCTGGGAAAGAGCACAAGGTGCTGGGAAAGAGCATGGGCTTTGGAGTCAGAGCGATGGGAGTTCAGAGGCCAGCTTTTTGGATTTCTACAGCAGCGTGGCCAGCGGAAGAAGAATTCTACTGCTCTGAGCCTCCGCTTCATCTGTAAGCAATCGCCGGGGATGCACCTTCCTCATCCCCACTTTTGTCCTCTGCTCGCACAGTCGCCCTGCCTGGGATGCCTTCTCTTCCCCTTACCTAAATTCTTAAGTCTCTTCTCAAGTTCTGCTTCCTTCACGAAGCCTTCCCCGGTTATTCCAGCCCTTAACGTTCTCCCCCTTCTCCACGCTTCTATGGCGAGTGAGAGTTCACCTACGTAGCTTAGCGGCGACACCAACCCCTATATGATCTCGACACGTCTTGTTTCCTTAGCTGCTTCAGGACAAGGGTTCCAGATCAGATGACTGCTGTATCCCTCACTGATTAATAATTAATAATCCACAGATGTGGTATGAACCCATTTCATCCATCCATCCATTCTGCCAGTATTCAGTAAGTTTCTAGTATATGCCAGGCACTGAAGATAGAACGGCATTAATTAAACAACGGGAAGCACTCATACTAATTACAAGGATAAATGCTGCCATTATAGAGCAATTACTATAGAACTAGGCATTCTGCTAAGGACTTGACAGATTTTAGCTCTTTTAATTCTTACAACAATATCCTAGGGAATCCGGGACAATACTTCTCCCACTTCACAGTAGTCAAAACAAAGCTCGAAGCTCGCTGCAGTTACGCAACTTGCCCAAGGCCGGAGCTGGGATTCAAACTCACAGCTTTGTGCCTTTCACGATCCCACTGTGCCTGTCAGCAGGCTCTCTTGCCCCTCTTCCCTCACTGAGGTTATTTATTAAAGCGCTTCCCTCCTTCTCCGACCCTCATGGTCATCCCACAAGGTGAGTAAGACAGGCACGTTATCCCCATTTTCTGCATGAGAACACTGAGGCCCAGAGAGCCTAAGTGACTTGCCAAAGACCAATTACAGACAGAGCTGTGGCTCCTGCCTCGCCGCTGGACCGCGGAGATGGCTGGGGGTGCGAATGAGAAGGAAAGGGAGGAGGACCTTGTCCTCTGGCCATGGGCCAGTACTGGGACCACGGAGGCCAGCACCTACCTTATGCACCCAGTCCTTGCAGTCATAGTCCTGCATACACTTGTCCAGGGCCCCGGCCGACAGCACGAGCACGAAGTTGCGGGCACCCATGACACTCTGGATGAGCTTGTCCTCGAACTTGCCTGCTTCCAGCTTCTCCACATCAATGAAGACACTGAAGCCGTGCAGCTGCAGGTGCACCTTCAGGAGGCTGGGGAGAGGTCCCACATCACTGCCCCGGCCCGACCCCCAGCCCCTGGGCCGCCCACCTGCCCACCCCTTCTCACCTGGCCAGCTGGGAGCCTGAGCTCCGGCGGTAGCTGATGAAGACATCTGGGATGTCCCCACTGGGCTTGCCGCCAGTGCAGGGCAGCGGGGAGTGTAGCATTTCTGAGGCAGACAGACAACCGCTCAGTAAGAGTCCCCCCTGACTCCCCATGGGGTGTCACCTGCTGTCTACTCAGCCTTCTCAGCGCAGCCTGGCCCGGGCCACCTGGCTTGTGCAAAAGAGAGTCACTGAGATAGAGAGCTGGGCCTACAGGAAGGAAGGCTGCTCACTATTGGTGAGTCCCTCTCAGGAGAGAGGCATTGTGTTTAGGGACACGGATCGGCACCTCCAGCCCTGTTCTCCCTCCAGAACTCGACTTGCACGGGCAGCTGCCCACAGACACTACACCCAACACATCCCAAGTCTTCCCCAGGCCCCTGCCTTCCTAGTTCCCACCACAGCCAGAACCTGGGTATCGGCTCCCACCCCTACCTCTCATTCATTCATTCCACGCATATTCACTAAGTACTTACTATGTGCCAGGCACTACCCTTTGGGCTTGCAATACGACAGTGAACAGAACAGATAGACATTCACAACACTTGATTCCAAGCTCTGCATTCTTCCTACTAAACATCCTGGACTCCAGTCCCAGAGCCTTCTCTATGTCCAGGCCCCCAACTCAGCCTTCTCAGTGGTCTCCCCAAATCCACACTTGCCCAGTTCAATCTGTTTGCACAGCAACCGCAGGGGTCCTTCTAAAATCTAAGTCTCAGTGGGTCACTGCATCCACTTAAAAAGGGTGTACGGAGGGGGGCACCTGGGTAGCTCAGTTGGTTAGGTGTCTGCCTTTGGCCGAGGTCACAATTTCCCCTGGATCCCTAACCCTAACCCTAACCCACGCCCTCAACTCAGCCCTCCGGGAAGGTTGCCACAATGCCCGCAGACCGGACCTTCCATGCTCCTTGGCCCTAACCCTAACCCCAGGCTGGGTTATGAGGGGACAACCCGCAGAAGCTTGGCTCCAAAGCCAAACCAGAGGACTCAGCCAGCAACATAGAAGGAAAATGTGCCATTTGGAACTCCAGAAAGGATTCGGAGCAGGAGAAATCTGAATGCAAACCTGAGCCCCCCAGGCACCCCTCCTTGTTTTTAAGAAATGAAATCTTGGGGTTAGGGAATCCTGGGTGGCTCAGTTGGTTAAGCGGCTGCCTTTGGCTCAGGTCACGATCCCAGTATCCTGGGATCAAGTCCCGCATCGGGCTCCTTGCTCAGTGGGGAGCCTGCTTCTCCCTCTGCCTCTGCCTGTGCTCACTCTCTCTGACAAAGAAATAAATAAAATCTTAAAAAAAAAAAAAAAGAAATCTTGGGGTTATACTGAGACCTGCAGTGTGAAAATAATGAAAGCTGATCTGCTTTGGTTGAACTTGTTGAGATGAATGAAAAGAATCCATCTTCATATAATATTCAGTCTCAGTATTCACAGTCAGCCCCTGTCTGTTTATGAAGCAGAAAGACAGAGGTTCAAATCCTAGTTCTGTTACTTAATGGCTCTGGGGTTTGTATTTGGGATTCCCCAAGGGATAACCTTGAGAAATATATTTAAATTCCCTAAAACTTAGTTTCATCATCTTTAAAAAGAACACCCTTGATGGATTATGATGGTAGTTACACATGTATGCATTTTTCAAAACTCTTCAAATTGGACACTTTTAAGCTGTAGCTCTCATTATTAAAAATTTTTAAAAAGTACATTATAGAGGGACGCCTGGGTGGCTCAGTTGGTTAAGCAGCTGCCTTCGGCTCAGGTCATGATCCCAGCGTCCTGGGATCGAGTCCCACATCGGGCTCCTTGCTCGGCAGGGAGCCTGCTTCTCCCTCTGTCTCTGCCTGCCATTCTGTCTGCTTGTGCTCGCTCTCTCCCTCTCTCTCTCTCTGACAAATAAATAAAATCTAAAAAAAAAAAAAAAAAAAAAAAAGTACATTATAGAAAGGCACCTGGGTGGCTCAGTCGGTTAAGTGTCTGACTCTTGATTTTGGCTCAGGTCATGATCTCAGGGTGGTGAGAGTGAGCCCCTAGCCGGGGTCCACACTCAATGGGGAATCTGCTTGAGGATTCTCTCTTTCCCATGCCCCTCACCCCTGCTCTCTGCCTTGCTCTCTCTCTCTCTAAAATGGATAAATAAATCTTAAAAAAAAAAAAAAAAGATGAGTAAGTTCTGGGATGTAATGCACAACATGGTGACAAGTTGATTAAAAGAATTAACACCCAGGAGCATCCCGGTGGCTCAGTTGGTTGAACCTCTGCCTTCGGCTCAATCATGATCCCAGGGTCCTGGGATTGAGCCCCAGGATGGACTCCCTGCTCAACCGTGAGTCTGCTTCTCCCTCTGCTCGCCTCCCTCTTCCGGCTCACTCCCTCTCTTTCAGATAAATAAAATCTTAAAAGATAATAAGTAAATAAAATTAAAATTAATACCCACTGAATAGAATGGATATAGATATTAATAAGATAATATTTAAAACTTTATATATAGTAACTGACAATATTAGCGAAATAGTAAATTAGCAAATTAAAATAAATTAGTAAATTAAAAGGGTTGCTAGAGCCCTAGATTCCATTCTGCCCTCGTGACCTTCCTAAAGCACCTCCAGGCCCGTACTTGGTAAGCTGTTGGCTAATCGCCTAAGCCCCCTGTCTTCCCACCCCTACCCTCTGTAAGCACCCCGGGCTGAGGCTGGACGAGGGCTGGGCTCCCCGGTGGGTAGGCTGACCTCTGGCGGCGGTGAGGATGCGGGCGCGGTGCACGCCCAGGCGGATGCCGCAGTCCTCCAGGAGCTGCTGCTCCGACACGCGGTGCAGCAGGGAGCGGTCAAGGCCGCAGCTGACCAGGCCGTAAGTGTACTGGCGGAAGCGCGGGTCCAGGCTGCCCAGCCAGTCAGCCAGGTTGCTGCGGTCGCACGTAGCGTAGTTGGCGAAAGTCTTGAGCTCCGTGAGCTCCCTGAAGAATCTGCAGCCAGGGGTAGGGGGAGAAGAGGACGCTGAGGTCCTGACCTAGGACTGGCTAGGGGCAGAAGGTGAGGACTGGTGGGCAGGAGGTGCCGTACCTTTTGCGGGTGATGCCGGATTTCATGCCCAGGTCGGTCTGGAGCTCCTCGTCCGTGAGCCGCAGAAGCAGGTCGCCATCTACCTGTTGCTCCTAAGGGAGGGGTCAGACGTAAGAAGAGCGCTCCTCCTCAGCCGTTGGACCCCAAGCATAAGATGCAAAAAAAGACAACCGGAGACGACGATGGGGGAGGCGGATGGGACCCGGATTAGTGTTACCCTGAAAGTGGTGGAGTACAGGCTTCCACCCCCAAAATCATCCCTGGCGCCGCGGGCGCTCGGGCCGCAAGGGGGCGCTGTTGCCTCGTTCAGGGCGCCCCTAGCGGCCGCGCGCCCTTGGGATGCGCTGCTCTACCCGGAAGTTTTCGCAGTAGTGGGAGAAGCCGATCTGCTGCAGCCACGTCTGGACCTCGGCCTCCTTCCAGCTGGCCACGCAGGGCAGGATGGGCCGCGGCACCTCCTCGCCCAGCAGGCGCAACGCGCGCTTGGCCAGCGCCGACGTGGTGCCATTGGTGGAGTAGGAAACCAGGCGTTTCAGGCTCTGGATGGCTCCGATGTCGCTGAATACCTAGGGAGGGGAGGGGAGAGAGTGTCTAGGGTCCCCCAGTTCACCAGCCATCCCCACAAAGATTCCCAGTCCTTCCCCTCGCCTCTTCTCAGCGCTGAAACTCCCATCATCTGCCCTAGCCCTGCATTCATCCTATAGATCACCTAGTTCCGTTCATTCCCTTTCCTGAAACTCTCTCGACTCTCCCCCTCATGTCTCCCCTCTAACAGCTTCCATCTCCCTGGGATAAAGGCTGAGCTCTCAGTACGAATGCCAGGCATGTTCCCTGCTTAAAACCCTCGGTCTTGCCTTCAAGGCCAGTAACTGGTCTCTCATCCTTCTGCTTGCTTCACTTAACTCTAATGTGTACTTCAAGTCCCAGTTGAATGTCACTTCCTCTGGGAAGCCTTCCCAGATGCTCTCTAACTCCTGTCCCCACTCCCACTCCTCACCCACCTTGGTCTTGCCCTGCAAGCTCTTGATGGCAGCCTCGGCACAGAGATAGAAAGCTCCAATGCACTGCGCTTCCAAGCGCGACGAGTCCAGTAGCGGCACGAGGCGCTGCAGATCATCGGGCCCGCGACCCTGGCTTGTATCGCTGGCATCCACAAGACAGCGGGCGAAGCGGCCGGGGTCCAGCGACGCCACAAGCGGCTCCACGAGCGCCAGCGTGCCAGAGCGCTCCACCTCGCGCTCCACCTCCTTGTTGGTGGCCAGCACGGCCACCGCGAGGCAGGCGTGCAGCCGCAGCAGCTCGTCCTCTTTGGAGAAGGCGAGCGGGAAGAGCCACTCGGCCGCGCGCTTCTCCACCATGCGCCGCTGCGCCGCCTGGCCCCCGTGCAGCGCGCAGTTGCCCAGCGCCAGCGCGCAGTGGCGGAGCAGCGCCGGGTCCGTGCGGCGGCACCAGTACAGCACAGCGTCCAGGCCACCAGCCGCCACCAGCCGCTGGCACGTCTCCTCCGAGTGCTTGAACATGTGCTCCAAGATGCCGGCCACGCTCCGCGCCAGCTCCACCGGCTCCCGCTCTTTTGCCAAGTTCAGGATCACGCCCAACCCGATGCGCGCCACGCGGTCCCTGGCGAAACAAAGTGGGACAAGGGATGATGGAATGGCGGTACCACCGGTGAAGGCCGGCCATTTAACCTCTCCGGTCATTTAACCTCTCTGGCCTCATTGGTGTCATATAGAACGTGAGGGAGAGCATTAACCTCCCTGCTTCCCCCTTCCACCTGCCCTGCAAGGACAGATTCCTCCCATTACGATTATAAGGGTGCTCCATCCTGGCCACACCCAACTCCTCCCTTAACGCTGCCTCCTGCCCTGCAGTGTGTGTGGTTAAGAACCCTAACTCTGGAGAAGATCCCTTGGGAGCTGGTGGGTTTTTGTTTGTTTGTTTGTTTGTTGGGTTTTGTTTTTTTGTTGTTTGTTTGTTTGTTTGTTTTGGGGTGTGGTTTTTGTTGTTGTTGTTGTTGTTTTTTGGTCTAGAAATGTGTGGGACCTTGAGTGCCTTCCTTTATTCAACTTCTGTTCCTAAATAAGGAACTTCATCTCATAAATAAGATAAAAGGAGTACCCACCCCACAGGGTCATTATGAGTACCAGTGTGGAAAATCCATGTAAAGTGCTTCCCACATTGGGGCGCCTGGGTGGCTCAGTGGGTTAAAGCCTCTGCCTTCAGCTCAGGTCATGATCCCAGGATCCTGGGATCGAGCCCCGCGTCGGGCTCTCTGCTTGGCAGGGAGTCTGCTTCCTCCTCTCTCTGCCTGCCTCTCTGCCTATTGTGATCTCTGTCTGTCAAATGAATAAATAAAATCTTAAAAAAACAAACAAACAAACAAACAAAAAAGTGCTTCCCACAGGGGAAGCCTGCCATCGGGAAGACTTACTAAGTGTTAACTTCTTATCATCATTTGAAGCATCACTCTAAGTACACCCCTCTTTGCCTTGCCCTCAAACCTCTCACTTCATGTGGTGTGACTGGGGTGTATTTATCCATCTACTCAACAGATGTTTATTGAGGAACTACTGTGTGTCAGGCATTATGCTAGGGACTGAAGCTGAGCAGGGCCTAAGAGAGCCTGGAACTTATATACAGCTAATATGGAGACAAACAATAAGCAAGGGAACAATGAGTGAACAGGACAAGAGTGAGATGGCTATTATGCTAGCAAATGCAGGTGATGTAATGGACAGTGGAGGAGGACAGTGGGCGGCAGAGGAGGTGAAATCTAAGAGTGCAATATCCAGAGACTCCTGTCTGCAGGTGTCTGGGAGAAGAATGTAACAGGCAGAATGAACAGCAAGGACAAAAGCCCTGAGGGCTGGTGAGCTTGGCATGTTTGAGTAATAGAAAGAAGGCCAGAGATATTTGCAATATTTAAAACCTATAAGGAAAAATATAAAAGCAACAAGATTTCATATATAGAAGATATGAATAGTCAAGTCAACAAGAAGAAGACAGTAAATTCAATAGGGAATGGCGAAGGATATAAATGGCAATTTACAAAAGAGGAAATCCACAATGTTAACAAGCAAATTAAGAGATGCTCTAACTCATTAGTAATTAGAGAAGTGAAGATTAAATCAGCTATCACTTTACACCTATTGGATAGGCAAAAAGCAGAAGCTGGGTAACAGAAAAGGTTGGCAGTGTGAGGGGCCATGAACTACCCTGAAGCTCTCTGGGTAGAGGTGCTTGCTGGGGCGGTCAATTTGGAAAGCAGGCTGGGATGCGTGGGGCTCTTGAGTTTATATCCCTAAGAATTGTCACAGATTGGGCGCCTGGGTGGCTCAGTTGGTTGGGCGACTGCTTTCAGCTCATGTCATGATCCTAGAGTCCCGGGATCGAGTCCCGCATCGGGCTCCCAGCTCCACGGGGAGTCTCCTTCTCTCTCTGACCTTCTCCTCGCTCATACTCTCTCTCACTGTCTCTCTCTCAAATAAATAAATAAAATATTTTTTTTAAAAAAAGGAATTGTCACAGATCCATAAAAGAATGTGGAAAAGGCTGCAGGGTTGTTTGTGAGGGGGGAAGATAGTGGCATTCTGGTGTCGAGCCTGGGACAGTGGAGAGGTAACATGGCAGTTACCCACTCTGGAAGGCTATGGAGCAGTTACAAGGGACTGAACAGATGATACCATAGCACATGAAGGAAGGATCTTAAAAACGTACTACTGGGGCACCTGGGTGATTCAGTGGGCTAAGTCTCTGCCTTTGGCTCAGGTCATGATCTCAGAGTCCTGGGATCGAGCCCCGCATTGGGCTCTCTGCTCGGCGGGGAGCCTACTCCCCACCCCCCGTCTCTGCCTGCCTCTCTGCCTACTTGTGATCTCTCTCTGCGTCAAATAAATAAATAAAAATCTTTAAAAAATACTACTGAGTGAATAAAAATATGAACTGGAATGTGCTATATAACAGCACCATTTGTATAAATTTTTTAAAAGATTATATTTATTTGACAGAGAGAAAGCACAAGCTGCAGAGGGAGAGAGAGACGCAGACCCCCCCCCCCCCCGCCCCAGAGCAAGGAGCTCAATGAGGGACTTGATCCCAGGACCCTGGGATCATGATCTGAGCCAAAGGCAGACACTTAACCAACTGAGACACCCAGGCATCCCTGCATTTGTGTAAATTAAAAATACATGCACACAAAACAAGAATAAAGTTCCTACCGGGACACAGATATAAAGACACACATTAAGTATATTGGTTGGGTGCCTAGGGTATTAATTGGGGAAGATGGTGGGACATTCATGAAGAGGAGAAGGGGAGATTGTGGACATTGTATTATAGGCGCAGATGTATGCAAAGGCTTGGGTGGTATCTGAGAGCTGGTGCATTTGGGGATCTGCCCCCACCTCAGCCACATGGAAGTGAAGCCATTTCTAGTGGCTGAGGTGGAAAATTCAAAGGGGGAGAGCAGGGAAAGGGTCCTGGGTTCCTTCTGAGCCTTCTCCAGGCATTTGTACTTTATTTCGATGGCAAATGAGGAGCCATTGAAAGGCTTCAGGAAGGGGAGTAACCTGCTCTTACATGGGTTTTAGGAAACTGACTGCTCTAGGGAGGAAATGTCCAAGGGAGGGAGCGTGGATGCCAGCACAGCAGGCAGGAAAGCTGGCACACTCTAGGCAGAGGTGAAAGTTTTCTATCTCCCTGACCTCCACAAATGATGTCCTCCACAACTGACATTACCCCTAAAGACTTAAGAGACTCAGCCAGGCAGGGAGTCCCTGCCCAGTGAGCATCACAGTGACGTTTGTGACTTTGTGTCCACTGTAGGTCCCAGCTGAGCCCATAACATGGCACAACAACTTTTCTGAGTTGATCACTGAGCTTCCCTAAAGTCCAAAAGAACAGGTGGGTTCCAATCATTCACTTGTTCCTTTTACCAAGGAGAAAGCCAAAGTTCAGGAAGTTACATGTCATGCTTAGAGTTACACAGCTGGTGAGAGGCATAGGTGGGGTCCAAACCTGCATCTGTCTTCCATCCAAGGTTAAGATCCTTCATCTATACTTTGTGCTTCCAGAACTATCTGGCCACATAAACTCTGAGAATATCAGAACCAAGAGATGTGTTTAAGCAATAATCTAATCCAACACTCTCATTTCCTGAGGACGAGTGAAGGGAAGGGCTTGCTCAGGAATATTAATGCAGAGAGGACTTTATTCTTTTTTTGCTTTGTTTTGTTTTTTAAATTTTTTATTATTTAAACATTTTTTTTATTTATTTGAGAGAGAGAGAACGAGGGAGAAACAGATTCCTGAAGAGCAGGGAGCCCAACCTGGGACTCGATCCCAGGACCCTGGTATCATGACCTGAGCTGAAGGCAGACACTTAACTAACTGAGCCATCCAGGCACCCCATTTTTAATTTTTGTTAAGAGGACTTTATTCTGAATCTGTTGACCCCCCAGCCCTCCCCTTTCCCTATGCCCTTGGCACCTTCACAGAACTTGGACTATGTCCTTGTAATGAGAACTATACACTCAGCTCCCAGCTTCTTCAGCCTGAGAGGCTGTGGGTCTGGGCTCAAATTCCAGCTTCAAAGGAGGGGTGAATTCATACACATACACGTACCAGCATGTATATATAATATACATATATGTGTAAATCCTTGTACGTATATAATTGTTCTGGGAGGACATACCGTGCAAGAAACCTGTTTTGCAGGGCACCTAAGTGGTTCAGTGGGTTAAGGCCTCTGTCTTCAACTCAGGTCATGATCCTAGGGCCCTGGGATAGAGCCCCGAATCAGGCTCTCTGCTCAGCGGGGAGCCTGCTTCCCCTCCCCTCTTTGTCTGCCTCTCTGCCTATTTGTGATCTCTGTCAAATAAATAAATGAAATATTAAAACAACAACAACAACTTGTTTTTCTGGCTTGCATCAGGAAGGGGGTCTGGGTAGAAAGAAAAGTTCTTAAGTGTGGGACTTTTTTGTACCTTTGCACTTTTTGAATTTATATGCAATAGCTTTCTGTTTTGTTTTACCTTTTTTTTTTTTTAAGATTTTTACTTATTTATTTGTTAGAGAGAAAGAGAGCGTGCAAACGCAGGCAGACTGGCAGGCAGAGAGAGAAGCAGCCTCCCCGCTGAGCAGGGAGCCCGATGTGGGACTGGATCCCAGGCCCCCAGGGCCATGGCCCGAGCCGAAGGCAGCGGCTTAACCGGCTGAGCCACCCAGGCGTCCCTTGTTTTACTTTTTAAACATGTCTCCTCCACTTACTAACTATGTATTTTGGGGAAATTCATTCATTCAACCAGAGTTAAACCATTTAACCTAATTTTGGTCTCCTGATGGGGCTGGACTATAAATTTCAAAGGCTAGCAGTCACATGGGGCCCTCACTGGTGTCATGGGATCAAGTTCAGAGGGTCCTACCCTGTTGGATTTCTCTTGACATTTGGGGGTGCGGGACGCTGTGATCTAGGCTCCTGGTCAACAGGTGTAGCAGCGCTCTGGGAAGAAGGGAATGGGAAAAGGAGCGGTGCACTGATTGAGGGACTTCCTTTATGAGGAGGTTGGCTGATGAAGGGCAAGATTTCATCAACACAAATTCTCAGTGTGTCACCTCCCTTCTCTCCTTCCAGCCTCCACCCAAAGTAGACTAAAAGTTGAGGAGATTTCTGCCTCTCTTTGGGGAAAAAAATCCGACAGCCAAGGGGCTTGCTGGGCTCTGTCCTTGGTGCTGAAGTGCTGTCAGGACCAGTCAGATCAGGGACAATGGTGAGTGTGACTCCTCCCTTCAGTAATTCTGTAAGAGGTGAGTGTTGTTATTTTCAACCTTGAAAAAAAATATCAGTGAAGTTTGCCTCTTGCCGCCCTCCTCTTCCTAGGGTGTTGGCTGCACCGCTTCTCCAAGGGTTCTAATTATAGCTGCCACACCCCACATACCAGGCTACCAGGTACGCCGTCATCCTGTGCCCCACCACATCCAGGGAGCACCCACTCCGTTTGCTAGTCCTCCAAATGTACTGATGGTTGATGGTAGATGGGAAATTAGTGACTTTCTGAATAAGCAGAACCCTAACTTGCTCTCCCAACTTAAATTGCTCCATTCATGTATTTCTGATGGTTGTTCTCATTTCCATCATCCACAGGTTATGTTTAATTTTTTTAAATGGTAAGGAAAGCATCCCTAACTCATCACACATCACAAAACTGCATGAATTGAAAGTGACCCTTCCCAAACCCTTCTAAATCTGAGGAGCCTGAGAATTCAGCACATGACTACTGAGTGACAGTTTGATTTGCTCTGGCATAGAAGGGGAGAGAAAATGAGTGCAAGAGTCCTCATATTCTGGGGGAGATCTCAAGAGGCAGGCAAGAGAGGGGCTTCCAGGCCCCACTTGGACAACCCCTACTGTATCTCGACCCAATGTGGGGAAGGGACGGAGAACACACACTCTGGCCCCTGCCTCGCTCCTCACCTGTTTCCTCTTCTCTCACCCACTGATCCCACTAGAAACCCTTCTGTTCCCCATGAGCAGCCGCAGGATGAGATCATGTCTGGCTTGTTATGTGGGCCAAAATGAAGAAGGAGGAAGCAGAAGGTGGATTGGGGGTGGCCTAAAGGAGGCAAGTAACCCTCAGATCAGCACTCATTTCAGTAATCCTACCCCATTTCTTGAGCAGTGTGTTCTCCTCCTTTCAGTGGCAGTGAGAAGGTAGCCTAGAAGGGCACTTGTGCCTGTGGGGAGGAGGTCTGTGAGTTTAGGGTCTCAGCTCCACCCTCAGAACCAGGGACAAATTCCTGTCCTGCTATACTCTATTCTTCCTCTCCCTGTCTCATTCCTCACCCCACCAGTCCCAGGAGAATCCTGGCTGAACCATCAGTTCACTGTGTTGTGACTCCCTGACAGGCATGAAACTTTCCCAAGCCTCATTTGTAAAACGGACACGCTCATCCCCAACAGACGGGTAGTACAGGGGTTTGGTGAGGTGAGGCGGGAAAAGGCACAGGGCGATTCACACGAGAGACCCAGGCCGCGGACCGCCCTTGTCACCCCACAGCACCCCGCGCTCTACCTTCCAGCCCGCGAGCACCCTCACCGGTTCTCAGCCACCAGGATCTGCTCCAGCAGGCGGGCGGCCTGCACGCGCGTCTCCAGCTCCGGCGCCTGCAGCAGTCGCAGCAGCAGGTCGAGGCCGCCGTCCAGGCGGATGGCGTCGCACAGACCCTGGGCTACCTCACGGCCCACGGCCGGAAGCAGCCAGGCCTCCTCCACCAGCTGGAAGACCTCCGCCAGGCCGGCGCCCACGGCCCGCGCGCCCCCCGCCTGCTTCAGCGCCGACAGCGCCTGCTGCAGCTCGGGCAGCGCGCGCTCCAGGGCACCCTGCACCTCAGTGCCCGCCCCGGGCGACACCTCGCGGGGCCCGCGGCCGCCCGCGGTCCACCATGGGCCCGCGCCGCCGCCCCCGTTGGGCCCCGGCACCGCTAGCCGATCGCCGCCTGGCCGTGTGCCCGACATGGTGAAGAAGCGGCACAGCTTGTAGGCAGAGAGGAGCAGCGTCAGGACCATGGGCGCGGGGCTGCGGGGGACATCCCCGGTCCGAAAGGGCGGAGCGACTCGGGACTTGGGGATAAGGGGGACAGGAGACGGATCCAGGGAAAAGAAGGTGCAGGAGGGAGGGATGGACAGAAGGCTACCTACCAGGCAAAGGCGCTGGCCAGAAGTCTGGGGGAGGGAAAAGGGCAGGAACTGGGACCGAGCTTTTGGGTGAAGGGGTGCGGGCCCGGATGCAAGGGGTGAGCGGGAGGAGCGAGAGGGGAGCGAGGGATGGATCCGGACGCCGGCGGATCCAGGAGGCAGCAAGAGGAACAAAGGGGGGCTCCGGCTGGGAGATGCTCTGCAGCGGCCCCGCCCCTGAGAAGTCACAGTCGCGGAGCTGACACCCCGCCTCTCTGTCACGTGGGACTCCTCCCCTGCGGCCTACGTAGCCTCACACCCAGGCTTCCCCCAGCCACCTCCACACGGTAGCTGAGGGGTGGGGTGGCGACTAGGGCGAGAGGGTGCAGAGCGGGAGGGCTGCCTCGGTTTCCCCGCAAATCCCGCGACACTGCAACGTGAAGGCAACACCATGGAGCGTGCCCCCTCCCCTGGTTCAAGCAATCATAAGAACAATTCTCTACAACTTTATGCCTGTTTCTCAGGGAAGCCTTGTGACAGGCCTACAGGATAGGGGTTAGCGTTCCCATTTAACAGCAGAACTGACTGGAGCTCATAGAAAAGAGATTGCCCAAAGTGACACAGCCCTCTCTGATTATGGAACGGAAAAAGTCTGTTGGAAACGCCAAGAATAATTTTTTTCCAGGTGGTGGCAGGATTTCAGGAGCCCCATGGACCCCTGAGAGTGGGCACAAAATCGGACCTTCTCTTTCTGGAAAGAGGGATGCCACTTAGTCTAAAAGTGTGGGGAACAAGGCTATTCTTTACCCACAGAAGGTGGGTGGAGGTGGAGACAGGGAGCAGTACCTGCCAAGGAGCAGTGAATTATTGGGAGACCAAGGAATCCAATCCAATCCTAATGGTCCATAGTCACCCAATTCTGCTATGCTGTGAAGCCCAGCTTGGGGAAATCAATGCACCAAGAGTTCAACCTAAACACGAAAAATCTGTTTTTTGTTTGTTGTTGTTGTTGTTTTTTTAAATAAAAACATTTACCCAGGGTGCTTAGCAGCATTCCTCCAACCCCCCTTTCCCTGCCCTAAATACACAGTGGGTGGGTGAGACACTCAGTCGGGGATGTGCCTGATCAAACAGATCACAGATAAATAACCATTTACGGAGAATGAAGCTGGCCCTACTCCAGGCCCTGCTTCATCTGCTTTAGCTTGTGTAACCCCCATCACAACACGACGCAGGTTTAATTAGTCTCACTTGACCAAAAAGAAAGCCAAGGCAGGTAAAACCATTTGCCCAAAGTCACACAGCCTGCGAGGGGCACAGTGGGCCTTCATTCTGTCCTCCAGATCCACTGTGCCACTTCCCTTCGGATAGGACACTGAGCTTGGCAAGAATCCCAATCACAGTTCTCCCAGGCCCAGAGTTCCAGGAATGTGACCCTTGGCTACAGCAGCCTCTGGGATCCAGGGCACTGGGGGCTGGGCCAGAGACTGAGCAAACAGAACAGGAGAGAAGGCAACTCTTCTTCTCTGGTTCCCTCCCTCCCAGTCCCCACCTTTCCCTCCCTTCCTCAAGCATCCACAGCGGAGACCTCCAGGAGCACAGAGCCCAGTTCACCAGGCTGGAAGCTAGGGGCCTGCTATGGCTTCCCTGAGGCCTTTGCTGCTGCTCACCCTGCTGGCGTGGGTTGTTCTGGCTGACCAAGGTGCAAGAAAGAGGGTACCGGTGGCCTTTGGGGCCAATGAAGGGTGGGCAAGGGTGGTCTGGGCTTGGCCATGCCAACTGACCTGTCCTCCCCCACAGAGTCCTGCAAAGGCCGCTGCACTGAGGGCTTCAATGCGGACAGGAAGTGTCAGTGCGATGAGCTCTGCTCTTACTACCAGAGCTGCTGCGAGGACTACGTGGCCGAGTGCAAACCCCAAGGTGTGTCTGGAGGGGCTGGGTGGGCCTGGGGTTCCCTCTCCGGCTGGACACTCACCACCACCCACTCTGCCTGCAGTGACTCGTGGGGACGTGTTCACTCTGCCAGAAGATGAGTACGGGGCCTTTGACTACCCTGAGGGGACCTCGGCGGGCGTCCTCACACAGCCAGAGAGCACCACGCTGAGCCCTGGCCTGCAGCCCCAGCCTGAAGAGACTCCCACCCAGATACAGATTCTGAGCCCAGAGGAAGAGGCGCCGGGACCTGGACAGGAGGCTTCAGGGCCTGAGGGACAGGCTGAAGTCATCCCTGAGTCCCCAGCAGAGGAGGAGTTATGCAGTGGGAAGCCCTTTGATGCCTTCACTGACCTCAAGAATGGCTCCCTTTTTGCCTTTCGAGGTGACTCCAGGGGCACGTCTTGGGGGGTAGGGGTCTGCCCCTGGAACCTCCCCTCCCTCACACAGCCTCCCGCACTCTAGGGCGGTACTGTTATGAGCTGGATGAAGAGGCAGTGAGGCCTGGATATCCCAAGCTTATCCAAGATGTCTGGGGCATTGAGGGCCCCATTGATGCTGCCTTCACCCGCATCAACTGTCAGGGGAAGACCTATCTCTTCAAGGTATCAGGCCCTGGAGGCTGAGGGTCAGGGTCAAGGGTAATCTGGGCAGGGGAGGAGGGTTGCTGTGCCCGGGACTAGGGCAGGCGAGAAGGCAGGATCCCAGCCTGTGGTTCGTGACTGGGGCTCTTGAGGACAGGGAAACCCAGGGCTCTAGATCCCAGGTGACAAGCTTAGAATTGGGATGGCTGCACCTTGGGTGGAGGACTCAGCCTGTACCCAACCAGCTACCTCCTAACTCCCTCCTCCTTCTCTACCCCTTAGGGTAATCAGTACTGGCGCTTTGAGGATGGTGTCCTGGACCCCGATTTCCCCCGCAACATCTCTGAAGGCTTCAAGGGCATTCCAGACAACGTGGATGCAGCCTTGGCTCTCCCTGCTCATAGCTACAGTGGCCGGGAGCGAGTCTACTTCTTCAAGGGTACCAAGGGAGGGGTGGGAGAAAGAGCAGGCAGTGGGGTGGTCTCGGTTTGCCTCCACACCCCTCTAGTGGCAAGGTCAAACTAGGCTCACCCCCTGCCAGGAGCTCCCATCTTCAGCAGCCTTGAGGCTGGCTTTCCAGCCTTGCTCACACATTTCCTCCCCACCCCCGGCCTCCCTCCCCCATCCCGGCTCCTCACTCAGGGAGACAGTACTGGGAGTATGAATTCCAGCAGCAGCCCAGTCAGGAGGAGTGTGAAGGCAGCTCCCTGTCTGCCGTGTTTGAACACTTTGCCTTGCTGCAGAGGGACAGCTGGGAGACCATCTTCGAGCTTCTCTTCTGGAACAGACCTTCCGGTATGGAGGGCGGGCAAGTCTCGCTTTCTCCTCCTGGGGCCAGGAGGGCCAGGGCACTGCCAGCCAGAGGGGGCTGTGATAGCGGAGCAATGGGTCAAAAGCTGTTTGCTCAGGCCAGACTTTGTTTCTGTTGACCTTTGGGGGGAGGTCCACCTGGACCCCGCACACTGGACTTTGCCTAGCACAGCCAAGGGCATGGCCGGCAGGAGGAGGGGCTGTGACTGAGGCAAGTGGGGAGGCTTGTCGTGGAGAAAGGCCAGGAGAAAGAGTACTGGACAGGGAGTCAGAGGGCCCAGGTGCTGTGCTCTGCCATGAGCTTGCGGTGTCCTTGGGCAAAGGAACAGCCTATTGCTGGGTACCAGATGAACTCTACAGGTCCCCAGGGCTTTCATTAACCCATCCCCCACCACAGGTGGTGCTGGACAGCCCCGATTCATCAGCCAGGACTGGCCCGGTGTGCCCACGCAGGTGGACGCGGCCATGGCCGGCCGCATCTACATCTCGGGCTCAGCTCCCCGATCCTGGGCCAAGAAGGCCAAGTCTAAGCGCCGCAACCGTAAGCGCTACCGTTCACGCCGTAACCGTCACCGTGGCCGAGGCCGCAGCCAGAACCCCCACCGACAATCCCGTTCAACCTGGCTGTCCTGGTTCTCCAGTGAGGAGAGCGGCCTGGGCACCTATAACTATGACTACGACATGGACTGGCTTGTGCCTGCCACCTGCGAACCCATCCAAAGTGTTTACTTCTTCTCACAAGGTGGGGGTCTCTGCCATCCTTGCAGCTCCTCGCCCAGCTGGGTCTTCCCTGCTGTCCCTGGTCCCCCGTGGGCTGAACATGGCTCTTGGGCGGTGACTCCAGAAAGACAGGGTGGGAGTCCTTAGCTGCATTTTGGATGTTCACTTACCCTTCCAGGAGACATCCACATGTTCCTTCTCAGGGCAGGGATGGGCAGGGTGGGGCTGGGTCTCACACACCCTCTCCCAACCTCTCTTTCAGACAAGTACTACCGAGTCAACCTTCGCACACGGCGAGTGGACACAGTGAGCCCTCCTTACCCACGCTCCATCGCCCAGTACTGGTTGGGCTGCTCAGGCCCCGGCCACCAGTAGGAATCTTGAGCCCACACAGCTGGGCCCTCCACTATTCCTTCCTCAACCTTTTCCATCTAGCCCAATAAAGATCCCCTGACCCTGAATTTAAGACTACTGTCCTGATTGGGGTGGACAGACAGGAGGCACGGATTTGCTCTGGGAAAGGAGGGGAGGCTGGAGTGTCATGATGTCTTGGGGGAGGAGAGCCTCCTTGTGTCCAGTCCACGTTGGGCTCAGGCCCTGTGAACCCCCAAAACTCTGGGCTGGGGAGGGCCTCGTGAGTGCTAGCCTTCTGCCTGAGCTAAGCAGCCTCTACCAACCTACCAACATCAGCAGGAACTTGAACCCCACTGATGATGCCCACCGGTGCCCCTCCCAGCCCTGGGCTTGCTTTGCCTCTTGGAGTTGACTAGGGTCTTGGAGAGAGAGAAGGGGTGGAGGGAGTGGGGTTCTGGTTTAGCTTTTCTGCCTGTCCTGAGCTGCAGTGTGGTTGGTCTGGGAGGCTGCTGTGCCCCCACCCCCCCAAACGCACCTCTAGGATGATCCTCTCTTTGAGGCCTGTCGAGTCTAGGGTGTGGGTCACTGATGTTAGGAGGGGGAAGGGCAAGAACTAGAAGGGTATTCAAATGGACCCACTTCTCTTAGAAAAGTGGCTCAGGGGCGCCTGGGTGGCTCAGTGGGTTAAAGCCTCTGCCTTTGGCCCAGGTCATGATCCCAGGGTCCTGGAATTGAGCCCCGAGTCGGGCTCTCTGCTCAGGAGGGAGCCCACTTCCTCCTCTCTCTATCTCTCTGCCTGCCTCTCTGCTTACTTGTGATCTCTGTCAAAATAAATAAAATCTTTAAAAGAAAAGGAAAGTGGTTCAGAAGCCTTAAAAGGATGAATACTCTATAAAAACAAACATCTCCTTAGAACTCCTCAATTGTTTCCGGGGAACCTCCTCTGCTTCTAGGTTCCTGGACTCCAAGAAGCCCATTTGGGCTTTCAAGGGGCCATGGAGAAACGGCTGAATGCAGATGAATCTCTGAGGTGGACCTGAGGGCAGGCTGGTGGTGACATCTGCTCCCCGGCCCCGCTGGGGGCGGAGTGGCTGCAGTTCCCCTGCCGTCCCAGTCTTCCTCTTCATCCTGCCCAGCCTTCCACTGTGGCACAGGAGTCCACCCGCTCTCCCCTGAAGGCAGCCAGCACAGCACAGTGAGGGCTCTAGAAGGACCTGGTGAAGCCCCGGGAGCCCTAGAGACAGGGATTTTATTTTGCCTCCTGGAAGGTGTCCTGGGAAGATTTCCACAAAGCACAGGATTTCAGACACAGAGTGTTGGAGTCCGCGGTGTGAGGAGGGGTCTTGGACGGGCTTCCTTCATGAACCCTTAAGGAGCAGAGGCCACCAGTTTTGCCTCCCGCCCCTAGACCCACACAAGCCCCAACACGGCCCCTGCCCTCCCTTCTTTCCTCTGGGACAGCTCTGCTCCTCTCAAGCTGGACAGGAAACCTCTCCCCTCCTGGAGGCGGGGCTGGTCCTCTGAGCAGGATAAAACCCCAGGAGGAGGGGTGTGGTGTGGGCACAGCCTTGGCATGGCCTTCTGGCTCCTCATTCTCTGCCAGCTCCATGGCCAGCCCTGCGGATGCACCCGCAACAGGTGATCTGCTGGGGAAAGGGTAGGCTGGGGGAAGGTCAAAATGAGGAAGCGGTGAAGGGACTTCAGGGTCTGCTGAGGGTCTTGAGGCTGGGATGGAGGCTCTTGCAAAGGGTCCTGGCTTGACTCCTACTCCGGCCCACTGGCCATACCAGTGGGTTGGGCTCTCACCGGAGAAAGCGGACCACCTTCAGCAGGGGGCAGCTGCTGGAACTGGAGCGGGTGTTTGCAGCATGGCCCTACCCTGACATCAGCATGCGCGAGCACCTGGCTCGGGTCACCTGCCTTCCTGAGGCCAGGATACAGGTGAGCAGTGACCCCTCTGAGGGTGGGGGTACTTCAGCACAGTCCCTTTTCTCTGGGTATCCTGTCTCCACGTTTTGCTTTCCCTGTAGCTGGGGGAGGGGAGCTGGTGCCAGAAGAGATTCTTTTTTCCCTTATCAGGTGTGGTTCCAGAATCGCCGGGCCAAGAGAATCAAGAACAGGAAGGCAGGAGGCCTAAGCCCCAGGCCCGAGCACACCCAGAGAGCCCGTCCTCTTCCGGACACCCTCCAGCAGGCCCGGGAGCCCCGAACACTAGTCCAGCTTCCACCTTCCAACAGCACACCCCAGTGTGCCTCAATGGGTCGACATGCTTCCTGCCCAGCTCCTGGTTTGGGTCCAGGACAGGGGTGGACAGGGGCTAAAGCTGTAGCCCCATGGGGACCAGCTGGGACTTCAGGGGTCCACCTTTCTTCAGAGCGAGCCACTCCCCAGACCTCATTGGGCAGCTTATCTGACCTCATCTATACCTCTGCCATTGTCACCAACCTGGACTACTCCTAAATGAAGTCTAGAACTTTTGAGATCACTCCTCTGGCTCCACAGCCCACCCTGCCCCTTAGGACTGAACATATCAGATGTGGATCCCTCACCCCTCCTTTTACACAAGGGAGTTTTCTTATTGGAAGGAAGGTTAGTGCAGGCATCCCTCCCTCTGACTGTCATCCTGTCCAGCCCAGAGTCACCAGGGCCTGGCTCCTGCTCCCCAGCACTCTGCCCCTCCTGGAGCCTGTGCCCATTGCCATGGCGGGAGGTCCCTTCAGAGAGATGAGGTAAGGGCTAGGTTTTCCACCTTTCAGGAGCCAGGCAGGGCCCTCAATTCTTCTCGCCCCAGGGGACACCACCTCCTCCCTCCAAAAAATGGGCAGCCGGCCCTCACTTTCAGGCCATTAGCTGGCTAACTGCTAAGTGAGTTAGGCGAGGAGAGCACTGAGACTAATTTCAGGCTGCTGGGAACCAGGGCCCCCTCTTCTGACCTACCACCACCTGGACACAATAATCAGAACCATGGATCTGAAGAGGAAGTGATATTAAAGTCATGAAGTAGAAAGAGGAGCCCGGGGCTTATGTTCATTTAATTTTCACAAAGATCAGATTGGCTGCCCTGTGACCTGAGGCTGTGGAGACAACCTGACAGATTTAGCAGGGGGTGGGGGAGTGCGTGCAGGCAACACTGGGTTTTCATATCACCGTCAGCTGTAATGCCAACTAATCTCCAAATAAAACCCAAACTCTATACCTTAATCTGGATTGTTGTGTGCTGCAAACGAATGGGGACAAGCGCTGTTTGCTTTTGAAATGTATCTCCATCACCTAATCCCTAAATAGGGCCAGGTTCCACACAGGTCCTGGGTGGGGGACATTCCCCAGGCTTCCAGTGGGATTAGGTAGAGGAATGGTTAATTGAAGGGCTTAGGGCTCTGGCTGACAGACCCTAGGGAGATGGGAGCCTCGGCTAGCACCTTTTGCTCCCGCTCCCACTGCTTCCAGGACGCTCCAGCTGCCTCTACTCCTGGAGCTGCTCTGCTCCAGAAAAGCACAAGTTTGCCATCAGTCTGGGCTGGATTCAAATCCTGACTCTGCTATGTAACCTTGCAATTCTCTGAAAGTCTCTGAGCCTGCAAAATGGGAGGTGATAATACTTGTCTTCTCTCAATTTGGGGGAACGAGAAGCAATAATGTTAAGTGAAGGGCTTCGTCTGGTTGATGCATTGTAAAAGCTCTCAATTCAACCTTCCCTCTCCATACGGCAGATGAGGAGAAACTGGGAAGACCCCAAACTTCTTGTTCCCCTGGCCTCCTGCCAAGTACTCCCTTTTGCCCTGGGAAGCCCTATGTCCAGACCGCACTGTGGATGGTAAGAGAGGGAGGAAGTGGCCTAGAGCAGAGAGTTCTCTTCTCTGTGATGAGACCCAGAGGACAGGCCACCCAACTGCTATCTCCAGCTCTGTCCCTGCACATGGAAAACTTTGCACAGTGAAGATTTCCTAGGCAGGAACTAGGTCTTTTACCTCTTGATTTCTAGCAGCTAGCATAGTACCATGGCTCATAAAGGAGCACTCCATAAGTGTTCGAGGCTACAGAGCCTGTTAAACTTGGGAGGAGAGGCTTGGGTTCAGGTAAGGCCCCCATTCTGGTGAAAGGGGTGTATGTGTGGAATGACCCAATCTCAGTGTGAGATGACGCTCTGGGTTAGAAGCTGTTTGAGGGGGCCTGCCCTTCATCTAACATTTACAAGCCTTCCAACCTTTCAATCCAGGTACCTGGGGTGGGGGGTGGGAGGTTGAACACTGAAGGCTATGCGGGCCCACAGGCTACCTGGCCAGCAGAATTCAGCACAAGTAGGATAGCCACGAATCTCCACAAACATTCAGTGTAGCTTTTAAACTCAGTCTTAAGTGATCTGGGTTGCTAGAAACGTTGTTGACATTTCTTTCAACCAACAACAGAAATTCTAAGATTTCTCAATGAAGTCATCTGTGGTGGAACAAGAGGAAGGAAACCTTCCCTCTCTCTCATGTACCAACTGGGGAAGCTGGGACGGGCTATGTATTAAGTAGAAACTAGCAAACCTGGAAAGCAAATGTCTACTGAACCAATGAGCGTGTAATTTCTTTCCTTCTTTAAAAAAACAAACACCCCCCCCATTTATTTATTTATTTTAAAGAGAGACAGAAAGGGAGGGACAGATATTCAAGCAGGCATCCCAATGAGTTCAGAGCCCAATGCGAGGCTCAATATCACAACCCATGAGATTGTGGGCTGAACCAAAACCACAAGTTGGATGCTTAACTGACTGAGCCACCCAGGTGCCCCATGAGTGTATAATTTCCAAGAACAGAAGTGTATCCTGGGGGGCTGGAAAAAGGCCACAGGAGCTCACAGTGTGCACAAAAGGAAAGGGACATACCATTAGGAACAGACCTTGAACTGTGCTTGCTTCGACAGCACATATACTAAGAATACGAACAGAACCTGAACAATGATCAGAACTAAGCAATCTTTGGGCTTCTGTGTTGTGACAAGATCTGAAGTAAGAATACAATGGATACAATAAATATTTATTGGACAAAAAGCTATTACTGACAGTTTCTAAGGACCTTTACACAGATTCTATCTGTACACCACTAATTTAAGTTCTTGGAAGTTTAACATTACAAGGGTACTTCAACACCACTTAGCAGTCTTTGGCTCCATTTCACAGAGGAAGGACCACAGCTGGTCACTGATCTCTCAGCCTCAGTTCTGTCTTCGGGGAAAAGGGGCCTAAAGCCGTTTCCTCTTCCAATCTCCAGGATTGTTATGAAGACCAAGAGTAATCACGTAAAGCAACTGCTCAACTGTGCACACTTACAATCTACTTTCCACACTTCCCCAAACTCTGACATTTTAAGAATCTACATAAAATAACCTCCATTTGGCTTACATACAATAACATGTACACATATTCATAACATGTTATGTTTATGTATTTATGTGTATGGTTATTCATGTCCACATATACAGTCAAATCTGGAAACAGTCCCTATCTACAAAGAACGTCTCCCTGTATTAGCTGAGACAATCTACAGTAGGAATACTCTTGCCACCAACACACACCAGCACAAGAGATTTTCAATTAAAAGCACACACACTATTTTGCCATCTGAATTGTTTTCATTTTCAGAGGCAGAGCAAAGGGTGACGGAAAGATGGGCAGTTTAAGGAGGGCTGGTGAGTGGTAGAGACAGGCAGAAACACACAGAAAATCTGAAAAAGGTGAGTAGAGGATGAAGACTGAAACTAAGATTCTGGAAAGGTAGCTGCCTAGCTCCCAATTTCAGTATCCTGTACCAACCTGTCTTTCTCTCATTTGATGTCCTGTGATCAGCTCCTCTTCTGACACAAACTGGCTTCTAGAAAGGCAATCCTTTCTGTTTTGGAGGTTACTGATCTAAATTACAGGTCTGCCTCAAGGGTGTGTGGAGCAAGGGGGACCATCAATTAGTACACTTGGGGAAGTTCAAGGCAGTGTGGTCCACTTCTGGGAAGACCTGGATTCTATTTACTCCTGATGGGGAAAAACCCAGCCTTGGGAGGGCCCAGATGGACTACAGAACGCAGACAGGCACTGGGTTCAGGAGAAGGAACTGAAAGACCAGTTCTTTTCAGTTGTCCTCTGACTCTCCTTTACTGCCTCTCTGGAAACTGACAGAGGTTGGGGCTCTGGCACGAACAGCATGTGGCCTTGGCTTGGCCCTCTGACTAACCAGAGCTGTAGACAAAGGGCCTGACAGGTGGACTGAGTCAGTGATAGGCAGCTGGGAGCTTGGAGTCTCCCAGAACCGGCTCCAGACTTTGATGATGAACTCTCGGGTTAAAGCTCTCCCAACTCGCCTTCCATTGCCCGCACCATGACATAAAGCTCGGCCAGGCCCACCACAGAGGCCACGATCAAGGCAGCTAGTACCCGCTGGGGAGAGAAAGAACCAGGCTTAGGGGATACAGGCCAGCATCCAGCTCTGCAGCCTCCAGGGCCTCTAGTAAAGATGGCGGGAGGCGGGGGGGGGGGGGGGGAGGAGATTGGAGAGAGGGGGAAAACCCAGACCACAGGTTGGGGGAAGGGAAGAAGAGAGAATCTGGATTCTCTTGAGGTTATTATGTACTCCCATGAATGCTGGATAGTTCAAATGCTCCTCTTGTTTACTAAATAAATGCTTGTCTAATGCCTAACTTGTTCAAGGCACCTTCACATACATTCTCTCTCTCCCACCAACACTCCCACCTGGGACACCCTGCCTTGCCCAGTGCTTACTTACTGAGGCCATTTCTGTGAAGATGTACTGGCTTCCAAGGTAAGTACAGACGAAGGCAGCTGCTACCGTGACAATAAAGTTGAAGATGGTGATGACCAGAGCTTTCACTGACCTCACTTTGGGGAAGAACCCAGGGAAGAAACGTTTATGTCAGCATCCTCCACAAGGCCCTCTTGTCTCTGGAGTGCCTCCCCCCATCAACTGGGTCTCCTTCAAATGGCAAGCCTGAATAGCTCAGGCTTAAACCCAGAGCCCTGGGGTGGGAAGAAGTGCCATGACCAACCCGTCCCAGGCTTCAGCAGTGTGATTTCCCAGCACCTCTCACCTTGCTTTCCCAGTTCACTAAGAGTCCCACCATGTCTTGAATCCTGGGAAAAAGAAAACACAAATGATTCCAAATGGATGCAGCTCAGAGGCAGCCCAGAGAGTAACTATTTGTCAGTCTGGGCTCTGCTCTCTTTATTTCCCAACATATTAAGTCTGCCTTCTCCATGGATTCTGTTATCAGAACCAGATGGATTTTTTCCTGAACTATAGATCAAGCATTTCAGAAAAAGGACATAGGTTCCCAGTACCCAGGGTGGGAGCATGCCACAGAACAATAGGAGTCCTATCAGAAGAAAGGCTCCAAGGCCTAACTCCACCTCTCCAACTTTTAAGAATCTGTCACCGTCTGAGCCCAGAGTCTCAGTAAATGAGCTGGGAATTGTATTAGGTTTGTATGCAGCACAGAGCTTCTGCGGACCCTGACTAGTATAAAAGCCAAGCTTCCACGATGTTTTTTTTTCCCCTCTGTACTTCTTCCCAGCACAGAGGTCTGCTTTCAGAAGCTACTCAGTCCTTGTATTGAGGAGCAAGCCCTTACCTTACAGGTGACGTTGTATGTGATCCGCTTATATTCCTCATTGGCCAGCTGTATCTTAATCTTCTCCAAACGGGCAACTAGCTCTGGGTTCTGAGGCAGAAAAATCAAATGAGAAGGATATCCCCAGCTTACTAGAAAGCCATGTTACAATCATTGGTTTCAGGAGGCAAAGCACTCCTAAGGGTGCTAAGAGACCCATGTACTAGTTATGCCTCCACTGCTTTGGAAACTGTTTTTTTTGTTTGTTTGTTTGTTTGTTTTTTGCAGATCTGTTTTCCAAGCTGTCAAGCAGGGAGGACAATATCTGGTTCCCCCATCCCAGCTCTCAAGGATTTAAAAGACAAATTTTTGAGCTTAGAGGTTGATTCATAAATCTGAATGTATCGTAAGTCCAATTCAGCCAACACCACTTCCACAAATAAATCAGTTACATACCCTGGGAGGCTTCACCACCTCTGGGAGATAGATTTCACTGCCTTCTAGGAGCTCATGAAGGTATAGTGTGGAACCTGGGAAGAAAAGATTTTTACAAACATAATGATGCATAGAATTGAGATTGAAGGATTAAGATCAGAAAAGGGTCTGGCCAGGGGCGTCTGGGTGGCTCAGTGGGTTAAAGCCTCTGCCTTCGGCTCAGGTCATGATCCCAGGGTCCTGGGATCGAGCCCCACATCGGGCTCTCTGCTTGGCGGGGAGCCTGCTTCCTCCTCTCTCTCTGCCTGCCTCTCTGCCTGCTTGTGATCTCTGTCAAATAAATAAATAAAATCTTTAAAAAAAAAGAAAAGGGTTTGGCCCTTCTATTTTTTAATACCAAAATAAAACATGGCCACCCCTATTTCAATTCATCTCCAAGATCATTTTCAATTGAGAAGAATCGAGGACAATTCCACACAAATATCTCCTGGTATGCATACCTAAGTGTCAGCTCTCAGTTATTTCGCCAAAGTCACAGCTAACAATAAGCCACTTATATTTGCGTTCAGATTAAGTCACGCTGTAGCCACAATACAACTGCCCTAAATAGGTTTAAGTCACGGTGATGTTAAATACTTAAAAAATGTGTACTAGATGATATATAAGGTACTTTTTATTTTTATTTCTTAAAGATTTTATTTATTTGACAGAGAGAGGAATTACAAGTAGGAAGAGAGGCAGGAATAGAGAGAGGGGGAAAAAGGCTCCCTGCTGAGCAAAGAGCCCCATGCGGGGCTCAATCCCAGGACCCTGAGATCATGACCTGAGCTGAAGGCAGCGGCTCAACACACTAAGTCACCCAGGTGCCCCAAAAAGGTATTTTTTAGTTCTAATAGTTCTAGCAGTTGAGCAGTCTACCCTTTGTACTTCTGGGTAGACTGTGTTAATTCTGACAAAAGACCTTTCAGGCCAGTTTGTCCTAGTCCCTCCCCTCACAGTGAGGGGAACTGAGACCCAAGGAAGAGAAACGACTTCTCCAAGGGGAGTTTGCTGCAGAGCTAGGACTAGAACTCAGCTGCTACTCCCAGTTCAGATCTTTCAACATAGCTTTCCATCGTTCTATGTTGGGGGGTGGGGGGTGGAGAAAGACGCTATCAGATGAAAAGAAATCCAAATACCCAAACAGGACAAGCTCACTATCCTAAGTTGGTTTCCAGTGTAGCTTAAAAGGAAAAAATTGAACTTGTGTGCGGTGTACTGGGTTAGAACTGGACTTCCTCAAAGGTCAGGAGGCCCTAAGGGGGGCTGGTATTGAAGAAGAGACTCTCAAGAGAGTAGAAACTGCACACGTAAAATTTGCCACCCACAAGAAATCCTCATGGAAGCTGTTTAAGGGAGCGGGTTGTCCTACGGTTTATGAGGTGACTCTTGGGTTAGCTAGATGACTGTTCCGCGGGTGAAGAGTGATGGATTTTTTTTCCCCCTCTCATAACAAAAAAGAGTCAAGAAGGAAAAGACTCTGGAAAAAGGGGGGCGAGTCCGGGCTGGAGACTGCAGCTCACCACTCTCTCTCAGATACTGATGGAGATCTCGGATCAGTCGGAAGGAAACCAGGCGCGCGGGGCCACTGGAAAAATCACCGTCCTTGTGTTTCTTCCCTAGCGCAGCTTCAAGTTCTGCCCGCAGCTTCCGGGGCAGCTGCTCTGGCTCCAGCTCCCCACCGGGGCCCAAAGCGCGAACCAGTCGCTCACCGGCCAGCAAGCAAGACGCCATGTCTGGCTGACCTCGGGTCAGGTGACCGGGAGCAGGGACTTCCGCTCATCGCTCACCGGAAGGAGCATGGAGGTTGCGGGGCGGGATGAGGCGGGGCAGAGGGCCAAGGGGGCGGGGACGCGGCGCGGGGCAGTGTGGGGCGGGGGCAGAACGCCTCCGGCCGCGGGTTGGGCCCAGTGTCAGCAGCCGAGCAGGCGCTCGGGCGGGACATGGCGGGCTGTGTGGCCCGGCGAGCCCTGGCGGTGGGCAGCCGCTGGTGGTCCCGCTCGCTAACCGGGGCCCGAGGGCCGAGGCCGCTCTGTTCGGCAGGTGGAGCTGGGGCCTTCCCACCAGCGGCGACCACGACGACGCGGAGGCACCTCTCGTCCCGGTGAGGGACGGAGCGCGGGGCCCGTACGTGGAGCCCAGGGAGCGTGTTTCGGCCAGGGAGGAGGCCAGGAGGCCGGACCGGCCGAGGGTGATTGAAGTTCGACCCGGGAGAGGGTCCCGGCCGGGAGCCGACCTGCCCTGCCTGGGATGTGTGCCAGGAGCAGAGAAGGGAGCGCGGTCCAGAGCCCTGGGTTACGCAGTACTGGCTCTGAGGGGGAGTAGTAACCCTCTCGGAGCGAATTTTACCTTCCCAAGTGGAGATCTCGAGCGCTGTTGTTACAGCAGCCTTTTAATTAAACCCCAGGGCTCCTGACTTGAACCCTCAGCCCCGGATTGGGACAAAGCCTCCCTCAGAAGGATGCTCGAAGTGGGAAACCGGACTCTTGAGAATGAGCCCTGCGTGGGTTCCGGGTTTTGGCGTGACCTTGGGGAGATTGGTTCTTTCTCTGTGACTTGGCGAGGGGGCTTGAGGCCATGGGGAATGGTGTGAGCATTGTCTCTAGCGATGGGGCAGGCAGGTCAGTTTGGGGCTGGAGGATCAAGTGAGAGGAAGCATAAGGTTCACATCCCCAAAACGTTAAGAATAGTAGGTCTTTGAAGGACTCCTAGAAAAAGCAGCCCTGTCCAGAGAGACCAGAGAGAGCTGACTTTTTGGTGGCTGAAATCAGACACTGGTATTGGGGAGAGATGATAAATATTTGCAGTGTAAGACCCCTGTGAAATGTGATGTGAGTCTGAACAAAAACTAGATTGAGAGACTACTAGGTGCAATGCAGTGAGTGTGGTAGGACATCTGGAGATGATGGCTAAACTGTTCAAGGGTAGGGTAAAGGCTGAAGTTTTGCGGGGAGGGTAGACAGAGCTGGAATTATAAAACAAATGTTTCACGCATTGGGCTCTGAGGGGGAACGCAGCTAATCAGACACAGGCATTGCTCTCAGGGAACCTAAAGTCTCTAGTGGAGATAAGAGCTGGGCACAAACAACAGAAATGCAAGGTGGGAAAGGCGGTTAAAATGCTGTGGGAGAGGCGCGCCTGGGTAGCTCAGTGGGTTAAAGCCTCTGCCTTTGGCTCAGGTCATGATCCCAGGGTCCTGGGATCGAGCCCCACATCAGGTTCTCTGCTCAGCAGGGAGCCTGCTTCCCAACCCCCCTCTGCCTGCCTCTCTACCTACTTGTGATCTCTCTGTCAAATAAATAAATAAAATCTTTAAAAAAAATTGCTGTGGGAGGACAGGAGGATGGGTCAGGGAAGAAACAGAGGCAAGGGGTATAAATAAGCAGGGTGCAAGGGCATGATATGAGGAATGCTGAGACTGAAGAGAGGAGGAAGAGATCTGGGAGCAGTCAGACCTAACAGAGAAACTGAGGCAGGGCCTGTGGCTGGATCTCCAAGGACGAAAGGCAGAATCTGGAGTGGTGGTTTGGGAGGACCCTTATCTGCTTCACTGCCACCCCCCTCACTGCTTTGACCCTTCTCTGCTCTCACTGCCTGCCCCCCCAGTGTCCTAGAAGCTTATTCTGATGGTGTAGGTACCTTTCCTTCTCAGCTTTTCTTTTCAGTTGCTTGTTCTTTTCTTTCCTAACCAGGAACCGACCAGAGGGCAAAGTTTTGGAGACGGTTGGTGTATTTGAGGTGCCAAAACAGAATGGAAAATACGAGACTGGACAGGTGAGTGCTGGGCTGGGTCATCTTATATTTGTTTTCAAGGTGTGTCCTGCTTCTGAAAGTGTTAGTTTTGGTCCTAGACCCGAATGTTACAGTTTTCTGCCTTGGTGTTTTGTTCCAGAGCAGAATCACAAACTTGTTAAGATACGGTTTCTGTTTTCCTGGTTGTGAATCCTTTTCATGTGTCAGTGGGTTCCCTTTCCAAGTTAGTGTGGACAGAGATAATTTGGACCAAAGTGGGGAGAGGGCCAGGTTGCTGAAGAGTCCTATAAGTTTCTGGAAGGTAGGAAGCCAGTGGAGGGAGCTTTCAGAAAAGGAAACCTTTGGGGCCATCTGGGAGGCTCAGAAGTTTCAGTGGCTGACTCTTGGTTTGGGCTCAGGTCATGATCCCAGGGTCCTGGGATAGAGCCCTGCATCTGGCTACCTGTTGGGTGAGAAGCCTGCTTAGGATTCTCTCTCTCCCTTTCCCTTTCTCTCCCCTTCCTCTCTTGCTAAAGAGAAAACAAGAGAGAGAGAGAGAGAAAGAAAAAAAGAAAGAAAAGCAAACCTTTGATACTTTGTCATGGTTGAACTGATTGCAGTGTAATATAAGTTGTGGGTGCAGAGTTTTTGTATCAGTTTTGTGCCAGATGCACTGATAGTTTTAGGCACCTTGTAAGTAAGGACTTTTTGTTTATTCGACTTCCCACTCCCCTTTTCTTGCCATCCTGCAATAGACCTGATGTTGTGTGTTGGACCTGAATCAAAAGCAATGCCTGGGGGCGCCTGGGTGGCTCAGTGGGTTAAGCCGCTGCCTTGGGCTCAGGTCACGATCTCAGGGTCCTGGGATCAAGTCCCATATCGGGCTCTCTGCTCAGCAGGAAGCCTGCTTCCCTCTCTCTCTCTCTCTGCCTGCCTCTCTCTCCATCTACTTGTGATCTCTGTCAAATAAATAAATAAAATTTAAAAAAAAAAAAAAAGCAATGCCTGGGGCACCTGGGTGGCTCAGTGGGTTAAAGCCTCTGCCTTCGGCTTAGGTCGTGATCTCAGGGTCCTGGGATCAAGTCCCAAATCGGGCTCTCTGCTCAGCGGGGAGCCTGCTTCCCCCTCTCTCTCTGCCTGCCTCTCTGCCTACTTGTGATCTCTGTCTGTCAAATAAATAAAATCTTAAAAAAAAAAAAAAGGAAAGAAAAAAAGCAATGCCTTCGTAGAGTTGGCAGTCTAGAAAGGAATTATGGGGTCAGTGGTTATACACTGTGCTGAGTTGAGGGGAGATCAGGGAAGTCTTGCTAGAGCTTTAGGCTATCATCTAAGGGATCAGCAGAAGTCAGCCCAGTGAAGGGGGGACAAGAGTATTCTGAAGCTGGTGGGGGTGGATCATGGAGTTCAAGGGAAAGATCGGCAGGACCTTGTGCTGCGGTTGCCAGCTACCTGTGCTGCTTAGTGGTCTGACTTGTGGGGGGCGCCTGAGTGGCTCAGTGGGTTAAAGCCTCTGCTTTCGGCTCAGGTCATGATCCCAGGGTCCTGGGATTGAGCCCCGCATTGGGCTCTCTGCTAGGCAGGCAGCCTGCTTCCCCCACTCTCTCTGTCTGCCTCTCTGCCTACTTGTGATCTCTGTTAAATAAATAAATAAAATCTTAAAAAAAGAAAAGAAAAGAAAAAAAAGACTTGTGGATCACATACTCACTGAGGCTCTCTTTCCTCCTAGCTCTTCCTTCATAGTGTTTTTGGCTACCGAGGTGTTGTCCTGTTTCCCTGGCAGGCCAGACTGTATGACCGGGATGTGGCTTCTACAGCTCCAGAAAAGTAAGTACCCCTGTCACTGTGCCTCAGGGTCCCCTCAGGAGGAGGCCTGACTCATGGCTGATGTACATAATTGGGGTCCCAGGGGAGAACTGAACATCCTCCTGGGCCATTGGAACAGTCCCAGAGTACTTCCTGGACACCATGGAGACAAAAGTGCTGAGTGCCAGGGACAGTCTGAAGCCAGAGGGTCCCTTTAGGCCTCCTCAGGATGCCTTCCCAAGCTGTTCTCTATTTGCATTATAAGTAGCCCAGAAGGCATTGAGGGACTAATTTCCTTCATTTTCTGATGTTCAGTTAGAATCTGTCTTTCCATCTCTTATCATTAGAGTACATTAAAAAAGAAAAGGCCTAGTTCCATTAAATAATCACAGACCACCCCAGGGATGTGAGAAGAGTGGGGGTACTCAGGGCTTCAGGATAGAACCAGCAATTTGATTTTCGCAGCGTGGTCCCCTCCTTCCAAGAAGCAGCCAGAGACTAAGACAAATAGAGACTCTCTGCCATGGGTCCTCCACATTCTGACTGGGGAGGGGCTGGGCCTGGATGTTGCTGAGCAGGTACCCAGCTGACGCCAAAACCCCTTCAGATCAGGCACTAGCTAGTCCATTTAGGTAAGGAGGTGGTAGGGAGCTAGGGCAGGCACCACTTCTGTTTCTCTTGGGGTGATCTTGGGCTTCTTCCCCTACCCTCTAGAGCAGAGAATCCTGCAGGCCATGGCTCTAAGGAGGTGAAAGGCAAAACTCACACTTACTATCAGGTGCTGATTGATGCCCGAGACTGTCCACATATAGTAAGTAAGCAAGGTGGCTGGGCCTGGGGTTTCTCTCCCTGGGAAAGGCCTAAACCTGGTGGAGACAGAGGGAGGGAGAAGGGTCAAAGAGAGCCCAGATCAGTACTGGGCCCCAAGTTCTCAGGACTGGATTGTGACTAAGAAAGTCTGACTCGCTTCTTTCCTTAGTCTCAGAGATCTCAGACAGAAGCTGTGACTTTCTTGGCTAACCATGATGATAGCCGGGCCCTCTATGCCATCCCAGGTGAGTAGTGAACATGTATCTGAGTATGCCTGTTGGTGAGAGGCCTAGTGTGTCTTAGTGAGAAGACTCTGATGCCTTTCCGATGTCCTTTAATCTGCTAGGAGGGATTATAGAAGCTGAGAGCAGTGGTGCCAATCTTGTCCCACTTGGAGACAAGGCCAGCATTGTGTTTCTTCTCAGTCTTGTTCCTCTCTTTTCCTGTGGGAGTTTCACTGTTTCTTTTTCCTCTCTGTGCCAGGCCTGGACTATGTCAGCCATGAAGACATCCTCCCCTATACCTCCACAGATCAGGTTCCCATCCAGCATGAGCTGTTTGAAAGATTTCTTCTGTATGACCAGACAAAATGTGAGCTATCTCAAGAAGGGAAGCTGGAATGGGAGGGCCCTTCTTCAAAGACGGCATCACACAAGTAGCTTCAAAACTGTATATCCACAACCTTATTTAGCCTCCCATTAGATCTGTCAGGCGGATGGCTGTTGTCTCTTCCTAATAGATATGGAACCTGAGGCTCAAGGATGAGAAGAAGGGACTCAAGGTTGCTAGTGAGTCACAAGGTCAGGGTTACAGTAGGGTCTGAAGATCTGGGCTCCTCACTCCCAGCCCGTTTCTCTTCCCAGGATGTCCCATAATGCCTCAGGGCTTATTCTTGGTGGCCTTGTGCCTTCTTCCAGACTGTGCTTTTGCTTCCAGTTTGGGTACCTTATTTCCCTGGGCCCTCACTTGGAAGAGTTTTCCCCAAGAGGGGCAGTTGGAGAACACCCTGGACTCTGGCCTGGAACTAACTCATCTTCTCTGCCCCAGCACCCCCTTTTGTGGCCCGGGAGACGCTCCGGGCCTGGCAAGAGAAGAATCACCCCTGGCTGGAGCTCTCTGATGTCCACCGGGAAACAACTGAGAACATCCGTGTCACCGTCATCCCCTTCTACATGGGCATGAGGGTGTGTATCTGGCCTGGGTGCCTTCCCTCATGGTGGGCCCCCAGATTTTCTCTGGTATCCCCAGTGTGACTTTGGAGTGGGTTCCACATTTAAACCATGTGCCTAGTGGTTCTGCTTCCAATTGCCGGACATACTGGGCAGACTCTCGGGATCTAGAGCAGCAAGACCCTCAAGTTCTGGGACAGAGTCCTCCAGGCTGACTCTTTCTTCTTTCTGGTCCAAAGTCTTCCTGTTCATGAAGAACATACACGTACTTGCTTAAATCAGTACAGGCTGATGTTCACACTCGGTATGCGTTAGTCAGATGTTTGTTGAGCTCTTTCTTGCCTGGCTGTGAGCCTCTAGTAAACATGAAACCCCGTCCCTGCCTTTCAGGAGCCCATGGTAGTGGGAGAGGTTAGCACAGAACCCATCAAGTGTTGTCACAGTGTTGGGCTGTGGAAGGGCCGAGGAGGGTCATGGCCTGGGACAGCCATGATTGCAGGGGTGGGGGGCAGCAGCTGGCTAGAAGACTGGTGAGAAGGGGAAGGGCCCTGTGGCTGACGTCCATTGGCACCCAGCTCTGTTGGTGATCAAGGAGGAGGAAGGAGGCCAGGGACCAGGCCGGGGAGGCTGCCTCCTTTGGGGCTTGTTGGCTGTAGTCCAGTCACCATCCCACAGACATTCACAGCATTGTTTTGTCTCTGCAACCTTCTTGGAATATACCTCCTCAGTTGGAGAGCTCTTGATTGGAACAGACTTGGTCCTGCCGTCTGGGACTCAAATTCTTTTTTTTTCCCCCGCAGGAAGCCCAGAATTCCCATGTCTACTGGGTGAGTGTGAACCTGGGTAGATGGGCTGGGAGGGGGACAGTTTGGCTCTGGTGGGAGGGGTCTGTGTACTGCAGATATCCATTTTGGTTGTCTTTTGCTTTCGTAGAATTCCAGGTAGGCTAGCGCAGGTAGGTCTGTTCTTTGTCAGCTGTGAACTCTGTCCTCTGCCCTCCACAGTGGCGCTACTGTATCCGCTTAGAGAACCTCGACAGTGACGTGGTGCAGCTCCGGGAGCGACACTGGAGGATATTCAGTTTATCTGGCACCTTGGAGACAGTGCGAGGCCGAGGCGTGGTGGGAAGGGTGAGCGTCATCAGGCCAGTAATGTGGCTCTGGTCCTTCCCGGCAGGCCTGGGGACTCAGTGCCTGCTCTCCTCTCCTCTGTGGCTGGGGACAGAGGCTCATTGTGGGATGCCTTGGGCTGCTTTAGGTGACACCTTACAACAACCCCATGAGATGGTTTCTTACAGCCTGAGTCACAGCTGAAGAGAGAGGTTGCGAAGTGAGTAACTGGCCCCTGGTCCTGTGCTTGGTAATGGCAGGACCTGGATTTGAATCCAGGGGAGTCCAACATCAGAGCTTTTGTGCCGTTCTGTGTGGGGCTCCTCCCCCTAACCAGCCCCAGCCTCTGCTTCTGGTTGTCTTTCCTCTGCCCTTTTTTTTTTTTTTTTTAAAGATTTTTTTTTTATTTGACAGAGGGAGAGAGATCATAAGTAGGCAGAGAGGCAGGCAGAGAGAGAGGGGGGAAGCAGGCTCCCTGCCGAGCAGAGAGCCCGATGCAGGGCTCTATCCCAGGACCCTGAGATCATGGCCTGGGCTTAAGGCAGAGGCTTAACCCACTGAGCCACCCAGGCACCCCTCCTCTGCCTCTTAATACACCTGCCTTTGCTGGTCCACGAAGAGATTGGATTTTGCAAATCCTGTACTACCCCACCGTGTCTCCTGAGAAATGAAGCCCTGAGAAATGGCCAGTGACCACATTTAACGTATATTTCTCCCCATGAGCAGGGACTTGGGATGCAGGGTGGGATGCTGAGTGAGACCAGGGCTTTGGAGTGAGATAGTCTGGCTCTGAATGCCAGCTGTTTGTGGTTTATTCCCCACATTGGGCCAGTTTAACAAAAAAATCTGTTTCTTCCTGTTGAATGGGAGTCACACCTATTACCTCGTAATTCCCGGGAGGTTTAAGTTAGCCAAGGTTTGCAGAGCACCACCACAGCGCCTGGCACACATGCACTTAGTGAATGGACTCTGGAAGGGCTGTTTACAGAGGAGGTTCTCTGCCTAGCATCTTTGCCCAGTGGCCTCAGATGTTAAGTCTGAGGTTCTCTTTCCCAGAATCAGAATGCAAGACCCAGGTCATTGGCTGGTTTTGGGGATGGGGGGTGAGTACTGGCAGGCAGTCATCATTGGGGGCCAGAAGGGGCACCCTCCTAATGAACTGGCAGTCGACATGTGACCCCAGGGTATGGGGAGCTGGCCTGGCCTTACCAATTTTCCCTGAACCCTTATAGGAACCTGTGTTATCGAAGGAGCAGCCTGCGTTCCAGTACAGCAGCCACGTCTCCTTGCAAGCTTCCAGCGGGCACATGTGGTGAGTGGGTGAGCACGTGCTGGGAGACGGGGCGCCCCAACTCCGCAGACACAGCCGCAGCTCAGAAACTTGGGAGCTCAGACTTTGCTGTTAATTCTGGGCTGGCTTCCATCTCGAGATGGGGTTTTTCTGCTATTCATTGTTGTGGGAGACTTGTTGGATTTTTTTCTGTTTTCTAGTTCCTGTGATTTCATGGACTGAGGACTTAGCCTGAGAGGTTTGGTGGTTTGGTGTGGCACTGAGTTGCCCATGTAGTTGGTTTTCCCCTAGTGGTTCACTCCTTAACCTGAAAGTATGGTTGGGTAGCTTACGAGTGTGCATCTAAGGGCCAGAATCAGGGCAGCTGTGTTTCTTTTCTTGTAGGGTCAGGAAGGGCTCACAGGTTTGTAGACCAGTGTTATCTTGACGTGAACCAGGCTGAGGGGAGCTCATCCTGCTGTGTTCAGTCCTGGAGCCAAGGGCCTAGGGCTCTCGTGATCCTCAGTAGGGCCTCTGCTGTCACTCCCTCTAACCTACCTTCTCTCTGACCTGCAGGGGCACGTTCCGCTTCGAGAGGCCTGATGGCTCCCACTTTGATGTCCGGATCCCTCCCTTCTCTCTGGAAAGCAATAAAGATGAGAAGACACCACCATCAGGCCTTCACTGGTAGGCCAGCTGAGGCCTGAGTACCTAGGCCTGGCCTCTGAAGAACAGCTCTTCTCCCATAATTGCTGCAGAACTCTCTCTCCACCATGGGCCACAGTGGGTCTCTTTTATCGTTTGCACCGTTTGGTTGTGGGGGTTCTTTTTCTGCGGGTGGGTATAATCGTTTTCTCCAGAAGACCTGTGTAGGACTCTTCCGAGGCTGGCCTCCCCCGTTAAGCCCTGGCTACACTGTGTTCCAGTAAACCTTTCCACCAGGAATTCTGTGTTCAGCTGCCACAGGCCTGGGTTTCCTGGCCTGTCCCACAAGTTGTTTGGAATATGAGGTTTGGTCAATAAACCAGTGCACACTTGGCCACCCTCGCCATTTCTGCCCCCGGGTTCTCAGGCTCCCTCATTGACACTGAGTGGGGCCCTTGGTTGCTGTCCTTGCCTTCCAGGAAACTGCCCCATCTGTTAAGAGTGTATGCTTCTCCCCTGAGGCTCGGACTTGGCTGAACATCTCCCAGGGTCATGGTGCCTCTCAGCCAGTGAGGTGAGGGCTAGATTGGACTCTTGTTTTCTTTACCCTCTGCCAAATGCTGAGCAGGAGGCCACCATCAGGCTCGGAGTTCTCCGCACTGGTCAGCCGTTGGCATCGCTGGCCTCCTTGGTCCTGGGAAGGAGTGGGGCAAGCCATGTGAGGTCCCTGGAATAATAGGCCTGCCAGCCATGAGCCTGTGTTTGTCAGGCCTTTGCAGACCACAAATGGAAAAACTCAGCCGAGAATCTTTAGATATGTATGAATGGCAACTGAGCCAAGCTACTTTCTGAGCTGCTCACAGATCCTTAAGAGCAGAGATGAAATGTGCTGCATTTCCCCCTGAATCGTAGGGATTCCTGCTTCTCTACTACCATAGTGATTGTTAAAGAGGTCGTTTTATTCTTAATATTAAATCTCAGTTCCAGCCCTTATTAGTGTTGTCCTTAATCCTCCACCAGGGGGAGCCTGGGTTGCAGGGCAACTGAGTGCAATAGGATTTCGGACTCAGAACGCAAGGAAGGTGGTGAACAGGAGGAAAACAAGAGCTAGGTCTACAACAGTGAGCTGACCCAACTCTGGTCACTGCAAGCACGGCTCTGTACCCCAGCACTGTAACACAGTTTTATTAGAAATTAGTGTTTGTTTTCACCTGTGCTGAGCAACAAGGGATTGCAGGTAAGTGACAAAGGGGATGTTCTCTCATGGCAGGACCTGGGCCATCCTTTAGGCAGACACTGGTCAGATAAGAAATGGAGAAAAGCCCAGTCCCAGTACCAGTGGTAAACAGCAGGCTTCCAGTTTTCTAGAAACTGACAAGGTTTGATCTTCATCCACACTCCTGGTTTGCGTTCCTGCGGGCTGCTCCAGGTTGAAAAATTCACATGGCTGAGAGCTGCTTTCTGAATGGGGCTGAGAAGCGCAAAGAAAATTCCCCCAACCCTTATGCCACAAAGTCTGATTAAAGAAGCTAAGATTACTTCAGTGATTTAAACGTTAGTATTTTTCTTAAGACCAGGGAGATATTTTTGATCAGTCCAGGATTATTGTGCTTTCTTGGGAAGAAAGGCAAGTCACCACTGAGACAGCTGAGGATCTAAATGTCAAAGTAGCAGAGAGGCTGGGGCTGGGGCTGTCAAAGAACAAGCACTAAAATACCTCAGTGGGAAGCTGGTGCTTTGAGTATTTGAGGGCCTCAGGAGGATAGCAGAGGAAATAGGCCAGTGGCCTCAGGCAGAAAGCATTCCAGTCTCTGTGGGAAAACCACAAAGCCAGAGGCCGGAATCTGGCCAAAGAAAAAGATTTGTCTTCATCTAGTTACTCCACTCAGGGCTGGAAGAAGTGTTTTGAGCTGATGACCAGGGTGTCTCACTGGAAAATCTACACATTCAAGGCTGTGACAAGTGTAAAAATACATGGTTAGTCACACTTCCCCAGCCTCATCATGTCATTTCAGGTCCTTGTGGGTGTCTGCGAACCGTGGGCCTGGCATTTGCCTATAGGCTCCATCGGGTCGGCCACAAGCAGGCCACTTAGCTGGAGTGACAGTTGTCAGGGGAGAGGAGCCTAATAACCTGTGCTCCTTTCAGAGTAGCTACTGCTCAGCAGCTATGAGGTATGGCATTTTCTTAGGCCAGCTGCACAGTCCCTCCCTGATGGTATTCCTTTGGAAAAGAATTTGGATAAGCAGTCTCCCAAGGGCCAAGCTAAACAGCAGGTAGTGAGAAAAAGCCCCAAGGAGGAACTTGCACCTTGCCTGAGAGCTGGGGCTTGGCAGCTCCACAGCCACGTTAAGCCGCCTCCGAAGGGATTTAGGCTGCTCCCATCACCCTCTGTCCAGACTCAGCGCTGGGCAGAACCACCATCCTCAGCGGGTACAGAAAACCAGTAATATGGGGCAGGCAGGAGCTCCACAACCAAGCACATGCCACCTCTGCACAGGGCTGCTGGGAACACGGAGCTGGTGGTCACTGACCTCAGCTGATGGGCATCCGAGTTCAGCGCTTATGGGCTCCACTGCCTTCCCACTGTGGCTCATGCTCCTGGCCCCTGTAATGGCCCTTTGGGTTTCCAGAAAGCAAAGCAAAAGCATGCCTTGTAGCTGAGGGCAAGAGAATCCAAAAGAGCAATCATGTTAAGCCCTAGGAGTCTATTATGTGACCTTAAAATGTCCTTTCTCATGGGCATCATTAGGACCACAGTTCCCAACCTAAATATCCTTTCCTGCATGCTCTCTGGGCTGGCTGCTTGGCCAGCCCAGCAAAGCCAAAGCTAGTCAGTTTTTTGTTTTGTTTTATTGCTTCTCTAGCCCCTCTCAGATTGATTCTGCAGGGAAGAGGGGTTAGAGTCAGAAAAAGATGATGTGGGTCAGGGCAGAACACAAACTGAATAAGAGTACAAAGTGCTTTAAAGAAATAGATGCCAAAGGCATCAAGGAAGGCCATGGGTTCAGCCCTACCCAGGGTCTTGGCACCCTAGAGGGGTGGCACAAATGCCCAGTCACCTCATTATTAGAGTTCACGCTATTCATTTCCTAGGTAATTTTTTAAAAACCAAAGTTATAAAGCCTGTGCTTAAAGACCTCAAGGAAAAAGAAGCCCCACCTTCTATAAGAAACTGGGTCTCCACAGCACCAGAATGAGCCCATTCCCCACGGACCTCCCCAGAGGCCTTAAAGGTAGCCCCTTCAGTAGAGCCAAAGGACACTCAGCAAGGGGTCAAGGGGACTGTCCTCATGGGACATGGGCAGGTCAGCCCAGTTGCCCCAGGGGCAGACACAGCTCCCTGTCAGGAAGGGTGAGCAAAGGGTCCAGGACGTAGGTCATCCTGAAGTACTCAGGGAGCAGGGCAAAGGAATGTGGTCCCTCTCCTGCCCAGGACCTCTGCCCTCCTGTCATGCTTCTGGGTACTGGAGCAGAAACCGAGCCAGCAGCAGCGTGGTGGCCAACGGGGCAGGGCTCCACAGGACGGGAGACAGGGTGTCCCATGCCCTGACTCCCTGAGGGTCTTGTCAGTCGCGATGTGTAGACTGGTGGCCGAGCTGCCGGTCATCATAAGTGCTGTAGCGCTTGACATGGATACGGCGGACCCGGTCCCGCAGTTCAAAGGTCTCCTCGTCTTCACTGGGGGAAGCCTGGCTGCGGCTCCTGCTGGTGGCCTCCAGTAAGGAGTTGTCAGGGACTCGGGGGGTCTCATAGAGGAGGACGTTGAGTGTCTCCTCATAGATGCGGGCCTCTGGGAATTCCACCTGGGCTCAGGGGGACAAGAGGACCAAGTGAGGTTTCATTCCACAGAGGCTGCAAGGGCCCTGACTGGCAGGGCCCTTGCCCCTGGGCTGGCTAAGTTCCTCCCAAACGCTCTCCCAAGACAGGTGGCTTTCCATCTCGTGAGGGAGGGGAAGCCTCTCTCTGGAGATGTGGGGAATTGGATTGGTGGACAAAAGGACGTCAAAGACTAGCATGCCACCCGTGCCCCGCCCAGCCCCAGACGAGCAGGCTAGCATGTGGGGAGGTTAGGGCCTTGGCCTTGTGCTCAGAGCCAGGCTTAAATACTGCTCCAGCAATTATGAGTGGCAGGGCCTCAGTTTCCTCTCGCATAAAACCAGGGCCAAACCTACTTCAGAGACTTGGTATGAACATGAAAGACAGAGGGTAGCTGGATTCTAGCCTAACCTGACTTCTGTTCGCTCAGCTGTCGAGTGCGGAGAATGCTCCAGCCCTGCCTGTCTCACAGGTGTGCTGTGAGGAGTCAAAGTTCACAAAAGACAAAATACTCAGGAAGGTGACCTGTTTTGGAATCCTCTGTTAAGTGCACACAGGAGTCCGCACCCCCAAAATGCCAGGGGGAAGCAGGGTCACCTCCTGTAAGCTGTCCCCCCACAAACCTCAGATGGCCCTGTGCAGTTCAGGGGCCTGGGGGCTGAGCAGGTGCTACACGAGCTTGGCTGCTCCGAGCCCCTTGCATCCACCACTCTCCGAGTGGGCTACCCTCCCGGCCCAGCAGAGGACTCTGCCCTCTCTGTTACACACACAGGGCGGGGTGGGGGGGGGGGGTGCAGCTCCCTTCTGGGGAGAACACCAACAGCTTGCAGATGGGGAGAACAGGGTTTGCTGAGTTTGCGTTAAGTGTTAAATGTTAACTGTTAACCTGTCAAATCCCTCACATGCACCTGGCGCTGCACCACCTTCCAAATGACTGGCTGCCAGCATCCTCATTGTTATAGGGGCTGAGCTGGTAACCAGAAATGCCTGACTAGCCGGGGCCAGAGAGGCGATCAGACCCTACATTGCTGCTCCTAGGAACTGTCACGTTCTCCTAATACTTCCACTGACTGCATACCATCAGGCCCCTGTTTGCAGGCGAGGAAACTAAGGCCCTGCTGCTTTAAACAGCTTGTATGAGGCCAGAAAACAAGTCCATGGTAGAACCAGAATTCAGACCTAAATTGGGCCAACACAAAGACCCAGTCCTTCCCACCACACCATGCTGTTCTTGCCTCTCAGCTGACCAGGACAAAGCATTCCCAGGCCATTCCCTGAACTCCCCGAACTGACTTTGTCCTTGCCCAGCACTATCATGTGAGTCTGGGGAAAACAGAGCAAACCGAATGCCCTCTCTCTCCTGGTGATGAAAGGCCCAGCTGGGGCTGCCCTGGGCTGCGTCCTGCCCCCGCCTGAGCAAAGGGAGGCCCCCCCACACCTTGGTCTGCTTCTTCTCCGTGGCATACACGATGGAGGTGCAGCACACCTCGGCCAGCTTGCGGCCCTGGCCGTAGAAGGACCAGCAGCAGATCTCATCACCAATGACATCCTTGATGAAGAGCACGCGGCCATTGAAGCGCAGGGAGAGCTTGTCAAACAGCTCGATGTTTTTCAGCAGGTGGTCGTCCGAGTTGCTGGAAAACCCAAGAAGGCCAGTGGGTCTGGGAATGAGATCTAGCACAAGAGAGGGTGCTGACTGGGTGTGTCCCCTCCTCCCCATCACGCAGAACTGAGGAAAAGTCAAGAGGTCAGATGGGACCCTCTGGGTTTGGGGGCCTGTGAGGAAGAGGAGGGGAGTTGTTCGGAAATTAAAGCAGGGAGAACTGAGGGAGGGTGGTCTCCTCCCATTGGCCCTGAAGGAGGGAGGCTCGCAGCCATCACGGCAGGAGGGTTGGTTCCCTGGCTGTAGGGGGGATGCCGGCAACACGTCTGTCTGCGGGGGCTCCCTGAGTCCGTGGCCTTCGGCGTCTACCTAACTGTGGCCGGCTGAGGGGACATTGGGCAAGGGAGAGGGTGGCCCAGCTGTGAAGCACAGAGCTTGGCTTAGGAGGAATCCCAGCTATGGGCTTCCAGGGTCCCTCCTCCACCCCAGAAGCTAATTCTGGGAAAACCCCTGGCGTGCTGCCTGACAGGAGGGGGGTGGGGGGAGGTGAGGGGGTGGGGGTGGTTTCCGGTTCGTTCTCCTTTAGATCCCAGCCAGGGCCCAGCACCCAGTTCCAAACGCTTCTGCCCTCACTTCCCTTCTCTCTTTGTTCTTCCCTCCTCAAGACCCAGACCCGAGCCCACCGTGCCAGGAATGCAGGTGGCTTCTCTCAGGTCTCCTGCCCCATGGCTGGCTGCCTAGTCCTTCTAGCTACTTCTGCCGCCCTTCCCCAAGCCCTGCACCCCCCAACCCCCAGCTGCCCACCCTACCTGGTATAGGAATACTTGTTGTTGCTTCTATTGTACAGCAGCTTCACCACGGGCTGGGAGGGAGGAGAGCGTGAGGGCCAGGCCAGGGTCCCATCCTCCCCTGCCCGCAGCCCACCGGGGTCCCAGTACCTTGGTGGAGGATTCAATGAGCCTCTCTTCCTCTTTCAGGGAGGTGATGATGGGGATGTTGCACACAGGCTGGTAGGAGTCCTTCTTGTCCTGGGTGACACACACAACTGAGAATCTTTTTCTGAGCTCTCCTGCTTGCCAGGCTAAGACAGGCCTTCCCCAGGAGCTGTTGGAGCCCCTCTGCCAAGGCTACCCTCTGCCTGTCGAGGAGGCATCTGGCCATAGGAACTGCCAGTTGGCAGGCAGAACCCCATTTCCAGAAAACCTAAAATCCAGATACCAAGGTGGAGAAACTGGAAACTAGGCTCAGTTCCCTACTGCCCAAGTCCACCACCTTCCAAATGACTGGCTGCCAGCATCCTCAGCCTGGGCAGCACCCCGCATATCTGACAGTGAGATTTGGACTCCCAACTCTACCAGTCACACGACCTTCTGGGAACTGGACCTTGATGGCCCTGCAGGGAGAAGCTGACCCCGAACCTCCTCGACCTGAGCCCTCTTCAGCTCCATACCTGCAGAGCAGTCTGGCACACGCTCACCAGCCCCTGAATGAGGTAATACTTGGCTTCAGCCATCAGTTCCTTAATTTCCTGCCGGTTCTGTGGGAGGATGATGGTGTCATCTCGGAGGTAATTCAAAATGGTGCCGAAGTGCTTCCCACATCGATCTATGAGGATCCAGCCTAAGGATTCAGACAGGCCGCACAGGGTTACTCGTTGCCTCCACAAATGAGCAGCGGGCAAAGGCCACCTGACTAGCCTGGGGGCGGCCCGCAGCACAGGGTCACAGGAGCAGGAACACCACCTCCAGCTCTTTGTTCTGTGGCTGTTCTCTTCCACCGGGCTGGCCTGGACTGCGGGGGACAGAGGCCTTCCAGGCAACGCGGCAGCCCATGGAGGTCTCAGCTCAGGAGCGCTCAGGCCCACCGTTGGCCACGTGGACAGTGCCAGGACCTGCCTGCCTTCTGTGTCCTGCCCACTCACTACAGCCGTGGTTCTCGGAAGCATCTAGTCCTTTGGAAATATTTAAGAAGTATGGATCTTCAACCTGGAAAATGTGTAAGTGCACACCTTTCCACCTACAACCTCCGAGAATTCTGAGGCTCTACCCAAGACTCCAGGTGAAGGAGATCTGCACTGGGTAACAGAAAGAGGGAATCTAGAGTCTAGACCTGCCACGCTTGAGCCCTGCCCCAAACTCGCTTCCTCAGGAACACTTCCTTCCCTCCTCAGCTGGCCCAAGGAGCCCCGATGCCTCACCTTCTTTGTCGGTCAGCACCTCCATGCGCCCGCTGAACATGGCCTTGAGCATGGTGTCGTGCCGGGTTAGTGCCCGCACGGTGGTGTAGTACAGGGAGCCCCCGACATTGAGCTGGACGTATTTGTTGCCCAGGCCTCCTCCCTTGAAGCCGCTCAGCTTGGGCTTGGCCCCCGAGGCTGGGCACAGACAGGTATCCCCTGACATCTCCCGCTGCAGGTAGATCACCACACGGCAGGAGGTCGGCTTGGAAGGCTCCGCCGTGGTGGAAGGATCACGAGTGAGTGGCCAGTGGAGGCCAGAGCCTCATACTCTCAGCACTGTGAGCAGGAGATGGGAGAGAAGACAGGAGTTAGCTGAGCAAAGCCCTCAGCTGAAAGGGGACGGGAGGAGACCATGCAGTCATTCTCTCCTTGACAAGCAAAGAACTTCCCTGGCAGAGGCTAAGGCCTGAGGCAACAGCAAGAGAAGACATCCCTGCTCTTCTTTATGGTACCAGGAACCAGCGCAGTCTCCCAGAGCCTGCCCATCTCGCCGGCCTCCCTGAGCCTCAGCTCAGCTCTCAGCAGCAAGGAGGACAAGCAAACCCTTGGCATTAGTCTGAGACGGTTTGAGGAGTAGACGGGGCAGCTGAAGTTTTACCCTGGGGAACCACAGTCCAATTCTCGTTCCCAGGACCCAAAACTTCCCACCAAACGTACCGGGAATCCTGCCAATGCAGGAGATTCCCAGGAGCCAGAGGGAGACAGGATGTACTTCCTTTCTAAATATTCCAGCCTCAGAAGCAGCCTGTACTAGGGCTGACTTTGAGCACCACCGCAGTCTGGCTTTGGGAAGCAAAGTAAAAGCAGCTTTAGGAGAGCAGGGAATGAGCCAGGCTGGAGGGAACTGGCCAGTGTTCCTGGCAGAGGTTCCCCTGGCCCCAGTGGAGTTTCCTGACCTTCCCCTTTGTGGGTCCCAGCCCTGTCCCAGGTTCCTGAAATTGTCACCATTTTCCAGGACAGAACAACGACAGGATGGTTATTTTTACCTCTTCCTGAGAGGAGGCCCAGCCCTATCTCTTCCTTTCTTCCCTGCCCACAAGACTGGGGAGAAGGGGCTCAAAAAGATCAGATGGTAAATCTCAAAACAACTATGAAGTGATCTGGAAACTGAAACACTGATAGGCATTCATGGGAGGGAGGAGTTAGGGAAGCAAAGGAGGGTAGAGCTAGGTCATCCCTCGTGAGCTGGATTCTTTATTATATCTTGGTTTTCTAAGGAATCACTACAATTCATCCACTGGAAAAAAAGAGCAAACATTCACTGCAGGTTTACTATGTTCTAGGTACTAGTCTAGGCGACCTAAGCCACATTACTTCGTTTAATTCATACAGCGGAAAATAAGACTGAGTGCTGAGTAGGGACAGAGAGATGGAAAGATAGGGGCCTTGCCTTCAAGGAGTACAAAGAAGCAACATAACGTTAACAAGAATAAAAATAGTAAGAGTTAGCATTTATTGTCCCCTGTTATGTGCCAGGCACTGAGGATACAGAAGAGAACAAGTAAGTCATGGCCTCACAGAGATTACATTCTAGGGGGAAGATATACGTAATAAGCAAGAAAATAAATATGCGAGCAGTTCCAGATGGTAAGAAATGCAACAACTAAGCTAGTGATAAGAGAGTGACTAGGGAGAAGTCCTAAGATGGATGGGGCCAGGGAAAGCCTCTTTGAGAAGGGGACATTCTAGCTGAAGTCTGAAAGAGCATTCCAGATGGATGGAAGAGTGAGTGCAAAGTTTCTCAGTTAGCCACAAGTTTTAGGAACAGAAATAAGGCCAAGATGTCTAGGGCATAGAAAAGGGGGAAGCTGGCTTGATGTAAAGTCAGACAACGCAGGGGCTGCTTCATATGAAAAAGTTTGCCTAATTGTGATGGCCATCAGTTGGAGGTTTGAAGCAAGGAAGTGACAGGATCTGAGTTATTTACATTTTGAAAAGATCACTCCGGCTGCCTGGTAGAGAACGGATCATAAGGGTGCAGGAGAGCAAGCGGGAATACCAGAGGAAACGGAGGCTCGGACTGCAGTGTTGGTAACAGACAGAAAAAAAGGCGAAATTGCCTGGTAGTCCTCACAACATGCAAAAGCTTAACGGTTGCATGCCGCCTCCTGTAATTGAGATCCAGAAGCAGTGCACAATGCCATGCATTTAATATATTTAGTATTTAATATATGTCAGTTTGTTAGACTGAAAACTGTCCCTAAAAAGGTTTAGGTAAGCCCCTAGGAAGAAAGCATTTAATATATGTCAGTTTGTTAGACTGAAAACTGTCCCTAAAAAGATTTAGGTAGGCCCCTAGGAAGAATATCCAAGGAAGGACCAGAGCGGGTGCTTTGTGAAGTACTAATTTCTTCAGTGGTTTGTCCAGGAGTCTCTCATTTGCCCCAAGGATGGAGTATGGATGAGATGAACCCTTGCCAGCAGATTTCCTAATCCCTAAGTAACACCTGAATAGTATGAAATCACCTCACCTTCCTCGGCTCACCCCAAAGGCATAAGTCCACTCCTTAACAGGTTTTAGCAAGTTCCCAATGTACTTTGGGTCTAGCTCCAGTTTCCCCAGGTTCAAAGCAAGCACACATAACGTTCTGCCAAAGTAAAGGAACTCAAGGCCAGGCAGTGGCCAACAGGGCCTACAAAGCAATTGCTTTGAGCCCCTGGATGACGTCAGCTCAGATGCCGCCCGCTCGGATTCCTTCCAGACCATTGGGCTCCCAGACCACTGGGCTCCAGGAATCTTGTGGCAGGTGACGCCTCAGTAAGTAATTCCAATGAGAATGAAGTTTCCATTGATAGCCTCACCGCTGTTCCTTCCGGACTTTGTGTGTGGATATTTGGGGTTGCCTGGGGCAGAGGGCGTATCCGAGTCTCTCTAAGCAAGGGTAATGGGAACCTAAGTAGATTAAAGAGCAGGACAACCACTGCCATAGAAGGTGGAGTCCTAAAGGAAGAAGTACCCAGAAACCCATCACACTCGGTGGTGCCGGGCGGGTAACCGATCTTAGATAGAGGGGGCGGATCTAGCAGAAATCCTAGGTGTAAATCTTAAGCTCCGTCCAAAGGGTTTGGAAAGATTTAGCGAGACCCAGCTCTCTGATCTGTGGTGAGTCTTCCCCGGCCCGCAGCCCCTCCTCACGACCGAGAAACTGAGACCGATTCTGACACCCATCCCAGTGGAGGATTTGAGCTCTCCATCTCCCCTGCGCGGTCCCACGCCTTTTCCCCAGGACTGGGTGGGAATCTCTGCTCCAGCTCGGGACCCGTCCATCCTGCCCCCCAGGGCATCCGCACCCCGGCTCTCACCGTCCCGGGGCGGGGGCGCTTCTCCTCTCAGCTGGGTTGCAAGCCGACCCCGCGCCGCCCTGGGCTGTGGTTGCCTACCCGCCAGCAATCCGGGGCTGTGAGCTCACATCCTCCTCCCGCGGTCTCCGCCCTAAGCCACGGCCAAACCCCACCCGCCCCTCAACCTGGGACTCCAAAGCTGGCCCAGCCCAGAACCCAATCACGGGGGAGGGAGGGGCCCCTAAGAGCATTTCGGGTTGAGCGCTCAGCTACTTCCGGCAGCCTTTCCGGCGCAAAGGCCTCTGGATCTTGTAGGCAGCCGTTCCTCCTCTCAGGCCTGTTTCCCAGCAGGCTCTGCGGGTTGGGCGAGGTAAGTACTTCCGCGGTCAGGTAATGATGTTACGGGTAAACACGTCCTGTATCCGTGGCAGCAGCTGAGGCCGGCGGGCGAGGCACCGGTTGCCGCTGACCCGGGAGAGAACCGGGCTGCGGGAATCAGCCCGGGCGGCAGCGTGCCGCCGCTACGGGGGTTGGCAGGTAGGCAGCGACTGTGGGTCGGAGGACGCGGGCTGACCTGGGGCGAGTGAACCTGAGAGGCCGAAAGAAACGTGGGGATTCCGCGCGATTCTTTGCGAGCGGTGCGACGCCCACCTTGGACCTGGAGCTTTCCGCGTTGATGCTCGCAATGGTCTTGTGAGAAAACTGCAGCTCATATAAGTTCAAGGCTTTTACGTAGTGTGGACAGCCAGCCTCATCACCCAGGTCTTCCTGTGTGCACGGTGCCCCTTCCCCTCACCCCGCGGATGGCGCCTGCTCGCGGGGCCGGGAGTGGATCTAGGAGAGCCAGGGCGTGGAGAGAGTGTCGCTGCAGCTAACTTCAGGAGCTCAGTGCGGTTCTTGTGCCCGGTGCTCCTCAGATGCCCAGACACGTGTGGTGGGAGTTGGGAGGAAATCTGACGGTCGGCTGGGAACCCTCTCCCTGCCCTCCTTCTCCGGTCCTATCCATCTCATTCAACTCTGCCCTCCGAACATACAGTTGGCGCTCAAGCCCGATACATGGGAATCTTGCTTGCTTCTTTCCTTCCCTCATCCCCAAACCCCTACATCCAGTCAGTCCTTTACCAAATGGCATCAACTTACGTGACATCGCAAACTGGAACACTTTTCTTCAGCTCCAAGCCTTGGTTACTCTAACAGCCTTCTCTGTTTCCAGTCATTCGTTCCACAGACATTTACTGAGTGCAGGTGCCCAGTATGTGCAGGCACTCTGCTAGATGCTAGGGTTACAGTGATGAACATGGTAGTACACCTACCTACCTGCCCTCCTGTTGTTCTTTCCAGTTCATTCTCCATCCTAGGTCAGAATGAACGTTCTAAAAGGGAGATATGACTGTGCTTCTTTACTGAGAACTGCTGGCTGCCCGCTACCCTTATGATCAAATCCAAGCTCATGACTGCAGCTTTCAGAGCTCTCCATGAACCAGCTCTGGCCTTCCCATCTAGACTTAACCCTGTTCCACACTTCCCTTTGTTCACTGGGTTTTAACCACGCCAGCCTTTCGACTCTTGGCATACACTACATTTCTTTTCACCTCAGGATCTTCACACATGCTTTTCCTTCTGCCTGGAATGCCTCCTCCCTGCTGCACTTGGCAAACTTTTGGATATTCTTTAGGTCTCAGCTTGAGTGTCAAGTTTTCAGAAGCTTTTGTTGAGGGGCACCTTGCTGGCTCACTCAATTTAGCATCTGCCTCTGGCTCAGGTCATGATCCCAGGGTCCTGGGATTGAGCCCCATGTCGGGCTCCCTGCTCAGCGGGAAGCCTGCTTCTCCCTCTGCCTCTGCCCCTCTGCCTGCTTGTCCTCTCTCTTTCTCTCTCTCAAAAAAAATAAATAAAACCTTTAAAAATTGTTAAAAAAAAAAGAAGCTTTTGTTGAGACATCCTCCCCCCATATGAATTATGTCCGCTTGCTGCAGCTTCATATAGCCCATGTGCTTTTCCTCATACTGTCCTCACCACTTGTGATTGTTTACTGCCCAGAGATCAGAAATATTTCTGAATAAATGCATCCTCTCAGGGAAGGGAGTGGAAGTGGAAGCAGATATTTGATCCCTTAGGTTACTGGAGGCTTTCTAGAGCAGCTGGTCTGGGTCCTGTAGGTGTTAAATGCTTGGACTGTATGTGGAAATGTAACAGAACAGCAGGAAGACGAATCTTTTAAAAATCTGGATTAAAAGGAAGCTCGGGATGATTAAAATATTTCAAAAGGAAGATGCTATCCTGGTTCCTTCAGTGGAGTACAGTAGGCCAAGGGCTCTGGGCCACAGTCATACACGGGCAGCCTACAGACTTGCATTAGTTGGCCCAGTGTTAGATGTGGTTTTTCCTTATTTGAATTTAAGACTTTTCTTTAAAAATCAGATTTTGGTGCTGCCTGGGTGGCTCAGTGGGCTAAAGCCTTTGCCTTTGGCTCAGGTCATGGTCCCAGGGTCCTGGGATCGAGCCCTGCATCGGGCTCTCAGCTCCGCAGGGAGCCTGCTTCCTCCTCTCTCTCTGCCGGCCTCTCTGCCTGCCCCTCTGCCTACTTGTGATCTTTGTCTGTCGAATAAATAAATAAAATCTTAAAAAAAAAAATCAGATTTGGCGGCACCTGCGTGGCTCAGTTGGTTAAGCATCTGCCTTCAGCTGGGGTCATGGTCCTGGGATCGAGTCCCACATTGGGCTCCTTACTCAGCAGGGAGCCTGCTTCTCTCTCTGCCTGCTCTACCAGTTCTACCTGTAGCTCTCCGTGCTTCTGCTCTCTCTCTGACAAGTAAATAAATAAAAATCTTTTAAAAAATCTTAAAAAAGAAATCTTAAAAAAAATCTTAAAAATCTTAAATTTGGATTTTGAGCTGTCTTGAAAATGAGTTCTTGTGGCTGGGGGACTTAATTTTTTTTTTTTTTAACTGTTGCTCCTCCTATGGTATACCTGCTCTGGGAAGTTACTCCCATTATCACAGCATTTGGGACAGATCTTCTCTAAGGAAGCCCAAAGGGCAGGCGAGAATTCTACCACTGAACCACCCATGCAGGAAGCCCAAAGGGAAACAGCTGGGGGAGGTGGGAGCAGAGGAATGGGCTGGTGCAGGGCCAGGTGGTGGCAGAGCCTTTGGAACACCTGGGGTTTGGGAATTGGTATGGCAGCCAATGGCTAGACCTAAGTAGCCTTGCTTCCCTATTTGGACAGGGTGTGTTTTTTTTTTTAGTGTGTGTGTGTGTGTGCGCGCGTGCGCAGCGCGGGCGTCTGTTTGCCAGAACAACAGTGATTTTTCCATGTGTCCTTCCCAGAATTGAGGCATCCTTTGGACCAGGAATGCAGGGTGGCCTGGGAAGGGAAAATATCTCTCTGCTGATTCTCTTGCCTGCAGAAAGAAACCCAGATTCCTGAGTTGGACACAGAGGGTCTTACTGATCTGGCCCCAGCTGACCTTTGCAGCTCCATTCTTGGTCCTTTCATCTTCTGGGTCTTCTGGCTGTTTCAGTGACTTCACACTCTTGTCCGTGCTGTTTTCTCCGCCCAGGAAGTCTTTCCCTAGCCTCCTCACTTGGTACGTTCTTGCTGATGCTTCATTCCTTTTTGTGTTTTCTGCTAGAAAGAGATGGAACCAACTTTGGTCCAAGTTCAGGACAGCATGTCTGTGGCAGACATTGTGGGTAATATCTTTATTCCCAGCTTATTTTTTAACTCTCAGTTTTAAATCATGCAGATGTCCTCTTTTACTTGCTTTTGGTGTTATGCTAGGGCTGTGCTGGAAGAGCTTTCTCATGTCCTTGTGGGTACATAATTGGGGACAAATATACTTATGGCTTCTCACAACTTAGTTCGAATGTTACTCCCTCACCCTGTTAACTGCTCTGTTCTCCTGCAACACTTGCGTGATATTTCTGTAAAAGCACTTAACACAGTATACTTTCTCAGTTTCCATGTCTGTCTTCCTCCAGCTAAACTATGTGCTCCTCCAGGGCGGGCACCATGTCGCCCTCATCCTTGTACCCCCCGCATCTAGCAGTGTTGGCATGTAGTAGGCACTCAAGAAATGTGTGTTGAACGAACGATGCCTGTGACAAGCAACTGGACTTTATTCTTTCCTGACCCTTGCTCCTATGACACACCTCCCGGCTGCCACTAGCGCCCCTTCAGAGCAGAGCTTCTCTAGGGAAGCCGGAAGGGAAACAGGTGAGGCTCAGAGAGGTGGAGGCAGAGGGAAGGGGAGCCTTTGGAGGAGCGTCTGGGGTTTTGGCACTGGTGTCTGGGGGCAGGAGTGGGGCTGGGCTGGAAGTGGGCATTTCCTTGGGTGGCTGGGAAGTGATCGGGGACTGAGGCTGCTTTCTTCACAGCTATGGCCAAGGATATCCTGGGGGAAGCTGGGCTGCACTTTGACGAGCTGAACAAGCTGCGCGTGTTGGACCCTGAGGTTACCCAGCAGACCATAGAGCTCAAGGAAGAATGCAAGGACTTTGTGGACAGTGAGTGTCATTTGGGGAGATGTGGTGCCACTCGGCTTTGTGTCAACTGTGCTCCGCCCCCACACCCCATGTAGCTGTCGTCCCTGCCAGAATGGGCCTAGGGGCTCCCTGGAAGTTGTGTCTGGCCTTTGTGAATTCCCATGTACCAGCGACCTTGTCTCCCTGCTCTCTAATGCTCGCAGGTAGTCAGACACAGAGCACCGATCAAGACAAATGGGGAGGGGCTCCTGGGTGGCGCAGTGGGTTAAGCCTCTGCCTTCGGCTCAGGTCATGATCTCAGGGTCCTGGGATCAAGTCCTACATCAGGCTCTCTACTCAGGAGGGAGCCTGCTTCCTCCTCTCTCTGCCTGCCTCTCTGCCTACTTGTGAATTCTGTCAAATAAATAAATAAAATCTTAAAAAAAAAAAAAAAAGACTAATAGTGAAATGGAGAGCGGCTATCCCATCCTTGATTTTTTTGCTCTCAGAAACCGTGGAACAGAACTAGGGCTTGAGGGTAGGAAAGAGTTAGGTACTCACGATTTGATTTCCTGAAAGTTTAACAGACTCACTGAGGTAATTTTTTAGCTAGTTATCCAGGACACCTGTCCTAGCCTGTTCTAGCAGGCAAGTAAGCCCAGTGGCTGTGAATACAGAGCAGCTCTTGCTAAAGCAGGGATTTCTGTGGTTGTTGTTGAAGAGCAGGGATTTCTGAGCTTTCTAGGCTCTCCTTAGTCTCTACAGCGCTTGGCTGGTGAAAGGCAGCGTGGGCTTTGTGGCCAGTCTTCTCACTGCATGCTGTCCTTCCTCCCTGGGGTCTAGTTCACTCCTCGGTAGAATGAGGTCCTACCACACCCAAGGACGCTGAAAGAAGCAAATGGGAGATGAGGCCCTTAAATGTTTCGAGTTCTGTATTAGCTCTAGTCATGGGTGGCAAGGCCCTGCCCCCCTAACCACCATTAACTGACATCTAGTTCCTTATCTGGGGCTAGTCAGGAGGCTCTGTTCATGTCCTGAGTCAGTCCTTCCATGAATGTGGCCCTTTGTGCTTCCTGTCACTCCTGGGAAAGCAGGAGAGAGAGTGCGCGGAGGATGGGCACGTCAGGGTTCTCATACCTAAGGTTAATAGTCACTGGCTGGCTCATTTGGGACTCACAGTCCAGTGGGCCCTCGTCCAGCTCTGGGCACCTGGCCACCCTTCTCCTGGTTTAGACTAAGGGTAGAAGACTTTAGGTCAGCAGGCACCAAATTGTTTTGACACAATTTAGAAGGGGCAGTTAGCCATGCCCTCTTGCCATAAGGGAACACTGAGGGAGTGGGGATGCAGAGAAAATAAAATCTTTTTTTCTGTTCTTTCCCTGAAAGAAATTGGCCAGTTTCAGAAAATAGTTGGCGGTTTAATTGAGCTTGTTGACCAGCTTGCAAAAGAAGCAGAAAATGAGAAGATGAAGGTAAGATCAGCATGCCTTCCAAATCTTGGCCCATTCACTCTTCCTCTGCCATCTTGACTTCTTCTTGGGGAGGAGGGTGTGGGCTTTTCTTTATTTAAAACAGGATTTTAGTAACGAGCACAGTTAACCTTCTGTTAAACTCTTACATGCCAGTACATTTTGTCATTCTTTCCTTTAACCGTCATATCACCGAGATAGGTGGTTTTATGCTCATTTTATAAGTGAAGCAATGTGGGCATGCAGGGTGTCAAGGACTTGGCAAATGACCCCAGGCTAAGTGGCACATCAAATGGGCCGCTGACCACCTGTGTGCCAGAGTCGGGGATGCTCGTAGACCTGCTCCAGAACTGCTGTCTGGGTGTCGTCAGGCACTTGGGGTCATGCTGGTAGTCCTCCTCCTCATTTCTGAGGCTCTGGGGCTCAGCTGTCTTGCCAGCTGGACACTGAGATAGCCCCAGTGGCCCTTCCTTGACTGAGGACTTAATGCTGAAGACCGTTTTAATGAAGCCATAACCTTCTTTGGTGATACTGTTTTTCTAGGCCATTGGTGCTCGGAACTTGCTCAAATCTATAGCAAAACAGAGAGAAGCCCAACAGCAGCAACTCCAAGCACTAATAGCAGAAAAGAAAATGCAGCTTGAAAGGTAAGAAGTTATGATGTAAAGCAAGTTCTTTACTTAATTGCAATTCTATTTTTCCTTCTCGAATGGTCACCTCTTATCCTTCTTCATCAGGGATAGTGTCTCACTTGTCTTCCAGGGATAGTGTCTTATTTGTCATCCTGATTTGAAGATTTAAAAAATAAAATTACAAGGGCACCTGGGTGGCTCAATAAAACATCTGCCTTAAGCTCAGGTCATGATTCTGGGGTCCTGGGATTGAGCCCACATCGGGAGTCTGCTTCTCCCTCCCACTGCTTGTATTCCCTCTCTTACTGTGTGTCTGTCAAATAAATAAAATCTTTAAAAAAATAAAATTCCATTTGCTGAAAGGAAAAAAAAAAATTTTTCTTTTAAGGATTTTGAGAGAGAGAGACGGCGAGAGAGGGAGCACAAACAGGGAGTAGGAGAGGGAGAAGCAGTTTCCCTGCCAAGCAGGGAGCCCAATGGGGGGCTCAATCCCAGAACCCTGGGAACATGACCTGAGCTGAAGGCAGATGATTTACTGAGCCACCCAGGCGCCCCAAGTAAATTTCTTAATACAAAACCACCTCTAATATTGAGAGCTTGAAAGCTCAGGTAGCAAGTGTCCAGAGTCAGCTGGTTCTCCTAAAGGAAAACTCTTCTTGGGGCTGGAGACTTCTCATGTGTGGCCCTGGGGTGGGCTTTGCCTCTTTGTTCTTTTTTTTTAAAAAAAGATTTATTTATTTGAGAGAGAGACAGAGAGAGATCACAAGCAGGCAGAGAGAGAGGGGGAAGCAGGCTCTCTGCTGAGGAGAGCCTGACGCGGGGCTCGATCCCAGGACCCCGAGACCCTGACCTAAGCCAAAGGCAGAGGCTTAACCCACTAAGCCACCCAGGCACCCCACTCTTTGTTCTTTTTTACCCTAACTTCTACATTGTGTACTCACAGTATTTCTTGGCATCATTTAAATCATTTATCTTCTTCTCTAGAAGAATTAAATGCATGGTTTATTTCATCCATTTTTAGGGCTTCTAACAATTTTGTTTTTCAGGTATCGGGTTGAATATGAAGCTCTGTGTAAAGTAGAAGCAGAACAAAATGAATTTATTGACCAATTTATTTTTCAGAAATGAACTGAAAATTTTATAGGAGGGCAAAAAACCAAACAAAACCCCAAAAAACCTCTATACTGTTCCAGTGACTTGACTAATGGCCCACGTATGTCCTGAGAGATGGTGTATAAGGAACGCAGCATCTCTGAAGGCAGTAAACAAATCAGGGAGCTTGTCACAGATGTCCGTGTGCAGCTGCTGGTGAACACCCACGGCCACAGTGGTCCAGGCTCTTAACTCTTGGCATTCTTAACCTGACCTGAACAGTCTGTAAACTCGATTTTTTTTTTTTTTTTTTGTAATTTCACAAAGCTTTGGAAAGGAAGAGCAATAAATTATTGTTTTCAAATGCTTTGATCTCCCTCTTTTCCTGGTGCCCTTGAAGTGTACATTTAACACCTTGAGAGAACCCTGGACTCTCGCACCCCTCCCTCGGCCACGAAACAAATCAGGCAGTGGTCAGCAGGTGCCTTTATTTGGACCAGACACATGAGTCAGACAATACTCCCAACAAGCAGACCAGCATGGCCTGTGAGCAAAACAGACAAAAAGAGGGAACCAGACAGGACCAGTTCTCATTTCCCATGTGTGTTCACAGGTATGTGTGTGTGTTTTGAGTTGACCTTGAGTATGATTTAGAGAAAGCAAGGAACCCAGTGAAGCAAGCTAGCATTTACACAATGGACATGTCATGCCTTGCTGCCCCTTTACTTAGAGAACAAGCCAGGAAGGATGACGAAACTCTCAGGAAATGTGCAGTTATCCAACAGGAAACACACGACACATCAGGTGTGAGAAACCAGACCTCAGAGGGAAGGGACTTAATTTCAGGTAGTCTGTAAAAACATAGAAGATTAAGGTTTGGAAAGAAGGAATCAGGGGATTAAAAAAAAAAAAGTCTTTTCTGGGATGACCTGTTTAATACAGAAACAAAACACCTTCAAGCTTAATCCATTTCTGTAAGTCAGGCCAGAGCTGACCCTTGAGTAAAATTGAGTTCAGGCCTCTTGCAGAAACTTTCCCCCAACCAAGGGTGGAGGGGAAAAACAAACAAACAAACAAACAAACAAACCATGATAGTTTTTAATGCATATTAAAGAGGCATAATTTCAAACTTAACAATGACCCCAGAAATCCCACTCTTCATTTTGCTGATAAAGGATATGCTGCAAAGAATCAGGAGTCAAGGGTTTTAATCACATGTGCACTGTGGGTCAGGGGAATCATGAACATGCCAAGCAGACCACGTTTCTTGGAAGTTTATCCGGGATCTGGTCTGTTCCTGCTCACAGTGGAACTTGGGGCCACGGGGAGGTATTTGGCACTGCTTCCCTGTAAGCCAGCCCACAACCTTCTGTCTGTGCTCAGCTGACTGATCTGTTGGCGCCAGTGTCCTCAGAAGGCGAGGTTCTGATGTGGCTCCTGCCAGAGTCTTGCTCTTTGTGTGTTGCTGGTGTGTTTCAAATGCTACTGGAGACGGGTTCTGAGCAGTTTTCCTCATACCGGGCCCAACAGGAAAACCACACTGTGGGCTTCTCCCCCTGGGGCCAGTCGTTACAGCGGTCATTCATTTTTTCTTCCTTTTCTCCTCGTACTTGTAGTAGGGGCTCCGCAACATGAAAAGCAGAAGCATAAGAGGGATGAGAAAGTAGGGGGCATAGACAGAGATAAGGGTAAGTCTTTCGTGGAAAGTCTTAGGTCCTTGTCCTTTGAAACCACTGGCTTTGGAGAAATCATCAAATAGAAACGTTGAGAGGATTGGAATGAGCGTTGTCATGGTGTGAACGGAATAGATGATTGCAGGGGTGCGGATCCACCTGCGGCCTCCTGAAGTGGGGAGTGGAGGAGAGAAGCATTAGGTCTGCTCATGACCCTAGGGGGGACCCCCCATTTTTCTCCATGCCTGCTCGCTCCCTCCAGTTGAATCCTCCCCTCCCAGGGCAAACGAATGGAGGACTGGGGGTGCTCTAATGCCGCCTAGCGCCCAGAGCTGGGGCTCTAGCACAGGGACCGCCAGAGAACCAAGGGCGGGGGTTTGAGTTGGATTCAGAACAACTCTGTGGCAGTAAAATGGACATTAACAGTTGACACGAGGCCAGGGGCGGGGCCTACCAACAGCATCTGTTAAGGAATTACATATAGGTGAGAAGACCAACAGCTTCTGCCAAGACACAGAGTTGGGGGGCTCCACTGGGGAAAAGGGTGTATGAGCTTAGTTACTATGTACGTGAGTTCGGCCCCCGTCTTTATAAAAGCGTTAGTCCCAGGGGAACAGTGTAAAGATAAAGAAGAAGTGAAACTCTTCTGGGATGATGCTACTGCATAAAAGCCAGTCTGGTGCTATCCAAGTCAGAAACACAAAAGCCAATGATGAAAGGAAAATCCTGCAGGGGTAAAAACAAACAAACGAACAACCCCCCCACCCAAGCAATAAAAAGGAACAAGTTCAATCTGCAAGCAGCCCCTGGTTCAGGAGAGGTTCCCAGCTAAGCACAGGCACAGGCCTGCACCCCAAGTAACGTCCTTTTATGTGACCTCTCCTGCCATCCCCACCCCACCCGAGGTCACCCTCACAGGGACTGCTCCCCTTTGCCAAGACACTTTCCCAAAAGATTTCTGGGACCTCATTTCAAAAATCAAAAATGGGATTTCCCCACTAGTTACCGACCTCTCAAGAAGGCGTATGCCGCTACGGGAAAGAAAGGCAGCTGGAACACAAGCTCGCAAAACAGGAAGGACTTAAACCACGCTGGGGGGGCCTGAAGCAGAGGGTCTTTGAACTCCTTCATGTACCACTTCAGCAGGTTTGTCAGCTGAGGAAAGAGAAAGGTCACCGTGAGTACAGCTACCTGGTGGGATAGGCCGCAGCTCCTTCCCACCGCAGCCCAGGTGGTCACTTCGGAACAACTCGCTAGATCCTCCGAGAAGCTTTGCTCAGTTCTTCCACGCCCTCTAGGCTACCCAGCATCTGTTCACGACTCCGTGACAACACACAGCCTGCTGTCATGAGCAATGGTGGTCGGCACACAGTAGGCGGAATGAGCACACAAAGGCAATGGATCTGTCAACAGTCTCCTTCCTGGTCAAGGACAGCTGTGGAAAGCATCCTACCATCCAGCCTGGAACAGAAGCGGCCGCACATCTGGCTCCAGGGCCCAGACCTCTTCAAACACAGAAATGAACTGAGTTTGCCTTTTGGGGTGGGTTGGGGGCTGTGGCGGGGACGGAAGAAGGGGGATCAATTTAACCTCTATGAAGATGCAATTTTAGACAATTCAATCCCTAAATCTCAAGCTCCTCATCATTCTTAACTACTGTAGTTCTGAAGAGTGTTCTTTTAGGGGACCAGGAGGGTATTTGTAGAACACACTGCCCAAACCACAAGCTACAGAGCTTCTAGGCTGTGTCACCGCCTGACGGTTAGCAGTCTGGGTTCCAGCTGGCTGCCCACCCTGCTAACCACTGTTAAATCAGAAACTGTGCATCCGTGAAGACACGGCTGCCAGCAGAGGAAGGAAGCAGGAAGGTTTGAGGTTGCCCATTTTGTGCCCTTTGTAAAGGCCCAAAGCCCAGGGCTCCCCACATCACACAGACTACTGAAGGTCTGTCGCATTTTACACCCTGTCTTGATACACCAGCCTCTAAAACCAAAAACGTTTCTTGATCTCATGATAAATCAAAGCAATTTCCAGTGTCAGAATTCAGCCTGTAATGGAAAATCCAAAGATGTTTTTCCTGTTCATTTTTAATCAAAAGATAAAGGCTCACTATTGTGAAATAAAGGCCTCACTGCTGAAAGTAGCCTTTAAGCAAATATCCAGAAACAAACATTTTGTTAGCCTGATCTTACTTTCAGAAAGGCTGTGGCTCAATGACCAGTTTATCTACCAAGTGATACCGAATTCGTACTTGATTTGAAATCAAAATCTTACAGCAATACTCTTGGCTTCCTTCTGGGCACTTCTCAGGGTGGTAATGGGGTAGATAATACTCATAAAACTTAAGTCCCTGAACCTCTCCTGGGCTCTGTTTCCTCATCAGTAGAACAAGCAACTTGGACCAAATATTTAAGGTCCTTTTTTGCTTTCTAGATTTTCTTTTCTTTTTTTAAAGATTTTATTTGACAGCAAGACAGGGAACACAAGCAGCAGGAGTGGGAGAGAGAGAAGCAGGCTTTCTTCTGTGCTTGGAGGCGGAGCTCAATCCCGGGACCCTGGGATCATGACCTGAGCCGAAGGCAGATGCAGGCGCCCTGCTTTCTAGATTTTCTTAAAAAAAATATTTAAGGGAATGACCTGCTCTGAAGATTTACCTTAAGATTTACAAGGCATTCTCTGATTTGTTTGAATTTCATTTTCTATTCAATTTGTATACAACCTCTCAGATCAACCTATTTCCTAAATCCAGACAGTTCTATATAGCCTGGTGATTTCTAAGGGCTGCAGGATGAGATTAGCAAAACTTAAAATAATCTAATCAGCCAGCTCTGGAAGTAAATCAATTAGGACCCAAGCACCTGCCCACAGTCACATAATAGCCACATGATGCCAGACCAAGGCCTGGATAAGGGCAGATGGAAGGCAATTCATTGGTCCTTGGCCGAGTGAAGAGCATGGGACGTGGGGGCTCAATTCCTGGCTCTGGGCAAAGTGCTTAATCTCACGGAATTTGTTTTCCAATTATAGTACTTAGCTCACTATTGGTAAGATGAAAGGACTTAATGTACATGGTCCTTAGAACAATGGCAAGCACACAGTAAATGTTACCATTACATAAATGTAATTAACCCATATTCAGAGAAATTCAAGTTTAATCCTATTAAAATCTCAGCATGCAACTGTTGTTAGTAAGAATTATTCCTATTAGCTAAGACCCAAAAAAAGGTTTATACCTGACTCACATTTTTTTTTTTTTTTTTTTTTTTAAAGATTTTATTTATTTATTTGACAGAGAGAGATTACAAGTAGGCAGAGAGAGAGAGGAGGAAGCAGGCTCCCCGCTGAGCAGAGAGCCCGATGTGGGACTCGATCCCAGGACCCTGAGATCATGACCTGAGCCGAAGGCAGCGGCTTAACCCACTGAGCCACCCAGGCGCCCCCTGACTCACATTTGACTCAACTTACCACTCTTACCCATTAAACTTTTCACCTGGCCTTTGCACAGGATTTCTAAACCATGAGTTGCAAAGGTACTTCTCTACCTTAGAATGAGGGCATGAAGGTGTCTGGTTGGCTCAGTTGGTTAAGCGTCCTACTCAAGCGTCCTACTCTTGATTTCCGCTCGGGTCAGGATCTCAGGGTCATGCGATCGAGCCCCATTCTGGGCTCCTTGCTGGGCGTGGAGCCTGCTTAAGATTCTCTCCCTCTGCCTTTGCCCCTCCTCGATCATGCCCTCTCTCTCTCTTAAAAAGAAGAATGAGAGCACAGACTGATTTCACACATAGACACTCACCTTTTTAAAATTTGTTTTGAAGATTTTATTTATTTGACAGAGAGCACAGCAGGAGAGGGAGAAGCAGGCTTCTCATTGAGGGGCTCGATCCCAGGACCCTGGATCATGACCTGAGCTGAAGGCAGAAGCCTAACCAACTGAGCCACCCAGATGCTCCCCGTCTTTCCTTATTGTAGCAGAAGCAATGCTCCTCAGCTGCAAATGATATTACAAAATGCTTCCCCATCTTCTCCAAGTTCTAAGTCAAATGAAATCCTTACTGTTTCATAGTAAGAGTTTGTCCAATTGTTGATCTGTTCAAACCAAGGAAGGTATTTAATTGGCAAATTTTAGCCCAACCATTATGGGAGCTCTGCAAACTTTTTAGTGCTAGGGGAAAATTCCTTCTATGTAGGGAAGAAAAACACAACAGATGTTAAGATTTGGCACTTTTTCAAAGAGAACCTGAGAATAACTCAAGGATTTTATTATTTCCCCATAAAGAACCAACAAAACCTTCAAACTCTACTCCAAAGCAACAAGAGTGAAAAGAGACACAGCCTTTTAAAAATAGGATGCCCTCGTGTTGCTAACACCTTCAAATGGCATCAGACAGACACACACACGCACAATTTGGCCAGATCCTGCTTGCAATGGCCCATGACCTTTTACAGTAAGTCAATATTATAAAGGTGAGAAAACTTTACCAAATCAAATATATAAGCTTAAATGGGGTCTTTATGACACTCCATGCATTTTTATTGTATTCAGTGAGTGGGGAGCAAGGACCTGGGGGAACAGCACATTCAGAAAAGATAAAGTCCCAGCTGTTAAGTCAGGAATACCTGGAGGAACAGAAGTACCCAGTCATAAAGGGATTCACATTAAAGACTGAGCAGGCAGCCTGCCTGAGCTTTGCTGGCCACACAGGCTCTGCAAGCCACACACGAGGCTCTCTTTTCTTCCAGGCAACTAACAGCTGGTGCACAGCTGTGGAGGCCTTCTGAGAGTGCGACTGTGCGGCAGGCGGAATGACAGCCCCCAAAGATATCGCCGTCCTAATCCCCTAGAATCTCTGCACCTAACCTTTTTCGACAAGAAACTCTGCAGATGTGACTAAGTTAAGGGTCCTAAGACGGAGAGGCTAGCTATGCGGGCCAGCTGGTTGTCTCTGAATGTAATTGTATGCCTCCTTATAAATGTGGGGCAGAGGGAGCCCGAATTATAGAAAAGGCAGCAAAGCGATGACAGAAGCAGAGATTGAAGGCGGTATGTCCGCAAGCCAGGGAACACTGGCAGCCACCAGAACCTGGAAGAGGCAAGGAACAGATTCTCCAGTAAGATCTGCAAAGGAACCAGCCCAACAAGATGCATTTTGAACTCCTGAACTCCAAAACCGTGAGCCAGTAAGTTGTTTCAAACCCCAGTGTTTCTGGTATTTTGTTACAGTGGCATGAGGAAACTCACACCCCTGTATTGCTAGCTCACAAGCTCACTCAGCTCTCTCTTAACTTGGCAGGTTAGGCTACACAGCCTCGACTTGCCCAAGATACCAAGGCAGCTCTTGAAAGAACCAGGTCTGAACAGTTCAATGTTTTACCAATCAATTCCTATAGTTTTCTCAAGAAAAGGTAGGTCAGAAGTCTTCCCTGTTATGCTTGGGATCTAGAAGCAAACAAAAGGGCTATGGAGTGGGGTACACTGTTGAGTAGTGGCCTTTCTGGGAAGGTCAGACCCTTAGAAAAGTTAACGGAAGCTACAGACTCTGCTCCCAGAAAAATACAAGGCACAATTTGCATACCCCGTAAGGGGTTCCTGGACCTAAAGTTAAGGACCCCTGCTCTACAGAGAAAAAACATCTAAAGACACAGAGAGGCAAAATCAAATGCTTAGGTAGACGAGTCAGTCTTGCTCACAGTTCTGCAGACAATCTGGAGAAGCACAGAACTGACGACACGAATTTCATGGTAGGTTACGGGGGCCAGACATAAAAAAGACCAGAGAAAATAAAACGGTTGCCCTGAAGGAATGACAAGCATTAAAGCAATGTTTTGGGTAAAGAATACTCAACAACCAGAGAATGGGGCTTTTCGCCCTGATTTCTACTCAGGTGATCATTCTTACTGGAACCTAATGACAAGGGCTGATTTGAGAAGGTGTCCTTAATTTACTTAGGAGCTTTTGAAGTTGCTGGATCCTGATCCTGAAGCATGCCCGTTCTACGGGTCTAATTCCACTTGCACTCTCTCTTTGTGATTAGACGGTATTTTAGGGCTCTTTCAAAGAATACACAGATCCAGCACGTGATTGAGACACTGGTTTCACCCAGGCTACTTTCCTCAAATACCACTGACCAGAGATGGGGGGTGCGGACCTTACAGACCCAAGGGAGGAGGGTCTTCAAAAGGACCAAAGTGTCTGCACCAAGCAGCTTGGGGTAAGGGTCTGGGGCAAGGAAAATCCCAAGCAAGACGTCGAGTTGACCGGTAAGAAGGGGCCGGGGCAGTGTAAGGGTCTAAGAGGGCGGGAGGGAAAGGGGGAGCAGAACCAGAACCCGGGGTGCGGGGGGGCTCCGGCGGAGGAGGGGAGCTCTTGGGGACGCCAGCGTACAACCACAGCGCGCGCAGGGGCCCCAACCTCGAAGACTGGCGGACAGGACTAACTGTCGCCCTCACCTCGACCGGGTAGAGTTCGCGCGGCAGCACCACCTGCAGGTCCAGCAGCAGAGTGATGGGGACGTGAAAGAGGAAGTAGAGGCCCAGTAGCCACTCCAGGCCGCGCCGGGCGCCCAGAGCCCCCATCATCCGTTGGTTACGCGGGGTAGGAGCCGAGAGCGCGCTCGCCTGTACAGCCGACGTGGGAAGAGGGCCCCCGCCCGCACAGGGTCCCAGGACTCGGCGCCCCCGCCGCCCGCTCCGCCCCCTCGAGGGCTACGCAGGCCACTCTCATTGGCTGGCTGCGAAGCCGCGGCGGGAGCGGCGCTCGCCTCAGAGCGCGCCCATTGGCTCGTCCGTGTATAGCGTGTCGAGGCGGTGCCCCGCAGACCATTTCTATTGGCCTCCGGGGGCGCCGCGGGGGACGGGGGTGGGGCCCCTCGCCCGCCGCGTGGGCTGGCGGGCTGGCGCGGGGCGCGCTGGGGCCTGCCGCCGCCTGGGCGTCTAGCCGCCGACTCCCGGGCGCGCTGTGGTCCTTTAAGCTCGGTACTCCGCTCACTGACTGCCAAACCTATAATGCTGACTGAGCGGCTCCCGTGGGCCGGTCCACGGGCGCTGGTGGAGGTGAGCTCCCGGTGCAGCGGAGGTGCCGCAGAGCAGGCGGGCCTCACAGTGCGTTGTGATCCGCGCGGTGGCTCGCCATTCATGGGCCAGGGCACACCGGCAAGATCTCTGTCCCTCCGGAATCGAGGGAGCCCCGGGGCTTTTCGAAAAGTTGCCTAGAAGGCAGCCAGCCTCACCTAAGCAAGAAGCACAGGGTTGTAGTAAGAGGATGGACAGGTCTTGGTGACTGGCTGTGAAGAACGAGGGACGGTTTATTCACTCAGCAGATATTGGTCTTTAACTCTGCTGGGCCCAGCCATTCACTGAGGAGTGGGACACAGGAGAAGGAGTTGAAGAGAAAGTAATCTGTTTCTGGCTGTGTTGCCCATGAACATCTGCAGCCTCTGAGTGGAGAAGTGTAGGAAGCAGCTGGATAAACGTGTCTGGAGATGGGAGGCGAGGTGTTGACAGCAGAGGGCCCGTAAGAGGTCTTGGAGAAGCCCCAGCCTCAGGGTTGGTGTGAGGAGGGGGCTGAGACACAGGTGCACACAGGAGTGTGATGTCACAGAAACGGGCGTGTGGGGGGTGCGGTGGGGGAGGTTAGCTGTGTCAGAACAACACTGAATGTCCCCCTCTTGTGAGAGCACTTGTGGTGTGGTGGAAGTGGGCGGCCCAGCTGACAACAGGGCAGGGAGTGTAGACCTCTGGTTAGGAGGAGAGGAGAGAGATGGGGCAGTAGCTTGAGGGAGATGTGCCCAGAGAGGGCTTACTTATTTCTCAGAGGAGAGAGACTAGAACACTTGGACTTGTTTAGATGCTGTTTGAAGGTTCTGGGTCATGGGGAGAGGTTGTCCATATAGGAGGAATGGAGCAGGAAATGTGGCTCAAGGAGCCTCATCAAGGAGCCAATCAGCCTCCAAGGAGCTGGAGAGAATGGAAGAGAATGGAAGGATTAAGGTTAGGTCAGAGGAGCTCTGTGTCCCCCGGCAGGCCCCTGGGGATTGGGACAGAGACACTGGTGGCAGTGTAGAGGGCCCCACTGAGGTGGGTGGCCATTGATTCGGGGGCCTGATCTAGGTTTTGTGCTTTTCTCCACTGTGGGGTCTGCTCAGCAAAAAAGACTGTTGACTTATCCAGGGTTGGGGTTCAGAAAGACAGTGGTGATTTTGAGACATTGGGCGAGAGGGCAGTTGAAGAGACTGTGTGCTTCAGGCTGCATAGGGAAGAGGCCTTGGGGGGCCAGGGGGGCTGGCCGCCTGGGAAAGCGTGGAAAAGGGAATGGACGTGAGGCCGAGGACACAGTGTTGGTGTGGTGAGAGTCACTGGATGGATGGGGTGGAAGGCGGGGAGGTTAGGGCAAGGGGGCGCAATGTCACAAGGTCAGAATTCCTGGTGTCAGAAGAGATTCTGTCTGTGTAGGGGAAGGTGTGGCTGAAATGGAGAGGAGGGGGGAGGTGTTTGGAGATGGGGTCAAGGGACAGAGAGCCAGGGTGTGGGATTGATGGATGGTGAAGACCTCCTTCCATGGTGCTAGCAGCTGGGTGGAGAGAAGGCTGTGAGCTTGTTGCCAAGGTAGAGTAAGGGGGAGTAACCAGGAGAGGGTGGGCATGGGCTGGGGCATGGCTTAAACCTCAGAGATTGGAGGGGAAATGGTGTGCTTTGGAGTGGGGGAGTGAGCCTCCGCTGGCAAGGGCCGTGGGGAAGCCAGGTGTCCGTTCCCAGCAGGTAAAGGCTGAGGGTGGGGAGGGCTTTGGGCTGTGGAGAGGAGGGGGCTGTTCACTAGGGAGGACAGCAGGACAGAGCCAGGTGGAAGGAGAGAGCACAGCAGGGGAGGGACGTGAAGCTTCCTTCAGGTGTGGTGTGCAAGGGATCAAGGGCACTGATGGCCGAACGAGGCCAGAACACAAAGTTCTGGCCACCCAGGGCTGTCGGGTGCAGGTGGGCGGCAGGTGGGCGGCAGGTGGGCAGCACACAGCCTACTCCTGTGGGGCCTGGCAGCAGGCTGCCCTGGCTATCCACCCCCAGCAGTGGCTTTCAGGACAAGGCAGCCTCCTGAGTGTTGATTTAGAAATGCTTGCTGGGGGGCGGGGGAGGGCATGTGGGGACCTGAAGCTGGGATTTGCCTGGGGAATGTATAAGTGGACAGCTGCTAATGTGACTGTTCTTCAGCAAACCTCGCACCCGGCCAAGTGTGTTATCTGTAGATAAAGACTTTCAAGGCCCAGCACTTTCCCTGCAAGGCTTTAATATCCCCCCAAAATCTCTCTGCAGCTGTTGCCTTATGTTTGAAATTCCTTTGGTGGGGGAAGTGCACAGTTGAGGTCAGATAAGTGGTAGAAGGCATATGGCCCTGGGGAGGAGGAAGGTGGGAGGACGGGGCGGGGGGGGGGGGAGGGGTGCCCAACCGCAGAGCCCCCCCACCCCCCAAGCAAGGGCAAAGTGAGAGACTGACTTTAAAAAAGTGTGTGTGGGGGGGGGCGGCTCTGAGCAGTTTCCTTGTCTTTCTGAGTCAGATGAGGCAATGTTTAGCACCTTTTGAAAATTATTTGTATTGTGATGAGACAACCCCCTTTGCCCCAGTGGTAACTGGAAACGGAACCCCAGCTGAGAGGGGCTCAGAGGAGGGACATGCCACTTTCCTGTTTGACAGCAACTGTAGAGTTCTTTCCTCTGCTTTCTTTCACTTTTTTCTCTCCTTAGAATGTGCCCACACTTCTCGCAGCAGCCCCCCCCCCATCCCTGCATATCTGAAGGCACAAAGCCCTTCTCCTCTGCTGGTCTCTGTTTGATGGCACTGCTGGCGTCTCACCCTGGGCAGTGCTCTCTGTTCCTCTCACTCTGAGAGCCACACTGATCTGGGTCTCCACACCCCTTTCCTGCTAGACTGTGCACTAACACAAAGCTGGAGTCATTGTCGAGTGAGCTGTGTATGAAAGGCTCCTCTGTCGCGAGGAGACTGCCACCTGCTAATGGAAAATGCAAAGACCTAGAAAGCCGCTCTAGGATCAGCAGGTGGCTTCCTATCTCAAAGCTGAAACATTGTACGTTCATTAACAAAAGCTAAGATTCTGTTGGTGCTGGAGGTATAGCAAGGGGGCTGTGGGAGGGGTAGATTCAGAATGATCTCTCTTGAGATCTGTGGGTTTCCTGAAGACAGGAGGCAGCTGGCCAGCTGTTTTGAGTGATTACCCCTTTTCATGTCTAAGAACCCGTGAACTTAGACCGAGGGGCAGAGCAGGTGGAGGTTAATTTTCAAAGACTTTGTTTAAAATTTGGATATTTTGTTGTTCATAGATGTTTATGCATTATTTTTTATTTTTTAAAAAATATTGCATTAAGATATTATTAATTCTGATTACTGAGTTTTTGGTACTCACCTAAGTTTGGTGCATTGGGGAATATCTCTCTCAACCCATCACCCCTTCCCAGCTCTGGCTGTAAGGAGGGAGTGCAGCTAAGTTTGGGGAAGAAGAGTCAGATTACTGGGTCTGGAAGGCTAAGAGCCGGTTAGGTTTGATGTCAGGACAAGAAACAGTGGGAGATCTTGAGCAAGGCAAATTGGGATGACAATCCTGTTTTAGGAAGATTCACCTGGCCCTAAAGCACAAGGTGACCTGATGTGTGGAAGAGGGCTGGGAGCAAGATCCTGGATTTTCCAGAAGCCTACTGTTAAAAAAGGAAAGAGTTGGAGGTATTAGGGTCAGGCTTTTTTCCCCAAGATAGATGTGTTTCAAATACATTTGGTGGTGGATTTAAGGGGCCCATTGAATGGGAAAGTTAACATTTCTCATTTATCAAGTGCCTACTGTATACTAGAGCAGGGATTGGCAAACTTTTACTGTAAATGGCCAGACCATAAATATTTTAGGCTTTGTGGGCCATGCCATTTGTTATGTGAACGCAACTATTGAAAATGTGTATATGAGCAAATGTGGCCATGTTCCAATAAAACTTTATTTACAAAAACAGGCACTGGGTCTGATTTGACCTGTGGTGGTTGTAATTTACTGATTCCTGCTCTAAGGCATTGTCATCTTCATGGTCAAGGCCAGGTCGCCATGGGTTCTAGTTAGTAGAGAAAGAAAGCATGGAGGGAGTATATCCATCATCTCGTGTTGGTGGTATAGTGGTTAGCATAGCTGTCTTCCATCATCTTAAGGCCTACCTGAAGTGGCACACATCCCTTCCAATGACATTCCATTGGAGAGAATTTAGATGTGCCCATGTATTGCCACCAGGAGCTTGGGAATGTAGTCTAGTCTTGTGCCAGGGAAGGAGAGATTTCAGTGGTCCATGAACAGTGTTTGCCACAGCTTCCTTTGGGGCAGTTTCAGAACCATCCTGGAAGGTAGGTTCATAATCCCAGAGAAATTTTGATGAGTCCTTCACTATATGGCTGGGTCTGTTTGGGGTCTAAAGGAAAGTCAAGTATAGAACGAATAGGAAAATTAGGAAAGCACGATTTCCCAAACACTAGCATAATAAGTAATTGGGCAAAGATCATCAGTAAATGGCCCTGGGTGAGTTGGTTGAGGAATGATGTGGTCTCTAAATACCTTTCCATCGATTACTTATTAATTACAAAAGGAAAGGGTACTTTTAAAATGGAGGGATCTGGCAACCACAACCCAATCAAATGATCAAACTTTAGTGTCACCCAAGATGGGACAAACGTTTGTGCCTCCTGACTTGAATGGGAAGTATACCACATCAGCTTTGTAAGTCTTTCCAGAATTGTTTAACCTGAATTGAATCATGAGGAAAGAATCAGAAAAACCCAAATCTTTATAGGACATTCTACATGACAGTTGGCTTTGTACCTTCATAAATGCCAGATGCCATGAAAGAAAAGGCAGAAAGCCTCGCCTATTAAAAGATGCTCAAAAGACATGACCACCAAATGCAAGACATGATCCTGGGCTAGATCCTGAATTGGTGGTGGGAGTGGGGGGAACACAGCTATAAATAAAATTTTGAGGGGAATTAGAGAAATTGGATATGTCCTGGATATTAGGTAAAATACTAATTGTTAAATTTCTTAGGTCTGATAGAATTACAGTTATTTAGGATAATGCCCTTGTTTTTTGGGGGACACATTAGGGACTTCATTAGTTTCACAGTGTTTCAGCAAAAATTTTGAAAAGTACATATATTTGTATACATAAATAGACACATACACATATTTATGTATAGACTAATAAAGCAAATGTGGCAAATGTTTAAAACAGGTGAATCTAGGTGAAGGGTATTTGGTTTTCATCATATAATTGACCTGTGAACAAGGTGGAGTTAGGAGTGCTGACTTCCCCAGGCAGTGGGAAATCTGTGTAACTTTTGACTCCCCAAAACTTAATAAGGTGCTTTTGACTGAAAGCTTTACAGATAACATATTTTGTTATATGTATTATATACTATATTCTTACAATAAAGTAAGCTAGAGAAAAGAAAATGTTAAGAAAATCCTAAGGAACATATATTAATAATATTGTACTGTAATCTACATATAAGTGGACTTACACAGCTCAAACCTGTTGTTCAAGGGCCAACTGTACCGTTTCTTTCTACTTTTTAATAGGTTTGACATCTTTGAAAATAAAAAGTTCTTGGCAGGATAGAGAGTGATGCCTGACTGCCCCCCAGAATGAAAAAAAAAAAAAAAAAACCCCACACAAAAAACCTGGCACCCGGATGGTTCAGTTGATTAAGCATCTGCGTTCAGCTCAGGTCATGATCCTGGGGTTCCAGGATCGAGCCCTACATCAGGCTCCCTGCTCAGGGAGTCTGCTTCTCCCTCTGCCCCTCACCCTGCTCACGCTCTTTGTCTGTCTCTCTCTCAAATAAATAAAATCTAAAAAAACAAAAACAAAAAAAAGATTTCTTTGAGGTATATGGGTGGCTCAGTGTTAGGTGTTTGTTTGACTTTTGATCTCAGCTCAAGTCTTGATTTCAGAGTTGATTGATTTCAGAATTCAAGCCCCGTGCTGGGCTCCATGCTGGGTGTGGAGTCTATTTAAAAAAAAAAAAAATTACTTATTAAATTAAATGGCATCATCATTTCTTTCTTTCTTTCTTTCTTTTTTTTTTTTTTACATAACTAGAAACTTTTCATTATTTTGTTTTACCCTCTGGGGGTGGGGGAAGTCAGAAAATCTTTTTTTTTTTTTTTAAGATTCTATTTATTTATTTACAGACAAAGATCACAAGTAGGCAGAGAGGCAGGCAGAGAGAGAGAGAGGAGGAAGCAGGCTCCCCAATGAGCAGAGAGCCCGACGGGGAGCTCCATCCCAGGATTCTGGGATCATGACCTGAGCCGAAGGCAGAGGCTTTAACCCACTGAGCCACCCAGGTGCCCCAGGAGTCAGAAAACCTTTATATAAAATTTTTGGATTACAGTGTTTTTCCAGAGAATGTTAAAATTTATTATAAAATCATAAGGGGAATACATAAAGTCATTATTAGAACTTATCAATGAGTTCAGCCAGTTTGGGATAAGTATCAGTATACAAAAATCAATTGTATCTTTATATATTAGTAATGAGTAATCTGAAAATGAAATGAAAATTCCATAAAAAATAACTACTTGTAGGGGCGCCTGGGTGGCTCAGTGGGTTAAGTCGCTGCCTTCGGCTCAGGTCATGATCTCAGGGTCCTGGGATTGAGCCCCACATCGGGCTCTCTGCTCAGCAGGGAGCCTGCTTCCCTTCCTCTCTCTCTGCCTGCCTCTCTGCCTACTTGTGATCTTTCGCTGTCAAATAAATAAATAAAATCTTAAAAAAAAAAAACTACTTGTAAATAAATTTAACAAAGAAAGTACAAGACTCCTACATGGAAAATTACAAAACCTTGAAGGAACTGAAAGAAGAGCTAAACAAATGGATGGACATCCCATGTTCATGGATTAGAAGATTTAATATGGTTAACATGACCAATTTCCCAAACTGATCTATAGGTTCAGGGCAATCCTTATCAAAATCTCAGCTGGCCTCTGCAGAAATTAACAGGCTGATTCTAAAATTCATATGGAAATGCAAGGAGCTCAGAAGAGCCAAAATAGTCTTGAAAAAGAATAGAATTGGAGGACCCACACTTCCGGACTTCAAAACTTACTGTAAAGCTACAAAAATCAAGACTGATATCTAGATCTGTAAAATAGAACTGAGAGTCCAGAAGTGAACCCTCACATTTATAATTGATTTATATTCTTAAAATGATTTTCTGACTTAGAAAAGAGACCATAATTAAACATCTTTCTATTTCTGGGACAGCACTGCTATACAGTTCAGTGGCATTATTTTCACATTGTTATGCAGCCAGCACCACTATCCATCTCTAGAACTTTTTCATCATTTGAAACTGAGGTTTCATACCTATGAAACGTTTGCTCTCCATTCCCCACCCACGCCTCCCTCCCTTCTCCCTGGGACTACTATACTACCTTCTGTGAATTCTAGATACTTCATAGGAGAAGAATTATACAATATTTCTTCTTTTGTGTCTGGTTTATTTCATGTAGCATAATGTGCTCTAGTCTCATCTATGTGTCAGGTATTCAGCATTTCCTTCCTTTTAAAGCCTGAATAATATTACATGGTATGTATGTATGTGTGTGTACATAGGTGTGTGTGTATGACATTTTATCCATTCATCCATGAATGGGCATTTGGGCTGTTCCCACCTTTGACCTATTGTGAATTAGTGCTATGAACACTGGTGTCTAAATATCTGTTTAAATCCCTGCTTTCAATTCTTTAATGTATATACCCAGAAATGGGATTGCTGGATCAAAAATTAATTCTAACTTTAGGAACCACCACCACACTTTTCCATCGCAGCTATGCCATTTCACACTCCCATCAGCCATGCACAAGGGTTCCAATTCCTCACATTCTTGCCAACACTTGTACAATATTTTTTGATAATTTTTAAATCTTTTGCCTATTTTTGTCAGCACTTGGTAGCTGCAGATTCCAGCTAATTCTAATTATGGAAAAAATGACTACCATATGAACTGATTGGAAAGTCCTTATTGGCAAACCAAGCAGTCAAAATAGATTTAATTTCTGTTAGAAAAAGTCTGGCTTCATTTTATACGTGTTTCCATTAAAAAAAAAAAAACAAAAAACAAAACAAAACAAAAAAAACAAAAACCAACCCAAAACGCTCTTACTTCTGAATCTTAAGACAGAGCTGTGGTATGAATTTGTTGCCTGAGTGAAGTCAAATTCTGCCAGTCTCAATATTTCTTACTAATGCTCTCTTTCCTTCCAAGAGGTTATCTTTCAGGATTGACGTATTATTTGACAGCAGTGAGATGAAGGGTGGGGGCTTTATAAACAAAAACTTTCATATTGTCTCTTCTACTTAACAACCAGGCTTTTTACACATAGGGCCATTGCGCCACAGTAATAATTACAGTGTAAGAAGTCTGTCTGTCTTTTGTGAAGCAGGAGAATGGTGATTGTGAAGGGGGAGGTGGAGGACACCCTGGAGAACTATGGCAGGAACATACTGAAGCTGATTTATTTATTTATTTAAAATATTTTATTTATTTATTTGACAGAGATCACAAGTAGGCAGAGAGGCAGGCAGAGAGAGGAAGGGAAGCAGGCTCCCTGCTGAGCAGAGAGCCCAATGTGGGGCTCGATCCCAGGACCCTGGGACCATGACCTGAGCTGAAGGCAGAGGCTTAACCCATTGAGCCACCCAGGTGCTCCCTGAAGCTGATTTAAAAATAGATGTGCCTCTGCCCCTCCCAGAGTCTTCATTTCTTTCCACAGGTATGTGTATTCCCGTTCAGAGAATCTTGGTCTGATTTTATCCCCTTTGCAACGAGACGTTATTATTCCTCTATGCAACCTGCATTCTTTAGTTTTCCTACATGTTCACTGGATTCTTTGTTCACCTTTCTTGCACTGGAGATCTGCTTAGTTATTCTTTTTCTTCTTCTTGAAGTACATCCTTCGGTGCTAATCTATTCATAGTAAACGGAATCCGTGTTCTGAATATATCTTTAAGTCTCTGCACTAAATGACAGTTTATAATTTTAGGTGAACATTTATTTCTTCTCAAAACTTTTTATCATTCTGTTGTCTTCCAGCTTTACTTGCTGCTGTTGAGAAGTCAAGTTCTCAATGTTTTTCTTTTTAGGCAATTTTTCTTTGTCACATTTAAGACCGCTTTGTCATCCTGCAGCCCCCCTAGAATACTGTCATCTGTGTGTTCTCATGATCTGTGTGCTCCCTAAATCCAATGATTCCCTACTATGATGAGATCTAGAAAAATTTCAGCTGTTATTTAGTTTTGCTTCTCTTGTGTTATCTTCGGAACTCCCATTTTATATAGATTCAATCTTTTTCACCCTATCCCCCAAGTCTCTTAACGTCTTTTATTTCCTGTGCATATTTGTGTTTCTGCTGTACACTAGGTAATGTATTCTTGGTAATCTTTTACAGGTTTTAGGGTTTAAAAAAAATTTTTTTTTAAAGATTTTATTTATTTGACAGATAGCATGAGGAAGCAGAGAAGCAAGTTGGGGGGGGGGGATGCAGGCTCCCTGCTGAGCAGAGAGCCCAATGCGGGACTCCATCCCAGGACCCTGAGATCATGACCCAAGCTGAAGGCAGAGGCTTAACCCACTGAGCTACCCAGGTGCCTCAGTTTTTGTTTTTGTTTGTCAGAGAGAGACAGAGCACGCATAAGCAAAGGGAGCCACAGGCAGAGCAGGCAGGGGAGGAGCAGGTGCCCGACTGAGCAAGGAGGCCGTGGGACTTGATCCTAGGACCCTGGGGTCATGACCTGAGCTGAAGGCAGATGCTTAACCAACTGAACCATCCAGACATTCTCTAGTTTGTTTTCTTTTCTTTTTTTTTTTTTTTTTAAAGATTTCATTTATTTATTTGTAAGAGACAGAGGGAGAGAGAGCAAGCGAGCACAGGCAGACAAAGAGGCAGGCAGCGGCAGAGGGAGAAGCAGGCTCCCTGCCGAGCAAGGAGCCCGATGCGGGACTCGATCCCAGGACCCTGGGATCATGACCTGAGCCGAAGGCAGCTGCTTAACCAACTGAGCCACCCAGGCGTCCCTCTAGTTTGTTTTCTTTGGCAGTATTCCATTTAACTGTTTAACTTACCCATTCTATTTTTACTTTCAATGACTTTTTTTTCACTGCATAAGTTTATTATTTTTCAAATTTGGTCACAGTTCAATGACTTTTTGCTTGCTTGGCTTTTTTTTTTTCTTAAAGAGAGGGACAGAGAGAGGATCTTTTTTTTTTTTTTTTTTTTTTTTTTTAAGATTTTATTTGACAGAGATCACAAGCAGGCAGAGAGGCAGAGACAGGGAAGCAGGCTCCCCACTGAGCAGAGAGCAAGGAGCTGAGTTCCTGCTGAGCAAGGAGCCCAATGCGGGGCTCCATCCCAGGACCCTGAGATCATGACCTGAGCCGAAGGCAGAGGCTTTAACCCACTGAGCCACCCAGGCACCCCATCTTTGCTGTACTTAAAAAGACATACGAACACAACTGGTTGCAAAACCCAGCTTCACCTGATTCTTGATAGTTAGCTGAGAACATGGGTATTAAAGATATGGTCATTCCCTTGGCCTTTATTTGCCATATGCGTGATGATGTGTGTGAAGTCATGTTAATTTTTAAGGCTCTTGAATTTTGGGAAACATAATGGAATGAAAAACGGTACAGAAATAAGTGGAAATGGCCACATCTGAAATTGTCAAGTGAGAGTTTATATAACAAATGTGTTTAGGGAGACGAAATGGGTAAAAAAAAAAAAAAAGTGGCTTGAATACTTTTAAAGAAAATCCGTTAATGAAATAAAAAATAATTTAAAGGACGGATACTAAAACTGGGTAAGTTGGTTCTACCCCGAATTATTTGTCCTCATGGAAAACAATGTCATGACAAAGGATAAAAACATGGATAAGGGGTAATTAGTTCAGGTTATTCATTGTTTACTTTTGTAATAAAAAAGTGGCTCAAATTAAAAGCCTCGGCTCTGTGTGTGTTCATGTGGAACAATCTCTACATATATCACATGGAAAAAGGCAAGAGGCAAGAGAGTGTACAGATTATGATATCATTCTATAAAAATACATAAGCTTGATTATGCAGAATATCTCTGGAATGATCCACAGAAACTGGAAACAGTGGTTTGACTTCAGGGAGAATGATTCCCTTTTCACTGTCCCTTTGTAGGTTGTACCATGTGAATGTAATACTAACACACACACACATACACACATGCAACCACTATCATTTTTAAAAGGATCCCACAATATTGTCTGTACAAGATTTTTTTTCTCAAGGATAAGGATTCTCAAAGACTCTAAAGCTATTAATTCTTAAAAACCATGATAGCTGCTGCAATTAAGAACTGGATGAAGTTGGCTATGAGGATGATGAGCTCTGAAAACCAGTGTTTTATCCAAATAAAAGTTAAAATAGGGTGCCTGGATGGTTCAGTCCATTAAGCATCTACCTTTGGCTCAGGTCATGATCCTGGGGTCCTGGGATCAAGTATCCCATTGGGCTCCCTGCTCTGCAGGGGAGCCTGCTTCTCCCTCTGCCTCTGCCTCTCTCTCATGAATACATTAAAATAAGTAAATAAAATGAACCCATCTTTCTTTAGAGATCTTTTTTTTTTTTTTTAAGATTTTATTTATTTGACAGAGAGAGAGAGAGATCACAAGTAGGCAGAGAGGCAGGCAGAGAGAGAGGGGAAAGCAGGCTCCCTGCTGAGCAGAGAGCCTGATGCGGGGCTTGATGCCAGGACCTGAGATCATGACCTGAGCCGAAGGCAGGGGCTTAACCCACTGAGCCACCCAGGCACCCTAGAGATCTTTGGTATTTCCCTGACACATGAGGAAACTGACCACTGGATTGCAGACCTCTGAAATCTGCTACCTAATATAGAAGCTGACCTCTTAGCAAAAAAGGTCTACTTGTTAAAAGTTCTATGAACAGCAATTTACCACTTCTTTCCAAGATTCTGGGCATCGTTCATTTACTAATAAGGTTACTTAAAAATGTAGGGAAAATAACTATATACCAACAAAACTGGGCGACCTAAAAAAAATGTTAAGTTCTAGAAACAGGGACACCTGGGTGGCTCAGTTAGTTAAGCACCTGCCTTTGATTGAGGTCATGATCCCAGGGTCTTGGGATTGAGTCCCCCATATGGGTCCTTGCTAAGCAGAGAGCCTGCTTCTCCCTCTCCCTCTGCCTGCCACTCCCCCTGCTTGAGCTCTCTCTCTCTCTCTGACAAATATATAAAATCTTAAAAAAAAAAAAATTCCTAGTGGGTTGCTGGAGGGAAGGGAGGTGGAGGGATGGGGTAACTGGGTGATGGATATTAGGAGGGCATGTGATATAATGAGCACTGGGTATTATATAAGACTGATGAATCACTGACCTCTATCTCTGAAACAAATAATACATTATATGTTAATTTAAAAAATTCTTAGAAACATACAATCTTTCAAGATTGTATCATAAACAAATAGAAAATGTGAATAGACAGATTAACAGTAAGGAGGATGGAGCAGTAATGAAAAATCTCCCAAGAAACAGAAAGTCTAGGACCAGACAGCTTTACTGGAGAATTCTGCCACACACTCAGAAATTTAATACTGATCTTTCTCAAATTCTTTGAAAAAAACTAAAGAGAAGGAAAAGCTTCTAAACACATTTTACAAGGCCAGCATTACCCTTATACCAAAACCAGAGGACATCACAAAAAAATTACAGACCAATATTCTTCATGAACATAGATGCAAAAATCCTCAACAAAATATTAGCAATCCAAGTCCAAAATACATTAAAAGGATCATATGCCATAATCAAGTGAGATGCAAGAATAGTTCGACAATGAACAATGTCCAACACCTGCAAATCAATCAATGTGATATCCCACATTAACAAAAGACAAACCGTATGATCATCTTAATAGATGCCGAAATAGCATTTGACAAAATTCAACATCCATTTATAATTACAAACTCAACAAAGTGGGTACAGAGGGAACATACCTCATAAGTGTCATATATGAGAATCCTATATATAGCTAACATCATACTCAATGGTGAAAAACTGAAAACTCCTTTTCTAAAATCAGGAACAAGACAAGGATGCCACTTTTATTCAACATAGTATTGGAAGTTGCCATGGCAATTAGGTAAGAAAAAGAAAGGGATCCAAATTGGAAAGGAAGAAATAAAACTCCCACTATCTACAGATTATATATATATAAAGAATCTACCAAAAATACAATTAGAACTAGTAACTGAATTGTTAGTTGTAGGATACAAAATCAATATACAGATAACTGTGGCTTTTTTTTTTTTAATAAAGATTTTATTTGACAGCGAGCAGGAGGAGCAGGAGAGGGAGAAGTAGGCTCCCCACTGAGGAGGGAGCCCAACGCAGGACTTGATCCCAGGACCCTGGGATCATGACCTGAGCCGAAGGCAGACACTTAACCACTGAGCTACCCAGGTGCCCCTCTGTGGCATTTTTATACACAAATAACAAGACGTCAGAAAGAGAAATTAAGAAAACAATACCAGGGCACCTGGCTGGCTCAGTTAGTAGAACATGGGACTCTTGATCTTGGGGTGCTAAGTCTGAACCCTGCACTGGGTGTAGCGATTACTTGAAAAAAGAATGAGAACACTTATTTTATTTATTTTTAAAAGATTTTATTTTTTATTTGATAGAGATCACAAGTAGGCAGAGCAGCAGGCAGAGGAAGAGGGAGAAGCAGACTCCTCACTGAGCAGAAAGCCTGCTTCGGGGCTCTGTCTCAGGACCCGGAGATCATGATGTGAGCCAAAGGCAGACATTTAATGGACTGAACCACCCAGGTGCCCCGACAATACCATTTACAAACTGCATCAAAAAGAATAAATTACTGGGGCACCTGGGTGCCTCAGTGGGTTAAAGCCTCTGCTTTTGGCTCAGGTCATGGTCCCAGGGTCCTGGGATCGAGCCCCACATCGGGCTCTCTGCTCAGCAGGGAGCCTGCTTCCCTTCCTCTCTCTGCCTGCCTCTCTGCCTACTTATGATCTGTCAAATAAATAAATAAAATCTTAAAAAAATAAATAAATTACCTAGGAATAAATTAAACGAAGGAAGTGAAAGACTTGTATAATGAAAACTGTAAGATGCTGATGAAAGAAACCAAAGAGGACACAAACAGATGGAAAGATATTCTGTATTCTTGGAATACAGGATTGGAAGAATTAGTTTTGTTAAACTGTCCATAACACTGAAAGTAATCTACAGATTCAATGCAATACTTACCAATATTCCCAATGGGATGCTTCACAGAACTAAAATAATTCTAAAATGTGTATGGAACCAAAGCAGTCTTGGGAAAGAATGATAAAGCTGGAGGTATCAGGCCCCCTGATTTAAAACTATACTACAAAGCTACAGTAATCAAAACAGTATGGTATTGACACAGAAACAGACACACAGATCAATGGAACAGACAAACAGATCAAAGGAACATATTCAAGAGCCCAGAAATAAATCCGCACACACACGGACATTTAATCTATGACACAGATTAGACATACATGCAAGACAAGAACATACAATGGTGAAAGGATAGTCTCTTCAATAAATGGTGTTGGGAAAAATGGGACAGCCAGATGCAGAAGAATGAAACTAGACTACTATCTTACACCACACACAAAAATTAACTCAAAATGGACGAAAGGCTTGAATATAAGACCTGAAGCCATAAAATTCCGAGACGAGAACACAGGTGGTAAACTCCTTGACATTTGTCTTAGCAGCATCTCTGTGGATCAGACTCCAAAGGTCCAGGAAACTAAAGCAAAAATAAACTAAAAAGCTTCTGTGCAGCAACGGAAACCATTCTCCCATCCAAGTACTAACCAGGCCCGACCCTGCTTAGCTTCCGAGATCAGACGAGATCGGGCGCGTTCAGGGTGGTATGGCCGTAGACATCCATTCTCAAAACAAAAAGGCAACCTATCAATAGAAGACATTTGCAAAACTTTGGTGATAAGGGGTTGACGGCTGAAATATACAAGGACTCATACAACTCAACAGAAAAACAATGCAATTAAAAAACTGGGGAATGATCTGGGCGCCTGGGTGGCTCAGTGGGTTAAGCCACTGCCTTTGGCTCAGGTCATGATCTCAGGGTCCTGGGATCGAGTCCCGCATCGGGCTCTCTGCTCAGCAGGGAGCCTGCTTCCTCCTCTCCTCTCTGCCTGCCTCTCTGCCTACTTGTGATCTCTCTCTGTCAAATAAATAAATAAAAAATCTTAAAAAAAATAAATTTCTTAAAAAAAAATAAAAAAAATAAAAAAAAAATAAAAAACTGGGGAATGATCTGAATGAACATTTCTCCAAAGAACAAATAAAGGTGGCCAACAGGCACATGAAAAGATGTTCAACATCACTATTAGGGAAATGCAAATCAAAAGCACAATGAGGCATCACCTCCCATCTACTAGAATGGCTATTAGGAAAAAAAAAAAACAAAACAAAAAAAACAGGAATAAGTGTTAGAATGGGTGTGGAGAAAAGGGAACCCTTGTACATTATTGGTGGGATTGTGAATTGGTGCAACTACTATTGAAAACACTATGGAGAGTCCTCAGAAAATTAAGAACTACCACATGACCCAGCTATTCCACTTCTGGGTATTTAGGTGACAAATCTGAAAACACTACTCTGAAAAGACAGATACACTCCTATGTTCATTCCAACATTATTTACAATAGTCAAGATAAAGAAACAACCAGGACACCTGGGTGGCTTGGTTGGTTAAGCGTCTGGCTTCGGCTTAGGCCGAATATTGGGAATATTGGTAGCCAAACGTCCTAGGTCCTGGGATTGAGTCCCATGTTGGCCTCCTTACTCAGTGGGGAGCCTACTTCTCCCTCTGCTTGCTGTTCCCCCTACTTGTGTTCTCTCTCTCTGAAAAACAAATAAATAACATCTAAAAAAAAAAAAAAACCTTACAGAAACAACCTAAGCATCTGTCAAGAGATGGTTAAGGAAGATGTAGTATATTTATATAATGCAATACTACTCAGTCATAAAAAAGAAAAATCTTGCAATTTGTGACATAGATGGACCTTGAATGTATTACATTAAGCAAAATAAGTCAGATGCAGACAAATGCCTAATTTCACTCGTGGAGTTTAAAAACAACAATAACAAAACAAAACCTCATAGATAGAGAAAATAGACTAACAGTTAGAGAAGAAAGTTGAAGGCGGGCCAAACAAGTGAAGTGGGACAACTGTATAGTGATGGACAGTGACTTCACTTTTGCTGGTCATCACTTTGTAGTGTATACAGATGTTGAATTATAGAGCTGTACACCTGACACAAAAGAAAGGGTAGGAAAAATGTCACCATTTATGGGTTTGATTCTCAAAATATTTTAATCTTGAGAGAGGAGAAACTGGCTGTTAAGTTCGTTCGGCAAGTAGTAGCAGTCTCTTCAGTTCAGCCCTGATTTCCAAAAAAGAAAACAAGATTCAACAGCATCTAACTCATCAGCTAGGCACGTTTTATATTTTTTTATGGCATGTAATTTAGAACATATAGGTAAATGAATTTTTAAAAGATTTTATTTATTTGACACAGAGAGAGAGAGAGAGAGAGATCACAAGTAGACAGAGAGGCAGGCAGAGAGGGAGGGAGAAGCAGGCTCCCCGCCAAGCAGGGAGCTGGATGCGGGGCTCGATCCCAGCACCCTGAGATCATGACCTGAGCTGAAGGCAGAGGCTTTAACCCACTGAGCCACCCAGGAGCCCCAAGATAAATGAATATTAAAGAATGGAATGAAAAATGTGCACGAATTCTGTTGTGAAGATGGGGGTGAGGAGGACTCTGATTTCTGGCTTAAGTAACAGGGTGGATATGAAGCCCTGGACCAGGACTGAGGGGAAGCGAGCAGATGAACAGTGTACCCTGAGCCATTTTCTTTTACCTCTCCTGCCACAAAAGGAAAACCTGGCACTCTGATGCCAAGAGCACCACCCTGGCACAGATCCTAACCTAATGTGAAGAGGGGGCCTGGGCCAGCTCCCAACTCAGTTCCTCTTGCCCACAAACATACAATTCCTTTCTCTTCCACAATTTCTCACGATATGCTAAGGTTGGCCCTCGTCTAGGAAGGAGGGAAAAAGAACCACTATGGAAAAGTGAGAAGGATTTAATAATAAAGTTGTGTGGGAACCATTATTAATTTCAGTTTTTGACATGTCTGAGATGCCTATAAGATAATCAAGTGGAGATTACGGATAGGCACCTAGCAAAAAAATCTGGATCTATAGGTAAGATATTTGGGTTCATTCTATTATGCTCATTGAGAGCAGATGAAGTCATAAGAGGAGAGTAGCCAAACGTCAAGAACCTGTGGCTTCAGAGCATTAAAAGAAGCCAGGATTCAGGATGGATCCCTAGGCCAGGGAACCTAACATTGTGAGGATTAAGCAGAGGAAGAAGCCTGTACAGATTCTGGGCCCCAAGAAGGGAGAAAAACAGAGTGGTGTTACGGAAGCCAAGGAAAGACCATTTAAGGAAGGAGAGGTGGAGAGAAGACTCAAAGTGCTCATTTACTACCCATGCCCTTTCGATGCTCCTTAGAGCATAGCGGGAAACAGCTCCCCCCAATGTGGCCTTTATTTCAAAATTCATGCAAGTGTTGTATTCTATTCTTGAATATATTTTTGTTTTAATATAATAGTATTTTAAATGATATACCATAGAAGAAAAACAAAATAAAAATTCCAAACCTTATGAACTATCAAGAAATTACTTCCATCTTCTGGGTCTTATACCTAAACGGCAAACAAACTGTAGCTGATTAGAGCCCTAACGTATCTGTCCATACTGACTCACTGGCTGTAGAAATTCCCCATTTTTGCAATTATCAACAATTTAATTTATTTATTTTAAAAAATATTTTATGTATTTATTTGGCAGAGAGAGACACAGCGAGAGAAGGAACACAAGCAGGGGGAGTGGGAGAGAGAGAAGCAGGCTTCCTGCTAAGCAGGGAGCCCGATGCAGGGCTCAATCCCAGGATCCTGGAATCATGACCTGAGCAGAAGGCAGATGCCCAACAACTGAGCCACTCAGGTGCCCCACAATTATCAACAATTATAAATAAAAAAGCAGGGCACACATCCCTTGGTTAGCTTAGCAGGTTCTAGTGGGAACAGGTCAAACTATCTATCTGTGAAGAATTTGTTTCAAACTGTTATATGCGCAATTCATAATGTTCTCTTGTGATAAAAGCTAGTTTACTTGGGGCGCCTGCGTGGCTCAGTGGTTTAAAGCCTCTGCCTTCGGCTCAGGTCATGATCCCGGGGTCCTGGGATCAAGCCCCGCATCGGGCTCTCTGTTCAGCAGGGAACCTGCTTTCCTCTCTCCCTCTCTCTGCCTACTTGTGACCTCTCTCTCTGTCAAATAAACAAATAAAATATTTTTAAAAAAAAAGCTAGTACTATTGATATTAACAAGGTGTCCTTGTTAATTCTTGCACTCAATGGGTATTCAAAAGTTTATTGGATGAACAAACTTATGTGTATTAATTTATATGAGTTAGAATAGTCAATTCCCTCCATGTCAGGAAAAAAAATCCATTCATTTTGCTAAGTCAAGGAAAGATAGGGGGAAATACATGCCATCTACAAATTCAAGAGTCATGTTGCCCTATCTGCCACAGGGAAGGTATTCTGAAGTTAGGGAGTCTGGTGTCAGGTCATAATTACACCACCACGCAGCTGGGACTTCTTCCCCCCAACCCTTTAAAAAAATATTTTATTTATTTATTTGACAGAACAAGAGAGCACAAGGGGGTGGGGCAGCAGCAGTGGGGGAGGGAGACGCATGCTCCCTGCTAATCAGGGAGCCTGATGCAGGGCTCGATCTCAGAACCCCAGGATCATGACTTGAGCAGAAGGCAGATGCTCAACTGATTGAGCCACCCAGGCGCTCCAGCTAGGACTTCTTCCTTTGCTAGAACTACCTTTGGGTTGCCAGAGGGCAGGAGGCAGAAAGGAAGAGAAGGTGAGGTCAAGTCCCCAGCCACCTGTTTCATCCAGTTTGTTGATTTAATGTTTTTGTCTCCAGTGTATTGAAATTTGATCTCACATGAGAATAGGGCTCTTTGCTCAAAAAAGGAAAAAAAAAAAAGGCTTGAAAACCACTGGATTAGACTCTAAGGTCTGGAAAGACTTTCAAATTATATATGACTCAAAATATCTTTAATATTGCTTAACTAAGTTTTTGGTATATTTTTGGCAATGTAAAGTTTCTGGGAAGAATTTCAAAAACCGTAATTTCCTCAAAGATCAAAATAAAAATAAGAAAAATAAGAAATGTCTTAAAACTGCAAAATCAAGAATAAAAGCTGTACCGACGAGGAAACAAAAGAATTAAAAGAAAACGGATGACACATCTTTTTCAAATGTCACATTTAATGTTTTCACCACTGTACTTCAAATCTACATTGTACAAAGTGACCAGTAAGTGTGCCACGGTAATTGACCAACCTCTGAGATTGTACCTTTCACACCAGTGTCTTCTTGGGCTCTTTTGATACTAAACACGTTTCTCATTCAAGTGAATTGAAATGCTTCAGTTGGGTTGATTCTCAGGAGCCTCATAAAAAAAAAACAAAGATATTGCACCATCTTTGTTTAGTAATTCAATGTTTGTTTCTTTCACAGCAAATAATTACTTCATTGAAGTTAAAACTTCCAAACATAACTTATTAATAGTCTTCAAATTCAGCTCAGATCACTCAAGATGAAAATACTCTGCTAAATACAGATAACTTACAGTAACTTTAACAGTTAATTGTCCATAACACACACCAAGGTTTTTTCCTAGACCAATTTTAAGACGATCCATTAGTTATTCCTTGTACAGGTGAAAAACGATCTTCAATTTTCTTGTCTTTTTATTTTTAATATAAAAGTTGGAAGGGACATTCAAGTTTCAAGTCTCCACATTGAACTTAAAAAAAAAAAATAGTCATCATCAGCATGTGGAGGTAAACAAGCCAAGTTGTATAACTCCAGGAGGTAGAGGCCTTCAATTTGTATTCATATATACATATGCACAGAAGAATTCAGTGTTCCAACAGAAAAAAAAATTTGTCAAAAAGTAATAAGTTATTTACTACTGTGACATTTCAAGACTCCCACAGCTTTGCCTAAGGACACAAACACATTTGACATAATTCCCTATGTGCCTTTTTTTGTGGCTTTAAAATTTTTAAAAATTTGTTTTTGTCTTTATTTATTTATTTTTTAACTGTCCAGTGCAGGAAAAGTCTCACAAAATTTCACAGACCTAAAATGTGCAAGCTAGTTCTCTCTCTATACAGCAATGTTGGGATTCTTTTGAAATTAGCCCAGAAATGAATTATTTACACACATGAAAGATGCATGCTTGGGGGTTCTTTTATGTAAGAAAGAGCAGAAAAACTTCTAATAAAAATAGATTAAATATATATATATATATTTATACTGGGTAAGGAAAACAGAAGTTTAGTCTCTCCTAGTCACAAACTCATTCTCTCTACCCACAACATTGGATTTTAGACAGCACACATCACCGTCACGGCTCTAATGAGAAGCTAATTATAGGGCTTGATCATTAGGTGGCATGCCCCACCCCCCACCCCCCCAGGTGCAGCCACGATCAGCTCATGTGGCTCCATGATTGGTCGCAGGCAAGGTTTCTAGATTCTTTTGTTTTAGAAAACCCCAAATTTTCAGGAATGGCTCAAATATCAAAATGTACGACTGTCCTCTGTGTGTGTGTGTGTGTGTGTGTGTGTGTGTGAACAATCTCACTTCATTTAAAAAAAAGAAAAACAAAACAAAACAAAAACACAAAACCCCAAAATCCCAAATTTGGTTCAATTCTCTTTTGTTCTGAGGTGAGCCATAACAGCTGCACTAAATTCATAAAACATGTGCAACTCTGGGTAAAATATTTTTCTTCTAAAAGCACAACCACTTTACAAGATTAAAAGTCTAGTAACATTTCTAAATATTATTCATATCATACAAGTAGTGGTTGTTAATTTAAAACTTCATTAGTAAAATTACAGTACAAGCATGATTAACCTCCAGAATTGCAAATCCCAGACTCCAGTGGAAAGCTACATTACATCTTCAGTAGTACATTATCTTCCACCGTCACTCCCACACCAGAGGAGATGGGGGCATCTCAGACGGCTGGGCGACAGTGGAACTGGAAAAAAATGGAGACACAGTGAAACCAGGTGTGACACCACAAAGGGCAAGAGGATGAGTCAACGCTCTGTGTTTTCCTCTCTTCCTTTAAAAAAATTATAAAGTCCATTTCTGGATTTTTATTTAACTTCTCTAAAGCTGCATTTGTTCCAAATTGTTCATTCAAGAATCTGTACTGATAAGTGAGACTACAGTGATGGGCTTAAAGATGACAAGTCATTTACTCGAGGTGGGAGGCCGAGCATAATCCTCTTTTGGAAAGGGATGATGCCTGCCATCCATCTCAGGACAGTGATGAATACATGAGATAATGTAGGTAAAGTGCCTTCTACCGTGCCTACTTTGTAATATGAAGTAGGTGGAAGGTATTACAGTAATGTCTATAATCAACCAAGAAAATAACCTCAAGGGATGCAGAATTATCCATTTAAAAGCAGCCTCTCAAAATACAGTGACTTTAAGTGGGAACCTATGTGAATGAGCCTTACAGGCACTCTTTTAAGAAGTATGAATTCAACAGTAATGGATAATCATTTAGCATTTGTTATCCACGGATCAGTTTTCTCAGTTATTTCACGTATCTAATTTTGCTAACTAGATTATAAACTTGCGGGTGTGTGTGTAACCATTTTGCTTCCCAGGGGCTCAGGATAATGAATAACTTGCACCTGAAAGGTATTAAAACACATGATTGACTGGGTCACTAACTCTTAGGGGAAAATAATAAAGTAATTTTAAAGCACAGAAAAGTAAAAATGCAACCTAATTCCTTCTTTCCACAGAAAAATACATGGAAGAAATGAAAGTCAGTCTGATTAAAAAAATTCTAAACAGAAATTCTTGACCTTGATTTAATAACTTTAATCAACTTCAACATCATGTCAAGGCCAATTAAAAGGGAAGCAAGAAGAAGAGGGAAGGGGGAAGGCAGAAAGGCAGGTGGGGAAGAAAGGAGGAAGAGTGTGGCCTCCAGATCTAAATCCACCCTTCTCTGTCCTGCTTTGTGATACTGGAGCCAGACCCTACTCACAGTTATCCTTTGCCACCCGGCTTATGCTGGAAGGACACTGCAAGGCCACAGCATCAGGAAGCAGCTTCCCTTCTGGAGTGGTTTTCTGACGTGGAAGGCCCAGTTTTGTTCTACCCAAACTTTCTGGCAAGTTTCTCTGCAACCCAGCAGGCCTCTCTGAGGGACCAGTTCTGCCCACACCTTTTGCAAAGTTTCTTCACCACCCTCAAGCTGTGTGTGTTCTTGTGGCAGTCATATCCTCTACAAAGAGGTCCAAATTTTATTAGCCTTGGGTGGAGGGTCCTTCTCCAAATTCTTTTTTTTTTTTTTTTAAAGATTTTATTTATTTATTTGACAGAGAGAGATCACAAGTAGGCAGAGAGGCAGGCAGAGAGAGAGAGAGAGAGAGAGGAGGAAGCAGGCTCCCTGCTGAGCAGAGAGCCTGATGTGGGACTCGATCCCAGGACCCTGAGATCATGACCCGAGCCGAAGGCAGCGGCTTAACCCACTGAGCTACCCAGGTGCCCCTCCAAATTCTTAATATCTTCCTTGTTCACTCTTCCTTAGTCTAGAGGGAGTACCTGCTTTTCTGCATTTGCTACTTCAGGGCCCTCCAGAATCTTCTTATGCACCTTTTGGAAGTTAACCATCTTTTCCTAGTTAATACTTCTCACTACTAAATTTTCCCTGTTCACATTACTGGTGTGCTTTCTCCTGGCTGTACCTTAACTGATGCAAGGAATAGGGAAAAAGACACTGAGAAGGAAGGGACAGGGTGGGAGACAAAGTGAATGAGACCTGTCAGGTTCCAAAGCAGATTTGAAGCTCTTTAAACAAAACTCTTAGATAGGACACACCAGCATCTACCTATAAAATCATCTTGCCTGCATTATTATTAAGGTGGTAGGGATGGTAGTGGGAACCAAGATGACCACGTCTACTCTGAGGGCAGTGGCCGCCATGCTGCTCCTGCAGGAGGATCCCTATGCATGCGCACGAGCAGGGAGCAGAGCGGTCATCTGTGAACAAAACTGCCAAAACACCCCCGCCTCCACCACCCAATCAACCACCATGAAGCAGCATCAGTGTAGAAACCAATGCTCACATTTTTTACTTGCTTTTGACTAAAGCCAAAACTCATAAAAGAAACCATCTTTTTGTATTATCTAATCTAAATAAAAAGAGAAATATGCTGAATAATCAAATCACAATGACATCCTTTTAGTAACAAGAAAGTAAGAATTACATACATATAGTTACCTAATAAAGCTCTTAAAAGCAGCAGACTGCGGGTTGATGCAGAGAGGCACTCTGTTTCCTTTCTGCTGTTCCAAAATGAACTGGTGAATAATTTCTGTGGAGAAAACAAACATCATACAATCCATGCCAATCTGCAGGCCTGTGAGCACTGGACTCTCAGCTAACTGGCCAGCATCTGCAAACAGCATTTCCTACTGGCTTTGTGAGGTCAAGCACACAGATCATGTATAAGGCAGGATCCAGTGGAATTTTCCTGAAACTAAAGTGACAGTGGCTGCTAAACACAGGCAACTTCCCCACCTCCCTGACCAAATGGCATTTATATGGGTTCAAAACTCCATCCAAGGGAGGAGTAAAAGGATCTACAAATTTGAGAGTGATTCCACAGAGCTGGCCTTATGAATCGATTTTCTACATTGATGGTAGTTATTGCTCTTTTGAAAATCACTTAAAAAACCTCCACAGTTGTTTAGGTACATAGTTTTGGCCTGTTTACCTTGGTGACTACTCTCTTCTAAAATGCCCTAAAATGTCTAATATCATTCAGAATTTGGGGTGTCATTAACCTCCATCTCCACCCCAGCAAGAGATTGTGTCAGGGAGTTTTATGAGTAGACTATTGGAAATTCTCCTCTCTTGTGATCATTCAAGGAATGATTCCCTCAGTGGGTGTTTATCCTTCCTAAAATCTGCACATTATATAAAAAAGTCCAACGTGTTTCATTCAATGAAATTACACTGTGAATACATATTATCTGCTTTGAGTCTCACACTCACTAAATAAGTCAGTCTGAAAAGCTCCTCTGCCTGACCCTTCACTGGATGCAATATTAAATCTGTTTTTATAACACACATAGCTTTCTTGGCATATATGCCCTGGACAAACAGCTATATGCACGGTTGTAAAATACACATATGGAGGAACTTTGGTCACCATCCAGACTCAGTTTTTCACAGCCATATAATGGAAAATGTTATTATTCATCCTGCCTGGCCAAAGGCCAAAAAAGATACTCACCTTTAACCTGTCGAACAGAACTGAGGTTCTTCTCAAAAGTGTCATCAAATTTGGGATTGGTGATGGGCTCAAAGTCACTGGTATAAACTCTTCCAGTAGAGGTGGAAAAGCAACATTTACACATACACGTGTGATAGCGTAGTCGGCCTTCATCTAGGTAGGGGTGGGCTAAGGCATCCTTAGCGGATATTCTTTTGGACTGAAATCAAATTTAGAGACCAGCACATCAACACCACAGATAAACATGACTGTCCACACAGGATCTTTCATTAAGACACAGTAACTGCTTCTCACAGCTTATCCCTAATTTATAGTGTGTCTTGTATAAAGAGGGATGTCTGAACGCAGAGGCACGTTAATGCAGCAGCAGAGTGTATAATGTAGGACAACCAACCACGAGACACACCAGAAAGCATTTAGAAGTGACTCTGCTAAGATCCTGAAGAGTTCCTACCTTGAAATAGATATATGCATGGTCAAAAATGGCAAATACCATGACATTTAAATATGCAAAGCTTTGGAGGGGATAAGTTTACATTTTAAATAACAGTTATATTTTCTAAATGTGTTTCAGCATTTGGTAGAGATGTGATCACAGTGGCAATTTTACAAAGTTCCTTGAAACTTTTATTCTCTTAGAATGCCAACTGAACTTAGGGCAAAAGCCTATGGGGAACTGCTGGGGTCAGGTGGCAGATAAGGTCTGAATGCCATGTTTTGACAGCCAGCACCGTCTGAGTATCAGTGGCCTGTGATTTTCTAGCACTTCAGATCAGAATACTTGTAGTAGGTTCAGGTTTACATAAATCATAAAATCATTTCTCCATTAAAATAAAAACAACCCTGCTCCTCTTTTTAGCTTAGTGGACATACATGTACATTTTAAAGAATTTAAGGATGGATTCAGTACATAGTAACAAAAATGGACACTCTGTCCCACTTCACACACAACACAATTTAAAACAAAGGAAACCATTTGGTGCTCAAACCAAAAATAAATGGATCATCCTGACTGGCTCTGGTCCCCCAAATAACAAAATGTTAAATATTTCCTATAAACCTGGTTTCCCTAAAAACACTTCCATCTCTAATTTTTTGCTATGCTGATGTTAAAAGGCATGTCATGACTTTTTAGGATATGATAATCACAAAAGAAAGCTGCCGTCTATACACCATGAACAGACAAATGTAAACTTGCCAACCTTGGTTTTATTTCTTTCACTACCTGTCATATGGTATATCTGGTGATCCAGCCCTTCTGAAGCTTCACTCGCTGGTACTCTTAGCAAGTAAGCTTCTTTTTTTTTTTCTAAATGGATCCAGCTATTCCTAGAGGTTTCACTGGGATAAAGGTCTATTGTCAGAACCAAAGGAAACAAGCTGGCTAGGCAGTACATTGTGCCTGGGACCTGGCCCCTTGGGAGTCCTCAGTGACCCTGGCTGGTCTCATGTGAGGGACTAAGCTCCTTGGCTTCTGCATACTAGAGCTGGTTCTTGGACAAATCTATTTCTGTTTCTGACTGAGCAAGGCCAATTGTGAACACACAGGTGTTAGCAGTGGGTGAATCTGGGGCTTAAGTTTATCATCTGACCATTAAGGCATTTCCATCAGGTGGCAGATATCAGAAATTGGGTCCCTCTCAGCTGCCGCCAGCAGCTGGAATCTGGTTTTCCTGTTAGTTTTTTTTGTCTGTGGATTCTGATATTTCCTAAAATTCCAGAATGAGGTTTGAAAAGATTTTGGTGTTATCCCAATGACTGAGAGCATGTCCCGTGTTTGTACGTTCTGTGTACACCAACATGGGGTCCTCTGAAGTGTTTTACATAAGAGAAGTCTTTGAACAAAAAGTAAATCAAATCTTTAGCATGCAATCAATGATCAGCTTTAATTTTTCTAAATAAATTAATGTCTCTTTAGAACTTCTGCAAAGAAAGGAGACTGTCATTTTGTAAAGGGTATGAACACTGAAAAGAAAAACTGCTTTACTAAATTGAAAAAGGGATCACAAAATTACTCAGATTTTTCAATAATGTTCTTTGGAAGAAGCTAGTGGTGCTTAATTATGTCCTCTCTCTCTCTAATATGTATATATTATGTGTATGTATATATGTATATATTAGATATATATTAAAGATTATATATAATATATTAAAAGATTTATATATATAAATTTATATATAAAGATTATATATATATTAAAAGATTATATATATATTGAAAGATTTATTTATCTGAGAGAAAGCATGTGTGCGTGCATGTACAAGTTGGGGGAAGGGCAGAGAGACAGGGAGAAGCAGACTCCCTGCTTGAGCAACAGAGCCCGACTTGGGGCTCGATCCCAGGGCCCCAAGATCATGACCTGAGCCAAAATCAAGATTCAGACACCCAACTGACTGAGCCACCAAGGCGTCCCATGTTCATATAATATTCTTAATGACATATTGTACACACGTTGTTTAACTGATCAACATTTATAATAGATGTGGACACTTGTTTCTACCCTAGATTTTGTTGCTTCATCAGAATTGTGGCACTTTTAGTTCTCAATAGTTGATAAAAATTTCCATTTTACAAATAAAAAACATTTCTAAGCAAACACATTGATGTACTTCGTATACCTCTGAGGGGAGTTAATATATCATGTTATGAGATCTCTTAAAAAGCTAATGGGGCAAACTCCTATTCTAACTGGTTTTGAGAACCAATATCAACACATTAAAGACATATACAAAGAAATGAAAAGATTTTTAAAACACTATTCTTCTTTATGTATTAAATGTATTGGCTACTTTGAAATTTTTTCTTGCTAAAGTTGTAACCCATAGGGGTGCCTGGGTGGCTCAGTCAGTTAAGTGTCTGACTCTTGATTTCACCTGTGGTCACGATCTCAGGGTCCTGGGATTGAGCCCTGTGTCAGGCTCTGCCCTCATTGTGGAGTCTGCTTGTCCCTCTTCCTCTGCTCCTGCTCTTTCTGTCTCTGTCTCTCTCAAATAAATAAATAAATAAAATCTTAAAAAAAAAAAAAAAGTTGTAACAAAGATTAAATAAAGCTTTAACTGTGAATTAAAATAATATTTTTGGTTTAGCAGGTTACAAAGTAAAAAGCAAAATATTTCTCTTAACTTAAAAAAGTTTTAATATCTGGGGGCGCCTGGGTGGCTCAGTGGGTTAAGCTGCTGCCTTCGGCTCAGGTCATGATCTCAGGGTCCTGGGATCGAGTCCCGCATCAGGCTCTCTGCTCAGCAGGGAGCCTGCTTCCCTCTCTCTCTCTCTCTCTGCCTGCCTCACCATCTACTTGTGATTTCTCTCTGTCAAATAAATAAATAAAATCTTTAAAAAAAAAGTTTTAATATCTGGTATATAACTGTATAAGATAAAGAGGTCATATGGTATTACTATGCAAGGTGACTCTGGACATATCAGTCTGAGTTAATAGTTATAAATATTTTAAAATCTCTGTTTTCTTTTTTTTTTTTTTAAATCTCTGTTTTCTTTTTGATTTTACTGCCATGTACACATAATGCCATCACAATATTCTATAAGTTTTGGGATTGTTTTCTCACAAAAAGCCTAATCATTTAGAATTTAATTTTTTTCCACTGATTTTGCTGGTCAGATAAACTAATATCCCTTTGTGTAAGATTACAGAATTGCAAAATTATGTATTCAACATTAGATGAATGATAACAGGTAATGTGCTTTTATAAAGAAATTAGGTTTTTTTGGGCGCCTGGGTGGCTCAGTGGTTAAGCCGCTGCCTTCGGCTCAGGTCATGATCTCAGGGTCCTGGGATCGAGTCCCGCATCGGGCTCTCTGCTCGGCAGGGAGCCTGCTTCCTCCTCTCTCTCTCTGCCTGCCTCTCTACCTACTTGTGATTTCTCTCTGTCAAATAAATAAATAAAATCTTTAAAAAAAAAAAAAATTAGGTTTTAAAAAAATTTTTAGATTTTTTTTAAGAAATTAGTTTTTAGAATGCTACAATTCATAAGGACTTAATTTGTCAACTTAAATTTTAATCTGATTCTTAGTTAATATTAAGACCTTGGCAATAATTAATTTGAGTTAATAGTTGTTGGGATACCTGGACAACATAATTTTAATATACAAAAACTCTTCATTAATATATCATAGAGGAGCCATCATAAACAGTTAAAAGAGACGTACAAGTACCTTTGGGTTAAAGTACTATGTATTTTGTAAAGAGTATAAAAGAGTATGTGATAATAGGAAGATGTGTATGCAAGATAACAGATATATCTGGCAAGAGAAAAAAAGTGAATAATTTTGTCTAACTTCCTAATAATTATTGCTGTGCTTTAAAAATATTGCTTGTGGGCGCCTGGGTGGCTCAGTGGGTTAAAGCCTCTGCCTTCAGCTCAGGTCATGATCTCAGGGTCCTGGGATCGAGCCCCACATCCGGCTCTCTGCTCAGCGGGGAGACTGCTTCCTCCTCTCTCTGACTGCCTCTCTGCCTACTTGTAATCTCTGCCTGTCAAATAAATAAAATCTTTAAAAAAAAATAAATAAAAATACTGCTTGTAACTATTTATTGCATTTAGATAGAGTTTCTGGAGATTTGTTTAATGCCTTCACTATTTGAGTTAATTGTTAATTATACCTTTATAAACTGATTACTACAACCCGTCCTTTCCAACACTATTGATATTATTAGAATAAAAGAACCAGAGCCCTTCACCTTATCCTTTAGTGGCTTCTGGTTTCTCCTTATATTTGCCTAAAGGCTTCTACTACAAGCTAAGGAATTAAATTTCCCATGAGAAACATCACAAGAATCTCACTAAAGGACTGTTACACCAGGTACTCCTGACTACTAAATTCAGGACATAAACTTATGGGAACAGCTGGTATTATCACCACAGACAGCCATCACCTAGATTAAACCAAGTAACGAGTCAGGATTTCAGAATGTGTCAGTCCAAGAGCAGACACATGCTTAACCCAAGATCAGTAAAGTAATTAAATAATTATCTCACACTCACCGGACTAAATAAACTGATTTAATTATGGCTAATGTTCTATTTTTAAAGGATATTTTTTAAAACCTCATTTCTTTCTTCTTAATGTATCTCTAGCCCTCAATTTAACAAGTTAAAATCAGAAACACTCTTTAAAAACCTATTTCTAATTGAACCCTCAGAATTAGAAAGAAAAGAATCCTTAATTTCAGTCATAAACTAATAAAGCATCAGACCAATTTAAAAATGATTCTGTAAATAAATAATAATATATTTTGGTTGGCCTTGTTCTATAAGACAATGATAAAAATGGGTAAATATTACATGGGGTGCGTTAATAGAATTCTTTTTTTTTTAATAACCATGGAGTTATTTGCATAGGTCCAATATGAATTGATCCTCTTTTTATTTTTTTACCAGATAAACTTTACCTCTTTCTTATAGATAAACCTAATGTATAACTATGAACACACCAAAAGTTTCATTTTAATTAGGTGTGACAATCCCACTCTTAAGGAAAAAGGACATTTCATGTGTAGAACTGATGTCTAAAAGGCCTCCCAGGAAAAATGCCTGGTATCCACTCTGTGGCTTAGGAAATTCCAGCCTTAGAGCTGTAAAGATTAGGAATTCCTGGCAGGATAGGATCATTAATAATCATAGGATCTCGGAGAAATAGGATAGCTAAAAGCTCTAAGTACTGCAAGTAAAAGTTGGTACTGGTGAATCACGTGGTTCTTGGTTCCCAATCTTAACAGAATAAAAAGAGTAACATATTTCTGACACATAAACATAAAATTTAACCTCAGGGCCTTTATTATAATTTATTTATTATATATTAATATACAAAATATATTTGTTATATATTGTTTAGAGGCATACAGAAATGACCTCTGAAGCTTGAAATTCATGTGGTTCTAGTTTTGTTAACCACAAAAGATATATAAAAAATATGTAAAAGGTCTTTAGGTATTAACATCTGTTTTATAAATAGTTTAGCTATGTAGATAGGCTTGCCAAATAAAACAAAAAAATCAAACTAATGACACTAAATCACTAGCTCACTGAGCAAGTGATGTGCTAGAAACTGTCCTCAATGGTAGAAGCTTGGCCACAGGGAGGGGGTGCAGAAACAAGAAGGGCCACGCTGTTCTGCTTCCCATATCATGGGCACCTCACAGGCTGAAGTAAACAAATGGAAATCAAAAAATAGACACCAAATGAAGAAAAAATTCAGTCCGTCCCCTGCAATGCAGCTGTTTTCTCATTATGAACATACCAATGTAAATTTCATAAATGGTACTCTTGTGGTTTTTCCCTCTTTAAATACCTGCTGTGTTTGTACTTGAGGAATTCTTATACTCTCGGCAAGTAGGATGTTCTTTTCTAAATGTTTTCCTTTTTGAGTCTTCTTTGGCAATAGTTACCAGAACAGAGATGAGTAATAAATACTCTTTGGATGAATAGGTAAATGAAGACCTGAACTTTGTCCCAGAAGAGTCAAGACTACAAATGGCATTTGATAAAGCTACCATCTCAACCACCAAACAAGTCAACAGTTCCTTATGCAATATAATGGGCAGATTTTTTCCAAGAATGTTAAAATTCCTTTCTCCTGATTTACCTTGGCGTCAAACTCTTTTTTCAAATCCTGAGATAAATAAGGATGGTGCAGTTCCTTATCTCTTTTCACCTAGATGTTTATGTGTTAATAGCCAAACTTCTGTGCAGTGAGTGAGCACAGTGGTACACACAAAACTGGGGACTGAAGTTTATCTTTGAAAAGTCATTCTTTACATTGCTCATCTATTTAAAGCCAGGATGTTTTTCTTAGAACACATGTATTTTTAATTCATTAAAACAATATAAAAATAAACACTACTTACTGGATCAAAGACCAACATCCTGCAAAGGAGATGAACAGCTTCATGTGTAGCCTGGCTAGACAGGGTATAAAGTACAGGAAGAGATGGCTGTAAGAAATGAAGAATTAAAATATGTGAGTCTCTGTGTACATAGATACAGAATAGAGCCAATTTATTACAAGTATCCAGCTCAAAAGTTGTGTGCATATACATATAACCTCAAAGGGAAGGGGTATTCCCCTCATTAACCAATCTTCAGAAGCAGAAACTGTCACTGACTTCCAGTAGAATATTTTATATTGCAGGATTACCTATTGTAGGTTAGCTCACAAAGGAGCCTGCAAAAAATGAAAGCTAATCCTGTAAATATGGTGCTCCTGTTAGTCTTATACTGTAAATGCTCAGGCAAGAAGGGAATACCAAACATGCCTGGGACTGGGAGGCAAAAATATTTAAAACCACAGGTACGTGCAAAGTCAAGCATGGAGACTGTGCATGTGAACTCTGTCTTACACGTCGCCTATTTCCAACAAAGCCACATAATAAAAACCCAGTAAGAATAGCAGCAAGGTGTCTCAGAATCATCGCGGGAGAATTATTTACCTCATAGAAGTTTTCTGCAGGATCAAGGACTAACAGAGATAAGATGAGATGAGGCTCTAATTCACTAACTGATTGGATAAATCAACATGTGAGAATCCCAGTATTCTTAAGCACAGAAGGAGATGACTGAACTAAATGATCTCTGAAGTTCACTTTAGCTCAGAAATTATAGGAAACTCGATAGGATTATGACAGAAAAAGCTATATATGCACAGAACCCATTTACAATAGGCACTCAAATATTTGTTTGCCAATAGAGAAGTATTTCTTGTTAAAAATATGTAAGTCTGTGGTAGTCCTGAAATTATCTGCATTAGTCAAGGAGTGGCATGTGGAGAGTGTGGAGGTTTTGATTTACATATTTCCCCTAACAATTTCTTTATTGTGTAAAATGAAGTAATTTATATTTTTTTAAAGATTCTGATTCTTGGTTTGATGTAAATAGCTGGTCCTTTTCAATGGTTAATGCAGGTTAGCAGCCAAATTTCAGCCAATTCTTACTGACCAAAATATCTCACCATAAGCAAATCTCTTCTTTCCACTTTAAAAAAAAACTATTTAAAAAAAATAATTTTTAAGATTTAATTTTTTTAGTGATCTCTACACCCAACACGAGGCTCAAACCCATAAACCTGAAGTCAAGTGTCGCATATTCCATCAACTGAGCCAGCCAGGAGCCCCTCCTTTCCACTTTCTAAGTGAATCTAGTGTTATAGATGTTATAGCATCTATAACATCTATGGATGGTGTTATAGCTTAAGGTCAGGGTCAGGGTCAGGAACACTGAGATGAATACTAGAACAGGTGGGTTCCAATTCTAACTTTGCCATCACTACGGCCAAGTAAGTTGCTAAAACCTCAGCCTTCTCTTCTATTAGATTGTACTGGCACAGATCAGCCTACTGACCCAAAGCATTGTTAATCATTTACCATCCACAAAATGCCAGGGCCTGGGTTAGATGTTAGAGTAACAAAGATAAATATTGGGTGTTGCATGGGCAAGGAAAACATATGAACAAACAGTTCTAGAGGAGGGAGAATAGAGGACAAATTAGAAGGCAAAATTTGTTAAGACATGAGGACAACTGGATACATGAGGAGCTTGTGAAAATCAAATGAGTGGATGTTAAGGTAACCTGAAATTTTACACCCTCTCCCATCTTATCTTTCTTTATAGAATTACATCCTAAAAAACACACTAAAAGTAAGGCTAAGTTTCACCACAGCCTGGAACCATCATCTTATGTTTTCTCCTTTTCTGTGTTGCACGTTCAGAAGGGACACAGAGAAAAAGAAGTCAGTTCTGTTATGCCAATACCTCTCCAGAAGGATAACCACTAATAATTTAGTTCCTAGCACTGGCTCCATGGGAAAGATGCTGTACTAGAGATGCCAAATATCTAATTCTATTTTCTTCCCCTCTAATTCATCAGCCATTATGGTTGAACCCAGCTGGGCACAATGTATCAGAACTAGATAAGAAGTTCATATTTCTCAATCAAGCACAACAGAATCCATTTGAATGAAAAAACAGAATGCTTAGAAATATGCCCTAAATACTTCATTTGGGAAAAAGTTTTTGTCAATTCCCTCAGCATTCACAGACATTACTTTTTCCCTTCTAAGACATGCCAGGCCATTTTCTGTTCGTTTTGCAAGTTTATAAGCCACGTAGCAATGTAGGAGTGAGTGGGCGCCAGTGCTGACTCATGAGGATGGGAAGGTTTATAAAGAGTCCTCCATTGGGCGCCTGGGTGGCTCAGTTGGTTGGACGACTGCCTTCGGCTCAGGTCATGATCCTGGAGTCCCGGGATCGAGTCCCACATCAGGCTCCCAGCTCCATGGGGAGTCTGCTTCTCCCTCTGACCTTCTCCTCGCTCATGTTCTCTCTCACTGTCTCTCTCTCAAATAAATAAATAAAATCTTTAAAAAAAAAAAAAAAAAAAAAAAAAAAAAAGAGTCCTCCATTAATGACTATGATTAACTGTCAGTGAAATGAAGCAAGGATGAGCTTCTGGACCTGGGTGAGGGGCCCTAAATGATATGTCACAGTCATCATAAGCCAAGGGCAGAGTGCTGGTCACCACAATAGAGTTGGCTAGGCTGGCTTGGCCATTTGAGTCCTGTCCTGTAAGTTTTTAGCCAGTGGAAAAAAAGCTGTGATCATCAGTCAGCAACGTTAATTAAGTATGCACAATGTGCAGTGCACTATATGGTGAGCACGCGGGGATTATATAAAAGAAATCCCGACCTGAAAAATAATTAGTTTGAATTGAATGAACTCTCTAACATAATCTATTAAATGTAAGATACGGTTCCTGTCAGGAGACAGAACCATTTTCACTTTAATGAAAATATTACATGTATTTCTGTCACAATTAGTTGGAGCAATCTGAAGAAAAAGGAAAATCTAAACCTTATAAGAGATGAACAAAAGGACTAAGGGCTGGTAATAGACTTTTCAATCCTACCAGTAAGTCAGTGCCTCAAAAAGTATCTACTTTCTTTTCTTCTTTTAAATATTTCATTATTTTAGAACAAGTGAGAAAAGGAGAGGGGGAGAGAGAGAATCTCACACAGAATCTGTGCTGAGCGCAGAGCCCAATGCGGGGCTTGATCCCACAACCCTGAGAAGATCCTGAGATCATGACCTGAGCTGAAATCAGGAGCTGGCGGCTTCACTGACTGAGCCACCCAGGTGCCCCATGTATCTACTTTATTTTTTTGTTTTATTTTTAAAGATTTTATTTATTTATTTGGCAGAGAGAGACACAGTGAGAGAGGATACACAAGCAGGGGGAGTGGGAGAGGGAGCAGCAGGCTTCCTGCTGAGCAGGGAGCCTGATGCAGGGTTCAATCCCAGGACCCTGGGATCATGCCTGAGCAGAAGGCAGACGCCCAAACACTGAGCCACCCGGGCGCCCCTCCCAAGTATCTACTTTAAAAGATACTTGGGTCATGACAACTAAGATTGCATTCATCCAAAGATTCTGAGCTGTAGAAAAGAAACAATAAAAAAAAAATACAGAATATCACTCCCTCTTCACTCATAAATCAGATTTCAATCTCTCAATTCCAAGGATGGGCATGTGACCCAGGCCTGGCCAATCAAATGAAATATTCCCCTGAACACCTCTGACTGACTCTGGGAAAGATACAGGTTCTAAAACAGAAGATAGCCAAGGGACTGGCTAATCCAACACACACATACCCACCCCAGTCCTCTTCTCCTTTACCTACCTTTATTACAGAAGATAGGAAACACTCATTTTTTTTTTTTTTAAGCTTGTTTAACATCTGGGAGGTTACATATTACACAGTTCTAGACAATGACATAGAAGAAGAACCTTGCTAGGCAGGCTTCTGGGAAAATATCCTTTCCTAACATAAGGGACAGCTACCAACTAGTGCTCCCTCTTTCCTCCACTTTCTTGCTTTGAATGTGAATATGATTTCAAGCTACAGTCATTTTGTGGCCAGGAGGAGATAAGCTAGAGGGTATGAAATCAATATTCTACAGATGGCAGAGCAGAAAGAAAGAAAAAAAACCCTGGGTCCTTGATGACGTAAAATGAGCTGCTATACCAGCTCCAGCCTGCAAACCTCTGGGCTTCTTGATATGAGGAAAAAATGAACCCCTATGTCTTTAAACCATAGTAAGCAAGATTTTCTATTGCTCATAACCAAACATATTCATAACTGAATCAGAGACCTTCCAAATATTTTTCTAGATCTGTTTGAGAAAGTTCTTTCCTGAAGGATTGATATGCTAGTAGAACATAGGTCTGGACCACTGGTTGCATTTTTACAAACACACAGGGGAAAAGAAAGTTTGTCTGAAAATGAAGCCAACACACAGGAAAACAAAATAGAGAAGAATCAGATTCCTGGCTCGGAACATCACTTGACTACTTAAATCCAGCAAAGACTGAATCAGCTTTAGATCAACAACTTCATATGAAAAGTGCTATGAACCAGTAAGTTCCCTACTTTGCTTAAGCCAGTTTTAATTGAGTTTCACCGAAGAGTGCTGACTGATAAACTGTATGTGAGTATGTGTGTGTGTGTGTATATACATATATATATATTTTTTAAAATAAGATTTTAATTTATTTATTTGACAGACAGACATCACAAGTAGGCAAGGGGGCAGAGAGAGAGGGGGAAGCAGGCTCCCTGCCGAGCAGAGAACCCAATGTGGGACTCAATCCCAGAACCCTGAGATCACGACCTGAGCCAAAGGCAGAGGGTTAACCCACTGAGCCAACCAGGCACCCATGGGAATATGTATATTAATCAACCACACAAGAAAATTAATTTGAGACAGTAATCTGTACTCTAAGAAAATAGCCAATTAGATCCTCCTTTTGTATATGTATGGTTGTATTTTTTAAGAAGTCCCAACAAACAACAGAACATATTTTTGTTTATATAAATATATATAAATAAATAAAATATGTCTGGGAAGATATTCTCACATTAATCTAGAGGTGACTGGGACAGTATGGGGGTAGCTATGGATGACTAACTGTAAAATTTTTATTTTACATATACTCACATTACTTGCATATGTATAAGTGAAATTAAGAAAAAAAAATCTGCTGTGAAAGTATATGTGTCAGGCAGTGTATACTGGCTAAGAACGTAAGTTTTAGAAGTAGAAAAACCTACATTTGAGATCTGGCTTATGACCTTAAGCTTTTTATTTGACCTCAGTAATCCTTCATCTCCTGTTTGTAAAAAGGAACAAATGGTATATTATAGGGCTGTGAGGATTTAATGAACTAATGTAGTGGTTGGGACAGTGACTAGTATATAGCACACTTCTAAATATTGTTAGAAATAATTATTAATAGTAAAGATGGCTATTTCCATCTAACTTTAAGTAGCTACTTAAGTGGGATCTACTTGAAAAAAGTTTTTCTTTTTATAGTCCAAACTCAAAAACTTGTATTGAAATTTTAGAAGTATTCCTCATGAGTTTATATATAGTTTATCTAACTCCTATATCCAGTAATTTAGTATAAGTACAGTAAGGTATATCTTGCCTTGGGAAGACCTCCAATAGCTTAAGCAGTTTCATTAAGAATTCTGAGTCCTGGGTGCCTGGGTGGCTCAGCGGGTTAAAGCCTCTGCCTTCAGCTTTGGTCATGATCTCAAGGTCCTGGGATGGAACCCCGCATCGGGCTCTCTGCTCAGCAGGGAGCCTGCTTCCCCCAACCCCCCGCCTCTCTCTTCCCCCACCCCTCTCTGCCTACTTGTGATCTCTGCCTGGCAAATAAAGAAATAAAAAATTAAATAAAAAAAGAATTCTGAGTCCTTTCTAAAAGTTAGAGGCTTTTTCTCTGTGCATGCATTTTTATCTCATTTAATTAGTAATGTGTTAATACAGCTTATTCTGCCTTGTTCATATAGTTATCTATAAATTTATCTATAGGTTTTTGTAAAGAACTTTCAACATGGTAGCACATAAAAAGGACTGAACCTTATCTAATGCCTTTTCTGCATCAATTGAGATAATCATGATTTTTCTCATTTAAAATGTCAAAATACGGGGCGCCTGGGTGGCTCAGTGGGTTAAGCCGCTGCCTTCGGCTCAGGTCATGATCTCAGAGTCCTGGGATCGAGTCCCGCATCGGGCTCTCTGCTCAGCGGAGAGCCTGCTTCCCTCTCTCTCTCTGCCTGCCTCTCCATCTACTTGTGATTTCCCTCTGTCAAATAAATAAATAAAATCTTAAAAAAAAAAATAAAATGTCAAAATACATTATTAGATTTTCTGTAGGTGAATCGTCTTTGGATCTCTGGAACAAACTCCATTTGATCATAATGTTGTATATATTAAAAAAAAAAATCACAAGCTACAGCTATACCATGTTAGGGTGGTAACTTTAACCGGTAATATTTATTAATATTTATTAAATGTTTAGAATGCCAGACACTATTCTATGCTTCCTGGCATGCACTATCTCTTTATCATCATAACAATTTAACGAGGTAGGAACCATTTTTATTCCCTTTTTATAGAAGAATGAACTTAGGCACACAGAGATTAAATAATTTACCCAAGATCACAAAATGAGTTACCAGTTGACGCAGGATTCACATTCAGTCTGTCTGAAAACTGTAGCATACAACTCCTGGGACACCAGCAACATGCTGTGCACTGTGCTAAGCCTGACACTGCCACCGCAGCCTGCACTCTTCATCACTACAGACCAAAGAAATAAACGAGCATATATCTGGTGTGGGGCACTGAGCTAAGAACTATGCTCTTTGCAGAACAGTCATCATGTACAGAACTACACAAGCTATGGTGTCCATACTGGATTTGGGACCAAATTCATCTTTTAAAGTTAAAAAAACAAAACAAAACAAAACCAAGTGGCTACATACCAATATACTTGGGCATGGGTATGTATGTGTCTTCCGATCTCAGCTCTAAACAGGTAGAACATGAATGGAGATACCTTCAAACAGCTGCTAACAGGCCAACAAGAGGCATAAAAGATAAGCATCATGGGGTAAGGGAAGGAATAGAGAGTGGAAAGGGGAAAAGTAGAGTCTGAATGATGGTCTAAGTAAAGAGCTTCAAGGGTCTGCTAACCTTTCTTGAGAGCACTAATGGTATACAGATCAACTAGCAAATGTAGATGAAAACCTAAAGTTCTAAACTGGGGAAAAACTGGAACTAAGTAATATGTTAAGTTCATTTACCTTTAATTACATATGGTAGGCATAACTTACTCTATACCAGTCTACCTGGGTTACTGCTCAAAGACCATGAACAGTTGACTCAGGAGACCATTTCTAGCCCTGGTTAAAAGCATCTAAAGATAAGACTTAAAAGTTTTGGGGTACTTGTATGGCTCAGTTGGTTAAGCATCTGCCTTTGGCTTAGGTCATGATCCTGGGATCAAGCCCCATATCTGGATCCCTGCTCAGTCAGTTTCTCCCTCTCCTTTTGCCCTTCCTCCCTGCTTGTGCTCTCTCTCTAATTAATAAATAAAATCTTAAAAAAAAAAAAAAGACTTTAAAGTTTTGTGCAAAGTGTATCTAGCCTTTGAGGAAAAATGGTCACCTAATTTGTTTCCACCCTACCAGTCTTCTCTTCAAAACCAAAATATTCTAGTAGCTGATTTATATTTAGTGGTAGCTGTGGTGCTCTCTTAAGACCATCACACAAGGGTGCCTGGGTGGCTCAGTGGGTTAAGCCGCTGCCTTTGGCTCAGGTCATGATCTCAGGGTCCTGGGATCGAGTCCCGCATCGGGCTCTCTGCTCAGCAGGGAGCCTGCTTCCCTCTCTCTCTCTCTGCCTGCCTCTCCATCTATTTGTGATCTCTCTCTGTCAAATGAATAAATAAAATCTTTAAAAAAAAAAAAAAAAGATCATCACACAAAACTTAATAATAAACAAAATAAATTCTAAGAGGCATTCTTGTTAAGAGGCCGGTTCATGTAAAAATGTGAAGGAAAAAATTCTGCTTAACATCTTAACCTACTTAACTAGTTAAATAAACATAGGACTTTAAATTTTCCTTTCTTCCCTCCTTTGTTTTATTTATTTATTTATTTATTTTTAAAGATTTTATTTATTTATTTGACAGAGAGAAATCACAAGTACACTGAGAGGCAGGCAGAGAGAGAGGAGGAAGCAGGCTCCCTGCTGAGCAGAGAGCCCGATGCGGGACTCGATCCCAGGACCCTGAGATCAAGACCCGAGCCGAAGGCAGCGGCTTAACCCACTGAGCCACCCAGGCGCCCCTCTTCCCTCCTTTGTTTTAGACAGTAATATGATACTTAACTATTTTTTAATTAATTGAAAATTTAAGGTTTTTACAACTAACAGATTTTTAAAAATTTTCTAGAAGGAAAAGGACTCACTTGCCAGGAATGCTCAAAGGAGAACACAGATACCTTCGGTGCAGTATGTTACCATTTTGGCAGGGAGGGAGGAAGGCAGGGAAGAAACTCCTTAGGAAGCCTTGCTCTCTCAGCTGCACTTCAGCAGCTCTGACACAAAGGATTAATTAGCTGGCAACCATTAGCAATAGTTAAAATTCCTCTAGAGATGGAAGGGTGGCACCAGGGTATGTGATCTTAATCACATTTCATTACTGGCTACATTTAGCCAGGAAAGATTTACTGACCTAAGGTCAGGGAAAGAGGAAAATTATTTTGCTAGTTCCAAGGACACATTTACCATGAAGTATTGATAAATTACTTTAATATTCCTGATAATGGCCAATAAATAGAACATAATAGATCTTTTGAGTTCCTTCCATTAATACAGAACCTTCCTCCAGGATAAGACTTACTGTGTGCTCTTCTAAGAGAATTAGGGCTCAAATTATTTCACAGTTTATAAACTAAATACAAAAGAAAGATATAACCAACAGGGGGTTATTTAAAATACCAGCATCCACATCTCTGTTTTTCTAGTTCTGACTGGTTTTAGAAGAGAACACACTTAACCCATTGCCCCCCCCTATGATGTAAAAATGGGAGCTTTGGAGTCACACTGGAATTAGAGAGAGAAACTGCAGGGGCAAGGCACAGGCCCTGCCTAAATATCTGGCTGCTAATTTGAGAGGAGTATCAAACTCTTGTCTGTCATTTGGTCATTCAGATTAATCAGATGTAATGATCAATCAGAGCATAAAAATGACTATATTTTTAAAGATTTTATTTATTTATTTGACATAGATCACAAGTAGGCAGAGAGTCAGGCAGAGAGAGAGGAGGAAGCAGGCTCTTCGGCTGAGCAGAGAGCCTGATGTGGGGCTCGATCCCAGGACCCTGGGATCACGACCCCAGCCAAAGGTAGAGGCTTTAACCCACTGAGCCACACAGGTGCCCCTATAAATGACTAATTTAAAAGAAACCAAGGCAGAGCCCATGAAAATTAGATGCCGAGTCTTTCTGTTCAAGCCTTCTTTCTGTTTCAGTTTGCTGTTCCTAGGAAAACTATTTCCCTTCACATCAGTAAGCTGTTCTGTCCAAAGTAGATTAGGAAAAGTTCTCCTTAAAAAATGCTGCTTATGTGGAGATAAAAGCCATCTTCTTGTCTTTCTCAGCAGTGACTGGTTACAAGCAATATTGATCAGTGCAAATCTGGCAATCTCTTCTTCATACTTCCTTTCTAAAAGCTCAAACATGGTTCTGTGTGAGTGGTTAAGAGTGCAATAGAATCAGCCTCATACTCTTGGTTGGAATAAGAGAAACCAGGTATTTTGGCTCAGTATTCAGAAAAGACATCTTGATATACAAGTGAAAGCTCCACCCCAGTAACTTTTCCCAGACAAATCAAAGACCAGGAGACAAAATGCCAGGAGTCATTTCTTAGCAACAGTGCTACAGAAGTATTTACTCTCTCCCACAGCATTGGGAATGATGATATTTTATTTGGTTTAACAAATATTTAACAATTTCTTATTTATGACTGTGACCTAAAAAACTAAATAAAACCTGTAAGTCATGTTTTTGTTTAAAAAGTCTCAAGTCATTATTCTATTGGAAGAGAAGTCCTGCCCAGGTGGTTACCAACTATAGGCCCCGCCCTCTCATTTACCTGTTTATGAGGGCCCCTGAGTATATGCGCCTTAGCGCCTTCACAAGCCGTCCTCATTGCTTCCAGCGATGGTGTGCCCAAAAGATCCGTGATCAAATCCAGCTGCAAGGAAACATGAAATACAGACAGATAGTAAGAGCTCATGGAAACAACTTTCCATTACTCTTAAATCACTGCCCTTAAAGACAAGGAACAAATGTAAACAATGAAATGAAAACAAGCCTTTAAGGTAAGTTCTAGATTAACTAATAGGAGCCCCTACTTTCACTTTCTGGACATTAAAAAAGCCAGAAAAAATGTTTTTATTAGGAACCCACAGGACAGAAATTAAATGCGTTTTGGCAAGCAGGGCATTCTAAGGTTATAGAAATAAGAATCTGCATGTACCTGCCCTGGGTCTTGATAAGACAGTATCTATGATCCTTGCGGGGTGAACTGCTCTTTTGCACATGGCTAATGACTCTTCTTTTCAAACAGTTAATGAATGGATTCTGATGCTTCGAATGGATTCAGGCTCATCAAGGAATTAATCCATAAATCAGGCAGCTGTGACTCAGTAAATACTCAGAACTTTTACATCTGAAATGAAAGCTAAGCTATTGATGTTTGGGCCTATACACATCATTTACATTCTAGTTATTCTAGAAGTCTCTTACACTGGCAGAAAATGGTCATTCTTAGAAAAAACTGTAACACTGCACAAGACCACCTTAGTGAGCTGAGCATGACAGAAAATGGTCTTCTCAAGTTTTGGTAGATAGGAAACCACCTTCACAATTTTCTGTGGTGTGAAAACTATTCTAACTTCATAACCTAATTAGCAATAACATGTCATTCAGATTCCTCCAGGAGGGAAAATTCTTACCTACAGAATACTTCTTTTCCTTGTACTGGGATTGCCTGATATAAAGCCCTATTTTCTGCACTTATCAAAACTATGAAGTTTAGGGTGCCTGGGTGGCTCAGTTGGTTAAGCAGTTGCCTTCGGCTCAGGTCATGATCCTAGGATCCTGGGATTGAGTCCCACATCAGGCTCCCTGCTCAGTGGGGAGCTGCTTCTCCCTCTCCCCTTGCTCCTCCTCCCTGCTCATGCACTCAATCTCTGTCAAATAAATAAATAAAATCTTAAAAAACAAAACCAAAAACAAAACACCAATTAAGTTTAGACAAGGATCACTGCCCTCCAGGATAACGGAGATGATCAAGCAGCTGTATTCCCCAGAAGATTTCTATAGAAAGCTTTTTGGGAAAAGTGTGTTGGTTATACTTTTAGACCTCTAACAACAACTACCACAAAGGCAGAAGAGAATGACTGGCTCATGAAAACCAATGGGAACATTCAGAAAGTTGTCTAAAATGGGTAAGATCCATGGATGAGAAACATTTTCATGAAGTCTGCTAGGGTTTTTATTTCTTAGAGATACAGAGAAAATGTTACCGAAAGTAACTACTTCCATTTAGAAGTTAGATTCTTTTCCCACTTTACGTCTTGATTTCTCATCCTAAAATATACTGATGATAGAAAGATGCGAGTTCTCTGTCAGTGGCTACATCAGACTGGCAAACTCAAGACCCTATGCATTTCTCTGGGAAATAAGATAGCTGAATCCTACCTACGCCAGTTGCTTCATATGTATAAGAATATATATATGTATTTTTCCAAGCAGCAATCCAAGATCCTTGTTCAATATACAGGAATTGAACAACTCCCCATTTTTTAAAGATTTCTTTATTTGAGGGATGCCTGGGTGGCTCAGTTGTTAAACATCTGCCTTCGGCTTGGGTTGTGGTCCCGGGGTTCTGGGACAGAGCCCCACAACAGGCTCTCTGCTCAGAGAAAGCCTGCTTCTCCATCTCCCACTCCCCCAGCTTGTGTTCCCTTTCTTGCTGTCTCTCTCTCTCTGTCAAATAAATAAATCAATCTTAAAAAAAAAAAAAAAAAGATTTATTTGAGAGAGAACAAACATTTGCGTGCGTGCGTGCGTACACACACACACACACACACACACACACACACAGGGTGGGAAGGAGACGGGGAATCTTAAGTACGATGTGGGGCTGATCCCACAACCCCGAGATCATAACCTGAGCTGAAGTCAAGTCGGATGCTCAACTGACTGCGCCACCCAGGTGTCCCGAACAGCCCCTTAACTTTTTTTTTTTTTTTTTTAAGATTTTTATTTATGTATTTGACAGAGAGAGATCACAAGTAGGCAGAGAGGCAGACAGAGAGAGAGGGGGGAAGCAGGCTCCCTGCTGAGCAGAGAGCCTGATGCAGGGCTTGATCCCAGGACCCTGAGATCATGAGCTGGGCTGAAGGCAGAGGCTTAACCCACTGAGCCATCCAGGTGCCCCAACCCCTTAACTTTTATTATTATTTTTTTTCTTTTTTAAAGATTTTATTTATTTATTTGACAGAGAGAAATCACAAGTGGGCAGAGAGGCAGAGAGAGAGAGGAGGAAGCAGGCTCCCTGCTGAGCAGAGAGAGCCCGATGCGGGACTCGATCCCAGGACCCCGAGATCATGACCTGAGCCGAAGGCAGCGGCTTAACCCACTGAGCCACCCAGGCGCCCCTCTTAACTTTTATTTAAACTTCTCTTTTTCCTTTTTTTTTTTCTTTAAAGACTGTACTTATTTGACAGACAGAGATCCCAAGTAGGCAGAGAGGCAGACAGAGAGAGAGAGGGGGAAGCAGGCTCCCTGCTGAGCAGAGAGCCCGATGCGGGGCTTGATCCCAGGACCCTGAGATCATGACCCGAGCTGAAGGCAGAGGCTCAAACCACTGAGCTAACCAGGCACCCCTATTTAAGCTTTTCTGTATGGTAGACATGTCTCATGTCCAGACATGATGGGTATTACAGGTAGTCCATTAAAATCTACTTTCTAAAAAACCTGAATAGTAAAGTGGGTACTGTCAATAGTACCCAACATTATTAGTATATATGATAATTTTTTATCACCAGGATCAATTTTTAAGATGTAAACTTGATAAAAATAGACTGAATGTATAGCAGAGAAATAATTTCAAATGCTGATCATAGCAGATACAGTTTCTAATGTATTAGTTAATTCTTTTCTAGAAGAGCATAAAAGAAATTACTCCATTTTGGGTCAAGTGCAGGTATTATTTACAAAGATACACAGTAGTCAGGGTGATTTTTAAAAATGTGATCAATCAAGTCATAACACTTCCTTGCTCAAAACCTTCATACAGCTTTCTATTACACTTTGGACAGAATAAAATTCAAAGTCCTTATCCAGTCACCATGGTCAGGCTCTCTCTCTTTCTCTGACCTGGTCTCCTACAATTTCTCCTTGGATCATGCCATCCCTCCAACAGGCCACATTTGTTCCTGCCTCAGGAGCTGAATTATATTGGTTGTCCTTTTCCTGGAACTTACCCAGTATCTCGCTCCCTCATTTCACTTGAGCCACTCTTCGAATGTCATCCATTCAGAGAATCCTTTAACACTGCTTTGCCCTAGCATCATTTCCTATCCCTAACCTGGTTCAATTTTTCTTCACAGAATTTATTATTACTTAGCTTTATATTTATTTGTGTACTTATTTATTTTCTGTCGCATGTGAAAGTCGCACAAAGGCGAGAACTAACTTTGTCTTATTTACCATTGCATCCCAAGCATCCTGGCATCACTTTCACCGCCGTTAACACTTGTTGAGAGCTCACTATGTGCCAGGCCTCATTTTCAACTTATTACTTTTAACGTGCACAAAATCCTCAGAATGGTTTAATCTGCCCAAGAATTAATAGATAGTAAGTGTCAGAGCTAGGATTTGAACCCACCAATTTGATTCTGAAGACTAAGCACATCATTGTTACATTATTCTCATGCAAACACTATTGTTAAGATTTATGGATAAAAAAGTACTTAGGAATTATCCCAAGAAAACATGGAGGGTGACGAATTCACTCTTAGGGCAGATAAAGTATCACAAATGGTTTCCTAAAGCTACGTTTTAATAAGCTTCTAATGTTCTCTGCCATATTTAAATATGTTAGCTCCAAAATAAAGGTTAGAAATGTTCTTAAATGTTCAGATTTAAGGAAATCAACATTCACAATTTATATTCTAAGCACAAAGTGTAAGTACATGAAGCCATCAAATACATTTTCAGGTCTGACCCATTCAGTCAGAAAGAACAGAGGCCCTCTAACTACGGAAGATTACACCTGTGCAAATTGTTACAGCAGTCAGGTACTATGCATCAGTGCATGTAATAAAGTCAACACTCCTTCTAATAGGTTCGTAAGTTACAGAATGAATCTGTCATCTTCAACTTCCTAACTTTTCTGAATTTTAAGTGAACCTCAATTTGCCAAAAGCAATTTAGACAGTACAACGAATAAGCCCAAGACACGTGTGCAAGACAGTTTTTCCTTTAAATCTGTAATAGAATTGAAAGCTACTAGAGCCTAAAGTAAAATCATACCTGCTGAATGGGACTTTGTGCCTGAAACAGTATTCTTCGTCCTAGTAGTTCTGCAAAGATACATCCGACAGACCAGATGTCAATAGCATTGCTGTAATGACGACTGCCCATCAGGATTTCTGGAGCCCGATAATACTGAGTAACAACTTCCTGAGTCATATGACGGGATTCATCTAATTCCTCCACTCTGGCCAATCCAAAATCACAAATCTAAATAGAAAAGATTATCAAAATATTTAAGAGACAAATATATTTACAGATATATAAAGTAAAACACAATAAGCAAAAATTCAGAATCTTGATGGATCTCTGAACATTGAAAAGTTTTCAATGATACAGGTATTGCATATTTGTGTCAATATATGATTTGCTCTTATTTGTAAAGGAGGAAAAAAGGTCTCAAACTTCCTTATTTCTACATAAAATGATGTATCTTAAAAATATTCTTCTCAGGTGCTTGGGTGGCTCAGTTGGTTCAGCGATTGCCTTTGGCTCAGGTCACAACCCTGGGGTCCTGGACAGAATCCTGCATTGGGCTCCCTGCTCTGGAAGGGAGCCTGCTTCTCTCTCTCCCTCTGCCTGCCACTCCCCCTGCCTGTGCTCTCCCTGTATCAAATAAATAAAATCTTAAAAAAAAAAATTCTTCTCGCTCATCTTAACTGATAAGCAAAGCAAAAAGACAGCTCAATGCATATTTCTAGGTTTAATGTGGAAACCAAACTATGTATTTTCAAGGCTTATCAAGGAATTATAGGGAAAAAAAGGGGGGCCTATCTTAAAGACCTCCTGAGCTATGTTCACCGTCTTTATGGAATACACATAGTAAAATTTCTTTATATCTATGGGTTTCAAACTGAGTCCTCAACTTCCCCTGTACCTATCTATTTAAAATACTATTCACACTTAAATACATATGTCAAAATGTACTACACTGTAGAATACCAGTGTTACTAGTTTCACTCATTTCTTTGTGCTATAAATATTTAACTGAATGCTTCTTTTGGTTTGGATAGTATGCTAGAGCCCGGTAACACAATAGTAAATAAGAACGATTGGTTAATTTATTGGCAGACCTGGGAATAAATCTTTTCTTATTTCTGTTTCATTGAAAAGGATGCTGAGGTTGGAAGGTGAGCTGCTGGCAGACAGCAGCAGCAGCACCACCAGCAACTTCGGCTTATTTTCAGGAATTTCTCATATTAAGAAAATAAGATTTTCTTAATCCTGGGCCACCAAAAAAAAAAGTGGGAGCACAGAGGTTAAGATAAGAGAGTAACGGCTTTCCAAACTCCAGCATCCTCACTGATCAACTTCATGAGTCAATATTTTAAGTGATGAACTAACACTGTTTTCTAAGTTGAGGTTGCAGCATAAGATTTTATTTGAAAAAAAGAGTCTGGCAGCTTTAAAAAATGTTTGAAAACCATACCGAAAAGGAAAAACAAAACAATCCAACCCAACCCCAAAACCCCAAGTTGTTTATCAAATTCTCCCAAAGGCTAGTGTTCAAATAACACATATTTTAAAAAACTCTCTTCCTTGGCCATGATGTTTTAGGATATCTTTTAAAACAAAACAAAACCAAAGAACTTAAATCCATTTTCCTCTATCTTTATTGTATTTATAGTAAAAAAACAGAAAACAAAACAAGAAAAAACAAGCAACCACCCACCGGACAGGAAATGTTTTCTGTTATAAAGCAAGTCCTTTGTTAAAAAGACCAGTCTGTCTGGAGTCATTTTTGGCAATTTATCTGGAAGACAAGCTAAACCCAAAGTAAGAAGCTTATATGATCAGATAACCAAAAAGATAATGAGATTTCCGACAAAATTATACATCTTGTGCTTATTAGGAAACAAAATATATTCAGAATACGAAAGGATACTAATTTAAAGATTTTTTTTTTTTTAAATTTATTTGTCAGAGAGAGAGCGAGCGAGAGCAAGCATAGGCAGACAGAGTGGAAGGCAGAGTCAGAGGGAGAAGCAGGCTCCCTGCGGAGCAAGGAGCCCGATGTGGGACTCGATCCCAGGACGCTGGGATCATGACCTGAGCTGAAGGCAGTTGCTTAACCAACTGAGCCACCCAGGCGTCCCGAAAGGATACTAATTTAAAAGAAATGTTTTATCATAGTTATTTTTGATGAATTTGTACATTTGAGAAGAGAATCAGTGTCTGTAGCTTGGAACTCCATTTTGGGTCTTAAAAGTAGGCTGCTAAGACAAGTCAAAGGAGTGGGGCACAATTTTAGTTTATCCTGATCTTTGTGTTACTTATTCATTAATGACATATTCCTCTAGTTACTTGTCTATGTAGCTAGAAGTTATAATACCATAAGAGATTATCTGAAGAATGGACTTCAAGCAGGTAATGGCACCAAGCAAAACAGCTTTGTGAAGTTCTCCAACCAGAAACCAAAATAAGAAGAAACTGGCTTAAGCCGTCATAAAACTGATTTGGTCTGAACAGAATAAAGAATTCCTAAGGTTTAAAAAAATTTGTTTTTAAAATTAAATTAGGGTTATGGGGATTGGGTGCAACTCTCTTTATTTTTTTAAGATTTTATTTATTTATTTGACAGAGACCACAGGTAGGCAGAGAGGCAGGCAGAGAGAGAGTGGGGGAAGCAGGCTCCCCACTGAGGGGCTCGATCCCAGGACTCTGGGATCATGACCTGAGCGGAAGGCAGAGGCTTTAACCCACTGAGCCACCCAGGTGTCCCGCAACTCTCTTTAAAAAGTGGAAAGGTATCGGGGAAATGAACTCAATGACCTATAGAAGGAATGTTTACTTTAGTGGACACTGGGAACAATCCATTTCTCTGTGGAAAGAGACTGAACTACAATACTAGTTGTTCTCAGGGAAAATATGAAAGATATGAAAGATAGCTTTTTTTTTTTTTTTAAGATTTTATTTGAGAGAAAGAAGAGAGAGCATGAGTGAGGGCAGGGGAGAGGGAGGAGCAGACTCCCTACTGAGTAGGAAGCCTGACACAGGGCTGGATACCAGGGCCCTGAGATCATGACCTGAGCTGAAGGCAGATGCTTAGCGGAGTAAGCCACCCAGGCGCCCCTGAAAGATAGTTTAAAAAAAAAAAAAATCTTTCTAGAGTTACATCAGGAACAGTTCTTCAAGGCTATAATGAAGGGAGGTTTTTTTTTTTTTTTCATAGTATTAACATACCAGTTTTTCATTTATTTTTATTTTTTTAAAAGATTTTATTTATTTATTTGACAGACAGAGATCACAAGTAGGCAGAGAGGCAGGCAGAGAGAGAGAGGAGGAAGCAGGCTCCCTGCTGAGCAGAGAGCCCGATGCGGGGCTCGATCCCAGGACCCTGAGATCATGACCCAAGTGGAAGGCAGAGGCTTTAACCCACTGAGCCAACCAGGTGCCCCCATACCAGTTTAAAAAAAAAAAATTTATTTATGTATTTATTTGTCAGAGAGAGAGAGAGAGAGAGAGAGAGCAAGCAAGCGTGTGCGTGTGCAAGCAGGCACAGTGGCAGGCAGAGGCAGAAAGGGAAGCAGGCTCACGCTGAGCAAGGAGCCCGATATGGGACTCAATCCCAGGACGCTAAGATCATGACCTGAGCTGGAGGCATGCTCAGGTTAGAGGCTTAACCTACTGAGCCACCCAGGTGTCCCAACATACCAGCTTTTAAAGAAATTGGCCCAGAGTTTAAAGAAAGCTTTTAAAATATAAAATGATATTCATTTATATACTTGCTTTTAATATTTAGTTTAACTGCCACCAAGTTAAGTAACAATGACATCTTGGTAACTTATAAAGCAGGCAACATCTAAAAGCCAGTTTTCCTGGGGTGTCTGGGTGGCACAGTAAGTTAAAGCATCTGATTCTTGTATTCGGTTTAGGTCATGATCTCAGTGAGATCAAGCCCTGCACTGTGCTCTGTGCTCAGCATGGCGTCCGCTTGGAACTCTCTCTCCCTTTCTCTCTGCCCCTCCCCATTGTGCACCTTCTTCCAAATAAACAAATCTTTATTTATTTAAACTTAAATATAAATAAACTTTATTTTTTTTATTAAAACAAAAAACAAAAACAAAGTTTTCTTTTTCAAATACTATCAGTTTTTAATGTTAAGAAGAATATTTACTGCAGACTGAAGCACCATGTAATATCGTAGCCACTCATAAAATAGAATTTAAATTTGCTTACACAGAGAGGACACAACTCTAGGAAGGCCCTTATCTCTCATTTCTATGATGGAGAAAATATGGTGGGCCTCTCACTAGGAGTTTTGCTAATACATCTATTAGAGGCAGGGAAATGCAAAATGTGGATTTTGCAATTTGTGAGCCACTCTAACAAGGAACAACGGGTGGAGGGTAGGTAGAGATACTAGGGAAAGTAAAATTGAAATTGATGGCTTGAAATTTGGGGGCTACTACTCTAATTAAATCCTGTAATCAATTCTCCTTTAGAAGGAGTAGCAGAATTGGCTACTATATATTTGACCCTTTTCTGGCATAGTATTTTTAACTTTTTTTTTCAATAAAGATTTTATTTATTTGAGAGAGCAAGCAAGAGAGAGCATGAACAGGGTGAGGGGCAGAGGGAGAAGCAGATTCTCTGCTAAGCAGGAAGCCTGATATTGGGCTTGATCCCAGGACTTCTGGAGCATGACTTGAGCTAAAGGCGGGTGCCTAACCAACTGAGCCACCCAAGCGCCCCTAGTATTTTCACTTTTCAGTGTTTTCACTTCCCTACTTTGCTACCTGTCACACAGGGCATAGAAATGTTACCTGTGCAAAAACAGTCTCTTTTGTTTTTCTGAAGATTTTTATTTATTAGAAAGAGAGAGAGAAAGAGGGAGAGAGAACATGAGAGGAGAAAGATCAGCGGGAGAAGCGGACTCCCTAATGAGCAGGGGGCCCGATGTGGGACTCGATCCTGGGACTCCAGGATCATGACCTGAGCTGAAGGCAGTCGCTTAACCAACTGAGCCAACCAGATGCCCCCAAAACACAGTCTTTATAAAAGCTATACTTCATTCTCATATAAATAACTTACTAGTCTTGAAATAATTCTTTAGATACACACTTTCTTTAGCAATAGAGCAATCTAAAAAGAAATTACCTTCTCTATCTTCTTCCTGGTCACACTGTAAATCCAATTTCAGTGTTTCCAAAACATATGCAAACTATCATGAAGAAATCATGAGTCAAGATGACAAATCATTACTATGGCCATGACTAGTGATATTGCTGGAGAAAACTCAGTTCTTTAATTTTTGGTAGTGACGAAAATAACTTTAACTCTTTCACAAAGACACATTGTTCTTAAACTTGCCTTGACATTCTGAATTTTTCTCAGATATTTAAAGAAACCGAAAAGCTACCTTTAGAACACAGTTGCTGTTCACAAGGAGATTCCCTGGCTTAATGTCTCGATGTAAAATGCCAGCTGAATGGAGATATTTCAAACCTGAAATAACAAATGGATTTAATTGCAGATATTTAATTCTTTTCACTCAACCAACGATCTGGGAAAAACCACAGTAACAGAGAATTCAGGATTTAAGATTGTTCTTTAAATAATGACACAATAAACATTATTAAAAGCTTGACTTAGTCCTACCTCAAAAAACTGTAATTTTGTAAAATAAAGTGTCATCAAAGGTTTACACAACCTACAGATAAGCTTTTCAGGTGCTGGAATTAAAATTGACCATACCAATATTCTTGGATTGCTCCTACGGGTGGGGGGCTACTGGAGCTTGGCTATTGGTATGCTCAACCTATGATTCTGAGCCAGCTCCCACAGATCCTCATCACCCACCAGAGAGCCCTTCCCAGGGCAGAATTTCACTGATCAGTGAAATTCAGTGACCTGCCCAGGTTTGTCAGTAGTATTCCCCATCACTGATATTCAGGAGGGGTAGTTAATTACTTTCAACTATTTTTTTACATCTTAAAAGACTGACTTTAGCAGGCTTTTAGAAAAAGATCACAGCTTCAAGGCCGAGTCTTCTGAATAAAACACAGCAAATAATATATATGTATTTTACAAGGGTAAAAAAAAATCCAATATCCAATATCTTCATTCTGCCATAGAATAGCAACAAATCTATGGAGAGTGAACATCCTAGTTTTAATACTTTGTGTGTGTTTTCATTCTGTTGGCAGATGCTTTTTAATCTCCATAAAGAATACCTGAATCTATGAATTCTGGTGTGGGAGCTGAGGGAGAATATTTCACTGGGTAAGAAAGCTGTTTCAGCTTTAAACAATTCTCCATTTGTAACAGCAAAATTCCAAAGGACAAACCTGATGGCCAGACGCAGCTCCAGGAATGTCGGCTCACACTGCCTCTCCCTCAAGTTGGAGCTCTCTAATGAGCCGGTCTGGAGAATCACCTAGCTGGCTCTTTCTCAGCCTCCTCGCTCCTTTGGCTTTTAAGAGTCATTTTGGTTTTTTTGGAGTTGGACTCAGGTATTCCAACCAACACTGACAAAACTTGAAGAATAAACGTCATCCGTAGGGAAGGGAACAGAGTTATTTTTCAATGGAATCACCTGTATATTCACCTGATTCACAGGAATCACCACAGATTCCTGTTTAGAGGGAACTTTGTGACAGACCACGGGGTTCCACAAACCATCCTGCTTATTTACCTTCCCTACATTAACCTACTTAACTGAGTAATGAATTAGGCCTTTCTCTTCCATCCATGAAAATACGAACCATTTGGCCACCCTTAAAAGCTTCTTATTTAACGTCAAGTGTAGAGATTATTAAATATAATTTGGTCAAAAGAAAAAAGTCGTTAGGAAAGAAAAAAGCCTTGGAAGGTTAGATTAAAGTTCAAATGAAAAGCAAAACATTTCACTTTATACCGTGACACTACAGTTTTCTTCACAAAGAAAAGCTTACCTCGCAAAATCTGATAAAGAAAAACTTTGACATGATCTGAGCTGAGTGGTTGAGGAGAGACGATAATTTTATGTAGGTCACTCTGCATCAATTCTGTGACAACATATCTTGAGGTTTTAAGTTAAGGAGAATTCCGAGAATTCAGACCCCAATCCCCCAAAGTAGGCAGTATGTGTAAAGAATAACTTTCGTTCTTAAAGCTGGAAAAAGCTTAGGGAAAAAAGCTTCTAGACAGCATGACAGAAGTAAAAATTCCAGCCCTCACACATACATACACAAAAGGCCAAAATTAAAGAATTCACCATTCAAAGTCAGCAGAAATAGTCTCTATAATCAGCATTATAAAAGAAAAATAAGGATAAAGACTTTTAAAATTAAGTTTTTAATTCCAATGTAGTTAATGTAGTGTTCTATTAGTTTCAGGTGTACAACATAGTGACTCAACAATTCTATACAGTACTCAGTGCTCATCCCAATAAATGCACTCTTAATCCCCCTTCACCGATCCCAATCACCCTCTCTCTGGTATTTGTTTTCTATAGTTAAGAATCTGGTTTTTCCCTTTGTTCGTCTGTTTTGTTTCTTAAATTCTACAGATGAGTGAAATCATATGGCATTTGTCTTTCTCCAACTGATTTGTTTTGTTTAGCATTATACTCTCTAGATCCATCCACAGTTGTTGCAAATGGCAAGATTTCATTCCTCTTGATATTCTATTGGGTATCTACGTACCACATATTCTTTATCTATTCATCTATCAGTGGACACTTGGGTTGCTTCCACAATTTGACTGTTGTAAATAATGCTGCAATGAAAATAGGGGTGCACATATCCCTTTGAATTAGTGTTCTTGTATTTTGGGAGTAAATACCCAGTAGTGAGATTACTGGATCCTAAGGCAGTTTTATTTTTTTTTGAGGAACCTCCATACTGTTTTCCACAGTGGCTATACTGGTTTGTGTTCCCACCAACAGTGCACCAGGGCTCTTTTCTCTCCACATCCATGCCAACACTTGTTGTTTCTTGCATTGTTAGCCATTCTGACAGGTATGAGGTGACATCTCATTGTAGTTTTGATTTGCATTTCCTTGATGACAAGAGATGTTGAGAATCTTTTCATGTGTCTGTTGACTATCTGTAGGTCTTTGGAGAAATGTCTGTTTTCTGCCTATTTTTAACTGATTTTTTTGGGGGGGAGTTCAGTTGCATAAGTTCTTTATATATCAGAAAATAACCCTTTATTGGATATGTCATTGGCAAATATCTTCTCAAATATAATAAACATTTTAACTTATTTTTTACAGATTTTATTTATTGGAAAGGGAGAGACAGCATGAGCAAGAGAACACAAGCAGGGGGAGCAACAGAGGGTGAGGGAGAAGCAGGCTCCCAGCTGAGCAGGGAACCCAATGTAGGGCTCGATCCCAGGACCCTGAGATCACGACCTGAGCCCAAAGGCAGACGCTTAGCCAACTGTGCCACCCAATAGCCCCAAGGATAAACGTTTTAAATGACAGCCAGGCCAGGAAGAATGTGAAGACCAAATAGTCTCGGGTCTATTCAAACATGTTACTGGAGCATCCTTTGAATCCAAACAAGAGAGGGATGATGGGGGTCTCACTCTAGGCCACCATGGCACCCATGGAAAGGATGACAACCTACCCATCTTTGTATACTTTACAAAGAATAGTACTCCTAGAAATGTGCAAAATGATTAGTTAAAATCCAAATCTACCCACAATCTTCTTTTATTTAACTTATTATTATTATTATTTTTTACATTTATGGCTCCTTTATTAAGTTTGAAGCTTCCTATGCTTTGTACTTTAATACCCTCAGGGTTTTGTTCAAACAACACATGGCTGATGATCAAAGCCTGGAAGGATGGAGCCCAGGGAGCAATGAAGAGGTGGAATTCAGAACTCTTGTGAAGATAACTCTTTTGTTATATTTAAAATAGGGCAAATTCATGTCTTACCCTGCACACAGTTAAGGACTCATCACAAGTTTGGGTGAATTTTATAATTTAAATTTAACCTTCTTAAGACAAGGGGAGAGTACCCTTGATTTCAGGAGATTCCTACCAGGTTTCAAATTCTTTGGACACCTTGAGAAAGTCAGTTTCATGTTCTGAGTTAAAACACTAAAACTCCCCTAGCCCTGTACAACTGAAAGCAGGGAAAGGCAAAATAGCAACAACAAAGCAGAGCTGTTACTGGGCTGCAGAGTTCTTCTGCTTTCTTCCTTAGCTCTTCAGATCCTAACTTTCTTCTTCCAGGGCGGTATTATGGAATCTTCTGAAAGGACAACCCATCTGACAGTCTGTAAAACACAGTATCACTATTGTCCCACAGCTAGTCCTAGAAGACAGACCATCTTAAGAGGCTGATGTAGTCTTAGTGTGCTTAGCATGAACTATAAATGAACTAAGACAGTCCCAGGTCTCCTATTTTAGCACTTATATGCTCGCTGTAAGGGTAAATGCTACGAATATAAAAATAAAGATGAGAAGGAGTCTGCCTTCAAAACTTAAATTTTTAAAAAGTGCTGGTAGGCTTTGGATTTTACCTTTATGAGCTTTAAAGACTCTTAAACAAGTGGTCATTATCTGGGCAGAATGATTTAAAAACTCTTCTAATTTAACATTTTAGCAAAAGCAAGTGGTAACAACATGAGAGTAGGGAGGAGAATTAATAACTGGTAACACTCGACACACAGTCAAAATGCCCTCGAGACATTTTCTTCAAATAGCTTTTAGAACACCCAACTGTTGGCTTTTCTTTTCTCTCACTGGTTGTTCTCAATTCTTTGTTGTTTCCCTTCTCCAATCATTTAATGTTGAAATGCCTCAGGGTTTGGTTCTCTTGTCTTTCCACACTCATTTTCTTGGGAAATTGGATCCAATCCCAGGACTTTAAACAATATACATGCAGGTGACTCCCAACTTTATATCCCTAGTTAATCTTGTTTCCTTAAGTCCAGCCTTGTTTATCAAACTGTCTACCCATCATCTCCTCTGGATGTCTGACATCTCAAACTGTCAAAACTGTCCAAACGTGTATTCTCCATCCCCCTCACCAAATCATTTATTCTAGTCGTAAGCTTTGTTAGAGTAAATCTATTTTTCCAGCAAGCTGCTCATACCACAAGCCACAAACCCTGGAGTCATCCTAGATTTCTCTTTTTCTTATTCTACCTCTAATTCATCAGAAAATCCTGTTGGCTCTTTCACAGAATTAGACTACTTCTTATCATGTCCACTGTTACCTCCCTTGGCCCAAGACCTTTAGATTTCTAAGACACATAAACCAGAATAAATTTTGATGCTTTTATTTCTAATTGTCTATATATTGAGTTACTCTATTATATAATATATACAGAATATATAAGAAATATACTCTATTTTAAATCATATATCATATATATGAAATTTTAATGTTTTCATATTCTTAAGTTACTTTTATTCTAGGTTTTATTAATCAGATTCTTTCCAAAGAATTACAATCTACTCCGTAATGAAGGTTAGTGAGAAAATGGGATTTTACATGCAGAATTTTCTAAGGAGAGTCTTCAGTGACATGTTAGACTCATTCTATAAAACAATACATATCAGGTAAATTATGATATTATTACCAGGATTAGATTTACATTTTTTCTTAATAGCTTAAAATTTCTTTCTTTCTTTTTTTTAAAGATTTTATTTATTTGACAGAGATCACAAATAGGCAGAGAGGGAGGCATGGGGGTTGCGGGGAAGCAGGGTCCCCGCTGAGCAGAGAGCTGGATGCAGGGCTCAATCCCAGGACTCTGGGATCATGATCTGAGCCTAAGGCAGAAGCTTTAACCCACTGAGCCTCCCAGGCGCCCCACTTAAAATTTCTTCTTATAAAAATTTTTAAACACCTGGAAAAGTTGAAAAACTTAAATAGTGATCACCCATATATATACAGCCACCCCTTAGATTCTACACTTAACATTTTGCCGTATTTGCTTTAGTACATGTTTATCTTTGGCTCTTTCCATTCATCAATTCATCTTATTTCCTTGGCTACATTTCACAGGACATTTTCTTAAATGAAAGCCAGATTATGTCACTCTTCTGCAAAAGTTTCCCATTTCATTTAGAGTCAAAGCCAAAGTCATTAAAATGTCCTTAACAGGGCCATAAATGATCTGTCCTCCTTACTTCTCTGACCTTCTCTACTATCATTTCTGCTATTTTGCTATTTTCTAAACATGCTAGACACACTCTGACCATAGGCCTTTGCTCTAGCAGTTCCCTCTGCCTGGAATGGGCTTTCCCAGACACCATGGATAACTCTTTCACCTCCTTTGTGTTTTTGTTCAAACCATATCTTTTGAAGGAGGCCTACCTGGACCATTCTAATATTGCATCTTGCATGCCTTTTACAATAGCTACCCACTTGCACAGCTCTACTTTGTCTCTTTTCCTTTAGTACTTATCCTATATAATTTACTTGTTATGTTTACTGTTTATCTGTCTCCCCAACCCTGCCCCAAGAGGGAAAGTGTTTTTGTCTGTTGCTCACAAGTCTTTCCCAAATTCTCAGACACACATGTCTGCACACAGTTAAGTCTCCTATAAACAACTGTTGGGTGAATGAACTATATATACAGTATGTGTGTGTATGTACACACACACACCCACACACCCACACACCTACACGGAGTACCCACTAGGTACTCTACTAAGTATTTTAAATATATCACCTCATCTGATTTTCATGGCATTCCTGCAAGGAGATGATAGTATTCCCAATTATAGATGAGGAAACTGAGGCCATCAGAAGGCAAGGAACCTAAGTTTACACAGTAGCAAAATTGGACTTGACTATGTTTAAGATTGTTTCAATGGCTGGATTTTATCTTCCCTTCTTTTTGTGAGTTAATATTTTAAAAACTGTAATAAAATATACTGAATGTTCACTGTGTTTCTTTCTTTTTTTTTTTTTAAAGATTTTTTTTTTTTTTTTTGTCAGAGAGAGAGAGAGCGTGAGCACAGGCAGACAGAATGGCAGGCAGAGGCAGAGGGAGAAGCAGACTCCCTGCCGAGCAAGGAGCCCGATGTGGGACTCGATCCCAGGATGCTGGGATCATGACCCGAGCCGAAGGCAGCTGCTCAACCAACTGAGCCACCCAGGCATCCCCACTGTGTTTCTTATAGATGACTTGCAGCTAATCAATGCAGAAGCGATACTACATGAGTAAAAAAAAATTGCCATTTTTCAACCTCTATGACATCATGGATATAAGCACCAATTATCAATGGCTGCTAAAACCATTTGAAAGGGAAACTGATCAGCATCACTTCAGGCCACCACTCAACCACAGCTACACTTAATTTGTGGTATTATGTCTTTGTGACATTCACACCACTGCCAGAAAATATTCATGTCTTTAAAAAACCTCAATATAGGGGTGCCTGGGTGGCTCAGTTGGTTAGGCGCCTGACTCTTGATTTCGGCTTGGGTCATTATCTCAGTGTTGTGAGATCAAGTCCCAAGTTGAGCCCCATTTTGGGCTCTGTGCTGGGCACGGAACCTGCGTAATATTCTTTCTCCCTCTGTCCCTCCCCCACCCCGTGAAGCCTCTCTCAAAATAACAAAAACAACAAAACAAAACCCCCCAAAACGAACCTCAATATAATCAATGCTCTAGCTCCAATGACCAGTTTACTAGAAATACGGGGAATAAAAGAACAAGACACCATGAAGAAGTAATCAGCTAAACACAATGTGGAACACTCTTCAGGAAAAATTCTCCAACAAATAAATAACCAAAAAAAGGGGGATGGATACATGAGGGGTAGAGGAAGTAGGAATGTTTGGGATAAGAGAGTCTCAAAAGATGTTATAACCAAATGCAATATATGGACTTTGTTTAGAACCTGATTCAAACAAACCTGATTTAAAACAAGATCTTTGAGGAAATCAGGGAACAGTAAGAAATTAGATAATTTTATTAGATGTGATAATGACATAATGATTAGGTTTTTTTAAAGTCCTTAATAGTTAGAAATGCATATTTAAGTATTTGTAGGTAAAATAATTTGATGTTTGGAATCTTGTTTAAAATAACTCCAGCCTTCCTTTTCTAGACCCTCAATAAAAAGGGAGGAGATGAGATTGGAAAAATGTTGAGTAATTGTTAAATCTGGGTGTTGGGTAAATGTGACAGTTATTACACTATTGTCTCTACTTTTCTGTATTTTTGAAAATTTCCAAAAAAGTTTAAAAAAGAAATTCCACTATAGAAAACTAGGGAAATACAAAAAAAAACCAAGGAAAAGAAAAACTACCCAGAATCCTAGCTCTTTGAATGAACTTACATCTTTGTGAAAATGTTGTATACGTATATTTATCTCTATATATGTATATTTGAAATTGGAATTATAACATACACACAGTGTTGCTGCCGGTCTTCTTAATAAAATATAGGGATTTTCTCCTGTTATTATTCTAATAAAGCAGAATTCTTATGACCTTATAGTGTTCTAATGTACAGATAGAATTCATTTAACCAATCTATCATTGTTGAAAATCCAAGTTATTTCTGACTTTAACTTTAAATAAACCTGAGATAAACATCATGTATCTCCATCTACCCATATTTTTTAGGTGAATCTGATTATTTTCTCACACATTCCTTTAAGTGGAATTACGGTACTGAAGTAGAATGTATGACATATACCTTTTTTCATTTCAAGTAATTTGTGAATACTTTCCACGATATATAGTTCTTTTACATAATTTAAGTGCTTAAATAGTATTCCATTTTTTGAATATGTCATGACTTAAGCAATCCCTGTCACTGGTCGTTTAGGTTATTACTGTGTGACTGTAATGTAGCTTTGTGAGACGGCTTAGAGTTTTATAGTTTCATTTCATGAGGGATCCTCAGTCATGTATAGATCCTTTCTCTTGGGTAAATCCATTTCTCTGGAGAAGAGCCTTCTAAACTTCTGTCTTAGAAGGCACAAGCCAGGCTGCCAGGGTTCTGTATGAGTTGGGGAAGGGGCCAAAGACACCACAGCTCAGCTCTGCTGGCTTAGGGAATAAAGATTTAGTCTTCTGCAAGACAGAAAAAGAAGATATGAATCTTACTATTTCCTTCTTGTATATACTTAAAAATTTCTTCCCCATTAGGAAATCTTTTTTTTTTTTTTTTTAAAGATTTTATTTATTTTGACAGACAGAAATCACAGGGAGGCAGAGAGGCAGAGAGAGAGGAAAGGAAGCAGGCTCCCTGCTGAGCAGAGAGCCCGATGTGGGACTTGATCCCCGGACCCTGGGATCATGACCTGAGTGGAAGGCAGAGGCTTTAACCCACTGAGCCACCCAGGTGCCCCTAGGAAATCTTTTTGTTTTCTCTATTTCATCATTTCTACCCACTAGAAAATCTAATCATAGAGACAGGAAAAAACTTCTACTTGTACCATTAAGCCTTAACCCAAAGTCCCAATATTCTTGAGTTGGTTCCAAAATCTCAAGGGACCAAAACCAGAAACATTATACATAAACAACAACAACAAAAACAGAAAAACTTTGCAGCTGCCATCACTCTATTAAGTGTTGTTAACTTGAGATTTTACTCAGGAAAAAAAAAAATCCCTGAAGACAGTATGACACATGTCAGTCATGTCTGCTGAGTCTGGTAACTTTTTGTTCCTGTAAGGATTGAAAATTTCTCACATGGAAGTGAAGAGCAGGTTATAATCTATTCTGCCTTTCATATCTACACAACAGGCAGCCAAGTTGTGATGCCAAAATCTTTACTGTTAGTAGTGACAGTTGGTATGCATGCAAGTAGTAGAGAGAAAACATCTTAATCTTCAAGTTATTGGGTTGAATTCATATTGCTGGCACTCGAAAAATCTTGCTTTGACTTATAAAGGGAGTAAACGACACAGAAGCCAAAAACCGAGGGAAGTATGAAATAATGTCATATGCTTTCTTCTAACAGAGACTACATTTTCAAAGAAAGGGGAAAAGGAAAACATTGGCTGGCTGGAAGGGGTTGGTTCTATAACCAGATATTTTATAAATAATTATTCATCTCAGAAAAAATTCTTACATTTCATTTAGCATTATGAAACATATTATTTCCAGATCAGGGTGTTGTTCACTCTAAATCTATTGGATTTGAACTGACAGTACTAGACCATTACTGACCAAGAAAAATAATAATTTCATATGGTTCAACCCTAACACAGAGAAAAGTATATCAGGTATCAAAATGAAAAGCAAAGGGGTGCCTGAGTGGCTCAGTGGGTTAAGCCGCTGCCTTCGGCTCAGGTCATGGTCTCAGGGTCCTGGGATCAAGCCCCACATCAGGGTCCATGCTCAGCGGGGAGTCTGCTTCCCCCTCTCTCTCTGCCTGCCTCTCTGCCTACTTGTGATCTCTCTCTCTCTGCCAAATAAATAAAGAAAATCTTAAAAAAAAAAAAAAAGCAAGGCACTGAAAATGAATATAAAGCATGATTTCACATGGTAAAGTCAATTCTTCTCTACTAAGACTACATACATACGTGTATAATTTCTTATAAAATATAAAACATCATGTATTCCCCCTGCGAAACACAAATGACTAGATTACCATGTCACTGTCTTCAGGATCTGTGTACCTGAAAAACCTTTTATTCAATTGCCTGTTATACTACTTAAGAAAGGAGAGTGCTACTTTTATTCTTTTGCTTAAGATGATAAGCTAACTTACAAGAGAATGAGACAGAGCACTGAGGGATGTGGAGAATTGTTGAATGGCCATATTGTACACCTGAAACTAATAGCACGGTAAGTTACCTACATTGGAATTAAAATAAAAAGCTTAATAAAAATGAAAAAAAATTTGAATGGGGTAGGTTGATAAACTCTTAAATTAACCAGAAAGTTTAGGGTAAAACCTTATAGAGCCCCTGTCTGCCTTTACCATTTTGTTTATTACCTGTGTGCAGAGGGGCTTTCCTCTCCTCTAAATTATTATTTTTTAATGTTTATTATTTCTTAGAGGTTTTATTTATTTACTTGTCAGAGAGAGAGACAGAGAGAGAGAGTGGGAGAGCATGAGCAGGGGGAGGGCAGAGGGAGAAGCAGGCTCCACAATGAGACTGATGTGGGACTTGATCCCAGGACCCTGGGATCATGACCTGAACTGAAGGCAGATGCTTAGCCAACTGAGCCACTGCCTCTAAAATATTTTAAACACAAAAGACTGAAAGATTTTAAATGTATTATTTTTAGAGAGCGATTAAAATGATGACTCTGCAGAGAATAAGTTTTATCAAGTTTTAGTTTAGCAAAGTAAATTCTTCAGGGGAAATATATTTTTCACTCCACAAATAAAGGGGTTTTTTCTTCTTAGAAAACAAGCCAACGAACAGGCCAACCTTTAAAAACTTGATTTCTCTGTATAATACAATTCCTGAATTTGAAAATTGAACAATACAGCTTCAGAAATTTAGAAGCAACACACACCACTTTATGATAAGGTTTCTGCTTTGCTCCGGCAAAAATCCTCTGAAGTCTCAATCCCCAGCATAATGTCTCCCAGATGTCTCAACTAGTTGCCATGCCAACTAAAGCAGCTTAAATTAAATGAGGGCCCGAAAAAGCACCTGCATTACTCCAGGTCTGTTGCGCATTAAATAAAGCTCTCTTGACAGGGACTCAGAGGTGCCATTAACTTGAACAGCAGCTATCTGATTATTGTTTCTGAGTAATTTAATGAGGGTCTCCAAATAAGAGGGAAAACAGGGTATGCTTTCTCTCTTGGTCCTTCTAAATGGGACAGCCTCTCCAACAGCTGGTGTACCCACTGGGTCAATGACTTTGCTATGGTCGTTTAAGTTACCTTTGGGTAAAGAGCAAATATAGGATTAAAGTTAGGATTTTCAGGAGAATATTAACAGATTAACCATTTTCCCCTATTAAATCTTATCCTTAAAAATATGATCATAAAAAAACACTGCACGGTATACCAACCTCAGAGTGATCTGAACAGCGCTGTTATAAAATAAATTGCTGCTGATTGCAGTAATTAGTTAAGTAGCTCCACGAAATATGGATTTCTAAATGTACTGATTTGCTTCAGAAAAATGAGTGATGCAAATTAACAATTAAATTGGGAGGGGCATCTCTGATGCCTCAAGCGCCCAAGACAAACAACAGTGTTTCCACATTGTTTTAAAGACCTTTTTGTTGCCGATCTATTATTCTTGCTAATGTTGACATTTTAGAAACTTATTTTTAACAAGGTAGAAAACAGTGCTTTTGATGTTTTCTCAAATATGGTTAGTCACTGGGGAAATCACTTAATAGAAACAAATTCAGGCCAGGGAGGTTATGTGATTTATCCCAGGTCACATTCCCAGTCCGGTTTGGTTTCCCAGTTTCTGGTCTAGTGCACCCTCTACCCCACCAACCTGTTTTCCCTAGGAGCCTGACTGCTAGTATTCCCATTTCTTATCCAAGTATCATCACAGTATGCAGATTATTGTGAAATAAAGAAAAGCTGAATTATTACTTTAAAAAATTTATTATTATTATTATTATTTTTTAAAGATTTTATTTATTTATTTGACAGTGAGAGATCACAAGCAGGCAGAGAGGCAGGCAGAGAGAGAGAAGGAAGCAAGCTCCCTGCTGAGCAGAGAGCCCGATGCAGGGCTCGATCCCAGGACCCTGAGATTATGACCTGAGCTGAAGGCAGCAGCTTAACTCACTGAGGCACCCAGGTGCCCCAGAATTACTACTTTTTTAAAAAAGATTTTATTTTTAAGTGATCTCTACACCCAACATGGAGCTTGAATTTACAACCCTGAAATCAAGAGCTGAATTATCTGCTGACTGAGTCAGCCAGGCACCCCCGACTCACTTTTAATTATGTGCGATGAGGAGAAGAAAAGGAGAAAGGAGCCCAACTTTTTGTTGAAGCTTCTTTGTGCCATTTTGTATGTCACCTCATTCAATTCTTATAATGCCTAATTTGAAACTATCTTTATTTAAGAGATGGGCACACAGAGACTGGGAGAGCTTAAGCTGTAAAGACAGAGCTTGGATTCAAACCTAGGTTGTAATGATTCTGCAGTCTGATCTTTTCCATGAAATTTCCTTCACTTTGTTTACTATTGAGAGAGAAAAATGAAATTCATGAGAATGCCATTACTTGCAATGTTGCAAAATCAGTTTTCAAACAAAAATCAGAAATTCAATACTATAATACATGATACATCTTTTAGAATCCCTTCCTTGGTTTTCAAATGGGAAGTCATTCTCTATTCTCCAACAAATATTCTGAATAGAAGCATGTGCCAGACACTGTTCTAGGCACTGAAAATACAATAGTGTGGTGCAAGAATGTCACTGCCTTCGCTGACTTTATAATCTAACAAGGGAGAGGGACGATTAAACAAGCAATTAAAACAGATTTGCTCAAAAATTACAACGTCATGGCTGTTAATCTCGTAAAGCCCCTTAGACACTAATCTGCAACTGACTATACCAGACTTGCATCACATAGCCAATAGAAATAAGAGAAACTAAGTAGCCCAACCAAGAGATACTCTTCTAAAGAGATAAAACTGAATTATTAGGACTGCTAAATTCCAATAACTACAGAGATTTAGACCTTTAAACATGTAAGAAAACCAGGGCATCTGTCTGGCTCAGTCAGTAGAGTATGCAGCTCTTGATCTTGGGGTTATAAGTTCGAGCCCTGCACTGGATGTAGAGATTGCCTAAAAATAAATCTTAAAAAAATGTGAGAAAAACCACTGAGATTTCTTCAGCTCCTACTGGATTTCTAAATTAGATGAACATTCTAATTGGCAATTTACCTCTATCTATAGAAACACTTACATACATTTGGTTTCCTTAAAATGGTTCACCTAAAATAATTTTTTTTAAACACATGAGAAATAATAAAAATAAAAGCAATTAACACTCACTGAGTTCTTACTATGCACCAGGCACATTCTAAGCACTCTGAATTATCTCAAAGAATTCTTAGAACACAAGTCACAGGCTATTATAAAGAACTAATAGTTCTCTTTTTGAGTTTGAGTCTTTCCTTTTGGAAGGAACTGAATCCAAAGATGTCTCAAGTAATTGCCCAAATCCACACAAGTACTCTTATTCATTTCTTCTAGCACCCGAATTAATCTTAGTTCTGTCACTAGTAGGCCACAACCTCAAATAAGAAATAACCCCACAGTTTGTCAAGGGATTATCTCAGTTTGCTGAAAAGCATTTTTGGGCCTACTAAATGCCATTTTTTAACATAGGTCCTCTCATTTAATCCTCAGAACAACCTAGGACTATTCTCATGTAACAGATCAAGACTGGAGATGAAGGAGGCTGACAGGTGAAATAATGATACTCCTTTTGCCAACAACAGAAAAACAAGACAAATGTTAAAAAATTAGAGATGAGTTTTTCTACCTCACATTCTTTGCCTCTATCTTTTTCTACCCCTTGAATATTCCACTTCCTTCAAAGCTTACTCCTTTTACTTTCTTTAGTCAAATTATAAAGCCAAAATTGATATTCAACAAACATTTCCTTGTACCTATGAATCACATATGCTTACTTGAAATAGCTTCTTGAATAGCTTCATGTTCCCTATTTTCTTAAGTAGATGAGAACTTTAAAAATTTGCATATGTGTGTATATGTTAGCCTACTATCCATAAGTATATAAATATAAAAATAATAGGGACTCCCAGGTAATATAATGTGTGCGGAGGAGTAGAGGGTTGGGCTAGCAGTCCTTGACAAGAAAATGAGAAGAAAAAAAGTATTCACTAGAGATAGCTGGAAATATAGGACAGGCCTTTGGTGGGAGGTCTAAGTTGAGAATGTAAGCTTGGGAATCATTAAATATGATAAGAAATAATCTGTATTTTCTACTAAATGAAGTCTGCCACAGACAGGTTTTTTAATTGATTTTGCTTTTAGTCATAATCTTCCTTTTCTTTTAACAAAGTTTTTCTTATTAAAATTTTTTTTCTCATTTCTTTCCTTTTTTGTTCAAAAACCTGGCTATTGAAATTATGGAAGCATATCACCATTAGTGAGTTATAAATTCAACCTTAACATCATGGCATTCTTTAGAAAAATGCACATCAGCGTCATTAGCAGAATTTTTAGTGCATAGTGCCCAAATATAGTATACAGGACGCCCTGCTAGACTTCCACAAAAGTTGCTGAGTATGAAGATGTGTTCAGGAAGGATAGAGATTGAAGCAGGAAAAAAAAGCAGAAATAAGGAATCTTCAAGGGATCAATTAAATGAGGTGGGACTATATTAGAGATGCCAGAAAGGCTGAGAAAAGAGAAGTATTTAAGATTAAAACTGGTTCTCCACAGTTTTCTTCGATGCAAAAATGATTATGGGCAAGAAGTGTAGGAAACTCTCTAGAGCCTAGCAAGCCCACCATACCCTCAATGGTAAGCCTCCCCCGAACTCTTGCTCCAATTAAAACTAACCTGTACTATGATCAGTATTTGTTTAACTCACCTCTGTGATGCTGCATCTATTTTAGGAAGTAATGTAAGAATGTATGATAATCAGCCTCATGTCAGAAAACCTGAAAGGTAATTTTGCAGAAAAAGCTACACAATCACCACAGAAAAAAATGCTGACACCAGATTCTGACCTTCAATTATGAGGAAGATGACTGATTCCTTTTCTGTTTTTAGGAAGTCATGATTATTCAAAGCAGTCTCAGAGGCTGCAGGGCTGGTGCCAGCAGCATCTTTGTGTAACCATCATCATTAGCATCCATAAATACTGACTGGGCACCAAGTGGGTGTAGAGAGCACGCTAACTCAACGACAAAACAGTGAGGAAAGCCAGATGAAGGCAAGGCAACATTCAAGAGGTTAGAAAAGACCGAGATTGCTATGTAAAAAATCAAGTAGAGACAACAAGGAAGCATAAAGATTTTAATGTACAATACAGGGCCACAGAAGCCTGACTGGAAAAGAAAAAGATTTACTGAGAAGAAAAGTGCTGATATTTATTGAGACTTTTCTATAGACTAAGCATCCAGCTTTAAACTTATTTAGCCTCATGTACTTCTAACTATGCTAAGAAATAAGTATATCCTGGTTCCATTATACAAATAAGTCGAGAGGTTTAGAGAGGCAAAGGAACCAACCAAAGGTCATAGCTAGTATGCAGCAGAGTAAATGCAAGATCCTGGCCTTCGTTCTTAACTTGTGCTCTGTCTTTCAAAAGATAAACTTCGGGGAAAATGGTGAAGGAAATAATTCTACTTCAGAAGAGAAGACTAAGAACCTGGTTTTAAAAATGAATAGTTAAATGAATTTAGGTAGTGGGAGGCAGTGTGGCCTACCCTTTGGAATGAAAGGCCAGGTTAAGAATCTCAACTGCTACTTACTTGCTTGATTACATTGGACAAGTTAAATAGCTTCTCTGAGTTTGTTTCTACACTTATAAAATAGGCACAATGATATCTACCACACAGGGTTACTGCCAGGGTTTAGACGTTGTGTGTGGATTACATAAAAATGCCTGGCACACAGGGAACGAAAGTTACCTGGTAGCTGCTATCATCATCATTGTGATGGGCAGGAGGAAGAGTACTGAATTTATTAAGTATCATAAGCCAGGCACTGTGCCAAATGTACTACATACGTGAATTCACTTATTCCTTGCAACAGTCCTTTTTTAAAAAAATTTTTAAAGATTTTATTTATTTATTTGACAGACAGAGATCAAAAGTAGGCAGAGAGGCAGGCAGAGAGGAAGGGAAGCAGGCAACCTGTCAAGCAGAGAGCCTGATGTGGGACTCAATCCCAGGACCCTGGGATCATGACCTGAGCCAAAGGCAGAGGCTTTAACACACCAAGCGACCCAGGCCCTGCAACAGTTCTTCAAAGAAAAATATCTCCATTTATCACTGAGAAAAAGTGAGCCTCAAGGAAGAGCAACAAAATTTTTTGAAGGTCAAAAAGCTAATGGGAGGAAGGGACACAGGATATGAACTCAGGAATGCCCAATATCAAAGTCCACGCATTTGCCAAAATGTATGACTGACTGTGTTCTTATTTTTCCCAACATTTCCCCCTCCCTGAAGAAAAAGGCAAAAGAATGCAAGTACCAAAAAACACACAAAAATTAAACAAAACACACAAAGTTTAAAAAGATCCTTTAAGGGCACCTGGGTGGCTCAGATGGTTAGGTGTCTATCTTTGGCTCAGGTCATGATCCTGGCTGGGGTCAAGCCCCATGTCAGGCTCCCTGCTCAACAGGAGTCTGCTTCTCCCTCTCTCTCCCCGCACTGTTCCCCCTGCTTGTGCTCTCTTGCTCTGCCAAATAAATAAAATCAAATCTTTAAAAAAATAAATACAAAAGATCCTTTAAGTTACTGGTTGTAAAAGGGAAGATTAAGGCTATCATTGCTAAAGAAGAAAATTTGGGGGCACCTGGGTGGCTCAGTGGGTTAAAGCATCTGCCTTCAGCTCAGGTCATGATACCAGGGTACTGGGATTAAGCCCTGCATTGGGCTCTCTGCTCATCAGGGAACCTGCTTCCTTCTCTCTCTCTCTGCTTACTAGTGATCTCTGTTTGTTAAATAAATAAAATAGTATCTTTTAAAAAATAAAAATAAAGAAAATTTTATTCACTTATTAAATAGGGTCTTGTGGGTTTTTTTGGGCATTAAACATGTCAATCATAGTGACATTCCTTCATATGTGGACATAAAACCCTTTTAGACCACGAAAAGTTTTCTACAGGACATATTATTTTTGAGGGAGACCTAGGGGTGGTTTTGAACAGATTGGAAACCCAAGGGAGCAATTATAAAAGTGCTAATCTCTGAGACTTTTGAGAACCTCCACACAGGGACCCTGCTTCTGGTAAAGGGCTTCTAGTAACCTAATGGGTCTCTCCGTTTTGATCTCAGGGTGGTAAAAATTAGTAAATGATTAGTATTCCACATAACTAAAACAATAAAAACAAACACATGCAAAACAAAACTGCTCAGCTCATGCATAACAGACTTCCTTTGGAAAAAGCTACTTCAACCTAATCGTATTTCCTACCATCTGGTTCTCCTGCCACCTTTAAGTGATGTATCAGTAAGAAGAAAAGACTATCAATTAAACATAATTATTAAACCTATTACCAACTGCACAAATCAGTGCTCTTAATATTTAATAATGACACTCATATAGTATGCAGAGAGCAAACTGATATACTAAGTAGTACATAAATAAATTGTATCTGGCTAACATACAGGTTTGCGCTAGTGTGCTCTGTGAGGTTCCCTGAAGTGCTGCTCTCAAATAAATTGAATTGGTAGCAGGAGACTCAGCTGGTCTATCAAGTGGCTAAAAGCCCCACTGCTTCCCCACATCCTCCAATTAAGGCAGGTTTGATATATTTAGTGGCTTCTGAAACCTCTGAGTCTCCGTGTAACACATGCCTCCTGGTATCTACCAACCTTAAAAAATAGAAATAAAAGTCGGAACAGTGGGATATACAAAAAAGATAAAATAAATGGTCCTATGAGTCTCCCTAAATGCTCACACCTGAATTAAGTATGTCAAGAGGCTAATAATCAGAAGGTTAAACAGAAGGTTAGGCAGTTCAGGAGAATGATAATGGGGTTATGAGGTTTTTCAACAGCTTAAATTAGGTGTGGCTTTGTTGTCATCCAATAATAGTTGGGAGGACTGACAGCATTTCATTCCCACAGCTGGGAATTTAGAAACATATTTATTTTTTAATGGAGAGGTAAAGGTGAAAAGACTAGATTTCAAGCCCCCCCCCCCCTTTTTTGCGTCACCTGGAACACATGTATTTCAAAGAGCTGGTGTGAATAAGTTGCTCTATCTATAGTGATTCTCTTCAAAGCAGAAAAAAAATTTCCAACTGTGAGTTGGAACTTTAAACATTCTCTAAAACATTCTTAGGATTTGCTAATATGCTAAGCCTGGGTGGGTAATCTGCATGCAGGCAGAAAAGGACACTACTGGGAGAGAGAACCATGGGGCAGAAGAAAGGGAATGGTTCTTGGGACAGTGGGCTGAAGTAGGAAATTATGTCTTATCTTTCTAATTAATAGGAAGGGTTTGGGAGAGTTACTGGAGAAAGGACCAAGAAGCACAGAACGTGGGTTCAGTCTGGATGAAGTCTTGGAAATGCCAGTGGGTTGTATGTGGAATACATTCTTCTGGGAAGAGGAGAGCAGGTAAGTAAACATGAGGTACTGAAGTTATCAACTCACTCCTCATTAACAGTTCACAGCCTATTTAAAAAATAAAAATTCTCTCTAAAAACAGGCTATGTTTGTTATGAACATCCATTTGTTTGCGACAAGTACTTGTTAATGCCATCTATTGGTAGCTGGTGGTTGCCTTGACGCATTTTGTAGGCATCAGAAAATTCAAATAGATGCCTATTGTCTTTCAGCTTCAGTAAGTTCTATCTCCTCTGCAAGGCCTTCCCCTACTACTTTTATAGCACTTACTAAGTGCCAGGCACTGTTCTAAGTCAGTCTGTCAATCTATACCAATTTAATCCTCAAAATAACTCTATGAGGGAGATGCCGTTTATTATTCTCATTTCATTAACCAGGAAATTTAGGCACAGGGAAGTTATAGACAATAAGATCACAAAGTCACACAGATAGTAAGAGGCAAAGCTGGAATTCAAATCTAGGTAGTATGGCTCCAGACTCCAAACTCTTTGCCACTACAACAGATTTTCTATTACGTCAAGTTAGAATGCTGATTAGGTACGCCCTGGAGTAATTGTTAAGATTTTGAAATAAACAGAGGTGGAGGACCCCTGTTCCTGTTTCATGATGTGATAGTAAGTTATTAAACTCAAGGAAGCTACTGTTGGGCAGCAGAAGTAAGGGATGATGAATATGGCAGGGCAGAAGGATGGAGAAGGGGACTGATTTTAAAGTGCTTTAGTATCAAGAATATCAATTAAAGTTCTAGTATCTAGTACTGAAGGAGCCATCAAAGCTTTGCAGGGGGAAGAAATAGAGACACTCTCCAGTCAGTTTTCCAAATATAACAAGAATATGGGATGAAGGTCAATATTCCACATTCCCATATTCAGGCCTGAAAATGGTCTCTGACTTAGATCATTCCCACCTCTCAGACAAAAGAGAAAGAATAAAACCGATTCATTACACAGCTTCCACTATCAATAAATACTGGGGGAATCTGAAGCTATTAGGAATAAATGTTTATTAATAAGGTGTTGTGCAAATAGGTCATAAAAAAGCACTGCTAAATGAACACTTTAATAATAGAGAGCTCATCATCCTGGACAGCTCAAGTTGCATGTAACTGTGGAATCTGTAATACGGTCTTATGTAGATGACTACCTATCAGGTTCTAAAACTCTCACCATCTGCAGTTCAGAACTACAGTGGTCTGACCTGCTTGCTCAAATAAACTGAAGTTTGAGAACACATTTAATGTTTTATGTGCAATGAGCAACTCATTTTGTAAGAAAAATTATTAATGATATGTTACAAGCTCTCAGAGAACAAAATAAGGGTATTTAACTGGTTTAGCCAGATTGGGAGAAGAAAACTGAGAATTTGTTGTATCAAATTATTTCCAAAAGAATGAATACGGACAGAAAGCTTTGAAAACACAATTTTACTCCCTAAACAGTCTTTACTGACTTCAGATAATGAAAATTGATCATTCTTTTTTTCATTGCACATTGGACAAAAACCAACACTAAGCCAGACCAAAAAGAAATCTTGCAGTATTAAATATTTATCAAGTAGGTGTTGTATTGGTCAAAGGTTCTATAACCCCTTTTTTTAAGAGTCTTCATCTTTGTGTGATACATGTTGGAACAAATAGGAATCTGGTGATTTTTCCAAAAAGACACAGTGAATTTGTACTTTAATAAGTTATAATACACGGATTGTCATGGTCTGGCTCCTTCAGCCATGAATTCTCTTATATGAAAAGTCCAAGAATGACAGTGAAAACATGCCCAAACCCATATTAAGCATTAATTCTGAAATCTTGCCATTCCTGTTTGAAAGAAGAAAATCTCAAAACCATAAATATGGGAGAATTTTAATAGACTCATATTCCCCTTCCCCCAAATCAGGTCCATAGAGGAGGGAAATTTCAACCTAGATCTCAGATATGTAACTGCCTCTGAAATAAAAATGAGGGCATTAAATAGCATGGATAATGAAACTCTGGTTTATGGATATTGTTGATTTCAAGCAATGCTTTCCATGTGGAAGAAAAACAGCAACGCATCACAGAGAGAATTGCTTTCTCTTGTAACAAATGGTCAGCCCTAAATCTCATCATCTTCTTTGGAACAAAAAGCATGGGCGCCTTTGCAACTAGAAAAAAAAAGAAAATCAGTATGTGCTTCAATTAGAATCACTGACCTTTTCTGAAGCATGCTTGTGCTTCTCTATAGAAATCAATGGAATAAAAGGTCATGTTTTAAAATGTTTGAATACAACAATCTCTTTCCCAGGCAATGGCAAATTCCTTTTATTTTTAAGGTAATTAATCTGTTGTATATAGAATGTCAAAAATTTAGAAATTAAAACCACCTTTAATTTGCAATTTAAAACTAATTAAAAATATCAATTCTGTCACCAGAAAAAAGGGAAAAATCACTGGAAAGATACATACTATGTTCTTCATTCTACATACTCTGTCATATCCCAAAAGGTTCTGTTGGCTGAGTCCTTGTCACTAAGGCTATAAACAGAAAGAGCATCCTAGAGGAAAAGAAGATTACTTTAAACAGCTTTCTTCTTCCCAAAGTGTCTTGAAGAAGGCAAAGGCAAGCTCATGTGCGTCAAACAGAGATGGTAAAGCTTGGTGATTAACTTCCCACCATCATAACTCTCCAAAGCAAATGCACATACACACAAAAATGGAGACTAAGAGTCAAGAAACAGATGCCAAAAGAAATGATTGGAAATAGTCACTATTTTTTTCTGAATATTAAAAAAGATATCTGAAAGAAGAGCCTTTGCCTAGATTAGAAACGGTTATTTTAATTCATGTAGAGAAAGGGCAAATTCTTCAATCACCTCTTAATCCATTTAGGGGATAAATGCCTATATCAGTCATATAAAATGCTCCTTACTGCCATCATAACAAATCTTAATACTTTCTCTAAGGACAATGAGCCTTCAAATTAGACCCACCAACCTTTCTTAACGGGTCTAAAAACTTACTTCTGTGTCCAGACAATCTGGTTTCAAATATCCTTCTGCCCAACAGAATTTGAGAGCAATTTACTCCAGTCTGATCTATTGTAAAGCTGCAAGAATGATGTCATTAAAACCTGAGAGCAGATTGCTATCAGTGGTATAAACAACCCCAAACAGCATTCTAAAGGGAAGACAAGCCTCTCAATATGACAAGCTACAGATGCTTCCTTACCTACCAAGTGAAATTCATTTTAAAAGACAAAGTTATAAAAGGAACCAGTTATGAAGGGCAGGGAGGGTTCAAAATATATAGAGAACAAAAATCTATAAGAAGAAAGAATCTAGGAGAGATGTATCAGAGAAGTCTGAGTACTTTTTATGGCAGTAAGATGAGATGAAATAAAATGGTGGTCCATGTAAAGGGGTCTGCCTCTCTGTCAAGATAGAAGGTTTGTTGTATGTCAATTTTATCTTTAAAAAGATGTAAGAAAAAAGATTTAAGTTTTGCCTTTTTCATTTGCTCAGAGTGCTCACTTTCTAACATTTGTGTAATGAATGATCTAATATACACTTAGATGTGCAACCTATTAGCACTGTTCCACACCACTTAATTAGAAGAGCTATGCAGAAAGTTACATGGACCACAAACACAAAATCAGATACTGCCTAAAACTTTGTGGGAAAATAAAAATGCAGCTGGAAATACTGAAAATATAATTTATCCTACTAATAGGTCATTGATCTTGTATAGCTCCTGTAAGGAAGGACCAGAGAAAATATTTTATTCTATGAAAACTTTAAGTCCTAGGTAAGTCTTCCAAACTCTTTTTGGGAACAAGAGAAGGGCAGAGCAGTTTTTTCTGCTTAAGAAAATTACTCTAGGGTGCCTGGGTGGCTCAGTGGTTTAGGCCGCTGCCTTTGGCTCAGGTCATGATCTCGGGGTCCCGGGATCGAGTCCCACATCGGGCTCTCTGCTCAGCAGGGAGCCTGCTTCCTCCTCTCTCTCTCTCTGACTGCCTCTCGGCCTACTTGTGATCTCTGTCTATCAAATAAATAGGTAAAATAAAAAAAAAAAAAAAAAGAAAAGAAAATTACTCTAGTATTATAATTATTTGAAAATCATGCATCATCCACAATTGAACCATGAACCCCTTAAGGATAACAACAATGGCCATTATACTTCATACCACCTGCTAGTACTTCTATCCTGAAGATAAAGTTCTAAAGTTATGCATAAAATGAACTTTGAGTATCATAAGTCATCTGGGAAGATACCATGTTGGAGACAAATATGTCAAATTCACATTAAATTCAACAGTATTGTGTTCTCTGGCATTGCAGCAGAATGCTGTTTTTTTTGAACCCCACAGGAAACAGTTGGCTCTTGTTAAGGGGTCATACTATATAAAACTACCTCTCTCAACAGCATCATGCTTAGTTTGGGGACATTCTCTCACTAGTGAAGCCTATGGGAGCTGAAATTACCTGAGGGAACAGCACATTCTTGATTCCTAGCTCATGCTCACTCTGGAAAATCCGCTGAATGAATGGAATGGGACACAAAGTAATTACCAATTTTAATCGTGTTTAAAAAGTCAAAGAATGAATGAAGCAGAGATTTGGGGTAATTAGTTCAAGGCTCCAAGTCAAAGACACACATAGCCTTAAACTTCTGCTACTTCATTTTAAATCCTTACCACTATTGTGTCAGAATGAAAATACGGTTGGAACTTTCTGCCTGAAATAGAAAATACATTCTAACTTTCTTAAAGCTTAAACGTAAGATGAATTACATCCTCATGTTTTTAAACATTGGTAGATCAATCACAGTTAATTTGGTCATCAAAAAGCATTTATGATGAATACATGAACAGCATCGACACCATTCTGAGGAGCAGTCTTCATGTAAAGAGCTAACAAGTGGAAACAGAGTAAGCTGTTTCCATCTCTGCTCTTTCCAGGCTGTGGTTGGTCCCACTGCTAATGCTCAAAGCCCTCTCCTTAAAAAAACATAAAGAATAAAAGAAAAAAAAATATCAGAAACAAAAAGACTAATAGTCTCTTATCTTTGTCTTTTCTAGCAGTCTTCACAGTAATCCAGATCTTAGCTAGATGACACAATCAGCTGGTTCACATTTGCTTCTTAAAAGTCCCTTAGGTGGTCACTGGTAACTTCAACATTCACGCTGATAATTATTCTGGTGAGTTTAGTCTAGTGGATACTAACTCTGAGGGCACATTCAGATCACTGGAAGAACTTTTCAAAAATACTTACTGATACCTTGGACCAAACTCAGAATATAGGATTTGAGCATTTGAATTTTTTTTTTTTAAAGATTTTATGACCTATCATGACCCAAGCCAAAGGCAGACGCTTAACTGAGCCACCCAGGCACTCCCATTTGAATTTTTTTTTAAAAGCTCCTTAGATGATTTCAGTGAGCAACCAGGGTAGAGAATCTCTATCCCTCAATTTCTCAACTGTCTGAACTCTAAGGACTTTTGTTACTATTCTACTTCATCTAACTTAAAGCGTGACTCTACTTTCTAACTCTACTTTCTATCTCTTGAAACGACTACAACTTGTTCTAACTACAAATTCCTTTCTTTGAGCACAGTCTCCATATTCTAACCACACTACTACTCCTTCTAAACCTGTTGCTTGCTATCACCCTAACATCTGCCTTTGGATCTCACCTCTCCTTTCTCGGGGTACACCAACTTGTCTTCTGATATTAACCCCTTCTCTATCAATGTAGCCAGCCATTCTGTGATGATCTAGGGAGGCCCTTCCCCATTTTTTTCATTTCCTTGTTCTGCCTCTGTGAATACCCAACCTGCCATCAACATCAAAGCCCAGGCTCTTGACTACATGGCTAAAGAGGTCCCAATGAATTGCCAAGAATCCTTCTGGGTCTGTATCACAGTTGCTGCCTCTCAGTCCTAAGAGCTGCGTCCTTTTTAAGGTTTTTTTCTTTTTTAATTGTGGTAAAATATACATAATGGGGAGTCCCTCGCCATCAGATGCAGGCCCCCAGATGTGGGACAATGATCAGGGGGAAGCCAGTGGTGCAGGCAATGAAAAGATTCACCCGAGGCAGAACAAGGGAGATAGAAGTTTACTGAATAAATTGAAGGTAGTGGCGGGGTGAACAGCAAACAAGAGACTGTCTTCAAGGTGGCAGTGAGTAGGGGTTCTATTTAAAGTGGGAAGGTGAGGAGGTATGGGGATGTATGGAATTTTCCCTTTCTTGGTAATTATCCCTGGTTGTAAGTAGCCCATTCCTCAGTTTGGGCCAATGGATATTTTGAGATGGGTTACCTGATGGGCGTGTCTGTATTCAGCCAGGTGGTCGCTGTGGGCCCTTAGACCTTGATCAAGTTTCCATTGCTCAAGTCTGTTGTCTAAAAGTGGCCTCTACACATAAAAAAAAACTGACCATTTTAACCATTTTTACATGTACAATTCAGTGGCATTATGTACATTCACAATGTTGTGCAACTATCACTACTAATTCTAGAACTTCCTCATTAGCCCAAACAGAAACTCTTTGTTAAGTTTATAAAGGACACTTCTGATTCTGTCATTCCTCATCACAAGTATCTTTCACTGTGCCTTCAAATGCCTATTGAATAAAGATGAATGTTTTTAGTTTAATATTCAAGGCCCCCCATGATTTACCCCAACTAGCTTAATTTCTCATTATCCATGCAAGCTAAATTCTAGCCAACTGGACAACTTGCCATTCCCTAAAAGATGATCCTGATATTTAATCTCTCCATCTGGAATATCCATTCTCCTCAAGGCTACCTGTCCAAATCCTCCACATCTTTCAATACTCAGCTGAAATGTCATTTTCTTCATGAAGTCTTAGTTTTTTTTTTCAATTTTTCTTTTTTTTCCTGCCTGAAGTGATCTCTCCTTTTAAAACTCCACACCATTTGCTAATATTCTTTTAGAACTTCCCACCATATATATATATATATATGTATGTAAATATATATGTTTGAAGATTTGAAGATCTTTGAAGAAGCTTTGAAGATCCTCATATTGTTAGAATTTCTTCTATCATATATATATGATCATATGATATATATGTAATCATATATATCATATGAATATATATGTAATCATATATATCATATGATCATATATATATGATGGAGGAAATTCATCATAAGATGGAGGAGCTTCAAAGCTCTTCAGATGTAGATTTCTGGTTCTTGCTGGTATGGTCTGATTGAGAGTATGAGTGCACTTTATGTATAAACATACTTCATTTTGTTTGTTCTTAGCAATTCACAGACTCCTAAGATTTCCTAAGGTTTACAGAGCTCTTTCTTTCTTTTCTTTTCTTTTGGAAATATTTCATTTATTCATTTGTCAGGGAGAGAGTGGCAGAGGGAGATGCAGGTTCCCCACTGAGCAAGAAGCCTGATGCGGGACTCCGATTCCAGAACCCTGGGACCATGACCCAAGCAGACATTAACCGTCTCAGCCACCCAGGCATCCCTATAGAGCTGTTTCACAGCACCAAGGAGTCATGTATTGTGTATTCTTTAAATTACAAAATGCTGCTATAAAATATACTATACAAATACTATTAAACTTAAAACGACTGCATTTGAGGAGCCCAAAACTACATTATTGCTCACCAAGAACTCTAACTGGTCAAAATGGGGATGGAAGTTCCCTTGCTGCCTTTATGACAAGACATTCCTGTTTAAGCAATGCCTTGCACCGGCCAAACCTATTACAGAAACACTTCTATAGTAAAAGGAGGAACTTATTAATAATTATATAGGACATCAGGTAAAATCCAGGAGTCCTGATAAACAGGGACACATGATCCCCCACTAGACTTCTCACTTCTACTGGTTTTACGCTGTAGTTGCTTCTAGTACAAATAACCTGTTCTACCAGTATTCTTCTCCATAAAACATTAAGAGCATGTTTCATTATATTTCAAAGTAAAAGTAAACTTTCCCCAAGGCAGGCCAACTTTTTATTTCTAATCCGGCAGGCATCCAGTACTTCCTGGGAAAAGGCATGTTTATGTACAGAATTCAAGATTCTTACTAAAGCATGATAAACAATTTTCAATCAAATAATTATAACTGGTTTCTCTTGGGTTAAATTTCAGTAGGCTCAAAGTAACTTAGCACTGAAGTATTTTCACACAGTTTTCCAAACAGAAAAGTCGAAGTGCAAAATGAATAATGTAATCCTTTAACAGCCAAAAGTTCAGTTAAAAAATAATCTTTCTTAATTATTAAGGAACATATTTTACAGGGTGATACATTAGATTTAAAAAATATGAAAAGAGAAAAGCTACAAGATACAGAGAACATGGGAGAATTTATTGCTCCTTCCATATTGGACTCCTGCTAAATCTATTGGACCCTGTAGGTAGATTTGTCAACAGTTAAAATCTAGACATTATCTTTCTACAAGTTGCTTAAGGAGCTATCTAAAGAAAACTCAAGCCACTGATGATGGGCACTCTTGCAATCATTTTATTACAGTGTCAGGGAAAAATGTATGATTAACTGCATATTATATGATCATACTCTTATTGTACATTTGATTATATCAAAATGTTCATAGACTCAGATTTTCTAAAATGATATTAACCATTAAAATCAGTGTAAAGAGGTACGCCTGGGTGGCTCAGTTGGTTGGACGACTGCCTTCGGCTCAGGTTATGATCCCAGAGTCCCGGGATCGAGTCCCGCATTGGGCTCCCAGCTCCATGGGGAGTCTGCTTCTCCCTCTGACCTTCTCCTCGCTCATGCTCTCTCTCACTGTCTCTCTCTCAAATAAATAAATGAAATCTTAAAAAAAAAAAAAGTCCGTGTAAAGAGAGGTGCACCTGGGTGGCTCAGTGGGTTATAGCCTCTGCCTTCGGCTCAGGTCATGATCTCAGGGTCCTGGGATCGAGTCCCGCATTGGGTTCTCTGCTCAGTGGGAAGCCTGCTTCCTCCTCTCTCCCTGCCTGCCTCTCTGACTACTTGTAATCTCTGTCTATGAAATAAATCAATAAAATCTTAAAATCAGTGTAAAGAGATCTTAAAATGTTTCTGTAGTAACAGTTACATATGAAATACAACAGCACAATTTTTTAATCTTAGAAAAAAGTACAAAAATAAATGGTACTGTATGTATAATAGAAGGTTAAGATTATTTATTTCCTTTTAATGACTTAAATAATATGATAAATATATATTTTTGACTCTATGAACTGATTCCTTTATCAACTAACTAAATAGTAGAACATCCATTAGAATAGCAACATACTTAGAACTTACCTAAAATGACAGAGCCTCAAACAGACCTCAAGAGTTTCTTCAAAGCACAATTCCATGATCATACATTTAAAACTCAAAATATTATCCATTCTAAAATCTGCAAAGACACAACAATCCTCTAACTTAAAAGAAAAAAAAAAAAAAAAAAAGCCACTGTCTAAAACCGTGTGTAATGTGTATGCCATGTTTTTGAGATACTACAGAGGGAGCTGCTAACACAGATGAATAACTGCCTTCCTACAAAGTCTTTATAATCCTGGGGCAACTATAGGAACAATTCCTTTTTTTGTTGCAAGGTTTCAGTGTTTTCCAAATAGCACCACCAGTATAAAACACCTTTTTTTCTGTGCATTATTCTATCTATAGCTAAAAATTATACAACAGAAAAAAAGAATATTTGAGGCTTAGGTTTGAAAGACTCTTTTGTAGCTAACTAATTACAACAGGTGTCCATTTTTTAACCTGAAGGTAAAAAAATTAAATAAGAAAGTAAAACATTTAAGTAAATGGTGTACCAGATGGTTCCACAAATACTTATGACAAGGTCTTTTAATTCAACATTCATGAACAATTTTGGAGAGGAACTGCACAGAAACATTATGCTAACTAATAAAATGGGCTGAAATAAGCCACCAACAGGTACTACCCTATCTATGCTACTCACGGTTTTAAACTATAATTATGCTAACTTTCCCTCTGCTCTGCAAGTATTAGAAATAATAATCAATCAAGGATCTCCCAGACTCCAATTATGGTCACTAATACGTGATTGAGAACTCCTAGCTTACAGAAGCACACAAAGTTTTTAAAAGAATGACAAACCCAAGTATATAGAATTAATGCCTGATATAAACAATTCATGCTTGAACTATAGAACAGAAAATGATATTACAAATTAGCTAAGTGCTCACTGAAGAGAATCTAAATATATATGGCACTTATTAATATATAAACATATTCACCAATTTATTATTCGAAAACATTCTTTCCTCACAGATGGCCTAGGTGCAATCAAGGGTTAACTTAGCAGATGTAGGCTACCCAAACCCAACACATTCCAAAAGTCTTTAGGACTGGAATCAGGACCAAATCTTGGGAAATAACCTTTGAGCCCTTGCAATGTCTTGCCTCATAAGAGTGTCTTAGTATAGCTGGGGATTTGGTCACATCAGACAGTTTATGCTAACAGTATGATTTATGGTGACACCTGTTTTTGTTTGCCTGGGGCCTTGGGCCAGCTGTATTAGTTTAACCTCTGGGTGTAGAAGAGGAGGAGTGCTGGAGACTGAGTAACTAAGGTCAGCCCTTGTGGGTGCTCTATGCCTACCTGACTGACCTCTTGATAAAAACCCTGGACACTAAGGCTCAAGTGAGCCTCCCCAGTTGACAACATTTATCTGTGTTGTCATATATTGTTGCTGGGAAAATTAAGCAAGATCTGTGTAATTCTATGGGGAGGCCAAATTGGAACTTTGTATCTGGTTTCTGATGGACTCTGCCTTATGCACCACTTTCCTTTGCTGATTTAATCTGTATCTTTTTGCTGTAATAAACTGTAGCCATGGTTAGAATACCTTTTCTGGATCTTGTGAGTTCTTTCAGCAAATCATGGAACCTGAGGGTAATTTTGGGGACCCGTGACACAACCTACAATACAATAAAATTCTTTTTTTTAAAATATTTTATTTATTTATTTGACAGAGAGAGAGATCACAAGTAGGCAGAGAGGCAGGCAGAGAGAGAGGGAAGCAGGCTCCCTGCTGAGCAGAGAGCCCGATGTGGGGCTCGATCCCAGGACCGTGAGATCATGACCTGAGCCAAAGGCAGAGGCTTTAACCCACTGAGCCACCCAGGAGCCCAATAAAATTCTTATTTAATAAAGAAGATTTCTTCTAATTTCAAGGTTTGTTGTCAGCAACGTCAATTCCAAACAGGTAGAAACAGCATTACACATTCATAGGAATGCTTCTAACATGTAGGTTCCTTTCCAGCAAACTAAAAGGATAAAGATGACTCCTGGCCAGGTGTAGGAAGTTACTTTGGAAGAATGACACAAGTATGGCTCCACTCCCATGAGTTCCCTACCTCGGTAATTTTCAGGAAGTCTATGAAATGAAATCATCAATGCTTTCTCCTCAGTTGTTACTTCTGATCTACAGTAGAGGAGAAAAGAACTTCCTCAATTCTTTAAATAAGCATATGTCAAGAACTATCTGACCAGGCCCAAGATCTCAGGTATACAAAACGCTCTTGTTATCCAGAAGCTGGTCAAGACCCAGTCCCTTCTCTGAAAGTGCAAGGTTGGTGCACCCCAAGTCCACTGAGTTAAGCCTTTATTAATTCCGTAAAAGACTCATGGGTTAAAATATCACCAAGGGTTATAGCATTCAAGAGCTCTAGGTTTATCAGATCACAATATCCCAGCAGTGTTGATCAGTGATAATTCTATCACCTTACAACGTTTCCCAATTCCCCAGTCAGCTTAGCTATTCTCCTTCCCTTAGGGAAGCTCTTAATTGTTCCCAGTTACTAAAGAAATTATCAAAGATAATTGTCTAGTATAGAATTACCTACCACCTGTGCAAGAATGAGATTTTTAATCTCATTGCTAAGTCTGAAAAACTATCCTGCTTTCATATTGGTTTCCACTCTTAAGTCATAGGCCTAGTGTTAATAACAAGTTTTGGGTCAATAAACTAGTGTCCTGAGCTCACTGAATTCAAAGATTTAGGACTCCCTGTCTTTCACTCCAAGTTTTACCCAGTTAAATACAGAATGGTAAATCGTGATGCTTTTCCTAGGGCTAACCTATGTCCCAATTTTTTATTTTCATGCACAGTCCCAGGAGTTAATACTAGGCATTATTTTAGAGTTTATTATCATCCATGATACCTTACATACCATTTTTACATATTAACAGTAGTAATATAATGGTAAAGCCTCTATCCTGAGAGAATCATGTAGGAGTTGAAATAAAGACCACAGAGTCACACCATTTGGAATTGAACCTCGATCTCAATATCTACTAAGGTCTGTGATCTTAGTCAAGTCTTTTTTATCTTTTGTGCCTCAATCTCCTCTTCTGTAATATGGGAACAGTTAAAGTCTCTCTCCCAGATGGTTATTATAGAGATTAAATAAACTTGTATGTGTAAATAACTTAGAATTGTGCCTGGCATCTGCTAAAAACTTACGTAAGTAATGACTATTACCAGCACCATCACTATTACTCCAAAGAACTTGGGATTTAACTTACATTATCTCTTTAATTTTCACCTTAGACCAAGTGGTAGAAAAAAAGGGCAGTATTATCCTCTTAACTGACAGGCAGTTGTTGTATAGCAACAAGAGTACTTTCTTGAGTTCCATACAACATAGCTGCCTCACTGGCTTCATCTGCAAAATGCGGATGGTAATAACCTATCTCATAGACTGTGTGGAGATTAAGTAAAAAAATGTGCTCCAAAGTCCCATTTTATGGTATCACAATTCAGGATACATCGATAATACTGCTCTGTCGGATTTCAAAATTACCTGGTTCCAGGTACTCAACCACCTCTGCAAGGATGAGATTTTATACACCTTAAAGCATGAACCCCCAAAGGTGCTAGAAGAATAAATTAATACTGTCCCCTTCTTTCACATTCCCTGGTTAGGATACATTTCTTCAAAATAGTCAATGTGTGGAGGTTGGAGTATGTCAAGGGCAGAGAGTACCTGAGAAAAGGAAAAAAAAAAAGTCAAATTTAGAGAACTAAAAAGGAAGCAAAATATGACATAAATGCAAGTAAATGCTATTAACTTTTTAATGATGTAAGGTTTAGTTACAATTGCTCATGGAGATTAACTAAATTTATCAGTCAAGTTACAGTCCTAAACACTAAGATGGGTTTGTAAAACTACTATGTAAAAGACAATTCTATCTAAACTAAAATGACAGGGCCAACTGGGCTCTACCACATGCCACCAGACTGCTGCATGGCAAGTGTTTTGAAACGCCATTATTTTTAACAATCAGTGTTGCTCTAAGAGCATGAGGAAACACATTTATCATTCATTTCTCTACTCCTCTATTCAAAAAACGTTTACCAAGTACATTCTACCTGGCAGGCACCATAGTAGGCTCTTTGGTTATACTGATAAACAAAAGTGATACTACCCCTGCTCTCATGACTAGTAGTGAGGAAGGCATTAAAGAAACAAGCAGTTACACAACTATATAATTATGATATATATTATTTGAAGGGAAAAAGTCAAGAGGAATGGGGACAAAAGTTTCCCTGAAAGGCGCCTGGGTGGCTCAGTTGGTTAAGCAACTGCCTTCGGCTCAGGTCATGATCCTGGAGTCCTGGGATCAAGTCCCACGGCAGGCTCCCTGCTCAACAGGGAGTCTCCTTCCCCTTCTGACCTCTCTCCTCTCATGTTCTCTGTCTCTCATTCTCTCTCTCTCTCTCAAATAAATAAAATCTTAAAAAAAAAAAAAAATTTTTTTTCCCTGAAGTAACACTAAGAGTTGAAGGGCGAATAGGAGTTGGCCAGGCAATGAGTAGGTACTGTAAAGGCACTGAAGCAAGAAGGAACCAGGCAAATTCTAGAAACAAATGCCAGTGCTTATGGAACATAGAGGGTGGGAGGAAAACAGATTGGGATAAAACAGAAGAGGAAGGCAGGGGATATATCACATAAAAATCTCTTTAAATTTTTGTTAAGCATTTTGGATTTTATTCCAAGTACAAAAAAAGAAGTCACCAGGGTGGAAAGACTTTAAGGCATCTGAAATTCAAGTCCTTTATAAAGCAGCATACTGACAAAGTCAGTTCTGCCTTTGAAACATAACAAATAGGCCTACTTCCCCTACCAGCTGTCCAGCTATTCTTTTAAGTCCCATCTATGATATTCACATGGAAGAATCTGACCTACCTAACTAATAAGAAACCTGAGGGTGAAAGAATAGGGAAGAAATTTTTAACAGGAAATAAACTGTGGTACAAGTTCAAATTTTCTATCTTTAGCTAAGGTTTTTTGTTTTTTTTTAAAGAAAAAATTTTTATTATGGAAAATTTCGAACATACAAAAGTAGACAGAACAGTATCAAGAATGCTCATGTAATCAATACCCAGTCTTAGTAATCCACGTATGTAATTATTATTGCTTCTATACCCCCACTCTCCCTATATAATTCTGAAGCAAAGAGCAAACTTATTTCAGCCATACATTGGTAAGCATCACTAAAAGATGAAAGCTTTTATTTTGTTTATTTATTTATTTTTAAATAATGTGGTGCTTGAACTCACAACCCTGAGTTCAACAGTCGGACACTTAGCCCACTGAGTCACCCAAGCGCCCCAAAGAGAAAAACTTCTAAAAAATATAATTATCAAGTCTAAAAATTATGTTTTTTAATACCATCAAATATCCAGTTCTGAAATTTACAATTTTCTTTTTCTTTTTAATTTTTGGTCTAAGTTAGGACCTAAATAAGACTTAGATATTACGGTTGATTTGTGTTTTAAGTTTTAACCTACAGATTTCTCCTCTTTTTCTTTTCCCCTTGCAATTTACATGTGGAAGAACCTTTGCTCATTTTTTTTCAGCCAAGCATTTGTCACTTTAAAATTCTAAATTAAACTAAAACCTCCTGTAATGAAAGTCTTCACTCACTTTAAAACCAGTTATACATGAAAGTTTGAAAATAGTTTAGATGCTTTATAAAGAATCTTGATCCTTCCTTTCTGAATTAAAATGTTTATACTTAGAATCTTGGTATAAATGAAAGATAACAGATTTTTTGGTTTCTTCAAAAATAATTTTTAACATATAAAAGATAAATTATTTCATTTCTATAAATTTAAAACCCTATAATTAGCTAGTGTCACAAATTCACACAAATTCATTTCTGATTATGCGATAGAACAATTTTTAACATGAATATTTGATGTTTGAGGAAGACAGAAATTAGTGTTTTACTTGACATCTTTCGGACTCTCCATTCTGTATCTGAACAACACACATCCTGTCTTGGAGGAAACCAGAATGCAATGAGTGACAGCGTCCATTAGACAAAGCTATTTTACACTTCAAATCTATCTGCTATAATTAGAGGTTATCTAGAGAAAGTGACAACCATACATTTTAAACCTTGATGGAGAAGAATGAGGCTTTCTTATTCCAGATTTGATGAGGCTTTTTGTAGAGAAGCCATATAAAACAGGGTCAGACATTTGCACTAAAGCATTTAGCTGTGATTGTTAGCTTCAAAGGTACAATATTTTAAATTCTGCTTGGAATTTTTTAAATGCCTGTTGTTTTATATTACTGTTATTTTATCTCAAAATGTTTATCAGAGGATGGCATTCCACAGTGTTTCCAGAGGTGCAAAACCAGTGCTTAGATCAGTAGAAATGATCCAAGAATCTCAGAAATGATATAAATAAGTAAGAAGGAATAGTACCAGTTTCAAACTCCAGACTTCATGCCTGACTCCCTATTTAAATAACCTGAGTCCCTCTATAACCCCATTATTTGTGGGAATCAAGTGTGTGAGATTAGCCTTATGATGTAAATAGGAGGACTCTTGTAAAGACTTTGACTTGTAAAGAGTCAAAGTATTCCCCAAATACCACCAACTCTTCAAAGGATCTCAAATACAAAAAAAGCAAGCCGACTTGTCTGATTAAAAAAAAATGGACTAAAATACATCTGTCAATAATGGTCATTACCAAACAGTGTCTCAAATCTTTTTAAGAACTGGACAAAAAGCCCATTATGGTGGCAGTTTTTTAGAATTTTAACCTCCGTGATGTTGAGATTCACTATAAATTGGTTATGCAATACAAAACTGGCTTCTTCTTCTTAGCCCTTTACCAATAAAACAACTGCTGTAAATAATCCTAATCCTAAATATAAAAACTAGAAATTTAACTATTCATAAAATACAATTAAATCCCATGTTTAGCAAAGGAACTACCCCTTCCCCAATCTTTATAAAATAAAGAAGCTCTTTATAAAATAAATGATGTTCAGATACAGAATTTACAGTTCAAAAAATGTCAAGTAAAATAGTTACTTCTAATGGTCTTTCTCACATAGTTGTTTTAAAATTGCCTAACATAATACACTCTAGGAACAAGTTTTTTGTGGAATATATGTCTAAGACCTGTCCTTTCATTCTCTTAACTTTTGATGAGCATTAATTCTTAAGGTTAATGTTGTTCATGTCCGCAAATTTTATTTATTTATTTTTTTTAATGGTTAAAAGCTTTGAGTGCCTGGGTGGCTGGCTCAGGTCAGTTAAACTGGATTTTGGCTTAGGTCATGATCTCAGATGGTGAGATCAAGCCCCGTATCAGTCTTCACACTGAGTGCGGAGCCTGCTTAAGATGCCCCCTCCCTCTGCCTGTGCTCCCCTCTCAAAAAACAAATAAATAAAATGGTTAATGCTTCACTTGTTTCATTAAGAAATCTTTGCATATCTCAAAGTCATGAAGATTATTTTCCTATGTTTATTACAGAAGCTTTATTATTTTACCTTTCACATTTAAGTTTATAATCTATTTTGAATTAATTTATCTGTTAAGAGATAGACTTTGTCCAGCTTCTTCAAGACTGTCTTGAGTATTTTAGGTCTTTTCAATCTCCACAAACTTTAGAATGTTTGTCAATTTCCTCACACGCACATATATATAAAATCCTGCTGATTTTTGATTGGTATATCATTAAATATAAAGCTCAACTTGGAGAGAACATGCATATTAACCGAATTGACTTTTATGATTCATGAATACAAGAATGTATTATTTTGAATACATCAAGAATCTGCCCAGTACCACAAAATTTTAGGTACAGAGCAAACAAAACCAAATCCATGAAAAGTAAGCCAGTCTATAGCATCCTTTGCCTTTTTACTCTCCTCAGCAGCAGAAACATTAGCATTAATAATGACTGCAGTTAAACAGCATGTCTGCATTCAGAGAAGCGTCCTGTTGGTCTCATATTGATATGATTCTTTATCCTACTTATGAACCCAAGGCCCTGATTTAGGTCAGACTATACAAAGAAAAACGAATCATTCTTCTTTGGCTCTATTATCTCCTCTTTGTCTTCTCTACCCCTCTGGAGTATTCCAGAATTAAAAGACTGGGAAAAAGTAACTCTGAGAGAGATCACTGAGGTTCTCACGCCAGACTTGGGAGATTTCTTTTTTCTGTCACTTCCATTTACTTACTCATTCTTCAGATAGATTGATTGCCTACTGTATACTTAGTGCTACTGCCTAAGGACAAGAAAAAGCCCCAGATTTGTATTGCAGGGGATATTTGCAGGAATCAGTGGACCCTTAAGGGGGCTCTGAATGGGCTTTAGAGGACTAGCGAAAGCCTAACATGACATAAATATTATGTGTATGTGCACTTTTCTAAAAGAGGATGCATAGCTTTTATCAGATTCTCAAAGGAGCACAAAACTGAAAACAAAACAGAACAAAACCAAACACAAAACCCCTTCAATCATGCCTTCACCATGCTGATAATATGCAATTATGTGTGTGCATAAACGCATGCACAAGTGCATAGATGGGTAAAGTAGACAACATTCTTGCCACGTTTTATAATAGCTCCAATTCTGACTAGACTCTGGTGATAAGCCTAGCTAACAACAACCTTTAGAAAATTAAACCCATTACTGTATCAAGGTGAATGCATCCTTAAGAAAAAAAAAAAAAAGTTTGTGTGTATATATCTCAATCAGTTAGATCAGCTAAAACCAATGAATTTGATACAGTGATTTTTTTTTTTTTAAAGTAGGCTCTATGCCCAACATGGGGCTTGAACTCATGACCTCCGACTGAGCAAGCCAGGCGCCCCTGATACAGTGACTTTGAAAGTTCTATTCAAAAGAAAAATCAAAGCCTCCGAGGGCTCTGTAACTATTCCTTGACACATTAGATGCCATCCAAATTAAAATCCAACCTTCCTACAATGGCCAGGGTAATCTTTTCTAAATGCCATTTTCATCATGACATTCTTCTCTTCTCCTTCTTTCAATCAAATCTTAATCTCAAAAGGCTCATCTTAAGGTTTATCTTCTCCATATTTAAAGCATCTCTGAGCTTGTAAGTCTACAACAATTTCTCTTTTCCTTAATATTATGGTACTTGTGTAGCAGCATTCACCTAAGCTTTAAAAAGTACAGATCCCTGGGCCTCAATCCCAGAGATTCCAATTTAGTGGGTCTGGGATGAGACCCATGAATTCGTCTTTTTAAGAATCACCTTTGATGACTGTAATATACTTCTAGGTTTGGTTGCCCAGCTTTCTCCATACATAAAACAGGCCGTCTTGCCTTAATACTTAACCATGCAAGCAGTCCCCCCAGGGCACTGTAATCATAGTATTCTTCACATTACTAAACTCCTTAAGGGTAGAAAGCCCTAGAAGCTAAATAGTTTAGGAATATAGGATGTACAGAATATATGTTTTCTGAATTAATGAACATGGGCTCTGAAGCAAGACAGACTCCAATCTTGTGCCACCCTGACCTGGGGCAAGTTACTTAACTCTAAGCTTTGGTTTTCTCCTTTGCAAAGTAAGGATAACAAACCCCATCTGACAAGATTTTTAAGGATTAAATGAATTAATGTATGGAAAGCCTCTACCACACATCCTGACACGCAGTAATAAGTGTTAAATACCTGATTCCTCAAAATAGGACATTTTAAACCTGTTTTGTATCCTCCACATGATGTCTCACTGCCTCTATACAGGACGTAATAGACATTTTTTGCCTTAACCACATCAAATACCAGCTGCTTCTTGGACTGGCATTCCATACATACCAGGAAGGTGGCACTGAGGAGCTTTTGGAGATCTCAGAGCACAGCATAAATTCATGATTTATAAAACAGTGGTGCCATACCATCTTCATCACTAACCATCTGTCTCACTTTTGAATATTCACAGAAGTCATACGCACTCACTTAATGAGAGAGCTCAGGAGCTCCAATTGGTTACTATGTTTTGATAGGTATGATTTTCAAGAATTTCACTTATTTCTTTTCTTACACTACTCACTGACACCACCTTTGTAACTTAATTAGTTACTTATAGGAATGAGTCACGAGCAAAAATACCAGTATATATAGATAGCAGCCTATTATACCATCCCTCCTTTATAAAAGAAGCCAACATAGGTCCAAATATAATAAACCACTGAAATCCTTAGTAAGCAAATTACTACTCCCTCCTTCAAAAAACTTCTTCACCATGGATACCTTTACTTGAATCTCTAACAGTGTAAATAAGGTTTGGCCTCTTTGATGTTGGGATGGTACTCAAACTCAAGAAATAACTAAGCAAGCACTAGATACCTTTCTAAATCACTTACAAAATTTGAGGGATCAGTCATAAATTAGCAACTCGAGTGGTATTTTCAAAGTCACTGAAACCAATTTTTAGGCAGTTCCAATTGACTGGAAGATAGCAATAACTTTTTCAACAAAGTTTAAGGAAAATGGATGTCAGAGGAGTAATCAATAAAATGAAATATGTCAAAGCAAGGAATTTCAAATAAACCTATCTATTTGATATTCCTAGTTTTACCAAACACCTCAAACTTTTCCAAATTTCTCTCTTAAAGTGAGACTTACACTTTGGCCAAAGTTCTAAAGTTCCTGGGCAAACAAGCAGTCAGACTCACAAGTAATTATTGTATTTCTGATAAAGTTCTTATTTTGGCAATTTAAATAACATAGGTTGAATACCAGATGAAGAATGTGAGGCAGTTTTTCTTTTCACATGAAATCGAAAACTTGAGTCTAATGCTAACATAACATCCCCAGGTAAGTTTTAGAGGTATCAAACGTTTACTTCGGGATTGAGGAGAAACTATCTCTCAAACCACAGTGATTCTCTTCATCATGAGTGAGTACACCATGAGTATCCTCTAAACACAGCCATAAATAAGCTAACCTATGTTACTTTAACAGCTATATTGGTTTTTAAGAAAAGAAACTGTTTCCCTACATTTTTATATTAATCTCTGATTTAAAATATTAAAAGTTAAGAATAAAGCATTTAAAATCAGGAACCGGGATGCTTGGGTGGCTCAGTCAGTTAAGCAGCTGCCTTTGGCTCAGGTCATGATCCCAGTGTGCTGGGATCGAGGCCCACATCGGGCTCCTTGCTCCGAGGGGAGCCTGCTTCTCCCTCTGCCTCTGCCTGCTATTCTGCCTGCCTGTACTCTATCTCTCTGGCAAATAAATAAATAAAATCTTAAAAAAAAAAAATCAGGGACCAATTATTTCCACTTAAATCACTCATAGTACATACTGCACTCTTTTTATGTTTAATATTAGGATCGTTCCTCAGCTAACTATTAACATTTGTTTTACATCAATTAATATTTATCTGTTGATTGATACACCTTAGAATTCACATAAATTTGCTCATTGTTCACAAAAAATAGTCTAATTTGTCTCAGGTTCCTAAACTTAATAACTTACACATTCCCTTTTTAACTCTCTTTTGCTTTCTACTAATACAATTAAGCATGCATAGGAAACAGTCTATCTCAAACATCAACTTCACTTACATTATCATGTTTAAAAAAACACAACATCTTCAATTCCCGGAAGACCCTTTTGCAGGAGACCAGATTCTGGAAGACGTTGGGCATCTTTTTGAGTGCTACTCTCTTTCCATCTCTTGGATCTGTTACTGACCTAAAGAAGCAATATTTGGGGGAGAAGGAAAAAAAGAAAAAAGAAATCAATTCCAAGCTTTGTTTTTCAATGTTTCAGAACATGACAATCATCTTTATCTTAGACTACTCAATCCACTTAATGTTTAAAAGTATCAGTGAGAAAGAAGATTTAAAACAAGTACACACTTAAAATCAAAGAGAATGTTTTGGCCATCCAACTTAATTGCCATGCTTTTTTTTTTTTAATCCTTCTCTAAATTTTTATAAACACTTTTTCTGAGAGGTCACTTAACAATTCATCTCAGGTAGGAGGGTTTTAGTGGTAAAGCCATTTTAAAAATGAGGGGTGAGTACAGATTAATACAACTTAAGTCCAATTAGTTTTATGCTTCATTTTTGGAACCAAATTCAAGATGGAAGAGATGTTCATTCAGATGTCATTTCGTTTAGTTAAACATAGAGAATTCAGACTTAATTTACTTATTTTGGCTTCTTACATAAATGAACATCTTTTAGTAATATGGATTTCAATCCTACCAGTAGCTGAACAGTATCCCCTCCTCAGAAGTCCAAGTGTCAACTTAGGGCCATAGCTTCTAGATTATGAAGACCTCTTCCCTTTTGCTTCTTATAAGCCTCTTGGTATGGTAACTGTGCCTCCTGTAGTTTTTCTTTAATAGCTCAGTGTCCCCCCCCCCCATTTTTAAAAAAAAAATCTTTTAGTCTTCTAACACTTGTATAACCAATTCCTTGAATTACATTTCCCTATGTTGGACATACTAGTATGGTTTCCATTTTTCTCACTGGACCCAAATGATACATATTAAATAGTGAAAGGAAACAAAGCAATAAATGTTAAATATGGCCAACTGACCATTTTATAAGTGATTTTCCATGAATTATCTTAACGCTTCTTTTCCTTCCACCCAATATATACGACTGGTTGTCCTTGTAGAATTTATTTCTGTCAAATTTATTTTGCTGATTCCTGCTTGTCATTCTCGGCTACCATCATCTTTCAGTTCCAGTTTCAGTCACCCAATGCTTTGGCTATCCTGCCCAGATTTGTGTCATTTAGAAGTCTGTTCCAGAGGTTATCAATGACTTTATCCAAGTTATTAAAACTTAGAACAGGACAGAATAGATCTCTACAACAGATACAACACTAGAAACCATCTATGAGCCTAACATCCAATTATTATTGAATTACTTATTTAACTACAACCACCTAGTTTATTTCTTCATCTTGTCCACAAGAAATCACTTATCAAATTGCCTTCCTGAAAACGAAGCATTCCTGTTACCTACTAACCTGTCTAAAGACTATACCAAACTTCTTTACGAATACCACGACTTCTTTATAAATTCATCTTTGTGATCTTAGTGATCATTTACTTCCTAAGTGCTCATGAAAACTTTTAAATGGTGCATTCTACTATTTAAACAGCATGAGGGGGTGCCTGGAGTAGGCTCAGTTCATGATCCCAGGGTCCTGGGACTGAACCCCACACAGGGCTCCCTGTTCAGTGGGAAGCCCGTTTCTCCCTGTCCCACCCCCCCTACTGTGTTCCCTCTCTCGGTGTATCTCTCTCTGTCAAATACATAAATAAAATCTTTAAAAAAAAAAATAGCATGAGGACGCTTCTTCTGTTGACTAAAAATCTGATAAAAAAATTAAGAATTATAATTTTTAGGTTTTCAATAGCTTGAACTTGAACTTAACATTGGCGATTAACGCTTAAAAAACACCTACCCAGTGCTGGCTTCAGCAACACATATACTAAAACTAGAACATAACAGAGATTAGCACAGCCCCTGTACAAGGATAACATGTATATTTGTGAAGTGTCCCATATTAAAAACAAAAACAGAACAACAAAAAACAACCTAAACCCAAAACAGATCTACAACATTGCCTAAAAATACACATAAACATAAAATAAGAAGGAAACTGGATATAGTATTACATTCAGACTGTTAAAAGTATTTTTTTCCTGTTCAGTACACCACTTCTTTAACTAGACTAGAAGACAAAAATGTCAATGAAATAGGAAGGAAGGAAAATTTTGGACCACACATTGTTGCCAGTGTCTCTTGAGATTTCCTTAATGTAGAATAGTTACTTAGCATTCCTTTGTCTTTGATGACACTGCCATTTTTGAAGAGTACAGGCCACTTATTTGTAAACTGCTCCTCAATTTGGGTTTGTGTGGTGTTTTCTCATGATTAGATTCAGATTAGGCATTTTTAACAGGAATAACTCACAGAAGTGAAGTCTTCTCAGTGAACATATTAGGAGGCACATGATGTCAATTTTCCCCGTTTGTGGTGATTAACTTTGGTCACTTGGATGAGGTGTCTGTCAGGTTGCCACATTGCAAAATTACTCCTTTTTCCCTTGGTAATTGTGTAACTGTTCTATTCCTCATCAAACTTTGACTTACGACCTTTAGCATCCATTGATGATTTTTGCCTGAGTCAACTATTACTATGATGGTTGCCAAATGGTAGCTTAATAGTTTTAACGTCTCCAAATAGCTAGTCCACACGTAAATACTCGTTTTAAAAAAGTGAGTAAATTGCTTTAACACAAGGCCCTTTCCCCAGGCCTCATATAGCACTACTTCTTCCCAACTTCTGACTTCTATTGGTCTTGACTCTACTACTCCTGGCCCAAGGTTAGTACTGTGCCTTGCAGTGTTTTAAGGTAAAATTCACAAAGTAGAATTTTATTTTATTATTCATGCAAAAGCCAGTCATGCCTGTGGCTGGTAACAATATAACACTAATGAATGTGAATGGCTGTGCAATAATTTCACGCCATGTTGAGTTTGTTCTCTCAACTTGACGTAGCAGACGCTTTAGTTCAGCTCAAACAGTACCACAGAACACAGATAAGTGTGGAAGCCTGTTACACAGGAATTCTTTTATTTTCTTTGTTACGGAAAGGCTTGCCGTGCTTAGTTCCTCTGTGTCTGCAACACCCTGGTTATTCCAACTGTACTTGTTAATGAAGCTCCAGCTGTAGAAATAATGAACAACATTTAGGGCAACTTGCCTCATTTCAGGAAAAAAAAGGAGCCGTCCCTTGATCTACAATTCACTTACTGGTCAGTTACTTTCTCTACTAAACACTGGAAGCCCTACATAGAACAGTGCATCTGTCATTTCACCTCATTATCTTCATGGGCAATCAAGTTATGCTAGAACAGGTATTTACTTCTTAGGTTTTAAATCAATGTTTGATTCTTAAACAGTATATTAAAAAATACAGTTTTAAGGTCTGTGGAAAAAGAATCCTTTCTTACATCTGCCCAGAGTACATCAATCCTTCTCTGCATTGCAAATACCAGTTCAACTGTTTTTTAAACAGAAGAATCGAGAAGCCTTTCTTCAGAGAAATATAGTCAGCCAAAAGAGCAGAAAACCAAAATAGAAAGCTTTTTAGATCTGGTGTGGTTGTTTTGTTGTAGAGCTTTCTTAATCCTAGGAACTCTGACCATTGCCACAAATCTGCTTAAATTATGGACAAGCAGAAGGGCTGGAATAAAACGAGAGTGAAGCTTATTGGGGGATACATTCCCAAGCACTTGAACCCAACATTAGAACAGCTTTAGATTAGTATAACTACTAAGCAAGAATTTCCAAGAAATTATATGCTCTACATTCATTTTATAAGAAGAAACTTTCCCCCATTTGGGTTAGCAGTTTTCAAGTTCATTTTTCTGGTACAGGTTCTTAACTATTCAAAGCAAATAAATAATTTATAATGAGAATGTTTCACTCAGATTGAGAAAATCAGGTTCTTCTAATTCTATTCACATAAACTTGTAATCAGCAATCTTCTATATCTTTTGCTATACACACTACAATTACTACGTCAACTGTACCAATACAGTATGTACCTTAGTAACAGAACCTCCTAACTAGACTAAATATTTAGATTATTGCCTTTGCATTCATTTTGAAATTCATTTCCTTAAAAGTTATCTTTATTTGTATTTAGATTAAGTCAGCTTGAGAAAATAATCACAAACTATGAGGTAAAATTTCTGACAACGAATAAATCTTAAAAAGAATGTATCTTATCTGTAACTTGGTCCCTTTTATATGTTCAAGGACACTATAGGTTAAGGAATAAGGAATTTTTTTTTTTTCTTTAAAGATCTTATTTATTTATTTCACAGACAGAGATCACAAGTAGGCAGAGAGGCAGGCAGAGAGAGAGAAGGAAGCAGGCTCCCCGCTGAGCAGAGAGCCCGATGTGGGGCTCTATCCCAGGACCCTGGGATCACAACCCGAGCTGAAGGAGCCGAAGGAGCCGAAGGCAGACGCTTAACGACTGAGCCACCAGGCGCCCCAAGGAATGAGGAATTTATTTTTACATCTCTTTGGTCTTTCTAACCATAATTTTAACAGGCTATAGTTTGTGTACTTCGACATAATTCATAAAGTTGCACATTATTCAGAGGAATAAACTTTCCCTGCCTCCACCCAAAGATTTATGAAAAAAGATGCTCATGGTTAGGTAATTTGTTCCATCAGTTGGGGTTTTCTGATGTTTGGTTTCTCTTTTATGTTCATCCAAATTTGGTATTTGTTGAGTTAGTTCTACATATAACATATAAGAAAGAGTTCCTTTTTTTTTTCCCCCCAAGATACTTCTACTGAGCTGATCCTCAAATTTGTTAATCTGATATTATAAGGAAAAAAGACTTATTATTTATTTTTTTTTAAAAAGATTTTATTTGTTTATTTGACAGACAGAGATCACAGTAGACAGAGAGGCAGGCAGAGAGAGAGAGGAAAGCAGGCTCCCTGCTGAGCAGAGAGCCCGATGCGGGACTCGATCCCAAGACCCTGAGATCATGACCTGAGCCGAAGGCAGCGGCTTAACCCACTGAGCCACCCAGGTGCCCCGGAAAAAAGACTTATGTAACAGCTAAACCGAAGCAGTAAAATTGTTCATTCTTTTCCTTGTATCTTGACATTCCAATATTGATCAGAAGAAGCAAAACATCTACATTTACTTGAAAGAGTTAAATATGAACTTAAACATCCTCTAACTCTGTGTTTAAATAAGTATAAATAGCAGTGATCCCAGCAGGTGAGACATCCCTGAGCCATTCTGATCTGTAGTGAGATCCCCAGGGGTGCTGTAAGGGAGGAGAAATAAGACACAGGCAAATCACCCAATATCAGGCTGTCATATTTATTTTCAAATACTTGTTACTAATGAATAAGATCTAACTTTTAAGACCCCAGCCCCCCACCAATTATTATTGGTTAAGTTAAAATATAGATGCAAAATCCTCTTCTATTAATTCTTGTTGGCCCGAAAGAATTTTAGTCCTTTAAACCATGAATTAATAATTTCATCCTTGCTCCAGATGCTGGGAAAGACATAGAGACTCTTACTCCTTAGTCACTGTCAAATATCTTTGTGAGGAGTATGACGTGCCTGCAGGAAAGTTGCCACACTGTCTTTTCAGTAGGGATTTTCTCACATTGGTGGGTGAACACGACACAGCCTAGCATACCAACTCTAGGAAGTTTCCATGGCCCACTGCCCACAGTTCTCTCCTAGAAACAGACCCACGAATATTGTATGGGAAGGAGAACCACCCGCAATGAAAGACAGGTTTCTGTACAAAGATAAAAGAAAAAAATTCACAACTGCACCTTCTTCTTATATTTTAACAATTTATGCTGAAAAAGGGTTATAAGGGATAACCAAAACAAAAACTATGTAACACAAAAATGTGCTTGCTTTTAATACCACCGATGACTTCTTGAAAGATGTGTTCGGTAATAGGAATACTGAGAAATACAGAGATTTAAAAAAAAAAATTATAGAATGACAATTTTTGTTGCACATTAGATTTAAAAATATAGAAGACACCAAATAAAAGAATGGTTTTGTTTACACAGGTTTATAGCAGCACAATTTTGATGATGTTGAAAAACTATAATGAATTTAGAAATGCAAAGTTTCACAGACCGGTACCCCCTGGGGCTAACAGTACATTATATGTTAATAAAAAATTAAAAATTAAAAAAGAAATGCAAAGTTCACATGACTGGAAAAATCTGTGTTTAATTGTTTATTATTTAATATTTTAGAGGCTAATATTTTAATAATTACTTAACATAAAATTTAAGTCCTAGTATGCTGTTAGTTAAAAGTAAAGTGAACATACCAACCAACATACCAGTAAAATGTAAATTTTGAAATAAAAAGGAAAATCTGAATATGGCTTGGAATTATGGTTATAAATCAAATGTCCATATGTTCTAGGAATGTATACTTACGTATACATAGGTGAAATGATAAGAGACTTAAGATTTCCCTTGGGGCGCCTGGGTGGTTCAGTGGGTTAAAGCCTCTGCCTTTGGCTCGGGTCATGATCCTGGGGTCCTGGGATCAAGCCCTGCATCTGGCTCTCTTGCTCGGCAGGGATCCTGCTTCCTCTTCTCTCTCTGCTTGCCTCTCTGCCTAGTTACGATCTCTGTCTGTCAAATAAATAAATAAAATCTTTTTTTTTTAAAGATTTTATTTATTTATTTGACAGAGAAATCACAAGTAGATGGAGAGGCAGGCAGAGACAGAGAGGGAAGCAGGCTCCCTGCTGAGCAGAGAGCCCGATGCGGAACTCGATCCCAAGACCCTGAGATCATGACCTGAGCCGAAGGCAGCGGCTTAACCCACTGAGCCACCCAGGCGCCCAAATAAATAAAATCTTAAAAAAAAAAAAAAAAAAGATTTCCCTTAAAATACTTCATCAAGGACTGTTGAAACAAATGAAGAAAATGTTGATAATTACTGAATCTGGTGATCGGTGTAATGAGGTCAAACTATTCAAAAATAAAGAAAATACATGTTTAAAAATTTTCAAAATAAAAACAATGAAGTGAAAAAAATTAAAGATACTATTTATAATATAAAAATATCTGGTATCTGGGATTAAAGCTAACAAAAGCTAAGTAAGCAACCCCTCTACATAAAGACTAAAAAACATTATTGGGAGAAATTAAAGATATAAATAAATGAAGAGACATAACATATTCACGGACTAGAGAACTCATATTATAAAAATTTCAATTCTCCCCAAACTGATTTATAGATTCAGTGAAATTCCAACCAAAACCCCAAAAGATTTTCTTTTCATGGAACTACACAAATTAGTTTTAAGTCTTTATCGAAATGCAAATATGCCATGGACTGCTAAAACACTCTTGAAGAAGGTGGGCAAAATTGGCTCTACCACATATGAAAACTTAACATAAAGCCACAATAGTTTAGATAACATAACTCTGGAGCAAGACCAAAGAAATGGAAATATGAACCCAAAACAGACTCTCACATATAGAGAGTCACTTGGCTTGTCATAAAGGTGTCTTTGTAGAAAGGAAGGCTGTGCCATAAGCTATTGTCTCTCAGGTTCAAACCCATCTGTTTAAACACAACTCTATAATATTGCGGCTACAACTCCGCAAACCACATTTTGGTTTTGCCAACTAGTTCCATGTTGGGCTCTCCCAATATGGGGCTTTAGAGCAGACTACAGAGTTGTAGGAGTAAAAGGGGACTTGCCCCTTCCTGTGGGCTACCTGCCTGTCTCTTGTTTCTGGGTCACCTTAGCAACACTTCTTCACTTCAGCCATGGCAACGCCTTCTTGTAACTGCAGCTGAGCCCAGTTTATAGTCCCCGTTTGCAGAACAAGCCTCACTGCATCCTCCACCCCAGATACCAGCACTAGTGAGCTTGTATTCTCTTCTTAGATAACTGAATTACTGCTGCACGATGTTCTAAGTCTTAATAATTCCAAGCTCTTCCATGGTATTTTTCTAACTATAGCAGGAGGTAGCTGTTAGTGTACTCTTCTTGTCTTTTTTATTACCTACAATTTTAAATTTTACAAACAACTTTACAGGTAATCAGTACCCCCCCGCCACACACACATTAAAAACTGTTTAAATAACTGGTATGGTTTCTTTTTCCTCCCTAGACCCTGACAGATACAACATTCTTTTCAATGTATGGTATAGAACAACTAGATATCCATATGGAAAAACAAAATGAATCTTTACTCTTATTTCATTCTGTACACAAATTCCAGGTGGATTGTAGATAATAAATGTGAGAAGCAAAATCATACAGCTTTTAGAAGATAACATGTAGTAGAATATCTTTAAAACACTGGGGCAGGGAAAGAGTTCTTCAGTAGGACACAAAAAACGCAAATCATAATACAAAAGAAAAATTCATGTATTTTACTACTTTAAATTCAAGAACTTCTTTTCATTTTACGTACATTGTTAAGAGTAAAATGCAAGTCATGCAGAAGACATCTGTACTACACATATAAGGAATAAAGTGCTTATCCAGAGACATGCAGAATTCACACATACCAATTTTTAAAAGTGCTAAATAGGCATTTAACAAAAAAGGATAATCCAAACAGCTAATAAACATATGAAAGGACCTTAACCTTACTAGTCATTTGGGAAATGAAAATTAAAACTGTAATGAGTGGACAACACCAAATTTTTAGTGACAATATGGTACAATGGCAATTCTTATAGACTGCTAATAGGAATGTAAATTGATATAATCGCTATGGAAAACAGATTGGCTTCATATACTAAAATGAAGATATAAATACAATGTGACCCAGAAACTTGACTTCAATGTGTATACCTCAAAGGAATGTGCACACTTATCACTAAACATATGAGTGTGTTCACAGTACCCTTAAAAATGGAAACAATCCAAATATCCATGAACAGAACAGATTAACAAATTGTTGTCTATTCATATAATGGAAAACTCTACATTGATTAAAATGAACTACTGCTATGTGCAACAACATAGATGAATCTCATACACCGGATTTTGAACAAAAGAAACCAGTCACAAATAATGTAAGATTTTGTTTCCATAATATTAAAAATATAAGCAAAGTTGAACTCTAATGTTTAGGGTGTATACTTAAGAGACAGAAACTATTCAGAGAGGAAGTAGTTACCATAAAATCAGTATAGTGGTTATCTTGGGGAGGCAATGATGACGGGGGAGACTAGAAGGGACTTGTGTGAGCTAGCGATGTCCTATTTTTTATATGAATGGTGTGTACTTTATGATAAATCACTGAGCTATATGTTTTCTGTACATTTCTATATTTCTATTATTATATAACTAAAAAGGTAAAGATAAATTTCTCAATTAAAATTTTGAGCATAGGGGCGCCTGGGTGGCTCAGTGGGTTAAAGCCTCTGCCTTGGGCTCAGGTCATGATCCCAGGGTCCTGGAATCGAGCCTCATATCATGCTCTCTGCTCAGCGGGGAGCCTGCTTCCCTTCCTCTCTCTGCCTGCCTCTCTGTCTACTTGTGATCTCTGTCAAATAAATAAATAAAATCTTAAAAAAAATTTTTTTTGAGCATAAAAAGGCATTTCAGGTTGAAGTCTGTATAGGTAATTTTTTAAAGAGGACAATTCTTTTTTTTTTTTTTTTTTTTTTTTGTAAAAATACACATCTATACCAGCCCAATGAATACTCTCCTGTATTTCCTTGTGCCACTGGTTTATTTTGTAGTAAGGAGTATACATACTATCTTTCTTATGTTTTGGTAGAATTCCAAAGGAATTTGCTTACTTAAAAAAATAAACATTTTCTTCATCATTACACAAGAATATGCTAGTAAGAAACATTCCACAGGAGAGTGCTGTCAGCAGAATTATAGCAGAACTACAGTCCCACCCCTAATCTAATCACAATCTCCTAAGTTCTTCCATTGTAAAGCAAACTGCTGAAGCAGCTACAATATATAGATGTGCTTCAGGTTTTTAATTAGTCTTTTAAAAATAACCAAAACCAAAAATGCTGCAAATATAAAGCAGGAGGCAGGACTTCCAGCTGTGGCAATCTGAAGAGGTCAGCAAATCCTTTCCCCTCAAAACTACTATAAAACTGGACAAAATGTCAAAAACGATCATTTCAGGACTCCAGAAAAACAGCCAAAGTCAAACAACAAATTCAAAAGTGTTTATTTATGAAAAGTTATGGACCTATGGGTAAGAAGAACAATGAGAGTCAGTGATGTTACTGCTTGGCTGCTCCTTACCCCCACCCAAGCACAGTCCATGCAGTAGTTGGCCATAAAACGCAGCAATTTCACTGCCTGAGGTTGCTGATGTGATCTGAAGTGGAGGATGAAAACCCCACACCCAGTAGCATTGACCATGAAAGCATTAAACTCAACTGGAGAAGAAAAAACTGCAAATCTGGGGCGCCTGGGTGGCTCAGTGGGTTAAGCCTCTGCCTTTGGTTCAGGTCATGATCCTGGGGTCCTGGGGTCGAGCCCCGCATTGGGCTCTCTGCTCAGCGGGGAGCCTGCTTCCTCATCTCTTTCTCTGCCTGCCTCTCTGCCTACTGTGATCTCTGTCAAATAAATAAAATCTTTAAAAAAAATTTGCGAATCTGAGGTTGCTATTCCAGCTGGGACATAAATCCTGAAATTTAACAAGGAGATTCTGGAAATGAGAGCCACAGTGGGCTAGGTAAACTCTTTACACATCCCTGGCTAACTGGAGGCTGCTCATATATTCAGAGCTGATCTGAGGGGGCCTAAGCTCTGCACATACTTGTGACTGAATGAGAGCCTTGCCACATGTGAAGGGAAGAACTCAGAGGCTTGGGAGAAAATAAAAGCTGGGGCATAGCTGAAAACTAGATGAGCTCCCTAACATAATCGAAGGATAGAAGCCTTACTGGCTCAAGATATTTGAGCACAATCTTCAACCAATCACTAGCTGACACTAAGCTACAGAGACACAAAGGGGCACCCCAAGCAGGCCAGCCTAAAAATTAAAATATAATTTTTAACAACTGGAGTGGCTGTACCCCATGGGGGAGAAAGACTGTGCACATTAAGTCCAGTCAAGTTACTGAAATATAAGCAAACATACACAAGTAACAGCAGTATGTCAATAAAGACAACCCTCAGATGGGAGGGAGGCTGGGGAGGAATCAGATCCAGAGTTGTTACAATATATTATTAAATATGTCCAGTTTTTAACAAAAGAATAATAAGACATGTGAATAAACAGTAAAATGTGACTCATACTCAGGAGAAGAAGCAGTCAATAGAAATTGTTTCTGAGTGAGCCCAGAAGTTGTATTCAGTAACACTTCAAAAGCAGCTATTACAAATATGTTCAAAGAATTAAAGGACATTACCACTATAAATATCTGGGTGTACGTGCTCCTTCAGATCCCTATATTTGTATCTTTAGGGTAAATACCCAGTAGTGAGACTTCTGGGTCGTAGGGTAGCTCTATTTTCAACTCTTTGAGGAACCTCCATGCTGTCTTCCAGAGTAGCTGTACCCGCTTGCATTCCCACCAACATTGTAGGAGGGTTCCCCCTTCTCTGCATCCTTGCTGACATCTATTGTTTCCTGACTTGTTAGTTTTAGCCAAACTATGGAAAGAACCTAGATGTCCATCAATAGATGAATGGATAAAGAAGATGTGGTGTATATATTCAATGGAATACTATGCAGCCATCAAAAGAAATGAAATCTTGCCATTTGCAATGAGGTGGATGGAACTAGAGGGTATTATGCTGAGTGAAATAAGTCAATCAGAGAAAGATAATTATCATACGATCTCTCTGATAATGAGGAATTTCAGAGGCAGGGTAGGGGTCTGAGGGGTAGGGAAGGAAAAAATGAAACAAGATGGGCTCATGAGGGAAACAAACCATAAGAGACTCTTCATTTCACAAAACAAACTGAGGATTGCTAGGGGGTGGGGAGAGGGTGGCTGGGTTATGGACATTGGGGAGGGTATGTGCTGTGGTGAGTGCTGTGAAATGTGTGAGCCTGATTATTCACAGACCTGTACCCCTGGGGCAAATAATACATTATATGTTAATAAAAATAATTTTAAAAAAGAATTATAGGAAATCATGCTTAAAGAATTTTTTTAAATGGTGACAATGACAACAAGTAGGATATCACAATATAGAAACAAACTAAAAAGGAAAGAAATCAAATTCTAGAGTTGAAAAGTACAGTATTAGAAATGAAAAATTCAGGGGCGCCTTGGTGGCTCAGTGGGTTGAGGCCTCTGCCTTTGGCTCAGGTCGTGATCCCAGGTCCTGGGATTGAGCCCTGCATCGGGCTCTCTGCCTGCCTCTCTGCCTACTTGTGATCTCTGTTAAATGGATGAATAGAGTCTTTAAAAAAAAAAAAAAAGAAAAAGAAAAAGAAAAATTCAGTAGATTGGTCCAATAGTGGATCTGAAATAGCCTAAGAATCAGTTAATTTAAAAGATTGATCAACAGAAATTATACAATCTCAAGAACAGGAAGTTTGAGGAAAAATGAACAGAGCTTCGGAAATCTATGCAATAACACTGAGTGTATGAATATACATCTAATGGGAGTACCAAAAGTAAAGGTGAAAAAACAGGGCAGAAAAAAAAATCTGAAGAAATAATGGTTTAAAGTTTCCCAAAGTTAATGAAAATGTACAGATCCCAAAAGCTCAAAAATCTCATATAGGATATACACAAGAGTACTGCATCTAGAGAGGTCAGAGTCAAAGATCTATCAAGTCAAACAAACTCCTGAAAATAATGAGTAAAAACAATAGAATGGTTGACTGACTTCCCATCAGATACAACGGAGGTTAGAAGACAGCGGAATGCCATATTTGCAGTGGTGGTAGTGAGCAGGCAAAAATTCCATATGCAATTAAAAAAGACCCTATCCAGGGCACCTGGGTGGCTCAGTGGGTTTGGCCTCTGCCTTTGGCTCAGGTCATGCATGGGCTCAGGGTCCCGGGATCGAGCCCTGCATCGGGTTCTCTGCTCAGTGGTAGCCTGCTTCCCCCTCTCTCTCTGCCTGCCTCTCTACCTACTTGTGATCTCACTGTCAAATAAATAAAATCTTAAAAAAAATTAAAAAGACCCTATCTTTCAAAAATAAAAACATTACAAAATAAGAAATGGTGGACAGAATTTGTTGTCAGCAGATCTGCCTTACAGGAAATAACCCCAATGGTAATTCAAATCCACAAGAAGAAATGAAAAACTAGAAATGGCAAATATGTGGGTAAATAGAGGAATATATGTTTATTTTATTTTTATTTTTTATTGCAGTATAGTTAATAACAGTGTTATACTAGTTTCAGGTATACAATACAGTGGTTCAAAAATTCTATACATTACTCAGTGGTCAGTATAAACGTATTCTTTAATCCCCATCACCTATTTCACCCACCTCCCCTCTGGTAACTATCAGTTTGTTCTCAATAGTCAAGAGTCTGTTTCTTGGTTTATTTCTCTTGCCTACCCCCTTTCCTTTGCTTATTTTGTCTCTTAAATTCCACATATGAGTGAAATCATATAGTATTTGTCTTTCTCCAACTGACTTATTTTATATATAGATATATAGACAGACACATGCACACAGAATATTTCAGCCATAAAAAAGAATTAGTCATAAAAATACATACACTACACTTTCTTTATCCATTCATCTATTAATGCACACTTGGGCTGCTTTCATAATTTGGCTATTGTAAATAATGCCGCAATAAATATAGGCGAGCATGTATCCCTTTCAACTAGTGCTTTTATATTTTTTTGTGTAAATACCCAGCAGTGCAATTACTAGATCTAGGGTAGTTCCATTTTTAACTTTTTGAAGAACCTCCATACTGTTTTCCACAGTGGCTACACCAGTTTGCACTCCCACCAACAGTGCAAGAGGGTTCCTTTTTCTCCACATCCTTATCAACATGGTCTGTTTCTTGTGCTTTTGATTTTTGCCATTCTGACATATGTGAGCAGATATCTCATTGTAGTTTTGATTTGCATTCTCCTGGTGATGGGTGATGATCATCTTTTCATGTGTCTGTTAGCCATCTGTATGTCTTTTTTCTTAAGATTTTATTCATCCATTTGAGAGAGAGACAGAGAGACAGAGGGTACACCTGAACAGGGTGCAGTAGAGGGGAAGGGGGAAGGAGAGGGACAAGCAGACTCCACAATGAGCATAGAGCCCAATGTGGGGCTTGGTCCCAGAACCCCGGAAGCATGACCTGTGCTGAAACCAAGACTTGGATGTTTAAGTGACTGAACCAGCCAGGCACCCTGCCTGTATGTTTTCTGTATGTATGTATGGCTTTCTCTGTATGTCTGTTTGTCTTCTATCCGTTTTTAACTGGATTATTTGTTTTTTGAATGTTGAGTTGTAAAAGTTTCTATATATTTTGGATACTAACCTTTTACCAGAAATGTCATTTGCAAACATCTTCTCCCATTCAGTAGGTTGTCTTTTAGTAGGTTTGTCTTCAGTAGGTTTCCCTTTGCTGCGCAGAAGTTTTTTATTTTTACTTTTTTAAAAGATTTTATTTATTTGACAGAGACACAGCGAGAGAGGGAACACAAGCAAGAGGAGTGGGAGAGGGAGAAGCAGGCTTCCTGCTGAGCAGGGAGCCCGATACAGGGCTCTATCCCAGGACCCTGAGATCATGACCTGAGCCGAAGGTAAATGCTTAATGACTGAGCTACTCAGGTACCCCAGAAGCTTTTTATTTTTATATAGTCCTAAAAGTTTATCTTTGCTTTTGCTTCCCTTGCCTCAGGAGTCATGTTTTTTAAAAGTTGGTATGTCCACTGTCAGAGAAATTACTGTCTGTACTCTCTAGGATTTTTATAGTTTCAGGTATCATATTCAGGTCCTTAACCCACTTTGAATTTATCTTTATGTATGGTATAGGCCAGTGGTCCATTTCTCCCAACACCATTTGTTGGAAAGGCTGTCTTTTTCTAATTGCGTACTCTTTCCTCCTTTATCAAAGATTATGTAACCATGTAAACGTCAGTTTATTTTTGGGCTTTCTATTCTAGTCCACTGATCTGTCTACTTTTGTGCCAGTACCTTACTGTTCTGATTACTACAGCTTTGTAGTATAACTTACAATCTGGAGTTGTGATACCTCCAGATTTTTCTTTTTCAAGATTGTTTTGGTTATTTGGGGTTTTCTGTGGTTCCATACAAATGTTAAGATTGTCTCTTGTAGGTCTGTGAAAACTGTTGTTAGCATTCTGATAGGGATTACATTAAATCTGTAGATTGCTCTAGGCAGTATGGACATTTTAGCAATGCTTATTTTTATTTATTTTTACTCCATGAATATGGAATATCTTTCCATTTGTTTGTGTTGCCTTCAATATCCTTCATCAATGTTTTATAGTTTTCAGAGTACAGGTCTTTTGCCTCCTTGGTTAGGTTTATTCTAAGGTATTTTATTATCTTTAGTAATATTGTAAATGGGGTTGCTTTTTTAATTTGTTTGCCTCATGACTGGTATATAAAAATGTCATAGATTTCTGCACAATAATTTTTGCATCCTGCAACCAGCTGAGTTTATCAGTTCTAGTAGTTTTTTTGGAGGGGTCTTTAGGGTTTTATATAAAGTATCATGTTATCTGTAAACAGTGTAAATTTTACTTCTTCCTTACCAATTTGGATGCCTTTTATTCCTTTCTCTTGTCTGACTGTTGTGGCTAGGACCTCCGGTGCTATGTTAAATAACTGTGATGAAAGTGGCCATTGCTGTCTTGTTCCTGACCTTAGAGGAAATGCATCTCATCCTGATGTTGGTGTGGGGTTTTTATATATAGCATTTATAGAACAGCTTGTTGAGGTATATTCCCTCTAATTTTACTTTGTTAAGGGTTTTTTTTTTTTTAAATCATGAATGGATACCGTACTTTTGCAAACACTTTTTTTTCCATCTGTTGAAATGACCATATGGTTTTTATTGATGTGATGTGTCACACTGATAGCAAATACTGAATCACCCTTGAATCCCAGGAATAAATCACACTTGATTGTGGTGAATGGTTTTTTCATGTATTGTTGGATTCAGTCCGCCAATGTATTAACAAGTTTTGCATCTATGTTTATCAGAGATATTGGCCTGTAGTTCTTCTTCTTTTTTTTTCTTTATCTGGTTTTGGTATCAGGGTAATGCTGGCTTCACAGAATGAATTAGGAGTTTTCCTTCGTATTTGACTTTCTGGAATAGATTAAGAACACATATTAAGATCTCTTTAAACGTCTGACAGAATTCGCCTGTGAAGCTGTGTGGCCCTGGACTTTTGCATGCTGGGAGATTTGTGCTTACTGGTTCAATTTCTGGTAATCAGTCTGCTCAAAGTTTCTATTTCGTTCCAATTTGGTTTTGGGAGATTATATATTTCTAAGAATTTATCCATTTCTTCTAGGTTGTCCAATTTGTTGGCATTTAATTTTACATAATAGTCTCTTACAATCTTTAGTATTTCTATGGTGTTGGCTGTTATTTTCCCCCTTTCCTTTCTGATTTCTTTGGAGTCGTCCCCCACCACCCCTCAGATGGGGCTGGCTAAAGGTTTATTGATTTTGTTGGTCATTTCAAAAAACCAACTCCTGGTTTCATTGATCTATTCCACTGTTTTTTTGGGGGGGTTATGTTTTGTTTTTGTTCTGTTTTAGCTTCTATTTTGGTTATTTCTGCTCTAATCTTTATTATTTCTTTCCTTTTACTGGTTTTGCCTGTTGTTCTTTTTCTAGAAAAAGAACATCTCTTACCCTTAGATGTAAGATTAGGTTGTTTATTTGGGATTTTTCTTGCTTCTTGAGGCATAAGCCCGTATTTCTATAAACTTTCCTCTTAGAACAGCTTTTGCTGTATCCAAGGATTTTTGGACTATTTTGTTTTCATTTTCATTTATTTCCATGTATTTTTTTTTATCTTGTCTTTGATTTCTTAGTTGACCCTTTCATTGTTTAGTAGCATGTTATTTAAATTTTGTATATTTCCAGGTCTTTCTGCGTATTTCCTGCTTTCCAGGTTTTTCTTGTGGTTGATCTCTTGTTTCACAGCGTGGTCAGAAAAGATGCATGGTATGATTTCAGTCTTTTTGAATTTGTTGAGACTTATTTATGGCTTAATATGTGATCTCTTCTAGAGAATGTTCCATCCCCGCTTGAAAAGAAGGTGTATTCTGATGTTTTTGGATGAATGTTCTGAATGTATCTGTTAGATCCATCTGGTCCAGTGTGTCATTCAAAGCCACTGTCTCCTTGTTGATTTTCTGCTTAGAAGATCTACCCATTGATGCAAATGGGTATTAAAGTCTCCTATAACTATTGTATTACTTCAATTATTTATTGTTTGTTATTAACTGCTTTATGTATCTGGGTTCTCCCATGCTGGATGCATAAATATTTACAATTGTTAGATCTTCTTGTTGGATTGTACCATTTACGATTATATAATGTCCTTCTTTGTCCCTTGTTACACCCTTTGTTTTAAAGTCTATTTTGGGGGCACCTGGTGGCTCAGCTGACTAAGTATCTGCCTTTGGCTCAGGCCATGACCCCAGGGTCCTGGGATGGAGCCTCATCGGGATCCCTACTCTGTGGGGATCCTGTTTCTCCCTCCTCCTGGCTCTTGCTCTCTCTCAAATAAATAAATAAAATCTTAAAAAAAAAATAAAGTTATTTTTCTATTTTGTCTGGGGCACCTGGGTGGCTAGTGTCTGCCTTTGGCTCAGGTCATGATCCCAGGGACTTTAGAGGTCAAGCCCCACATCTTCTCCCTCTCCTTCTGCCTGTCACTCCCCCTGCTTGTGCTCTCTCTGTCAAATGAATAAACAAAATCTTTAAAAAAAAAAAAAAAAGGAAAAAGAAAAAAAGAACGTCTATTTTGTCCGATGTAAGTATTGCTACTCTGGCTTTCTTTTCATTTCTATTTGCATGATTAATGATTCTCCAACCCTTCATTTCCAGTCTGCAGGTCTCTTTGGATCTGAAACAAGTCTCTTGTAGAATAGAAGAATATACTGTTGGATTTATAACATATATAAATTAAACATATTTATAAATATTTTAACATATCACATTGTATAAATGTATGTATATATTATATATGTCATGTAATACACATAACAGTAACACAGAGGGGGAAGGAAATTGAGCTATATTAAAGCAATATTATTGAATTTTATGAAAATTAATAGTATAAATTTGAAATAAACTGTTCAGAAGTTAAGATGCATACTACAGTCTTCAGAACAATCAAGGAGAAAATAACTAAAAACTAAAAGAGGATTAAGAAAATAAAGAGATGAGGGGCGCCTGGGTGGCTCAGTGGGTTAAGCCACTGCCTTGGGCTCAGGTCATGATCTCAGGGTCCTGGGATTGAGTCCCACATCGGGCTCTCAGCTCTCTCTCTCTGCCTGCTTCTCTGCCTACTTGTGATCTCTGTCAAATAAGTAAATAAAACTTAAAAAAAAAAAAAAGAAAGAGATGAATTAAAAGAGTTTAATGTAAAAGAATATAATTTTGAAATATAAATTTAACAAAAGAAATAAATAATGTAGAAGCAAAGAAATGTGAGATATATAGAAAGCAAATAGCAAAATGGCAAATGTAAACTTAATTATATCAATAAGTACACTAAATGTGAATGGACTAAACACTTCAATCAAAAAGCAAAGATTATCTGATTTAATTTTTAAAAAGCAAGATTCAACTACATGCTACCTACAAAAGACATACTTTATATTAAAAAACAGATATAGGTTAGAAGTTAAAGAATAGAAAAGATATGCCATACAAATAATAGCAATAAGAGAGCTGGAGAAGGTATATTAATATAAAGGCAGGAAAGACTTTAAGATAAGAAATATTACTGTAGACAATAAGGGACATTTCATAATGGTAAAAGAGTCAGTATATCAGAAGATAAACAATTATCAATGTATATATACTTAAAAATAGAGCCCCAAAACTCACAAAGCAAAACTTGACAGAAAAGAAGAAAGAGACAATTCAATAATTATATTTGGACATTTTAATATCTACTCTCAAAACTAGGAACAACTAAACACAAATTAAGAAAGGACAGAAAAGATTTAAATAACATCACCTAATTTGACCTGTGTGACATTTATAGAACACTGTACCTAATGAGAATAGAATACATATTTTTCTCCAAGCACATTTAGAACCTTCTCTAGAAAAGTCCAAATGCTAGGTCAGAAAGTCTCAATAAGAGGAAAGGATTGAAATCAAAGTATCTACTGTTAGACCACAACAGAATTACAAATAACAGAAATACAATTTGGAAATCCTCAAATATTAGGACATTAAAGAAAACATTTCTTTTTCTTTTCTTTTCTTTTTTTTAAAGATTTTATTTATTTATTTGTCAGAGAGAGTGAGCACGGGCAGACAGAGTGGCAGGCAGAGGCAGAGGGAGAAGCAGGCTCCCTGCTGAGCAAGGAGCCCGATGTGGGACTTGATCCCAGGACCCTGATGCGGGACTTGATCCCAGGACCCCGGGATCATGACCTGAGCCGAAAGCAGCCACCCAACCAACTGAGCCACCCAGGTGTCCCAGAAAACATTTCTAAATAATCCATGAGTCAAAATGGAAATAAGAAGAGATATTAGAAAATATTTCAAATTTAATGAAAATTAAAATATAATACATAAAAATTTATTGGATGCAGTGCTTAGAGAGAAAAATTGTATCTTTAAACAGCTATATAGGAAATAAAGGACTCCAGACAGTAATATAGAAGTTTCTACTTAAAGAATACTAGAAAAAGAGCAAATTAAACCCAAAGCAAGCAAAAGGAAGTAATAAAATCAGAATGGAAACAACGACAAAAAAAAACCCAAGAAAATCAATTAAAAGATGGTTCTTTGAAAGATTAAAAAAAAATAGATAAACCTGTAGCTAAACTGATCAAGAACAAAGACATAAACTGACAAAATCAGGACTATAAAAGGGGACATCTCTATTGAGCCTACACAAATTAAAAGAAAATGTGAAAAACAACTTTGTGCTAACAAATCAGGAAATTTATATGAAACAGAAAAGTCCAAGAGAGATATCAATTACTAAAAAATATCTCAAGAACAGAAAATCAGAATAAACCCAGAACAAGAAATTGAATCAGTAATTCAACATATTGTCTCAATGATTACCCTAGGTCCGGATGGCATCATTAATCAGTTATAACAAACAATTAAGAATAGTACCAGCGTTTCACAAATTTTTCTAGAAACTGAAAAGAGACAACTTCCCAACTCATTCTGCAGCCAAAGTCAGACGATGACATCACAAGAGATGAAAATTACAATTCGATATCCTTCACGAATATAGATGGAAAATCCATAAACAAACAAGTAGGAAATAAAATCTAACAACATAAAACTGAACTCATGATAAAAACATTCAACAAACTAGAAATAAAAGGGGACTTTTTCAATGTAACAAAGAGCATCTATGAATAACATAGAGCTAATAAATATCTTATTACATAATAAAAGACTGACCACTCCCCCCTAAGATCAGAAACTAGGTAAAGATGTCTACTTTAGCCATGTCTACTAAAATTTTACTAAAGGTCTTGTCAGTGGAAAAATGTCAAAAAAGAGAAAAAAGAATAAAGACACCTAAACTGAAGAAGAAAAAATAAACTGGTTTTATTTGTAGATAACATGATCCTCTATGTAATAAATCCTAGGGAACACAAACACGCTACTGGAACTAATAAACAGATTTATCAGGGTTGCAGGATACAAGATCATTACATAAAAACACATTGTTTTTCTATATACTAGTAATGAACAATCTGAGGATGTAATTAAAATTTCACAACAGAATCAAGAGGAATAAAATACATAGAGACTAAATTTAATAGAAGTGTAAGATGTATACCCTGCAAACTGCAAAATAATGCTGAGATAAATTAGAGAAGATTAAAATATACCAAACATTTCAAATTCATGAATTGGAAAATTCAATGTTAAGGCAGCACTCTTCCCAGAGTGATCTAGAGATTCACTGCAGTCTCAGTTAAAACTGGGATCCTTATATATCATTGATGGGAATGTAAAATGGAATAGCCACTTTGGAAAACAGTCTGGCTGTTTCTTAAAGGTACCTACCATATGACCCAGCAACACCATTCTTACGTATTTACACAATGGAAATGAAAACATTTGTTCATGGGGTGCCTGGGTGGCTCAGTCAGTTAAGCATCTGCCTTTGGCTCAGGTCATGATCCCAGGGTCCTGGGGCTGAGCCCTGTATCAGGCTTCCTGCTCAGTGGTGAGCCTGCTTCTCCCTCTCCCTCTGCCAACTTCCTCTGCTTGTGTTCTCACTCCCAAATAAATAAATAAATAAAATCTAAAAACAAAAACAAAAACGAAATACCTGTTCACACAAAGACTTACATATCAAAATTCATAGCAGTATTATAGCCAAAACATGGGGTCAAATTCACCAACCTGTGAATGGATAAAGAAACTGTGGTCCACCTATATAACAAAATAAAAAGGAACAAACTACTACTTATTAAGACATGGATAAACTTCAAAAACATTATGCTAAGGGTAAGATGCCAGACACAATGATTGAATTTATAAAAAAATTTTGGAAAAAACAAATTTATAGAGAAAGCATTTCAGTGGCTGTTTAAGATTCAAAATGGAATGGGGGGTTGACTTTAAGCATTAAATGTCTCTTGGGGGTGATGAAATGTCGTAAAATTGGGTTGTGGTGATAAATGCATAACAGTGAAATTTACTAAAAATCACTGAATTACATATATTTCCCCATTACCTGTGGTCAACTGCTGTCTGGAAGCAGATGACCCTCCTTCTGACACAATGTCAAAAGGTCAATAAAGTAGCCTAATGCTATGTCATTCACCTCCCCTCATCACTTTATCATTACAAGAACGATGAATGTAGCACAATATTTTGAGAGAAGGGAGAGGCCACATTCATAAGTTTTGTTACTGTGTATTATTATAATTGTTCCATTATTATTACTGTTCACTGTGTATTATTATAATTGTTCCATTATTATTACTGTTCATCTTTTGCTATGCATAAGTTATAAATTAAACCCTATCACCTGAAACTAATATTAGTTTAGCATGTTAACTGGAATTTAAATAAAAACTTTAAAAAAAAAAGCTAAAAAATATAAAAATAAATCTTATCATAGGTTTGTACGTATAGGGAAAAACACAATATATGTAAGGTTTGGGAGGGTACCTGGGCGGCTGAGTAGGTTGGGCAGCTGACTCTTGATTTCCGATTAGGTCATCATCTTGCGGTCCTGGGACAGACTCCCCCTGTTGGGCTCTGTGGTCAGCTGGGAGACTGCTTGAGGATTCTCTCTCCCTCAGCCCCTCCCCAGGCATGCTTGCTCTCTCTCTAAAATAAATCTTTAAATAAATTTTTAAATATATATATTTATAAATATATATTATCTTTAATTCTATGTCTATTTTAGTCTATTTAATCTATATATAATAAAATATATAGATACATTATATCTCTAAATATTTAAATATATTTATATAAAATAAATCTTTAAATACATATTTATAAGTATATTATACTTTTATATCTAAATCTTTAAAAATGTGTGTGTGTGTGTGTGTGTTGGCGTGTCTCTATCTATACATACAAAAGATATGGTACAACCTGCAGTTGCAGTTTCAGGCATCTACTAGGGTCCTGGAACATACCATAACCCCTGTGGATCACAGAGGTACTGTATTCATAATGATATTTAAATTATGCCTCCTGAGGCTGTTAGAACAAAAACAAATTATCACCTCAGAGTATAAACAGTTTATAATATTCTAGGTCCTATTCTGATTTTATTTGTATAGTTTCTTCCCTTGATATTTACAGTTTTTCCATTTATCCACACAGATCACATATTAATCACTTATTCAGAGAAATACAGAGAAATGGTATTTCTTCCTCTTTTTTAATATCTGGTTTAATGCTAATGGACTTGGAAATTTCTATAATGTGTTATATAATTAATATACTGGTTAATTAATATGGTTATATTATATTGGTTATGGTTAATTAATGGTTAATTAATATGTAATATAGTTAATATAATGGTTAATAATATAAACTATGAATCTTCTTTTTTTTAAAGATTTTATTTATTTGACAGAGAGAGATCATAAGTAGGCAGAGAGGCAGGCAGAGAGAGAGAGAGAGGGAAGCAGGCTCCCTGCTGAGTGGAGAGCCCGATGTGGGACTTGATCCCAGGACCCCGAGACCATGACCTGAGCCGAAGGCAGTGGCTCAACCCACTGAGCCACCCAGGTGCCCTGAATCAATTTTTCAACTGCTACTTTGTTCTATGGTCAACCAATGTCTTATGACTTTTCCATTTATACTTTATTGCCATTTTATCAAATTCTTTAAAGCAGCTACCATCAAATTTAGTATATCATAACCAATTGTGGGCTTAGGAAAAGGAACACAAAAACTGAAGCAATTCTATTTCATTAAACTGATGGCAGGGCCTAAAAATTTGTATTTTAATGAGCTCCCAGCTGACTTTGACTTTTTTTTTTTTTTTTAAAGATTTTATTTATTTATTTGACAGAGAGACAGCGAGAAAGGGAACACAAGCAGGTGGAGTGGGAGAGTGGGCAGGCTTCCCATTGAGCAGGGAGCCTATTGTGGGGCTTGATCCCAGGACCCTGGCATCATGACTTGAGCAGAAGGCAGATGCTTAATGACTTAGCCACCAGGTGCCCCAGACTTTGACTTTTAACAAGATTCAAGAACTACTGCATGCATTCATAACTTTTATGTACTTTAACAATCATCTGGAATTCTTAAAAGTCTTAAAAGGTACATTGATTCACTATGTCTGGGGTGGGGAATTGAGCTTCTGCATTTATATAGCAAGCTCCCAGGTGATGCTAGTGGCAGGCCTTTAAGATATGTCGGTATCTTACTTGGTTAAATATTAAATATACTAATAGAGTAAGCATGGGATTTTAATACATTTGGCTTTCCCTTTGGCTAGGGTATAACTTCCTATTTATTCAAACTTCTTTTCTGCTTGCCATTAAAGCTTTTTTTCACATACACATAACATTAAGCTACAGTATTTAATGTGTATCACCATAAATAAGTGTACATTTACTGTTTTATAATCTATTGTTAACAGACTTTTATGAGACTAACGCACTGCCTACTGCTCTAAGAAGGCACTGTTAACATACTTTTAATTTAAAACTTGCAACTTTCCTAGATTCAGTTGTTATGCCGCTGAATTCTTGAGAATTTTCTAGGTATATAACTATCATTGACATTGTTATAACTTAATTTCCTTCTTGCATATATCTATACTTTATTTTGCTCTACCTTTTTAGACTAGCTGACGTTCCATAATAGACAGCATTATTTCGCTGATGCCTTTACTTTTTATTTTGGTTAATGTGGACTTTTAGTTACAAATATATAGGGAAACCCTTGTTAAAGATTTTTTTATTTATTTGACAGACAGAGATCACAAGTAGGCAGAGAGGCAGGCAGAGAGGAAGGGAAGCAGGCTCTCTGCTGAGCAGAGAGCCTGATGCGTGGCTCGATCCCAGGACCCTGGGATCACAACCCGAGCTGAAGGCAGAGGCTTTCACCCACTGAGCCACCAGGCACCCCAGGAAAACCTTTTTATATAGGGAAAATGTATTTCCTTTATACTTTTCAGAGTTGTCAGAAATAGTGTTGATTTTTACTAAATATTTTTAGAATATTTAAAAATACTGTGGAGACATCATGATTTTTACTAATTTTCTTTTTAATTTTACCAGATTATAAATCCTTGGGGAAAAAGGACTCTACTAGATGTATTTTCAAAACTTCCTAGTGCCTGAAACAATACTTTCTCTATCCCAGGTCAATGAATGTTGGTTTAATTGATTTTACTGTTTTTCCTAATAAAGAAAATGGATTATGTAAATACTTTTCCTTTCACAGAAGCAATCTTAAATTTCTACACTAAATTTCACTTGGTTGTGGTGAATATTTTTTTTAAAAATACTGAACACCTTTTAATGTGCATTCTATTTCATTACTTTATTTAGAACTTTTTCATCTGTGTTCATCAACAAGATTGGCTTTCATTTTCATGTTCTGATCATATCAAGTACCATATCTATCTGCCTCACAAAATAAAACAGCATCCTTCAGTATTTAGTACCTATTTATATGATAGAGGTATTATCTGCTGAAAAATATTCACCAGTGATTCCAGCAAATTTTCTTGTGTTTCCTACTGCAGCTGACTTATTCAAAGCATTTAGCATACTGTTCTAAATTTTTGTCTAGTTTCTAAATTTTTACAAAAAATTAACCGTTTCAAAAGTTTGCATCTTGGAGGGGTGGGGGTTGGGGGATGAGGTAACTGGATGATGGACATTGGGGAGGGTTATAATGAGCACTGGGTATTATATAAGACTAGTGAATCACAGACCTGTTTCTCTGAAACCAGTAATACATTATACACATCCAAAAAAAAAAAAAAAAAGGTTCTTGGGACACCTGGATGGCTCAGTCATTAAGCACCTGCTTTTGGCTCAGGTCATGATCCCAGCATCTTGGGATCGAGCTCCACATCAGACTCCCTGCTCAGTGGGAAGCCTACTTTCCCTTTTCAGCTCCCCCTGCTTGTGTTCCCTCTCTCACTCTCACCCCCTTTCTCTCTGTCAAATAATTACATAAATTCTAAAAAAAATTCTCATCTTAATTTTATCTACATTATTACTATTTTCTTAGATCTTTTTGAGATTAACTAGTCCATCATATATTTTTTTCTCACTGAAACAGGCATATAGAGTTGAATAAAACTTAGCTTTGTCAGCCTTAAGAGTTGAATAATTGGTTATTTTTTTAAATGTTTTTCCAGTATAGCTTTGTAGTATATATTTCCCTTTCTGTAGTAGTATAGTATATATTTCCCTTTCTCATCTATATATAGTAGTATACATTTCCCTTTCTGTAGTATATATTTCCCTTTCTCATCTATTTGAAAATGTGCTATGTTTTGCTACTCGTTTATAACCTAATAATCTAAGGATTATATAAGGATTACCATAACCTAAGGATGCTACATGTAAAATTTATGCTGAAAGTATTTATGAAATACTGGAAGTATTTAAATTTAAATAGAGCATATATTCCTACTATTTCATTTCATTCTTTAAAAAATTTATTAGAGAACAATTAACTTTTGGTTCAGTTGAATTAAAATTTTGATCGTGAGATATTGTCACCTACTCAAGTGTTCTTGGTGTATATATATAGCTCTTGCATTTATTAGGTTTTGTTTCCCATGTTTTCTGTTATGTAATCTGGAACACATCTGCTGGCAGCACAGTCTTATACACTTGACACATACACTTATATACCAATTTTATAAATGAAATTGTGAGATAAATACTTTATATATTTTCACTGTAAATGAACTGGAAATTATTTTACAGTGATCATGTATTTGCCTATATAAATAAAGCATGCTATTTTAGTTGAGGATAAATTCTAAATATGAGAAAACATTCTAAAAAGTAAAAAAGTAAGAAATTTATCTTGTTTGAAGTGTATTTTCAATAAAATAGGTAGAGTGAGGTGCACAAATCATTATTCTATGTATTTCATGCTGGTTCTTCAACCACAATATGAACACTTGATACAGGATAAATTTTGGAACACATACTTGGAAAAATGGAATGGCAAAGGTTGTAATTTATTCTACCTCTGATTTTTAATTATTATAAACAGAACAATAAAGGAAATGAAGTAAATCACCCACAATAGGAACATCAAACATTACAAACAATAAACATTCATATGTTGGTGTTCTAACATAGGGCTCTACATAACCTTGGCTCTGTGCATTGAAGCCTGCTGGCATGATGCAGGGAGCAAAACAGCTCTAAATGAGCAAAGTGATCATAATCAGCTAAAAATGTCTACCCTCAGATCCACCTAGGAAAAGAGGGGTGGGCTTCAATGTTGCTAGTAAGAGATAAAAAGGACTTTCTTCTATGGTCCATCTATGGTTAAATTACCTGATCTTCTTCATGCCTCACTTAAGGGGTAAAGGGAGGATTTGGCTGCTCAAACATCTGGCAGAGATGTATCTGATGACTGAGACCTCACTTTTTCTCAAATCCATTTTTCATCAGCAAATAACACCTGCAACCCTTTGAAGGATAATCCATATTTTCTCCCACTTAAAAAGAAAGCTAGCTGAAGGGAAGGAGATGAAAACACCATCCCAGGTATAGATCTGAAGCACACCAGCCTTTGGATCAAATACACATTTAAGAATTTTATATTTCCAGTTTAAAATATATTTATAAGTTAATACAATATAGAGATTTATATAACTGCAAACTATAAAATCTCAGGTAAGAAGGGATGCGTTTGCTTCAGCTACAGCTCATTAGCCATGTTAGAGAAGCCACCTGTTATACTACAGCTAGAATTTCAGGTGTATATTACATGGTAAGAGGATTTTCAATCCTCCTTTGGGATGTGAATTAGAAAGCCTGCATTGGGTGACAGAGGTGCCGGTTTCCTTTCCCTTCAGTGAAGATAGAAAACCTTGAACCAAGGTAAATTCAAAGGTAGCAACCAGAGACAGTCATGCAAAATGTGGCTGAATACAGAAAATGGTCTGCTGCCTGGGATTCTCCTGAGGAGAGAACACCTAACAAAATCACCAGAAAACTGGAAGGCTATTAAATCAAGCAGAACTAAAGTGGGATTAATGGTGCAAGAGTTTCAGTAGTGGGAGTTCAGAGAAGGTGACCACAAGAAAACCATAAAATGGATTTAGAACTAGGACACCATCAGATTGTTGTTGAGTTTTCTTTTGCCACTTAAATCCAAACTACCGTCCCAGGGAAAAAGAGAGGCTTTCCTGAACCCACAGGTACAGGGTTCCACGTCAAAAGATCTCAAGATTATTACTACTACTGCCTACCAAATAAATGTAAATTACTTTCACATGGATCCTGACTCGCTCTCCTTGAAAGCCTTGCTCTGCTTGTTGTTAGTTTAGTTTTGCTTCAGGAAAGATGAAACCATCAAAGTCATAAAGGATGAGAAATGTCAAGTTTGTTTGCCATAAAGTCTATCTGAAAACTATTACTTAAAATATCTAATAAAAATAACTAAAACCTAGTCCCTGTCTTCCATTGACTGAAAAAGTTCCACTATGGTAAAGTAAAAATGATTGTTTATATACAGCAATTTGTTACTGGGTCACACAAATTCCCAGGAGAAACAATAAATTGTTATTGGGTCAAACAAATTCCCAGAAAAGAAGCTGCCATGGTCCAAGAAAGAGGCTAGAAAAGCTTCACATACTTTTATTCCAAGACTATCTCAAAATCCCTGTCTGTTCTGTTTTTTTTTTTTTTTTTTTAAAGATTTTATTTATTTGTCAGAGACAGAGGGAGAGAGAGCAATCGAGCACAGGCAGACAGAGGCAGAGGGAGAAGCAGGCTCCCTGCCGAGCAAGGAGCCCGATGTGGGACTCGATCCCAGGACCCTGGGATCATGACCTGAGCCGAAGGCAGCTGCTTAACCAACTGAGCCACCCAGGCGTCCCCCCTGTCTGTTCTTAAAGAATATAGAAATTTTGTTGAACAATGTAATGAAGTGAACACCAGGTTGGAAATATATTTATCACCAAACAAGGTCAAAAGGGAATCTCAAGTTGAAAAGGAATTCTGAAGTGTTACACCAATTTAAGTAGCAACTACAACCAATAAGAGAAATAGAATGAGAATATACAGTATGATAAATATAGGAGTCAAAAAACTAGCAGGTAAAGTGATCAGAAAATTCTCCTAAGAGCTTATCGATCTTAAAACTATTTCCCTTCAGGTCACCTGGGTGGCTTAGTCGTAAGCGGCCGCCTTAGGCTCAGGTCATGATCTCAGGGTCCTGGGATTGAGCTCCACATCAGGCTCTCTGCTCAGCAGGGAGCCTGCTTTTCTCCACCCCCACACCTCCTCTCTGCCTACTTGTGATCTCTGTCAAATAAATAAAAATAAAATCTTAAAAAAAAAAAAAACCCACTTCAGGACTTTAAATACATAGTGACTACCTAAAGCAGCTCTTGTTGAACTATTGGGGCAGAGGGAAGGAAAAGAGGGAATCTTTTTTTTTTTTTTTTTTTAAATTAAAGATTTTATTTATTTATTTGAGATAGAGTGCATGTGCACGAACCAGGGTGGGAGTTGGAGGGGTGTGGGTTGGTGGGAAGAGGGAGCAGGAGAAGCAGACTCTCCATTGAATAGGGAGCCTGACTCAAGGCTCAATCCCAGGACTCTGGGATCATGACCTGAGCCAAAGGCAGCTGAGGCAGCTGCTTAACTGACTGAGGCATCCAGGTGTCCGGACAGGGAATCTTAAGCAGGCTCCAAGTTTAGCAGCAAGCCCAATGCTGGACACAATCTCACCACCCTCAGATCATGACCTGAGCCAAAATCAAAAGTCAGATGCTTAACTGACTGAGCCACCCATGTGCCCCTGAAATATTTTTAATAGATGGAGAATACAAACAACTTTCAAAATATTTTTTTTAACATCAGAAAAGTCTGTAGTTCAGAAAAAGGGGTAAAGTATCATCTTAGAAAGTTGAGTGCCCAAAGATTCCATAATAATTCCATAATATGATTCCATAATAATTCCATGCATAATCTCAAAGGTGGCTGGTTTACTAAGCTTTCTTTCCTTCCAGAGAGTTATTTATAGGACTTACCCTTGTCACTCTTCTCACACATTTTTAACACTACATATAAAGTTGCAAGAAACAGAGCAGAAATCACATATTACAAAATAAAATTCCCTCCACTTCACCAATGCTTAGGATGGGATGGCAACTTCTAAGCTCCCTGATGCTGGACCAGAAGCAAAAGTTCAATTTCCTTTCCAAATGGCAATTCTTAAACATATAGCTTAAAAGTCCTCTAAAGAGTTAGTATGTCACATGAAGGTAGAATAAATTTATATCACGTTAGAAATATTCTATTTTACTTTGCAAAGACAGCCTTTTTCAATGTCAAAATCATACTGAATATGAAAAAAATAGTAATATGAAAAGAGATTCTCAATGATCCAAAATATACAGGAATAAATCTAATAAGGATGAAGGATAGATAGGTAACAGATGAGTATATATAAATATATAACGTTTTACTGAAAAATACAAGCAACTTGAATAAGCAAAATCAACCACATTCCTGAAAGACAAGGGGGTGACAGATATTATCTTCAAAAATGGCCACCAATTCCACATTACCAATGAAGTCTTCAAAACTTCACTGTTCCTCTCATGAGAGATGGGCCCTACATTCTTCCCTTGAATCTGAGGGAAGCTTGTAACAAATAATGTTATTCAAATGCTGAAATTCTCCCAAACATAAGCCAATCGAAGTTCTCTTTTGACCCTTGGAGGTGAGCTACCATGTAAGGAGGTCTGGCTCTCCTGTGGCAACCATGTTGAAGTGACTACACAGATACCTGGGGAGGAGCCCATGCTGTTGTAGCCTAGTCACCATTTATGTTGAGGAAGAACTTTCAGGTAATTCCAACCTCCAGCCTTAGAGCTGTCAGGGCTAACACCAAATGAAGCAGCAACTAACTATCCCAACTGAGTCCTTATCAGACTGCAGATTCAAAAAGCATGTTGTTTTTAGCCCTAAATTCTCAAGTGGCATTACACAGGCATTTTAATTAAGTGGGAAAATATTATTAGCATGTAAAGTACTGATTCATCTGTAAATTTAACAAAATTACAATTAACACTAACAAAATTTTTGGGAAAATCTGATAAAATGACTCTGCGGAACTCACAATGCATTACATATAACAACCATGCCATAAATGAGGAGGTATTTTACAAACTATAATGTTGCAAAATTTTGATATTTTGTGAGTAGCACATTACTAATTGTAGGTGAGCTGTGAAAAGGTAAGGATATATACTACTATCCCTGGTGCAAGTACTAAAAACACAATGCAAATAAATACAGCCAAAAAGGCAAAAGGAAAATTGAAATAGAATTTTAAAAATATAGTTCAAATGATCCCAAAGTAGGGAGGGGGGCAGGCAAAAAGGAGCATCAAAACAAAACAAAACAAAAAAACAAGAGATGATAGAAAACAAATAATAAAACGGTAAACCCAAACTTGACCATATCACTAATTATGTTAAACACTAATGAATTAAAAATCCAGTCACAAGGCAGACTATCAGAATGGATATTAAAACAATTCCCAACTATATCCTGTCTATAAGAGACACATGCTTAACAATCAAGATAGGTTACAAGTAAATGAATGAAAAAGGACGTATCATACCACTTCTATAACAAGAAGTCTGGAATGGTTATATTAATAGTAGATTAAATAGATTTCAAGACAAAATTTATATAGGATATAAAGAGAGACATATACATTAAAGGGCATTTCATCAGGGGAACATAACAATCATTAAGTGTGCCTGTGCCTATAACCTATCTTCAAAATAAACAAAGTTAAATTTACAGAACTAAAAAGGGACTAGACAATTCTATAATTATAGTTGTGATTTTAACCTCTCTTATTAATTGGCAGAAGAGCTAGCCAAAATATCAAGTAAGACATACCTGGGGATGCCTGGGTGGCTTGGTTGAGCACCTGGCTCTTAGTTTCAGCTCAGGTCATGATGTCAGGGTTGTGAGATCCAGCCCCACAGACTCCAAGCTCAGTGCAGTCTGCTTGAGATTCTCTCTTCCTCCTTCTGCCCCTCCACTTGCTTGCCCTCACTCAAGCACATGTATACACTCTCACTCATTCTCCCTCTCCTCAACTTAAAAAAGAAAGAAAGAAAGAAAGAAAGAAAGAAAGAAAGAAAGAAAGAAAGAAAGAAAGAAAAAGACGTATCTGGCCTTTCCTTAATTAGTATTTACAGAACATCACACCTAACAACAGCAGAATAGATATTCTTTTCAAGAGCACAGGCTATGTTTAACAGAACATATTCTGAGCTGTAAAACAAGTTTCATTACATTAAAAAAGAGGGATGCCTGGGTGGCTCAGTCAGTTAAGCATTTGCCTTCGGCACAGGTCATGATCTTAGGGTCCTGGGATCAAGTCCCCTGTCAGGCTCCTTGCTAAGCAGGGAGCCTGCTTCTCTCTCTGCCTGCTGCTCCCCCCTGCCTGTGCTCTCTCTCACTAACAAATAAAGTCTTTAAAAAAAGTATAAGGGAATATCATAAAAACTTTTATGCTCATAAATTTAGGAACCTAGATGAAATGAGCAAATTCCTTGAAAGACAGAATTACCCAAAAGTGACTAAAAAAGAAACAGATAACCCAAATAACCTATATCAATTAAAGAAATTACATTCATAATTTTAAAACTTCCCTTAAGGGAAACTTAAGACACAGATGGCTTCCCTGATACATTTTATCAAATGTTTAAGAAAATAACAAAATAATTCTATTAAACTCTTTCAGAAAATAAAGAAGAGAACAATACTTAGTTCACTTTATAAGGTCAGTATTGTCCCAATATCAAAGCAGACACAGACATCATAAGAGAATTATAGACCAATGCCCCTCAAGAACATACATAAACTGCAAAAATCCTTAATAGAATGTTGGCAAATTGAATCCAATGGTATATACAGAGGAAAATTCATAACAATCAAGTGGGTCTTAACCTGGGAATGTGAGGATGGTTTAACTTCTAAAAATCAATTTAGCACATTGGAATAAAAGAGAAAATGAACACAATTACTTGAATAAATGCAGAAAAAGCATCTGACAAAATTCAATACTTTTTTCATGATTAAAGGCAGATAATTTCCTCAACCAGATGGAAATGGACAACAAAAACCATACTCAATGATCAAAGTCTCTATATTTTTTAAGATCAGGAACAAGGCAAGGATGTTCACTCTCACCACTTCTATATAACAGTATATTGGAGTACCTAGTTAACACAATAAGGGGAAAAACAAATAAAAGGCATATGGGAGAAAATTTAAGAAAAACTGTCCTTATTGACAGATGACATGATCATGCATGTAGTAAACTCTATAGAACCCTCAACAAAACTACTAGAATTAATAAATTAATTTAACTAAGTTCTAGGATGTAAGGTTAATATACAAAATTCAACTGTATCTCTAAATACTAGCCATGAACAATTAGGAGATAAAAATTTTAAAAATCCTATTTATAATAAAATGAAAAAATAATATAATTAAGAATAAATTTAATGAAAGATGTGCAAGATCTATATATACTGAGAACTACAAAACATTGTGAAGAGAACTTAGAGACAACCTAAATAAAGAGAAATACCATGTCCATGGTTTCATGTTCATTGGCTTTAAAAACTGAATACTGTTCAAACAGGAAATCTTCCAAGATTTGTCTTTAGAGGGGACCTAGATGGTTCAGTTGGTTAAGCAACTAACTCTTGGTTTCGGCTCAGGTCATGATCTCAGGTTCCTAAGATCCAGCCCGGTGTCCGTCTCCCCACTCAGTGTGAAGTCTGCTTGTCCCTCTCCTTCTGCTCCTTCCCCCACCTGCATGCTCTTTTTCTCTCATAACAAAAAGCAAATCTTTTTTTTTTTTTTTTAAAGATTTTATTTATTTATTTGTCAGAGAGAGAGCGCAAGAGCGAGCACAGGCAGAGTGGCAGGCAGAGTCAGAGGGAGAAGCAGGCTCCCTGCGGAGGAAGGAGCCCGATGTGGGACTCGATCCCAGGACGCTGGGATCATGACCTGAGCCGAAGGCAGCTGCTTAACCAACTGAGCCACCCAGGCGTCCCACAAAAAGCAAATCTTGAAAAAAAAAAATTTTATCTTTAGAATCAGTGCAATTCCAACCAAACAACTGATTTAAAAATTCATATGGAAAAACAGAAGATCTAAAATACACAAAATAGTTTTGAAGAACAAATTTGAAGGACTTACACTATCTGATTTCAGGACTTATTACAAAGTTACAGAAATCAAGACAGTGTGGTATTGGCATAATGATAGACAGACATGAAACATGAGAGTAGAGTCCAAAAATAGACACAAACTTACATGTCAACTGATTTTAAACAAAGGGGTGAAGGTAATAGAGTGAAAGAGTTTTTTCAATCAGTGCTGCTGGAACAATGAGATAACTAACCACATGGAGAACAACGAACCATGTTGTATTCTTACACTACAGACACAATTAATTCAACGTTGACCACAGACCTAAATGTAACAGCTAAAACTATTAACTTTCAGGAAAGAAAAATAGAAAATTTTGTGATTTAGGGTTAGGCAAAGTTTTCTTAGGATACGAAGAAGCACAGCTTTTTTTTTTTTTTTTTTTTTTTTTTTTAAAGATTTTATTTATTTATTTGACAGAGAGAAATCACAAGTAAGCAGAGAGGCAGGCAGAGAGAGGAGGAAGCAGGCTCCCTGCTGAGCAGAGAGCCCGATGCGGGACTCGATCCCAGGACCCTGAGATCATGACCCGAGCCGAAGGCAGCGGCTTAACCCACTGAGCCACCCAGGCGCCCCGAAGCACAGCTTTTTATAAAAGAAAAAAAAAAGATGAAATGGACTCCATCAAGATTAAAAACTTTTGCTCTTCCAAAGAAACTATTAAGAAAATGAAAAGGCAAGCCACCAAATAAGAGAAAGTATTTTCTAAAACAATGAAAGACGTGTACCCAGAATATATATCTCTCCTTCAACTCAACAGTAAGAAGACTAATAATCCAATCAAAGATGGGCAAAAGATCTGCACACTTTAAAAAAGAAGATACACTGATGGAGAATAAGCCCATGAAAAGATATTCAAAGAAATGCAAATTAAAGCCACAGTGACATTCCACTACATACCCACTAGAATGGTTAACATTTAAAAAGAGTGACATTTTTGGTCCTAATCACACTATATTGTAATTATGAGTATCTCTCTATTTAGATAAAATGTAAGCTCTAGAGGAAAAAAAAAGACTTGACAATTAGTGATAGTGAGGATGTGGAACAACTCGAACTCTCATATGTTGCTTGTGGAAATATAAAGTATACAGATTCTCTGGAAAACAGTAAGGCAGTATCTTATAAATTTAAGTATATACTTCACATGTGAAGTGAACCACTTCTAGGTGTTTATCCAAAAGCAATTAAAAAATATATATCCACATAAAGACTTGTACACAGACGTTCATAGCAGCATGATTCATACAATAGCCAAAAATGTGCAATCCAAATGCCCATAAGGTTGAATGTACTTTAGTGCACCCATATTACAGAACACAATATTACAAACAAATGAAACTGTACTAAACAAAACAATGTGGATGAATCTCAAAACATTATGCTAAAAGAAGCCAAACACAAAAAACCATGTACTATAGGATTCCATTTGTTTCGAACTCTAGAATAAAGACAAAACTAGTGACAGAAAGCAGATCAATGGTTGCCTGGGGTTACAGATGACGACTGACTGTAAAGGCATGGGAAGAAACTTTTTAGGGTTAAAGACCCATTCTATGTCTTGACTGTGGTGGTGGTTGCATGATTGTATATAATTACCCAAATTCATCAAACTGTGTAATTAAAATGAATGAATTTTACTGTACATAAATATAACTAATTTATTTATTTTTGAAGACTTTACTCATTTACTTGAGAGAAAGCACGAGAGAGCATGAGTGGAAAAGACTGCAAAGCAGAAGCAGACTCCCCACTAAGCAGGGGAAGTGGGGCTTGATCCCAAGACTCTGAGATCATGACCTGAGCAGAAGGCAGATGCTTACCAACTGAGCCACCCAGGTGCCCCAATATAACTTTAATTCTAAAAAAAAATTTAAAAAACAAAGGCAACTGTGCTCTACTTCACCAATAAAAGGAATGACATTAACACTGAAATGTTACCATGAGCTACATTGTTTTTTTTTTTCTCCATAGACTTAGCCAAAATTACACTACTGATAAAAGGTGCTAATTAGTACATTTCTATAGAGTAGTCTGGCAATATATACTAAACTCTTGAAAGATGAGTGGACTTTTTGATGCAGCAATTATTTTCACTACAGAAATAATCAGACTGAAAGTAAAACTATATACGAAAATGGTATTGGAAAGCCTTTCATAATGGTGAAAAGTAATTAGGAAAAAAGCCCTATATGTCTAACAATAGGAGACTGGTTAAATAATGAAATGTCCATCCAATTAAAATTATGTGAACAATATACATGTGTCTTTTAAAAATTTTTTATTTAAATTCAATTAAGTTAACTATATGTTATATGTATTCTTACTTTCAGGGGTAGAAATCTGGTGATTCATTAGTTGCAAACATGTGTCCTTACTGATGTATGAAGATGTACTCAATGTTGGTATTTTTTCCCCTTTAATGCATACTATGCCAGTATCTTTCACTTGTACAAGTTATGAAACAAACAGTAACTAATAACTACCCTAACTGCTAGATCTTTATCATTAGAAGAAAAAGAACTAATCACTCCTGCCCTGTTTTATACCACTTTAGCATATAAGGCTATATTTTCTGTTTAATTCTTATGATAATAATAATAAATTAAAAAATAATCTTTGGACTCAGTATTACCACAAAATAGTATTATCACAAAAGATCTGACATGAGCAACTATTTCATTTCAAAAGAAATGAAAAATTTAATTAGTTATTTTAATAATTTACTGACAGTCTGCTCTGTGGTAAAGGAGTAACAGAAGGTTCTCATATATACTTTCTAGGTATTATTTGGGCCTCAGTTCCTTACCTATAAAGGAAAATGGCTGGCTGTGGAATTAGGTCATTTCTAGTTCTAAGGAAGAGTAATCTATTAAAAATCTGTCAACACTTTGGGATGCCTGGGTGGCTCAGTTGGTTAAGCGGCTGCCTTCGGCTCAGGTCATGATCTCAGCATCCTGGGATCGAGTCCCACATCGGGGTCCTTGCTCTACAGGGAGCCTGCTTCTCCCTCTGCCTGCCTCTCTGTCTGCCTGTGCTTGCTCGCTCGCTCTCTCTCTCTCTATCCCTGACAAATAAATAAATAAAATCTTTAAAAAATAAAAAAATCTGTCAACACTTTCAAAAATTACAGAACTGGCAAATGCAAAGTGCCCAGAAATAAGCATTTGTCAATGAGTCTGGTATTCCTTATAAATAATCACTTTTAAAAAAAAGGACTAGGATCTTTGTTAAGTCCTGGTGAATTTAAACCCAGGGAACATTCACTATAACATAAAATGGAGGGGCGCCTGGGTGGCTCAGTGGTTTGGGCTGCTACCTTCAGCTCGGGTCATGATCTCAGGGTCCTGGGATGGAGCCCCGCATCGGGCTCCCTGCTCCGCAGGAAGCCTGCTTCCCTCTCTCTCTCTCTCTCTGCCTGCCTCTCTTGTGATCTCTGTCTGTCAAATAAATAAATAAAATCTTTTGAAAAAACAAAAACAAAAACAAAAAAACATAAAATGGAAAATCAGTCATCAAGGAGACTAACAAAGGCAGGAATCACAACTGAAAAGTGATATATCCTCAATGGTTTCCTAGTTGCTAAAATTTTAAGTCAATCATCTTGCTTGAAGACAGTGAAAATGTATGGAGCATCTGTCATTATAACCACATCAGCATCAGGTAAAAAGATGTCTAATAGTCCCACATCTACAGCTGATTTCAAATAGGAAAGAATAATATACTACTGGTTACTCAAGACTAATAATTTATTGTGCCTACTTTAAAATAATGTTTCCCAATTCAACTAGGTTCATATATTCACATCAAGTAAGGATAATTCATTTATAAAAATGAAATACAACCTCCTTCTCCACTTAACAAATAGTACCAAGTCTAACAAATTTACCCTGCAATTAAGCATATCTTAATTCAAAGAGAGTTAAATAATCTACGCAAAACGCTTGTAAAGTTGACTGTAAAGAAAGAAGACTTGAGTTTTACTTGTTTAATGCCAAATCCAAGAAAACAAGTTAAATATAGGGACACCTGGGTGGCTCAGTTGGTTAACTGTCTGCCTTCGGCTCAGGTCATGATCTCAGGGTCCTGGGATCAAGCCCTGAGTCAGGCTCCCTGCTCAGCAGGGAGTCTGCTTCTCCCTCTGCCCCTGTCCCCTACTAGGGCTTTTTTTCTCATAAGCAAATAAATAAAGAAATAAATAAAATCTTTTTTCTTTTTTTTTAAGTTAAATACATACACACATGAAATGTAGCTCATTTATTAAATATTCTTAGGACAATAGCCAATTTCTCATAATCAAGTAAATATTTTGTTATCTGAACATTCTCTGCAGCTGTCTTCACGAATTACACAATGAAAATAACTTGTAGTATGGTCCTTATACCTTGGTGCCTCATTTTTAAGTTAAATTATAACTCAAACCAAACTGAAATACAAGCAATTGGCTCAAGCAAAAACTGCATTAGATGGGAAAATAAAACTACCATCAAGTCTGGCTGGAGATAGTGGTAACGAGATGTGGCGCTGCAACATACAAGACACAGCCAAACAAAGCTGAAACAAGGGAAAGTCTCCATCCTACTGCTGTTTAGACCCCACAGTGTCTCACTTATGTATTCTAGAAAGCAACTGCTAAGAGAAGAATGTATCTCTTATTTTCTAGCAGAAAAGGAAATGATTCTTTATCTGCCAATAGCAAGAGATTTCTTTAAAAAAAAAAAAAAAGATTTTATTTATTTATTTGACAGAGGGAGAGAGAGATCACAAGTAGGTAGAGAGGTGGGGGGGGGGGCGCGGAAGCAGGCTCCCTGCTGAGCAGAGAGCCCGATGCAGGGCTCGATCCCAGGACCCTGAGATCATGAACTAGGCCAAAGGCAGAGGCTTAACCCACTGAGGCACCCAGGTGCCCCCCTCCTTTTAAAAAAAGATTATTTATTTATTCATTTATTTATTTGATAGGGAGCTAGTGAAAGAGCACAAGTAGACAGAACAGCAGGCAGAGGGTGAGGGAGAAGCAAGGAGCTGCTCCCCACTGAGCAGGGAGATGGACGTGGGGCTTGATCCCAGGGCCTAGGAATCATGACCTGAGCCAAAGGTAGATGCTTCACCAACTGAGCCATACAAGTGCCCCTAATAGCAAGAGATTTCTTAAACAATTTCCCTCAGTGATATGTAAAAGTACATTTTTATTAGGTCTCATTTCTTTACTAAAGAAAATGAAAATGTTTCAATATTTTCCTTCCTTTTCTCTCTGCCAGATGGAAACACAAGTGGGAATGGGGAACTAGAGAAGTGTCTTCAAGATCTACCTAGGTTTTTTACTAATTTATATCGATAACCAATCGAAAGTCTCTCCTTTGAAGCCCAGGTGTCAGGATTCCAATATTAAAGTTCAGATGACCTTCTCAGTCCAAACGCAATGACTGATAGACATTTTCTCCTCCTTCCACACCTCCTTTGATTATATTCCCTTCAGTCTAGAGATCTAAGGCTATATTGTAGGAAGACTTAAAATACATAAGAATATTACATTTTCAAAAACTCAAGGCTATACCAACTCAATCACAATAATAACAGTTCGGCAAAGTTTTTGTCAGCCTGCATTTTCTAGGTTTAATTATGTATATTACACTAAAAGTAATGTGTCTCATGTGTAAAATTATAATTTTACATAGTAGAATCAAGGATTTATGCATTTTGTTATCCTCTTCAAAACTAATTCCTATTTTTGGGACACCTGGGTGGCTCAGTTGGTTAAGCAGCTGCCTTCGGCTCAGATCATGATCCCAGTGTCCTGGGACCGAGTCCCACATCGGCCTCCTTGCTCAGCGGGGAGCCTGGCTCTCCCTCGGCCTCTGCCTGCCACTCTGTCTGCCTGTGCTCGCGCACTCTCTCTCTCCCTCTCTCTAACAAATAAATAAATAAAATCTTTAAAAAAAAAAAAAAAAACTAATTCCTATTTTTTAGTGAGTCAGTATAAGTCCAGAATGCTGTTTAAACTAGATTCTTCTGTAATTAGTTAAGTAGCTATGATTCTTTTCCAACTTTTTCAAAAGAAGCATATTCCTGACCTATAAAAGAATGTTAATGCTTACTATGTCTTCAATATCACTATTTAATAAGGAAGGCATCATCGTAAACATATAACTATAGTTCATTCAGAAGAGAGACTTGGATGGAAAAACAAATGGGAAGTTTGGGAAAGTTACATTCTCCATTCTGGTTTTCTGATTTTAAGAAAAATGCAACATGGGGCACCTGGGTGGCTCAGTGGGTTAAGCCGCTGCCTTCGGCTCAGGTCATGATCCCAGGGTCCTGGGATCGAGCCCCACATCGGGCTTTCTGCTCTGCAGGTAGCCTGCTTCCTCCTCTCTCTCTGCCTGCCTCTCTGCCTACTTGTCATCTCTGTCAGATAAATAAAGAAAAAATCTTAAAAAAAAAAAAAAAAAAAGACAAATGCAACAGTTAGGACACACAACCAAGAAAAAAGGACAGGAACATACCTGGGGGAAAGATGACTTTTCTATTTTAGAAAATCCTATAATATGCCATCTAGCTACACTACTGATGCAATTTTTTTTTTTTAAGATTTTACTCATCCATTTGACAGATAGAGATCACAAGTAGGCAGAGAGGCAGGCAGAGAGAGAGAGAGGAGGAAGCAGGCTCCTTGCTGAGCAGAGAGCCCGATGAGGGACTCGATCCCAGGACCCTGAGATCATGACCTGAGCTGAAGGCAGCGGCTTAACCCACTGAGCCACCGAGGTGCCCCCGATGTAATTTTTTAATGGAACTTTAAGGACTGATACAATGGAAGGAGTGCCTTATAAACACTTCAAGTGTATTTATTTTAATCATAGAAAATTTGGAATCATAGAATACTTTACATCCTGATCAAGAAAATGAATTTTAGGGGTGCCTGGATGGCTCAATCGGTTAAGCCTCTGACTTTGGTTTCGGCTCAGGTCCTGATCTCAGGGTCCTGGAATCAAGCCCAACAGCAGGCTCTGCACTCAGCAGGGAGTCTACTTCTCTGCCTCTCCCTCTGCCCCTCCCCAATGAATCTTTAAAAAAAAAAAAAAAAAGTGAATTTTACTAACACTTCACTCTATAATAACGCCTCTGAAGATTAGAATACAGTTATACTAGGGGCGCCTGGGTGGCTCAGTGGGTAAAGCCGCTGCCTTCGGCTCAGGTCATGATCTCAGGGTCCTGGGATCGAGTCCCGCATCGGGCTCTCTGCTCAGCAGGGAGCCTGCTTCCTTCTCTCTCTCTCTGCCTGCCTCTCAGTGTACTTGTGATTTCTCTCTGTCAAATAAATAAATAAAATCTTTAAAAAAAAGAATACAGTTATACTACAATCCTTAGCTGTAGGATCCCTGACTCCAGAAGGGACACTTGGATAGAGAGATGGATCTTTTCCAAAGAATTCTAATTTCTTCCATAACTCTGTGAGTTATAGTTAGGGGGGGGAATAAAAGTAAAACAATCTTATCACATGTAGAAGCTACTAATGTGAGTTAGGAATGGCATGAATGAAATACACTACCAGGTAGAATGGTCAGCAAACTCCTCCCTGGGCCAGGCCACTGTCCAAGTTGACTACCCTCCCAGTTTGATGGGGGTACTGCACTGCTTAGGCGAGAGAGGGAGATCAAACAGGAGGACTAGGAATGGGAGGCAGCAACAGTGTTAACAGTGTGGTGTTAACATTTAATCCCACTATATATAACACAAAGTCTCTTCTTAGAAACAATCCTTTCCTACCACATGCAGCAACAATTTCCACCTAAGATGGCTAATGGTCATTTATGCCTTCCCAAAGTTCTTTCTCAAATTATTCTGATAAACAGATCCATCCTCTACCATCCAAAAAGACTTCTTTAGAAATTTTAAAATTGAAGGTAGGAAAGATCTCCTTTTCTCTTCCGGTCGGTTAAACAGGAGGCTCTTAATTTTGGCTCACGTGATCTCGGGGTCATGAGACTGAGCCCTACACCTAGCTTCATACTGAGTGTGGAAGCCACTTAAGATTCTCTCTCTCCCTCTCCCTCCCCATCCCGCACTGCAGTTCACACACAGGAGCTTTGCTCTCTCTCTCTCTATCTGAAGAAAAGAAGTAGAAGCAGCAGCAGCAGCAGCAACAGCTGCTGAAGAAGGAGGAGGAGGAGGAGGAGGAAGAAGGAAGAGGAGCAGCTAGCTGTAAGAATGTACACTGAGCTTGCCTCGGCTATGTGGAAAAAATAATTCCAGAAAATAAACACAATTTGCAGAGAAGTGAGACAAGAATATAAGATGATATTCAAGTCTTACATTTCACATATACATAAGGCTGGTTCTACTTTTATCTTTAAATCCAGTTATGTGAGCCAACAATTCTTTTCTGGTAGTTTGAGTTGAACTTTTATAATCCAAGAGACCCAGCTCATATACCAACCTTTACTAGATACTCATTTTCACCTGTGAAAATTATTACCTTTTGTATCCTCCTCCCTTCCCATATCATAAATATTATAATTTGCTCCTCAAGGCGCCTGGGTAGTTCAGATGGTTGAGCATCTGCCTTCGGCCCAAGTCATGATCCCAGGGTCCTGGGATTGAGCCCCACATCTGACTCCCTGCTCAGCGGGGAGCCTGCTTCTCCCTCTCCCTCTGATGCTCCTTCTGCTTCTGCTCTCTCATTCCTGCTCTCTCTCAATAAATAAAAACTTTAAAAATATATATATAATCTTTTTCTGGCATTTAATCTTCCATCACTGACCTTACATTATATGCTACCATGGATACAAATTAGTAGCTCCTTTATCAAGAACTCCCCTCATCTCTCCCAAAACTACTTCCCTTCCCTAGTATGCAAGCCTTGAACTTGATCAGCAAAGGACAAGTGATCATAGCTGGGTTATAATGCACTATTTATGAATACATCCATGACAGTCATTTCAAAGGTACAAAAAAGAAAGGCAGCCTTATTGAAATGTGTTCCTGCTTTTAAGATTCTTAGGACAGAAACAATCTACCATCAACTTTCAAGCTACTTGGATTTGAAACTACTTCTGGTTTTGTTTTGGTGGTGTTTTTGCTCAGAAATCTGAAGAAAGAATCTCTAACCATTCCCTATATAGCAAATCCTAAGGAAGCTGTGAAAAATTATAGCCTTTTCAGAGAGTTTAATTTCACCACACATAAACAAAAATAAATCATTTTGCTTGTTCAGAAGTTATTAAGTATCATCTGATGAGAATATAACTGCTACTGCCAAAACTTGTGAATTTATCATATTTTAGTAAAAGACTACAGCTCCTTTCTGCTATCCTGGTTACTGAGCAATAGCCAATTTTTGCCATCTTTCTTGTCATTCTCTTTTTTAGAGATGTTGGGTTGAAATTCTAATGTGTTCTAATGCGGACCATACCCTGACTTAGGCAGTCTAACAGCTGAATAAAGCCTGACACAGTGTTCATCAATTATTAACACTAGCAGAAACCATTAAAGAATCTAGTACAACATCAATAAATTAGCTGAACAAATGAAATAAATGAATAGTGAGAGCCTTTGATGTGCAATTTTCATGGGAAAGACTGTTACCTTCATTTTTCAAAAAGGAAAACTGATACACAGAGAAGTTAACAAATTTGCCTTGGGTCACAGAGAATAAATGGCAGAACTGGGACTGGATTAAAGTCTGCTGGACTCTACAGTACGTGTTCTTTTTTCTATACTAGGCTGCTCTCTCTGAACTCCGAAGTTCTATGAAGCAGCAATTACAAAGCTCTCCCTTTATACTTCCTAAGGACCCCTTTGACCACAATTACATTTCACAGAATTCTTTTTATTATAAATCACTCCTTTTGGCAAGCCTATGGAGTAAGTTAAGGGGAATATGCAGGGAGGACATGGAGGGAGAGTTAATGGGTACCGCCCACAAAAGTTCTACTTTTAGAAATGCTATTCTATTATATATAGATCAGCCTACTTTAGGAGTGCTCAATTTTGGTTTCATTAAGTATGTATGTATTTCAGAGCCAGAACTATATTTAAGAAACCCATTGTATATTTTTCTAGCATCTGGTCACAAGAATATTTCAAAGAAACCAAAGTCCTTTGTCTCATTAATATATGTCCCCTCTTCACCCAACTATCTTCCCAGCTGGTTATTATTCATTAGTTGGGAGAGAGCATTTCTCAGAAATCTGGTTAAGGAAAACTTTAAAAATACAACAAAAATCACAAATATAACAAAAGCCATTCAGTTTCTGAGCTGTTTCTATGCAAGGATAGGACCAGTTTCCTTTCACCTTTATCTCCATGCCACTTGTTACACAGTAGGTGTTTGTTGAAAGGAAGGGCTTTTCTAATGTAAACCTGGTTAGAAAACAAGTTTTATAAAATATTTTTCACTGAGTTCTAAGATGGAGTAACCTTAACAAAGGTAAGAGAAATCCTAAAATAATGTTCCAAAAATATTTATGTAGTTAATGGGAACAAGAAAATCCCTTGCAAACTATGGCTTCCTCCAAAAAGATTAAGTATCACACAAATGAAAGACTTACCACATACTGATAAAATGGAGTGGTAAAAAATGTTCTAGATGTTATTTGTTGTAAAGAACCACGTATAGCCATAAGGTTTCTGAAACTGCTAACATGCTAAATGTTGCATTTCAATGATCTAAAGTCTTTTCTGAAGACAAAAATGCTGACAAGCCTACTCATTCTCTTACCCTCTATTCTTCCTTCTACTTTTTTTTTTTAATGTTTTCCCAAGCTATAAGCAATACATCAGTCTTAATGTATTAAGACCAGAATGTATTAACAGCATAGAAAAAGCTGGTCCTGACAGAGAAACATTTTACTTTTGAAATAAGAAGAAAAAGCTGCTGTGCACGTGCTACATGTCACCAATCCAAAGAGGTTTTGCTCTTTGGCAGCACATTTGAGAAAAACTTGTATGTTGGTACTTACAATGATTTCTAAGTCTTTCTTGTTCAACAAGGAGCACCTACCTGCCAACCTTTCAAAAAATGATAAAATGACATTCAGGACATAGAAGACAGGCTAGTTGTCCAAAGAGAAAAGAAATCTGATGCCAGCAGGACAAAGGCTTTTTATTTTGGAAGATATGTAACAACCACATTACTGAAAACGAAGTTAAGAAAGGGACATTACCCAGTATGAACTGTTTTACTTGGATTAAATGCCATAAAACTTTCAATGTGCCTTCTGGGATACCTCAACGTAAAATCAACAAGAGTTTCCTACAGGAAAAAGAATGGTCCTACAGAATGGATAGTCTCACTTTATAGAGTACTATGAAAAGTCTGGTCTATTAGTTTATTTATTTTTTGAAGATTTTATTTATTTATTTGACAGAGAGAGACATAACGAGAGAGGGAACACAAGCAGGGGGAGTGGGAGAGGCAGAAGCAGGATTCCCTCTGTGTAGGGAGCCCGAAGCGGGGCTCGATCCCAAAACCCGGAGATCACGACACAAGCCAAAAGGCAGACACTTAACGACCGAGCCTCCTAGGTGCCCCAAGTTTGGTCTATGTTTTGAAAGAGACTACTAGAAAACAGGTCTTCCATCTGTGTGAGCAACTTAGTTGGCAGATTACTGAAATGTAACTAACCATGTGGACAAGATTTATGTGGGAGCAGTTATTATACATTTAATAAAATGAAGCCATAGAAGCTATAAGAACTATATAGACCTTTGTTCAAACAGTGAGAATATATTTCAGACACATGTAAGTACAGAAATTAAACACCAATGTACTCACTGCCCAGATAGAATGTTTGCCATTTTTGCTTCAGAGACCTTCTGTTAAGACATTAAATGCTATAGACACATTAGAAGATTGCCTCTCCCTCAAACACCTCCCCAGAGATTGTTTTTTCTTTTCAAGGTTTTATTTATTTATTTGAAGGAGATAGAATGAGAGAGAGCAGAAGGAGAGGAAGAAGCAGACTCCCCGCTGAGCAGGGAGCCCAATGTGGGGCTCTATCCCAGGACCCTGCGATCATGGAGACGATTAACCAACTGAGCCACTCAGGAGCCCTCCCCTCCCCAGAGTTGACCATTATTTTGACTCTAGTGTTTGATACATAAAACTATATCCATAAAAACATATATAATTATTGTCTTAAAAATTTACATAAATGGAATCACACTGGCCTAAAGTTTAACCTCTAACTTGCTTTTCCCCACAACTGACCTTGTTTTAAAAATTTATCCATGTTGATCCATCTAGACATAGCGGACTTGTTTTATTTGTAGCATAATATTCTACTATATGAAAAACCAATAAACCACAGTGATCAGAGGTTTTCATTTCTTTATGATCCAAGAAATTCACTGAACCCCAAGCAGAAGAAACATGAAGATAATTATTCCAAGACACATCATAATCAAAATGCTTAAATTGGGATGGGAGGTGGGAAAACTGAATGAAGGTGGTAAACAAGTACAAACTTTTAGTTGGAAGTAAGTACTGGGGATGACTACAGTTAACATTGCTGTATACTGTATATGGTATATTAGAATTTAAGACTAAAGATATTATAAACAGAAAAACAAAGATAAGGATTATAGCATTTCTCACTGAAAACAATGCAATCTAGAAGACAAAAGACTGACATCTTTATAAGTATTTAAATGAAAAAAACTGTCACCCTAGAATTACATATCCAACAAAAATAATTTTCAAAACTGCACATGACATAGATTTTTTTCAGCTGTACAAAAACTGGAAGTATTAATTACCAGCAGACTTGTACTGTAAGTGGTAAAGAAGTCCATAAGCAGAAGGAAAGTGATACCAGATGAAAACCTGGATCTACACAAAGGAATGAAGAGCACAGGCACAGTAACACAGGCAAAGACTTTTTGTTACTTAAATCTCTGAAAGATAATCAACTGTTTAAAGCAAAATAACAATGTAGTGTGGGATTTAAAACATATGTAAAATAGTAGCACCAAGATCAGAAGGGGAGAAATGGAAGCAGACTATGTAAGGTTCTTACACTATTCATAAAGTGACCTCAACTGAAGGTACACACTGTGGTAAGTTAAAGACATATACTATAAACTCTAAAGCAACTTTGAAAATAACAAAGGATAGGTTTATAGCTAAAAAGACAACAACAACAAAAAAATAAAATGGAGTAATAAAAATACTCGTAATCCATATAAAAATGTTGATATACTGAAGTCATCAAAATTAAGAACTTCTCTTCAAAGGACATTATTAAGAGAATGAAAAGATGTTAACAAATGAGCAAACTTATTTGAAAATCATAGAACTGATAAAGGATTTATATTGAGAATAAAAGCCTCTTAAAACTACAGTAAGCTATCACCACATCTACAATTTAAAAGACTGATCCTACTAAGGATCAGCAAGAATGTAAAGGAGCCAGAATTCACACACTATTGGAAATGTAAAATGGTAAAAAACATTTTGGAAAACACTTTAACTTTCAAAGTTATACATATACTTACCTTATTACCCAGCCATTCATTCCTGGGTGAAATGAAAACATATATCCATACAAAGACTTAGATATGGATGTCCACAGCAGCTCTACCTGTAACAGCCCCCATATAGAAATAACCCAAAACTATGGTAAATCCTTACATAGACTACTACTGAGCAATAAAAACTAATTAATTATTGATTTGTACAACATGGATGTATCTCAAAATAAATATGCTAAATGAAATAAATGAGATGAAAAGAGTACATCCTATATGATTCCATTTTCATTAAATTCTAGAAAATACAAACCACTCATAGAGACCAAAAGTCTAGAAATGGTGGAGGAGGCCGTGAGCTACAGAAGGGGAAGGTTACTAAGAGACAAAGAAATATTTTAGTGGTGTTGAATATGTTCAGAATCCTCATTGGGGTGATAGTTTCATGAATGTACACATACATCAATCTTATCATATTGTACAATTTAAATATGTGTAGTTTGCAAAGGAAATAGTCAACAAAACCAAAAGATAACCCACAGGATGGGAGAAGATATTTGCAAATGACATTTCAGATAAAGGGCTAGTATCTAAAATCTATAAAGAAATGATCAAACTCAACACCCAAAGAACAAATAATCCAATCAAGAAATGGGCAGAAGACATGAACAGACATTTCTGCAAAGAAGACATCCAAATGGCCAACAGGCACATGAAAAAAGTGCTCAACATTACTTAGCATCAGGGAAATACAAATCAAAACCACAATGAGATACCATGTGACACCAATAAGAATGGCTAAAATTAACAAGTCAAGAAACGACAGATGTTGAAGATGCAGAGAAAGGGGAACCCTCCTACACTGTTGGTGGGAATGCAAGCCAGGGCAGCCACTCTGGAAAACAGTATGGAGGTTCCTCAAAAAGTTGTAAACAGAACTACCCTATGACCCAGCAATTGCACTACTGAGTATTTTACCCTGAAGATAGAAAAATAGTAATCCGAAGGGACACATGAACTCCAATGTTTATAGCAGCAATGTCCACAATAGCCAAACTAAGGAAAGAGCCTAGATGTCCATCGACAGAAGAATGGATATAAAAGATGTCGTGCATCTTTAAAAAATTATTATATTAAAAAATATATATCTATATATCTCCCCATGGAATATCATTCAGTCATTAAAAAGATGGTATCTTGACATTTGCAATAATGCGTATGGAACTAGAAGGTGTTATGCAAGCAAAATAAGTCAATCAGAGAAAGACAACTGTCATATGCTCTCACTGATATGTGGAATTTGAGCAACAAGGCAGAGGATCATGGGTCAGGAGAGGGAAAATTGAAACAAGATGAAACCAGAGAGGGAAATAAACTGAGTATTGCTAGAGTGGAAGGGGGTAGGAAGGATAGGGTGGCTGGGTGATGGACATTGGGGAGGGTATGTGCTACGGTGAGCGCTGTGTATTGTCTAAGACTGACAAATCACAGACCTGTATCCCTGAAACAAATAATATATGTTAATTTTTAAAAGCCCTAAAAATATAAAATGGGGATAATAAAAAATAAATAAATATACATAGTTCACTGTATATCAATTATACTTTAACAAGCTGTTTAAACCTGTCAGAATGTCTAAAATAAAAAAGACAAGTGTTGGCAAGGAAGTAGAGAAAAACGATCCCTTGTGCACCACTCGTGGAAATGTAAATTGGTGCAGCCACTGTGGAGTGGAAAATGGTACAGAGATTCATAAACAATTAAAAACAGAAATACCATATGATCCAGTAATTCCACTACCAGGTTTCTACCCAAAGAAAAAGAAAACACTAAACTGAAGAGATAATACACCCTTAAGTTTATATAGCATTATTTGTAATAGCCAAGGTATAGAAGGAACCCAAGTGTCTATCGACAAATGAATGGATAAAGAAGATGTGGCATATATAAATCAGCCACAAGAGAGAATGAGAAAGAGAACGAGTGTGCTTACCATTTGCAACAACATGGATGGACCTCAAGGGTACCATGCTAAGTGAAATAAGTCAGAGAAAGAAAAATACCACATGTGGAATTATATGTGGAATCTTAAAACAAATGAATAAACAAACAAAAGGCAGAAACAGACCCATAAAAACAGAGAATAAACTGATGGTTGCCAGAGGGGAGAAGGGCAGAGGTTTGGGCAAAATGGGTGAGGGGGAGTAGCTTCCAGATATGGAATGAAGAAGTCACAGGGATAAAAGGTACAGCATAGGGAATATAGTCAATGGCATTGTAATAGCGGATTGTAAGATGAAGATGGAAGTTACACTTGTGGCCAGCATAGCATAATGTACAGAGTTTCCAAATTATTATGTTGTACACCTGAAATAAATGTAACTCTGTGTGTCAACTACACTTCAATTTTAAAAAATCTGTTTAAGTAATCTTAACCTATTTTCTAAAATGGTACAAACTTTCTGTTGTAAGATGAATAATTCTGAGGATCTAATATATAACATGGTGACTATAGTTAATAATACTATATTGGATAACTGAGAGAACTTAAGCATTTCTACCAAAAAAAGGTGGGGAAAAAAGTGTATGAGATGATGTATATGTTAATTAATTCAATTTTGGGAATCCTTTCACAGTGTGTACATAAATCAAATAATCACATTGTACATTTTAAATATTTTACAATTTTATTTGTCAATTATATCTCAATAAAGCTGAAAAGAAAAACCTTCAGCTGTTTTCATTAATCACATTGTTGGCATTGGTATGCTGAGTTCTGTGTACATGCTGTGGAATGAAATAAATGCATACTTCTGTGAGGTTTTACTTCTGTCATTTCTGCTATCACTGAAAATAGGATCTGAATGTGAGAAAGAAGATACAAGTCTAAAATCAGAGTTTTAGTAATTTCGATTTGACGTTATCAGTATGAACTCCTAATATTTTATTTTAAAAAGATCTGTCTACTGAAAGAATGAGCCTTAGAAACAAATGTCCAGGGGCGCCTGGGTGGCTCAGTGGGTTAAGCCTCTGCCTTCAGCTCGGGTCATGATCTCAGGGTCCTGGGATTGAGTCCCGCATCGGGCTCTCTGCTCAGCAGTGAGCCTGCTTCCTCCTCTCTCTGCCTGCCGCCTCTCTGCCTACTTGTGATCTCACCCTCTCTCTCTGTCAAATAAATAAATAAAATCTTTAAAAAAAAAAAAAAAAAGAAACAAATGTCCAGTCCAAAAGGAATGAATACCTCTATTGTCCAGGGGACCTGGAGAAATGTATGGGATAAGTCTTGAACATTTTGTCATATCTATATTACTAGATTTATGCTGAAAGAATTCAGAAGCCCAGTGCAAAACAGTTTAATTTGTATAGCAAAGACAATAACTGCAATGAAGTGAAGATATCAAATTTTTTAATCCATAAATTAGTATTAATTGGTTCCTGGAGGATGCTAGTAAGCCAATTCATCATTTTTAAAACAGATATAGGGAACAAATCATGCACTTATCCTACCTTTCCTATACAAACTGTATCAATCAACAGGCAATCAAAAAGACAAAGTTTCACTTTATAGAAGTACTTCAGCTAATAAATGAAGAGGGATAATAGGATATCATCATTTTGCAAACCTTAGCAAATCAATGGATATAGGGATGAATCATCAATATCTACTAATATCACAAAGGTGAGACAACCCAATATTATGAGTCTGTTGATTAACTATATACCACTACCCAGTGAAGCAGTCATGCCCATCTGTGAAAAAAAGAAAAAGAAACAAAACATGAATGGGATCAAGCCTCTCGATCCAACTACTAATGAGCAGAAGACAAAACGAAACAGAATAGCATGCTAAACCACATGGACACAACTAGAAAATCTCAGAAAACTCTAAGACACAGCCACCTAGATTCCTTAAAATTAAATTCTAAGGGGAGAAAAAGGAGAAACTAGAAGGAACCACTCTCTTGATGTGGGCATTCTCAGGGAACTCTACCCTTTCCTCATTGGTACCACATCCACTGTATTATGCTATAAACCTTATGACTAATGACTAAATCTCTCCAACTGACACCACAGAGGTGACATGTGTATAGCCCAGCCCCATCATGGGTTACAGATTCATAGTACTAACAGCATCTAAGAGACCATCCAGTCTAAACCCTCACCTAATATATTCATCTAATGCAAATAAGGCCACTTTCTTCTTCAAAAACTCTGAACATACAAAACTAAACTGAATAAAATACAAGTTTCTTATCCTAACATTCAAAGCCCAATCTGTTTCTAGTCTTGTCTCTCTTCTCTATTACATATATTCTTTGACACTGCCAAACTAGGCATAGTTATTCCCAAGTCTACATGCCCTTGCCTGATTTGTTTCCCTGCCCACCCCCACCTACTACTTCCATTAGCTGAAATATTCCCCTAATAGGACTACGAATAGTTTTCTTTTCTGATTTACATTCCTATATACAATAATAATGGTAAATGATTAACATTTCTGTGGTATCTTTGACACCAACACTTGTTCATACCTAGGTAGCTCTAATTCATCTCTGACTGATATGTCCCGAACTATCTTCTCATTTGGTACATATATCCAGCCTATACAAAGTTTAAAAAATCAACCTAGGTAATTTTTTTTTTAAGATTTTATTTATTTGACAGAGAGAAATCACAAGTAGACAGAGAGGCAGGCAGAGAGAGAGAGAGAGAGAGAGAGGGAAGCAGGCTCCCTGCTGAGCAGAGAGCCTGATGCGGGACTCGATCCCAGGACCCTGAGATCATGACCTGAGCCGAAGGCAGAGGCTTTAACCCACTGAGCCACCCAGGCGCCCTCAACCTAGGTAATTTTGAAGTTATAAACTCTAGGCATGCTAGAAATGAGACTGTAATGTTCACATACATAAATATACAATGAGCTTTTCTGTCTCTGTGAAAACTCACTTATTTTGCCCAAGAGCAAAAGACTCACCTATAATCCTTGTAAGAAGTATTTTGCTCATAGTTATATCTACCTAATATCTACCTGATTCTCATTTTTAAATGAGATGAAAGCGTAACCAAGGTCTTTCAAACTTCATCAGAGTCACACTTTATACTGAAATTTGATTCTCAAGTTAAGGCAAAAAACATAAGTTCTTTAGCTTATACAATTCAATTCTTATGCATGGTTAGTAAAAAGTAACAAAACAAAAATACTGTAAACTTGTATTTTCATACATTGTTGGTAAATGTAAATCAGAACCATCTTAGGCAAAGACTCCTGGCTGCCATTCAATACCATCTTCTTCTCGTTTTCCTAAGAAACAGAACGGCCACCTTTTTTGAAGGGAGCAAGGCATTCAGCTACAACTCTTTTGCAGCTAGTTGGCCAGGTCATCCAGTTTTGTCCAGTGAAATACAGATGGAATACTGTGTGATTTTTCAGGAAGGATCCTTAAAAGGAAACTAGCAACATGCTTTTCTTTGCCTCTAAGAGGGGTGACTGGGTGACTGGGGAGACAGAAAACTGTATAAACTTCAGTATATTTTGAGTGTTGACAAATGTAAATGTCTTTTTTTTTTTTTAAGATTTTATTTATTTGACAAAAAGAGAGAGAGAGCGCTTGTGCACAAGCAGTGGAGAGGGGCAGAGGGAGAAGCAGGCTCCCCACTGAACAGGGAAACTGCCTCAGGAGCTTGATCCCAGGACCTCATGACTCAAGCCCAAGGCAGACACTCAACCGAGCCACCAAGGTGCCCCATACTTATTCTTTCTTAAAAAAAAAAACCCACACATTAAAAAAGACTATAGTAACTACAAACAACTATTATAGGTTTAGTGAAGAAAAATGGCTATTTCAATCTTTTCCAAATATCAGAAGAGATATTTGCTGTGGATGCCAAGTAAACTAGCTAAATAAACCAATTAGTACACCCATTCTACAAGAAAGCAGTAATTTTCTAACGCAACACAACATTCTACTAATCTGAATCTTATGTGCTTTAAAAACATATTCTAAATGAGTATATTTGAGGTCCAAACATGATAAAAAATAAACCTGAGCTATCTTCCCAGAATAAACCTAACACATGGAAATATATATTTCCCTGTATCTAGTTTAAGTTTAAATCAATCAATCAATCAATCTATCTGTGAAAGATTCTGTGGAAGGTGTCTTTTGAGGAGAAGGAGAGGAAAAGTACCACAAACTTCCTTTTTGCAAGTTGAAGTCAATTTATTTACTACATGAATATCAGAAAATTCACTAACAGAATAGTGTCAATGGAAAGAAAAAGCATAAGGCATATATGATCCTTCTTACTTAATCAAGTAAATTAAAAATGTTGAGTGGCTGAAATAAAACAATTTTCCTAGCTATACTTTTTTCTGATTAATCAAATACTGAACTCTTTTTTTAAAAAAGGATTTTATTTTAAGTTAACTGTACACTCAATGTGGGGCTCAAACTTAGAACCCTGAGATCAAGAGTCACAGGTTCCACAGAATGTACCAGTCAGGCATCCCATATACTGAACAGAACTTCAATGCAGTGAAATTTGGTTTCTCCAGCACACACAATACTCCAAAAAATTACAAAATGCAATGACTAGAACTTTTAGTCCTGTTAATAAGTCACAGCCCAGACAATTCAGAAGCCTAGAAGACTTTATCTCCATCACTCCAGCCCCATTCTGGGACTGGCAGTTAGGTGGCTGGGTTCTATCTATTACTAGCTCTACCACTCAGCAGCTTTCAGACTTTGGGTTAGACATTTAACAAAACAGTATTTTCTAATTTGAACATCCTTATATGCTAGTGAAGGCATGCAGCAACATTCAGTTATTATGATAAACCTGTAAGGTAGATTCTTTTACCTTTATTTTACAGACAAGAAAACAATACTGAGGTATTAAAGAAGGTGGTCATAGTCACACAACTACTAAATGCAGAACTTCAATACAAGTCAGGTAGGGCTAGACCTACTACATGTAACCCTAATGGGCCTCAGTCTTCTCAAATACTGGCCTAATGGATCTTGTACACTGTCCTAACCTACTGTGTCATAACACAATTCATTCTTTCCACATAGTTTTGTGCTAAGCATTGTGCAATAAGCTATCAATTGAGGGAAAAATGTGGGGACCACTCAACATATCTTAAACTGCTTCTCTGTTGCTACTTCTCTATATTCTCTCATAAGGTCACACAAAGAATTTTCATGGTTATGTGATAATAAGAAGCCCCACCTATAAAAGAAACATACAATAATATCTAATAAATGGCCAATAAGATTTAAAGGAATTATTGTGCTTTTGACTTATATTCAAACTCCAAATATATGAAAATCCAGGTCATATAAAGCAATATTTAATTGCTACAAAATCATCAAAAAGAACCTTCAAACCATAACAATACATTCAAATTTCTGATAGTTATTTCAATGTCTCTTCTTCCAGTGATTAGGATTTAGCAGGTCTGGGCTAGGAAGAGGACATCAGAAGTAGACATTTGAGGCATATTCCTGGCTAACATTCACTATAAAGGCTTAGACTCGGTTTCAAATTTATGTAATAATCCAGAACTGCAACCTTTTCCTTTCTCAGTGTGATATAAAGGTAACTTCTTATCAATATCACACAAAATCATATTATTTTCTATTCCAAGAAAATAGTTGCTTAAAGTAATTAAAATCTTCAAACACAAACTCATTTTTAGAGGTGTTATCTGAAGAAGGATGGTACATTACTTTATTAATTCAATGAATATTTATAAATCACCTATAAGCTGCTGTTAGGCAACATCAACATATACAAAGAGAACAGACACCCACCTTGACATCAAGAACTTTTCAATCTAGTAATTAAACAAATACGATTAGATTCTAGAAATCAAGCCTCTTCATTGGTACAAATGATTCTGGAAACAGATGGAAGACTTATTAACACAAGACTATTTTCTACCTCTCAAACAAAGAATAGTGTGAGGAAAGGTAGATGTAATACACAACATAAGGATGCTCTTTTCCTCTTCTTATTTCTAAAACATGTGTCTATTATTTCAAATAGTCCTCTGCACACAGCTTTTATGATAACAAAAATACTTTTTAGGAAGAGCCATAAAAAGAACTTTGGCATTAAACTATGCAATACAACCCATTCTAATGGTTAAAATTTCCCTTATAAAAGACTGCTTATGTGTAACTTTTAGGATAAATGAGAAAATTCTAAGATGTGCACCTGCATATGTTATGTTACTTAGTCATTACAAACATGCTATTTCCTCAGTGTTTACATTTTAAAGCTTTTACAGCCAAAAGCACTCTACTCAATTCAACAACTGACAGGCTTTAGTCAAGATAAATAAACCCTTTTGGACCATCAACTTTAGAGGTCGACATTAAATTCTGCTCTTCAATTTCATCTCACAATCCAAACTGATCCTGCAATAAAAAGAGCTACAGGAAACACAGGGGACTGTGCTTCCCTTTTAACCCCATCTTCCCTTTTTCCCAGACTCTTATTCACAAGGATAGGGAGGCATCCTGGTTTTAGACAAAAGGAACTGATAGAAGTTAGATGAATATATTAACAGAAACTCATAATCAGGTATCCGGGACTTGTAAAGATGAATTTTGCCAAAATATTTTCTTATAATTCAGGTGTCTCAAAGGCATTTAATATGCCATGATAGCACTCTTTTTCTTTTTAATAGCCAATAATGTTTTTAAGATAAAGATTACACAGAGAACTATTTTCTTTGGCTAAGCCTGTCAGAAAAAGCCATTACTAGTGCAATATAGATGCAACATTTCTATATAAAGAGTTACTTAAAAAAAAAAAAAAAAAAAAGGCATGACATTTGGGGCAGGGGGAAGCTTTCCCTTGTGCAGTTAACAAGTTTTTGGGGACGTGGAGGGGGGCAGGAAGAGGCAGGGAGAAAAGGGGGGTGTTTAGTAATCAAAGCATTCCTAACACATGCTCCTGAAGGGTGAATTTCCTTGAAAGCATCTATCAAATGCAAACCTGTTAACAGATAACTTTCATATCAACATAAAAGCCAAATACCTTTGCTCCCCCAGTATATATATACATCAGTGATCTATGTGAAGGGTTAAAAAGGCCTCAGGACAAAAAGGTCAAAGGTAAACTTTATTCAATCTTGCACCACAATGGAAGAGATTTTCTTCCAGTTCTTTGTGCTTCGTATTTGAATTTTGGTTTTCTGTGTTCAACAAATTTTCAGACTATTTAACAAGAATATATACTATGCTAATCTGCCAACCAGGTTCATGATACTACAAACTAATTGAAGAACTAAAGTGCCCGCAGATGCTGCACTGGATAGTGGTTCCCATCCTGTTTCTCACTAAGACTCTCTATTTCATTAGTAGGATGAACATACCTTGTATAAGTGTGCTATGTTCCAATGATAACCACAATTTTCCCTAACCAGGCTCAAAAACAAATTTACATTTAGATAATTACCTCTTTGAGACTGTCATCCTCCTAGCCTTAGGGGTAGAGAGAATCACCAGAATCTGATGAAAGTTAATGGATCTTCTTAAAAAGTCACACACACACACAGCACTGCATACAATGTCAGGGATTCACAGATCTCCTGAAGCTGCTGACCTGCAGGTCATAGTATAATCCATAATATTGGGAAAACTGGATATCCACATGCAAAAGAATGAAGTTAGACCCTTATTTATACCATATACAAAAATTAACTCAAAATATATTAAAAACCTAAATGTAAGACCTGGAACTATAAAACTCCTAGAAGAAAACACAGGGGAAAAGCTTCATGATACTGGATTTGGCAATGATTTCTCAGATGACAAAAAAAGCACAGGTGATAAAAGTAAAAATGGACAAATGGAATAATATCAAACATAACTGCATAGCAGTTTTCAGTAGAGTGAAAAGTCAACCTAGAGAATGGGAGAGAAGTATGTGTGAACAGTGTATCTGGTAAGGGATCAATATCACAAATACATATATTTTTTATTTCATACAACTCAACAACAAAAAATAACTTGATTAAAAAATGGGCAAAAGACTTGAACAGACATTTCTCCAAAGAAGATATACAAATGGACAACAAGCATATGAAAAGATGCTCAATCTACCACTAACCATTCAGGAAATGCAAATCAAAACCACAATGAGATATTACCTTACACCATTAGGATGGCCGCTATCAAAAAAGAAAAAAACAAGTACTGGTGGGGATGTGGAAAAACTAGAACCCTGTGAATTGTTGCTGGGAATGTAAAATGATGCAGCTGCTATGGAATACAGTATAGAGGTAACTTGGGCACCTGGGTGGCTCAGTTGGTTAAGCTTCTGCCTTCAGCCCAGGTCATGATCCCAGAGTTCTGGGATCATGTCCTGCCTCAGGCTCTCTGCTCAGCAACAAGTATGCTTCTCCTTCTCCCTCTGGCCCTCTCCCCACTCGTACTGGCTCTCTTGCTCTCTCTCTCAAACAAACAGATAAATAAATAAATCCAAAAACTAACAAAAAAAACCAGAACAGTATGGAGGTACCTCAAAAAATTAAAGATAGAATTACCATATGATCTAGCAATTCCACTTCTTGGTATACATCTAAAAGAACTGAAAACAGGATCTGGAAGAGCTATTTGCACACCCATGTTCATTGAAGCATTATTCACAATAGCCAAGAAGTAGAAGTATCTATCCATCAAAATAATAGATAAAAGAAAATATGTATATACCTATGTGATATTCCTTTACATACATACATGTATGTTTGTATGTATGTGTATATATATTATATTCCTTTACATACATACATGTATGTGTGTGCTAAAAAGTTTTAAAAAAAGAAATCCTGTCAACATGAATGAAACTTGAGAGCATTATGCTAAGGGAAACAAGCCAGTCACAAAAACAAATACCATATAATTCCACTTATATAAGCTACCTAAAGTAGTCAAACTCATAGAAATATGGTAGAAAATGGATACCAGGTTTGGGAGGGTGGGGGATGGGAAGTTGTTGTTCAGTGGATATAGAGCTTCAGTTTTGCAAGATGAAAAGTTCTAGTGGTCTTTTAAACAACAATGTGCATATAGTTAACACTATTGTGTACACTACACTTAAAAATGGCTAAAAGGGAAAATTTTATATCATGTTTTTTATAATTAAACAACAAAAAACAAAACAAAAAAAGAGACAGCAAGGAAAGAATCCATAATAGTATAATAAATCTAGGAAGAGAGTCTGAGGTGGGTTTTTAGGAGTCCTTTAATGGCATGCTAGGGCTATGGATGAACTTTATTAACAAATGCATTGACGAAATGGGGTAAAGTGTGCTATACCAAATATTCTGATTACTCTGATTCCGGCCCTGTACTAGGCACATTACATGCACAATCTCATTTAATCTTCCACTAAGCCTGCAAATGAGGACAAAATAAAATGGAAAGTTGGGGGGAGGGGTGCCTATAAGGAGATCAACTATGGAACACTGCAATAATGCTGGCATAAGGAAATAACAGCAGTGATAAAACTTGCTAGCACCACAACTGAAATGACCCCCAGAAAAGTCTTCAATAATTTCCTGGACCAGGTTTAATTCTGCTAGCAAAAGGAAGATTTTGCAGGGTTTTTATTTGTTCTACAGAATTTCTTTTTTAACAAATAGTAACATGATCATAAAATCCAGTAGTCACACTCCTTGGCATTTACCCAAATAAGCTGAAAATTTACAACCATACAAAAACCTGCACATGAATGTCTACAAAAACTTTATTCATTAATAACCCACACTTGGAAGCAACCAGTATGTCCTTCAACAGGTAAACAGATAAATAAACTGTGCTAAGTCCCTACGAAGGAATATTATTCGAAACTAAAAAGAATGAGCTATCGAGCAGCAAAAAGACAAGGAAGAAACATAAATGCGTATTACTAAGTGAAAAAAGCCAATATGAAAAGGCTGCATATTACATGAGTCCGACTATATGACATTCAGGAAAAGGGAAACCTATGGAGACAGTAAAAAGTTTGGGGAGAAGGAGGGATAAAGATTTGGGGGCCAGTGAAATGATTCTGTATGATACTTTAAGTTTAGATATGTCATTAGACATTTGCCAAAACCCACAGAATACACAACACAAAGAAGGAACTTAATGTAAACTGTGGACTTTGGATGATGATAATGTGCCAATGTTGGTTCATCAATTGTTACAAATGTTCCATAATGGTATGTGATACTGGAAGTGGGAAAACTGAAGAGGAAGGTAAGAGAGATACCTGGTAACTCTGTACTTTCAATGTAATTTTGCTGTGAATCTAAAACTGCTCTAAAAAATAAAGTCTGTTACCTTTTTAAAAATAACATGATCTGGGGCACCTGGATGGCTCAGTGGGTTAAGCCTCTGCCTTCAGCTCGGGTCATGATCTCTGGGTCCCCACATTGGGCTCTCTGCTCAGCAGGGAGCCTGCTTCTCCCTCTCTCTCTGCCTGACTCTGTCTACTTGTGATCTCTGTCAAATAAATAAATACAATCTTTTTTAAAAAATAAAAAAATAACATGATCTATTTTATAATATAATCAAAAAAGGTTTTACAGACATTTTTGTTGCAGTGCTTAAAAAATGGTATTATTATTATTTCAGGAAATCTTCTAGTAAATAAATTTTAATTTTCTTCTTTTAGAGAGGCAGTGATCTAAACTCCCATTCAGCTACCTTTACCAAAAATTAGCACGCTGAAACCTTCTAGGAGAAAAGAAAATAATATAGAGAAGCAGACTGAACCAGTATTCTTTCATAATTTTAACTGACTGAATACATTAATAAACTCCATTCAATGTCATTTTACTTGCTTATTCTTTTCAGTGTTTAAGTAACAACATATACTATTCTGTTCCACAATTTGAACTATAAATGCTTGAGAAAGACTGAATTTTCTGTGAATTTATATTTGTTAAAAAGAATTAATCTTCTTTCAAAGCTTACAGGAAAGAGACTATGATAGCAATGTAAGGTTAATGTTATACAACAGAAATATCCAGAAATCATTTATCATCTCCAGTATGAATATCACTGACAAGAAGCTGGCTTAAGTTGCCAAACATTTTTTTTTAATTTTTTAAAGATTTTATTTATTAATTTGACAGAGAGAAATCACAAGTAGACGGAGAGGCAGCCAGAGAGAGAGAGAGAGAGAGGGAAGCAGGCTCCCCGCCGAGCAGAGAGCCCGATGTGGGACTCGATCCCAGGACCCTGAGATCATGACCTGAGCCGAAGGCAGCGGCTTAACCCACTGAGCCACCCAGGCGCCCCGCCAAACATTTTCTTATTAACTCCTTCCATATTAATGCAAAGTTCATATAATAGTGTTCTTTGCATCAAACTGGTCAAGATGCCTGATCTTAATCTCTAGATTAATGTTTTAGATTAATTTACAGTGCCAGATGCCTAATAGGCTTAGAAATAGTTATAATTTCAGTATTCCAAGACAATTCTCCAGAATGATTTCTATCCCCAAGGGCTGGCAAACAGGGGAAGAAAGGGAAAGGAGGTTTATAGCTAGTATAAGAAAGAGAAGTGCACAGCAAAAAAAAGATAATAGGAGAAATGAGGAAAGGGGACATAGATGTTAACAAGAGAAAGCACCAAGAATAGCAAACATTAAAAAAAGAAAGTTGGCATGACACAACATATTATATTAATATAATATTTATGTGTATCTTTGGCTATAATTCTCAATCTTTCATGCCACACTGTTACTTCAGAGGCAGAAGAAATCGGGAGAAAGAGGAAAATATGCCAATGGTGAAAGAAATCCAATTCCCATTTTGGACTCAGTTTGGTTAAAGAGAGGACAAATGTTTGAATAAAATGCAGACACCAGGGGCGCCTGGGTGGCTCAGTGGGTTAAAGCCTGTACCTTCGGCTCAGGTCATGGTCTCAGGGTCCTAGGATCGAGCCCCGCATTGGGCTCTCTGCTCAGCGGGGAGCCTGCTTCCTCCTCTCTTTTCTGCCTCTCTGACTACTTCTGATCTGTCAAATAAATAAATAAAAATCTTTAAAAAAAAATGCAGACACCAATGACAGTTAACCTGCCCATCCCCATTTCTTTCCTTCCACTGTTTTATAAACTACAGGTTCTCTGTATTTTATTCACATAATTAACTCAACTTAAAACACATGCCCACAGATGTATAGAAATAAGGGTACTTTTCTGTCTTTTCCATTCTCAGGCAAAACGCCAGAAGAAAAGCACCTTTCCTGTTAGAAAAGAATGTAATTCTCTCACACTACTTCAGCTAATCAATAATTACTAATAAAAGTTATTCAAATGTTTAATTATCATTACCATTTCTTTAAAAATCCAGTCTCTAACTTAGAAATAACTTGAAAGAATTCACAATCCTTTTTAGCCCCCAAATGTGAGAACAGTAACAAATGATTCAGCAAAACAAAATTCTCCTTTCCCCAAAACAACTCACCTCATTTAATACAGGTATGAGGAAAGGAAAACCAAAATGGACTTTCTGCTTCAACTGTTTCAATTTGCTGTTTTCACTATGTGGAAAAAAGGTTTTAAAAGATGGATTTTATTGTTGGTGTTTTTAGCCTTTATTTATATCCTGCCCATTCCAAAACAAACGGGAAGTAGCTAAGAAAGAAACAAATATACAGGACTTAAAAAAAAAAAAAAAAAAAAAAGGAGGAAATAAGTCTGGGAAGTGGAAAAAATGGGTAGGAAAGTTTTGAAGTGAGGATGAGGGGGACTGAAGGTGGTCTGTATGCAAAACATAAGCTAAAATATTCTACATTCCTTAACTAAGAAGGCTGCACAGTTGGCTATGAGCTTGATAGCAGCCAAAACAAAAGAGGAAAACTTAAGAATAGTTTTTGAGTTATTTTCACTGAAATGACCAGTTCTGTCAAACAAGGCCAAAACAAAAGAGGAAAACTTAAGAATAGTTTTTGAGTTATTTTTACTGAAATGACCAGTTCAAACAATGCAAGTCCATGGGCTCAACAGTTAATGTCAAAATTCCAAAGAAATTCAACAACAAAATACAGAGATGAACTTGAGGGATAAATTTTGCAAAGATGTTATCTAAGCAATGCCAATAAGAAGTTACAAGTTTTTCTTGCCTAATAAAGAATAATTAGGTGTTACAGCAAAACAGCCCCCCAACTAACAAGGATGGGGAAAGGTCACTTTCATTTCTGTCTAGTGACTGCTTACACAAGATTCACAATTTCTGGCAATTGCAAGTACAGCTTGTTTAGTGGTGGACATTTTACAAAAGTAGCTGATCATTACACATAAACCACCTTAGACAGAGATTTTTACTGAAATAACATCAAGAGTCAGCTGTCTGAATCAGTTTAATGCTGAGAATCTTTTTCTGAATGTTTTAAGATAACTGTTTTGTCTGCCAGGTCACATAATGTAAGCAAGTTAATACAGCCAATATTCCTCCTCATGAGCAATGTAAAGTTACACCCTATTTCATTAACTGTAAAATGCGACTAATGGTAAATGTGCCATTATTTTAGGTACCACCAAAAAGAAAAACAAACATGCTGTTTATTAATATGGGTTATGACTGATGGTAAGAAACATCTTGATTGTGGAGATCTCAAAACAAAATGTGCACTATCAGAAAAACATTTACATGGGAAACACATTTCTTTGAACAACATAAGCCAGCTTCCTGTCCATCCCCCAACCTCTGGTACTGGTGCCCCTTTTTTCATTTTTAAGAAACAATGCCCTGGGATGCCTGGGTGGCTCAGTTGGGTTAAGTATCTGCCTTTGGCTTAGATCATGATCTCAAGGTCCTGGGATGGAACCCCAACATCAGGCTCCTTGCTCAGCAGGGAGCCTGCTTCTCCCTCTGACTGCTGCTCTCCCTGCTTGTGTGCACTCTTTCTCTCTGACAAACTATAAATAAAAAATCTTATAATAGAAAAATAGTGCCCCAAAGGCAAAAATTCCCTTCGATGGTCCAGACACAAAGGCTGCTTCCAGAATATTCTAGATTTCATTTTTTAAAAGTTTCTTTTCTTTCTTTTTCTCCCCCCATAATCTCCACACCCAGTGTGGGGCTCAAACTCACAACCCCGAGGTCAAGATTTGCATGCTCCTTCCAACTGAGCCAGCTAGGGGCCCCTACATATCCCATAATTTTAAAGTAAATTAGAATTCAGAATTGGGATCTAAATATCCATCTGTTCCAAAAGCATACCACCCCAGTCCTTCTAGAGATTGTAAGAGATAACATTTTAATCACTTTAATCTTTCCTTAAATATAATCAGCCCAAGCAATTTAGCAAACACCAGATAAAATTATTTTATCTTCAATATGCTAAAATAAACTTCACCTACTTAAAAAGTTATTTCCTAGAAATAAACAATAAATTAAGTTACAAAGATTTTGAGAACTCAATTCAACAAACTTAATGAATGCCTAATACATGCTAGGGACATAGAAATAAATAAAACCCAGTCTTTCTTTGTATCTACAGGATATCTCCCCTTTTAAAAAAGATATATATATAAAGCAGTATGGAAACAAATATAAAAGATTAATTCATCCTGTCTGGGAGTATAGATGGGGATGGGAGCTGAGCCAGAGGTGAAGAATACCTAGAGAGAAAAAGAACTGAAGTGAGTGAAGTGTATGATGCTTTTGCCACCATCAAAGCAGAAGGATATTCCAAGCTTGGAGATAGGACTGAATGTGGACTTTATTTTTTCCTCTTGTATTATACCTTGTTGCACGTCATACTCCGAAAACAGATACAGGTCTAACTACCAAAGATATACTGGTATATGGTAATAGGAGATCAGGTTGAAAAATATACCCAGAATGCTGGATAAAATATATTTTAAAATATACTGCTTTTAAATATATGGCTAACTTTGCGGGGCGGGGGGGCGGCGTGTGTGGAGGGGCACTTGGTTTTAATGGGCTATTGATTGAGATGAGAAGGCTACCTCGCCTGGGTGGCTCAGTCAGTTCTGCCTTGGCTCAGGTCAGGATCCCAGGGTTCTGGGATCAAGCCGGGATCAGCCCTGCTCACCCCTCTGGCCCTCCCCCCGGCTTGTTTTCTCTCTCTCTCTCTCTCAAATAAATAAAATCTGAAAACAAAACAAACTCTCCCTTCCTCTCTCCCTACCTCCTCCCCATGTGTGCACACAAGCAAGTGTTCACATATTCTTTCTCTCAGTAAATAAAATGAAGTCTTTAAAAAAGAGAGAGAGAAAGAAAAGGCTACCTTGAGCACTACCATGGAGACAGAATGGATTAACACCTGTCTAATGCCAAGATGCCCCAAAAAACTGCATCCTTAAGAGGGCAAAATAGGTAAAAAACAAAACAAAACTCATTCTGCAGGGGGAGATGATGGGAATAGGGTTTTTATTGGCTTTGGTTCATGGTCTTCACTGTGAATTCTTTACCACAAGGCTGCACCCTTATGGTGTTACAATTCAATCTAGTTGTTTGACCTAAAAAACTAAGGTCAAAAATTTACTTAAAAGTAGGTGATTCCTCTAGGCACTCATATTATCTCTAAAGAAAGATCTGATTCTTAGCCTCAAAAAAATTACAAAAAAGTTCCAAAGGTGATAAGCTCGCAATTTTAAAAATCACAAAAACCATCTATGGGGGGCGCCTGGGTGGCTCAGTTGTTAAGCTTCTGCCTTGGGCTCAGGTCATGATCCCAGGGTCCTGGAATCGAGCCCTGCATTGGGCTCCCTTCTCAGCAGGAGGCCTACTTCTCCCTCTTCCTCTTCCCCTGCTTGTGTTCCCTCTCTCGCTGTGTCTCTCTCTGTCAAATAAATAAAATCTTTAAAAAAAAAAAGGCATCTATGAATCTGAGCCAATGAATAGTAAACTATAGAATAAGACCAACAAGGACTACAAATAATGTACATTTTACCTAATGTAAAATAAGTATTACATAATGTAAAAATAAGTATTTTAATATGAAGAAATAAGACCGAGAAAGAAGTATGATACAGGAATAGGAGACTATTAAAATTGACCACATTTGAGGGCAACTAGCTGGTTCAGTTGGTACAGCATGCAACTCTTGATCTTGGGGTTGTGAGTTCAAGCCCCATGCTGGGCGTGGAGCTTACTTTAAAAAAAAAAAAAAAAAAAAACTGACCAGTTGGGGCACCTGGGTGGTTCAGTGGGTTAAGCCTCTGCCTTCAGCTCAGGTCATGATCTTAAGGGTCCTGGGATAGAGCCCCACATTGGGCTCTCTGCTCAGCGGGGAGCCCCCTTCCCCACCTCTCCTCTCTGCCTGCCTCTCTGCCTACTTGTGATCTCTGCCTGTCAAATAAATCAACTAAATATTTAAAAGACAATAAATAAATAAACAAAATAAAAAATAAAAATAAAAAAACTGACCAGAGTCCCCCAGCTGACTCAGTTGGTATAGAATGTGACTCCTGATCTTGCAGTTGTAAGTTTGAGTCCCATGTTAGGTACAGAGATTATTTAAAAATAAAATCTTAAGAAATCTGAAAACAGGCAATATTATTGCCTATGGACTTTAAATTCACACTTTAAAATTTCTATGACGGGGTGCCTTGGTGGCTCAGTTGGCCAAGTGTCTGCCTTCGGCTCAGGTCAGGAATTCAGGATCCTGGGATCCAGCCACGTGTTGGGCTCCCTGCTCAGCTGAGAGTGCCACTCCCCTCTTCCTCTGCTCTCCCCTAGCTCATGCTCTCTCACTTGCTCGCTCCCAAATAAATAAATAAACTCTTTTAAAAAAATAAAATAAAATTTTAGAGATGAAACTTATTAGAGAAAGGGGGTATGAAATCTCAAGCAATTCAAAAGCAAGTAAAGAAAAGAAATACAAAAATAAGAAAAGCAGGACATACAGAAAATATAAGACGTCAGAAATAAATTTAGAAAGATCAGCACTCATGCTCAACGTAAATGAATTAAATGTTTCACTTAAAAGATTGTCTAGATAAAAAAAAATTTAAACATAATGCTGCTTACCAGAGACATATAATAAATACATGAAAATGTTGAAAGTAAAAAGATAATAAGAAAGAAGTTAAAAGATACCAGAACACTGAACAAAGAAAACACGTAACCATTTCCAATTAGGGTATAGAAATTTACAAGATACTCCTTCCTATCAAAGGAAAAAGAAATAACATAGTTTCCTGGTTGGTTGTATACATGAAAGTTAAGAATTCAAAGAAATGTAAATAAACTAAATTCCAGAAAGGGATAAGCCCTTGCTAAGAGAGAAAACATCCAAATATCCTTTCATCCTAAGACAGTGAGAGAAGCAAACTGACCACTAAGAATGCTAAGGAGAAAACAAACTTTTTAGCAAACTTTTTTTTGCTGAAAATGGGTTCGTTTGATTGACTAGAAACTTGAGGATCTGCAGACCCAACATCCACACCTTATCTGCCAATTTTTTTCCCATAAGACCTTCAGTAGGATACAGCAAGCAATAGGAATAGTGAAAGAGATCCCCTTCAAGTGCTGTGATGCCTTAACTGCATATAAGGTTGGCGATAGAGCAAGAGGGCCCATAACTAGCCAATGAGATTAAACAGTAAAATTTAAAATAAAAATACCATTTTCAAAAGCACTGGAAAATATTAAATACTTAGGAGCAAATTTAATAGAACATGTGCAAGACCTTTATAATGAAAACTCCAAAACACTGCCAAGAGAAATTAAACACAAAAATAAGTGGAGACATACCATATTCATGGATTAGAAGCCTCAATTTTGTTAAGATGTCAATTACCTTCTGTTTGATCTATATATTTAACATCATCCTCATCAAAATCGCAACAGATTTTTAAATAGCAATTGATAAGTTAATTTTATAATGATATAGAAATACAAAGGTTTAGAATAGCTAAATGATCCTGAATGAGACCATGAAAGTTGGAGGACTTTCACTATCTGACTTCAAGAGTTACTTTAAAATGGTTCTCAACTGAGGGTGATTTTGTCCCTTAGGGAATATTTAGCATTTTTGGTTGTCAGAACTAGAGGAATGCTACTAGCACCTAGCATGCAGAGGCCAGGGATGCTGCTAAACATCATTATAATACATAAAGAGAATCTTCACAACAACATGACAAATACATATCAACAGTGCGGAGGTAAAGCTACACTAATCAAGATAGTATGGCATTAACATGAGAATAGACAAAAAGACCAAAGAAATTGAAGTACAGATTAGATTATATTTACACAATCAAGTGATTTTCCCTGCAGAGCAAGCCATTTCAATAAGAAAAGGGAAGTCTTTTCAACAAAAAGTACTGTTAAGACAAGGTTATTAGTACTAAAAAACAAAATAACAAAAAATCTTCACAACTTTATGTTATTCCATATACAAAAATTAATTTGAAATGGAACAAAAACTAAAAGTATATAATTTCTTTAAAAAAAAGTAAAGGTGAATACTTTCATAACTTTGGAGTCAGGTATGCAACACAGATGAATTATAAAAACATGCAGAGTGAAGTAAGACTGGCACAAAAGAGTATGTACAGTATGATTCCATATATATAAAATCTAAGAACAAGTAAAATTAGTCAATGATGATAGCAACAAAAAAGTTGCCTAGGGCAGGAGGAGGAGAGTACATTGTCATGAACTTCCTGGGGTACTGAAATTAGCTGTATTTTCACTGGGGTGATGCTTGCTTACTTGTCAAAATTCAAATTATATACATAAGTATATTCTGTTGCATGTAAATTACAATTCAATAAAAATTAACTAAAAATAAAGAAAAAGGGACACCTGGGTGGCTCAGTCAGTTAAGTGTCTGCCTTCAGCTCAGGTCATGATCCCAGCATCCCGGGATCAAATCCCCCACTGGGCTCCTTGCTCAGGGGGGAGCCTGCTTCTTTTACTGCCTGCTGCTACCCCTGCTTGTGTTCTCTCTCTCTGATTAAGAAAGAAAGAAAGAAAGAAAGAAAGAAAGAAAGAAAGAAAGAAAATAAAGATAAAGTTTTAGCTACATTATTAAAAGATAAACTTTGTGGGAAAGGAATTTTTAGAGATAAGAGGGACTACATGCTTACAGGCTCAATATAATAGACGGATATAAATTCTAAACGTACGTACATAAAAAAGTTTCAAAACATATAAAAGCAAAATGAGAGATCCAAGAGAAGAAATAATAAAAATTCACCAGAGTAAGCTTTAACAATATATTTATCAGTACTTAACAACTGAAAGATTATGCATATAAAAATATTTTATTATATACTTAATTATATAAAGCATATAACATTTAAACAACACAATTAGCAAACTAGTGAACATATACAAAACATTTCACTAAACAACTGCAGAATAAACATATTTCAGACACAAAAATTTTTATAAAAAGTGATCACATACTACATCATAGGTTAATCTCAACAAATTCAAAGAAAAGGTATCATGCAGACATATTCAAATCATAACAAAATAATGTGACAAGGTAGTAAACTAAAAATAAGTATCAATTTTTAAAATTAAAAACACACTTCTAAATAAACTACCAGTTAAAGAAAAAATGAGATATATACAAATATGGCCAATTGATTTTTGAAAAAGATACAAAATCAAATTAATGGAGAAAAGATAGGATGTGCTTTTCAACAAATGGTGTTGGAAAAACTAGATATCCATATGTTAAAGAAAAGAAGCTCAGCCTAAACATTACAACTTGTACAAAAATTAACTCATGCATGGATTATAGATATCAACATAAACCATAAAACTATACAACTTTCAGAAGAAAACACAAGAGAAATCCTCAAGACCTGACAGGCAAGGAGTTTTGTAAATACGTCACCAAAAGCAGGACCTGTGAAAGAAAAAAACTGATCAACTGGACTTCACCAAAATTGAAATGTATTATGAAAGACACTGCTGAGAGAATATTTTTTAAAAAGAACTAGAGAATCAGAGAAAAATATTTGTAAATCACATACTTAAAAGATGACATATATCCTGAATATATAAAGACGGCTCAAAACCCAATATTAAGAAAACAAACAACCCAATTTAAACATGAGCAAAGACTTGAAGAGGTACTTTACAAAAAGGATAAAGAGATGGCAAACAAGACAGATATTTAATATCACTAGCCATTAGGAAAATAAATCATAGGGCTAAAATGTGCTCACTGGATTTAGTATCTACCTGCTAGTTTGTCAGAGCAGTTTGAGCTGTACAGTTTGTGCAAGAAAGGATCATACAGCAGTTGCGATAAAATGCGAAGTGGAGATAATAACTGAAAACTAATCTTTTGGGACGCCTGGGTGGCTCAGCTGGTTAAGCAGCTGCCTTCGGCTCAGGTCATGATCCCAGCATCCTGGGATCGAGTCCCACATCGGGCTCCTTGCTCGGCAGGGAGCCTGCTTCTCCCTCTGCCTCTGCCTGCCATTCTGCCTGCCTGTGCTCGCTCGCTCTCCCTCTCTCTCTCTGATAAATAAATAAATAAAAAATCTTTAAAAAAGAAAACTAATCTTTCAAGGAATGTGGCTATGAAGGGAAAGAGAGGTTAGGTTGGTAATCTAAAAGATAAAGACTATTCAGTCTTTAGGGGTGAGCCTTGAGCAAGTTTAAAGGTATAGGTAAAGGTACTATACAGGTATAGGCACTACAGAGAGGTATAGGTAAAGGTACTATAGAGAGGCAGAGGTTGAAAACCCAAGATAATAAAAGGAAAAAAGGCCCTGGAAAATAATAGGGAGAGAACAGGATCTAAAGACAACTTGAGAAGTGGAGGAAAGCTGAATAACACTGACATGTATATTTGTCTGTGGGTGGAACAGGAAGTTATCCAGTTCCTGCATCCTTAAGCTTTATTTTCTCTGTGAAATAGAGGGTGAAGTCATCTGTGGAAAGTGAGGAAGAGGTGGAGTAGGAACTTGAGGAGAGTGACAGAGGTCTGAAATAGCTGCTGTGGGCAGTGGAGAAAAGAGCTGTCTTGAGATGAGTGTAAGACTTGCTAAAGAACACTCAAAGTTCAGTAAAGGTTATCAACCTTGAACTATGTCAAGCTGCCATCAATTTTCTAAACATCTAGGGATAAGCCTCAAGCAAGCAAAGGCAAAGGTACTTTCACCATTGCTAGCCTGTAATGAAGTTTGTGATCCACACTAGGAGGAGCACTGACCTAAACTACCTCACTTCTAGACCTGTTCCTACTGCAGACCATTCCCTCTCAGTACTGCCTGCTACTCCCTGAGCACTTTATAAAAATAAATCTGATCACTTAAACCTCTGTTTAACTTAACCAATAGCTTCCTAGATTCAGATAAAATCTGAAAACATTAAAGTAGCAAACAAGGTCCTTCTTTATTTCATCTCTTAGCAATCACTCTCAACCATCACAGCTCATCTTTAACTTTAGTCATAATTAAGCAATTTCAGGTCCCCAACGTACCATGGTCTCACATGTACCCATTACTCTGTACATGAAATTCCCTCTGTTGTTCATCCCTTGACCTTTGCCAACAGGTAACTCAGATGGCTCCTCCCTTAATCTGGCCTATTACTCAAAAAAAAAAAAATTAAAAATTAAAAAAATTGCATAACTACAGGGATTATCATTCACAATATAATGCTGTAAGAAGTCTCCCCTTGAAACTGTACAAACTGAGGGCCTGGGTGTCCCACCTATGTCTTCCCACAGTAAGCATCCTGTGCCTACCTGTATGCGTATCTTAACTGAAATCTGTTTACAAAGATTCAAGTA